>NW_027271495.1:1575000-4397570 GCF_040938485.1 Diadema antillarum
GTAAATAGTGGCAGTGGGCAGGTCCTTCTGGTCCTGTACGGGTAGAGAGACGTCCCCGCCCTCCACGAGTCTCCCGCTGCCTTGCGGGCAGTTTTTTGGTTAATCAAAGGCTAGGGAGTAAACCTTATCCAAATCCGGAGCGGAACCCCTAAGGCGGTTAGGTGTTGTAGTTCATCATCTCTCCGGCAAATATAATAGGTATTATACAATACATCTTTATAGGTTTACATGTAATTGTCATTTGCAGCTCCACATGAGTCTACTAGCAAAATATAAACTACACTTTACAAGAAAAATTATGCTAATTTATGAATTTAAGGAAAACCTCAAAGAAATACAAATTTTTAGGTTCATAATTATTGGAAGATAAAACTGCAGAATAAAATATTCAGTAAATCGATCTTACTTACCGGCACCAGTAGAAATACTGAAGAAGTTCTCTAAAGCGCACCTGCATCTATATATGCATTCACGTTCATCACCGCTCATCAATGGATGATCAGGAACAATAATTGTTTTGGATTGTCAGAGCTAATTCGATTCCTTCATATGATTTCTTATAATGTTGTGTAACTGTTTTGACAAGGGTCATACTGTGAAATAATGATCAAGAACTGAAAAAAAACCTTTAGAAATCAGTAGGTCTTATAAGACTGCAATTATCATGTCTTTGTGGCTGGAAACTATGACAGTACACTAATTGTACTCTCCTGTCTATGCATCCAAAATTGGGGGGAAAGTCTTCTATTCCATTCTCACCATTTTATTCTACCTTTGATATTCAACATAATTATCTTTAATATTCTAGGTATGCAACAATTGTACTTATGTGATGTTCAATACCTACCTGAATAGTGAATGTGATAGAGGTATGGTCAATCAACAACAATCAATGAACAATAAAGAACTAAACGCCGCAACAACATAGGAGGTTCATTTACCAATAATAGGTGAACGATTCTTGTCAATGGGACAATACATATGGCAAGTGAGGGTGTATATATAATATATACACTAGAGGTTGGCCCCTCAGAAAATGGAAACGAATATTTTTTCAAAACCAAAACGAAATTGTCCAATTTGGTTGAGTACTTTTCTTTCTAGACATGTTTTTGTTAATCATTAATTTCTTACTTTATTTTATCAAAGCTCAGCAACGGAGACTACTCAACAATTGAAGGTCTATTTTCGACAATAATCCTATTCAAGCATTCCACATTGTGATGTGCGGCCTCGATTCTTTGTTAGTCTCCCAAGGTAGTGGCTTTTGTTCGATGCTGAAATTTGTTGAATTGAGCTAAGAAATTTACGCTCGACCCGTCTTTACAAAAACATCTGTAGAATGAAAACTACTCAACCAAATCGAGGGATTTTGGTGTCATTCTTCTTCTAGATAAATCAACTCTATGTCATTCATTTTGGCATCAAAGTATTAAATGCAAATGTGCAGATATTTGCGAAAATTCGCGTTTCCGTTAATTCTAGGCCACACTGTATATAATGTGTGTGTGTGTGTGTGTGTGTGTGTGTGTGCATACTCTATGTAGTGCAGCAGTCATATTTATCAAAATGGACATGAAAACGAAATGTGTTAGTTCTATTCATCAACAAATGCTTGTTTAAAATCATTGACCCCAATTAGTTTCAAAGACGTACAGTAAAGTATATATTGCGGTGGCCATGTTTTAAAATGGCAGCCAAAACATAGGATGCGATGGTTGTATACACGAAAAGATGTATCCATTTAAATAAATGAATCTCAAAAACATATTTTTGTTCCAGAATCATGAAGATGCATCCATTGGTTTTAAAGATATATGAATAGAATGTAGAGCGGCAGCCATGTTTAACTGGAGGGAGGCCATATTTATTAAATGGCCGCCAAAACAAAGGATGTGATGAACCTATTCACTTTGCTAAAACATCATTATATTGAAAACCTTCACCCAAAAACTATACTTTTACACTTGAATCATGATTATATATCTTTTGAGTTCGAAGATATACAATATTCATTATCTGTTGTATGGCAGCCATATTTATTAAAATGGCCGCCAAAACGTAGGATGAAACGATTCATATTCACTTACAGTTGAATTTATCAGAATCCTTGACCCAAAAAACATATAAGTTGGTACCAGAGTCATGACCCTTTGTCCATACATTTTAAGGATATGTTATATCTAGCATAGTGGCCATATTTTTTTCAAAATGGCCGCCAATCAGTAGGTTGCCATGGTTTTATCCTCTCAAAAATTATTCTATTGGAATCCTTGACCCTCAAAACCTATACTTTGGTACAAGAATCACGACAATCGGACTTATAGTTTCCAAAATACACAGCATTGCTATATCACATGGCGGCCATTTTGAAAAATGGCCGCCACGGCCGCCACAGGCAGAATCAGAGTGGCTTCCATATCAGAAATGACTTGTATTGGCATCATGTACATGTGTACCAAGTATGGTGCTTTTACCATAATGTGCATGATTCACCCTATATGTGGTCTATATCCGCTAGACTAATTGGTCAATGATAAACTCTCTATTTATCACAAGTCTGATTCATCAAGGGCCTATGATGGAAATCAGCTATGTGTAGCTTCCTCCTGAATCAATGTTTTTTTTTTTTCAAAATCGATCATATCTATAACTTTTCAAGTCAGTTATGCATGTAAGTCTCATTGTTGATCTCAATCATATAAGAAGGGATTAGGCGAACTCGGTTCCAAGGCAATTTACAGAAGGTTGTTGTCATGCTTTCCTAGTCTAGCTGGGGACTTGTCACAAACGTCCATCTGTCTCACTGCTATTTTTCTTTCTAACATCTAGTTTCATGTCTGATATTATAAGCTAGTCTTTTCCTAATTCACAATCGACATCCATCACTCACGCGACTGACGTAAGTGAACAGCTCGACAGGAACATATGCTTTGACATAACACTTAACCTGCTTGTATGTTTCTGGCCGGGGAAAACTGGTGAAAATAAGTTTATGATGTACGCTGTGCTATTGGGCGAATTTCTTCATTGTATTCTGACAGAATATGTATAATGAGTGATACAAAATCAATTTTCGATATCACTTTTATTGCTTTACTGCTTGACGTTAAGCCCATACCGCATCAATTACAAGCGCAACAATTATTTCTTCTTTTTTTTTTAGATAATGATATACTGGAATAAGAACAGATTAGTAAGTCCGTAATCTTTAAAAGTCTGTTTCTTTTTTTTAAAGTAAAGATATATTGGACTGATAACGAGATAAGTTAGTCTGTAAGTCAAAAAAGAAAGAAAGAAAGAAAGGTTAATAATTCAGAGACTAAGAAACAGTCTCCATTGCATGCAGTAAGTTTCCATAAAAAATATACTAAAGGATTTATTGATGAAAAGGTATTTTGTATTCACAAACATTTGAGATTATATCCCCGTTCCACAGATATTTTTTTTCTTTCTCATCGGTCACTCGTCCGAAGCAAAGGTTGTTTTTTTCTTCTGAAATCAACCGAAGTGTATCGGATAATAGTCTGATAGATCCGACTTGTGTTGGTCGCCTAACAGGTCAGATGTCAGAGATATCAGGCAATGATTCGATGAAGCAAGCAATGTCTGCAAGCAATGTCTGACACTGCCACCCGACACAAGTCGGATTAATCAGATTGATATCAACACTTCAGATCCGATACACTTCGGTGCGGGGCCGGAAGCAACAAACTTTGCTTCCGACGAGTGGCTGATAGAAATAAAATTTCCGTGAAATGGGTGTATCAAAATAACGCAAGCATGTAACTTACGACCCTCCCATACACTACTGTAAGTAGAAAGGAACACTGCAAAACAGTGGTGTTAGATTTAACACCACTGGTGTTGAATCTAACACCGGCCCAACTTCAATAAAGGACCACACCATCTGGTGTTGAAGTAACACCGTCTCTGGTGTTAAAATATCCAACACCCATGGGTGTTAAATGGTGTAAAAATATACCAACACCAGCCTCGGTGTTTTTTCAACACTTAAGAGAGTGTTAAGAAGTTGACACCATAATGGTGTTCATTTGACATCCCAACACCAGTTATGGTGTAAGTTCAACACCCGTGGTGTTAAAATATACCAACACCAGCTTTGGTGTTGCTTAGATTATTGATAAGTTGACACCACTTTGGTGTTCTTTTAACACCCTTTAACACCAATGACGGTGTTACTTCAACACTATTTGTTGTTAGAATCTATACCCCAACACCTGTCATGGTGTTATTCTAACACTTCAAAGTGTTATAAGTTTGCATTATTTGGTGTTTATTTGACACCATAGAAGTGTTGATTCAACGCTTCAGAGTGAGAAATAAATTCCAAGTGATGCCAACTTATTAACAATTTGAAGTGTCGATATCTCGACATCATTTCACACTCTCCACATTCAATCGCACAAAATAACTCAGTAATGTAAGTAGGTGAAAGACAGTCACGTGCTACTAGGTTGATCAAAATATTTAATAAATTCTGTCTGTCACAACAAAACACAATAATTCTATTACATGTAATGAAAGCCTCATCTCTACAATATAAGTATCAAAATGGAATACCTTTGACCCTTTCAATTGGTTCTTTGATTATCTATGCAAATGAGATACATTATGGCTATTGTAGGCTAAAATATCAAATTTAAATACTCACTCTGAATACCTTTGGCCTTCTTGGCACTATCAAGTTGAATTTTCAAATGAAATTGATACTAGTATCATATCTTCTTGGCTCTATCATTCAAATGTTCAAATTGAATTGCCTACTAAGCTGTATAATTCAAATATTCAACATAGCTCATCCAGTCTGGTTGTAAATTGTTAACATAAAAAATTATACTCTTTCTTTTGATCAATGCTATTGCAAGTGACGATACAAGTATGTGAAATTCGGATCATTTAAATATTCAAATGACACACATAAGGCCTTCTTGGGCCAATATTTTCAACTCGAACTGGATGTAATTGATACCCCCACCTAAAACTTCACGAAAAAAAAAAATCACGATATTCTTGTATGCCTTTTGTTGAAAAAAAAAGTAACAAAAGTTGTTACCATAGCAAGATTACTCAACAGTGAGATCAGTCTGCGACTCATTTTAAGATTACACTGGTTACATGAGCGCAACCTCAAGTCAAATGCTAGAAAACTGAGGGAGCTCACCCAATTCACAGTATTTTTTGTTAGATTTTCATTTTAAAAGATGGTTGCCATTACATTGGCACTCTGTGCAATATTTCAGGCCAGATGCTCAGAAACAGAGGGAGATTGCATAATCAACTGTTGTGTAAGATTTTAATTTGAAAATGTCACTGCCATGATAACACTTTCTTTGACCGATACAAAAGATGACATTTGCACATTAGCGCACTACAGTGGTCACGTGCCAAATTTCAAGTCAAATGCCTAAAACATGAGGGAGTTATGAGTCAATCACAATATCTTCGATTGCTTTGAATTAAAAGAATAAGTTAGCATGGAAACGCATTGTTTAACATTGACGAGAAAAGTGTTTTGCACATCTAGAATTTATCTTGTCACAATATATAGGTGTCATATCTCAAGGTTATTGCTAAAAATTGAGAGAGTAAGCTCAATCCACTTGTAGTTTATACGATTCTCATTACAAAATACCATTAACTTGACAACATACTATTTGACAATGACGAAAAATAGAATTTGCACAGATACATAATACAGTGGTCATATGTGCCAAATTTAAAGTCAAATGCTCAAAATCTGAGGAAGTTAGCTGAATCCACATCGTACTTGTGGATGATTTGTATGAAGATGCTGTTGCCATGGAAACGGATATATGACCCCCACAAAAAGTGTCTTGCACGATAACATATTATCATAGCGACCATATGTATCAAATTCAAATTTAAATGCTAAAAAAAGAAACTAAGAGAGCAGTGTGATCCACACAATTTTGTATGATTTGATTAAAAACTGCAATTGCCATGGCAACAGATTTCTGGACAATCGAATTTCAACAGAATTGATTTAAAACTGAGTAGCTTGATCCACATTCTGTATTTGTAATCTTTATGAAAATTTGATGTTACCATGGTAATGCATTACTCCATACTGACAAAAAAGGTGTCTAGCACATGTAGAAATTACAAGGTCGTTGTTCAATGTCCCCTGGACTAAAGGTAATCACCTCCTCATCAAAAACTGTCATCGACTAATGAAGAGTACTGCTTCATCAACTGTATATCATCAGTCTCTATCTCGGTTCCTCCATAGAACTGGACTTGGAGTATCTTCACAGTTTCATTGTCACAGTGATGATTCTTTAAGTGACTTCTAAAACCATTGAACGAATCAAATTATGTCCGTACACAGGCCCCCTAGGCGCAATTTATTGTTTGTCCATCACTCAGTCAATGTTCGTATGGCAAACAGTGAAAAAAAAAGCAGTTTCAGTGGGAACTCCTAAAGAATGCATCACTTCATTATCTATTTGAAAGTTTAGATCTCAGTTCACGAACTCGGGGTAATTCCAAATGTCCAAAGGTTGATGAGAGGTTTTGCATACCGTAGACAAAACACATATTTAATGTGCTTTGAACAATGTGTCGAAGGCACTCTGAATGATATCACCAGGGCAGGGTAGTACCAAGTGGTCAACAATGAAGTAATATTGGTACACATGTATGTTATCCTTCTGACGTCCTCTGTCAAGCAAGTAGAGCTGCATCTTCTTCTGCTTTCCCTCTTCAAGTGGTGATCAAAACTAGCATCAGGCTGAAAATGTAAGGAAACAATGAAAAACAAACAGACATTGTATGAATCTATTACAAATAAAAACTAGACAAATTTGACTGTGACCTTTATTTCGATTCCAAAATGCACTTTGATAGACTCAGTCATACATAGGCTTACCACACTTTATTCACATTTATGATTATTTTAACAGATTTCAAGCTATCACACACACGGAGGGATGGACTACTCAAAACCATAACAATTCAGGCACCACTTCTTGGCAGAGGATAATAAATGGATCTTATTCCATTTTACTTAAAGATCACTATAATTTCACAATTAAAACTCACTTTAATACCTAATACCTATTTTTTCTTAAAGAAGCTTTGAAATTTATCACTTTTCTCTTATTCGTGACTGATCAAAAAGCAACTTCAAAATTTTAGCCTACATATGGGGAAGACAATCTTTAAAGTTCAAGGATCGACTTTGAAGCATTCACGAGTAAAGTTCTCGTCGACATCAGGACATAACCCTGACAAAGGCAAGTGTGCAAAAATATTCACAACATCAAAAAAAAAAAGTTAACCTGTGAAACATTGAAAAGCACGTGATCTAAATAAATTACATAGTCCAACAACACAAAAACCCAGAAAATTTCCCTTGACCTCTAATTTCTTTTCTAATACAAAAACAGATCATAGAAAGTAGAAAATGCAAAATCAATTAAACTCGTAAAAATCAATTTCATTTTCAGAATACCAAAGTAGTGTGAGTTCTAATTGCCTGTCCAAAATGACTCATAAAGGCTTGTTCAGATATGATGAGACAAACTCCGGCAACATTTTAGTGCACAAATCAATGCGATATGAGATCGTAAAAAACAAACAAATAAACAGATCAAAACGCAACAAAACAAAACAAAAACACTGAGGCAAGAGGAATATATTTTGCACACAGTGGCAAGAAGTTATAGTGCAATCAAGCTCAAAAGTCAGTGAAGATACGATGTCATGAGTTTATCTTTATCTTATCTATATTTTTTTTAGTCATGTGCATTCATTAACATAATGAAAGTGGCGAGGTTCGGCGCACCATATCTGAACACTAAAAATGTCAGGGGGTTTGTCGCATCATATTTGAACAAACCTTATAGTCATGTAGACTTACCTTTTGAAATCGGATAAGGTAGTCTATAGCCAAAGCCACAGAAATCTTGCACAATCCTTGCGCCCTGGTTCACAGGTGGAAGCAGATAGAGTACAAGAAGGATTTGCAGGTTACTTACATTCTATGCTGTGTTGTAAGAAATGCATGTTATATACAATATATTCTACGACTCATTAAAAAAGTATCCAGGTATCAACAGAAATTATCAGTGAATTGCACTGCATAATCAGGGAGCATTAAGTAAAACATATGATCCTTCATGTAGGATGAACCCATGGGTTATTGTGTGGCTTCTATAAAAAAAACAAGAAAAAAACTCTTCTTTTTTTCATCAGCATCTCCAAAATAACAATATTACATTACATATTGATTTGTGACTGTGAACTTTTATATTACAAGTGAGTTTGGTGAAATCCACTTCATCTGCCTTTGAAAAATCAAAGTCACTAGATATTTCCTTGCATTTTATTTTCCATAATGAAGGGCTCCTGACCCTTGATTATTGACCTCATGACCCTCATCGACTCCAGGGAAACGTTTGATAAAATGTATTGTCAGATGCCAAGATTTCAGCTACTTATAACAGTTGTCACCAATGACAAGTTTTGTGGAACGCCCCCTGGATTTACATAGCCTTACCAAGTTTCATTCACAGATGATTGTTTTCAACTTGCGGCATGATACACAAGAAACGATATTGGATGGATAGACATCTAGAACATGAAAAGGGGGCTTTCAAAACATATAGTATTGTGCATACCCTGACTGCTACCAGGTCTGGTGGTACACTATTTAATTGCTCCAAGTCTCATGAATCCACATCAATTTTCCGCATGTGTTCTCCCAGCAAACTCAACAGCTTGACTGTGGTTTCTGAAGGCTTTCCTCTTGCTAGCTTGACCAGACCTTCCACCAAAAACTGGCCACTGCTCAAAAAAGCTTGGCATCGTTGCCTGGGAGAAGGAGTGAGAAGTACTGTTCAACCTGCAAGTGTAAGGACCATGAACATACATAATTATCAAGTGGCTACAAGTCCGCAAACTGTCAAACTGGTGCGCAAGGTGTGATGCACTGGCTTAGGATTCAAAGTACTGAACATCCACATAACTGCACTAGTGTATTTACTGTATACAAGTGCATGAAACAGATTTATCTTGTGTGCATGAAAGACTTGATCAGAACTGCAGAAAACAAAGGGTTTTGTTCAGGTGGCTTCAGATTAATTCAGTCGGTGATTCTATTATATATACCTACTTGAGATATGCTCATAATTTCAAGTTCGTTTTAATTAGCCAGCAGGGGGGGGGGGGGGCAATATCATCCTGCTTCCAGGTATTCATCATCTTTATGCAGTGTACATTTATGCAAAAATTATTTGAGGAGAAATGGAAAAATCAAATGCCATTTTGCAATTGATCTACTCTCATTTTCAAGTTTTTTTAGATAGATAATAAAAGGTCTTTTTGCAATTCTGTCATTTTCAAGATTCTCAAGTGTACTATTGCCAATATCATTAGGCCAAGTAAAAAAAGAAACCAGTTTCTCGTCCTCGCGCGCATCGATTTTGGCCGCCGCATCGATTTTTTTACTATTTACTATTTTCAAAATGGCGCTGAAAATACCAAGAAATTCATAATTCTCGTCCCAGCCCGCTCCCCGCCCGCATCGATTTTCAGTTGCCGCATCGACTTACTAGTATTTGATATTTTACTATTTTTTCGGCCGCTGAAAAAAAAAAAATCGACAATTCACCTAACACCAATCGTGATGTCTCATTTCTAATTACGCCTTGCGTCCTCTACTTATCTGTAGTACAGTTGTAGCTTCTGTAGTGCGTATGTAATAACGCATGCATTTCACACTGCGAGCTCGGCAAGAAGGAATGACCCACGTACAAAGCAGTTGAACTGTAGTTGGATGGGCGCGGGGGCGCGGGCGCGGCCTGGGCTGTGATGTACAGCGCACTCGGTACGTCGTGATGTAGACAGGACGTTGAGCACCTTCTGTACATTTTTCTCGTGCTGTTGCTCGCTGCCCGCTTCATGTGCTGCTAGATTGATTGCGCAATGTAACCACATAATAGAGGAAACCAGCCAGCCAGCATAATAGCATGCGCGCGTTCTGGAGCTGGAAAAAAAATCGTGGAGTGCAGTGATGGAGAGAACCGATCTCAAGCGCACGTGTGCACAGCGAACGGCTTTAAATACCAGAGCTGCCAACCTTTGGAAGCACAAATTAGTACTCAGCAGCTCCAAAATTCGTATTTTTCTACCAGAATTCTTATTTTTTCAATCTCCCTCTTTTTGCTATTTTGAATTAAACTCATCGACTTATGAGGCCTACAGGCTCTAAACATAACGTTATGACACATTCCGAAGCATCGAGCTTGTCACCAGCACGATAAAGATGCCAAACTACGCAATGTTCAGCGTTGATTGATTGTTTTCTCGCAATGAATGTGTACAAGTGCAAGTATGAACCTCCAAAAACTTGCTGGGCTGATTATGGAAGCTTCCACTATCTAGCAGTGGACGTGGAATGCTTTCATCTTCTCAAGAGAGCTTCTTTGTGAGCGGATGCTATACTCTGTTCCGTATTTCTAATTATCGTTTACTATGAAAACATAATCATGCGTTGTTTTCAGGCTTTTTTCATTTTATTGGATTTTAAACATCAGTATTTTCCGAAGTATTCCAATTCCTTTTCCCCTGACTGGAATCGGAAAGTCTGCTATAACGATGATCGCAAAATGCCGCGCTGTGTGTGGAAGCGCCGATGTGCAAACACGTGGCTTCACTTTCAAGTTTAATCAGGAATGCGCCATGTGCTCCTAGGGTGCCTGCCTATGAGAGGTTACTGCAAGTTCGATGAATCGAATGCGCCATCAGAGCTGAGCTGAATGGCTTGTTTACGGTAAACATGCAGTTTACGTTCGATACGAAGAAATCATTACGTCTTTCACGAGGGAAAAACACACAAAACAAACGAACAAACAAAATACACCCACGAACGAATGTTGATAGCCAAAACTTTGAAAAGTAATAAGCAGTTTTGATGAGCGTGAACTGAAATTGTCATTACACGTTGTATTTTGTTGTTTATATCATTGCTGCTTCTTGGTAGCACTGTAATGATGGGCATGGAAGAAATGAAGGGAGAATGTGACTTACCAGCACAGGTACACGTTTTACTACATAATTATGTAGTTTTGGTATGCAATCATTCATCATCCAAATGATGAGTGATTATCAAATGTCTTCTTAGAACATGAAGAAACATCTTTAAATGTTTAATGTTATAATGCCATATCAGTATCATTTTGACATCCATCTGCAATTGAACAAGCCAGTTTTTCCAGTTAAATGTGCTACAATTGTACTATGAAGAAATGCAGATACATACCAGCTGTGTGGACTCAAAAAGTCACAAACACAAATGATAAATAAAGCAGTGTTTTTAATATAATGGAATTAATCTCAGTCGTACATTTGTTGAAAGACATGCACGTTTTATACCTGTTTCAATTAATAGCACAATACATCAGAATTGCAAGTACACTGGTATCAGAAATGCCATTACAACACTAAACACCAGTATTAAGATGGTCATTTCCCCTTGACATCTGTAGTGGAAAGAAAAAGCAAATGTATTTCTGCATGCATGAAGTTTCGTTTCAAGTATGGTACATATATCTATTTGTTTGAAAATGCACAGAGTGCAGACAAGACATACACTTGGGACCTGGTCTCTCATAACACTGCTACCAGAGTGATATTTCATTTCATAGATTCGATATAGAAAACAGTAAAGCCCTCTCTCGTTACCTTTCTCAGAATTACCGGACGAGAAACACATATTACTTTCATTTTGACAATCCTCGAAAAAATAGTAAGATATCAAATAGTAAGGACCTCCCTCATCGCCTTGCTCAAAAAACCCGGACGAGAAACTACTTTCTTTTTTTACTTGGCCTTAAGTGTGGCAATAACATAAGTATGGGGAAGAGGCATATTCCAGAAGGGATTTTTTTTTTTCAAGAGATTATTTCTACAAATACTACCATCAAAGTAGACGTATATTCCCTCACCTGAATCATGAAAAAAGTGATGATACATGTATTCCATTTTGACTCATTTGTGAAATTCAGGATCAGTTCTCAGACAGAGAACAACTGCCAGTTATTACTAGGGGCTGTGATTATGTTTCTCGCTACCCTTGAACTCGCACCTTAGATCTAGTGCACTGTCTTAACATGGACTCGGTGGAAATACAGGTTTTACATGCATGTATGTCATCAACTTTATAAGAGCATATTCTTATATGTATAATGTAACTTTGTAAGCGGTTAGCAAACTCAATACAAGTACTAGTAGTACTCATATTAGAAACTAGTTAGTAGATTCTAACGTAAGATCCACGCGCAAACACTAGCGTCCTATAGGCCCCTACGTTCCTACGTGTAGCTACTGAAAACATCACTTAACCTGTTAGTGGTAAACAAAAATCGGGTCGGGAGAACCCCCCACCCAGCCCCTTTAATCGGGTATTTACGCTCTTTTTAGAGCGATATTTGCTACTAGTACCTAGTACTAATTTGAACCTAACGGTTTGGACCTAGAACAGTTACAGTAGGCCGTACAAAAAACATAGTAGGCCTAGGGGCCTACCAGTATACCTACGAACATGTACAAACCTACGAACTACACAAACATTGTTCGAACTTCGTCTTCGTGCACGTCAGTTTACCGTAACGCCAATAACGGGTCGGGTGCATTGGTTACAAATGATTTGCGCGCTAACAAAGATCCGCACCAGAGCCTCAGACGTAAGAAAACTACATCAATAACAATACAAAATGCCACGGAACCTTTTGTATCTAAAATTTGATGATATTTTTAAAATGCAATTAATGGACAAAGGAACCCTCAGCGAAATTCGGACTCAATGCACCGCTGCAGCGCGTTGGTGTTATGGCCTATTATGTATGGCAAACACTACTAGTATAGGCTATGCTGCGCTACACAGTATACTATAGTATTATGTGCGTGCAAAGACAAAGTTGTCTATAATATGCGATGAAATCCGTGAAAATCATGCACATCGTTTATGGTAGAAAATAACTGGTACAGGAAATAATTACCTTAAAAGATACTTATCCCTGCTGACAGACTTAGCAAAGTCACCATCATAGATTCAATGTCATTTTTAGCCCCAGACGACATCGAAAACCTGACTATCGCGATGACAGACGTTGACGACTCCGCGCCACAGCAACAAATTTCAGGCATTGGCATGTGTAACCAATGAGATCATCGGACTGCGAACACGTGATCTTCTCTGGTGGACCACTAACACCGATACGGTGTTATTAGTGAAAACCCCCTTTTCATGACAAAACTATAACACCACTTGGGTGTCATTTTAACACCGAGAATCTAACACCCAATGAATGAGAGAATGTTGGTGTTAAATTAACACCGAAGGGTGTCAAATTGTGTCAATTTAACACCAAATTTAACACCCACAGTTTGACACCCGGTTGGTGTTACACTTTTAACACCACATTTTTTGCAGTGAACATCTATGTATTTTTTTATAGTTTAATTCTCAATTTGTCATTTCTACTCTACGTCAGCGAACATCTGCAATGTGTTTGTATTAAGGGAATTTCCTCACAACATTACGCATATGTGCACTGTCATTCTTGCTCTACAAACAGTTTGATAAATTGGTCGGGTATATGTTTGTAATTAAAGGGGATGGCTATAGTAACTGATCAGTGGGAATCAGTGGGAATGCTGGAGGATGATTGCTCTAATCCTTCTGGGATTCATTTAAGAGTACATTATACATCTACTGTTGTGTGAAAATTACCTATCTAAATGTCGGAAGAAAACATACACTCAGGAAAAGTGTGAACTGAGAAACATGAGAAAAGAGACTCTGAAGTACAGTGTCTATTCAAGCGCTAAATCTTTATCAAGCCGTGCTGGCTGTGTAATGAATGGGACAAAAAACAGGATGTAAACCACCAGAGTAACAACAATGAAGGAATTATCAGATTAAACTGAAATTAAGCGCCCCGTATCTACATATTCTGTTCATAATTGATGCTAACTATGAAAGCAGTAGCGTTATCCTTTCAAAAGTTATTTGAGTTTTTAGGTTTTTAGGAAATGAAAAGGGGACTATAAAAGCACACCTACATTAATCACACTATTCCACAAAAAAAAAAAAAAAAAAATTCAAGACAAACTGCTAGAAAACACACTTGCCTGCCCGTTTTACGATCCCAAATTTCAGCATAATGTAGAAGAAGACTTGCTCTTTCCGAAAGTATGAAAAGTCAAGATCGGTTAGGTTGACGAATTTCACCTATTTTCAGTCCTCACACGAAATCAGTGTGTGTGACTTTTTGTTCGTTTTGTGGTGCACGGTCACATATAAGAAATATAATGTATTCATTCCTTGCTAAAAGGTGGTTGCTTTTAGATACTGAAATTCTCATAACCTTTTTTCAAGAGTATTCTTTTGTTTAGTCAGGTTTTGTAACTTATGCTTTGAATATGTTCTTAGTATTGATACTTAGTCAACACTAAGCGATTGTATTTGTTATACCTCCTTTTTTAATTTTCATTCCATTTGAAAGTATAAGAAATTTTTTTAAATGTAACGTTGTTCACAGCGGAATTGGCTACAATTGTGATGTTTCATAAGAAATTATTTGCTAGTTGTTATTTTTTTTTTCAGCCTGATTTATTTCTTACGAAATTATTGAGTAGCCAACATGGAAATGCTTCAAATGATTTCCACTGGCTTAATACCTATATGTTGAAATTGATGTTATCCTTTCAAAGTCTGACACTCGTTTGCTCACGAACACTGTTGAAATTAAGTTCCAATGTCACTATCATTGTAACTCTGTGATTCTATTGGTTGAATGAATTCATTTTCACTAATTTCACTGTCACTTTCAGTATCGGGCTCCGATTCATTTATGGTGCCTAACAAGATGTCCACAAGCTGATGCGGAATCATCTCCCCATCCTGCCAGAGTCTGACATTCATTTGCATATGAGTTCTGAATAAAATTAAATTCGAATGTCACCATAATGGTCCTTTTCTGAGTGCGGTGTCTTTTAAATGGATCCACTTTTACTCATGTCACTGTTGCCATACCAGTATCAGCTCTGATTCATCAGCCACAGTGAACTTCCATGATGCATGTCCACAAGCTGACGCGGCAGCACCTCGCTTGAGATCCACAGAGGTCGCATTGTGTCTTCATCCTTTGTCCATCCACGTCCTTCGTTTGGATTTGTTGCTAGCTTTCATATTCTTTTTTTTTTTTTTAATTGCTTAGGACATGCTGCTCTAAAACTTTTCAGCAGGGCGATATCATAGCCAGATCATTTTTTTTTGCCTTCGTGACATTAGCCATTTCACCGCACTTGGACTGTAAAGAGTTAGAGGGCATATACCTTCCTAATTCTTCTGTTACCATACAAGGCACAGGTAAATCGTTCCAGCTCATCCATCATCTCAGCTAAAACATTTAAAGATTCAACAAGCTTTGGAAATGCAGCATGAAATGACTCATCAGCCTCGACATTGTTTTTACCTTCCCCTTACCTTAAACAACGTTAAAGGCACTAGTGGTTTCGCAGCTAGTAAATGCGTGGAGTCGTAGAAATGATGAACCAGGGAGGTGTGAGAGACACCTCCCTGGATGAACATACAACGGCTGAATCTTGAAATGGGACAGCTGAGGTAGCAATTATCAAACAAAAAATATGGAAGGTAGCAACGGACCACAATGAAGAACATGGATAGACGAAGGATGAGGATCTAATGCTACTTCTGTTAACTTCACCTTAGGATAGGTGATGCCGCATCAGCTTGTGGACGTCCTGAAAGGCACCATGGCTGATGTATCAAAGCCCGATACTGGCAAAGCAGCAGTGACAGTAGTAAAAATGAATTCATTCAACCTATACACTCAGAAAATGACGATTGCGACATGGAATTCGATTCGGAGCTCATGAGCAAAAGAATATCAGACTTTGAACATATTTGTTGAAACGAGTTCGACACCCACGAATCATACAGCAAACGAGTCGTACAGCCAATGACTTCGACAGCAGGCAAATAAGGCCCATGAGTCCGACAGTTTGCAAACAGGGCCCGCAAGTTTGACACTTGTCTAAAAGCAACACATGTAACCCTCCCCCCCAATAAACAAACAAACAAACAAAACAAAAAAACCCTCACAAGTTCGACATTACATCGCAGGGCCGTGAATGTGCTTTTCTCGTGGGTCTTATTACGTGTCAAACTCGTGGGCCTGGCTTGACTAGTGTCAGACTCAAGGGTGTTGAACTCATGGGCTGTACGACTCACAGGCTGTATAATTCGAGGGGTTCTATGACTCATGGGCTGTATGATTCGAAGGGGTCGAATTCGTGAAGTGCACCAAGTGATTCAGCGTCAGCTTCTAGACATCCATATAGACTGGTAAGAATAGGGCGTCCCCATGCACCCTCCGAACACATTTTTAACTTACTTTTTTTTTTTGTAATCCTTAGGATATCTAGTTAATGATTTTTTTTCCCAAGAAAAAAATCGTGTCCCATGGGGATCAATGGCGGCCATACAACGTGTATATTGTTTACGAAATGGGGAAATACTACAAAATACAGTACACTGCAAATGCACTATGTTTTATATTCTAGTGCATAGATACGAATAAAAGTAAGTGAATTATGATGATGATGATGATGATGACAGGGTAATGATGAGGAAAATGCGATAATGAAGATGAAAGTGATGGTGATGATGATGAAGATTATGGGAATGAAATAAATTGATGGACACAGCATCTATTGCGTATATTTTAAATCCAATTTAAAGGAAAAGAAATGTGTCAAACAAAACAAGATCTATATTCAGATGCTATTTTCATAGATTGTAATCTGACAGTAACGTAGTTTGCAATCTAGCCTTAAAAAGAATATAACGTTTTACATGGTTAAACATAATCTGGGAGTGTGTTCCAAAGATTTGGTCCATTATGTCGTATAGATATTTGTGCAATTAATAATTTGGGATTTACTAAATAAAAATTTTGGGAATTACGAGTGGGATACGAACGGACAGTATAAATCAGTTTAAAGAAATCGTGGAAAGTGCTTGGAAGTAAGTTGTTCAAATGCTTAAACATATAAAGCAAAGAGTGAAAGATATTTATATCAAATATATCAGTGTTTTTAACTGATAAAAAAGTGATTCGATGTGGGCTATGTATTGTGAGCCAGTACAGATGCGAATGACTTTCTTTTGTAATAAATGAATAGATTTAAGTTTAGTTTTTGCACTTGTAGCCCACACTAGATTACAATACATAACATGGTAGGATTAAACATTTGTAAAGCATAAAAAGAGTATGTTCAGGAAGATAACTTTGCATCTTTGAAAGAATACCTATATTTATAGAAATACAGGTTGTAACGTGACGTATGTGATCATTCCAGGTTAAATTTTCATCAATGAAAATGCCTAAAAACTTAGTGGAACTTTTACGTTTAAGAAGTACATTATCAATCTTTAAATTATTTACAAAATCATCTTTGTGAGTTTTCATATGCTTGAAAAAAATATTATTTGTTTTATCAATATGAAGTGATAACCTATTATTCTTAAACCAGTTTCATACATTTGGTAACTCTGCATTAATTGTGGATATTAACATTTCTATATTATTATGGGATAAATGATATTGGTGTCATCGGCATATAATATAAAATGTAATGATGATACAGACGAGGAATTAACGATATCATTGATATATAACAAAAAGAGAAGGGGGCATAATATTGAGCCTTGGGGCACACCACTTATCTGTAAAAAATTGACGACATGTCATTATGTGCAACATATTGCTGTCTACATGATAAATAATCCCTAAACCACGAGAGTGCAACACCGCGAAAACCATAAAACTGTAACTTTTTGAATAAGATATCATGTTGTAACGTATCAAACGCCAGATATAAATCCACCAAAACTCCTATAACGTGTTTTCTATTTGCCATTGCGTTTGTAATTTGATCATACAACTGGGCCAAAGCCAAATCTGTAGAATAATTCTTTCGGAAACCATATTGATGTAATTTCAAAACTCTTTGATTATGCAAAAAATTATAAAACCTATCATATATATTTTTTTTCAAGAATTTTGGAAATACTAGGAAGAATAGGAATTGGTCTACAATTACTAATTTGACAAGGATCATCTTTCTTAAACACTGGGTCTACCTTTGCAATTTTTAAAGAATTGGGACATTTTCCAGACAATAATGGAAAGATTGAATATGTGAGTAAGTGGATCAGCAATTTGATATATGATTTGTTTAAGTACTAATGTGCTTATTCTATCACAACCACTTGCCCTGCTAGAATTCAACTTTTTCGTAATATTAATAATTTCTGTGGGATTTGTAGGGTTTAAAAATAACGATGAGGAAATAGGTTCTGGCAAAAAATTCAAAAAAATCTTCATTTACATCATCAAATGTATTTGCCAGATTAAGACGTTAACAAAAAAGAATTAAATGTATCGACTACATCTCCTTGATCAATAATGCAATCATTTAATTTAAGGTCTTTTTTTGGTAATTGTTGTTCTTTCTTCCCAACCAAATCATTTATAATTCTCCATGTGGCCTTCATATTTGATTTAACATGGTTCAACTAATCAGAATAATATAATTTTCGTGAATTTCTTATAACAGTTGTCAATCTATTTCGGTATATCTTATATTTTCTCAAATTAGAATCAGTAGGATCATTTAACTATAAATCTTATAAAGCCTATGTATGTATTAAACTTAATATCGATTTTGTTATTCAAGGCCTCTTCCCATGTTTATTATTCTTTTTAAACTTTACCAATGGACAATTTTTATGATAATAATATTGCATTTTTCTATTAAAATCATAATAGGAGGTATTCACATCAAACTCACTGTAAACATGCAAACACTGTTCAGATGCCAAATCTGCTTTAAAAGATTCAATATTTTTAGAAGTTTCCTTTCTATACATTACAGGTTTGGATGAGTTTTCAACAAAAGACTAATCATAACATATAACAAATATGGGAAGATGATCAGATATATCAAAATATAATAAACCGCTAGCAATTTCTTTATCAGAAATATTAGAAGAAATATTATTAATTCTTGTTGGGTTGTTTTTTATGTGGCTAACATCAATTTGAATGCATGAAATGAAGAAACTTTCAGAATATCTATCGTTATTATAATTACATATCAAATTAACATTAAAATCACCCATTAAATATATCTGCTTATTTTCACGTGAAAACGCAGCAAAACATTTTTCCAAATCTTCCAAAAATAACTCATTATGAACTATTCGGGGGTCTATGAATCAAACCAACAATCGTATTTTTGTTTATGGAACGTTCTATTTCTACAAATAATATTTCACATTCTTCAAAAGAAATATCATCTCTTACTTTTTTTATTGCAGGTTTTCATGATTCTAAAATGCTACGCCTCCACCTCTTCTTCCTTCACGGTCTGCTCTAACCATATAGTAGTTTTTTTTTTTTTTTTTTAGATTTTTGCTGAAGTTGAGTGGAGCCAAGTTTCTGTGATACCAATAACTGAAAAAAGGAAAATTATTTGATACAATTATTTGATACAGGAAAAGTCCAAAAACATGAAAAATTCAGTGTCCTTTACTCAAATTACCCAAATAGTCCATGCTACATACATGACAAATTACAAACCTCACAAGAGTGACTAACCACTTTGTCTTTAGATCATAGCCAAAGTAGGCCTATGGTGTGTTGTATCAAAAACTTTCAATAGAATCTGAAGAGAAAATTAATTTCAAGCATTACGACCCTCACTTGGTGAAATCGAATGAAGAATGAAAGCACTATGGCAATCTATATGCAAATACCCCTACAATAAATGATCAAAAGAGGTCATACATGATGATATTTATCACAACATGTGAAAGTGGCTAATGGACAAACATGAAACTTGAAATGAAATTCAACACTCTTTGCATGCGTTTAATTTTGTTTAATTTGTGTTTTAAAAGAGTTTGAGTTGGGGTATTTTCATGAAATTAATCACTCTGCCAAATATTCAGTCGATTTCAAAAAGGTGCCAAAATGGTTTCATTAAATTTTATTGAAGATTAGGTTAAAAACAGCTCATTCAAATGTATTTGTTTAAACCTTATTGTCCGAAAAAAGAGAAAAATTTCACTTGGCAGCCGGGTATCCACCCTGTGAATAGGGACTGTTATATCAATGTGGATTGCTGCTACTTTTATTTAGGGATATTTGCATATGAAGCGCTTTCGTATTACATTCTGTATTCAAATTCAAGTAAAGAAAGCTCAAATTGTTTGGAATCAAGTTCTCTTACAAATTATGTTGAAAGTTGTGTGATACAAGACACAATATTTAGGCTATTATCAAGAGACAAAGTGGTTTGTCACATTTGTGACGTGTGTATATGTTTTCCATGAAGTGTGGAATTAACGTATTGAGAAAATAAAGTAACACAGTGTGACTTCATTTTGTATTTAGTATTCTGAGTTATCATCCTGTGTAACTGTACAAAACACAGAAGCGATAAGTCGATATGTCAGCTTTTCATTTCACACTTTGAATTTCCTGAATCAAGTCAATAAGGGAAGTGGGAAAGATAGGGCCACTTGAACACACTGGCTCCATGATACCGAAGGCTGTCTTCTGCCATCCTTGTCCAGGATCGAAGGGGTTTTATTTACAGAGCACCAGAAGATTGGCTGGTCAGCTCTATTTAGGATGGCAAGGCGATGGGTCACACCTTTAATGTGTGAGATAAGGTTGTCTCTGCAAGGGGGGGGGGGGGGGGCATGGAGAAATCCACTTTGGAGTTGGTCGTCAGGTGTTCGCTCTCTCCCATCATCTGCCTCAGGATGATGCTGTGGTTCATAGATTTCTCGCAGGCCTCATGGCGATACATTAGGCATGTAAATACCCCAATGTCCTCTGTCACCTCTGGCTCCACACACCACCCATCACCAAGATTTCTGAGGGAACAAAAACTTAGACACATTATAAAGTCATGTTTTAAGATTTCAGCAGTGTTTATCATAATGTAATATTGAACAATTTACTACATTTCAGTAAGATATTGGTGAAGTTATAACATCAGACTACTCTCACCTGAATCCTGTGTGGTACATGGAGTGGGAAATGTCAGTGGGTATGTAGATTCTTTACGGGTCCAACTTTGCCCCTACCCTTGAAGTCACTAGTTACATCTTCCCCGGTAAGCACATGCAGTCCAAGTATTGTGGTACAATAGTCAGCGTCCTTTGATTCTGTATTCCAGTTCGCCGACATTCACAATCTGGCAATGCTTGACAGTCCGTTTATCAAGAGAGATAGTGAGGGTTAAGGAGTAAGCATGGTGCAAGAGGATCAAGACAATGTCTGACTCTGGCGTCCTCACCACAGCTGCTTTGTACGCAAGCTTTATAGCGGAACACTCGAGGTAGAGCACTACCCTGGTGTCAATCTCCTGGTTAGACAGTCGCTCATGGATCCAGCCTATTGTCTCCTGGGACGCACCATTGAGTGCACAAAAAGAATGTAACAGGAATCACATGAGCTTCAGAGAATGTGATTTCTGTTACATTCCTTTCGTTTACACAATGATGTACCACAATACTTGGACTGGATGTACCGGGGAAGATGTAACAAATAAAGTGCCTTCAAGGGTTTGGCAAGGTTGGACCCATAAAGAATCTACATAGCCACACCACGTAGCACACAGCATTCAGGTGAGAGCAGTCTGATATCATAATTTCAGCAGTATTTTACTGAAATCTAGTTATTGCTCAGTATCATATCATAATAAACACTGCTGAAATCTTAAAACGTGACCTTATAATGTACCAATGCTTGTATGTTTTTTTCCTCAGAAATTTTTGTGATGGGTGGTCTGTGGAGCCATATGAGAGGTGACTGGTGGCATTGAGGCATTCACATGCCTTAAATGTATAGCCATGTGCGGTTGACGTCTGTTAATATAGTCCACAGCATCATGCTGAGGCAGATGGTGGGAGAGGGCGAGCAGCTGATGACCAAATCCAAGGTGGATTTCCCCATGCTCCCACCTTGCAGAGACAGCCTTATCCCACAATTTCAATGTGTGAACTACCACCTTGCCATCTTCAAGCGAGCTGACCAGCTAATCGTCTGGTGCGCTAACCCCTTTGATCCTGGACAAGGGTGGCAGACGACTGCCTTCGGTATCATGGATCCGGTGTGGTCAGGTGGCCGTATTCTTCCCACTTCCCTCATTGACTTGCTTTAGAAAATTACTGCGTAGATGGAGGAGGATGAAGAGGAGGAGGAGCCAGACACTGATTACGATGATCATTTTGATAATAACTGGAAATTATCTCTTTATTTGCTAAGGTGGAAAGCCCCTGTGTGCCACGTTATTCTGAGACACGGAGGTAGTCATGCTTTGAGAAAGAATTCTGTTTTTACAATCTATATAACTTCTACAAATTGCTGTAAAGCAGGACATATAGTGAGCAAAGCTTTGCTTTGATATAAATTGTATGACAAATCTATTTTCAATTTTTCTCGTGAATGACCAGTTGCTACATTACTGTAAAGGTATTACTTTTGCACATAAAACCGTGACGGAAACTTCACATTTGCACGCAAATCTAGTTGAAAACACCGCTTGATATCCAATCACCACACAGAATGCAAGCTGTATGTGAGATGAACAAAAGCGTAAGAAATGCTTTCATTGTACTGCGGCATTAGGCGATTTATCGTTTGGTTTTGGCGGCTTTGTGCGTTTGAGCAGGTCATGCGAAGTTGGCAAGCCGTCGACTGAGTCGGACTTGCGAACGTGTCACATAAAGTGTTATAGAAGTGTGAAATGAAAAGCTGACATATCGCTTACCGCTTCTGTGGTTTGCATAGTTGCACAGGATGAGAATTCAGAATACTTTTGATAAAGTGAAGTCATATTCTGTTACTTTTTTGATAAAGTGAAGTCATATTATGTTACTTTTCTTTATATAAGTAAATTCCACACTTCATGGAAAATACACACGTCACAAAATGTAACAAACCACTTTGTCTTTTGATCATAGCTAAGATATCGTGTCTTGTATCAGACAACTTTTAACAGAATTTGAAAGAAAAGTTAATTCCAAACAATTTGAAATTTCTTTTGTTAAAGTATTGAATACAGAATGTAAGCACAATCATAGCGATTCATATACAAATATTCCAAAATCATTTACCACAATCCGCATTGATATAGCAGTCTCTATTTACAGATGGATTTCTGGCTGTCAGTGGAATTCATCTGTTATTTTCAGACAGGAAGGCTATAAACAAATACATTTGAATGAATCACTTTCAACCTAATCTTAAATAAGTTTTAATGATAGCATTTTTTGCACCTAAATTGTTAAAATCGACTGAACATTTTGGCACAGTGATTGTTTTCATGAAAATACCCCAAGCTCAAAACTCTTTAAATACAAAATCAAATGAAATAGAATGCACACAAAGAGTGTTGAATTTCACATTAGGTCTTTTTTTTTTTTGTCGATTAGTCACTTTAACATGTAGTGATCAAAATTAGTGTACGTGTGTTAGACTTCTTTTGACCAGTTAGTTTAGGGGTATTTGCATGTATATTATATAGTGCTTACATTCTTTATTTGATTTCAGCAGGTGAGGCGTCAAGTGCTTGGAGTTAATTTTTTCTTCAGATTCCTTTGAATGTTTTTGATACAAAACACCATATTTGAGTAATGATCTATAAAGACAGAGTGTTAAGTCACTTTTGTGACGTATTTTGTCATGTATGTGTACAGATTATGTGGGCAGTCTACAGTGTAAATGATACAAACATTTTTCATATTTTTGGACTTGCTGAAGCTTCTGGAAATGTCCGTAATGCGCGGTATGTATATTCCTCATACGAAGAGTTCGGTTTCAAAAGGTACTACATCCATAATTTCAAGTTCTGAGAAAAACGTGATTTTTTAATTATCATATTTAGGATGCTCAGACTGGAATGATATTTCCCCCTATTATACTGCTAGTCGATACAACACTAAAACCACTCTCTAAGAAGATCCAGGTCCATTCATCTATCTTTTATGAATTAAACATTTTTGTATTTTTGTGGATGTAGTACCTGTTGAAACCGAAAGTGCATGTAGTACCTTTTGAAACCGAAATTTCACATGCCATATATATATTTAGTGTGATGTTATGACATGTTTCGCGGATTTATGTTTTTTCAGCAATGGTTTTGATGGTTATGGGATACGAGGTCAAGGGGACCTAGGTAATTGACAATGCCCTGCCCTATTTAGCATCAAGAATAACAAACCAATGTGCATCGCTAATGCCACACCTCTCCCTTGCTGACTAATATTTTGAATGAATGAATGTTATAGTAGGGCAGATATGTAACAAAAATTGGTCGAAATGCTCACATCCGGCGGAAAGTATGAAATTTTGGATATAGGGGTATTTTGGGGCGCTGATTTCAAATATTGCCGGATCCAAGATATCTGATCACGCGGTCGGCCGCCATTTTGAATTCCAATATGGCCGCCATTACAAAACAAATTCAAAGATCCCTATCTTCAGTTCTGAATGACCTGTGGCACCGAAATTTGGTACACATGAGCGTTTTGACACATTGAATTTGATGACAGATTGATTTGGAGGGTCTGACAAACATCGAATGGCCGCCATTTTGAATTCCAATATGGCCGCCTCGACGAAATATTCAAAATCCCTATCTCGATTTCTCAGTGGTGAGTGACCCTGAAATTAGGGGTAAACAAGTATTTTAACATACTGAGTTCAAATATTAACTGATGTGATGTGTCAGACAAACGCAATGCCTGCTATTTTGAATTCCAATGTGACTACGAAGACAAACATCATGACTAACATTCACGGGCATGTCAAAAAGTGCAGCAAAAAGGAAGCATAATGCACCTTTCACTGACGTCACAATGTAAATACAGCAGCGCGCACTCTATCAGTTACAAAAGCGCGCTCAATCAGGTAGCCTAATTTACAAACCCGAGAAAGAGATTTTCAACACTCCAAAATGGCAAATATGTATAAAAATTCAAATTGGCTGCCGTGCAGCTTGTCAGACAAATCAAATAAGTCTGTTATTGAAGTCATCATATCACCATGCTTTAATATATCAAATTCCAATGGCTAATGTCAGTCAGAACTAAAGATAGGGATATTTGACGGCGGCCATATTGGAATTCAAAATGGCGGCCGACCCCGTTGTCGGACCTCTTGGATCCGGCAATTTTTAAAATCAGCGCACCCCTATACGCAAAATTTCATACTTTCCGCCGGATGTGAGCATCTTTTTCACATATCTGCCCCACTATTATTGGTCATAAGCAGGGGGGGGGGGATCCATTATGCGTGAAGGGTTATAGATGGGGAGAGGTCACAATATCTCACCAGGTGATTTCTCTCTTCCCTGTTCTCCTTTTGTTTTTCTCTCACGAGCTTTATCTCATGATTTCTTATCTTTTTCCTCTATGTATTACATTTTTGGCTATTTTTCTCTGCTGTGAATTTTCCCTTCACGTCTCTCAAGAATACTGTATTTATTATCTTTTCTTCATTTTTTTTTCAATGTAACTTCTAAGGAGAAAGGTGGAAAAGCAGCATCTGAATGTGCTCTATTTTCTCAACACTGTGATTAAATTCATTACATGTAGTTCATTCTTGTATGTGCTTTATCAGGTAAGAGAAATCTGGTAATCCAATAGCTGATAAAAATCAAGACCGTCGATGAATAATATGACCACCCATACTAAACGCACATTTGGTATTACCTTTGTGACATTGTATAAGTAAAGTTGTCATTTACAAGAATGAATATAAATCTAGTGTTCAAAGCTGTAGGTCACCCTGTACTTTTAAGCCCTGGTACTTGACATCATGTAGGTATAGAATAACACAGCATACCCACAGGTAAAGCACTGTTGGTAGGGATGTCAGAATTTCATGCCATTGTATACATTTAACAAAGTAACTTTGCTTTAAGACTAGTTGTCAAACACTTATTAGCTGTGAAGCTATTTATGTTAGAAATAGACCATACCTAGTAACCTACAAAGTGTCTGTACCTACTTCATTCTGGGGACAATTTATGGCTCAAACTCAACACCCTAGCAGTAACGCACGGTATCGGTAACTAACAGTAAATGCAGTACGTGGGACTACTGTATATGCGAGTGGCGTAATTTCTCCAGTTTCTCCGCCGTTTCTCCTTTACTTTTGTCGACTACTTTTAATTCACGATCCTTCTCCTGGGATGGTTTGTTTATTCAATGAGTTCTCCTTCATTTTCGTACATTGCTTGATCGAAATGTGATGAGTTTTCCAAGATAATTATGGCCAGATTTGCGTAATGATTTTAACAGAAAGGCAACAAGCCAAAAGCCAACTTCTATTGTTTACAGATTAAAGTCAGTAGAAAATGGTAGAGGGTCAAGCCAATGCTGCTCTCTGATTGGTCAATTTCCAGATGATGTCATGGGAGTGGATGTAGTACCTTTTGCAACCCAACTAAAATGGATGTAGTACCTTTTTTAACTGAACTGATTTTTAAATGCAATTTTTAGACACTTTCTGGTTGGAAATTCAGCTTTTCGCTAGTATAGGTGAAAAGAGGTCCTAAAATGAGTACATCAAGACCAAAAAGGGGATTTTGATGGAAGATGGATGTAGTAACTTATGCAACTGAGCTTTTCATATATGATGTAGTCATTACATTTTCAACATCATTCTTCTTTTAATTCAATGAATACAAAAGAACAAAATAATGTTAAAGAGATATATACTGTCGCAATAATAAACCCAACAAAAATTTAAAGCGAAGTGTAAAAACAAGTCGTAATTTGATCTCATTGTTGAATAAAGAGTCCAGTTGTGCACGATGAAATCTCATAATTTCATGATTTTTATATGAACTAATATGACCATGATTGTGGGGATGAGTTAAACACTTCAAGAGCGTTTCTTTTTTTTTTTCTTTTTTTCTTTTCTTTTCTTTTTTGGTTAGGTTGCTCCTATTGATGCTCGAGTCCGAGTGAACATCATAAGAGTCGGCAACATCGACACGTTGAAGGAGGAATTCTACTGCGAGTTCGCCCTAGATGTGAAGTGGAAGAAGGAAGACGTAACGAGGATCAGAGTAGGGGAGATCGGGTGTTTTGTTCGTATTTTTCATTTTGAGATTCATTATGGGAGTGATTAAAGAAAAGTATCTAATTTTGTCTGTAGGAATAGTTTAGCCAAGAAACTCTATTAATTCAAAGCAACAAAAATGTTGTCAGTTAACCAAACATAAACAGAAATAACGTTTAACTGCCTAATACGCACGATCAATCAGTAACTAGGATGCCACACACTGACCAATAAGATCACTCCCTCGCTGCTATGGGCGGAGTCTTGCTGCAGCGCTAAATCAAAATCTTCGCAAACGTTTTTGTTCCGTTGAAAGTCGGAAAATTTCCTTTGATCATGTAGCTTTGAAATTCGGTAGATGATAGCTGACACATTAGGCTACAAAATTATACCAAAAAACTGAAATCCGATGGTGTTGACCGATTTTGATGATCTGACTTCAATCTCAAATTTCTCGGCTCAACCGTCAGCGACTTTATGATCCTTTTGTTGTGGTGGTTCACAATGCAAGCATTCAATATCACTTAAATGAATGAGACGAAAAACATACAAAATATAAAATTCATCTGCTATCAAAATGAAGGGGTAATGAAATAAGATATTGAGCTGAAATTTGACATACGTCATTCTATTCGTGACAAATGCCAACCTAAAATACAATAGCATGATCCCTTCAAGTGTTTCTAGAGTTTAAACATAGTAACCACAGTTTTCTACCAAAAAAAAAGAAGGTTCTACTCTCTAAAAAAATCGAGTGAAAATTTTCACTCTAAAAAGAGTGAATACAAAAAAGAGTGAATTTCGAGTGAAATTGGAGTGAATTTTGAGTGAAAATGTTCATTTTCACTCATTTTGGAGTGACGTCAGGCCGGGGATCACTCGAAGATTTTGGCGACTTATTGGTAGTTTTGTGATGCTTGGTCACATACAAAAAAAAAAAAATAAATGTTGATTATAGATTTTGAGTTTTGAGAAAGTGTTAATGCAACAGCTAACCCGTGTAACATGTTACATGATCCTTTTCTCAAACTCAATCTCTCCTTCGTGAATTATTTGATAAATCACTACTGGCAAAAAAAAAAAAGAAAAAAAAAAAACAAACATATATAGAATCTGAACAGTTCAAGATAATTAGTTGTCAAACTTATGCTATGAAATTATTAGTAAAAGAAAAATATAGATCGATAAAAAATGTGTATACATCGTATTCACTGGTTGAATTATCACGTAATGAATTTAAAAATTTCCAAACAGAGTAAATTATTTGGCTCTAACATTATTTTGTTTTAACAAAATCTATTCATAATTCTTTATTGCGAAATAGATTAAAAAACTTTTTTTTTCCAAATTTGCTTTTCCATGTTATATTTACACAATATTTTTTTTGAATTGTCCTGCGGTGGTGTCTATATAGAGGTTGAAGCAAAGAGAGCAAAATCAATTCAATACAATGCAATTTATTTTCATACTTCTCAATGAAGGAATGTACATCAAATATGATAAAAACCTAGTGAATAATAGTATCCGGCGTGGATGTCCACAGTAAATTAATGTAAGCATGTAAAACATATAGCGGTCAATCATCATACGTTTGGTTCTATGTATAACGCTGAAGAAATATGATGGAACACACTTAAAAGCGAGCTTGTTAAGCGTAGGTTCCAAATTCTGAACAGAGTGTAAAGATGAGGAGCACGAATGCAACGTAGGACCAAAATAAAGAGAAACAAAAATGAAAGGCAAAAATACCTGGGGCACTAACATAATCTTGTCAATACATTAATAGTGATATACAGACAACCACATTCTGCAGATTTAAGAACAGTTGATTTAACAATGTTGACAATAGTGTAATGATATGACTTGAGAAATGGTGAAAAGAGAACAACTCGACATGCGAGTCCTCGGAGGAGATACGGGAAACCTACAGAGTGAACATACAAGTACTAACATTCAAAGAAGAATTGGAATTAGAATTAGGATTACCAGCCAGTATAGCACTGAGGGGAATACTGAGGGAAATCAGATTCAGTCAGAATGTAGGTCGATAATCAATTTGTAGACGCTGAATTCACTGGTTGAAAAATGTTGTAATAAAAGTATAAACTTTATGTCAGCATACAATCTTTTCCTTTTAAAATCGTCTATTGGCAAAAGCTATTCAAATCTTCATTACCCAAGGTCAATTTTAAGATTAAAACGTCATTCGAAATTTCCATTCTTTCCATTTTATATTTACACAATATTATGTTCTTTTACATTAATTTTCGATGGCCTCTTAATACTGAAGGAAAGACAGCAACAACAGATTTTAGTAAATTAGAATATAGATTAATATTCAATTTGTAGACATTGAATTCACGAGTAAGAAATATTACGTAATAAACGAAGAAATTGCCCATTAAACACCTTTAACATAGAATCTTTGACTCAATGTGCTGACCTTCGTATTGATATGACAATGGGAAACAGAAATATAAATTTCTGTGACATAACTCCAGTATAATTCTTGTACATGAAATAAACTGTGAGAATCAAATTCTGGCAGCTTGAAATAAGTGATATTAATTTTGACATAATTTCCCCTTTTTTCATGACGAGAAAACTAAAATCTTGAATTTCCAAAACGGATGACTTTTTGCTACAAATTGCACTATACAGCATACACATCCTCTGGTTTTACAAGCAAATGAACTTTTGAATTTAAGCCTTTTTTCTGCATCATAATCTGCATCGTTTCCTCATACAGAATTTGGTTATGAAGATATGAACTACTGTACAACTGAATGCGACATTCCAGTTGTGGGTTTTTCCCTGATTTGACCCAATGTGAAATTACAAACCATAAACATTTACTACTGTTTAATATAAAATATTATTTGTCTACACAACATGACTACGCATCATGTTCATCTCTTCAAGTCAAGGGTCAAAGATCAGGTTATGATGCAAAAATACAACTATTGCATGCTGAAATTCACTGTACTCCATACCATGGATATTCTATCAATCCATAAACTTTTCTAATTAAAGGATTATTGGTCGAGTGAAAAACCTAAAGTCACCGAATACTTGCTCTCTTAAACAATTAATCATCCATTAAAATAAAAAAGTAAACATCCAAAATATGAAAATGCAATTATTTCTTATTATGGGGGGGGGGGGGGGGGGGGGGGGAGGACAATTGAATGTGAAACTGAAAGCGTCGTCACACATTGTCAATACTTACCATAGACCTAATGGGAGAACCATGCCTTATGGCGGAGGTATGCCAGTCGCCACAATGACATTTCTAGTTTCTTTTGAATTATTTTCTCCGATGGTCGGTCAAAGCTGAAGAAAGGACAGCAATAAAAGATAGAGATAAGTCAGCCGAGTCAAGGTTTCATTGCAATGAGAGATTATTGAAGCATGAATAGACCTGGCTAGTGATATACATTAGAGTGCAGCATGCTATGGAGTGGCTTGGCTTACCTGCATTCCCCCCCCCCCCCTCCTCCTTCGTGCAAGGTAAACAATGAGGGAGAAGAATGGGACCCCCGCATCAAGTTCTCCAACGCCGTCAGCATTGAAATTAACGACAAGAAGAACCGTGTGCCATTAGAGTCGCCGTTCGACAATGTGGCGCCTAGTTCCGTAGTTCAGCGCACGATGAGGGTGACCGGCACCTTCAAGTCTGTCATGAAACTGACTGACTTCCCTTTCGACTACCAGGTGAGTGGTTGCGCTACGATTTGGTATTTTCTGAAAGAGCAAATCTTCTACGATCATTATGCTAAAATTCCGGATCATGAAACGGAAAAATTATGAAAGTGTGTTTTGTAGCAGTTTCTCTCCAACACATTTTTTTTTTTAAAGAATAGTGTGTCTTTAGAGTACGCTTTTCATTTCTTAAAAACCCTGTACACACACTTCACTTTCAACTCTATTAAGTTGAGAAAAAATGATGTAACTGCTTTGAAGGTGACATTAATCATGGACAGAATGTGTTTAATTAAGCATCCTCCATTTCAGTTTAATCTGTTAATCCTTTCATTGTTGTTAATCCGGTGGTTTACACTTGCTTTTTGTCCCATTCACAGCACAACTATCACGACTTCATAAAGATTAAAGGGACTGTACAGTACTGGTTGAGGTGGGGATTCATGTTTTTACATTCCTAATTGAGATAATGAGAAACCTCTTATGAAATATGAAAGAGCTTGTAATTCTAAGAAGGGCTCAACGTTTATTAGAATGATGACAATTGGTTTTCAAATGGCTGAGATATAATAATAGATAAAATATGATAAACATAAAATAATAAAAAGGCTACAGGCCACGCCTTTTATTAGGAACTCTTTGTTTCACCTTGTTTTTGGATATCCCAGCCATTTCAAATGTTTCATCAAATAGACTTTTCATACCCCTTGTTAGAAGTGCATGCTCTTTAACATCTCATAGAGTGGTTTCTGAATATCTCGCTACACGTTAAACGCTAAATCCTCACCTCGACCAGAACTGTACACACCCTTTGAGCGCCTGAATAGACCCTGTCCTTCAGTGCCTGTTTTCGTAGTTCACACTTTTCCGAGTGTGTGCTTTCTTTCCAATATTAAGATAGGTCACACACTAACACACACACACACACACACACACACACACATATATATATATATATATATATATATATATATATATATTTGTATAACGCTATTTTCAACGGAATACATGTGACCCTCCATCACAAAACAAACAGAAAGTCGCCAGACATGAAATTTTGAAAGAGCAGACTGTGAGCTATAAAATGATCTTACCGTCCTACCGTCTTACCGGTCCCTTGACCGGGCGTGATCGCGGGGGCGCTGCAATGACGTGGCCACCAGTCTTCTCCATCTTTGTCTATCATGGGCCAATGCCTGGGTCTCTGCAAAAGGTTTTCCCGTCCACTCTGCGATGTTGTCAGCCCATTTCTTCTTCTGTCTGCCTCTTCTTCTTCCTCCCTGGACTGCCCTGCAGTATGGTCTTTGGGAGGCCGTCCGATCGTGTGACGTGGCCATACCACTTTAGTTTCTTCTTCTTGACGATCGTGAGGAGGTCTTCGTAGTGGTCAATGGTTTGCCTGATGGTTTTCAGCACTGATTCATTTGTGACATGATCTTTGTAAGAGATGCCGAGAATTCTTCTGTAACATCTCATCTCCACTGCTTGGATCCTCCTCTGCAGGTCGGCTGTTAATGTCCAGGACTCACATGCGTACAGGAAGATTGACGTGACCAGAGTGCGCAATAGTGCAAGTTTGGTCTTCAGACTGATCTTCTTGTCTTTCCACACTGGCTTGAGTTGGCCATTGCTTTTGCTGTATGTGCGGCTCTTGAAATGACTTCAGTATGTGATCCCTTCTCATTCATGATGGCTCCCAGGTATTTGAACTGGCTCACCGCTTCGAGCTCCTGTCCGTTCAATGTGATTTTGTTTGTTAGAGGTTGACTGGTGTTGGTCATCAGCTTCGTTTTCTCAGCGTTGATTTCCATGCCAAACTTTGAAGATGTGTCATCAAAGCGTTTCACCAGTTTTCCTAGCTCTTCCTCTGTTCCGGCGAGGCCATCGATATCGTCTGCGAGTCGGAGGTTTGTGATGGTCCTTCCTCCGATGCTGACTGTGCCCTGGTGGTCAAGAAGGGCTTCCGTCATGATCCTCTCAAGGAAAATGTGATATAAAAAAAATAATATATATATATATATAAATATAAATGATGTATAACTCAAATCAAATTGACTATCCTAACCTATCTATAGTTTGGGGAATTATGATAAAAAGCATAATACTATTTAGAAAATGCGAATATCAATATATATATATATATATATATATACATATATATATATATATATATATACATATATGTGTGTGTGTGTGTGTGTGTGTGTGTGACCGTGCATTACAAAATGAACAAAAAGTCGCACACACTGATTTTGTGTGAGGACTGAAAATAGGTGAAATGGGTCAACCTAGCTGATCTTGACTTTTTCATATTTTCTGAAAGAGCAAGTCTTCTGCTACATTATGCTAAATTTTGAGATCATAAAACGGGCAGGAAAGTTTTTTTTTTAAGCAGTTTACCTCGAACATTTTTTTTTTTTGGTAGAATAGTGTGATAAGATGTGTTTTAAGAGTCCCCCTTTTCATTTCTTAAAAACCTTGTACACAGTCTTCACTTTCAACTCTAATAACTTTTGAAAGGATGGTGGTACTGCTTTGAAAGTTGGCATTAATTATGGACAGAATGTGTTGATAAGGCATGCTCAATTTCAGTTTAATCTAATAATCCCGTCATTGTTGTTACTCTGGCAATTTGCATCCTGTTTTTTGGGTCCCATTCATCGTACAGCCAGCACGGCTTGGTAAAGATTATGCGCTTGAACTGTTGAAGAGACCACTGTACCTCAGAGTCTCCTTTCTCAGTTCACACTTTTCCTGGGTGTGTGCTTTCTTCCCAATATTTAGATAGGTTAGGAGAGCTCATTTGATTTGAGTTATGCATAATTTTAAAGCTTTAAAATCTGCTCTTTCAGGATATGCTCTTAACTAAGATTTAATGTCTGGCGATTCTTTGTTTGTGATGCAGGGTCACACACACACACACACACACATATATATATATATATTATATATATATGCGTTAATATAGGCTCAATGAAGCATAGAATTCACAAGATCATCAAATGCATCTTATATCATTATATTTTGCATGATTATGAGAAATTACAACTTTTTTTTTGGGGGGGGGGGGAATAGATGCAGCTACATTTTCCCAATGACCCGTTTTGTACGCACATCCAATATATACACTTTTTTTTTATCGCTGACAATCTCCCCAAAATCGTATTGATGGTACAGTTTTAAATCTACACACACTACGCCATCAGTGTCCCACTGCGGAGTAGTTCTTGGGTCCCGGGCCCAATTTCATTTAAAAAAAAAGTTGATATGATAGCAAATCTGCTGGTTGATGGAATGGTAATTGTCATAGTAACGACAAGAACCCATCTTCCTGACTGTCTGCTGGTATTGGAAGTTGCCATTCCAGCAAAAATTGCAATCCTAACATATTTTAAGAAATGGGGCCCTGATCAAGGCATTGAAAAACATTTCAAAAAATTAAAGGGGAATTCGCCCTATGGACAGATATATTATATATATATATATATATATATATATATATATATATATATACATATATATATATATATACAGTGCGTATAAAAGTTCATGTGCTCAGTCATGCATTACATTTGTCAACATAAATAGGTATCAATGGAAAGAGGAAGAGTTCCCTTTCCTCTCAAATAACGTTACACTCTCCATAGCTGATAATCATAAGAAAGTCTTGACAAAGGGCAGAAAGCAAGAAAGCTTGAAGTAAAATCACTTGTGAAGATTCAAAGCAACGTCTACCGCCTCCTTACTCTCGTTATATATATATATATATATATATATATATATATATATATATATATATATATATGTATATATTATATATTCGTATGTTTATGTGGTGTATTGTGTATATCATTCTGGTTCTTTTTTTCTTGCTTAGGCACTTTATATATTTTATAATATCTTTATTTCACAGAAAAGAAAACTCACCCATCACCTGCCCATGGTTAACAAAAAAATGCTAAGGCTTCAGTACGGCGTATTTACGGAGTTTATATTTCAAGGTATCTGCATCTTTAAAGAGCTGTGATTTTTTTTTTCAGTGAATTGAGATATTTTGACATCATACGGGCAGGCATCATGATGATTCCTTACAAGTAAAAGGGTAAAGTGCAGGGAGCCAGCTCTGGTTTAGATAACTAAATGATTTGAATAATGCATATCCTGTCGTGTTCAGAAAAGCAAACATTTTAGCGACACCGGATGCAAATTAGAAAAGGAGAACTTATGATATTGAGTTCGCATGTATGACATTCACTTGGGTATCAATCTTCTCTAACTTTCCATCTATTTTCTTCAAGAAGCTAAGAAGTTTGTCATTTTTGATATTTGATTGCAACACATTATCCCTTTTATTTCAAGAATGCGCTTTAACTGCGAAATTCCATATATTTATCCTTTATCAGAGTCGTTTACTGCTTTATTGGTTTGATTTAGTAGTCTGTTTAAAGTCAAATTAGACAGACAATGGCGCTTGTTTTGTTAGGACTTATTGTCTACCCCCCCCCCAAAAAAAAAAGAAAACCACCACCACCCCCACCACCACCACCAACAACAACAACAGCAACAACAACATCAATCCTAATGCCCCGATTGGTTGTTAATTTTCTTTTTATGACAATATCATGCAGGATCTGACCATCAAACTCATGTCTGACTGGAGTGCAAAAGTGATCAAGTTTAGCAACGATAAAACTATAAAAGATAGCGTCCGTAAAGATACATTCACAGGTAAGACATGAAAACAAATAGCTCTTGTTCCGAATGGTGAGTGTCGAATGGACTTCACATTGCTATAGTTATGTATTATGCAATAACATGAAATTACGTCAAATTATAGCAAATTATTATTACTATTATTATTATTTTTTTATTATCAACATTATTATTAGTAGTAGTAGTATTAGTATTATCATTATTATCATCATCATCATCATTATTATTAATGATTTCATTTATTCGGCAATTCAACATACAATACAAGTGGACATAAAATACAAACAGAAAATCGTATTATATTCTATAAAGATTGTGATGATTCCAGGTGCATGCCGTTGGTTGCCAGGGGAGGAAAAGGCAAAATCATTAGCAAATCTTTAAGCTATGCCATATACAAGGGAGGTCTCACCTCCCTGTTTATTCTTTGCGACGGATTGCCATCTACATGTGGTGCTCTTCAATCCGAGGCAAATATTATTTTCGTCACCGTCTATTACAAATATGCTTATGTAAATTAGAGGGTTTAAAGCCGGTTTGCATCCAATCATTTCATCTGTTTTGATTACAGATTCATGGGTTCTTTAGAGAATGTAAACTTTGTGATGTACCTGGCAACAATATGGTAAAACATAATGCTGGTAGCTCGACATGACATCCAAACATTTGAGATAGACTTATGTTGACAAATGTTTGATATTCAATTTTTAGCTCTGTAAAAGGACAAATCAGTGTCATTGATGGTTTCTCACAGAAGCTTATGAAAAGTACACGGACTCGTGACTTCTTCTTCTTCTTCTTCTTTTGGTTTATTTCTTTTCGCTTGCATAACTTTACTACCAATTGCCTGCATGTGATTGTGGACAATTAACAGAACTTTCCTTTTAAGAAATCTTTACTTTAATTATCATTCATAATTATAACCTCATTCTTTCTCCTCATGTTTCGTTTCTCCGTTAATGTCTTTTTCTTTCCCATCTCATTACGACTTTCCTGGTGACGATTGTGTTCATGTTGTTGCTCTTGGTTAAGCAGGAGGACAAGATTGGGAGCTTATGGAGCACGTGATTGCTGAAGAACCGAAAGACACTGGTGAGGACAGGAATAAGGCAAAAGGGAGAAACACTTACCCCCTCTACAACATCACGGTGAACGTAAAGAGGATCCCAAACTACTACCTGTGGAATGTCGTCAGCGCCATGGTAAAGTTTGATGTCTAATCGTTATTTTAAAGGCCTAAGGGCACAGAATGAATTATTTGTTTCAGATTCCTCCCAAATCACAGCTACGTTGTAACAACCTTTGTTCAAATTTTTGATAGGCGCCAAGAATGAAGACCTCTGGGCTGCATATTGGGAAATCCAATATGGCCGCTATCAAGGTTAATGGTCAACTGCAGAATCAACTGCAGCTGAATCAGGGTGCAATGGCAGAGGGTAATAAACACACCTTATTTTATTCTGTCTTAATTTTCTGTCTGTCAAGATAGCTGGATAGCCCATATGCAACTAGCCGGTTTGTTTGTAGCTGACCAGATGTATGTACTTGGGCGGGATACTAGTATGTGCCCGGCATTTTACAATAACGGAATGCCGATTTGGGATTTATTATGTCCCTGGGTTGTGACTCTTTCATAACGGGATTTCAACTTTATATTTCCTACTGCTGAGTGACAAAATGTTGTGTCTCTACTAGAGGGGACGACATGAACTCTCATCATTGCTCAGCTAGACTTGAGATTAGTGGGATTCGAACCCGCGCCCGAACTCACGTCTTCAGATTGCAAGTAATGTGCTTTAGCCATCACCTCGTCACCTTCATGGTCTATTATGCAACTTTCCCGCTGCAGTATGACAAGCGATACAAGCCATGTTCAGACGTATTTCTAGTCGGAGTAAAAATTTATGACATGGCAATTAAAATTCAAATTAATGCATATCTTACCACAACCCTTGTGTCCACACGACGGTCGTGGGAAGAAACTTCGACCAATTTCTGTGCGAGGGTCGGTGTAACTTCCGGAAGTGGTAGCGCGGCACATGTCGACCATGCGATTGTTTTTTTTTGTTGTTTTTTTTACCAGTGGCATTTAATTGTCTTCATCATTTTTGTTGATGGAAATTTCTGCATGAGCGCTAGCTTCTTCGTCGCGATCGACTAGGTTAGAATTGCACTACACGCGCACGTGTACTCGCAAAATGTCAACATTGCGATTTGACCCAGGAAGTTTTACCTAGGTCGTAAGGTATGTAAGTTCATAGATACTCCGAGGGCTTGTCCGCACGGGCAATTTACTCCGACCGGCTAGTCGTAGTAGCGAGATACTCCTGAGAAAACTCAGGAGTATCTCGTTCGGAGGAAGAAGTCATAGTAAGTTCCTGCGATCGGAGGAAGTTACCACGACCTTGTTCAGACGGGCACTACTCCGACCTATCCTTCGAAGTTACTCCGACCAAGCTTCCTCCGATCCTTCCTCCGAAGTTACTCCGACCAAAACTGCCTCCGTCTGAACACAGCTATAGTGTAATGCGCCTCCTCATGAATAAAATTGGCATGTGCCTTCTCTTCCTTGACAAGACAGCGTCTGCATCTTCAGTGAAGGAAGCAATGGCCGAAGCTTACTTTACAGGGGAATCAAGCTCCTCAATCCGGGTCAGACCAGCATTGCAGTTGTAGTTAACTGCATGCGATCATTAGAGTCCATAGTTTTAATGGCAATATTCTTCAAAACTGACTAGGGAGATGAACACTCATTTATGTTGTATGTGATACTGATCCCAAAGAAAATAATCTGAACAACTTTGCACAGTCCCTGACAAGAGATGGTGACAGCACCACTCAAATCTCAAAGTATAATTGCAACAGCGCAGCGGCTTCCTGAAAAATAAGATTGATAATATTAGGAACTGCCCTTATTTATCAGCACATAGCTCTCCAAGCAAAAATGGGACGAAAAACTCATCCTGAGCACCTGATTCGAGATTGTAGTATGCAATTGGACTTGCGATCTTAGAATACTTCAGCCTTCTTTCAAGTTAGAGGCGATCTACGCATAAAGATATCCTTACGTAGGATGACATAATGTTGCGGAACATCTTCTGAAAACAGTATGCAATCGCATGGATGAGTGTAACACCACATGCTCGGCAGTCTGCCTTATTCAATCCCTTTGATCTGAGGGAGTTACGGATGGGTCCTGGTAGTAGAAAATAAAGGCCTTTCAAGCCCTTTCCATCACAGCATACCTCCCTTCCAGTTCCCAACAGGGTGCGAAATATGCAGAGTGTTTGAACAGTATGGACGAGCATACCAGAGCTCACTGACACTACTCTCATCCTGGACCCTGAGCTCCTCAACAGTATCGAGTGAGTTCACATGCACCGGGTAGAACACTTTATAATACCCGTGGTCATGTGCAGCAAGGGCTGATGTGCCAAGATGTGTGGTGCAGCCAGTGTCAACGAGGGTAGGCATCATCTTTTCATCAGGTGGAGCAGATCACAAGGAAATGCCCTCACTGCTCAAGCGGCGTGATCAAAATTTCGAAAATTATAGTGTGTAGGATCTTTGGTGCTGCTACAATTAGCGATTCTCTACTGGAATCATGAAAACATTGGCCATGATGTAATCCCTGACTTCAGGGTGGGGAGGTGGAGTAAATTTGATGGCACTTGCACATGGCAATTACTATCAGCCACTTTCCGCAATGCTTCAGTCCCAAATTTATTTTTCTACAGTACAACTGTTCAAGGCATGCATAGGGAGGTGGAAAAATGGAAAACATGAATGAACGAATGAATGAATGTATGGATGAAAGCACATGCAGAACTGGTGACAGACGAGCCATGATCAGGAGCTTGATATTGTTGCATACTTGAAGCGGGAGGGGGGGGGGGGGGAGGGCTGATTAAGATCTTATCTCACAGGAGATGTCGCGATTCCAGCGTCTGAACGAAAAAAAAAATTATTTGCGCTCTAACTTAGCCTAACAACTGAGGCGATTCCAGGGCGAGTTGTGAGACGTCTCCAAACAAAGGAACACCTTATTTGCTTGGAACTTGAAGTCACGGGGATGTCGGCACTGCTTTTGCAGTCGCGGGTACTATAATATCAGTGACGTCTTCTCTTAGCGACCATTCCAAATCGTCGCAATTAGATTATGATGGGTCTCAGCAAGTCGGGACGTCTCGAACACTTTGCAAAAAAAAAAAAAAAAAAAAAAAAATCGAAAATATTCGATTCCCCTGCGAATCCTGGATACTGGGATAGTATCCGGGAGACATGCGTGGTAGAGACGTCACCTAGACTAGAGTTGCAATCCGGTCGTAGCCGAGGCTTCCGACCAACGAGATACCAACTTGAATTTTGGCAAATGTGATATCGTACCCATCAGCGCGCAAGCACTTTAGTTAATGTTAGTGACCACTAAATGGTGTCATGAAAGGTTTACTATGGCACATCCATTCTGTAGAGAGTAAAATATTATGATTTCAACGGTAAAATTTTGATCGAAATCGTATAAAAAATAGGGAAGTTACGGCATTTACAAGTTTCGCTAATTTTTTAGGAAACAGTTCTTGAGTGATCGATATGATATGCAAATGTGAAAATGAGCATGTCATTCCCTCACAACTTGCCATATACTTTATACATGAAATTAGGAAATTTCCAGCTTTTCATTCAAACGCAATCATGCCCGAGGCTTAAATCATAATATATCTAACCAATCACCATTCTGAAGATATTCAACCAGGAATAACATCATGTTTCAGATTTTACTGACAGAAACATCGAATTTTCGCATTTTTTTTGACACAATCAATGGAAAATTGTAAGGTTTTGACATGATCAGCTCACTCATTTGCATATTCATATCCTCTGTACAAGAACTATTCTGCAGAAATTATCAAAACTTCAAAATTTCATAATTTCTTTGCTTTTTCATCTGATTTCAGTCAAATTTTTATCGTTGAACTCGTGAGATTTTATTCTTCTTTTTTTCACACTAACCTATACTTGGACTGTATTTTCCCTTTAATGGTGTCACTGCCACCTGTGAAAATATGCTTGTACCCTACATGGCGTCACCAGGACAGGCGTATTCCCTTAATGGCGTATTTCGCGATGGTGACATATAAAATTTCCTCTAAGGCATTTCGAATTGAACTTGTTTGTTTGATAGATACTTTATTTTCTGCAAATCAATGATATATAAGTTACATAATCATGAACATGTAGGGAAAATACAGAGTAAATTCATTACAGAGTCGTTTGACTTGCATAAACAACGATACATATAAGTTACATAATCATGATCATGTAGGAAATACACAAAGTGAATTTAACACAGAGTCGTTTGACTTGCTTTAACAACGATACAAAAGGAAATTAATGATATAATATACAGTATGCATGTCTATGCAGCAGGGATTACAATAACAATCGTAGTTAGAAGCGATTATGCAGAGGGCCGCCATTATAAGCATTGCTTGAAAAGATGGCCGGCCCGAGGAAAAGATAGGGACGTACTAGATTCGTAACAGTACAAAATTCTGCTGCGAAGATAGCAGGGGAAATAAACTCTGATGTGTGATGGTGGTGAATGTGCGTGCAGGTTCTTGAAAGTGCACAAGGGCAGATAGGCTGGAATTCAGAATAATAGAATTGGATTGCCTGAATAGGGGACGATATGCGATGTTGCTATCGGGAGCCCAACATTAGTCATATAAATTATTTGCTTTTAGTTCGTATTTGAAGTATACTGTAATAAAATGTGCTTCTTTAAGTTTGCTTTGAATGAAAACAAGGAGGCATACTGTTTCAATTCCTCAGGAAGAGTGTTCCATGTATCCGGACCGTGATGTCTGATCGACTTTTGAACAAGTCAAAGCTTTGGATTACTTAAATGAAAATCATGGGAACGACGGGTAGAGTATGAATGAATATGGTCATTGGTTACTAGGGCATAATGAAAAAAATGGTAATAAATTTCGAAAATACATAAATATGACAGTTAGGTATAAATGTATATCATGGGCCTTCAACGTTTTTAGGCGATAAAATATGGGATCAGTGAGAGCCAAGAAATTTGAATGTGTGCATATACGAAGAGCCTTTCTCCAGATGGAGAAGAAAAATTGTGTTCAATTTAATTTTGCTACAGTTTCTTGCACAAGTTTGAAAATAGCAAATTGATGCCATCTTAATCTACTTAGAACGCTGAGAATTAATTCTTTTTCATCGAGAATAGGACTGATCTTCATAATTATCATTCTATTGAATTTACATCTCTGAATTATGAAAATCTTTTATGAAAGAGGATCCCTCAACTGCGACAGAAAAATGAAAAGCACATTTCTTTTTAGTAGAAACGTCAAGGACGCTTTTAATACAGAGAGTAGCCCCCCCCCCCCCCTCCCGCCCATAGCTGAACTATCAATGGATTAGGTAGCAATATGTTTCTTTTTCTCATATAAGTATGTTTGTTATCGCATTCCTTTCAGATGAAGATGAAAATAATAATCCAACCAATTAAACCCCTTTGAAAAATCTTTGAAACAAATAACCCTTAATTCTAACTAGCTCTTTTGGCTGTCATTAAGCGAATGCCAGCAAATTGAATTTCACAACTCAGTTTCTTCTTTGTTTTTGTTTTTCTTAGCTGTTGTGTGAAATAGTTTGTTATTGTTGTAGTCGTTAAAGGACAAGTTCACCTTCATAGACATAAGGATTGAGAGAATGTAGCAATATTAGTAGAACACATCATTGAAAGTTTGAGGAAAATCGGACAATCCGTTCGAAAGTTATGAATTTTTGAAGTTTTTGTGCAGTAACCGCTGGATGAGAAGACTACTGCAGTGTGTGAATAACTTAGATGTCACATGCGTACAACAATATAGGAAAATATAAAGAGAATTTCACAAAATTTCATCTTATGAAAAAAGTTCACATTCCCCCGACTCGTTACCGACAAATGTTATGGGTAATATTATTCCCCCTGCCTTTAGAAAGAGCCAAGTCAAGTGCTCTTTTATTATGTGAAAAAAAGTGAAAATATGTTGAATTTTCTTTATATTTTCTTTATACTGTTGTACGCATATGACTCACAAGCTGTAGTAGTCTCCTCATCCAGCGGTTCCAACACAAAAATTTTAAAAATTCATAACTTTTGCATCGATTGTCCAATTTTCCTCAAACTTTCACTGATGTGTTCTACTAACATTGTTGCATTTTCTCAATCCTTATGTTTATGAAGGTGAACTTGTCCTTTAAAGTAAGTCATTAGTTGGTTAAAACTGTTTATTCGTTTCCTTGTGCATTCGTTGAGGCCCCAATAATTATCAAACTCAGCTTACTGGGGATCCTACTTTATAGTACTTTGATTTCTTTTTTCTTTTATTATATCTCTGTTCTCTGTCACAATGATTTGCTTAGCTTTCACGTGCAAAATCAGCCATGAATAATGATGAATCATATGTATATTTCCCAAAGTGATCAATCATATAGTTGATTATTTGTACAATGCAGAAACGATAATGAGATGAAATGAAATGGAATAGAATATGACCAGTAGGTAAGGACCCTTCATCTTAGCGCCTGTCAAAAAAAAAAAAGGAGAGGAAAGGAAAAATGGAATGATTGTGTCATGGCCATAATATTTTATGTAGCTTTGGACAGAACTTCAATGTAAAGCTTATGCATAAAGTGGCCATATGCCAGGCCATAATTGAAACGATGCAAAACAATAACAACAACAACAACAACAACAACAACAACAACAACAACATCTTTGTTCATAAGTAATCATTCAAGTGACTTTGAAGGGTGATCAATACTTCAAATTTGTGAAACAAGAATCTGAATAAGATCCCCAGAACTGTTTTACTCTCAGAAAGGGATTGTTATGCGTGTGTGTATACCTATAGTATTTGAAATATTTAACACAAATAGCAGACATAATTTTACTAGTGGCAAAGCCCATCCCTCCCTCTCCCAAAGCCCTCAACAAATGCAATTATATTATAGCAAGACCGGCATTCCTGCTACATTGACCATAGGCAAGCCATTTTTTAATCACCTGCTATGGATATATTTGACCCCCAAATGACTTTTAGGGTGATCTTATAAGGAAAAGCATACTTCATAACATAAAAACAACTTCGGATTCGAATTTCTTGACCCAGAAAACCTATAAAACTGACTTTTTAGATAACTGCAACCCTTTTATGTTATTAATTGGAAGTGGCCATATTGGATTTTGTCCATATGGCCGAACCAGGGGGCACCCTTCTTGGCGCCCATCAAAATCGAAATAGTATGGCTTTTAGAAGAATTTGAACCAAAAAGTCCCTTGCGCCCTCCACTATCACTGAACAGAAGGAAAGAGAGGTCTTAGGGAATGTTGTTACTTTTGTGCTGTAGATATCATGTAGATAAGCTGTAATCATCATTTATATGGCCGTCCTGTCCCTTTGTCATCCGTAACTGCATGCGTTTTGCCCAGTATATACTCATCCTGTGGCTACTGACAAGCGTATGCGTTTGATGTGCTACACATAAAGCGACACATTTCCACCCGTTCCATCTCTTGCAGCAACGTACTCTACAGGAGGGTCAGTGGATGAAAACGACAAAGTACAGCATACTTCCATGCAGGAGAAACGTACAAGTATTGGACAAGGGTATTAAAGATCGCGCTATCCGTTTTGGCGAGAAAACATATCAAAACAAAACAAAAACTTTGGCCTCTCTGACGGAAGATAAACGTCCCATCCGAAAAATAGAAAGGACATGAAACGTATCTGAATGGATATCAACGGATGCTAAAAATCGAGATTCTTTTATCATGAGTTTGCCTTATCCGGCAAAGTGTGACAGGGGCATTAATGCAGTATATACTTCTTGACTGCAATTCACATTCATATTGTTTTTGCTCCATCCGTAATAGAGCATACTTGATTTGAATTGTTTTTTCGTGACTTTTTTTTTACATTTGTTTTCTTCGCTTTCGACTCCCTCGAGGTTGTAATCACGACGTTTCCCGTCGCCTTATCATTTGCCAAGGAATCGTCAACACCCACGGACCGGCTAAGCGTCATATCAATGCTGCTCGCAGCTGTGGCTTCAAAATTCACAGTCGCCCGGGATCTGCCAAAAATGTCATACCAGACGTTTCTCGTTAATATAATGACTGTGCTTGCATAATCTTTGAAGGTATGCGTGGTGCTGAGAAAAATAACTAAGGAGAGGTTTGCAATTGACCATGCGGAAAGTCCTGATTAGGACTGTAGCAAAAAGAAGTATTTAGAAAAATGAAACCAAAGATGTAAAGAAAGGGGGATAGGGTGTAAATTGCTGATGCAAAAGCCTGGGGAATTGCCATGACGATTTATTTCACTTCATTTTTTTCCCCATTCAATTTCATTTATTCCACATGCTAAAAAGTATTAAAAAACAGACAAATACATGTACACGGACATAACATAATATTGCCCATTTTACGTTTACATTGGAAACAAAAAAAAAATTAATGCAAACAGAATATACTTAGCATTTGTGGGAATCAAAAGAAAAAAGACCATAAAGAACTTATCAAGGCCGATTCCCTTACAATTGAAGAGGCCACAAATTACAATGAAAAATATACATTTTAGGAATAAATCATATAATTCCATTCGAAATTATACACAAAATTGCAAGTAGGCCTAAGTAAGGACAAAATACACACAAAAGACAACAAAACAAAACGAAAAGGCAAATATCCAAAGAATTATTCAGCTGTACTTTGGATTAAAGACATTCTATATCTACGTTTCTTTGATAATAGCAGGTAACTCATTCCAGCACTTAGCTTCCTGAATATATCTAATTGCAGTCTTTGGAAACTTCTATTGGTAAAAGGGTAAACATATGTTATTAGCACATCTTGTGTTATAACTATGAACTGCACTATTTTGAACGAATAGCTTATGGAAAGTTACAAGTGAAACATAAATATGGCCACTTGTAATTGCACTATTTGATCAATTTTTAAAACTTTCATTTTCTTGAATAATGTTGCAGTGTGCTCAAAAGGGCTTACGTCACAGACAATTCTTCTTGCATGCTTTTGTAATAATAACACACGGTTTACTATGAAGTATGACCCCATACTATTGCACAATATGTTTAATGGGCGGAAATCATTGTGTGATATAATTATTATGGTTAAAAGAATTTTTGAAGGAAGTACATATTTCAAGTGACTCATAACACCTATATACAATTCTGCTAATTTTGATGCAAACATCATTTATATGATCTTTCCATGTTAAGCCATCATCAATTATCACACCAAGAAATGTCATATTATTCACTTGTTTAATTTTAGCATTACCTATATATATTTGTAAAACATTTTCATCTATTTGCAACAAACCAAAAATATAATTTCTTCATTTCTGTGTTAATCACATGATTGACTTCATGAACATCCCGGCCCGAGAAAAATGAGGTTGTATCATCTGCAAATAATATAGAAAACAAAGTAGGACTTACAAATGTGACAGTGCACCTCAAAACAAACAAAAAGTCGCCAGATATGAATTTTTAGTTAAGACCATATTCTGAAAGACCAGACTTTAAGCTTTAAAATGACGTATAACTCATATCAAATGGACTCTCCTAACCCATCTAAATATTGGAAAGAAAGCACAAACTCAGGAAAAGTGTGAACTGAGAAAAGAGGCTCTGAAGTACAGTGTCTATTCAAGCGCTTAATCTTTACCAAACCGTGCTGGCTGTGCGATGAATGGGACAAAAAACAGGAAGTAAACCACCAGAGTAACAACAATGAAGGGATTATCAGATTAAACTGAAATTTAGCATGCCTCATTAACACATTCTGTCCATAATTAATGCCAGCTTTGAAAGCAGTAGCACTATCCTTTCAAAAGTTATTAGAGTTGAAAGTGAAGAGTGTGGACAAGGTTTTTCAGAAATGAAAAGGGGATTCGAAAGACGCACCTAATCACACTATTCTGCCAAAAATGTTCGAGATAAACTGCTAAAAAAACACACTTTCCTGCCCGTTTTATGATACCAAATTTTAGCATAATGTAAAAGAAGACCCGCTCTTTCAGAAAATATGAAAAAGTCAAGTTCGGCTAGGTTGACCCATTTCACTTATTTTCAGTCCTCACGCAAAATCAGTGTGTGCGACTTTATGTTCGTTTTGAGGTGCACGGTCACAAATTGCAGATCATTGACAAATAAAAAAAAAAGAAAAAAAGAAGGGGACCTTACAAGTACCTCATCTTAGGTGTTCTTTTCTTAGATCTCGACGTGACGTCATGAGAGGCCCATATCATCATAATGATTGGCCCCTGTTTCACTAATCTTTTCATTTTCCTAATTTCTTCTCTTTACGATGTTCAGGACTTTCCACATGGTGTACGGCAAAAATGTCCTGATGCTATAAGCTGTGGTCTTGCACATAAAACATGTAAAAGTTAGCAAACAAACAACGAAGTCGACACCATAAAAAAAGGTGAAGGAGCAATGACACCAATCATCCCAGTATGATATCAGTCAAATTGTCATGACAGAAAAACAATGCTTTTATTATCTGTGGGAATTTGTCAACATGCTCTCAAATTGGTACAACTGGAGTTATGCAAACTTATTTTCAATTTAAGTTAACAATGTCCATTGCATAATGCTGACACTACTTTTTTTTTTCAATTTCAGGACAAGTACGTCTTGGGGTGCATCATCCTTTTATTTTGTGTCGTCATACAAAACTCCATTCCGTTATTCTGCGATAAAGATTGCTTCAAAGGAGTGAAATTGCCGTTCGCTATCGTTCTGGCGGTAGCGCTGGGTATGATTAACGCTGTCTTCATCACCTTTGCCTGTATGAAGGTCAGTATTCTTATCAGTTACAAGGAAATAAGATAATTATACTCATTGTTAGAATCATAATAGTAACATCAATAATTATTGAAATTGCAACACTACGGCAATATCCAATAGGCCCTACTTCTACGACATATACCACTGAAAGTATACTGATAGCAATAATAATGAGCGTAGTCACAATTCATTACATGTATCAACAATTTAAAAAAAAAATCCGTATAATCCCCTTGGAAATTGATATCATTTAGCAATGGTGATAAATCATATCAGATGTGTCCTTCGAATTGTCCGACCGTCATCTTTACCCTACTGCCTCCTGGTAAAACCATTTACATCTATTGGATGAAGGGGACAAAGCAGGTACTCACCGACGATTGACGATTCAACAGCCTGAATAAGTTAATATAATGAGTGGTCCATTGTTGCATTACACACTACGTTTAGATATACTCTAAAGTCTTCTTTATGTTCATCATCGTCAGTCCAAAGATGACGTTCAACATGGAATTGTTTAACATGGTCCTATTAAGGGGGTGCTCCCCTATAGTACCTGCCTCCTTGGTCTTGCCGAGCGGTACAGTATAGATATAGAGGTTTTTTGTTTGCTTTTTCTGTGTGTTGTTGTTGTTGTTGTTGTTGTTGTTGTTCTTGCTATAAATTCTGTAAAACACTGTGTTGATTCTTCCAATTCCTTCCATGTCTTTGTAGTTATGACAGCTCGAATATTCAGCAATATCTGAGCAAAACAAACAAATAATAAAGCACATACCTTTCAGTTTCCTTGCTACAAAATACTATAACATTACTATGTATGAAAGAAAGGTATCATTCAGAGGGGCGAAGGCTCAGGTTTGAGTTTCTTCAGTTTGTCTCCCTCTAGCATTTGTTAAGATCGCAACTGCTGATCTGTAGATTAACAAATATGTCGGGGAAAAAAAGAACCAGTGGGACTCGAACCTGTCAGCTACTGCTTTCCTGGCAGCGACACTACCATCAGGTTGTCCCTGGTTGCCGACAGTGACACGATGAATATGGAACAAAATACCCAAGCTCCGAGATTCCGACATTGTTATGTTAAGTAGTCCAAGGCGGACAAGGCATAGGATAAATGAAAGAAAGATATCATTCAGAGGGGCGAAAGCTCAGGTTTGAGTTTCTTCAGTTTGTCTCCCTCTACAAATGAAAATTTGTTGAGTTATCAGTTTGAAAATTTATCAGTTGAAAACTTTTTAATTTACAGATCAGCAATTGCGATCTTAACAAATTTTCATTTGTAGAGGGAGACAAACTGAAGAAACTCAAACCTGGTTACTATGTATTTGAAATACTTTAAAACCTCCCGAATCAAATATTTAACGAATGATACCATCATATTGAATCCGTTAAAAGTACTTTATGACTGCTACGTGAATCTTTTCTCCGCCAGAACTACAACTTCATGTCAAGCCATGAATGCCACAGTGTAAGCCGCAAGATCAAAATAAAAAAAAAATGAAGATTTGTAAGATATCATGTTTTATCAGCATTTTATTTCAAAGCGTAAGCCACAAAAGAGAGAACAATTTAGATCTAAATATGATATTTCATATTTACTGTAGTGATAATTGTATGAGTATGGCTCGTTGTTGTTGTTGTTTTCGGGGGCTGCTTTTGGCAACATGTCCTGTTTGATCTCTCCCTAATCTAGTGTCAGAGGATCAGGACACGCATTAAGAAAGAAAAAGAGAAATACAAAGTACGTATAAAGCTGAGAAGTGGTAAGTCAAGTGAAGTGAAACGAACAGTTTTGGATGATTTGGCCATAATATGGCCAATATTATTCCATGGCGAAGATTTTTACTTTAATTAACGACAATTATTGTGCCTGAAGCCCCGACTTGTTCGGGGAAAGAGTGGATAATTTTTCTTTTCATAGTTCTTCATTGTTTTTGTTTTGTGTTTTTTTGTCATGCTCTCAGGAGGACATTGTACGTTTTAGTTTTGAATTGAAGCGATATCCCTTGTGACCATGAGTAAAATCGTACACGAGGAGTTCTTTTCCGAAAGGTGCTGAACCTGTTACTCATCTTTTTGAATATTTTGAATGAAAAAAAAAAGTTCATTTCACCTTTAACAGTCCCATGGAGTACATTTTATAGTATATGTATCAATATTCTTGTGAGAAAATTGAGAAATCAGCCAAGGAATACGAAATTTTCTATAAAAATTTTAAATCCAACTGGGACCCATAAGAAACTCATGTGTGCTATCACTAGACAGCGACAGTAAGGTCAGACTAATGACCCTCATATTACTTAATTACTGGCTTTGAAATAATTATAATTTCTGTTCAAGTTAATCTTTTTGGAGAGACGGAGAAAAAAGGACTAGGCTATGCAGAGATGACATATCATGCATGAAAAATCGCAAAAAAAGTCACAGGAAGTAGTTTTGCCAAACTGTGTCGAATTATGTTCTACTCAATTCTCACTAAAATGCCGCGGATAATGTGACCGGTAGATACTGAGTCTGACCGCGCCTACAGGGAGAGACAGGGGCTTTGTACTTATTGATTTGTTATGTTTTGTTTCATTTTTTTCCAGAGTATGATTATGTTTAGAAATTGGCGGTTACTTTATGTATGATTAAGGAAAAACAAAGCAATCAAATCAAATCAAATAAAGCTAATCAGTATTGTAATAAACATCATTTAAGGTTGTAAAAGACTATGATAATGTGTGTTGCAAATGATGCTAAATCCGCAAAAATACCCCAAAATATCTTTGCTTTAAAATCAGTGAGCCCACGAAGATTTATCGGAGGCACATTTTGTTTTTATACACCATTATGGAATCCTCCAGGAAAGAAAGTTATTCCTTCAAAACACTTTGAAGCATTAAGAAAAATGCAGGTTTTACAATCATTATTAGTGGATTTAGCACATTTCCGGACACTATACACTCAGCGAAAAAAGAAAGAAAGAAAGAAAGAAGCACTTATTTTCAGTTCATATTTTTCATAAAGGAATATTTTGAAAATCAATGTATTATATTAAATGGGTTAGTCAAATAACGGTTAGTGATTGGATAAACACAGTCACGTGATGGAGGTACATTCGTTATGTTCGCTCATGGGCGAACATTCTTGTAATGTTCTCCCATGGGAAAAGACAGAAGGCCTAGGACCGCGCGCGCACAGTGAATTTGGCTCTGTGCGAGCGAGCGATCGAGTGCAATATTCTGCGGTGGTTGACGTTAATCTTTGACGTATTTTACGTATTTGACTAACCCATATAATATAACAGATGATGACTTTTGTTGTCGGGAACATGTACCAAACGTTCCACCCTCAGGGTTTGAAATGCTATTTCGGAAGGCTACAAGTCCTTGGACTTCATCTCGGGACTCATAACCTCCCTCATAGCATTTCAAACCGTGGAACATTCGGTATGTTCCCTCCCCCGCCAGTCATCATCTATATAATGTACCATTTAAAGGTAATTTAATAGGCTATCAAACCAGAAGGTCAATATAATGGGAAATTTTACCCATGAGTGAACACATTGCTTTTGTCCTCCAAGACACAAAAGTAAAATTGCAAAATTGACAACTTGTCTTTGGAAATGCCCATCAAGACAACAATGATAACAAAAGACTACAATGAGAGACCTCAATGAAATAGCAATAATAACTTTTCGTTGCCTTTATCTCATTATAATCTTAAACAAAATCAAAGCGGGAAACTAAAGGGGGAAAATTAAAATTTTCTGTCAACTGAAGCTCCAAATGACATAATCAAATGAACAGAATATCTGTATTTCACTCCTTTGATTTAGTTATTTGAGAATTCATGACACAAATTCAAGAACCAAATATTATTTACAGTTTTGACGGAAGATTCTTCATTTTCCTCCCGGTATTTTAGCCTTTTTTGATCTTTCGAGCTTCAAAAATATTATAGAGATCATATGTTTACTGTTGCACACTGATTCATGTTTCATTATTAGGTTTAATTCGTCTTTTGTTCTAATTGTTACGTGAAAGAGCACTTACACATGAATGACATCTTGTTCATTTTTACAAGTTTTACTTTTGTGCCTTTGAAGAGAAAAAAAAAGGTGTTCACTCTTGCGTAAAGTTCCCCCTTTTTATTGACTTTCCACGTTGATAACCAAGTAAAACACCTTTGATATGGTGTGTAATACATCAACTTTTAGCTAAATATTCTATGAACAATATAAACTACAGAAACTGTTTGATTCTGTTTTTGCTGTGTATTTTTTCAAATGTGTATATATTATTTATGCATACAAACATATGAAATATGTATATCATATTATATATATAATATAAAATAATAATCAAATAAGATCTATACACATAAAATATGGGTTACAGGGGAACCCTAATTCGTCGGAGATATTTTTAGCATGTTTCAGATTTCAATTCAAAGATTTCAAAGGAAAACTATGGATACAATTTGCAAGGGGCGAGAGTTGTTACAAACCCCTATGCAGATGATCTTAACCTCATCACAATAAATTTGGTACAACCAAAATATAATTGACGAGCCGCAATCACCATCGGTTTACTTTTATATATGGGCCTCCCTCTCAAAACCGCCAAAAGGTTGTAGCTTATCAACACGCAGTGGGTCACCGAAAGATGTCATCTTGTTTCCTGGTTCTGATCACTGAAAGATAAGTCCCATTGTCTTCTGGAAACCCAGATTTGTTCCTTCGAAAAAAAGGTAGTCTAAAGCATATTAGATGAAAGCAAAATCAAGTCTAAACTTGAAAGAATATAGCCAGGCAACGATAAGATCACACTTTAAGCTTGCCATATGCACCCGATACTTCCAACCCTCCATCCAATTTTTTTTTTTACCTGTTATCTCACCAAAAAAAAAAAAAAAGAATAATGTCATCCCTTTAGATGATCTTGACCTATCTAGGAAATTTCAGTGAAAGGTATTTAATCCCTTGGAGCAAACATCGGCCTTTTATACATGCCCAACGGAATGAACATCATACATTAGACATCTACCGTGAGTGTCATATTGTACTCAAGTATTTAAAAGGCACGATCAAGAATGAAAGGGGACAATTATTTTAGTGAAGGACGCATGATCGAACTGTCAACTGAAAATCACAATGGTACACTTAGCAGTTATTGATGATGGCCCATGATGCGATGTCATGAAAGTCTGGAAGAGACCAAGGACACCATTGATGTCAATAATAGCAGCGGAATTCTGGAAATGAAGCGATCGAGGGGCGGGGGGATGGAGACAAAGTAACCGATTTGAAAACACGTATCGAGTCGATATTGGTATGATGTCAATTTGTAATTCTTCTGGCCGTTTCTGACGAAAATCTCACCTGGAGACCAATCATGTGCAACTTGCCGAAAATGGTCTTCAGCGGTTTAGTTTTGTAACAAATGCATGCATTGATTCCGTAAAATCATATGTCAATGTTCAAAGGTGGGGAAAAAATAAGCAAACGCCGCTCTCCATCATGTTATCAAACTTTTTCAAAGGTTTAAATTGAAGCGCAAAAAATTATTGCAATTATTTACCATAACAATCAGAAATTCTCTTCTCACTGTTCAGTAGTAAAGGCCGATACATAAAGAAGGATGCAATGTGGCAGGCAGAACAATTCTACAACCACTCATAACGAGTCGGACCGGACCTAGTAGCACTACAAGAACCAGCGAAACAAAAACTTACAACTAACGAACTTACAGTCCCAATTGGAATCAACTACTGAAAATAGACAGGGCCTGAAAGGCCTTCTTGTATTGAAGATGTAAATCAAGCCAATTCAAGTCTCGCCAGACTATTAAAAACAAGCGATAGTGTCTATCTTCGCAATATTCTACGCATGATAAGAACGGGGGGGGGGGGGGGTGTAGCAAAATCACACACTTAGCAATGTAATATGTAAGTATTGAAACACTTTGAAATGCAACATGTATCCTGAATGCAATGGAATACGATACGACTGTATCCTGGACAAACATAAGAATTGTTTGTGGGCTTGACATTTTAACACTTAGAATCGGAAATATTATTATTGTTACTGGATAAATTATCTAATAGTTTTGTCAATCACAAACAATTGATATGCGAATTATTATTACAATAAAGAAAAAGCATTTTCTCCTTTAGCCTTTGTATATCATTACCTGCCATGTGACCAGAATAGGACCATGGATGTGGCATAATGTTAACATATTCTTTGTTTTTATAGCCAGTAAAGACATGATTACAACAATTTAGTATACATGCATATTTGATATAAAATATATTAAAAAATATTCGTCATGTCTTTATCTCTCTCTCTCTCTCTCTCTCTCTTTGCAGGATTTGTGTCCACCGGAGGAATGAAGCAGTGGAACCGAAGAAGCCCAATTCTGGACATTTTCTCGTTATTGCCCTCCCGTTTATTTCCTTTCGTTATACATGTACTGGAACATTTAGGTACAAATCACTTCAACAAACAGATTACCATAATTATGTCAACATGTACCACAAAACCTACAGAAAGTCACCAAACATGGATTCTGAAAGAGCAGACTTAAAGCTTGAAAATGGTGATGATGATGAATGATTTTTTCGGCATTTCAGACATGAGTATACAAACACAAAACAGATTTGAATCAATAATAAGGTAGATCATAACACATACAGCAACAAAGCACAAATGACCCCCCCCCCAAAAAAAAAAAAAAAAAAAAAAAAAAGTTTTTGATTGTGACATAGACAAATAGTCTGCCGAGGGCGGAATAATAAGACCCGCAGGTCTTCCTACCCAACATCCAATCAACTACATGTATGTCAAAACATGTTTGTGAAATAAAGGATATACGGAAACAGGAAACAGACATTATGAATAAAACACAATGGGAGAAAATTGTAGCAACACCTGTTCACAAAGCTGGTATAAGATGTCCGTAATCATCGGCCAGTTGGGCTTATCTACCTTACTAGTCTAAAGGATAATGGAAAGACTACTCTTGTGGTCCAAAGCATGCAAAACCGTGACAGTCAGCTGTAATGCCATCAAGCCCTGGAGATTTGTCCATTTGCAATTAATTTTAACTTTGAGCCTCTCGATCTATTTTAATGAGAATTCCCTGGAACTCAAAGGTACATAAGCAACTCACAAACACTTGGTATTTCTGGCGTACATGAAATATCAGAATTGAATCGGAATTGCATACAGATTCAAAGTATTTACAAAAAAAAAACGCTCAACAATCTGTGCTGGTTTATCATCCACATTTCCATCAACAATGATTATCGGTGGAGGGTTTTTTTTTTTCCCCTATTATCACTCAAGGAAAACATTGTGTTGACATAATGTCAATAAGCCCTGTTAACTTCCTACTTGGCCGTGTTTCTTATATTTAACTCACAACTCCTTTCCAACTTTAGAATGAGCTCCGGCAAGTTTTGTTTTGCTTTGTTTTTTCTCTCATGTTGAGCAGATGCTTACAATTGCTTAAATCTAATCTCATATTACTTAGCCTTCATTAGATACTTTACAGTCAAAGAGTTGAATGATACAGTAATTCACCATATTTCCTGAAAATTATTTTCATTTTCTGATTTTCTGATGATGTGATTGATCACACAAAAAAGACACCTAAAAAAGAAACGCGTGAGCTCATCTACTATTTGGCTCGTGAATAGAATTCCATGCAATCTCTCTCTCTCTCTCTCTCTCTCTCTCTCTCTCTCTCTCTCTTTCTTGATAACAAGTTAACAACGTTTTGCATACAATGCAGGGATTGCAAAGCACAGCATATTAACAGTGGTAGTGTTATAAGGTATGATATAGTGTGGTTGATATGGGGCTTCAGGTTTCTTATTTAAGGATAAAGAAAAAGGGAAAAATTAGATATCTAAAACAAAGTGATCCTAATAAAAGGTGAGATACGCCTTCCTTTAGTAGAATCAATTTATTTTACTTCGCTTTTGGATATCGCAGCCATTTCAATTTTCATCAAATGAATTGAATTCCTCTATTGTTTATCCATGTTCTTTGAGATTTCATGAGTGGTTTCTAATATCATTATGTCACAAAAAAGTCAAAAAGTTGAGTGTCTATCTCAACCAAAACTAAACCATCCCTTTGAGGCTGCATGAGGGATTGGAAATTCGCTTTCATCATTCATATTTCCATCTGTTACGCGTATAGACATGACACAAAATGAACACATGAAAAGTTTGGAAGATAACTGGTAATGATTAACACACTATAAAGTTGAAGCAACATAATTACATATACAAATTCTCAGTGCTGCAGTAAACAAATACAACCTAAAATATACATTAGATACAATCTTAAGGTATATGACGTTAGATGTAATGAAAGAAAATGAACAATAGATTAGAGTGCTTATTAACTCAGTATATCTTAGCACTCACGCATTAGTGACGGTAAAATCATAATTTCTTATCATATTGTGCAAATGGGTGATATTGAACTCGCGTGTGACATCACGGAAAATCAATTTGAGTGTTTGATTGCTCGATATTTAAAACACATAATAATGAATGTCCTGTGATCAGAATTTGCTGAAACATTCCCTTTCCTGTTCGTTTAGATTTTATACACAAACTTATTTTAAAAGTGTGAGATCAGTCTTAGTTGATCAGCGAGCAAGCAACACGCACTGCAATTACGCATAAACACATTTAAATGCGTTAGGTTTCAGACAAATGAAAAAACGGACAAAAAGGACATTTTCTGAGACTGAACGATGGTTTGATTCTCTAATGGGGAACAGAGCGCAGCAAGGTGTAAACATCGAAGCAAAAATCGAAAGTTTGACAGACACCAACATCATTGCCTTGACTAACCACTGAATAAATCAGAACGTGCGTATGTGTTGATTTTGAGACAAATCGTATCTGACTTTAAATGTACATTCGTTACCGGTGTGATTTGGTGTTTTAGCTCAGCAAATAGTGTATAAGTTATTTAAGTGCAAGACAGACAAACAATGCATAGGCATTTTTTCATAATGTGCTAACATAATTGCCATGTGATATTAAATTTTGTTCAGTATAATCATAAGTAGTTGTATAATCATTGTTACAGGATTGTTGCTTGATTGTTGATGGCATATCTAGAAAAAAAAATCTTTAAAGCGCTACGCAAAAAAAGCAAACATCATTTACATTTTTTTTTTGATTATTGACTTATATGTACTTTTGCGTACAGGAGGATCGCTCAACATTCAATTCATTAATGAGTGTGCCATATAATTTTCTTTTCAATATCTGTACAAGTAAATTTTCCCCAGTATTGAGACAAAAAACAAAATAATAAGAAATTGTTATTCTTCGGTCATACTCGGGTCTGTGTCAACGCGCACATGATTACATATATTTAACGCACATAGACGTTCACGCTGATAATTAGAACACGTAGCTTATCTGTTTATTATGTGGAAAATGATGTATGCAATTATATTATATAAGATCCAAGTTGCAGAAATTGCAAGTGTTTTTTCAGTCTCCTTGTCATCAACATCGTCTAAATTTCAAGATAATATCAATCTGTTTGACAATGTACCATTATGCATGTTTCACATGAACATCTTGCAGAACAGCAAAATGTGTAATGATCAGCGTGTAAAATGATATGTGACCCTGCACCTAAAGAGAAACAAAAAGTCACCAGACATTAATTTTTAGTTAAGACCATATTCTGAAAGAGCAGACTTTAAGCTTTGAAATGATGTATAACTCAAATCAAATGGACTTTCCTAACCTATCTAAATAATGGTAAAGAAAGCACAAACTCAGGAAAAATGTGAACTGAGAAAAGAGGCTTTGACTTGTACAGTGTATATTCAAGCGCTTAATCTTTACCGAACCGTGCTGGCTGTGCGATGAATGGGACAAAAACAGGAAGTAACCCACCAGACTAACAACAATGAAGGGATTATCAGATTAAACTGAAATTAAACATGCTTTATCAACACATTCTGTTCATAATTAATGCCAACTTTCACAGTAGTAGCATTATCCTTTTAAAAGTTATAAGAGTTGAAAGTGAAGAGTGTGGACAAAGTTTTTCAGAAATGAAAAAGGGATTCTAAAGACACACCTAATCACACTATTCTACCAAAAATGTTCGTGATAAACTGCTAAAAACACACACTTTCCTGCCCGTTTTATGATACCAAATTTTAGCATAATGTATAAGAAGACCCGCTCTTCCACAAAATATGAAAAAGTCAAGTTCGGCTAGTTTGACCCATTTCACGCTAAATCAGTGTGTGCGACTTTATGTTCGTTTTGAGGGCACGGTCACATATTAGTCATTTATCAATGTATATTTCAGACACTCAAACTCAGAAAGCACACATGACAGGCATGAACCAAGAATTGAATAAAAGAGAATATTCAAAGAATGTTTTCATTGTTTTTGCTATTTGCATGAGCTTGATCCACTTTCATATTCAATCTGATTTAGTTTCATCTTAAAAGATTTGTTAAGAGAGAACAAGTCAAACAGTTTCCTTTTATAACTATAAATTCACCCTTCCTGTATCAGAGTATTTGGCAGCAGACATTATCATTATTATAATATGGGTTTTGTTGGTTCTACTTATGAAATTCAATTTTACCTATAAACTATTAAGTAAAGTAAGTTAGTAATGTATATTGTATGGATAACATAAGTAAAGTTAAACATGCCGCCTTTATCTATAAGTAATGTTGCTATGATGCTATTGAAAACTGTTTACATATTGTGCACTTAATGGATTGTCATGCAATGTTGTTTATCATCATTATGGGTTTTGTTGGTTCTACTTATGAAATTCAATTTTACTTATAAACTATTAAGTAAAGTAAGCTAGTATAATGTATATTGTATGGATAACATATAAGTAACGTTAAATGTGCCGCCTTTATTTGTAAGTAATGTTGCTAGATATAGATATGCTATTATGAAAACTGTTTACATGTTTTTCATTTAATGGATTGTCATGCAATGCTGCATATAGAATAGGATTTTAATGTGGATTTTCTGATTCTACTTATGATATTGATATTACTTCATAGCAAATCAGTAGATGTTTCTGATGTGACCACAGTGCATATTTGTATAAGTAAGATAAATACAACTGAATACATGGGGTTTTTCCCCATAAGTTTAGTGTTGCTGCATGTACTTGCTGTTAAAAAAAGATCGTGTTTTAATACTGCACAAATGTATTGCCATGCAATAATGTAAACATGATTTATCAAATATCTATATAACATGTGTTCTATTGATGGTATTGATTGTATTCTACCTGGAAAGACAAACTATATATATATTCAGACGAGTTGATAGATGTCGTTTGATGTATGTCTGACATATCCCATGAGTAACATTAGAAGGAATAAATAGGTCGCTTTCATCTAAAAGTTGCGTTGCTAGATTTATATGCTTTTTATGGAAACTATTTAAGTACATACTACCGTACATTTCATTCTAATTATGAGAATGATATTAATACTAATAGCAAGATACACTATTCAGACAAGTAAAATAAGACCTCGGAATGATTTTCAGACTTAAACATTTTTGATTGATTGATTGGTTGATTGATTGATTGATTGATTGATTGATTGATTGATTGATTGGTTGGTTGATTGATTGATTGAATGAAGGATTGATATGATTGATTGAAGTGGTTTATTAAATAACATGCACAGTAGAGCATAACAGCCAATAAGCTGACCTGCTGGTCACTTCACAATATTATGCAATATGATACATTGAAAAATATCAGTTATAAGTATAAAGCTTTGATAATGAGTACACATACACATTGTGACAAGTTAAACCCTGATGCAACTGTCCAAATTTTTAAAACATCGAATATGAATAGACGGTGAATGAACAATGAATATGATTCCACATCAATTGTGTAATGATAACGAAAGAAATAAAAAAAAATCTTATTTCATCCTGATATTTGCTGATCTTGTGTTCCATTTTAATGTGTGAGAAGAAGGAGGTTATAACATCAGAAGAACAATGAAGAGAGAAAAATAAAGAGAAGGGAAGGGGGAAAGAAAAGAGAGGAGAAAGAGAATAGAAATTATCACAAAAACACAGAAAGAATGATAAATAGAGTGAAGAAGAAGGAAGGCAGGGAAAGAGAGAGAGAGAAAAAAAAAGATGAATGGATAGAGGGAGGAGAGAGAGAGTAGGGAGAGAGAAATACAATGTTGAATAACGTTTAATCCTCTAGTGAAGGCAAAATCTAAGCTAAATCCCGATATATGGTTTCAACACAATAATACATTGGCTTTTATTTACATCCATATTGCGGCATCAATAAGCATTACACAAGATAGGGAGAGGAAATTTAATGCCATCGTACATAATATTCACAAATATCATTGTAAGCGTTAAGATTGAAATCAAAATCAATATATATACGTATCATGTTGAGTAGGTGCGAATGTGTTCATGTCGACAATTCTGATGGGAGAGGAGAAGGAAGTGTAATCATAATGCGACAGCGGGAGAATAAAGTGAGAGAAAAACAGTGAGGGAGAGAAGAAGAAAGAGATTTCATCATTGGGTAAAGCCTGGATGCATGCATAAACAATCGATCATGGCTGTTGGAATACAACCGCATCAATAGACTGCATAACCAATATTCTAAAGGTGAAAAAAAAAACCCAGAAAGGATGGAAAGAAAAAGGGGGGTGAAAGGATACTGAAAGAAACTGAATTCTAACAAAAGATAGAGTAAAAAGGGTGACAATAAAGGGCTAAAAAAAATGAGTGATTACTAACAAGACAATTACATGAGCACCTATCTCCGCTATAAAGAATATATATGATATATACATATATATATATATTCATATAGGGTAAATATAATAATGATAACAGTATTGATACATTGCTTGTATTCATTATAATAATATACATGTTTTATATGATAACCTTATCAATGGCAATCCCTATAATATTATGATACTACTGCAAAACCACCACTTTCTTAATAGTATCATTAGGCCTACTAAGTGACAGTATATAGACCTGCTATTCTTTTTTGTGCAAAAGAAAAAAACATCTTCTTAATGATTATTTCAGCCATAAATAATTCAATTTTGAAAATGCAAAATCTCCCTACCTCCCCCCACACTCGGTTCCTCGTAGCCTTTAATGTAGATTTTCTTGGTCAGTTTCATACTTTTGTCATTCTAATTGCATTCATATTCGGGCATTCAAATTCAGAATCTGAGCAATCAATTTCATAAATGGGAACTCTATTTCGTTTTCTTCAAGTCAAACTCACGCATGTGCGTTCAATTTCCAAATGCGAGCACTGCAATACCTACTCGTGCCTTCAAATTCACGCTATAGTCCCGTTGACCTTTCTTGGGGGTTCAATTTCATTTTAAAGTTTCAATTTCTTACTTCGTGCAATTAAGACTATTTAATGAAGGAAATGGAATGAAATATTAAAGAAAGGGTAATGGATTTAAGAATGGGAATGAAAAGGGCGAGGGTAACTTTTATCAGCACACCGGTATACACCACTCACAAAGGCTTTATGATTACATTGCAAGAAGTCCATCGTTGAATATGAAAGATCGAGCTGGTATTACATTTCTGATGCTCACTTTTAGTGTTAAATTAACACCTCCGGGTGTCACCTAAAGGTTTTCCCAACCAATTTCGCACCTTTTTCTTTCTAATCCTTTATTACTGCATGCAATTTAGCAAAATTGTACCTAAATCAGTTCGGTATTCCAATTTTATTATCTCTTCATTAAAATCAATTTTGGAGCATTCCCTCTTACCTCATTCTAATTAACATTTCACAATTAACAAACACCTAACAAGCATCATTTTATGATACCATTCCTTCATTCAATTCAGAATGATAATTATAGTCACATTGTAGAGATTTTGGCAACCGTTTTTTGTTCTCCAATGTGCTTAATGAGTCTCCCGGTCCGAAGAGGTGGCCACAACTTATCTGGCCGTTGACATGGTTGAGCGCTCTATTTCGATAGTGTCGGCTAGTTACGATATCAAGGTTATAATCCTCAAATGTTTCTATAATTCTTTCTCTGTCTTCTTGAGATATACATCTGTATCTAACTTGCGCGTTCATGCATGACTGTAAGAAGATGAAGTTAATTTGTAGTATACTGGTAGCTGTAGGGCTATTATAATGACATGTATAAAGAAAAGGGGTGTTACAAAACAACCAGCTCGAGTTACATAGGGTCAAAATTATCAGTTGATATAATATTTTTACTTCTTATAACGGTATGTGGATGAAACAAAAAGTCACATAGAAGTACACATTTGTGTGTTCTCTCCTTATAAATAAACATGAATATATACGTTTGGAATTTGACTGCCCATTCGCGAAATTGAACGACTCAAATACCCATTTCGGCGAGTGATGGCGAATTTGAATGAACGTAGAATACCAGCCAATTTGAATACCCGTTTCACAAATTCGACAGCCACATGTGCAGATTTCATTGGTCGAAGTGCTATGTTGAACGCACAAGTTGAAATTTTAAAAGACAGATTGTGCGATAGCGAAGGTTTTTTTTTTGCGTTTTTTATACTAAAAAAAAAAATTAAATGAACCTTCTATCAAAATTTAATGGCCTAACAAAAATGCGAAATTGGCCGGGAAAACGTATAGTCAAGATAGTAGGTGCTTGGGACACCGCACGAACTACTCGACGATTGACGCCACTATGACAATGGGTATCGTTGATTCTAATTATGAAATTGATTTTACTTATATCAAAACTTTTCAGAGACGTTAATAGATTTCTTTGATGTGACGAAACTGCATAATGTATGAATAACATACTTAGGCACAAATAAAAAGGTCACCTTTACTTATAGCGTTCCGAGATCTATGTGCTGTTATGAAACCGTTTAAACTCATTTTCAAACAACATTGCTTATCATTATAAGAATATGTGTTCGTCGACTTTTCTTCTGACATTAATTTTACTTCATAGAAGCATACAGTATTCAGACAAGTTAATATATGTCTTTGATGTGAGGACACTGCCATACATGGTTCGAATTACAACAGTAAAATTTATCTATTAGTGTTGATAGATTTATATGCTCTTTCAAACTGCTTACATAATATTTTACAGATTGTGATGCAGTACTGTATCTTATTAAAATATGGGTTTCATTGATTCCTCACGACATTGAATTTCTAATACTTAGAGCAAAAAACTATACTATATTCAGATAAGCTCTGTCTTTGATGAGAAGAAAATATTGTATGGATAGCATAAGTACGACTGAATCATGTGAATAGGTTGCCTCCAAAAAATGTTGCTTAGCTTTATTAGTGCTGTTTTGAAAACTCTTTTATTCATACTGTACATTCGACGGGTTGTCATCATGCAAAGCTGTATAGTATTGAATATTGGTTTCAATTAGTCTACATTGGTTTTACTTATAGTAAAATACACTATTCAGACAAGTTAATAGATGTCTTTGATGTGACGTGAATGCATTCGGTATGTTTAAGTACATTGATTTGACAGATTTTCATACAATATCCTGTATACTATAAAGTTTTCCTCCCAATTTCATCAGATTTGCATGCGATTTAACGATGCGGGCATTCAAATTCGAGTAAAATTGAATGATCACCGAGATCGACATTCAGAAAGGTATCTAGTTCATACAATTTAATTTTATCAGCATTTCCTGAGTTTCTCACACAAGGGTGTAAAAAGGGCATTCAAATTAAAAATGCAAGTTCAACAAATTAAACGATGTTCAAATTCGCATCAGCACCGCGAGAGAGAGCTTTAAGAAATTCAAATTCACTATAAGGCAAACAATTGCTGAGTATGGGCAGTCTTTTTCGTTGTTGCTTTATTCTTTGTAGTTACTCAGCTGTTTGAATATGCAAATTTGATATACCTTGAAATGTGATTTTTGACTCATACTGGTAGCTAATAATTGGTTATAACCCAACTTTCAGACACAAGCATTAACACTTTATTCATACACGATTTTAGCGCGCTGCTATACAGAGTATGCGTCATTATCTTGAATAAGGACAAAATTAGTGGATGAAACATGACTTTGACAACCAGCAAAACTGAATATATAACCTTTTGGTGAAATAGGTTTATCTTCACCTGATCCGATCGCGGAAATTTATAATATGCACATGCACAAGGAACTAAGGAATGGAATCAAAATGGATCAATATGGATTTGGACGTATAATACATTAGGGGTCCTATAAGACCACTAAGGTGTTCTGGGATATGGCTTTTTCCTAAATGTTACATCCATACTGTTAGGGGTGAATTGAAAATGAAAGAAAGGTCGATAGGAAAGAAATACTTATATTACAATAAAGATGATTAAATTAGATTTCGACATGAAAATGAAATTTTATCATCCAATAAATGACAGTGAAAAAAAAGTCCCTTGGAAGTTGTGTATGTTGATTGAATTTGAACGTTAAAAGTGCGAAGTCGTGTTCTTATAAATGAAATTGAAACTCACGTCTGGTATTTGGCGCGAATTTGAACGTCTATCCAGCTGGCGCAAAATTAAATGCCAACTTTAAGCCGTTAAATTGAATAAATTTCTCTCTAAATTGAATGAAATAAAATCTGAAAGGAACGACATGAAATGAAATCGAATACTCAGATAATTGAAACGAACCGTGAGAGTAGAGCAGTGACAAAAATCGCTTTAATTTGACCGCCTTGTCATTAATTCGAAAGCAAATCTGATGAAATTGGGCAGGAAAACCTATAGTATGATTCTACTCATGACATTGGTTTTATTGACAGCAAGCTACACTATTTAGGCATGTATATATAAATATTACATGTCTTTGAGGTGACGATGATTCATATTCATAAGAACAATCAAAAAGTAGTTTTATCTATAGTAGTGTTTCAAAACTGTGAACTTGGTTGACTGACATGCAGTACCGGATAATATAGCACAATAAACACAAATTCAGTAAACCACAATAATAATTAACATCTGTACTTTCCAAATGAGTAGCAACAGTGAAATCAGTAAATGCCTCGCTAATGTGAACAAAAAAGAAAATCTTCAAAAACTTGATTCAACGTAAAGTTGTTTGTATGGGTCTGATGGGATTGTTGATAAACAGTGACAAACATTGGGCCTAGTGTGAAGGGGGAATTCACACATAGTGCACTGTGTTGAGGAATAATAGTCATGAACTGAAGAGAGAATGCCATAATGCATATATCTATATCTACATTTATGTATATTTCTCATGTTTAATCTTTCTCTTGTTTGATTTTCCACAGTTATTTTAAGGAAATGAATACCCTTTTCTTTTCACTTATAGATATTTGTAAACTGAAAAAGCCTTTTTAGATTTTTTTTTAACTGTTGGTCTTTTAGAGAGTCGTGCTAATCAATAATGGAAGTCTGTATGTCGCATACAGGATGATATTGAGTGCATTCTTTAATCAGGTTAAAGTTTCTGTTCAGTTATTTTTTCCATATATCGAAAAATTAAAAATAGTACAAACATGTAAAGATAACATTAAGAACATTTTGTTAAAACAAAAAGACATATTACATGCACAAAACAGATCTCATAAAAATAAATAGTAAAAGTTACATTAACGGTCATTACTGACTGTGGAGATGTAATAGAGGAGAGAGAGAGAGAGAGAGAGAGATGAAAGAAACCAACGAAAAGGCACAGCTCTGTAGGAATTACAGGTTTATGTCTTGATTGAAGCACAACCATTTTACTTGCGGATTACGAATACAATGTACACGAGAGGGGGTTGCCTTTCCCTTCTCATTTATTTTAGCAGAATTGAAATAAGGGAGGTGAAAAAGAAAATAGATAAAGGAGAGAAAAAAAAGAACGTGAGAGGACCATATCTCACACTGCCATGCTGATGCGTATTTTTTTTTTCATGTGTAGCAGAGACATCTCATCCTCCTTTTTTACGCTTTGTTCATGTTATACCTCAACAATAAAATAATGCATTATCGTGAAAAATTACTCCATGCATCGAGGGTCCTATTCCGCCTGACCGAGACGAGTAACTCACGATGTAGGTCTATCTCAAGCGTGTATACAAGAATATAACATTCTTCTGCGACACTATCACCAAAATGTTCATACGAGATGAAAAATGCTAATTTCGGAGATCTATTTCAAGAGTAGATATGAAAAGCTTGCTTCCAAAAAGGGCCAAATCAACTGAAAATTGATGGATTTAGCGCATTTTGGAAGCAAGCTCTTCATATAGAGCGTCGTACCTATACATCCAAATATCAACGAACTGAATATCGTTTTGTTTGGAAAAAGTGAGGATTTTGAGGAAGGCTTGCGCAACTGATTTTTTTTTTTTAAAGAGGGAAAACGGGGTTAGTATAATACACAAAATGAATAAAGCAAATGTCTGCTGAATAGACTTGGGGCCATATTTCACGAGTATCTGTATAATGTGACGATACATACCTGCTTTGCTGCAATCCGAAGATACTTTATTCTAATCATCAATTTTGTTATTACTGCGAGAAGTTTATACTATTATTCTATTCTACTATATGTTACCATTATTGTTACCATCATCACACGACTGTCATGACTATAATAATCATTGCACCATGCTCGTTTGTAGTTTTTTATTCAAATTTTGATTTATTTTCGTATCTCTCGATGGAAAGTACATATATCATATCAAATTACGATAATACATAATGTCAAGCTTTGATATACAAGAAAAAATACGGAGTGCATAGCGGTCGATGTGTCAGTACAATGTATCAATAGAATTAAAAGACTGCTGTAGAGAAATACGATGGAACCTACTTGAAAGCAAGCTTGTTGAGGGTAGGTGTCAACAACAGCCAAGTGTAAAGAACAGGACGAGGAACACGAGTACAACTAAAGATCAAACTATAAAAAAAAGTTTTAATCTTGAAATCAGTGACAAACACTTATACACTGATGCATAATCTACGCCGTCTAACAGTTTAATGAGTGAGCTTTGAAAAGTTGTAGGATAAGCATCTTATACTTCATAAGATTCATTGCACATGACATTTAAAAAAACAAACAAACAAAGGAGACAAAATCACCAACACAGCTATTACAAAAACATATTCATCAAAATGACATACTTCGGGATTGTCATGTGACAGTGAGAAATTACATTGTACGGCACGTAAGTTACGGCACTTAAGTCACGTCTGCAGAATGTGGTTGTCTGTATAATATCTTTCACTATTTGTATTGAGAAGATTCTGTTATTGCCCCGGGTATTTTTGCCTTTCATTTTTGTTTCTTCTTTTTTTTTTCTTTTTTGTCCTAAGTTGCATCCGTGCTCCTCATCTGTATCTTACACTCTGTTCAGAATTTGGGACCTACTCTAAACAAGCTCGCTCTTAAGTATACACATGTAGGTTCCATCATATTTCTTTAGCGTTATTGAGCCAAACTTACGATGATTGACCGCTATGTTTTATATGTTTACATTAATTTACCGTGCATCCAAGCCGGATATCATGATTCACTATGTTTTATTATAATATTTGATTTACATTCCTTCATTGAGAAATTTGAAAATAAATTGAATTGAACTGAATTAATGTTTGCTGTTTTCATGACTGATCTTCTCGCTCTTAACTTCTGCCATTCCATTCTGAAACACTCGAACATGAAGCCGATTTGCATTATTCTCTCTGCAGCGCTCTTGTTTGCGTGTAGCAAATCTCAAGAACATTGCGGAATCTCTTTATGTTCTTTGCTAAGAATAGAACAACTACAACAACTAACAGCATTAATTCATCGAAATGAGTTGCATCCCGAGCAATTACCTCGCGCATCCGAGGTACGCCGTAAGAGGAGTTTCCTCATTTCCCATATCAGAGATTCGCACGCCCCTGTAGCGCAAGTGAGTGCGCCATATACCTTCTACGCAAGTTAGTCGACAAACGGTAAGGTTGATTTTTGTCACTATTTATCCACATTAAAGCAATTATGATTCCCTTTCTACGATGTTGCTCTCATATCGATCGAGTCTGATAGCATGTCTCCCCGGCGCAAAGAATTACAGTATTTATGGGCTCGTGTGTGTCTGGTCGAGAAGGCTGTGACTCTACCCATAGCAAGGCGCTTTCTGCATAATTTCTATTTGCACAGACATCGTACAGCTTTCGCCGCACAGCAGGGACGAGCGATACCTGAACTATAAGAATATTGAATGACGGTGCGTGGTGCATCCCTTAAGAATGTGCAGCTCCCGTTGTGCAGAAATACGAGTAAGCTACAGCTTACTCCCGCAAAATATTACTTGTATTCCCCTTTTCGGCCTACAAGTTATAGTTAAAAAGTGAGAATTACCATTTCGTCATCAACACTTCATATTCACTCTCTGACATGCTGTAGTGAGTACGAGACTGATGCAAACCCTGAAGGAGACCGAAACAAGGCGAGGACAAAGTAACATCATCAAAACCTGATACGTACCTTAACCTATAGCAGCGCTTTTGCGTGTGTAGAGCCTAGTGTGATGCTATTAATCGCTGATATTTACCAATCGCTGAAGTGCAGATACTTTGATACCTTTTGTTCAAGTCATCAATGGTGAGTGAAAACGGTAATCTGTGATTTGCAGGCCTAATGGAAATAAATATGACACGACTAGTTGATGGGGCAGTGTAAAGGCTCTTTAGTATTACGTTTACGTGACAGTGCATTTAGAGGTGTAACTACACTGACTAGGAAGGACCTCCCTGCACTGACGCATAATGCCGGACATAATATCATGACATTGTTTTGTTCTGCTTAATCAACTAAATACACGTTAATACGTCCATCATATAAGATTACTAAAAATCTAGATCTGGGCTGCTATTGTGATGCCTTTCCGTGTTATTTATGTTGATGTCACAGACGTACAGGAGAACTAAAAATACACGTAGGTGCACGGTCACAGAATCGTATCATGACCTATGACATTTTGAGGGACGCGTTCGCAAGGGAATCCCGAAGCATGACAAAAATAGCACTCGATCGATAGCTCATGTGTATTCACTTGGCAATAAGACTTGCAAGCGTCCGTGCTTTGTAATCACGTTATACTGCCGTTGTACCAGGATAATGAGGCTTCTCATTAAATAAAGAGAATCATGCATCCCTCCTCATCTTTCAATTCACTCTCTCATGCACTCTTCTTCCCTCTCACTTTCTGTTTCTGTATTTGAAGTGTTTTAAACTCCCTATCATCACGCACCTCCTTGCACATGCAGCATTTTAACATAATGCACTCACGTTCCATGTAATATCTATCTATCATATCTATATATCCGTCTGTTTGCCTGTCTGATGTCTGTCTTTCTGTCTTTGATATTTATCACCGTATTATATCAATGATATGTAAATATGACAGGTCGATTACTGTGCATAATCTTGATTATTATGACCCTGCATCACTTGTAAGACCACCAAAAACTCGCCAGGCAAGCATCTTTAATTTAGAGCATATTCTGAAAGGGCCTACTTTACGCTTTAAAGTGATATATAATGTATAACGCAGTTCAAATGGACTCTCCTATCACCTATCTCTATAAACCATTGGACAGAATGCACACACTCTGGAAAAGTGTGTACATTGTATAGTCCTACTGACAAAAAGAGGCTCTGAAGTATAGGGTCTATAGTCAAGTGCTTTGATAATCTGATCGTTAACTGGCGGCGTGAAATGAGTGGGACTAAAAAGAGGGTGTTGAATTTTACAGCAACAACAAAAAAGAGATTATCAGATTAAGTTGAAATTAACCATGCTCTATTAACGCATTCTGTCCAAGTCTAATATAAACTTTAAAAACAGTAGCATCATTATTCCAAAAGTTATTACAGTTGAAATTGAAGACTGTGTAAAGTGTTTTTACAAATCAAAAAGTGGACTCTAATCACGTCATCCTACAAACAGTGTTGTAGAAAAACTGCTAGACACGATTTCCCCTTTGTTTTATGATTCCCAACTTTATAACATAATGTATCGAGACTTACTCATTCAGAAACTATGAACAAATCAAAACTGACTGATGGGTTGATCCGTTTCACCTATTTTAGTCCTCCCAAAAAGCAATGCGTGCAAAATGTTTTGTTGTTGTTAGTGTTGTTGTTGTTGTTGTTGTTGTTGTTTGTTTGTTTGTTTTTTATGCACGGTCACATTTGGGACACCTAATACAGTTACTAATCGCGAACCTGTAATTACCCCCAAGCCTTGGTTTCGTCTTCATGTATTTATACCGTCGCTTTGGTGATTCAACATAGCTCGGGAAAGAGAAGGGGGGGGGGGAGGGGGAAAGGAGGAGAAGGGGGAGGGAGGGATAGAGTTGGACGGCATAGAGTAGTTAACGGTATACTCGCAGTAATCAGTAGTTCCTTGATTGTCGGACGCTCGTTCGGGAGTAGGGCCTACATTGTATTATCTATACATACCTGCTGTTGTTTTCTTCAACCTAACAGACAATGCGGAATTTTCAAGAAAGTGAAGGTGAAATGAAAACAAAAAGATTTCATCAAAAACTTCCGACTTCAAACGTTGACAGAAGTAATGCAAGACTGGCATGCAAAACAAAATTCATCAGGGAAAAACTAAATGTAGTGGAAAACGATTGCAAATCTAGACAACTTTCATGTCTTTGCTATCATGGAGATCATCCGAATCTTGTTCGGCGGCTGGCGCTATTGTAAATACCTGACATTAAGTTAGGGAGTAGGCCCTACGATGTACATTATTACCTGCTGTTGTTTCTTCAACCTAACAGACAATGCGGAATTTTCAAGAAAGTGAAGATAAAAATTCCATCAAAAACTTCCGACTTCAAAAAATAGTTTGTAAACGTTGACAGAAGTATTGCAAGACTGGCACAACATTCATCAAGAACAAACTGAATGTTATGGAAAACGATTGCGATTCTAGACAACTTTCATGCCTTTGCTGTCATGGGGATCGTCCGAATCTTGTCTGGCGCTAATACATGTACCTAACATCATTTTGTTTCCGAGAATTCCCAATATACCAGTCAATGTGAGGTAACTCTGTTCTCTTCGCTGCTTCGTGAATTTACTAGTTTCTTATTATTCCAGTGCGAGCTGTAAAACAAAATGGCGTCGGCATCCAGTCTAGAGGAAGTGAAGGCATCCATGGCAAATATGGAGAAGCTCTTGCAGAAGATTGAGGAGAACGGGAGAGACAAACCGAATGAGGTGGTTCACAAGAAGAGAGACGACGGCATGAAGGTACAAGAATCTGATTGCTCTTCTGGTCAGACGATTAGAATCGCAAAAGCACTAATGACGCTGAATATGGTTGATTAAAACATACTTTCTTTCATTATTCTCTAAACAATGGCAAGGATTATTCTCGCCACATTCCCTGACCAAACAACTCATTGTTCTTCTATATTTCAATGTTGTGATTGATTATAAGGCGACGATTAAGAATCGAGACTGAAACGTTCAATCAAGTTCATTATGGTATAATTATGTATAGCTATATAGTACAAGTCATTGAATGAAAATTTCTTATGTCCTGTTGCCTACTTTTTAACAATCAGGGAGTCATATACTGGTAATTATGTCAATGATTAAATAGTCTGTTTTTTACGTTGGCCAAAGCCAACTTCTCGCGTAGGCCTATCAATTTATTCTAATCACCGATTAGCTTCAGAATTATAAAGTGTCCTTATTTTTTTCGGAAAATGTTGATAATAATGAACTTATTATCTAATTAGATGTAATCTAGATTTTTTTTTTTTCAGAAGAGCAATCACTTGTTACCATTATCTTCTCTCATGCGATTCTTTTTATAAGGGTAAGTATGGGTGGTGATTCTTTTTTTGTATGTCCACTCCTCATTCACGTCATTGGTATTGAATCAAGCAGACATTTTGAATCCACTTCAGACGCATAATGGATTGAATGGATTCATTCACACTTCTTACGTCAACATTACGCCATTCTAGAACATTCCCATTTACTTGACATGACCGTCCTCCATATACGCTAATGCTATTATCGAAATTATTATGTCACAAGTTAGTGATGTCGGAACTGAGTTTTGATAACACTTGCTTGTTTGCGTTCCTCAGGATTTGTAAAAAATGGATCCTCTTTTTCAGTCGTGAACAGAGTCAGAAAAGGCAATTTAAAATATTATAATATATACCCTGCATACATCTGTACAATTCCTTCTGATTACTGCAAAGGGTCAGAAACCCTTCCTGCTCTTTATGAAATTGCACAGAGACACACCTTGAAACAAATCGAAATGAAGATAATTAATATGGACTTTGATCGCATGGCGTAGAAGCATATAGATTGACAATTTGAAACTAATCGAATAGGACTGGCAGGGGAAAACAACACACGTACGGCATTGTTCACTTTCGCAAAGGACCTTCTCGATACACCGGGTGAATTTCAAATAACATGTTTCAATGAGCAATAACTATTGATTGAGAATCTTTTGAATTGCGTGTGGTCTCATTTTACAATCACCCGTCACGGACAGGTACATTACATTGTAGGCCTATAGTTGCGCTTTCGAATGGGGGGGGGGGGGGATTGGATGGATGTCGGGATTTCCCAACGTTACTTCACTTCGAAATGTCATGTTATTGGCAAAGAGGCACGTAATCGTGTGCCAGGAACCCAGCCCCTTCAACACACCCTGTGACTCATAATCCCATTCATTAAAGGTATCCATGAATTTCCCTGTACTAGAAATAATCAAAGAATAATTGTAAGCTTCCCTGTGCTTTCGTACGTTATAATGTAAGTCAGTAAGAACACGTGCCTTAAAATGAACCCTACTTATACCTAAAAGGTGTAGCCACACACCAACGCTTATGGAATTATTACTGAGATAAAGTTCAGGTTTAATAAGCTACCCCCCCCCCCTCCAAAGAGAAAAAACAACAGCAAACGAACAAACAAACAAACAAACAAACAAACAAACAACAACAAGAATATAAGCATAAACTATATTACTTTCAATTGCATTTGGATTGCCACCTGCTACAGAGGGAGAGAGAGAGAGAGAGGGAGAGAGAGAGAGAGAAACGGGGGGGGGGGGGAGTTGAGGTGAGTGAGTTGAAAAATATCAGAAACTGCTTTCCCCTGTAGACTTAATTGAGAATAGAATTCTTGAATAATATTTTACCTATTTATACAATACATATTTTTATATGCATGATGTACGTTAATATGAATGTTAGCTATATAACTGATGCCATGATACTGCAGTGGTACTCGCGTCAGACGAATTATCTGTCAGTGGTAACAAAGAGGAAACGGCTATATTAATGATAAACACGTATACAGAATACAGTATCACCCAATTTCTTCACTTTCAAGAGATTTTATACCGGTCTAAGGAGATATACTTGATGAAGCCAAAACAAGCATACAAGCACATGAGGTATGAAATCATCAGTAATAATGAGTGTTTCTTGTATGACAGAAGATAAATCCTTCTTTCGTGTTTTAATGAGCCAAATTCTAACCCAACGCCACTCTTTGATGTGATTTGTTGCTTTCGTTTTAAATGCTACAGAAATGTCTTATGAAACCATAGTGAAAGCATTTAGATGTGCTTTAATTAGAGAAAGCTTTAATTGCAACAGAGAAACCGCAGAAACAATAAGCATGATAAAGCAGGTATTCAGACTGTCGCATGCATGCAGTTCACCATGGGAAGTCGAAATCACTTGTGATTGTTCGTTCTATCAAAGTATCCGCATGATTATGGAGGATAGGATAAGTTTTCTAAGTCTTTTCTGTCTTTTTTGTTCCGTTGTTGTGCTTTTGATCTATAGGTTGATGCCCGAGTCCGGGTAAACATCATCACCGTCGGCGACATCGACACGTTGAAGGAGGAATTCAACTGCGAACTCGCCCTGACCATCAAATGGAAGGAACCAAGCATCAAGGGGCTCAAAGCTGACGTGAGTATAGCATAACTTTTTTGTGATATCAAATTGAAAGTCACTAGCTTAACTCTTTATTTGCCATGGTGGAAACCCCCTGTGTGCCACGTTATTCTGGGACACGAAGGTAGTCATGCTTTGGAAAAGAATTCTGCTTTTCCAATCTATATAACTTCTACAAATTTCTGTTAAGCTTGACATAATAGTGAGCAAAGATGAAGAGGAATGCCAAGCTTTGCCTTGATATAAAGTGTATGACAAATGTATTTCTATTTCTATTTCTATAATGACCAGTTGCTACATTACTGTGAAGGCATGACTTTTGCACATGAAACCGTGAGAGAAACTTAGAATTTACACGCAAATGTAGTAGGGAACACCGCTTGATAGTCAATCACCACATAGAATGCAAGCTGTATGTAAAAGGAACAAAAGCGCCAGAAAAGCTTTCATTGTACCGCGGGATTAGGCGATTTATCGATCGGTTTAAGCGGATTAGTGGGTTTGAGCAGAATATGCGAAGTTGGCACGCCGTCGACTGAGTAGGACGTGCGAACATGGCACATAAAGAGTTAAGTAGATTAAAAATTGATATGAAAATAACCAAAGAGTGTAGGAGGATCGAGTTACACATTGCAAAAATCTTGTAAGGGAGAATAATCAAATCCAAGAAATTTCATCCACTGGTTACGTGCACACTAGAGTTATACGTGATTGTACAAGTAAATTCCGAATGGGAAGGAGTGTGGAGCCGGGAAATGTGCAAACGCCGGGAAATGTGCAAACGCCTGGAAATGTGCAAACGTCTCGCCGGGAAATGTGCAAACGCCGGGAAATGTGCAAACGTCTTGCCGGGAAATGTGCAAATCTCTAAATTTCATCAACGGGAAATGTGCAAACGTGACGCCGGGAAATGTGCAAATGTTCAATTTTGCCGGGAAATGTGCAAAACGTCGCCGGGAAATGTGCAAACCATTCATTTCACCTATATTATGTAGAGATGGAAGAGAAACTCTCAATCAAAGCTGCGCACGCACCATTACCATCTTTACCACCTGTCTTAGCGACCATCTGTCTTTTTATGCCTCCGCCACGAAGTGGTGCCGGAGGCATTATGTTTTCGGGTTGTCCGTCCGTACGTACGTCCATCCGCTTTCGTTTACGCGATAACTTGAGTAATATTGACTGGAATTTTACCAAATTTGGTCCAAGTATAAAGTATGATAGGGTTATTATTTGATAAGATTTTGGGTGAAATCGGCCTAAGGTCAGAGGTCAAAGGTCAAGGTCAAATCATGAAATTGTATCCGTTTATGCGATAACTCAAGACTGGATCGAGCAAATTTCACCAAACTTTGTCGGAGGATGATGTATGATGGGGCAATTACTTGATTAGTTTTCTAGTGAAATCGGACAGAGGTCAAAGGTCAAATATCAAGGTCAAATCCTAAAATTTATCTGTTTACGTGATAACTCAAAACTGGATGAAGCAGCTTTCACCAAACTTGGTCCAAGGATGATGTATGATGGAACAATTAGTTAAGTAGATTTTAGTGACATTGGCAAGAGGTCAAAGGTCAAAAGGTCTAGGTCAAATGCTAAAAATGTTGCTATTTCCTCCATATCTATGCAATGCCCAAAGGTATTTTCTTGAAACTTAGTGTAGACATGTACTACTGCGTAAAGATTCTCCAAAGAGAGTTTCGTGTCATAAGGTCAAAGGTCAAAAGGTCAAAGGTTAGGTGAAAATGTTGCAATATCACTTTTCTCGCAAATGGTTCAATGTATCTTCATGGAACTTGGTGCACGCATGTACTGACTGGCAGGGATTATCTAGGGAATTTAGAGGTCGTGGGTCAATAGTCAGGGGGTCAAAGGTCAAGGTCAACTCCTCCAAATTTTACTATTTCCCTCATATACTAGTATATGCAATGCTTGCATTATTAGTTTTAAAACTTAATATATACGTGCATTACCTAATGGAGATTCTCCGGGAAATTTCCAGCCAGAAGATCAAAGGTCAAAGGTTAAGTGTCAAGGGCCAGGTTTCAATGCCCCCCCCCAAAAAAAAACAAAAAAAAAACTATCTTGTACTGTAATTACATTCTTTTTTCATACCTTGGAAATTACTCAATGCATAAACTTATAAAAGGGTCCGTCAGAAGTCAAATAAAAATTCTCAATTCCCTAAATATGTGTACCTGCACTCTTAGACAATAATTATAGCAAACCCAGTTCAAGGAAAGTGAACATTCAAGATATTTCTGACAAACCTGTCATTTCAATATTTTGCCAGTTATGTGAAACTGTCATCACACATTGTGAAGACATTGTACTATACACCTATTGGGGGAATCATGCATTATGGCGGAGGCATCAGTCGCCATAGCGACATTTCTAGTTTTTTATTACATTTTCAGCATTTCCTTGCAAACCTTGCAACGATTTTTCACCAGATTTGGCAGATAACATCTTAATGGTGATATGATCGTAATTTGTCAAAATGAGCCCCCCCCCCCCACACACACACCAGTCCTAAGGAGGGGGGGGGGGGGGGGAGGAGTTGAAGCCTCAGAGTCCCTATACCATGTATAAACGCTTGATTTTTTTTCTTCATCTGTCGAACCGAAAAAGAAAGAGCTAAGTTAGTGCTATGAAGACATTAATGACTAAAATTTCATGTTTGATTATGGCGGACCCAGGGGTGCCCTTATCGGGGGTGAGGGGGAGGAGGGGGATTTTCCACATTTTCAGCACATTCTCGAAAAATCTAGGACGGATTTTCACCCAACTTGTGAAATATAGAGACAGTCATATTTATGGTAATATAATCTTGATTTGTTAAAATGCGCCCCCCCCCCCTCGCCGAAGGGGGAGGGGGATTAAAGCTTCACTTTTAACATCCCAAAAATCTGGATTTTTTTTTTAATCTTCTTCTGTCAAACCGAAAAAGATAGCGTTAGTGCTATGAAGACATTAACGTGATTAATGAATGAAATTTCATGTTTGATTATGGCGGATCAAGGGGTGCCCAGTTCGGGGGGGGGGGGAGGGTGATGGGTGGCTGGGGATATTCCACATTTTTAGCATCTTCTTGAAATATCTATGAGGGATTTCCCCAAACTAAACCAGAGCTAAGTTAGTGCTATGAAGACACAGCGTTAATGAATGAAATTTCATGTTTGGTTATGGCGCGAATCAAGGGGTCTCCAGATCGAGGGGGTGAGGGCAAAGAGAGGAATTTTCCACATTTTCAGCATCTTCTTGAAAAATCTACGACAGATTTTCACCAAAATTGGCAGATTGCCTCTTTACGGTGATATGCACTTAATTTGTTAAAATGAGCCCCCCCCCTTCCATACACACACACACACACACACACACACACACACACACTGCTTGGGGGGGGGGGGGGCGGGGTTGAAGCCTCGGCGTCCCTAAACTCAATTTTTTTCTTCTTCTGTCAAACCAGAAAAGAGAGCTTAGTTAGTGCTATGAAGACATTAATGGCTGAAATTTTATTTCACGTTTGATTGTGGCGGATCGAGGGGTGTTTTTATCGGGGGGGGGGGGGTTGAGGGGGAGGAGGGGGATTTTCACACATTCTGCATCCTCTTGAGAAATCTTTGACGGATTTCCACCGAACGTGGGAGGCAGCATCTCTCATAGGGTAATAGAGCCCCACTTTGTTCGAAGGGGCAACAAGTCTAAGTTGTTCCCCTTCCCCAAAGCTATAGGGATAAGACCAGGGTAGCCCCCACATCATTTAGTAAGCAGAAGTGAAATTTCATCAAAGTATAGATCTACCTTCTAAAAATGTGATAAGATTGTGTTCTATTACTCTTGGTTGTATAGAAAATTTCTTTAAAAAGTATGTATTCCGGGTTTTTTTTTTCATATGTATAGGGTTTTCAACAAAATTCTGAATTCCACCCGAACGACCCCACCCCCCTCGTGTTGGTCCCTTTCAAGTTCAAGGGGCGGAGATGAGGTAGGGGGGGGGGGGGCTCCATCTCCTCCCACTTTACGGGTTGGGGCAGTGCTCATTTAGACAAATTGAAGTCATATCACCAGATAAATACGCTACGCTACGTTTCAAGCTTGGCAAATATCTATTATAAGGGTTTCAAGAAGAAGCTGAATAAGTGACAAATCCGCCTCCGCCGCACTTAACGTTAATATTCATGAATTAACTTACCATAACAGGCACCAGTACTCTATTAGCTCCATCATTTTTGTATAGAAGGTTTTTTTCTTCTTTTTAAAGCTGATATATAATTTTATTATCCGAGGGATGCGTCTTGAGTTTTCAGGAAAAAGACAAAAAATGTGAAAATTAAGCCTCCTTCATACCAACTCACCTTGTTGGGCATCCCTTCATCTGTCATTGTAAACTTGAGCCTACTTGTACATCATGCATTAACTGTATTTACAGTACTATCACCATAAAGATGCTATGGCCAAGTTTGGTGAAAATTCGTCATAGATTTTTCAAGAAGATGGAGAAAATTTTGAAAATCCCCCTCCTCCCCCTGGTTACAGCTCGTTATTCCGAAGGATCGTTATTCCGAGGGCTCTTTTATTCCTAAGATTCGTTATTCCGAAGGTTCATTGTTCCGAATTTTATTTACGGATTAACCAGTCTTCGGAATAACGAACCTTCGGAATAAAGCCACAAATTTTCGGATTAACGAACCCTTTTTCATTTTCGGATTAACGAACCTCTAGGTATAGGGACTTTGCGTATTTCGGATTAACGACCCTTTGGAATAACGTACCTTCGGAACAGCGAACCTTCGGAATAACGAACAGCACCCCTCACCCTCACCCTCACCTACCCCCGATCAGAGCACGCGTAGATCCGCCATAATCAAACCTGAGATTTCGGTCATTAATGTCTTTACAGCACTAACTTTTTTGGTTCGACAGAAGTAAAAAAAAAAAATCAAGAGAATATAGGGACTCTGAGGTTTCAACCCCCCCCCCCCCTCGTCGGCGGGGAGGGGGGGGGGGGAGGGGGATTCAATTTAAGAAATTAAGATCGAATCACCATAAATATACTATCTGCCAAGTTTGGTATAAAATCCGTCATATATTTTACAAGACTATGCAGAAAATGTGGAAAATCCCCCTCACACCCCTTATCAGCGCACTCCTGGACCCGTCATAATCAAACCTGAAATTTTAGTAACTGTAGTGTATAACGTAGTTCCATATTCTTCGGTTCAACAGAAGATTACAGATTCCAGAGTTTAGGGACCTAAAACTTCAACTCCTCCTCCCCCCCCCCCCCCCTTGGCGGTGGGAGGGGGTGGAGCTCATTTTACCATATAAGACCATAATCAAATCACCGTAAAGATGGTATCTGCCAAGTTTGGTGAAAATCCTTCTTGGGATTTATCAAGAAGATGCAGTAAATGTGGACAATCCCCCTCCTCTCCATCACTTCCCCTCCCCCCCCCCCCCACCCCCAATCAGGGCACCCCTGGATCTGCCATAATCAAACATGAAATTTCAGTCATGCAAGGCACTAACTTAGCTCTATCTTTTTTTTTTTGTTCGACAGAAAAAAGATTTTTAAAAATCTAGAGTTTAGGGACTCTGAGGCTTAACCCCCCCCCCCCTTTTCGGCCGGGGGTGAGGGGGGGGGGGGGGAGGATTGGGGGCTAATTTCAATTCATAAAGATCATATCACCGTAATGAGGCTATCTGACAAGTTTCGTGAAAATCTGTCCTAGACTTTTCAAGAAGATACTGACAATGTAGAAAATCGCTCTCCTCCCCTCACCCCCTCCCCCGCGATCCGGACACCCCTGGATCCGTCATAATCAAACATGCAATTTCAGTCATTAATGTCTTCATAGCACTAGTTTAGGGACTCTGAGGCTTCAATTTGAAGACTCCTCCCCACTTATGGCCCCGTGCCCTGCATCCCTGGATCTGCCATTAAACGTGAACTCCTGTCATCAATATCTTTAACCCTAAAAGGGCGGGGAGGGGGGGCGGATTCCCCCCCCCCCCCGACGTTTCGCGCTATAAATCTGTAACGCGAGAAGGCTTCGTCGCGAGGCTTCTTGACTTTTTTCGTTCAAGTCTCGCGCAACTTTTGAGACCAAATTTGCAACGTCCGCGCATACTTTTGCGAAGCCACGCCCATTTTTGTAACGGAATGTCGCCCCAAAACGGGCACAATTTTGTGATTTTGTGTACATTTCCTATGGAAAAGAATATTCTGTCATGAAAGTCATAAGAACCTGATTATTTTTACAATTAATCACTTTTATTTATTAATTTTGTGCTAATTATGGTAGAAGAGTGGTCAGTGACAATTTCCAATGAAAAAAAAAGGAAAAAAAAGTTTAAAAACAAAGAAATACATAAGAAATTCTGAAAACAATGAAATACATAAGAATTGAAATGAGTTTTGGAAGTTTTTGTGATGTACAATTGTTGAATATGCAAAAACAGATTTACAGATCAAAAATTAGACTCTCAATGCTTTTAATTGGGCTAAAATATCATCTTGAGCTTAATTTGCATAATTAATGAATTAGAATTAGAAATTGATTGTTTCAAAAAATCTTATGACACAATCTTGTAGATTATGACGTGGGTCTCACGCATGCGAAATTTCATCGCGACCGCACCACCAATGGCCGAGATCTCATGGGGGGGGGGGGGGGGCGCGGAATCCATTCCCCCCCCCCCCCCCGGTCTGAGCATAGCAAAAAAAGCCCGGACCCTTTAGGGTTAAAGAACCATCCTAGCTCATTCTTATTTTGTTATATAATACAAGAAGAATTTCGATAATACCGTAGTTTTGGGACTTAATTGAGCCCCCCTCCCCTTTTTCGGGGGGGGGGGGGGGGGTGGGTGGCTACTATATAAACAAATTGAGATCCCATTGCCATAATCGTACTACCTGCCAATTTTGTTGAAAATCTGCCAAGGATTTTATTAAGAAAATCTAAATGGTGGAAGTTCATGGGCAGTTTGGATATGGAGTTTATCTATTATCTTTATACACAATATCGCTAAAGTAAATGATTTGCACATTTCCCGGCGACGTTTTGCACATTTCCCGGCAAAATTGAACTTTTGCACATTTCCCGGCGTCATGTTCGCACATTTCCCGTTGATGAAATTTGCACATTTCCCGGCGAGACGTTTGCACATTTCCCGGCGTTTGCACATTTCCCGGCGAGACGTTTGCACAATTCCCGGCGTTTGCACATTTCCCGGCGTTTGCACATTTCCCGGCTCCACAAGGAGTATTTTACTTCAAGTATAAAGTTATATTTTTTTGTTATGTGTTTTATAAAGGGAAAGATCATTTAAACATTAACCCATTAGTATAATGTAAATGTATATTTTCTTTTTCAGGAGAATAATTCTGTATGAATACAGGACTGTACAAAAATATGATTATTATGGAATTGCGTATAACTGATGTGCCTTCTGATTGACTCGTATTTCTGCAGGAGATAGACTGGAGCGAACACTGGGACCCCCGAATCTATTTCTTCAACGCCGTCAGCATTGACAAGTATGAGGTGAAGCACCGCGTGGGACTCAAGTCGCCGTACGATGACGAGACAGACCCGATTCCGGACGCTCAGCTGTCGATCAGGATGAAAGGCACCTTCAAGTCCGTCATGAGGCTGACCGACTTCCCTTTCGACTACCAGGTGGGTTGGACAATACAGATACGTATCACTTGCACGACTGCCACAGTCGAGCCGCTGGCTGGTAAGGCTTTAAATTTCAAAATTCTCCAAGCTTCAACCACACTGTGTGAGCTTTACACGACTCCGAGGTGGATACCGGTGTCTTAATACTGCAGATACACGATTTGTATTGTGTCCATGTTTGATAGTCAAATGTCTACAGGTATTGCGTGTACATAAAGCAGGATTTTGTGTCATCCACTATTTTTCTATAAATTTTTGGCAGATAGCGCCCTCAGTGGATAACCTTGAGAAATTTAAAATGTTGGGTCATGTGGAGTATGAGTTGCTCTACCCACGTGCCAAATATGACGGTCATACATCATATAATACAGAACTTATATGGGGGGGGGGGGACACTGTGCCCCCCCCCCTTGGCTTCTAAGGGGTCAAAATTGAATTGAATTGAATTTATTTATTTGACCACAGTAAAAAGCCTGCTATCAGCTATAAGCTGTTTTTCAGCAAGGCCGTGAAATGATAACAAAACATAGAAATCATACATTGAAGAGAATGCACATAAAAAACACAGAATAATCATTACCAACGAACGCCAGAAAAAAAAAAATGGAAAAAAAAAGTCATAGAGTATACATTGTGTAAGTACAGGCAAAAAAAAAAAAAAAATGAAAATGAAACATGTGACAAGTTATTAGGAGATAATAATTACATAAGCATTGTGTACTTTAATAAATTTAATATAATCAAGTAGAATAATTAGCAAAGAAGATGTGCGAAATTGCTCTTGAGAATGCAGTTGTTGAAGTTAAGGATCTTGTTTCTGTTGGTAATGTAATGAATAATCTCGGCGCCGAATATAGAGTGCTATTTTTAAGAATAGTTGATTTGGGCTTTATAGGGTTAAATGAAAGAAAGCTATCATTCAGAGGGGTTGAAGGTTCAGGTATGAGTTTCTTCCATTTGTCTGCCCCTCGTTAATTTACAGATCAGCAGTTGCGATCTTAACAAATTTGATTTGTATATAGAGGGAGACAAATATTGAAGAAACTCACACCTGCATAGTATTCTTCCTTGATATTATATACACTAACAGAATAAATGCAATTATATTTCTAACTATCTCTCTCTCTCTCTCTCCCTCTGCCTGCATTGTATCTATGACGGAATCAATCAATCGGCATCGTAAAAGTTTCATCAAAATCAGACAAACAACGAAGTTATGCATTTTCTTTTTCATTTTTGCAGAATTTGTTTCCAGAAAAATAGCAATCATGGTACGTTAATTAACATCTAAATGCAAATAAGAAAAGTTGACGGTAATGATAAAAATATAAGTTTTTTTTATTTTTCACTTGCACTCAAATTTGTGCTAGATCTTCGTTCTTTATTGGACTTATTTCTAAGGAGAAATTGTATCCTTCTGATTTTCAACACCAGAGTTTCAATGATTTGACACTGATGACGTTGCGACGTAATTATGCCATCGAATCCATTGATCGTTTACATTTTTTTTTTCTGGTCAGATTTACCCCGCTTCTTAAAATCTTCTTCTTAATCCTGTTTGTCTGGTACCTATTCGAGAAAAAAAATGAATGCTTTAATGATTATTGTGACGATGATTATGCAGAATCTGACCATCAAAATCATGTCTGACTGGCCAAAGAAAGTGATCGAGTTTAGCAAGGACATGACTCAGAAGGACAGCGTCCGAACGGACACATTCACAGGTGAGACATGTAAACACCAGTCAGCTGTTTTTCCTGGTGAATTTTTCATTGTTTGTTGAACAGACTAATAGTTTTATCATACGTGATGGTTTACATCAATACATCATTCATGTACACTATATATTATGTCATTTAATTGATATAAAATCTTTTGATGTATTTTTGTGACTGTAATATCCACAGATGGCGCTCTTCAATCAAGTGCAAATTTAAATCGTCACGGAGTCTGTAAAGTGGATGGCATAAAGCATTGGATTTTCTTGTCATATGATTTCGGTCTATTTCCAACTTACATTACATTTTCTTAAATTATTTCCTTGTAATTGGAAAGCGTATAATATTACATAACAACGGATTATGGTCATTGAGTGACGTTTAGTTGGCATGAAATACAAATCATGTTGTAAAACAAAAAAATCGAAACTTTATTTTTTCATATTCAATATTATCGGTTTTGCGTTACAACTCTCTACAAATTCTTTAGATCCTGATGAGGAACCAATCCAAAATTACGTTGAAATTTTCGATGTAATAGAGTTTAGAATTCATTCTTTTTCTCAATCCAATTTTGGATTGGTCCCGCACCACTTTCTTATAGATTGATTTCCCATAAGACTACGGAATTTAAGGAAAAATGATGCTTCACAGAACTATCGTAAGAGCCTGTATGCTCACTTGGCTGTTGTTGCTGTTTTGTTCTTTTCTTTTTCGCTACCAAAATTTCACGACCAGTGCCCCGCACGTAAACAGTAGCCCAAACTGTGTAAGTTCCCTTTTCTTTCAGAATGTTGTATATTTAAAAATCGTTCCTTTCTTCATGCAAAAAAATCTTTCTCATTTCTTCATTTTCACTTATTTTCATGCTCCGATCCCCATCCTTCTATCGCTGCACTGTCACTTATTGTCTCTATACACAACATTGTTGCCATAGTGATGATTGTTCTCCCTATCTGCTGATGGCTGAGCAGGAGGACAAGAGTGGCGGCTGATGAAGCATGTTGATGCAGCCCCAGTGGAGGAAGAGAAGATGAGTTCAGGGGCGGTCAACGCGTACCCCCTCTACAACATCACCGTGAACGTAAAGAGGATCCCGAACTACTACATGTGGAACGTCGCCTTCATCATGGTAATTTTGAAGTCAGTAGTTACTCATTGCATTGTGAGCGAATTAGAAAGGTGTGTGTTGGGGGGGGGGGGCGGTTCTCAATCTATGGTGCTCAACTTGTTGAAGCCACTTCGAATAATGTTTCACAAACAGGCAATGTATTACTAGTCCTCATGTACTGGTTTGCGTGATGTTTGATGTATCGTATCAAAAATCAAAATGTATACAAGAATAAACCTCTTCCAAGTGCGAGACTTTGAAATTCTGCTTTGCCATTACAGACAAGTAATACAGCTATAAGCTTTTGAATCTTTGTATTCATTTCTTCCTCTATGGCTAAGAGATTAGAGCGTTGAATCCAGCAGGTAAAGAGGCTTACGTTCTGTCTGTAATGATAATAATTATTTTGTTACCATCACCTTCAGCATTTCAACATCATCATCCTCTTATCCTAATCATAGCTTACCATATCTTTCCTTGCATCTAGGAAATAAAACATACAAAACCCTTATGTATTATAATAAATATGTTTAGGTCTTTTCCCCATATTGCCAACCAAATTATGTATAAATATGTATAGCTTTCCTCGGCTGCCACTTGTTCAAGCATCCGCTTATAGTGACAGTCCTTCTTCTGCATAATTCCTAAGGTATATTTGCAAATTTGGTGATACAATTTATATTTGTATTCATGGAATTTATGTATGTACATCTTTTTCCCGAATCGTATACATTACAGATGATTAAACAAACAAACAAACAAATAATAATGTGGAAATAAATTGTCACACCATGACTCCGATACTTTTAATGCCCCAACCTAGACGGAGTAGATGTGACCTCAAATGGGCTTTCGAGGCATAATTCCATGTTTAATAATTCGCTTTGATTCCTACTAGTTTTTCATCACGCCGCTCGCCTTCTCATCCTTCGCTGTGGACTTGTCGGCGCCCGAGGACCGGCTGGGCGTTACTCTCACCCTGCTTCTCACAGCCGTGGCCTTCAAATTCGTTGTCGCCCAGAGTCTTCCCAACACATCATACCAGACGCTACTGGTTAGTACTATTATCCGTGTATCTTTGTTATTGCAACTGAACCCAATCTAACGTTTACAAGCTAACATGCACAGAACGAATTTAAGATAACACCAATGGTAATTTTGCTGATGACTCTGACGACACCGATGATTTTAATTATGTTATATTGATCGTGTAGAAACAGAGGTTATGTATAAGCACGTTTTACTACAATTTTGCGTGTTTACATGTTCTCGGTTATTGCAGGAAGAGTTGTTTTTATCAAAGATACTTTCTTAGAAAATCAAAGAATTTCAGAATGAAATTGGGGGTATGTTTGCGTGACATCACATTTTTGTCATTCTAGGACTATTACGTCCTGTGCTGTATGGTTCTTTTGTGTGGGGTCGTCATCCAAAACGCCATCGTGTCAGTCTTCACCAACTCCGTTGACGCCATATTCTTCGACTTGGTGTCAGGCATCTTTCTGGCGGGAGCCCTGATCATATTCAACGTCGTCTTCGTTATCATGGCTTGTGTGAAGGTATGCATGTCTATCAGTTACTAACAAGGACAATGACACTATTCTACAACAACAACTGACTCTTACTATACCATTATTAAACAATTATTACTGATAAAGTAATATATCGTTGGTAATCATGATAGCAGCAACTGAATTTGAAATTCGCCAGTAAATGGCCTCATTTAACAAAGGAAATTTATAAAATCTACCCTACCAATGACTCTGTCGTCATCTTTGTCCTACTATACTGCCAGGTAAGTGGATCTTGGTCAGGAGGGACACAGCCCGTAAAAATATCTTGAGAGACTCAGAATTTTCAATTAACGAGTCACGAGGTCAATACGTGTAACCATATAAAATATCGCAGAGGAGGTGCTGTTGGACTTATCAAACAGCACTTTAAAGCACACTTGAGCCTGTTTGTCATGGGCCATCCCGCGAGCCCGACACCCGCGAGTCACACGGTCCATGACTCGTATGTTACAGTCCATGATCGAGCTATAGGCATATGAGGCCCATGAGTCCGTCAATAGGCAACAAAAAACAAAAACAAAAACAGAAATGCGTGCATTATTCTCCATGATGTAATGTCGGTCCCATGGGCTCTTTTTTATTTTTGTCTTGCGCTAGTGTCGGACTCGAGTGTCGTGCTTGCCTATTGTCGGATTCATGTGCCTTTTTGGCCTGTTTCGGACTCATTGGCTTTGTTCGCCTAGTGTCGGATTCATATAGGACTTGTTTGCCTATATTGTTGAGGTCGTGGACTGTATGACTCATGAGCTGTATGATTCGGCGGCTCTGTGACTAGTTGGCTGTCCATGACTCTTGGATGTCAGACTCGTGACGCACCCATAAAGGGGGGGAATTCAGTCCAAATATAAGTTAGTTTGATAAGAAAGAGTAAAATAATACGAGTTCAACGGTATAAATTTGATTAAAATCAGATGAAAAATAGGGAAGTTATGACATTTTGAAATTCCGCTATTTTCGGGGAAAACAGTTCTTGAACAGTCAAAATGAATGTGCAATAGGCAAAGTAAGCATGCCATTCCCTCACAATTTACCATATATGATTTGTACACAAAAATTTTGAAATTTCCCGTTTTTCATTCAAACGCAATTATGCCCGAGGCTCAACTCCTCGTATCTCTAACTCATTACTACTCTGAAGTTATTCAACCAGGAATATCGTCATGTTTCAGACTTCAATGACAAAAACATTGAATATTCGTCATGTTTTTGTACACGATCAAATTGTAAGGGTATGACAATGTTTAGCTCACTCATTTGCATGTTCACATCCACTATACAAAAACTGTTTTGGAGAAATTAGCAAAATTTCAAATTATAATAACTTCCTTATTTTTCATCCGATTTAAGTCAATTTCTTACTGTTGAACTCGTAAGATTTTACTCATTTTTATCAGACTAACTTATATTTGGACTAGATTTCTTCTTTAAAGCTGGACGTGTCGGGAAGGTAGCCGTGACGAACAAGATATCAAACCCTGAGTAAACGTAAAGATAATTCTCCTCCATTCTCTCACATACTCTGTTGAAATGCTAGCATTTGAAGTTGCAAGACAAAAAAGAAAATACCCTTCCCATCTTCCCTCGTCAAATAGAGGTTCTTATCATCTTGAATTTGGCTAAAAGAATTGATCCCGTCAAACATGTCAAATAATAACCAACATGATTGTTTTCAGGTTGATTTTCTCCTCCAAAATTGCAGCATATTTTCCAAACACAAGAGAATGAGAGAGAGAGAAAAAAAAGCAAATACCCGATGTAATAATCACGTTTAAAATCTTGTTTAGAACGATGAGAAATTATAGATATTATAATCTGATTGCTCTGTGGTTAAATTTGTAGCTAATTCTACTGCACAAAATAATTTGCAGCCGAGTCCTTTCTCATATTTTTTTCTCTCTGATTATACTACATATATCTTGTTTTGATCAGCCACATTTCACATTTTCGTTGTTTGATTTACAGTCATGGAGAGTATGGAGCCACATGAAGAAAACAACAAAGAAATACAACGTAAGTATAAATTCAAAGAACATTAAATTGAATCACATGAAATCCAAGTTGTTGTTTTTCAGTATTTCATGATAATGAGTCAGTGCAATACCAATATGCAAGAAACAAAATTCTATGTCAGCTATGTTCCTTGTTAATGTTGCGCCTGAAACGTCCACTTATGGGGTTCCGATCGTTTTCAGTACGCTCCTATACCTATATGAACTTGATGCATTTTAGTTTTGAAGTGGAAATACTTCCCCTAATGAGCATAAGAAGAATGATGTACATAATTTCATTAGGGGATATACATGCATTAAAACATTGAATCCCTTTTCATATCTCCTTGTTTGTATATGTATAGGATTTGTGCAATGAAATCAAGTCAAGACTGGAAGCCAAGTCGAAGGTAAATTGCTAACCGTAGCCATTTTCCCTTCTAGATACATGTAAAGGGATATTTGGTTGGGAATATGTAAACATAGAGATGGGCATTATGTCTTACCAATGTACTACTACCTAGAGTAAATCTTTCATAACATTTGATATACAATAATCATATGCAATCATTACACAGAACACTTTGCGATGAATAGGAATCGGATGACTAGAATGCATAAATTCGGGTAGTCTGCCAATGGTTTGAAGTGGATCAGTTTCAGGTCAGCCCGTGGCAAGCAAACAAGCAAGAAAAATGGTAATAATAGTTGATATTTGTTGAGCGCCTTTTCCACTGGATATAAAGCGCCATGAGATGTCATCTCTGATAGCCAATATGAAAAATACAATTACCTGGCAGTGACAGCATAAGTCCAGTGCATGTTTGATAGGAATGTCAACTCAATTCAATTCAATTCAAATCAATTCAATTCAATTCAAATCAATTCAATTCAATTAAATTCAAATCAATTCAATTCAATTCAATTCATTTCAATTCAATTCAAACTCTATTTCGTTTTTCGAAAAGAACATAAACATTTCACTTTCATAATTATGTATGTCATAATAGGTCTTGTTTTCATTATTGAAATAAAGTGGACATTGAGAAAAAGAAAAGCTTAGTTCAGGTTTTATTCTTTAAGTTTGTGTATTTCTTTCTTCCATTAAGAGCAGCGAAGTATTATTCATGAAGATTATGTAGACAGTAGAAAAGATAATGTAGGAGTTGTCAATTCCGTAACATAACCAACAAAGGTAAACACTGCTACTCGTTGAAGAGCATAAAAGAAAGTAATAGAAATATCTAAGGTGATATCTTAAGTCATCACATTATCATTATGTAAAGCACAGCTCTTCCTAGAGTTCGCGACCTCAATATAATAAAGCAACACCGGCATTTTAGTTTTCATTTAAAGTGTACTATGACACTTTTCTTCTTCTTTTTTCTGAAGGAAAAACAAATCATACTAGAACGTATATCATGTTTTGCATTTGCCGGTAAAGATTAGTGTTCAGGAGTGTGGTTTGTTGGTATATCAGTAATATTTCCAGTTAATGTAAATTTGTTTCTCTACCTTATCTTCATTTTTCTTCTTCTTCTTCTGCTTCCTCATCTTTGTTCGTGTTATAATTGTGATGAAACGTAGCGGTGATGTGTCTGTGCTTTGCAGTCGTCTTTCTGTACACTCACTCATTATTATTTGACTATGATTTTAAGCGTATAACATGTATAAACATTATTTTTTCCCTTCACCATCACAATCTGTTAGTTCCGTTTGGGCAGTGCACTGTTACCGCTTTAAGAGAAGATGTTGCATGCAATATGTTTTCTTTTTCACTTTCGTTCAATCTTTTGAGAGATTCTTAGAGTGTTATTGACAAAATATGAGAAAAGACATAGTCCTCGCATTTAAAAACATCATGTTCTACTTGTTCATCACGATCGTGCGCTACATGGCAGCGCAGTGGTCAACTATTGACGTTCACTCAAGGGGAGAATACTGGCTTTGGAAAAAAAAAATAAGAGAAAAACAAAAACGAAGCGAAATCAAAAGTTGAGTTCATCGCGCCAGAACATCAAATGCAACATGCAAGAAAACCTTCAAGTAGCGTATATGGATAAAAGACATTTAAGGACGAAAAAAAAAAACCAAAGCAAAACGGGAAAAAATATAGACAATAGTGGTCTTTAAGATAATGTTTTGTTCTTCCGCAGCCAAAAGAGGAAACCTCGCCAGTGCAGGAGGGACCCATAGCCACCACAGCAAACCTCTAAAACCCCGATGCACTGAATTTGGGGGAAACTTTGAAAGAAGCTTCGCATCAGCTATTCCCAAGAAAAGTAAAGTAACCACCTGGATATCTCGTTTTCCAATTGCTTTGAAGCCACTTTAATACCACCATCTTGAACATCGCCCATTCACTTGTGTGTGGAGCTCACGACAACACGTGATCTTAGTAACATGACGGCGTGACGGCGTCAGATTTTTACAGCGTGAGCGGGCCAAGATAGAGTTCAGTAGCAGCAGCTCTGTCTTCTTCTTTGCTTTTTCAGCAGCAAAATATTTCAGTAATTTCGAGAATTTTACGAAAATATACCAAAGCATTCCTGTGGCTTGGTTTGGTTAATTCTAAGACACGTGTAATTTCTAGAATTGATAGTGTGTTTTCGTATAAACCAGCGTGATCCATTGTTTGTAGGTCACTATTGTGCCCAGGATAGCAATGCTAAATAGCTACGGTTACTCGTAATAGCCATGTGTTTAGCTCATACATAAATGCATGGAAGATAATAGATACCATGGAACCCTTTTTAACCTTCGCGCATTAGACAACCATTGCACGAGCATGCAATATAATATACGTGCGAACAAATTTACTATGATTATTATGGTATGGAATATCTTGTTTTCTTGTAACTCCATATGAAGTGATACTTAATCTAGATGGTGTACACGAAATTGTAAGTACACCTTTATGCATATTTTTTCCGAAATGCTCTGCAGTATTGCGATGGATTTTTTTTTTTATTTGCTTGTACCATAATAAACCCCATCGCGCTTTCATTAGTCATAATGCCAGACTTGAAAATCATTGTGGAACAGAAATGACCATTACGTTTTAAAATTGGCACACAATTGCTGAGTTTCTTGCCTGTTTTATATCCGTACTTGCCAATATAAGAACTACTTATACAACTGTATTTACTTAGTGCATGTGTCAACGAATTTAGATGTTGTAATACACACACAAAAAAATCATTCATATTTTTTTCCTTAGATATAGTCTGAATATACGACAAAATGAACCATGGCATTGTCACTTGGGTAACAATGATAACTCATATGTTACGCACACACGCACAAACACATACACACACACACATACACACACACACAACGATCTTAACATAGAGCTCACACACATAAAGCATATAGAGTGCGATGAAATGCAATAGCTTGACATGAGATAAATATTACATGCATTACAGATTACAAGTACTCACTGAAGAATTTGTTAATATTTTGCAACTCTTATTCTATTTGATATTAACACAATCTGAGCATCAATTATACTATCAATCTCTTTGACGATGAGCCATTATTCATGCGTCAGCTTAACACTCAGTAACAACTAAATTGCAGACCAGCATATTTTTTTTTTTATCAGTTAACACGTAGCATATTGCAATATTCCTCAAGCACATAAATTCTGAAAGTACACGTGGCAGACACGAAGCAAGCGGAATAAGAATATACAAAGAGCAACAGAAAAAAAATGACAAAGAACTATCGGTCTAATACAATTATAGTCCTTATACCCTTTATTAAAAATTTTCTGTTTTCTTTTCATTGTTATGCTATATTTGTATGAGCTTTTGCAACTTTTACATGTGTGAACGAAGAAGCATGTCTCAGTCAGCCATTGCAGCGTTGTTTGTCTTTTAAGTCTTTTCTCTGTCTTTCAGTTGACAGTTGATTCTATTTTGTCATATTTATCATGTTTATGTCGTAAATTCCCGATTGTCTTTCGTTTGCTTATACCCCTTGATTGTTGATATAGTTGTGTATTTTCTCCGTATGGATGTATCATGCCAAGTGTGGAAGGCTCCGTTGTAAATAATTTTCATGTTTGAAGGGATATGAAATGCTGAGAAGATTGTTAGTTTCCTACGCAGAAAAACAACAACATATCTTTCATTCCATGTGTAAGCTTGTTTAATCGTCAATTCAGTTATTAAGCAAAATAATATACTTTGTACGCCCTCGTTTCCTAAAGAGCAAATTCCGTACTAGTTAACGACTAATATAAAGAGAAAGAATACCTTTATTTTTTTTCCACCACACCAGTGAACATTTAATCAAAATTATGAAAAAAAGTTGAAAACATTAGGAAATTGTGAAATGTTGCTATTTCATTTTTTACTTTTAATACTGAACAGTTCTCAAACAGTAAGGATGAGCTGACATGTCATCACCTTACAATTTTGTATTAATCGTGTTCAGAGAAAATGACAATATTTTTTTTCTTATTATATTATTTGAAAGGTAAGATCATGATATCATTCTAAACTGAATAACCTCCAAAAATCTAGATATGGGACTGGCGCATAATTGCCCATTGCGCTTAAACAAAAAACAAAACTGGAAACTTCCAAGATTGTGTACACAATGTGCATGGCAAGTTGTGAGGCGATGTCATCATCAACTAACTCATTCGCATGTTTATAGTGACTGATGCTGAAAAAAAAAACTGTCTTGTAAGATTAGGGCAACTTCCCTAGTTCCCTAATTTGCATCCGATTTCGATAAAATGTTCACTGTTGTGCCTAAGCACAATTTTACTCCCCTTTTTCAGATCGCTATAAAAATGGTTCGGAAATGACCTCCGGTATAACACGGCCCGGGTTTTGAATACTGTCGGTGCTGTTGAAACATAATACTAAATTTAGAAATTCATTCAACATGTATAATTTTTCATGGTAAGGTGCTATATAGCGTATACAAAGAGACAAAATATATCATCAAAATAATGATGAAAACGATTATGGAAAATTAATTCTGTAGTTATCACACTGGATCATTAGCCATTAAAGCACTTACAAATTAAATGTTGCCGTGCATTAGTGATTATTTCTTGGCTTGATCAAGTGGCTTTTGCTTGAGGAGCGATTTGTATTTCAGACTTGCCTATGTATTTTGTTATATTGTTTCTTTTTGTGCTAATTCGCTTATTCAGGAGAGAACAAATTTTCAGCAAAATTCATATATGAATACTATCTTTTAATCTGATGTACATACGTTTATCAGAAACGCATTCCTTGTTTCTAGTAATTCGTACAATCGTGCATGCATCCCTTTTAATGAGGCATATAATAATAATGATTATATATATATATGTAATAGACAGAGAGAGAGAGAGAGAGAGAGCGAGAAGGGGTCTCGTCCATTTACAACAGCAGTGTAGCTCCTTCATCATTTATATTCAGTGCGAGACCGAAAGCTCGGCAGTAAACACGCACGTTGATCACTATAGCTACGTCCACGAATGCTCTTCTTCTCGCACTGTATTTATATATATATCAATTATATTATATAATATATATATATATATATATATATATATATATATATAACACATAATATATACATTATGATTACACGTTATACATACAAACATAAGAAAACCAAAGCGACTTGTGCGAGTTGTGCATCTGTTTGTGCATTTTGTTTGTCCATGTGTTAATCCATCTGGTTATTTAATGCGCCAGACAGAATTTGTTAAAAGCACAAAGCGCGGTGCCCCTGGGTATGCAATGTGTTTTTTAAAGTGTGCCGCCATCTCTTGGTTGGAAGATTGTGTATCTGTAACAGTACGATCACGGCGGCCAAAATTTAGCTCGAGGTGATAAAGATCCTGAAGCCACGACAATTTAGTCCTTATCGTACCCTCGCGCGAATCAACGAATAACAAAATAATACTAATAATAATAATAATAATAATAATAATAACAATAACAATAATAATTATAATTATAATAATAATGATAATAACGATAATGATAATAATAATAATAATAATGATAGATAGATAGATAAATAAATACATAAATAAATAGGCCCATCACTAATTTGAAAAAGCCTTACCTTCCATTTTAAGTACTAGTACACCCCTACTTCGCACAAATGATCAGATACAATGAAGTGCTGCAATGAAGGTTTTAACAAATACCTAATCGCACAATAATGCACTTAACCATGCATAGACGTACCCATGCAAGACATGACTGGAAAACTGACTGCGACAGTTATCAGATTTTGCTTCTTAAATCATCTGTCGGATGCTTCAATGAATCAAAGAAAATAAAACAAAATTTGTCATTTGGACTAGAATCTTCCTTATTATCTCATACCCGGAAGGGTGATTTGTTAAACGTAATTGATATATCTTTTTAGGCAAATGTGTTACACTGTAATCAATCACATTATTAATCTTAATGAGGTGATTACATGCGATATGATATAAGAGCCTATAGCTGTCCATGTTATAGATTAGCTGTAAATTACTCTTTGACGGATATACGTGACATAAAATATAGGGCCTATACGAAGTGTAAATTTGAATCCCCCATTAAGTTGGAGAAAATTATTTCCATCACATTGGTACTTTTGACAATCTTACAGATACAAAATCAGTCAGAGGTGCCTATATACAAAACAGAAAAATACAAATGTCAAACTTCAAAACTTTTCCTATTTTTCGAAACCCTTCCCATACACATACAGTATATTTAACGTTATCATGGTATAATCAATTCTTAGTCCATCCAGACACAGATCCCTGGGGTACAGAATGATCTCATGTCTATAAATTAATTATGTTTGCGGTTTCCATTGTGTGGTTCAGGATACTGTATCTCATAGGAGTTACGTAGGGGTTAATTTTGGACTGCCGACTTCACTCAAATGCCTCTGTAAAACTAAGATCTATGGCACGATCACTAAAATCTGTTCGCTGTGATGCTCGCGAAGAAGAGTAAAGTCACTTTAAGTGACGACATGCAACTCGACATAGTCGTGATAGTGGAATAGCAATGCTTGCCGATGACCGATTTAGTTCGTACCTCAAGTCCAATTACTTTTTTTTCCCCATATGATATAGGGGCATTATAAAAAGAACAAATAACATGCAATCAATGTGAAAATGCAGAGGCACATCTGTATAGTAACAAAACAAACAAACTTGTGACGAGTGTGCCCTGAACATGATGATGACATGATATTTGATATTCCATAATATGCGATGATAGTACATGTAAATGGAGATAAAAAACAGAGTAAGAACAATGACAGAGACATAGACAAAGATAGAAACAAAGACAGGGACATACGGACATTGACGACATTGACAGGGACATCAACTTCGACTTACACAATGAAAACAATAAAAAATAATAGGGACATGGGGCCCAACAGACTTGTTATACAGGGAGATTGCTACAGGGAGAGTAGGCCCTATACAGAAAATGGATAATAGAGGACAGCCATCTCAGGCAGTAAAACGATTCATGCGGCTATAGTGTCTGTAAGAAAAATATTAAACATGATTACACTTTGTAGGACCCTTAATTCAGATCATCATTCGTGAAGTCATAAGAAAGTATTGTGGAATAAGACAACATGATAAACTAAGATGATTCTTTAACGTGGTTTTGAAGTTGTTGAGCGAGCTGGCAGTTTTATGGTGAGAGGCAACTCATAAGCCTATGGGAGATTTTGGGGAAAGGTAAAATTGACATTATTATCATGTTGGTATGACTTGGGTGTATCCACGTGAGATCAGTGAAGAGGAACGGATATTGACGAGAGTGCCTAAATAAAAACAGCGAGTGATTGGAAATAGGCCTAAACTATAAAGTATCTCAGTCTTGTGACTTTTAATCAATGCAATTTGGTTACTAGTATGTGGAATTTGAGATTATAGGCTTACCTATGGATACGAAAGTGCTGAGTACAGGACCTTCAAGAGCGCCGCGATCTGTGTCGAATGTCGCGGGACTGAAGCATGTGATATGATTGTTTCCGCATATTATCTTATGTAATGATTTGGCCAGATAGTCCTTTTTTACATCTAAATATTTTGTCGAGTACGTACTATAATCAGGCTTTATCTATAATCAGGGCCCCGTCTATATAAAGCCTTCAAATCAATCACAAGTCCCCAAATCAATCGCAACTTGCATTGCAGCTCACAAGAAACTTGTGATTGATTTCTATCACAAGTCTTTATAAGACAGGCCCTAATTTGTGAAATTACACGCATTACTCAATGATGTTGCTAGCCGGCTGCTACGTACTGTATTCCAGTAACCAGTGAAGCGCAGGTGTGTGTGCACCCTATACTCTTTGTATGTTATGGCAGTGTACACGTACACAATAGCTGCGCGTACAGATTGTGCAATCATTATTGTGGTCTTTGGTAGGGAACATTCAAAGAGCTTAGATGAGTGTGAGAGGAGGGAAAAATATCTTTGAGTACACCGTAGGCCCTACATTCTAGTGAGTATCGAGTAGTCTTCGTTATCACTTACCTCTGCCCTGTGATTGTGACCTGTTCTTGATTAGTGATATCGTACGTATAGTAGTGATTGTTTGTCTTGATCGTTTTGGATACTGATGAGATGACATCGACCTTCTAACTTTTAATACATGTACTGACGACATAAAACACGTTACTAGCGTCTAATCAGTTTATAGACGCAACTGAGCATAGCCAGCAAGGCCCAAGGCAAGGGTAGCTACCTGTGTCTGCAGTAGTCTGTACAGTTGTGATATTCACAACTCGACGAGTTGAAGTGCATGTACAAACTCTTTGCGAACTGTGATTTAAGTTACCTACCGAAGCGAAACAATTTACAAAGCTACTAAATTCGCACAACCCGAGCTCATAGCTTTTCCCAGTCTCCAAAATCACGGGAAGCAGGAATAATGGCAGACCTCATCATCGAAAAGCAAACAATATTTGACTCGGGTGAAAACTGCAAGATGAGCTGGAAAGACGCAATGGCCAACTACAATCGGTCGGACACTCATCTTGAAATTATGGGGAAGCCGGTGATGGAACGATGGGAAACACCCTACATGCACGAATTAGCCAAGGTCGCCTCTTCGAAAGGTATTGTTCGAATCTTTAACGTTCATTGCTGTTGAATAAAAAAAAAAAAAAAAACCGGAAAAAAAAATCTGACACATATTAGGCTGTGTTCTGCTAACGTTAAGTTTCACTGTTAGAATGTGAAGTTAGATTTCAATCAACATTCAATCCGACAAAATTGACAAAGTTGTAACGTTATACTCTAATCAGTATTGTTACTTTAATAGACTGAGTGATAGAGTCTAACTAACGTTAGTAGACGTCTATATAGGGCTTGTAAAACCCTAACCAGATGTTAGAACTTCTAAAGTCACAGCGAGTTTAGCCTGTTCTTCTAAGTTCTAACGCTACTACGTAGGCCTAGTCAGAGTAGTACTAACGCTAGTAACAAAAAAGAAAAGAGAAAAACTAACCGTTACTAGTGTTAGCAGTTAGTTAGACAACTAACGTGTGTTTACTTTTCGATTCTGGTATCTACAGACTTACAGTGGTAGGACCCCTTACAATCGTTTAGACTGCTAACGTTAGTGCTAGGGCTAGGTAGTGTAGGCCTAGTAATCGACGGGAGTGGCGCCATGGTTAAGATGTAGGGCCCAGATAGAACTAGATAAGTGCTAAGTTAGTATTACTGCGACCAGCCCCATACGCATATATGCGTATGGGGCTGCTGGTCGCAGTAGGTCCTATTGCTAGGGGTTCTAGTGCTAACAGTAACAGTTAGTACATTGTAGTTTTAAGACACTAACAAGTACCGTAGGCCCTACTAACCGTTACTACTCACTAGAGGAATTCTGTACAGACTAGTAAACTTAGACCCTACTGTGCTATAGTAGACGATCTAGCTAACAGTTACTGAGTTAGGGCTAGGCATATAATAACAGTAAGTAGGCCTAGCCCTAGTGCAATGGTGTTGGTACTGGTAAGATCTAGAAATCTTACCAGTATTTACACTTTTTTACAGTACTTTAATGGGATAGTCTACTGTCTGTACGTGTTCACGTTAGATGTCGTGTTAATACTCGTGCTAGTTTAACGTTTAAGGCCTGCTTACGGCCTTAACTGAGTAGGATCTAATACTAACGCCACATAACGGACACTAACATTAACAACACTTTTTCTGCCTCTAATCTATAACGTTAGCGTTAGATTTAGAAACTCTAAAACTGAGTAGAACTAACGAGTTCTTTAGTACCGGGTACCTGGTACCGGTACTACTACAGTACTAGACTGGTATGTAGACCAGATTCTGTTTCATAAAAATTCAGGTCTCTAAAAACGTGTTAGGCCTACTTTCCCTTTGTTCTGGAAATCTACATTAGATCTAGGTTTATTATTTTTTAGTTGGTCGGGGATGACAGCATTGCGAGACTTTTAAACACATCTTTTTTTTTTTAAAGTTTCTAACATGTAACGTGAAGTAGGGTAAACGATGAAAGTGTCTGTTTGGTGTTAGTGAGTATTGTAGTGACGAGGACGAGGGCATTCACGGGTTTACTGTACACTACACACAGGAGTGCCCCGGTAGATCTACTGGAATGTGCAGAAAGGGTGGGTTGGGTGGTGGCGCGTCGCGTTAATGGGAACACCACCCTTCGTCCAAAGCCCCCCCCCCCCCCCCCCCCGTTTTGCCGAAAGGGTGCGTTGGGAGCGTTGGATCGCTTCGCGTTGACTGGAACCCCACCCTTCGTCCAAAGTCCCCTCAGTTTTGCCGAAAGGGTGCGTTGGTACTTGTCTTTTTCTCATGTAATATTAAAAGACGAGTTTTGAATTTATATTTAACCTTCAAACAACCATTTCAAAGAGGCTATCGTCTGGATCGGTTTACACTCTATTACCACTTGGTCTACAGCCAGTTGGTCTAATAACCAGTTGGTCTAGTCATCATTTCGTCCAATTACTGTTTGGTCTAATTATTATTTGTTGTTTAATATCAGTTGGTTAAATATAAATTCAAAACTCGTCTTTTAACCCTTTAAAGCCCAAGGGAGGGGGGGGGGGGGCACATTTTGCCCCCTACCAGGTTTTCATCCGCCACTCCTTCGCCCCAGTTTTAACCAAATTTGATGACTTTTCCTAAAATCTTATTCCAAACATTTTGATATATAATTTAGCTATATTTGATATTGCTGGTTGCCATGGCAACAATAAACTGACCACCATGTCAGTCAGATTTTCATATTTTTCTGTTCCAATTCCAATTAACCATAATAATTTTATTATAATGTATGAAATGGGCGTTTCTTGGCTGAAATTTGCTGAAGGAGCAAAATATGAAGTAATTATGGCCCTGAAATGTTTTTCCTATTATTTCCTTTGTTTTTCTGTGACAATGCCATAAAACAATAGATATAATAGAGATACTTGAAAATAACAGTATTTTCAAAAGATTGCCATTCTATTTTGTGTCATTTTGATTCCTTCACCCAAGTTATTCAATTCAGTTCAGTTCAATTTTATTTCATATTTCCTTTTTCTCAAAGATGACATTACAAAATTATTGACAACAAAACAAGAGTACAAAATATATACAATCATGTCTTTTGATTGTAGAAGAAAAAGAAAATATACTTGACACAAATGTACATGGTCACATCGTATGAAAATGTCACTAGTAAGTATAAGAAATATGATGGGGCCTACATAAAAGCTTTAAAGCTTGTAAAACTGTAGGTTCCCGAGTTAGGCATATAATTTTACACGGAGAACGGATATGTTTGTCTTGACCAACTAAAATTACACCAGTACAAAATATCGATGAGTAATAAACTAATGAACCACATAGATATCGCACAAACCAGACTGCATACAAATCTCGCAGTGTTTGAATAACAAAAATGCTATATTATTAAAAGATGTATCGGTACCATGAAATCACTTGAATAACTTGGTGCTGCGGACAAGGACAAAAGACTGGGAGCATAAAAAGGTTGCTAAAGGCTTGGTAGTGTGTATCCACTAAGTAATAACTGTTTTAATTTGCGTTTGAAGGTGAATAAAGATAAGGAAGAAGTGATATCTAGAGGGAGATCATTCCATTATCTAGGTCCAGTAAATATAATTGTCTTCTTTGCAAAAATAGTGCGAGTACGGGGAAGGTGATAGGCGTCACTCTGGCGAGTGGGATAACAGTGGATAGAACGATTCCTTTTGAACATGGGGATAGAAACAGATGGTAATTCATTAGTTGTCAGTTTATACATGAAAATTCCGAGATTATAATAAAATAAGTCTGAAATTTTCAGAATTCTGTTTTGATGGAAAAAAAACAATTGGTATGGGCAAAATATCCGGCGTGGTTATACCTCTAATATAATTTGTTTATCACGTTATCAATCTGCAAACTTAAAATTCCGATATTAAGGGAATATGAAATGTGATAGCTATGCATGTACCTATCCCAAACAATACATCACAGGTCTCACAATGTATTATTTCTTTATTTTGTTATGAATAGCCCCCCCCCCCCATGTGGTGACCTTGAGAAATTTCAACCATAAAAGATAATGAGCTTTGACTTGCAGATCATTTGCGGCAAATATGAAAAATATTGGTCTATGATAAGACATATATACTGGGGATAAAGAAATTATACAGAAAAATCATGTTTTTAGCATACTTCCTATGTATTTCTTTATATGTTGGTAAATAGCGCCCTCTATGTGTGACCTTAAAAAAATCAAGTATGCGGTCATGTAGACTATGAGTTGCTCTACCCATGTGCCAAATATGACGATGAAACATCAAACAATAACAAAGTTATATAGGGGGTGGGGCACAATGTGCCCCCCCCCCCCCCCCCCTTGGGCCTGGGAAGGGTCAAAATAGCTTGGGCTTTTTTAGGGTTAATATTACATGAGAAAAAGTACCAACGCACCCTTTCGGCAAAACCGGGGGGGGGGGGGGGGCTTTGGACGAAGGGTGGTGTTCCCATTAACGCGACGCGCCACCACCCAACCCACCCTTTCGGCACAAGCCGAGTCCAACGTTCAATAGACACTAACAATTAGTAGTGGCCTATCAAAATAATAATGATGGCTAGACCAACTGGTTATTAGACCAACTGATATTGAACAGTCTATTAGACCAACTGGCTGTAGACCAAGTGGTAATAGAGTGTAAACCGATCCGGACGATAGCCTCTTTGAAATGGTTGTTTGAAGGTTAAATATAAATTCAAAACTCGTCTTTTAATATTACATGAGAAAAAGTACCAACGCACGCTTTCGGCAAAACCGGGGGGGGGGGGGGGGGGCTTTGGACGAAGGGTGGGGTTCCAGTCAACGCGACGCGACCCAACGCTCCCAACGCACCCTTTCGGCAAAACCGGGGGGGGGGGGGGGGGGGGCTTTGGACGAAGGGTGGTGTTCCCATTAACGCGACGCGCCACCACCCAACCCACCCTTTCGGCACAAGCCTGCGTGTGGAGGGTGTGGGATCAAGGAGGGGGATATAACCCTCTCATACGAGGGAGTTTTTGCATTGTTAATGTTATGATTGTCATTCACCGATTTGGCGCACACTTTAGGTGTTATAAAGTCCTCAAAGTAAGTTCTGTAATTAAAGTTCGATGTATCATATTTCTCTTATACCCGCATCATCTTCATTAAATATGACATAAGAAAGCCTGATTAATCATCTTTAAAACGACACCTCTCTTGCTATGATTGGGTATTCTTGGATTCGTTGGAATGTGCAAAACAGCTAAGTATGGGGACAGATTAAAAGTGAAAAGTCGCAAAAATTCTGCTATTGATAATAATAGTTTTGGTGGAAAAAGTCCAATGGAATAAGCACTGCTAAAATGACAGAACTTTCAAAAACTCCCATTTCCTAGACATTAGATGACTGTTTCGTCAACCTTTATGTTTTATTTGAATCTGCACATACTACTGCAGTTTTCAATTCATGCACGAAGCCTGGAATTTAATGATAATCTCACAATGCATTCTTTTGAAGCACATTCCTTCCCTGAAACGACAAAGCAAATGGGAATTATAATGTTTGACATAACACGTTTGCTCTATTTTGCAATATTTCACATTTGACCTTCCCTCATACTCGGTCATATTGTGCATTCCAGGAACACCCAATCGTAGCAAGTAAGGTGTCATTTATATAATATGTTTGCCCACAACATTTTCATGAGGAGGAGGGAAACTGCCCCTTCGCTCCCGTAGGATCGTCGCCTCTGATCATCCCTGGGCTACCATGTATCCTGACTGAGTCATCATCGTTTGCCGTTTGGTTTCATTTTGTTTTGTTTTGTTTTGTTTTTCGTGGGTAATTTTTTTTTTTTTTTTTTAGATGGTCTCGAGTGGTGCTCGGCATAGCAGGTATGCTGGTACATGTATGGTATATATTTCAACATCTGAACCATTTATTTTTTAAAGTCGATATTTCTATTTACGAGCGAGCAAGTGACATGCAGTATACCGAAATTAATACAAGTGCATATCACATTTCTTCTTCTTTCATTTTTTATGCCAATTTCAGAGGGATGTTTGTACGGGCCATCACCTCTTCCCTCTATGCCCTTGCTGGCAGGGTACACTAGTATAATTATGCGCCTTGAGCACACTACAGAGTGTATGTGACGCAATGAAGTCGCATATGAACACAGTCATTAGATTATTATCAGAGGGTATTGTACGGTTCGCTTTCTTCAGGATAACCACAAGCCATCATAAAGGTGCAATGGAAATAATAAGCATTCTATTATGCTCTGTGATTGTTCATGAGTATTCCAAGTCTTGAGATCTCGGAAATTTTACCTCCCAGTCCCAATCAACACGAATGCCACAAAGGTCCTTAACAATATTATACCAGTCCTGTACTTCGTCATTCACTCTCAATTTAACCAAAACTAGGCCGGAGGGCCCCCCCCCCCCCCCATTTTTCAGCAGTCCATCTTATTTGTAATTTTGAGTATTTTGTGTTTTATAATGTCGCCTTTCAAAAGGGGGTCGTGTGCTGGAAATTGGTTTCGGATTAGCCATTGCGGCCACCAAGATTCAAAGAGCCCCGATTGACGAGCACGTCATCATCGAATGCAACGATGGTGTGTTGGAGCGCCTGGAAGAATGGCGCAAGACGCAGCCCCGCCCGGTGACACCTCTCAAGGGATTCTGGGAGAATGTAGTACCAACTCTATCGGACTGCCAATTCGATGGTACATGCAATGTTTGTTTTTTTTATTGTTTTTTTTAACAGATATTAACACCATTTAAACTACTGCTTCGCACAATTGCATACATGTATGTATGTATGTATGTACGTATATAAATATGTAAACAGTACTGAGAGAAGATTTATCTTGTTATCTATTTTGTTTTTACAGGTACTGGTATTTTCTATACTCCAGAGTATCATTGTCATTTTCTTTTCTATGGGTTGGTCCAGAGTGGCAATCGTGATGCTCCTTATCTTTTTGTTTAATTCATTTATTTATTTATTTTTACATACGCGACGTCTACTGCTACCCACGCCTACATTTCGACAAATTGGCTGTCATAAGACGTGTGGCAATGATATTTCATTGTTCATTCAACCTGGATATCATAAATTGCTAATATTCTAGAAGAAAATGTATTTTACCTTGGCAAATATCAAAATCACTTATGATTCTCACATGTCCCTTTCTTCTTTCAATTTGCCACCAGGGTAGTACTGGTATCTGCAGTAGTGAGAGACGATAAAGGGGTCTAAAAATAGTTTGATTCCCAAATCTGGGTACTTTTCCAATGTATTTATTCACTGCTTTTTCGACTTCAGATACTCTTTGTACGTCTGCTTCATTGTCAGTCTTTCCGTTATTCAATCTGTTCGCAAGAATTTTCCCTCGATATCAAGGGATAGAGATACAAATGTACAAAAACGAGTAGATAAGCTTATGAAATAAAAACAAAACCAAAAAGGCAGTCAAATAAACGCTCTTAAAATTTTGTCATCAACTGGCAGCTCTTCCATTGGTTCAAACAAAATTTACGGAAATAGTCCTTTTTGTTCTACAGTTCTGCAGCTACAACCCTTTCCCGCGTGAACATCGTCATTGCTGGGTTATTGCAACATTTATATTCACCAGCTGTTCGCTGAGACAGTTAGAAAGATGTAATTGCTTCTTTTGTAGACTTACTTCTACAGAACCCTCCAGAAAAAGAAAAAGGAAGAAAAAAAGAAATTGCATGTAGATGTATGTGAGGTAAATGGGAAAGTCGTGAAGGGATAACATCGCCTCGTCTTTAACTTTTGAAATCTGATATCTTTCAGATTTCATACCCGATTTGTAAGAAATGTGTTCTTTGCCGTTTCAAGTTCATTCTTCTCTTCTCTTCTCCCAGAATACAAGCAGGCCGTACAGTGACGATTTTTTTAAATCATTATTGGTTTGTCACCAGGCATACTCTACGATACGTATCCGCTCTCAGAGGACACTTGGCACACCCATCAGTTTGATTTCATCGAGAACCACGCCCACCGACTCCTGAAGCCTGGAGGGGTACTCACCTATTGCAATTTGACCTCATGGGGCGAGCTGATGAAGACCAAGTACACTGACATCGAGGAGATGTTCAAGGTACCACACACTATGTCCAACATTTTCTTTGTTTGTTTGTTTGTTTTGTGTGTTTGTTTGCTAGTTTCAATTTTGTGGTCTTGATCCATGCAGGAGTACAATCACTGATTCAAAACGGGAACGTACTAGTAAATATCATTATCTGCTTACGAAGGAGAAGCATTCCATAGATAGGGAAAGTCATTTATTTGGCTGCGATATCATGCTGAAAGAACATCAGCTCATTTGAACTACTCATGAGATGCGGAACATGTAGCGTTGATCTTTTATAGCATGTAGTATCATTAGTGATTGAATAATAAGTATGTAGTGGGCATACGGTCCCTGTATCTTTCACTTCATTCCGATGTACATGTTGTATAGAAGAGGGGAGGGGTTGTATGACGTTATTGAAGCAGTGTGCACTGAATTCGATTTCTTGAAAAAAAAAAATGCTGCCTTTGTTCAGGGTGCCTCTACAGCCCAGAGAGGTTGAATTGTGGGGCATACATGTTTATATTAATGATGAGTGGGTAAGTAAGTAGGCCTACCTAATTCAGATTCTTCACTTTGAAAATTGCTAGATTGTTGTGACGGTGATTGTTGATGATTGTTGATGATTTATCTCAAGATGGTTGCAGTTTTGTCTCAGGGGCAGTTGAATAGGGAAAATAAAAACCCACTAGATTGGATAAAGAACAGTGAGAATTCAATTTTTCCATCTGCATTCTCTTCTATATCCTCACAGCTCACTCTATACACACAAAGCAAACCATCCTTATGTAGATGTCTGCAGATCTTCAAATTGGTATCCATTTGGTAGCAGTCAGGGGGACCAACCAGTCAGTTAGGGACCGCAAAACGTGTTTCTTAAGAAAATGATAATAGTAATGATAAACTTTAAAGAATAATAATTCATACACGATTATAACTAAGCCCAGAACTGTCCGAGAGTCAAATCCAGGAATTCTTCCCGTCGAAGTGGGTATATGTGTGTGTGTGTGTGTGTGTGTGTGTGTGTGTGTGTCATTGGGTATGTTTGTGGGAGAGGGGAGCATTCCCCCCACCCGGCTCGCAGCTCGTGAGCGTCATAAAGGTCCAATCCCGGACGAGTCCCTTCCTTAATAGTGAATGTCTTTGAGTGAGCGCTCATTGACTGTTTGGTTGGTCTCTGCTTGCTTTGATAACGATCTCTTTTTGCTGTTGTTTTGCAGGAGACCCAAGTTCATCATCTGGTGAAAGCTGGCTTTGCTGAAGAAAATATATCCACGGCGCTCCTGCCGATAAGCCCTCCAGCTGAATGCCGCTACTACTCCCACAATTTCATGATTACACCCACCATTGTCAAAGCGTAAATCTCTCCAGGACGATTTTTTATTGTTTCCAATATCAAGTTTTCTACATTTGAGGCTGATTTTGATTGTTACAAGAGTTTAGCAGTCAACTTCCTTGTGAACGGAAGGACTGTTTCAAACTCGATTTTAATATTTTACGATTGTGATTGTTGCAAAAGGTACATACGAACATGACAAATGAGCATTGATATTACCCCCCCCCCCCAAAAAAAAAAGAAGGTATAATCGCAATCATAACTGTCATTACTATCTTATCAAGTAGGCTGACTATTTTTGCGATAACCAGTGCAATCAGTAATGTCATCGCTGATGCTTCAAAGTGTACCATACGCAGCTTGGAGGGGTGCAGTTCGCTGCATTTGTTTCTTTCGTATATTTCCTGTAACGTCATTCATTCATATAACTATTATTCTGTATTGATTCTATCTTGAACAGCTGAAAGTAGTATACTAATTTGAAAGTTGTAATTTACTGTTAGATCACCTCACTCACTAGAGTGCATGGCTCACAAGTCCACATGACATAAAATGGAAACCACAACTACATGTACGTGGCATCAAATGCCACACTTATATGTAAGGTAGAGCAGTTAATGAGCTTCATTAATGAGCTGATCTTGTGATGAATGTTTAGGGACAGTATAGCTTTAAAAAAAAAAAATGTTCGTATGACTGCTATGTCAAGCATAATTGATGGCCTGATAGAATTTCGAAATTTAGCAAACAGGTTTATACACTCCAAAATCATCAAGCTTAAAGCGGTGCTATTGACGAATGGTCTTGTAGATGAATTTGTTTGCATGATCTTTGAAAATAGAACAAGAAAATACTTTTGGTGTTATTTCTACCCTGTAATTAGAACATTTCAGTATATACTAAGTATATCGCATTGTATCCATTGATATTCGATCACTGGAGACCCATGTTTTGGTACGATTCGATGCATTTAAGTCTGTTTGCCTGTTCTCGTGTTGAGTGTATTTTATTTCTCGCACTTTTCTGTACTGGAAATAAAAACACTATAATGTTACAGCTAAACTTAGTACAACGTTGGTTGAGAGATGAGACAAAAAAAAATTACTTCGATTTGTCTATCAATACATACGTTACGATAGTTTTTTGATATTGCATTATCATTAACATCATCTTAATATGATTACATCACACAATTTCCTGATATAGTCGCTGACGTTAAAGGAGAGAAATTACTAAGAGGTAGTTGACTCAGATAATTATGTTGTAATTATATGCTGGGATGAAAGGCTTTGTATTTTACCCAACTCATGCCAAAGTATCGGAAATCTGTGAATGTTTTGAAAAAAAAGTTATACATTTATGATTAAATGAGGCATGTTATTAATGACTTTTTAGATTTGACTATCGAGATTTTGAGTTCAAACCTATGCCCAGTACTATTTCTGTGGTATTCTATGTTATTTGGAAGGGCAAGAAATCGGTATTTGGCGGCTTATATCCGTCGTGATAATGTCACTGCATCATCATCATTAGCGTTGTTATCTAAGATTTCATTTCATTTGATTTGTCATTTCATTTCGTTTATTTGGCAAAATATAAAACAATATACAAATCATTACAAAGAAACAAATACATGCCAAGAAGTATTTGCTTTGCAGCTGGAGCCCTAAAAAAAAAAAAAAAAAAAAAAAAAAAAGGTGAAATACGCTCAACCAACACTTGTGATATGGACCAATTCATACACAAGATCAGTCCAAATTGTACGTACATAATTCATCAGTTAACTAAAACAAAAATATACCTTGGCTTGATTTGTTGACACACACACACACACACACACACACACACACTCGCTCACACGTCCATCCTATTAAAGTGCACAGAGAATAGGATATGAGAGAAAGAAAGGCAGAGGAAGAAAGGAACTCTAGTCAGTCTCGGATACCATCTGTCTAAATACACTCTGTTTGTATAGAACTTTAAACCTGGAAAGTGTATTACAGTGTTGCAGTAGATTCAAGGTCACCATCAATAGAAAGGTTAACGAAAATATGGTGAGCATACCCGGGTGGGATATGAGTGGAATGAGGAACTCGGATGGAACACGTTGAATACTACACACAAAATATTTTGATATTTAAGCAAACAACAAAACATTCAGTTTGATTAGATTTTAAAAAAATCTGTTTCTGTGAATCTATATACTTGCATGTGTGTATATAATGAGTAGGTTGTCCACGTGTTGGCGAAATAAGATAAAAAACAAAACTGGAACAAAGTTCATGCTGTATTCACCAACGGTTTATTCTTGCACACAAATTTTCGGGCGATACGCTCTTTCTCAAGTGCTAATACTATATTATCTATATATCTGTATATATATATAATTGACATTTTGATCTCAATATATATTTGTGTATATCAATATATATAAATAGTATATATTGATATGTTATATATATATATATATATATATATATATATGTTTATATATCTATATATAGATAGATAGACAAGTGTGTGTGTGTATTGAGAGAGGGAGATTATTAGAAGAAGTTAAAAATGATAATTCCAGCAAGTGTTATATACTTAGTACTCATTCTTGGCATTGGGAGAGAAGGAGAGCAAAAGATATTGGGTTGAGGAGAGAAAGAAAGAGAGAGAAGGGGGAGGCGGCAGCGTATAGTGCAATACAACGACATAAACATGAGACGAGTAAGGCCTGTAGTATTTTCAGTGAATTTTTATCATATGAAAACTACAACCACATGGCATACACAAGAGTGTATCTATTATACTTTTCCGAAAATTACAAATGACAGTAATTCAAGGATATTTCATTTTAGTGACTGTATCCTTGCTACTGTGACAGTCACATTATCCGCAGTGTACCATCTTGGTTAAACACTTTCTATGATATTCTTTCAAATGTGTGGGTAGAGTTAAGTTAAACATTAATCTTTCTTTGACTGTGGTTATCAAATTACAACTTTAAAGTTTGGATATCATAGTCTGAATGCAAGGCAAGCGTTTATCCTTAAGAACCATTACAAAAGGTTCTAGAGAAGTTGAATTAACCCATTTAGAAATATAGTATACTAACCTCATTTGGAAAAAAAAAAAAAAGAAAAACTAGGCCTACAAGTTAAATCTCCCATAAATGTTGCTGAACAGCAGAGCATTCAGATTTGATACAGTAACATTAGGGAAGACTTCTGTGGCCTCGTGTTTTTCTAAAAATAGCATTGAATATTAACGAAGCAATATTCAAGCTATAGGATTGTTGTCTGCGTTCCGCTGACCCGATCAAACAAGGACGTTGAAAGAATAGGTCCAATTCTGTTATATTATTGCACTTTGGACCTTCGACATAATCGGCAATACCACTGTGAACACGGCAGCACTATTCAGAGTACCGTCATTTGCTCCAGGCAAAAGAATGGATTCACGAGGAATATCTCGATCTCTTTCACTCTCCAAAGCAGCATATCATTGGATTATGAATTTTTATTGCATTGTGCTATAACGTGTTTTCATCTTTACAACTGATATGAATACCACTTCCATGCACGTGTATAAAATGACGAGGCAGTTCAGTTTCAGTTCGCCTGAAGGCGTCCAAAGGTTTTGTTTGTTTTCGATCTTGGATTAGAAGCGTAATCGTAAAACGTGTGATAGTGTCAATTGAACGGATCAATACTTGTAATTCTAAAAAGCTTCGGGAGACCTTTGTACGATCTCAACCTTACGTAGTCTCGATTAAAGGTAATGAATACATCGCATTTGACATCACATTGTTGCATTCTCAACCAAGTACTAAAATCATTCCACACCGGAAACTATTGTCCTGTATTATGAAAGTCATTCACTCTATATTCGAAAGCCTACAAAATTAATGCTTAGCAAAATAATGGATGCTACTTTATGGGCAGCTATAAACATTTCGGAGTCCTTTCGCATCATGACATACCTTCAACAAACTGTACAATAATAAAGCAATCAAAATAACTTTGTTGCCGTTTTGAGGTTGGATATAATCACGTTATTAGAGAGGAACCTCATAACCCTTGTCTATAATACATTAAGAAGACTGCTGTCCGGTCTAGTCAAAGACATCAAGACATTGTACGGACGGTGCTACATTTTGCTTTTCCTTCTCTTCGTTTTCATACTGGTACATTGCAATCTCTGAGCATCCATATACAAGTATTTCCCATATCGAATGATTATATCATTATACCACAACTGCAACCACGGCGGCAGATTCTAACAGTGCGTCGTTCGACATAATACAGACGACCGTGAATACATGAACTGGACTGGACTGATAGCCAAGCATACATTCAAACAGTAAACACGCTGGAAAACATGCAAGCAGTTTACACATTACTCACAAACGACTATGTGCATGATATATCATACCTCCTGAAACGTCGTGTGGTTGACGAGTTCATTAAACATGTTAAAAAGAAAATGTGAATCGAAATTAGCAACGAAAAAAAAAGCTGAACAATGAAAAACGATAACCGTTTGTAATTGCACTCATTCAAATTACGTCATTAGGGTTGATTTCAGTGAATCAAAATGATCATATCGAAACTATTGTCATTCTGTCTTTATGATGGCGCCTCCACGTTTGTTTTTGTTAGTTAAAGCTTGTGATTTGTGGCATAGACCTACCAACAATACTATATTCGGTTGTTTTGACAAATTTTCTTTCACAGCCCTGGTCCATGTGACAAAAAGAAGGAATTAGAGAAGAAGGAAGAAGAGTGAGGAGGAGGATAAGGAGGAAGAAGAATGAGAAACAAACAAAGAACAAACATGGAGAGAGTCTCCACTCTCGGAAAATAGCATTCAACACAGACATTCAACACATACGTTCAACACAGACATAGCTTTAGTATGTCTGTATTGAATGCTATTTTCCGATTTTGCAGTACCAAGCATTTATTCAGTCTCCACTCTATTGCACTTCGTATTATTGATGATACCCCATTTTCAACTCACACTGGATGAAACTCAACCGAACGTTTCGTTGTTAGCTTTAATGAATGCAGTGAAAAAAAAAAGAAATCGATAAAATGTTCACTCATTATATACTGATTTGCAATGATACTGTTAGAACAACTAGCACCAGAATTCATTTTCTGTTCTTTTCTTTGTTATGTGAAATCACACTGGGACATTAGGTATGACAAACAATAGATCGCAAGAGCGGGGCATACAAAAACAAGTTGTACAAGTTGGACTTAATATTGGCATTTTGTACACATTCATCGACCAAGGCCACATCTTGATTGCTATATCTCCATTATGCTTTAACACATTGTCTCGGCATCCCTGCACACGATAGAGTGACGTCATCCCGCCATGAAGGAAAAATATGGCGCTCTCCGCACTAGACTGCAAACGTTGCCGTGGTTTGCTTTGAACTGCTTACGGACTGTTGAGAACTTGGTTCGGCCTTCTGACCGCCATCGGTCTACAAACAGGAAAAAAAAAAATGGAGGAAAGTTGTTATTACAATGATTTGATATAACTTTATTGCATGATACACGAAAGAATAGATGGATCGTCAAAGATCAAGAGTAACAATCAAAATGTCTGAGAAGCATGTCGATAACGGTGTATTTATTCCTTAGTATTTCTTAGGTTCATTATTTGTGTTACAATCTGGGAGAAAAGAGGGGATATTGTGCAACTAGGCTAGTGCGAATTGTTGATTTCAATATTGAAGTACGTAGATGCCTATATGCTTGATAGTGCAACATTGCCATGGAAATGTCTTATTATGATACCTTGACTCCCTGGAGCTCCACGCCATTTTTCCCGTTGGGATCCTTGCTGGACCGCTTCCAGCTCAGTCCCTTGGCCGAGGCGCCGGCCTGCACCGCTTTCTCCGTGGGAGGAATGTTTTGCTCATTACGCTTCTTCTTCTTCGCCTCGGTGCTGCGCTGGCGAGCTAACCAGTTCTGGTTGATCTCCTCACACTTAGCCTGAAATAAAGAGAAACAGTCGTGAGAGAGCGGGGGGGGGGGGGGGGGGGAGGAGGAAGGAGAGAAATAGGGTGAGTTCAGTGTCATAGGAGATGTGTTTGATTTCCCGGAATATTTCGATGGGTAGTTGATACGAGAAGACATAATGATTATGGTATAAACCGGTTAAATTGTTGATAACTAAAGCGTTAATTTAGGCACTAAATTTCCGTGCTAAAGTCTGAATGTCATTATGATATCAAGCACTGGGCCGCCACGTGTTTGAGCAAAAACTTGTAGTGGCGATCCTTCCTCTGCACAATTTCTTAGTTAAGTCTTTACGTACCACGTTCTCATATCCGACTAAGACCATGGCTTGCTAATTTGTTTTATGACATAAATTTTAAAAGTGTAATTAATTACATTTATTTTCTTTCTTTGTATCTTGTACATTGTAATCCTAATCCTTTTGACATTTCCTGTTTTATACTGAAAATAAATTTGATAAAGTATGAGTTTATGTTGAAGAAAAATAAAGTCAAACAAGCAAACAAACAAATCAGAGAAAAAAAAATATTGTTGCATAACATTAATTTATGAAAAACCGGCAAACTGTCAGTACAATCTTGTATACTATATAAAGAGGATAATCAAGAATGGAGACCTATGTTCTGATTTTTGCATGAGGTAGGAAAAATGAATTAAAAATGTGCTTGTGCTTACGTCATATTCTGCTGTTGCTTTCTCCATCCTTTTCCTGGCATTATTTTGCTGCAAATTGAAATGAGTGAATATCAACGACATTAATGGCTACAAGACTTAGTGTAAGGACATAGAAAATGAAAAAGGAGGGAAATTACAAAGTAAGACTTGATTTGGATCATAATGTCCGTTGACTGGCAAAATAACAACTCCACATTGAAGTACAATATTCGACGGAGTAACTTAATAAGTCAGTGTCCTTTTACCCATTTGAGCCATAAAAACATAGATTAATAAAAATGCGTTTTTTATTTCATTTTGTAAGACCGTGATAACAGATGTGTGGCCCTTTCATAAGCGGAAAATGATTCTGCAGACCTGAAAATTCATCAGTATCACTGTTCCACTACTTCATGCAATTTTAGTGCTAGTAAAACTTGCAGAACCATCGAAAGTTCACAATAGGGTTAAGATAACTTCAAATTTTCTTCATTATCATTATCTTATTATTGCTATCAACATTATAAATATTAATAACATCAATTACGAATTTACTCATGCAATCGAGGGTACGTCTTTCTTTCCAGATGTTTGGATTACTTGTGAAAATAATTTGGTAAGGGTGAAGAGATTGTACCTTGACGAAGCTCGTGAGAATGAACCCGACTGTGATGTTGAACACCATACCAGCCAGGATGATGATTGAGATGAAGTCGAACCACTTGGCCCAGTCCTTGTCGGCATCGGGGTCGTTGAGCTCGACGACGGAGGAGAGGGCATTCTGGCCGACGACCAGACAGTGGAAGATCAGACAGCAGAGTACGAACTTGTCCTGTATTGATATTTTAATTTGAATAATGATGCTGAACGCTGAAAATGATATTTTCAGTTTTGTTTCTACAGGCGATGTATGGCTACTACATGCATCCTGGGACTGTTTGCAATGGGACTCTCGCATACAGTGGCATATATCTATTCAGGTAGACTGTGTGCAATGTTTATGAATTAGTTTACATCCCAGTTATATTGGATTAGATTCAACGTTTTTACTTAGCATTTGAAAGTCCTATTCTTATAAAAGACTTAAAAGAATGCAAATGACAATAGCAATACACAAGAGCAGGCAGGACACAAATTCTCTCCGATTAATTCATTATCGCTTGTACTTTTTTTTTTTCAATGAATCGATAGTGAAGTTTTGTAAGGGCTCAGTAGTCGGCAACAGAGAAAAGAAGAGATTGATAAAGACTACAAAACGGAGGTGAATTTTTACCCTGTGTTGAGTTGGTCATTAATTCATCAGTCCCATGCGGGATTCCATTAAAAGTCTATGAGAAATACGAGGTGAACGTCGGGGGGGGGGGGGATATCCGTGATGAGCGGACAGGGCAATTATTGTGACATTTACAATTTGTCTCTACCTGAATAAATATATGCGAGAGGAGACAATAGAATGGATCCTTGTTCACTGACAGAGGATAAAACCAAAGCCATACTTACTAGCAGCGTAAGATATGAGATGAGCGGAAGCGACTGGCTGACCACATACTTGAATGCCACAGCTGTGAGGAGCAGGGTGACCGTGACGCTGAGTCGATCAGCCGGGAGGGTGCGGTCCACGACGAAGGACGAAAACGTCAGGAGGACTATGAGCAGCTATACAGAAGAGAATAAAAACGGTGTGCAATACAGTGCACTCCGTTATAACGAACGCGGTTATAACGATTTTCAAGTCACAACGACATAAACATTCAGGCCTGTACATTATCGGCTGTATGTATTTTCATTGTTTATTTGTTTGGTTCTAACGAAATTTCGATATAACGAAAAAGTGCCGGTCCCGAGGACTTCGTCATAACGGGAGTCCACTGCATATGTGACCCTGCACCTCAAAACAAACAAAAAGTCGCCAGACATGAATTTTTAGTTAAGACCATATTCTGAAAGAGCAGACTTTAAGCTTTAAATGGTGTATAACTCAAATCAAATGGACTCTCCTAACCTATCTAAATATTGGAAAGAAAGCACAAACTCAGGAAAAGTGGGAACTGAGAAAAGAGGCTCTGAAGTACAGTGTCTATTCAAGCGCTTAATCTTTACCAAACCGTGCTGGCTGTGCGATGAATGGGACAAAAAACAGGAAGTAAACCACCAGAGTAACAACAATGAAGGGATTATCAAATTGAACTGAAATTAAGCATGCCTCATGAACACATTCTGCCCATAATTAATGCCAACTTTCAAAGCAGTAGCACTATCCTTTCAAAAGTTATTAGAGTTGAAAGTGAAGAGCGTGGACAAGGTTTTTCAGAAATGAAAAAGGGATTCTAAAGACACACCTGATCAGACTATTCTACCAAAAATGTTCGAGATAAACTGCTAAAAAAAAAAAACATACACTTTCCTGCCCGTTTCATGATACCAAATTTTTGCATAATGTAAAAGAAGACCCGCTCTTTCAGAAAATATGAAAAAGTCAAGTTCGGCTACCCATTTCACTTATTTTTAGTCCTCACGCAAAATCAGTGTGTGCGACTTTATGTTCGTTTTGAGGTGCACGGTCACATATGAGAAATAAATACATGTCAGAAATAAACGCATTTTCAGGTCTTGACTATACGAGCTAGCTCAGTCATTCTGGTAAAACACTTGTCGGATCAGGATCTCATTAGATGAAAAGATGCAACTTTACGCAAATTACCCAAATCAATAAGTTGCGAGAGTTCAGCGTTTGATACGTACTGCAGATCGAATACGCCATATAGGCAAAATCATATCCACGGTATCCACAATAAAAAACATTAATTTTCTTGATAAGGGAGATGGCTCAGAGATTATTCCACCTTTATATTCTACCACTATTCACATCCTGCTAAATACTGTAAAACTTGTACGTCTCCCCACTTACAAAAACAAAAACAAAAACATTTGCCTGCTGTGTAAGACGTAAAACAGTTATACCATTGTAATTCACCAATGTTAATTTGTTTATATATTTGATTTTCTATTTATTTATTCATTCATTTATATACTTATTTATTTGTTTATTTATCTATTTATTTATTTATTTATTCATTCATTCATTCATTCATTCATTAAGTCTTCTTTAAAAGCAGGGTATAGTCCCATTCAGTGCCACAAAGGCCTGCTTTACAAGGGAGCCCTGCGTTGATATACATTATATATTACATGTGCACACAATAAAAAAAAGAACAAAACGAACATAGATATGATACAGCTAAAGAACAATCGGTTCGTAAGAACATAAAACACATAAGAAAGAACATAAAACGAGCGGAGAAAATAGATATCTGAATTATTCATAGCTAGTGCAAAGGGTTCACATCAAATGAGAGATTGATGTTGGCGTACACGATTCTTAAATGTTTGCAATGAGGAGGCTGTTTGAATAAAAATGGGTAACTCATTAAATGCTTAATTGCTTGCAGCATAATGTTAACGAGCATTTCTTATATTCATTTCTAGGTTTGGATATATGTAATTGGCAAGAAAGGGCATATCGAGTGGTAATAGTATAGGCGTTTGGTCACAAGTTTGACTATGTACGGTGGAGCTAAATATAGCGTAACAATTTGTACACCAGGACAAAACGGCGTAGCCAGGATTTCATCTTTAAGGGGGGGGGGGTGTACCCCCTCCCTCGGTAAGAACTTTTTTGCATTTTGATGTTGTAAATGGTGCAATTTGATGCATGTTTTTGCGCGTTTTATCGACGTGAAACAGTAACACTTGTTTAAGGTAGCAGTATATTTTAGTGTAGATTGTTATTGAACAATATTTGCCTATAAAATGGTGTAATTTAAATACACTTCTTGTATTAATTCTTTTCACTGAATATCATGAACGCGACTGAACCCGAGCGAGCGGAGCGAGCGAGGGGGAGGGGAGGGTGTCGGAGGGGGGTGACCCCCTCCCACGGTGAGAACTTTTTGCATTTTGATGTTGCAAATGGTGGAATTTGATGCATGTTTTTGCGCGTTTTATCGACGTGAAACAGTAACACTTGTTTAAGGTAGCAGCGTATTTTAGTGTAGATTTCTATTGAACAATTTGCCTATAAAATGGTATAATTTAAATACACTTTTTGTATTAATTCTTTTTACTGAATATCATGAACGCGACTGAACCCGAGCGAGCGGAGCGAGCGAGGGGGAGGGGAGGGTGTGTCCCCCCTCCCACGGTAAGAACTTTTTGCATTTTGATGTTGCAAATGGTGCAATTTGATGCATGTTTTGCGCGTTGTATCGACGTGAAACAGTCCCACTTGTTTAAGGTAGCAGTGTATTTTAGTGTAGATTATTATTGAACAATTTGCCTATACAAAAGGTATAATGTAAATACACTTCTTGTATTTAATTCTTTTCACTGATTATCATGAACGCGACTGAACCCGAGCGAGCGGAGCGAGCGAGGGTGGAGGGGAGGGTGTGGGAGGGGGGTGTCCCCCCCCCCTCCCACGGTGAGAACTTTTTGCATTTTGATGTTGCAAATGGTGCAATTTGATGCATGTTTTTGCGCGTTTTATCGACGTGAAACAGTAACACTTGTTTAAGGTAGCAATATATTTTTCGTTGCAATCTGTTTAAATTTGTCTTTGTTAGTGACCCCCATACAGCACAACAGTATTCAATATGTGGAAGTATGAAATGAAAATACAGCTGATTCGTGATTTTACGTGTTAAACACGATTTGATTCTTCGTATACACACAATAGAACGAGAAATTTTCATGACTACTTCATCGATGTGGGGAGACCCGCCAGTCAAGAGTTTGTTCAACAATTACCCCAAGGTGTTTTGAGTCTCTTGATAGTTTCCATGCAAAGGCCTGCCATTTATACAAATTTGAAAAGAATGTCTCTGTTTTCCTCGGCGAGGTCTGAATAACAAGACTTTCGTGGGTTTTTTTTTTCTAAATCAACAATCATACCATTATCTGAAAACAATTTACTGAGGAGTAGAGTGTCTGCTTGAAGTTGTTCCTGTACTTTGTAAGCATCACGACCTGGGTGAAATATTGCCTTGTCGTCTGCATGAAGAGATACTTTAGTCCAAGGAATAAAGTTTAAGCTAGGAACATCATTATGAACATACAAAAGAGCAACGGCCCTAGTATTGAACCCTGTTGGACTCCTGTTTGAACGGGGAGAAATTCGGATCTCTTGCCTTTAAAAAGAAACGCATTGCTCTCTCCCTATCTTATACGTAAGATTCAAACCACATTAGTTCAGTTTTGTCTATGCCGAAGTAGGACAATTTCAGCAAAAGCAGGTCATGGGGTAAGACATCGAATTTGTGTAGCAGTTCATGATTATGAAAAAGATTCATGTGAGCGTGATCTCATCATTCAGTTTGTGGGATACGGAAACGTAGAAAACAACTCTCACCCAGAACAACATTAACAACAACTCACCATTATGAGGGCAATGTTCCAGATGTAGAATCCAGGTTTCCGCTGGACGTGCGTCGTGATGTGGTAGATTGGATAGCTTCGGTGAGCGCCAACCAGCGACTTGTCTTCTTCGATAGGCTGGGCGATCACGTGTTTCCACAGCTTCCATTGTTGGTTTCCTGACAAGTTTTAGTCGGTTTAGATCAATCTATAATCTGACAGAATATCCACTATAGTTCTCACCGTCACGATCCCTCTATAGTGAATCTAACCACATGCATCACAAGGTTGCGAAGTCTGTTCTATTTGAAAAATCTCATGGGGGCGGGGGCGTAGGCTCTATAGGAGGGAATCAGGCAAACAGAAGTGATACAGGTTTCACCATACACAGATTAGAATTCTAGACAGATTTGTGTTTACATCTTCCTTTTGGTACTTTTCTACTTGACACTCATGAGACGAGGGACGCAAATATCAGACAATATTATAATATCATTTATGGTAAGTCACATTATAAGTTTCATACGATCAGCTTGTGGATCCAAAAAGGTTCATGTTTTCTCTTGTATTTTTGTATTTGTTTATTTGTTAGAACTGCACTGTATGAAAATGATGTAAAGTACATATTATGCTATTGATCCATAATGAGAACACTGATACTCAATAACACTCATGGATTTTTTTTTTTTACAAATAGTTGTGCTGCTGTATACAGCTTAGTCCAGTTTAGACACTGTCAGAAGGCAAAAACAAAATAGAAGTTAAACAATGTATAAAAAAACAATGAAAATTTCTCCTAAAGATGCATACAGAGATTAAATCATATCTAAACAATTACTTTGATAAGGTTCTGGAACTACACTAAACCAACCCTAAACTGACGAGTTATCTTATATGCTTTTAAGATATCTCTTGTGAATGTGAGTTTTCATAGTGAATTTGTAAAATGACCCAAGGTAGAGAGTGCAAAGATATGTTTTCAGTATATATTCCAACAGGCTGATGCATTAATAAAAAAAAATTATATCGTAGGATCACATTTATGAATAACTTCTTTTGAAAAGGTAGAAAACAGACCATCAGTGATCTCTCCTGCGTGAGTGGGGAAAACACTTTTCCTCCTAGAAAAAAAAAAACACCCCAAAACAACAAAAAAGTCCTGCTTTAGACCGCACTCCTTGCACATTGACGTCATCAGACGAAAGGCCGGAAGCAGAACGAGATATCACTTTCAGCGAACCCTCAGTCTCTCTTTCCTCCTCAGACTTAAAGCTCAATTTCAAAATGAATGATGCGTTAAAATTCCTGGCTCGCACAAGGTCGATCCATTTACATCAATGTGCAGTATTTTGTTTAAAGACCATTTAAAAGGCCTTCACAGCCAGGGGTCCGTTTCAAGAAGTCATCGCATAAAAGTCTTTACACAAATCTCAATATGGCCAAAGTCGTCCGTAGCTATCACGAGAGACTTTTGAGGAGAAGTAAAAACAATTTCATGAAGTCTCTCATAAGACTTTCATGAAACGGACCCCAAGACTTACAGAGATTACATTACATCGGGGAATATTTGAGAGCTTCATACTTCTGTCATTATAATTGATGCTAGAATAGTCACGGAACTTCCTCTTTCCACTGTGAGAACAGGTGATCACGTGACACTAATGATAAAAAAAAAACGCTCGAAGTGTAGACTTAAGAGCAAAGTCATACCACCATTGACAATTCTATGTCACAGCTGATGAGTAAAAGTGAAGGAGAAAACAGTAATCAATTTGACTCCAGATATTTGCTGTGCGGATGACCACGAGCAGACGAGAATTATCGTTTGTCAACAGGGAACCTTTTCACGCAATATATTTTCATCATTGTATCGTTTGAAGAAATCTAAAGTAAGCCCACAGCTCCAGTGACCTGGTGACCGTCTTGATCATCATGTGCTGTCCGGTGAATAGTGTGTAATGCAATAATTTCAGTCTGCTCACCTGTAAATGTGTCAAGTCGGATGCTGTCCTTGATATTCATATCCTTAACAAATTCGACATCCTCAACTGGCCAGTCAGACATCAGTTTGATCGTCAATTCCTTTGAAAAAGAAATTCATGATTACCAATGATTACCATTATATATATATATATATATGTATATATATATATATATATATATATATATATATATATATATATGTGTGTGTGTGTGTGTGTGTGTGTGTGTGTGTGTGTAAAACACATAGGCCTATTTATTTTTCAGCTGATGGTGTGACAAATGCGTATTATAGATGTATAGACATCTCTCACCAAAGCTAAGCTCTGCTTGTTGACTGTGGGCCCCTTGTGTATTCTTCTCCACATTGACATGATCTTTAAAATTCTTGGTCTTCTTTTTATCTATAATTTTGCAATTTCTAGAAAACAAACAATGTTATGAAATGGATTATGTTCAGGTTTTGAGTAGCATTACGTCTTATTTTGCCATTTGGTTGTCACTTTGTAGAAAAGGGGGCACTTCTCGTCAAATCGAGTCAAATTAAATCAAATTAAATCAAAGTGAATCAAATGAAATCATATCAGACGAAATGAAATCAAGGTCAAGCATCCCTCACCCCACCATCCGCTTTTCATAATATAGGCCTACCTGGTAGTCGAAGGGGAAATCCTTGAGCTCCATGCTACACTTGAAGGTGCCCTTCATCCGGATCGAGAGTCGGACGTCTGGGATGCCGCCAGCTTCGTCATCGTTGTTTGGGACGATGTAATGGTTGGTCTGCATCTTGTCGATGCTGACTGCGTTGAAGAAGTAGAATCGAGGGTCCCACATTTCCTCCCATTTTACTTCCTATAAAAGGGTGGAGCAAGAAAATCGAGGATTTTGAGGGGAATTTTTTTTGCTTTGTTTTGCTTTTTAAGAAGATAAGAAATTACAAGTTTTTTAAGAAGATAAAAAGAAAAAAATGGATAAAAGGTGGCAATGTGAATGAGAGAAAGAGGTGATGAGTGTATCTCAAATGTTTGTAATCAACCGTGAAAGAGATGGGAAGGGTTGAGGGAAGACCTGAAGAGACATATACATTGTACGCGATACCTTATTTCTTTTTGTTCAAAATTACAGTTTCTCAGAGCTTTCAGCTCACTAACTGATACATGTTTCGTCAACCCAGATACTGTCTGTCTTTAATACTACTTTCCATGGCTATTCACAGAAATACATGTCAATCAACCAGTGATTTAAGTGCTAAGGGTAATGTCATTCATATTTTTCTCGATGGCAATGCATCATAGAGCGAACTTGTCAACGACGTAAATCCATGGCTTAGGCACTGTTCATTCAAAGCTCGAAAAAGCCACATCTCCGCAAGTAGTCCTGACACTGCTCTAAGATTCTCCTTTTAACTATTGTGATTCTGCAGATGCTTTTGTCGTTTTATTGTTGGCATTACAACTCACAGCATGGATGTTTGACATGTACTTATTAGATCCACATCCAAGCCAAATGACGATTCGGCGTAAGAAGTACCTTGGATTGCTTATACTACACCATGACCGTCGTCCATTATGTCATTAAACAAGGATGTCGATCATGAGGTTGCAAGCTACTGATGAATTATAACATACCTCTCTTTTGAGACCTTTGACCTTTGGCTCCTTCCACGTGACACTGAGGTAGATCTCGGCAGTGAACTGTTGAGTCACCGTGTCGATGTCACCAACCGTGATTATGTTGCACCTTATCCGCGCGAAGACCTGCCGATTCGAAGTGTAACGGGGGAGGGAAAGAGAGACCCATCCCATTATTGCATGAAGTAAAAAGGGTATGCACAACAGTCATGATTTGTGATCGATTGAGTTAATCCCGTAGGACATTTTTATTGAATTACACGATCGGTTGTTGATGTGTTTTTAATGAATAAAAGGAACAAAAGTGAAATGTAGGCTTGAATACGCACTAGTTTAGTAGTCGATTGTATGAAAGCCAACTAATAATAAATGAACACAATTGCACTTGTGTAGTATATGGACTTGTATTCTTACTGATGCAGCAAAAATCACGCATTTTTAATCGGTATGATCATAGCCTTGCTCTCTTTATTTTCATATCCGTATCCATGTACTCCTCTAATTATTGCAATATACCAAGTGATTACCTTCGCAACTATACCCACTCTACCAGTATAATACCCTGCCACATATGCACTCTGTGCGTGCAACATTCATTGTATCGTATGTCATGAATTAATAGAGCCGTTCAGGATGTGAACTTTCATGAGGTCAGATTTTCTTCAAGGAAATAGGTAGGCGAGGTATCAGACTTCCTTTCTTCCTCTCGGCTGAGACAAAAAAAAAGAAAGAATAAGAAAGAGAAAAAGAGAGAATGAAATGACAGCTTTATGGGCTTAGCGCATGCTACTGTGACGAGTATAGACACGAACGGGTGTATATTTTGCCAAATTCGAGGATTCTAATTATCGAAGAGAGACTTCCCACCGTAAACTCGACTTCCGTTGATAGGACCTTTATGATTATGTAATCATGATAATCAGTTCATGATTTGTAAACAAACATGTTTATTGACATGAATATCGAGAGTAAACAAGGCCTAAAAAACCGTATTGATAATGGTCCCTCGGTTCAATAGCTCATACTGTAGTTCGATCGCTATACTGGCTTTCGAAGTAAAAATTTAGGCCTAGGCATAATCATCTCGATTCACCATTACAAATTTATGAACTATAAATTACCTATTATCTGGATGTTCGTTCAGCTGTATGACGTATGGTCATAAACATTCATTTCCTTATTATTTGGTACATTTCGGTCACGCAGACTTCTTTGATGAACATATCAAACACGAATGCACACACACACAAACACACACACACACTATAGGAAATGACGCGAGGGCACACGTATATAATTCGTCTATCTGTCTCTCTATGTCTATCTATCTATCTATCTATCTATCTCTATCTATCTATCTATCTATCTATCTATCTATCCATTTATCTATCTATCTATCTATCTATCTATCTATCTATCTATCTATCTATCTGTCTATCTATATCTATCTATCTAACCTTCTTCATACACACATGAACACTATCCCATAAGCAAATAGACCTACATAATCAACCTTCACATAACACTGCGTATATATGAATCTAATTGAGTGTATAACATCTGACTTTCAGAAAACACAGTTTGATACCTTTCAACAATTGCTGACATACAATGTGTTATTGTTATGCATTGTGACCCCATGTATACGGCCCGCCTTATAGGTATACGACCTAATTGAAATTAGTTGTAAAAGCCCTGCAGTCTTGCGGTCCTAGTATTTTACGTTTGATTGCAAATGCATCTGATAGAAGTTGCATTGTATATCAATCTCAGCCCGTACCCTGGATTCGTCACAAATCTGTCAACAGTTGCATTTGATTTCAAATCAATCACAAATTGTAACTTCCATGGAATTTTGAATAAAATGGTTCCAGTAAGTCATTATTTACATCAAAATTATTGATTTTGCGCGAGTTTTAAGCCCTCTAGATTAACGATTATTGCAGTGTACTATAAATATTTATACATTTTGTAATCTCACCTTTGATTTAGATTTTAAACCCTTGCTTTATAGAGTGTAGTATTGCCCGATTAAATCTGGTTGCGTACTTGCAACTGTATTTTGATTTGAGAAATCGGTATAATCCCGGCTTCGGGGACCAAATCAACCGACGGGGAATGCTCTGAAATGTGAAATTTAAGGAATAAAATAGGTGCATTTCAGGCTACTAGAAGGTCCCGTATTTGTGATCATTAATTATTGATGGGACCGCTCCATGGACAATTTACAAGTGTCTTTCATTTGGCTTACAAACGCAGGGCACCTGCTCTTTATTCAGTCATTTGGTTTGATGACGGATTTACAAAAGTAACAAAAGGCAAAACAAAACTGGTAGATTTTTCTCTTTAACAATTGGTACACAAATCCCTCACAAGCGGTGAGCAACCCCCAAAAGAGTTGGCAAGTATTTTGATCATGGATCCATATAGACTTTAATCGAATAAAGGCAGATACCGTACTATTAGTATCATATTGACGCAGCGGAAAATAACGAAAAATGCGACACATAAGGAAAAAACGATCTTGCTTGATAGCGTGCTTTAAAAAAATGAAATAAGAGAGGAAATTTTGTTCCCCAACTTTTCATTTAATACTCAAACTAAATAAAGATACTATCACAAGTTATCACCATAAGGATCACGTATCAAAATGATCAAGAATCAAATAAGCACACACATCATTATTTTATTAACCATTAACGTAAAAAAAAACCAGCATGGACAAATCTTACGCTGATTGCTAAAGTCCTTCAAATTTCCCTTGTCACATTTAGGGTCTAACCAAGATGGAAATCGTCCAAGGCAAAATTAGCGGTGACATCCTATCTAACATTGCAAACTCTCTCTCTCTCTCTCTCTCTCTCTCTCTCTCTCTCTCTCTCTCTCTCTCTTTCTGGGTGCTTGCCAGAACAGATAGATTGCGTGTGTGTGAAAGTCACATTCGCTCAAAGAATGAGAATGATAGAGAGATTAGTGAGATTTTTGAGTAAGGAGGAGTCATTTCTGCGTCCAATTCCTAGCCAGGTGAGACGCCAGTTAGCAAATGCTAGAACGCAAATACTGGCCGATTCTTGCTCACCATTTGTTCTTGGGCCAGTAATGCACTTTCGTTTGGTATATTTAAGAATACCGGTCTAATTCTGAAAAGCCAGATAGAATAGTACATTGAAGTATCGAAGCATGTATCATTATTTTATTTTGACATGATAAAGAAAGGTGCAGAAATCAAAACTAACAATGAAAAGAGATGTCGATAAACAAATACGAAGCTGACTGGAAGTAACACTAGATGGAAATGGTGACAATAAGTTGCTCGTACATGAGAAGTGCCTGATTCTCAGCTATATTATAGGCACCAGAATATTCCAAAATGAAGACTACTGGATGATGGCTTGAAGTGGAAAGGTAGTCTTAGGACCTACATGTATTACACAATGGGAAAATATAGGTCATACACGGGTACACGAGGACAAATGCACATATACAAGCACAGGCGCCGGAAGTGGGGGGGGGCAGGGGGCGGCCGCCCCCCCCAATCCAAAAAGTGGGGGGGGGGGCAAAACGCATTTTTGCCCCCCAAAAAGCCCCCCCCCCCAAAAAAAAAAAAAAAATAATAATGATAATAAAAATAAATGAATAAACAAAGAAAATAAAATAAATATGTATATGAATAAAAGGGAAAAATTATGGCTACAAACGGCAGCTTTTGGACTGTAAAATGTCAAAATTTTCAAGCTCGCTCGCTTCGCTCGCTCGCATCCAGCAGTTGAGCCCGGTGCGTCTCCCCCTTAATTTCTAAAGCGAAAAACATAGCTACGACGGCAGTTGTTGGACTCTAGAATGTCAAAATTTTCAAGCTCGCTCGCTTCGCTCGCTCACATTGAATCGTTATGCCATTCTCCTAATGTTGCTGACAGTAATTGCCAGTAGTTGCGCCCGATGCCCCCACCCCTTAATTTCCAAGGCGAAAGATAAATATAGCTACAAACGAGAGTTTGGGGACTGTAAAATGTCAAAATTTTCAAGCTCGCTCGCTTCGCTCGCTCGCATTGAATCGTTATGCCACTCTGCTAATGTTGCTGCCAGTAATTGCCAGCAGTTGCGTCCGATGCCCCCCTTAATTTCCAAAGCGAAAGATATAGCTACAAACGGGAGTTTTTGGACTGTAAAATGTCAAAATTCTCAAGCTCGCTCGCTTTGCTCGCTCGCATTGAATCGTTATGCCATTCTCCTAATGTTGCTGCCAGTAATTGCCAGCAGTTGCGCCCGATGCGCCGCCCCATTTATTTCCAAAGTGAAAGATAAAGCTAAACCCCAGTTTTGGGACTGTAGAATGTCAAAATTTTCAAGCTTGCTCGCTTCGCTCGCTCGCATTGAATCGTTATGCCATTCTCCTAGTGTTGCTGCCAATAACTGCCAGCAGTTGCGCCCGATGCGCCCCCATTTATTTCAAAGCGAAATATGTAGCTACAATTAAAACTCCAGTTTTGGAACTGTAGAATATCAAAATTTTCAAGCTCGCTCGCTTCGCTCGCTCGCATTTTATTGTTATGCCATTCACCTTATGTTGCTGACAGTATCTAATTTGTCGATCGTTTCACACCGTCATTCCATAATCCATGTAAGGAAAACTTACAATGTTCCTCAATGACTGCGTTGTTGAATGTATCACATTCCGTAATGTATTGTAGTCCCATTATTGCTCACGCACACACGCACAAGCATACAGACCGTCAAAATTACTTTATGGTTCCCCCCATGTTTCGACCCACCGTACGCCACTTTACATATATATACTATATATATATATAATAGATGTATGTGTGCGTGTGTGGGTGTGCGTGTGTGTGTGTGTGTGTATGTGTATATTGTGTAACATATGCATGGTCTAATCTTGAGCCCCCTCCAATGTTTGCCCCCCCCCCCCCCCCAATCCAAAACTGCTTCCGGCGCGCCTGTATACAAGAACGTGGTGAGTGCTCATCTTTCCAAAACACACACGCGCACACCAAAGGTGACGGAATGTAGTTATTATACAGCGTAAATGTGATTCATTGAAGACAATCCATAGCATGCACATCCAGGTCACGCACTTGATACAAGTTTACAAAGCTGCAAGTTGACCCATGCGTGTTATGCAGGACAATATACTATTATAACTTGTGTCCAATAAATCATGATTTTCACCCCACCTACTTTGCCGTATTGTTCAGCATTTTTCATCAACAACAAATGCCGCGGCAGCTTTCAAAATAGCGAGCACCATACATGTATCTACATACACGTCACCACTGACACGCAACCAGCCAGACAGGTTTGTGGCCACGCGCATAGAGTCTTCTGTGTTAGCACTGGAGAAATGTGTGCGGAAATACACTGGGGTACGAGAAGTGGGATCGTTTATCACCAAGAGGGTGGAATGAGGAGTAAATCCAAGGAACTGAATCACTAGAGCCAAAAGGAGCCAACGCCTGGCTTTTTTTAATAATCATGTATTATATGAATGGATTTCACTGTCGTGATCGTGTTTGTCGTGTTATGACGTGTAAGGGCAACTGTTTACGAAGATTATGATGTGTTGATTGCATTTCTAATTTTCCCGACAAATGTGGATCTATCAACTCCTCAAGCTGCTGCTGTCATGACACGTCCATTTTTGTCTTTTCTTTTCTTTTATTTTGCTGTATCATTAGTACTCTACTGACGATGAACCTTATATTGACGATTACTAGCGTCATTCTTTTTGTGCTACAAACTTGTACTGATACTTGAAAAGTTAAAAAAAAAGAAATGTTAGGTATAGATAGATAGATTCAGACATCATACTATAGGTGAATCGATTAATTTCTTATCTAAATCTTGATCTTAATGGTTTCAGTTATCAAGAGGCCATTACCATACCATAGACTTTTTTAGGTATAGAAAGTGTCCAAAGTCACTGGTCTAATGTACTCATACACAAGCATGATTACAGCCTTGCTCCTATCTACTTGTAAAATCTTACACAATTCCTCATGACATCATGTCAATGAACTATGGGGCAGCTTCAAACAGTCTTCGATAAATTAATACTAAAATAGTAAAACAAGAGCGCTACACAGCCGTACAAGTAGTCTTTGTATTTCTGTACCATCATTTGTAAACTCTAACATTTGGAAGATTCATGGTGTACAGCTATCCCGAAGAGCCAAACGAAACTCAAACGAATTATAACTACATGTGTATGTCACAAAGTAAAGCATATCATTCAAATCTAGTTTTCATTATCCATGGGTATCATTTTCGTTGTTTGATAGTACTGTTGCTTCATGACTATTTCCATGTTTTGTTTACTTCTAATGCATATTTGTTTCTTCTTCGAATGAAATGATAAACACACACACACGCACGCGAATATAAGAACCGTGGTTGTTTTATCAAGAATATTCCAACATTTTAGTTTAGTAAAGCGTTTCATATCGTATTTGTATACTCCTTGCATTTCCCGAACAAAATTACAGGAAATTACGATTAACGTTTCGTAAACCATGAGAATCTTTGGCTGTCTTTCTGGAGTATGAAGCAACATCTTCCGTTCTCCATCTACTTCCTGTGTTGACAGGTTACCACGCAAACATAACTACTAAAGGGAATTATTTGCGTCAAGCCGAAACTCACATGGGAAACTCACATACACTGACGTTATGATACGTGCGGAGTGGCATGTACTGAATGGAGACATGAATAGCATGCAAATTTTGATATTAACAGCCTTAAAGGGTGATGGATGGGAAGCAGGCATGGCACAAAAGCGAGCTACAATACCGAAAAGATATTTGCAAGCTGCATATTTTGTGGCACTTTGAAAATTCATACTGTGTCAACAATAATGTTTTTTGTTCTGCTTGTTTGTTTGCCTGTTTGTTTGTTTGTTTCATTTTAATACTGTTTAAAGAAAAATCAACTGTACTATCGCCCTAGAAAATGGTAACGATAACAGTAGTTTCTCGCAACGAGGATAAATGCTTTGGCGTTACACACCTCTGCATTTACCATTGCCTTCCAATACCAGTTGAAAAAGCAAAGCTGTGGATCAAAACGAATGGAAAACATTTTGTGCAAGAACAGGAATCGAACCAATGATGATCCACCATTCCCGGAGTGCTCTCACCTGTGAAGAAGATTGTTGTATTATGCATATGGATTTCAAGACCATCTAGCCAAAATGCATCGACAGTGTTTCAGGAAGAATCCCACAAATATTGTATTCATATGGAATTATCATTCTAGAATCAGTGAGAATTATCAATCCTAGAATCATTGTATACGTATGAGCGATTTGGATGTATGTTGGCGTGCTTCAGTTTGAGATGTCAGGGTACTTTGCACCCACGGTATATATTCAAGTTTTGTTATGTTTGGTTACCTGAAATAAATCAGAGATGTTCTTACACGCAGTCAATATAAACAACCGATATGCTTGATATACAAGGACAATTAGAAATCCTTCAAAGCTTCCTTTTTGATTACTTATAATGCTATTTAGTTCTTTTGGGGCGGGGGTCGTAAAGAGAAACACAATGGCAGCATCACACTCAATAGAATAAATGCCAGCTTCTGAAGTCGATTTTTTTTTCTTTTTAGGAGAGCAATCAAGTAAAGATATTTTTATATAGTTAAATTTCCATGATCTTACAAAATCAGATGCATTGTTAAAATTCCCTTAATTATACGTTTCCACAACTGTAACACCACAAGACCATAAAGGCTTTGGATATGAATTTGAACCCTTCTAAAATATTGAGTTGCCCCATGATTGGAGTTATAAGGTCCAACGCTCGACTTCACTCTTTGTAAGGTCTTATCTCAGTAGAATTCCAACTTGTAAGAGCATAATCATTTACAATGACGTCTTAGGAAAGTTAAAGAGTTACAAGATTTTCCATTGCAGTAATAATTTGCAATAAAACAAGTAAAAAACGGAACTTATTCACTCTGTTGGACTTTATCATAATACCACAAAATGACAGATGCAGCATCTTGATTATACGATGAAAGTGTCATATTTTATGACATTATGAAATGTATACTTTATCCAATTATTGTGTGACTGTTGCATGAATTATTAACAGTTATGGCAAAATACCACTGATACAAATTTTACTTTGCAAAGATACATTATGTTATCTCGTCATGATGGTACGAAAGTTGGTGACATCTTACCTGAATAGATCTGATCACCCGACAAACGAAAGTTTTTTTTTTTTTTTTTTTATAATAGCATCATGTCATTTTCTTGCAAAAGACGGTACTCACGGAAACAACAAATGAGAGATAATAAAGAACAAAATTATCAGCTAGGTGGTTATGATTTTTAGATCTCATCTTGCTATTTCTAAAGGCCCTTGGATGAGATTGCTGTCAAGCGCTGCTGTCAGGACCCCTCAGTTGAGACGCAGAATGTCGATCCATCAGCGCTTCCGTTTGAAAAACATCCTCTCCCTCCCACGCGGCTGGCAAGCGCAAATCTGATTGGCTGGCTGGAATTCAATTATCACCATTTCGTTGAGGGAAGAGGAGACGCTGGCATCCGTGCCTGTTTGTTTGCCACTTCTATTTCACTACGTTGAATGCAAAGCAACAACAAACAGAACACAACGACAAAAAAAAAAAAGGCCATTGATCATAGGTAACTATAATACACTGCAAAAGTTCCATGTCACCACATGCACTATAGTTCATTTCGGTTATCGGATCTTTGTTGCATTATTTGAGGATTGATTGCACAAAATAATAATAATAATAACAATAATAACAATAATAATAATAATAATAATAATAATAATAAGAATAATGATAATAATAGTAATAACAATAATAATAATAATAATAATAATAATGATAATAATAATAATAATAATAATAATAATAATAACGTAATCGCGAGAGAAAAAACTCGTTTATGCCCTTATGCATATTATATAGATCAATATTATTCTTCGGTCGTCCGGTCATTGCGTGACCCTACTGAAAAGGCCTATAGGAGTCGACAAACCTCTAAATACATGAAGTGGTTTTATCATTATCTGTAGTGTGTCGTATCAGCACGGTAATTAATATTATTAACCTATCCAACCTGCTGCGAGAATAAATTAAACGTCTCTGTCCATGTACAATTGGGCTACGACGGCACGAAACTTAACGACTACCCATCGCGATGTCTCTGTATGATCTGACCCAGCCCTATTCATCTAGTTATATACGCCGTCAGGAGTAATTTTAGGTCACGGTTTTGAAACGACACTTGGGTGTAGCAGCTCATTTCTCAATTCACTCTATACAGTCGGCTTGTTTTCCCGAGCACTAATTGTTTAATATTCACTCTCAGTGCAAGTCCCTTATTTTATATGTCCAACTGATTTACAGTACTCCGAGATGCTTTACATTGTGTCTCTTTGCAACTCTAAATGCTGCTGTACACATTTTTGTCGTTTGTCTTTACACACCTCTTCAACATTTTCGTTTTTTGTTTTTGTTTGTTTGTTTGTTTTTTTATCAGGTGTGGTCATAAAGATGGGTGCTTCTGGAATAGATGCAAAATAGGTTCAGAAATACTATGATATCCCATGAAATCAATTGGTTGCCAACTAAATTGATCGATTGGATCATAAATGAATCTGTAGTATCAACGGATGGTGTAATAACCTTTATTGTGGTGGAATTTCAAGGTGCTATCTTTTTTCTGATCAAAAGAATAGTCTCAGATTAAGGTCACCTTGATATCCACTCTTATAGTAATCGACTCTAGAGGAGGCCGTGTTATTGTTATAGCCATTGTTACTGATGCTTGAGGGCCTCGTTTATTTTTGTATATCAAGGTTCATTATCTAGAGTCAAATTAGCCACAATTGTGAAATTTTGAATTTGATTCTCTCATTGATAATGATCTAAATAGTGAAAGAAGAGAAGGCTTGATAAAAACACAGAAAACATCAAGGAAAAAAAATAGCAACAGATTCTTGAAATAAATAATCCTTTCCTTGGCATGTTACTGCCAGGAAATACTTGGCACCTTTTCACGCTTATGCAAAAATAAAACATAAACTAAAGAGAAGCAAACCTGGAAAGGTCACCTAGGAATTCATTTTATCTAGGAAATCAATATCATAAAGATGGTTATCAAGATTTCCTGTAAAGAAAATGTTGATATCTATAGACCAAAATTTCGCTATTATTAAATAACACTTGGCAACGGCTTTGATATGAGTTGTCCATGAAAGGGCTGTACAATTTGGATCATTCCCAACTAATTACCTTTGTGAAAAATTGTGGGAAATCCTGTACTTCAGAATGGAAAAAGCAAGTCGCGCTAGCTATCTGTAACTATGACGCCTGTTGATTTGGTCCATTAATGTCTCTCATAACGAGGCTGTAGAACGCAGAATATCTGTTTACGTCATCTGAAGTAGCTTGCTGAGGAAATTCAGTGTTCGCCTGTGACATTCTCTTGCTCTTGTGTAACATATAGCAGACGTATATATATCATATAATTGTATAAATATACTGCAGTCAGAGGATGCCTCCAATACCAATTTTCTGTATTGACCAGCCATTCAGTTCCATTAACCGTTTCAGGAATGTGTATGTGTAGGCCTATAGGCCTTTTGAATGATAAATTATTCTTCTTTATCCACAGGTTAATGCAAAACTAAATCTCTGACTCGAGCCTTTTATACATTTGTGAGTTAATGGTCGTTTGTGAAAGTAAATAATCCAATATCTAGATGATGTGATAATGAACCACGCCCAACAAGAACAGATCCCAACAATTGAAGTTTGTTGATTTGCAGGATGTTGGACTGTTTCAATGCTTGATGTTTTCCTGTTTAATTATATGCAATGACCAAATCACAGTCACATTCCCTTGCAATCCGATGTCCGCACTAGTTTCAGAATTACATCTAATGATTCTCTAGCAATCAGGAAATGATGGCAAATTTCCAATCGCTTTAACTTCGGAGGATGATAAGCATGCATTCTATTTCTGAGTTCTCTTCCCACATTTCGACGTCCCCTCCGACAATGTCTGAAGGACTTTGCAATGAGTTTGAACTGGTTGTCTGTGAGTACAACTAATGTTGCCGCTTGACTTGAACCAGGAACTGTTTAACAATGTTCAATATACTCTAACGGTTCTCTTGTAACGTTGTTTCACTGTCGTGCAGATGTATCGTGCAGATGTAGTGTTATTATGATATGACTTGTTTTTTCAATTGATTTCATTAATTGTGTTCATTCCTAGATGTCATTGTGCATCTCAAGCTGGACCCACGGCCAAGTAGACACCGATCAGTTTATTGCACCCCTTCATTTTCCCCTAGCTAATGATGGTTTTGATAGTGTAGTATCATTATCCTGCAGCTGTGATTTTACAAATAAACATAAATAAAAATAATGATAAACAGGCAAGCACAGCTCATCCCATTTGCATGTAGCAATCTTGAAACTTTAAGAATGTCCCATATCATGTGCTTTATTTTTTTGTTGGATTTCTATGAAACTTGAAATATTCCGTTTGTTTAAACTCATTGTAAACGACACATTCACTTATACAAGAAAATCTACAGGGGATGTTGTCGAAATAAAGTGTTGTAATAGAACACCTTACCAAATGGTTACGTCATGACAAAGAATACGAAATGACATCAGCTAGAGGAACGAACAGCCGTTGTATATGCCTACTCTCCGCTTTTGCATTTTACTCGGCGACTATAAGATACAGTACTAGCTATCACGAAAGCATCGCGTCTGAAGAACTATTTGCACATCGCTAATGAAGAAAGAAATATGTAGCTTCTCTACATTTTTACTCTTAATATCTTTGATGGATGATCTTTCGCTAGCATTCACCCTACTTTTGGCAAAATGCTTTGATATGATTACAGTCATTAAAATGTAACTATCGTTATTATTATTATTTTTACCATCTTGAATGACTGAATTGATGCGATTATAATGGGGATTTGAGAAAATATTTTATTTGACAAAGGGATTTCTAACAAATAAATTGTTTATCTATGGATCGGATAGGGATCAGGGACATTGCTGCCTGTTCATTGTTCAGTCCATGAATTTTTGTAATTCTCATTAATGAAGATTCATCAAACACCAAATAGGCCCACGAGACAATTATATTATGGTTTTCTGATGCATAAACGCAAATTGACAACGTGACGCAGTTACTATATGTTACAATCTTATACATCAAAATTAGAATAATCATGATACAACATCTTATTTTTAACTATAGCATAAGTTGACAAGATGGTCATTGGTTCAGAAATGGCAGGGTCTAATGATATGGTGGGCCTTACAAACGTAAGTTTATTTCCTTGCAGTTTCCATTCAATCCGAGGTGTTTTGAGGCATACGAAATGGAAAAGTAATGACATCAAAGTACTAATAAATTCAAAATAACTAATACAGTTAAGAACAGACATGAAAAGTACGCTTTCCGTAGTTGCTTAATACTAGTAGTTTCATTTCAAATCTAATGTATTATTACATTGTGAAGTATGTAAGCGCGTCATAGCTCCTTGTCATCAATCCTGATGGTGTCTCGCAAAAAAAAAAAAAAAAAAAACTTACCTATGTAAATAACCCTGCAGAAATTAACAGATTGAAAAAAGATTGAAAATGTGTCTCGCACTGCTGACACTCATGATCTAGCAGCTGAGTGGCTGTAAAAAGTGTCAACGCGGATCATCACAAATCTAACTGATTCAAAACATAGGGTGTTGCTCACCCGGGATACGCAAGGAATTATCCAACGCTGTCACTTCTTAAAGTACGACCTACATTAAGGACATTATTCTCATATCGCGCGATATCCTGTGTTGCACCCTGTGGTGTGTTGCATATCATGAGACTGCTCTAGTGAAGCCATTGGTTGGTTATGAGATTATGGTTTATCATGCTGCACGAGTACCAGTTCTTTATGTCTTTGAAATGTACAACCGCAGCGAACATTATCATTCAATCTTCGAACAACTAGAAGACCAAATGCAACAACACCGACTTTACAATAACAACAATGATGACACGTTTACTGGTATAGGCACCATAATTATGCTGATACTGTTATTTCTATTTCAACCACTGCTGCTTGGTTATACAGGTATATACACTGTACTCCTGCTGCTATTGTTACTGCTACTGCAGTCGCCGCCAGAGCGGCTGCAGTGACCTGTTCTTTCGGCTAGGGATACTACTGCTGTACTGCCTTTGCAATACTTTCCTTCTTCTAAAATATTTATAGCGACGCTACGGAATAAATGACTGCAAACCTTGAAAACTAAAAGCCAACATGTAAGAAAAGAAAAAGATTTTGCTATCAATATTCCTCATAGTCGCATTCTCCCTGAAGGGTGCAAGCCCATGCAGACACAAAACAACATTAACCAAAAAACAACATCAGCAAGAACAAGAGTTATGGTTTCATCTTTCGCGCTTTTTTACGTCCTAGTAGTTCACTATCGAGTTATAATAAGCACAAAGTACCTACTAGTGCAATCCCTTGCATGAGGCTGAAGCTGAATTATTTCAAAAGAATAACACCGATACCTTCTGTTTGTCATCTCTTTGCACGTGAAAGTCCTCGGTCTCTCCCGGCCGTCCGTTGATCTCGATTTGTTTGAGTGTGTCCTCCACTCGCGACAAACTTTGCACCATAGCGTCCAACTTCTCAACATTCTTATCCCCCGCCATTTTCCCCGTCGTATACCGCCACACACGCAGCAACTCTCCAGAGAACTTAGTCGGAACAACGTCGGAAGCCGAAGCGAGACCTGAACCCGTTGGTTGATTGGACGGACGTAGACGAGGTTGACGACGACAAAAGTTATCCCTAATAACATACGGCGGCGGGATGCGGGGTTGATACTGCGAAGCCAGCGAGCTCTGCTGCCTGCGTGGTGATGAAATAGAGTAGAAGTCCATGTAGACAGAGAACGCTAACTCAGCCAGGGACCTGGAACAAATTTCCCTAAATTCCTCTCTTCCCCCTCACGCGCGCGCTCCTAATTCGGCTCCACATTGAAAACATGGAGAGAAAGGGAGAAGGACAACCTCACTACCTACAGAGTAGATTTGTTGTGAAGAAACTATTCGCGTCACTCTTTATATTTTCCTTGTTTTATCTACTCTTCCTTCAGCTCGTTGCGTTGACGAAGATCAGTTAATTGGCAGAATCCGGCAACAGAAAGTCAAAGACTTTGCGGATCGGGAAGGGGTGCGGAACGAGGGTACGGGATGTGATGTCATAGCGTCCTGGCACAGAAGCCCCAACACACATAGCAGACGTGCGAAGGAGCTCCGCTGCTAAGGTTGCTTTGTATATGCGAATCACATACCTTACACTGTTCTCATGTTTCTGAGTCTCATTCTTAAACGGTCTTTGTTGTTGTTGTTGATGTTGTTGTCGTTGTTGTTGTTGTTGTTGTTGTTGTTTTGCTCCTTTCTGTTTCCTTCGTCTTTGCCAAAGGGAAGGGTCACCAAAAAAAAAAAAAATAAAATAAAATAAAGTCCGAGCTTCGCTCCACTCCTTTGAAAATTCATGAGGAACAAATTATTGCACTATGATATTCGAAACATTTAACTCGGTTTGGGCATTCATAGATTTTTCTTTGCAAAATAATCCTAAGCGAAACAATTTGCATCTGTTACGTATTCTCGAAGTTATTTTCGTGGTACCTAACTCAACTTTTCGAAAGAATGAGTATTAGGAAAAATAGTATTCATTTTGCTATACATGGCGATGTAACACTCTTTACGCACCATATTATCCAGTATGATTGCTTCTTGCTAACATATACTCTAGAATTAAGGATTATCTTGAAAATCAACTCAAAATCTCCCTGTCTTTAATTTGCGTTTGAAATATATTTGCAAACATTAATCTTCATTTTTTAAAGAAAATAAAGATTTAAGTTATTTCATTTGTTCTCTATTATTTTGGTAACTGTTGTCTTAATGATCTCAGTTGCAGAAATGCAGAGAGATACCATGCAAAAAAAAAAAATGTCTAATTGTTGTGATCTCCATGCTTTCAATAATAAGATGTGAAATTAGTTCGATAGTGATTAGAGCACTAATGTGTTTCTTTGTGTTCGTTTTCACTTGTCGTGATAATTTATTTGTTTGTTTTTTTTTACTGAATTTTCAGGACACTGACTATCAAAGTCAATGTCAAACCAACCATGGCACTATATCAAGTCATATGACGTCATCTTTAGTCACGTGACTCAAGTTGGCCTACATTTCTACAACCATATATGAGCTGGGCTGAGCTGTGTACAAATTCTATGGACAGCTACTTGTGTATGTTGGATGGAACTACTCTCACTACAACGATTGGGTGAACAAACAAAGCATGAAAAGAAGCAAAGATGTTGACAAGCAATTTAGGCAGAGCGGCTGCATACACAAAGGGCCTATCTTGTCACGCAGCAGCTTTGTGTTTCCTTCTAAGATCCAAGTTTTTTATCCCCCTTTGCTTGTTTTCACCCATTCGTCTTGGGTTTGTGTGTTTTCTGGTTGTTGCTTTCTGGCAAAACTTGCCGAACTCAGAAGGAAGACTCGTTAGCTTCAAATGTGTCTCCACGGGGTCAGTGCCCTTTAAATGGTGTGTACAGTTCTGGTCGAGGTGAGGATTTAGCTTTTAACGTTTTGCGAGATATTCAGAAACCACTCTATGAGATGTCAAAGAGCATGCAATTCTAAGGGGTATCAAAAGTTTATTTGATGAAAATCGGTTTTGAAATGGCTGAGATATCCAAAAAACAAGGTGAAACAAAGAGATCCTAATAAAAGGCGTGGCATGCAGTCTTTTGTTATTATCACTTTTTTAGATATCTCAGCCATTTGAAAGCCAATTTTCATCAAATAAACGTTGAATCCTTCTTAAAATTACATGCTCTTTCATTATATTTCATAAGAGGTTTCTCATTATCTCACTTACGAATGTAAAAAACATGAATCCCCACCTCAACCAGTACTGTACAGCCCCTTTAAGTTACTAATAGCATTATTCATAAACAAGGTAAAACTGCCTATTAGGCTAGTAACTACATGATAACTTTTACTTGGCCGCCGATGACAAACACGGGATGCTGAAATGCTCTAAATTTACACCCACCAGTGTGTACAAATTAGTTTTATATTTCATGTTGGAGAGTGGAAGTCACGCATGAACACTGGGCTGTGAAATCATACATGGTAAATGTTCCCAATACGATTTCTCCGTTAAATATGAATGATGTTGTTTGTTTTTGTTTGTTTGTTTTTTACAATAAAAGATTTCAGTCACGGGAGATATAATATTTGAATTATTTACATTGTATTTTGCATATATGATATATCATGTGCGTAATTGTATTTTGTTCATCTAAACATTTAGGTGCAATATTCAGGTGTATTCCTTGACAGGAGATACGTTTCGTATATTTATTTTGCACATAATCATCGTTCAAGTGGAATGTAGAGCAATAACTGAAATCGAAATAAATAAAATCATCGGAGAAAAAGTACGCGTAATGGACGACGGATAGAGCAGAGGAAAACGACACAGAGGATCCTCCTCTCCCAAAAAAGAGTGAATTGAAATTGAGACTTGACATTTTTTTAAAACAAAAACAGTGATACTTGTCACAATCCATAATTCTTAATGGGAAATTACATGAGATAATGACGCCGTAGTCTATTAAGTCTCAAACTGCCCTGCGTACAATAACCTCTTCATCACTTATGATTATTTAAAGACTCTTTACATGATTTGCAATATTGTATAAGCTTTCGCGCTTCATGTCCGATTGAAATAAATACTGTACTGCGTGTTTGTTTGATCTCAGTCTGCTCATTTCAGTCAAATTTACTAACGAGTGAAAGTTAACTCACTACAGTATGTCCCCCCCCCCAATTAAAAAAAAAAAATACAATCGGATTTTCGCATTGAAACTCCAAATATGATTACACTGTCTAAATGCTACTTCAGGGTTTTAAAATATAACATCTTAGCTCTATTTTGCAGAAAACCTCATTCAATTTGGTTATGCGGTCACAGAGAAATGTGGCTTGTGGTGAAACATGTCATGAGTCTGGTTCTTCCAAGTTTAGCACTTGGATGCTCTTGGACTCTTAACACAATGGACAGAACATGGAGGGAAGAGATTCCTGACATGCTCTACAAAATTCCTCATTTCTCTTTAACCACTGAATCAAATCGAATGGGAATTTCTGTAAGATGTGGGCAATGAGTTATAGTTTCATACCGTGAAATTGTATTTGGATTGATTCACTATTTTTAAGTTATCATTGCGGAAGGTCCCGTTGTATTTTTTCATTTGTTTATTTATTTATTTATTTTTTTTTTTTTTGGGGGGGGGGACATACGGTACATTGAAGGCGGTGTATAAAGGCAACACACAAAGAATCAATCTATTCTTTTTGGTCAGTATATCAATAAGGCTGTAATAGTACTGATGTCATTTTATTTTCGGTATTACACCTTGCACCCTTTGTGAAATCAATCAACTGTGATGAACATAATGAGTGATTCATGACGTTTGCACACTTTCAATCTTCAGTTATTCCGACTAAGTTTGCGGTATGTAGACTATATGAATAACTTTTATAGAAATAAACGCAACAATAATGACAACGTTCACACATCTCTGTAATGTACCGTAGTATAATCCACCACACCTGACCACACCTACCGATACACACCTAACGATTCGTTAGCGCTATCTCGAGTTAATTAATGGATGAGGTGCACAGTGCATTTCGAATACGAAACGGAGGAAGAGTGAACAACAATGATTGAAAGATTACAGATTTTTTTAAAGTTACTTATACAAACAATGGTCACGGAAGGCCTTATCTAATACATGTCTAGAGTTGTATGGGGACTCTGTAAAACTGGTCGAGAGGTACAATTCCAACCGTCACGGTTATTATAAATCCTGCAAATCATGCATTATAATACACCAGGCCCGTAGCCAGGGAGGGGGGGGGGGGGGGGGGCGTGCGTCGGGTGCGTACGCACGGCCCCAAATTCTGAAAGGTCCACTTTTTCATAATAACGGTTTTTAGCAATTCTCAAGATAACAATCCAAATAAATATAAAGACACATTATATGCTACGTAAATGTGGAAGAGTACGTTTAACAATGTTAAAAATAATTGTACGAAACCCTTTTGTTGTATGAACCATCGGATCGTCCCCATGCACACAAACACAAATGTTATGTATCAATTTGTGCGAGCTATTATTATATTGGCACTGCATGCCATGGCCCTTGGCGCGTGTGACCGGTGTTTTTTTTTTTTTTTCCACTGGCCGCCCGAGTACGTGCGATTCGTGGATGACATTGAGGTTGACACTTGCATTTTTTCACAGGAACAGAGGTAAGTGGATGAAAATCTAATAGCCTCAAGTTTACATATATGATAAAAATTAAAGAAATTTCCTCGAAATTACTATAAATCGAAAACCAGTTCTCTTGTAACACTCATTGGGCCATTATGCATGCCTAACGAATTATAATAGCTGCTTTTTCTAGCCCTTTTGCTAGTACCAACATTCGAGAAAAGATCATCTATCAAGTAACTGTACGATCTCCGTGCATAATCTAATGCTTTTAAACACACTTGCCTACTCGCCTTCAGCTGGCATTTGCTTACGGTTCCAACAAAAGAATTCACCCGACCGTCACGCCTGTGCGAAAATGAACAAAGGCGCATTTCATGTGCGCGAAGGGAGCGATTTCTGGTGTTGCATGCTGTTGAGTGTAGTGGAAGGGCGGGTTAGTTATACCACTTTTTACTCAAGGTCACCTTGGGCCCAGGGGTTAAAACTTTGAAAAATGGTACCTAGTAAAAATTGAAGAACAACATACAGTGCGTATCAAAATAAAGGTAATCCATTTTTAGAGAGTAAGTATCCATAAGTCATAAATGATAGAGATTTATAAGTATATTAATAATAAAGAACAACTCTTTTTCCAACGATACCTCATTTGCATCACTGGTTTCATGCATTGCTAAGTACAATGCTCTTGAAGAGAACAATGTCCAATTATCTCTTTTCTAACTTACAGGTAGCAGATTTCTTTGCAGGCCAAATTCGGAAATGTACTGTTGATTATTACTTATACATTTTCTCATGTTGTGACAGTTCTATTGGTTCTCATTTTAAAGTGAGCCAAAACCTAAGAACATTCTCACTTATAATTTCCAAAGAGTATTATGCAGGCACGCAAACTCATTTTAGTTGTATTTCATTTAAATGTAATGGGTAAGAGGGTATGAGAGAGAATGGAAAGTGCTGAGCTATGAAGTAAAATGGTAAAGTAAAAAGTTTGTCAGATAGTATTACAAAAGCCTGAATATTGCAAGAGCTCCGGAGTAAAAACAGTCAGTGAAAAACCCTATGTATGATAGCATTGTGAGAGCGTTAGACTGCATTGTGACGCATCGTTTATTTAATTTACATTCTTTATTGATATATTTTCATAAATATCTCAGGTAATGAGTCGGATTGGATTACAATTCTCACTTACAGATTTGTAGAAGTCTGAGTCAACAGTATCACACAGTACTTCAAGACGTATTATAGTACAAACGATTTCTTGAGCCTGCACCGTTTCAGGCTCTGTTCTGGATACGGCGGTAGAAACTCATTCTTTTTTGTTGTTTATTTTATCATTATTTACTAATCTCTTTTCTAACTTACAGGTAGCGGATTTCTTTGCAGGCCAAATTCGGAAATGTAGTGTTGATTATTACTTATACATTTTCTCATGTTGTGACAGTTCTATTGGTTCTCATTTTAAAGTGAGCCAAAACCTAAGAACATTTTCACTTATAATTTTCAAAAAGTATTATGCAGGCACGCAAACTCATTTTAGTTGTATTTCATTTAAATGTAATGGGTAAGAGGGTATGAGAGAGAATGGAAAGTGCTGAGCTATGAAGTAAAATGGTAAAGTAAAAAGTTTGTCAGATAGTATTACAAAAGAAACTCATTCTTTTTTGTTTGTTTATTTTATCATTATTTACTTATCTCTCTTCTAACTTAAAGGTAGTGGATCTCTTTGCAGCCCAAATTCGAAAATGCCTAGAGACAGCTAGTAACCAAATATGCTACTATAATTTGATAAATAAGAAATAACCATTCCAGTATGTATCTTAGTGTGCACAGTAAGACAGATCAAATCAAGTAGGAAAACATCTGAGCACTAAGCCTGAGGTCTGAATTTGCACTCAACTTCTTCAATGGCTAACGGATGTTTAATTTTTTGAATTTCACTGACCTCCAAATTTCACAAAGAAAACCTTCTCAGCATGATGGTTAATATGACATTTGACTGATATTGGAGATGTTTGCGAATCGGATCTACTACCTTTAATATTATTAAATCTAAAATGATTATTTGAAAGTTCGGAAATGCTGGAAATATCCTACCACAAGGAGGCAAAATATAAATGGTTCACATTTACAATTCATTTTGTTTTACAAATGTTCTTATTTATTTTCGTTTTTGACAAACTCGCATACCAACGGCTGATATACTGTATAGTAAAGTGAATGTTTCATCTTCCAAACAGCATCCAATGGGAAGGAAAACTCCAACTGAAAGGTGGACACCGTGACCATACTCGCTAAAGAAAACGCGTAATAGGGTCGTTTTTTCTCACGGATTAGATGGAAAGTGTGATGTACGAGCGTATATAATCAAAGGGTATCAAAAAGGCCGAAATTTGGGAAAATGGTATATTGTTCAATCATGATGAAGTACTTCTTTAGGGTGCAGGAAACATTTAAGGAATACTTGTTTTCAAGGCCCGAAAAAATCATAATGATCATTACTCGTTTAGGGGCCATTTTGAAAGTCCATGTATGAGCATGGTGTCCACCTTTTAATTGTCGCTACCCCTTTCGGGACAGTATCAAAGGACCGTTTTGTTAATTAACGCACTCCCCCCTTCCTTTAAAAATCCTGGCTTCAGGCCTGCTAACGCGGGTATACAATAGAAAAAATAAAACTTAAAACAACACCAGGAAAATCACTATTCTCAATTTGCGGCGCGCTACGCGCGCAGAGTCTCGAACACAATTAAACTTTGCAACTTCCTGGCAAAATGAGTTTTTACTATTTCCTAGATGAAATACCGTAACGCGATTGCATGCAACAGACAAAAATACAAATTTCCTCGAGACTTTAAAACGTCATTAAAACAGTCAAAATTCACAATTTGCGGCGCGCTTCGCGCGCAAATTCTTATACACGTGTACAACTTTTGTAGTTCGGTCGTCCAAAGAATATATATATATATATATATATATATATATATATATATATAATTGTGTGTGTGTGTGTGTGTGTGTGTGTGTGTCATCATTGGTATTGGTACCGAAGGTCCGTTTTTTTTAGTGACCGCACCCCCCCCCCCCCCCCCCCCCCCCTTGAAAGATCCTGGCTACGGGCCTGTACACACATATGAGCTTTTCATCATAGGCTAAGATATTAACTTTGAAAATAATAAGATACGGGTGCACTTTGATTTCTCTCACGCCTGGACAGACAAGGTCTTCGATGATAAAAAAAAAAGGTGTTAATTGAATACAAACATAAAATATTGTATAAAATTTGTCCCTGTCTTTGACATAATTATGTACCAAAGAATAAATGCGTGAAGTAATATTCATCGTTGGTTGAAAGAGAGTAGTAAGTAGTTGACAAATTCAAGAATGTAAAGAACAGACATGACGAAAGTTAATGAGTGATGTTGTAAAGTAAATCATCCCTGTATTAGACGCAACGATAATTGTGATGGCTTGACTACTTTTGCATCAGACAAAATGATTGATCTGAAGTCAGTTTATAGGTGCCTGTTAGCCGAGAGAATCTATAAATTACCATATTCTTGGAATTTCCATTATATTTTACAAAAAGAGATTATAAGGACGGCAAACGCACATGTATAAACCTATTAATATACTGAAAGTACTGACAGAAGCAGGATTACCTTCGCTATACGCCGCTAATCTTAATCGTTATTGCAGCGTAATGAAATACACATGAAAATGAATCTGTGGAAAGAAGTCAGCAAAATGTATATGACAGTACGCTTACATGTTTATGAACAATGGCATATCATCCCCAAGCTTAACACAGTGGACTAACGTTGCATAAAATTTCACGTCAAATGCAATATCATATGTTACTTCATTAAAATTATCAATCTATAATATACAATTTGTATTTGTCTTGACATGAATCGCATGCGTTGGACGATTAAGTCATCAAACATCAAACGCGTGCGTGAAGGACTCTGGATCAGCACTTACTTTATAGTATGACACACTCATCCAAAGAGAGCACTATTATTCAACGTGGTGACATACCATAGCAAAGTAATGAATGCCATGTATTAAGGACGCGTAGTACAGAGGCACCTGACGCACTGTGACAGCGTAGATCCGCTGTAGTCTCGCATCCTCCTATTCGTTTCTAATTTTCAGATCAATTAATCGACAACATGGCGTCATCAAACGATCTCTGACTATCGTTGCGCCCGAAGTTCTCGCGGGCGGACTCGTCGTCGTCGATATCGCCCCGTCGTCCTTCGTCTTCGTTGAAGAGTTCCTCTGGCGCGACCTCGAGGCCGGCCACGGAGCGAAAGTATGCCACCATTCGCTTCTGTCGCTTCAGCAAGGCGAGGAGGATAACCAGAACCACGAGGAACACAACTCCGCCCAAGGTGGCACCGACAACCAAACCAATGTTGATATCAGCGCCTGTACAACGTCATTTACAAAGAATATCATTGTTATTATAATGCTGACACTTCAAAAAAAAAGGTTTCATAGCAACAGAGGAATTTACATGACAATGCAATCGTACAACTAGGAATGTTTAAGAGTTCAGTGTAGAAACTGTGCCCTTTGGCGTGGAGTTTACCAATTAGCGGTTGATAATAGTACGCAAAATGCTCTTGGACATATTACTGCTAAAGCGATGTTTCTATTTCTGTTAAGTTTGCTGTTCAGAATATTTCAGAAAAACATGTAGACGATGAACGAAAAACTCATGTGCTTATGATCTGAAAGCTTTTCCAAAGGTAAACTTGAGATTGATAACAGAAAAATACTGAATGAAATGAACAAATGAAGATGCTTAAGAATGTGAATGATTTACAATATTATTCCAACGATTGTTTTAAGTAAATTGTATTCTTTATTTTTTTTAGGTAGGCTGTCTATTTTCTGACGACTGCATGTGAATTACCACACTCCTTAATCGTGTATTCCACCGTCACATACAAAATGAAAATAAAATTGAACTAACCTGGGTTATCCCTTCCATCTGGAGTAGTTCCAGGGCGAAGACCATAGACTGTGCAAAAAATGGAAATTGATGACAATGACCAAGATAATCCAGAGGAAGAGATGTCATACTTGTGGACTGCACCTGTATAGCCCACCATCTACACACATGAACGTTTCTTCGACGGTGCGTGGCAATGTTGCAGTGGACACTCTGGATGGATTGACTGTCGATTACATTTTAAAGGCAGAGAAGTTGGCTCTGCTGCCTCCAACGTTGGTTGTGATGATCTAGATGTAATCTTGTCGTACAATAGATCGGTTCTTTAATGTATTCAGATTGTATGCATGCTTTGTTCACAAAATTTGCTATCACCGACTACAGAGCTTCCCCGACATAGCAACCACTTCAATAGTGAGATCCTGCCTACGGAATTTTAGGGAGGGGGCAGAAGAATGAACTATTTCGTTACTAGACTGTAGGAAAAGAAGCATCCATAGATTTTACAATAGATTACAGAAACGGTATAATATTATATCTACCTCATGTTAACATTATAATTAGCTATTTAAAAATGTAATAATTCTGACTAGAAAGTGATGTCATCTGATCTGGCATAATGTAGTCTGCAATGTATAAAATATAGTCATCAACCTTACTGTTCTATTTGCCTGTTGTCAGACGGGTATCACTTTATTTACGCCACCTGGACGCGTCATAATTTTACCAGTCAGTCATGTCAGTTGGACATAATCAGTTGTTGAGTGTTGTAATATCATAGACAACAGGCAGTGCGAATATGATTTGACATAACACACGAAACGCACGTTACAAGCTATTCTGATTATGTTCTTGATAAAACTTATATTTCACCTGACGATAAAAAAATATAAAAACAACAGTCAATCCCTCAAGAAATAATCATTATGTGCCAAAGGGTAAACCAGAGCTGTATTTTGGTAAAATATTTGGGAAAGTGTTTGAAGCTGTGTCCTCATTGACATCCAATCTTATCACCGTTTCGATTAGGACGTACTTTCAACTAATGACACTGATATGGTATAATCTTCCATTATATAATCCTTTTAAGATCGGTGTGTCAGATTAGTGCCCCGACATTTTAATTCGAGTTATTTTGATTCTTCATTTCATAAATACTCGCGCGATCTCTTTTCGCGTATCGTAAAACTTCCCGTGAGTCTTTGCCATCATGTATAAATTACGGCTCATCTTTTGTGAACAGGGATGGCAAAAAGTAATTACCACAATTAAGACTTAATACATTCTTTAGAGAAAGGCTCGTCGTTATAATTATAATGAGACATGAATCAATTGTCTTCCAATCTGTGTGGCAGATCCAGTTTGTACATATATGTTCAAAGGGAATTAGATTGTTAATCTTTCATCCGCTTAATATCGTTTTTGTAAATTGCACAATAAATCAATAATTGTGTAATCAAAGTGGACAATCATTAAAAAAAAGAGAAAAATACCTGTGTACTTGCAAACATAGGGAAGTTTCTCGTAGCAGTTGAGATCATTCCACTGGCCTGCACTGTCCCCTCTGGTGTACATCTGGGTGCATTCCTCCTCCTGGCTGTCCCCGCCGGTACCGCTGGGCTCACCGGGGGCCCACATGATGTACTCAAATGGGCTGTTGTCCTCCCATTCAAATGCTGTCATTTTGTTTGTTTGTTTGTTTGTTTTGTTGTTGTTTGTTTTGTTGTTGTTTGTTTTTTGTGGGAGGGAAGATTTGACACTGATGAATCATGTTGTACTTAAAGTGCAATTCTTCACTCTGCTCCAACTGCCTTGAATATTATTATGGAGTAATATGAGAAATTAGGCCATGTCAATCTACTTATTTTATTGAGGCCGACCTGGACATGGTGTGAGGGTGCAGTAACGTTAAAGAATAAAAACAAAATCAAATCAAATCAAATCAAATCGATCGCCCATGGTACGAACCAAATGGACATTTATATAGTATAGGCGTTTACATAATAGGCCTATACCGTATGCTCTCCAGAAACCTTCCTTACGAGAAATAAAATATGAAAACTCCATTACACTATGCAAGATATACTTGTTTCCGCATTGGTATCAAGAAATAAACACATTTCATACTGATATGCGTGTGCAACTATATGATTTTATGTGAATTGTACCATAATATTGTTTGAAACAGAAATAAGGCTTCTGCGTAGAACGAATAAACGGAGTATATGACAATGGGCCGAATGCATAAAACTGACTAGCAATTGCTTCTAGCAAAAGCACAAGATCGTGTAGCAAAAGATCTAGCTCAAGAAATTGCTTAAATCCATATGCATATTTGCTTGTGCTTATACCTTTTGCTTGTCCCGCACAAGCAATTGCTTGCGTTTTCAACAAAAGGGACTTCACGCCTAAGGCGGGTGTGACAGCATGTATTTGAAAGTGCGTGTGTATGCGGAAACATTTCCTGACATAGCAAAGGAGCTCGATGAAATGACACTCATAAATGCACACACACAGACGCACACACACATCTATACAGACACACGTACTAGGTAATTCCCATCACTGCTTACGCTAGCCCGGATCTGCCAGGTCGCACGTGGAGAGAGGTCTCCTTGCTCCCCACCGAAGTCAGACATCCTACCTGTTTCTCATCATATTTTGCGTGCTAACCACTGGGCATTCATGTTGTTGAAACGAAAAATTTTCTTACACTACGTAAGAGTTACTTCTTGTAGATTTATACAAGTCCTGCACAAGCTTTGCTTTCTTTTATGAATATGAAAATGATACTTTAAAGGGAACGTCCAAGTTAAGCAGAAGCTCAAGCTCATTTCACAGAGCTCGGAAAATCGTAAGCAATTGCTAGCAAGAACAAGCAAAAGGTATGTTTTATGCATACGTTTTTAAGCAAAGGCTTGGTCTCGAAGCAATTGCTTTCGGGCAGCAAGCAGTTGCTTCTACTTGCTAGCAAAAGGTTTTATTCGCAATAAATTGCTTGTGTTTATGCATACGGATTCAAGTAAAAGGCTAGCACAAGCAATTGCTAGCTTTTATGCATCCGGCCCAATGATTCTTCGGCAATTCCCCTCACCCATGCCTTCGATGCGGTTGAGGCCGATCCAGATGCTGTAGATGCCATCTGGGATCAGAGAGAGGACGAAATCGACTTCCTCGTCGCTATGGAGACTGACCATGTGTGAGTCGTAGGTGGGGCAGGCATACTCGGCCCCCGCCCAGCGAACCCATTGATCGTCGTTGAAGAAACCCCGGTAGCACGCGCCTCCGAACGGCACCCATTCTTCGCTGGGACAGTCCTCCGGAGATACAGTTGGCTGCACTGGTCTAGTGTCTGTTTGGCAAACAAATCGTGACATTGTTTGCCATCATAATGTACAGAAAATGACAATAGAAGTGCCCTGCAGAATTCGGAATATGGCTTCCTCCATGTTCCCCAGATTTGTAAGTTTTGTAGATAACATGCAGAGATTGATTTTACTTTGTGTGTATGTGTGTGTGTGTGTGTGTGTGTGTGTGTGTGTTGGGGGATGGTGTGATTCCACAGATACCAATGAAACAACGGTTACTTTGACATAAAGAAACCTCGTGTTTCACGTATCTGCTACCTGAACGCTAAACTCAAGAACAGCAATGAAAAATTTCACGTCGGAAGACAATTCATATCCCGCTGTTCTATACATCTGCACTGATACAACTAATAGACAAGGTGACTGGAGTAAGAAAATGGACGATAACACAAGTATTATAATGAATTGCTTCGAAAATTGAGTTCATATATGCAATGCTTCAAGAGAGTTTTTGGAAGAGAATAGTTAGCCAGTAAAACAAACAAACAAACAAAACAATAACTGAAGAAAAAAAAAACCCAAAACATGGACAAACATGCCAGCTGCAAACTGTTATATCATCCTTAACACCAAGGAAAAATTCGTCTAGATTAAAATGACGAGATCTGAAGTAATTATTGGAATACATGAATGGAAGCCATTGTCACTGCCAAATCTCACAAGCAGTTTGCTTTCAAATTTGACATCATGACTGCTATTTTGAGAGGAAATATTTATATGGATGATATCCTAATAGAACACGGAGATCGTGTGAAACTAAACTGCATAAATTATTGAGCTTATCTGCATTAATATGCCGAGTTATTTCATTTATTCAAAATCTGTGGCAGACTTCGATTATTTGTAGCCTATTTTCATTCCAAACCAAACTTTAGCTTTTGTTCTTCGGTCATCAGCTCTCATTATACAACGTCCAAGTAGATCCTTAATTTGATTGGGATTGTTCGTGACGTGATATTCAATAAGTACTCCATTCAACGCGCCGTGCAATTTTGGTTCTATTTTTGCGTGCAACTTGGTTCTATTTTTTCGTTCTATTCCACAGTTCGAGAAATTGTACGGTACTGCATGTACTGTGTGTTGCATATTATTGAGGATCGCATGCAGCGAGCGCAGTGTACGTGTGCGGTCATGCATGCGCGTCTGTAGGCCTACGTAGTGCTAGTGTATGTGTATGAGCGACCTGTATCTTCACTGATTGCTCAAGCCAGCCAGAAAGAGAATCGAAGTGGATCCACATGTAAGTATGGCTATATTTTTCATACATACATAGACTTCTAGGCCTACTTAGACCTACCCAACAATCCTCCAACCAAAAAGATCTTCTTAAGTACTTGGACGTTGTATAAAACAAATAGTGTATGGTCTTTACTCGTGCAAGATTTCATACCATTGCACTCGTGACCATTCACTATTTGTATAAAAATCAATCGTTTACTGACTGCCTCAACCTCTCCCGGAATTCGCCTATCACCTTCACTTGTCATGTCTCTTGTAGAGATTTCAAGCAGGTGCGCATTCCGAAGTCATTATTTATAACGATCATCTGTTTGAGACGAACTTGTTATGGAGAAACAGGTGTAATCAATACGAATTAGCCAATCAACTGGCTGTTACCATTCAAACAGCTGTCAGCTGAGTTTGCTATTGATACGCAAAGAAAGTGCATTTGTGCCTGTGATGTTCGCTGTATAGCCGCCATCTGTCTGAGCAATCTGAAGATTTTGTTTTTAGCTCTAATATAACATCGGGAAAATGGAACAAAAGTTACTCCTGTCCAGATGTAGCGGCAAAAGTCAGAACTCCATATATGTTGTAAAAGTTTTTGAAACTGAACCCTCCAGTAAAACCTACTTTATCCCTTTCCCACTTAGTGATATATGTCAGATTAGTGCCCGGACATTCATAGTCGAGCAATTTTGATCTCTGTTTCATCAATATTTGCGCAATTTCTACAAGCACATCTCATTATGATTTTTTACCATGGCTACTACTAAAACACTGATCAATTCAGCGGTTATTTACGTCGATGTAGGGCAATTTGTCAATCAGTTGCAAAGAAAACATCTCGACGGAAGAAATTCATGAATTTGAACACATCTCATTAGCATCCCAAAGCATTGTCCTTACAATTATAGATAGACCTACTGCTCATTTTTTTGCAAGTAGTGATGACGGAACGTACAGGGTAATCACCGTCATAAAGACATACTATTACAGGTAATTATTTTCCTTAGAGAGTGGCTTGTCATTATGCAATGAGACATGAATATTATCTTTACGTGCATGGCCGGTACGTGAGGCAGATCCAGTTTGATATATACTTCAGATATTTCATTCATTTATCTATGTATTTTTGTTATCATTATATTTAGTTGCGGCATCGAATATGGGTTCAAAGGGAATAAGACAGTTATTGTAACACCAATCTCTTGAACCTCTTTGTTTTTTCTCAACCTCGCAGTTGCAAAAACTTCAACATGTTCAAGGTCTTGATCATTACCGAACGTGAACTTGCAGACGGCACCGTGCGTTTCGTTGCACATGACATCGCTCCAGCGGTCGGTGGCAGGGTCCAGAATGGTGCAGGTCTCGAGCGGGCCCAAGCTTGGCTCGCCGTGGCCCCAGTTAGTGTAGGACACAGGCCAACCGTCATCCCAGCTAAATCTATGATCAGCCTGCATTCAGTGTGCGATCAGGGAAGTATGGATCCGTATTATTATTATTCTTATCATTATTATTATCATTGTAATTATAATAATAATAATAATAATTATTATTATTATTATTATTTTTCATTATTATTATTATAATTATTATTATTATTACAATTATTATTAATATTATTATAATTTTTTATTATTATTATTATTATCATCATCATCATTTTTAGTAGTAGTAGTAGTAGTAGTATTTATTCGACCAGGTAAAGAATATAGGATACAAATCATAAACATTACAAACATGAAACAAAAACCAGAATTAACATTACAAAGGATACACTGCACTGTATACGTTACACAAAATGAAAATGAAATGAATGGAGGCTACAAGGGGTCAGGGCACACAAAAGTAAATACATGTACTATTGCCCGTAGGCATGCAAACCCACATACGTTGCCCCTAAGAAACATTTAACAATCATTCAAAAGTAAAAAAAAAAAAAAAATATCACTTAACTCCTGATCCCAACCCCTTAACGCCATGGCCCACATCAAACTTCAAAACATGAAAAACACACAATGCAATTCCAATAATCGTCCAACCATTAACTATTAAAGGGATGATACAGTTTTGCTTGAGATGGGGATTCAGGTTTTATCTTTCTGCATGTTGATTAGAAACCATTAATTATGAAATATTAATGAGCATACAAATATAAAAGGAATCAAAAGTTTATTTGATTAAAATTGGTTTTGAAAAGGCTGAGATATCCCAAAACAAAGAGGTCCAATAAAAGGTGGGTCCTACGTTTATTAAGACCATGTTGTTTTACTTTATTTTGGATATCTCAGCTATTCAAAAACCGATTTTCATCAAATAATACTACAACCATGACAATCTATGCCTCTGAAAGCATACGTACTACTATTATAGACCTAAAGATTATCTATCACGTGGTTTTTTTTCGCAGTATCGTTGGTCCTCACACTTTCACGAATACCTACATAATATACTTATGCATTTACTAATGTGAGATACATTCGTTTTACTAATTCACTTGTTTGTGGTACATCAAAAGGTAGGTTGGTCTCGTTTTCAAGCCATGCCACTGTATCTTCTGAAGATTTACAATGGTTGATAGACTGCATTAGTAGCTGTCACTCATGGATAAAAGAAACTTGTTTCCATGAAGTTGTTTCTTGTTATTCTGTATAACATGGCGTTTGTTTGTTTGTTGTTTTTTCATACCACTGCTACAAATGACAAAAGTCGTAACAGCAAAACTTAACTACCGGATATTTACATTGTTATATTCGTGAAGAATACCAGTAAAACAAACAAACAAACAAACTAAAAACTAGATGGCAAACTCTGTCATTTACAATGAAAATAATAACATTTCACTGTAAACATTATCTTTATTTTTTTCCATAGAGAAAAAATATATATTTCATCAATCACTTCTGATGCAAGGTCCAAACAATACTCGAGAAATACTTTCTTCGATAGACTTTGGGTTACATTTTTCTGTTAAAAATGAAGCCCTGAAATAAAATCGATCAATCCTAGTCGACAGTTTGGAATATAATTGACAGGAGGACTTTCATTTTATTAAGTGGATCTATGTGTGTACGTCTGTTGAAGGGCGAAGGATCTAAAGTGGAACCTTGGAAGCTAATGAGTGTTTCATTATTATTGTACAAGCTGCAATATTTCAGAATAATAATGATAATTTGCTTTCAGATATGTTTTGTGCCTTTCATGTTTGAAAGTATGTATCACATTGAGCTTACTTTTTAACTGTAAATAGAAAATATACATATAAATACATATTTTTCCATTTTCAAAGTATAAATGTGTGAGTGTGTGTGTATGTATGTTGTGTGTTGAAGGCGGGGGGGGGGGGGTATGTCCCAACCCCACCCTTTTCAGCGACAAAGAAGCAGAGGAATACGAATTTATAGAAATGATTGAATACTTACGAAGGTGAGCCCAATGTACATGGGGGAGGTGATACCTTCAGAAGCCATCATGAGGAGAATATTTTCGTGCTCATAGACGGAGTTTATTGAAGCAAGTGTGCTGTCAAGCCCATCCGATACGCATAGTCTATCAAAATGGGCAGGATTTGCAACAGATTATCTAATTGTTGGTAACACTTTTCCAGAAGTTTAAATATATTTCTACTCTAGCAATCTGGTGAATTTTTTTCTTTCTGTTTTCACGCAAATAAAATAAATTTGAATATTTATCATCTACTTTTTCTCCACCATACGACACGGAGTAAAATGCGGTTGCCGATGCGATGACTACCTAGGGTTAATTTTTGCAGGAAAAAGACCCCAAACTTGTCTGGTAAAAGTGCAGCTGACATTTTGTGCAATGCCTTCTAGAGCAGAGTTATGTTTAATATTAGAAATTATGTTATATCATAACCTGTCAGAAACAGAGCACGAAACTCGATAGCTTTGCAATACTTTTTTTTGTCTTAAAAAAAAAAAACAACGAGACAGTTGACGGGGAAAAACAAACCTTCTGGTTAACTTTCAATAAAAGAGGCAAGTTTGTTATGCAAAACGCTAAAACAAAGCGAAGTCTTGAAATATAATTTCGTTCAGAGGAGTAGCATAATTTGAAAGAAATTTTAAAATTTAGAAATAAAAAAAATAGAAAAGACATAGCAGAAACTTTTTCATGACACACATATCAATTATAGGGAAAACAACATTTGAATGATAATTAAAAGAGGAAAGACATGGAGAGAGAGAGCGTAAGAGGAGCCCGGAGGGGGGGGGGGGAATTGAGAGGAAAAAGGAGTAGGAGAGATGAAGGAAAGGGACTCACGCCTCAGCTTCATCCCGTGTGTACGATCCGTTGTGGAGTTTAAAGCACGAGTTGCCATAGTGATAGTAACTCTGGCACAGTGACAACGTTGGTGCCACGGGAGTGCCATCAGGATCTGAGTGGTATAATCAGCAGGGGATACAAAATATCAAAACTACGTTGATATTCAATGATATTGATTATGATATTTAAGGCGCCATATCTAACCTTGTTAAGAAAGAAAAAAGAATAAGTCACGTAATATTAAATTATACCATCGTGTATCATCCATCACAGCGTTAGTGCTCCCCGATTACCAGCGACATACCAAATACGTGTTGCGGCGTCAACATAGTACGTACATTGTACATGTTGTATACTATGCTATGAAGACGCATAAAGCGTGAAAAAAATACAAGAGAACGAGATCTGATTATTCATCTGAGTATACGAGTATACGGTATAGGCCTTAAAGAAAACCTGAGTTGGAAAATTTGAATGTGGAAAAAATCTTTATATGGAAAAGGGGAAAAACGACAATAAAGTATATTGGAATGTGAGCATACAAGTTGTTCCCATGGTGACGCTTGTTTTTTTGTTTTTTGTTTTTCATCGCCTGATGCATTCACCAGTGAGATTTCTTTTTAGGACAGAATACTTCATATTCACTGTACATTATCTGAATTTCTGTCTGTCTGTTTCGTCGTATTATATTGTCTTTTAGTTCTGCAGTTTAATCCGTGGCTACCTAACATACACTCATCCCGTTTTCGTTCAGGAAAATCTATTTTAACTTATTCCTTCAATTACCTGTGATCCCTAAAATAATACGGTTTTCTTTATCCAGGGTAGTCGATTCTTCAGTGTTACCACTGCTCTGCCAACGAGCCCTGCCTTTATCACTCTAGCGTTCCCAGGTACACATTTATACACCTGGGTCGAGAGGGACATGGTGGGAAAAAACATCTTGTCCAAGTATGTAGGCTACTGGACGGGATTCGAACTCGGTCATCAGATTAAAAGTCGATAGTCTTATCCACTATGCCAGCCTGTAAAGTGTTAATAACTTCCCATAAGCGGTGTTTGAATGTTTGTGACGTATACAATGCTGATGGTATAAAGCAGTCTAGCATTTAAGTTCAATGCTTACCTCGAGGACGTTGGCACAAAGCATAGTACTGCTGGGTACACTCAGCGTCGTTCCACGTGCCTGGTAAGGCACCATCAGATCCGTACATGTGGACACAATTCTCTAGCTGTAGGGTGTGACAATGTAGATGATTATTTCAATTACACATTTGACACTTTGAACCATACGTAATTCAAATTGTTACAGCATACATATTATCTATAACACACAAACACACACAGACACACACACACACACACACACACACACACACACACACACACACACAACTGCATGAGCAAGAGTATGAACAAGGAGCTTCAAACAGAGTAACTGATGACCGATATCATCACTGGTGCTGTGAGACCGGGGGAGGGGGGAACTATGTGCATACACACATCAAATACAAACGCATTACTGCATATTCCTAAAATCCATAGAGGGAAAGAAAGTATTCTTATATTAAAACAAGGCTCTATATTAGCGTTGGCTCGGTGGCGACCAAGTTTCAAAAGGCTATCTTTTTGTGGCTCGATTAATAGGCGCTTGTGAATTAATTTTGAACGTATGAATGAAGGTTTACTCACGCCACCCCAGTTGTTAGGCTCGTTAGTAGCCCAGTTGGTGTGGAAGACCGGCGAGCCGTCAGACCACGTGAACAAGCCCTCGTGGTCACGGTCATTCAGGCCGAGCCAGACGGGTCCCGCGACGTTTTCGAGGAGGGACACGGCGAGCGCTTTACAACATCAACCAAAAGGGCAGGGAAGGTACATTGGTGAAACCAGCATAAACAGAAATATTTGTAAATATGGGTCTTTTGCTCCTTCTAGTAGTTACATTTAGTCGATAAAAAATGTCAGTAATACATGTAGGTATGATTATTTTTTTCCTCGTTTCGTTTTTCTTAACACCGTCTGTGTGCAATACGCGTAGACCGTAATATCTTTCAATTGCTGCTCCATCGACAAAACGAAATATCAAAGAATTTTGTCGCTATCTGCTTTCATTAACAGCATTCCAGATGCTGGAGCAATGTCTAACCGCACCCCACCCCCCGCCTCCGCCACCCCCACTCTATACCATTTGTCAAGATACATAGATTTGAAAAACGGAATGCTTTCGCATAGCATACCTCCGTTGCGGTCCAGAATAATGTGGCATACAGGGGGTTTACACGGTGGCGCATAAAGTACAAAGTGTTAAGTAACCAATCAAAAATTACAATCTCATTAAGCCTACGTACTTGTATTTTTTTTTTTACTTATTCAATGCATTTGCAGGCATTGTAGACCTTTTTTTTTTAATTCTCAGGAGTCCAAAGAGGAAGACAGATCAAAATCTCTGAAATACCCATAAAGACAGCCAGGGGGTCCTTCTTCAAATTCGTGAGGTTGGATTTCGTGGCGCGGAAAGTACGAACCTCTTTACCGGAGATTTAGGGAACACGCACGAGGTCTTGTCTTTCCATATAACGATAGGTCTCGTTCTAAACACGACCAAGTTGTCAAGACCTATATTCTTTCTTTGGGAACATATTATGCTATACCTTCTTCTTTGTCATCACGTATGGAGGCCAGGTCTCCCCCAAGGACCATACAGTGGTTCCTAGCCGAAGTCCAGGAGTCCAAGTGGTCCTGGACCTGTAGGCACTTGTTGCCCCACGTCACCCACCCCTTCGGGCAGTATCCGGCGGCGCGCTCGGTCGGAGCAGGAGTCACCGACCCTCCTCCAAGGTTCTTTTTACACATGAACGACATTGTCTCTCCGCAGTCTTTTAGCTTCCAGCCACCTGTAACAAAGAACGGAAAAAAACAAGAACAAAATGTTTAAGAACACACATGTGGAGAATAATATATACTTGCTGAGCGCCACATGTATGAATTGCTATCAGCAGCTCGGTCCTCTTGGATGTGAGTGGAGGGGAAATTGGAAATTGGAAGTAATTTACTCTCAACTAATAATTTCACTTGGTATTAACGAAATTTAAACCAAGTTACTTTAGCCTTCATGTGTCCATATAGCAGGCACTGTACTTGCTAAATCTTTATAGTCAGCATTGAGTAATTCCTCCATGCCTGATCTACTTTAACGTTAAAAAGCCCACTCGTATGTAGTAATATGTGCATAAGTACGAGAGAAATTGGCCACGGTCATACGATAGGGATTAGATCTGGATTGGATAATCTCTAATCATTATTCAACCGATTAGTTCCAGATATCTGTGTAAGTTATTGGTATGGTTAGGGTTGGGTTAGCAAATTTCTAGCAAGCTAATTTGCAACCTACTTTATGAGAGTTACGTTGTATACATATTTGTGAAAAAAATATCTGAATACTTATTCAATAAAAAAATAAGATAACTATTTTCCTGCTTACCCGTCTCAGAGTCCATGGAAATGCAGGACGTCACACTGTTACCAGGTTCGTTGGCGTCCCATTTGAAATAGTTGGCAGGTGATTCGTCTGTCCATCTAATTTTCACGGAAATTGCCAAAAAAGAAGAAGAGGAAGAAGAGGAAAAAGAAAAAGAAAAGATGAATAGCTAGAAAATGGTAAAAAATGAATATAAACTCAACATTACAAGTGAATTTTAAAACTGAATATATAATTAGAACTAGAATTAATGATAAGAATCCATTTTAATGTATACCACACACAAAGCATAGAAAATTATATAAAACAGAAACACACATGCATGACATGATAATCTGTTGTCTATAATTAGGCGCATGGTATAAATGTTATTGATATCTTTGTTCATACTTAAATCTACTCTCAGATATATATATACTCATTTTAAGAGTTAACCTTTCTGATGGCGCTGAAATCACGATCCGGGAATATGTGCTTGCCATTACATTCCATATTTGATCATTTTTTTTTTTTTTTTTTTTAGTTTGTCTCTTCTCAGTAACTAGTTACTTGTTATTCGTCATCACAAAAGCCATTATAATGTCCAGAAAATATATTTCTGGTTTTTGGCAAATAATGCAGATATGTATTTGTTAGATGCTAAGCTTCAAATTTATATATACTTTGCCCTACTTCATTACAAGAAAATATTCCAGAATTAAAAATTAGAAAATTTTAAAAGAATATACTTAGTAACGCCAAAGTCGGCTTTGCGTGCTTTTTTCTTCCTTTTATGACCTTCGTCTGTACACGGGCAACATGATGACGCGGAGCATTGTTAACATCTGCGTCAAGAACCATAATTTATATGGAATTACAATGAAATGCTGAGTCATGTAAACCAAATCTTGCGGATCAGATTGTGCGTTTGAAGGATTATGCAAGGAACACACTTAACGGTATGGAATAATGAGTGAACATTTCAAGCCATGTGACTGGATTGAAGGTAAGCCGAACATGGTAACCGCTGAAAATTTAAAGGGGATGGCTACTGATCAGTGGGAATCAGTGGGAATGCTGGGGATGATTGTTCCAATCCTTGTGGAATTCATTTAAGAGTACATTATATATCTATTGTTGTGTGAAAATGGTTTGCTTCAGAATGGTCTTATATTCAAGTAATGTACAGTTTAATGTTTCCAGGTTAGCATGCCTGTAGAGAGACGGGGCATTTGCACATTACCTGAATATGAGACCGTTCTGAAGCAAATAATTTTCACTCAAGAATATATATATATATATATAATATAATATATATATATATATATATATATATATATATATAATGTACTCTTAAATGAATCCCACAAGAATTGGAACTATCATCCCCAGTATTCCCACCGATTACCATTAATCAGTTACTAGTCATCCCCTTTAACCCTAAAAAGACTGGGCTATTTTGGTAAGACGGGGGGGGGGGGGGGGGCTAAAGGGCCCCCCATAAGATCTCGGTCGTGGATCGCGCGATCGCCGCGGAAATTTGCACAGTGGTAGTGTGCGATGTAATCCACAAGATGGTATATTCAAATTTTCGAAAATTGCCTTTTTTTTATTTTATTTTGATTAATTATGCTAATTTATGCGAGAAATCAGACTCTTTGATCTAAATCAGTAAATAAAGCTCCAAAAGTGCTCATTTCTGGTGTATTTATTCTTTGTGGCATTCTTAGCAAATGTACTTGAAAAAAAAATCGGTATCAAAATTAATTTCTTACTTATTTTATTGTTTCATGAATTTCTTATGTATTTCTCTGTTTTTTCGACCTTTTGTTTTTGTTGTTTTTTTACAAAATTTGTGGCAGACACTTTTTGAAGCATGATACTCCTAAAACAAGTTAATTTTAGCCATTGAGAGTAAAATTAAGCATATTATATGGACCATGTGACAAAAACTCAATTTGCATTGACTTTGTACACAAAATCACATTTTTGAGCCATTTTCGGCCTCACGTGCATGTACAAAAAGTTATGTAACTTCAGAACCGTACCCCCGGGCGTCACAAATTTGGTGTCAAAATGTGCGGGAAACTCGAAAGAAAAAAGTCACAGAGCATCGCGGCGAGAGCATTGCGTGTTGCAGAGTAATCGCGCGAAATGCCGAAGGGGGGGGGGGGCCAGTCTTTTTAGGGTTAAACAAGAAGTAACTTACTGAAATCCTCCATGTGTCTCTTGATCGTACATTCCAAGCCACATCACAGTGACCCCATTCGTCTTAACCTATTAAAGTGAAAGATGTAGAGGATAGGAATTTTAAGAGTTACGGTACAATATTAGGCGAGGCGAACGGTTCGTGTGTGTGTGTGTGTGTGTGTGTGTGTGTGTCTGTCTGTCTGTCTGTCTGTCTGTCTCCCTCTCTTGAACCGCTATCTAAACTTGTCGCAGCTCCAAAGTATGACAAAAAAAGTTCGACATAGTGTGCGTCTCAACTTTTGAAATGGGAGCTGTTTTTCAATGCCTAGGAGAAACTAAATCTCAAGGTCATTCCGATACTGAAAACTATGCCTATAAGTGACATATATATATATATATATATATATATATATATATACACATGTACATGGATAAAATTTGGGGTTCTTATGAAAAATCTTTCTACCACTTTGTGGAACACTATTTGGAAATATATCTTGACCTCGGCCAAAACGTTCGAACTCTATACTTCACTTCATTTTGCTAGGATGAATTCTTGCCAAGCTGCCCAATTCAACCACTATTACTACTACTACTACTATTACTGATGATGATGATAATGATAATACAATAATGATCATAATAACAATGATAATGATAATAGTAATAATAATAAGAAGAAGAAGGAAAAAAACAATATCAATAATGATACAATACATTTATTAGACACTTCATACGGATGTTTCGCAGAGTTTACCAGAAATTAGATTATACTTTAATCAACCACTATTATGTCAACTTTCAGTAATTTCTGACTACATCTGTCGTTAATGTTGTTCATATTAACTTGTGCTTTACAAATCTGTTTTTAGATGATAAGACTCACCAATTCCTGGACGAAGTAATTTTCGTCCTTGCTGTGCACAGACACCATGTTCGATTGCTCCGCGGAGCAGCGAGAGAGGGCGTCGAACCACGTAACGCGGTTGGCCGAATCACTACCCATGAATAGGTAACACGTGTCGAGATCCGCATTGTAGTCCCAGCGTTGCCAATTTCCGCCCTCCTCGCACCGCTCGGCTATAAAAAGAAGAAAGAAAAAAATAAAAAGATTGGCGCAAATGCAAATGAAAAAAAAAAAGACAACGTAATTCAAATAGTGAACATGCAAGTTGGAATAAATAGCGAAATGTTGACTCTCGGACAAACCTGACAATAGTACGTTGAATACGAGATCAATGTTGTCTTGTTCTTGTTGTTGTTGTGTTGTTGTTGTTGTTTTTTATCGGGGGCGCGGTTTGGTTATTTTTGTTGTTGTTGTTGTTGTTTATTTTGCCCCTCTATAGTAGGAGGGTTTTATACAATTATTTCATAGTAAACGGGCGTAAATATGTAAAGTCATCAGTATTATCACAATTGCACATGTCAACACAATGTTCTACGTTGTCGGAAAGTATTCAACAGAATGTTCAATGTATCAATCCATTACATCACATGTCTACTATCTACAAGACACTAATACGTCTATCAAATATTATTCAGTTCAATGACTCTGCCACTATGTGAAGTGGATAAGAAAAAAATGATAACTTTGCAAAAATAGCAGTTCACACAACATCGTCTTGAGTGAGTGCTGCCGAACTCCATTCTATAGACTCACATTTTCCTGGCGAAACAGGGGGCATCGTTGTGTACATCTCTGAACCTGCACAGATAAGACAAAATACATTGAAAATAATCGTAGTCATTCTCATCGTTAATCTAATACCATACTTATATACCTAAAAATTTCCATTCAACATTTCAGTGTACTAGTATTCTGCATCTTTTCAAGATAAAGTAAAGATTATAACTTTCTGAAAGTCGGCATCGCAACGCGATCAAAATCCGTAACGGTACGATTATAGATATTCCCCTCGATTTCATGCCATAAAGATATAGAATTGTAGAAGAGATTTGAGCGGTAGTCAACGAGAGACACGTCAGGACATCAAATTATTATTTGTTTTTTATCATCAGAATTACGAAGTTTGTTATACTAGTAACACTTTTGCGAAAATATGTGACCTTGCATCATTGAACCAATTGAAAGTAACACGCTCCGATTCTATGCCAATGACCATTTATTCGGATGCTTATTTCAAAGTGAAAAAAAAATATTTAAAAAAAATGGTCACTCAATGTGAATTCACAAAAAGAAAAGAAAATTATCATGACAGGGAAACTTAAACGTCAGTTTTCTAAAACGATAAAGTCAGGCTAAGAACCAGTCTTAGGTTAATCTTATTGAATAAGAGGATTTTGAAAATTCTGCAACCATCACAATTAAACGTGATCAACTAGGACTTACTTTTTTTCTTAACTCCACCATATACATACAATTTCAAACTACATAAAAGAGAAAAAATAATAAACTTTATACAACAACAAATCACAGGTATTAGGACCCGAGTGGTTTCTGAGAGTAGGGGGGATAGCAGACGACGTCACCTTTTGGCGCTTTACATATCCAGCTCCTCTTGGATTCCATAGGTATGAATTGCCAACCATTGTCTATATTTGCGGGGTACATCACAGCCGCTAGATACTGTCCGTCCTCTAAATCGTCCGGTACACCAGGTCCCCAGTTCACATAGTTCAGCTCACTGCCATCGTACCACTGGAAATCTGCAATGGGCAAGACAGACAACACAGGTTTCACAGAAAACCACAAGAGTGCTGGCAAGTGGAGCAAGGCAATTTCGAGATTTTTGTATCGTTCACTTGCTTGCAAGACAAATACACAGCACAACATGATACGGACCCTTTATTTAAGTGTATTTCCGGCCAGGTGAACACTTTGTTTTGATCTTATTAATAAATAAAGGTTGAAAAGTCATTTGCCGCAAGCGTCTTAAGCCCATGGAAAAAAGAGTATTATTTTGCGACCGACGACGAAAAGCAGACAAATTAATGCTTCTTTCATTTCATTCAGTTTCCTTCATTCTTTTTTTTTCATTCATTCATTTAATTCACCTTGCTTGATGTGCAATTTGTTGAGCTTTATCCTCTACAAACTGTACAGTATGTAGTTCGTAAGAATTTTTAAAAACATTTTAATATCGTCTCCTTAATGTTATGTACTTAAAGCTATTCTATTCGTGATGTAAATAGTCTGAAGAAAGACTGCACGATAACTTCCATCATGATCGCGTGGTGATTCATAATTTCGTCACTAATTATAATGGTATCTATAGATTTAAACGTCAAATAGCACATACACCCTCCGCCATATTCTGTGAGACCAAGCCAGAATTCTTCCTCCACGTTAACCCTAAAAGAAACCAAAAAGAAACAAAATGAGATAAGAAGGTAGTTATCTCATACTTGAAACAAATACACAGAAGTACAAAACATTTTCATATATTGCAACTGATTGACAAATTGCCCTACATCGACGTAAATAAACACTGAATTGATCAGTGTTTTAGTAGTAGCCACGATAAAATCATGGGCGTACGTACTCGAGCATAATTCGAACCTACGACCTCCTGATCTCCGGACAGGCGTCATCTCCACTAGACCGCCGAGCTTTCGCCCGACAGCAAGTGTTGGTTCTAATCCTTATAGCATGCAGTGGGTACTGCGTAATTATTCAAATTCATGAAAATCTTCCGTCGAGATGTTTTCATTGCAAATGATAGACAAATTGCCCTACATCGACGTGAATAAGCACTGAATTGATCAGTGTTTAGTAGTAGCCATGATAAGCCATGATATGGATTTGAATTTTCATACATATTCTTAAACCCAAAAAGCAATAGGGATTTGCGGCATATACTTAGCGTCAAACTATGCATAACATGTATTTCGAATTGAATTAAGAGAGACATGGATATTGTGATAATGATGGTTGTACAAATAAAAAAAAAAGCTACATGTATCGCGCCAACTCCAAGCAAGAAGCTCAGGGTGCCTGTACGATATCTGTACAGAAAGAAAATATTCTTCCACATCCTCCTCATCAACGCAAATTCTTCCCTTTAGTATACCTTTTTTTGAATGTTTACGCTAGGACTAATACAACTAAAGACAAACTAACAACTGGCATAAGATTTATTTAGAATTGAGGTAGTCATACTTTACTGCTACTCAAAGCAATTGTAAGACTTGAAGCCAAAACATAGTTCTCGTATGCAAGCATAACTGTTGATTATTGTTCTTAAATGTATGCTTATACATAAGAAATGTGTGAAATAACGTTGTAATAAGCCTACATGTACACGATTTCAGTTGGGTTACGCCCAAAATGCGAAATATTGACACACACACACACAAAAAGTGCCGCAAGTCAACAATCTTAGAGGTTACCCCATAGTGGTTGCTACTTTTTTTTTGTCATAATCGATTATTTTAGTAATTGACAAATTAGGCCACAACGATATCCATTGATCTTCCACGCTAGATTGAATACTATTATGCAGCTTGTTGGAAAATAAGACAGCAAGGGCATGCGATCGATCACCACGTTAACGTTCTAGGCTGAACGGGAGGTTTACGGGGAGGGCTCTTCTGTAGTAAAAGTCGTGTACTGCGATCGAAATTATTCTACACTTTTATAGTTAAATCTCGAAACGCTAAACAAATCATCATCGTGGCAGATCGCGTCAGCCAGGTTCCTGGTAGACCCCTTCGATGTACTGAAAGGAAATTTCAAACGATGAATTTTGAGCCCTTCCGAGAACTATGTTTTGACTTTAAAGTATTCTGACAAAATAATTGGGCTGAGCAGTACTCTGGTGTCAGTGCTTGGACTTGCTCCTGTATAAACAGCTCTTCCCTATGGCTGTGAAGGCTGGCCAAGTATGAGGACCAGTCAGAGGTGCGATAAAAGCAGTCGTAGAGGGCGTTGATGAAAGAAAGACGGTTGGTCTCATTTTGCTCCCGCTGAATCTAGTGATAGGTTTGAAGCGGAGATTTAAAATAGGTTTAGTACTGAAACTTTCGAGTATACCCTTCGTGATATTTTTTTTAATAACACATCATATCGAGAAGACGTTATTTTATGTTTTATGTAATTGTTTATCATTTACTTACATTTGCGGCCCAGTTTGAGCATGACTTAAGTTTACTTATTCATCGACTGACATACACTCAACACATATGAGTTTGATGGTAATATTGGCCATGCCCCATTTTCAAACATGCATCATTAGATGCAAATTAAACATTTCTAGTCCTACCCTTTGGTAAAAAAACATGCATATACATAATATTCCTGGAGTCGTAATCAAACATATTCCACACTTTCTTTTTTTTCCAGCAAGTTTAATCGGAAATATCTCAATTTAACAAGAATGTAACTAAAAATGTTAATCAAAATTATTTATCAAATGTTTTCAGGGTTGTTTCTGCCAATGAAAAAAGAAGTAACATAAATGGTATGTTGTAAAAAAGTTAAAGAAATGTTGTTATTGTAATTATGTACAAGTGCAGTAGGCCACTTTTTGTCGATGACTGAATTATTATTCTGTTTTGTATTCAAAGAAATATTTGTAAATGTCACTTTCTGAATATGTGTATAAATAAAACACCCTGTGGAAGGGGAAAAAAAGAATGTAATTAACTTCTCTCTCTCTCTCTCTCTCCCTCTCTCTCTCTTGGAAAGAACACAGTGTCCCACAGAATGGAACAATGTGAAACACAGTGTGAACACGATGTGAACACATTGTGAACACGATGTGAAACACAGTGTGAACACGATGTGAAACACAGTGTCAACATGATGTGAAAACATTGTGAACACGATGTGAAACACAGTGTGAACACGATGTGAAACACAGTGTGAACACGATGTGAACACAGTATGAACACGATGTGAAACACAGTGTGAACACGATGTGAAACACAGTATGAACACGATGTGAACACATTGTGAACACGATGTGAAACACAGTATGAACACGATGTGAACACATTGTGAACGCGATGTGAAACACAGTGTGAACACGATGTGAACACATTGTGAACACAGTGCAGTGTGAACTGTCTTTGAGTCTTTCTTTAACATTGTGAACACATTGTGAATCATCATTCAGAGAGTGAAATCATCATTACACTGTTAAATTCGAATGTTTATTCTCACGTTTGGTACTTAAGTGTTTGTATGCGAATAATTTTTTTTTGTGTGTGTGTGCGTGTGTGTGAAGAAAAAGAATGATAACAAATCGTTATGCAATCAAATTCTCAAATTTTTTCGTGTCACTGTTTGTGTATTGTTTTTCTTCTGAACTTTATACTTTCTATAGTTCGTAACGTACAGTATATTGGTTGGTATCTTACCAAGTAGCAATAAGACTCGTAGCCCACCCAGCCAGGTGCGCAAGACCCGTCTGGTGAGGGTGTTGGTGGGTACTCTGGGACGTAGTCATCACGTCGTGGTTTCTGACATATGGCGGAATACCTGCTGTCACACGATTGGTCGTCCCACCTACCATTGCTGTCCTCCCCTGCACTCACAGCTACACACGGATGCTGGTCATTGCCTACCATGTGAAGAAGACAGAGGGAAAGAAAGTTTCATGTCTCCTTCAGCCCTGGGCGTTATTTGGTAAATATTCCTCTTACATAATGTTTCTAACTTGTTAGTAATGGGCGTCATTTACTACTTTACACTACCGCCAAGTTGCTGTGTAGGTGTGGAGATCAAATATCCATAAATGTTTACTCTCGACTATTGTGACTCACAGACAGTAAATTCTAGGATATTTATTGATATCATCAGAGCTCCTTTCCGAATACATATACATAGAAAATTTCAAAAAAAAAAACAAAAACCAAACACACGATTTGCTGAACCTTTCGTGGTAAGGGTTCACGCTTCCATATTCCATACATCAATATGCATAAAGTTATAAAACACATTTTCTATAATTTCAAAGGCCATATGCCTATACATACATTCATACATACATACATACATACATACATATATACATTTCTAGACATCACACTGGTTGTGTGTGCATGTGTGTGCATGTGTGTGTGTGTGTGTGTGTGTGTATGTGTGTGTGTGTGTGTGTGAATTCTAGATCCCTTACCTGGCTGTCTGGTGTCCCAGTAAGTGTACGTCACGGGTTGTCCGCCTTCCCAGTGGTAAGTTCCTTCCCGATTCGGATCGTGAAGTCCAATCCAGTACAGGCCGTTCTTACCAGACAGAGCGTCCATGATTGCAATTTCCTCTTCACTTTAATATGCGAAAGAAAGGCCAGAAAGACAGAATTTTCTCACCCCATCACTGCTTCTACTCTTCAAATACCATAAACTGTCATAATGATGTCATTGTTGAGAGCAATATCAACGAGACAATGAAAAAAATAGGAATAGAGAAACAATGTAACTATGAACTAAGATAAAAGTACGCTTAACAACAATTTGGGCTTTAAACAACCTCAGATTGAGCCAAAGACAGTTGTGTGAAATGAAGTTATGAAAAGGTTTGCAAGCCGAATGTAAGCAAGTCCTGATCACTCCAACAAGCAACATATTAGAACTCGATTTACCTGTTGGGAATGTAGGCTATGGTTGTGTTGGTAGATTTGCCGTGATCCGTGTAGGACTTGCACTCTGCCACGGCATCTTCCCAGCTCAGCTGTGTCTCTAGGAGCAGGTAACAGAACGTGTCGCTGCCGAACCAACCCTGTAGGACGAGAGAAGTTTAGACGTTCTTAAGGTATGGAACATGAGTGCGTAATCACCCATACGTTCTATCTTCGTTCTGTGGTAAAATAACCGGTTGAACAACCTGTTTTGATACACTGCTGTGCGTCCGTTTACATGATGTGAGCAATTCTAACTTCTAGATTGCTCGCCATCTTAGCGTTTGAATCACGTTGTTTCGATCCTAATAGACTACTTATTTTCGGTCTTTGCACAGACCGGTAGACCTGTTCAACATTTTAGGCTGGGTGTGTAAATGCATCAAACAGTCCAGGTCCTATTTCGAATCCCCCTTTTCTTCATTTTCATTCTATTTTACGTGTCCTGTATAGTCTGGTGAAAGATTGCTGTGTGGTGTTTTTCCCATGAATTACCATTGGACAGTCAAATTCTGGTGGTGGAATCTCGGATGGACCAAAGGCAGATGCCGTTTTCTTGCACACGTAGCCGAAATCTTCGTCATCGCACTGGTAGTCTGCCCACTTACCGGCATAGTACTTCCGTCCTGTGCTCTCTTTGCCATTCTGAGGGGGCAAAGAAACGGACAGAAAATGTCATCACTTGAATGGATGAGGGTATCAAAACAATGGACGAAAACTATTCTGCGAAGGCTGACAAAATAGCAAAAGCTTGCTTTCTTGAATCAGTTGTACGAAAATATGACCAAATATTCCGTCACTGCTTTGTTTTCCATGGTTGCACCGATACTTCTTTTATTTCATCCATCGATCCATGCTCAGCAGTCTGATGTTTGCAGATCAATTCAATTCAATTCAAATTTCATTTTATCTTTAGAAAAGAACATAGACATTTCACTTTCGTTGGTTACAGAGAATAAAGCAAAACAAAGTAAACTGAGAGCACATGAATATGAATGGTAGATGAAGTGGTTTTACATTACTACCCGATCTGCAAACATGAATCTATTGTTTTCAGAATTGCACTTGCGACCTTGTAGGGCGTGTCATTATGACTTTAGTACATTCATTTTGAAGAACTGATAATATCCCTCAGCATCTGGCCCCTCAATAAAGGCCTGGCGGAAAAAGGCCCCCTCACACTGTTATTCTCAGACCTAAGAGTGGAGAAATAGTGAAGAATCCCGAACTACAGCGTACCTGAGAGTACGTGAAGATGCAGTCCTGAGCCTCGGCGAAATCGTCCGGTTCGCCCGAGTTCCAGTTGGTGTATGTGACTTCTGAACCATCAACCCATTCATACGTCATCTGGTGCATGCGATCGTTCAACCCAAGCCAGGCTCCTTTGCTGGTCAAAACTTACGATTACAGAAAGAAAAAAGAAAAGAGAAAGCAAAACAAATGATCTAACGGGTAAATAATTTCGTCCGCGTATTGTTTTCCTTCCCTTGAGAATGCCTATACATCTTAAAGGGACTGTACAGTACTGGTTGAGGTGGGGATTCATGTTTTGAACATTCCTAATTGAGATAATGAGAAACCTCTTATGAAATATGAAAGAGCATGTTATCTTAAGAAGGATTCAACGTTTATTTGATGAAAATCGGTTTTGAAATGGCTGAGATATCAAAAAAAAAAGTGACAATAATAAAGGTGACAGGCCACGCCTTTTATTAGGATCTCTTTGTTTCATCTTGCTTTTTAATATCTCAGACATTCCAAAACCGATTATCATCAAATAAACTTTTGATACCCCTTAGAATTGCACGCTCTTTGACATCCCATAGAGCGGTTTCTGAATTTCTCACAAAACATTAAATGCTGAATCCTCACCTCGACCAGAACTGTACACACCCTTTAAGGTTCAACTTAAACACAGCATACACACGCAGATGGCATTAACAACTATACATAGATATGTCATAACTTGGCAAATGAAAAAAAAAAAAATATATATATGTAATATATATATATATATATATATATATATATATATATATATATATATAGAGAGAGAGAGAGAGAGAGAGAGAGAGAGAGAGAGAGGGGTGTGTTTTCAGTTGCCAAACCCCTGGGCCGTCGCATCTTAATAGTGTACGTGTAGGTGAGAATAATGAAGAAGGGGTAGACGTAGCTTTTGAATCCTCATAATATGATAAAATCATATTGTTGGCTTCAAAAGCTACATCCACCGCCTCTTCATTATTCTCACCTATATATATATATATATATATATATATAAAGATATAGTATAACATTCATTGGTCATGGGGGGGCAGGAGCGCTTCAATGTGACATCATATGTGACGTCATAGTCAAGTTCCAAAGGCGGTCATGTCGAGATGTCTATTGGACATCAACTGAAATCATCTTAAATCACCACAGTACATAATTATAATGCAGCTCTGGTGACCTCACCCAGGTTGACTGAATGGGAAAGAGTATTTGTTTTTGTTTTTGTTTTGCTCTGCCCCGTATTGGTTTGTTCGTATGTTTGTGTTGCCTTTAAGACAACTTGTAATACTTGGAAGAAAAAAAAAAGAAAAAAAAAACCCTATGACCGGGTAATAGTTTAAGCTGCTCCCGAAAAGAGCGGCAAAGCTATGCATCGCAAGTTACCGTCAATGACAGTTCTACATGAGCCAGAGTATAAAGTATCGTATTTGTCTTCTTTTCTTTCTTTCGTTTCCTTACGCTTCTCCTTGTTGTCATAAAGCATGTAGTTGATGGTCCTCTGGTCATAAGAAGAGAGTACTTGAGCGAGGCGGCCCTGTCTCTTCTGGCAGTCAGCGTTAGCCTCTGCCCAAGTCAGCGCCTCGTTGACAACAGTAAAGGTTCGATCTGAAACAAGAAGACACCATTGAATTTAATCAATATGGATCATGAGTTGTTTTACGTCGTCCCCTGCCGAGGACTGAACGATGAGGATACATGTTTAACGTGCCTTGCCTATTGGCACAACTACAATGTACGAGACCGTCGGCTCTATAATTGATAATCTTTGGTCTTGTTCATCGAGCCAAGTCTGAACAGCTCCTCAAACATGTACTCCGATATGCTGTGATGTCACTACAGTGATACTAAAAAGAGAGCTGTCGACTTCATCAGACAGGAGACTTCTTTATTAGGCTTTGGGATGTTATTCATCACAATTCGCTCTTGAAAATTTAGCAAGCTAACGCTGGGAAAGCATCCTCGAATACAAAGACTTAATAATAGTGATAATGATAATGATAATAATAATAATAATAATACTAATACTAATAATAATAATAATAATAATAATAATAGATGTTTTCTTACATAGCGCATTTCACACTTGTTTAGTATCTCAATGAGCTTTATAGATAATATTACCCAGGTCACTGGATACATTATTTCCGACCATTACTGACAGTGCTCACTCTCCACTCTCCAGAATCGACTTTATCGAATAAGACATATGTATGTTCACTCAACATGTTTCCAACGGAAATGGTCGATTCTATCCAATATCCTAAAATTCTTCTTAAATTAAAGTAAAAAAGGTTTTCAAATCGTAAGAATTCTAGGACTTATATCTTATCTCGTAATACCTTAATCATCGACCTTTCGGACAATTATCAGATATATTTGTCAACCGCAAGGCAAGACCTGGGCCCCGTTTCATAAAACTTGTTATCAGTGACAAGTTGTCTGAGTTGTTATAAGCTACTGAAATCCTTGCATATGACAAGTATGATTGGTCAAGAACAAATTTGTCACAGAAATGTGGCGGTTGTCACTGATAACAAGTTTTATGAAACGGGACCCTGGACTCATGTTCTATGTGTTGCCATTTTTCTTCTTTTTATGTGTGTTTTAACCTAATCATGATAGAGTAATAACGGGAAAAAGGGGGGATTTTACATTGAGTTCATGGCAGAGACTTGTGCGTACCATTATCTCCAGTGTACTGGCTCTCCGGGTCAATGTTCTCGCAGATGTAGCGTTCTGCATTCCCGCAACCCCAGTCATACCATTCGAATTGCTCATTGTCCGAATCAGAATCATCCTGTGGACTTTAGAAAACAAGACAATGAAGGGATAGAGCATGAGTTCATGTATGAAAGGAACACACAGGCAAGACCGGCTTATAATAACATCTAGTGGTTAATGTCCACAAGCAACTACGAATTCTCCAGAATCACATAGCCTGAGAAATGCACGTATATTGATAGAACCATACAAGGAGCATCATGGACCCCTTGAACGTTAATGAATCACAGAGCAACGCCTGGCAATAATGATCATGCTTACAACGATTTCTGCAGAATAACTTCGTAAAGAAGTGGCAAAAACTTGCTTTATTACCTTAAGTTAGTTTACAGTTTACTGTTTCGCATTTTCCCACGAAGTAAACACTTGATGTTGCAGTCTTCATGGGGGAAAAAAATGTTATAATAATTATGATCTACACGCAGTCTGGCTATGAGAACTGTTCAGTTAGACACCACAGTTAGACACCACAGTTAGACACCACAGTTAGACACCACACTACTTCAAAAAAAAAGAAAATCTTGAATGGATATACAACGTGGAATTATCTACTAGTAGACGTCTTGCGAACCTTTCCGATCCCTTTTCTGAAGGTACATTATGTACCAAAATAGCACATGTATCTATTTTCAAAGTCAAATTATTGTTTGAGGAATCTTACAAGCAAGCACATGTAAACAATGGTGTACTGGTTTGAAATAGAATTAAAAATGCAGTTTTATGATAATACGACTGACATGGATGAAGTGAAACGAGTCTGCCAAGTTTTGTTGGGATAAAAAAAAAAAACTTCCGGGACAACTCTGTTTCGGAGTTTACCATAAAGATATAGCATTTATTTGTATCTCTGTTAACAATTACCTGTGCCTTTATTACATGTTATTTTGTTCATTATATTGTTGTACTGATTTTGTAAAATCATTTGTATACTCAATATTTCATTGTATCCAAAATTTGTTGGAGATAAAATAAAACAAATTTACATTGAATTATAATATCATAAACATGGATAGACGTTGTGTTATGCCATCCAAATCATGGCAGTCGAATACAAAGATTAAGTATAGCCTATTCCATGTCTCCTTAATGACTTTATGCTGTGATACCAAAAAAAAAAAAGCCGCCCACATTCAAGGAAAAAAAAAATATGAAGTGTCCCCGCCGGAAGTAGCATTTAGTAGCAAAATGCACAATATAGGTAAAAAGATGAAGGTCAAAGGTCAAAGAAGTCAAAGGTCAAAATTCTATGTAGAAGTTTTGAAGCCCTCACCTAGTGCCATCACATAAAGCAAACGGAATCGAAATCGGGTTAGAAATGGCGAAGGAGTAGCATTTTGTAGGCAATGTGCAATATAGGTCAAAAATCAAGGTCAAAGGTCAAAGAAGTCAAAGGTCAAAATTCTGTGTAGAAGTTTTGAAGCCCTCAGCTAGTGCCATCACTTAAAGCAAACGGAATTGAAATCGGGTTACAAATGGCAAAGGAGTAGCATTTTGTAGCAAAATGTACAATATAGGTCAAAAATCAAGGTCAAAGGTCAAAGAAGTCAAAGGTCAAAATTCTGTGTAGAAGTTTTGAAGCCCTCACCTAGTGCCATCACATAAAGCAAACGGAATCAAAATCGGGTTAGAAATGGCGAAGGAGTAGCATTTTGTAGGCAATGTGCAATATAGGTCAAAAATCAAGGTCAAAGGTTAAAGAAGTCAAAGGTCAAAATTCTGTGTAGAAGTTTTGAAGCCCTCACCTAGTGCCATCACTTAAAGCAAACGGAATTGAAATCGGGTTACAAATGGCAAAGGAGTAGCATTTTGTAGCAAAATGTACAATATAGGTCAAAAATCAAGGTCAAAGGTCAAAGAAGTCAAAGGTCAAAATTCTGTGTAGAAGTTTTGAAGCCCTCACCTAGTGCCATCATATAAAGCAAACGGAATCAAAATCGGGTTAGAAATGGCGAAGGAGTAGCATTTTGAAGCAAAATGTACAATATAGGTCAAAGGTCAAGGTCAAAGGTCACAATTGAAATTCTGTATAGAAGTTTCAAAGCTCCCATGTAGTGCTATCATATAAAGCAAACAGAATCAAAATTGGGTTAGAAATGACGAAGGAGTAGCATTTTGAACGTTTTGATCACACACGGACGCACACACGGACGGACAAAAAAAACCAGACATGAGTGCATTGCAACTGGCTTTATAATGGAATGAAAATCTTACGCCATCATGCCGCAGCGTTCACCATCTGTTTTATAGTTGTTCGGCTCGCCAGCGTGCCAGTCCGTGTATGTCTGTGGCGTCTTACTATCCGGGTCACCTCCCGTCACCCAGGAATTCTCGGACTTGATGTCATTCACACCCAGCCAGAAGATGTCGGGATCTTAAATGAAAAGGTGCAGGAAAGAGAACGAGAAAGGGAAAGACAGAGACAGGCATACAAGCAGAGAGTAGATAAATAATTACCATGAATCTGACGGTATTCATGTTCTGTCTTCGTGCTTTAATCGTCAGTGCATTGCTTTTCTCCTAATACACTAAATAGATTTATTAGGAGACTTACAGGAAATTGGTGTTTACGCCGCCCCCCCCCCCCCCCAAAAAATGATTATATTTTGTTGATGTATTCAAGTACTTGTAAGATTATTTTGTAATATGCACGTCGGCGTGGTGAAGTGTCATGTAATGATGTCATTTGAAGCTCTGCATGTGCTTAGTTACTTCGTCTCAGCTGTCAGTAACCCGAGGCAAGTTCGTTCTCGCCCCTATGTTTTTGCCGACCTAGTTTAAGTAGTCATGTCACACTGCCATCTCCCGGCTAAACAACCACGCCGATTGCAACAGAAATCTGTCGAGCATGTGCCAACTGGTATAGAGTCGACGTGCTCACTGCCACGGTCCCCTGGACGAGAACCACGTCTTTGTCTCATCAATCTTTCCAAGCTTATTGCTCGGATTCTCACAGATGTCCGTCTTTAATCAACTGATGACGTCAAGTCCGAATAGACTGGATAATAGTACATCAAATATCATGCATCCCCGTTAGATATGAAAACGCTTGCTAATGACTACCGGTTAGCTAGTCCAAATGTTGCCCAACAGAGCTTTGTGGTACGAGTGATGCATGGAAAGCGGATTCACAGTATTCAAATGTGTCTTAAAGAGCAGTTCCTTAAAACGAACGAACAGGGGCCCGTTTCATAAAACTTGTCATAAGTGACAACTGCCACATTTCTATGACAAATTTTCTCTCAGCCAATCAGACAACTTGTCACTGATGACAAGTTTTATGAAACGGGCCCAGGATCGATCAGTAAGACCTTCATGGAGAACCATGAGAGAGGAAAAAAGAGAAAACGTGTAGTCCATCAGATGTAAGGCCAATTTGACAACTAATGTTGTTTAACAAGATCTCTGCCTCGACTTACAGAAAGGGTCGTAGAAAGCATTCAGCAGTTCTTTCATCGTGTCTCGGTCGTCATCATTCAGCATGGTGGCCATCGTGCCATCGTACTTCTTGCAGTGGTCCTGAGCTTCTGCGAAGGTCATGGACTCTCGGTGAGCCGTGTAGCGGCCGAGCTGCATGTCGCCAGAGTTGTTCTCGTCCTCACAGACCACCTGGTACCGCGACTCGCAGTCTGCATCGTTCCACTGCCAGTTCCACGAGTACCTTTCGGGGAAGACGGGCAGTGAGAAACCACGTGAATAAGGGAATAGGTTATGTTGTGATGTCTCCTCTCCATCACTCTCTTTTTTTGTCGTTTTCTCTCTCCATCTCCATCTCTCTTGAGATCACCCAGTGAGAATGCTAAAATGAAAACAATCGTCTTTCAGAAAACAAAAATAAGTCGACTCACTTTTTTTTTCATTGCGTGAACTGATTAATAGCCTTAGATTCAGCGTGGGTCATGACACTATTAGAAATCGTATGACGTCAAATGGGTCGTAGTACTTATCGTTACCCTTCCCTTTCTTGTCACGAATCCATCTCGTACAAACACAACAATGACGCACCCTTGTACGAGCATTCGCCTCTAGTGTTTCAAACTAACTCACACGCATATGCACGGACAAACATAAACACAGCTCTACCTCAAAACCTCATCACAGGCCAGAAAATTTCAGCGTGCATGATGAAATAATTAATGATTAATGATTACTATTTAAACGCGCGTACGGTCAATAACTTACAACATGGCAACACAATCTTCGCCGTCAGCTCCGAAATTGTCGGGCTGTCCGTCCGCCCAGTTGGTGTAGCTGATTGGTGTTTCTCCCGTCCCGTTTCCAAAGACCCACTGATCTTGGTTAGTGATGCTGTTCGCTCCAAAGAAATAATACTCTCTGCCGGCTGTAACGTCCAAAAACGAACAAAACAACAGCACGAAAAGACGATATATGTTATCAGAACATGGAAAAGATTTATATATCTTACTAAAAAACACCAAGGGCCCTCAATCACCTGTCAAACTTGATGGCTCTGGATCAACTCCGCCGCTTGTTTATAACTTTGTAAAGGCTAACCTGACAAAGACTTCGAAGAGGACTATCAGTTGCTGCTTTCCTATGGTTTCAATCTCATTGTCCGGACTGACCAACGTTGAATTACAACCTATGGTCATTCTATGTCCCGAGAAATAATTATTATTATCTTTGCTAGCACGGCCATATTTAACTAAACGCACCCTGCATTTCAATGTGACTCCTGTTGTATACGTTGTATCCCATTTCTGCTCAGCGCATCATTGACAAGATACTTACAAAGTTTGAGAGTAAGTCTTCAGTTTCAAGAACATGAAGATTTTCCCCTAACCTTCTTCAAGCTTGCTGACGATGTGTTTCATCTCTTCGTCACTGTGCACTGAGGCCAGCGAGGAGTCCAGGTCTTCACACGCCCTGGAAGCGGTGTACCAATCCGTCTGGTCCTGCTGAACCAGGTAGCAGTGCGAGCCGTAGCGAGACCAGTCCGTTGGGCAACGAATACCAGGGGCTAGTAAGGTATAAAAATAATGATAACAACAGCAAAACAATAATAAACAGAGCATCTGCCATGATAACTGGAGATAATGCATGTATATGATGCATACAACCTTTCTTTCAATCCCATAATAAATTTCCAAGCTTTCACTACATAATTATGTTTCTGCCCATAACACGTATAAGACATAAGTCTGGACTTCTAGGTTGATCATATTCCTTGAGCACTGAACATATTCCCTAAGAACTGGTAACAAGTGGTTGGAGGACAATATCGCATAACCGATTAAAATCAGGCATTAGGCGTTTTCACATCAGCCCGATAAAAATCCAAGCTCGAGTTATTTTCCAATTTCCCAAGTCAGAAAATAGCGCGCTATTTCGAAACATCGAGCTGATGTGAAAACGACTATTGATTACGTCCTCTCATAAATAACTTTTCCTGCATTTCAGTTTGCTCTAATACACACTGTGGCTGGAACTGAGTCTTGAGAATGGGAAATTACAAGGAACAGACATGGAATTTTAGTGAAGGCTGTAATGAACGTATATAATAATATTCTTGGTCACATTTTCTACTCTACGTGGAAAAGTTGAAGGTGTATTAAACAAATTTTAATTTCAAATTTTAAGCAAAACCGAGAGAGAGGGAGAGAGAGAGAGAGAGAGAGAGCAAGAAGAAGACAAAGAAATGTACAAAAACTAACCAGTGAAACTGAATTTTCGACAAGCTAAACGAATATCATCAAATCAAGATAACGGAAAAACATTAAAAAATAAGAGGAGGGATTCATTGCCATAAATACATACCAGGAACGTACAATCCATCCAAACAGATGAATGGGATTAATCAGATGACTCAACCACACAAAAAAGATGTTATTTTCTCACTTTACCCCTTCAATGTCAATGGTTAATGCAGTTGTAGAACGGATACTAGTGCCGAATTAAACACTGTATCCTATAGTGTCTTCCGTTCTGATTTAGTATGCCTTCTGTTTTTTGCCTCATGTATAGTACTTTTTGCCTCATGCGTAGTCCTCTTTGTTTACCTAGCGTTGTTGGTTCCATGGTTGTGAACGGTTTGTCGCCTGGATAAGGGAAGAAAATAGGAGAAGAACATGACAGCATCTCTTTAATCACTTTGGTTCCGAATGTAAGAGTTAACTGAGTACTATGATTACGGTAAGTGTTAATGTTGGGAGCTATCAGTCTTAACTGCAAGAACCTGTATCACCTAGTGAAGGCACATATCGAGAGCATGCAAGTTCATATGGCAGTAATATTATTTTGTATACATTATGGGCGAAAGATGTTCGTTTAGACATATTCAAGGCGCGACAAATGACAATATTTTGAGGCATCATTTGTCGGCAAGATGAGTTGACATACAGATTAATGGCCATAAAAGAAGATGGAAAGGTAGACGTAAGCTGCAAGGATTGGTAAATATGATAGAATAAACTGTCACGTGGGCATAAAGGTAGAGATGAGTCAATTTACTCAAACGGTGAGATAAAGCTATAAAGTAGATAGCTGGGTTTTTATCGATGTAGATTTTGATTCATCCATAGCGTGTAAATCAAATCTGTACCCGCCAGCTAGACAGAGCTGAAGAAGTGACTCGGACGAGTCACGAAACTGTTCTCTCCGTGATTTTCACAAGTAAGTCCAGTCAAACAGATTTAAACTACACGCTTTTTGATAGCTGGGTTGCTTTCTAATCGCGAGTCTTGGGTTCAACGTCCAGTGAAACCAGCAGAGATGAGGGGTAGATATGCCATGTCCCTGTACAGGGGATCCGCCTTTCATACAACTACATTAGCAAATCGATGCTGTCCTTTGGCAATAGTTTGCCAAGAAGTCAAGTCACTCATCATAATATTAATATGTGTGGATGATGCATGGGTAAGTAATTATTGACCCTTTTTGACTGGATATTAACTGCTCTTACTTCGCTTCTTGCAGATGTGTGAGAAAGTCAAATCGCAGTCCTCGTCAGTCCACTTGCCGTCGATGCCTGACATCAAAGCACAGGCCTCGGTCCCGTGCACATTGTCTGGCTGACCTGAGGGAAACGGAGATGGCGCTCATAAGTATTTATAACAAAATTCTGTCCCCTTACCTACCTATATTGTTGAATATCCTAAACCAATACTAGCACTAACTATATCCGAGGATCAGAAATCCTACTCGAATCAAACTAAGACAAGAAAACGTATGTTGATATGTATTGATGTTCAGCTAGTTAGCTATTTAGATCTACACTGTTCTTAAAGGGGATGGCAAGTAACTGATCAGAGGGAATCAGAGGAAATGCTGGGGGATGATTGTTCCAATTCTTGTGGGATTCATTCAAGAGTACATTATATATCTATCGTTTTGTGAAAATTATTTGCTTCAGAATGGTCTCATATTCAAGTAATGTGCAGTTTAATGTTTCCATGTTAGCATGCCCGTACAGTGACGGGGCATTAAACTGCACATTACTTGAATACGAGACTGTTCTGAAGCAAATAATTTTCACACAACAATAGATATATAATATACTCTTAAATGAATCTCACAAGAATTGGAGCCATCATCCCCCAGCATTCCCACCGATTCCCAATGATCAGTTACTAGCCATCCCCTTTAAATTTATTGAAGTTTTCGTTTGAACAGGGAAACAAGATGGAAGAAAGTGCAATACAGTGTAGTTGAAATTGAAGTTTTAAAGGCATCAATTGTTACTTTCATAACTCACAAAGACCTGCATGCATTTGGTTTGTCCATCGCCATATATCACGTGTACTTGTTTTTTTTTTTTCGTTGAAAAGACAAGTGTATTACATCCCCCCTCCCTAGAACAGTAAGACATTCAACATACACATGGTAGACTGATAACAAAATTAATCATATTTCGATTTCACGTTTTCAAAATAGATAATGTGATAGTCATGGTCGCGGTGCTTAGGATGATTGTTATCTATAGTAATTATCCTGACTACGTCTTCATTGACAGAAGTATTTCAATCACTGGTATTTTTCTGTCACTTCCATTGATATTGCTATATCTAATGTCAGTGTGATCTCGTCGTGGTCATCGCCATCATCATCATCATCACCCTCACCACCACCACCACCACCACATCATCATCATCATCATCATCATCATCACAACAATCATTACCATCATTGTCACAATCTGACTTTTTCATACAATTTCTATCATGTTTATTTACCCGGCCCCCAGTGAAGGTAGGCAAACGGACTTCCGTCCGTCCACTCCCACCCGGCCTCCTGCTGTATGTCCGTGGCCCCGATCCAGAACCCAAGCTGATTCAGATCTTGCACCATGCCTGTGTTTGAGATAGAAACAGAAGTACATGTAGCATATCTGGCCATCGAAAGTACTTTCTCTTGTACATCCTCTTCATGCATTCCAGAAGCTATTTATAACCTATCTAGAAAAGTGATATACATACTTGTAAAAACATGGCTAGAACTCAAATAGGTTTTTAAAGTTTTCAGTTAATAAGTAGGCGTCTTCACTGTGACTTCACTGTACAATATCCTTTAGTGAAATTTCCTGCCAAAGACGAAAGAAACCGTTACAAACTTCAAAATGCCACTATAGTGATAGTAGTAATAATAATGTCTTATTTATCCAGGGTAGCCTCTTCAGCGTTGCCACTGCTCTACCAGAGGGCCCTGCTATTATTATTACCCTAGCGTTGCCAGGTACCCATTCATACACCTGGGTCGAGAAGGACAGTGGGTAAAATCATTTTGTCCATTTTTATCCAATATTCCATAGCGCCCCCACTGTCATTAAAATGAAAACAAATAGCTAGATATTCAAACAAATTATTAGATAAACTAATGGTTCAATGAGATAAACCAAAGGTGCAGAGACAAGGTCATAAAACGGCAGGAGAGGCTGCGGCAGTCTGCGGCGGATTACCGAAGAGAAACGTGGACTCGGATTCCGACGTGATGCTGGTGAGTGAAGCGCTCTCAGCGGCACACTTCTCCTGTGCTTCCTCGAAGGTTTGTTGGGTGTTTGTGTCCACCTTGTAGCACCATTCCTCCGTCGGGCCCACCATCCAGTCGTCACCGGCACATAGTTCTATCAGGATAACATAGGCAGACCCAAGACATGGATTATAGACTGACTTTTCACTATTGTGGTGGATCAGCTTCAGAAAGTTTTTAACTCTACAGTGTGATCTTCACAACAACCTAGAGAACATACAAAAAAGGTTTGAGCATTATGCTGTCATATCATCGGTTTTAACAACTTATCAATAAACCATCTTTCACCAAATAAGTATGATTATGTCTAAACTTTTGTTTCTGCAGTCAAAGTAGTCCTTTCACTATCTTTCACCAAGGAGTATCCATAACCGTAAATTCCCTTCTCTTTTTGTTATTGCAAGTGAAGTGTAGCACCCAATTCTAAAGACTTAGGTATTACTATTTCCCCATTTAATAGTCCCCAACTATCAGTGGAGGGGGCTCACTTTCCAGTTCCCCCAAAGAGAGTCAGAAAACAAAGAGAACAAACAAGAAAAATCAGACCGAATCTAATCAACCGCCGCAAAGAGTGGAGACATATCCAACTTTTTGGAGTGAAAGGGGCAATGGGACGACCTCAAAGCTTCCCTTACCCTCAACCTCACACTCTGGAATGTCACAGTACTCTGCCACGATACCGGACGTTCCCTTGTAGTAACAGAAGGGAGCATATCTGAAGAAAGTCGGATTTCGGCAATAATTCTCTTCAAGACCTGTGCCATGGAAAGATTAAGAGATATGGTAAAACAAAATAAAACAAAGCACACATATATACACACATACAGAGCAATTCATCAATTAAACACTGAACAAAAATAGAAAGATAAGATTGTATAGATTGATTATGATCGACTGTATGTATGTGTATTCAGCAAAGGTACCCCAGCTCCTTCACACGGTATAGAATTAGAGGGATCGTATAGTTTTGGTTGAGACCTAAATTCAGGTTTTATAACATTTTTTGGTGAGATAATGAGAAACCTCTTCTGAAATATGAAAAAACATGTAATTCTATGAGGAATTCAACGTTTATTTGATGAAAATTGGTTTTGAAATGGCTGAGATATCCAAGAAAGAGCGGTTCTAATAGTGTGGGAGTCACACTATATTGCGATCGCTTTGTTTTACTTTGTTTTTGGATGTTTCAGTCATTCCAAACCCGATTTTCATCAAATAAACTTTGAATTCCTCTTAAAATGGTATGCTCTGTACTACATGTATGTCATAAGTGTTTTCTTGGTATCCCGCAAAAGTTAAAAGCCAAATTCTCATTTCCACCAATACTGTACCAATGTGTCCATCCCTTTAACCGTTGACCAACTTAATCGTTTGAATGTATCATGTTATCGTCTAATCGTGTTATCACTTATTGTGCAAATAGGGACTGTTCGCTCAGTTGACATGATCAAACATAGTTACTCGAATGTCTCCTTCTCGGTTACTGTTGTAATATGAGGATATATTTTGGGACGATTGGATAGTTTTCGGGGGGGGGGGGGGCAAACATCTTCACAATGAAACAAGTTATACTGCGCAAACTTGAAGATTATTACTGTTGTTGTCACAGTTATTTCTCCATGAGAGATTAAAAGATGAATCCTTGTTTTTAATTAATTGTTCTTGTTGTTGTTATTGTTCTCTGTGATTCAAGCTTATCCATATACATAGTCTTGATAAAACATCGCAGCATTGAGATACACTGACAAAACGAGCGAATCGTTCCTCAACGGAAAATATTTCCCCTCGCTCTCTAAATACTTCTCCTGTGAAATGTTTTTCTCTTTGGGGGTAAATACTGAATTTATCATGAGCTGTGATGACTGTATGGATATATTTTGGTCATGAAACAGACGCTGCTTTTACCTGAATTAGGATATCTGTCCGGTGTGTAAAAAGTGTCCTTCCACTCCAAACAGACATGACCTGACGCAGTGGTACGGGCCGCACCCCGGTAAGAAGCCCCATCATCCAGAGCGTTGTAACAGCCAACGTCCTGGGCTAAATTGTCACGTACCAAAAAGACAAACACAAAACATTTTATCCCATTGCACCGTCAAATTCTTGTGACCACATGCACCTGGTAAATCTTGTAAAAATACATTATGGACATTTGCATAACAATAGAATACAATGTGTAGCAGCTTAGTCATTGTTTGTGGGAATTCTGAAATCAACAGTATTACTTTTGGCCCTGATAAACATTATTGCAGCGCATAATGCATACAGGGAACATTTCAATACAAAAGAAAACTAGGTATTGGGAAACAGCAATGTTTCACAAATCAAGTCAATAGCCGGGTTCACACGTACAAATTAGCGGGATGACGATCGCGATGCAAATCTCGAGATTTGTATCCCGCTAATTGATGTACGTGTGAACCCGGCTATTGAAGTGATGTTTAAGATCTCACACTCATCTATCATTACACCGAGAAGAGTTAATGTTGTGAAACAGAAAATGTATTCAAAGTGCAGGGAAAAATACTTTACCGAATGTAGAGCATATTAAATCTTTGACAATGTCAGATTGCATTATACGGAAGATTACATGAAAACATTTTACTTTCTGTCTGTTTGTTTTGTTTTCTTACGATTGCATTCTGGTACGCCGCAGTAGCCCCAGTCCGTCCTGTTATTTCGGGGATCGTGGAAATAGCACCACGGTGCGGCGGCATCGCTCGGGTTTCTGCAGTAGTTTTCCTCAAGACCTGTTGGTTATCGTTGGGCATGGAACATAGATTATGTAAACCACTGAGACATCAAAGAACAGCAACAATGTGTAGCTTCATCGACCTTGACTACAGAAAACTATACAGTATGTCCCCAAAAAAATTACAATCGGATTTTCGCATTGATAACACCCAATATAATTAAAGTGTCTAAATGCTACTTCAGGATCTTAAAATATGAAATCCTAGCTATATTTTGCAGAAAGCCCCATTCAATTTGGTTAAGCGGTCACAGAGAAATGTGGATTGTTGTAAAGCACGTCATGAGTCTGATTCGTCCAAGTTTAGCACTTAGATGATCTTGGAAGCGCAAATTAATGTGTGAACACAATAGACAGAACTTGGAGTGAAGAGATTCCTGACATGCTCTACAAAATTGTTCCTCATTTCTCTTTGACCATTAAAGCAAATCAAATGGGCTTTTCTGTAAGATGTGGGCACTGAGTTATAGCTTCATACCCTGAAATCGTATTTGGATTAATTCACTATTTTCAAAGTTATCGTTGCGGAGGGTATCATTGTAATTTTGGGGGGACAAACGGTAGATGAATCCGACTTCAGGGCATTGTAACTTATGGCGGCCGTTACTGGGAATCTTCCTACGAAGATCAAAAACACTGTCAATGGGTTATTCAATGAGCCAGGTGCGTTTCTTTGTCAGTGCATGAACTATCTTTTGTTAGGCATACCTGAAGTCCCTCAGTTAGAAATTACCATAAAAACAGTCCCCAAACCGAATTGGTCTACAATCAGCAGTATGAGCAGACATTTATTTTCTCAGAGAAAAGATAGCTCCGGTTTGTTAGGACGGACGTCCACTTGGGCGCGGAAATTTTTCTCTCTCCCGAAGGTGCGGAAACGCCCGGACATGTTTAGGACAGTGAGCGGACACGTTCAGGACCGTGCGCACAGGTTGCCGAAGGAGTGCGGAATACCAAATTTGCATTCCGGGTCTTGTCCGGGTCTTGTCCGCGCCCTAGTGGACGCCTGGTCTTATCCGAAAGAGTGAACGCAGCAAACTCTAACTTCTTAATTCCAAGTAAAGGGTTATTTAGGATATCTATGAATTCACGAAGTGAAAAAGAAATATCTTTGTAATTTCGACATCTCAGACCTCTTCAAGTGAAAAAGCATGGATCAGAAGTAGAAGTCAAGAATTTCAGGGGAAAAGAAAAACTGTCGAATTGCAAAAACAAAACTCGGAGATGGACAAACGCAGATTCAAAAGCTAAACAAGGCGGGCGATGAATCTAGAATAACGTTGCATGGTTTTCTACAGCCCGCTAAAATGAATAACACACTGACCGTAAGTCATGTTGCGCTGATAGTAGTCGGTGTGGCCATCTGGTATGATGTCGCCGTCCTGGTCGTTGTACTGACTCAGTGAGCAGAGCGACTGGGTGCCGGAAGAGCCCGAGTAGTAGTTGAACGACTTGCAGAAGTGCGAGTGGTCGTGCAGGCACTCGTACGCGCACTGGCTGAGAGAGATGTCTTCGATGACCTCGGAGACGTCACGGATGGAGTGGAAGGTAGTCACGGCGAACTCTTTCTCGGGTACTTTATGAGAAGTTATGAAAAGTGGTTGCTCTTTCTCATTGCAGACGTTCGCATGAACAATAACAACAACAACAACAACAACAACAACAACAGCAACAACAACAACGGCAGCGACAACACCATAGATAACTCTCTTCCCATGGTGAAGGCATAAAAAGTAATACTTTGTCTGGTATGATTAGAATGGCATTAAAATAATGCTGCATGATATGACATATAATCATAATTGTGTCATGGCCGGCTAACACGCACTCTTTCTTCACGTCACGTATGGAATACACTCTAATGCACAAAGAAGGTCAATAGTAAAACGTTGTCTCCACATGTTTGAAATGATATAAACAAATAACATATACATACATTTTTTTTTCTTATTTGCCAAGAATATTATTAGAAACGACCTACATTATCTGAAGTGTTATGACTTATTTTTCTGTTCGGGAAAGATACTTTTGACATATTCGCAGGTAAGTAACGAGTGTTAAGACTCACCTGGATAGAACTCGTCAATGAAATCAACCCAGTCTAAGCAACTCCGACCAATAGTTACGTAGTTGGCCTCTCCACGATAGGTCGAACCCCGACCAACGTAACATCCAACGTCATCTGCAACGAGATTGATCGCAACATTTGAAAGCAAGGGCTTCAATGTCAATGACAACTTAAACATCAGAAGTGATTTTCCTGTGATGTATTGGACACTGTTGGATGTGGGCTTCAGATTCTTAACCCTTGGTGCACTTTAAGTGCCAACGGGCATAGAGAAGCCCATCGGGTCACTTTGGCCCGAATTCAAGAAGGTGGTACAATTGAAACCATGGTTTAAACCGAGGACAAATTGTATGGAGCGCCAAGTGTCGTATGGCCTATTTCGTTACGAAATCAGTCATCTCGTCGACGAAATGACCATTTTGTAACGAAATGACAACATTTCGTCGACGAAATGAAATGACTGATTTCATAACGAAATAGCCCATGCGACACTTGGCGCTCCATACAAATTGTCCATAGTTTAAACCATGGTTTAAACCATGGTTTCAATCGCACCATATTCGTGAATTCGGGTCTTTAAGTTTGTTTGGTTTGGTTTGGTTTTATTGTCCCATACTCTACATTTCACAAATTGAAAATAGACATATCAATAATTAAATGTGCAAATTGACACCAACAAATGCGAGAATGAATCCAAGTGAAATATGAGGAATCTACACAAAAGCATTATAGGCCAACTTGTGTGGCGTGGAATTCTAGTCGAAGTTGCTATAAAAAAAAAATGAGTTGCAACAAGGAATTATCAGCTGTCGAACACAATGCTCAACGTCCAGGGCACTGAGAGGGTTAAAGAGGAGATTCTGGGTTCGAACTCTCCTCTTATACGACTAATTCTTATCACATGACAATAATTATTACTAGAGCGAACGTCTATCTAAAACACGATTTTTCTTATGACAGGGCCTTATCGGAGCAGAATGTCTAAAACGTCTAAAACAGACCACAAATACAAACAAAACCACATCAAGACGGACAAGAAATGCTAAGAAAGAATCAAGAGTTCTGAGTTCACCCACTCGAACAGTGTGGCACGTCGCACATTTCTTGCACCAGTTTTAAATCAACGTCGACATAGCACCACGGCTCGTCATCTCCGCTAGGATTCCGGCAGTAGTTCTCGTCCAGTCCTGTGACAAACGTGAATAGTGCAGGTCATTCTTGTTAACATACTTCTCGACGAATATAGATAATAGCCCTTTGTTGACATAATATGTCAACAAAGGGCTATTATCTATATTCGTCAGAAATCAAAACATCATTCTGATTTATATTCATTATATACATAACTGAATCAGAAGAATGACACATCACATGGACGCATTATTGATTCAGAACAATTCAAGGGGGACATGTAGACATTTCAAACGACGATCCTTCCTTCGGTGAAAGCAAACTGGGACGATAAGTTCTATGGGGCGCCAAGTGTCTCATGGTCGCGATTTTGGAACGAGATCCCCGTCTAAACGTAACAAATGGAGCAAGAGAGGGAGAGGGAGAGAGAGAGAGAGAGAGATTAAGGGTTATATTAGTAAGCATAATAGGTCTACCTTGTGGATTTTGGCTTTTCAATACTACTATAAATCTAAGTGTAAGCCCACATCAGGTCATTGCGCATGCGTGCACCTGCCTTAACCTTTTCCCACTGTACTTCTGAAGTTGTGCTCCAGGAAATTATACCGACAAATTACCTGAATTGTTGTATGTTGTCGGGTTATACGGCATGGACGTAGCTTGATCCCAAGGCACACAGTCGCTGCCATCTGCTGCTGTGTTGAACGTTCCGCGGTAGTTGCGACCATTTCCTTCGTAACATCCGGTTGCTACACGCGGAAATGAATGGAGTTGGAAAGAGAAGGAGAGAGGAAAAAGTAAAGTTCAAATAGAATGAATTGGTAGACTGTTTTGAAGAGGTTGTATTGTAGTTCCTTGCTTGATTTAATTTTATTTGTAATTATGTCACAGATGTATGTGTAATGAAAGTTACTGAAATTCTAGAAATATTTGAACATAATGTTTTATTATATTGCTAAAAAAAAGGTTGTAAATGATGCCATACAGAGAATAAATCACATTAATCACACTAAAATCAAATTAAATCAAATTTCCTCCGGTTACAGAGCATATCTGAAGAGATAGTCTGACTCACTTCGTCAAGGAAATATATCATTTGAATATGTCAGATGATTTGGCGCGAATTCACGAACGTGGTGCGATTGAAACCATGGTTTAAACCATGGACAAATTGTATGGAGCGCCAAGAGTCGCATGGCCTATTTCGTTACGAAATCAGTCATTTCGTCAATGAAATGATCATTGCGTCAACGAAATGACAACATTTCGTTGATGTGATGATTATTTCGTTAACGAAATGGCCATTGTGTCGACAACGTGACTGATTTCGTAACGAAATAGGCCATGCGACACTTGGCGCTCCATACAATATGTCCATGGTTGAAACCATGGTTTTAATTGTACCACCTTCGTGAATTCGGGCCATTAAATCTGTAGAAAACTCATGCAGTGAATACAAACGATTGATGATACTGATCAACAATTCCATTGATGCCATCCAACGTTATTCAGTGTATTACTTTTGTGTAAAACAAACATGCCCACGTCTGTTGCATTTTTCGTACGATATAAATCCTTGTATCAAGCTAATGTTACACGTGCAAACTAAACGAAGTGAAATGAATAAGAACTGTCTTCTCATGTAGGGCGAAAAAAAAATAATGGGTGTCGATAAACAGACATTTTGCGTTTGGATGAATGAGGTGGAAACTGCACACTCACTGTTGCATTTCTCTATGCCGCAGGAACTCGACATATACCCGAAAATCATTTCGCTGTAATAACACCAGGGGCCATAGGAAGAGCCGCTAGGGTTTCGACAATAGTTTTCCTCAAGACCTGGCAATATGGAGGGAAAATACAAGGGGAAAATCCCAAATAAGTGGAATGAAGGAGAGTAATGAGAGAGAAAGAGACAGAAGGGGAGAGAGGAGAGGGAGGAGAGAGAGAGAGAGAGAGAGAGAGGAAGGGGAAGGTAGGAAAATATCACTCTATGTCCAAGTTTATAGGAAACACAAAGTTAAACAAACAAGAAGACATAATTATTTCTTTGAAATGGGACCTCCTAATATGCAGGATGTCAATAACTCAGGAACGCTCAATCCAATTTCAACAAGGCGAAATACAAGAAATGACATACATTATAACGGAGTCTAGTTAATGAAGGCCACCGGTTAAAAGAAACGAAACAAACAATTCCAAACGTTGTGCATAATAACAGGCACAAACTTACAACAAAGGGATATATCCTACAAGGTCTAGGACCAAGTGTTACTTATATATATGCATATATATATATATATATATATATATATAGAGAGAGAGAGAGAGAGAGAGAGAGAGAGAGAGAGGGGGGGGGGGTGGGAGGCAGATAGCTAAAAGAAGTGGAAGTGGGAGTAGAGATAAAGCTAACTCGTTTCATTTTGGTATTCCTAAATCCCTACAAAGTCTTTGTGACATCACAATTTGGTTTCTGCATGCAAAGGATTAGATCTATCTGAAATAAACGAGCTGGAGATGTGACATGCAAGTAAACTGTTCATCAACCTTCTTCCGGGAAAGTCTCCGGCCTGTAGTAAGCTCGGTTGTCCAGAGAGGACCAGGGGAGACACTTGTTCCCGCCGGAAGTCTCCGCTGCTTTTCCTCTGTACAGGTAGCCGTCACCCTCATAGCAATCAGTAGGAGCTAAACGAGAGACAATGACAGAGTGCGAGCCTGTCTAATAATCAAACATTAGAAATGACTTCCAGTACTCGAGTGGTTACATTTTACAATGCACTCCCGTCATAACGAACACGGTTATAACGAAATAACGTTGTAACGAAATAAAGATTCTGTTACCAAAGTTATCATCTTCCCTTGCCTTAGATTTTTGATATTGCAGGATAGAACGCTGAAATACGATCGTAAAAAAAAACATCTTTGGAAACGCCGACACAGTACAGACCACATACAGGTTACGTATTACTGCGCATCATTCTAAAACTGAAACCAAGACGTGTGTGCTGCTTTACACATTAATTTTGCTTTTATCATTGACATCTTCTTTCTCTCTTTCTCTCTCTCCCTCCCTCTCTCTCTCTCTCTCTCACACACACACACACAAACACACACGCACACACAAAGATTGTGTCTATAGAGTGTATAGGTTGTGTGTAACAGTGTACACTCTGTGAAGGTGTTTTTTTTTAATTGATATTGTAAACCTTTAAAGGGAGAGATAAGTAATTAAATTTGATATGATGTTACCGTTGCACTGAGGAACGTCACACTCCTTCCAGTCAATGTCCTCATCAGCGACATAGCACCATGGTCTGGGACCGTAGGCAGGATTGCGACAATAGTTGCCGTCCAGATCTGAGTAAAACAAAACCACAAAAGAGCAAGAAAAATATGAGTGTGCTTGTAAACATTGCAAAGCAAGTGCGATTCTCTTTTTTTTTGTTTCTTTTTAAGAAATCGAAAACAAAGTTCTTTATACCAGGCTATCAATAGTCCAGTCAAAATATGAAATGATCCCCAACTAATTGCAACAGAAACGATTCCACTTGCATTTGAACTGGAAGGGCAACTAAAATAACATATTAAAAGTTCCCTAAAATTCGAGTGGTGGATCAGTGTCTAATTTGCATAAATTCAAAATGGCCGCCATACAACCTATTTATGCCCATATCTCGGGATATATAACCCACAGAAAGTAAATTCCGGTGTCTAAACCTATGTTTTTTAGGTCAAGGAATACAATTTTGTTATCTGTAGCAACTTTCAAGCATCCCTTTATATAGTTTTTGCATATATTTGCATATAATTACATGCAAAATGGCCGCCGAATTGCCTTTGCAAGCCCGTATCTTCGTATACCATTAATGTAGTACACTCAGGAATAAGTCGCTATATATCTGGACATAAAACCCGCAGAAAATAGATTCTGGTGTCTAAACCTATGTTTTTTAGGTCGGGGAATACAATTTTGATATAAGCAGTAAATTTCAAACTTCCCTTTATACATTTTTTGCATATATTTGCATTCAATTAAATGCAAAATGGCCGCCATAATGCCACTACATCTTATATTTCTATCTGTAAAAGGTACCTAGTGATGGTGTCTGTGGTCTTAATTTTACTGCTGAGAATCACTGATGTAGAATATGTTCCACTCAGGAATAAATACCTATATTTCACAAAAAAAAATTGCATATATTTATACACAAATCTATTCAAATGCTACCGAGAATATAATTTCAGATATACGAATATGAGCTGCAGAACGTTAATTGTACTGTAATGTATACATCCAAGATTTCAAGGGAAAATTGTTATGATACCATTCACAACCTTGATGATTATCCTTGCACCTAGTGTTTATATTCTTGCATTGATTAAAAGTATTATATTACATTGTACTCACATTTTCTTGACATAAAGCCTCAGAACAGAAAACAACTGTAAGTAGCATCGAATAGAACATCTTTATTTAACTGTAATCTCAACGTAGCTTCCAAAGTGTGCTCAATAGGTAAACAAATGTTAAAGTCTCAAATTATGTAGTAGGAATCGTTAAAATATTTCATGTATATTCAATGTAGTATATTTTGTAATTTGCCCTCATGTTTACTGCTTATAATTGTGTCTATGTTGCAATTCATTATTCATTCCTTTTTTGTTGCCAAAGGGGGGGGGGGGGGGGGGGGCATGTCATCAAGTTCATGATTATCAATAAGCTACTCTACAAAAGTTTCATGAGTTTGGACATATCTCATATAGCTTTCAAAGTGTGCGATGATTTGTATCCATGTTTAGTCGATACTTGTGTCTTTTGTTGCAAAACTTTCGGTAAAGGCATGTTTATCTATGTGCAACATATGACAGTGATAATTTGTATGGAAGTGGATTTTGTCATATTTTTGCGCGGTTTCACCAGGTGACCCAGTGACTTACTGAAAATGTAAAACATTGTGATTTACAGCCAGATTAAAAAAAAAGAAAAAAAGGAAATGCCTTAACATTTCTATCACTATTACTCTGGATTCATCAGTCAATTAATACAAACAGCATCCTTCTCATCGGCTTCAAGCTCGTACAACACGTATGAATTCTTATAAATCTTACTTTTACCATTTTTCGCGTTGTACGTGTATCTCCAGCTTTATTAAAAGAAATGTTTCCTATTGCATTGAGGCTTCGCACTAATAGCATTTTCATCAACACACTGGCTTTTTTTTTTTTCGTTAATGCGAGCAGCATGAAGACTGAATTCAATTTGCTGGCAAAAAAGCAGTCTTAAGTCAGATTAAAAACAAAACAAAATACATAACATCATTTTCTGTTCCTGTTCCAAAAGGTCCCTTCCCTCCACTTCAGCAGCAGCTTTTTTTCATGTTAAACAGCGGAAGGGAAATGACATACAGTTGTACAATCATTGGAATTTGGACGATTTGAGGAAGATGTTTAATCAAAAATATGTTCTGATCACTACAGACAAAGCTGCAGCTATTAAGGAACTCCTGCAGGAAGTCTGATGCAATTGCAAGACAGGCTTTTAGCGACTGGCAGTGTATAGTTGCAGGGCAAACAGATTTGACTGCACACAACCCATACCAGTGGCAGATGTGGGCCATTATATATCAGACACTTGTAATGTTGTGTTTCTTAAATATGTGAGGAGTCAGATGATGCTGTTCTAATTGGTGACTAGGAATAAGAAGCATTCTCAAAAGACATCGACACAGTTTACAACAAACGTGAGACTTACCACGCTTCAGTATGAAATGGAGCCGAGATCCTGTTTGCTTTAAAGTTAATCAACTGCAATTTCACACTATCCTAGTCCAGAATTTGTGGTAAACGCATAGAACACTGTGAGTGTAAGCGAGTTTTGTGTGCTTGTTTTACACTTTTATCATTGATCTATATTTTCAGTGATCACATTACATACCTTGAGTATCTGTATTATCACAAGGTAGAAAATGAAAATAATGTACTGGAAACGAAAGAAAGTTTTCTTGAAATTAAGTGACTTTGATTCATGAGATTTTAAATTTATCTTAGCCAAAGGTTCAAGACAGCAAAACAAAGGTTCAAGCTAATATTGCAAATAGTCATCATTTATCTTCTGCCGTCCGGTCGTCAGTCATGCATACATTTTCAAAAATCATTTTCAGATTCTCTTTAAAAACCCCATGTAATGACAGATTTTCAACAAACTAGGCGAGTAGCATCCCAAGGATGATAGACTTTCAAGGTGTTCAAATAGACACCATGTCCAAAAGGTCCCAGAACCCCGAAATTAAGGAATCTATCATTAAAAAAAAAAAATCTCCCCTCACACACACACACACACAAACACACACACACACAAAGTAGAACCAGGTGTAACAGAGCTAGGTATAATGTACAAGGTTGAATATCTTGGAGACTGCATATAGTTTTAAGTTTACTTTCGCAATTTCATCTTCTTTTCGAAATATTACACATTATATACATATATATATATATATATATATATATATATATATATATACTGTATATATATGATACTTGTAGTCTGCGTGTTGGTACCAGTACAGAAAAGATGACGAAGTAGAGTGGTAATGCATTTCAGTCCAACAGTGCTCTTTAGCCAGACCAAATTTTCGACGATCTTTCTTCACAATTGTCATTGTCTACCCTGAGGAAGAGGAATGTATCCGTCGAAAATTTGATCTGAATAAATAGCACTCTTGGACTAAAATGCATTACCACCCTACTTCGTGTTATATATACATATTATATATATATATATATATATATATATATGTGACCCTGCACCTCAAAACAAACAAAAAGTCGCCAGACATGAATTTTTAGTTAAGACCATATTCTGAAAGAGCAGACTCTAAGCTTTAAAATGATGTATAACTCAAATCAAATGGACTCTCCTAACCTATCTAAATATTGGAAAGAAAGCACAAACTCAGGAAAAATGTGAACTGAGAAAAGAGGCTCTGAAGTACAGTGTCTATTCAAGCGCTTAATCTTTACCAAACCGTGCTGGCTGTGCGATGAATGGAACAAAAAACAGGAAGTAAACCACCAGAGTAACCACAATGAAGGGATTATCAGATTAAACTGAAATTAATCATGCCTCATTAACACATTCTGTCCATAATTAATGCCAACTTTCAAAGCAGTAACACTATCCTTTCAAAAGTTATTAGAGTTGGAAGTGAAGAGTGTGGACAAGGTTTTTCTGAAACGAAAAAGGGATTCTAAAGACACACCTACTCACAATATTCTACCAAAAATGTTCGAGATAAACTGCTAAAAAACACACTTTCCTGCCCGTTTTATGATACCAAATTTTAGCATAATGTAAAAGAAGACCTGCCCTTTCAGAAAATATGAAAAACTCAAGTTCGGCTAGGTTGACCCATTTCACTTATTTTCAGTCCTCACGCAAAATCAGTGTGTGCGACTTTATGTTCGTTTTGAGGTGCACGGTCACATATATATATATATATATATATATATATATATAATATATTACGTGTGGGCACTATGTCCCCCTCTGAATTTAGAGTTGCTTCTTTTATAAAACTAGAAGAGCATTGAGTAAATACATCAGTGAGTGTATAAGCATACTTTCAATATACTCATACTTGGGGCTAGAGCCAAATAGAAACCAATTTTCACACGTTCATCTTCACAAAAGGTGTGTTCGATTTGTTACCAAACTTGGCTAGTAGAATATTGGTAAAATGGGTACCATCTACCCCCCCCCCCCCCCCCCAAGACCACAGGATGCCCAAAGGCACCTAAAATCTGATCTAGGTGCGGCAGCCTTGAGGCTGGGACCAAATTATTGGGGACCAATTTTGATTTTTGATCCTCTTTTTTGAAAACACATGGTCAACAAACTAGTATTGTAGGTGCATTTATCGCTAGTGTCATGTATATCATGAACATCATGCCTCCCTGGGCCCTGGAAGTCCCTAAAGGCTTCCAGATATGGCCCTAGGGGTTCCCAAAGTCTTCAAATTTCCTCTCTCCCAAGTAATAGTTTGTAAGAATGCATGGAAGGTGAACTTGAGATACTCGGGTGAGGGATGGACCCCTGGGTCCTTTATTCAGAAAGTGAGTGAGTGACATGGTACCCTGATATGACAAGAACATTCTGTAAACAAAATGTCCAAACTCATGAAACTTTTGTAGAGTAGCTGCTTATGGATATAAGCTACTCTTAATTTGAATAGATTTATGTATAAATACATTATGCAAATGTTTAGTGAAATATAGGTAATTATTCCTGATTGGAACGTATTCTATATCAGTGATTCTCAGCAGTAAAATTAAGACCACAGACACCGTCACAGGGTACCTTTTACAGATAGAGATATAAGCCTGTAGAGGCATGATGGCGGCCATTTTGCATTTAAATAAATGCAAATATATGCAAAGAAATGTATAAAGGGAAGCTTGAAAGTTATTGTTTATATCATAATTCTATTCCCTGACCTAAAAAAAAGGTTTAGACACCAGAATCTATTTTCTGCGGGTTTAATGTCCAGATATAGGGTCTTATTCCTGAGTGTATATCAATGATATACGAAGATACGGCTATCACAGGCAATATGGCGGCCATTTTGCATGTAATTATATGCAAACATATGCAAAAACTATCAAAAGGGTGCTTGAAAGTTGCTACAGATAACATAATTGTATTGCTTGACCTAAAAAACATAGGATTAGACACCGGAATTTACTTTCTGTGGGTTACATATCCCGAGATATAGGCACAAATAGGTTGTATGGCGGCCATTTTGAATTTATGCAAATTAGACACTGATCCACTACTCGAATTTTAGGGAACTTTTAATATGTTATTTTAATAGCTCTTCCGGTTCAGATGCAAGTGGAATCGTTTCTGTTGCAATTAGTTGTGGGTTAACCCCCTTTTTGTCGTATTTTGACTGGACTACAAGTACCACGTTTTGATTTAAGCAAACTCAAAGCTCTCTATACATTACATTCTTTTTTCTTTTCTTTTTTTTCGGGGGGGGGGGGGGGGTAAAACTATAATACATGTATTATGTGTAATGATTACCCCTGTCTGTTAACGCATATCAAATCAACACAGCAAAAAGTGTGTATGTCTACTATCATGAATATGCAACATGCAAATTCGTGTAATACCTTATTATGAATGAACCACATGGTATAACTTCTAGAGAGAGATATCGCAGACATGGCACTCGAGGAATAAGGTCAGAGGCATCTTTCTTTCCTAGAGGGTTACGATTGATCTTACGCTCGATTCATTACGCGTAACTCGTTGAATCGAGCGTCGGTTTAATATCGAGTGTAAGTCATGTTTCATAAAGAGACTTACATTTGATTTCAAGAAAAAATCAAGCGTAATTTTCAGTAGATTTAGCGTTACTTGCGATCAGTCGCAGAGTTGTTTATGAAACGCAATTAGCGACTGATTGCAACTTAAAGGGGATGGCTAATAAGTGATCAGTGGGAATGCTGGGGACCATTGTTCCAATCCTTGTGGGATTCATTTAAGAGTGCATTATACAACTATTGTTGTGTGAAAATTATTTGCTTCAAAATGGTCTCATATTCAAGTATTGCGCAGATCAATGTTTCCAGGTTAGCATGCCTGTACAGTGGTGGGGCGATCGTTAACGGGCCCGTTAACGTAAGTCTGTTCCATAAAGATTCTTACGCTTGATTTAGAGCACAAAATCAATAGCAGATAGATCGATTCATTTTTTTTTTTATCCCATCAATCGCAATATCAATCTTGCGATCAATCCTTGTGAAACAGGTCCCTGGTATAAGTGAATTACTGTCTTGAATAATTCTTACGAGCGTCCGGGTAGTCAGTAGGATTGTAACGGCGGTTGGCGTCCTTCCAGTTCAGGCAGGCATCACCGTCAACGGTCACCTGTGCGTTGCCGAGATACGTCGAGTAGGGCTCGTAACAACTGACATCGGCTAGAAAGCAGGGAGTGGATGACCACAAGGAGGAGTTAAGTTTTTGTCAATAGTTACTTCGAGAAAAAAAGCAACATAATGACATACTACTAACCTCACAACTGCCATAACGCGATGCTTATAGAGCTTTATTTCAAAGAAAAATATACTCGTAATGGTAAGGTCCTTTTTCTTCACTTCACTTGTATCGCATTTTTTGACAGATTATCAAGATTGAATAAAAAAAAAAGTAAAATTTAATTTCCAGTGCTTTTCGTATCTCTTTGGTAAGTTATTGTTTTTTTTTTTTCCGGTTTTTGTTTTGATGTTGTCTAACATCATGTAATGAATTGATTTTAGAAATGAAGGACTCGTCAAGATGTTCCGCATCATTTTTTTTTTTTTTTTGTGTGTGTGTGGATGCGCTTTTGACTTTTAACATAAGAAAACAGAAAAAAAAAGAAGTATTGTCATTGAAAATTATGCCTATGAAATGTTCGTTTACTTACGTGGATTTGTTGGAGGAACCGGCGTTGTTGTTGCTGCAGCAAGAGAAGAAAAAAAAAGTTAAGGTGTTTGTGACAGTGATACAAGTATATCATGTGTGTATACATTACATTCATCTCGCAGGAGCAATGATTATAATGGCAGGCCTACTTGTCCTGCCACTACACCACTAACTACTTCTACTGCTGCTACTTCCACTTCTACTATAGTAGTATAGTTGTAGTAGTAGTGGTGGTGGTAATAATAGAAGTAGTAGTAGTAGTAGTCATGGTAGTAGTAGTAGTTGTAGTAATAGATAGTAGTAGCAGCAGTAGCAGCGACAGTAGTAGTGATAGGGTAGAAGGAGAATCAGCAGCTACAGTCGTGGTACCGAAAGAGTAAAACTTTATTTGAAGGCTTCCGTGGTCAGTGGTGGTAGAACGTTGGGTGGTAGAAGGCTTCGAGGTGCACCACGTATTCTTTCTGGAGTTTGTGAGTGGCCCTGAAAAGGGCCTACCCAATCCCAACGTTTCGGCAAGCATGTTCTCGCGGTTCTCAAGGGAATGAACGGCGAGAACATGCTTGCCGGAACGTCGGGATTGGGTAGGCCCTTTTCAGGGCCACTCACATACTCCAGAAAAAATACGTGGTGTACCTTGAAGCCTTCTACCATCCAGTAAAACTTTAGTTATAAAGATAAGCCAATAGAAATATCACGTATCGTAAAAATTGTACAAAACCGCTCCTGTTGAGACCGCTTTTATTTCTTTTTCAATCCAGTTATTCAACCAATATTGTCACAAGACCTTGAGATCATTTTCAACATCAATAATTCTGACCTTGCTCAGTGTGGCTATATGCTTCATAAACCCTATTTTGTAATCGCAGAATTTAAATGAGACGAACATACATTATCAACACAAACTCGTTGAATATTAACAAAGAGTGATCGATAAATGGCAGGTATAAATGTCTACTGCCCGTTGACTTGAGCAGCATAATTATCGTACCAGCCGCTTTCTTGCAGATGAATGAATACTGCGCGTCGCAGCTGATGTCATTCCAAACTCCAGAGGGCGTGACGTAAGGTCCCCTGACGTGTACGCATTCCTCGGTGCCTCCTCTATCATTGGGCTCATTCAGGTCCCAATTCCTGTAATCAAACTGAATACATGTGGTTTTCGTCAATGTTTCGAAATGCTATTCTTTGTGAATACTCGAAAGTGAAGAAACAGTGTGCTGTTTTCAGAGGACCAATATAGACGTGTGGTAATAGGTCAAAATAGTTTAAAAGGAGATCATGCTTTGACATTCTAATAACTGAGACATTTAACCTGTCAATAGCGTCTTTTCATCACTTGTTCTTAGTTCCCCCCCCCCCAAAAAAAAAAAAAAATAAAAAAAAATAAGTAAATAAAATAAAATAAAAATAAAATAAAAAAATGGAGTGTTGTTGTTGTGGTGTTTTTTTTCCCCACTACTATCACACGTAATTTTCGGGGGAATGGTCGACCACACACAAAAAAAATGACAACAACAAATTAACATTGCCCTGCATCGACGTAAATAAGCACTGAGTTGATCAGTGTTTTAGGATTAGTCCCAACACATGATGTCGGGCGATAGCTCGGTGGTCTAGTGGAGATGACGCCTGTCCGGAGATCAGGAGGTCGTATGTTCGAATCCTGCTCAAGTATGACATTGCAAGCTCATGATTTTTTATCATGGCTTCTACTAAAACACTGATCAATTCATTGCTTATTTACGTCGAAGCAGGGCAATTTGTCAATCAGTCGCAATGAAAATATCTCAAAGAATTCCATGAATTTGAACAAATTAACAATACCTTATGTTATTATCTTTTAAGTTATGGCCTTTGCACTTCGGACAGCATCACATTGCAGGGATTATGATGGTGAGAGCAGCATGCACATTATGACAGTTATGCATAAACTTTGTAAAACGGTCAAAATCATATATCTTATTCTATCATGTAGGGCCTACTCACCGGAGTGCCGTCAGTCCATGTGTAGACACCTTCAGTATCACGATCTCCTAGGCCGATGTAGTAGTCTCGCTCGCTCAGTCGTACTGACAGAGAGAGAGAGAGAGAGAGAGAGAGAGAGAGAAATAATGTTACGCAGAACGGTTCTCTCGGACTTAACAGGACATGTTAATGAAGGTTAGATCAGAGTAAGTTGTTTACCTGTTTATTTGATGATTAAGAGAAAAAAAAAAACACGATTGTGTTTGTCAGTGCCAGCACGCTTCATTCGTGATATCTGTATTAAAGAGTTCGATTTCATCGAAAGGCACGAAACATAAGGTTTCAAAATTATGGATGCCCTAGTTCCGTCAGATTGAGTTCAAACACTTCATAGAAAATTTCCGCTATAAAAAAAAATGATTTGCTATTTCAGATTCAACCGGTCTATTCTCGTGGCGGTATTGTTCATCATCGTCTTTGAAAGAGGAAAAATGACGACTACATTTTAAAACTGTATATACAAAAACAACACAAAAAACAAACAAATGAAAACAAACCGATATTGATTATTATCCCTGTAAAACTAACATTTTCACCATGGCTACTTACATTCAATAAAGGACATTTCTCCGCCACTGTGTATGCTGGCCAAATGTCCACCGTAGTTGACGCAGATTTGCTCGGCTTCGTCAAACGTTATTCCGGTATTGTTGATGTAGTAACAGTTGCTCTCGTAGTGATACCAGTGTTCAGGGCAGTAACCAGTGGCTGAGCAGGCATGAAGAGGGGATGATTGGCGGTAAGAGAAAAAACAAACAAACAAATGATAAGTTGTTGTTGTTGTTGTTGTTTTTATTGTTATTTTTGTCTGATCAGAGGCACACCATGGATACGAAATATGAACGAAACAAACAGCGCACCATATCACTCTAAAAAATCGGTGCTGACCCGAAAAGGTCCGTTGGGGTCACACCCCGTTCCGGGTGAAAAAAAAAAAAAAAACACTTGGAATTTGGTCATGAAGACCCGGAATGGGGTCATCCTGACCCAATTCATGACTCTGAATGGGGTCGTATCTGACCCCATTCCTTGTCATTTCTGGTGTGACCCCAACGGACCCTTTCCGGGTCAATTCTGACCCGGATGTTTTAGGAGGGCAAGCCCATCACTTTGGAGCTTTGACTTTGGTATCGTTTATGCCGTCGGATGGATCCACATTGAATGCCTGACAACTGAAAACTGTATCAAAAACAATCACAAAAAAAGAAGACACAGGCAACACATGCTAAAGGAACAAAATTCAACCACAGTATACGGTGGTTTTGTATACATTTAGGTCTGTAAAGAGTAGAATCTGATGGCCAGTAAGATAGACAGATAGATAGGTAGATTGATGGATAGATAAATAGATAGATGGAATGACAGATAGATAGATAGATAGATACATACATACATACATACATATATACATACATATATACATACAAATTGTATACATTTATATGATACACACAAACACACATAATACACAAGTACATAGATATCTATACATGGACAGAGAGACGAATAAAAATTGGAAGGATATACAGGAAGATGAATAAATAGTTGGAAAGGTGGATGGACAGACAGAAAAAGAAATAGAAGCTATTACAAACTTTTTATAGGAAGGACAAGGCAACTGTAACTTACGAACGTCAGGGTCAACTGGTTTGACAGCGGATCCTATATTGGGAGAGAAAGAGTGCGAGACACTGCATCACAAAACACCAAAGAGTCGCCAAAATCGGCAGATTCTTAAAGAGCAGACTTTGAGCTTTAAAATGATGTACAACTTCATCCAAATGGACTCTCCTAACCTACCTAAATATTGAAAGAAAGCACACACACTGAGGCTCTGAAGTAAAGGGCCTATTTAAGCCATGCTCAGTGCAAGTGAAAGGAAAAAACAGAATGTAAACCTCATTTATAGCAGCAACAACGAAGGGATTATCAAATTAGGTTGAATTCATTATTTTCTATGCAAACATTCTATCCATGTCTGATACTAACTTTTAGAGATGGATCATTATCCTTTCAAAAGTGATTAAAATTCAAAGTGAAGAGTGTGTAAAAGATTTTTCAGAAAGGAAAGGGGACTCGCTTAAGACACACCTAAGCACATTATTTCACAAAAAGTGTTCCAGAAAAAAAAAAACTGCTAAAAACACAATTTCTCTTTTGAATGTCTTTGTGGTATATATGCTATAGGTTCCTCCTTAAGAACATTATAAATGTATAACGATAATTTTTCATTATGCCCCATAATTATGTAGGGGACATTAATATGTGAAACATGTTGATGTGACTGGCGTACCTTCCCTAATCTTGCAGGCAAAGCTGTATTCGTTGATGCAGTCTCCGTAATCCCACTGACCGTTAGAAGATTCTGTACGAAAAGAGTACATCCAGATAAGAAATTTGTATCGATTAAAACTTTTTACCTGAATATATCATTCTTTTAAATTTCTTCGCATTTCTATTTACAGAAGGGCACAGATTGCACATCATAGTCATGCAAAAGCTGCACTTCATAAACTGTTGCTGTTAGTTTTCTTTTGCATACAATCATGATCGTGGCTCGCAATTTTATATTACCTGAACTTTGATTCAATACGTTTTTACATTATTACTTGTTCTCTATTTCATGTAAAGACTACCGTGAGCTAATATTTGCTCTTGAACCATATCATTCATTGCAGACATTGGTCTCCTGTACTCTCACGTATAGGAGAGGAGATAGTACGTTGCATAGGATTTATTTTGGTGAATGCTGTCACCGACGTTAAAAGTTTGCCTGCGGCTATGCACATGACTTCCTATGTAAATATGAATAAAATGTGCTTCTAGAAGTTTATTGGTGAATGGCTCGTGATTAATAAACAGTAACAATGAACTCAATTTATATCAATTGAGATGGATATCACATTCTTAAACTGTCTTCTTTGCTTATTCCCGACAAGATGAATTTCTGGTGGCATTTTCCAATCATTTATGTAGTCATCTCGACAGGTGCTTGATTGAGACAGCTTTCACGACGAAGAGTTAAAGCAAAAAGTACTGTACTGTACACTCCTCTTAGATTTGCACTGGTCTTAAAATGTTGGATTTTTAACCCATCAAGATACAGTGAGAGAAGTGGAGATCGGTGATTGGTTTGCTGTGTGCTGAGTTACCCGTATAAATGGAGCCGCATTGGTTTTCGTCTTCCCTGTTGACTGGTGTCGTGTGTGACGCCCAGTTTTGGTAGTCATCCGGTGCCAGATTCGTGCCGTCAGCCCATTGGATCGTCCCATCGTGTTCAACATCTGGGAAGTTTTGTTGGTTTATTTGTTTGTTGTTGTTGTTGTGTTTGTTAGTTAGGATTGATTTGAAGAAGAAGTTCAAGAAGAAGAAGAAAAGAAAACCATATGGCGTTATACCATAATTATACCAAGCAATTAAATGCCAAGGGTAGTGAATACATTCATACAACACTATAATAAACATGGTAATGACCAGTTCGAACAATACGAAAAGGATTTTTTAAAAGCTGTGTTATCCTCAACTTGCAACACTTACAATGAGCTAGAAGTGAGTTCACTCAATACGTTTGTAACTAACTGAGGATGGATTTCGATAAAATTATTGTAGTTTGCCCTCGATGATTTATTAATTCCTTAAAATTCACGGCAATGATTATTAATGCATATGTTTAAAAATATTCGTTAGTGTAACACTGTTCATTGCTTGATGAGGGTCATAACCATGGTTATAATTTGACAAGATAAAGTATTGCGTGGACAAAATCATATCAGCTCTCTTTGTCTATACACACAATACACAATAGAATGAATTCAATTCAATTCAATTCATTTATTTTCATTCTTCTTTTTCCAACAAAACATTATATAAGATAAATTAGGAATTGCATCATAAACACAACATTTGCCTTTGCAATAGATAAATGAATTCATAAATACACAATACAATGAATGTACAAAACATAACTATACTACTATGCATCAGAGTCATACCACAAGGGCTACATACCTGATATTCCAAACCATAGATTTTCAATTCCTGATTGTGACAAGCTCGACAGTTGTTGATTGATAAACTCCTGCTCTACTTCGCTAAAAACAAACAAAATAAAAAAGAAACGAGAGAATAATGTAAATCGTGACGGATAATACACAGTCGTAACAACCCCCAAGTTAATGAAACAATGGTTACTTAATTGTCTGGTTGTTGTCGTTGTTTTTTCAATATCTGAAATGTATATTCTTTATAGTAATTCACGATTTCACCATAGAACAATTAATAATCACATTATTGCAATTAATTTTCTTTCCTTCTTTTTGTCGAGTACCGTACATACCTCTTTATAGTGAGGAGAACAGCGCCCTCTTTCTCGCAGTACTCCTTGGCATACATCCACGTGGTTGGCTCATTAGCAGACAGCTGATAACAGAAGCCATTGTGCATCTTCCAGCCGGGATAACACATGCCTTTGTCACAACAACACAAATACTTATTTCCGTTTTAATATGTACTTTACTTCCATCCTACAAAAGGTAATACAAAATATACAATTTTGACAAATCATATTGTCTTGATTTCTAAGGAGTAGGCCCACAAGTCATAAGGGAAAATGCAAAAAAAAAAAATAATAATAATGTACGAATGAATGTGGTATCAAGAGAAAGAAAATGCAAACTTTGCAAGGAAATGTATATGTTCTTTTCGACAAATGAGATAAAATTTGAATTGAATTGAATTCGAACAATCAGTCGTAAGTATGTGCTGGAATTTCCTTTGATGTGTCAGCCAACCTGCCAATACATATCCAATAAAAAGGCCCAATTCTTCCAAAGATGAAAAGCAAGTACAAATAAAAAAACGGAAGGTTTAAGACAAAGGAAATCATTGTGATACCTTGGGGCTTTTCGCAGATAAACCTCAGCCAGTCATTGCAATTGCCGGTACTCCAGTTTCCAGTTAAGGTGCTGGCACTTTCAACCCAGGTGCACATTTGAAGATTACTGACATGGAATTTGGATGAAAGAAACGTTTTGTTAGTCACTGTTTCATACTCCCTGGTAACAAACAATTTCCGAACAGATGTGGCGCAGATTATGTACATTATTCGAAGTTAGTTTACTTTAATTTTGGGCATTCTAGAATTGCCGTACTTTCTATTAGCTATAATCAGGGGCCAGAAACTCTTGTTCACACATGTATATTTGCAAGACTGACGGAAGCCAGCCATCAATGGCAGCTAATAACAGTATACAGTACATCTGCGGTTTATTTTGTGGTTGGTTTTCTTTTTTTAAAACTTTAGGCTTTGAGACATTGACATAATTATCAAGGAGTCTTGTCATTACGTTTGAATTAAAATCATATATAAATTTATTGGATTAATTTCATTATTACGGAAGCAGAAGACTTACTCTCCTGGCTCGTTTGGCCCCCATTTCTGATAGTTCCACGTAGCTCCTGACGTCCACGCGAAGTTGTTCTTCCCATTCTGGAAGATGTCACATGTGAGAGATGATTTTTCAAAACTTAATTCAGTTTTGCTTTGCCTTTGTTGTTTTATCCAGTTTTATCGCTTGAAATTTGTGGCCGTTGAGCAGATTAGCATTAAAACAACCCCATTGTCAATTACAGATGTATAAAAGCCGTTTTTTGGCCTACCATGTCATCAAGCATGCGCAAATTCTTTAAACTTACATCTTATGTATGTTATATAGATTACAGATGACGAATTATCAAACATCAATTTGATTGTTCAAATTCATGAAATTCAGGATCAGCAGGATCAGGAGGTCGTAGGTTCGAATCCTGCTCGAGTATTTCGCCCATGATTTCTTTGACCATGGCTACTCCTAAGGCACTGATCAATTCAGTGCTTATTTACGTCGATAGGGCAATTAGTCAATCAGTTGCAATCAAGTTGGTTGTGTGTTATTTTACTTTATCACTTGATTCAGAAAGTTACACATGTTGTCATTTTCTCTAAATTGTCAAAAAGTTTCGAAAAAATTAAGCGGTAACTAAAACGACTCGACAAAATCGAAATCTGCAAAGATAAAATATAATTCACTATTAGGTCATTATAGTCAAGACATCCCCTGCACTTGATTGCTACAGATTATTACTCACATCGGTGCGGTAACCGATCCAGGAGTCGAGCCCCGCTTCAATGACGAGATCAACCAGCAACGCCTGCTCATCTTCGTCTTTGACGTCCATTAGGTTGGCGTCGAACTGCTCGCAGTAGGTCTGTGGAAAGAGAGGGAGAGAGAGAGAGGGGGCGGTGCAAAGAGGGAGATTAGTGAGGGCGATAAAAATAAGTAAATACAAATTTGGTTTGATAAGTTAGAGAGAGGGAGAGAAGGAAAGCGAGAGATTGAATGGAAATGATAATAGTTAAGCTTCGGGAAAGTTATTAACAAGGGAGCAGAGAAAAACAATGTTCTGCCTTTTTCTGTGTTCCTTTTTTTTTCAGGCAATCTGCCTCAATTTCTTTAGTTCAGTACAAACTATAATTAAATATTGTTCATGAGGGGACTACAAGTAACAAGAAACGCTTTTCTGCAGTCCCCTCTCTTTCCCACAGATCTTCTGTCATACTATAAATTCCACAGTACAATGTATGTGACTATACTATGTCGTTACACTAAAGTTTCCCTTGTCACGATAAACCAGCCTCTTTGACTTGTGATAACTATGTGTATCAGCAAATATTATAGTTATCATGTTGTATTCATACTTTGTTGGAAATGAAATAAATGAAATGACAATGAAATCAACGAAAAATGGAAGGGAGAAAATGGGATTATAAAGATAAATAGAAACAGAAATGTCAAGTTTTGTTTTTTTCCGTCACGTCTTCGAGCAAAATTTTGAATCTGATTATTTAGATTATAGAAGCAACGAATATTGTTAGAGGACGATACTGAATGATTTTTAAGATGTAGATTACATGTAAAGATTAAACAAACAATCAGAAGATGAGGAAAGAAGTAGATGTGAATGTGATAGAAACATACGCACAAAAAAGGAGATAATAATCGGTGACGATAAAAATTGGCCAAACACATAAGCCTACCTGAGCATCGTCAAAATTCCTCCAGACGTCTGAGAGGTAGTAGCAGTTCCCTGACATGGACTGCCACCCGTTCGCTTCATCACAAAGAATGGAGGTTGCTGGAAACAAAAGATTTGAAATATCAAATAGGGAACAAGAAATCACAGTGAATTCAAATGTGCAGGGTACAAGAAATGTGCAGGAAATTAGATGTGCAGGTTCAGGATCATCGCCTACGATACATAGTTTGACGTGGTCTGATAATTCTGCAGTGAGCAAAGCAAGCGTACACACGCATCATCGCATCATTTCATGTATTTGGTTGCAGTTATCGATTTATTTTTCAGTCAACTATCTGAGACGCACAATACAAACCATTCTCCCCCTTTCTCTCTCCCTCTCTCTTTCTATTCCCTCTCTTTATCAATATGATTAATGTGTATATTATATTATATTATGTTATATTATATTATGTTATATCATATTATATTACATTATATTTTATTATATTATATCATGTTATATATGGTGCATGTGGTATATTGTACCACATGCATTTATGTGCATCGTAGAAAGACATACATGGATATGAACATGATTATAACATGACGATGTAAACAATGTTTTGTTCCATGCCTTCTTCAATATTGTACATGCAAAACATGTAACTCAAAGATTAAACAATAAAAATGCAAAGTAAACACGAACATGCCATAAATTGAGCCATGAATTTATATCCGCATCTGGTATCACTTCGGCAATAAATGCCAACAACTCTGTGGTTAACTATTAGTATCAGAGTCAAACTCACACAACGACCGTTCGCAGACGAATGCTTTTGCCGGGCCGCAGTCCGAGTCCACCCACTGCCAGTTGTCACGAGCCGACATTCTGACGCACGTCCTCGCACCTTTCCCATGACTCGGTTGCCCACTTGCCCAAGATCTAACAAAACAGACATGTACAGAGCACATCCATAACCTCACTTTGCTTGCTTGCTGTTGTGTTGTTGTTGTTGTTGTTGTTGTTGTTGTTATTGTTGTTGTTGTTGTTGTTGTTTGTTCTTTTTAACTCATGTCCCTTCATTCAATTGTTTGGCTAAATAATGTTTGTACAAAACAAACGATTAAGAAAGAGCCACTGGTTAAGGTATTGTTCAAGTAATGTTCAGCAATATGTTCAGCAATGACGATATGTTGCACCTTTCACTTACTTTTCGGGACTCGTTATTTTGTTTTCAGTTAAAAATTTGTGAGATGTTACATTTTTACACTTATTCCCTTTCACTAGCACTGACTTGTCTAGTAACACTAGTTTTGTCAACAAATGAGATTTGATCGCCATGAGAAATGTTTGTCTCGGAGAAATTGAAAGGAAAGGTTATACACACAAACTAAACACTGATCTGATAGATAGATGAATAGACTCTGACAAGAAGTCAAGGAGAACAAAAGGAGTTTTGCTTCTTTGCAGCAATCAGTCAGATGAATAAGAATTACACTATCGGAGTCCCATACAGGGGCCAAATGGCCAGTCAAACTATAGGTCACTGTCGCTCAGACAATACCGTAGGTGAGTGACCAAATACATTGTACTGCCAAATTCCAAAAGATAAAAGTAATGTGATCAGCTTGCATAGACAATGAAAGAACAGATCGGATCTATACTTACGAAGTATATAGTCATGGTAATATTAGGATCTAAATAATCATCTCTTTATGAAAACATTCTTTTTTAATCAAGCGGAGATCTGAAACCTAGGAAATAACTTTGATGGTATTACTGTTAAAAAGTTCCACCCGAAGTATACGTGTTTGCTGCAACAATCGGTAGTCTTTTTTCTCTCCCTCTAGCTTTTTCTTTTCTGAATGGCAGGAGATTCTCTTACGCAGTGGAAGGGTCATACACCGATCCATCACTCCAGGAGTATTGAAGAAGACCGTCATTATCAACCAATCCAATCCAGTAATCCTGGTTTCCAGAGATCTGTGAAATCACCCATTCCTGCAAGTAAAAGATGAAAAAAAAAGACAACTGGAATGTTTCATTCAGAGATCAATTTAGCACTAAATGTTAGACCGGAGAAAACGAAGGCAAATAAACAAACAAGCAAACAAAAACAAACAAACAGAACATGCGACATGTATGCTTTGATATCATATCTCTGGACTTTACACACCAACACATGATTTTACAAAACACACTCACAAAAAGCACGTTGTTATATCACCGGTCTGCATGTGCCACCATCGTGATAGTTGAAAATGTGCAAATTATAACCTAAGATGACCCCATCCCTGAAGTAGAGAGTTGTTTGCCAATACTCACATATTGCATAACATGTATTCTTTGTTCTTTCTTTAAGAAACAAAATTGAAATATGCATACCATTTCATGTCATTTTCAAATTGTTTCACCGAAGCGAACTTTGGTAAAAGGCTTTATGTATTCATAACAGATTTTGATTCAAACAGTTTTCCTATCACTTGCCAGGTTTTCCCTTCATACATTACATGCCTCTAGGTTTGCAAAACCTTGACATCGCCGTTAGATTTGAAAGTAAGCTATATCGAAGAGATGTCATTAGTCTGAATAATTAAAAGATATGGTTAATTTGCTCCATAAAAACAATATCAATTGTGGTGTTCTATCATCACTTATAAGGGGATGTATTTCGAAGTATTACGAAATGTTTCAGAGTAGTTTTACTCATGGAATCTTCGATCCGCGATAATAATTCCAATCACACTAAATCAACGTCTGATCTTCTGACATAATCTTTCATGATCTTTGAGTACTCGTAGGCTTGGCCCCTAAATCTATAATGCACAATTACTTGAATAAATTTGACCTGATGTTTTATTATGGTAATCATGATTTCACTTATTTTCATATGAGATCTAACATAAACATTACTGATACAGCGGACTTGACAGAGTTGTTACGTTTTGAATGTTGTTGTTCAACTGTCTATTATAAAGTAGTGTCAAATGCATACACATGTACAAACTTATTGTATTTGCACGACTGATTTGTAAAGCATAATCATTTTAAAACATTTACACTCTTACGCCTATTCAGTTCCAGGTTTGACAGCAATAAGACATCAATCAATAACAAATGAATGAATGGAGGGAGGAGTGAACTGGTGAATGGAAACATACGTTTTCTCCAGGCTCGTTCAGGGATACCAGACTGCCTTCGTAAATGCCGCAGTAGGCCCGTGCTCCGTCCCACGATTGGGTATCGGTCACAAACTGGTAGCACTCGTACTCGTCCGGCCTCTTGATCCATCCACTGGGGCACGACGCACCTTCCACTGTAAGAAAGGTGAAGTTAAGGAGAAAGGGGATGAGGTGAAATTGTTCTGATCTCATCCTATAAATGATCCTGGAATAAAAAGGAAATTGAAAGGTGCTTTTCAGCCCTAACAATGCGATCAAAGTGCACGGTCTGTTTTGTTTTGTTTTGTTTTAGTTTTTGTTTTTGTTTCATTTTGGCTTGGTTTGCTTTGTTTTGTTTTTTACTCACGTCATAATTGCATTTTCATCCATGAATGTTATGCGTAATTGCATATAGTTGTAGTTATGCTATACGGCGCGTTGGGAATGGTGATGAAAATGTATCGCAGCACATACTGTAGCTCACAACATTCACCGTTATTGTATGATGTATACGTCGTGATCATTAACCGGTATCAGATCTCCCTGATGACTATTATTTGATGTCTGCTATGACAACCAAACTTTGTCTGGGGGTACATACTGACATATGAAGGGTGATGTTATTCCCCCTGCTTCCTGAAAGAGGTAAATCAAGTTCTCAATCATTATGCTAGAAACATGAAAATTGCCATGTTGAATTCTCTGAATATCATCTTTTTATCATTGTCCCGCTGTGACGTCATAAACTTGTAGCCTTCTCATCCAGCGATGCCGGCACCGAAACTTAAAAAAAGAAAAAAATCCCTGAGGAACACCAATATTAACACAACGATAAGTAGACGATATACCATTTATGGACACGTATTGCACGCTATCACATGAACAGATGAATAACTCCAAAACAAATTCAATGCAGTTCCTCTAATACCATATATGTCCATCTTTTTTATAAGAATGCTATGATCCATACAATCGAAAGTTTTAGACAAATCTAAAAATAATCACATCAAAATCTTTTTATTTTCGAAAGACTGTGCTATTATACATAATTCCATCAAAGCCATGTATGAAGAATACCCTTATCTAAGACCAAATTATTTCGAATATAAGAAATATCTTTCAAGTAAAAAATTTCATCAATATATATCAACCTTCCAAATATCTTCGAGAAAACAGATAAAAGAGAAATAGGACTATAGTTTGTCAAAAGATATTTATCACCTCGGCTATTTTGCTATTTTTAAACACTGGAAAAACACCATCCTCTAATGATGTATTAAACATATTGCATGGATTTACAAATACAATAATACTCCTCTTAATAAAATAACTATCAATATCATCATATCATGTATATCCAGGACTTTTACCCGCTTTGACATTTTGTACAACTTCGAGAATATCACAAACGTTTATATAGGCCTTAAAACACAGAGTGAGGATGATCACTTGGGGATGGAAATTTTGTAAAATGTGAAGAGGTATACGGTACAGTATTTACAATTTTTGGAGCTATATTACTAAAAAAATACATTGGATGTATCAGCAATGCCATATTGGTCACACACAAATTGCCAATTCGGTTGCAAAAAATGCGATATTGCACTTTTTCCCTCACCTACAAAGAAGCGTGTTTATAGTTTTCCACGTACTTTTAATATCATTGTGAACATTCTTAGATTTATCACATTAATAATTTCGGTTCTTTTGACTTAAATCAGCATCAACTTTATTTCTATATGCAATATAAACAGCCTTTCGATACTCCGTTGGATTCTTCAGATAATTAGAATGCAATACATTTTTTTTCTTTTTACACATTTTCTTAAGAGTATTATCAAACCATGGTTTTTTATATTGATTACACCTCCGTTTAATTTCAACATATGGAAAACACTGATTATACAATTGGGTTACCATGCACTTTCATAAATTCAAAGAATTGATCATCAACATTACTATGCATTACATCATTACTGTGTTCCAATCAATCTCACTTAACTTTTCGCAAAATGATATCATAATAATTTCATCATGAATATTTCATCTTTTCAGGACTTTCAATATTACCTAAATCATAATGACAAAACACAGGCAAATGATCGCTTACATCTGTAACTATAATCCCTGCCCTTTTAACTATTTCAGGTCTATTTACAATATATATATATATATATATATATATATATATATATATATTATCAATCAGTGAGTTTGAATGTTCAGTTACTCTGGAATACTCTCCCAATAAAAGGAAAGATGATTTATTTCAATAGGCCGTTTCGGTACTGTATTAAAAGTAAAAGTAAACTTTAACAACCATACTGCTTGCCGGAGACTAGTGACAACTTAGCACTACAACTTGGTGAATTCTTGGAGGGAGCAGGTGAATGAAAAATACTCATGAATAATTTATTGTAATCAATTACAAAAATGATTTATCTTTCCATTGCTCTTGAATAATTTCATGCTCATGTCACCATACGGGCACAGAAAATGTAACATTTTCCTTTGAAAATCACGTGGCAGCCCATACATGAAGTCAGGGTCAAACTAATCATTATCTTTAATGTAGTGATCGTGACCTCCTGATTAAACGCCACAGTTAAAATCATAAGCAAGATAACGTTCCGCTCCTGGACTGCGAACTTTAAATGCAGTTCCTATAGCTTTGCCACTTTATAACTGTGTTAGCATATGTATTTATCATGTCCATATGTGACCATGCACCTCAAAACGAACATAAAGTCGCACACACTGATTTTGCGTAAGGATTGAAAATAAGTGAAATGGGTCAACCTAGCCGAACTTGACTTTTTCATATTTTCTGAAAGAGCGGGTCTTCTTTTACATCATGCTAAAATTTGGTATCATAAAACGGGTAGGAAAGTGTGTTTTTTAGCAGTTTATCTCGAACATTTTTGGTAGAATAGTGTGATTAGGTGTGTCTTTAGAATCCCTTTTTCATTTCTGAAAAACCTTGTCCACACTCTTCACTTTCAACTCAAATAACTTTTGAAAGGATAGTGCTACTGCTTTGAGAGTTGGCATTAATTATGGACAGAATGTGTTAATGATGTATGCTTAATTTCAGTTAAATTTGATAATGCCTTCATTGTTGTTACTCTGGTGGTTTACTTCCTGTTTTTTGTCCCATTCATCGCACAGCCAGCACGGTTTGGTATAGATTAAGCGCTTGAATAGACACTGTACTTCAGAGCCTCTTTTCTCAGTTCACACTTTTCCTGAGTTTGTGCTTTCTTTCCAATATTTAGATAGGTTAGGAGAGTCCATTTGATTTGAGCTATACATCATTTTAAAGCTTAAAGTCTGCTCTTTCAGAATATGGTCTTAACTGAAAATTCCTGTCTGGCGACTTTTTGTTTGTTTTGAGGTTCAGGGTCACATATACTCTCTAAAAAAAAAATCGAGTGAAAATATTCACTCTTGAAAGAGTGAATACAAAAAAGAGTGAATTTCGAGTGAAATTGGAGTGAATTTTGAGTGAAAATGTTCATTTTCACTCATTTTTGAGTGACGTCAGGGATCACTCCAGAATCTTCGAGTGAATTTGGAGTGAAAATGCTCATTTTCACTCCAAATTCACTCCAATTTCACTCGAAATTCACTCTTTTTTGTATTCACTCTTTTTAGAGTGAAAATTTTCACTCGATTTTTTTTTAGAGAGTACATGGTTATTTGTGTTTCCCAAACATATATACATGCATTTCGTAAGGAATACCAAGTTGAATGTCTATATACTGTTGTTTAATCATGACTTTATTCAAGTTCAAGAAAGTGTGAGAATAACAAGTATACAAAAGAACCAGGTCCACCGTTTCATTCAAAACGAATGGCAGGTTTAGACACGTACATGGGGGTAAAAAACAACAATATTAGAGTTTACATTATTGCAACCCATATCGCACATAGAATATCAAATATTACCGGTGATCAATCAATTAAAAAAATCAATACATAATACTATTTCTGTGTTACAATAACAGCAGTAATGTAGTTATCATCCACAGTATTAATACAATAATCCGCATTAAAATATAATAAATTATACAAATACACATATAGGCCTATATATATGCATATACATACATATACACACACATACATATATAAAAAAACCTACATAAACCTTTTTATCATCATCATCTCATCAAATCTTCACATGTATATAATCTTATATATAATATAGGTTTATATGTAAGACTTACTGCCAAATATCTACTTGCTAACTGTGTCCGGACAAGGAACGGCTTTGATAAGCCGTTGTCGGTGGGTGACTCTGAAGTAAAAGTAAACACCTGTTATCAGATTTGCACATCGTATTACGGGGTAATATTGGAGACTTTGGCATCATTGGTCCTTAAATTGTATTTATATGCTCTTGTACCAGTTGGTGGCTGCCATCGTCACATGTTTACTGAAGAGCAGTATATGCAAACTTTTATGGGTCCATATTCATGCCTTCTTTTACAAGTTTGCTTCATATCCTGCAGATTTCCTCTTGAGCATTTAATATGAAGAAGAAGAAGAAGACATAGTATGGCAATGCCATCACATTGCGTTTGTTATTACGCCTGAAGTAGATATAATCAAGTGGAATATGAGTCATTTCCTGCCAGATGCACTATAGATATGATATGAAATTTTTTTGTTAGGAAATATTAAATGGAAAGAATACAAAACTTTAGTTAGAGTCCCAACGACCCTTCGATTTTGGTCTCTCTTTAATATGGTAGATGTATAAACCACTCCGTGTTATCGCCACAGTACCGTTATTTTCACGAAGTATTATTATCTTTTAAGATACATGAGTTTAATGCGCACTCTTGAAGTCAGAATCTATCTGATAATATCTCAACGATTATTACAAACTGTATCCACGATCAGGCGCGCCGGAAGCAGTTTTGGATTGGGGGGGCAAACATTGGAGGGGGCTCAAGATTAGACCATGCATATGTTACACAATATACACATACACACACACACACACACACACACACACACACGCACACACACATCTATTATATATATATATATATATATATATATATGTAAAGTGGCGTACGGTGGGTCGAAATATGGGGGAACCATAAAGTAATTTTGACGGTCTGTATGCTTGTGCGTGTGTGCGTGTGTGCGTGAGCAATAATGGGACTACAATACGTTAGTGAATGTGATACATTCAACAACGCAGTCATTGAGGAACATTGTAAGTTTTCCTTACATGGATTATGGAATGACGGTGTGAAACGATCGACAAATTGAATACTGTCAGCAACATAAGGTGAATGGTATAACAATAAAATGCGAGCGAGCGAAGCGAGCGAGCTTGAAAATTTTGATATTCTACTAAACAGTTCCAAAACTGCAGTTTTAATCGTAGCTATATATTTCGCTTTGGAAATAAATGGGGGCGCATCGGGCGCAACTGCTGGCAATTATTGGCAACAACATTAGGAGAATGGCATAACGATTCAATGCGAGCGAGCGAAGCAAGCAAGCTTGAAAATTTTGACATTCTACAGTCCCAAAACTGGGGTTTGTTGCTATATCTTTCACTTTAGAAATTAATGGGGCGGCGCATCGGGCGCAACTGCTGGCAATTATTGGCAACAACATTAGGAGAATGGCATAACGATTCAATGCGAGCGAGCAAAGTGAGCGAGCTTGAGAATTTTGACATTTTACAGTCCAAAAACTCCCGTTTGTAGCTATATCTTTCGCTTTGGAAATTAAGGGGGGCATCGGGTGCAACTGCTGGCAATTACTGGCAGCAACATTAGGAGAGTGGCATATCGATTTAATGCGAGCGAGCGAAGCGAGCGAGCTTGAAAATTTTGACATTTTACAGTCCCAAAACTCCCGTTTGTAGCTATATTTATCTTTCGCTTTGGAAATTAAGGGGTGGGGGCATCGGGCGCAACTACTGGCAATTACTGTCAGCAACATTAGGAGAATGGCATAACGATTCAATGCGAGCGAGCGAAGCGAGCGAGCTTTAAAATTTTGACATTCTAGAGTCCAACAACTGCCGTCGTAGCTATGTTTTTCGCTTTAGAAATTAAAGGGGAGGCGCACCGGGCTCAACTGCTGGATGCGAGCGAGCGAAGCGAGCGAGCTTGAAAATTTTGACATTTTACAGTCCAAAATCTGCCGTTTGTAGCCATATTTTTCCCTTTTATTCATATATATACATATTTATTTTGTTTTCTTTGTTTATTCATTTATTTTTATTATTATTATTTTTTTTTTTGGGGGGGGGGGGGGGGGCTTTTTGGGGGGGCAAAAATGCGTTTTGCCCCCCCACTTTTTGGATTGGGGGGGCGGCCGCCCCCCCTGCCCCCCCCCCCCCCCCCCCCCCCACTTCCGGCGCCTATGTCCACGATACTGTATAGCACTCTTGTGATGACTGTCTCACTCTGGTTAGTTTTGCTTTGTGTAAGTTCATTTCAAGTTATTACGCTACCTTAACTGTTAATGTTTATAGTAAAGGTTGAAAATGTGCATTTTTTTTATATGTCCACGTATAGACCAGTTTGCCAATTCATCGTTTGTGGAATGAAATTTAGAAACATGGATATTCTGACGAGAAATCTAAAAGTAAATACCGTCTTTCAATATTTTCAGCTGAACGCAATGCATACATTGAATCTATTCTTTTGCAATCTGATTCGGATTATCCCGTGTGGGTCAAATTGACCATCCATATCATGTAGTATAACATGAACAAAATAAAAGGGAATATGAAAAAAAAGAAAGAGATATGAAATTGTTTGTCATGATGAAACTATTAAAGGGGAAACCCAGTCAAAATATAAGTTGGTCTGACGAAAAAAAAGAGTGAAATCTTACGAGTTCAACGATAAAAAATTGACTGAAATCGGACGAAAAATAAGTCATGACATTTTGAAGTTTTGCTAATTTCTGCAAAATAGTTCCTGTACAGTAGATTTGAATATGCAAATGAGTGAGCCAACCATGTCATAACCTCACAATTTTCCGTTGATCGTGTACAAAAAAAAAAATGACGAAAATTCAATGTTTCTGTTATTGAAGTCAGAAACATGATGTTTTTCCTGGTTTAATAGCTTCATAATAGTGATTAGTTAGGTATACCAGGATTTGATACTCAGGCATAATTGCATTTGATTGGAAGACTGGAAATTTCAGAATTTTATGTGCAAACTATAAGGCAAGTTGTGAGGGGATTACATCATAAATGGTAATTTTCTATTTGCATATTCATATTGACTGTTCAAAAACTTCCAAAAAAAATAGCGAAACTTCAAAATGTCATAACTTCCTATTTTTCATCCGATTTCGATCAAAATTGTACCTTTGAACTCGTAATATCTTCCTATTTAACAGAATACTTATATTTGGACTGGATTTTCCCTATGTCCTACGTAGTATTACATGGGAAAATCCAGAAGATTATGAAAAACGTCATGGTTTGGCGTGATGGCACAATTACCCCGAAGGGGTGGATTGAGACAGTCAACCTCACCATAAGACTTACCAGTTAATGTGTCATAATTTGTTCTTTATAATTATCTGTGTGTGTGTGTGTGTGTGTGTGTGTGTGTGTTTGTCAAGTTTACAGACACAAATGAACACCAGTTTCCTCTAGTACAGAAACTAAAAACCAACTTTTAAACACAAAAATACATGTAGACACGTAAACACCAATATATAAACATACTTTCCAGTAGTAAATTTCTGTCTTCTGTAGTGTACTTCCGTCACAAGACAGGAAATCTCTTACCTCTTCCATAAGACAGCACCAGGGTCATCACAAGGACGACAACCAACGTCAGTGTGGTAGCATCTTGTGCCATGATCTTTCCGCCCGCCAGACAATCTGTCTCCGTACCTTTCAATGTTTTTTAATCCGAAACCACAGGTCACAGGTAATCAAGTTTGACTTTTATGTTACAACTGAGTTGCATTCATAGCTTCCTCTATAAAAGCTACACTTTCGTCACATGCCTCAAAGGTATTATATCCATGTTCCACTATGACGATGAATATTAGGAATTTATCTCAGGAAAATACGCACATGCCCCGCATGCACACAACTTGGTCTTGATATAATCTCTTTCTAACACTGAATTGCAAAATACCCGCACAGCCTCATCGTAATTTAGTAGAAGCTAGCTATTGTCCTGTTTTTTTATCTGTTAGTTTGTACTGTGGACACCAATCTAGAGGTCACGTGCTATTTGCTTGTTGAGCGTACTGCAATTTTAAGGGTCGCTCACGGTTGCACGATTTGGGTAAATCAGACACCGTGTCCCGACCCCTGCAGGTACGGCGCGTAAATAACGTTTGACGTACAACATTAAACAAATATAAGCAGGATTTGACAACCACCCCTCCTGAACGATACTTTGATGACTATAGCTGGAAAACCCAGACAGTTTGTTGCTTCTGAAGTCTTTAATATTTGTAGGAACGGATCACTTAAGTGTCTGTCACACTATAGTACATTAAGAACCTTGAGCCTGGTACAGGTAGCTACTACCCCCCGAGTTCTGAGGAAAACTCCTTACACCACTCGTCTGCTTTAAGGGGAAGTGCAGAACTGATAAATGAGCACACAAGAGTTGGACCATGCCCCTTATACCTGTGTGCAGTAGCCATTGGTATCACCTTATGGAAACGGTGCATGCGTTACACCAACGACGTATACTGTCGGGGGATTGTACATTTTCCATTCTAATTTAAAAGATGTTGTAGTAAATTGATAATTGACCTGAGTAATAATCACTAATGGAGATGTCCATTTGTCATAGGCCATCGCGGACATGACGAAAAACATTTGTTAGTATTGTGACTGTAAATTGTAACAACAGCAGTAAGTACAGGTGTTTGTCTACATGGTCATCGCGACAACCGCTACTGTATTTTGTGTCATCTTTTAAAAGCAGTGTTCAAGAATTAGTGACTGGCTGTAATCTATTGTTATCTCTCTTTTTCATTAAAGAGTATAGGCAATTGAAGTCTACGTCATTGGGAACCAACGTCTGACGAAAAAAAAAATCCTCACAAAATTTAGCTATACATGTATATGGCTTTCGTGGCCAGATTTGCCTATACGGAAAGGTAATTACATGCAGCAAAATTAAGCACACCTCTGTGGGAATTTATGAATTTATTAGCTCCCCAAATTTTCGTTTCGTTTTTCTTTATCGTGTTTGTTTTCTATATTTCTCTATCATGTTCCTATCCTGCTGTAAAACATGTCTTACCTGTTGTATCCGCCTCCCCCTCCCCCCCCCCCCCCCCATCTTGCACTAGGTGTCGAGTAACGATGATAGGTAGACATACCAGGGATTTGTAAAACACGGATGGAAGTGGTTATCAGTAATAACGGATCGAAACCGATCAGAGATTATCACGGCTCATGACCATCGTGACATGAAAATATCCAACGTTCAGAACACACACATAACAACAACTGCAACACTCAATCTAATTTCAACATAAATCGATTGACTTCGTTTTTATTTTTTTTTTATTCATTGTTACAAGGTGCGTAAAAGTACTGAAATTATATACGTGCAAAAGCTGTTTGTATATATACATGTAATATGATATATGGATAATTTTCATGACATGGGTAAAAGCTGGAGTATATGTATAAGACGCATGGGTGAAATTGAACCAGGATTCTCATTGTATTTATAATAGGTAAAAATGAGACAGTTCAGTCGAGTCAATGGCAGAACGTTTTCGCTGGGCTTTAAATGTTAAGATGAATGACAAATTGATCTCTATACAACAATTAAAAGTTACAGAAACCACCACATAAGCCTAAACCAATAAGTTGCAGGAATAATTCGCCAAAAGCCATGAACAGCAACAACAACAACATCGATATCTAAATGGTAGAAACTAAAAGAAAAATTATCAATTTTTTTTTCTCTACTGTTAAAAACTGTCCGCCATGATGAACTTGCCAATCATCAATAGGCCAGTCATATTGAAAGTTATCAAAACACTACTTCACAGTCGGGAAATTTGATGAGTACAAAATCTTGTCCAGAGGACTTCTGTAAAAGCCCAACTAGGAAATATTGTGCAAAAGATCCATGCGTTGTCTACTGCACTTGATTTTCTTTTCCACCTAACACAATGTTCTGTCTCTTATAAAAATGTATGGGGTTATCCCATGAGACCAACACCCACGAATCATGGAGCCCACGAGTTCGACATTGAAAAGGGTCCATGAATCATATGGCCACGAGTCATACAGCCCATGAGTTCGAAACTACGTTATAAGAAACAGCCCACGAGTTCGACATTACATTCCTGGGCTTAATTTGTCAGTCTCCCGCGCCTTGTTTGCTTGGTGTCGAACTCATGGGATGTATGACTTGTGGCTTGTATAGCTCGTGGACTGTATGAGTCATGGGCTGTACGACTTGTGGGATACATGTATATGATTCGTGAGTGTCGAACTCATGACATGCACAAAAAAAAAATGCAATGCGTTGACAATTACATTTGTTTCTTCATATACAACCATGTCTGTGGAAGGAGAATGAACAAAACTGAAATGCATCATCAATATTGCTTTCTAACAGACTAATTTAAATATCGTTTAAAAACGATAACTTCACCATCATTTTACAAAATGAGATTTCGTACATACGCATATCCTTATTATGGACTTCTTAAATATGTAAATGTATATTTTCAAGTATGTACGCTAATTTTCACATTCTGACACACTTTGACTCGTGTACAACTTCGTTTCGAAGGGTATACTATACATCAAGAAAAAAGGAATATAATATTATATACATAAATATACATGTGGCCGTGCACTACAAAACATGAAAAAGTCGCACCCCTCGATTTTACGTGAGGACTCAAGAAAGGTGAAACGGGTAAACCAAGTCAATTTTGAGTTTTCCATATTTTCTGAAAGAGCTGTTCTTAGTCTACATTACTCTTGACTTTGGGGTTATAAATTGAATGGGAAAGTGGGTTTTCAGCAGTTTTTTTCTACAACCCCCTTTTGGCAGAGTAGTATGATTAGGTTTTTCTTGGAGGCCCCTTAAATTTCTTGAAAATCCTTTGGACGCTCTTCACTTTCAACTCTGATAACTTTTTGAAGGTGGAAAAATTAACAAAGAAATGGGATTCCATCGGGATTCCAACTCGAGACCTCCGGATGCTAGCCCAGTGCTCTACCGACTGAGCTATAGAAAGCCCTAGTTCAGTGTTTTAAGGATGATGCTACTGCTTTGAAAATTGACATTAATCATGGACAAAATGTGTTGATAGAGCATGCTCAATTTCAGATTAATCCAATAATACCTTAATTGTTGTTGCTACAGTGGTTCACATCATATTTTTGTCCCATTCATGGCAGAGGTAGAACGGCTTAGTAAAGATTAAGCGCTTGAAAAGACCCTGTACTTCAGAGCCACTTTTTTCAGTTCTCTTTCAGAATTTGCCCGTAAGAATCCATCCTTTGGCGACTTTTTGTTGGTTTTGTAGTAGAAGGTCATATATATATATATATATATATATATATACATATATTATGTATTTCCATTCCAAAGGTCCGAGTGAAAGAGTTCGCACTTTAAACTAGCACCGAGAGTAAATCATTACGGCATCATATCATTTCGTCAACAACTTACATGCACATTCTATTACGACATATTTTCAAAAGACTTCTATTGAGTTTGGATCACACCGAGCTGATTTCAACCATAGGAAGCGCATCTGTAGGCTATTCGCTGGCTAGTTCGGTAGTATATCCTGTAAATCACTCTGGATTTAGAAGGCAAAAATGAGGAGAAATGTAAACACTATACTTATTCATGTTTCATTACTAAAAAGTAATGGGAATAATAAATATCTACGGCTGATTCAAAATGATGAGAAGTTAGACTTGATTTAGAAATGCTTACTCACTGAAAACAAAAAAGAAAGATAAATGATTATTTATTCAACGCATTCATTCAAATTATCTTTCAAATCTTTGCTCTCTGTGTCTTTCCAACATAATGCGCTAACAGCGTATACGATATCTAGTGTATTATACCTTCCGTAGACCTGACATTTTCAATTTCCTTTGTTAAAGATTTAGTCGATTTTGATAAGTGGCGAAGGCAAACAAAGATCCCCATTTCAATGATAATAATAAAAGAGTGGTGTCAATTTCAAGGGATGAGTGATTCCAGTAAAATCTTCCCTAATGGTGGCGTTATATTGCCCTGAAATTGACACAAGATCACCATACAAACATAGAATTGTCATTTGAACGAACATTTGCAAGACCTTAGGGGTACCTCATGGTTTGCTAAATACTTTGAAACCGCTCACGGATTCGGAGAAACCCCATCATCATACGATGACTCAAAATGGTTTCAAGAATAACCCAAAGTTTATACCATCCAGGGACGGACCATTTACAGAATTAAGGGGGAGCGCGTGCTCCCCCCCCCCTCCATTTTTTTTGCTTTTTTTTTTAAACAAAAATTAAAGGGCTCCCATTAAGTGCGCCCACGCCTGGATCCGCTACTGCGATCTGAGATGAATTTGCGTCTGTCTCTGCTCAATTTTGGGACAGTGCAACGCCTGCATTAGTAAACTATCAAGTCGGTTCTACGTACCTTGCCGATTCACATGTTTGTAACCACTCTGGATACCCGCATGATATTCTGTATCTCTGTATGACCGGCTGCACGTAGGTCACTGCAAAGATTTGTCTGTATGACTGAAATGTGCACCAGTTAGGCCTAAAAAACACACACACACAGAGAGAGAGAGAGATTGGTGAAAATTTAAGAAGTTTACCAAGCACATCTGAAAGTGTATATGTTTACTCCTCTTTAACAAGAAAATATAATATCTAAATGATAAAAAAAGGACAAATCTCCTTTTAAGAGTATATTTGTTTCTTAATTGGGAAAAATTCCCAAGTATAAGCGTAAATTGAGTGAATGTACAGTTTGTAGTAACGTCAGGAACTGTTGTATAGTCTTCTCATCAAGCGATGGAGGCACCGAGAATTTAAAACTTCTTTAACTTTTGAATGATGTGTCCGGCTAGTTCCTCAAACTAACTCATATGCTCTACTTATATTGCTTCATGCACTCAATCCACATAAATATTTACATAATTCTCCCCTTTCAATAACTTTGACTTATCACACTCCTAATATGTGCAGTTGTTAATGGGTTATTTTTTTTTTCTTGTGTGTGCGTGTGCGTTCGTTTGTTTTAACAGACAAGCCCAACCCAAATCTATAACAAAACACACCCCACACACATTAACAAATGGAAAGGCTGACATTAATGTGATGTTACAATCTCATTGATCAATGTTAATTCAAGACAATTCATTATAATTAAAAACATAATTATACTAATTGATCAGTCTGCTAGACTCCGATATGATGCTATAGTATACAAATAATGACTGCTATGAGGGGCACAGTTAAAATTATGGTTTTCACATCACCGAGGGCCTACATAATTTTAACTGTGCCCCGAATGTCAAGCTGTCATTATTTGTTTTATATACCGAAAATATAGATTCTTCTTATCTGATTGGTTAAAAGGTTACCTGAATTAAACAAGGACTAAGCAAAGGTCAATCGTCTGCGAACGTGAATGAAAGGTCAAATTCATCGCGACCTGTGACCGCTAGTCTCTTTTACAGCACGCTGATGGAATGCGCGGCGGTCGTATCATTGGTGCGTACATAAGCGATCTATGTGTACGGGGTCGCGACTGTCTCCAAACCTATTTACAGGGCACAGTTGATTTGGGGCACAGCTATTTTCATGACTCCACTTTTAATCAATCAGATGAGAGGATTCTATATATGAGGTATAAAATTAATGATAATCATAGTCAATAGATTATGTTTTAAAAACGTGGGTTAAAGGTTGCCACTTTTTCATCCTTTCATTTCCAAACTCCTGAGTTACATGAAAAAAAAAAAAAGAACACTAATGTCATGCTCAGCCATCGTGCCTTTAGAAACTACAATGATAAAAAAGAAAATTGCAGGACGACTATTGAACAATTAATAGCAATGATAACAGTTCACATTCAAAGAACTTGTCAGCAGTTTTTTTTTCTTGTTATTTATTAAACCCGAAGATCTTACGTGAATATATAAAACTAAGCGAGGCACATAATCCAGGCAAGGTTCCATAGAAAATGCATTTAACCTTGTTTTTGGATATATGCTATGTTTTTGATGGTTTCTTGTCAATTCGAGGGTGTTGACCCCAAATTGATTCCAGATTGATGCCACAGCATTAGTATATTTTATTATCTTATAATTGATTTTATTCTAAAACACCATGTTTTAATATAACTTTTATTTTTAAACCTGACAGGTCAGAAGACGCGATTATCTATTTTAGCTTCAAAACAACAATACAAATGCCTCAAATAAACAGCGATTAATCGATGACATTGCATAAATGCCAATACCCTTTCCTGCTTTTTCAAAAGTTGATCGAGAACTTACCATGATGAGTGGTAACGGAAACATGTGTTAAAGTCAACACACACAAACCCTCTCGCACAGCCTCGCGGACACTTGCCTGGAAAAATAAAAGATGCGATATATTTTGGTGTAGAGAATGGTTCATGTGGTGTGTAGTGTCAATATTAGAAGGGATCTTTTTTTTTTTTTTTAGCAGAACTAAAAGTCCAAAACATAATATGAGTTTGTAAAGTTATATGCAATAGATGTTATTTAAACTTCGACTAATCATTCTGTGATGTAGGCCTATTAATATGTCCTGATACTGCAATCGTAGCCGCGAACTTAATGTACGTGATTGTCCATACGGTAACCGTGAAAATAATTGATGTCGCCGTAGATTGACGAAAAATTAGGATGTTTGTAACTAATGTTGGTAGATATTATTGTCTAGGTTTATTTTTTCATTGGCCCTGACATTAACCTGGAAGTCAGACACTGTAAATGACAGCGGAACAAACAAACGGAATTCTTTGAAATTTCAGGCAGGAATATCACTTTCAACGTAGAATTGTACGATATCAACGTTGATTTAACAATGTAACAAATAAATTGGAATTAAACTGCAGTAAACCTAAAGAGATAACATTAGAATGGTATGCTGATTGGTACACAAGCATTGCAGTCTGGAATTTACTTCAGTATTTTAAACCTTACACATGAGCCAAAGGAAAGGGTCAAGAGACAAGTCCATCATATACTTGAGTCTACGAATAACATTTTAGATAATTCATACTCCACTTCCTCTTCCTTACTCTGATATACAACAATTTCATTTTGGTAAACCTTACACTTTCAGCCTCATGAATCATTACTGTTATTTGTGAACGAGAAATTATTGGAACTTTTGCCTCCACACAAGTATTGGCCTAATTGTTCGGGTACTGAGGTACGACTACCCTCATCTTTACCAGTGTATTCATGTTTTGTCTTTTCTTTTATTAATTGGATAATTATTTGCGCACAATAGCATTTTACACTAGACGTCATGCAATCTCTTCGTTTGTATGAAACACATTTAAGCTTTTCTTTATGTATTTCTTTATGATAGCAATGATTGATAGAATAAAAAAGCAAGGTAAGTATCAAGTTATTCGATGGATAAGCTCAATGTGACCAGGAATAACTGAAAACGTCTTAATATTCTGTTATTTACCAAACATAAGATCTCAGGGTCATTGGTTATCGCTTTACTTTGTAGATATTCGACCCCTCCTTTTCTTTGTATATATATTCCTAAGTATTCCTGAATCATGTTATACGATACTTTTTTAACGGAGTATTTCAGTATCGGCCCGGGGCTGTTTATGTCTATGATTTTATGAATTTGCTTGTACGTCCCTATTACATGACTTACTGTATTGGCACTGCGGTCCATAGAAGCCTTGTGGACATATGCATGTACCTGCACCAACGCACCTTCCACCATTTAGACACAATCGTCGGAAATATGCTGGGAAGATTATTCAAAATATACATTCAATTTTCATAAACACTTATCTAATTCATATTTTCGTGTTTAAAAACCTTATCTCATCCAATGCTAGAAATCGTAGACACGTAATAACAGTAGTAGTAGTAGTAGTAGTAGTAGTAGTAGTAATAATAATAATAACAATAATAATAATTATTATTATTATTATTATTATTATTATTATTATTATTATCATTATCATCATTATTATTATTAATACTATCATTATTTTCATTGTTATTATTACACTTATATGGCGCTTTATACTGGTGTTTCTAAGCGCACTGGTGCTATTCGTACAAAAATACTAGAAAACACAACATTAGGACAATGCAAAACCAACATTACAGTCATAAAAAAAGAAGAAAAAACAACACATGTGATACAGTGACTGACTGTCTGCGCCTCCAGAAAAAAAAAAATACAACTGATTAAACAGGTGAGTTTTGCAAAGGATTTTAAATGATTCAATAGATGAGGTATTCTGAATATGAAGAGGGAGTTTATTCCAAAGGGTGGGGACAATGGAGGCGAAGGCACGGTCACCACAAAGGTTTCTGTACGTGGGCCATAATACATTGTCACCATTGTTTTGTCTACTGCCCAATACATTATTCTTTTGTTGGTCCCTCGCAGTATGGAGTCTGATACTACCATCACTTGTAATAGTGTCGTGTTTATGTCTCATTGTCCCACTGTGAATTTTGGCTATACAGTCTTCTTATAATCCTTCTCTTAACATTGCTACTATAGCCTGTTCCTTTTACAGAGGGCAGCTGTAGCCCGCTGGGTGAATTTTTTAATGATATTTCTGTGCATAAACCAATGTAAGAATTGTAAGCTGATGGAACCAGCTGATGGCATCAGTAGTTCACCTAATTTGCATATTCATGGTTACGAACACCTAACGACAAACTTACAAAACTGACAATGTGATCCGAAATAGCCTCGTGGACACAGACATTCATCTGCAGGGCCAACGCACCTTCCACCATTTAGACAGACTCGTCGGCAGTACGCTGGGGAGTAAAGGAAAAATATATTTTTATGTACACTAAGAAATTAATAGTTCCATTTTTTTTTTCTTGACAGTTGGATTCGGAGTTCTTCTCGAAAACACGTCATTTAAAAAAATTCAGAACATAGATAAGTAGTATACAAGAGACAAAATTAAGCAAGCAAACAAACAAACAACAAAGTTCTCCAACATATCCGGAAATCAATTTAACAGGAAGAAGTATACAGCAAACCTTTGCAACTGTTGTATTGTCCGCAGGTTTGGTGCTGCAAAGCAATACTGCGACCGTTCTTGCAGTCGGAAATTTTGGTTTCAGGTTTACAAACGGCATAGCGGAACCGAGTACCCGTCCCGCATGATCGACTGCAAGCAGTCCACGGTGACCACCAGGTGTCATCTTCGGTAGACACTGAAGACAAGACAAAACAAACAAACAAACAAACAAACAAACAAACAAAACGGAATGATGACATTGAAGCTGGAATCTCAAATGAAAGAACAATTCCTTTAAAGACAGTAAGAATTTCCCGAGTTTTGAAGGCATTATCTACAATTTGCATATGAAATAAAAACCTAGCTTGATAGTGCTTCAAAATAGTTCTAAAATGTGAGTTAGTGATAGAAACAACCAATGTATAAACTTGTATTAGTATAATCAATATCAAATATTGCTTAATATATTTAAAAAATGTAAACAACAGATATGATAACATTGTTTCTAGACTAAACCGTCTACACTTATAGATCATGTAGATTATTAAGAAAAAAATGATATCTCCTAATATTTCAGGCTTATCTGCAACATTTTTATGTCGTAGGATGTTTTGTGATACAATTGACCTATACATAATATGCACCAAATAAGATAATTTCAACATTTTTTGTTTTTAGACCACTGCTCCCAATGGTGCATAGTACCTTTAAACGATGAACGGGATGAGCACGTCAAAATATTATTGAGTATCAAACCAGATTACACTAAAATGGCGTCACTGTAAATTGGTTGCAAGGAATTTGTCATTTCAAAGTTTTGACATCATTGTCCTCATATCCAAATTGCAATTTTGGGTTATGTGGATTTCTTTTTTATCAAGTAGTATCACACCAAGTATGACGATCATCGAACTTGTCCATAATCCTACGGTTGATTTTATTGTTATAGAACAATCCGAATTTGCTGCCTAACTTTCAACTACGTCAAGGCAAGTGGAAATCTAATGCAACTACAACATTTGCCATGGAGCTACAACCATTGGAACGAGTTCCTTGCTTGCAACAAGTTTGTACATTTACAATGGGCCGAATGCATAAAACAAGCAAAAGCACAAGCTCGTCTAGCAGAAGGTCTAGCCCAAGCAATTGCTTAATCCATATGCATAAACTTTTGCTTGTGCTTATACCTTTTGCTTGACCCGCACAAGCAATTGCTTGCGTTTTCAACAAAAGGGTCGTCACGCCTGTGCGAACACAAGAACAAAGGAGTGTGGCAGCACGTATTTGAAAGGGCATAATGTGTGCGGAAACATTTCCTGACATACACGGTGACATAGCAGAAGAGCTATGAAATGACACTCATAAATGCACACACAGAAGCACACACACAAGTGTACACACACATGTATTACTGGCTGATTCCCATCCCTGCTTACAGCAGCCCGGATCTTCCAGATCGCACGTGGAGCGGGTCTCTTTGCTCTCCACCGAAGTCAGACATCTTACCTGTTTTTCATCACATTTTACGTGCTAACCACTAGACATTCCCGTTGTTGAAATGAAAAAGTTTTTTACTCTACTTATGAGTAATTTCTTGTAGATTTATACCACTCCTTCACAAGTGTGGTTTTTCTTTCATGAATATGAAAATGATACTTAAAAGGGAACGTCCCAGCTAAGCAAAAGCTCAAGCTCATTTTATAGAGCTTGGAAAATCGTAAGCAATTGCAAGCAAGAACTAGCAAAAGGTATGTTTTATACATACGTTTTTAAGCAAATGCCTGGTCTCTAAGCAATTGCTTGCGGGCAACAAGCAACTGCTTGTACTTGCTAGCAAAAGCTTCTGCTCGCAAGCAATTGCTCGTTTTTATGCATGCGGATTCGAGTAAAAGGCTAGCACAAGCAATTGCTAGCATTTATGCATTCGGCCCAATGTACCCTTGCCTGTACCTAGACGTAACGTGAGACAAGCTGGTGATATACCGGTAACACGTTTTGGATTTTTTTCCATCAACATTTTCAATATCGATGTTTAGTCTTTGACATTAAGTAAAAACTGGGCACTCAGCTGCTGTGGACGTGCCTATGGAGTTTGTTTCCTTGACAACTAAAAAGCGTATAAAGACATTTTAGAGATATAATGCTTGTGGCATAGGGTGAAGGTTGTCAGGAATTAATGTCCTTCCGCCTCTTTGGTTTGTAGCCTTCTTGCTATATCCAGCGATGACGCTACATTGGATTCATTTAGGATCTGAAAGGAAACTTTCCACAAACTTCACGTAAAAGCAACTTTTTTCTCTGGTTGTCCGTTCGGGTCAAGAAATTCAATCCTTAGTGGCCCCGGGCCACTGATATATTGTTTAATATATATATATATATATATATATATATATATATATATATAGTCAATATAATTTCTACATATATATATATTCTATATATATGAAGAGTTTGTTTGCAAAAACCGATACGTCCATTTTTGAAGATTTTGAAGTACGGTCTTTGTCTTAAAGTACAAAATAATACCTTTTAAATGATATATTGGTCACTACATATAAAGGTATATTTTTGAAGTAATGGTCAAAAGAAGCAAACATTTTCTTATTATTCTCTTTATATTTCTTGATCTTTAATGGCAAATATCTCCATTTGACAAATATGGACTTATCGGTTTTTGCAAACAAACTCTTCATATATACATGTATAAATTAATCCAGGGAAATCAGGGATATGATGTGGATAGTTTTGATTTGTTGTTGTTGTTTTCACGTAGTACAAATTTACACATACTTGTATTCATGTCCGGCACTTTTGGTACGTCTGGTTTTGTCTGGTATGCATATTCTAAGTCATGAAAAGAGAAAAAAAAAAGATATATTGCAGTTCAATACAATACGATAACTCCGGTGAAGTTAACATATACAACGAAGTTCAAATCTGGCACTAAACCGCCACCAAAATCATCCCACCAATCCCGGAAAAAAATAAAGCCCATGCATCACTACTCCGAAAGCGTATATCACTTTCTTCTTCTTCTTCTTCTTCTTCTTCTTCTTCTTCTTCTTCTTCTTGTTCTTGTTCTTGTTCTTGTTCTTCTTTCTTTCTTTCTTTTTCTTCCCATTGAGAAGTACCATCTAGTACGACAATCAGTTATAATCAATGTATACATACCATTGCCATAGTATGGCACCAAGAAGCTCACATTGGATCAGATACAAACTGATGTACCAAATCAAGTAACCACTATACCATCCAATCAACTTTTCACCAAACACGAAACTCCCAATCCAGTAATGACTTTAATTGCTGCGAAATAAAATTATAGTACATGTGCATTATAAACAAGCACCCCCCCCACATATATATATATATATATATATATATATATATATATGCAAACATATTTCATTTCATTTCATATATGTATACATGTTGTATATATATATATATATATATATATATATATATACAATACTATATTTTTTTTTCCTTTTCAGAGTGCGAGATAGCACATACCTGTCTTCATATCTGGAACTTTTGGTTCGTCTGTTGTGTGGTGTGGATATTCTATGTGATAAGAACGTGATATTACAGTTTACAAGTCGTGAATTGTGTGCAATGTCAGCACTATACAAGGAAGTAAAAATTGGCATTAGACTAACACCAAATCATCGAACCAATCCCGGAATAAGACATAAAAAACCCCACCACACTTCCGACATATTCATTTTGGCTCGTGGACAAGTATACTATGAGACAGTTCGATCAAATAATACAGCTCTATGGATCAACTCTATTTCCTCATCAGTACCCTATGGAAATAAAAACCAGTGTGTAATGTACATACACACACAAACGTGAACGTAAACTCCACCCCCCCCCCCCACACACACACACATTCACCGTGGATTATTCTTGTACAAACGCAAAGACGTAATCATTCTTAATCATGAAGTAGCTATTAACAGACACCACAGCTTAAAATCCATATCAAAATAATGTGCAGATCGATAAGTATATGATATACTTCTGAGCAACTTTTGATAGCTCAGCGTAATATAGTATTGTTTTGATAAAACAAATAAGCTAAATAATGTTTCAATTAGTTGTTTGCATATCTACTTATCTCACAAAATGTAGAATATGACACATACCTGTCTTACCGTCTGTCACTAACGGTACGGTCGTGCCTGTGCTTTGGAAAGGCGTATCATCGGTCATGGTTGACAACCCTTTGGTAAGAATGCCATACATTATTTTCATGAAATTATTCTATTGCTTATATTCAAGATACGTAATGTATGCAGAAAGAGAGATAATAGGGTGTGAGATACTGACACGTTTGCATGAATGCAAGGACATGTTTATCAAAAAAGAGCACATCAACAGATCAAGGCACTTTTTTGTTCTAATTATTGCTACAAGTGTATTTCATCCCTGCATTGACTTCAGCTCTATAGAGCATGGATGTTGGTACTGTACGATTCATAACATTTGTACCCAAGTTACATCTTATTTTTTACCAGTTGCCCATTCACATTATATGTTTTTAATCAAGAGCAAGTAATTGCAGATGAACACATGAATCATAGGCATGAACAAACACTTGTGCGTGAGTGGCCCGGGATGTTGCACTATTGACAGACACCACGACTACGAATTCAGTCTCTATATAATTTGCTCGTCAATGGGTGAATAATGCAATTGCTAGTAATCCTAAATCTTAGACTCAAATATGAAATTGTGCCGATGGAAATTAAGCTTCAAGATGTCATTTGCTTATTTACGTTTCTTTATTTGAACTTACACACACCTGGAGTGCTCTTCGTCACTATCGGTAGAACCGTGGTTGTACTTGTGGAATCTGTATTATGAAGGACATGATGAAGAACCCTTTAATCGCCATTAAATGATAATCGCTTCAATTGGTTGCACACAATCATAGGCTGATAGGCAACTAAAGACAGCAGGATATTAGATCAGTGCTCCACCACGTAAGTATATTGACACGTTGACGTCTACGGGTATTAAAATTCACGCGTTGCCAGATGAGCGCCTTATTAATGGTCCCCCGTTAGCCAATGCCAAAGTACAATTTATCGTAAAGTTCTAATCTTATTGTATACACTCTTTCATTTCACATAATTTTACTCATCTTATTTTCTGTTATCAAAGAAATTGTATATGTTTTTGTCGAAATATGCAAAAAAAAAAATGAAATGGAAATAGAATGCAAGCATAAGAGTGAAGTTCGAAGACTATCATGCTTCATTTCGATGCTGCTCTCATCCAGTACAAACTTTCAGGTACATCTTACACAAAGTAAGAGGTCGTCACATACCTGTCGTCATCTTCATCACTGTTGGCACCACGTCTCTTGTTTGATTTGCACAATCTATATGTCAAAGAGGTATAACACATCATGGTATCTCTGACTAATGGTGTAACAGTAATGCTATGCAGATACACATAAACGAAAGTTCAACACTTTTCAAAAGCATGACATGAATTGTTCATATTTGAAATCCTTAGAGGAGAGAAGGAAAATGAACCGATGTTTCCACCACAAGATAAGAACACACAAAAAAAAAGTACATGGGTTTTCGCAGTATGCGCGTAAATATTTGCGGAATTTGGCCGAATACGAGTTATATTTTGTTAATGGAATTGATTTACACATCAATTTTCCTTCTTTGAATCATCTACATTGTAATCTGCTTATTGATATTCTATGTGATATTACTGAAAAGAATTTGATTTATGTATGAAATTGTGTTGGAAGAAAAATAATTCAAACAAACAAACAAAAGAGAGTAAGGCGTGGATAATGATAATGAAGAGCTTGCTTCCAAATGGCGCTAAATCCATTGCGCGCTAAATTCATCGTTTTGCAATGGATTTAGCGCCTTTTGGATGCAGGCTCTTCTATGTATAAATGATGATTTGATAGATTACTGACATACCCAATGGCAGAGGAACTCTTGGTGGGGGAGACGAACAGCTGCATGTTGTTACACCTCTCTTAAAGCACACAAAGTCTAGACAAGTGAAATAACGTGTAGGGGGAGAAAGGTTGTCAGACTATCGTGTTAATGCTGTGTGCTATGGCAATATATACAAGGAAGTAAAAGTTTGTCAGTAGACGGCCACATAAATACCCCTAGAAATTAAGGAAAACATAAACCCCACCACACTGATACACGATGTATACTTCTCGGCTCATGTCAGTATCAACGAGACATTGTCTGTCTGTCAACATAGATGAAAAAAAAAAGCTCTTACACGAACTACGAAATCGCACATGTCTGTCTCCATCTCTGTCACTGTTAACTGGTTCAGTTTAGTTCAGTTGAAATTGTTTCCATTCGTTCACAAAAGCCGTAACGAAACACCAATTATACATTACACAATAATTACTTTTTCCATTTTCTAGACAATACATAATAAAAGTACCATGAAGTACTTACATATAATTTCATCAAATAACAAAAAAACAGCAATGTAATCTGGAAGATTGACCAAAAAAAAATGAATACATTGTATTAGAATGGAAAAAGTGGTCCACTGAAAAGCAGAGCTTGTAAGACGTGGGTCACTTGAGTGTGCAGAATCTTTATCATAGTGATAATGGCAAGTTTTACTATCCAGGGGCCAAGGAACGTGGGGGGGGGGGGGGGGGGGCTGCGGGCCGATGGGAGAGTCAAAGGTCAACGGAGCTCTCCTATCCCCTGGTTCCGAGTCCCCTGCTTCCAAATACATGTACTCATATATTGATCATCATAATGTACCCGGTGGAGCACACAGTGACTTCTTTTTTTTTAATGATAGATTGCGTGGTCTGCTTATATCAGTCCTTATAGTGAACAGGTAAAGTACACTGTAGTTCGGAAGTCATGGTGTACTATTAGAAACATGCGGGTTTTCATACAAATACACTGACAGCCTGAAAGAGCTTAAAGAGTTACTTTTTACAATATTTTTTTTGATGTTTAGATATGGGTATAAAATCATAATTTCAAGCGCTCACCTGCAAATGAAACGCAGACAAAAGAGACAGAACGACTGGTATCGATGTAGGATTTGTCTGCATAGAAATGAAAAAGATATGCTAGAGTGGGACAAAAATAGACAAGGCACACAAAAAATATTGAGAAAGAGGGGAGCATAATTAGGATGAAGAGAGAGATCGGTGCTTATTTACGTCGATGTGCTTATTTACGTCGATGTAGGGCAATTTGTCAATCAGTTGCAATGAAAACATCTCGACGAACGAATTTCATGAATTTGGAGATAGAGATCACAACAATTAGATGAATTTCAGACTTCTGCATTTGAACATCTATGCGTATAAGGTTATACTGGGTAAACAGAGTTTCATTATTCATATTGATTGGGATGAGGACATGGCAGTTTCATATTATATAACAATGCATGACTGGGTACTCAAGGAAGCAAAACAAAATAAAAAATGCATAAATTCTGCACAGCGGTGAACTTATTAGGCAAGTGGTATATATTGTAATGGAATATATCTTATACTTCGCTATAATATGTGAGCCCCCTATGTTATCATCATCCTTGTTCAGTTTAATAATGTCTCGGGGTTTTTCAGAGAATTGGTTCATAACTACTCTTCAGGAACCACAATGAATTCCAAAAATCTAAATAGGGCACTGTCATTTTATGTGCTAGCTATCACATTGTGTGAAAGTATATAAATCGTCTGCAATGCAATTCGATGGACATGTGGAACAAAGCATATCCGATTAGCGAATAGATGAACCATATAATTTGCCAGTGGACATAAGAATATTCAAAATGTCTTGCCTTCTATACGTTCGCAATATCAACCTTCCATACAAGCCCTACTCAGCATTGATTTTATTAGTTTTCATTTGGAAATAGTGATGATTACTTTCCCTACTGAATTCAATGTAAACTATGTAAGAATTCTATCGCGAAGAAACATCCTCCCCCTGCGTTGCGTTATGTACCAAATAACCCATAATTTTTGTCCATCATATTTAAGCAGTATGTTTCATGTGCGTGAAACCCCATATGTAACGAGATCTGGCAAACATAAACTCAAACTCCCCCAACCCAAAACTAATTATGGTATACGATCTTTGATCTATCGTGGCGCAAAATTATGGAATGACCTAGATATAATATATGGTAAATTTGTTTCAGTTGAGAGTTTTAAACGTTATTTGAAGACCATTCCAATTGCATTGAATGCTTTATATTATTGAGTTTATGGCATTTTGATTTGGTATAATGTACGAGATATTATTTTTGTTTAGCTCTTTTTTTTTCTCTCTCTCTTCTTTTTTTTTCCTTCCTACCTCTGATTTTTTTTTTTGCTCCTTATTGTTTGAGTTTTTTTTTCCTTATATGTACCTCGCGTATACTTATATTTGTTTACTGGTTCAGCTGAATTTGTGTATTTCTTGTACAGTCATTTTTTTCATTTGTTGTTGTTGTTTTTTACTACTCTCCCCTATTGAATGTTTTGTGTATTGTTATGTTGTTTTTACTTTGGTTGGACCCCTTCGAAAAACAGCAATTTGCTGAAAGGGCTATCCATCCCACAAGTGGTAAATAAATAAATACAAATACAAATACAAATACAAAATCCTGCATGTGTGTGTGTGTGTGTGTGTGTGTGTGTGTGTGTCTGTGGAGGGGTTCTTTGGCGAGGTGGGGTTGGAGAAAGTTTCCTTTAAAGTTTGGGTCAAGGGTCATGATTATGAGAAGACCCTCGGAAGTCATGGGCTTCTAGTATTTTTGTTGTTTTTTCGGCATTCCCTCCTCCCCCTCCCCCTCCCCCCCCCCCCCGCGATTCACTTCAGACCCAATTTATCAAATTTTCGGACACCAAGACTGAGAAGAATGAGACAAGCATCTACGTAAAATCGCAGGGTAAGATAATATCAATAAGACTCACCATGATGTTTCTCCTTCAGACTGTGTCATCGACGTCAGATCTGCACGTTCCATTGGATCTTTCACATCAAATCCACATTGATTACTTCCGTGTCGAGTACAATACATTCACATTAATATATAAGAACAACTTTTGATGTCTGTATACAGCAGGCTCATCACGCTCGTCTCCTCCCAGCTCTTCGTATGTGGGTGAGCTACCACATATACAGACTATTGGATGCACAGAGCTAGAGCTTCTGCGTGTATAGTGTGCAGTACCGGCAATGATCATGCTTCTGGTGTATGGCATAGGTGAACCACAGTTTTTATGCACTCGCCAGCATCCGCTCTTGACGCTATGGGCCAGATCTCTACACGTTATACATTCCAGTAGGCACATTTACGATCCCGCTAAAACATTTGGACATAATTCGACAGACTGCAACGTATTTCAGCAGCGTAAACATCTGCCTTTGACTCGAAGCTGAGTGGTTCTCCATATCCTTTTGCGCTGTAATCACGATGTTTGGAAATTCTTGACCTATATGTGAGTTTCAGGGGTAGCCTATGACAGCTACAGGGCCCGTGGAACGGTTTTTGATTCTATCTCCTTCAGGTCATACAGAATTTTTTTTATATTGTTCTTCTCAGGAGAAACAGATTGCGTGTTACTGTTCAAAGCATAAGTCTGAAGAAGATGTAGGCACACTACTAGAACTGCAGAGAAAACCCCCTGAATGGGCTATTGTGAACTCATGGGCGTCTCACAAGTTCTATTACTGCACTAGTTTTAAGTGTAATTCCGTAACATCAAAGGATGGAGAAAAAAAATCCATAGAAAGTAAAGGTTTCGTTAAAATCGGGTATGGAATTTAAAAGGAAAAGTCAAGTTATGAAGCCAAACAATGAAGCGTTCATTGTTTTTAAAGCAACAGTGACATAAGTATGTACTATACATAGCTCGCACATACTACTTTCTGGAATAAAAAATAGAAGATGACGTGTCAATGACCTCTAAAGTCTATTTTCTTTTAGTCTCTATTGCCCGACACATCACTACGCTAGATATCCAGTTATGACTGTAGGAGGTATATATATATATACAGTTATATATATCTATATATATATATATATATATATATATATATATATATATATGGTGTGTGTGTGTGTGTGTGTGTGTGTGTGTGTGTGTGTATTATTGTCTCATCAGATATTGGTGTCTGATAACTTCTTGGCATAACAAAGCTCCTGCTCGCTAAGCCAAAAATAAATTCCGCCCACAAACATAACAATAATAATTAAAACAACAAAATTGCACATATGCCCTTGCACCCTAACTCACGTCCTTTGCACTGATGCATTTTGTAGCTACCCTATTCGGTTACACAATTTGATACGTATTAAATGATTTGTTAAGAAGTATAAGCCATATGCTTTTCTAGAGGCCGCCATCATCTCAAGCTTCCGCTTAAGATGACGGTCTCCTGCATTTTATATGTATCAATTCGATTTAATAATCAATGTTGTTGTTTTTTTCAATTGTTTTTTGTACGATTTTGATTCACCTATACAATATTTCATTATTGGTACATTATATATGATATATTTACATTCATTTTGTGTTGGATATAATGTGAATAGTATTGGAAAATTGTTTAATATGTTTTATATACTTTGTGAAAGATGCAGAAATAAATCAAATCAAACCCTAACCCTAATCCTAATCCTCACATCAAACTAAATCTAAAACCCTATGACAACCCTTACCCTAACCCTAAGTCCTTGGAGAAAGTAAGACCGGAGCAATTGTCGCAGGAGCAAAAAGCGACTAGCTTTTTGTTGGACTCCCCTTCCTTTTTTTTCTTTTGTTCCTTCTGTTTGTTTGTTTTCTTTTTGTTGCTTTTGTTGTTTTAGATTGTTTGTTTGATTTTTTGATTTTTTGATTTATTTTTTATTTTTTATTTTTTATTTTATTTTATTTTTTTTATTTTTTTATTTATTTATCTATTTTATTATTATTATTTTTTTTTTTTTTGGGGGGGGGGGGGGTAATAGTGCTCTATATACCCGCAATCAACAGACACTCTAATCACTGAAGCCTGTATATACATGGTGGTGCTTTTGTTAAAGTGCGGCGATTGCATTCTTGTCGCTGTTACCGTACAACGTATAGTTCCTCTTGGGTATTTGGTAAGTCAGTGATTAGCATTTATCGAATAGAGAAGATATTTCTTCATGATCCGTCCAGGTTTTTCAAATGCTTTTGAGACAAAATTTATAATACGAAATCGAAGAACTTGAAGCCCTAGTCAGACCAGTCTCTATATCCCTGCCAACAAAAGTGTCATATTAATGAGTGACAGCACTTTGTGATATCAAATCGCATATGTCTGCACCTTTAAATTCTATCCATTTCCCCAATAACCATAGTCCACATGCGCAGTGGATATACGATAACCTTTATCTGCGGGGCCTATTTTGGCGCCGCTTCCCTATTTGCTGTACTGTTTATGTAAAAATGTTTCCCATTAATGTATTAATGGGAAACATAAAACGCCCCTCCAATCGGAAAACAGTAAACAGTTGTACAATTGTCCTGGTCTAACATGCGATCACGTTTGTCCAATTGCTAATTGTATTTGAATTGCTTGTTTGTTTGTTTATTTGTTTGTCTGTTTGTTTCATCTCCATCTGGGGAAGATGGCTTGATAGCCCGTATTCGGCCGCAATAGCTCGTCTTCCATGGGGTCCAGCTGGATGTAAGGCGGGACCACGTCACCGGGTTAAACACCCTGCTCTTTGCGGTGAGTAAATGAAGCGGGATCTTATACGTGCATGAGTTGTGACTCTCTCAAACACAGGACTTCAATTCTATGTCCTATCCGAGGGAGAGAGTGTCTTTGTCTCTTATTAGTGGGGATCGTATGATTACAAACAACATAGCCTATGTTAATATCACATGCACTATATAAGGAATGTATCCCCAGTGTTTGGTAGAGCATACCCAGATACTTTCTGCACACAACTTTACCAATGAGTAAAAGAATGCACTTTGACAAAGCGGGACACAATGTATATTTGGCATGCTTGCAACACATGCAGTGCAGTCGTGCTAATATCCCAATTCGTGGGAGAGTTAAACTTCACGTTTTAACACTATAGTTTATTTTATCAATTGTAATAAATCAAAACAACAATACACTTTTTAAAAGTGCTTGAAGGTATGAAAAAAAACCTTTCATAGCCATTTTGAATATTCGTGTGAGTGTGTTTGTGCGTGTGTGTGTGTGTGCGTGTGTTTGTGTGTTAGTGTGTGCGTTTGGGGGTATTAGTGCTCTGACCATTTCGCCATGACTTTGTATCATCTTCACGATCAATCAGTTACTACTTGCATATAACATACGTGCATAATGGCAATCTATACATTATCGCTAACGTTTACTTCTCAATTAGATTCTACGATAGTATAGATTGTTGACAGTTTGTTGTAAAGATGTTGGCAAAGTATAAAAAGTAAATGAAATATAATCATTACGCATTCATTTTGTTTTTCATTCGAGAGTTTATTCATATACGACCATGTTTGCAAATCATTCATGTATGACAATAGTTTACTGGATGTACTGTGATACACTTAAATATCAATTCATAAGGATAACAATTCAAACAGGTACAAGATGGGCTTTATCTATTTACACACCACTTAAAATTATTCAGTGCCCATGCTCGTCCTCATACTTTATGATAACACCAAAATGACATCACTGAATAGAGACATATTGCATTGTGTTACACTTTGAAGACGGCATGGGGACATCCTGGAACGCATAGAATCGAAAGAGATATTGAATCTCACACTGGAGACTATTTACAGGTACCAAGTTTCATGGTATGCTAGACACCCTATCCGATATTTAAAACAGCGTTTGTTTGTTTGTTTTTTGTTTGTTTGTTTGTTTGTTTAGGGCTTTTCTCAGAATATCAGCTTTCCTTACCGACATAGATGTGTAGTTGCAACGAGTGATTTTCAAATGCAATGCATTCCAAACAAAGGAAAGAGTGCAGCTTTGATATCCTCATTTTGGAATGGTAACACGTAGGAGAAAATCAGCAATTTCGATATCAATCTTTTTTAGACCACACATTATCTTATACTCCCCCACTCCCCCCCCCCCAAAAAAAAAAAAAATGCTAACAGCATGATATCTCATTCTCATAAGATTTGCCACAAGTCCCTTGGTTTCTCAGAGCAATGTAACGATATCATATTATCTGAATTGATACAAATTTGGCTGTTTACGAGCACTGTTATACCATACAGATGTCAGTTGTTACACAGATATCAGGACTACTAACATGCCACTACAGCAATTCGATTGCGGCAAGAAGTGGAATTGTGTGAAAAAAAAGTAGAGATGGCTCTAGCTTTTCACACTTTAATCAGTGAGCATGAAACTTTCTTGATATCAAGATTAATTTCCCTGGCATTGACCTTTGACCGTCAAGGTTAATTTTTTTTCTAATCTCAGAGCACTGATTAAACAATTATTCATTCTTTCGTTTTGTCAATTTTTACTCCCATTGGACCGTCCTGGTAAAAAACGAGTAAAAGGAGATTTATGTAAAAAAAATTCAGGGACCTGGATTCTATCTTATTCCATTTGTTTATTATACCTCTACCTTTTCATATGAATAGATTCACAACGTATATCTATTACTCTCCCAGCTAACTTTCAGTGACATTGCAAGTCGAGCCTTCAGCTCAATCGTCGTACCTAAATGATTATTTCCATTGATCTATCTTTGTATAAAGAGTACCCTTTGGTCGTTTATCCCGAATTTTCATCTTGTTACTTCATCAAAATTAGATTTTGTTCACCTTGACCTGTCTGCGTATCAATTTAACAATTCAACATTCAAAGATATAGTAAAGTAGTTTAAGATTTGTGATCTTTGACCTATGACCTGGTGATATTTTGCGCAAAATCTGCTATTCGCATCTGTACACCCTAAGTATTAAAAGGATCCATGAAGAATAATCTTAATTCGTACTGCTGAAGAGATGTAGAAAGAACGAACGGACGGACAACCTAAACTCAGAATGCCACTTCATAATGCCTCTGCAGATAATGTCATTCAGTGGTTCGACTCAGAAAAGTGTGTGACAAGGCTCTGTTATTTCTGTCTTTTTCAGCCTTTCGGTCTTTTCATTATTCATGAAACAACAACAATAATAACTACGAAAGGATGCATGTCATTTTACATAATCATCATTAATTGCAGGTGATATTTATTTCTGAGCAAGCGATATGTGTCAAATAAAAATCTAATGCTCAAGAAATTTACTATACTCTCACCTTAAAATTAAACAAACGAGAAAAAGGGGTATGCTATTAAAAAAAAAAGTTGCCATCAGCATAATTATGGCATGAAATCCCCTATATTTCAGAAACTGAAATGTTTATCCGACTTAGGCCCAGATTTTGCAAATCTGTCGCATGTGTTCGTCTTCAAAAATACATGTAGTTGAAAAAAAAGGAAAAAGAAAAAAAGAAGAAGAGCGTCACGTACTGTCCAATAATAAGCCGTTTATGTAATGTATTCCAACTTTATACCCATCCTTTCTTCTTTAAGAGTTACCCCCAACAACCACAAAGCTTGCCAGAGGCTTGCCGAACTAGCAACGGCTACGGCTAATGACATGCTAAACATCAAATTTCAATACATAACAGAAATGATCTATTGCGAAAAGCCACATATGGGTACTGGCTTCTTGGAAGTATATTTACATAGTTGATGCATAATTCAAATACCAAATTAATTATACTGCTATGAATTTTAAGGATTCATATCAGAGCTATGTCATAAGATTTAAGCCTCTTTTAACTACGCAACATTCTATCTTTATTAAGCTAAATACTAAATCTGAGGAGACGCATTCATCCAACACACATTAGGTAGTTCTAACGATACATTTCATAATACAAATAAACAATCATTATTACGATAATCAGTAACTCTATAAGTTCTTTTCGTTTCAATACACTGCTGCATTTTGCTGGTAGTTTTTTAGAATCACAACAAAGTAATACAGATAATAAGGAAATTGAAATGACATGCAAAATGAGTCTCCATGTCTGATCGTCGTGATTGTCTTATTGCTCAGTAATAAGGCTGTACGTGCATGTTTAGTATTCAAATTTCCAATGATGCATGTTTCAATCTGCTGTCAAGTGAAATAAGTACCACGTAAGCGCACGAATTATTCGTCAAATGCTGACGTTTCCATGGCGACTCAAGAAGCGGGGCGGAGCTGTCTCCAAATGCCACATCAGTGCGTAGTACCTTTTTTTTTCAAAGAGACAGCAAAAAAGAACTTTGTAGAAATCCTGTATCTCTATGACCATCCGGAGCGTCCAGAAAATCAAAATATATCGATGCTTCCAAGGTGTGCCTTCATTATCATCGATTGTCGAAACGTCTAACAATCGACATGATTGTAATACAAAACAGTTATTATGCGTGCTGTAGTTGATTGTTCGCACGGTCCCTGTGAAGAAAACCATCGCGTCGCATAAGTTTCCCATTCCTTCCATTAACGAGCACAACTTCGCAGTCAACACATCCTTGTGAAGTCAAAAACTATTTGTGGCATAAATATATAAAAAACGAGCACCATTGATGAGGAGCGAATTAGTCACATACACTGACTGACCACACAATTTAGTTTCACGACTGTTTTGAGGACCAAGGCTTCCAAGCCACCGTACGAGACGAGTTTTCAATGATGCGTCCAAGGACTGACGTAGAAGGAAAAAAATCCGGCAGCTTTCAACCATAGGGGGCGCATCTATATCCTGTTCGTTGACTAGTTCGGTAGCCTATCTGATAGATTATTCTGGAATGCAAAAGAAATGGAAAGAAGAAAACAAACACTTGTATCATATTCTTACCCTGTAAAGCATACCAATAGATCTGATTGATACCAAAAAAAAAACACGTACTTGATCACAGATAACTGACGATTTCGAGTAAGAAATAGACAATTGATATGTAATCTAAAAGTACTAAGCAAGGAAGAGCTTTTGCTGAAGCGTCAATAAGTGGCTATTATGTTAAGGTGCCATTACGGACAGTGCGAAATCGTGTCTTTGCTTTGTGAAATCCATTGCTGTCAGTCTTCCCTGTCTCTGTAAGGATAGATTACTTTTATTTTTGCTCGAACTTTCAAATCCATTTAAGGCTCTTGAAATCGCTACCAAATCTATAACCCCTATATACTCGGTGAACATTGTGAATGACAGTATGAAAATATTGTAACGCCCTGTCTCAAGAATGAAACTCCACATCAAGAAATCAATGAAAAATACATATTATCATAATCATTTACAATAACTTGCTTCATTGAAATAATAATGATTACTTTCAGCAAACCTGTAGATCATCCATTCCTGAAATATTCAAGAAAGGGGGGGGGGGGGTTAATTATGAGCCCTATGATACAATAAAGACTGGAATAGAATTGCGCTCAGTGACTTCTAAGAGACAACCTGATCAGCCTTACCTCGATGATTCACATGTTTGCAATCTTCGGGACCCACAAGATATTCTGTATTTCTGTATGACAGGTTTCACATATGTCACTGTGTAGGCTTGCGTGTATGATTGAAGCGGACACCATGTTTGTCTACGGGGGAAAAAACAATCAATGAATAGATGCATAAAAGAAAATCAAAACAATGACATATAAATCGTCTAATAAAGAAAAAAAAAGAAAAACTGTTTCTAGCCCTCCATCATGAAGCACAGATTTCTCAAATTATCGAAACATATCAGGGTAGTTTAAAAAAAGAGGAAATTTGTGTCTCTTTATAGACGTAGGCCTACACAAACACGTGCACATGTATTCACATGAAAAAGGTCGGTAAACTGATGGAATGCGAGATCAGGAGGACGACTGTCCAAACTGTCCATTGACATAAGAGAATGGTCAGTAGATTGATAAGCGAAGGTCATCCTTCTACCATGCTGTAGGGCCATCTTCCTATAGTCAAGCTATATGCTTATGAAGATGGTCCCCTGCATTCCAGTTGTGTTCTGTAAACTTTACTCCAAAGAAACCCTTTCTTATGCATGGATATACTACATAAACTACATAACTATGTGTGTTAATTTTGTATACAATCATGCCGACACTTATCAGCTTTTGTATCAGTATATTGACAATGGAAGGCAGCACTAAAATTGAAATGATCTTATATATTGAACATTGTATACATTCTTACATCATGATACATGTATTTAAAAAAAAAAATACTGTCGCTACTATAGAAGTTCTCTCGTATTTTCTGTTTTCGACAGGAAAATTAACGTACCTTGACGCCGAAGACGAGACGTAATTAGAACAGGTATTGTAGCCAACACACACAGAGCCGCCTGTACAGCCACGGGGGCACTTGCCTAACATAATGACATAAAATGAATATATCATCTTAAAGATAAAGAATATCTCGCATTGCGAACGATGCCATTAATAGTGTACATCTTGGTCAATAGATAACTAAACCTCGTTGATTTATCGTCATTTATTTTTCGGAGTTAACATTACCGTTACCATTCTATTGATTCTGTATTCATAGCATGCATCAGGAGTTAAGATTAAGTAACAGACTGTGATATATTACGTCATGACTTTGGCCAACTTTGTTACAAATAAAGCTCATAAGTGATGTGTTCCTCTAAGGAAACACGGTCCATTTCACGAACAACAAAGCGCACATGGATTTGTCAATAGTAGGCCTATATATAACACAAATTGTACCATGCACGCCCTTTCAATATAAGAGATGCCGAACTGTCATGACGTTCTGTTCTCTCTTTCTTCGGTGTCCTCGATATGTCTCTATTCGTAGTACAGTCAGAAAAGTATGGGATTAAGAACAACTGAACATATACAGTCAAATTCACGAACAGTTGTATTGAAAATTTGATTGACCTGCACTTAAAGGGGCATTCCAAACGATTTGTATAATTACATATCATGTAGTACATAAATCGACAGCTCCATGTATAGATTCGTGGAATTTATTGTGGTCCTTGAGCAGAGAAACCGATAAACTGAAAATCTTAAACAAATTACACTGAACAGTGTTGGTGACATCAGAGCCTCACATATTTCAGAAATGTAGCAGTGTAATTTCATAACAATACCTGCTTGCTCAACAAGTTCGCCTGTGAAGAATCTATGCATACCTTCTTCTTTTGTTCTGCTTTCTTGAGGCCCAACTCATGCATTCTTATGGTGAGGCTGTCATGTCATCATCCTTGTTCATTGCAATTTTAGTCCAAGAGTATTAGTTTTAACCTGGACATTTTTGGTAACAAGCTGATTTTTTCAGGATAAGTCCAGAAAAATGTCTAGAATAACATACTAAAAGTCCTCATAAATCCTCTTTGAGCGTTTTCCGCAATCAAAGATGGCGTCCAAAATGGCCGCCATTTAAAGAAATTCTTATAACTTTTCAATCAGAGAACCCAAATACAAAATCTAACTGTCTAAATATAAGTTTTGAAGCATGAAGAACTCAATAAGATACATGTTAAGAGATGTTGGTGCACGCAAGTACCGAAATCCAAGATGGCGTCCAAAATGGCCGCCATTTTCTGAAATTCTTATAACTTTTCAGCCAGGTAGCCTAAATACAAAATTTGAATGTCTAGATATATGTTTTGAAGGATGAAGAACTCAATAAAATACATATTAAGAGTTGTTGAAGCACACAAGTACCGTAATCCAAGATGGCGTCCAAAATGGCCGCCATTTCTTGATTTTTTTTCATGATTTTGCCAGTAGATTTCAGCTGTACACACCTGGAATGTCGAAATATACGTTTTGAGTCATAGGGAATCAAATATAACACTTATTCAGAGATTTTGAAACACAAATAAAGCACTTAAGCACTTTCAAAAATGATGTCCAAAATGGCTGCCATTTCCTGTTTTTCCATAACCCTGCAACTAGGTGACCGCGATATGCACTTAAATGTATAATATAAATTTTGAGACATAAGGAACCCAACGATATACTTATTCAGAGATCATGAAGCACGTACATTGTAAGTACAAATAAAACCACATGAGTTCTTCGCGAAAACCAAATGTTGCCCAAAATGGCCGCCGTTTGTTTATCAAAAAATGCTGTTTTTAGCCTGTTTCAAGAGACAAAGAAATTAAACATAATGTTCGAGATTCAACAACTCAGAAGGTCCAGCGGAATCTTTCCCTTAAAATGTGCACAAAACGGGTATAGGTTGGGTTGGATGCATCCCCCCCCCCCCCCCGTCCCCCCCCCCCCCCCCCCCCCGTCCTTGGGGAAGGTGGTGGCCTGTACAATCATTATTTTCCAAATATTCAACCTGAAGTATTTGCACTTTGTCATTGAATTAGAATCATAAAAATGCTAAACGTCCCTCGCTTGGCCCCTTTCCATAGACTTTGTACACTTTTGAGATTAACAAATTTCCGAATCTGTCGTCAAAAAGTGTGCACTAGATCTTTCACTTACAAAATGTTAGTTCCCTCATATTGGAGAGTAATTTGCCCTAACTTTTCAACCGCTCACTTCCCCCAATATTAATTGAATACCTCTTTGATTGACAATTCCCAAATATTCCATCAAGTGTATGTAAATGACATAATCATTTTCATTTCTATTCAAGTGTAAAAGCTCCCTCGGTTTGGTGGGGGGATGGGGATATTGAGCATATTGAGACTATTATTATCTCCTCTTTGAGGATGGACAATGTTCTCAATATAACACCAAGGGTGCATTAGGCCGTTTAATGACAATCATCGAAATGCAAAACTCCCTCCAGTGGAAAGTGATCCCCCCCCCCCATCCTCTACTAGCTCATTGCCTTGAATATACTAGTCTTTATTGTACTTACACTTTGTAATAGAAACAAAAATCTAGTATTTCATCAACAGAGCGCACCATAAAACCCGTAACCTGAAAAAAAAAATCTCCATTTTGTGGGAGGTGCATGACCTCATAAACCTCCCCCGCATATTTCCATAAATATATATTTTCTATACTTATAGGACAAAAACAAATCTCAGATATTTCAACAAAAGAGTGCGCTAAGTCTCTGAATTTCAAATTGGAAAATCCCCAAGTTTCCATCGTATGGGAAGGAGTATTCTCCTCTCACACTTCTCCCTCCCGGACGCTTTCCTGAATATATATTTTTCCTAACGTTTTCAAATAGAAAACAAATATCGGATATTTCACCAAATGGGTGCAACAGCTCTGTGAATTTCAAGTCCGAAAATACGAAAATTTCCCTCATGTGGGAGCAGGCAACCCTATAACCGCGCGCACTTCCATGATTATATATCTTTTTGTTTCTTTTTTTGATGGAAACAAAAATCTAATATTTCACCAATAGGGTACATCAGATGTCTGAATATCAGGTCTGAAAATGCAAAATCTCCCTCATGTTGGGGGGGGGGGGAGGGAGGGATCCCCCTTCCACACCCTTCCATATATTACCCATTTCCCTGAATACTACTTTATATCCGATTTCCTACTCTTTGATGGAAATAATTCAATATCTTACCAAACGTTTGCACTATGTGTTTCACTTTCGAGTAAAAAAAGAAAGAAAAAAAGGTCCCTCGTGCGGTAGAGGAGTATCCCTCCTCCATGTGCCAATAACTATGAGTGCCATATTCTCTGATTTCTATTCATTATATAATTTTACCTAATCTACACGAAATGAATAAGATAATTTAGACACTATATGTTTAGGTAAGCAATACTGCACCAAAGAAATTCACTGTCATGTGATGAATTACACATTATTTTTTAGCACATGTAGACACTAATTTATTATTAGTGTCTACCTTTATGTAGCACAGAAATAAAAAAGAATTGCTTTTACTTCTCTAAGAATTGTTTTTACTGGAACTCACCTCATGGTAGACATCAAATGCGTTGGTAATAAAAAGGGGCTAGCACTAAGTTTTCATCTCATGTGCTTAAGGTGACGAAAATAGACCATGTGGTAAAAAGATAGTGCTGAGATAAAATTGTGACTGCCGGCCATTTTGCACCCAATTTTCCATGTTAGGAAGAGCTCGAGCGGTTAAATCAGTACATGCGAGCGTCAAAATCTCTTAATATGTGTTTTATTCAGTCCTTCTTGAAACTTGTAAAGACGCTTAAATTGTGTATTGGGTTCCCTAGTTGAAAGGTTATAAAAATTTCAGGAAATGGCGGCCATTTTGGATGCCATATTGTATAACGGTACTTGTGTGCGTCAGCATCTCTTAATATGTATTTTATTGAGTTCTTCATACTTCAAAACATATATCTAGACACTTAAATTTTGTATTTGGGTTACCTGGCTGAAAAGCTATTCAGAAAATGGCGGCCATTTTGGACGCCATCTTGGATTTCGGTACTTGCGTGCATCAACATCCCCTGATATGTGTTTTATTGAGTTCTTCATGCTTCAAAACAAATATTTAGACATTTAAATTTTGTATTTCGGTTACCTGGCTGAAAAGCTATAAAAATTTCAAAAAATGGCGGCCATTTTGGACGCCATCTTGGAATTCGGTATTTACGTGCACCAACATCTCTTGATATGTATTTTATTGAGTTCTTTATGCTTCAAAACATATATTTAGACATTTAAATTTTGTATTTAGGTTCTCTGGTTGAAAAGTTATAAGAATTTCTGGAAATGGTGGCCATTTTGGACGCCATCTTGGATTGCGGAAAATGCTCAAAGAGGATTTATGAGGACTTTTAGTATGTAATTCTAGACATTTTTCTGGACCTATCCTGAAAAAATCAGCTTGTTACCAAAAATGTCCAGGTTTAGGCCTTTTTTGACCTAATGCTCTTGGACTATTTGTTATAAATTTTGAAAACATTCTCATTCCTCATCCCAATCACTATAAATTCTGAAAGTCTGTACTCAGTTTAACTAATGTATAGTTGTTCAAAAGAAATGTAAAAGTCTGAAATCATCCGGAGGTCCCCTTTTAACGTAGTAAAGTGTGCCTAATTCTCATCACTTACTAAGCTGACATTGAGACCCAGTGTAGCCCCGTGGACACGTGCATGTATCAGCACCGGAGCACTGCCCGCCATTTAGGCACGATCGTCTGCAATATGCTGAAAAAGTCAGAGTAGGAGGGTTTGGAAAGAAACTATGATACACTGGTATATTCCAAAATTTATCAGTTGTGGGTTTATGACAGCTTATCACACTATAATACCATATCATAACAGTTTATAACAGTTTAATATTATAATAGTTTATCATACTGTTTGAAAGGTGAATTTCTAGCACATTGAAGTTATGATGAATGCACAGTTCATATTGAATGAAACATATCAATATTTGCTTATTCTGTCCAAAACTGTTATTTGATGGATGCATTTCCCCAAACAACAAGTAAATACATGCTATATAATAGAGTGTCCATCATGTTTCAACAATGTGAGTAGCTTAGTATAGTTTAAGGCATATATGGATTACAGATAAACGTGAAAAATCTCACCGAAAAGAGAAAGATATGTATTATCAACGGCGACAATGTGCTAATAACAGTAGTATTAAATAAATTAACCATGGAACAGCGTAATATTTTGTCTCTAAAACGCTAGGGGAGAATGACAGAAATGAAGCACCAAAAGGAGGAATGATTTCATAACGTAGTTTCCCTTTATAATATTTGTATTTACTGCAAAGTGACGTTCAAGGTCTTGACTCACCCAGACCTCTGTCTCCATTAATTATTATACACTTTATGACTTTTGATATCAAATGAGTGCTTACAGAAAAGCTAAATAAAGCTTAATAAGCAAGTGAATTTAGGCGAGGTAGAGTGAGCGATCGATTAAGAAATAACTTACCGACTTGACACTGCAGACCCCTATAGCCGGCTGGACATCGGCAGAATCCGGGACGTATGCAACGTCCACCGTTTTCACACGGAGGACTGCACTCCACTGTCATGAAATGGGGGAAAATACCAAAATTTATTTGTCAATTTTTACCGAGTAACGGAGAAAGTTTACATGCTGCATACATTTCAGTACGTTTCAGTAGTCGTTTCAGTATATTGACTCCAAATTGTTTTCACATTGATAAAAGTTCCAAACAAATAAATATATATATATATATATATATATATATATATATATATATATATATATATATTATATATATATATACTCCTGTCGAAGAGTAGTTCCTTCCAAATTTCCAATTGCACCGATGAATTAATTTCACATTAATATAAAAGGTAGGACATAGGCACATTGTTACATTCAATCTGATCCATATAATATGCTGGCTTTAACCCATGCCAGTAGCATCTCAACGAAATGTAATGACTAACAACTTCTCGCAAAAAGTATTCTATCTGTCTTACCTTGACTGCAGTCGGCGCCGCTGTAACCTATTGGGCAGCGACACTGGTTTGGCGCGATGCATTCACCACCGTTTGTGCACCTTGACTGGCATATTGCTGTGAAGATTTAAAAAGAAAACAAAAGGAAATAAAGCATGACCCATATTTGTGATTCCATGATAGAACAGCATAGTTTTTGTACAGACATCTACGATTTCCACTGAAATTAATTGATATACTGCTAAAATTTGTCATTGTCGTCATTACATGTCGAATAGTGACTTTTTCTGCCGTAATCGTTTGATTCATGAAAGAGGTTCGCCTTCCATAATCATAATCTTTCTCTTAATACATCCCTTTCCCCGTCCCAATAGAAGGTGAAGAATGTGTCGACAAAGGGAACATCTCCGTGATGACGTCAGTTTGAATATCTGCGCGTGTGTGACATCGTCTCGCTCATTTGCTTGTGCTGACTCTTTCCTGTTGTCTCGTATAATGGAAGTGAAACACATTTCAGGTTCTAGCAAGATGAGGTCGATGCGTCCACGATAGTGCTATCATTTATCCATAGGCCCAATGAAAAGTCTCATTTTGTCATATCTTAATGGTTTCAGTTATGTGGTTGTAGGTTGCATAATTAATTACATTTTTGCAAGGTTATACATGACCTGCCACGATGTGAATATCCACAACACGAGACGCCACTTTTTTAGCTATACGTTATGATTGTCTCGAGACAAGTGCGATGTTATGCCAATCTATGTTTGAACATTGTAACATGTGACACCTGAATACATCAGAAAAGAAGGTCCGAACGCGTGGAACAGGAAACGGCCAAAAAACAAACAAACAAACAAACAAACGAACAAATACATTTATTTTGAGTGCGTGCACTCACCTGTACGACACAAAGAAAACGAACTACTGCAATACTTTCCTATTTCACATACCATCAAGTGAAATTATATGACCTTAACCCCTGACGCTATACTTACGTTTACTGCAATCCGGGCCTGTATAACCACGTGGACATACGCAACGAGCCGGATGTAGGCAACGGCCGCCATTTAGGCAAGGAGGGTTGCAGGGCGCTGTGAAGTATGTAACAAATTCAATAATCAACGTAGGGTTTGTAAGAAGATGGGTAAAAAAAAAAACCAACAACAAAACAAAACAAAAAAATTAGCGTTTATATTATAGCGTCAACATAATTATTCTCATTTTAAGTGTATGTGGGTGACAAGTAGGGTTTGACAAAACTATCATTGTCCTCCACGAAATAAAAACCAATACGATGCTATGACACCATACATTTGTGTATCAACAATAAGCAAATAATAATTGCTCTCTTCTGACATTGCGTGGACGGATTAGGTATGCACTATTTTCATTGTGATTTGATACGTGGCTTCTGCTGCTAAATAAGGTGAAAAGAAGGGAAACTAACTCCAGCCCCCTTGAATAAAAGAAAGAATGAAGGATACCGTATTGCGTCTCCCTTTTTACACGAAATCATCTGGGGAAAAGTGACAAGGATTGTATATAATGTAAACAACAAACACTGCAAGTGTAGTTCGTTCTTTCAATCTGATAACTTTCATTCTGCTTTGATTTGAAGAACAATTCGTGAAAGAATCTGTCGAGCATAGGACAATGTACTCGCTCTCTTTCTATTTATACGTACATTGACAGAACGGTGGAAGGAAACCATACGGGCAGGAACACCTATTTCTGCCAATGCATCGTCCGCCATTCTGACAGGAATGCCGACATTGCTCTTGGATGGTCATGAAATAAAATGATGCAAATAAAAAAAAAGAAGAAATGATCAATTGGAATAGACGAACAAAAAGACAAGGAGACATCATACATGTGTAACAGAACTGCAAAAACAGGGACAAAACAACAAAAATCACTGATTTACTACCGTATTCAGATTGCATATTTGCTGTGCATTAAAGATTGTTTCCGACAGTCAGAATTCCATGGTTCGAGACTTGGCCAGCATATGATTATAGCAACATCTAATGGCTGCACGTGGAAAGCAGTCCATACAGATGTCTTGCAAGAAAGGAACAGTTCTTTCTTTCTTTTCCTAGAAACATACAAAATATGATATGTGGGGTTCTTTTTCAGACTTCTCGGGAAAGACCGGGCACACAAAAAACACGTAATATTGTAGGTCACTGCTATTTTTATTTTAAGACAGCACAGTACGGTTTCTTTTTTCTAATCATGCACATCTCTTCGTCTAGTGTGCCATGAACTTTTTGCACAGGGTACTGTTTTTTAACAAAGTGATTTAACCCTAATCAGGCTGGGGGGAGGGGGGTACGCCCCCCCCCCTCGACGTTTCGCGCAATATCTTCGCAGCGCGATAAGCTGCCGCCGCGATGTTTCATGACTTTTTTCTTTCAAGTATCGCGCAACTTTTGAGACCAAAATTGTTGCGCCCACGCGTACCGTTTTGACGCGACGCCCGTTCGAAAAAAATTTGTCAACCCCAAAATTGCTCCAAAACGTGATTTTGTGTACAAATCCAATGCAAATTGTGATTTTTCAATTAATTCACATAAAAATTCATATCTTGACTTAGAATGGACGAAATTAATTCAATTTAGCATAATAAAGCTTCGAAAAATGTCTGTGACAAATTTTGGCCAAAAAACAAAAACAAAAGGTCGAAAAACAAAGAAATACATAAGAAATTCAAAAAACAATCAAATACATAAGAAATTAATTTCGATACAGATTTTTTTTATCCTACGTCTCAGGAGAATGATACAAGAAACATTTTTAAAAAGAAATTAGCTTAATTAGAGCATTAATAAGTGATTTAGAGCCCAAAACTGATTTTATGCATAAATTATAATAATTAATTACTATAAAAAATAAGAGAAAATTTTTGGAGAAAGCAACCATACATTTTGATAGTATACGTCGCGGGCGTCGCGTGTGCCGATTTTCGGATCGATCACGCGTTCCATAGGCGAGATCTGAAGGGGGGGGGGGCGGAATTCCCCCCCCCCCCCCCCCCCCCCAGATATAGCATAGCCAAAAAAGCCCAGCCTGATTAGGGTTAATCTGAAATATCACAATTGTTCTGACTGAAGAGAAAGTACAAGTTTTCCCTCAAATCTATTGGAGAAGAGAAAGAGAGAGAGAAAGAGAGAGAGGGAAGAGAAAAACAAGTTACATAATAATTTTGTATATTGTCATAACACATCATTTTACCTGTTTCACAATATCGGCCCGTATATCCAATGGGGCACATACACACCCCACCCTGGCCACATTCACCGCCATTCTGACACCCGCCTGGGCAGTACACTGTGTGATGGTGACGAAAATGGAGTGAATACTTTATCAGTAACAACAAACCATGAATTCAAAGTCATTTGAGACAACACAAAAGCAAAAACAAATCAAAACAGAGAGTTTATTGATGGCGATAACAACAATAAGAACATCAGTCATATAGATATTAAATTACACAAAAATCACAAAAACAATCATCATAACGACGACGATAATGATGTTACTATACTACTGAATTATCCGTACACCCTTTTTTCCCCCAACCCCCTCTCTCTGTGAAATTACATAACGCCATAGTTACGTTGTTAGTAGTTGCTATGTTGTTATGCTGTTGTTTTGATTTTTGAGGCGCTTGTCATTTGGTTGTGAATATTTACGCCTTCATCAGTATTCAGCTTTAGACTATAGCCTCTGCATAAGCCACGATCACCTTCCACTCTGGCTCACTGTTTCGGAACACTGGTGATTCTAAAATACATCTTCTGGTAATGTAAGAGACTGTAGAATTAGAAGGATCAGTAGCAGCAGTAGAGGTAGTGTCGTAGTGTGAGTATTAGTAGTAGTAATAGTAGTAGTAGTAGTAGTAGTAGTAGTAGTAGTAGTAGCAGTAGCAGCAGCAGCAGTAGTAGTTGTCGTAGTAGTAGTGGAAGTAGTAGTAGTGGAAGTAGTAGTAGTGGAAGTAGTAGTAGTGGTAGTAGTAGTAGTAGTAATAGAAGCAGCAGCAGTTAGTAGTAGTAGTAGTAGTCGTAGTAGTAGTAGTGGTAGTAGTAGTAGTAGTAGTAGTAGTAGTAGTAGTCGTCGTCGTCGTCGTAGTAGTAGTAGTAGTAGTAGTAGTCGTAGTCGTCGTCGTCGTAGTAGTAGTAGTAGTAGTCGTAGTAGTAGTAGTAGTAGTGGTAATAGAAGCAGCAGTAGTAGTAGTAGTAGTCAAATGTGAAGGTTATGCAGACTTGCAGTGGAAACTGCAGTAGCAGTTGAAATAACACTTTTCATGTTGGTGTAGTAACGATTTCATTATAATCATTAACTTACCATCATAACCACTGGTATCCTCATAATTATCATCCGAATTATCTATTCATCGTTTCGACTTTTTCACAAACTATAGCTTCACCATAACTTACAGTTGCAACTAGAAGAACTGATAACCATTGGTAACAATAAGTATGGAACAAATAGCAGACCTATGTAGGCCTATACGAACGATTTGGACCGCATAAATAACGTCATTACGACATCTTCTTTTTCCCTCTGTATTTCGTAACAAATCTTTTTGATATTATAAGTGCAAATTGTACTTACTCGGGCATTCTGGTAGACCCTGGCATGGACGCCTCTCTATAAGTAATTGTCCTATTGTGGTGCAGTTGGGGTGCGATTCGATATCTCGGCAGATTGCTACACGGGTCTCGAAGCCCGTACCACAGGTCCGTGTGCACGTACCCCAGTCACTCCATCGTACAACGCCTGTATAAGATGATTAGACATGTTAAATGAAGAAAGATCTTAAATTTCGCAACGCATGTCATAGTTCATTCATCTATTTACTTGCTTGTGCAACATTTTTCAGAAACGAAGATTTGTAATGTCTAAGCACTACATAAAAACAATGACATATTTCCAGTTAATTCGTTGTTAGGAACATAATTATGCAACAAAAAGTATGGTAAAATCAGTTTAATCCGTCTTGATTAATAACAGGTCTTGCACTGTGGACACCCTCCATAGATGTGACATTATAAGATACCACGTGAGTGGAACCATTCAGATTTATGTTGTTAAAACGCTTTCAAAGAATTAGATGCGTTTATAAGGTGTTTTCCTAAGTATGATATATTTGTTGCAGTCAAAATTTCACGGGAAAACTATACTCATTATAGTCACTCGAATATATACTGATCACCACGGCTGAAAGTCTGACACTTGCTGTCGAGCTTGTGTTTGATAATTAATGTTGAGGATGCTACTACTCAGCAAAGCAGATACCGTGTCCAATATTACGTTTACATGCACTTGTTCCACAGCAGTTTACGGGTGCAGAAGAGAAACATATGCATGTAAATGATATATTTGCCTCAGCAGAAGCAAATTATGAGGGAACTGTGTACCGTCGTGAAGCGCATCCATTAAGATGGTAATGAAATAATTATGAACAATGGAAAGACAGAAACTACGAAAAATGAAGCCAAATGCAGCGGAGTAAATCGTGCAACTAGGGTCTACCATCTTCGCCATTTTGTTGAAATCTTGATCTGGGAACAAACGACACGAATATCCAGCTGTATAGCGATGTATTCCATATTATTGTGCAATGATGATCAAGGAACAAGGAACCTGTTTTTAAGAACACATTTCAAGACTTGCAATCAAGTCATACGCTAGATGTTGCTATGTTGGGCAAATTTAGGGTAAGCTTTCTGGTTTTCCAAGATTACGGTAGTAAAATGTATGTATAAGCTTGGAATATTATTAGCAAATCGGTCTAGTGGAGTCACAGACTTAAGTAGACCAAAATCAAAACAGAAACAAAGCGAAAGACAGCTGTAAAATCTGGCTCATCGAAGAAGCGCACCTTGACAATCGTTGTTTAGTTGACACGTTTTGTGCTGGGCGGCAATCCCGCGACCGTTCTTGCAGTCGGACAGCTTGGTGTCCGGACCACAAATGGTGTAACGGTACCGGGTACCCGTCCCGCAAGATCGACTACACGTACTCCATGTGGACCAGTTAGCGCCATCTATGGGTGAAGATGAAAATGGACAGTTCACTTCAACATGATTCCTTAAACTTAAGAAGGGGAGAAGTAGAAGTCAATATAATTATTCATTTGAAAAGTGAACGTATTCTTGTTCTCAAAAAAAGTTTTATACAAAAGGGGAATGTTTGAAATCTTCGTCTGCCCTGAAAATTTTAAGATGGATGGATGGAACATAGGGTTCCATTTAAAGGGATTTACTTTTGGATGTGATCACATTTTTCCCTCTTAAAAGAGGGCACCGCCACCGCCAAAAACCATCATAAATCTAAATCTTATGATTTAAAGAGTATAGAGTTGTTGCCTTAAATTTGACATTCATCTATAATTCTTCTGTCCCAAAGCTGAAAGAAAAAGATATAAGGAACACTTCACATACACTTTCATAACATGATAGTAGATACTCAAAAGCAATGTTTGGGTAATGGAGCAGGTTGTGGTACGTTCTTTCTACGAGAGGTCCCCTCTACCGATCTTTGTCTCATGTTTCATCGGCATGTAAACAACGGAGAAATGTACAAAAAAAAGGGTGATCCAAATATCTGATTGCCTCAGTGAAACACTTTGATATCATACAGCATGGATGTCAATACGAGCGCTTTTCGGGAAAAAAAAGAAGACTACACAGTAACAATGACATTTATGGGGTCCCCCGCATTTTTTTACCGTCTATAGGTTGCCCATATTCCTGGATGGATGGTCGAGGAACCTCCGCTGGAGAACCAGGAGAAATAAGGTTCTTCGGAGGAATCGGCCGTATGGGTTCGTCGGCGAGTACGTGGTCGTCGCCCGTAAGTGTGTCGTGGGCACCTTGGATTCTATTACTCTCTGTCTTTGACGTTGTGTGAACGGCATCGGCAGGTGTCGTCATCGTTTCCGTGGTGGTGGGTTGGGTTGTAGTTGTCGTAAGCTCTGCAGTTGTTGCTTCTGATGTTGTAGCTATTGTAGTGGCGACTGTTGTGGTAGCACGGGTTGTCGTAGCAGTGGTGGTCGTTGGTGCAGTGGTGGTTGTTGGTACCGTGGTGGTCGTTGGTGCAGTGGTGGTCGTTGGTACTATGGTGGTCGTCGATGCGGTGGTGGTCGTCGGTGCTGTGGTGGTCGTCGGTGCAGTGGTGGTTGTCGGTGCAGTGGTGATCGTTGGGGCAGTGGTGGTCGTCGGGGTATCGGTGGTTGTTGCTGGTGTTGTAGTTACGACTGTAGTGGTAATAGGAGTTGTTGTAACGACTGTTGTAGAGAAAGCGGTTGTAAATTGTTTGGTAGTAGCTACCTTCGTAGTCCTCTCTGGAGTGGTTGTAGTTGTCTCCGGTGTTGAGGTTTTTCTTGTGGTTTCTGGCCTCATTGTCGATTTCGCCAGAGTCGTCACTGCGTCAACACGGAGGGTCGCTGACGGCTCAGATGTAGCAGTATTTACATCGTCCGCTGATTGAATAGAAATCATCCCATCCGCACCAAACTCTACAGGCGCGTCCGACCGCACGCCGTCCTCGATGAATTCGCCTTCCGATTCATCGACATCGGGCAACTGATTATCCCATACGATCGTTTGTCTAAAGACAGGAGCTGGAGACGTTGTCTAAAATAAAGAGATGACGATTAGACAAATTAATCTTTGTTGTCCTCAGTGCTGGTACCGGACAGAAGGACACTGACAAAACATCCTGCGGCATATTTCATTACAACATTACGAATATTGAATGACAAAATTATCAGTGAAGAAAAAAATAAATTGATCAACCTACGTAGGTCATAAAATACATTTCAAAATATGAAGTCTCAACCCGCCATTCTCCAGTCGTAAGAACTGTTATTTCAAAAACAATGTCTCTCCTAGTGGCGAGCAAAAATTTGTGGCATGTTTATGGTCCAACATTATTACCTTGTGACCGGGCGATCCAGACGGGAGAATACTCGCAATCGCATTTTCGTCGGCGGTGACTTCCGAAAAAGAACGATGTGGAGTCGTGGTTCCAATCGGATTCGATGGCGTAGTCTCTTCTTCGACAAATTGAAAAGGATCGTAGATGTTCTCGTAGACGAGTCCGATGTCGATCGACGCGTCCATCCCGTTGACCGAACTCGACGGCTGTGCGGTGGTTTCAATTTTGAGCAGATCCGGGAACTGAATAAGAACAATCCAAAAATTACTAGCAAGTGAGCGAAAGAGTTTGACTCCTTTTTGACTAACTAATGAATCAAGTCCACAGAAACTACTGACTGTTTGCCATGATGCAACATCCATTGCAGAGCTTTCCAAAATACATAGGGGGAGAATTTAATAGGCGCCTTTGAGCTTTATTGAAAGTATATAGTTAAAGCAGTTACGCATGTTTTGTTTGGTGTATATCAACACTCGTAAGTACGGAATTTATGTCATATCTTTCAGAATAATATGTACCTTTGAGAATATCATTCATACTTCTATCCAGAAAAAAGTAAGCCATCACTTCATGTTTTAATTCAAATTTCATCCGTAAACAACAGGTGCATTCCTAGGACACCTCAGATTCAGCAAACGATGTCGGTGGTGACATAGTAGCTTACTCGTCTCACTGCCGGCGAGCACTGAAGATCTGCTGCCTCGGGGTCGTCGATCACGACCAGTTGATCAATGTCACCCTGAAATGAAAACGCGATTGACAAGGATAAGAACCGAGATAGGGATGGTGCACCACAATTGGTTGAGCACAATAACATGTAGAGAGAAGAGATATGAATTGTTTGTTTGTTTGTTTGTTTGTTCATTTTCCATCTGAGAAGATGGCTGGATAGCCTACATTCAGCTACGTTAAGCTGGTCTTCCATGGGGTCCAATTGGATTTGAGGTGGTACCACTTCACCGGGTTAAACACCCTGCTCTTTACGATGAATGAATGAAGCGGGATCTTTTATGTGCATGAGTTGTTACGCTCTCATACACGGGACCTCCATTTTATGTCCTATCCAAGGGTATATAAGTGAACAGTAAAGAACTGAAATAAATAAACAGGTAAAAATAACTAGTTGGGGAGGTGACACTTTTTCAATACACCAACCAAAGAATAGGTGGACGATTATTCACCTCAAAATATACATTAGCGACACCTCTTCTACCGGCTCCAATCGAAGCAGTTCCTGCTGGGTCAATCAATGCGCGACCACTTCTGTCAGTGGGTAGCGTGAAGACTTGGTCGCAGTCACCGACGAGCGTCACCTCTCGTTCCCTCACACTGAAGGACATGTCGTGCCAGCTCCTGTCCAAGACGTAGTCGGTGAAGTTCAGCACGTCCAGCGAGCCGTCCACCTTCCTGTAAATGATTGACGGCGTCTTGGCGATCTTCACGCCGAATTCAATCGTGCCGTCTGCGGCGGTAAACAGGAGGACGACGGAGTCGCCTCGGCCTTTCCGCTGTGTCACCTTCGGCTTGAGTGTGAGAAGTACGGAAAACTCGACGGGGAAACTTCGCCCGTAGATCAGACTGGTGGGAGCTCGAATCGTTTTGGCTTTGTGACTTATTCGGTATGCTGACCATCGACTCGGTGCGCGTCTTACTCCTGACGGAAATTCGTGGAGACGCAAGATAGCTTTCATATCTTTGATTTCTGAAAGAATAAGAAAAATGCAAGAACAAGAATTCAATCATCTGTTTGTAAAAGATCAACTTTCAATGTCTTTATCACGTAACGGTCAGTCTGAAAGTGAGTAAAACGATATCAAATCGAAAAGCAAGGCAAGAGTGAGGCTAAAAAAAAAAGTGAAAGAGAGACTTATCTTATGTGATTTGACGCAAGTCACACAGGATGAATAGTGAAGATGCACACGTTTACACATTGTGATTGGTCACTGTGCGTGGATAAAATCTTGGGTGCCGCCAATATATCAAGTTTAATATATTCCATCCTTCTTACATCGAATATCGAACATCAGGCACTGAATGGAGTTCACATACATCATAAGATTCCAAAATACAGCTCTGATATTCAGTGATGCAGCCTCGAATTAAAATGCGGATATTGAAATGGAAAGATTTGTAGGGCCTATACGGTTATCAGTGAGAAAAGAAAGAAAACGTGTTAAGGTTGAGGTCATTGAGTTCCTACTGATTCATTCATCAAAATATTTTTGTTAAGTTATATTTTGTTAAGTAATATTTAAATTTTGTTTTGTTTTGTTTCGTTTTGTTTGTTTGTTTGTTTGTTTGTTTGTTTGTTTGTTTGTTTGTTTGTTTTTGCAGGAGGGAAGGATAGGAAGGTGGAGCTGGTTTAAGTATTACGAAGTGTATTGTGAGTTTGACCCCCCCCCCTTAATACATTGCATGTGTTTGAATCAATCTCACTTATCTTGTCCGAAAGTGAATGATTATTAGGACGAACAGGCTATTTACATGGTCAGTGAACTAGCAACGACCCCTCAGTGCTAGAAGCGACACCCTGCGACTACAGCTGCAGTATCCAAAATGCCGTTTCATGACCCACGTGAGATGCCCGTGAACCTGATTTACTTATTCGTGAGATGCATCTTTTTTTTTCCGCACACCTGGTTTGCCCATCATAATCCGCTGTAATTGGGCTATTCAACTAGTCAATTGTTCCAATCTGAGAGCGGGAACATGGGCACATCTTCAGACAGACACTTTGCTGTTGTCATGAGCTAACACTGTTCAGTCAGTTAGAGGTGAACTTCATTCAATCCACCACCTGCGCATACGGGGTGGGGGGGGGGGGGATCGCAGGACCAGAGAATAAGGGGGACTGCGCCTAAGGGTAACAGATATGTCTTTCTTTAACACCCTCCCACTCTCATGTGTCAAGGCCAATCGCGCAATACCTCCAAGATGCGGAAGCTAAAACGCTTTCCCAAAGGGCGAAATAATTACAGGCCCAACGAGATAACATGTTATGGTACTAATACTCTGAGAGCTTCTATTCATTGGTGATGGAATAACTCTCAAAGTGATCGAACATTCTCAACCCGATTCTTAACCCGATGTGACCCCGATTCGTTTTCCGAGCAAACGACTCCCCATTTTGTGTCATTCTGATGGAAGGATGTTAGCCGACAGCATGCAGTAGCCTAAATTAATGAACTTAGAATTTTGGAAGCACTCACACACCTGGGGAAATAAGGAATTGCAGAGAGTAAAAGAGGAGGTATGCAATCTCACTAAGAGTTAATGTAAAGGAATTTACAAGCAGCACTTGTAGCGGATATTAATTACATAAAATACAGTATTTCTTTGCTATTCAAGCGGGTCAAATGGTTATAATAATAATCATGTCATCTATAATGATATTCAATTGACTACTAGTATTGTCATTATTAGTATTATTATCATTAAATGCTATTATCATTGTTATCATTAATATCATTATCATCCTTATTGTCTTCATTAGTTATAGAAGAGCAGAGGAGGAAGAGGAGGAAAAAAGGGAGAAGAAAAGCGCGTGTCACATACTAACGTTGATACCTTTCCACTGCACAAAAAAAAAGTAAAGGGTGTGTATTTTTAAACATAGAATACTGGCAAAATAATTGTTAAATAACTTTGAGCCTGTAAAACAAATGCATATCAACCCAGACATTGCCCTTGAAGTAAACAATCGTCATCATTAAAGTATATAGTATACTAAATTTGAAAAGCAAAAAGACTATGAAGATGAAGGGTTTTTTTAATATAGGAGATAACTAGATACTGTGCATCATTCTACATCAGACTATAAGAATAACTTGTGTTTATTATCAATTAAACGGAGACTTTTGTACAAGATCACTTTAGAGGGAGAATAAACAGCGAAAGTTAACTTTGTTTATGAGGACTCCAATAATAAACATTGCTTATCGACTCTGTGTAGCACTCTCTTCAATGGAAAAGCGGATCTTGCCTTTCTAAGAATTTCAGAATATCAAAACTCTGTGAAACGCCATGGAGAAAATATTCTTCCCATGCAGACAATGCTTTCAAAAAGTACTGGTAAAAGCCCCTGATATCTTTACGACACATGCCCGATAAGGCAGCCGTAAATTTGTCCATAATGTAATCTCTTCAAGAGCACCTCACATTACCATAGCAACGTTAGGGACGATGTGCTATTTCGCGCCTCTCGTGCCATCATTAGTGAGGCGAACTACCAAAAACAAGGTCAGAGAGGTACAAGTCTTTATCGAAAAATTCGCTGTTTCAGGGGGTCTCTTCAGGGGCGGATCTAGCTTTTTTCCAAGGAGGGGGTTTAAGGGTTGAGCTGGGTATTGCAAAGTGAGTGAGAGCAAAGCGAGTGGGGGGGGGGGGGAGGGTGTGGGAGGGGGTATCCCCCCTCCCACAGTAGGGAGATTTTCAATTTTTAGGATTGCCAGCTTGCAATTTTAAGCATATTAATTACTATGCATGCTCTATTTTCTCTCTCTCTCTCTTTTTTGCCAAACATATATACAATGTATATATATATATATATATTTTTTTTTTTTTGGGGGGGGGGGGGTGGTGCAGCCCCACCCGCGCCCCAAGCGCGGTGGAACATGTCTGGTTTGGGGGGGGGGCAAAATTTCGACGGGGATGGGCACATTGACGTGATGGTTTGAGATCCTCGGCGAGGGAGCGAAGCGACCGAGCGGGGGGAGGGGGAGTACAAAAGTCGCGTTTATAGAGCATTTAAAAGCAAATTTCTAGGAAATTAAAAAGTGGATAGAATCATTTGCAAATGACTATGATTATACGGTGCCAGGTAAAAATGGCAGAGGTAAAAATGGCAGAGGTAAAAATGGCAGAGGTAAAAATGGCAGAGGTAAAAATGGCAGAGGTAATAAAAATGGCAGGGGTAAAAATGGCAGAGGTAAAAATGGCAGAGGTAAAAATGGCAGGGGTAAAAATGGCAGGGGTAAAAATGGCAGAGGTAAAAATGGCAGAGGTAAAAATGGCAGAGGTAAAAATGGCAGAGGTAAAAATGGCAGGGGTAAAAATGGCAGGGGTAAAAATGGCAGGGGTAAAAATGGCAGGGGTAAAAATGGCAGGGGTAAAAATGGCAGGGGTAGAAATGGCAGAGGTAAAAATGGCAGAGGTAAAAATGGCAGACGTAAAAATGGCAGAGGTAAAAATGGCAGAGGTAAAAATGGCAGAGGTAAATATGGCAGAAGTAAAATGTCAGAAGTAATGAGAGCGATTTCGTCAGATATAAACTTAACGAAGAGGTCTTGAATGATATCCTAGTCAGAGCAAACTGTATTTATCGAATTAACAAATCCAAATTGCAGATTTGAAGAATTATTGATTTAATTATGTTTAAAAAAAATTAGAGCACTCTCATTATTCTGAGTTTGATTCAAGTGCAGTGGCGTAATCTGTCTGTGTGCAGAGAAATAATAAACCAGCTAAGAGCCTAGTAGGCCCATGGGAAATTACTTTTATTATTCAGTATTATTGTTATTATTATTTTCATTATTATTATTATTATTATTATTATTATCATTATTATTATTTATCATTATTAGGGGATCCAACAATGCTGCAAAGCCCTTAAACAGTATAATCCTACGTTGTTTCGCCCAATGAAGTTATCACACACACACACACACACACACACACACACGAACCATCTTTTGGTATAAACATATACGCAGATATACATACTCTCACATACACACTCTTACACAAACGAATTCCGCTCACGTCCAGGCTAGTATATTGTCATTACTTTTCATTTTTTGAACTGTTTAGTGTAAAGAAGTGAAGGAGACATAGTCGAAGCAAACCGCTAATTTTTCACCTGTTCAATATTATTTCCTCACATTCAGGTGTCGTAGGAGCCTATTTATCTCACAAGGCCTGCTCACGACATGATGTAGAAGTAAACATACAAAACGCAAAAGACAAACTACAGCAAATGTATCGGCAGACATAAGTAAGCTCTTGCAAAATATTTTATTACATTGTTCAAGTATCACATGGCGCAAAAACAAATAAGCTCTTGCAAAATATTTTATTACATTGTTTAAGTATCTCATGGCGCAAAAACAAATATCTCGAAGTTTAATGAACACTTTGTGGTCACTTTACAAACTTATGCCTATTAAAACTGGAGACGAACTTTAGCAATAAACTGTTCTAGTGAGAGTAAAAACTGATCGTTTGCCATGGGATTTCTTTCAATCATTGTTGAACGAATCCGCAGGCGAAAAAATGTAAATGTTTGATGCCTTTCAAACTTAGCTGTTGCTCCAAAGTCAGATTCCATTATGTTATCAACATGGTGTGTTGCTAAAGATTGGTAGATTCAGCCACCGAAAATGACGTTGTTCCCTCGTTATACAACAACAGTAAGAAAATCCAATCCAATCCAGTCCAGGTAGATTGAAATCACCGCCTTTGACTACCATATTATGATCGCGATTCAATTTACACAGGGATCGCTGAAGCTCTGCAAGACTCTCTTTACATGTGCCGCGGGGAGAAATGTAACACTGCCCTTTTAAATTTCTCCCAGTGGTAACAGAAACAATAAAAGATCTCTGCAAATTTTTCGGGTGCTGTTCGTTATTCCGAAGGTTTGCTATTCCGAAGGTTCGTTATTCCGAAGGGTCGTTAATCCAAAACACGCAAATTCCGTATACCTATACAGAGGTTCGTTAATCCGAAAATGAAAAAGGCTTCGTTAATCCGAAAATTTGTGGCGTTATTCCGAAGGTTCGTTATTCCGAAGATTGGTTAATCCGAAAATGAAATTCGGAACAATGAACCTTCGGAATGAAGAATCTTAGGAATAAAGAGCCTTCGGAATAACGAACCTTCGGAATAACGAGCTGTAACCAATTTTTCATTGCTGCATGTCTGTTATCAAGCAATTTTATTTTCAGAAGTTTGCACACTTTTTAAAATACTTATTAACATAGTATAGGACCTACCAGATCTAAAGTAAGTTTGATATTTTACCGACAAGATACATGTAGAGCTGTATAGTGGTTAATATGTCCATTTTCAGGTGTACCGAGGCTCATCTTTTTACTGATATAATTGGATTGTTGACTGGCATGTTATGAGTGTCCCATATTTTTCCCCGTGTCCCATTTCTCCCCGGTCTCCCCCGTGCTTTATTTCAGGAGAAGGCACGAAAAGCGCGTATTGCGAGAAAGGTGTCAGAAACATGGAGGAAAAAAATCTCTGTCACTTTTACCTCGTCCTCTTGCATTTCAACGACTAAATTTTTATCAATGGCATTTTTTATCTCTAGCATTTTGACCACTGACATTTCGACCACTGACAACTTTACCTCTGACATTTTTACCACATAATTATTTACCTCTGCCATTTTTACCGCTGCCATTTTTACCTCTGCCATTTTTACCTCTGCCGTTTTTACCTCTGCCATTTTTACCTCTGCCATTTTTACCTCTGCCATTTTTACCTCTGCCCTTTTTACCCATGCCATTTTTACCCCTGCCATATTTACCTCTGCCATTTTTACCTCTGCCATTTTTACCTCTGCCATTTTTACCCCTGCCATTTTTACCCCTGCCAATTTTACTCCTGCCATTTTTACCTCTGCCATTTTTACCCCTGTCATTTTTACCTCTGCCATTTTTACCTCTGCCATTTTTACCTCTGCCATTTTTACCTCTGCCATTTTTACCCCTGCCATTTTTACCCCTGCCATTTTTACTCCTGCCATTTTTACCCCTGTCATTTTTACCTCTGCCATTTTTACCTCTGCCATTTTTACCTCTGCCATTTTTACCCCTGCCATTTTTACACCGAACCGATTATACGGGGGTATAACATTATTTCATGAGACGGTGTGAGATCCGCGGCGAGAGCGAAGCGACAGAGCGGGGGAGGGTGTGGGAGGGGGATATACCTCTTCCCATGTCCCACGCATAGGGACTTTTTGTAAAAACAGAGTATAAAAGTCGCGTTTCTAGGGCATTTAAATCAAATTCCTAGGGAACTAAACACAGTTTAAAAAAAAATCCCCGCGAAGGACTATGATCATAAATTATGCAAACTATTCATTCTATTATAAGTATGGACAGAGCGAGCGAGCCACTCTCACCTTTGCCATTCGTCTGAAATGTATTCATTAAAAGCTAAAACGTAATCGCATTGTTTGAGCAATGAAAATTATTCTTGTATTACAAGAAAGCATAGAAGAAAAGAAAAAAAGTAGGCTTTACTAAAGGTATGTTTCACGGGGCACACTCGAGGACGCGAGGCTACCATCTATACACTAAATTTACTCATAAAGTAAATAGTAGTGTATAAAGATATGATAATGTATATTGATAGTGTATTATAATTTTCGCCCCGCTAGGGGCGAAAATTTTGCATATTCAGTTTTAAAATTGACAGCTTTTACGCAAGAAAAGTGCCTTTATTGTTGATTTTGGTCTTCAAATAATTGACTAATTAGTTGCTGTTTGTTTGTATGTTCTTATTTTTTTTTTACTTGGCAGCCCAAGAGGGGGGTTTAAACCCCTAAACCCCCCCTGTAGATCCGCCACTGCTCTTCTACTTGTTAATGTCAATCAGCAGGACTCATCAAAACGACATCTTTTCTTGCACAATGAATGTTTATGTTGGCGGAGGTCACCGTCGCCCAGTGGTTCGCCTTATCACGTGTTTGCCTGCTCTATCTTCCACGTCGGACGACCAGGGGTTCACGTGGAGTTCGGCGAGGGGATGGCCACGGTGAAGGACGCCCTAATGCTATTATCGCTGCGATGAGTCATGTCAGCCCTTGTATAACCCAAGCTGAAGTCCTATTGGACGTCGTTACGCAATGTTGCGCTCGATTTTACGGCGCGGTTCCCTTCAAAGAATGCACGACACCTTTCCAACTTTCTAATCATTCCGCTTCGGATCCTTCCAAAAGGACTCTACATGACTTACTTTGTGTTTTACAGATTATTCTGGTTTTGAGCATCTTTATTCCATTACATTCTTTAAGAGTTGTTCTGCATGAAATCGAATGCCTTACCTTACCTAAGAGAAAGTAAACAATTGGGTGAATGTAAATTGAGTGAAATTTTGTTATCAGAGATCTTACTCCCATGATGGTTGTATTTTTCTGCATAAGAAAACTATGAGGAGAGACGAGAAGAAAAAAAAAAGAATATGCTAGCAGTGTTTGTAGTGGTGGCCGCATCTTAGTGGTGATGACGACGGCTTGTGGCAACGACTGTAGCAGGAACGATGACCAAGGATGATGATGGTGGCGGTGGTGATGATGATAAATCAGGATGATGATGGTGGTGGTGGTGATGATGATAAATGAGGATGATGGTGGTGGTGGTGTAGATGATGATAAATGATGATGATGGTGGTGGTGGTGGTGATGATGATAAATGATGATGTTGGTGGTGGTGATGATGATAAATGATGATGATGTTGATGGTGGTGGTGACGGTGGTGGTGATGATGATAATGATGATGAAGATGATGCTGATAATGCTGATGACGACAATGAGTGATGCTGATTGTGATGATAATAATGATGACGACGACGATTACGGTAATGACGATGATGATAAAGATGATAATGGCAGTGATTACCAGGACGAGGGTCATACACATTAGGTGATGAGAAAGGAAAGGGGAGGAAGAGACAGATCATGCTGTGGTGGTGTTAGTGTAGACTGTGATGTTGTTGATGATGTTGTAGACGAGCGTTATGGTGCGGCAGATGCTGGTGATGATGCAGATTTAGACTGTTGTTGAAGTGGTGGTACACATAATAACAGTACCTGCAGTCGTGGTGATGATGATGTGGTGGTGGTATTGGTGATGGTGAAAGACGAAGGGAAACATGATTACATGATTATGAAAGTGAAAAATTATTGATTTAATTGTACATAATTGTTGCTGTTGTTGTTTTATGATGGTGATGATAATGATGATGAAAACGGCAATCATTATGATGATCATATAATCATAATAAATCATAAAATAAAATACAATGTCTATAACTGGAGACTGCGACTTAACCCAATGGAGGAATGTGATTAATTTTGATCTGACAAACAACGCAGAATGTGCACAACTGAGTTGTAGCACACAATTAACTTGATTGTGATGCAAAGATTATACAATACGTTCTAGTTCCGAATGTCGGTTTGATCTTAAGAATTGTCACATCCAAAATATGGCCTCATATTACTGCACCTCTATAATAGAGACTTGATGATTTGAGCTGTATGATAATTAGAAGGATTTTAATAGCTAGCAGACGTTATTACCCCCCCCCCCCCCCCTTCCCGGATGCTCGACCCAATGGAACTCTTCCCAATTTCTCTTACATATTTCTTCCTTCTATGACCTCAGTCGAGACCAAGGCAAGGTCAAAATCTTTCCTTACATTCTATCGGATCGTTTACCGAGGTTCAGCTCATATCATTTCCGCGCACTGTTGATAACGCCGTTATCTTTTGCTAGCGCAAATCCGCATGGTGCAGTACATGTACAAATGGGGAGGGCGGGGGGGGGGGGGTAGATTTTCTTTCTACCCCTCTCCTCGTGCATGGGCCAGGGTACATAAAAATCAGATCAGATTATTCACTGTGTGGTGCGGAAGATAACACGAATGTGTCTTCGAGAGATGTTTGGATTAAGATTCTGTTCTTGGTTGAAAAATAAAAGGCATCGTAGGATAACGCCATGCCACCAACGTGACTGAAAGTATAAAAAATGAAAGATGCTTCCCAACATGTACAAACATATGAATGATTAATGGGTACAATGTCCTTTGAAGTTCTTCCTGTCATCACTGTAAAACGATTTGGCACGGACATCTATTTGGAAAGGAAGTATTTATCGTTCTCGGAGCATGACGCTCTCCGGATGCAGGGCCTCGCGTGCTCTCATCCGGTCTTACCCGCCCTCTACGTCGGCGATAGGAAATGACTTCAACCGGTGATCGATTCTTATCGATCCTCGTCGAAGATATCGACCGACACGTGGAAGGGAAATTCGTTCATGTGTGTTTATTGCCCCGATGAGATATGGGTAAAGGCACGCCGGGAACCTCTATCAATGTTTCCATTCACGTTTCCCATCCGTATCCGTCGTGATAGACTAGTATCCACTTTCTCTCTCTCTCTCTTTTGTTTTGTGTGTAAATTAGTGGTTGAACGTATCAAGGCATTCATTGCATCTTACTACTTTTGTACCAAGAAAACACCATCCGTATCTTTGAAGTCTACCACGGCGATTAATGCCTTCACTCTCTCAAGTGGAGTTTACGCATGCATCCCATATCTCTTTTAGAGCATACGCATCATCAATTTCAGTGTGGGTTGAACGAAAGTAGCATGGTTATACCAAAGAGCTACCTAGCTCTTTGGTTATACCAACTTACAGGTCAATCCTATTTCTCTGTGGTGTAGATGTCCACTAAAAATTTAGAGGGCCTACTTAGTTACCTTTCACCGTCTTGAATATTCGAGATTACTTACCGTTCCTTAAAATCTTGATTTCACATACACACTTATTTAACTATGATATTTCATGACGCACTTAGCAGACATACAACTTCAAGCATGCTAAGCTACTTTTCATTTGAAATTTAGGCAAGTGTTGATGGAGGAGTAGAATGAGTGATACTTATGAGAAAAACGTATCATCTTACATCATTGTATACATAGAACACAAAAACCGTTCTATGATCTATGTATATCATGAAGACATGGTTCACCAAAAGCATCATGACTGGGCATCATTCATCATCAAGTTTCAATCAATACCAGCAAAGTGGATTTTGAGAGTGTTATTACTGGGATCGTGTTCTAATGTACATCGTGACACAGAAGGAGAGAAGACATCGCACAAGCCTTTCACCACCGTAAAGGTCTTTCTTCCTTTCACGTTTCCTTGAACCTGCACTGGTTACTTCCACGTTATATTATCTTGAAGTAAATTCATAAAATAATAGATATCATCTGAAGCACAAAACGCACGGGAAATACTATATTCTAACACATGACGACATGACGCTCCACAAGCTGTAATCATTTCCCTCCCAAGACGTTCGATGCCTATTTATCTTTATTTTCGTCTAATTGTTCTCAGTTCTTACCCATTCCAAGCTGCCATGTGATGACATTCATAAAATATTAATTTCATCCTCTTATGGATGACATAGTTATAAAAGATCAATTTGACTCTCTAATGGATGACACTGAGAAAAGATCAATTTCATCCTCCTATGGATTAAATTGATGAAAGATCCATTTGATCCTCTTATCGATTACATTGATAAAAGATCTATTTTGTCCTCTTACGGATGACATTGAAAAAAAAAAGATCACTCTCATCTTCTTACGGATGGAGCCCGCCTGTCTTCTGCATTGATGCATATTGCAATCTATCCGAGGGAAATAAGCAGTCATGGTCATCAGTATAACGACTTCAGGTACTCGACAGGCTCACATGTCTGAGTTAGCTTCTTGCAGACCTCGGCCGTGATGCATAAAACCATGAAAACCTCCCTATTAACGGATAGCTCTGCGACTAATGGTAGCTACCGTATGGCAACACTATTTCATGGCCAACAAAAACCAAAGAATTACTAAATGGTTAACACTGATTTAAGCAGATACCAGTAATTGTAAAGTTACCAATTTATTTATGCAACGTGGCCCAGACTTAAACTAGGCGATAGTCACATATATAGGAGTAGATTGATAATCGATAAAAGGACGCCATCCAACATGACGTAAGTTTACCGAGGTTCTGGATTCGATACCATAATCAGAAAAATAATTCTCCACTACTACTCTATATACCGTCACTGATGTCTAGCAGGATTTTGACACAAAGGATTATCTATATAAGTGGTTCGAACTGGAAGTGAACGATCTAATTTCCGAGTGTTTTGTTTCGGAACATAACAAAAATGTTCAGTTTACCTGGCGTACAGCCCTATACGATTCACTAGCCATCACTTATCGCCTTAATTTAATTACAAAGTACAGTGACATCGGATAAGAGAGGGGAAATGCTTTCGCGGTTGGTCACTGGCTGTAGATAGATAACATACTGGTGCCATCAAAGTTTTTCTTTCTTTTTCCCCCTTTTTCAAACCAACATCTGGTTTAACATTTCTAGAGTATGTGGTATCTCGGAGTAATCGTCTCCACAATTGAGTCAGCTATCCGTTGTTAACGGTGTCACTCTGCTTACTTGCTATAGGAATATTACTGGAGACACGGGGTCAAACAAACCACCTTTACCATCAACTTGTTATGCTGATCATTTGATTTTATACGCCCACTCACTTTGTCTATGTGTACTTTAAATCTAAGGAGAAATTTCACTCCATTGTGAATTTCACTTTAAAAAAAAGTAAGAGAAGAAAAGAAAAGTAAAACCCTACTTCACAAAGAAGATAGCTAGGGAAAAAAAGAAGAAATGAAATAAGACAAAAGTGAGGTGGCACTTGAAATTGGACACAATGCACCAAAATTAACAAGCATTTTAATGTTTCTCTCCATGTATTGGTGAAACAGCAATGGCAGTGGATGTACGATGTTGAAGAATTTATAATGTCATCATAATCATCGCATAAATCACCCATTGCTCCTAAAAAATCAATAAATCTATTTTATGGTCGAAAATTCAACAGTTGTGACATTCAAGTGACAAACATCTAACATTTGATTTGTTTTGATAGCACTTGATTTCATTTGATTTCGTTGGATGTTGATTTCATAAGTTTAAACGCATTACTTATCATTTGCAGATGAAACAAAAACCCAGCATTAGTGCTTTGAAATAGTTCTAAAATGTGAGTTATAGGGATAGAAACAACCACTGTAAAATTTGAATCCGTATTATCGACGCTAAGTATTGTTGGATACACAAAATGTGAATAGTAGTTGTAATGAAAATGTTTCAAGACTAAACCGTCTACAGTCATGGTTTATTAAGAAAAATACTGATATTTTAGGGTTTATTGCAAAAATATTATACGGTAGGATGTTTTGTGATACAACAGACCTACATAAATGCATTAAATGTGATGTCTTGAAAAAATTTTAAATCACTGCTCCCAAAGGTAAACTGAACCTTTACTGTATAAATGTAAGCATGCTCTCACATGTAAATCAAACAAAATACAAGCATAGTTCACTCTAAACTCCCCCTTGCAACGCCACCTAACTCACCACTTTTCCCCCTTCCACCCGTTGCGATCATGCGACGGTGAAACTCACATCTTTCACTTTCACGGTGATCCATTTTTGTCAACAGATATACCCACATTTTTGTGGCCAGCCACCCCCCCCCCCCCTCAAAAAAAAAGGAAAAAAGAAATCGTGCCATTGGTGTGAAATTTCAATAAATGAATGAGGAAATATGCTGTCAACTGACAGACATCCCCGAGGGGTGAGTGGCTGTGACTGCAACCAGCTTCTTCATCAGAGTCGACACAAAACCTTTGACCCACTCAGTTCCAGAAATTACAGGTCTGTTTGTCGCTGTATCCTTTACGATTTGTATTTGTTTGTGTTTCACAAGGTGTTCTGAGAAATAAACCCAACGACAATTGAGTCTATGTTGTTCAAATATTGTTTGTTGTACAATATTGCAGAATTTTCAAAAGCGTCTGAATATCCAAATCTCTAAATGATTCACAAATTGGCAACTTATTAAGAAGTTTTCTTCTTTCAATTTATGAATTATATATATTTTTTTCCTTTTTTTTGCTTCTTTGTTTGTTTGTCTTGGGGTTGGGACGGACATTTTTTTTTTCTGAGTCTGTGAAGATTCAATGACTTTTACAGTTGCGTCTAATTCTTTCTCCAATAATAGGATTACCAGAAAACGCAGCGTTGCCAATCAGGGGCGGATCTAGCTTTTTTCCAAGGAGGGGGTTTAAGGGTTGAGCTGGGTATTGCAAAGTGAGTGAGAGCAAAGCGAGTGGGGGGGGGGGGGGAGGGTGTGGGAGGGGGTATCCCCCCTCCCACAGTAGGGAGATTTTCAATTTTTAGGATTGCCAGCTTGCAATTTTAAGCATATTAATTACTATGCATGCTCTATTTTCTCTCTCTCTCTCTTTTTTGCCAAACATATATACAATGTATATATATATATATATATATTTTTTTTTTTGGGGGGGGGGGGTGGTGCAGCCCCACCCGCGCCCCAAGCGCGGTGGAACATGTCTGGTTTGGGGGGGGGGGGGCAAAATTTCGACGGGGATGGGCACATTGACGTGATGGTTTGAGATCCTCGGCGAGGGAGCGAAGCGACCGAGCGGGGGGAGGGGGAGTACAAAAGTCGCGTTTATAGAGCATTTAAAAGCAAATTTCTAGGAAATTAAAAAGTGGATAGAATCATTTGCAAATGACTATGATTATACGGTGCCAGGTAAAAATGGCAGAGGTAAAAATGGCAGAGGTAAAAATGGCAGAGGTAAAAATGGCAGAGGTAAAAATGGCAGAGGTAATAAAAATGGCAGGGGTAAAAATGGCAGAGGTAAAAATGGCAGAGGTAAAAATGGCAGGGGTAAAAATGGCAGGGGTAAAAATGGCAGAGGTAAAAATGGCAGAGGTAAAAATGGCAGAGGTAAAAATGGCAGAGGTAAAAATGGCAGGGGTAAAAATGGCAGGGGTAAAAATGGCAGGGGTAAAAATGGCAGGGGTAAAAATGGCAGGGGTAAAAATGGCAGGGGTAGAAATGGCAGAGGTAAAAATGGCAGAGGTAAAAATGGCAGACGTAAAAATGGCAGAGGTAAAAATGGCAGAGGTAAAAATGGCAGAGGTAAATATGGCAGAAGTAAAATGTCAGAAGTAATGAGAGCGATTTCGTCAGATATAAACTTAACGAAGAGGTCTTGAATGATATCCTAGTCAGAGCAAACTGTATTTATCGAATTAACAAATCCAAATTGCAGATTTGAAGAATTATTGATTTAATTATGTTTAAAAAAAATTAGAGCACTCTCATTATTCTGAGTTTGATTCAAGTGCAGTGGCGTAATCTGTCTGTGTGCAGAGAAATAATAAACCAGCTAAGAGCCTAGTAGGCCCATGGGAAATTACTTTTATTATTCAGTATTATTGTTATTATTATTTTCATTATTATTATTATTATTATTATTATTATCATTATTATTATTTATCATTATTAGGGGGATCCAACAATGCTGCAAAGCCCTTAAACAGTATAATCCTACGTTGTTTCGCCCAATGAAGTTATCACACACACACACACACACACACACACACACGAACCATCTTTTGGTATAAACATATACGCAGATATACATACTCTCACATACACACTCTTACACAAACGAATTCCGCTCACGTCCAGGCTAGTATATTGTCATTACTTTTCATTTTTTGAACTGTTTAGTGTAAAGAAGTGAAGGAGACATAGTCGAAGCAAACCGCTAATTTTTCACCTGTTCAATATTATTTCCTCACATTCAGGTGTCGTAGGAGCCTATTTATCTCACAAGGCCTGCTCACGACATGATGTAGAAGTAAACATACAAAACGCAAAAGACAAACTACAGCAAATGTATCGGCAGACATAAGTAAGCTCTTGCAAAATATTTTATTACATTGTTCAAGTATCACATGGCGCAAAAACAAATAAGCTCTTGCAAAATATTTTATTACATTGTTTAAGTATCTCATGGCGCAAAAACAAATATCTCGAAGTTTAATGAACACTTTGTGGTCACTTTACAAACTTATGCCTATTAAAACTGGAGACGAACTTTAGCAATAAACTGTTCTAGTGAGAGTAAAAACTGATCGTTTGCCATGGGATTTCTTTCAATCATTGTTGAACGAATCCGCAGGCGAAAAAATGTAAATGTTTGATGCCTTTCAAACTTAGCTGTTGCTCCAAAGTCAGATTCCATTATGTTATCAACATGGTGTGTTGCTAAAGATTGGTAGATTCAGCCACCGAAAATGACGTTGTTCCCTCGTTATACAACAACAGTAAGAAAATCCAATCCAATCCAGTCCAGGTAGATTGAAATCACCGCCTTTGACTACCATATTATGATCGCGATTCAATTTACACAGGGATCGCTGAAGCTCTGCAAGACTCTCTTTACATGTGCCGCGGGGAGAAATGTAACACTGCCCTTTTAAATTTCTCCCAGTGGTAACAGAAACAATAAAAGATCTCTGCAAATTTTTCGGGTGCTGTTCGTTATTCCGAAGGTTTGCTATTCCGAAGGTTCGTTATTCCGAAGGGTCGTTAATCCAAAACACGCAAATTCCGTATACCTATACAGAGGTTCGTTAATCCGAAAATGAAAAAGGCTTCGTTAATCCGAAAATTTGTGGCGTTATTCCGAAGGTTCGTTATTCCGAAGATTGGTTAATCCGAAAATGAAATTCGGAACAATGAACCTTCGGAATGAAGAATCTTAGGAATAAAGAGCCTTCGGAATAACGAACCTTCGGAATAACGAGCTGTAACCAATTTTTCATTGCTGCATGTCTGTTATCAAGCAATTTTATTTTCAGAAGTTTGCACACTTTTTAAAATACTTATTAACATAGTATAGGACCTACCAGATCTAAAGTAAGTTTGATATTTTACCGACAAGATACATGTAGAGCTGTATAGTGGTTAATATGTCCATTTTCAGGTGTACCGAGGCTCATCTTTTTACTGATATAATTGGATTGTTGACTGGCATGTTATGAGTGTCCCATATTTTTCCCCGTGTCCCATTTCTCCCCGGTCTCCCCCGTGCTTTATTTCAGGAGAAGGCACGAAAAGCGCGTATTGCGAGAAAGGTGTCAGAAACATGGAGGAAAAAAATCTCTGTCACTTTTACCTCGTCCTCTTGCATTTCAACGACTAAATTTTTATCAATGGCATTTTTTATCTCTAGCATTTTGACCACTGACATTTCGACCACTGACAACTTTACCTCTGACATTTTTACCACATAATTATTTACCTCTGCCATTTTTACCGCTGCCATTTTTACCTCTGCCATTTTTACCTCTGCCGTTTTTACCTCTGCCATTTTTACCTCTGCCATTTTTACCTCTGCCATTTTTACCTCTGCCCTTTTTACCCATGCCATTTTTACCCCTGCCATATTTACCTCTGCCATTTTTACCTCTGCCATTTTTACCTCTGCCATTTTTACCCCTGCCATTTTTACCCCTGCCAATTTTACTCCTGCCATTTTTACCTCTGCCATTTTTACCCCTGTCATTTTTACCTCTGCCATTTTTACCTCTGCCATTTTTACCTCTGCCATTTTTACCTCTGCCATTTTTACCCCTGCCATTTTTACCCCTGCCATTTTTACTCCTGCCATTTTTACCCCTGTCATTTTTACCTCTGCCATTTTTACCTCTGCCATTTTTACCTCTGCCATTTTTACCCCTGCCATTTTTACACCGAACCGATTATACGGGGGTATAACATTATTTCATGAGACGGTGTGAGATCCGCGGCGAGAGCGAAGCGACAGAGCGGGGGAGGGTGTGGGAGGGGGATATACCTCTTCCCATGTCCCACGCATAGGGACTTTTTGTAAAAACAGAGTATAAAAGTCGCGTTTCTAGGGCATTTAAATCAAATTCCTAGGGAACTAAACACAGTTTAAAAAAAAATCCCCGCGAAGGACTATGATCATAAATTATGCAAACTATTCATTCTATTATAAGTATGGACAGAGCGAGCGAGCCACTCTCACTTTGCCATTCGTCTGAAATGTATTCATTAAAAGCTAAAACGTAATCGCATTGTTTGAGCAATGAAAATTATTCTTGTATTACAAGAAAGCATAGAAGAAAAGAAAAAAAGTAGGCTTTACTAAAGGTATGTTTCACGGGGCACACTCGAGGACGCGAGGCTACCATCTATACACTAAATTTACTCATAAAGTAAATAGTAGTGTATAAAGATATGATAATGTATATTGATAGTGTATTATAATTTTCGCCCCGCTAGGGGCGAAAATTTTGCATATTCAGTTTTAAAATTGACAGCTTTTACGCAAGAAAAGTGCCTTTATTGTTGATTTTGGTCTTCAAATAATTGACTAATTAGTTGCTGTTTGTTTGTATGTTCTTATTTTTTTTTTACTTGGCAGCCCAAGAGGGGGGTTTAAACCCCCTAAACCCCCCCTGTAGATCCGCCACTGCCAATTGAATGAGGACAACATGATTTTTTTTTTCGACAGCAAATTACCTCTGGAATTCCTGGATTAGAGGATGGTAGCAAGAAACGCCTGGTTACAAGTCTATCAAGTTACGAGAAATCTGCAGAATCGTTACATTTTGAAAATAAAATTGTTGATTTTTGTCTATTTGTGTCCGCTTAAAGAACATAGGGTTTAGATCCTACATTAGTTCTTATAAAAGTGCTTCAATAACGTTAATATTGCGTTATTTTATGCTATATCATGCTATGAAATCATGTCAAGATACCTCTTCCTTTGCTTCCAGGAACACTAAACAATAATAATTGTGACATAATCTTAAGAGTATACATTTCACACAATGGCACAATCAGCAACCAATGGCTAAGGACAACCTATAAAAAGGAAGAAGATTTCCATCTCGAGGTTCTCCGCATTGGTTAGTTACAAAGAGTAATGTGTATAAGAAAAGAAAAACAACATCAAAGTGTATTTACTGGTAGAGGAAGGCAGAGTGTACTTTGATCTATAGGTTCCCTGACTCGAGTAAGAGCTAAACATGTTGTTTTCAATCTCCATTAATTGTATATTATAAAATCACTATGAACGAGAAATTACTGCTTCTGGTGTGATAAAACAGATACCCAATATATTGATACAATGATAATGTGCCCAGTCTTCGTGAGGCGTGCGTATAATCGTACAGCCAGTGTGACAGTGTGTGGATGTGTGTGTGTGTGCGTGTGCGAGTGTGTTCATGTGGAATATTTCATCAAGATGATAAGTGTAATGGAAAGATAATCTCTTTTTTTTCAAGATTTTTGATTGTTTACATCAGTGACTGCAATCCAACTTGAGCATTTCTTCACGTACGGCCAAGTGCTCGCTAAGTGCCGTATCAGCAGAAAGCAATCGAAGTTTTAACCGATCCGATAATGAAATAGCTGCTTTATCTTTTACTACGGCTTCCGGATTGGAAGAAGATGTCTTTCGACTGGTAAAAATACACTTATATAGGCCCTAGCTACGCTATCCCCACTGACACCATGAATGATAGATCAATAATGTGTGAATGCATATCCCCAACCCTCACCGAATTCCCCCTTGGAAAAAAAAGCAACAATAGTAATAGTGATATTTAATAATAAACTATAGGAATGAAAGACATTTTGGGGGTTCTAATGCTCATTATCACCTGTCTTATAAAATTATGATATTTCTTGTTACACACACAGGTTCAAAAGACACACGTGCGTCAGTAATACATAATGTGTAGATGATCTTTATGGTTTACAAAAATTAGAAGAAATGTGTCGGGGTTCTTAATTTACGTGACATACACAAAAAATATGTATATACACATATGCACACCTATATAAACACACACACGTGCTCACACACAAACACACACACATAAATATGATTTAAAAAATAATAATAACTCAAGAAAAAAACGGTACATATCATTTAACAATAACCCGTACCGGCAAGGAAATTGGTTGAGATTTTAATGTGCAAATTGGTCAAAAACTTATGTGTGATGACAATGTCACTTCTTAGAATTTGCTGGTATGATCTTCCCAGTATTGCTGCTTTGTGAAAACAAAACCAAAAAAATAAAAATAAGATAAAAAAACACGAAAATCGAAAGTCAGGCGCAATTATATCCACTGGACAAGTTTAAATTTTTGGTTAGATTTAAATGAAAGTTTAACATTAAAGGAGGTTCTTCTTGTTTGAGTCTGACTTATTCATTAGAGTCAATAGGATTGGACTTTTTCACTAATAAGAATGGGGCTGTAACATTATATTCATTTGTTTGATTGTTGTTAGTTGCAATTTTTGGTGTCCGCAAGAATAAAAAGAAAGTGAAGTACCTCCGCATTCGAATTCGTTGCATTTCCGCTTCTGCCGAGCCTCTCCCTCGCACGCGTTCGGCACATCGCGATCGCACAGTCTTCGCCGATGCTGGAATCCGCCCCCGCAGTTCACCGAGCACGATGACCACGAACTCCATGGTCGCCATCCTGCACGACGAGGAAAAGATAGAATGATGAAAGAAAGTTTGAAATGGGAGAAAAAACATGCAAAGATATTAATGTAGGCCTATAACATACCATTATGTTCATTCTGCAACATGGGTTACAATGAAGGATGTCGACAGAAATAAGATTACTCGGATTATCATGTCAATTTCAAGCAAGGAAATATATTGCATAACGACATTGATATGTCTTGTAATTCTTCCGTGATATCAATCATATGGGAAGAGCTTGTTGCTTTCACGTTTTGATTATCTCGTTCCGAGTAGTTTCAATGAAAAGCCGTTTGCTCTACGAAATGTTCGGTTAAGGACGAAAAGAGTCACGTAGTCGGATACTCATGAAAGTACAAGTAGGCACCTACTCATGACTTGGAAGTGTATGCCCTACACTTCAAAGAGGATAGCTTGTTTCTACGAAAGTACTTATAAGCGTGATAACAGTTCAGTACTTGAGTGACTGTTACGAGAACTTCGGAACACCAAGAAAGGTGAAGGACTCATTCTACACTACTGGTGGTAGGAGTTACTGAATTCTCCATCATGTCCACAGGGAGTCAGATGGGGAATAGGACTGACCCTTTACTACTCGTGACGATTTGTTTCGTCAAAGTGACCATGTTGACTGACAAGCGGAAGCTACCACCTGATACTTCAGCCGACGTATTCATTACAACAACTGTTCATTCGATACGCCGCTCCCTGCCCCCATTCCAATGGGAGCACCTCACGCACCATCCCCTGACAACTCGCGCCGCGTCCATAGGGGTAGAAACTAGATCAGAGCAGGGATCAGTGGGGCTTTATTTGAAGACAACACAGAATGAGAAATAATAGGGCATGATCGAACGGGCGAAAATGTGTGACATGGCTTGTCTGTCACTCCTACAGCCAATATCACTTCATCGTCAGAAAGGGGGTATTGGGGAAACAAGCGATGGTACAGACGAGTAATAATGGGTAGGAGTAATCTGAGGCATTCCAAATATGTTAATACCCACTGCGCGTCCAAAGTACCATCCTACATGTCCAATGTGTAAAGGCCACAGGATGGTTCATACAAAATGCACAGCCGTGTGACATGAGTGTATGTAGCTAGCGTGTCAGTAGGATAGATAATGAGTGAATTCAAATATCATGCATATTGTTTTTTTCCTTTAAGAACATAGAAACACGCTGTTCCATCTACCTGCACATTACGTAAGGCATTTCTATGTACTCTTAATGAACTCTGTGTGAATTAGATGTTGATTTGTCGGGAAAGCCTCAAACAAACCGAAACAAATTTCCTGGTTGTCAGGAAAAGCCCTTGGTATGTACCACATTTGAACATATAATGAACCCGGCATTATTTCTGCTTACGAATCATTACTATGTAGGTTCCTAATTTTATATTTCCTATCATGCAGGAAATAAGTATTATGGCAATGTTGTCATGGTTAATTGATGAGCAATGATGTAAGCAAATCTATCGGGGGCTTAGTTCAAACAAACGTTTTACTACTGAAGAGAGTTTTAACAACATCCATCGACATGGTACGTGTGTTGATACTCCATGAGGCACTGCTAAATTGGTGGATTAATGTGTCTTTTAAAGGTCCAGATATAAAAATGTAAAATCAATTAATGTCTGTGGCTTCCGAAGTCATGACGTGGAATTTGACAAATATGAATAGAAGAGAAACAGAACTTGTCAATATTTCATGCATGCTTGGGAATATTCTATTAGTGATTATCACATGATCAGTTGCAATGTATTATTAACTCGGTGTATAAGCTGCTCTTTATCCGTTTACTTCTGACATTTCCCATGAATCAGACCTATAAACATGATAGAATAACTGCTACCACTCAGCCTTGTCCCTTCAGATAAAGTTCATTTAATGATTGAATATCACCGGCCAAATCAATGCAAACATGACCTGTATGGCGGACACTGGTCTCAGACTCTGATGGGAATTGCTGTTGTTGGTGGTGTTCTTGTTGTCGTCGTCGTTTTCCCCCTTTACAGTGGAACTTTGTTATTACGACCATCCTGGCTCGTATCTTCATGGGAATCAGGAAAATCCTAAGATATGAATTTCTGAGAAAATTGGGATACGGCTTCAAAACGCCCAAGGGGATACACAAGAACCAGGTAATACAGATAAAGGAGAACGTAAATCCAAAATCACGTCACACTATTCCTAAGAGAAAATAAAGAGCGAAATGGTGTGAAATGATGACAGAATCGCATGACTGTCAGACTGTAAATTTACACTTCTACCTGCACAGCAACATCTTCACAGGGATCACTCAATCCCACCTCCATGATATGAGGGCACTGTTTTTGTTCAGCATTGACCTTTGAACTTCAAGGGATTCCACTTTATCCTGCTATCGGAAAACTCGAATTTGTTCCAGTCCCTGTGACCAGGTTATCCGAGGTTTCTTTTTTCGATGAGTGACTTGGAAATCCCACGGTAGGCATTGACACACATAGAATTTCACGATCGTCGAGACACGGGATGAAATCTGTGTCATCGAAAGAAGACGCAAAATTCGAGAAATTCTCTTCCAGAGTAGCAGTTGCGTCACACCCAAACCATTTACCCCTCTACCGCCCCCTTCGCTCCCCCTTCTCCCCCTTTTTCTTCTCCGGCTCCTCAATGAGCACGCGCTCCATCTCTCCGGAGTGATGTTGTCAGACAGAGATGACTGATGCAGTGAGCCAGGGGTGACGAAAGGCCGAGGTCACGGACACGGACCACGGTTCGTCATCTCGTCTGTAGCCTCGTGGAAGTAAACAGTAAACTGGATGATGAACAGGGCGCGTTTTCTGTCTCATTGCAGATCGTATCTCCTGAATCAAATTAGTCAGTGGAAGTTTACACATGCATGCTTGCATTGGATCCTGCGCTAACATTTCGTTCAACAAACATAATGTTATACGTACGCCCAGAGACACACATGCATACACACACACAACATCGCTTGCAGCTAAAATAATGTCACGAATGTGCCCCACCTCTCTACGGAGAGTTTTGTTTTGTTTTGTTTTGTTTTGTTTTGTTTTGTTTTGTTTTGTTTTGTTTTGTTATTCTATTCTATTTTGTACTAGACCATATGATATTCCCTATCTGAAGAAAGGAACTTTCTAAAAAGATGTCAGGTCACTGGTGAGCTACATGATCACTGGTAAGCGAGCAGCAATATAGTTTGGAACATCATTTTTCTTAATCATTATCAGATTTTGACAGCTGTAGATCTGGTAATAAGCCTTGCCCACGTTTTCGAGATATATCGGATTATCGGTATTGTTTTTTTTCTCTCTCTCTCTCTCCCCTCTTTCTCTCTCTCTTTTTCATTCGCTTCGGTCAAGAAAAGTCGCCGATCTGTCAATGATTATCACGCGTTAACCTCTCGCTGTATCGGCTGTTAATATTCGACGGCGAGTGGACGAATATGGGAGGAAGGGCATACGAAAATATTGAATCTTGTTAGCAAACGGTTTTGTGGTGGTAGCAGCGGGAGGTGTTTGTACATCCTGCCCATAACCCTGGGGCGTTAAGGGTAAGAACACAGAAGAGTGGTTCAATTTCCTCAAACCTCCCCCTTTTCCCTGGCTAGCTGACATCATATTGTGTTGTTTGCTTAGGGCCCAATAAAAGTCCAAAGCCCGAGAGCATTGCGTTCGCGCCATGTGTGTGTCCTGGCTTCATTTTTTAATACAAAATTTCTACACAGGAAAGGGGAAAATTATGATTTCCTTTTTGGGTGGTATATGTCAGATTCCCTGAAGTTTGCGACCTCCCATATTAACCTTCAATTTTGTCCGGTAAGTCTTGTGAAGTTCTGATAACAAGTAGGCTTCCGGGTACGTCCCTATAATCATATCAGACACAGAAAGGTACCTTTATTATTGTGTATGAAGCCTTACGATATGAAACGGATGCTAAAATATCAGCATAACATAAATTTGTGTTTATCACGTCGCTCGGCTTTCGTTATGTAATACACTCTTTAGGGATATTATTCTATGGGATATTTCACTTCCGTGCAACACGCCGATAAGTGGTACATTGTCCTTGTAGAATATGAAGGTGCTGCAATTTCACATCTTAGGAATGCAGGCTGGACGACGGGTCCGTGGCGGGGGGAAAGGCACGAGTTACAGGAGGGAAAGAAAACATCGCTCAGAAGTGTGCACAGAGCGGGCAAAAACAGCACGACTTGATGATCCTGGACCTCTGGGATGGGCTCATAACTACCACATCATGGACACGTGGAAACAATTGACAAGAACACGAAACCAAAGTGAAGACAGTAAACCGTCTCGCGATGAACGGCATGGGGACGGGACACGCGGACAACGACGAATCAAGCTGGGCCATGATTACAGTCATTCGTTTTTGCACCGTGAATAGCGACGCCGTATACGGTTAAAGTTATTAACTGATATGGAGTCGAGAAGAGAAGAATAATTGGGAAGAAATAAGTGATAGACGGAAAAGAGGGTAGTACATGCAGTAGGCCTAAATGTATGACGAAGATGAGAAAATCATGGAACTAGCTCCATAAGACACAGAACATTATTTTCATTTTTATTCATTTATTTTTTCCCATTTCCAGCAGGAACATATATATATTGAACATATATTTTGAATATTAGATATTCAATCAATGGCAAAAGGAGAGGGGAATCACTACTAGCTCAACAGGTCCATAAATTACTTTTGGCAAAAAAGGAAATCACAGTGTGACGAAAGTATAGTACGGGAGCGAACGAGGTAAAGGATATTTGAGGAAGACGAGACAAAATGAAGGCAAGGAAATAAGCAGAAAAGATAGACACGAAGAGAGGAGCTAATTTCCTTTCATTTTAATCCTTAGACCCCCCCCCCCCACACACACACATCAATATAACACACATGCTTGATAGTCACCACCACAAACTTTTCTGCTTTCGTGCATTATCCCCGGGCATTATCTTCCGCTTTTAATGTGCACTTACGCCCTCATGCGATTATACTGGGAGAGGGAGAATGGAAAGAGGACGCGTTTTCAATAACGGCAATTCCCTGATGAACATGTTTAGCTGCTGAAAATATACATTTCTGTTGAACGAGACGCACACGTGTACAGTGGAATGATCGATAACATCCCAAAGATGCTTGTCCACTGAGGGCGATGTTTGTTATAACTCCTTGGCATAGGCGAAAGTTAACATCACTTCGAGACAGCGTGATGTACGAGCCGGATTGACGAATCGGGTATTTTGTTGTCTCTACCTAGTTTGTTTTACTTCCTTGTCGCTCTTCTTTCAAGTGATAGTAATGATACGTTTGTTATGAATGTGTTGTCAGACAGAACAGGTGGTCTCATCGAACGTTTACACTAAGTAGGAAATAATTCCTTTGATTCACTGAACATGTTCCTTGCCTGGGAGACAATATCGTTCTTTCTCGGCGAGCTTATCGACAGTCAGTTTGAAACAAAGGGGCGGGCCTTCTTATCGTCTCAGCGTTCATTGACCCGACATGGGACTCCTGTAATCGATCACTGCATTGATAGGGCCTATTATACAAACCCGGTGTTATATCAAAAGTTAGTTTCTTTTCCTCTCTGTCTATCCACATTAACACAACCTCACTGTTTACTCGTCTTCACCTCAAGATACGGGTGATACAGTAACTGTACCAGGTTCTCTTATCTGCGGAGCCACATGTCTCGGGGACGTGAAAAAGAAAAAAAAAAGTATGAAGCGCCATGTGTGAGACAATCACTGCGTGGCTGAGAGACCCTGCGATAATCTCCGTGGTCCTCTCAACGAGACCACAGTTTACATTACCCCACTGCAACCATCTTCACTTATCGCTCGCTAGGAGGTTCAAAGTCTGGAAAAAAATGGGTATTTTGCCTTTTTTTTTCCTTCTATGTATGTTGAAATATAGTAAGGTTTGTCTATACGACTTAAATTTGACCCCTATTCATTTTCAACAAAAGAAATGAATGATCCACAAGTCACTTCAAGATAATTGCTAGCGAAGCAATTTTTGTTGAATATACACTAACCTTCATGAGTTTTTACACAGATGGATACTCTTAAACCAAAGATATGCAGTTGTGATCAATTCATTTCATCTTTTGAGTATTTCTTCGATAATCTGTAGTAGCAGGAGTTTTTCGGGCAAGTGCGAGTTGGTGCCAAAGACACGTACGCAAGTCTACGAAAAATCATAGGCAAGCTTCTAGCTGTTACGAGCAAACTTCTTTTGACGAAAGCATGCTATTGCACATTTAATAAAAATCAATAGCAAATTATCCTCTTCGTCGTCAACCAACCCTTTCACAAAGCTCATACGTCTTAACGCCATTGGCAACACATGCAACACAGCTGCTATAGAGGTAATGTTACACTTGATAAATACACGTGGTTTCAGGATAAGTCTCTCCATAACATTTCACTTTCAAAGAAAAGAAGGAAAAGAAAAGAAGGGAAAGGAAAAGAACGGGAATTTTACGCGACGACCCTTTTGTAAAAACGTATCATTGTGTTTCTTTGTATGTTTTGTATCGTGATAAAAACAACCACCACACACATAGGCCTATAACAAAAATCAATTTCTCCTAACTCTCCGTCCCTTAATCCTTGATCCCTCTTTTTGTTTTGTTATGTTTCGTTTTGTTTGTTTTGTTTGTTTTACTACTTGTTTCCCGCCAATCTACAGTATGTGTAATATCGGTCCATGAACTCCAACTCCACCTCTTACAATGACCTGTCTCACACACATACGCTCATATTTAATCTCGCTTTCTCCCCCTTTCCCGTCTTTCTTCCTATCTCCCCTCCCCTTTCTCTCCCTCTCTCCCTCTGTCTTTCTCTCTCTCCCTCCCTCGTTCTCTCGTCCTACCTGCTTGCCTCGCACCATTAACTTCATTTTTCAATACCTGAAAAAAAAACATATTTTTCTTCGGTTTTTTTTTTTTGTGTGTATGTGTGGGAGATGAAAAATGATTTTTGGTTTGGAAAATAAACAGTCTGAAGAGCCCTCGGTGAGACACATTTCGATGTCAGGTTCTTAGGGAACTTTACTTTGGCTTCTGTTGTTTCTGTAGATTCTGTCAACACATCATGATTGAGAAAAACATCGTAAATCCTTCAACAGCTTCGATATCATTCCACCTCTACTTTTTTTTCCTTTCTAGTGAAAAAACCCGGGAATGCTGCCTAATTGCGGTCACGTGGGTGGGAGAGGAAACAAAAGACATTATAATCTGCTAAAAATCAACAGTCATTAAAATAACTGAAATAGCCGTTTGAGTAGGTCCATGATGGATTCAGTTTGGACATATTTCTCTCGGCAATAAAACACGCAATCAAAAGTAAGCAACCGATATATCAACGGCCTTGATGAGTCCCGCGCAAGGGACTACCTAGGTAATGAGGATAACGTGCCTAGCTCAAGGGCATTACCGCTCTTGCAAGACTCGAACCACAGACGTCATCATTGAGATCCCGTGGCCTTTACCACTGCGCCATTAGGTCACAAAGAGTGCATCGTGAATACAGAACCAGTCAGGTATCTGAGGGCAAAGTATGACGACTTCGAAAATCACATGCGTGATTTCGTTTTATGTAAAGTGTGTGTGTGTGTGTTTATTTTTTTTTGCGCTTGCGAGAGAGAGAGAGAGAGAGAGAGAGAGAGAGAGAGAGTGAGAGCGAGAGAGAGAGGGGTGGGAGAAGAGAGAGATTATTATATTGGTTGGTCATTATGTAGAGTTATGGTGGATGGGGTACAGAAGGGTCTTTAAAAGTCTTCCATGTAAATAGGGTCGCACTTTTATAATTCTTAAGATGATGAAGATCAATGGGCGAAATACTGTATGATGACGATACGCTACGGGAATTGCACGGTTTAGAATCACTTTTCTCGTAATCTCGAAATTTAACTCACTGATACATTTATTACTCTCTGGCAGTAAAGTGAATTGATGACGTAAGAGAGGGCCGAATAAACAATAAGCAACTTTCGTTCCGAAGACAAAACACGGGTTGTACAGGATTGCAAATGAACAACTACGCCATTAGTTACACATCATTGATCTTGTGGGAATAGGGAATATACTTAGTAGCAGTGCATGCCTAAACAATTTGAAAGGAGGTAGAAAAAAAAGTCTGCTTTCGTTTTGAATTTGTCATAAAGAACACCTGAAAACAAGGAAATAAACGCGGACATTCCCCATCCAAAATGCCTTCTCTTCTATAAGATAGTATTTCCATAGTTTATGATGAGGTTTCGTTTCCCAGACTACAGTGTGGTCTGCTATCCCTCAGACAGAAGAACGAACTTCTTGAAATCGCTCATTTTCACGCTGGGCAATCATGACGCGCCACAAACGCAAAAGACAGAGTGTAAACGGTCATGACAACAGTGTTTTAAATCAAAATGCCGGTGTCATTTCAAAATAAACACTAACTGACGTTGTGAAATATGATGAATGTGGCCGAGAACTTGACGAATAGATCACGATCATTTGCGACCGCCTCTTCCTCCCCCTCTCTCTCTCTCTTTCTCTCCCTTTCTTTCCTGCCATCCATGGCATAGCATGAGCTACACTTGATATGTAACAAGGCAAAATCGAACCCATCTGGTAATAATATATAATGTACCTCAAAAACATTGTGGATTGCCGACATCTATTATTTGCCATTTGCAGATGAAACAGAAACCCAGCTTCTCTTTAAAATACATGTACGTGTAGTTCTAAAATGTGACCTAGGGACCCGGAAAAAAAACACAATGTAAAAATGCCAGTCAGTATAATCAATGCTAAACATTGTGAAAAGTACAAAACGTGAACAATAGTTATGATAATGTTTTGTGCTGCAACGGACCTACACATATGCATCAAATGTGATAACGCGAACATTTCCTAAAATAACTGTTCCCAATGGTAAATAGTACCTTTAAATTTCTTCCAAATTTCGAACGGGGTGTAGGCCTACATTATGTCCAAGATGACTTATACATAGAGTAAACACGTAAGACATAATAATGAGCACATTTAACTGTTTAGTATCCTTTCTCTCACCGATTAACGATAATGGTCACAATCACATTATGCAAATCAGCTGATGTACCTCTGTCATCAACCCACAATTTTTCAACTCGATTTTGCGCAAACGTATGATGCTTCACATGATTTTCGGTCACATATCTAGCACGTGCAACATGTCGGGGGGGGGGGGGGAGATGTCACCTTTTTTGTTATGTACAAGAGAAACGCTCGAAGCAACAGAAAGTCACTTTGAGTGCGTAACTATAATTTCAGACAACACAGTGTGACAATTTGGAGAACGTTCAAACCTGCTACAATCTGCTAAAATAATCATACAGTCCATCAGTGGAGAGGACATGAACGTGGGCAGCAACTAGCATCATTGTTCTGATTTATTTCCGTCATTTATTTTCATGAGAAGGTTCACTTGGGACTATTGAAAAGATTTTCAGCTGGAATCGAATTTTTGTTTCTTTCTTCGTAACTGGATGATGGTCGCCAACGAGCGTTGATGGTATTCCGTTATTTTGAAAACACAACCGCAATATGACATCAATTAGTGTCCCAGGCGACAGAGTGCTTGACCTCAGTTGTACTCTTCCACCACCCTACCCCTCCCTCAATCCTCTCTAAAGGGCTTTTTACACTTGTGTTTCTTAACCCCGGACTTTCTCTGACCCAGGACTATCGTTAGTCCCGTACCAATTTTTTTCAGCTTTTTACACTCGCCAATTAGTCCCGTACTATCTCTTGTCCGGGGCTAAGGAGAAAACTGACCTTTTTACACTCGTATTTCTTAGCCCCGGACTTTCCAAACCACATGAATATTCATAATTACGCTGTGTACTGTACACGTACACGCACGCACCGGCAGCACTTGATTACCTCGTTTCTGATTGGTCAGTGAGGGTCGGACTTCGTCTCCGTCGCTTAGCCCAGGATTATTTTTTCGTTCTGTTTACACTCACTTGCTTGGCACCGCAATTGCGGTGCTAACCCCTGCTATTTTGCAGGGCCAGATAGTACCGTACTATCGGTGGGGCTAGCCCACTTTGGCAAAAACGAGTGTAAACAGAAAGTGGGCTAAGGATAGTCCCGTACCAACGGTGGGGCTAAGGCCCCCCCCCCCCCCCCCCTTAGCCCCACCGTTGGTCCGGGGCTAAGCAAAAATGTACAAGTGTAAAAAGCCCTTTAACTCATCTTCACCTTGCCCCCCCCCCCTTTCCACTGTTTTGGAGTTTTTCTTGGGCTTGTTTCCATGGTTATCCACGAGGAGTATTAATGAAATAGCATCACTCTCATGAAGAAAGTAGCATCTCATAGGATATATTGATGTATACCGGTGAAAACCAGCGAAAACATTCTACATGAGTTTTCCTTCAAGATAAAAGAATAGCAAACAATTTAATCTCGCGAATTAAGAAAACCATTCGTTTTAAAGCACAGAATACACTTACCCACTCACATACCACAAACACTCAAATCATAAAAAATGTAAATGTAAATATTAATCAAATTCGTTCAACCTGTCAAAATTTGAATATTTTGAAGAACAATCATCAGAGTCACTTGTACTTACATAATTAATTGATAATCCTGCACAGCAAACGTTTGATCCACAGTTCCTTTCCTTCCACGATGAACTTTTAACCTGAAATGTCTTATCATTATAACGATCTCAGTCTTCTGCTCGACCACGAATGTATATATCGGCTGAATGGTATTTTCGGTTACATGATAACAAAACTGATCAGATAAGAGCCATAATGGAAATGTGTCTTCATGAATCCATCCGGGATTTATTAAACGTTTCAAGTTGTTAAATTCACAGCTCTCCCATGTATCCCCGTTCGGTGCTGTCTTTGTCTAGAAGTCAATGTATTTTTGTTATGTCCATCTCATAAGGGATATCAGTTCACGGTTGTGATTTGCGCATGTGCAAAATAATGGTCAAATGCAGATGTTTGTGTAATTGCCATTGACTCTGAAACGAAAAGAATCCTCAAGCAAAATGAGGATCTAGACTTTTTATCGTTTTATGCTTCACATTAATTGCTAGAACATAAAAGTGAAAGTGATTTATCAACAATGTTTATCAATAGCTCTCAATACATCTCATTTAATACAATGATTACAGAGATGGCTTCTTCAGCAAAGAATGCTTCATCACAAGACCTTTCCATGTTATTTGAAAGTCTGTGGTGCAGGGGGGTCAAAATAAGACATGCGCAAGGGTTATACCGTGAACTCACTTCCTGTGGGCTGTGCACGTTCTGCCTTATTAACCTCTCTCTCTCTCTCTCTCTCTCTCTCTCTCTCTCTCTCTCTCTCTCTCTCTCTCTTCCCTTGCTCCTGCTATATCTCTTCATGACATTCATCTGTCTACTTCAAAACATGTCATATCTCCCGTCACTCCGCATACCATGACCCTGTGGGCGGTCAAACCATCCTAAGAACGACTTTGCCATATTTCCACCTATCGCTTTCTCCCTATCACCACTATACGCGAAGAAACTCTTAAAGGAAACATTCACCCAAATATGTGTATGGATTGACTGAATGCAGCAATAGTAGTAGAACACATCAGTAAAGTTTAGGGAAAAATCGGACAATCCATTCAAAAGTTATGAATTTTAGAGTTTCAGTGCTGCCATCTTTGGATGAGAAGACTACAACAGTTTGTGACATCACTGGAGGACAAAGAGATAAAGAAGATATCAATGGCATTATGCATATTTTCATATTTCCTGCAAAATAAAACAGCACTCGACTTACCTCTTTAAGAAAGCCGGGGGAACAATATTACCCTCACCATGTTTTAGTACAAAGTCGAAGGAATGTGTACCTTTCATAACAAATGAAATTTTGCGGAATTCTCCTGCCGTTGTCCTGCAGTCTTCTTATTTCTCATCCAGCGATGGCGGCACCAAAACTTTAAACTTCATAACTTTTGAATGAATTGTCCGATTTTCTTCAAACTTTCACTGATGTGGGGGCACTGTGGCATAGTGGATAAGACTCCCGACTCCCGATCGGAGGACCCGAGTTCGAATACCTCCCAGTGCTAACGTCCCTGGACAAGATGTTTTACCCACTCCCTCTCGACCCAGGTGTATAAATGGGTACCTGGCAACGCTAGGGTAATACTAATGGGCCCTCTGGTAGAGCAGTGGCAACACTGAAGAGGCTACCCTTGATAAATAAGACATTATTATTATTATTATTATTATTATTATTATTATTATTATTATTATTATCATTATTATTATTATTATCATTATTATCATTATTATTATTATTATTATTATTATTATTATTATTATTATTATTATTATTATTATTATTATTATTATTATCATCATTATCATTATTATCATCATCATTATCATTATTATCATTATTACTGATATTGCTGCATTCACCCAAGCCACGCATACATTTGAGGGAACTTGTCCTTTAAAGTCTGGCGTCTCAAATATTGCCCAAAGATTTCGAGGCCTCCTCTCGTTTGTCCCCGAGTGTTCAAGGGAAAGTCTAGTCATGATTAAACTACTAATACTCTTTCCTATTTGACTTTTCGTTGTATTTCCCTTTTAATATTGTTTTTTCTTCAGAGATGGGCTATTTCCATGGATGAGGTTTGACGAACAGTCAGCATACTTGTTGGATGTTCCTCCCGGCACTAAACACTCAGACCTATCGAGTTGTCACCATTACGGCGCATTCTAAGACGCCCCAGCGATCTCGATGTGACCTACATCCACTTGGGTTCGTGAGACGATCCCGCTCGCGCAGGCTTACACTTCAAAAGTAAAAAAAGACGTTTCAAAATAAAGAAATTGTTCATGTGAAAATTCAGTGAAGAGTTAATTGGAACGAAGAGAGTTGATACAAGCCATGATTAATACAGGCACACGTTAAGAAATGAGATTTGTAATAGGCATACCGAACAATATTGTGAAATGGAAAAATATGCAAAAAAAAAAGAGAGGAGAAAACAGCAGCAACAGCAACAACATACGTACAAAGTGAAATAGTTGCTTGGTCTGAGTTCATTCGGTTTGATTCTGCATTCCTGCGTTCCATGCCAAAACAATGAGAAGACTTTTATGATACTTGCATACATGATACGTGATACAAGTGAAAAAATTTGTACGATAAAGCATGTTCAAATGGGGAAAAAAGTAGCGTGGGGGGCCCCAGGTACTAGTATCATATCTCCCGCATACCTCGGAAAGGCTTCAAAGCAGCTAAATACCTCGAATCCTGATCTTCACGTCGTACTTAGGGCATTTCGCAATATATCATACCGGGCTTCCCTCCTCGATAATCCAACGCCCTTACCTCCCTCTATATTCCCTACAGTAAAACTATCCCAATTCCGACAGTCTAAATTGCTGTAGGATTCTGCTTACTTGTTTTGATATCTTTTTTACGACAAAACAAGAAACGAACTACAAAATCATGAATGGATTATGCTCGAGTTGAAAAAAAAAACCAAAAACAAAACCAAAATAAAACAAACGTCATTCCATGGTTTTTCTCTGAATAGAAGATGCTTTACATTTTAGAGACAAACGTTCCTTTGTTAACCCGGACTACCAGGAGCTTGGTTGCAACAATAATTTTTATCTGTACTAAAAGGCTTTAGGCCTCTTCCAGGGCAGCTCATTTTCATAGGTTTAATGTCATCATATAGATGGGAAAGGCTTGCAAGAATGAAACAGAACTTCAACCGGTAACCCGCTCAGGAACACTGTTTCAAAATGTCATACTAGCTTTTGCACTCGATGGTCTCGCCTTTAGCCATCTTTAGCCATGAAATGGTTATACAGGGATCGTATAGTTTTGGTTGACACCTAACTTCTCTTTTCTAACATTTTTTTTTTTTTTGGGGGGGGGGGGTGTGTGTGAGAGATAATGAAAAACTTCATATGAAATATGAAAGAAATTCAACGTTTATGTGACAAAAGTTAGTTTTGAAATGGCTAAGATATCCGAAACAGAGCAATCGTAATAAAAGGTGGCACCCACCTTTTATTGCGGTCGCTTTGTTTTACTTTGGGTTTTTTTTATATCTCGGCCATTCCAAAACTGATTTTCATCGAATAAACTTTGAATTCCTCTTAGAATGGTATGCTCTGTACTATTTCATAAGTGATTTCTTGGTATCTCGCAAAAAGATAAAAGCCCAATCCTCATCTCCACCAATACTATACTATCCCTTTAATGGAGACAGAATTATGATACCTATAGTGATCGGTTGAGTTCCCTTACGAGATCGAAACTTCGCCAAAATCATACACTGCTTGTGATTTACTCTCGAGGTCCTTCATGACTCAAGTGGATGCTCTACATTCTCCGAAAGCCTCGTTATAATACATCAAATCAAATCTGTCTGTCAAGAGGCTGATTGTCCCGAAATGACATATATCAGTGTCATTTGTTGTGAGTTTTCGCCAGTAATCAAAATACCTGGCGCAGGGTGTTGAAAGTGTCGAGATCACGACGTGACTATGGAACAAAAAACAATTTTCAGGCAATGCGGTTTAATTTACGGCTGTAACAACTTTCGCCCACATAAATTGTTCGCAGCTCCAAGACAAACGTGGCACAAGCGTGGCACCGAAATCAACCCGGATACGACCTCAGTAACTTTTGCCAAGACTGCCTCTTTGAGTCAACAAAACCCCTTGTATTACATTATGCACTTTCTGGTTCCTTTTTTAACGCCCCTTTTCAGGAATGCTTGAAGATGGCAAAACGGAGGGCGTGTTTCGAGCTTGATTTTGGCACGATTAACATAATGACAGAAACTTAGCCTTTCATTTAGGCTATATTCTAAATATCTGTCTCCATTCAGTTTGACTTCGGTAGTCCGATTTAAGACGTGACGTGAATCAGCATTTGATCACTTATCTTGACGAAAGAATGCGCTGGCTCTTTTGTTTTCATGAGTGCTGGCACTGATCCTTTTATTAAAGGCATAATTTACCATTTGCAGATGAAACAAAAACCCAGCATTAATGCCTTAAAATAGTTCTAGAATGTGAGTTAGGGATAGAAACAACCAATGTAGAAATTTGAATCCGTATAATCAATGTTAAGTATTGTTAAATACACTAAATGTGAACAATACTTATGATAAGAATGCTTCGAGAATAAACCATCTACAGTTATGGTTTATTCAGAAAAATACTGATATCTCCATATATTTTCGGCTTCATTGCGAAGAGTTTATATAGTAGGATGTTTTGTGATACAACAGACCTACACATATGCATCAAATGTGATAATCTTGAACATTTTTAAAATCACTGCTCCCAAAGGTAAACTGGACCTTTAAAAAAGAAGTAGAAATCAGATTCGTGGTGTAGACAAGAATAACCCTCTTTCACAATGTAATCAGATTGTATCCATCGCTGGTCCGTGGCAACCAAAATGCTTCCCCAAAGCTTCAGTGAGGCTTACGTCCGACCTACCAGGGTCCACCTCCCTGGACCTACAGAAAGATCAGCTATACGCAATGCGAGTCCCGTGTAGACATGTGAACCACAAAGGTCATTGAAAACATTTACTAACCACTCAGAGTTTGTTGTTGTTGTTGTTTACATTTTTTCTTTAACATTTTGTTCAATTATAAGGTTATCCGTCGTTATTGTTTTCCTCGTTCCTCGTAAAAAAAGAAGAAAGACTATAATGAAAATGAAAAAAATAACTTATCCTTAGATTAGAGGCAGTACCTGCGGCTGCCAAATTTCATGGCAATTATTTCGATGTATTTCCTTCCGGCGTCTCTCTTGCTGCAAATAGGCCCTACATCTTTTCAAAGGAGTTGGCCACTCTGCCAGTATACTGTATCTGTTTTTTATAGGGAACAATGCTTCACCCATTATCCAATAACGAACATATCGCAAAGTATCGCAAAGGAGGCCAGCAGCCAATACTTATGAGAGTTTGGCAATGCCTTTACTGTTATGATTGATTGAAGAAAAACGACGTATGTTCCAATGACATAAAGCAAGCGTAATTCAAAATATTTATAGGTAACTCGATAACAAGATCTTCAGTTGGACAACTGTAGTGACACAAAATGAAAAGAAAGAAATGGAAAACAAATTCACTTGAAGATCAGTCGTTTGTTTATTGTTTGGCTATCCGAGTGACAAGGCTCTTTTTAAAAGTGCTTTATGTTTGGTTTCATCTCAATCTTAGTTTGCTTTTAAAAGAAAGAAACTTAATGTCAAAAAATAATGCAGCCACGTAAAAATCGTAAATGGCTCGTGTGTGCATGGTGTGATGCAACGTGTCACAGCGGTGTTGTCTATCGTATATTTCCTGAGCATGGTAATAATTGTAGCCTCAGTCGGGAGCGCCGTCAACTTTAATTTCAGTGAAGACATTTTAGACTCTTAAAGGGACACTAACCCTATACAAGAGTGTGGATTAAGTGAATGTAAAACTATCTGTAAAACACATCTGTGAAAGGTGAAGAAAATCAGACAATTTGGTAAATATTTGATACCCTATCTATTCTTTAAAAGCCTTCTGTTTATTTTTTTAAAATTTGGATTCAATTAATGTGCTGTCGTCGTTGGATAATAGGCCATAACTTCATGACATCACAATAGATATAGCGAAAAAAGAGAGAATTGCACAAAATTTAATCTTATGATGAAAAGTACATCCACATTCAAAGAGTAATATTATTTCCTCTTCATTCTGAAGGAGGTAAACAAATTGCTCTCCCATTTTGAAACTCTTAGAGGATTTTAAGAGTTACAAACAAGAGGGAAAAAACAACAAAGCTAAATTCCACTTGCAAATGAAAACAAAGCAAACGCCAAAAGCACAACTCGAAAAATAAACTTACTTGTACTTTGTCAACACTCTGATAAAATGTGCAATGTAAAGGGACTCTACATATATTTAGCAACAAAAAGTCAAGTTTCTTTAATGTGCCCGTTATTTCTTCATTACTGGAAGATTTATCGGAGTATAGAGTAGCTTCCCACTTCTCACAGCTTCTTGTGTGTGTGTGTGTGTGTGTGTGTGTGTGTGTGTGTGTGTGTGTGTGTGTGTGTGTGTGTGTGTATGTGTGTGTGTGTGTGTGTGTGTGTGTGTGCGTGTGTGTCATTTTTCCTCCCAATGGCCTACTCTTGAGGCTTCTTTGTAAAGAGTTCACGACCGAATAAAAGCGATGTGCCTGCCCACATATTAAACACCACTCGGCATACCTGGTTGCGTTGAGTGGGTGTTATATATCTTTATATGATTTCATTGAGCTCACCACACATAGCAGGAAGTCCAAAATGGTTTTGTTACGCCGTTGGGGTACCCGTTAAAGATGAATGAGGATGCAGCGTACGTGATTTATCTGCAAGTTCACACTTCCTTCACATGACCGCGATATTTTACCTTCTGTAATGCTCTTACATGAACCTCGCATTAGATGCTTTCATAAAGCGGAAACACGTCTTTGGAACGAGCCAAGGGCTAGTAAAGGTATACTGTCGTTCTAATGAAGAACATAATAACCAGTTAGGGCTGCCGGCGGTTAAGGGTATCAAATGCAAACCACAAATAAGGTAACTAACGTATGTAAATAAAGAGATTGCTTCATGAACGACCCATAATTTTAAGCAGCCAAGCTACACTTTAAAATCATTCTCTGCGTCGCTCTTTTTTTTTTTCTATAGAAGGGAATCTCCATGCTATTTGCTATGTCAGTCTCTAACGACGAAGCGTTTCGGATGTATCAATGATTTTACTAGGGCAAGATATCACGAAATGCGTACATCATGATCATGTGTATATTCTTGCTTGTACTTTTGATTGTGATTGTGATTGTGATTGTGATTATGATTGCATTTGTGCGATTCCACTTCGCGTTCAGGCTGACAAAGCCAAATAGAATAAAATGAAACAAACGACCCGGTGTAGTTCCTATAAAATGGTACCTGAACTTTTTATTCATCCCTAAGTGCCAGATTATCATATCGGAGGTGAAAATCTGTCTATGAATACGACGGGATGGATTTTGATGTATCAATCATTAAGGAGAGTGGATTCTTTTTCGTATCTTTGTAATCGAGAGCATCCGATTACTCAAGATAACGAAACTTTACAAACAGAACGTTGTGAATCATGTCGGTGATATAGTACGAGAGTAATATAGCTCATCACAATAATTGCAATTATTGCAGCCAAGTTCCGCCGCCGATTTCGAATGATTTATCTGATCAGTTGCTTGGCTAAGAAGTGTGCGTGTGCGTGTGAGTATAGGTGCGTTCCTGTTACACCCACACGGAGTTAATCCATGTATGATTTGAATGAAATCAATGGAGATCAAGGAGAAACAAACAGTAGGGGTGGGGAGGAGGATCTCCCTGATCGTGTGTCTAACAATGGAGCTGTGTAGCTCCATGGTCTAACTTGGTATCAGGTTTAATATCGACACGATCGAGGCACCTGCACATGGCAACACAGTCGTACATGTACTGCGCTTTTCATTTTGGCCCTACACCCTAACAGCCAGGCTGTCATTGCTCACCAAGAGAAATCATGCCAAATTCACCAAGGAACATCCGAATTTAACCTTTTATTCAATGAGACTTTTCATTGGGCCCGGGATCACAACATTTTGACATCGCTCAATAAAACATCGACCTCGGCCGAGGCGAGTGGATCTCCAGAGGATAGTTTCGGGAGGGTTGCACTCTCGATGGCTGAACATCTCATCCGATTGTCTATTGATGAAAGACGACGCGTGTTGTGTTTGTGATAGCATAGTGCGTGAAACATAGAACGATTTCAGACTTAAAAGAAACATCTCGTTTGTTTCTAATTTTGTATAGAGATGCGAGATGCTCATACACTGAATTAAGTCTAATTATGGCTGAAACCACCTGTCATGTGAACTACATTTCATAAAACAGATGTGCCACAATAAAAACAAGCAAGCAAATTCGATAAACTCAGTTTTTATTTTGGTGTGTCATTACAGTAATTTTTATTACACAGTTGTTGTTTTTTTTTTAATAATACACTTTGTTTATACCGAATTCAGAATACATTTTATGTCAGACTCCATTGTCTAGTATCTTTTTAAGAGTGTATTGTTTTGTGTATATGTGTTATACTTGTATGTGATTTTTTATGAAGTTTATTGTAATCCAGTCTTTTATCATTATGTACAAGACAGGGCTCCCCTGGAAAGCAGTTGAGAAACTGAGGGGACTACCCTGTTTAAACATGACGGAATAAATAAATAATAAATAATATGATTTCATGCCAAGGTTCGTAAGGATGTATGCACACGTCATGGTAGAAGAGAAAATATTAGGTCAAGTTAAGTTTCTGCTCCTCAATCTTATTTTAAATCTAATGCCGCAGAATCGATTAAAACTCGATATATATAATATTTACACATAGCGGGATATGGGCCCCTAATACTCGAATCAATACATATACATGTATGCATATATATTATACGAAAGGTATTTCAAATCTTCATTCAGCCTTTAAGGGGGAAAAAAAGAAAACTTCGCTTGGCATGAGTCGTGTTTTTACACACGTTTACAAACGAGTTCCCTTTAAGTGTGAAACGCCCTATAAACTATGGCAGTGTTGGTTCGTTCGCTCTCACCCGGCTCAACCCCTCGATCCCTGCGCTCCTCCCCCACAGCTGGTGAACATTAGTGTTCAGGGAATACCGCCCTCATAAACATGACTGATGTCATTTGCTGAGCATCGTTTCGGTGTTGGTTTACATTTCTGAGTGAAAATAATAATAACGATAATAACAATGCGAGGAAAAAAGGGAAATCGGCGAAGTTACGCTAGCCTGGGTAACTATAGGTAACCACAACGTAGCTACAAGTCATACACACATGGAAAGATGCGACAGCCTAGAGGAAGGTTTCCTCGGAATGGGCTAGAGGGCTAAAGATTCTGACGGCATACCACGAGAGAAGAGCAGTGGAGACGGCTCTTTTGACTAAACGAGAGCTGGGAAGAAGATGCCCCGAATTTCTGGCTTAAGTCGTCGCAGAGCGCCACATTAATGTCATTACGCTCCTCTGTCGATCCCTTTAAACGTGACAAGCTTCCTCATGAGGAACGTATGTGGCCCATCACGTGGTCGTGTTCCGATCATAAACATCGTTAAGAGTACTGTCATGCCTTTGTCGACGCAGTATACCCATACCATGCATAATACACCACCATGGAGAGCATTTTGAACGTCGTGAGAGGTTTTAGTTTTTCATGGAATTGTCATCTCCCATCATGTAGCTACCATGCACTGTACCTCACCTGTCACGGGCAATCACCCCTCCCTCCCCTTCACCCCTCTCTCCCCTTCACCCCTCCCTCTCCTCCGCTCCTTCCCCTCCCCCGTCCCCTCCGCCTCTCCACAATCTATCTACTCTTTACTGTCTAATATGGGCACGGTGTCACTGCACTGACACGGATCTGACATCGAATACCAATGGGAGCTATTAGAGATGCATGTATGAATAGTGTTATGATATAATTATTGTCATCCGAGAAAAAGTCGATTGTGCATAGATGCGCTGATAACAAATGCGCTCACCACTCATCGCATATGCATGTACTAAAACCACATACACACACACACACACTCTCTCTCTCTCTCTCTCTCTCTCTCCCTCTCAAACACACCCACACCCGCACACATACGCACACTCACACACACACACACACACACACACACACACACACTAACACACACACAAAATCTGAATAAAAAACAAACAAACACGTGGGTTGTTCCTCGTTGTCTCACAGGGATAGTTAGCACCCGAGGGGTCTCCTTTTATGGTTCCGAGCTGGAGCTAAACTTCGCAAAAACATCATAAACTTTTGATGTTTTAAGCATGCCATCAGATTTGCTGAGGGAACACTGCTGATTTACATATTCATATAGTTATTGCATAATTTCAAAATCTACTGGTCGTGAAGACCTTTTCACGCTCCAGCTTTATTGCATACAGGTAGAAATATGATATCCCTTTCTCACTTCTCACCCCCCCCCCCAAAAAAAAAAAAAAAATGTAAATTCAAAAAAATGGGATAAGCCAAACAAGCCAACAACACAAAAGAAGTAAACATAAAGCGAACAAAAAAAAAATGTCATTGCTGGAGGCGAGATTGTTATGTGAGCTTAGTGTCTGTATTTTCTTTTTGTTTGTTTGTTTGTTTTAGCAAATCCTTACAGGTTCAATCATGAAGGTATTCATGTCAAAATGCTATCGAGTAATGACAGTTAAAAGGCACAGCGTAGCAATGCAGAGAAACAAGCACAATCATATCGTAGCCTTTCAGTCTGAAAGGTTTAGAAAGTGTTCTTGAAGACCCTGGACATGTTAACCTGTGTCCAAACGTTATATGTAACACATATTACACCGTACAATGGAAGTAATATATTGCGTGACACAGAAAAAAGCATAAAATAGGTCACACACTTGTGCCATATGGGGGGGGTATGACAGTACCCCTGAAAAATATGCATAGAGGGGTCTAGGTCCCTCAAGTAATGTTTTGGGAAATCAATGGATTGTTGTCATGTACTCGGATGATGATTAATGATTATTTGATGAGACACTACCTTGAGGAGTATTTCAAGAGAGACGTGATATCTGGCATAAAAAAGAAGCAAGCAGAAGTGTTTGTAGCATAATGTATTATAGACACGAAGACTAAAGATCGAAAAGTATCATAATTGTTTATGTGTGTCTGTATGTGTGTGTCTGGTTGAAGAGAAGGGAAAAAAATATTGACCCTGTCCTTATCATGGAGCAAGCAGTTTGATTGCCAAAATCATAAAAAAAAAACGCTAACCGTTCTCCCTAACCTGGACATTAGACAATATAGCCATTATATGAGTTGACGCATTGCTGAAATCCTGCACTGTAATCATTTTGATTGTTTTCTACCTTTTTTTAAAATTCTAATCTATACAGAGGAAAGTCGATGTGGGGGGGGGGGCAGGGTATTAAGGAAACATTATTCTTGTGGTCCATGATTCTTCGCTATCTCGACTACACACCACCCACGTTACACTCAGAGAAAGCGACGTTCGACCAAATGCCAAACTTTCTAACCACACAGTGAATTATCGGCCCACACCTTTGAAAGAATGGACTGATAAAATTGGACGTGATGAGAAAATCGTTTGCGATAAAGAGCAAGGAAACATCGAATCCCCTGGCATTGCAATGACTTTTCGATTTTCGAGGGACAGATAACTCAAAGGGTGAAAAGGTGCTATATAAGAGCTTTCTGGAAAAAAACACACCAAATGTCCCGGATGAGAGATCGCAGACTGAGGTTTAATGCCTTGTACCGCGTGAAACATAACGTGGAAGAATGGACGTTTTGAACGTCAGAATCAATCGATACTCGACATAGGCTGCGTTTATCGACTTTCCCCTGTTTAAACGACTTTCGAAAGCCATTTCGAAAGCCCTTTTCAAAGCCCTTTCCAAAGCCTTTTCCATAGCCCTTTCCAAAGCCCTTTCCAAAGCCCTGTACTATTAATGTGCCGCTTGTTTTCTAACAAGGGACGGCGAAAAGCAATTACCATCATAAAGACATATCTTCCTTTGAGAGTGACGAGTGATGATGCAATGCCACATGAATCAATTGTCTTCCTATCTGTGAGGCAGCTCCAGTTTAGCACATACTTCAAATATTTCTGAGTGGCGGCATGAGACTTTGGCTGCGTTTATCAACTTTCCCCTGTTTAAACGGCATTCAAAAGCCCTCTCCAAAGCCCTTTAGAAACGACTTCCAAAATAGTTGCGTTTATCAACTCTCTTCGCGAACACGATAACTGGCCTGTCACTGCACACCTGCATTGCGCAAGTCATATAAGGCGTGCATTGTACGTAACTGCAGTACAATACTACAAAGCCATTTCAAAACAGCTTTGCGTTTATCAACTTCAAAAGGCTTTTACAAACAGGTTTCTGAAAACCTGTTTAGGAAACCTGTTTGGAAAACCACAAATTTGCGGCTTTCGAAAAGGCTTTCCGAAAGGGCTTTCAAAACAACTTTGCGTTTATCAACTCGTAAAAATTCCTTGAAAGCTGTTTGGAAAACCTGTTTCTGCCGAGAAAAAGAGAGTTGATAAACGTACCCTTTCGAAAAGGCTTCCGAAAGGGCTTTCAAAACAGCTTTGTGTTTATCAACTCGTAAAAATTCCTTGAAAGCTGTTTGGAAACCTCTGTGTCACCACGGCCAGAAGCAGGTTCGGATGAAAAAAACAATGATCACTGTCAATTATCAACACCAACATTACTATTATCTCTGCAACAGACTTTTTAGGATACTATATTTTCCTTGTTTGGTTGTTTGTTTGTTTGCTTTTTGTTTCATTTTTCAAACTCAGAAGATGGCTGGATAGTTTATATTCAGACGCTGCACTGGCTGGTCTTCCGTGGGGTCCAGATTGATGTGAGGCGATACCACTTCACTGGGTTATGCACCCTGCTTTTTTCGAAGAATAAAACGGCATCTTTCACGTTCATAAATTGTGACTCTCTCACATACGGTACCTCCACTTTATTAATGTCCTATCCGAGGTACAGCGTTTTGCTTCTTACTAGAGGGGAGGGTATGATAACATACAACATTGCTCAGATAGACGCGTCCTCATCATCATCGTCGTCGTCATCGTTGTCATGATAATCAGTATCATAAAAGTAATCTTGGTATTGGCTATTGACTAAGGATATGTGTATCATTGTAATCGCGTTATTAATAGTTACGTTGAGACGGTGATCCTTAACCTCGAGAATAAGCTAACTTCGAGGATAAGATCTATGGGGCGCCAAGTGTCGCAATGTTGATTTTGTAACGAAATCGACAGTGCAACACTTGGCGCCCCATAGAGCTTATTCTCGCCGTCTGAACGTAATAGCTGTTGTGTCATTCGGAAAGACGCACAGCAGAGGAAACAAATTTCGATTTAGAAAGGAATGTGTGCGACATACAATATCACTGTGTGAGAGTGCATCGGTGTCCTGTTCCCATCAGGAGGGTCATAAAAGCTAAAACTGTATTGTTAGCATCCTTTTCATTGTGGAGGTATTGGGAACCATCGTTAGAGAAGTTATGTGTCTTTATAATATCCATGATGACCTCCAAACCTCTCCTCGTTCTCCTCCTCTTCTTTTTTTTCATCTTCTACTTCTACTTATTCCTCCTCTTCTTCAGCAACAACTATAGTGACGTTAGCTATAAGGAGGTCCACAGTGCCTAGTCCGCCGGAGAAGAGACTGCTATAGCAGCTCCAAACCCAAACGATGGACCGCTGGTCGCTTGCTCATAAGCTTTTGATTGCCTCTTTAGTGGCTTATATGAAACACATCTGAACTCAAACTCAACAAATCCTCTTTTCCCTCACCTTCTTCTACTCCTACCTGTTCCCTCTTTCTCTCTCTCTCTCTCTCCTCCTCCTCCTCCTCCTCCTCCTCTTCCTCCTCTTCCTCCTCCTCCTCCTTCTCATGTTCCTACTTCTCCCTTTTTAGTGCGAAATATGAAGCAGTTTGGCATTGACATTGTAATCACTCCGAGTTCACTGGATGACCCCGTTGAGCTGCAGGGAAGGTTTTTATGGAAAGTTTAAACAAGACTTGGCCTTGGGTCTATAAGGGCGTAGAGAAAATCGCATTGCCCATGGGTTGAACTTCGCAAGATGGAAGAATGAAAGGGGATGAGATGAACTTTGAATTTCCACACCACGTTTAATTTGGGTAGTTTTATCAATAAAACAGATTAGTAGACGTGTCATCAAAATCGGACCTAAGATGAGAAAGTTGTGGAATTTAAAAGTTTCAGGCGTTTCAAGCGCCAAATTGACATCGACCGCATACGGCAATTGGATATGATACTAATTATCTTACAATGCTCTCAATTTACTTTATACGAATATTCACAGAAGCTCTTGTGGGGCATGAAATTAAAGATGAATTAGCAATGATGACTTTTAGGGAGAAAGAGCTGAAGTCGCCAAATCGCAAACCGAGAAAAGTGATTTTGATTTTTTTTGTGCGTGTAAATGATAATGATTTTGTCCACGACCTGATGGGAGAAGACATCGCCACTTCAGCTAACTTTTCACAATGTGGTTGCAATCAATATCACTATTCTGTGAAAAGATGGCAGTTTATTACGTCCCATTTTGACGAAATTTTCTACCATTGTATTTTTTGCGCTAGTGAGCACAGCCAACTTGATCAGGATGTTCTGAGCTCTTCATCCTCGCCTTCTACACCGTTTAAGGACGACAGACGGCCTTCATGGAAGAAACAAGAGATACCAATAACGTTTGGGCGAAAGGCGCAATGACGACTATTGCAATCTCTTGGTGCCATTGATAAACCTGATACTTATTTACAATGTAGCAGAACTGTTACTAGAGAACGGAGTGGTGATTCAAAACTAGAAAGTGAAAAACATGTTGATATGACCAAGGATAACTCCTTGATAATTATGACAAGGTTAAACATCCGGAGATGACTGTACGGGAAACGGAATCAAGAAGGAACTCTGAATGAGAAATGGGGATGTATTAGAAGTGATAATCTGACAAACATGATACAGAGTAACGATTATAATCAAGAGTAGACAAGAGGATGGACTTAGGAAGGAAGGACGGAACAGCGACGCACGAAAAACTGACTGGCGAATGGCTGGGTTGGAAACATCTACATACAGAAGACAGCAAGTTTGACAGGGGAGATACATCAAGGCACAACGACATGTGGTTTTCTTCAGCGTCACGCACCTCCATCCATTCGGCATAATTTGCATTCGCATTGGCAGAAATTGTAAAGAAGGACCCAGAATTGGATGGATCAAAGTCACACATGGTCCACGGATTCAGCTCCATTCCCACGCAAAGTGTTTATTTATATCCCATGCACGGAGTCTTGTATGGCGTTACCATAGAAGTTGGTGATGCTATGCGCGGAGAAACAGAACCCGCGCGGGAACATCGAATTTGCCGAAACGATTCCCCCCACTTATGTTCAATTTTCCATGGACAACTTTTTCATTGTGCCATCTCTCTTTACGGGTCAAAGTACGGTTGAATTGCTGAAATGATTTGAAAGTGTGCCTGCATATGTGTGTGTTGGTATATATCTTCGAAGAAATTTCTCGCTGAAAGACAGAGAGGCGAATAGATAGAGTGTGATCAAAATTGCAGCTTTATCCATTTCGGGTTCAAGACGTTAGACCAAACTTTGCATTCCTTTATTGCAATACAATTACAACACAGTATTGAATTTGAGAAGTACTCCACAAAAATAATCAATCTCATCGTTCATCGATTGTTTGCCATGTATGTTGTGTAATCATCATGCAAACCAATGGAGTACTCACAGGTTTTGTTTTGTTTTTGTTTTGCTTGGGCAGTGCCTGTGGGATTATAACTGAAGGGAATGTATAGTTTAAGTTGAGCCTAACAACTTCCGTTTTTTTTTTTTTTTTTTTACATTGTTGGTGAGATAATGAGAAACCTCTCATGAAATATGAAAGAGCATGTACTTCGACTAGGAATTCAACGTTCATTTGATGAAAATTGGTTTTGAAATGGCCGAGATATCCAAAAACAGAGCGATCCAAATAAAAGGTGGGACCCACCTTTTATTACGATCGCTTTTTTAACTTTGTTTTTGCATGTTTCAGCCATTCCGAAACCCATTGTCATTAAAGAAACGTTGAATTCCTCTAGGAATGGTATGCTCTGTGCTATTTTATAAGATAAAATACTATACCATCCCTTTAACCTGATAGATGCGATGAGAAAAAGGAGCAAACATGCTTAAAGCCTATAAAAAAGGATGATACCTCGAAATCTAGAGGAATAGGAAGTCGGCTTTTTTATTTCGCGATGAAGTCCAAAAGACACGAATATAGTAAATTTTATGAACATGATGAAGCTTAAAATAAGTAGAGATAATTGAAGTGAATTCCCCCTACAAAATCTCGGTCATCCTTCTTACCAAATCTAAGCCTATATATACTGAGGCAAAGGTAATGGTTCCTCTCAATCATATCCATGGACCGTCATCGTAGGAATTAGAACAAGGACATTATCTGCAGGTTACTAATTTATTAGGAAAGAACAAAGAAAAAATCATGTAATTGACTCTACCTCTGATTACAAATATTCATTATCCATTTAAGACCTATATGTAAACTTTATTTCCTTGAATCCTCTTTTCCTTTCATTTCATTTGCCAATCAGTTTGTTCTGTTTAACAGTGTTAAGAAATCATCTGATTTTGGAGTTATGTAATTGTTTAATACTTTCATACTGGAATTTAAGAACATTTAGGGGAGGAAAGTAAACCGAATCACGATTACAACTTCATTTTACATGGTGGCAAGAAAACGACATTATATCGCGTACGCATAATGACACACACGTTACCAAAGGCCAACTAGAAATACATGTACTACATCTCGTTTAGGACGGAAATGACCTCATGTTGGCCTTCATCATCACGTTACCTTGGAGAGTACGGTGATACCGTTATTCTGCTGTCTAAGTTTGAGAAATTGTGAATTGATTGAAAGAAAATAATCACAACGTGGGCTGGAGAAGTATCTTAACCTTTTAGTCGACTGCATGATAAGGGTTATCTTCGAGCGGCGTCATCTGAAAAAGTATTCATGGCAATCACAAAAAGTTTTACTTCCACACAGATAATATTTTTGTAGCATGCTGCTGTTACACTTTGATTTAAAGCAGTGATGCATTGTTTTCTGACTTTATCTTTACGGTAGAATGTAACTGGTCAATCGAAATGCACGACTTGTTGGTATACAGTGTCCTATTAATGTTTTGTTTTGTTTTGTTTTTTTTTGGTCTTATTTTTCTCGGAATGTTGTCATTGAATTGATTACTTCATTACTGGACAACAAGGCATTACTATTATACGATCATTGATTTAATGCAATGTTAGGTACACTTTGGGGGTTTATATGAATGTATGCACTTACATCATAAATCATAAAGTGAATAAGATCAACAGCTTTCTGCATATTATACACAGAACAATGACATATTTTGTAACCACACCGTGCAGTGGCATTTAATCTAATCGTTTAATTTGATTAGTCGATTAGGTAATTGATAATTAATCAATTACTGAGTACATCTAATCAATTAAGTAAAAAAATGTAAAAATTGTAATGTAAACACGCGCGTTGCCAACAAATTAGCCGAGGGGATGATGTGATCAGTTCAGCATTCCCAAATTGGTTTTTTGATCAAATAAGTCACCCATGTTTCTTACACAACTGTAACCCCCCCCCCCCAAAAAAAAAAAAAAAAAAAAAACAAAAAAAAAAAAAAAAAAACACGAACATAATGATAATGGTAAAAGGCTTCACTGATATGCGTTGTTGCCACGCAACAGTGATATAATGCAAGCGATGCGCATTTTCTTTTTCTTTTTCAGGTAGCATAACAAGCACAGAGACCTTGGAGAGCAGGCAAATGGGAGACTTTTGAACTGGGATCATCACCTAATCTAAACTTTATAAAAACATTTTAAATTTCATGACGTTCTTATCCAAGTTCCGATCTTGATGAAAAGTCTGTCATTCTGATAGTTTGGTTTTACTTTAATCAGTAGAGCAAACTTGAACCTGCCCTGGAATTACATTTTTATGATAAGAACAGCAGTTCACACACATCGTAGAAACGAAACTTTTGTCGCATCGATATTTACCGCTGACCCTTATAGCTCAACAAGCAATCGTCCTATAGAGGAAACAAAATTGGCATGATATGTATGACGTCATTGTCGGCCGATCTAATACCTTTGGAAGAATGAACTGTGTGATTAAATGGGCACGTACCCAACAACGACATGTGTGGCATCATGCAATAAGATATTGCTCACTATTTATTATATTTATTGCATGCTCAGGATTTGATTTGTCGTGTCATCATCCAGACACTTTAAACATGATTTTCGCCTTATTTTCCGTCAATCATCGAGTGTCACACTTGTATCCTGTTTTGATCAGGGGAGAACCAAAAAGATGGCGGTGCGAGTTGGAAAAGTTCCCACGAAGTAAATGCACAATATTGGCGCTCTTTCAAACATACAAGAAGACAGAACCAACTGTGTTGTTGATTACAGTATGGAGTAGAAATAGGCATGGATAGCTTCACTGATAAATGCATAGGAAGATATATAGATAGATAAATAAAAAGATACATAGATCAATAGATAGATAGATAGATTGATAGACAAACAGATATAAGACATAGGAAGATAGACGATCTTCAAGGATAGAAGGATAGGTAAGTGGATAGAGAGACAGGGAGACAGAAAACAGATGGAAAGAAAGAATGAATGAAAGAAAGAAAGAGAAGACACATTAGGTATAGAAGGCAATTGTTGTCTATCTCTCTCCTTGGCTTTTATTATGTCAATATGATAAACATCGACATTCTCTCACGATGTTCTCAAAAGAATGTAACTTCTACAGATAGTGTTGTTACAGCTTAACGAAATCCAAACAGTACTGTATCATCTGCTACTCGGACGGGTTAATATTTACATTTGTTCATCACGGACACCATTTAAGTGCGTTTTATCGTGTCTGTGATGGGAACAAACTCCGATTATCGTCAAAAGGGAGGCGCCGTACAATAGACGATGCACAACACACAAAGTATATGATACAGTTCCTCGACCGGCCAACCAGTGACGAATTGTAGTGTATTCATCAGATGTACAATGTATATCATTTTTTAAAAAAAGAAAAGATATGATATGGTCGCCTGATCGCAGCAAATCGGGATGCCTCAGGAAATCTTCAGCTTACGATGTTGTTTTTCATGTTCAGCTGTCTTAGTTCGTGTCGAGGTGATGGACTATATAATGAAGCATCCCCTAACCGATTGTTGATGTTGAACACGATTGAAACAGACAAAAACACTATAAACAAAAAAAAAAAGAGATCGAAAGATCGAGAGGAAACAAAAGTAAAATATGATAAAGGAAAAGGGGAAATCTAGAAAAAAAAGAAGTAAACAGAAACAAAAACAGCTGGCTGCTGGGACTTGATGAATAAGCCATCACTTTTACAACTGAGTTGGACTATGATAAACTGGAAACATTTCGTTCTCGTCGATTGCAAAAAAAAAAAAACCAACAACAACAAACGAACAAATTAAGAAGAGCCTTTAATTTGTCAAACGCATGTATCTCCACTTGCTTATTCATGAAGTTGCCCTTCTTGATAATCAGATAAAAAGGAAGCTTTTATGACTGTGTAGCCGTGAATGTGTAGATTGCAACGGCGTAGCCAGGATTTAATCTTAGGGGGGGGCGGTTAGTCTGCGAGGGAGCGAAGCGACCGAGCCCGAGCGAGCGGAGTGAGCGAGGGGGGGGGGGGGGAGGGTGTGGGAGGGGGGTGTCCCCCCTCCCACGGTGAGAACTTTTTGCATTTTGATGTTGTAAATGGTGCAATTTGAAGAATGTTTTTGCGCGTTATATCGACATGAAACAGTCCCACTTGTTTAAGGTAGCAGTTTATTTTGATGTAGATTATTATTGAACAATTTGCCTATAAAATGCTATAAGTTAAATACACTTCTTGTATTAACTCTTTTCATTGAATATCATGAACGCGACTGAACCCGAGAGAGCGGAGCGAGTGAAGGGGGAGGGGAGGGTGTGGGAGGGGGGTGTCCCCCTCCCACGGTGAGAACTTTTTGCATTTTGATGTTGCAAATGGTGCAATTTGATGCATGTTTTTGCGTGTTTTAACGAGTTGAAACAGTCCCACTTGTTTAAGGTTGCAGTATATTTTGATGTAGATTATCATTGAACAATTTGCCTATAATATGGTATAATTTAAATACACTTCTTGTGTTACTTCTTTTCACTGAATATCATGAACGCGACTGAACCCGAGCGAGCGGAGCGAGCGAGGGGGAGGGGAGGGGGTGGGAGGGGGTGTCCCCCTCCCACGGTAAGAACTTTTTGCATTTTGATGTTGCAAATGGTGTAATTAGATGCATGTTTTTGCGCGTTTTATCGACGTGAAACAGTCCCACTTGTTTAAGGTAGCAGTAATTTTTAGTGTAGATTATTATTGAACAATTTGCCTATAAAATGCTATACGTTAAATACACTTCTTGTATTAATTCTTTTCACTGAATATCATGAACGCGACTGAACCAAAGAGAGCAGAGCGAGTGAAGGGGGAGGGGAGGGTGTGGGAGGGGGGTGTCCCCCTCCCACGGTGAGAACTTTTTGCATTTTGATGTTGCAAATGGTGCAATTTGATGCATGTTTTTGCGTGTTTTAACGAGTTGAAACAGTCCCACTTGTTTAAGGTTGCAGTATATTTTGATGTAGATTATCATTGAACAATTTGCCTATAATATGGTATAATTCAAATACACTTCTTGTATTACTTCTTTTCACTGAATATCATGAACGCGACTGAACCCGAGCGAGCGGAGCGAGCGAGGGGGAGGGGAGGGTGTGGGAGGGGGTGTCCCCCTCCCACGGTAAGAACTTTTTGCATTTTGATGTTGCAAATGGTGTAATTAGATGCATGTTTTTGCGCGTTTTATCGACGTGAAACAGTCCCACTTGTTTAAGGTAGCAGTAATTTTAGTGTAGATTATTATTGAACAATTTGCCTATAAAATGGTATACGTTAAATACACTTCTTGTATTAATTCTTTTCACTGAATATCATGAACGCGACTGAACCCGAGAGAGCGGAGCGAGTGAAGGGGGAGGGGAGGGTGTGGGAGGGTGTCCCCCTCCCACGGTGAGAACTGTTTGCATTTTGATGTTGCAAATGGTGCAATTTGATGCATGTTTTTGCGCGTTATATCGACGTGAAACAGTCCCACTTGTTTAAGGTAGCAGTTTATTTTGATGTAGATTATTATTGAACAATTTGCCTATAAAATGCTATAAGTAAAATACACTTCTTGTATTAACTCTTTTCACTGAATATCATGAACGCGACTGAACCCGAGAGAGCGGAGCGAGTGAAGGGGGAGGGGAGGGTGTGGGAGGGGGGTGTCCCCCTCCCACGGTGAGAACTTTTTGCATTTTGATGTTGCAAATGGTGCAATTTGATGCATGTTTTTGCGTGTTTTAACGTGATGAAACAGTCCCACTTGTTTAAAGTTGCAGTATAATTTAGTGTATATTATTATTGAACAATTTGCCTATAGAATGGTATCATTTAAATAATCTTCTATTAATTCTTACACTGAACATCATGAACACCGTCTGTTCAGCAGTCAAACAGAAAAAGCATGCACACGAGGGTGTAGATAGGGGCATATCCCCTCCCACACGAAGGTGATTTTGCGTTTTCAGACCTGAAATTCAGCGATCTGTTGCAAATTTTTGGTGCAATACTTTTTCATCGAAGTGATAAAATCACGGAATTTAGCTCTTATTCCGAATGTGCACCATCTGTGTGTATGCATAAAGTCTAGTGATGTATATAGAGGAAGGGGGATTCCTCCTCCCGCTCGCGGAGCTTTTGCGTTTTTAGAATTGAAATAAAGCGATCTGGGTATAGCCACAGTCTATACTTCTATGCATGGTGGAAGGGGGGGGGGAGGGGTGGGGGAGCAGGGAGAAGGCGTGGGCGAGTGTTATCCCCACCCTTCCCTTCCGATCGAGCTTTTGCCTTTTTAAGGTTGAAATTGAGATATCTCATCTACGCATTTTTGATGGAATCAACATTTGGGAAATACACACACACACACACACGCACAAACTGATGGGGGGGGGGGGCTGAGGGAGGAAAGGGTCGATTAAAAGGGGAAATTCCCCTTATACATGAGGGAACCTTGAGTTTTCGGAATATAAGTGATAAGTCTTGTGCACTCAGAATTATTCATAATTTTTTGTAAATCTAAAAAGTGTACTAGGCTAGGGAAAGAGGCACAGAGGGGGAGGGTTTGGGAGGGGGTATCCCCCTCCCAAGCACGAGAGATTTTGCATATTTTGAATTGAAATTCAACGATCTGGTGCACACTTTGAGTGAAATATTCAAAAAATATCTTATTTGATGAAAGGTTGCAAAGGAGACCCGCTTCATGTGCATGCATATACAGTATACACGCATTTTTTTTTCCGCCTCCCAAATCCCCGGTCCAAATCTTAGGGGGGGGGGGGGGGGCGATCGCCCCCATCGCCCCCCCCCCCCCTGGCGTAGATTGATCCATTATTTAGCATTTTAAAGTCTTCCAAACACCATTAAAACATTGACCTAATGATAAAAGCACACCTTGAAAAAAGTTGTGACAGATATATCCATTCCATGAAGACTATAGCTATGTTTATTTGGTATTTAAACCATCAACAAAAATATCGTTCCGCTGATATGTAAAATTGATAAGTGGAACAAATCAGGACCACATTTACAAAAGAATTCCTTCCGGAATTTGGCGTAATGACACAGAGCAGAAATGTCAGGAACTGGATAAGAGTGAACTTACGCCGATCAATAAAACATGTACAAATAAAATCATTAACAATAAAGTGAACATACAATTATTATGATAATTGCTGAACCAATATGACACTGTCTGATAATCAAGACAAAGTACATTTCATGAGAATACTCTCGTGAAAGTGAAAGACTAATGGACAAATATGTGCAATCCACAATATTCAACATTTATTGAAAGTTGTGATCATTGATGTATATCTAAATTGTAGATGAATTCTATCTGCACGGAATGGGAACATCATGACTTTTACCAGTACGTTTCACCCTCAAAAAAAAATTGTACGATCGAGTTCTGCAGACCTGAATAATGAAAAAAATAAAGAAAGATTAACTGCAATTGATTGTGGTAGCATACAAGTATATTGCAACCAATCTAACTGCTTTACAAAGTGTACAATAAACTGGAACCTGTTTTTCTTCTTCTTCTTTTTTACCAAGACGAGGCCTTGGATATGTAAACATTAGCTTCAGCAGTTATCTATGTGCTGGTCATACAAGTCTCGCACTCGACATAAGGGGAAAATATGGCTATGCGTCAGACAGTTTTATAATTTGGACCAGTCAATGGCAATATTACACTGTGATGTAAGTATCTGATGAACGTGTTTAGTCAGGCTTGGCAATGCAAGGTATGTTTCCGGGATTTCCGCGGATCATTTTGTTCTGATTAGTGTGACACTGACCCTACAAATGGTGATGAAATGCATTTTTTTTTAATGTCATTTCGTTAGAGTCCTGTTAAAGGTAATGTTTACCATTGGGGGCAGTGATTTAAAAAGTGTTCGAGTTATCACATTTGATGCAGATGTGTAGGTCAGTTGTATCATAAAACAGCCTGCCATATGAGATTTTTGTAATAAAGCCTAAAATATAGTGAGATAGGCCTATCACTATTTTTCTCACTAAACCATAACTGTAGACCGTTTAGCATAGACACAATTTTATTATAACTATTGTTCACATTTTGTATATTTAACAAAAATTGACATTGATTATACTGATTAGGACCCTAATTGTTTTACACTGGTTGTTTCTATCCCTATTACTCACATTTCAGAACTATTTTGGAGCATAAAGCTGGGATTTTGTTTCATCTGCAAAAGGTAAACAAAGCACGCCCTGAAGGTAAATATCCCCTCAAAATATCTTCCTCATAAAGGTAATAACCAAAATGGTGGCAAAAAATAAATCTGTACAACCAAACTCAGCGCATGCACCCTTCACGAACGAACGAACAAAAAAAAAACCACACATTGCGTGTGTACTGTTTCTCTGTAATAGCATGGAGCTCTTTGGTAATACGAATGTACACTTTCGGTATCTCAGCTTACCTGTCTATCTGTCTGTATGTCTGTCCATCTATCTATCTATCTACGATTGTATCTATCTATCTATCTATCTATCTATCTATCTTTTTTTTATTGTCATTATCGTTTCATCATGAATACCTGCACAAGACTTAGCCGATGAGTGATGCGCTGACATTTTAACGTAAGTGGCGTGAGAAAACACTTGAGGAAACCACTTCTGATAGACATTTGTTTTGAGTTTACTCTGTGGCTACTTTTTGTATTTGTTCGCCACGCCAAAAACCACTTTGTCGTATTCATAGCTATTTCTGCGTTTGTGTGGTGTCGAGCTTATAACAGACCAGAGGCAAACAAAGCATGTTTGATTTGTCACCTTCTACATCATGAGCATTCTCTTGAACTGCTCTTTTTTCTTTCTTTCGTTTTTGAGCGCGGAATAGAAGACAGATAAAATGAAACGGAGAAAGGGGGTAATACTTAGGGCAAGTTTACTTTGTGTCTTGTCTGCAAAGTCGTACGTTATGCTAGCTTCAGGGGTTCGGAAGCACTTTGTCGATGTAATCTGGGCTAGCACAACATGGCGCCTACCATGCAAAACATACTTGTTCCAGTTTTTAATCGCTCAAAAACTCATGATGAGAAGTTATCGACATGAACACAAACGCTATTCGACAATTGGAACAGAATGTAATAATTGTGCCCACTTTCTCGTCCACTTCGCAATCAGGATAATGAGGGCGCTATACGTATATACCTGCGACAATTGATTCTACAAACTTGAAAAACAGACAAACAGGCAGGACGCACACACATACCAACAAATAAATATACCAACAAGTACCACATATACATAACGTAAATTCCTTGAATTGTGTGTTTCTTTTTTCTCTTTGTGTCCTATTTAATCTGTTATTCGTAAGCAGGCAATTTCCGTCTGGCTTAAGCTTGATCAATCGAGTCAATTTTCCTCCTTCCAATCTGTGATCCTTCTGGGAGCCTATTATTCTCTCATGAACAAATTTTCCTTATATATCCAAACTTCCTGTAAATAATACATCAATCCTGTATACCCCTGTCATGTTCCTATACTTCCTTCTGGATTAGGGTTACTCACAACCTGAGGATTCCGGCTCAATATAGCTTTGAGGCAGACTCACCTAATGTATAACAATGCACATCATACCCGTTATCAACACGATACAGGCGATAAAATAAAAGTTTGTCTTGAGGATAATGTCAACGTAATTAATGACAATGTGTTGATCTGCTCTCAAGTTAGAGATAAGAGACTGAAAACAGGGAATAACAGTGCTTTAGCTTAAAGTTGGCGCACTGAAGCATTCATTCATTCATTCATTTATTATCCATCCATCAATCGATCCATTCATTCATTCATTCATTCATTCATTCATTCATTCATTCATTCATTCATTCATTCATTCATTCATTCATTTATTCATTCATTCATATTCTTCCATCCCGAACAGAGAAAAAAAGTGCATACTAATACATTAGAATGTACAACTGAAGTATGTGCATGGAAGATAAAAACATGCTACAAATGGGGAGGAATGCTAAAGAAGCAATGCTTGTAGGGTGCACACCCACCCCCGACATAGTAATACCTGCTACATATTATGGTACAAACTATGTTACACGACCTATATAAGAATAGAAACCTAAACATATCTAATTTATTACACTGCGCTCCTGTCAACGCACTCTGATTTTTTATATACCATATTCAGGTTGCTGCTTCCATGGAAAAAGAAAAGAAAAAAAAAAGAACCCCAATTTTTCCGTAAAGTTTAGGAAAATGGAGTGGAATTGGGCAAAGGCTGCAATTTGAAGCCTAAATTGGGAGACAAGCGGCATTCACCCGCAAGCAGCTAGATCATGACAAGGACGCGACCTATTCACGTCAGTTAGGCTATACTGTCAAAATGCCTTCACTTTGCACGTGTTATTTAATCGCTGTCATGTTATACGACACATTCTTTCCTTCAGGTGTATCACTGAGCCGCCGCCTGTAGTTTTGTTTTTGTTTCTGTTCTGTGTTGTTATGTCTTCGCGATATTATAATATTATTGCGTATTATGATCTGTGTTTTTTCCCCTCCCCGAACAAAACACCTGAAGGTAAATTCAGTTTTTCTACACAGAGCTAGACCACACACAATCACTATTGCTATTTTTTTCACATCGTTTTCTCGCAAAGAATTTCGACAAACAGTGGGAGCCCTTGGTCCAGTGGCCGGAAGAATTTAAGGAGAGATGCTAAGTATTTCCGGTCAGCCTTTTCCCCCTCTATTTTTCATCTTGGCAGTCGGATGATACAAAGGCGAACGCGGAAACTTCGATATGCTGTATACCTGATGCATCACAATGTGACACATGGCAATATCGGGTTGAACAAGCGCCGCGAGTGCAATAGAGTATAAGAATGATATTCCGATATCGTATCAGAGGTCTCTCAAAAGATATCTCTTGGCAGTCTGGGGAACAAGTCCAAAACACATTACAAATGTTCGCGAATTACCACTGGCATTCAATGCATACAGTGTAGACAAGAACTTTTTCTTTACATTAGGGTGATTGTTCGGCTGTTTCTGTTCTTTATATGTCCAGATCCACATTCATCAGTGCATTGTCGCACTCATGATCATTCGACATGAATCGGTGTCGAACAACAGGAACCGTTGTCCGGAATCGGTCAAGATAAAAACGAAGGGATACTGGGATTGGGACGAATGTGGGACTAAACACAAATGAGATAATGAAACGCGCCTCATCACAACACCCAGTAAGTTCTCTCACTTTTATCCGACTCGCCAGTTCTGTTTATTTCGCCTCTCTCTGTTTCCCTTCAGAGCATTAATCTAACTTGATACGTGAGGTGATAAAAGATGAATGATATTTGTAGCAATTGAGAACACAGTACATGTATTTCTTTGTTGTTAATTTGGACGGTAGTTTTTCCTCCGTGTAATGGATGTTTCAAGCGTCTTGAAGTTATCTCCTTGCTTAAGCGTAGTTACGGTTTGCTTTGATGCATAAGAATCCACTATGCATTACAATAAACGCATAATTGTTGCACATTCATCAAATCTGGTATGAATATAAAAACTTACCTTTCACGAAACAGTATAGGCCTTCTAGTCACAACCATATTATAAAGTTATAGACAGAATTAAAGGTAATGTTGATGTTCTCGCCACACAAATCTCTTACAGACATTCAAAACTTCTTCATTTATTTTTGCAAATGGAATCAGATGGAAAACAAGACTCTTTTGCTTTGAATTATCATTGTGGCATATACGGTTATCATAAGATGTAGGCTTCAGTGAGATCCTGCCTCGAAACTTTGACTACAAGCTACATTATTTTGTTTCAGAATACCAGGTTCTGCCTACGCTTTACCGTCTTGAACCATGAAAGATTTAGATATACTAGAATCTCAAAACATGATAAAATCTAAAAGCTATAACATAACATAGTGTGCCCACATGCAGGAGAGAGTGCTCGAAGGTAGCATTTGATAAGTACAAACGCCTCTTCCAGATTTGAAAAAAAAGTGCTACCAATCAATGTCAGAAAAATATCTTGTTATTGTGCTTCGCCTCGAAAGGAGATGCAACAATTAGACTTTACAATGATGATTCGAAACATCGCATCAATTTTCCCTCAGCGGGAAATCCATCAAATAGCAAAAAAAAAAAAAGAAAAGAAAAGAAAGGTAAAACAGAAAGAAAGATGGGAGACAGAGGGGGTGGGGAGAAATATAGAGAGAGGGATGGATGGGAAAGGAGATGGGAAAGGGTAGAAGGAAGACAGGGGCGGGGAGAGAAAGATTGCGTGGTCTTCAGTGAAAAACATAAATTTCTGCGACAATTCTACAAAGTCTTGTCATCCCTGCCTCCGCGAGTCAATGTACTTCTTATTTACTGGCTTATTTCTTCTGCTCGCCTTCTTTTATGTGACTTTTGTGATCCTTTTTATCGGCTGTGCTCCAAGGATACCACGGAGCAAACACTTCCCCGTTTAAGACAGTATTACCCCTCCCCCTTCCTCCCACTTAATTCTTCCTCCATCACCTTGATCCCCTCTCATCATCGCCGTCATCCCTCTCCCTCTCCGCTTTCTTCTTCTTCTTCTTCTCAGCCGTCTTTTAAACCTCCTTTTTTTCTCCATCTCATCCCTTCCTCCTACTCACTTTCCCCATTCCTCCTTCTCTGTCTTCTCCATCTCATCCTCTTCTTCCTCCTCCATATCTTCCTCTCATCCTCTTCATCATTCTCTTTTCCTCTTCCTTCATTCTTTTTCTCCTCCTTTTCCTTCTCCCTTATTTTTCCCTCTTCCGCCTCTGTACCTTTCCGATGTCGAGCCATATAAATATATACTCCAAATGTTGTTTTTTTTTTATATATACAACATGGTCCTTGTTATCTAAATTTTAAGCATTCTCGTTCCATCATTAATGTCTTTGTGAAAGGAATGACAGAGAGATATAACATATAACATTGAAATTATAGTCATTTCGTATTATCATGACAACCATGGTGACTATGATTATGATTCAAAGTGCACTCATTTATCCATCATTCCTGTTTTATTATTCAGTCATTATTAAATCATTATGTGAACCTGTCGAGTAACGGAGCGTTTGCTTTCTTTTTCTGCATATCTTATAGATGTTTTCTACCTCTCTCATTCCCCCACCCCTCTCCCTACCCCCCCTCCTCCCTCCCCCCCCCTCTCTCTCTCTCTCTCTCTCTCCAAATACCCACACCACACACATGCACACACGCAAGCTTTAGTCATCTTTCAAATCAATGACATTGAAAAAAAGCTAAATATCACGCCTTGCCCCGAGGAAATATCTATTACCTGTTTACTGAAACGTCAGTGTTTTTTTTTATCAATCTCACAGGGTGCATGTTTGTATCAAAAAGAAGCAATTAATTACATCCAAACTTTTCGATGTAACAATAACGAGGCTAAAGTATAACATTGAATGGGATTACGTATATTCAGGTTAGACTTCCAATGTTGAGTTCGTGCAGCATCCGTCGCGCACTGTATGATTGGTGGCTGTCATTGCGTAATGGGATACATCCTGGAAATCATACGCAATAATTCCAGATGGTCGGAAAATTATATCCAAGCATTAACCTGTCTGCAAAACGGTCATAACTGCCAATTCACGGATGCTTTTCATATCAAAGCCTCGTCGTCCAGTGCACTAGCTCGTAAAATGGTCAGCATTGATTGACCTTGCAAATTATCCTCCGATACAAGCAAACATACGTAGTGAAAAGAAGAGGATCGACGCCCAACTGATGTTACTGTTTGTGTAAAACATTTCCTCCACTTAAATTATTCGATTTGAAGAGATATGGTATCATTCTTTCTTTTTTTCGGGGGGGGGGGAACCATTCATCTACAATCCTATTACTTTATCATGACTTCAGCGAAGACTACGCAGAAAAGCACAGCTTTTATTATTTTCCTTTTCTTTGGACAGAAATGTTAATTTTTGCAATGTGATCTTATTCCTATTTTGCATTATCCAGCATTGTGTCCAGAGTATTTGATATACACGAAGTATGATGAAAGCGCTTCGCTGATATATATACATATAACAATAAAAAAATCATATGCATATACTTGCATATATATATATATAAAATTGAAGGGAAACAAAAGCAGCAGTGCACAACAGTCTCTAACGTATAGCTCCACTGTTTCCGTTTGCTGTCTGTTTCATTGTGACCTCATCGTGGTAGATAGTCTGACACTGAATTTCTAAACGGATATTGATGCAAAAACGTTTCCGTCTCTAATGATAATTTGCAAAACACTCTCCTTATACTATTTTAAACCGTTCTTCTGTGGTAGGATGATTATTTTCTAGCAAAGAGGGCTGGATTAATTTCTGAGTCACAAAGCAAGTATGATTTTAAAAAAAAAGGAAAGAAAAAGGTTTGACCAAACTTGTTCCATGGCTTATAATGACTGCAAGTTGAAATTACATGATGATTTGCAAGTGATTTTGTTGTAAGTACAACTTAAATTGCTTTGGACAGTGCTCTGCCAATTTCTCGTCACCCCAGTCAATCTGAACGGAAATCATCTGTCTATGATCCCATTCCAGTTGCCAGAGGCTATCTCACATCAGACCGGAACTAAATAGAGGCTGACAGGACACGACCATGGTTAGCCTTGTTTCAGACACCTGTACACTTTTCAACAACGACAGCAATCATTTACGGGGTGTTTGCTTGTTTGTTTGTTTGTTCATTTTCCATCTGAGAAGATGGCTGTGACGTGAAAGCATGTTTTCTTTGATTATTTGTGTGTGTGTGTGTGTGTGTGTGTGTGTGGGTGGGGTGTTTTGTAACATCGCAGTTCCCTTCACAACGTCCATTTTCTTACCTAGGTTAAAAGTCTCGGACCAATATTATGATGAATAGAAAAAATTAAAATGCTAATTGTGACCATTTGATACAGTTTGATAGGCTGCGGGGCAAAATGCGGGGCGGGGGCCGGGGGAGGAGGGGGGGGGGGGGCACAGAAATCGCTTGTTCTTGTAAAACGTTTCGCTCTGTTTCTACAGATTATGACTCGACTGCACAGAAATAGTTTTAATCAATATGATGGGGATTAGAGTCAAGAAGAAAGTAATAACTAAATTAGAACATGGTTTGCAATGACCATACACATATCCATAGAATTTACAAAAAGAAAAAACATGAACAGCAGAAATTTCACCAATAATTGCGCAATGCACCGGCGACTGTCGGAAGACACTTCCACAAAATGAGCGAGCCTTTATGGTACTGTCACATTACTAAATTGCTCACTCTACAAAAAAGAACGCCCCCCCCCCCCCCCCAACAAAAAAAGCAACAACAACAACAACAAAACAACAACAACAACAAAACAAACAAACAAACAAACAAACAAACAAACAAACAAACACCTCAAAACAACAAACAAACAAACAAAACAACTAAGTTTGTAATGCTAGTAGCGCACGCGTCAGCTGGATCAGCTGTATAAACCCTGACGTATAGGGGCCCCACTACTGGATGCCTATGCTAACAATTATTCGATCATTTGATTCCTTGCGGTTGAGATCATTACACATGACCGAAATAACTCCCGCTGGCAGAAAACGAATGACATCCGTTCTTTGTTTACATGTCATCATGTATTTAATCGAGCTAACATCAGCCCATAGAGGAACGGCGTAAGATTGACTAATCTGCATATAGGGCCACATTGTACAAAAAAAAAAAAAAAACCAGTTAATGTAGTATATGCTGCATTGCGATTAGTGGCTATGATACCACATGTGGCAAAACTCTCATATCAAGTGAAACAATTTAAACGACCTTTTCAAACGTAAGGGGAGGGGAAGAAGGAGAAAATTCAACAAAATCTGACAGCACGATCTAGTTTTATAAATTCATTATATATATTATACATATTGCATATATATATATATATATATATATATATATATATATACATATATATATATGTATATATATATTATATGCGAGGATGTTCCACAACAAGACCAAGGTACAAGTGTATATTATGGTAAAGATTTCGTTTTCACATTTTCACATGATCACATGATCATTCACATGATCAATTGCATAAACACCCCACATACATATTATAAGCCCATTTGCTGTGGAAGAAGAAAGAGAAAGATATAGAAAGTGCATTGACACTACTCTAGGTGAGAGGTGAAGAAAAAGATAGAGGCGGAGAGAGAAGACAAGAAAAGATGGAGAAGGAAGAGGAGAAAAGAAGAGACTTTCAAAGAAAGAGGATGAATCATGACGGAAAAATTTGACCCGATATTTCTGTAACGCACTTAAGAATTTGTGTTAACTGAATTTGGTTCACTGCTACAAAAATCTTATAAGAGTTCATAAAATGTGAATGATTTCAACTTTTGATGTTCGCACTCATATTTATGCGAGCCACATGACGTACACCGAAACCGATAACTTATTCGAGAAAAAAAGAAGAAGAATCAATTACCTTATCAAATTCACTGACACCAACATTGCGATATTCTGGGAAGATTCTTTATTGGAGTTCGCCTAAATCACCTAACAAAGTTTCTAATCTTGCAAGTGGCATGTTTATGCCAAGTTTGCCACGAAGTCACAGAAAGTGCTTACCGGCATTGACCTGCCTAGAACTTGAAGTCTTTAAAGTCACACTCCACTCCGCGTTTGCTTTGCACAGAATTTGGTCAATGAATGTCGAGCAAAGAACCAGAATTGGGTAGAATTGATATTAAAGTCGGACCTATGGACGAAGCACCTTATTAAAAGTCTCATCTACACCTGCTTGCCTGAAACGATACTATTGGATGATAGTGAATGATAGGCAAGAACGAAGTTAAACTAAGCGATCCTGATAATAGATGCGTCCAACCTTCTATTATCTTAGGTCTATAGGATCGCTTTGTTTTTGTCTATCTCAGCCATTTCAAAACCAATTTTCATCAAATAAACTTTGAATTCATGCTAAGAGTGTGTTCTCTTTCATATCATATGAGAGGTCTCTCATCATCTCACACGAAAAAAGTTGGAAACCTGACGCCCCATCTCAACCACCACTATAATAATCCCTTTAATGGGGTCTGGACAAATTGCACCGCTTTTCTTTGGGTAGTGTCTGAATGAAAGTTCTACCTCAACATTTTCTTTTGCTTTTTGTTCGACTTGAGCCCTATACACTAAATGCTAAAGTTTTGTTAAACATGGAGTAGGCGTCAGTAGCACTGCACTTTTTAAGTCTACCACCCACAAGAAAGTAAACCCTCCTCCATCGGCTTAAATTATGTTGCCATGCACCTGCTCCAGTTCTTGGATAGGTCCGTATGCTCACTTTCATCATTTCGATCTACATGCAATGACATGAGCAGGAATGTGCAGGCTTCTTCTTCGAGAGCCGACGCTGACTAAACAGACTAGAGACATGCTTGAGGCATGTTAAACATATTTAGCTTATTGTATAATGAAGATGTTGTGTGTTCAGCATGGTTTCCCTGAAAGAGCAACGTGTGTTCATGTACAAAATATACGAGACACTTCCTACTTTTTATATGTGTTTGTGTACATCACTGAGTAATACGTCGTTTGGGAAGGTCTTAATGGATACTAATGAATGAAGACATAATTAGGCCTACTGGTAGTCACAAAAACAGCATAAAAGTTCATCATTCTAATTTTGATGTCCATTTCAGCGCCAAAAAGTGGCCTGCAAAGGCGAATACTGACGCTATACAAGAAACCATCAACATCATCATCGCCATCATCATCATCATCATCATCGCCATCATCATCATCATCATCGCCATCATCATCATCATCATCATCATCATCATCATCATCATTATGACATCATCGTTGATGGCTCCTCGACATGATCATTATGAAAAGGTCAAAACCTTCTCCACTGTACAATTGCCCTGTGTTCATTATTACAATTTTTTTAAATAAAGATCACAGCAAGCACTGGCATGCCAGAAAATATCAGAACGTCAAGCCATCTCTGTATGGCAACCTTCAATGGCATCTCTCGCGGCTTGTTGGAAGTCAGTACATATCTGGGTTCAAGTGTGCTCGCATATCCACTATACATTTTGTATGTTCAGAACTGATTATGCCGCATAGGCAGCAACATTTTCTCCTCTTTGATAAACCTGACACGTGGTATGTTGCTTGATCCCGATCTCCTCATCAAAACATTCGAGAAAGTGCAAGCGAGATGAGAGGGGGTGGACGTTGTGGGTAAGGGAAGGGAGGGGCTGGCTGGCTGGCTGGCTGGCGCGATGGATGTTTTTCAAAGTTGACGCTCAGCGTCCCTATCGGCGGGAGAATGGCGCGTTCGGCTCGCTCTGTGTGCCCGAGGTGTAACAATCGTCTCCAGAGGTCAACGATAATCCGTCAAGACTATGGGTTTTAATAACCCCCTAAAAATTCCTCACTTGTCGAGAATAGTCTCTTCCACACAGGCTCCGCTTTGAAAAATATTCTAGCATTAACTCCTGCTAGTCCTCTATACACCAGTCGCATTGAATGTTGTCGAAAATACAGGACACCTGATGTCGAGTTGAAACATCAGTCATGGTCTCTGTGAGATTGTTCTTTAACCTTGGAGGAAAGAGGAAAGGCCCTACTCTAAAAGTTAATCGGCTACCACCAGTCAAAAGTCACTCTACTCGCATGCAAAAGGCGACAGATTGGTGAAATTTGTAGCATAAAAACTGTGGAAGAAACAAAAAAATTATAACCACTTGTATCTGAATGAGTTATTCATTTAATTTAGGATATGCCGACTCATGCCGTGCAGAAATTATGCCATGTCAAAATTTCCTTGAGTATAGCGTCACAAAGATTATAAGAATTCCTTTGAATTCCATTTGGTTTGCACGTGAATTATGATTAAAACGGACAAACAAGCAACTTTTCATCCACGACTGTGCTGGGAAGAAATCTAAAGCGTAATTTCATAATTTCGCTGAGGACATATTTTCGTTGATATGGCTGTCGGAAATGCATCAAAGAAGTAATTTAAGTGTCAGTATGGTCTTCATGAAAAATCGATTATCTGCAAGTCGGAAAGAAATATCACAAATCATTTCATGCGGGAGGAATGTTATGCCACATCATGGTCATGTGACCAACACGTCAGATGATGAAGTCATATTCAAGATGTAAGTTGGCCTATCTCAACATTTGTCCTAATTGACAGTTTCATCGTTTGCTGATCTTCTGTTTTGATTTGATATCAATGATCATCCCCTTTCTCAACAAAACTAAAAAGTGAGCAAGGTGAATAAATGAAAGTGAATGAAAATGAAAGTTAAAGTAAATGAAATCTGAAACGAAACGGGGCTCGGCATTACATTTTCCAGTTACAATAATAATCCTCGCGGTTCACCAGGTATGATAAGACATATAATCGTCGTTTAAGCAATGTCGAGTTGCTCACCGTGGAGATTGAAATAGGCCTATGCTACAAAATCTATTCTTATCAGGTGATCCGTGGAAGCTCACGTAGCACCTATTGTTATTGGGTGAATTCTTTGGTTTTTTATTTTAATCATAGTTCCTTTCTTTCTGTAGAAAGTCAAGTTTTGTGCAAAAAGCTGGAAATCTTAGCTCTTGAAACTTGCAGCACTTATGTATCATGAGCTCAAGATGCCAAAACGTGTTTTTTTTTCTATAAGTGATAGCTCAACTGTGACGTCATTAGGACGTCATTTTCTAAACTCACGTTTTTTCTAGCTCAATTTCTAAACGTTATATTTCAATGAGAATTTGGCAGACGCATATTATAAAATTATTTTCATGTAATGATCTATATAATATTTTGTTTAGATTTGGACTGACAAACCCAACCCTTTCGCTTCCCCTTCCCCACCGTGAGCTGGGGAAGTCAAAAGGTACCACTGATTAAACAACGCAGCAAAGTTTGAAACATGCAGGGATGATTTCATTATTCTCTCATGCAGTTAAAGGGGATGGCTAGTAACTGATCAGTGGGAATCAGTGGGAATACTGGGGGATGATTGTTCCAATTCTTGTGGGATTTAGATTATACATCTATTGTTGTGTGAAAATTATTTGCTTCATAACGGTCTCATATTCAAGTAATGTGCAGTTTAATGGTTCCAGGCTAGCATGCCTGTACAGTGACGGGGCATTAAACTGCACATTATTTGAATATGAGACCGTTATGAAGAAAATAATTTTCACACAACAATAAATGTGTAATGTACTCTTAAATGAATCCCACAAGAATTAGAACAATCATTCCCCAGCATTCCCACTGATCAGTTACTAGCCATCCCCTTTAACTGTCACCTGATATGTTTCTGGAATCTATATGTAGACAGGAGGAGCAGTAAACGTCATTGCATACATAACATAACATAACATAACATAACATAACATAACATAACATCACATAACATAACATAACATAACATAACATAACATAACATAACATAACATAACATAACATAACATAACATAACATAACATAACATAACACATCAAAACAACATTACATAACCTAAGATAGCCAAAGATGTACATATCAGCCATTATTTAACAGTACGTTACATTGAATAATAATCAATTTGAATTTTTACTCATATTCTTTCCATTGTTACAGATATTGTGATCACAAAGTACACACATCCAATTCAGGACACCCAGAAGTACCTCGTGCCCTTTTTCATAATTGCATCTATAATTTTTGATAGATAGTCTGTTGACCCTCTGATACCATTTTGCCTGAAGCGTTTGAAGTTTGAGACACAACTTCTTATCATTTCAATAACAGTTATTGCAAACAGTGTTGCTTTACCCCGTGTGGTTCCAACCAGGAAATTAGCTACCTCGTCATGTAATTGTGATTGGATTATCATTCATGATGAATTTCTATGAAACATTTTGTTTCTTTGTTATAAATTCTGAAAGGGTAATCCGCTGCAAAAGAGGTAAACAAAGATCAAGCTTGCGATATCGACGATTGAATACTGGAGACTTCCCAGTGCACGGATTATAGCTTCTTCTGCACTGCTTTGTGGTTGATTTTATCAAGCAGGAAGCACTATTAGAAGTCTGAAAGCACAGACTACTCGGCCTGAGGCGCTCCGATTCAAAAAGGTTAGGCCCGTTTGTGGTACGGGGCAAAAGCTCACGAATCAAAATGCGCGTCAAATAATGCGCCTTTTGTCAATGTTTGTCGTAAACCGACTAATAGCGTCAAATTTAATCACACTACGACGCAATATCTTGACGAGTCGCAGGGGCGAGTGTTTCCAACACAAATCGCCGGCAACAATTTCCTCCGTACGGCTTCCCGTATCCATCTCAATGTCGTAAAACAGCAGAGCTACCAAGCCTCACGCATTCTGAGTGAGACTCAAGCATTTAGGGGTTGTCTCACGATCTCACGCATGGCACCCATTTTTCTCATGCATCGGGTAAAGTCTGCAATTTGGGCAACTAATAATGAGCATAGCTCAAATTGAAGGTATATCTTCCTTTTGTCTTTCAAAATAAGTAAAATATAGTCACTGAAGTATGCACCTGACCGCACCATTAAGAGCTGAAAATCGAAAAATCTCCCTACCGTGGGAGGCCACGGGGGGGGGGGGGGGGTGTTGGACCCCTCCTACACCCTCGCTTGCGTGCACATTCGCTCGTTGAGATTCCGAGTCATGAAAATCTCACTCATAAAATTGTTTTGAACTTGGTATCCCTGAAACAGTCTAGAAGCTCTATGCCTTCAAGACGGGAGAGAATCAGCGAAACTTTGGAGCATGAAGAAATAATAACACTAGGCACAGAAAACGTTTTTGGACAATTATTGTATATCAAAGAGGTACAAGAACCTCTGAGATAGTGAGAGGTCGAGTCATATTAAATGACGATAATGATACTATAGGATTACGTATGTCTACTAAATTAAATATTCGCGGTGAGCTGAAATCTTAGTATAAATATGATGTAATTCCTTTCAGGTCCGCATTGTATGCGGTCACCAGGGAAGAGTCAAGCAAACAAACACTACTCCTCTAGAAGAGGTTTCGTCTATTAAATTCTTAGGTGTTTGTGTTGATAATAAGTTATCATGGAAGTGTCACATAAACAATATTTGTAAAGTAATTGCACGTAACATAGGCATAATGAATAGATTGAAATATTATCTTCCTTCTTCGGCTTTGATTACGCTTTATTCAAGTTTGGTATTGCCGTACTTGAATTACGGAGTTCTTGCTTGGGGGAATACATATTCGACATTGTTAGATAAACTTTTTCTTCTGCAAAAGATGGCGCTCAGAATCGTTTTTAACCTTCATATCCGAGCACATACTGACAAGCTTTTCCTTGAGCACAAAATTCTGAAAAATAAAAGAGTTGTATTTGTTTCAACTCGGTCAATTTATGTTTAATTACAACTGCAATCATCTACCCAAAATATTTTATTCTTTATTTCACCGTAACAGCCACGTACATAATTATCCCACTAGACAATCTAAAGAATTTCATCTTCCCTTAGTTAGAACTGTACACACTCAAAATACATTTGTTTATACTGGACCCAGATTTTGGAATAGCTTAGATAATGATCTAAAAGAGTCTGTGAAGTTAATTACATTTAAGTATAAACTAAAAAAATATTTGTTTTCTAAATATACCAGTTAATTCTGTTCAATGAAAAAACCCGTCATGTTTCACTTTTCCTTGAGATTTTGTAGTGTGTCCACAGACCTTTTCCATCCCTCTCCTTTTCCTTCTCTATTCTTCCCTGCTCCTTTTTCCTCGTTCTTCGTTGTCCAGTATCTGTCTGAGTGCATTTCCTCAAATTCTGTTATTTATGTGTATTGTGTTATTGTTGTTGTTGTTGTCGTTGTTATGTTTTTTTTTTGTGGAAGATTGCATATCTTCCTTTCCGTTCAATTTTCCTGGCACACCTGGCCCCATAGTGTCTGTGCCACAAATGTGATATGTTATATAGTTTATACGTTTGCATCCTAAAATCCTATAGTAAGTATTGTTCATAGTATCAACATCATTATATCAATGAGTAAAATGTACAATAGTATATAGAAGAATTTAAAATGAATATGTCTTACTGGTATAACAAATTGTGCTGTTGTTGTTTTGTTCCAGTGTTCCACGTTTTACAAGCGTGGCTTTTTTAGTGGAACACTGTTTTCCATCATTGTGATTATTTACTATTTTTGTTGCCATGACAAAGTGCATTGTTTCTTTTTTACGACATCATTCGTGTATAATATACTTTATATTGTATTGAAAAAATCCTTTATCGGACGAGTGTAAGAGAAATGAAAAAAAATTGTATCACTTTGGATTATGTCAACTTTTTCTTTTCTTTCTTTGTGATGATGGAAATGAATAAACTATTGAATTGAATTGAATTGAAACATTATTTCTCCAAATGTGAGTTTCGGTATTATCGTCACTATATAATTTATGCTTTCTTCCGCTATGTCTGTTACACGCTCTTAACGGTGGTCTATACCCTGTAAATATTCAGTTTTAAAAACCCGTAATCATCAGCAGAGAAGAAATAATACTTCGTAGAAAACGTTATGCAGAAGACAATGCACATTAGAAACCAAATCACAGAGATATGGATTTGATTAGAAAGAAACATAGTACATACATGGGAACCAAACGCTGTCAGCTGTAAGCCTCTGATACTCGTTGATTGAAGCATGATTTTCATATACACAGATGCTTATGTAATATAAGACCAATGTCCTGCCTTTTCTGATTTACCGACTGTGACCATAATAATGTTTTATAAGAATAATTATGCGGTAGCATTATATGAGAGTGTGCTTTTCTTTTGCTTCTTCTTTTAAATTTAGGTATATTTTGTAGAATTCGATCCAACAATGTAATTCTATTTTGTTTTGACAAACAAAGCAAGCAAACATATCATGATTTAAATTACTGAATCATATCATCAAATAAATGATTTTTAAGGAACGAAGTATAAAAAGCGCAGCAATTGAAAGTAGGGCGCAATTGTTTATATTTTTTGGTTGTTTTTTGTCTGGTCTTTGTTACTTGAACATGCCTTGAAATCTGAAAGAAAAAAACAAACAACAAAATTAGTATCGCCTTTGCAAAAGACATTCCGCGTGAGCATTTTTTACCATCTGAGCACCTGTTTGATCACGTAACAACTGTTTGACATGGTAATGTTTTTGACTTAATTCATTGAAGCAATTATTCGTCTGTGTGTGTGTGTGTGTGTGTGTGTGTTGTGTGTGTGTGCGCGCGCGCACACAGGTTTGTTCCTTTTTCTTAGCTAAAATAAAATGCATATAATAACGATGGGCCATTCCCAAAAATGGTGTTTATGCTGTTGCTGGCGGTGCAACGTTTTTCCCGCTCATTTTCACGATGATTTTTCATCCATCGGCAAAACAGCAATCAATCATTCCCTTCCATGTTCATTCAATTTATTACTTTTGCAAAAAAAAACAAAAAACACACACAAAAAGAAAAAGGCAAAACAAGTCATATCTTACACCTGTTTAGTGCATGAGTATGAATCATCCACATCCTGCCCCACAATGTGCTCTATGAAAACAAAGAATTACCGCAATTTGTTTGGCAGTATAGTTGCAATATTTCAGAGATTTCAAACAAATATTCATTCCGGGAAGTGACATTCAACTTGACCGCCGTCAAAGGTAATATCAGGTCTACTCCGACCTTCTTTCCGATTCCCCTCATACAATAAACATGGAAAGAGCGGAACGACCAACGATTTCCCCTACCACAACCCTCTACCTGTCGAGAAGTTTTTGAGCAAGTTGTAAACAGTCCATATCTCCTAGTGTTCAATAAAATAAATAACGCTATGCTTGTGGGAAAAGGCATGATGATAAGTTACTGAATTTCTTGTCATAATGTCTATCACACACGTGAAATATGATATTGTCATGTGAAAAATTGTCTTTTTATTCATGTTGTTATAATTATAACTTTTGCAAGCAGATTAAAACAGTTTGGAAACTACTGTCTCAAAAATGAAAGCGACTTTAATGTTTCACGTCGTCACAAACTTTCTTTATTTCCTGAGACAGTTGCGACAGGTTTCCATAAAATCACACTCAATTGTCCGATTACGAAAGCATGCGTGATCGTTGCTATTTTTCTACTCGGCCAGGCACATAATGATACGTCCAAGCTCTGGGTTTTTTTTTTTTTCTCCCGAGTGACAAAACATTTTAGTGACAAGCCCGGACGTTTACGATACTGTCAAGAGGTATCGATACAATCAGGTAGAATCGTTCTCCGTTTCTATAGTAGGCTTCATTGAAGTTAACATTTGTGACGACAGAGACACATGGATTTGATATTATTTGTGAGCAATATGATCCACATTATCTCCGCCAAACATTTATTTGCGTTATTTTAGAACAAACTGCAGAATGGTGGATACACATCTTTCCTACAATGAGTGCTCCTCTCTATTTGCAATACAATTCAGGCCGAACTTTCCACTTCATGAAAAAAAAAATCAAAGTTTGACAGCTATGTACATGACATAACTCCTGCAAAAAAAAAAAACACAAACAAACAAATAAACAAACAAACAAACAAAATGAAAAGAACCACACAAGCAAACACGTTGATAGAACAGTTTGTGAAGCGGGAATTAAACAATGCACATTCACATTTCGATATCTGAAGACTGAGTTCATAATAAGCGGCTCATTACACATGACGCTATAAGTATAAAGGGGAATGGTGACGATCAAGTTTTGAAAAGTGCAGGGTCATTTCAAGCTCTAAGAATGATTTTAGACACGATTGGCGGAAACATAACCCGTCTTTTGCATTTACAAAACCAGGAAAACTAGTTTTCCCACAGCTATAGCAAATCGATTGAACTCCAACCGCAATCGTCGATATCAGTATGTATGGGAATACGGACCTGCGATATTGATGCATGAATGCGACACTTAAAGAGAAAATCTTTTCTTTGATTGTATGTGAATATGGTTTGAATTAATCCTGTAAATTTCACTTAGCCTTCAACAAAGTGAACAGTGTAGGCTTCTGTCAAATTAAGGTAGAAAATTAAAGAATGATTTAGACATCAGTTACAAGAGAAAATTAAAGTTGATAGCATCACATTACAAGTTTTCAACTCTCTGCTAAGTAGTTCCTGCTGTTGACAGGTTTTTATCTTCTTTTATTTGAATGTAAGATATGTATTCAAGAAGTAATCTACTTCACATATCAAATCTGAAATTTCAGCACCTCCGATATTCGTCCACCTCCTCACGTTATATTGTTTTAATTGCTCTTTGAACATTATGAAGGTGTAGGCGTACCTAACTGAGTTCGTTACAATGAGAAAATGAAGATTTACCAAAAGGGGCAGATTCTACCGAATTATTTAAATAAAACTGGTCAAGACTTTTGCGTACAAACCAAACGAGAAGACGTCATCTCCGCGTCTACATTGGTTGCTGAGAACGATTATCATAATTATTGGAATCAACTTGAACACGGAGAAGAGTAAAGTGTCCCTTTAATCACTGCACGGCTGGGAAAAGACATTGCGTCAGTGGCGTTGTAATACAACTCATTGCTTTGACAGGTCGCTGGATGGTTCCTGTTTTATTATTGTTGGGATGTGACACCAGGGTTGGGTCGCACATGCATGTGGACTTTTGGAACCCGCCACGGTCCTGGGCAGCGGCAAAGAGCAAGTCGCTCAGTTTGACGGTCAGTTGGGGTCAGGAGAGTGAGAGAGAGAGGGTACAGTGTACTTGATCAGGAAAAAGAAGAGGGTGTGACTTACAAAGGGTGTCACAAGAGTCAAATTTTGTACGACTGTACCCAAGAAGAAATGCACTAAATACATTATCCAGCCTAACCTCTTCTGCCTAATCATTGCTCTTCCGGAGGTTCTGTCATTGTCGTCCCCCCCCCCCCCCAAAAAAAAAAAAAATACCGTTAAAAGTCCACGAGGAAAACAAGGAATAAGACCAGTGGTCCAAGGATCGATGGGTGGGTTTGAATCCGGAATCTCCTCTTAAAGAGTCCAGGGTCTATAGCTTATCCTCTTTACACTCAGGGAGGCGAGACGTCTCACCTCCCTGTTATACCGCAGTGCTCCACATAACGACAACCATGATAACGAAACTGCGAAGAGTATGCAAGCTATCTACCATTTATCGCCCCTGTATTAAGTATCAGGAACGAGTATGAAATTTGCTGAACGGCCTTCTGAGAGCTGGATTACTTAAAGTTAAAAAAACCCAAATCTTGAAATATGAATACGAACGGCGAAAGTGTTAACACAACTTTTCTTCAGCAACAATGTCACATCTACGGATGACGAGGAATCACATATTCCACCCTGCGAATCAATCACAAGTGGAAGGCGTCTGAAGCAGTTAAAGAAGATGTAAGCGTGACTTTGTTTGTTGGTGTGTGTGTGTGTGTGTGTGTGTGTGTGAGTGTGTGTGTGTGTGTGTGTGTGTGTGTGTGTGTGTGTGTGTGTGTGTGTGTGTGCATGTGTTTTTGTCTTTTGACACTGACGAAAAAGTTGTACCGCTTCTTGCACCAAAGCCCGCTATAAGTGGACTGACGCATACTTGGTTCTATATATACTGTAACCTATTGTCATCTTTGCTTACTTTTTCGTATTAAAAAAAGAGGATGGGAGATTGGGTGTGGTAAAAATAATGAAAATGCTGTCTTTAACGTAATATATTTCCATGCATTTCGTTGCTAAGTGTTGATAGCTGCATTTTCGTTAAATGTGCAGGGCTTTTCTTCTCTAAATGGGGTATTAACAGCAATTACACCCACCCCCCCCCCCCCCCGAGCAACTCCGAACACTTTGAATACACAAGTCGATCAGGCTTTAGCAGAATTCCACGTATTACAGCGGATGTACTTCGAGTAGCATTGTACCCTTAGAGTGATTAGTATGACTCGATGCTTTTGTTTTGGCTTGAGGTGCTTCTGTTTTGCTTCTCCGATCGAAGGGAAATTAAGTAAGGCCAAAATACTTGTCAAAATAGTTAAAGGACTGCTAATGGCCTGCGACCCGTGAGACACCCATTCAGCTTCTTTGAACGCATCCTTTCAGCCGGGACGAAGTTTCAGGAGTCGTGGATGTGCGTTTCCGGACAAGAACTGAAGAAAAAAAAAAAACAACAACTCCTACTGCTACTACTTCTTAACTCTTTCATTACCGATAACCAATTGCTTGTGTACAATATAAGTAGTACTTTGAGACTGTAGTACTGTGAGGATTAACTATCGATTAAGCAGTGAATCATTGGAAGAACTACGCTCGATGGCCTAGCTTCCAACAAACGAAACTACATTAACCTTGCTTCAGGTCATGGGCTCTGAAGTTGGGAACACAGATAGCGATATGTCTTGGGGTTTTCTGAGTGTGTACGCAACACTACTCCTGTAGATGTAACTTGGTACATGTGTGTATGTGTGTGTGTATGTATGTACATGCAGGTTTGTACATATGTGCATATGTATGTAAAATGAACAAATAACTCCTAAACATAAATTCTTGCTGCAAGGCCTTATCATTTTTTTTTCTTTTCAGATCGATGATTTTGACCCTTCGTGACAAAGGTCAAAACTCAAAATCGAGAAAGACTGACGAAGAAGCTGCCTTGCTCAGCATTTTTCCCAAACAGGTCTGTCACTCAGCTGGCGTGTACCAAATTCTTACGCTCCTAAGGGTTGGCACAATCGATATCTTATACACCGGCATTCTGTTTCGATTTAAGCTCATATTTACTCGTGGTGTTAACACCCCGCCGCGGGAATAAATACGCGGGACTAAGCTGGTCAAGCGTTCCAAATTGCTCTGGAGTAGGTGCAATATTTACACCTACCCAGCAGGCAGGCGCATACGATGAAATACTACGATTAAACATGAGTGATTCTTGGGGGATTGGGGGGGGGGGGAGCCAGTCCCTAAGACCCCTTGAATGTTTGCCCCCGGTATGTCGGGGTGGTCGTCTCTCAGCAAACCAAGGAGACTTTAAGAAAGGATGGACGCTGCAAGACAATTTAAATCCGACAACAATTGGTAGGGTCATTAGCAGTGACTTCAAATCTCCTTGCAAATTGACGCCGGAGGAAAAGGGCTTGGTCTGGCTTGAAGATATATGGTGCGTGTAAAAGCACCGTCTATTAAATCCGTTTGGTTGTTCATTCCGCAAAATACAGGGCACCGTAAGATATTGTTACCATTAGGGCTCTTTATTCTGCATGATCTACTGTTCACTAATCTTCCAATCGATTTGATAGCAGCTTTTATATTGTGAAGATTCTTCTAACAGTCCCTTTAATCTATAGTAATAGAATAGTCTGATTATAGTTAGTAGGCCTACTGGTGGGTACTTAGAGACCACGTGGATTTCCATGAGCCATTTCCAGGCATGTACAATGGCAGCATCGTGATTATCATTAAGAGTCAACTTCAAAGGGGTTATTTGACTCTGCCATGAAACATCTCATGTACATTTAGCTATAAATCCTCGAAGATACAAGGTTCCTTCGTCATTAAACATTCAAGCTCACTGCATATAAAAGTAATTGCTCATGAAAAAAGTCAGAACCATGTCCACGTAACCCTGGAGTCCTTGACCTAGTGCATCTCGCGAGAAGAGTTGGTCACCGACAGTTGTCAATGGTTGTGGCGATGAAATAGCCTTCAAATAATTATCTTTTGCCATTTTTTTCAAATACTTCACATTGACAATGGAGACGCCGAATGACAACTAATATAATCATGGGCGCATATACAAATATGTGGCCAGTTTTAGAGAATCAATACTGTAGTAGAGAAAACATGCAAATCTCCAAATATCGTTCAATAAAACTGTGTTAATGATGGCGAATTACTGGAAAACAACGAATTTGGAGAGCAAAAGTTCATACTTTCCGAACAAAACTGTCTCAACATGCTCTAAAATATTCTTCACGTATACACATATATACTTTGTGATCTTTCCTACACCCCTCCTACACAAAAAGAAGAAAAAGAAGAAGAAGGAGGAGGAGGAGGAGGAGGAGAAGAAGAAGAAAGATGTAAATATAAATAAAAACAATAAGAGGAATCTCTCTCCAAGATGCATGTCAAAAGTATAAGAGCTCTTAAATAGGTTAGCACCGTCGTGTAGAGATAGGTCTTCGACGAATGAATAAAGGGACTTGGACAATTCAAAAAAAAAAAAAACACCACGGTCTACGTACATTGTAATTAACGTTTCAGACGACGAAAGACGACGCGCTGACGCAAATCAGTCATTCTGGCCACGTGAAGAATGGATGAAAGGGCGGAGGGGGCGGGGCGAGATTAACTTGTGAAGAGCACAGTTTTGTTTGAAACATCTACTCCTACTTCAACTTAAGGTTTCACAGGTTCCCTCCCCATTGTTACCAGGTTCGTTAGTGACTGGGTAGGTACTTGACCGTCGCTGGCAACACAGCTGATGTTCTCGTCCGTACGTTAACATTTTTGTAAGACCAACTAAATCCACGGAAGTCTCCTTTGTCGAGAGTATTTGAGTTGCGGTGTGGAGCCAAAACAAAGCGTGCAGTCTCTGGCAGTCAAAGACGTTTTGTTTGGCGGGTCTCATAATAGGTTCGGCGGATTCGAACTTGACTTTGGCAGCTCATTGTGTCCACGTTTTACACACCGCTGCATCCAAGGCCCAAAGCGCATCATTAAGTATCATAAAGCATGGGTCGCGAGGGCGAAAGGGGAGGGGGTCTCCCCGTAAGGCACAGTGAGTGTAAAAGGGCGTGATGAAAACTTCCTGAGTACGTCAAGTCAAGCTACATGAATTGGGGAGTCAGGGAGTCAACACAGACCACAAGCACTTTTCTCTTCTCTTTCAGGGTTACCTGCCGTGTAGTGTGAAAGATATAAGTGAGTTGACTGTTCGTACAGTAACTTGTGGTCAAACAGAGGGAAAACAATATCTATTAGCATACTCCGTGTGTCTTGTTTCTGCAATCATGGACAATAAAGATAAGGATAGTCAAAAATGTTACGGTTACGATGACAACAACAGGTCTAGCGATATCGGCAACTTGACAAACTTGAGCTAACACTAATCGTGCTCATGTACAGCGCACTAATGATGTTATCTTGCTATGATGCTCTTTTGCCGAGTTCCTTGCTTCGCACTACTATATACAGCACACTCAGGACATTGCAAAGCCTGGAACTCATGAAATTCAGAAAAAGTCCAGATGCTATGTACGATGCACTGATCTACGAGTCAATATGTATGGTGGGATTTCGTCGTTGAATGTTGCGAAATCTAAAACCAAGGACCGGTACTAGATATGATATGATAAGTTATGATAGTCGAGCTTGCTCGCATAGTCATGAACTCGGATGACAAGAAGCTGCATCTCTCGTTTGATGTCAGGGGATGAAGAATCTTTCATCTGGTCCAGTCGCGACTCGGAGGAATTCCTCCTGTGATAAAGCCTCTCTCTCTCCTGTCACTTCGTGCGGGGTGGAAAGGGAAAAGGGTTAAATTCTCCCGCCCGCACGGGGATGTGGTTACTACATCGTGGCGACTCCGCGACGCGGACATCGACCAGACTTTCCCCATGTTAAAGTGAGTGGATGCAGGCCAAAAGTTCGGGACAAAGTCGCAGATGACGGCTCTTACGCCTCTATCGCGCTTACATTTTCGAGCCAACGTGAAACAAGAAAGCAGTAGACAGTGTATTGCTTAAATCGCCTTTGTTGTAGTAACCGTGGATACATAAGACAGGAGTGTTTTGTTAGGAAATAGTTCTTACTTTCTCCAAGGAGGTACTAGCTTTGCCTAGTACCTCCTTGCTTTCTCCGAGTCCAATTCAGACAAATTCAGCTCATTTAAAAGACAAGTTCATTTTGGTATAAGCCTACATGTGGATTGAGTGAATGCAGCAATATACGTAGAGCACATCAGTGAAAGTTTTTCTCTTTTTTTTTTGGGGGGGGGGGTCTCTGCACAATCACTACTGGATTAGAAGACTACTACAGTTCATCATGCGTATAGCGACATGAGAAAAACATAAAGAGAATTCCACAAAGTTCACTTTTTTCGAAAAAAAAAAGTATACATTCCTTCGACTTGTTACTGACATATAGGACCTAAAGGGTAATATCATTCCCCTGCCTTCTGAAAGAGGCAAGCCAAGTGCTCTTTTTTTATGCGAAAGGAGAGAAGATATTTTATTTTTTTATACTTTCTTTATATAATTCTACACATGCGACATCACAAGCTGGAGTAGTCTTCTCATCCATCCATCTCATCAAACATTCGTAACGTTTGTACGGATTGTCTGATATTCTTAAACTTTCACATAATTATGTGTTCTAGAATTACTTCTACTAATATTGCTGCATTCTTTCAATCCTTATGAATATTAAGGTGAACTTGTCCTTTAAAGGCGTTTACAAAATCCCTACTTTTCATCTCATTCGAAAAAAAAAAGAAGAAGACAGAGATGGAGTCGGACTGCTGAGCACAAAATTGCCCCTAAACCAGCTGAAGTTATTATGAGTCGATAAAACTGCCGAAAAGACACAAATAATCTTCGACCGAGTGTGACACGGAGTCCCCATTGAGAATCCCGAAATGTATACAAAACAGATAGCACATGCAGGGAACTATCAACAAGTCTAGAGCGAACATGTAAATACAGATAGGTGGAAGGGGCGTAAATCAAGGTACGTCACCCTTGTATGAATAAGTTATGATTTACGTCTTTCGAGGAGTATACCGATGTCCCTGGGTATTCTTCCCTTAATACCCTTGAAGTCCGCCCTACTTTTGATTCATGTTGAGTTCCCTCTCTCCCCCACCTTCGGAGGAGTGTTTAGACTTGTCGCGATAAGAATGTACCATATTGCATCGGATGGCAGTGAGGTTATTGTATATCCTGGATACCGCATGGAGAAGAAACGATTATTTCCGGAGAAACTTTGCCAAAAATGGACATGGGTAGTATATCTTCGATGATCGTCTGGCGTTGCATGTGGAGAATGTTGTAATTTTAATTTCTTCACACATAGTGATAAGACATCTTGAAGCAACACGCACACACACACGCACACGCACATACACACACATACGTGCACACGCAATGTATAAATATACATATGTATATAATGATGTACATTTATTCATACATAGGCACAGACAGAGAGAAGGGGAGTAATTCTTGTAGTCACCAATAAACATCCATGCCCACTCTAAAATATCATCATGATCATCATCATCATTATTTTACTATGATCCTGCGAAGAAGCAGCAGAAGAAGAAGAAGAAGAAGGAAAAGAAGAAGGAAGAGGAGGAGAAGAAGAAGAAGAAGAGAAGAAGAAGAAGAAGAAGAAGAAGAAGAAGAAAAAGAAAAAAAAAGAAGACTGTAATTCTGGTAACGTAAAACACGTCCACAGGAATATTCACGGCCTTTTTAAGTGTCCTTGTATTTGAATATCCTTTAACCTGATGGACAAAGGACAGCCCTAGTCTTTTCAGAAAAACGTGATGAAACTACCGTTATATCCTGTAAGGGACACCAGAACACAAGAAAATAGTGCACGACCCTTTTGCGAGATCGAAGCTCATGTTCTGGGATAGCTGAAGAATGCATCTCGTGGCTGGATTTCGTGAAAACTACATTGAATCGCATTGGAGTCGGAAGCTCACCCAAACGCATTTCCTGGGGCAAATCTCCTGTTTCGAAACGGTCGTGACGAGTCACGATTCTAATAAGACGTTTTCTGTGTAGTTCAATGATTTTCGCACAATAGTAGGAGGAACAGGCCTTCATCATCATCATCATCATCATCATCATCATCGATCATCGATCATCGATCATGGACCAGCCTGTGTGATATGATAGTTGTAGAAATGTAACAATCGAAATTTATGCTGTGCGTCGGATGCACTAAGTTCATCAAAATTAATCACGCTGAAAAACAGTTCACATCAAAATGAGGGACAAACCGGAGGTGAAAATGCGATTACAAGAAGACACGGCGAGAGACAGAGAAAAAAAGAAAACCAGCAGACTTTGATTCTATGCCTGGTAAACATGCACCTACAACCTCTTGATAAGGGGACTGATCCAAACACTGGATCACTCTTTGAGTCAATACCCACCTTTCTTTTCATAAACTCATTATGGCGACAAAACAAACGCCAAACCAAAAACTACGGATTGCATGCACTTCTCACCGTCTCCCGCTCCCCCACTGAGAGTCACAGATCATAGATGCTAAAACAATTATTTGATTGTCATTTCGAGTGAGACACCAGGACTTTGAGCTCAGTTGCTCTTGAACGACAACTCACGTTCATTATCGGCATCGAACGATAAACTGCCACAAACTGATCAAACACAATGCATGTTAATGGCGATTAGATTAGCAAATATTTCTTTTTCAACAGCATCAATACAGACCACGAAATTCTTCTCTTCCTCTCCATCGTTATTTGATCCGTATTGTCACCTTTCCTTGCCGGTGTCATCAGGATCATTGTCGTCATAATCGTCATCATCATCATCATCATCATCATTTTCACCATCACCATCATCACCACCACCATCATCATCGTCAACATCTTCATTGCGATCAACAACAACAGCAACATCCTTGACATCAGTTATGTCAAAATCATGTTGATCCTGTAGAACAATGGGTAGTTTACATTACTGTTGTCCCTTCACAAAATGAAACTTATCATTTATTAATTCATGCTATGGGTAAGAATACGTGAACGTGTATCTCTCTTGGTATAAGGTCGCAGGAAGGTCGCCATGACTGAACTTTCCCCACACCTACTTAAGAGGGTCTCAGTATCAGTGTGAAAGAGTTCCCGGAAGATGATGACCCCGTCAATGCGGAAGGAATCCCGCCTTCTGGGATAAGAACAGAGCCAGCGAGACGTCCTGAGGTACCATTAGCGAATCCAATAATATTGAAGAGGAGGTACACCGTAAGCCACATCTTACTTACTCAAGGGTGCAATCAGAAAAGTCATGGAACGTAAAAAGCATTCTTTCATAAGGTGTTTCTTGTAGGATACAACACGGAAGAGAGCAATAAACGAAATTCTCATTGATATCCGGATTATCAACCACATATCTAGCGATATTTAGGAAGCATGAAATTAAATGAATTGTTTCCTCCATGGGCGTACAGGAAGGAGATTAAGCCGCGAGTTATCTAATTTGTCGGAGGATCCACCGGCACACGTCTGGGTGTCTAGCTAACTAAGCGCTGGATTTGATTTCATGTTTCACTCCCACATCCGTTCCGCAAAGGGAGCCGAACCTATTCACAGTGAATTAAACTTATTAGCAAAATCTGGTTTCGGGGTTTTCAAACATTAGCGGCATACATGGATGCTCATCCTACAAATCATCTTAACCCGGGCAAGTTTAAGGGTCGACTCTCTTGAGAATACAAGGAAGAGACAAAACGAAGGCATGAGTGAAGAAGAGGTTGGCACGGAAGGATGATATACGAAGGTGGAAAATGAAGATGATGCTGATGCTGATGATGATGTAGAAGAAGGAGAAGGAGAAGAAGAAGAAGAAGAAGAAGAAGAAGAAGAAGAAGAAGAAGAAGAAGAAGAAGAAGAAAAAGAAGGAGGAGGAGAAGAAGGAGAAGAAGAAGCAGACGGGAAAGAAGTTCTTATAGAGGTAGAAGTGGTATATAAGCAAAGGATGAATTCATGAAGAGCAAAATGAAGAAAAAAAAAGAAGAAAAGGGGGAAAAGGGACGAAAGAAGGGGTCAGGGGGCTCCGCGGACAACCCCTCCCCCCCCCCCTTTGCTCCTTGGTATTGCTCGGTATGTGTAAAATAACGGAACTGAACATGAACTTCAACTAAAAAGGTCCACTTTTTCTAATTCTGAACCCCCCATAAAAATCCTAGTTACGGGCCTGATTTTTAACCGACTTCCACTGACTTTTCAATCTCTTAAAATGTTCCGAGAGTGACTTTACCGAGCCTATATGGTACACACGTATCGCGGTCGCGACATCCGATTCGATGAAAATATTCGACTGTTCCCTGCTCCTGACAAATGCCGCCATATCTGCGACGAGGGAGGTGTGGAATACATTGCAGGTCCACATTCCTTTTCTGATCATTCTACCCATGGCCAGCTTTAAAATGACTGACATTTCACACCGAGTGTCTCATATTTACCCGCCATAACAATACTGCCCTCGTATTGATCCTCTCTGTTCTCGATTAAAGGGAGTACCTCTCCCTCCCCCTCTCTCTCTTTCTCTCTCCTCATATACATCCATATAATTATACACTTGAGAGGATAGATAGATATACAGATATAACTATGTATAGATTGACAGACAGAAAGACAGACAGACAGACAGATAGATAGATAGATACGTACATGCATAGCACATACATAGACAAAATAGATAAACAGATGTACATAAAACTAATTCCTATCATAATGTGATATCTAACAGCATCACCTGGCTGAAGCGTTAGTGCATTGATAATTATACGCGAGTGAATTTGGCTGTGAATTGGGTCAAAATTGCTTCCTCTCCCCCGCCCCCATCTCTCTCTCTCTCTCTGATTTTTCTGCACATTTAGATCTGTCAGATAGCCATCATCTTATGCCTGATTAACAGTGACATCCGTCATTCATGAGCGATTGATCACGAAGTATACTACGGAAGAATCACGGTATAGTCCCACGATTATCTGTTCGAATGCATCCGTATGAATAATGCTCAAATCGAGTCTTATGAGGCAATGACAGGTGCAAAAGCGACCTGCATGCTCACTTGAGATATAGAATACAAAAAGTTACACACAAGATTGTTGTGCGCACAACCAATACAAATAAATCAAGTTGAGTGGAAAATGACGGAAGGAGCCGCAATAATCAATATAATTATGATAATGAGGCCGAGAACGAAAATACCAAGGAATAATCCCTTAATATTGCGGTTTTTGATAGATGAGACAAAATCATGAGGAGATAGTTCTTTGAAGCAAAAGGAGTGAAATGCACGGGACAGATCAGAGAATCAGATGTCTTTCTGGAAACTGAGAATCTGTAATGTTTAGGGTTGTTTGATGTCAGTAAGTAGTCATAATGTAACTTCATTCTCTAGCTACTTTATTCATTTTAGGTGACGTCACATTGCAGTGCTTTATTTTCTGTTTCGATCAATCTATTCGAGTGCCATCTTTGTTTGTTCAGTCATGTTGCAATGGTCACTAGATATGTTATCTCAATATTTACTCTATTTCATTGATTTGAATTACAAAGAAACATTCATCCAGGATTTCGCGTATATCGATCATCTCATGAGATCTGGGTCGATCTCATTATGGGTTTCACATCGTGATTGAAAATTTTCAGGCAAAACAAAAAAAAAAGCAAGAAAGAAAAATTAAGAAATGGAACTAAACGCTCCAGATCAATGATCACGGTAAGAAGAACAACATTGCAGCACTGTTTGTTATACATATACCTCTCTTACAATCTCACAACTATTCTGCATTTCCCATACATTTGCTGAGACTGTGCAAACTTATCGCCAAATAGTGCCTTCAATCAATTATCTGTTTTTGTCAATTCCAACTCAAATGCTACCTACCGTGTAGTGAGCATTCGCTACCACAGGAAAAAAATGGAGGTAGAGTCTTTGATTGTGAATCTTAAATTTTGCTTTTATATACACACTTATGATATTTTGCAGTTGCACCTAAAACGGAGTGTTCGCTTGTTTCCCTGTCTCATTTGAGTTACGCCGTCTTGTCCTTGATCAGTAACAACTTTTCAGGCATGTTAAGGGTTATTTCTGGGCAAGGATCACCATATAGAAATGACTGCAAGGCAACACTCGTATAACACCAGCTTTCATATCATGATATTGCGGACTAAACTCAAGTTAACAGGAGGGGAAACCTCCAGATATACTATTATTATGTATTCATTTATTTATTTTTGGTGGGGGATGCGCGCATAACATACCTGTATAATATTTCACCACAACGGTTAGAAGGCTGAAAGGAAATACACATACAAAACAAAATCAAAAACACAGTCTATCATTGCTTTCTGAAGGAAGTTCAATCATTTCTCGTTCGGTTGTCACACTGTTATGAAATTATTTGTGACTTGAGTTTCCTGTGTTGTTTTTGTTGTTGTCTTTTGTACATCTAGTTGTTGGTTGACACCTTGTTTTCTTATAAAATATTCACTTGCATCTTTCCAGTATCTTTCCTTTCTCTACTGCGAAACGAACATAGTCATATGCGATATGATTTTAAATGAGAGTTCCAAAATTTAGTCGATGGGCGATGGTGAGGTTCAACTAATTTCCACACCATCCACTTCGTTGTGATAATTGTTTCCATGGCAACAATTATCATAATCCTTTAGCATACACATGAAAGCCAAAATCAAGATTACACTTATACTCTCATTTTCATCGGCAATGTTATCATAATTATCACCAGCAACAGCAACATGGTCTTTGATATCAGTTATCAAATGACTACCTGAGCTGAGTACCGTCATTACAGTAACTATCCCGTCCTTCACATGTCCTCATACGGTAACCATCTTCATCGGTTTTTTTTTCTTCACAATCATCACTGTCGCAACACTTCTTGTGGCACTCAAGCTTTCATTAGCACTTACCACATTTTTAAGGTGAAATTCGCAAATAATGTCATTGGTAAACGTTAGGAATATTCTTAAAGCCGTTAAACTCACACTGTGCCGTTATTGCCCTCCTCACAAGAAGCATGACGGAGAAAATAATTATTATGGCACTTTAAAAAAAGCGGAATCCTCTGTCCTCCGGTAGCGCGGAGGACAAGCTCGACACATGATGTAGTCCAGAATATCGCATTGTTCAACTTCATGATGTTATCAGGTATCGAATACTCACTATTGTTACGTCAAAACAAACAAACAAAGAAACAAACAAATAAAATGGTGTGAGGGATCCTTGACAACCCATGGGAGTTTTAGGTAGGGGAAGGGGTGAGTTTAAGCATACATACAGGAGCAAAGGTATGATCAGTCTTTCTGCTGTCACATGCGTGAAACGGCAGGTCTACACGGACTTGCATCATCGCACGCAGACCTCCGAACAATCATACAAATTGTGCGCTCAATCGGACACAAAGATAGATGGTGGGATGGAGACAGACATAGAGAAGGATAGATAGAGACAAGATTCACTTCAAAAGTTTCACTCACCCAAAATCTTGAGCATGTTTTCCTCCGTCTCAGTGTCGTAGTTGACAGCAGCTCCCGCGACGTCGTCATAGCTGGCGACAAGCCTGACTCCATCCTGCCGTGCGGAAGCACCAGCCTCAAGATCCCCTGGAGACGGGTCTGTCGTCAAGAAGAAAATGTAGTTCTTCCCCTCCATCACCTCGGCCCAGCACTGTTGTGGGTCGCCGAACCGCCCGACGCGGTAAACATGGGGGTAGTACGTCCTGTACTCGGCGGGGATATCCGCGGTCGGCAGCGCGGTCGCATTCTCGAACAGCTCGTAGCCCTTGTAGACGTCCGCCACGAGCACGTCGGCCGGATACGTGCCGTCCCACATCTGCTGTTCCCGCAGAACGCGAAGGACCGTGGCAGAGATGATGACGTCCGCCAGGGCTGTTCGCTCCTCCACTGATTTCGGCTCGAAGTTGACATGGAGCAGGATGCAACCTTCCGATGCCAGAAACAGACTCATCAGCACCATACCAAAGAGGCCTCGGGACGTTCTCCCCGACGAGCTCATAAAATTTCGCTTCCGCGATGCCATTGTCTTCCGATAATTTGCGTCCAAGGTACAGCTGTAAAACAAGTCCATGCACAATCAGGGATAAAAATAACAGAAATGAAAATGGTGCACTGAGTTACAAAGAGACTAAACTTGGTCTGCGGCACCTGCTCTGTGAACCTCCTATGGCAATCCCATAAATCCGCGGTACGCACTATGATGAAGTCAGAGAAATATAGAAATGCTGTCCATACATTCAGATAGTAAATAGAATCGTGATAAGGAATTTAGTTGGTAAGAGAGCACTATCTATTCCTTTTTATTTAATGAATGTTATCATTTCCCTCAGCAAGTAGACGACGAAGATACGCGAAACTTCGAGATTTCTTCACACCTTTAACAGTTTGGGTGAAATGCGGAAATTAATCACAGCAAGGCGTGTGCCAGTGTCTTAATCCCCTGAAAATCCATTCTCTTTATTTAATCCTCAAATGGGTTCAACTTCAGATTGTTGATGCAATCCACGTAAAGAAAACATAAAAGAAGAAGAAGCACTAATCAAGCCTGCATGGCCGATGCTTGCCCAAGCAGTACCAGGGAGCTTAGTAGTACGCTGCAAGACATCGACTCGACTAGTGGTAGGTACCTCGGACGATCCGATCCCCCTGGGCGCAAAACCTCTGTGAGCATTAAGCTTGTGTAGTGTGAGCTGTGTGCGTGCGTGTGGCTCGACGGTTACCCGAGAAGTGCACGAGCCTGGGCATAGTCTCACCGAGCGTTGCGTTGGTATAGAACTAATCTCCAGAATCGTCACATGAGTGCTTACATACAACTGGCCAGTAGCACCCTGTCTTACGTCCAGCAACTACTGTCAAATACTGTATGGCCCTCTGAACATACACTACAACCGCGCATGCGTCAGTGATCCTCTTCTTTCTTTCTTTCTTTCTTTCTTTCTTTCTTTCTTTCTTTCTTTTTTCTTTCTTTCTTTCTTTCTTTCTTTCTTTCTTTCTTCTTTCTGTCTTTGTTTCTCTCTTTTTTCTTTTTTTCTCTTTGTCCGGCTTTCTTTCTTTCTTTCTATCCAGTCCTCTTCCTTAATTATACCCATTTTCTTCCCCCCTTCCTATCCCCCATCTCTTCCTCTTTCCCAGTATTTTGTTTGCTTTTTTTTTATAGAATTACAAGCACTGAGCTGAAATATGAGCTCACAAAAAAGCTTGCGTCTTTAAAAGATACGTAGATGCTCTCCCTACTTGAAACATGCGAGATACTTTCGCGTTATGCGGGGGGTGAAAGAGCGGTACAATCACACACACACAAACAAACATTGAAAAGTCATTGTAAAGTTGACACTACGAGTACTTAAATTTTGAAATTGATGGAAATAGACTCCAGCTCTTTCTTTACTTCCCCTTGAGCAAGAGTAGAGCTCTTCCAATAGGCGTACATAAACAATGCGCAGAAAATAATATAGACCCCGCCATTACCTCATTCTATGAGCTTTAGATGTCAATGTACTCATGAGAAGTGAAAGTCAGGAGGATGTGCTTTTGATTATTACTCCGATAAGTTCCTAACCCTGCGATGACACAGAGATTACTCGTAATCACAAAACAAAGTATACATTTAAAAAAGATATCGTTATCTGTTGAAGCGACATGTACACCGGGGCTATACCGTCTTTCCTTTGGTGAGCATGCTTGGTGCATGAGAGCCTATAATTCACTGCACATGAAGATGGCAAGACTTGAATGTATTAAAGGGTCGGTCTATTTCCGTCGTTACATACGCTAATAAAATCACGAGAGAAGCGAGACCGGCCCTTTCCGGTCAGTCAATGGACTTTAATCCTTTAAGACTTCCCACTGACGTGTCAATTTCGATCGGTCTGGATTAGTTTAGGCTATTCGAATAGCCATTCCGAGATCGAGTAATCTTAACAGCAGTATAGGCCTATATACTACAGTTTTATTTCTTGCTTATTCAAAACTGTTGTTTGAGTTTTTCTCATTTTGTCCGTGCAGGAGAATTTAGCAACTTCGTGAGAATTTCAGTCAGTAGCAGGGAGTGATTTGATGTGATTTCCTCATCAAATTATCCGGAAGCAACGAGAAATAATGGATGGCGTAATCAGTTAAACACAATAAGACGACAACGGGATAGCAATGCGCTTCTGACATGTTTGAGAGCCTCTCTCAAAACAAGTTGTAATAAAATCAATGTAAACACTGGAAATCCGTGCAACAATGTTTCTTCTCGCCGACACTTCGAGATCGTGCCCATATGTATGTACTCTACCCGATGGAACGTTAAACAAAGCCATATCGATTACAATAGCTTCAAATCAAAACAAACACAAACTCTGCTCTCTGTTCGCTGGTGGTGTTTTGGTGCACGCCACAGTGCCAACGCAAAACAAAAGCCGTGCCCATAATCAACAGTCCTTCCTGGCGACCCACCTTATCGCACATCGAATCGGCTACCCGATACCGTCACATTACAAACCTCATCATGAATGATATAATGTACGTATAGAACCCAAGCCCCTCTTGCAATGTTACCTCATATTTGCAGGTAACTCGTCCCTCCCACAATCATTTAACCCTCCAAGACTGAAAGGCAATCCATGACAGAGATAATGACGACGACGGTATCATCATTAATTATGATAACAATAAAATAATAACGGTAGTAACATCGTCATAATTATAATTATGATACCAATGATTTTTTTTTCTTCTCAGCGAAAGACTTAGCATTTTCAGCAACCTCAGGTTCTGTTTCCCTCAAAGTATACAGTGTATAGTTTTGGTTGAGATGGGGTATTCAGATTACATTTTGCGACATGATTAGAAACTACTTATATAAAACATTAAAGAGCAAACCATTCGAAGAGGAATTAAAAGTTTATTTGAGGAAAATCGGTTTTGAAATTGTAGAGATATCAAAAAACAAAGTAACACCATAAGTGGTCCTAACAAAAGTTGGGACCCACCTTTTATAAGGACCACTACAGTCTTTGATTTTTTTCTTGATATTTCAGCCATTTCAAAAGCGATTTTCATCAAGGAAATTATGTTGAACGTGACTATAGTAACAAAAGGTGTCTGTTATCATCAAGATGATAGTATCGGTCATCGACAGGGATCAATAAATTGTTTTTATCTGGAAGGACCGACTTCAAACAATGCCGAGAAAATTATATTTTGTTGTAGTTTTAATGCATACATGATGTATATTCAGAGGTTTTGGTGCTGGCGTGTCTGACTTTAGTTTCCACAGCCACTGACACAATTGTTTATTTTTGTAAACGGCAAATAGGCCTATTAACACTCGAAACCACTACAGTCACGATTCTACACTTGAAAATGTGTCCTTTTCAACTCTCTCTGTGGTATTTATGATCTCGGAATGTTTAATGTTCACGCATTAATGTGTACCAGATCTCTCACAGAACAATACAACGAAGTGGTGCGTTATGGGCGCTGACGAAGGACAAAAATAAACCAAAACCAAAATACCTAAACGACGAGCGAAGAAATAAATCATGCAGTGATACAATACCTGTATATTACAGTCCTTCGACGTATACGATACCAAATTTCTCTTTGTGGATGTTCTTGTTTCGCTTGCTCCGCTGCATTCTTATCCGCTGAGAAATCTCGCCGCGACGGTAAGGAAGGGTATACTTTGACCTGTGTTTTAGCGATGCTGTTGAAGTACTGCAATGTCGAAGTCGTGGAATTTACTCGAAATGCTTGGAGAGAATGACCGTGAATAGAACGAAGATGGCAATTCTAGAATCTCGACCCTCCTCCTGTTCCCTCTGGTTTTTGGCTCTGCTGGAAGATGACAGAGAGTTCTTTGCTGATCTCCCGCTGCGCTGTCGTCTGGGGTGAAAGATGCACATCACAGCAGGTCAATTACACCAAGGAGGTACTAGGTAGTACCTCCTTGATAACACCAAACCATGGAGCCTCTCCAAATGGAAACGAAGAAAAAAAAAAGGCAAAAACAAACAAACTAAACAATATATATATATATATATATATATATATATATATATATATATATATATATATATATATATATGTAATGTACATACGTGGTGTGTGTGTGTGCTTTATGTGGGTGTTTATGTTCATGTGATTGCGACTTTTACTCGAGATAATTCGAAAGTCAATAATTACTACATACCGTATGGCGAGGTAGAAGGATGCAAAGTAGAAATCAAACATGACAAAACCATTGACCTGCCGTTTGATATCACAAAACATGAAGTGTAATGTGTAGGCCTATATATTGCTTGATATCTTTGATGAGATGAAAACGAATATATGTTTTTATTTGTTTTAACTGAAATCCGCCATCACAGCCTTGCTTGGCAGTGATGAAGGCATAGAGATTTTTTTTTTTTTTTTAAGTAACTTTCACTGGAAATCTACATGAATTAAAGGTGGCACACAATTTCCCCTCTCCTTAACCGCCCCATAAAAGTCTTCCCCTTAGATGAACACCTGAGTGTTTGTTTTAGGATGCGCTATGAGTTCACCGGGTTTAGCTGTGGTTTTGGAATGAGTGGAACACGAGATCTCTCTCGCGCATGCTGGGATGTCAGCTGCGTGTTCGACAAAAAGCAAAGCGTGTCAAGTTAAAGTGAGCCCTCAACGACTAAAGACGTCATAATAAAGCTCTGAGCGGAGTACATTTACCACTGTGGTACAACCAATTCGAAATTGAACAACGGATAGAAATAATACAGTACCGCGTATAGTACATGTACCAATGATCCGAAAGGGTCAATAAATGCTTTATTGTTTCCAAATGCTTTTGAAAGCAGACTACAAAACAACGACAATTATCAATCATACCAAAGTCTTCTTTCGTGAAGTTTGCTTACGGACCAAGCAAACTCTACGGCACCTGTCCAGGCAAACTCCATTGCTGAACCGCAACCATTAACAGCGGTAATGAGCACCTCATGACCATAAAACCGGCCATTCCAGAGAATTCTTTACATAATATAGGTCTTTGAACTTCATGGTTATTATCTCCCTCATTTCTATAAGGTAAGATGGGTAATTCTATTTTATGTGCTTGTTATTGTGATGCGTGTCGTTGTCATTGATAATGATTGATCATCAATCATTATTATTGCTAATTGAACTACACCCCCCTCTTTTTTTCGATTATTATGCGATTTTTATCCTCCACAAAGACCTGGACTGAAATTAAACATTTTGGTGAAATGGCCTTATAATCTTTGCAAAGTAAATAATTATGATAATCAACTTGGAGGTATTATGCAAAACACAGGGGAAATCGTTCTTGCCCTCAGCACATGTTAACGAATAGAACGATCAGGAACATAATGGTTACATTTTGGCTAAAATTGCGCCCATTGATTTGGACTAAATTGAGTTGATCGAAATCATGTTTGGAAATAACCTCTTCAATGAGAAAAGGCTGAACACTGCACAGGTCATGTTAGTGATAATGATTGCAGGGGCGGATCCAGGAATTTCGTAAAGAGGGGGCGCGTTTACAAAATTAAAGGGGGGGGCGCACGTACCCCTCCCTCATTTTTTTCTTTTTATTTCTCTTGTTTCAACAAAAAATAAAGGGGGGGGGGGCGTGCGCCGGTTGCGGTCCTCCCTGGATCCGCCCCTGGATTGTTAAGACACCACAAACAAGGACTGCCTTTTTACTCTCCCTCCATCAGCGTGAATCAATCAGTGTCTTGTCAATGCTTCGACAATTTTTACAACGTGGTTTATGTGCTTGATTTGCTCCTCCATTGCTCATTATGTTTTGATGCCGACTCAAATCAAGCGAATCAATATCAGACCTATTATCTTCGACAAATGTCTTTATGTTATCAGTGCTGCCATAGTAATGCTTGTTTTCCTGCCTATGCGAGTATTACTTAATGTTAAATACTACATCCTAATTATTATCTCACAATCTGTCCTTTTTTTTGGGGGGGGGATGGGAAGGGGGTGGTATCAGTGGAAAAAAATGCAATGCATGATTACTCTTATGGATAAAAGGTGGAAGATAACATTGAAACAAGTGAGAAAACTAGCATGAAGGTTAACTGCCATCATGAGAGAAATTCCAATTATCTGAAATGCCCTCGTGAACCTTCGTAATTCCTATGTTTGCAAAAGAAAAAGAAACTTCTGCGGTTTGTATACTATACTCAGTAGACGAGGCATATCTAGCATTTATTGCGCTTGATCAAACATCCAGCGAATAACGGGCTCGAATCATACGTCAGTCATGCTCGCAAAGTTTATTTTGGCGGCAAAATAAATAAATAAATAAATAAAAAATAAAAGAAAGATGGAGAGAAAGAAAAAGAAAAGCCGTCAAGAGTTACTCATCCAGTACAACAGACTCGAAGTGAATGTGAGTGCAAATAATGCATAGGGAGATATAAATGTGCTAATGAAACATGGCAGTCGATGAAGCTGTGTCAAGGGTATTGTGGCTAACGGATTATGAAGGCCGGATTCTCTTCAGTAATATCGCGCTAACTTGGCATAGAATTTATAATGGCTTCTAATCTGCTATGATGCGATTTAATTCATTCGATGTATTCCTCCCCCTGTTCTATCCCTCGCTCCCTCCACATAGTGATTCGTGGTGTAAGTACAATTTTGCGTAGAGAGAGGACAGCGAGAAGGGAGGGGGGGGGGGGGGAGAGCTAGAGATCCATGACACCCTCCCCCCCCCCTTCTTTGACTTGTGTGTGTATAGGCCAATTTGTGTGTGTACATGTGTGTGGGGGTGTGTAGGGGGAAGGGTGGTTATTGGTCCTGTCACGCTACTTCAACCCTCTCCGCCATCCACCAAACTCAAACAGGGAGAGTGAAGACTCTTCTATTATGAGAAACATGTGTAACACAGGGTGAGCCACGCTGTCCTTCTACGAAATCGTATGTTGCCGATTTTCGAGGTCAAGTCCAATTATTTCCGGACTTGATTGAGATGGACGTTTGCAAAATAAAACCACATTACCCACATTCAGCCTCCCTCCGTGACAGACACGCGCAGTGGAATCAGTAACAAATATTTCAGTAAACTGTAGATTGCTGATTAATTCCATACCTTCACTTCATTTCCAAACTAATTCGTAACTATTGTAAGGAATGCAGAGGAAATCCGTAAAGCTGTGGTTGACAGAATGCACGACCTATAGCGAGAACTGCTGTGTTTTGAAAGGTTATCATCATCATCATCATCACCACTACCATCATCAACGACAGCCAAAAAAAAATATAGATAAATGAATATACCAGATAACTAAATAAAGAACATGACTAAATGAACATACCCAGCGATTTACTACGTTAGTAAATAGTTCAGTATGCATACCACACTGTGCTAAGTGGCAATCACCAGAAATTGCTACTTGTGCTTTTTAATAGTGCAAGTGCGTATTAGGTACGTTTGACTACGATTATATTAAAAAAAAAAAGAGAGACAAAATACATGTATGTATGTTGAAGGGTAAACACTCATTACTCTTTCTACGGTTGTATATCCATCGTTTGGGGGGTATTTGAGAGTATATAATAATACACTCTACGTTGACATACATGTAAAGCAGCGAGAACACAGACAAGTCGCATCATCAGCACATCTGGTATACAATGAATAATGACAATTGCGTACGACTCGAGTTTTTGATGACTATACATGCACCACGTACAAACATATTTATTCAACTCAATATAAGACCACATAATTTATCATCCCATGTACATTTCTCCATCTCAACACGGCACATTCGTATCAAGTGTAACACATTGACAACCAAAGGACCTAAACCATACAAGACTTATTATTTCGAAAGAGTTTCCATTCAGCTGTTTGTAGACTGCCACGGTACTTGAAAAGAAAGGCAAAAATACAAAAACAAAAACAATAGTTTGATAAATCTCATTATAAAATTCCATTGCACAATAATGAAACATGAAGATACCAAAGAGGAATAGGGTTTACAGAGAGAAAAAAAACAAAAAAAAAACAAAACTGCTTATGATCTAAAGGGACATTTTCTTTTCTTCTCACAGATGTCTGAATGTCCTGATAGTGCATGTAGTTGATAAAGCAAAGGTATGGCAAACATGGACATAGCTTTATTTATTTATTTCTTAACCCCTAGCAAGTCGCTTAACTGCTTAAATGGCAACACTCTATTGCCTATATTTGAACTACAATGCGCACAACTACCGTCGTGCCATTCCATACTTCATGGGTAATCCCACCCCTAACATTATTCTGCAACGCGATGCCCGCCCCACTTGCTATAGAGCTCTTTAGCTCCGTCTCTCCTTCCGCTTCGTCTTCACACAGTCATGTGCACTGCCATCTGGTGAAACTGAAAACCTTTGAGTTGCTTCAGCATCAGGTTCTCGTGCGTGATGCTGTAAAACGCACTATCATTTGTACATAGATATCCTACCAATAGCCAATCTTTATAAACGGATACAGTTGCATAACTAATGCTTATTCTAATTCACTTGTCGCCTTTTTACAACAAAATGCAATGTAAAGTCTGAAGTATCTTTTGAAACACACAAGTACATAAGCTATGGACCAAGGGGCCTGTGGCAGCTACTCTACACTTTGGCTCTTAAAAAAAAAGAAGAAGAAGAAGAAGAAAACTAAAGTAATGCAAGAAAACCCATGAAATTAGAGGGCTCCAGCCCAAGTTTCTTTATGTGGAAGGGGGGTAAGGTGCGTTGAACCCCTTGGTTAACCCGACCAACCACGAGCGCTTTCCCTCCCCCGCTATAAAATGTTCCACGGTCCTGTTTTTATGCTTCTAAGTGTGCAGAGAAACATTCATTCATTATGTCATGCTCAGCTGACAATACACTGTTCCTCTTCTGTTACTTGTTACTTCAGGTTTCAATTTTCTTTCTGGCGAAAAATAAAAATGACCAGCTGCGTGTGGTAACCAAACAGTACAACCATCTCCCTCTCGGCCTATCCGCAACAACTGCAATAATAAAAGCTATTTTACGTACAATCACATGCCCTAAGCAGTCACTTTGGAACTACAAAGTATGAGCGTTCATGAGGTATTTTCTTGGGTAATCAAAGCTGTGTCAATACATTGACACTACAAGGAATAACTGACTTGCTTTATATGCTACCCTTCATTCACATCATAAACAGCCTCTATGCAGATGAATGGGTACTCCAATGTACTTTGTTATTTCTGTTTTGTGCAAGCATGCAAATAAGATAAACAGCTCTCTTTTCACTGACTTTACATATACAGAACACAAATACTAGTACAACTATGCTCATAGCTATATATATATTTATATACGTATATGTACATTGCCACAACACTTAAAAAGCCTAATCATGATACGTAATTGAAGATAGCATGGCACTCTTTCCAGACACAGCTAAGCAAATGAAGTGATGTAATGCAGCTGCTATACCTAAAATGTTTCATAATATCTATTCGTGGTTTGAATTAAATCAATAATCACCACACCCCACAGATATCACGTAATACCAAAGATAATTTCCAAGCAACCATCTTTTCATTTGATGATATTGCAAAGTGCACTGTGAATCATATCGTTGATGTACACTGAGAGAAGAAGTATATTTATGAAATATTTTGATTGAAATAACAATTAATGCTGAATGTACAAATGAATCTTCTTGGGCCATGTTTGATGAAGAGTTATAATTGATTATATAGTTGATTTCTACAGTAAGTCTACGGCAGCCTGTGTGGTAAGGAAATTTATAATCGATTATATCTTTTGATTAAAAGGGGCCTTGGATTGGCAACATACATTATATTATTACTGAGTAACCACAAATAAGTCTATCACTGTAATCCAATACAGGTAGTGGACACTGACCAAACTAGTACTCAAATGGAACCAGAATGCTTTGGTTTAGAAAACAAACAAACAGTTAAAGGATAGTGAGGGTACCACTGGGCAGCGACGATATCAATGCCATTACAGCAACTTATGAGGTACACATCTTGCCAGTCAGTATAACTAAATACTGACTTTCAGTTTCAAAACAGTCCTTGTGCAATTATATTAATATAAACTGCCTTTCAGCCTAAAAAAACAAAGTGCGATGTAAATAAGTGACGAAACATACTTTTTTTAAAATTTTGATTCTCAGTGATATGAAACAGTACAAGCTGGCATTACTAATTTGACAACACAAATGGCTACAATGAATGCATACTGCAATACAAGCGAAATAAAACTGGAAATGTTAATATAAATTACCAATATCTTCTGAAGCCTCTCCATCACACCAAAAAATAAGTCTCACAGTACCTTTACTGGCTATAAGGTATACTTTGGAGAACTAACTGTAATCATGTGACACTCCACATCAGCCATGTCATGCTACATACTTACTTAATATTTATAACATTTCCGTACAAATCTGAGACACAACTAAATGTGTAATGTATGAGAGTATTGAACTGAATACAGACATACACACCTACACACATCCATAGCATAGGTTAGTATGGCCAGTATGTGAATGTAAGTAATGAAATCTACTCGTAACTTGTCAAACTGCCTAAGATTTTGACTTGTAATGTGACGCACAATGAAAGACACTTAAATGATCTCTTAACCCGTAGCCTTCACAATATGGAAACTCTGCAGATTCGGTATTCAGCATATCAAACTCCCAAAGGCAACAGATTAAATGTCCCTCTACCTGCAAGCTAAAAACCCCTCTGCAAAGCATGGTATTATGCAGCTATTGAGTACTATGATGAAGCATTTGTTTGACTGCAAAACAATGGTTTTTAACTGCAGTACTATTAACACCTACAATGCACTGCTTTAATTTTCACTTGTATTCATGCATTTGCCAGACATTTTACAAATTATGTGGCTGAAAATTTATCAGAATTTTTCCATTCTTTTCTGGCATGTCATGTGGATGATGGCAACATCATGACACAATCTCTGCAAAAAGAAAATGAATCATCACAACAAATGTCAAGTGAGTTCAAACACTGAAATGCGATAATATGAGTAGTGAGTTTGTATCTCGCAACACAAGTTTGAAACATGCAATGGGGCATCCACATGATTGCATAATTAGACAAAATTATTTAAGTTCACACCTGCACTGCAGTGTCACCCATGCGCACCAGATATATGAGTGTGTCTGCTTCTATGCATACAAGCAAATACTAATTATGTATTTATCTCATGTTTGTGATTCCTGTCATAAGTCCTTAGCGTGATCTATTCAGGGCATATCTGCATACTATGAAAAGTGTCACATGTGTACAAGATGCCAAGTAAAAGCAATGCCATGGCAACATAACAAAGCATTCTCAGGTGCTTACATTAAAGAGGGAAATAAACAAACCCTACACTTGGCATCAAAGATTGATAATGCAGGAAGGCAATCGTTCAGTGCTATTGGAGTAAGTGACTATTTTGAAAATACTAATTTATCATGGTTGCTTTTTCATAACTCGAACCCTGCCCATGATCTAAACTAGATAAGGTTACATATGACATCGTACAATTTCTACATTTTGAAATATGAAAATATTACATTTGTTCATGAAATAGGATTATTAAACATGCTTTATAAATGACATGATGATCACTACGTCAGCTGATTCATAGCCACATTGCTGCTAGTAGAATTTCTGGTCACTGCTCATCATTCTGACCACATGATATCATCTTCTCTCTCATTCGCTCTTCAGAGGTCAAAGATCACTTGCCCCCTCCGAATAAGGACAGGACGATGAGGAATATGTAGACGATGTCCACGTAGAGGTTGAGGGCGCCGTAGATGTATTCCTCTGGGCTCAGCTCATAGCGGCGGCCTCCGATAAGGAGCTGGGTGTCATACGCCAGGAACTGTAACAAGTTTAACAAAAGACAGGTAGCGGTGGACAATACAGTGAAACTCTGGATAGGTGCACATAAGAAATATATGAAATTTGAGTTTTAAATCCTCATGTGGCTTGAAATACATTATACATGATTATGTATGATTATGTATTAGGTGTATTGTTATACTTGCTACATTGTTATACTTCTTGTTGTTACTGCAGTAGGACCTCAATCATCCTGATTCTCTGTTAGCCAGGGACATGTACAGTGTATCCCTGCACTTTCAGTGCCAAATCTCACTCAAAACAAATACATGTTCAACCATTACTGCGTGAATACATGACAGGACATATTCCAATCATCACAGTAGACTATAACTTTTATGTCAGTTTGAGACTGAGATGATGTCAAAGACTGGTGCCGCACTTGTCACTGGTACTGAGTACACAGCAGTGCTTACAGTACAATGCATAGGCAGTATTTGATGAGTCGCAATATCGATCTCATTGTCGGCCAATATAAATTGTACTCCCCCCAAAAAAACAACAAACAAACAAACAAACAAATGCCTCAGGCACCCTTTGGGGCAGAGCCAGGAGAAACAGAGAATTTATAGCCTCGTAGTTTGACTTCTTGGAGCTGGTCTTCATCAGAGGTATTGTACTTTTGATCTAATAAGATTTTCGTCAGTAATATCTCATTGTGAATTCGTTGTGAAGGTTATACTTACCAAACAGAAGAGGACAGCAGCAAGCCAGGCATACACAGTGTAGAGAATCTGCAGAAGAACAGGGTTTAAAAAAAAAGTCATTATCGTGTGTGTATACGTGTATGTGTATATTTTTACATACCGGCCCTTCCCCCTCACCAAACACTTACAATCAATACTGAAGTCAAAAGTACCACGGCCCTGTTTCATAAAGCTGTTCGTAAAGTTACGAACAACTTACGAACGACTGGTAATCAGTTCTGATGTGCTATACCTATCAGAATTTCCATAATTCAGCACAAGAACTGATCACCAGTTGCTCGTAAGTCGTTCATAACTTAACGAATAGCTTTATGAAATGCCACCCCCCCCCCACCCCCCCCCCCCCCCACCCCCCCAGGTAGGGCAGGACTCGACGTTAACTTTTTTGTCTGGTGACCCATAGGGGCCACAAAAATCTTTAAATCTAAAGTTTTGGTGGCCCAGAAAAGAAATGTAAAGGCCCAAAATCAACAGAAACACAACAACTCATTTTTAATCCTAAGTGCTCGATCAGGCCACCACAAGATAGTATTTTTGGAAATTTGGTGGAATGACATCAATTCTTAGTGTCCGTGCCCTGGGCCACTGCTAATGTTGAGCCCTGCGGTAGGTGCATATGATCGAACAATATTTGGCTTGAATAAACTTTCCATGACCACTGTATATCATGTGGATATACTTGTATATCCCCTTACTGTACATATCACATTATCTATCATGTACTTGACATCATGTTACACATCAAAAAGCACTGAATCTGGTAGAGAGTGCACAGTACGGTGTATCACATGGATACTCATCAAAACACCCAAACATACACCAAACAAAGAGTTGTGACAGAGGGTTCTTGGTGTTGCAACCAAAGATGTGCCCAAAAAAGAAAGAAAGAAAGAAAGATAGAAGAAAAAACTAACCAAAACATAATGTCATATGGGGGGAGGTATCTCAGTGTATTGTTGTTTACCAATGAAAATGCAAATGTTGAGCAAATACAGCAAAACCTGTCTATAGCGGCCATTCAAAGGAAACAACGAAAATGGCCACGAATAGACAAGTAGTCACTACAGACAGGTCATGGCCATTTTGAATATCAGTAAAGCATCTATTCACAGCGGCATTACTGAAGTCTAGATTTAGTGAAGTGACTGGTAAAACGGCTTTTCACAGCGAAGAGCTGCGTTTGCCAATCATGTCTGTGTGATTGTGACCGAGCTTGAACTCTGTAGAATTCACGCAATGAACGTAAAAGCCAACATACTCATGGCTTTGGGGCTGCTATATGCAGTAAGATGTTCACCACGGGATACAAAATGAGTGGCCACTGGTCCCGTTAGGAAGGTGACCACCCTTTAAAGGGTCTATTATATATTAAAGGGTCTATAAGCAGGTGGCCACTAAGACAGGTTTGATTGTAACCCTTATGACAAAAAACAAAACACACTCACTCAATTTAGGAAAAAGATAAGTATATAAGTAAATAAATGAATTTATATAATAATAATTGAATTAACAAATTTTATATAAGTTATATAAGTTGATATGCTTTGTACTTTGCATTTGTTGGATGGCTCTCACTTTTATTTTTTTATCTTTTTTTCTTTTAGCCACATCTTTGTACACCAGGTTTAGGGCTCCCTGCTTGTTCAGCCCCCTCTACCTTTCATTTATGCTGTGGCTATTTAACACTTTTCCTATTTTCTATTCTCCTGTTATTCCTTATCTCCTTTGATCTTGCCTCCCTATTCATCTTTATCCTTCACAGGTTGCCCCCTATGATCTGTAGGATCATCACTGGCCCACCTCTGCCTTTTGTTTGTTCACCCCCTTGATTTAATCCCCTTCCCTTTAATACCAATTTTTGGCTCCCTGCCTTTGACTTCTAACCCACCCCTTTTGTTTTCATTGTTCCTTGTCCCCAGCCTCCTCAGACTGTGCTTGTTGCGTGTCATCCATTATATTCTATGTGATTGCTTTCCCTGCCTGTTTGTCATTTTGCCTCTGATGAAGATTCTGTTAGGATTGAAAGCTCAGGCCCCTTTTTACTCCTTCCAAATGAACAAACAGTGAAAACAAATGAATGTGAATAAATAATTTTCAACATAAATGAATTAAAAATTAATCAATCCCTAACTAGTACATGAATACATAAATAAAACAAATAAATACATAACTAACTTATTACCTAAATTAACTAATGAACTAACTAATACTTACTAACAAACTAACAAACAAACAAACTAACTAAATCAATAAATATATAAATGAATGAATATAAACAAACAAGGACAGCCAGTTATTTGCATTGATGCAAAACACTGGCCCTACCTGAAGGAGGTTTTCTGTGACCGTTAATCATTGGACAAGTGGTTTCAGGGTATCAACGCACTCTGCCGTAAAAAAAGCATGCTAGTTGCTGCTGACACAGGTCTGTAGAACAGGGCTACATTGTATTTACAGCAGCTAGGGGGTTGAGGGTTAACCCATTCTGCACTGGAACCTGGTGGCCTGTGTATTGAGCATTTCAGAATTCAGTATGGAATGGGTTAAATGGGATAGAGGGAGGAAGAGGGGGTCCATCCCTGGAGTGTTTGGGAACTCACCCTGCTGTATGTGAAGATGGCGATGAAGCCAAAAAGGAAGAGGGAGAGACTGAAGATGAAGAGGAATCCTCCACAGGTCGTGAAGTCAAATCGCGTCTGGATGGCAAACAGTGACACACCAAGGGTGATCCCCTTCAATGGCAAAGACCAGAAAAAAACAAACAAACAAATAAAGTTACTAGATGTAACTACAAACGAGGAAAGAAATTGCAAAAATACAGGGTAGGAATGTCATTCTCACATTAAAAATTTCTTCCTCACGCTGATCAGTACCAACATTCTCTGCTAACATATATATTTTATTTGTACATGTTCAAAAGTTGATAAATGCAAGCAAAAAACAGGCCCCTTCATGGTATGTTTCATCACGAATACAATTTGCTTCAGAGTTGAAATTTTCTTAGGAGTATGCGTTGAGCTAATCTGGACCTGTTTAAAATACGTATGTGGCTGGTCAGAAGGCAATGACACTCAATTTTTATCTATTCCTTTTTTTTGGGGGGGGGGGGGGTGGGCTGTCGGTCCTTGACACACACAAAAAAAGAAGTACATAGAACAGTTAGGATCCATGAGTAAAGATTCAACACACACTTACAGCACAGATGCCCATGGCGATCAAAACGATGTTCCCACCATTGACATAGTAAAAGCTGAAATGAATAAATGAATGAATGATACAATGAATACCTGAAAAACAAACATACAGACACTGTACACACCACAGCTTCAAGGAATGTGTTTTGACAAATTTCGGACGTAACAAGGACTGGCTGCATTGTTTCCCTCTCTTGCAATTTAAATGTAAAAGTGGAAATTTTTGCGCATTTCGCGCAACCAGATGCTAGCACGAAAATAAAAGCTAACAAATATTTTTCCACGCCATATTTTCCAGTAGTTAATGTCCTGATTCCGCAGAATTAAGAACACACAAAATCCATCTTACCAGGCCGAGCATGAAAAATTACTTGCGCAAAAATATCCACTTTTTACAGTATGACACAAATAAACAAGGAGCACGTGAGGTCAAGCATTCTGGAAAACAGTCACATGACTAAGACAAATTAAGAGTTGTATCATTTTATTACAATTTTTACTTTATATCCATTGTTAATAGGATTTCACATGGTAGAGTAAAACAACAAACAAACAACAACATAATCCTTTTCATTTAGAGCCTTTGTTGTCAATTCATAATTATTTGTTTTAATTAAATAACTTTCCGAAGAATCCAAATTGCTAAATCTACAACTGATTCTGAAATTGGCAATGCATTAGAGACAACTCATTTTTCTGTTTTCTCTCTCAAATTGACAACTTATTTTGTTGTCACAGAACACCCAGAACACCCGGCCACAGAACACCCAAAAATGCCCGGCCTAGTTAGGGTTAAAGTAATGTAACAAATTCAACCCAATTTTTCTCTCAGTGATAAAAGATATGCCATGACATTCAGAGCTGAGCCTATTCATCGAGGAGAGGATATTTTCTGCAGCAATCTGCCTAGGACTTGATGAGTCAAAAACAGGCAACAAAATGCCACGAAGAGTAATTTGTTGTCTTGTGTCCGACTTTGTCAGATTTTCCATGGAACACTGTGCATACATTTATTCACCTCTGTCATCGTTGCAAATTCCAACTTTCTTAAATATACCACATACATATATCATCATTTTACATACATATACTGCAAAAATGGAAATTTTCAGTGTTGAAATTTTCGCGCATTTCGCGCAACCAGAAACTAGCGAGAAAATAAAAGCACACGAATATTTTTGCATGCCATGATATGTTCCAGTGGTTGATGTCTTGATTCCGTGAAAATAAAAACACGCCAAACTCTTCTCCCCCGGCCAAGCGCGAAAAATTAGTCGCGCAAAAATAATCACTTTTACAGTATATACTGGAAAGTTCCACTGTAAATTCTGCTCTTAAAGCGGTGTTTGCCTTGCAAGAATTTTCTATGATGATTGCACAGTCAACTCACCTGGCAATGGTGCCCGTCATGTACGACAGACAGAGAGTCTACACAAATACAAGAGGAATACAAGCAAGAAATCATTTTTTGCATTCATCTCATCTGTTTGATCTTTTTTTTTTCATTAGTGTTTCCTTCATCATTCAAAGATTTTCAAGTAACAGCAAGTACCATTAGCTTTGTTGATATTCTACTTGCATTGTACTATAATTTCAAATACGAAAGGAAAACAAACATGAAATTAATATTTTATTTTCCTGCCATCTATTTAATCTACAATCAAGGTTGTATTTCATTGCTTTTAATCATGTTTCTTTCAATGCCCAAGAGCCCATTGGCAATGGGTACCAATTGCCATGTCGTTTTTCTATCTGTATTGTATTGGGATGTCCACTACATGGGTATTCCACAACGTTGGCATTTTGTTGTCTGCTGCTAAAAAAGTTGGCAGTTACCATGTCAACTACAAGTACATTGGTCCTGAAATGAAAACAAATCCACTGATTCAGGAACAATACAGCATTTTACAGCACCGCAATGGTCCCTTTCACATTATTACACATCAATTGCAGTACTATGCACAGAAGAAGGGCTATCTTTGACTGTGACTGCCACTGTGCACACATTCATGAGCTTTTCAGATATCTATGTGCAGACCTCTCAACTTTTCTCACTTAAAAATACAGATGATTTGGTTCAAAAAGTAGGACAGAAAGAGCAGTTCCCATAGATCTGTAGAGTAAAATTATCAAGAAAAATAGGAAACTGCTAGTGATATCAGAGCTGGGAATGGTCAAAATTCATATTCTTTCCTCCAAGTTCAGAATGGTTGGGAGGTGAACATGTATCTATCCATTTTAATATCAATCCATATATCTATCCATCTATCTATCATGCTACTAATATTAAGAAACATACAATTTATATCACAGCTATGTGTAGGTAGATAAATAAATGATAGAGGAATAGATAGATACAGATAGATAGATAGATAGATAGATAGATAGATACAGATAGATAGATAGATACATACATACATACATACATACATATATACATATATACATATCAAAAGGGGATAGAATATGCAAACAGATCAAACAAATAAATATATTAAAGGTAAATAATCTATCAAGATGAATTAAAAAAATCCCACTTGAATATTCAGTGAACTAGAATAATTCCACTTGAACTATAGTTTGAAAGACAAATATCTACATGTTGAGTGGAGAACACTTACAAACAACATGAGAGCAATCAAATTTCCTGGGTAGTTCCTTCGCACATTTGAGCAGCAGACCAGAGAGAAGTACATTATGATGAAGGCCGCACTGCATGTTGGAATGAAGACAAAAACACACATTAGTATCATTAAAAAGCACTTTTCTATTTACACATTTAATGATTACGCAAACATGAGTAAAGCACAATACTTCTGAGATTTGATCGATTCATAGCAAATAACAGAGATCATATTTCTTAAAATAATTCACAATTGGATACATACACTTGTAATTTGTATGTTTAGGTGAAGTTTGACTATAAATGTTAATACACATCTACATAAAGTGCACTGACATTTAACCCTGACCTTCATCAATATCACTTTATGACAACGATTGTCCATCCACTTTTATCCTTCCCTCAAAATCATAATATCAGTGTCAGTGGATGCTAATATAAAAAATTAGAGCTTGCCAGGAAAAGGCATTCTTAACCACATTTAAGTGACATTTTGACCTCTCGACATGAGGGAAGACCCAAATTTAATTTAAATAGTGCACATACATGTATATTTCATGTGTCATACATGATATAATAATCACAAAACACCACAGGATTTTCCTGAAATCCTATCAATGAGATCTGTGGCAGATGGACAAACAAAACATACAACAAGGCAAGTGCCAAAATGTGTCTCGCCTATTCGCGTAGAAGAAATTAATGTTTTTCTAAATCCCGGAAGTTCATCGACCCTACCTATGACTCTTGACCTTGTGGTGACCTTCAACTCCCCAAGGGACATTTACCAGCCAAGTTCGGTCACAAAGGGACATATGGATCAAAAGTTATGAGGCATAATTAAACGCGCTATACAAAATTAACATTGGGCCCCAAAAGTTTGTTGACCCCTGTCTGTGACCTTTGACCTTGTTATGACCTTCAACTCCCCAAGGGACAACTACCATCCAAGTTTGGTCACAAACGGACAGATACACCACAAGTTATAAGCCATAATTGAAACGCGCCCTTAAAACTTAACATTGGGCCCTAAAAGTTCATTGACCCCTGTCTGTGACCTTTGACCTTGAGGTGACCTTCATTTTGGTTTAACGTGTAACTTTGTATAACCACTCTTCCCTCCAAGTTTGATTGAAATTAAAGTCCTCAGTAGAGAGTTATTCAAGTTTTTGTAGCGTTATGGACAGATGATGGACGGAGGGACGACGGACGGACAGACGCCGCAGGCGATCCCTTTCTCCCCTCACCTCCGGTGGGCTCGACAAAAACATAATGCTTCTAGCACACTTTGAATGTGGAGGCAAAAAAAATAAATAAATAAAAAAAAAAATCTACCTTCATGCACGCAACCATACAGAAAATATTTTAAAATAATATGAGCAAATATAGTATAATAAACCCTTTTAATACAATAATGATATACATGTATCTGCAGCTTTGTGTGCATTTATATGCACCTTTGATCTTTACTTGGCATAATTACCAATGTTTGCTTTCAGAATTTCTTCGAAACAGTAAATTGGATGACAAAGTGCTGTTGGTAGAATGATGGACTCAATATATCATTCCTTATCATTCCACCAGTTATAGACCTATAAAAGCAGAGTTAATGTCAATGCATGTCTGACACAATAGAATGCATGTTTATGTTCAAATATGGCTAGAAGGTTGTGTGGAGAAAGGGGGGGGGGGGAGATGCTGGAAGTTACTTCCCACACATGTCTGTTGTATGTGATGAATACAACACTGCACATAGTTTTTGTTCTGCTTATTTTCTGTTCACACTTATGTCTTGTTATACCTGGATCGTTATATGGTCACTTCCAAAACAAAACAGATGTGCAGACACAGAAATGGTATTAGCAGAAGATACATACAGAATTGGATAACTTACTAAGAACACCAGTAGAGCCAACTGTTGCTCTGGACAAATATCCGCACAGGATCACTGCAAGTATGAACAGAGGAAGTGGGGAGAAAAATAAAAAAATAGGCAGAAGTTACCTTTATGATTGAGAGGAGGCACAAAAGAGAGGACAGAATGACACTGTGAACTGGATTCCCATAGTACACAGCACTTTACACCAGTCACTGAGCTTGAAAATTTTAAAACAGCTTGGCTGCTATAACATGACAACCAAATAAGCATGACAACCAAATAAGCGTCACAACATTCACGGCAAGTGAATGAAACCACTGTAGGAATGAGCTGAATGTGCATTAGACTTGCAGTGCAGTAGTATGCTTATTTGGTCCTCAAGTTTTCTACCCCGTCTGGCCACACTGTATGAGTTAATTGCTCAAATACATAAGATAAAAAACAACTTGACAGAATATGATATTTGAGGTTTCTGTTAATTGAAGCACTTCAATAAATCTATACTTCTTACACTGGTACAATGCAAGAAAAGCATTATCTAACCAAACATGCATGGTACACATGTGGTCATCTTTTGTTATATTTGCAGCTAACGACTTCTCCTTCTACGATCCCTCATGTGACTGGTGCTAACAATTTGCGTTTACTGTTCATGTATGGAAATGCAGAATGGAAGTCAATCTGCTGTAATATAAGTCCAATTGATATGAATGCATATTCTGTGTTTATATTAAACCTCTCACTCAAGTGCTACATGGCATCATTACTGGTCAAGTGGTGCTTCTGGGGAGAATCCACAGATGCATCCAAAGTGTAAAGTCATGTTCATTTTTATACACTTCCGCAAAACTGTCAACCACATATTCCATTGTAGTCTGTTGAGTTTCATTACTAGTGATCCCTTGTGTGCTCTGAGTGCTGTTAGCACAGAAAACTCCATGTAGCATTATGGACACTGTCCAAAGTCCCTAGCACAGAAAGGGTTAATGCATCAAGTAGGATATATATCCTGTTCTGCTGCCTACACATGAAAAAAAAAAAAGGAACATAATAATATAATATACAAATATTGACTGCTATGAGGGGCACAGTTAAAATTATGGGCCCGAGGTGATGTGAAAACCAGAACTATGCCCGAAGCGAAGCTGAGGGCATAGTTACGTTTTTTACATCACCGAGGGCCTACAACAGTACATAATTTTAACTGTGCCCCAAATGTCAAGCTGTCATTATTTGTTTTTATATACCGAAAATATAGATTCTTCTTATCTGATTGGTTAAAAGGTTACCTGAACTGAGCCCAAAACGGATTGCCTGCATGGTCTCTTTGCAGTACAATTCACCATTCTGTTGACGTGCGCCACAATAGAACTTCCCGATGATATCATCCAGGTCAGAATTTGGCAGTGCAACTACCATTGCCAAATCCATACCAGTAAGCTTCAAGTAATCTTCAAACACCTTCACCGCGAACTTCTCTTGTTGCATAGTACTCTTGCTAGCAGTGGCATCCATTACTGCTTTGAGTTCCTCATCATCCACTAGGTGAAATCTCTGATTTTCAGCCACGTTCTCACTATTTTGACAGTCTGTAAACAAATGCGCTACTACCGTGAACTGGCGATCACGAAGGTCGATAGTCTGCGAACGCGAATGAAAAGTCAAATTCATCGCGACCTGTGACCGCTAGTCTCTTTTACAGCACGCTGATCAAATGTGCGGCGGTCATATCATTGGTGCGTACATATGAGCGATCTATGTGTACGGGGTCGCGACTGTCTCCAAACCTATTTACAGGGCACAGTTGATTTACTGTGCCCCGGCCCCGGGCACAGTAAATCAAAAATGGGCCACAGCTATTTTCATGACTCCACTTTTAACCAATCAGATGAGAGGATTCTATATATGAGGTATATAACATAAGATATGATACTGACATGGCTCCCTTTGGGGTGCAGGTACACATGTATGCAATACAGAAGAGCCAAAATGACTGAGGTCTCTTTTTTCCTGCTGTTTGAGCCTCTTTTTTTTCCGTCACGGGCACAACAATGTCAAAAGTGACCGAGGCCCATCCTTAAAATAATACTCACACGTAGTAAAAGATGCACACAATCCCAAACGTGATGGTCAACTGTATGAACAGGATGAAATACACCTGCAACCAAAACGAAAGATGAGAAAATCATGTATCTCCAAGTTGTGTAGGTGTAGATTGATTAGTACTTTGTTTAGATTCCCCCTTGCTACAATGAAACAGGACCTCCAGAGGATATACCACACAAAAACATTTTTTTTTTCTTTACTACAAAGAAGGGGGTGAGAGAGACTCCTGTGATGTATGGCTACTACTAAAGCAGAGACTCCAACTCTCCCGTTTTCGACGGGAGATCTCCCGCCGAAAGTCCATTTTTGCAAAATCTCCCGTTCTCCCGCTTGAGATTTTGATTTCTCCCGCCCTGGCTCTGTGTCTCCCGGTGGAAAGGATTTCTTACTTATTGCTATCGTATGTTGAAAAAATAAGCCTTAGATAGCACCAGAAAACATGTAGAACCCTAGGAATTTTGCGCTTCGCACACATCAACTTGGAGTCTCCCGTTTGCTAGGGGTTTCGGGCGGGAGAATCTCCAGATCAGAAGGTGATTGGGGTTGGAGTCTCTGCTAAAGCAATCTCTACAAACTGGTATTTATTAAATAACCAAGTCTTCAATCAATAGCTCGCGACTGTGATGTGGTGTCTTTGTCTTTGCTCTTTACACCTTACATGTTCACACTGCAACATCAAACATAAATGAGGTATGAAACTCGTCACTTTAAGACGAGTTAGGTGATACGCTGGGGGGTCATCAAATGTCGGTCACACCTGATCGACAAAGAAAAGGATGTAATATATAGCAAATTGAAGTTGAATTGAGATACATTTGTCAAGTTGAGTTCTTTGTACATTACAGTAATTCAGATCAAATTCAGATCAAAATTCTGTCAAAAAGTGAAAGTGAAATTACCTCCATTAAAAAACAAGAGACCCGCGGGTCTAGCGCTCACCTGAGTATCGCAAGTTCACCTTTCATGCAGTCACTAATCTAAATTATTCACAGCTCTACCAAAATTTGACCAGGCATTCTAAAGTAGAAGATGAAAATATACAATAAGGGCAAATTTTTAAAGACTCCTTAATTTGGGGGGATTGGGGCCCCCTGGGGCCCTCTGGGTGGGGCATGGTGCCCATTTTGATAAATTGAGATCCTGACCCCCTAGGGATGCTACTTGCCAAGTTTGACGAAAATCCATCATGAGGTTTTAAGGAAGAAGATGAAAATGTACAATTCAGGCCCCCATTTGGACCTTCCCAACCACCCCCCCCCCCCCCACCCCTGCTCCCAAGAGGGGCACCCCTGGATCTCCTATGAACAAACTTGAAACTACAGTCATTAATGTACTCACTAATAGTATTATCTTAGCTCTATAACTTCTGACTCTAGAGAAGATCTTTAAAGATTCCTTCATTTTGGGGGTGTGGGACCCCCTGGGGCCCCCTGGGTGGGGCATGGTGCCCATTTTAACAAATTGAGATCCTAACCCCTCAGGGATGCTACCTGCCAAGTTTGGTGAAAATGGGTCATGGGGTTCTCAAGAAGAAGATAAAAATGTACAATTTAGGCCCCATTAGGACCCTCCTCACTCCCCTCCCCTGGGTCCCAAGGGGGGCACCCCTGATTCTGCCATGAACAAACTTGAAACTACAGTCATTAATGTACTAACTCATAGTATTAACTTAGCTCTATCACTTCTGGTTCTAGAGAAGAAGATTTTTACAGATTCCTTAATTTTGGGGGGTTTGGGCCCCCTGGGGGCCCCCTGGGTGGGGCATGGTGCCCATTTTAACAAATTGAGTTCCTAACCCCCTAGGGATGCTACCTGCCAAGTTTGGTGAAAATGGGTCATGGGGTTCTTAAGAAGAAGATGAAAATGTACAATTTAGGCCCCATTAGAACCCCTCCCCACCCCCTCCCGTGGGTCCCAAGGGGGGCACCCCTGATTCTGCCATGAACAAACTTGAAACTACAGTCATCAATGTACTAACTCATAGTATTAACTTAGCTCTATCACTTCTGGTTCTAGAGAAGAAGATTTTTACAGATTCCTTAATTTTGGGGGGTTTGGGCCCCCCTGGGGGCCCCCTGGGTGGGGCATGGTGCCCATTTTAACAAATTGAGTTCCTAACCCCCTAGGGATGCTACCTGCTAAGTTTGATGAAAATCGGTCTTGGGGTTTTCAAGAAGAAGATGAAAATGTAAAAAGTTTACGCACGACGCACGACGGACGACGGACGACGGACGACGCACGACGCACGACGCACGACGCACGACGGACGCCGGACGAAGGGCGATCGCAATAGCTCACTTGAGCCTTTGGCTCAGGTGAGCTAAAAAGTAAAAGAAAAGAGGTATTTTGGTTCTTCATCCTGTGGGGTTCGAACCTGCATGTGTGCAAACTTAAGTCTCTGGCGCCAGTGACAGCGCCTTTAACCATTGAGCCATCGATATGTCTCAACGAGCAAAGTGTGTAGAACGTAAGCTTGTATGTGAAAGATAAATCAGGAATGGTTTCGTCCAGATACACATTCCAGAATATTGTCAAATCAATGCATGAATGGGGAAAAAAGTCACCTCCCACAGACATAACACACAATTTTGGCAAATTTTGATGCTTTGCATCTCATCAAATTTTTCAATATGATGACATCATCACAGTGAAAAACAATAATGCTGACTCGCAGTAGGCTACATGTGCCGTGGGTGCATAATACAATACGTATGTATATATGTGGAATTTGTGACTTGCTTCTTTTTTTTTTAAACTTTTAATATTGATTGCACCTTTGACTAGATGATGAATAAGTATCCTGGGATGAATTATGTGGATTTTATGATGTTTGCCTGATAAGGCTGCAAAGTACAATGAACTGCACCAGGCCAAGCACCGAAATGTGATTGCGTACAGCATTACATATATGTGTGGGAATATGGTATGCAATTACAAATTGCAGGACAGTGAAAGCGGGCAAATAAACAAGGTACCCAAGGCTGTAGTTTGTACATCGTATGTCAGCAGTGCTGCTGTGACGTATCAAGATCATAAACTTTCATGTAATTAATAGGAAAACAGGTGAACTGAGCACTTATTTGCCGACAGTCATTATGATCTTTTGTGCAATTTTGTTTATCGCGAGAGGAGTATGACGTCATAGACAAGGCGGCCTGAATGCAATGCAAGTGAATATGGGCGGACGGTGATAACCGCAACAAACCCGTTTAAAAATTGGGTGGTGAGCGAGGGGTCGACACTCACGCATGCGCAGTACGTAAAAAGAAGTCATAGCACAGTGACGCTGGCATCAACGTGCAAATCAAAAAGTGCCTATTATTAACTGTTGTCAATCTCTCTTTCACGTCGAACTTCTCTTAATATGATTCGGCACACCGTACACTGGAGTACGGCGTTGTGTAGCACCATCTCTTGTCCATTATCATACATTTGTGCAATGTTGTCATGGCGACTATATTCTCATCATCAGCGCCGGCATACAGTTGTTAATCAGCGTCGTTATAAATCCAAATGCTGATATTCCTCCATGTCAACTTTTAAACAGTGAGGATTACAACATAGCATGTAAATGTGAAAAAAAAGTTATTATTAGCATGCATTTATTGTTGCATAATCACAAACAAGAAAAACAATTTTGTGCAAAATAGTATGAAAAATAATTTTTACACATTTTTGGTAACCCAGGGAACAAAGATGACAAAGAAATAATAATTCAACAAAATGGCAAATTTTCATTTGGTACCACAGGGTATCAAATATTGCATCATATGAGTATAAATCCTGAAAATTCGCAAGCATTTAAAAAATTCTTACCTTTCAACAGTCACACGATACCTTATTTATCAAAAGAACCAAATTAGCAATAATTTGCTGAAACTGATACCACATATTGTCACAATTCAGTTGTCTAAAACTCCATAACATATTTTTTCTGAATCTTCACAGCGAAGCTATCGTATGTACTGGTACTCATATTTCTTATAGATAACAGATATATCGTATGCAATATGTGACCCTGCATCACAAAACCAACAAAAAGTTGTCCTTAGACATGGTCACTCTTACTCAAATTGCTATTGGTCGATTCTGTGACGCGCTATGTGTATTTTTGGCATGGGCAGCGCCATTACTCGGTGTCTTAGCCGATCCCCCCTTCCCACTCCCCACCCCTCTCCCTACATAAGCACGCGCGCAGAATGAAAAACTGCTTTAGCCAATGGGCGTCTCGTACTGAGTGCGCGAACCTTTGTTACAAGTGCGTGATAAACATGTTGCCCGGGGTGGGGGAGAGCAGGGGGGTCGGCTAAGACACCCACTATGGCTGCGCCCAGTGCCATGAAATGTCTGCTGCCCTCAACGAACCCGAATCGGTCAATAGGATCATGGAAAGAACTGCAATGAGGGTGCAGTTCTTTTCCAGAGCTTTCCCCCCCCCCCCCCCCACACTTTATCTTCACTGCTTCACGTTGTGTCTGCACAATACAGACTGTATATATCATGTAGTGAATAATACACTGGAAAGAAACCATTTTAATGTGTAAAACATACCGTTCTCAGCGGAATTCAAAGTACAAACTTTGTATATTGAATGAAAATTAGCTTTGGAATGGCTGAGACATCCAAAAACAATGTATAAAGAAAAACAAAGCAATCGTAATAAAAGGTGGGTGCCATCTTTTATCAGGATTGCTCCATTTTGAGTATCTGAGCCATTTCAACAGTAATCTTTATCAAATAAATTAGTGGGTTAACTATTTAAGACTAAAGTTCCTTTTATCAAATTTCAAATATCATTTTCATATCTTATGCCAAACACAAATTTTCATATTGAAAAATACTATAATTCTTGTAAAGAATATCAAAATTTACAATATCTTTTAACCTTTCCGAGATTGTATTAAATCAAAATTTTCTATCTAATTTTGTACACTGATATCTTAGGACACCAAAACAGAAATTTCAGGTTTTTATCTCTTTCCACTGCTGAGATATTTGCATAACAATTGTGAGTCATGTCATTAATGCCTGTGTAGTCCCATATCATGATTTTCTGTGGTACTTTGTGCCTGTTGACATCATTTTTAGCTGAAACATGTCTTTTTAGGATAAAACTTAAATTTTTCTGCTTTGGATGGAAAAATTATATGTGTTTGAGTATATAACATGGGTTTACACTTAAATACCTGTTTTTGATAACAAAAAGACACAAAATGTAGCCTAGGGCCACTGAAATGGCCTTTAGCAGCTTACGGTTAAATGTGAGACAGACTCGTCTCCTGATTTTAAAACAGGAACCACTGTACTATGTACTAGAATTGTAAAAGACATGAATGACTCCTGTAAGTTCAAACCTTTGCCTGTTAATGAACCCACTCCACTTACTTTCTTGATAAATGCAGCACGGATGCTCTTGTTGTTAAAGCCACGCCCTCCCTCGAATCCTGTCTCTTCATCGCTATGTCCTCCTCCACTGGTGGGAGCACTGGTTCCTAAATATACAGACATTGAAACAAAGTCACAAATTGCATGAGCTGAGCTGCTGAAAGTTTAAAAAAGAAAGTTTGTAACACTACATGGTGTCTAAACACACACTCGGAAAGAAATATTGAATAGGTTATAAATGAGCAGAGACTTTTTTTTTTTGGTTTGTTTCAAAAGCATGTGATTGTGTGATATGCAGCCCCTAATCACTTTTGACGATATATAGCTTTCACATCATATTTGTCAAAATTCTACATGACTTCATTCAGGCTGAACTAGGAAAGAGGGATTATACATGTATGATGTACGGTATGTAAATGTGTACAGTGTATATTCCCCCCCCCCCCCCCCCCTCCATTTTAATTCTCTCCATCTTTCCCAGTGGGTTCCTTCGGTGTTTCATCGCACTTAAACCATGTCGGCCATTCACAACACTTTCAGATTGAATGTGTAAACACAAGAGAGAGAGAGGAAAAATAAAATGATGTGTAAGCATGAGTGGGCTACATGGGAGCACTGTAAGTATGTAAGTTAGGAAATTCATTCCGACTTGCTTCCTTTTGTGCAGCTGCTGCAGCAGTTGTCCCTATTAGGAAAGATGGCATGATAGTTGTGTCTGCCAGTGAGGGTAACATTTGTCAGTCGTGTTGTCAAGTGCATGTATTCATTAATGAATACAGCCAAGCTACTGTCTGTCATAACTAGTATGGATCTTTCTCTTATAAACACCGAGCAGTATTCAAATGGAGTGCAGACTTTCAATGTTGTTTAACCCCCAAAATGTTCGTTAGTTTCAATTTTTGAATGCTCACAATGTCTACACTATGGTACGGTGTATGTGTACTCTAGTACTGCAGCACTGCTCACTGAATGCATCAGAAGAAACTCAAGATATTTGTCTGCCATGTGCAATCCATTGCAATGCCTCCTCTTCTCATGCTTTCATCATACTGTATATAAATGTGCCATGAGAACATGGCCTTTCACACGTTTTCATCAAGTTCACTGAAATTGACCATTTACCAAGCACTAGCCTATAGAGCCTCTCTCTACAAACAAAACACAGTTAGTTGTATTTTCTTATTACGGTAAGTTTTATCCATTAAACCAAATCATAACACAATCTTTGGGCTTAATACCAGATAAAATCTATAATCAGAAAATAATATTTCAGACTAATTTTTGTGACCTGATAGTGTAGACTTTGATTTTGAAAACGGTCGTTTGATTTTGCACAATATCAAATCTGTACCTCTACACTTCATACACAGCATACTAGGGCCAGGTACAGCATGTACTACATATAAAGACAAAAATACTCTTGACAGCACTGCTTAACTCAAGATTCATGTCATCTGGGTGGACGGACAGACAGTAAACCCGAGAACATAATGCCTGCTGCACACTTGGGGCAGAGCCATAAAATTTAATGATGGAGAATTTACCCCTTCAGTCTAACACAGAATCATATATTCAAAGGTTTGTATTTTCATTGTAGTATATTGTCATGTATGTCTTGCTACCTGATCAACACATCTGATTATTTCTTCATTCTCTCACTCTTTCTCTTGCTCTTTGCTGACACATGCAAATGTTATGTAAGTCACTATCAATGCAACTTTGTAAAATCCTAATTTTGTATGCTGCGCAGCCAGGTCTTCATGTGAGCCTGTGGCATTGTTTACACATGAGACGTTTGTCTACTTCCATAGCAAGGGCAAGTTGTGGGAGGATAAATGAGCCAATGCTTGCTATGCAAGTAGCACGTGAATGGTCAGCACATATGAAGGATTAACGGCTGTTTAACCCGTTGAGGACGCACTGACTTTGCTACAAAACGCATTTCCCATAGACACCTGCCCGAGTATACTCGGGACTCGTCCTCAACGGGTTAATAGAGACTCTCCGGTCTCAAAGCACTGACTTTACTACTTGTGCCTTTAGAGGACTGTGTACAGGAGTGAGTCATTCTGGTGACTAATCTACGACTCACCGTAAGATGAAGGGGGCGGGGCAGCTGCTGGCACTCCCTGATAGCCAGGCTGGGTTGGTGGGTAGGGCTGGTTGGCAGGTGGTGGGTAGGCCTGAGATCCTGCAGGGGGGTAGGCCTGGGATCCTGCAGGAGGGGGATAGGGCTGGGCAGCTGTCGGAGGGTAGGGTTGACCAGCAGGTGGTGGATATCCAGCCTGGTAAAAGGCAAAGAACACAAAGTTAATATCATTTAATTACACCCAGTTATGTGCCACATAGGACAGTACATATAAGAAACGAAGTCTAAGAACAGGATCAGGGCTACATGTACTGTACAAGATATGTTTCAGAGGGAGAGATTTGTATTTGTGACCCGCTACAACAAAATGATCCTAAAGTCGGGCAAGGTCGATTATTTGAAAATTGCATGACACAATTCAGTAATATTTCTGCTTTAAATTGATATATAACACATCTTATGAAAAATAATCGGCTGCGGAGATATCGATGTTTAAAAAAGAGCATGTCGAGACGTCTGGGAAATCACTGTTTCGAGAAAAGCGCCCCAAAAGTTCTCCTTGCAACGAAATCACGATCAAGGGACACGCAAGTCAGCATTCACTTCCGGACAATAGAAGGTAAGCCCTAGCAACCCCCGAAATGTTCATTCAAACACAGCGTCGACAGTCTCCTCACCGACCAATCAGTGACCAGGAGGCCAGGAGAAGTGGCTGGGCATAGCGCAACCCGCCAGCACGCATCAGTCGACTGGCAGTGTGCGAGCTTCACGCTTCGGTTAGCGGCAAGCAGCAAACTGACCAATGAGATCACTCTGGTCGTTGTTAGGGGCGGAGCCTATGTGTGGCACTAAATCCAAATGTTCGAACCAGTTTCTGCTTCGTTGAAACGCCAAAAAAACATGGCCTAGAAAAACGTTATTGTTTAGTCTTTCCTTCCATCATTTTGCTTCAAAATTTCGACAGATGATAGAAGACATGTCAGACTCTAATAATATGTCAAATTCAGAAAATCATAAGTTTTGACCAATTTTGATGCTCTGACTTCAAACTCGATTTTCACGGCTTCGACCTGTGCGCGACTTTAGGACCATTTTGTTGTAGCGGGTCACATTTTATCCTAAAGTTGCAATAACCCTACACATATGACAGCAATGCCTGTGAAAGGTATTGTTAGTTGCACAGCTCTAGCCACAACAGTAAAGCAGCATGTGAAACTTGACTTGATCAAATTGTTTAATATCAATTCCGCTTTCAGCCCTTTTAATAGATGATTTCAAATGATATCTGCATAATCTGTGTATGTGTTACGCTTACGTCGACTGTGCATGAACTGGCTTGCACTGCTGCCTGGTGGCACCAGGCACTCGTTAGTGACAGTGGGAGGGTGTGTCACATATATTCTTGGAACAGGTTATTGACCAAGTAACATTAATTGGTCATAAGCTGGTCTAATGCATACTTTGCAGATTCCACGTGTAGATCTAAGTCTGCTGTGTGACTACCTGTAGGCTTACATGTATTTTTTCTCTATCAATACTGACTATAGCTTGAAGACAACTTCAAATGTATTGAATTTACAAGTCTACCCAAGAAGATTGCCTACATACCACATTTGATGTAATGAAGTAGTTGAACTTTTTTATTTTGTTTGTGCCATTCACATTTTATTGTTTTTTTCTTGGGGGGGGGGGGTAGCATGGGAAGGAAAAGGTTATGAATTTGAGAGACAACATTTCCTTTATAGTCTCAATGAGTTGACCTTACCCACACTACAGTAATATCTGGCTAATTTTACCTATAAAACAAAACAAAAATAAAAACAATCTTGATGAAATGGATGGGAATTCTTGCAAAATCAAGAACTGCTAACAAAGAAATTAGTCAGTGGTATCAACTTTGTTGCTGCTGTTTCTGTTTTTGTTTTTTATCAGAGCAGGAACAACTTTAAGCAATGTAAGCTATAAGAATCAAATGCCTGCAATTGCTGGTTAGGTCATGGGAAATAGATTGGAGTACTGTCTGATAATAATGCAACAGGTCATTCATGGAAGATTTACACATGGCCACCTTTCTATCAGATCAGCTTGTAGTTTTGTAACCTGCAATATAGTGTATCTGAGGATGATAAAAAGCTGTTATTGAAGCAATCTTGCTGGTACTATATCTACATAATATGTACAATGTAGTACACACGTCCCTTGTGCTGGCATACTAATCGGGTACAATATGTGGGGTACTTATAAATGTATACTCATAACTATGATTTAAAAAATCTTCAGTTACATACATTGTACATGAAGACAAACTCTGTGAGGTGCAGAACACTGCAAGAACACTTCCCATTTCCCATAGACACCTGCCCGAGTATACTTGGGACTAGTCTAAAAGGGGTTTAAAAGCAACCATTCTTCATTCTCGAAAGTTAACATGCTCACCTAACCCTTTCACTGATGTACTTACATGTATGTGCATGTAGGAACAAACCAAACACCAGTGCATTGAAAAAATGCAATTATCTATTGCATTATAAAACATCACATACATTGTACAAGTTTGTATTAAAGTGTACAAAGGAGCACTACAGACAGTGTTTGAGCGTGATACTGACAATCGCTGCAACTTCTTAGATTTGTTATGTTTTCTGCAGACCATAGAAAACTACTTTTTTGTTTTTCAGCACATGCCATAAGTGACCGTGCATCACAAAACAAACAAAAAGTGGGACCCCCTGATTTTACGTGAGGACACCAAAAAGGTGAAATATGTAGGTCAACCAAGTCAATCTTGAGTTTTTCAGATTTTCTGAAAGAGCTACATGTATTCTTTGTCTACATTGTTTTCAAATTTGGGGTCATAAAATGAATCAATTGGAAAGTGTGTTTTCAGCAGTTTTTCTACAACCCCTTTTTTGTAGAGTAGTGCAATTAGGTACGTCTTTAGAGGTCCCTTTCAATTTCTTTAAAATCCTTTGCAAGCTCTTCACTTTCAGCTCTAATAACTTTTGAAAAGATAGTGCTACCACCTTGAAAGTTGGCATTAGACATGGGCTGAATGTGTTTATAGAGCATGCTCAATTTCAGCTTAATCTGATAATCCCTTCATTGATTTTGCTACTGTGGTTTACATCTTTTGTTTTATTGTCTCATTCATCGCACAGCCAGCAATAGACCGTTTTAATACTTCAGAGCCTCTTTTCTCAGTTCATGCTTTTCCAGAGTGTTTGCTTTCTTTCCAGTATTTTAGATAGGTTAGAAAAGTCTATTTGAATTGAATCATACATCATTTTAAAGCTTTAGTATCTGCTCTTTTATATGTGCCCTTTACTAAAAATCCACCTCTGGCGACTTTTTGTTGGTTTTGTGATGCGGGGTCACATATGGTGTGCTGGAGCACCATGTCTCATTAACAATATGACAACCTGTAGCTGATCAGTGACTTGCAGTAAAACTCAACAGCCCAAATTCACGAAGGTGGTACAATTGAAACCATGGTTTAAATCACGGACAATTTGTATGGAGCGCCAAGTGTCGCATGGCCTATTTCATTACGAAATCAGCCATTTCATCGACGAAATGATCATTCCGTCGACAAAATGTTCATTTCGTTAACAATGTTTGTCACAGCTCTGTCACTTTTCATCTTGTTTTGCCTCCTCTCTCTCTCTCATGTCTATTTTCTCAATTTCTATTAGTTCCTTCCTTCAATGTGCATAGAGACATTAATCTAATTTAGTGATATGTGCTATACATTATATGGTTTATTATCATTATCATTATTATTATTATTATTATTATTATTATTATTATTATTATTATTATCATTATTATTGTTGTTATTATTATTATTATTATTATTATCATTATTATTATTATTTCATTACGAAATGATCATTTCGTCGATGAAATGACCGACTTCGTAACGAAATAGGCCATGCAACACTTGGCACTCCATACAAATTGTCCATGGTTCAAACCATAGTTTCAATTGTACCACCTTCGTGAATTCCGGCCAACCACTCTATCCCAAACACTTATACAACAGTGCAAAGTTATACATGGTATTTCAAAGCAAACAATCATAAGAAGTGATGAACTTTTAATACAAAATGTGTGCAAAGTAACATCTCACCATGTGTAGTATGCTCTGAGGCTATCTACCCTGCTGATCTTGGCACTTCAATGATCAAATGTATAATTCATACAAAAATGTTTATCTTTCTGAAGATTGCTCCTTATGACAGTGTTGGATCGGTCAGAAGAAGTTATACATGTACTGTGGTACTATTGTACATACAGGTACTGTACCTGGTAAGGTGCCCCTGGAGCAGGGTAAGGGGCCGTGGGCTGTACCCCTGGAGGGTAGGCCTTGTCTGAAGTAGCATCCATGTAGCTAGGTGGAGCAGAAGGTTCAGTCATGGCTGCCAAGGTTGTCCACAAAACTTCTCGCTGTCAAACTCAGAGAATCTGTCAAAACAAGTGTGGAGAAAACTTCTGCGTCACAAACCCTGCAGGAATTCAGGTGTAAACACAGCTAACATGTAAGTCCTTCCCACACATGTATGTACACTGTACTTGATAATAAAGTACGATGTACTTCAAGAGATCATGTACAAAATGTTGGAATAACCAAGGAGGTGTTACAGAGAAGGAGTGGAATCCCTCCGCAATTAGTGCAAATTTATGCCTATAGTTCTACAGCACGATAAATAGTATTTCACTAGCTTTGATGTTCCATGCTCCAAGCTACTCTTTGATACAGTTTAAATATGGAGATCAAAGAAGAAATCTTTTACTCTAGCAATTTTTAGCAGTTTTTCAGAGGAAATTTTGAATTCATGTGTCCATCTTGCTGGTAATATACTGTAAAACGAGAAATGTTCGCATGCATTTTTTATTTCGCGAATTTCGCGAGCACCAAGATTCGCGAAATCAAAATGCACGCAAAAGTTCTTGTCTACACTATATGCATTGAACGCCAGTGGAAATTCCCGAAAATTTCATGCCGCAAAAAAGGCCATCGGCTCCAATTCACAAAAATGTCATGCTGCGAATATATCATGTTTTACAGGAGTACAGAACAAACCTTTTCAATCTATTTTTTTCAGATCTTTTTGGTATTGATAATACCAAAGGACTGAAAAAAAGGAATATTACCGGTAGTACTTCATTTACCCTAAAAAGGCCGGGGGGGGGGGGGGGGTTGAATCAACCCCCCCTCGACATTTTTTGCAACTTCTCCGCTGCGCGAAATTTTTTGACCACGCCGTTCGCTGACTTTTTACTTTCAAGTCTCGCGCATCTTTTGACACCATTTTCGAGAAAATCGTGCATACCGTTACGACGCTGCATAACGTTTTATACATGCCTGTCAGATCGAAAATTGCTCAAAAACGTGATTTTGTGTATAAAGTCTATGCAAATGGAGTTTTCTCTTCATATTCATAAAGATCTGATTATTTTCACTTTTATAGGCTGAAACTAATCAATTTTAGCATAATTATGCTTGATATAGGTTCTGTCATTAATTTTGTGTAAAAAAAATGATAAAACAAAAGGTCGAAAAAACAAAGAAATACATAAGAAATTCATAAAACAATAAAATACATAAGAAATTGATTTTGATCAAGTACATTGTTAGGAATGCTACAAAGAATGTTTTCACCAAAAATTAGGATTCTTGGAGCTTTAATTTCTGATTTAGAGCAAAATGTATGATTTTATGCATATATTAGCATAATTAATTATTTTGACGAAAATTTCCATTTCTTTTTGTATAGCTTGGTAGATTACGCCACAGGTAATGCACGTGCCAAATTTCATGGTGATTGCGCGATTGACGGCCGAGATCTCGGGGGGGGGGGGGGGGGGGGGGTTTGAATCAACCACTTCCCGGCCACAGAACACCCAAAAAAGCCCGGCCTGGTTAGGGTTAAAAGTTAACGTTTAAACATCTTCCACACACTTAATCATAATTTTATGCATCGAGTTAAGCACTTGAATGTATTGCGTTGCATCAAAATTATGACCAGCAGGATCCCTCAGGATCCTGCTTGAATCAGGATCCTGCAGGATCCTCATTCAAGCAGGATCCTGAGGGATCCTGCTGGTCATAATTTTGATGCAATATTTAGAATCTTTATCCAATAATTGGCTAATGCATGTTTCTGTGTGTTTTTAATAATAGCATTTTACAGATAAAGAAGCGTAATCCTTGACTGATTTTACTTCGTATGTCCTGTTCTCTGCACACAATGTACATGTAGTTGCTGCCAAAATAAAAGAAGGGGCAGCAAACTGCTGCTTGCCAGGTTTCTTGTGACTATTAAAGGAATGACAAATACTGAAACAAAAATGTAATGAGACAAGTTGTTATGAGCAACAGTTTTTTTACATTGAAGTGAAAGATGTATCCATGTGATATACACTGTACGTGTAGCTTTACAACTGTTTTGTTTCGATGGTTTCAAATTTTGGGTTATTTGAACCATCGACATGTCAAGTAAAGCAGCTACCAGTGATTGGTCTTCTGTTTACGGGACACATCACACAAGCGTAGCAAAACATGGCCTTAGTATGATCATAAAATTGAAGTGGAAGTACGATGCTTGTGCAGGGATCTACATGTACAGTTAAAGGACAAGTTCACCTTCACAGACATGTGGGTTGAGTGAATGCAGCAATATTAATAGTAGAACACATCAGTGAGAGTTTGAGCAAAATCTGACAATCCGTTAAAAAGTTATGAATTTTTGAAGTTTCTGCTCAGTCACGGCTGGATGAAAAGACCACTATACAGCTGTAGCTTGTGATGTGACATGAGTACAACGATATAAAGAAAGAATAAAGAAAATTCAACATATTTCCATTTTTCTCGCATAACAAAAGAACGCTCGACTTCTCTCTTTCAAAAGGCAGGGGGAATAATATTACCCTTAACATATGTCAGTAGCAAGTCGAAGAACTGTGCACTTTATCAAAAAAAGTAACATTTTGTGCAATTCTCTTTTTATTTTCCTTATATAGTTGTACGCGTGTGACATCATACACTGTAGTAGTCTTCTCTTCCAGCAGTGACTGCGCAGATACTTGTAACTTTTGAACGGATTGTCCAATTTTCCTCAAACTTTCACTGATGTGTTCTACTAATATTGCTGCATTCTCTCAATCCTTAAATGTGAAGGTGGACTTGTCCTTTAAATGCATCCTTTGCTACAATGTATACAGCACAAGGTTTTAGGAGCTACAATATAAAAACTCCTTACCCTTGCATTCACCATTCACCACTTGAGACAAAAAAACCAAAGTTAATTCTTATGATACTGGAAGGAATATGATTTGCTTGATGTTGTACAATGGGTGATAGGATGTGTTATATATCCAGGATACACACAGTGTAAATGAATGAATGATACCAGCAACAAAAACCAGTACATGTATTTCATACAGAAGTAAATAAATTGTAGATAGGCCCAGGGCCTACAACATCATTTTTGTCTCACATACAATGTAGTTGTATGAAAATGTAGCATGCGTGTGATCACACAATCAATACGTTCTGGCCCACAGTATGCGATGCTGCAGTATAATACAAAAATTGTGTAAATTTTTGTCTTTGGAAATGGGACTTGTAGCCAAGGGGATAAACCACTATCAGTATCACGAGTAGTTTGTGTTCTGCAGTAATATTGTGTTGGTCATGCAAATTTAAGGCTTCCTAGTGTAGTTCAGGAAGTGAAATGGTGTACTGTACTCTACTTGCTTTGCCCCTCTCTCTTTCATTGTTGTATACACTTGTAGTTTGCATTTACCTGTATGGATACAATACAAAGTTGTCATGTGGTACATTGTATCTTTAGAAATTCAGGTACAGTGTAAAAAGTGTGGCATACAATACATTGTCCATTGTATGTCCAGATGTGTCAGTATCGGTCATTATTAAAGCACAGCACAAAATACAAATAGCTGTTCGTGGGAAAGTAAGGCAAAAGGAGGCAAGGGGGACCAATAACAACTTGGACTGAAAACAGTACAAACTACATCTAGGACTTATTTGCTCCGCTGCATTTCATTTGGGCAACAGATACGGAAGGTTGTTGTGAGCTCATCCACATCACAGCAGCACACTGTTTGTGCCAACTGAAACGATGTTGATGGTCGCACAATATGTTTCTGTACATGTACAGTTCGACCTCGACTATCCGGCCATATCGGGAAAGGGGCTCATCTGGATAAGCGAATTGGCCGGATATGGGAGACACAATGTTAATCTACCGTCCAAGCTGCCGTCCCATTGCACTGGCAGCTAGGCAGGTACATCGTAGCGTACCCCACAACAGCGGTGTAATCTATGCTAGCCTGCGCAAAATTGTAGTCTCTTCTTCACAAAAATAAAGTATCTTTATGTGAAAATCATACATGATTTACCTCATTAGATATTGAGCATTGATAAGTCTGAAAGACTTTATGGACGATGCATACATTGTACTTTGTTCAGTTGATTGATGTATCGTTGGCAATACTAAACTACAAATTCACCAATTTCTACTTGTCTGTATAGTTGTGCACTGTTCTGATGTAAGGAGCATGCACACAATGAATACTAGATGTACTAAGACTGCACACAATATGTACATAATGCTTTTCATCAGCACTTGCAATATATGCATCCAATATGTACAAGTTGCTCAACCTCTAAAGTGATGATATTTTTGGCCAATAATCCTCCAATGTTAAATGTGCTATCACAATGTGAGTAGCCAGTGGTGCTGAGGATATGATTATGAACACACACTTTGAATTTAATATCCATCCAAATAACGAAGTGTTTGGAATGTGTCCTCTGAAAAAGTTTCTATTCTTGACCTGCTGTAACTGTTACTACGGTGTACATGATTAGCAGTAAAAATTCATTGTGCCCCTTGAGCAATTCATTAATGGAAATGGTGCAATATAAATTGTACAGTCTGTAATTATTATCATTATAAGAATTCATGGTAGCACACAGCAAAGGGGACTCCCGGAGGCTCAATTCTAATGATTTCATGTTAATAATTGTGAACTCCAAACTGGTCAAACTAAAGCAGATGTACCGGTACATGTACTGCAATATTGCTACTGACCACAGTACTGACAGCGTAGTGTGTTCACGATGACAACATCTTGAAATAACGTACAGTAGTCTACTGTACATGTATTAGACTAGACTGTCTAACACTTGTTAGAAGGCCTAAACTAGTCTGCCACAGGCTAGTCTCATTACCAATACGCAGTTTAACATGGATCCATCTAATCAAGCCAGTCAAGCCCGTCGTTTCTGCAGGTTACTGAAATATCACACTCATCAAATAGACCTGACACTACAAGTAGGGCATAGGGGTGGTAGTTTGAGGTCTTAATTTAGTGTGTAATCAACTTTGTACAAATTGGGAAATTAACCCATTGAAGACAAGCTGGTTTTGGCAGTCCTGGGTTTTACATTAGTGGTTAAATCATTTTACTCTTCCAACTTCAGCACAGCCATACGTACATCTAGGCCTATATGTACCTTACCTTAACCCTAACCCTAAAATAATTTACCCCCTAATAAAGTAAACCCAGGATTGCTAAATTACCTAAACTTATGTTACAGACAGGTGCAGGTGTGCAACTTTTAAAGGTAAATTCACTTCCCATGTGAAACTATATGGTAGCTGAACAAAAGTATTTACATAGAAGTACAGTTTCTACATTTTGCTAATGAAGATATCTGAGCCGTGATACTTTACTGAGACATTACCATTAGTATAACTGTATAGTGCGGTGCCTGCACCTCGCCAGGGGCCCGAATACCGTCACCCTGTTTAAAATTGTTACCAGCGCACTGAACAATAATTTATGCCTGGGACTGTGTTCAGTACACTTGAAACTTGGCAGGAGTACCGCAACTAAGCAAATTGTGGTGAAAACCAAAGAGTTTTTTTTCGAAAATCTGAAATTTATATCATGAATACCTGTTATAAGTATCATTACGCCACTGACGGCCACCCTCTCGCATCTTTCACGTGTAGGAATCCTAGGTCTATGGGAGCATCACGGTCACCCGCACACGTCTTTTACGTGCTTTGTCTACGGGAGCGCGGGTGACGAGTTGCAGGCCCCTTCCTGAGCGCACAACTATTCCGCATCGTTCGCGTTTGACGACAATAGCTGCAAATTTCCGGTATCGATCAGTGAACTTGTGATTCTATTGGAATCTTCAGCATTTTTCCTGTACGTGAGTGGGATTTCATAGAATTTCAGTGACGAATTGTGATTCGAAATGTGAGCTAGCCATGGCATTGCAACACCTCTTCCAGTCATCGATCAACTCTGGCATTGTCCCTCAGGGATGGAAGGAGGCCAATATCACTGCTGTCTTTAAAAAGGGCAACAGAAGATGTGCCGCCAATTATCGGCCCATCTCACTTACCTCGGTGGTGTGTAAAGTTCTGGAACACATTATCCATAGCCATGTTATGAAACACCTTGAATCCCAAAATATCCTCTCGGATGATCAGCATGGCTTCAGGGCTAAGAGATCAACTGAAACCCAACTTACTGTATCTTAACCATACATGATATCAGCAATGAACTGAATAATAACAACTTGGTTGATGCAGAACTGCTAGACTTTACCAAAGGCAAAGCCTTTGACAAGGTCCCACACCGTCGACTCATCTCTAAGTTGAAATATTACGGACTTTACGTGAGATATCCACGTGCGTCCAAAACTTTCTCACCAATCGCACCCAATGAGTTGTCCTGAGTGAGTTGCCCATCAAAACACGGGTGTTTTGATGGGCGCTCTGCATCGGTTGATTAAAACTCGATTTAAAAAAAAAAAACAGATAGGATTTTTTCTTCTTTTCATCATGGATAGTGGACATGTGTGCGTAACAAAAAATCACCGTGCAAAGTTGCGACAATTTATACGTCAGATGTGAGATGAATAGAAGTGAATAGGGGGCCTCATGAGGCGTGGGGGCGGTCCTCATGAGGCGGGGCAGTCCTCGTACACGGGAGCGGTCCTCATGAGCGGGTTTCCCGGACTGATATTTGGCTTTAGTGCGACCTATACTCGAATATGCATCGTCTGCCTGGGACCCTGAAAAGTACAACTAAACAATCCCAGAGACTCCAACTCTCCCGTTTTCGACGGGAGATCTCCCGCCGAAAGCCCATTTTTGCACAATCTCCCGTTCTCCCGTTTGAGATTTGATTTCTCCCGCCCTGGCTCTGTGTCTCCCGGTGGAAAGGATTTCTTACTTATTTCTATCGTATGTTGAAAAAATAAGCCTTAGATAGCACCAGAGAACATCTAGAATCCTAGGAACTTCGCGCTTCTCACACATCAACTTGGAGTTTCCCGTTTGCTAGGGGTTTCGGGCGGGAGAATCTCCAGATCAGAAGGTGCTTGGGGTTGGAGTCTCTGCAATCCATCAACTCTCTCTCTCTTGAGAGAGAGAATCCAATGGCAGGCAGCCAGATTCTGCACGAACACCCACACTAGGGAAGAGGGTTCTGTCACAAGGGCATTATCCGAGTTGGGCTGGGAATCACTCCAGACAAGGAGAAAACATCAGAGCCCAGGCTTTGCATGTTGTACAAAATGAAAAACAAACTACTGGTAGTCAAAGTCCCCCTGCATGACTACGTTCAACCCAACACACGTAACACCAGGGCAGAGGTAACAATAAAAAAATTCATCCAACAACGGCACAGAGCTACAGTCTTCCAGGATTCCTTCTTCTATACGACTGTTAAAGACTGGAACCAGCTCCCTAATGCAGTAGTTTAATGTTCGTCATTGTCTCTGTTCAAGCAAAATCTGAAGCAATTTCAATAGTATCTTTTTGGTCGCACTCTGTCCACACGTAGTGCTCCTCAACAAGTTCAGTTCGGGAAACCCACTCACAAGGGGGGCCCCTCCTTATAAGTAACCCGTCCCCCTTATAAGTAACCCCGTCCCCCTTATAAGTAACCCCCAGGGCACCCCTTATAAGGAGTCTCCACGCTTTTTTGCAATGCAACGCGAAAATGAAAGGACTGCGGCAATTCGCTTGATTATGTCCATAAAGCTTCACAACTTTCCTAGTTACTCACGAAATTTGAGCAAAATCGGTTTGAGGCATCATATCTAAAATCATGGATTTAAATGCGATGTCAAACGACCCATGCGAATGCTGAAATGCGAGCGGTTACTGGCGTGAGTGTCGCCAGGCGCGGCGGCGCGGCAATGCTTGAGTGCAGACGTGGCTACTTCTGCACTCAAGCATTGCCGCGCCGCCGCGCCTGGCGACACTCACGCCAGTAATCGCTCGCATTTCAGCATTCGCATGGGTCGTTTGACATCGCATTTAAATCCATGCTTTTAGATATGATGCCTCAAACCGATTTTGCTCAAATTTCGTGAGTAACTAGGAAACTTGTGAAGCTTTATGGACATAATCAAGCGAATTGCCGCAGTCCTTTCATTTTCGCGTTGCATTGCAAAAAAGCGTGGAGACTCCTTATAAGGGGTGCCCCGGGGGTTACTTATAAGGGGGACGGGGTTACTTATAGGGGGACGGGTTACTTATAAGGAGGGGCCCCCCTTGTGAGTGGGTTTCCCGAACTGAGTTAGCGTGGATGTGTCGTCTTGGACAATTTGCTGACTAAACCATACAGATAACGTTACAGATACAGATTCAAATATGCATTTCTATGACGAGGTGCAGGTCATCCAAGTAGTTCTAAACCACAACCATTGGCATTACAGCCACTACTGTAGTACTGCACATCATAACATGCATTTTCATGCAATTTTGTTTCATCATAATTATTTTCAAAGCTGCATTGTATTTTTACTTTTAACGTACAAGCTTCTCTGCCATCTGGCTTGCCGGCGGCAGTGGAGATAATGAGATCAAACTCAGGTGTCAAAGCAAGTAAGAATGTTTAAAATGTTTTTGTGACACTTTTTTGACACAGACAGTCTGAGACTGAACTGAGACTGAGAGGCATGCATTAGATATCTAGAGGTTCTAGAATCTAGCAAATGATGCATGTCCATTTCCATGTAATTGTTAGAGTTCTTATCTAGTTCTAACTTGTTTAAAAATAGTAATAGGCCCTAGTATAGCTATTAGTATCTAATCTAGCATACAGATCTAGTTAGGTGATACGCTATCAGCGTATCACCTATTGTGATTGTCAAAATCTCTCTTTATTTTTTTTTATTCTTCTTTCTTTCTGGACAATTTTGTGTCGTCAATATCTCAACAATGACATTACGGAATGACATGAAATTTTCAGTCAACATGTCTCATAACAATATCTAGCCACAATAAGGTTTTCATGACAGTAACATATCTATGACGTCATCTAGGCGCCATTTTGTGATTTTCGGACCTTGTCACATGATCGATCATAACTTCATAACTAGATGTCATTTCTGCATCATTTTCGGTGGACATAAAGTTCAGGTCACGCTCTATCTTACTTTTTAACGCTAGTTACCCAGGTCTTCATTACGCGCGCCTACGCGCGCGTCAAAATTTTAAAAGGCTCAAAACGACTTCCCAATGGGAAATCTCGAAGTTTCAGACAATTTTAAGCGTTTCAAACATTTTCTCGCGTGCGCGTCCGTCCGCGCAATTTCACGCGCAGAGGGCGTAACCAACATGAAAATGCAATTTTTTTGACTGATTTGGATTCCTGATACTTTGAGTAACAATATCCACTGATTTCCGATCGATGTTGACCTATAACAAAGGAATGCACTGGCGTCAAAGTTGAAATTCCGCGCGCGCGTCTTTCTGCAAATATAGTGAAAAAACATGTCTTTGTTTATTTCGCCATAGCTCTTTAAATCGTCCGTTGACCCGATATTTCTATTGCATATTACAAAAGCATATGAATTGTAAATAACATTCCTAGTATCAATATTGCCAGGAAAACGCGATGAAGTGATCATATCGTCATTTTGAATAAAAAAAGTGGAATTGATTTTTTTGAGGTACTGTTTCTGACATTCATTTGCTCGTATCTCTGTTGTTTAAGCTCAATATTATCCCAAATTCACATATGTTGTCCTTTAAACATTTGCCTTTCAAGTCCATGTCATGGTTTTGAAATTTGATGACGTCATCATACTTTAAATTGTGATTAAAAGTAAAGATGCAAAATCGGACAAGTTTACGTGTTATGTCTATGGGAGGTGATTTTTTTTAAAAGCATGCATTGACTTAACAACGTTTAAGCACCTTTATCTCAGCTGATTTTGCTTCATTTCCTCTGAAACTTTAGTATGTTGTAGCTGAGACAATAAGCTGCAGTAATCATGCATTTTATTCTTTGAAATCTCCTCATCAGATTGACAATTTTGCAGTTTAAAACTGAAAATGAAAATGGAATGTGGACAAAACGATTCCTCATGTATCTTTCATATACATAAGTTTACGTTCCCCATATTTTCTCGTCGAGACGTATGGCCGAGTGGTTAAAGGCGCCGTCTCAGAGACGTGAGGTTGCGGGTTCGAACCCCACAAGATCACGAAACAATTTTTTTTTATTTTACTTTTTTTTCTTCAATTTGTATTATATATTCGTCCATGTAGAAATCACGTTCGTATATAAACGCACCTATACACACACACAGACACACACACACGCCATATCCCTCTTTTTTGTGTGTTGGAGACCACATTGCTTCGACTGCAGCAACATTTTGCAGGTTGACTTTGTCAAACCGATCATAGTATGTAATGACGACGACTGAGGTGTTGTACTTTGAACAATTGTCTTTCAAGACGATGTCATTGTTTTGTAATTTGATGACGTCATTACACTGAAAATTGTGATTAAAGGCAAGGTATCAAAACCAGCCGATTATAGGTTTTATGTCTGCGGGACGTATTTTTCCCAAGTTGCCAGAAATGGCATAGCGACCTCAGTCGTTACAAGGCCGCTTTTCCGTCTAGCAATGCAATAGATGTTCACACGGCCACGTTAGTTGAGTGGGCATTGACTTTCCCCCTGTTATATCTATACATTGTTTTTTTTTTTTTTTGTCTTACCATTTCCGTGGATGACCCGTGGCCGAGTGGTTACAGAAACGGTTTCGCATGCACGCTCAATATAACTTCAAGGTGCCTATATCACATTCTTTTCTTTGTCGATCACAGATGACTGTCATCTGATGACCACAAGCGTATCACCTAACTCGTCCTCAATGTGACGAGTTTTCATGTCTCGTCTAGATCTAGTTTAGTAATGGGTCCATGCATAACAATACATACACAATACATCATGCTTGGTGTACCGGTATAGTCTAATGCCGATGCCATGCCTGGCGTCACCAGTGCCGTGGCAGTGCAGTGCCAGTGCAGTGGCGATGATACGCGAATGAAATCTAGGTAACCCTTAGAACAAATTCCAAATTAAAGTATGGTATTTGATCAGACAGTAATCTAGCTAGTGTCTATGACTATAGAACACTCGATCTAGTATAAATCAGAGTTTCTCACCTGACCTTTTACTTTGTGCGTATAAACACAGACGAGCTTTGCCTTTGGGGTTGGGTCACGTCACCTCGGCTGTGACATGTATGCTGTACATACCGAACAAATAACACTCGTACTGTACACAACCACTGTGTACACTTTACGTCTGCGTCGCAGCATGCAGTGTTTGCTCGTAGCAAAAAGTGAACGACGCCATCAAGCGATTTGTGCGTTACAACTGACATGCACTGCGTCTTCTTCCTCCAAACTTCAACAGATGGGATTCTTTTTCTTCCTTTTCTTTTTCATTTTCTTCTTCTTCTTCCTCCTCTTTTCTCATTTTCCTCTTCTTCCTTCTCTTTCTCTTTCATTTTCTTTGCATTTAATTTCTCTGCTTTCCTCTTCTCCTTATTTTTGACACTGCACTCATTTTCAAGAAGAGAGACCGCAATAACCAATGATGTATACTACAGAGGAAAAAAAAAAAAAAAAAAAAGGGGGGGGGGGCCAAGAACACGTTTTTCATTTTCATAATCACCTATAATCGTATAGGCCTATGTTATATACAAGCATTATATGAATCACGGAGGCACCTCTAGCTGATGTGAATAAAGTTCCATTTAGAAAATATATATATATATATATATATATATATATATATATATATATATATATATCTTCCTCGACTTCTTCTCCTCCTCTTTTGTCGTTTCGTTTGTTTTCCTTTCCATTACAGACATTTACACATTAGTTATACACAGCAATGTTTTCAGTACTTAAAAAGTAATTATGATAAAGACATTGTATTGAAATAAATACAATTATGAAGAAAATACATTATAGACCCTACAAACCTGAGAATGGTACAACACAGGGCCGGCGGAGCGTTTTCAAAAGTGGGGGCCCTGTTGCACTTCCGGGTTTCATGAGCTAAAGGGGGAAAAAACACACACAAAAGGTCCTCAGCTCATCTCTCCCCTGCCATTCCCGGGTTTCTTCAGCTGACAAGCAAAAAAAAAAAAAAAAAAAAAAAAAAAAAAAAAAAAATTATAATAAAAAAGAAAAGAAAAGAAAAGAAAAGTCTTCAGCGGAAACAACATGACACAAAATAACATAGATAAAGACAGGAAAAAAAAAGAAAACTCTCTTATTCTGGTATAATCACCAAGCATCTCCCTTGACTCGCTTCTTTGCTTCTTATTCAGTTAGTATTCTCTTATATAAACAGTCAATGATTATCTAACAGTTTAATGCTCCTCTGCGTCCCTTAGTATGGGAGTGCTGGTGTTCGCTACTCATTGATTGGACCAGTTTCATTCATGTATTCAAGTTTGGTTGTTAGAAGCTTATAGATAGTTATACATGAAAATGAATACATTGTGAAACTCCCCGTTCCGTTGTTTATTCCTTCGTCACATCAGGCGTCTTCCCAATCGTGCTTATCGTCACTCCCCGTACTTGCACACGTGTCTTGTGCACGTCTTGCTGTCTAATCATCTGATCATCTCCTTTCTAAATGGTCTGTATCATAATTCTGTTCCAGTTTCTACATATATAATTGTTTTGATTGATACACCCAGATAAGATGAAATTTATCGTCTTTACAAATCTGATAAATGCTAAACGACCTTAGGTTTATGTCCCGTGTTTCATTGTGCCGCGATTGTGACGTTCTCTTATCTCGATAAGCTCGATTCGAATTTTGTTTGTTTGCTTGTTTTAAGGTATAGGCCTATTTATGATCGCCAAGGGGTGTCCTTATGTTTCCTTGAATTCAGCCGAAACGTGCAATACAATCGTTAATTTTGTAATCCATCGAAACTGAAGTTACAAAATGATCCATCATGTCGAACCTCGCATCCTCCTTCACTCTCACACACACACTGCATCAACACACATACAATCACACACACATTCACACACAAGCACACACATGTGGACACATAATTCACACATACTCCCAAACCCTTCATACACGCATATATATACATGATTTTATGTGACATAACGGTTTGCCCTCACATTTTTTCTCCAAACGAACCTTTACATTTCAATTGTGACCGTGCACCTCAAAACGAACATAAATTCGCACACACTGATTTTGCGTGAGGACTGAAAATAAGTGAAATGGGTCAACCTATAGCCGAACTTGACTTTTTAATATTTTCTGAAAGAGCGGGTATTCTTTTAAATTTTGCTAAAATTTGGTATCATAAAATGGGCAGGAAAGTGTGTTTTTTAGCAGTTTATCTCGAACATTTTTGGTAAAATAGTGTGATTAGGTGTGTCTTTAGAATCCCTTTCTCATTTCTGAAAAAACCTTGTCCACACTCTTCACTTTCAACTTTAATAACTTTTGAAAGGATAGAGCTACTGTTTTGAAAGTTGGCATTATGGACAAAATGTGTTCGCAAGAGGCATGCTTAATTTCAATTTAATCTAATAATCCCTTCATTGTTGCTACTCTGGTGGTTTACTTCCTGTTCTTTGTCCCATTCATCGCACAGCCAGCACGGTATAGTAAAGATTAAGCGCTTGAATATAGACACTGTACTTCAGAGACTCTTTTCTCAGTTTACACTTTTCATGAGTTTGTGCTTTCTGTCCAATATTTAGATAGGTTAGGAGAGTCCATTTGATTTGAGTTATCATACATCATTTTAAAGCTTAAAATCTGCTCTCTCAGAATATGTAAAAATTCATGTCTGGCGACTTTTTGTTTGTTTTGAGATGCAGGGTCACAATTATGAATTCAAATGATATGTATATTTTTACCATGAGTTTAGCAACTCAGAGGAGATATTATACTATGTACCTAATTCACAAATTGAACCGAATCCATGCCCATCGATGGTAATCATGCACATGACAGTTTAAATAATAAGCACCATGCAATTTTGAACAAACCCGATTAGCAACTTCTTGATCAGTTTATTTCACTCGAATGCCAGAAGTTTAAACAATTAGAACTTTGAGTCCTTGAAATCACTTCATTCCTCTCTTCAAAATTTTCCATTTCTACAAACGGGAGGGCCGACGGAAACACGGCTACGTCACACCTCTCCTAACCTATCTAATAATTATTATTGATGATTATTATTGGTCCGTTGTGATCGTAAAGCCGGTAGAGGTGGTGGCGGGGTGACCATTGTGTTCACAATGAATTACGGTTTAAAGGTTAGAAATGATATTCATAATATTGAAGCTTGCTGAAATTATTAATGAAAAACATCGAAATAGAATAATCGGTGTTATTTACAGACCACCAAATTATGTAGACAACACAGTTTGAAATAATCTTCAAGGATCTTTTTTTTTTTGTTACTTCTGAAATAAAGAAGTTCATCTCATGGGTGAATACAACATTGATATGAAAAAAAAAAAATGCAGTACATTATAGCTTGTAATTTACTTAATACAGTAGCGTCATTCATTTTTCATTCTCATACCAGAAAAAAAAAAATGAGAAGAAAGAAATCCGAGGAGAATCATCAGAAATTCTAGAACACTGTGGGATAATATTTTTTTCCCAAATGGTATATTGATACAAAATATTTCATATTTCACATCATCACCGCACTGATCTACGCTTGAATAGCACATATTTGTGGACGGGATATACTTTTGTTAGGAGGCTATATCATAACCTATAGTATTAGGTGAGATCACTCAGTGAGGTGGAAAGAAACTTAATTTCATTTATAGATTTTAATGAATAATACAAGCAATTTAAAGCAATACCCGACATTGTAGAGTTCAAAATGAATCTTCAGATAACTCAGAAAGCTAGCGGCAACAAAACTCGATCACAGGCACAATGCACCTGTGGCATAAACTACTCAGTAGTAGTTCGTAAATGCTTCACCAACTGTATGCACGTATAAACAGGATTGTGTAAACCGCGCGCTCCGCGGATCCGTATGCCCCGCTGCCCGCATAGGACCTGTTTGTAGAGGTGACCTTCTTATCTGGGTTTACACGACTGGTATACTACATACTGCTAGTATTGTAAATGATCGCACCCCTACGCATTGCATAACAAACACATAGCATAGTCGCCGAGCGCCGAGCTGATTAATGATCAGAATATTATACTACTAAAAGTAATAGTGAGTCCAGTCTGCATGGGGAAGGATCAACACACTGCTAGTTCATCAAGTTTTGATTTAAGTATTGATTGATTTGCTGCAACAAAGCAGACTCGACTGCCCGGTCTACTTTTCTCAAGTTCAGAGAGAAACTCGGAGCATAATCCGCAAAATGTTTCGAGTGGTTGCTCGACGATTCTCTGCAAAGGAATTGGGCCTAGCAAAGCGGGCACGGCCGGCGGCTTGTGTCGGCTCATGTCGTCGCCCCATGTCGGTGGAATCAGCAGCGGCTGACGGTGCGGAAATGACAATTGGTAACCACGATATCATCTACACAGATAGTCACATGGAAATCCGACAGTCGTTGAAAAAGGTAAAACTGATGTGGCACGTATTCGTTCATTTTCACTTGATTGATAGTAATAGACGTGTCTACTGCTGTCAGGGATTTTAGAAGAAAGCAGCAGTTTTAAAAATAAGGCACTAATAAAAGGACGATGACCCACATTCACTTGCACAGCCAAACTAACGACTAGCGTTAGACCGGTCTACCCAAGCAAAGCATAGACTAGACACTAGAGTAGATAGATCAGGAACAGCACACTAACTTGCAGTGCAAGTACAGGTGTATGGGTGGTAAATTTACCACTGCCAAGGTTGGCACTGAGAGTACCAGACAGACTACAATGTATGTGGTTCTAAGCCAGGTTCTAGACTCAATAGTAGAGTAGATAAAGATAGTATCACCGAACGCTTTTTAAAGTTTTTTTTCGTGGCTTTGAATTCCGTAGGCCTACTCAGAGGATGAAATTACGGCTAAAAATAACACCACTTCACAGACTCCTGGCAATTACGAATTCAGCCAACTTATGTCAATTGTTCGCTCCAGATTTTAGAAAATATGCTTCAAACATAATTTAATACCCCTGTAAAAAAAGTTGTCTTTTTGCACGGTGCAAAATCGCATTGTAATTCCGGACACGCTGTTCGTAAATGGAATAATCGACCTCATTTCACATCTTGTCCTTGCACCAGAATTGCAGTTCATACACGATTCACTGTACACATTCCTATCGAGCGGACGACAAAGAAAAAAATCGGCAAATGACGCTCAAATTTCGTACTTTACAGTAAAATGTCTGACATGAACATTTCGAACAGTTCACGCGATAAAATCTTGAGAAAAATCGATGTCTTCTAAACTAGCGTTTTTCACATTTTTGTGTCACATTTTTTGCGATTTCGGTCCATGCAACGCTCTATGTGGCTAGTCTACGAAGCCCTGCGAGTATTGAATGTCATCAGTACGCAGAAATGTGCGTGTCCGGAATTACCATGCATGCTGTCCGGTAATACCATACCTGTATGTCATAATTTACTACGGTAGATCAAAATAGTGCCTAGTCGAGATGCCAGCAAAGAAAAGACAGAATAAACTGAGAATGGATAGGGATCTAGATTCAAGATATAGTCTTGGTAGTGCACATTATCATTGAACGAGGGCCAATTAATAGTGATGTCTTGATCAATTGAGTGTTGACATTTCAAAATTCCATACTAACATGCCCTGGCATAGTATCTATAGGTACAAACATGTATGTAGGCCTATCGAGTATTATATACCTCATATATAGGTTCCTCTCATCTGATTGGTTAAAAGTGGAGTCATATCTGTGCCCCATTTTTGATCAAAATGACGTCATGATTTACTGTGCCCGGGGCATAGAATCAACTGTGCCCTGTACAGTATGTAAATAGGTTTGGAGACAGTCGCAACCCCGTACACATAGATCGCTCATATGTACACACCAATGATACGACCGCCGCGCTGTCGATCAGCATTGATTACAAGTGCTGCTTTTAGTCCTTGTTTAATTCAGGTAACCTTTTATCCAATCAGATAAGAAGAATCTATATTTTCGGTATATAAAACAAATAATGACAGCTTGATATTCGGGGCACAGTTAAAATTATGTAGGCCCTCGGCCATGTGAAAACCATAACTATGCCGTCAGCTTCGCTTCGGGCATAGTTGATTTTAACTGTGCCCCCCATAGCAGTCATTATTTGTATACTACTACTGCATGTCATACTCGGGATCAATAATGCCTTCATCGCATAACAGAAATGTATTGTCTCCAAGTTGAAAAATTACAAACTTGTTTTTCTCTTTAAAGGGAGGCAGTCCTGAGAATTTTTACTTAACTGATAATTATGAAGAGTAAAAAAATATAACCTTTCACCAGTTTATACACGTGTGTGGAAATCAAACACTCTCTCCGTACGCGATTTTTGAAAAATAATTCCTGCAAGCGATCGTGTCAGAGCCTGCAAAAAGGTGCAACGTCAGTGATGCCCAACTCACCAAGTTGACAGCCGTGCCTCAGAAAAGCCAATCACTTGTGAAATTGTCGTACAAGTCCTAATTCACAAAACACACCATATTGTGGTGAATGGTATTGACAGAGTGTAAATACTACTATTATCGCCAGAGTTGAAGCATCCATTCTTATTGATTAAATTATTCTTTACTTGCACCTTTCACTTTTGATTGCAAAAATTCCTAAACATCACTGTCTGGTCAGTCATTTACTGCACACGCGCCCCATCCCAGTTTAGCTTCCAAAATGAGCTGCAAAAGGGATTACTGCTGCAAAGTACAAGCTTCACTACAAGGAAACAGGCAAACCTGTGTTGATGACAAAACTACATGAGTCCATAAAAGATGCAAGACTGTAATTGATACAGCTGAAAAATATCCCAGCAAGAACTTTTGTTCTCTCAGTACGTGATGAGATACACTGTATTAAAGCGACTGTACAGTACTGGTTGAGGTGGGGATTCATGTTTTGAACATTCTGAAGTGAGATAATCAGAAACCTCTTCTGAAATATGAAAGAGCATGTAATTTCAAGAAGGATTCAACATTTATTTGATAAAAATTGGTTTTCAAATGGCTGAGATATCCAACAAAAGTGGTAATAATAAAAGGCGACAGGCCACGCTTTTATTAGGGTCTCTTTGTTTCACCTTGTTTTTGGATATCTCAGCCATTTCAATACCGATTTTCATCAAATAAACTTTTGATACCCCTTAGAATTGCATGCTCTTTGACATCTCATACAGTGGTTTCTGAATATCTCGCAAAACGTTAAATGCTAAATCCTCACCTCAACAGTTCTGTACACACCCTTTAAACCTGGTAGGCTGTAGATGGTAAAGAAATACCATCACCCATGTGATTTAGTGCAGATTAAAATTTGCAGAGCATCAAATAATCAGTACGGCCTTCAGGCATCACTTGTACTGTAGTTCAGGGGTTTGCATCATTGCCAGAAACTGAAGGAATTGATTCTCCCAATTTTTCTGAATCACCTTCATTTTGGGTTTTCTATCTTTTTACATTTTCCAGCTTATCGAAAAGGAAATCAATCCTTATGTAGATGAGTGGGAGAAAGAGAAGCAGTTTCCTGCCCATAAGGTCATGAAGACACTAGGAGAAGCTGGTTTCTTGGGGGTCTCAAGACCAACAGGTAAGTCTTTGAGTACTAGCCCAAGCCTGCAAGATTCATTTTATTGTAGTTTGACTATTTTGTATGTTTGTAATTATTGTTAGGCGATATACTTGTATGAACATGTGATGCATTATACTGTATAGATGCACTATTTATAATCTCGTATGCTTCTTAACGCGATGAGGACGGACTGATTTTGCCACAACACGCATTTCCCATAGACACCTGCGCGAGTATACTCGGGACTCGTCCTCCACGGGTTAAAGTGATATCATGACCCAGGGCTACCATGTCAACTTGGCATCCAGTCGCTCTACCTTTGTTGCAGTTTGTGCTTCTTAAAATGAAACAAGTCAACCCATTTGACTTTCTTTGAGGTTAAAAAAGAAAAATTATGTTTTTCTCCATTCCAATGTCTTTCCTCACTAGAGTATGGTGGACTTGGCCTAGATTACACTTACAGTGTGGCTGTTGCAGAAGAGCTTGGTGGAATCAGGTGCGGAGGGGTTCCCATGGCGATAGGTGTCCAGACAGATATGGCGACTCCAGCTCTGGCAAGGTAAGAGTGCAGTCTGAAGTATGAAGGTTACACCTCTCATGCAGCCAGCCTCTTGATACAATTGTAGGTGATAAAGTGCACTTTGACTGTACAATTTGTTATGAGTTATTTACTGTGACCATCCACTTGGTTTTAATCAGCACTCAGTAATCCATCCAAACTTTAACTCAGGGTGTATTGATGTGCCTCAGTCTAACAGGAAGACCATGTTGATGCAATAGGGATTATCATGTTATAATTAATGATTGTTTTTATTATCATTGTATCCGTAACCTGCTCTTGTTGGTTGACTCTCACTTTCATTTTGTTGCCTCTTCTTTGTACACCAGATTAGGGCATGCTGCTTGTTCAGCCCCTACCCCTTCACTCATGCTGTTGCTATTTCACTCTTTCCCTATTCCTTATCCCTCTATTGTTAATATCTTGTTTGATGTTGCCTCCCTATTCATCCGTATCCTTCACAGGTTGCCCCCATGATCATTGGGATCATCACTCACCCACCTCTGCCTTTTGTCTGTCCACCTTCCTGCTTTCATCCACCTCCCTTTATACATGGATGTGTTGGCCTCCTTGCCCTTGACTTCCAACCCATCCCTCTTGTTTTCTTTGTTCTGTGTCCCTAGCCCTCCCTGACTGTTCTTGTTGTGTGTAGTCCTTTAAGTGATTGTTTTCCCTCCCTGTCTCTGACAAAGATTCTGTTAGGATTGAAAGCTCAGGCCCCTTCTGACTCCACAATAGGGATTAAGAAGATTTGGTGATATCTAAAGGAAACCGAAACCCAAATCTACGTGGATTTAGTGAAAGCAGCAATAGTAGAACACATGAGTGAAAGTTTGAGGAAAATCGAAGATTCAGTGCTATTATTGCGAGGTGTGAGAAGACTACTGCAGTTCATGATATTATGTATGGACAACAATAGAAAATGCAAAGAAAATGTGACTTTTTCTGTCATAGTGAAAGAACACTTGTACATGTACATGTATAGGCAATGCACACATATAGTTGGATAACCTATCTATAGTGGTCACCTGTCTATAATGGCCACTTTTTTCGTTTCCCTTGGGTGGCCGCTATAGACAGGTTTGACTGTACTAGAAAGATACCATAATCAGATTGATTGTTAACATTCATACATGTACATATTTGATATTATACTGTTACAATGTATCTTGTTACCTTTCATCACATGTAACAATACCTTGAACTAAGCTTAGCCATGAGTCTTGGGAAAATGAGCTTAATACATAGTACCCTGCTGTTGATCCATGTATTTCGTGTTGCCGTTTGATTGGGTTTTATAGCACCACAATTGTGGTTCAAAACTTTTAACTTGTTGGTCTGAGCATGCTACCAAGGACAAAAATTAATTGTGATTAAACCAGAATATCTGCATCCAGTTGATGTATGCTATCATTATGGGCAGATAAGAGAAGTTCATTTTGCAATACCTATCAAACAGTTATGTATGAAATCTCATAAAACCTTAAGTACTGATCAATATGATATAGAAATTGATATAGAATAATCCTTTCATGTCTCAGAACAGTCCCAGTAAATAAAGCTTTCAGACAAAATTATAAATTATTATAAATTATTATTTAAAGACATTGTATCAAATGGAAACAGAATATATTGACAAACTCCAGTCAGACTTTTTGTGGATAAAAGGGATGCTGGGTGGTAAAAAGACTCTATTTCTGTGGAGGATGGCTGAAAATGGGGTTGCCATGGCAATTCCCAAATTGTTTTCACGCGACATTATTGTAGGGCAGGGTAATTAATCAAAACCCCGTTGAGGACGAGTCCTGAGTATACTTAGGCAAGTGTCTGTGGGGAATGCGTGTTGAAGCAAAATCACCCCGTCCTCGATGGGTTAATGCCTCTCTGAAAAATATTCAGACAAGCGTACATGTAGCTACATATCACTGCTGTATAACATGTAAATTTGTACAATTACATGTATGTAGCCAATGCACAACCCCGTTTGCGATGATGATACGACGTGGAGATCGTGTAAAGTGTATGAAAAACATTCAAAGAGCATTTGATGTTGAGACAGCAATATCTAAAGAACTTTGGTGATATGGATGTACTTGTGCTATTTATGGATGTACTTGTGCTATTTATGGATGTCTAGGGTTACATTCGTCATAAGATTTTTTTTCTTTTGCAGCTTATCTCTCTCTTTTGCTCATGGATACACAATAGGGGGATTCACACGTACACCAATTAGCGGGATACAAATCTCGAGATTTGCATCGCGATCGTCATCCTGAGTTTTTTTGCACGTGTGGACAGAAAAAACCTGAAAATTAGCGGGATAAGCATCGCGATGCTAATCCCAAGAAATCTTGCGCTGGTTTGTCAATTAGCGGGATAATTGGCCCCGCGCTGGTACGTGTGAACGGTCGGGATGAGAATCTCAAGTTTTTATATCCCATCATGCAATGCGCACATCACAACAGTGAGGCCTCTAGCTCTGCGAAGTGGTCCTTCACCTCTTTGGAGCACAACAACAGCGCATGAACCACACCACTGACGCGTAAAAGACAATGGACAAAGGGCGCTGTGTGACCCAGTTTGCAGGCTTTGCTGTTATCTCTATCGGCAATTAGCGGGATAATACGGTATGTGTGGATGCTCGCCAAATTAGCGGGATGTTTAACAGAAAATATCGCAATCGGTATCCCGCTAATTTGGTACATGTGGACGCTCGCAAAAAAAAACTCGGGATGTGCATCGCGATCGTCATCCCGCTATTTTGTACGTGTGAACCCGGTTATTGTATCTAAAGTCTGCACACTCGAAAAATGTCATATCTTGGCTCATTTTCTGTTAAACAATACATGTATCTCAGACTTTGTAATATCTCATGTACATGTACACTGTACATGTAGTAATGGCTAGAGAGGGGGGGGGGGGAAGAGATAAGATGTGATGTGTTAAACTTTGTTCTGGCTGTTTTTGGCAATCTGTGAATTTGACTAGACTGCAGTGTCAGCAGAGCTATTTATGACCAGTTGATAGTCATTTATCACACAAGAGTATTTTAGAATTCAAGCATCAGTAATCTTTTTTTTTATAGTGCCTCGAGTCACAAGGACTTGTTCTTGCACAATGTTGCATGCATTCTCTGCTGCTAATTAGGTGATCCGAGTATCCTCTCGGATCACCTTCTATATCTGTACTGATTCTTTGTTTTTCTTCTTTTTCTTCTTCTTTCTCCTCAAAAGTTGTGCAGAGGTTAGCTCAGAAAGTCCTCTTGCTATCAATTTCAAAATCATACCATATGTGTATCATGTCCCAAAGGTCAGGTCAGGTCAACCCTTTACGCCCCCTGGCGTGTAGGGCAGCGAGGAAGGCTCTCCACCCATCTCTGTTGCTGGCCATCCTCTGTAGAGAAGCCCAGGACTGTCTGTGATCTGATATTTCTCCTTCTACTGTTCTTCTCCACGTCTGCTTGGGCCTACCACGTCTTCTTTTCCCTTCAGGTGTCCAACGAAGAGCCACTCTGGGGATGGAGTTTGCGTCCATTCTTAAGACATATCCAATCCATCTCCATCTCTTCCTGGTGATTAGAGTCTCCAGGTCCTCAGTGCGGCATTGTAAGAAGAGGTAGCAGTTGGATATCTTGTTGGGCCAATAAATGCGCAGGATTCTACGCAGGCATGTTGTGTGGAATGCTGATAGCTTGGCAGCATCGCATCTGGTCATTCGCCAGCATTCAGATCCGTACATAAGGGTTGACAGCACATTCCAAAATCCTACCTTCATCTTCACTTTGGCTGTGTTTAGTGCTTCCTTGGTCGTGCCAGTAGCTTCCTCACGACTTTCACTACTGCCAGTCATACAACCTTCGACCAATCCGGCCTGGGTGGCCCTACCAGGAGTAAACACTCCCGCCGGCATAGCTCTCCGGGTCACTGAGACACTCAAGCCCACTGACCACTACAAGGTGGTAACCCATGCAGTGGGATGTCCCAAAGACGACAAATCTAATGTATCATTGTGATCAGTCGACCGTGACGTCACTATGACGTCATTATATGAAAACACATTCTCAATCATATCTCATTAATGGAATGGAATTTTTCAATGAAATTTACGTCACATATATTTCAAGTTATGCGCATTGTACTCATGTTGTAAAACTTCATATTTTCTCTTAAAATGTGCGCGTACGCGTGCGTTGAAATATTTGTATGCTCAAATCGAGCTCAAATTTTTTTGCACACGTTTCAGACCATTTGGAGCATTTTTTTAAAAATTGGAAAAATTGGACGGACGCGCACGCGCACATATACGCACGCACAGCTCTTATGCAATAGAAATGTCCCATTTTTTCACACTTATCGGATGCCTGAAATGTCAAGGAATATTTCTACCAAGTTTCAAGTCAATCCGACTCAATATGACGTCATATGGGTCCGGTTGCCATGGCAATTCCCAAATTGTTTTCATGCGACATTATTGTAGGGCAGGGTAATTAATCAAAACCCCGTTGAGGACGAGTCCTGAGTATACTTAGGCAAGTGTCTGTGGGAAATGCGTGTTGAAGCAAAATCACCCCGTCCTCAATGGGTTAATGCCTCTCTGAAAAATATTCAGACAAGCGTACATGTAGCTACATATCACTGCTGTATAACATGTAAATTTGTACAATTATGTAGCCAATGCACAACCCCGTTTGCGATGATGATACGACGTGGAGATCGTGTAAAGTGTATGAAAAACATTCAAAGAGCATTTGATGTTGAGACAGCAATATCTAAAGAACTTTGGTGATATGGATGTACTTGTGCTATGGATGTATGTGCTATTTATCAATGTACTTGTGCTATTTATGGATGTCTAGGGTTACATTCGTCATAAGATTTTTTTTTCTTTTGCAGCTTATCTCTCTCTTTTGCTCATGGATACACAATAGGGGGATTCACACGTACACCAATTAGCGGGATACAAATCTCGAGATTTGCATCGCGATCGTCATCCCGAGTTTTTTGCACGTGTGGACAGAAAAAACCCGAAAATTAGCGGGATAAGCATCGCGAACGGTGAACGGTCGGGATGAGACAATGGACAAAGGGCGCTGTGTGACCCAGTTTGCAGGCTTTGCTGTTATCTCTATCGGCAATTAGCGGGATAATACGGTACGTGTGGATGCTCGCCAAATTAGCGGGATACCAATCGCGATCGCTATCCCGCTAATTTGGTACATGTGGACGCTCGCAAAAAAAACTAGGAATGTGCATCGCGATCGTCATCCCGCTATTTTGTACATGTGAACCCGGCTATTGTATCTAAAGTCTGCACACTCGAAAAATGTCATATCTTGGCTCATTTTCTGTATAAACAATACATGCATCTCAGACTTTGTAATATCTCATGTACATGTACACTGTACATGTAGTAATGGCTAGAGAGAGAGGGGGTGGGGGGAAGAGATAAGATGTGATGTGTTAAACTTTGTTCTGGTTGTTTTTGGCAATCTGTGAATTTGACTAGACTGCAGTGTCAGCAGAGCTATTTATGACCAGTTGATAGTCATTTATCACACAGGAGTATTTTAGAATTCAAGCATCAGTAATCTTTTTTTTTTATAGTGCCTCGAGTCACAAGGACTTGTTCTTGTACAATGTTGCATGCATTCTCTGCTGCTAATTAGGTGATCCGAGTATCCTTTCGGATCACCTTCTATATCTGTACTGATTCTTTGTTTTTCTTCTTTTTCTTCTTCTTTCTCCTCAAAAGTTGTGCAGAGGTTAGCTCAGAAAGTCCTCTTGCTATCAATTTCAAAATCATACCATATGTGTATCATGTCCCAAAGACGACAAATCTAATGTATCACTGTGATCAGTCGACCGTGACGTCACTATGACATCATTATATGAAAACACATTCTCAATCATATCTCATTAATGGAATGGAATTTTTCAATGAAATTTACGTCACATATATTTCAAGTTATGCGCATTGTACTCATGTTGTAAAAATACATATTTTCTCTTAAAATGTGCGAATACGCGTGCGTTGAAATATTTGTATGCTCAAATCGAGCTCAAATTTTTTTGCACACGTTTCAGACCATTTGGAGCATTTTTTTAAAAACTGAAAAAATTGGACGGACGCGTACGCGCGCGCACATATACGCACGCACAGCTCTTATGCAATAGAAATTTCCCATTTTTTCACACTTATCGGATGCCTGAAATGTCAAGGAATATTTCTACCAAGTTTCAAGTCAATCCGACTCAATATGACGTCATACGGGCCCGTCAAATTTGAAATAAGCCAGTTCGGGGTTCCAGTTTGAGCATGAGTAGAAAAAGGTCATTTGTGCCGAGAGACAGGTTGGTTTTTAATTTCACTGAGATAAGCATCTGTAATGCTATGATTATTCATGAATCCTACGATTATTCATGAATCCTTATAAATGGTGCCTGCCAGTACATCCACCTGACAGCAAGCCTGGTATTTGGCAATGTTAACAGAAAAAGTTTGTTAATGTATTCAAAATAGCACAATGAAATAGATGCTTCCCAAAGTGTCGATTGACGAACCATTCTGGTCACTTCAGCTACACAAGTTCATTCTTTGTTAGAATACAAGTTCCATAAATTGCTATGTTGGGCAAGCTGCTGCATTATGTCGCTTTGAATTGAGTGAAGTGCCTAACTAACTGAGAAAAATGAAAGGTCATTTGTACCCATGTGCACATGAGCTATCTCCGAAAACAGGCTTATTCCGCGCGCGCGTCAAAGGCGATATACAGTGCAACAATGCAAAAAAATCGCCAATTTTAAATCCGATTTTACTCGTCAGGATGGACGGTGACCCCCCATTTTCTTTACATATTCTGAAAGCTGATGAGTTGTACATGTCATTTCATGGGTTGGCGATGCTGGAAAAATGATTAAAAGACATCAAATTTCTTAATAAGATAAAAGAAGTAAATTTTCAAAATGACGTCATCAAATTTCACGTTCACTGGAGCGTATCTCACTTATCCTTTGTTAATTTTCACCCAGATTTCAGTATGTTGTAGCTTATTAAACAGTCTTTATATAGTAACAACATTTTGATTGATGGACGGCATCACCTCGTAAAAATGGATTGAAAGTAATCTTGTCAAATTTGACCAGTTTACGTGTTATCTCTATGGGAGTGCAGTTTTTCTGGAAATGAAAATTGACATGACTATCTTTTTTGAGCAGTAGCTCACTTATGCTTCAATGAATTTCTCCCAGATTTTAATATGTTGTAGTTGAGACTTTGGGCTATCGTAATCATATTCTTTGTTTTTTCATATATGGTGTCGAGATCACGTCCAAAAACTTGGTTGAAATTAAAGCTTATCTTCGATGTATTTTCATATTCCTTTCTTTTTGCAACTTCGTTTGCCATAACTCAAGAAAAACAAGCCTTATCAGCCCAATATTTTGCACATGTTTAGTTCATGTCACGTACATTATTTCATAAAATAACAAATACTTGATCGGACACCATCTTGGGTATGTAAATTAGGGTCAAAGGTCATAAATGTTTTATCCTGTATCTTGGTGAATACATGTCTTTTCTTTCCCATATTTTGCACATGCAAAGACCATGTTACAAGAATCATTTCACAAGATAACTAGTTTTTGCTCAGATGCCATCTTGTCTGTGCAAAGTGGGGTCAAAGGTCATATGTACTTCTTTGTGTATCTTCGTTATGACGTGTTATCTCTATGGGAGGGAATTTTTCTAGATGTGAAAATTGACATGATTGTCTTTATCGAGCACTAGCTCACTTACCCTTCGGTGAATTTCTCCCAGATTTTAACATGTTGTAGCTGAGACTGCGCGCTATCGGAATGTGCCCTTTGTTTCTCATGCGGTGTCGGGATCACATCAAAAAACGTGGTTGAAATTAAAGCTTATCTTCGATGTATTGAGATATTTCTTTCTTTCTGCAACTTTCTTTGCAGTAACTAAAAAAGAAGATACGTGTACCCTATCACCCCCATATTTTGCACATATTTAGTTCATGTCACGTATAACAATTCATAAAATGACAACTACTTGATCAGACGCCATCTTGGGTATGTAAATTAGGGTCAAAGGTCATAAATGTTTCATCCTGTATCTTGGTTAATACATGTCTTATCTTTCCCATATTTTGCACACGTAAAGACCACGTTACAAGGATCATTTCACGACATAGCCACTTTTGGCTCAGATGCCATCTTGTCTGTGCAAAGTGGGGTCAAAGGTCATATGTACTTCTTTGTGTATCTTCGTTATGACGTGTTATCTCTATGGGAGGGAATTTTTCTAGATGTGAAAATTGACATGATTGTCTTTATCGAGCACTAGCTCACTTTAATACCCTTCGGTGAATTTCTCCCAGATTTTAATATGTTGTAGCTGAGACTGCGCGCTATCAATAACTTGTCCTCCGTTTTTTCATACAACATCGAAGTGAGGTTAGAAAACCTCGCTAAAATCAAAGTTTAGCTTCGATGTATTTTCATATTTCTTTCTTTTTGCAACTTTCTTTGCAATAACTCAAGAAAAACAGGCCCTATCAGCCCAATATTTTGCACATGTTTAGTTCATGTCAAGTACATTATTTCATAAAGTAACAACTACTTGATCGGACACCATCTTGTGTAGGTAAATTAGGGTCAAAGGTCATAACATTTATTTCTGAATATATTTGTAGATTGAGTTTATCAGAAGTCATTTGTCTTGATTGCCTTGACTTACAACTCATTAGAATTAAAAAAGGAAAAGAGAAAGGGGAGAAATCAGTGCTAAATACACTTGTACTGTACTACTTTGAGGGTCAAGAGCAGCATTAGGGAGTGAAGCACCATCTCCTGAAACTCCTCATTTTTGTCTCGCCCACCGGAGGTGAAGGCGAGACCAAGGGATCCAAATGGCGTCCGTCCGTCGTCCATCCGTCGTCCGTCCGTCGTCCGTCACAAATGTTAAAGTTTACCTGCAAGACTCTCTTATGATGCATAACTTGGCAACTGTTACAGCAATGACAGCCACACTTGGGTGATAGAAGCACTAGGGGTATTTTCATGTTATGGTGTTGTCGGAGGTCATGTGATGAAATCAAAGGTCATTTGAGGTCATACGTTAAAGTTTACTTGCAAGACTGTCACAGACAGGGGTCAACGAACTTTTAGGGCCCAATGTTAAGTTTTTATGGCGCGTTTTCATTATGGCTCATAACTTTTGATCCCTTTGTGTGTTTGTGACCAAACTTGGATGGTAGATGTCCCTTGGGGAGGTGAAGGTCATCACAAGGTCAATGGTCACATACAGGGGTCAACGAACTTTTAGGGCCCAATGTTAAGTTTTTATGGCACGTTTTGATTATGGCTCATAACTTTTGATCCCTTTGTCCCTTTGTGACCAAACTTGGATGGTAGATGTCCCTTGGGGAGATGAAGGTCATCACAAGGTTAAAGGTCACAGACAGGGGTCAACAAATTTTTAGGGCCCAAAATGTTCAGTTTTTAAGGGCGCGTTTCGATTGTGGTTCAGAACTTTAGCTCCCTATGTCCATTTGTGACCAAACTTGGACGGTATATGTCCCTTGGGGAATTAAGGGTCATCACAAGGTCAATGGTCACAGAAAGGGGTCAACAAATTTTTAGGGCCCATTGTTAAATTTTTCTGGCACGTTTTGATTATGGCTCATAACTTTTGATCCCTTTGTCTGTTTGTGACCAAACTTGGATGCTAAATGTCCCTCGGGGAGTTGAAGGTCACCACAAGGTCAAAGGTCATAGGCGGGTCAATGAACTTCTGGGCGTTACAAAAATATTATACAAATAGTGAATGGTCATGAGTGCAATGGTACGAGATATCGCATGAGGTGAAAGATAGAGGCGCTCTATTCAACGAGGCGAAGCCGAGTTGAATAGTGCGCCTCATCTTTCACCGAGTGCAAATTCTCGTTCCATTGCACGAGTAAAGACCATACACTATTTGATTTATACAACGTCCAAGTAGATCTCTGTTTGGGTGGAGGATTGTTAGGTAGGTCTAAGTAGGCCTATGTAGTAGATATGAAAAATATAGCCATACTTACATGTGGATCCACTGCGATTCTCTTTCTGGCTTGTGCAATCAGTGCAGATACAGGTAACAGCTAGCGCTCATACATGTACACGAACACTACGTACGTAGGCCTTCATACGCGCATGGGATGTACCGCACGTATGTCCATCGCGCTAGCTGCAATTTATATGCAACACACAGTACATGCAGTATAGTCAGGTATCCTATTACAGAACGCTTACTTTGTCAATGGAGCGCGTACAACAACTCGAATACGCATTTATTGCACTACACGCTGTTATCTCACAGGGGAAGCCAGTGCCGAAAATTGCTAAACTGCAGCAAAAAACAAAACAAAACGTAATTTACCTCAAATTTACGTAATAATTGCTAAAATTTCGATATTCGTTGTCCTGCGTTAATAAACATTGACCGAAAATACAATGTACAAATTTCCCCATACAGAGGGCGCACGTTCGGTAATACAATACGATTTGCGTCAGTAAAAAGAGACAACTTTTGTGGAAGGGTTATTTGAAATACGGATTTTTTCTAGAAGTTGGCTTATTTTTCAAGTATTTTCGTTACAGCTAAAGTCATCAGCATTTCAATTATCTATAAGGATATTTTTGGCTGAATTATTGCATAATGTTGCCCGTTTGGAGCAATAAAACAAAAATCGTTCGGTAATAGGATACACCTCCATACCGTACAATTTCTCGAACCGTGGAATAGAACGAAAAAATCGAACCAAGTTGCATGCAAAAATAGATCCAAAATTGCACGGCGCTTTGAATGGAGTACTTATTGAATATCAAGTCACCAACAATCCTCCAATCAAATTACAAGGATCTACTTGGGCGTTGTATAATAATTTCTTGTATGCGAATGGGCGAGACACAGTTTGGCACTTGCCTTGTTGAAGAAATTGGTTAATAACAAAATTATGTTTGAAAACATACACAAAGCATGGGTGTTCTCATCTAGGGCACGTGTTTAAAAAAAAATAGAAATCGTAGTGAAAGTAGAAGCTACTAGAATTTGTAAACCATTCATTGTCTGAGAAAGTTTTGTCATTTTTTAGTATGTTTATGATGCGTGCAAAGAAATCAAGAGTCCTTTCGTTTGTCTGTGATAGAATATATAGATAAGTTGTATAATATTATATGGTATGTGACCGTGCATTACAAAGCCAACAAAAAGGTGTATGACCTGATTCTATGTGAGGACTCAAAATAGGTGTAATGTGTCAGCCTTGTCCATCTTTTTTTTTTTCATATTTTCTGAAAGAGCTTTTCTTCGTCTACATTTCCAGTGCTAAACTTTTGGATTATAAAACAGATGGGATGTTGTGTTTTTTTACAGTTTTTCCAGAGCATTTTTTCTTTCACAAGTATAGAATATTGTGCCTAGGTACATACGTGCACATGTCAGAGAGGCCTCTTTCATTTCTTGCAAAAAATCTTTTACACTCTCATTGCTTTCAGTTCTAATAACTTTTGAAAGGATGATGATACTCCATTGAAAGTTATTGTTAGTCATGCCAAGAATATGCCAATATACTACTGTAGTGAACAAAATTTCAGCTAAATCTTATAATCCATTGATTGTTTTTGCCATTGAGTTGTACAGGATCCTGTTTTTTTGTCCTATTTATTGCACAGAACACAGCATGGTGAGATTTTAAGCACTTGAATAGACCTTTAACTTCAGAGCCTCTTTTCTCAACAAACTCTTTTAAAAGAGCACTGTGCACTTTCTTTCCATTATTTGATGAGTTAGCAAAGTCCATGTGTATTGAGTTACACATACCATTTTTTTGAAAGCTTAGAGTAAGCTGCTCTTTCAAAAATTTGGTGCTTTTGTGTTGCAGGGTCGCGCAATATACACACTGTATATAAATGCATGGTGATGGTGGTTGACGTGATGCTGATATTCATTGTTGTTCATAACACATCCATTTTTGTGCTTTTCCTCTGCATTTTTTGTAGATTTGGGTCAGACGAGTTAAAGAGAACATTCCTCGCCCCAGCTATAGCTGGTGACATGGTGGTATGTCTTGGAGTGAGCGAACCAGTGGCCGGCTCCGATGTGGCAAGTAAGGGTCTATATTGCTTTAATAAAGCTTTGTGTGCTATGACTGCCAATTGGCACAGAAAACCCCATAGAGTTGTACCCACTGTCCAACAGTCTGGGACAGAAAGGGTTAAAGGACAACTCTGCTACTGCACATGTTCAAGAACGAAGTAAAGTCATTCAAGCAGAGCAGTGAGAGTTAATAGAAATAGGACATGAAAAAGTTTTGGAATATACAGTTATACTGTAAAAGTGGAAATTTTCGCGGTATGGAAATTTTCTCGCATTTCACGCTATCAGAAGCTAGTGCAAAAATAAAAGCATGCAAATATTTTTTGATGCTATGTGTTCCAGTGGATACCTTACATGGTTCTATCATAGATATTGCTTTGTGCATCACCAATTATAGATGACAGCAACTTTTGTGTGTATGTGTGTGTGTGTGTGTGCGTGTGTATGAGATGTTCATTTAAAAGCACGAAGGATCATACAATTAATGATTGTACAGTGCTGTATAAATTCATTCAATTGCTTTTAATGGTGGTGCGTACCAGCTACTGAGCATTTTTTTCTCTCCTCTGCTCTGTTGTCAACCAAGATATTCACACCACTGCAAAGAAGCAGGGCGATGACTTCATCATCAACGGTAGCAAGATGTGGATCACCAATGGTCACCAGGCGGACTGGATGTGCCTGCTGGCCAACACTGGAGAGGGTCCCGCCCACAAGAACAAGTCCCTTATCATTTTGCCGATGAACTCCAAGGGTGGGTACACCAAGTGTTGGTGGGGGGGGGGGGGGGGGGGAGGCTGGATGATATCCCCGTAGTCACAAGGTTTAAACAAGCATTGAGGTACCATGGTATTTGATTTATATATACTTGGAAAATGATCTTTGATGGTGATAGAATAGTACTGACAATGATGACAACAAGAATGAAGATAGAAAAGTAAGAATGAGGACGAAACTGAGAATGAGCATGATGATAATAATTTTCTTAATGTAATAGTAATATTGATGTCAGTGAATATCTATTAAATGATAAGCTATAGTATTATTTATATGTGAATGTTGACATAATTTAGAGAGTAATGTTAATTGTGATTTTGTTTGGACAGAACAAAGGCTGAGAAATTTTACTTCTCACAAATTTCAGTTGTTGTTGCGAATGACTATCATTTCATTAAACCAAATTGGAAATAGAAAAACTCTATACATGTGTGCAATCTTGTAGAATCTTTGATTAGAAGTTTCCTTAGTTTATCCTGCATTATTGTATTTCATCAAGAAATATTGTCTCCTTACACGTTGACAGTTGATGAGGGTGTAGAGTTGCAGTTTTAGCCATGAATTTACGTTGTGGAGAAGCTTTGAGAAGTATAGATGACCGCCCTGATCAACACCCACAAAAAGTCACAGATTATGATTCTCTTGTCATGGACCAAAATATGTCATTTGGGTAGACTGACTCAATTTTTTTTTTCTTAGTTTGTCTTACCCTAGAGAGTAATCTTTTCTCTACGTACTGTCAAAATTTGACAGCTTGAAACAAAACTGAAATTGAAATATTAGCATTTTTCTGAATCATATTTTTTTGACAGGCACTACATGTACTTTCACTGTGAAATAGAACATGTTTGCATAGATGCTTCTACACAGCACACCTGTGTGACTGTTATCTGTAAATCTTCCTTTCTCCCTTTTCTAGAAACTGCACCTCCTAACTCTGAGATATTTTAATCTCCTTTGTAATGGGTTAGGATGGTCCAATTTAACCATGTCATACATCATTTTGAAGCTTCAGAGCTTGCTTTTTGAAACCAAGTGGAAAAGTGGAAATTTATTGTGGCCTTCTTTTTGGGGGTTTTGAACTGGGCAAATGCTCAAGAATAGGTAGAAAATTTGAATGCTCATGCGTGATACAATATATTTTAATTTTAATCCATGTGTCAACTGCATCCCAATTTCACTCATTCCAGGTGTTGTGAGGGGGAGACACATCGACAAGATTGGCATGCACTCCTCTGACACAGCTGAGATCTTCTTCGAAGACGTGCGCGTCCCACAGAGCAACCTGATTGGCCAGGAGGGGGCAGGCTTCCTCTATCAGATGATGCAGTTTCAGGAGGAGCGGCTGTGGGGAGCAGCTGCATGTAGGATGAGTGACAGATAAATTGTACCCTCGAAACGCTCTTGAAAATGTCGGGCAAACTACAGTCACTATCTGTTGTTTTGTATACGAATATTGACTGCTTCGAGGGGCGCAGTTAGTACTATTTGCCCAGAGGGGACTTTCCAACAGTGCTATGCTCCAAGATGAAGTCATAGGGCATATAGCACCGTTGAGAAATCACCCAGTGCAAATAGTTTCATCTGCGACCCCCCCCCAAAAAAAAACAAAACAACAACAACAACAACAACAACAACAAACAAACAAACAGTCAATATTTGTTTTATGTACCACATCCCACTTAATTTGATATATTTATACTAATTCAAGAGGCATTTAAATGAAGTTGTTGTGCTACCAGTCAGAGAAATTACATAAAGTGTAATTTCACAATGCACCACTATGATAGATACGTGACCAACAGTGATAGACATGTACATACACGCATGTTACTCAGCCTACTAGCTGACTGCTTGGCAGTATAGCAAAAAATTAGTGACTGCACCTTTTACCAATCAGAATCAAGGATTCATCAAAGGAGATATATAATCACTTCTCATGACTGGCAATATAAGCCGTACATACTGTCACTGCATACTGTACCATCAAAATGACCAGGGTCCCGGTTTATACAATGTCAAAAATGTTAGCTAGAATAGCAACTTGTAGCAATAACCAATCAGGAAGCTGGATTCTTCTCACTTCCATGACACTTGACATTGCAGCAAGAGTTGCTGTCACATCAACTTTTTATGAAATGGGGCGCAGATGTGTGCTTTTGGTGTCGTTATTGTTAGATGTAGCAATGTCACAAAGTTTGCAAGGCGCTATCAATCCTGAGATGATCTGGATGTAGCTTTCTTCAAAGAATGGCTTTCCTCGGAAAAAACAAAAACAACAACAACATTATAATAACAAAGATTCCCTGGGCTTTCATTCCAAGTTAATGAGAACTTTCGTAAAAGTATGGTATTTAGTTTAGATTTATTTTCACATGTATGTTTTCATTACATTGAGAAATTTGTAACCAGAAGCATTATGTTATCTTCCTTAATACCAATACCTGTCAGGTTGTTTAGATGTTACAAACTCCCCTTTTATGGAAACAACATATTTTAAGAATAATCAAACAAATAAGCAGACAAGAAAGTGCTAGCTATAATTTACAGATGCCTAAATTATCTTCAACAGTAAGTAATGCATTATAGCTTGAACGAAGGACTTCAGCTAAAACATCACAGCATTCATCATGTGAATACCTGGAGGTGAGATGAGACATAAGTCCCGAAATCATCTTTATTTTTCTAATTTATCCACAAACTTATGTTCACTTATTTGCCGCCACCCCCATGTTGTTTACATCTCCTGCACTGTCTTCCCCTTCTGCTGCTGTACAAACACAGCTCTTCAGCCCCTGGACTTGATGATCGACGATGCTATTGAGTACACTCGACAGCGCAAGATCTTTGGCAAGCCTGTCCTGGACAACCAGGTGGTGCACTTCAAGCTGGCCGAGCTCAAGACAGAGACAGAGCTTCTAAGGTCGCTTGTGTACCGGGCAACAGGTGGGAGGCCTGTCTTGAGGTCCTTTTCTGAGATGCAATACCCTTTCACATGAAAAGTTGTAGGGTAATCTGAACTGACAAAGTGAAAGGAAGTGGTATCGGCAGTGCATTGCTTGTGTTTGTGGTTTAGCATTATTGTTGCAGTGTAAGTCTGTTGTATCTGTTTGGTATAACGAGTGGAACAGGGATATTAAACTTTACCCTTCCTTCACAGTCCAAACCAGCCCATTTTGTCTGAGAAATTGAACGTCTGCCAGTAGGACTTTGATCCATGATGCAGATTTCATGATTTCCTCCTCTCTGTTCACTATGAGTTATTCTAGTTTAAATGAATATTCAGCAGTTGTGTCTCGGGCATGACAACTTATGCACATTGTCTGATTCTACAGACTGAAAGCTGTTAGTCCAATGCTAGCTAGCCTTTGGCATGGCCTCCTGGCTGAGGCTTGGAAAAGAGACTAACTGCAAGGGAACAAGAGAATGCGAGACTGAGTGCAGCAGCCAAGAGGTCGTTTGGACTCTGACATGAATTTCTTATCTTGAACCTTGTTTCTTGCCGATTCTGCTGCCAAACAAAGGTAGCGTCCAGTCAGTGACTGCCGTGCTCGTAATTACACCGCATCTAACTGAATATGCATTAGTATGTGCGTCAGCGGCTTGCTCATCTGTATCCAGCCTGCGCTGCCTGCCTGCTGTAGCGTTATACTGCTTGCATTGAAAGCATTGACATGTAACATTTGCATACCAACTACGGTTTGACTCATGAATACATGTATAATTCATACTCGCATACATTGTGAGGCGGCAGGAAAAATCAAAAGGGTTTGAAAAGGCTTCGTGGCTGCGCCACTTAGTCTCGTGTTCACCCGTTTCTCGCAGTGCTCGGTGTGGCAAGTTAGTCTCATTCCTCAGTCACGAGGCCTTGTCAAAAGGCTATTATGCTAGCTGGCTCACAAGCATTTTGGGGACCGTTTCATGAAAATTTTTGTCAGTGATTTACACTGACAAATGTTAAAAGCTACTGAAATCCTTGCATCTGATTGGCTGATAGCAAATTTGTCGGTGAAAACCTCCGACGAACACGTTGATGAAACGCCCCCCAGGTCTTCATCATTGGCTATGTCAGATTGAGATAAATCCAAATACTCACACTGCTCATGAGCCCATTTAGGTATTTCGCTTGAATCAGTAAAATAATTCAGACTGATCCATTGACAGCTGGACCCACCATTTTATGTCAATTTACTAGTAATCCAGTCCAATTCAAGATGTTTCCACTGATGACAAGACCTGTCCAGTGTTAACTGTTGTGGCCAGAATAATTCCACTGTACACCAGGATAAAGATGTTGTGTTATTTTCAAATGCTGCAGCTTACTGGCTGTGGCTGTCTGCACAAAAAGTAATACAATTCTTACAGAGCACAGTGTACAGTTTTGTAGACGCACGCTCATTATTATTGCAAACCAAAATGTCTTGATCTTGCCAGTTAATGAGTGGAGCATGCAGTGTGAGTAGATCTAGCTATTGCTAGAGCCAGCCATGGCAGTTTACTGTATGTCCTGTCACAGTTTGACAGAACATGATACTTCCTAAAGTCATATTTGCCAATGTGTCTGGTATTTACTACTTCAAAATGTACTTGACAAAACCATCTTGCCATCTCACATAATAGCTTCATGAGTTTTGGAAACCTACTTGTATACACCAGAAAAATTATATTTTATTAGAATTGTGACTTAAAATGTGATATTGCAGTGTGACTGAAAATGACAAATGAAATTCTGGTACTGAATATGATTAAATGTTCATGAAAGTACATAATTATTATCAGTCGGTCACTGAAATCATGTGGCATACACTTCTAAAGTTGTACCTTCTTGTAGGACATAATTGTGTGTCACGATAAAGAAAACTGTTGCACACTTAATGCAGTTTCGTTCCACTCAAATTCAGTGTCCGTGGATTTAGCCTGACCGTCTTGGAATTCAGTACATTGTAGGCACTAGTGTGATTTTGTCCATGAAAGAGTGAACCTCATTAACCTGTCCCTATTATAGTTGAATTTAGTTTACTGTCCACTGTGGAAACTTCTCCCATCCACTCCAAGCCATTTAGTTCAATTTGCTCATTTGTAGACCACATCACCAGCTTTGGTCAAAGATCATCAATTCACATAGAAACGGAACATACATTTGTACATCTTGCAGTCCTCGTGGATCGTTCACCTGCAGCCGTACTAATCAACTCTTCTCAGCCGTGATATGGCAAAAGCATGTATCAGGGTATAATGTAGATTTTATAAATTTGTCCAATTCTGGGGTCTTTGAGGCCATAAATTTAAGACAATTCTCAGATATTCTAGAGTTTTGTTCCTGAGATAACAGGAGGTATTTTTAAATCATTTTCACATGTTTGGGGGGTAAATTGGATAGCAAATTGGTGTATCTCTAGATACACCCTTTTGTCATGTAGAGAGCTGGCAAGAGAAGAGATTTGTATCATGTACCTACAGTTGTACCTTTTTACCTTAAAGAGGCCAATGTGGCCCATGACAGGATTTGTTGGCAGAAGGATGAATCTGGATAAACCTGACTCTAATCCTGGTGATGAGTGGTTTGAAAAGCTAAGAAACATGAAAAAATGATAAAAAAGACAAAAAGACAACTCCATCATCAAATATATCTGTTCCTGTGGCTTCTAGCCCAGACTCTAAAGCAATTTATCTCGATCCCCCCCCCCCCCCCCCCCCTCCTCCAGTGTGGAGCTCTGGTACACCCTTTTGTTATAATATTGCAGTTCTGGTTGAATAAAATGTTATATTGAAAATAAATTGACTTCCATGCCCGGCTTTGCTTTTCGGTGTGTGTCTCACTCCAGCGCTGTATGTTCAGGGACAGGATATGACCAAGATGGCATCCATGGCCAAGCTCAAGGGGGGCCGACTCCTCCGGGAGGCCAGCGATGCTTGCCTCCAGTACTACGGTGGCATGGGCTTCACGAATGACATGCTCGTCTCTAGATACTACCGTGATACTAGGTGAGATGTAAAATGTGGTTAGTTCACACGCAGTTTATTGCGAGTTGAATCACTTTCCTTGCTACAGGGTACAGGGTACCTGTAGATTTATGGAAAAGCTGCTAAAGGTCTGACTAGTAAATTTCACTGCTTACAATAAGGTGTCAGTCAGGTGTCATTTGACTTTTGAATACATGTACAGTCAACCTTGCCTAAGTTGAATCTATTTGGACTGAAGAAATAGCCTGACTTAGAGAAAATTCAATTTATGATGGATTAAAATTGATAGAGTATAAAGAGAAGAGGACTTGAAAAGAACTTTTACTTCAACAATTGTTCGATGTGAGGTCGACTTCAGCAAAGTTAACTATATGTGTGTATTTCCTTAATGTCACAATTGATCCCATCAGTCTTCATTTGTATCTAGAAAGCATGAAATATGACGTTATGTTGTACATACAAATGGGGGGGGGGGCAGTCACATCCATCGTAGACTCCCTCAATATGTCTTGTTTCTGAATGCTTTCACTAGAATGTGTTATCCTTCAGATCAATTCTCCTTTTATCTTTCATGTACAAGGCACATCCATGATGGTAATATCTGTGTGGATGGCTAACCAGAAAATGTTCATTTCAATTTTCTTCTAATATCTTCAGGTTGGGATCCATTGGAGGTGGTGCAGATGAGGTGATGCTTTCAATTCTCTGCAAGTTTATGGGAACCTTACCAAAGTGAACGTGATCCTGGAATTCTTTTGCTATAGACTTATTCAGTTTTAAAGCACCATAACTGGAGGGCTTCTAAAATAAGAAGAAAAAGTATTCAAATGGTTAAGCAATGAGTTGAGTGCATTGCTATGTAAGTGCATATACAGTGTATGAATTGATTGTTGTTAGACATATTAAAGTCCCCTAGTGATGGCTGAAATAGACATTGACATAAAATGCAGCCCCCGAAACCGAACAGGTCTATAAGCACTGGGGAGAAATTGACAGATTTGTATTGAGGGAAGGCCCAAAAGTGCTGCTGGTATTCAATGTTGCACACTCCTGATAGCTAACTCTTTAAGTTTGGGATAATAAAATGATTGGGAAAGTGCATTTTCAGCAGTTTTTCTACAACCTTTTTTTGTAAAGTAGTGAGATCAGGTATGTCTTAGAGGCCCCTTTTCATTTCTTGATAATCCTTTGCACACTCTTCACTTTCAAGTCTGATAACTTTTGAAGATATAATGCTACTGCTTTGAAAGTTGGCAGTAATCATGTATAGAATGTATTAATAGAGTATGGTCAATTTCAACTTAATCTAATAATCCCTTCATTGTTGTTGTTCCAGTGATATATGCCCTGTTTTTTTGTCCCATTTATTGCACAGCTAGCACGGTTTGGTAAAGATCATAAAGCGCTTGAACAGACAGATAGACCCTGTACTTCAGAGCCTCTTTTCTCAGTTCATACTTTTCCAGAGTGTGTTCTTTCTTTCCAATATGTAGATAGGTTAGGAGAGTCCATTTCAATTGAGCTATTCATCGTTGTAAAGCTTAGAGTCTGCTCTTTCGCAATCTGCCCTTAACCATAAATCCATGTCTGGCAATTTTTTTTTTGTCTTATGATGCAGGGTCACATATTCATATCATGGTTTTAGATTGAATGTAGCGCTACTCCAGTAAGGTACATTGACACTTTATCCTTTTCAAACTGTCATTGATTCAGGCATAATGGTATTGCATGATGTACTTGTTCAGGGTGAATTAAGAATAGGATATACATGGTATACATGTGCATGTGGTTGCATGGAACAAAATTAGTGTAATAACACTTGTACCACCCGTTCAATAAATTTTCAGATGTTTTTACTTGTCTTCTTTTGTCAATGTAGCATTTTATATCTTATGTACATGTAAGTATCCACATGTAACAGGAAGTAAATATGTACACTGGTAGTTGACCAGCAGAGCAAAGTGATTGGTGGAAGTAATGTTGCTCTATTTTTGTATGCAACTTGTCTACGGTCCTCATTTTATAAAATACTTCTGCATAACTTTGTGTATTGAGCAGCTGAGTTGAGGTGTGCTGTATGATACATCCACTGCCCCTCAACCAATTATCATATTTTTCTGTATGAACAACAACTTTGTGCAGAAATTAATTTGGGTGATCATGATGCATGGGCCATTCTATTGATTGTTGATAGACCTGTGAGTTTTTTTTTTTTTTTTTTTTTTAGCTATTTGTATTCTGAACAGGTTATACCTACTGTGTCTAGATTATTAGATATTGCTGGATGAACTTAAGCTAGAATATGACATTCTCTGCCACAGTTGTAGTAACTTTTGACCCAACTATTGATCTTTTCCCTTACATGTATTTCTTTTTCTTTAATAATGTGTCTATAGTTACAATATGATCCTTAATGCTTTGATTGTAGCACTACTAGCCATTAAAATTTGTGTCAGTGAGGTATAGAATGAAGTGATAGATGGATGGGGGAAAGTACAACCCAAATCCATACAAAAATGAATTTAATTTTTCTGTGAATGGCTTATCCAATGGGAAACGATTTTGCATTTTGAAATGAAAAAAAAATATAGATGAGTAAGAAAATCTGTGATTGGTTTTCTTGAGCAGATGTGGGTGTAGTCATGCAATGCAATGCAATGGGAATACAAATTTATACCTCGTTTGCAGTGAAAAATGAGATGAGTATTTGTGAGTACCAGGTAGAATGTATGTCTGTTCAGGGTCTGATCATTCACTTTATGTAAAAGCTATTTTGGAGGAAGACCTTGCCATTGTTTTAATTGTAGCCTATTTGACTGCCCAGAAAAAGTGTTTTGTTTTGTTTTGTTTTTTTTTTGTGATTGATCTCTCTCCATGATCACATACAAGCTGTAATCCTTTCATCCATGGGAATGCAGTTTATGATGAGGTCGACACAATGTCCAGTTAAACCTAGTAGCTGATGTTGGACCAAGAAGGTTCAAGAGAATGGAGTCACAACTGTCTTATTTCCTTTGAACCCATGTTCGAAGCCCCGCTCAAAAATATTTGAAGCATGTGCCAAACAGGATCTGCCGCTCAGATACGAAGACAATTGACTTGTGTTTCATTGCATAATCACCAGCCACCTTCAAAGGAAGATATGTCTTTGTGATGGTAATTACTTTTCGCTATCCCTTCTTATAAAAGGTAGGTGGTACAGACACGAGGATGCGCGAATAGAAATTGAGCAAAAAATGCTGAAATAAAGATGAAAATTACTCGACTGGGCATACCCGGGCACTAATCTGATATATCTGTCAATAAAGAATTATACTTGAAGATTATTCCATATTAGTTTCATTTGTGGAAATTAATCGGAAAAGTGATAAAACCAGCTTTCCAGGATGGTACACTTTTAAACATTTTCACATGATACAGCTCTGATTTACACTTTTGCACAAATTTCTGGACGGGATTGACTTTTGTTTTACATGCTTTATCATTAAGTGAAATTTCATTTCATTTAACAAATAAATAAGCAAAATATGACCAACATTATGATAACGTTCAAAATGAATCTTCAGATTGCTCAGCAAGACGGCAGCGTCGAACATCGACCATCAAAGGCACAAGTGCACCTGTGGAATTCTTTTGTACATCAATAGAAATCTGACAACTGTTTGAATAATTACAGCCAGTTGGAACTCCATGTATAAAACCTCCTTGGTTAGACACAGGAAATATCTGTGACCAGCCAGGTAAAGTGTTTTTTAAGAACTGAATTTCTATCTCCTGATGTCTCGATATGCTCAATATACATAATTATAGATATACATGTATGACTATATAAATATTCTGCTGTATGTAAAGTTTCTTGACATGAAAATAAAGATTTACGAGTCGATCAATCTGATTTATCATTTTTTTCTGTGTAGTGTTCAAATTCATATACAACTCCGTAGTTTGAGTACATGAACCTAATTTTAGTTCCTTGTCGTATTTCTGCTACAGAAGAAGTAAAGAATGGCTGGAAATCATGGCTGGGTTTTAAACTTCATAAAAATGCAGTGTAGTAGCTAAAAAGTGTACATTATCTCCAGCCATGCCAGCAGGGAGCCTTTCGAGTTAAATCCTAAAAAAAATATATATATATACATGTATATATGTATTTCTCTTAGAGCCTCTTGCCCCACCCTAGGGACACTCACACAACACACACACACATACACATGCATGCACACACACACGCGTGCGAACCAACACCCACAACAAACAAACACACACCTGTGTACGTAGATGCTGGGCAAACCTACATTTGGACACACAGATACACACACATGCACACAAGTGTACACCTGGAAGATGCACAAAGGACACTCTTTACACATGTACCTGTAATTTCCAAAACACTGTTTTCCTTGTGACCTTTATTCACTGTCACAAACTTGTACTTTACTGCTTCTCCCTACATACATGTAATTGATCCAAAATTTGGTGTCTCTTGGAATTTATAGACAAATACAGTACATCTTTTTTTTTTCTGAGGGTCATGATATTTGATGTGCATTTTCACAAAATTGTTAAGCAGTGATTCCACATTATCCTGCACACAAAACAAAACAAAAGAAATACCAACCACATATGCAGCATTGAACCTTAGGATAGGGGATATGTCAAGTTAGTCTCTGTACAGACACACTATAAAGGTTAAATTCTGATGATCATGTTATGTAACAATTTACCACCACCTCCAAAATTGTTTTACTCAATTCAATCACATAGTGTAGTTGCATAATCACACTGGCAGCCTCCTGGGTATATGAAATACATTGTACCTACTTTACAATCAAAGGAAAACACTGTCATTTGGTTTGTATATACGTAGCACCATTCTACGTTCATAGCGCTCAAAGTGTGAAGTTAAATTTACTAAATGTATTTCTTTTTTTCTGGAAGCTTAAACTTGTATCTTCCTAACATATTCTTTAACTTCAATTACACATACTTTCTGCACATTTTCATTAGCTTGCCATCGGAGTGGAGTGATCAGCATTACTACCACCTCAGATATTAAAGAAATAAAAAGGATTTTAAAAGCTCAACCAAGCAAGGAAATTGACATATTGGTACATACTGTGTGGGAATGTATATCTTGCTAAATTACAAATGTCCAGTTCATATGAATGTATACCTCACAGAATGTGTGTTTTCAATGGATTTTGGTTGTACATCTTGCACACCTGGCTCATGATTATAATTATGTATACATATACATATTCATATAAATGTATATAAACTTACATTATACATGTATATTATGACTATACTATATATTTGTTGATACTTCCTACAAGTAGTTCACACAGTGAACGCAATAAACAGTGTGACACTTACAGCTTCAGTCATACATACACAATAGGGCCTACTCTGTTGTCGTTCTCTTCAGCTATGTAACTTTGGTTTCTTTGACTCTTGGGTGCACCAAGGTCTCTCGTCCGACTCGGCAGACGGCTTGCCAACATCGAAGATTTTTCCCCGTCGCACAAACTGATCCATACACCACAATAATATCCCACAGTACATTGAGAGCATCACGCACAATTCTATTCCTGACACAGATTGTGCATCTAGCTTGCAGTGCATGGTAGCTATATAGTGTATGTTCCACAGGGATTTTGGGAGTAAATTTCAATTTTCCATCAAGGTTGTCTTCAAAAAGTCATGCTTCCCAGAACAATTCATAAAGGTATGCGTAATTACGGGGCATTTTTCTTCCTTTTTTTTTTAAAAGGCAATCAGCAGAAACCCATTCTAAATGTGATTCAGCCATGGTATGGATGGTATAGAAGGCAAACATTGACACATGTTTGATGTGGTGGTATCTCCATGCATCCCAGTAGCTCGTGGCACTTTCCAAAACCGGCATTCTATTTGTTTTCGCACTAGCACACCTTTTTCACATAAACATGTACACAATGTATCGTGACCTTTGATTATCTTGAATGTGAAGCATGGTTGGCAGGACGGACTGAACTAGAATAAAGAGCTAGCACCCAATCTCATTGTCCAATACCTTTAATAGAGGTGTGTGAGAAAACCTCTCCTTTACCCTTACACAAAGTATCAGGAGGATAATACTTCCTACAAAAATAATCACGCAAACACTTTCTTGCAATGGGATGCTATGAGTTCCATTAAAGTTGTATGCACACGTTTCCTCTCAAAAATGCAAGAGCTGTTGAATTTGCCTCTCCATTAAACCAAAATAACAACAACAAAAACCAACACCCAAACCCAAAACACACACATATCACAATATTAATTCATTGAAAAATACAAATATATTTCAACTTTACAACAAATCTTAATTTATCATTTTCACTTTTTCCCCCTTCAAATATGGCCATAGTACATGTATATTATTCCAGTAATTACAGGCACCACTCTTTACAATGAAAGCAGTAATACTATCATGGTCTAACCCGTACCTTGAGCGATAACCTACTGAACCGAAACAAAAAACGGAAGAAAAAAAAAAACAAGCAAACCCCTCCTTATCACTTCTTCCCTCCCCCCCCCCCCCCCAAAAAAAAAAAAGAAAAAAAAAAACATATACTGTAACAATAACGGCTACATTTTGAGTCAGTGATCCATATGATTTAAGTAAAAAAAAAAAAAAAAAATCAAAGAGCAATGATAATTAATACTGATATGGAAGTGCAAAGCTTCAAAATTATTTTTCAACTCTGTTTCTCCTCCTCCCAGTTTTACTTTTGTTACACAGGCATGATTAATCAGACATGATTTTCATCTTTACATTAAAAATTTCATGACAATGATTCAAGATGATAAATCTATATAATCTACAAATATCACTGATGTTGTTTAATACCCATGCATAACACTTCTGTACTAGTACACTGTAGACAAATAAACAATAACTAAATGTGACCGTGCACCTCAAAACGAACATAAAGTTGCACACACTGATTTTGCGTGAGGACTGAAAATAAGTGAAATGGGTCAACCTAGCCGAACTTGACTTTTTCATATTTTCTGAAAGAGCGGGTCTTCTTTTACATTATGCTAAAATTTGGTATCATAAAACGGGCAGGAAAGTGTGTCTTTTAGCAGTTTATCTCGAACATTTTTGGTAGAATAGTGTGATTAGGTGTGTCTTTAGAATCCCTTTTTCATTTCTGAAAAACCTTGTCCACACTCTAATAACTTTTGAAAGGATAGTGCTACTGCTTTGAAAGTTGACATTGATTATGGACAGAATGTGTTTATGAGGCATGCTTAATTTCACTTCAATCTGATAATCTTTTCATTGTTTTTATTCTGGTGGTTTACTTCCTGTTTTTGTCCCATTCATCGCACAGCCAGCACGGTTTGGTAAAGATTAAGCGCTTGAATAGACACTGTACTTCAGAGCCTCTTTTCTCAGTTCACACTTTTCCTGAGTTTGTGCTTTCTTTCCAATATTTAGGTAGGTTAGGAGAGTCCATTTGATTTGAGTTATACATCATTTTAAAGCTTAAAGTCTGCTCTTTCAGAATATGGTCTTAACTGAAAATTCATGTCTGGCGACTTTTTGTTTGTTTTGAGGTGCACAGTCACAAATGCAGTTTCCATGGCAACATACATTCTGTTACTCTTAAAAACTATGTCTTGCATGAATTTACATCACATGTGCCGAGTTTCTTCTGAATCACTTATGAATTAAAGAAGTTAAATCCGCATGACTTTTTCTCGAGTTGGGGGCAATAATGCTATGCTGCCATGGCAACACTTTCTGATACTCCCTAAAATTTTTCCTGCGTATCATTGCATCGCAATCAACAAATGTACCAATTTTTATATGCATCGCTCAAAGACTGGAAAAAAAAAGAATCTCTATCTGCAAGGTTTTTGCGCGATTTGGGAAGGGGGTTAAAATGCACCATTGCCATGGCAACACACTTTCCAGTTGAAAAATGTGTCTGGCACAACTTTAGCACGACTGCTTCTTGTACCGGTATGCCAATTTTCTTGTAAATTTTTTTCTGTCAAAAACTACAGAAGGAGATAGATCTGCAGGCCTTTTACCTGATTTTGAGGCATATACATGTACACTGTATGTTCTCACTGTGGCAATGCACTTTCCACTGCTGTTGCAAAATGTGGCTTGCACAGCTCTACTCTAAGCTCAACCATTGTCTGCTAAATTTCCTTTGGAATCGCTTTCAAAAAATGGAGAAGCAGATTGATCCACAACATTTGCAATGGGCTGACCGCATGCCTGCCTGACCAAGCGCTGATTCCTACAACCATACTTTAATACATAAAATTACTTTCAAACTTTGGCACATGTATGGGATATGACTTTTTTATTCTTCATGACAAGCCTCCACCCCTTATCTCCACATACAGAATGTTGCTATGCATATTAATATTTACATCAGCTATACCACATCAATCAGAATGTAAATAGAGCTTTGTTGATTATGTACAATTATAGGATGGAAAGGTCTAATGAAAAGATAGCACCTCTACAGGCTCTTGGTTTGGGAAAAATAACACAAAAATATCTTATTGCAACCACTGCAATCTTGCAGCTAGTTGTGAAACAAAAATCAAACATATTTAAAGAACACACATTTATAGTATATATAGCATTCTATACTGCCAGCCTGTAGACTGTGTCTTGCATTATATGAGTATTAAAGCCTCCATATTCCTCACTTGTCTTATAAGCCTTGATAAAAAGCTGCTGAAATGAGTTTCACTCTGTTAATAAATACAACCTCTCATCAGTGAAAATCAACTTTATGCTTTACCATGATTGTACTACATTCAAATGAATAAGTAGAAGTCTTTATGAGAACTGTATCCGAGACATTTTGGTCACAGTAGTCCTACAGACAGCTAACTCTCTTGTATACCAAGTAGGAAAATATATAACTTTATATCATTTATCGTCCTTTTTCTGACTGCCTCACCTATTACACTTCAGTGAAAGACCAATTATCCACAGAGACAAACACACAAAAAAGACAAATCACTTTGGCTCAACAATGTACGGTGAAAGTTAATGGCACACCTCACAGGTTCTACAGATCTGAAGGTGAATATCCAATCCTACAATGTACATTCTTTAATACTAATCTTCCATCCTTAAACTCTAACGTTAGATGGATAATATTGTATATGCCACATATTAAGCGAGTATGATTTTGTGCAAATCGCGGTGGACTTTCTGACAAGTTTAAGAGTGGTTTACATTTGTATTTGTGGTTGTGGAGTAGAGTAATGAATGGAGAAATGAACTCGTGCACATCGCACTCACGTCTGGCTTAGAGTTAATATCCTAGTGTGTTGTTGAATATGTGATTATCGTTCGACTTGAAAAATTTGAGAAATATTTTTTTTTTTTTATAAAAAGCGACAATTTTTCACAGAATATTTGGCAAATACAGTAATTAGGAGGAACTGGGGTGGGGGGAGGGGGGTGGGGGGAGGGAACTGATGACACAGCCTCATCATCTTCCATGGCAGAGAGCCGTCTGGGGAGGACTTCCCGCTCCTTAGACCTGAATGTCCCTGCCCAGACGGTCGATCTCGTCCAGCACGAACCCCACGCTCTCCCGGGTGACCCGCGCGTTGGCGAAGATGATGCGGAAGAAGTTGACGAAGGATCCGTTGGGCTGGTAGCCGATCAGCATGGTCCCGCTCTGGACCATGCCCTGCTTGATTTGCGGAGCAACCTGGCATTGGGAGTTGGGAAGGGGAAAACAAACAGACCGGGGTGAAAATTACAGACTGTTCAAAAACACAATGTACAGACTTACTATGTATTTCACTTCCATGTTTTCATTTGTCTCCCTCTGTGCCAGATCTTCTCACTTCTCTTTCATTCTAAGACCCCACTCCAAATAAATCAAACATACAAAAACACACAAAAGCATCCCTTATTCATCAAAGAGCAATTTCACATACACTGTTCATATACAGCCAACACATTAAAAAAAAAAAGGAATAGGAAAATATCCATTGAAGATGAAACACTTATAAATCATACCATGAGTGAATTATTCATACCAAATCTCACACTGTGTCTCTCTCTCTTTTAAAATCCTCAGTTTCATTTTGCATCCTTGTAATTTCACAGTCACTGGAAAACATAATGACACAAGACACAATGAAAATGGAAGATCTAATGTTATCATTACACCAGGCAATAAAATGCACTGACAGGAAACAAGGTTGTAGTTGCACTGCAAGAATGCAAGCGGAGACTTGTCAGAGAAGTGTGTTTTCAGACAAACCTTGTGTAACCTCTGCCAGAACTCGGGGGTCCTCTCCTCATTCCGCAGGCACAGCGGGAAGTACCAGAAGCCCACGTTGGTACACTGTGGCTGTAGTTAGAAAATTTTTTGAAAGAGAAGAAGAGGAGGAGGAAGAAATAATAAACATAGTTGAAGATGACATGATTAAAGATACGAACAGAAGAAATGCTGTATAAAGACAATTTGAAAGACAGCTTCGTTTAAATGAAATTATCTTGCTCTATTCAGTGGATGAATTCCCTATTCAATAACTTGTGAGTAGTAAATGTAAAAATCCCATAGAATCTCACTCAAAATCATATGATGAAATTGAATTACTGATAACATGGATTATGTATGTTGTTACTGCATAATCATTCAATAACTGATTGCACAACCATTTACACAGCCACTTCACCTGACACATCAAAATTGACTTACTTCAGAGATACAAAATGGCAGAATTAACTTACAGGCAGCAACAAAAGCTGGTAAAATTGGTAAAAGTTTCATACAAAAATGCATATGGCAGGCAGGTTTTGTGATGACCTTTGCCTTTTTGATATGCGAGGAAGTTATTCATATGTTCAAGAAATAAATCTAGTTTGTGACTGGCCTTTACACTCTTCACATAGAAGAAAATATACTCACCTCCATGACTAGTTCAAAGCCTTCACGCTCCTTCACCAAGTCCGCAAAATACCTGGGGGAAAAACAAAGGTATTTAAGAAAGTAAGTGTCAGATACATACAGCGTGTATTGAAATACTGATGAACACCCACAGAAGAACTGCTGGACTGTGGCACATTATTGCTACACCCAAGTAATCTTGCAAATCTACACCTAGGTCAAATTGGGATGGGTAATTGAATGCTGATAAATATGCTTGGCTGGTAAAGTAAGGTGCATGCCCACATGAAAGGTTACCTGCTTAAAAAGACACACTGAGACCCTCATATGTACAAGGTGTACAATGCAGTAAAGACTATCTGTTGTGAAGCTTCTAGGATTTTTTTTTTTTTGTACCTGGAGATGGCAAACTTGTGGTCTATCTCAGCTTCAAAGCCCCTGTTGCCCTTGGCACGCCACATCAGCCACAACTTGAAGGCATCCACCTTGCGGCCACACTGCAGTGACTTGTCGCCGGTGTCGTAGCTGACGTCGTAGAACTTGTCCTGCTGGAACAGGTACTTTGCCTTGGCACTCATGCCGCGGGCCATCAGGTCATCCTGGACATGGAGATGTTAAAAGGGGTCAAAGAGTCAAGGATGCGCCAACATAATAAGGTCACAAGGACATGGGCAGCGATTGTCTACGTCAATGTTGCCATCATTGCATCATTCAGCAATCTCTATCACATTGGATCACAAGTCACCAACATAGGGCCTAGATCTACTTATACTAATGAACCTTTAACCTCTATTTTGGTACCCAAAAGTACTTTAACCCATTGAGGACGGACTGATTTTGCTACAACACGCATTTCTCACAGACATCTGCCCGAGTATACTCGGGACTCGTCCTCAACGGCTTAACCCGTTAAAAAAAGGGCTGATTTTGCGACAACACGCATTTCCCATAGACACATGACCGAGTATACTCAGGACTCGTCCTCAACAGGTGAAACATCATATCATTTGCCCTACTTCTTGTGAATCCACAGACACATAACACTCACTGCATTCTTTGGGTGCTCTTAAGGAGCATTCCATTTCCTTTGTACACATAGGAATAAGGAAGGAATAATATTACATAAGCAAAATGAAATGATTAATATCAAGACAAAGAATAAAAACAAAAATAAATTAAATAGAAGTACGGAAAAGAAAATAATAAAATGAAGTAATAGATATAACAGATAGATGAAATGACAACAATATGCTCATTTGCATAAATGGGCATTTGAGCAATGGCCCCACAGTTGGAAAAGGCAAATGTCCGTTCATATTCAATGGCAGAAAGTGAGCTCTTGTTGCCTGGAGCGAGAGGGTAAGTGGGTTTGCATGCAACAGTCATCATTTATCTTTAGTCTTTGCAAAGGGGAAGATGCCTGTAATAAGTGGCCAAATTATTAACACAAGAGAATTATGCCATATAATGTCTTCAAGTAAGAAGCAGCAGGGGCAATATCAATTTGTCTGTCAACTGTGGTTGTTGACCCATAACACTGTGTCTCCAAGACATGTAAAACTAAAAATGAATGAATAAATAAATATATTTGTAAATAAAAATATTTATCTTGATTCCATGTATGATATCAGTGAAACTTTGCTGACTCATGAATTGTTCTTTAGGGTGGGATTTCACGGAGCACGCGAACGATTTGCGAAGGACGCGAATGACAAAATCCAACATTCGGAAAAGTTTTTCTCCGAATGTGTTCCGACAATGAAGCCGAAAACTATTCTTGCGCATTTTGTGCGAAGTTTCCACGACGTTTGTGCGAATGTCGTGTGTATCATTGCGAAAGTACAGCATGTTACGTACACGAAGAACACGCGACGGAAATGCGAACAACGAAACATTTCCAATAATCATGGGAGAAAATGTACCCAAGGAGAGGTGGAAGCTGTCTTGAGTTGAATTTTTTTTTCTTTCCTCTATTTCTCCTTACTTTTTCTCTCATTTCTCTATCGTGTGCTTGCCTACATTCTTTTTCCTAATACCTATCTCCACTAGAAACGAGCACCTGATTTTTTTTTTCAGTTCTTCCGACACATAATCTCTATAGTTCAAATGAAATTTTACATACTTAAGATTAATCTTAAGTGTATTCTGCGATTTTTTTTTGTATATCAAACATTTCTTTCTCTTTGCTAGTCTTTAATTTCTTTTGTTACTATAGTTGTTAATAATTCTTTGATGTTTAGATGTATGCTACGATTTTTATCTGTAGAAAACGTATAAGTCATACATCCCCCAAACGTGCGCTAAATGTTCGCGAGAATGTCTCAAAATGTACGCGAACAGTTTGCGATTACGTCGTAAAATGATCGGAAAAACTTCGCAGATTTCGCATAACATACACGAGACATTCTCCAAAGTTTCGGAGTCTGTTTGGGGTTTCACGAACATTTTGCGAACATCGCGCGTGTCTTGCGAAGGTCTTGCGCATATGACGAGGCTTTAAAGACACTTTCGAGAACAATTCACGAGCAAATCCCGACCAAGTGTGCGGAAAAGGTTCGCAAAAAATTTCAAACTTTTTTGAAATTCTCGCCGAAGTAAAAACGACATTCGCGAACAACTGACGACGCTTCCGAACCCTCACGTTCGTTTGGCGAACTTTTGCAGACTAAAATACGAATGCTGGATTTTGCCATTCGCGTCCTTCGCAAATCGTTCGCGTGCTCCGTGAAATCCCACCCTTACTCTTTTTAATATTTAATCAGATGCAAATAATAGCCATAATACTAAAAAAAAACCAAAAAACAAAAAAAAAAACATACATGTCCTACAGCCAATGAAGCCCGTACAAACTGCACTGCACTATTGAACTTCTGTGCAAAGGGATAGTGCAAATTTTCCATCAGCATGGGGGGGGGGGGGGGGGGGGGGAGACAGGGAAAGAGAAGAGTCAAGTGCATAACTTCAAAGAATTACCAGTGTAGCACAGTGATTGTGTGAAGTATGAATCATGTCATTCATGAGCAACCTGGCTGTAAATTTCCGTCACACCATGAGCACCAGGTCATGGGCAGGTGAAAAAAACCCAGAAAACAGAACAAAGCAAAACAAAGAAACAACCAAACAGGGCCAATGGCTTCCATGCATAAAAATAGAAGGAAAAAATAAAGGTATCCCTTCCACATTAATCCTGCATGCATTCCCTCAGTTACTGAGAGTCAAGTTCTTCTGAGATATACATGTACACTGCCTCAGGACAGTACAACAAAGACAGTAAACTTCCATCATGCACCCGTTACATGGGGGTGGCATCCCTGCTCAGTGACAAGAGTCTGTGGGGGTAAAATCCCCTTAGAATTGACTTTGAAGCACACATTGGGTATATTACAGAACAGTCAGAAGAGGGGGACTCCTATTAATTTCAGTTCGTGGTGCTGATCAGCCGACGAACAACAGGTGTATCACTGATATCTAATTCTTTGTCAAAAGCACAAAGGTTTAAAAAGCAGTCCAGGAGATGCTTGTGTGGTATATATTCACAATAATCAGAAGAAGCTTTTAGGTAGGGACCATATGGTATTTCTCCAACATTTCTACTTCGACTTGATAATTGACCGCTATGTTCTATGTTAATAATATATATATATTTTTTGTACATCCAAGGTGGATATCATGTATCATCTTGTCTTGTAACATGTCATTTATTTTTTTACAGAGAAAGTAATATGAAAATAAATTGAAATGAAATGGAAGATGACCCCAAAATTAGGGAGGGCCTTTTGTATTCTTTTATCCAGGACAAGAAATAACATAGTTTCCAGAAAGCCTCCTGGAGAATCAGGACACTTCACACACACAGCCCTACTACTAAAGAAAATTCACATGTCACATGCAAATTAGCATGTTACAAATCTTGAGATTTGCATCGTGATCGCAAGCTCGAGATTTGTGCACATGTGGACACAAGAACATCCACAATTTGGTGATCAGCTGCACAATGCTTAACCCAAAAACATCCACAATTTAGTGTGATCAGCTGCACAATGCTTAACCCAAGAAATATCACGCTCATTTCTGAATTAGCACACTGCTTTGCCCCGACGTGACAGTGTGAATGCTGGACCAAATAATTTCGAGCTTTTATATTCCATTATTCAAAGCGCACATCACAACAGCGTGCACACCACACCACTATGAGGTGCAAAAACAATTGATTTATCGATTTATGGATCGAAACTAGAGCAAGCTTTTTCTGTTCCTGTGAACGCTTGCAAAAAACCTCGAGATTTTAAGCGCGATCGTTATCTCGCTATTTTGTATGTGTGAATGCGGCTATTGTGTTATATGCAGGAATGTAAGTTTTTCCTTCTGATTTAATACCCACCCCTCTTTGCAACCCGAGGGCTTTCTTCACAACATTTTGTGGCATGACAGAAATGAGATTTGTCAATGATCTAATATGCTCAAAGAACTTCACTTCTTCTTCTCTCAGTGTCAAAACATCCAAATAAATAGTAGTGGAAGCAGCAACAAGAAAACAAAATTCGGGCAGTAACAATGCATTGAGAAAATAAAAAAGAAGACAAGGGGAAAAGAAACATTCCACGTATGTGGTACTTGGTGATCGTGAATGGTCTATTCATGCACCCGCAACAATGGATGTATCAAACAAAAGTCAAAAACACAAAACGATAATGGATTTTATACCTGACAGATTATGCTTGCCATACCCCCAACAGCACTGGATCACAATTGCTTTTTCAGAACAAGGATGGGCATCAGTAATCCCAAGGATCAAAATTCCCCCTCCATCCCCCACGGACTCTTAGGATGTTGTCTATCTATAATGGCAAGCACATCAATCACAACCACAATAATTCCTCCGCATATCTTCAAATTTTTTGATCCCTTTAATACTTTGATGCAGTTTCCCGCGTCCTATCTGTGAGATCACAGACAATTTTCCTCATCAAAATATCTTCTATAATTCAAAATGAGCAAAACACTATGTACACGTAACAACACCATTAACAAGGTTAAAAATATTTAAAAAAAAGAAAAGAAAAGAGAATGTTGCATGCTGATGGGAAAAGGCTGTGACAATATAAACCATAAGAGAAGAACTGAACTTGTAAAGCAGACATCTTTGGGCTTTACAAGCATTTTCACGCGTCATCTAAAGTGCATAGCCGGGTGTTGAATAATTATGGACCATAGTTTTGACATGGTCAAATTCCAACAAAATATTGAATTTGAGGCTGCTTTTGTTCTTTTTCCTCAATTTCACTGATATTCTATTGTAGCCTCTCTTGAACACACAAATATGCCTTCTCATTCAATCAAAACATAAATGCCTTTATTTGAAAAACACTATATGTGAAGTCTCAAAATAATGGATCTTGGATCATAGCTCCCATTTATGGCCAACACATCTGATCTACGCTCCGTTTCATCAAAATATGTAATTGATTATAAATTTCATTACCACACAGGCTGTCATAGACTTAGCATAGAAATCAACTATATACTAGTAATTGATTATAACTCTTCATAAAACAGGGGCCCAGATGCACTTTGTTTGGTCATAATAAAATACATACATGTGGAGTTCATCATACAACAAAAGGTGTATCCCTGATGGCATTCCGACATCTAATTCTTTGTCAAAGCACATAGGTTTCAAAAGCAGTCCAGGAGATGCAAGTGTGTCATATTCACAATAATCAGATGAAGCTTTTACGTATATAAGTGCCATCATACTTTTTCTGTCAGCATTTTTACTTGAATTTGATATATCGACCGCTATGTCCCATGTCAATAATATTTCATTGTACATCCAAGCTGGATATCATGTACCATTTTTACTGAGAAATATGAAAACGAATTGAAATGAAATGAAAGATGACCCAAAATCGGGGAGGGCCTTCTGTATTCTTTTATCCGTGACAAGAAATAACAGAGTTTTCAGAAAGCTTCCTGTAGAATCAGGGACACTTGGTAGCCCTGCTATTGTGTTTTAAAGCAGGGATGTCTTTTTCTTTCTGCTAACCCACCCCCAAAGGCTTTCTTCACAACATTCTGTGGCATTACAGAAAAAGAGATTTGTCAATGATGTAATATGCTTACAAACTTTACTTTCTTTTTCTCTCAGAGTCAAAACATCCAAGTAAATAGTAGAAGCAGAAGCGACAATATATTAAAAAAAAAAAAAACCCGGGCAGTGACAATGCGTGGATAAAATTCAAAAGACAAGGGGGCGGATATACTTCACGTATGCTTGGTGAACATGAATGGTCTATTCATGCACCTGCAACAATGGATGTATCAAATAAAAGTCATAAACACACCAAACTCCCCCCCCCCCAAAAAAAAAAAAAAAAAAAAAATGTTTTTATACATGACAGATTATGCTTGTCATACCCCCAATGGTACTGGATCACAATCATTTTCTAGAACAAGGATGGTATCAGTAATCCCATGGATCAAAATACCTCCTCAATACCCAACGGACTATAAAGTTATTGTCTATCTATAATGGCAAGCACATCAATCACAAATAGAATACTACCTCCTCGTAAATTCAAATAATTTGATCCCTCTAATACTTTGATGCAGTTTCAGCCGTCCCACCCGTGAGATCAGAATACATTTTCCTTGTCAAAATGTCACGCATTATTCAAAATGAGCAAAACACTGAGTAACAACACCACTACGGAGATTTTAAAGAAAAGAAAAGGAATGTTGCTTGCAGCAGGCAAAAAGCTGTGACAATAGAAACCATAGGAGAAGATCTGAACTTGTAAAGCATACGTCCTTGAGCTTTACAAGCATTTTCACGGGTCATCCAAAGTGCATCATACAATCCGCCAGGGATGGAATTATCGATCAGTTTTGACATGGCTCCAAGGGGGGGCACCCCTTGATCCGCCATGAACAAACTTGAAACTACAGAACACTTATCAATAGTATGTACTAACTCATAGTAGTATTCAACTTTGATAGTTCTATCAGTTCTGGTTGTAGTGAAGAATATTTTCAAAGATTCCTTAATTCTGGAAGGTTTGGGCCCCCCTGATGGCCCAAAGGGGAGCATGATGCCCACCTGAACAAGTCGAGATCGTATCCCCCAAGGGATGCCACCTGCCAAGTTTAATGAAAATCTGTCATGGGGTTTTCAAGCATGATCGACAATGCACAACGGATGATGCAAGACGGACGCTGGGACAGTGAGCTACATTGTATTGCAATAGCTCACTTGAGCCTTCTGCTCGGGGTGAGCTAAAAATGAATGAAACTATTACACTGGAACTGTGAATTGATGTTTGGCAAATTTCTGCAAAGTGAACACCGTTGAGCCCAGCAAACTACACATTCATGCTTCGACACTGAAAAACATACACTTCTGTGCAATTTAGGCTGCCTTTAATATGTTACCCCCCAGCCCCCCCCCCCTCCCCCCCCACACACACACACACACACACAAAGTCATCACACAGTGTATAGATCCTTATACTGAGTTTGGTGTGTATGTAGAATGAATGGATACATGTATGCGAGCAATGTCACAGTCAGTTAACTGTTACTGTGCTTTGTTTGTCCATATAGGCACATACATTGTACACCTGGAAACTTTTGTTCAGTCGATATTCAAAGAGTTTACCTCGTGACCCTAATCCTGATTGTCTCACCATGGCCCGCCCACAGGATTGAGTCACACCTCAGTGGGCTTGCAAATCTACAAGTACAGTATGTCCAGTTTTGATGGATTTCATACTGCATGCTGATGGAAAGGCTTGGCAAATTAACCCGTTGAGGATGAGTCCCGAGTACAATGTATACTCGGGCAGGTCTCTATGGGTAATGCGTGTTGTAACAAAATCAGTCCGTCCTCAACGGGTTAAGCTACTTGTAAGTGCCTGTATGGGCACATAAAAAGGACAACTGCTAGAAACAGGCATTTTGAGGTTTTCATATGATGAACAATGTACATTTGTATGTCAGTTTTCTCAATTTTAGAACATTCATGCCTTTGTTTGGTTTAATTAACACACAATGATGCCTCAAATACGTAATATTTCTATGCTGCTTTAATTTTCCATTCTTTATTGTTTTCAGCAATTGTTGTGATTGTCTAAATCAAATCTAAATATGCACAATTCTGGAAAGGTTCTGCAAAGAAATAATAATAGCCCTATCAAAATTTAAGAAACTAAAGAAACAATGCCACTACCTAAAAGCAAACAAATAAAAAAGATAAAGAAAACATGGATTTAGACCTTGAAATTAATTAGAGAGCTAAATTGTTCCTCTTACCTTTCCATTCAGGAGGAAGGCGGAACACTGCAACTGGACCCCCATCATTTTATGCTGGCACCACGTCATGGAATCTGAACGCTCAATTCCGTTTAAGTAGTGTCTGTACTTCTTGGACAACAGGGCTCCTCCTCCCCATGCAGCCTGAGAGACAGACAGATAGATGGATAGATGGATGGATAGATAGATAGATAGATAGATAGATAGATAGATAGTTAGATAGATAGATAGTGATAGATGGAGAGGAGAAAATAGATGGTAAGAGAGAGAGATAGATATAAAAAGAAAAAGAATGAAAATATACATGACATGAAAGACATGCATTGAAAAAAAAAAACAGAAAACATTTGTAGACACCAAATATATATCACTCCAACTGATTTACATCAAGAAAGAAAGAAAGAAAAGGTAATCCTGAATGAGTGAATGAATTTATTGCATGCTCTGTTGACAGAAAAGAAGATGCTAGCTGGTTTTCAAAATATATGTTTATTTATGTGGCGGATGCCAAATTGGTGGCCACCTACATGTACACGCTCTAGCATTTTTTGTAATCATTTATCTGTAAGCTTATTGCAGCTTTTTTCAGATCACTGCTGCGATTGTGCTTGGGGTAAAAGCTGCACTTCCCAGATAGCACACCTTCATGGCTGAATATGCTGTTCCTGCTTCATGTCATATAAAAAAGTTAAGAGTGTATTCAAATGAAGAAAACATGTTCCTTCCTTGTGTTGCTTTCATCTACAATTGAAACTATTAACTCTTCATAATTTCTCTTCAAAGAAACAGTTCATTATCATTTTTTCAAGTTAAAGGCATGATTTATCATTTGTAGATGAAACAAAAACCCAGCATTAGTGCTTCAAAATAGTTCTAAAATGTGAGTTTGGGATAGAAACAACCACTGTAAAAATTTGAATCCGTATTATCGATATTAAATATTGTTAAATACACAAAATGTGAACAATAGTTATAATGAAAATGTTTCCAGACTAAACCATCTACAGTTATGGTTTATGAAGAATGAAACTTAAAGAATAAAAATTATCTCCTGATATTTTAGGCTTTATTGTGAAAATCTTATATGGTAGGATGTTTTGTAATACAACAGACCTACACATGCTGTATGCATCAAATGTGATATCTTGAAAATTTTTTAAATCACTGCTCCCAAAGGTAAACTGGACCTTTTAAATAGATACTTCACATACAGTGTATGCTTGCACTAGGTACAAATTCTGTACATGTATGACAAGGGTTCCATAGATCTCAATGCAAACATCATGGTTTTCTATCAGTTGTTTCTTCACTAACTAATGTATCACTGGGGCACACCGGCACAGTGAATGAACATGGATTATATACACAATTACTATTAAATAAAACACATGTCATGTGTGTTCACACAAAGCAATGCCACACAATGTACGCATACCTTTCTTTTCTCTTTACACTTCATAAGTGAAAGGTATGATCATCATATTCCCTAATCTGCATACTTTACAGACCTACATTGTACTGTATACAGGCGGTCACCATAAAGATCGATGTAATCTAATATCAGTACATTACAAATTTACAATGTGATAGTATCTCTTCCCCATCTCCCGTGAAAAAAGAAAAAAGTCTCTATCTCAAATTACCATCTTGACCTTGTGTCCCATTATTGGAGTGGCACATTTTCACGGATCCAGTGGAAGTGAGCACCTAATAATATCACAACTGCTCATGGTTTAATGCTGACAATGTTGATGGAAATTTCCATGATGCCATGTACCAATCAGTCATTTGAAACTTTATCACTTGACCTTGTAGACAGCTTGGTAAGTAATATACCGCTAGTCAATCTATTCCATCTGTGTTTTGGGTTTTAAGTTTCAGTCTCTTTCGAAAGCAAACCAAAATTGACACCCTGAGCGATCAGTCTGGTGCATCCCAACCTGCAGACTTTTGTTTCCATTTCAGGTATCTCAGACAGGTTATGGAATCCTTTAAATATCTTGTAGGCAGAATTCTTAATCATAGAATATAGAACATTAATTCTTAAGAAATCTAACACAGCTTTGCTCATATTTTAATAATCATGTCACGTCACATTATGTGCCATCACGGTACTGTTAACATTGATTTTTGTTTTCTTTTTCAATCAAATTTTTGAACTAGGTTGTGTGAGATGATTCTTATAATGTTTCTAAATCTACTGGCTGTCAACACATCTGCTGGATGTGGTAAAAATTCACATGGGCAAAATATGGTGCAGGAAATATTTCACGACTTTTTTAATCATTTTGTTCTTAGTATCAAATCATGCAAACATGCTAGATCTGATCATTTCCATGGGGTAAAATGTCCCTGTGCATCTACAGTGTGTAAGACAACATCTCACTAGAAGCCAGTTGGTACACTGTACTTTTACTCAGGACAGTGCAAAACACATTCACGGGGCAAGTATATTAGAATTTCATCGACCGCTTGGTACAGTGACACACAATCTTGTAGGATTGACGACAATAAATTTGGATACATATAGTTCCCTTTACACAGGACCGCATGTTCATCAATTCATTGAGGGAGAGCAGGTTTTTACGTATGTATAACAATTAACATGCATTTCCCATAGACACCAGACCTAGTACACTCAGGACTAGATTTCAACAGGTTAATATATGATCCAGTGAGTGATATAGTCTGGTAACAGCTGTTGCATAATGTGTTCCATGTACACTGCATCACCTGACATTGCACCCATAGATCTCACAGCACAAAGTGGGCAAACATTGCCCTGTTTTTAGAGTCGTCTTCACATAAGCAGTGATATTTGAACAGTATTTTGATGAAGTCAGGCATGAAAAAAAAAAGGTATCCTAATATTTACATATAGCGGCTAGTGCTTTGTCAAAGTCCAAAAGTCCACCAGTCCCCCCCCCCCCCCCAAGTCTCAAGTATACAAAGTGCAAGTTTTGGCACTTTACAATTACTGTTCTCTCTTGTTTAGTGCAAATAAACAAATGCACAAGTCACAACAGATGTGGGAGCTCCCCGATCTTTCATTGAAAGAATGAATTAGTCTTAGGCAGAGTTAGCTCATTCCTTATGAGATTTTACATGTAAATCCTTTTCTGCAGACTTCAAACAAGAATCCAAGGTTCCAGTATACAATGGATTCACAGACTTAGAACAGACATTGAGCTAGGTATGTATTGTTTCTTGTACTCATCTGCCTTGACAACAAAACTATACATGCTTAACTCACATCTAGTTTCATCACCGGGATTGATTATTTGTAAATCTCATGAGCTGCACTTTATTCCTATCTCTATACAAGATCCTCAACACAGACACACACTTGTCTCAAAATTGTGAAAATTCAAGCCAAGACGAAACAGGGAATTCTCGCCATTGTTGCATTAGATTTGAAAGTGAAAGTTTGATAGACAAATGAAAGAGAGCAACTTAACAATGATAATCATCCATGATTGGCATAATTGAGTGGTTTTGAGTTGAGACTTTCAATATCCATGTATCCCTGCCCCCCCCCCAAGTACAATTACATGTCACTGTACAGATCTTGTAGTTTTACAGTAGACACTTTACAATGATGCATTTATATATGAAAGCTACTGATCATGTAGGCAAAATTGCTCACATTCCAAACAGAGGGAAGTGCCCGCAACAAGTCAAAATATATTCTCCAATTGCATTAACTAGAAGCTTTGCTACATTGTCGCAAATGTTTATCTTTTTTTTTTTATTATCTAAACCTCTGCACCATCGCACAAACTCACATCAATGTGGAACCAGATGCCATATTTCTCGCAGACGTCCGCAATCTTGTCGAGAGGATCATAGGCTCCAAGAACTGTGGTTCCTGAGGTGCCCACTACCACAAGAGGAATCGTATCCTAGGGAAAAGGAGAAATGAGAGATCGCCATGTTAGCGCAAATCACATGACAATCTTGACAAGTTCACCTTAATAAATTTATATTATGTGTGGACTGAGTGAATACAGCAATATTAGTAGAACACAACAGTGAAAGCTTGAGGAAAATCAGACAATCTTGTCAAATGTTATAAATCTTTAAAGGTTTCAGTGCCGCCATTTCTGTATGAGAAGACTACAACTTGTACTACAGTTTGTGATGCTACTTGCCTAAAGAAAATAAAGAGAGAATTCCACAACATTTCATTCTTTTATTCAATGTACACATTCCCTCAATTACTGATGTATTTTAAGGGTAATGTAATTCCCCCTGCGAGAAACGAGTGCTCTCTTATTATGAGAGAAAAGTGAAAATATGTAGAACTTTCATTACATTTTCTTTTACATTGTTCTACAGTGTATGCATATGACCTCACATTATATTGTAGTTTTGTCCAATTCTCCTAAAACTTTCACTGATGTGTTCTACTAACATTGATGCATTCACCCAATCAACACATATTTTTCGGTGAATTTGTCCTTTAAAGATGCTATTGTGTTTCACAGTACTTCAACAGTTTAACAAGGAATTCCCATATGTATTGCATGTACAATGTAGAATCCTACATTGCTTATAATCACAAAAAATAGTACACCATACCCATGTATTTTCATGGATTGTACATGGCTGATTGCAGACAAATGTACATCATCAAGTTACATTGTCACAGATCATGCAACATGAACACAGTCATTCTTCAAAGTCCTCACCAAAAATTCTTATCTGCATGTAAATTACAGCAGAAGTACATCACAAAAGGAATTTCCAAAGGTACTTGTACTTTAAGAGGAATTTCTCTTTATATTGTATTCATTCAACTAAGTGTTTTAACCCAGTTCATTAATCATTCCATAGTGTATGTTGCAAATACCAGAATGACAGCAATGACTCTCATAGTATATTGCAAAAATGATGTCAGAGTCAACACATTGTCTACAGAAGTCAAGTCGGTCCCATTCAAAGTTTATGGGGCGTTCATTATCAGAAGCAGATTGCACTAACTTACTCTGGCTTTTGCGGCAAGGATCTCCTCTTCCAGAGATGAGGGCAACATTCGTCCGCTATTTAGCAAATAAAATTGGCAAGATATGATGACTGTTTGGTAATAAAACATAGTTAAGAGTGGCAGTGATCAGCAAAATGGCAACTTGATAAATATATTTCAAGCAAGCACCTTAAGTTTAGCATGGCAACTGTACAGTAGGATCACAGAAAAAAAAAAACCACAATAAAACAAAACAAAAACAGATTACTGAACAACTTGCTTGCACACAAATATTTCTCAAGGTAAAAAAAAAAAGAGGAAATATGAAAAGATGGAAATACATTGAACCTGCAAGGAAACAACTTGTACAGAGTAGTTTTCAGGTGCTACACTGCACTGCTATCTATTTTGTTTGGTGAGATGGCTTGAAGTGTGATGTTTGCAGTGCACTCTGTGACAAACCAATACAAGGACCAACAAGTCTGCCTTCCTTTATCCTCCGATTACTTCACTGAAGAACTCATCTTCATGCAGCTTCTCCATGCAATATGCTTCCCAGAAGATAAATACCCACTGTCAGTCACATCTTCCCTCACAATAAAGAGCCAAACTGCCTAATATTTCAGACATATCACAGACTTCCACCTAGCGCAGCACAAGCTCCTACTATCAACGTTATGTAAGAATGCATTAGCATGCTGATCGTAAATCCCCTGTGACTGCTGCCACAAAATGTCAGTGACAGTATAAATAACTTGCCTATATGGCCATAAGGAACTCACAAAAGGCCATTTTGTGGCAAAATATGTCATTGGCAATCACAACAATCACTTCATTTAAATTGACGCATGAGGAGGCTGTAATGCTCGCGAAAGTATCCCGAGGTATAAGAAAGATGGTTTCGAGAGATGCCAAACCTCACCTGCTGTCTGTCTTCACCTTGATGACGTTCTCCGTCCCAATGCCGAGAAAGGCTGCCCCCTTCAGGACTGAGTAGTGGCTCTGTGGTGGACAGAAGAGAGATATTACATGTAGCCATCTTCACATATCACTGTAAATCAAGTGAAATGTGTTTGCAATATTTCCAAGAACACTTTGACAGCCAAGCAACACTACAATAGGTGACATTAGGCCTACATTAGTGTGCATTGCACATCTACACAGATGTACATATGAATGTAAGTGTGTACCCGTCATTCTTTTCAGATATCTAAATAGAAAACAAATGCATCATTTAAACGCAAGCCATCATTTCAAGCAACACATCAGGAGAGAAATTATACAGAGCACTGCATCATGAAGTCAACTTGGACGCTTGCAGTTTCTAAAGCTACGTACTGTCGTATCACCGTAAAGCCAGTATGACCTCTCATTTCTATTTCTTTCAATTTCAATACTCTTAAAAACTGTTGGTCAAACTTACATGTGTACGTACCCACTGCCCTGAAACAATTCAGGCCTACAAAATGATTCCGAGCAGTGCATCTTCCCCTCATATAAACATACCTACCATAAACCAAATTTGTGAGATGGACATCCAACAAAAATACTCTCTTGCTGGTATTATTGTTAAAAAAACAGGTAGGTGGCAAGACAGAAAACACAATATCGTATTAAAATACAATGTATCCCGGCACCCTCCAGAGTCAGGGGCATCAAAATGTAGACATCAAAATGTAGACATTGCAACATATCACATCGTTATGGGTCGTCTGATGTCAAGACATTTAGACCTCAACAACTGAATGGAAGGAAAAGAAAAAGGAAAAGGAAAAAACATTAATGCCTCCGGCACCACTTCATGGCGGAGGCATAAAAACGTTTCATTGCAACATTCTTCATGCAGTATGTTTTCAAGCAACAGAAAAATGTCTTCTTTTGCCTTTTTTTTTTCCAAGCATCAGAACATGAGGCTGCTGACACACACATGGCAATCACACATACAAAAAAAAAAAATTGTTAAGTTCACAAAGATCAATCAGAAAGATATGCGCGTGTGTAAAGTATCTCAATTAGGCAAGGAGCATTCCTAAGATTTGATATTCCCTTGCCAGGACATGATGAGATACCTCTTATCCTCTTCTTCTTCTTTTTTTTTTTTTTGTTCTTGTTGATGTCACTGTTGTTGTTGGTATTTGTGCTGTTGTTCTCGTTGTTGTTGCAGTTGTTGTTGAAATGTTTTCTTTGTTTCTTGCCTTCTTTTTTCCAATGGGACTTATGGAGAATAAGGGAAACTTGGCAGCTCTGAGGCATGATGGTGTATTACCACTGACCTGGTCTGAAGCAAATATCACCAGGGGCTTGGAGCCAAATGTGCCCTTGATCTTGTAGTCATTGTTGAGCTGGTACCTGGCAAGATTAATGCCATACATGTTGGCTGTGGAACCCCCTGATGGACAAAGGTATGGCAACAGAAACAATATATCAATAAAAATGATAAACAAACAACTCTTTTTATAGTATAATTCATAATCTTATACATAAAAGCACAAGGCAAGAGTGTACACATAGACGATAGTTTGTTGTGAATTTACACTCTATGGTGTTATTTCCAGTGCATGTCTAAGAAATCATGCACTGTCAGTAATTCTCACATTTGCCATGTCTTGCACTTTGAACACAATGGCAGAACGCTTCCAGTCATTTAACTGCCCATGGTCGCTCATGCAGTTACTATAAAAGTTTGCAAGCATAGATTACATCGTATCCAGACACAGACGCCATTCGATTACAGAATGAGCCACAGTGTATGCCATTGAATTTCTAAGGTCTGTCATTTCCCCAGTTGCAACTTCAATTCACTATTGATAATGAAATTATGACAATTCCTCTTCTACATTGTTCCCTTTTGATCAAGCAAAATGCTGACATTAAATTAAAAGCCCCACAAGTCAAGGAGTCGACAGACAATTAAAGCATTGGATGAAGATTGTGGCTATCCACCCTCAGGAAAAAAAAAAGCAAATTTAATATACAGGTAGTTCAATGAACTAATCACATTAGGCTGTACGAGTTGAATCAGATTATCTCAAAAGGAGATTCAAAATTGAAGAGAGGCCGGATCTACGGCTGTGTTTATCTTCTATGAATATTACATGTATGCGTGCCACACCAACTGAGGAATCAATGGTGATAGCAGTTTGAAATCCAATTACATTTACCCCAACAGTTTGCCTTGTTGTGCTGCTGAAATCATATTACATTTGAATGTAATGGAATTTATCTGCCAAATTCCTTCTGCAAACATTCATCAATCTAATTGACAATTCTGTCTGACCTTTGCTCATGATGTTTTTCAAGTCACTGTAGGCGTTTTGTAGTGTGAGCACTTCTACGTCAATATGCCACCAAAGCTTAAAGAGGACTACATTGTAATTGCCACAAGTTGGGTTGGAACACAGACTACTTTACAGTATACAGTCTTCATTCTTTTCCTCTATAAAAAGTTTGTTTTGTCTTCCTCTGTCTCTTCCCTGTCTCTTCTCTGTCTCTTCCCCATGCTCTGCCTTAATCATTCCTGAAAATGTTTTTATTTGTTTCATATTTTCTCTAGCACTGAACTTCATCCATGGCGGCCATGTGCCAGTCTGATTTCTGAATCCACTTCAGAACTTGACTGGGTGTGTATGGCAAAGATGGTAGATCTACAAAATATGGCTACCGGTATCAAACACAGAGGTGCAATTCAGCAGATGGTATCATTACAATGCAAGAATTTTAATAGGGTGGAAAAGGTGATAAATATCAGAACAAAATCTTCACACAATCTGTGCCAACACTGACTATGAGAAGGCTTTTCTTTCACATATTTAAAACATGCCTTCACAATTGCAAAAAAAAAAAAGTGCATTAAAGCATAATTATGGTATTGCCATCAACTCATAGAAAGCATTTGCTTGCTTGAAATGTAAGCTATTGATACTAGCAATTATTACTTTTTCAGCAGCACCTACAGAAATGTGAATACACTACTTGTATGGTTTACAAAAAACCCTGATATACAATGATACACGAAAGTGTGATTCATTCCATACCAGTTAAATGTAGCTCGGAGGAAACAGAATAAAATCAGCAACAGACAGAATGGTGGTACCAGGTAAGTTCCAATATGGGCTTATTATCAAATGTTTCTGTCATGCATTATACACAATGTGAATTTAAGATCACATGCTATTTAGAATATATCTATTTCATTTTTCTTTCTCACCAGGACAGAAGATGCCGTCTCCCTTTGTGTAACCACACAGCTCCCGTAGCTTCTTCATGACTTCCTGCTCCATCAAGGTGAATACTGGGGCGACTTCATAGGTGTACCTACGTGTATGGGGGGTGGGGGCAAGATTTCAAAAGGATAATTTCTGTTGTAACACAAAAATACAGGTCTCCCTCAGTAGCATGATTAGTGATCACGTTTTACATGCCCTCCCCCATTAAAGGCCCTGTTTACCTTTGGGAGCAGTGATTTAAAAATGTTCAAGATATCACTTTTGATGCATCCATGTGTAAGTTAGTTGTATCACAAAACATCCTACCTTACAAAATTTTTGCAATATAGCCTAAAATATAAAGAAATATCATTATTTTTCTCATTAAACTGTAACTGTGGATGGTTCAGTCTGGAAACATTTTTATCATAACTATTGTTCACATTTTGTATATCTCACTTCTTTTTACTTAACATCGATTATACTATGTGTCTTGTTCAAATTTGTTACATAGGTTGTTTTTCTCCCTAATTCACATTTTAGAATTATTTCAAGCACTAAAGCTGGGTTTTTGTTTCATCTGCAAATGGTAAATTATGCCTTTAAGTTGTCACAAGGAAAAGATTCATGTTTTGAGAGAAATGTCAAATTTCATGGCTGCATAGAAAAATATAGAATTAAAAGGCCACAGGGTTCATCACTGTGCCAGTCTACATCATACATGTACAATTATATGTGGCCTAATGATGCCATTGAAGTATTTGGAAGTGCAATTCCACATCGTGTTTTGGTAAAATTGATAATTTAATAAAATCAGATGAACAGAGTACCAGAGAGTTTTCATCAAAATCAGACTTACAGTAATGCAAATTCTAAGGTTTATACAAGTGCATGTTAAATACCAAGTACAATGTACAAGCAGAGGAATCAGGAAAGAGGCTGCTTTCAATTCAGCATCTATAAAAGAAATGAGCTACAGCACACTGTACATTGAGAATTGCTTGCACATAGACAATAACACTGATTAGTTTGTCTTTTAAAACCCAAAAGTGCATTGAACAAGCACAAAAAATACAAACAGCAAAATTAGCAACTTTTGTTCAATCCAGAGATTGTACAAATGTGTGTGTATGGTCAATATTTCAACAACACACATTAAAAGGATCACAGGTCACATTTCCTATGCTTCCTACAGAATTAGAATAAAAGACATTGTTGGATGATTAATATTTCACACTACAGACACATTTTGAGCTAATATTTATAAATACTCCCTTGGGTAAGTTCTCACATTATCATTATTCACTTATGTACATGATTGTAGAAGAAAAAATATTAACAATATTGTTCTGCGCACAACTATAAACTTTCTTGTTTCCATGGCAATCATTGATGTGACTGACTTGGGCTGCAGAGTTGAGTCAAACTGGCTGAATATTCAGGTGTGAATTTTCTTCAATTAGTCTCACTCAAATTGAAATTTCTTCTCCCCACCCCCCCCCCCCCCCCCCCTGGTATGTTTGTTAACTTACAGATCAGCAGTGGTTGCGATCTTACAAATTTCATTCAACCACATTCATGGCTGACACATGGCCTTACATACAGGTACAGTAGCTCTATGAGGTCCTCAATCCCATTGATTTTTTTTTTTTTTTTAATTGTATGTACACCGTATACTCACACTAATTAGTTGATCGTGTTCACTGGCATAAGAATATGCATTATCCAACAAACACAAAGCAACAAACACAAAAGTAGCCCAACAAAAGTAATCTAGTGCGTTGCTGGCTACTGACACATTATTTAGAATTTAAAAAAAGTGAGAGAGAGACAGAGAGACAGAGAGAGACAGACAGACAGACAGACAGAGACAAGAGTGGAAGTTACAAATAATGTGTAGCTTCTTCCAAATGAAAAAAAAAAAATGTTTAAAAAAAAGGCGAGTTTAAAGTTAGTCAAACAGGGCATTTACAGTAATCTTATACGAAACATGGCATGAAAAGGTGTCAGGAACTACTATCAAAGTGACCTTGAGTTCCACCCAAACTTGACATGCAACAGCAAGAACTGAATTTCAAAAGCCCAGGGTTCACAGACAGTCTACACTTTGTAGGACTATGATCACTCATGAGAAGAGTGACAAAGGAAATCCCCATGTAACAACTGCCCCTGTAGCCCTGGGCTATATCACTACGGTATGTACTGGACAAGAGTTGCCTTCACTCATTCAGACCCACATCAGTGATGCTCACATGGGCACCTTATCATTGACAGAGCACATGTACCATCAATGACATACCGAAATTGCTCCACAAAACAATGAACTTGTTCTTGCAGAGCTTTATCATCCTTGATAGAACTTGTAGTTTTTATCTATAAGCACCACTCCAAAGATTAAATCGGGAAGTGTAGTGAGCGCGTATGACGAACCCCTTTTCAAAGCACTATTGTACATGAAGCAGCTGCAGTATTTTGAAGTGAGAAGAACAAGCATTCACTCAGGTTCTATTACAACCTGTAGCTTGAAGTTAAACTTAAAACCCTTCAAGCGCAACTATAAAGTTATTCAAGTAAGTTCCATGTTCACCTATATTAAACTAATATTGGAAGGTGACACAGCATTTTTTTTTGGGGGGGGGAGGGAACTGTATGGTTGATTTATTACACAAAGTCATCGTGTACATAACAGTAGTCTTGCTCAACAACAACTCTCAGCTGGAGAAAATAAAAACATATTAATGAATAATAAACATATGAACAAATCATAACCATACCACTAATGAAGATATCTTTCAATGGCTTTGATTCTACTTTGTAGAGAACTAGTAGTTCACCATGATGGTCTTTGTTCAGTTTCATAACCAGGTGAAAATCTACAACACATTCTCTTTTCCACTTGTAACTTATTAAGTGAATGTGTACATAACAGTACTTAGTCTTGCTCAACAACAATTCTCAGCTAGAGAAAATAAAAACATATTAATGAATAATGAACAAATGAACAAATCATAACCACAACATTGATGAAGATACCTTTCATTGGCTTTGAGAGTTTGATTCTACTTTGTATGGGACTAGTCGTTCATCATGATGGCTCTTTTAACAATATCAAAATCAGTTTCATAACCAGGGGGGAATATGAACAAATTTTCTTTTCCACTTTTAACTTATTGAAAAATGGAGGCGAAGTCGATGCATTCACTTTATGTAACAGGGACCTCACACTGTGAGGAAAAACTTTTGTTCACAGATTAGGTTTAACGCTAATCAAGCTATTTTTGTAAGTATGACAGCAAACTTCAATTATCCTTTAAAACTAATCATGGGATATTGTGGGCCTTTTTTCCAGTTAAAGTTTACATGATTGTGGAGGCATGTTTGCATGCTTGTCCAAATGGTCCGAACTCTACAACACAACCGAGGAGGTGGAGCTAAGTTTGACCTTGTCTTTTACCTCCACTGGCATGCACTTAGCACGTGTAGTCTTGGTGTGTTTGTCCACAGAAAATGGAATTTGTAAAACAGGTGCTGTATGGATTGGCATTCAGACATTGTATGAGCATTACCACAGTGTGGTCTTTCAGTTCAGTGTCAGAACGCTCCATTACTTTAAAACAGTTTTCAGGAATAGAATATATTGAATAAATATAATGTGTTTTTAGAATGGATGTTTTGTTTTGTTTTGTTTTGTTTATAGCAAGTCTGAAATCCCCAAATGAACACCATTCTGTTCATCTACTCAACATTGAACATACACATGATGTACGCAAATCTGCAAACCAGTCTGCGAGCCTACAATTTTTTTTTATTTTTAACATGAAGTGTTTCTTCCCATCAAATTATTATGGTCATAAAAAATAAAACAAAACAAAACCTAGCAAATATGACTGGAATTTAAAGGGCAAGCTGTCGTAAATCATCAAGAAAGAAGAAAAAAAATTTACTGTAACACTTTGCACATAAACTAAAAAGAAGTTGTGAGGTGATGACATTGCATTTATTTATTGCCACCTCAAATTGTTTGTATGAATCTCAATTCAACAATTTTTCCATTTCCCGTCCAACTTTGATGAAACTTTTGTTATTCCATTTACTAGCATTTAATATCTTCTCACATTCATTGAAGTCACTTGAAAATAGCGCAGCAGAGTAATTTAGATTTTGCTTGTGTGCTCGCATCACTTTGGCTTCCTCCTTTTGAAAAATATTTGAAAGAATATGAAGCAAAAATTGTGTTTCAACTCACTGGCTCTCGTTAATACATTCCGTCATCCATGAGCCCGCCAGGCCATAGGTGTCTTGTCCCGCAAACAACTGGTTATAAAACTGCGGGTGACCTGTGGGGAAAACACAAAAAATACATGTGAAAACAATAATTGCATCTCTTTGGCTCATTACACATGAAGTCCTAAAATCAGTTTGGCTTGATTCAAAGCATTTAAGTGTGTTTAAATTAAGTGGCATCCTGCAAAGAAAAAAAAAATAATCATAAGGATTTCCATGAAAATTCTACATCAGCGGACAATTAGGTCATAATGCTCCGTATCCCCAAAATAAAAAATGGCATCCTTTTGTCCAGAAGATACAGCGTACAGGATTGATTGTGTCAGTGTCACAATAGTACAACAAATTTTATTTTATAAAACGAATTTACATGCACCCCTGACAGAAATAAAAATGGTATGCTATGGGGAAATTTGCTAGCCAGCCTTCTGCAGAATGAAGAACAGACCTGTGCTCTTCCATTATGCTTGTAGATAAAAGTATGTGAAATGCTTTTGAAAAAAAAAAAAATTCTACTTTGACCTCACAAACTGGCAACAGCATATTACAGACTATAAAAAAGGGGGAAAAAACACCTTTATTTTATAAAAGTCCAAATATACAAATGTATGTAACATTTCAGCATGACATTCAATCCACAATACAATGTATTTGGGGTAAAATTCCCTTTAAAATGAGATTCCACATCATGCTCAGGCTGAATTTATTCAAGCAATGAATAATACATTCAAATCTATCAATAGAATTCTTAATGTTTCATAAGATTCAGAGATCGCATAGAACATTTCTGGGTTCCATTTCATAAAAGATGTTACAAAAGCAAGTCTTGCCAAAATGGTAACTTCTCTTGGCATCAGCCAATCAGGAAGCAAGATTCTTGTCATTACCATGACACTTGCTATAACACCTGCAGTTGCTTTCATGGCAACTTTTATGAAATAGGCCCCTGGACTTTTAAAAGCTTTTTTTTAATGTTTTAATCAATACACACAGGTTGGAAGAGGAGCTGCCATTGGCACAACACTCTCAGCTCTCCCATTGGTTTGTATACAAAGTGGGGATGAAATGAAAGCATGATTGTTAGCGTTGTTTTTAAACTGAAATCCTATTTTCTTTTCCCAGGAAATCATTATTGCTTGTGTATAAAATGACTATTACATGAATTCAGTGTAACTTGTTTCTGATTGGTTAATGGGCTTCAGGATTGGTTGATGGCGTTCAGGCTCCTTCTTCTCTCTATTTGATTTATCCTTGACCATTTTTTTTTTTTTTGAAACACACACTGGGGGGTGTTTCATCAAGGAGTTCGTCGGAGGTTTTCACCGACAAATTTGAAAAGCTACTGAAATCCTTGCGTCTGATTGGCTGATTGCAAATTCGTCGGTGAAAACCTCCGACGAACTCGTTGATGAAACGCCCCCCAGGTTTCCTTGCAGTGCTACACATTTAACCATACATTTTGTAAAGGCCAGATATTCTAACAAAGTAATATAGGACTGCACAAGACTTCAAAAAGTTCTCACAGGTTTAAAGGTGAAATGGCAAAGGGGGACCAGCACATGGCTACCAAATGTCAATATTCAAGCTAAGAATACAAAGGCACATAAATTTATTTGTGGGTATATACACATGAAATATCGGGCTAGGTTACAGACCTCCTTCATCACTGTGTTTAAAATGTTCAGTTTCCTCTATACATTCTTCTACAACAACCAGTTTTACAATGTTCAGCAGTTAAGGGTTATTAATTGTGCTGAATAGCAGTTAATTAGAACAATACGTCAACACTCACCAACTTTAACGCTGTTGGCAAAGACATCCCGGCACAGTTCCAAAAGCTGGTCATGCGTTTCAGGTTCATCACGGATTTCAAGGTCCATTGCCTGTTTCAGATCTTTTGGATGCTTGAAGTTGATGACTGAGTGTACAGAAAGGGCAGAAATTCTTTGCATTAATGTTTACATGATCAAAAGTTTGGGTTGCAAACTGTTTCTCATGTTTTTGGATACATGTAATACTCGATATTTCAGCTCGCAAGCATTTGATTTTATGCAGTGGTTTGGTTATTGAATAGTTTGGCAATTATCTAAAATTAGACTTGGCAAAAGGTCCAATTACTGGCTCTTTTATTATTGAGCTATATATTTTATAGCTCTATTATCTAGCCAAATCTTCACATTTGTGCATTCAACTTACATTTTTCTTTTCTTTTCTTTTATCTCTGAAAAGCTAAAAGTGAATATCTTGTCTATTTCATGCCAACTACGGTTGTATGCCTGAGAATACTGCTTCAGGAACTTTTTTTTTTGTCAACATGAGAGATACAGTTTGTACCAACATTTCATTCTCTGTCCAGCTTTATAGTTTTCTCATCTAATACAGTCAAGTACAACAACAATAATTATGTTGATCATTTGATTAAAACATGATGACATGTTAAATCTCTTACAGAGGATGGTGATGTACTTGTTACTGATTGTTTCCTATTGAAGTCAACTGTATTACATTACTTTTGATCACAAAATTTCAGACAAATAATTCAAGAATAAGACGCTATATTGCAACAACATGACAATTGAAAAAAAAAAAGAAAAGAAAAAAAAAGAACAAGTATTGATTCTGCAGTTAGGGATTGCTCCTATCTGGGATAATGAAAATTGTATTGTTGACATACTGTATGACTGCTATCCAAGCTCTGATACACCTTTGCATGAGGAAACAAAAATTCAGGAATAAAGAGGGGTGGGGGGGGGGGGGGTGGGGGAGAGAAACACGCCCTCCAGTCATACATTGAAGGGGTGTGTTCATATTTCTTCCACCTAGATATATTTTCATATTCATCGAGGATGCCTGAATGCGTTCTTGGTGCTTACCTTTACAATCGCCATCAAGAGGCTTGACATAGCCCTCGGTAATCATCAAGTTGAAACACTCCTGGAGGAACCTGACCTCCTCGCTCCTATTGCAGTTTCCCTGCTCTCCGACAAGGATGCCTGTCATCTTCGCGTTGCCCCCGTTGGTGTGGGGTGCCGCCGTTCCGTTGGCAGCGGCCATCTTCAGAACCTTAGCCTCTGGCTTGTATTCGGTACTCCCGTTTTGTTGCATCACGTTCCTCCTTTGATGTCCGGTTATCCAAAAGACGGCGCTTGGATTGCTCCTGGGGATGAAGGGTCGTCGTTGAAAGTGACAGAGGGGTGGTCCTCTCAGAAGTTGGTTTGCAAGCCCTGGGGGAAGGGGGAGATATAATTACAAAAAGCTTTTGTGAATTCCATTGTGAGTGTCTAAATAAGTGTACAATAATGGAGGGGCTTATACATTACAGTCATGTGAATGCAATAACATATAGGCCTAGTGAACAAGTGGAATGAATGCAACAAAGAAAGCATAAATGCATCACATACAGCTGCACCCATTCATGCGTAAGATGAAAGGACTGTCCTAGCTCACACAAACAAATGGAAACTCAAAACGTGTCACAGAAATTACAAAGCTTCAGCACGATTTTAATATTGAAGATCAAATTTTCTTTTAAAAACCTGAGCAATGTACTATTCCATTCATCCATGCACGATGGCATCAGAAAATTAAACAATTTGACTTTAACCCTTTGTAATATAAAAAAAATAACAGAGGATAAAGAGGACAGCACAGGTTTCATCACATATAATTTTCAATTAACAGAATTCCAAAGTTTCACAACAATGTATGGCAAGTCAATGCTACAATTAATAATAATGCAAAGTGGAAGAGGTGCAGATATCATCACCTCACAGACCTTGAACTCCCATTGGCATTTCAATATTTACTACATAATTTCCTTTTCGCACATTAATCATATCAAACCAGCAGAATTAGGCTATGTAAAAAAAAAAAAAAAAAAAAAATATATATATATATATATATATAAACCCAACCTGTAATTCAACTCAGCAATGATCAAACTGACTCCAAGGTAGGAAAGGATGAAAGCTGCTACAGTATCAACAGTAAATGAATGAAAGCACACACACATAATACATGTACATTGTATGTGACAAATTTACGCTGATACACCACAAGGTGGCCTGTACTTCATCGAAAGAAGAATCAGAACTGAGATTCTGCAAAAATTCTGCAAGAATCCACTGGATTGTTGAGTTGAATAGTCAAGCTTTTATTTTTGGAAATAAAAAACAACTCTTCATCCTTTTCAAAAAACTTGTACATGTACATGTAACAAAATATATTTAATTCCAGTTATCAATTCATATCCAGGCATGTACATGTACCTAGAATTTTCTCACTTTACTCAGGTTCTACATGTACAATAAATTGGACTTAATTTGTCAACAATGACTGGGTTATCTCTCCTTGTGATAAAGTTGCCTGCAAAATTTGCCTTAATATTGGGCTGGACAACAGTTGTCTACTGAAAGTTATTTAAAAACAAAGATGAATTTTAAAAACTATGAATTTAAGGGGGAAAAAAAACCCCCTCAGTCTATGGCCTACCCAAGAGAATCAAGAATCAAGTAAGTTAAACAAGTTAATCAAATTGCTTTAAAACTTCATATTGTTGTAAACTCCAACTACAGTTAACATCTTTTACGTATTGCTTAATACAAATTCATCAATAATGTATACTGTATATTTGTAGCATCGTTAATATCTGCTAAAATGTGCTAAAAGATATACAATCTGATGGGAATGTGTCTAAACTTGATCAGATCTTCGAACTGATTGACCCAATATCAATTCATCTTTAACACTAACAGATCTAAATTCAGACAAGCATTGGTGAATCCAACACAAATGACACACATAGTTGACATTATTGCTCTGCGCACCATTTCCGCGAACAAAGAGATTTCATGAGAGAGAGAAAAAAAAAGTATCGTGAATTGAAAATAGCTTTTATTTCTCTCCATTCAACTGATTTCACATTTCCTACATTTTTTTTTTTTTTAAAGTCAAACCTTGGTGTAGATTTTTTATGCATCATATATGTATAGACAAACGTAAAACCTCATTCTTTCAAAATTTATTTTTACATTCCATTGACATCTAGACCATTATAATTTACAATCATCAATTTAAAAAGCCACATGGATGATAGTCTTCAGCTGACTCTTATGTCATTCGAGATTCCATTTGTCAAAAACTTACATTACAATAAAATTACAACTTCCTGCCTTATCATTATTCATATATCTCTGTCTGTTCGGGTTCATTGACAATGTTTTTTTTTTTTTCACTTTCTTTCATCATATTAGCTAGTGTCTATAGATATTTTATCATGAAATGGCAATTTCATGAAAAAAAAAAGGTGACAACATTCATTTGTTTGAAAAGCGTATAGGGCCTACACGCATTTGTGAAATTTGGGGTAAGTAACGAACGGCTCAAGACCTATTGAATGTAAGACTACTCAACTATGCAAAATGCTGCTTTTGACTTACAATAACCTTTAACTCCACTTTTGAGCGCGGTTGGTACACATGCCTGACGACCGCACGGCGTATAAAGCGTGACAATGAGCTCGGCCTCTCTAGCGACTCGCTGATTCCACTGAGCCCCAGCCTGGCCGCCTATGTTGCCTTGATCGTGCTCGTATTAAATAACAGCGCGATTACTAGTAATACACCTTATGAGGAGAGAGCTGAATGGCGAAGCCCTTTCTAGAATTTGACGAATTCCAGGGGTGATGTTCTTTTCCTCTACCACACAGCATCTCCCGATCCCGACACAAATTTTCGACGAACGTACCATGGTTTGAGCTTTCGCAACATTGTACATTCTACAATGTATCACACCATGTCGCGACACACAACACGTGCAAGTAGGGACTTTTATGTCCATAGTATGGCACGTAGGCAGGAACACAAGATCAGCTGATCCACACATGCAATCGTTCGCTTGTAATTTTCCACGAATTTAGAAGTGAGACGGAGTGTAGGCCTATTCAGTTGCCCTATCCGGGAGGCGTTCTCATTAACCGTCGTAATTACTACTAGTAAAATGCTGAGATCTAAACGTAGATTTTCTTTTCTTTTAATTTATTATTCCTAGCATCACGGATCAAGGCCGCACTTGACATGTAAATTGTTTCATTAGCCTAAAACAGGTGGATAAACACCCATGACGGATCCAGGGGCGGATCCAGGAATTCGTATTAAAGGGCGGGGGCATCTTTACAAAATTAAAGGGGGTGCTCGCGCACCCCCCCCCCCCGGCCCTCCCCCCCCCCCCCCCCCATTCGTTTCTTTTTACTTCTTTGATTTCAACATAAAATAAGGGGGGGGGGGGGGTGCGCGTCCCCGCCTGGACCCCGTTAATGTAAGGACTTGGTATAACATGATTTATTTATTTATTTATTCTTTTTTTTTGGGGGGGGGGGGGGGAGGGGCCAGGCCTACGTGGATCGATTTTCGAAGAATTAAAAAAATCAAGTACTAAATGGTACGAGTAGGCCTATCATTAGGCATTGGCATTCTTTATGATTTTGAAGGTGGCGATGTACAATCTTGTACGTGTGTAGGCCTATAGGTCAAAGTGATTTGTCAGAATTAAAGGATTATAATTTTAACATAAATTCAAGCTATAGTATAGTCATCAATTACTTCAGAGTATTATAACATCATGGAAAACCTTCGTGTTTGTCCAAGAAATGCAAGGAGGACCTATTGGTCATACACCTTATTATAGGCCTACAGGTCTTTAGGCCTATAGCTGAAGTTCGTCAGCAGGAGTAGACATTCCGGTTCATGTTCTCATGACTTTGAAGGTCATAAGTACAGTGTAAGAGTCATTGCCAGATAAGCTAAGTGAATGTAATTCACGTATAGATTACTAGCAATTAGTATCTTGGTCTTTTATCAGCTATGCCTACATATAAAAGACCACGTAAAGCCTTTGAGCTTCTGAAAGTATCACTACTTTGTGTATCGTGCCATAAAGCACCGGTTGTGTGTGGACTTTATTGACGGCCCATGATTTTAGAAACATTTTCATAAGGTCAAGTTATTAATATTCCGGTGAACAATAAAGCGATACTAGATCGTGAAGAAGAGCACATAATAGGCCCCCTACGTAGGCTGCTTATTTCATAATTCTTGAAAAAAAACAGTGAAGTACTGTTTTAAAATGCTTATTAGGCCTATAGGCCTACATGCAATATTATTACAAAGAGAAATTTCTCTTTATAATTCTTAAGAATGTATACGGTAATGATATAGCAATAAAGGGTTTTATAAAATTTTGGATTAAATTTTGAACAAGGTCGCTAGTTATGCATCAAAAGCGCTTTGAGGTGCATAATTATCACTAAAACAATTGTGTATAAAAGATTATTCTTATTGCAAATATCACAGGGCTGGGACTTTTCATCTTGAAGGTGTGGAAACTCGAAAAGTCCTCTAAACCCCGTGATATTCGGTGGCATCTTTACTATTTAACATATCGGGAATACACACACACACACAAAATAAATAAATAAAAAATCAAAGATGATACAGGTAAATTTCTATCAAACACACACATTGATGCCATTCCAAGGACTGGACAAAGGTTGGACGAAGGGTGTACTAAGTAGGGCCTATGATCCGTGAATGACCATCATAATATTGAACTTGGCACATTTTTACTGTTTGCTAACTTTGAGGGCGCTCTCCGTAAAAATGGTATGCACGAAAATGATTGCGCTGATTTTTCGCAGAATACTTGTATTACGGAGCAAATCAAAATCTTTAAAGGGACATTCCAGACGATTTTCATAATTTCATATCATGTAGTACATAAATTGACTACTCCATGTATAGATTTGTGAAATTTATTGTGGTTCTTGAGCAGAGAAACAATACTTTAAAAAAACCTTAAACAAATTACACTGAACAAGGATGATGACATAGGAGGTTCACATATTTCAGAAATGTAGCAGTGTAATTCTATTACAATATCGCTTGCTTGCGAGTTCACCTGTGAATAATCTATGCATGCCTTCTTCTTTTGTTCTGCTTCCTTGAGCCCCAACTCATGCATTCTTATGGTGACTCTGCCATGTCATCATCCTTGTTCATTGCAATTTGTTCTAAATTTTGAAAATATTCTTATTCTTCATCCCAATTATCACAAATTTTTAAACTCTGTCCTCAGTATTACTAATTTATAGTTGTTCAAATGTAAAAATCTGAAAATCATCCGGAGGTCTCCTTTAACAGAACAATATTTTTTTTTTTAACCAAAGGTGATAATATTGAAGATATAAGCCTATATCTTTTTTTATAAAGATTTTGAAATTGACATTTACCACTATTTTCGGTGACCTCGTGCGCGTTAACAAACAGAGACTCAAACCCAAAGCACCTTCTGATCTGGAGATTCTCCCGCCTGAAACCCCTAGCAAACGGGAGACTCCAAGTTGATGTGTGCGAGGCACGAAGTTCCTAGGGTTCTAGATGCTCTCTGGTGCTATCGAAGGCTTATTTTTTCAACATACAATAGCAATAAGTAAAAAATCCTTTCCAACGGGAGACACAGAGCCAGGGCGGGAGAAATTAAATCTCAAGCGGGAGAACGGGAGATTTTGCAAAAATGGGTTTTCGGCGGGAGATCTCCCGTCGAAAACGGGAGAGTTGGAGTCTCTGAACAAAATGTCAAGTTCGCATCACAGTCAACTTGTATTGCACAGGGTATAAATTTCTTTGAATTTCCAGATAATGAGCATTGTTGCATAAAAAAAAAACCCACTCAATAAAAATTGCGTAATTTTCGTTAAACTCATATGTTGGAATGCGCACTGGTAGCTTTGTGAGGCTATCACTTAGCGACCAATGGACATTGGGGCATGTTTGTTAGTTACAGTTAGTTAGTTAGTTTGTTTGTTTGTTTGTTTGTTTGTTTGTTTGTTTATTGTTGTTGCTTTTTTCCGCCAGACACTCTGGGGAACATTTTATCGAAGGGAGTCGGGTGACAAGCATTGATGATTTGACATGGATTTATCCACATACCCTATTATGTTTGAAAAAGAAGAAGAAGAAGAAGAAGAAGAAGAAGAAGAAGAAGAAATTTCAAGATAAGTCGTATATTACGCAGTGTTCAAACTATTTGGCAAGTTGTGTGATGACATCAACTCACTCATAATATTTTCCATGCTAATCATATTGACTGTTCAAGAACTCTTCTGTGAAAATTAGCGAATCTTCACAATTAAAGAACTCTCCTTAATTTTGTTCGATTTTAAATTGAAAAAAAAAAAGTTTCACTGTATAGGCCTACTAGTTCTAGGGCTCACACCTACAAATAAAATGAAATGTCCCAGACCCCTTCACAAATTCGTACCAACGATACTAAAATAAATTAAGAAAAAAAATGTGTTATAAAAATCAATAATGCAATTTGGCATAAAATTGAATAGTTGGAGATATTGAGTATGAATTCCTCTACAAACTGCATTTTGGTTTGAAGATGAAAGCTTTTCTCATGGAATTTGAAGAGGCTATATTTCATTGGGTGCATGTACAGAAAATATAGGTGATTTTTTGAGTGAAAAGAACTCGTAGCCTGGCTTTGCGAACCCTTGGACAGAGTTTGAGCTGAAGAACCCGCCTTGGAAATTTGATGGATGACAGCTAGGGTATATCTCACTTATTCAGGTTTAGTGAAGATCAAACACCTCATTTCTCCCAGCTATTTTACAGAATTTTTTGAATTTTGGATTTTAACACACGTCTCTATGGGGAATTATTTACCCGTGTGAGCCCTATGGAGAATGCACGCAATGCACACAAGTCAATGTGAAGTATTCATCCTATACAAGCTCTGCTGGTTTGTGTTGATCTATTCTGTCAAATCCCTCCCTCCCTCCCCTCCCCCTCTCCTCTCCTATACCCCCTCCCCTCTTCCCCCTCTACCCCCCCCCCCCACCTCTAACCATGCTTAATTACAAATTGTTTTCTTATTATGTTCTTGTGGCACTAGATCTTAGTACATAGTTGTCATGAGTATCAAATAACTTAGAATGATTGTGACTATTTTCTTTGTTTGGGATACCACTGAAACAGCTCATACATAAAGTTAATCTGTTTGATAAATCAAAGTGTTTTACAGTACTTTACTTTAGGCAATAAGGTGATGATGACACCCCCTTAATCAAGGATAACTGCCTGCATCTATGTAGGCCTATTCATCTTATGAGAAACTAATCAAAACTGCAAGATTTATTTTTAAAAAACCCCAAAGGGCATCATTTTCAAGTGTCCCTTTGAGAAGCTTTACAACCCTCCAATGTGCAATTTCTCATATGATGTAGGGGCAAATACCATCAAAAACACATTTATTATGTTAAAAACTCAATTAAGAAAATAAATGATGACGTATACTATAGATGCGATGTGGTGACGTTACCCTATGGAACGCCATCTGTTCTACACAACAGATTCTCGGTGATCGAGTGAATGATACGCTTTGCAAATTCTTCCAGCGGGAGCCTCTCTCACATGCACGTCCCTGCAACCAGGGAGGTGAGAGGAAATGGCCAGGGAGGTTAGTATTGATGAGGAAACAAAACATAAAACATGTATCAATTTTCTGTTTTTATGTTTGAGGTATTTCATATATGTGTGCAAATTTCAAGATCATCACCATCCAACTTTTGAGGCATTTCTGGTTTTTGCAAAAATGAAACAAAATATTGAAAAGAAAATTGCAGAAAAGACAGACAAATTACCGTACCATTTGAATAAATGGACAATCCAACTTAACCCTCCATAATGTTTTTTTTTTATTGTATGCCCGTTTTAGGTACTTTTATGAGATGATATAATATATTGTAATATTTGGCAACTATATAAATAACATCCAATTCCCACAAGATATTGACAGCTGAAACTTCTGTATAATTAATATTCTGCATACTTAGCATGTGATATGTTGACCTTGCTGATATTGACTTTATGTGAACCTGTTGTAAATATTGTAGATATGTTGTTTACCTGTTGGCTTACATCCAATAAAAAGTTTTTTAAAAAGTATGGCCAGAGAGGAGTGTCTCTCCCATCCTCTGCAATTTAGTTAGTACAATATAGCAATCAAATCATTACATATACTAGGTCCTACAAAATTATGGACTCGGGTGGCAGATTGGGTAAAATGAAAGCAATTATCGCTTCGTTTGACTGCTTCAAGACGTCGTCCAGTTAGTTTTACAGTAAAATGATACATTTTCTGAAATCCTTTACCCGTCATTTCAAGCTTTATTTTGCAATACATAGTTTGATGTCACACAAAAAGACACAACGGCGTTAGGATGAATCAACATCTCGCGCGGACGACCCCCTCCGTTTGATCAACCTGAGTGTATCATGACAAATTAACCCTTGAAAGCTACACCTGATCCTTTTGAATGTCTAATGGCTTCATGAGATCATGACAACACCAAATATTTTCTTAATGCTTACCGCTCCATGGTCGTCTGTTTCCCGTCTCACAAAGTGACATCGAAAAATCTTGAAGGAATCGACGATGGTTTGACCGAAACACTGCGCTGATTTTGTGCTGCATTGCTAATACTCAAACATTAGATAGATTTTCGCTTATGATTTCAAGACGCAGGTTGGGCGTCTTTACAGCCTGTTAAGTTAACAGACCTCTAATGGGCTTCCAGCCAGCGGCGTTATATACAGCACTGGAACGGTAGTTTTACTTGCAATAAGTTGGTTCTATAAATCATGGTGTCATGCATTTTGCACCTGCTCTCCGTATAGAAATAAAAAAGCTTTCCTTGTGACATGTAAGACTCATGTACTGCAGGTTGTTGGATAGATACTCCCCTATCAACTCTGAAATACCAATAAACCAAACGGACTACTAGGACAGCACGGTAAATGAATCGAACGCAAGGTCCAAATTCCATGGGACCGCCAATAAACCATCAATGTCCCTTCAAATTGCATTTTGATAGCGTGCTTATTGTTCGTTGATTATGCAGGGCCCTTGATTATCACAATATCTACAATGACAATGAGTTATAACAAGTTTAGCTGTATTGAAACTATACAGAGTAACTGAGCTTGAATTGTGTTCAAGTCAAATTTAGTTTGGATCATGTAAACTTTAACCGAATGCAGTAAAAGTCCCATCAGAGAGGTGATCACCTCCCTAGTCCCGTAAAAGTCCTGCAACCAAAGACATTGATTACCTGGTACCATTATGTATACCGCTGCACAGCTAAGTGCTCCAACCATGCGGGAGCTACAAAACAAAAGAGCTATAATAGGCCTACATAAATCACCTTGCTGTGAATATCATCGTTGATAGAAAGTATGCGTACACTCTTAAAAAGGAAAGGGTAAATCAGCGTTTTAGAAGGGGCGAGGAGTGACAGCGTTTTTAAAATGTTGTATTCACCCCTTTTCTTGCTGTATGTAGCACATCTAATTGTTGGATTCAGCCGGATAAAAGGGTGAAAACAACAGTTTAAAAACGTTGTCACTCCTCGCCCCTTTTAAATGTTGATTTACCCTTTTCTTTTTAAGAGTGTATTAAAGGGGAAAAATCGTCTATATACATAAATAGCGGATGGCCCTGTGGCCCGGGGACACTAAAAATTGTTGTCAGGCCACCAAATTTCGACAATGGCTATCTTTTGGTGGCCCGGATTAGGCAACTAAAGTTGCTTTTGTTTTTATTGGGGGCCACCTTCATTCCTCTTTCAGGCCACCAAAATTTCAGGTTTCAAGATTTTAATGACCCATGAGCCACCAGAAAAAAAAAAAAGTAGTTATTGTCAAGCCCTATACATTATAACAGGGCATATGTGGGCCTTATATATATTTCTTTCTGATCATTTGCAGATCGATAGATTCAACTAGTTGTATGTAATCTCTCTCCAATATAAGATATAGGCTACCCGACGGCGTAAAATGGGTTAATTTCGCTAGCGCGAGTATCTTCTTTTTTTTTCGCACTCGGCTGGGCATTAAAGACGAATTTCGCGAGTTTTTAATTCCGCGGAATCAAAACACTTATTAGTGGATCATTATTTATGATGTGCAAGAAGATTCACATGTTTGTTTGTTTTTTTTTTCCAATTTTCTCGCTGGTTTCTGGAAATTTCCACTTTTACAGTACAGTGAAACTGAGGCGCCAATTCAATCATGAAAAGACGTCTGCAGCAGAATTCTTAGTGGGAGAAGTGGGTGATTTGGTAATACATAAATTATTATACATAATGCACATATCTGACACAATATGTTCGTATTTGCAAACAAATTTGAAGATTGGGTATAGTAGCACTACTAGTATGGGCATACTCGCGCTTAATCAATCTGCCTTGAATGAGCAACTGCCGTCATGAAGACAGCCTTAGCTTCCCCAAATATGCTGATAAAAGATGACGAAGGCAAAACAAAAACAAAAAGAAAACAATAGGACAGGAAACAAACAAAACATTAAAATGCTTTACTTTAAAATGAAAGTCACTCCGATCTGTGTTCAAGCTGACGTTATTGACGAGACGCCATGCGAATCGACCGATGGAATCTTTCATTGAATTCGGTCCCAAAATAAGTCACATTTTGAGTTTTGCCCTTAATTGCTCGTTTGAAACGGAAATGTTAGTATTTATCATCATTATTATTATTACCGTGCTTAACATAGCTAATATCCCTTATATACGCAAGTAGCATGGGTATCACAAAAATGGCGATTACGTCATACCCTTAAAACTTTATATTCGTCTTATTAAAAAACACAACAATTATAGGCCTTCTTGAGAAATAATAATATCGTCCCCTTGACAAGTCGTTTTTGCTAATCGTCTAATCGTCGCAGCTCTGGCTTATTGCAGTGAAGGTGTGAGAGAAGTAAAATGTCACTGAATTCATGTCAAACAATAAAGGAGTATAAAGATATTGAAGATTTCTGATGGACATCCAAGAGGGAAACTTATGAAGACGTGACATAAGTTTCTCTATCTAATCAGCATTGATTGTCACTTTGAATGATATCACTTTTTTTACGGAAAATATGAAGCCTTACATTCCCATATAGATGCCTTTCTTTGATAGAGATCTGCTTTACACATTCTCATCTCTTTATATCATTATCAATGTTTTCAGTAGGTTTTTCTTCTTCCGTCATTTGATACCACACTTCAGAGCCAGCGTCACTATGCACGGAGGGGATCCACTTGAATTGATAAGTATGATTTTATCTTTATCAAAGAGCCGAAGAACAAATTTATGAAAAGTTCCACCCGCACATGTCATGGAAAATGTGAATCCTTACATTTCTATAGGTCTATTCTTTCTTTGGTATACACTCGACTACATTATCAGTAACATTTCATTATCAATGTTTACAGTGATTAATTTTTTTCTTCCTATATCATTTGATAGCACACTTAAGAGCCACGCAGCGTCACTATGGACGGAGATGATTTTTCACTGGAATTGATAAGGATGATTTTATCTTATCAATCAAAGAGCCAGAGAACAAAGTGATGCAAAGTTCCACCACCTGTCATGTTTCTCAGAGCGAGAAAGAACTTCTTCAGCTTCTAAATAAGATGACACCACTAAAGTTTTGAATGGAAATCGTTTACATTTAAAGGGGATGGCTAGTAACCGATCAGTGGGAATCAGTGGGAATGCTGAGGGATGATTGTTCCAATCCTTGTGGGATTCATTTAAGAGTACATTATATATCTACTGTTGTGTGAAAATTATCTGCTTCAGAACGGTCTCATATTCAAGTAATGTGCAGATTAATGCCCCGTCACTGACCAGGCACGCTAACCTAGAAACATTAAACTGCACATTACTTGAATATGAGACCATTCTGAAGCAAATAATTTTCACACAATAATAGATATATAATGTACTCTTAAATAAATGAATCCCACAAGGATTGGAACAATCATCCTCCAGCATTCCCACTGATTCCCACTGATCAGTTACTAGCCATCCCCTTTAATAGGTGCCATATTGTAATTATCCAGCTTGCTCAGACCACTTTGATGTCACCCACTTAAATATAATTGCAGATGCGAATGATACCTTAGGACAGACATAATGCCTGCTTGATTCTGCAAACATCTTTATATGATTGATAGATTGGCCAGCTGTGCCAAAATGAAGCTGGCAGCCGCATCACAGGGAATTCGTCCCTCAAATCAGGGATCTACAAGGGGAAAAGAGACCTGGGCCGTGCTGCGAGTTCCTTCCCTGGTTTGTGTCCTTCATAAAAGCGTAATGCCACGACAGATAAAACTAATATTAGTAAAATTGGGCGGACAGGACGGAAGATGTCTCTCCAAAATCGGACTGAAATCATAAAGTTTGGAAATGTTTCAGTATCACACTTTTAGACAAATATTGACATTTTTCGCGAGTACATGTATGGATGATGTAAAGACGTCATGACCTCGCAGGCTCATCTTTTTTCTCTCTGTTATTGATGCATGCAGGAAAATTAATTTTAAAAAACCAACAACTTTAGGTCGATTACTTAGGAACTACACCCTTTTCTCATATATAATTGCTACAGATTGATGCAGGACTTAATCCTATTTTTTTTTTCTCTGATCTTTCAATTTCAAACGTTTATGGCCCGAAAAAGAAATGTGGTGGCCCGAAATGAAAGAAACTATATCTTTTTTAAAGAGAGTCATTTTGAATATTATTAGCTGCCCGTTCGGGCCACCAAAAGACGGCCATTTTGAAGTTTGTGCATGGCCCGGTATACTAGCGGCCCCGCTACACCGGGACAACGCTAATGTCGGACAATTTTATAGAATGCAACTCAGTGAGAACATTGACAATTCTTTAGGATTTTATTTCACCTTAAAACAGAAAGAAAATAACATATACATCGCAGAGAATTGTGCTCAATTCTTTGGAAGATTCGTGAGGCCATCACATAATCACCGCAAGACATTGAATCTTTGCACGCCGTGTCTACTCGTTATTACTCTATATAGCATTGTTTCATGCAATCATCATTGCGGACTTTCGATATAATGCCACGAATATTATTATCTTCTTCGTAGGCGAATTTTGAAATGGTCTCTGTCACTCGATCTGCTTGATTTCATTCTTTTTATCTTAAGAAACTTGAAACATGGCGGGACATTGCAATCAAGGCTGATATGTCTCGAATATTCGCCGCAATGTATTGCAACGCTAGGATACATGATTGTATAAAATCTATGGACCTAATGTCACATACCTTCTGAGAAGCAGTTAAACTGTCTCGACATATAACCAAAGGTTGGATGTAATTATGAAGAAAGCAGTTAATATATTTTATCTATAAACGTGTGTCCGTTACTTCTGTGAGTTGCATAAAGCAAAGTTATCGTGAAGTCATTTTAAAATTTCAGTCACTCTTCTTCCAAATCAGTGATTCGCACGGGGTCTGGTCGGGCTAATTTTATCCCTGCATGGTTATGCACAGAACCTTCTTTCCTTTTCCTCCGTCAGATCTTTTTTTTTTTCCCTTTTCTTTTTTTTTAAATCACATTCGACCCTTTACCTCCACCTGAAAGACCCCAACGCTAATGCGTGTCTTTCAATTCCTGTGAATTTGACACTCTTGGGGCATGTCATATGTTTAGTTGTCGTTGCTGTTGTTTTTATCATTATTATCATTATTATGTTTATTATCATTATCATTATTACAAGTACATTTATTATCATTATTATCAAATTATTATCATTATTATTATTATTAGTGTTTTTGATGTTGTTGTTTATTAACATTTACCATAAAGGATGGATCATTATGTACAATATTCATAATGTACGCAAACAAACAAGGCGCCTGACGGCTCCTTCTAGTATAAAGTAGGAATAGGATGAATATCGTTAGCACGAAATAACATATTCAATGGTCTTTGGAATTATTATCATTATTATGATAATAATAACCCTGATAAACATGAAGCGGTGGAGGTTTCAAAATTTCTCTAGTTGAGTTTAGACCGACCGGTAGCTCGAAACGACGCTCTCACGGTGCACCGTCCCCACCTCCCTGGACCGTCGTTTCGCGATAAACATCGTTTCGGCCAGCGGTCAGACGTGTATCTGTAAATTCATCGTTTAACCAAACCGTTTTGGTATAGCTATACCGTTCCAGTACAATTTTTGCATCTGAACACCCTGCTATATGCTTCCACACTCGCCTCATGCCTAACCCAAGCCTACATACAGACTGAACGTTTGTTTTTTCTAAAAACCAAGATGCGTTAAATCTTTTTTCTTTCTTTCTTTACAAAAAGCACGTGGCAAGGGCATGGGGAAAATTTTTCCTCCCATCGGCTTTGAGATTACGTAACAGGGTCCGGAATGTCAAGTCAACGCAAGAGTTATAGTCTTGAATTTCAGGCATACTTTTAACAATCACAAACAGACACTCCTCATAGAAAAGCAGGGGGGTGAGACTCTCATGTCCTTGCTAATAGCTCCTTGTACAGCACTACCTCTCCAAAAGACAGCTAATAACATTACTGAATGACATAACACTCCATTTCGGGGTCATTTTAAAGATAAAATTGGACGAAATGCGTTGCGGAATGGTTCACATCCTACTGAATGTCACTGATAAGACGACTAACCCCAGGTAAATAAATCGATACCAGCAATAAAACGAGACTAGTCACCTTTCAATTGGGATAGCTCGCCATGCGGCGTGGTCCTATCGACTCTTAACATGGTATGTAACACATTCAGCAGTGGGATAAACAGGAAACCCGGAACCGGCGAGGTGCCTAAACTCGTATTAAAAATGTTTCACTCGGTAACACGCGCATGGAATATCAATTATATACACTTACACTGCACTACAGTAAGGAGTTTTACTGGTCTCTGTCTTGGCTGATTATCCAATCGCTCCTGCATAGTAGTGCATGTTACTAGAATTCACCAGTGGTCAACGACTGTCGGAACTTGGGCTATTGGGTTTTGTTTGCACAGGTCAACCTACTCGGCTATATTATGTCATGTCATGTTATGTCAAGTCATATCATGATTTCAAATTTCTGTTTTTGTTTTTCTTTCCCAAAAGCATATTCCTGAATCCACAAAAGGCCAGGTGGCATATTCATGGGGTATATACGCCTAACATGAACAGAGACTTCACTTTCGGCTTCTAAGTTCTAACTGGCAGCGATCACAGCTCATGCAGGATCAGTACATGGACTGCTTGGAGTCATGAATATGAAGATGAAATCATATAAATAAAAGCAAGGAGTTACGTGTCTTAAAGTCGCTGATATAAGCTAGTTGATACGATAACCAACAACTTGCAGGCAGATTTCAGAAAGACATGCAGACACACACATGAAAAAGCAGTGACAGATGATAGACAACGATAGTTTATAAGTTAGGTTTATAAAGGGTTGGCTTGCTGGATAGAATTATACAGAGAGAAAGAGAGGGAGAAAGAGAGAAACAGAGGGAGATACATAGAGAGACAGACAGACAGACAGACAGACAGACAGACAGACAGACAGACATGACAGACAGACAGCCAAACAGAGCTATGGAATGTACGTGGAGCTGAAGAGTCCGGTTATTGCATTGGATTTCCTGTGAGATGTGCCTGCCCAACAAGCCCACCCCAGGCCATGTCGTTCCCCGCCTGCTGACCTGCCCTTGCCCTAGCTAGCCAACAACCTCCATCGTGTCGGTGGCCCCGCATCGTCTGGACCTGGGGAACAAAATGCATAGCACTGGCCACGGGTCCCACCCTTCCCACCTCCCTCCTGGCCTGGTCGAGGTCCCACCATACCATTGAATATGATTATGCACCATAATTTTCTTTTTCTAGAATTACATTGGCGCCGCTGTGGCATCCCATATATACTATTCTGTCTAAAGTAAGCATCACCTCCACTAAAATAAAAAATAATTGACTCTGACACATCATCAGAGGCACAAAGTTATTTCTCTAACTACGATTCGGTTGATGATGAGACATGATCAATTTGATCATATCAGTAGAGAGTAAATAGTACAACAGACGTACTGGATAAAAAATGCAAAGATTCGCTCGTACACCTCATCGTGACATGTACAGTACTTTACCGAAACAAGAAGAAGAGGTGTAGAAGAATATGACGATGATTGACGATGAATAAGAAGAAAAAAAGAAAAACAGCACGAACGCGAAGGCCGAAGGTGAGGATCGAGGAGCAACCCATAAGGCCATATGGCATGCACGGGGTCGAGAATAATATTGGCAGACAGAGATGGTCACTTACTTTGAACTGCGTGACTTGAAAATAAAAAGAGAACAGGATTGCCAAGACTTTTTTGTCGACGAACTTCAGCCTAGGCGTCTCGTCTAGCTTAGCTCGGCCTCTGTTTGGTAGAAAATATCTGGACTACCAGCCCTTTTCACAAGTCTGCAAGATCGAGTGTGGGAGCGACGTGGGGGAACGAACGGTGCGAGCGAGGGTCGGCCAGCTCTCGAACTGCAGTTCAATGACTGAGCAGTGGAATATTACCAGACATCTTCAGGCTGCTCGAATAACAACAGCGCGCCATAGCAGACGATTCGGAATCTCATTCGCGGAGGTTATTACCGCTAGTCTGCTGTCCAGCACGTACATCAAATTTGGTGTTTGGACATATGCAATGATGTTCTTGCGGGTATAGGCCTCGTATATTTTTGGTTGAGACCTAACTTCAGGTTTTTAACATTTTTGGGTGAGATAATGAGAAAAATCTAATGAAATATTAAAGAACATGTAATTCCAAGAGGAAATCAACGTTTATTTGATGAAAATTGTTTATGAAATGGCTACCCAAAACAGAGAAATACTAATAACATGGGGGACCCACATTTTATTACGATTGCTTTGTTTTACTCTGTTTTGGATGTCTCATCCATTCCAAAACTGATTTTTATCAAATCAACTTTTAATTCCCCTTAGAATGGCATGCACTGTACCGTGCCATTTCATAAGTGGATTCTTGGTATCTCGCAAAAAGTTAAAAGCCAAATCCTCAGCTCCACCAATACTGTACCATCCCTTTATTCAATGTCAACCAGGGGAGCTCTAACCTCCCTGTGTCAACCAAAGCTTGTTTGCATTGTATTAGAGCAATGTAGAGGGTACCAATAGAGAAATGACAATTTTTCGAGTGTTTTTTTTTCATAAAATGATTACACATGACGAGTCACAGGGCAGTCTTACTCATCATAAAAACAAGATTGATCTGGAGATTACAGTAATAAAGCACAAACCTAATATTTACACTGACGCCAGCATTGGTGTATAGTGACACCGAAAACTGAACCATTATTATACCTTTGACGATTATTGTTTTGGGCAAATGATTCTGGAGAAAAAAAAAAAGCCTAGATAGCGTCTTATTTCTTTGCGTCAGTAAAACAATTCGTATATACTCTTAATTGATATTATACATGCATCATAATGAATCGTAGTACATTATAACGTAGAATGAGAAAGAGAGAGACAGAGGAGCACTTACAGAGAGACAATCTCATGTGCATCAACTAAACAGGTAATGGACTTGGAGATTACTGATTGCTGAAAGTTGTATAGATCAAGGAGCTTCAAAAGCTCCTTGTATAGATCAAACCATTATTATTCATAATGATCATGGTCAAATATGCGTGTAAAGTACTGGTATAGGTATGAAAGAGCGCAGTGGATTAACACAACTGAATCAATACCTAATAAAGAAGTCGGTATTCCTTTTGGTGATCACGCAAATTCATACGCACATAAGCATAATACAATTTTCACATAAAAGAGGCGGGGCCGACACGACATGAAGATCTTAGCCTTTGTCAAAGGCAGTCTAGCCGCAGTTTTTGGAAGGCATGCGAACAGGGAGTCGTCCTTGCCTCGTTGCAGAGAGCACAAAGGTCTTTGAATAAAAGACTAGGAAGAACAAAACGTAATCTATGGTACGATTCGGCGATACGAAGACTACCCTGCATTACCGACTCTGACATGAGATTACGTAATCGACTGTCCCTGTTGGCTGCCGATAACTCCCCTCCAGGGACTCAGTCGAAAGAGCTAATCTCGCAGGCTGCATCAAACTTCACTCCATGGTTACTTGTCAACAGATGGCGCTATTCCAAGGATCTGAGGACCAAAATGTGTGACGGGTAGTCGATGAGCATTCACTCTTGATGAAAGGTCGCGGTGAAATGATATGTGAAATAGGGTCAAACAGATCCTTCAAAATAGAATCGCGCCATCTATTGATGAGCAACCAGAGAATGAAATGCCCCAGTATGGCTCACTGATCTCTATAACTATTTCCATAGAGATCACTGGTTATGGCTAGACGTCACAATATGCTGGACTGAGGATCTAGTTGCATTATGATTCTTTCGTTTTCATTTCTTCTTCTTCTTAACTTTATTCAACTTGATAATTTTCAAGGATAGCGCAAGGAGTAGAATCCTATCTCCTCCTTTTAGAGGGCGTCCTACGGCTTTGATTTGCCTCTGTCAAGTAATCACATTTCAATGGATGCAGAGAGGTGGGACTCATGCCTTTCTGATGATGTGCTGCCAACCTTACTGTTGACGAAAATCAAACTTAAGTCTTGCTTGATCATAAATTTCATGAGCGGAATTGAATGGATTTGCACAATAATTATTGATCGTTGCAGATTACACTTGCGTCCAGGTTAATCAAGTTACCCGCGAGTTTGTATAATAATTGAAGAGTTTGTTCGCAAAAACCGATAAATCCATATTTGCCAAATGGAGATATTTGCGACTAAAAGTCAAGAAAAACAAGGAGAATAATAAGAAAATTTTTGCTTCTTTTGACCATAACTTCAAAAATGTACCTTTATATGTAGTGGCCAATATATCATTTAAAAGGTATTATTTTGTACTTTATGACAGAGACCGTATTCAAAATCTTTAAAAATGGACTTATCGGTTTTTGCGAACAAACTCTTTAATTGTAAACTAGGTTTCTTTTTCTTGTTTTCACATTCCACTATAACTACTTTTTACTGGACAAGTAATCAAACGATGATATCTCTCTCAATTCATCTAGACATATTTATTTTGAATAGAATATTATGTATAAGCCCGACATTTATTGTTTTAAAAGTTCGCAAGAGGCAAGGAAAATTCATCGCAATGCTATGAAATATCTTTTTATTTTAATTTAGCTTCAGCTCGCTATCAGTTTTCTTTAATTTCTGCATTTTTGAACATTCCCAAAGAAAATGATATAATTGAAAATTATTTTTTTTCAGCATGACTGACAACAGAACACAATGCATAAAACTATACATCGATGTCAAATTAAAGGAATACTCATGAAGGGAGAAATGGAGCAAACCGCACATTGTAAGAAAAATGTCATCGACAGAGTCTAGGTTTAGAAGTTAACTATCTATTTATTTATTTATTTATTCATTTATTTATTCATCTATTTATTTATTTATTTATCTTTATTCATTTATTCATTTTTTATTAAGTTCTTAATTAATTTATTTATTCATTTATTTTGGTCGCCGACGTATCCAAGTTATATACAAAGTAGAACAGCAAGAAAATGATAATTATTACATGGCACATATTTAGCTTTTAATGTGGCCACCTAAGTGATCACCAGGGTATCAAAAAAAAATGATAACACAAGTCAACTTCATGCAAATGCATTGCATAGGTCCTTTAAGGGCTTCCATTTGGTTTTGGTCTAAAATCCCCATGCAAAAGAATTAAAAAAAAAAAAAAACTTGTTCCTCTTAGACATGAAACATAAAAGACATTGAATCTCTCTCGTATTTCAATGTTTTGTTTTGTGTTGGTTGTTTGTGTGTGTGTTTACACAAGAATATCTCTAGGAGAATAAAAAGTATTTATTTTACAGGACTGGACAACCCTTGGACAAGTACGAGAACTAAATATATCATGGCTTAGCGCCATCTCACGATTGTGTCGTGTTAACTTCGGCTCAAGACTTAATTTTCCGCCTAAGACTGGCCCACTTAACTCCCCCCACCCTCCCACTGAGAAGTGTTGTCGTACACGGTCCACTGATGATGATGAATAGGAGGAGCAGGAAGAGAAGGAGCTTAGGGGCATATGAACGTTTGCTTTGTTTCTTTTAGTTTTTCACTCGCAAAAGTTTTATTTTGTCTTCGAAGTAACTCATTCTCATTTTCGGATTAAGAAACTTTTTTTTTTCCGGATTGTCTCTTAAGAGACCCCATCAGTACTTACAGAGTAGCGATCCTTTTCAATATTTTCAGATTAACGATCCTTTTCAATATTTTTCGACAGTGAACGTTGTTTGCAAACGAGAAAGAAAAAAAAAGCCACAGTAACAAACCTTTGGAAAGCCAGCTGTATTCGATCCTGCTGGGGGTCTACTGATGGTTTTGGGATCCACAAGTGATCGTATATGGCAGCTGCATGCAGGCAACTTGACGGCATGGCTATGAAATATGCTGACTATGACAACATTTTATTAATCGGTTGATCTATCGAGTGATTGATTAATTGATTTATTGATTGATCCATTCTATTCCTTTATTTCTTTTTTTATTTATGAACGTAACACAAAAATCAACTGAACACAGTAACCTACGGTAAAATATTAATCTAAGAGAAACATGTAAGTGATTAAAGGTCTTGTTACTTTTGGGAGCAGTAATTAAAACAATGATATATATATATATATATATATATATATATATATATATATATATATATATAAAGATATCACATGTGATGCATATGTGTAGGTCTGTTGTATCACAAAACACCCTTCCATATATGATTTTCACAATAAATCCTAGAACATAAGGAGATATTAGTGTTTTCCCATTTGCCATTAAACCATAGCTGTAGACGGTTTAGTCTACAGTTATGTAGACTAAACCGTTAACATTTTTATTATAACTGTTGTTCACATTTTATGTATTTCAAAACACTGGATAGATTATATGGCTTAAATTTTTTACAGTGGTTGTTTCTATCACTAACTCACATTTTAGAACTGTTTTAAAGCACTACTGTTGGGTTTTTGTTTCATCTGCAAATGGTAAATTACGCCTTTAATCAAAGTATACGACATTATTCCGTGAAAGTACAAAATGCGTAAGCAAGCTTAAGAATTCACATGTACCTGCCGTTCAAAAGACAAATTAAGCAACTCTAAAATATGACAGGATAACCATAATGTGTAGTATTCTAAGTCACAAAAAATGGGCATCTTGGTGGTATAAAATTTCGTGTTGAGGCAAAGTCAGTGGGGGGGGGGGGGGGGGGGAAATAAACTTTAGAGAACACAAGAGTGCTACTCGGTATCAACCCTTCGGAGGATTCACTATAGGCGAGTCTATGTACGCATTTTTCCTTTTGTTTTGTTTTGTTCTTTTTTTTTACGCGCCGCATGCAGTTTCAAGGTGGCTGTTCCTGGTTGTTGTTTTTTTACCCACGCCGATGAAAATCGGCAGGGGGTTATGTAAAGGGTTCCGTATGTCTGTTTGTTTGTTTGTTTGTTTTTTTGTTTGTTTGTTTGTTTGTTTGTTTGTTTGTGTGTTTGTTTGTTTGTGTACAAGATAACAAGAGAACGGGTAAACGGATTTGCACGAAATGTTCAGGGGATGTCTGGATAATGACAGGAAAGAATCTATTAGATTTTGGTGATAATCGGTTGACCCTTGCAAATTCTGTGCGACCTTTAAGTTTTGACCCCATGGTATAGTGACCACTCCGAAAATTTCCCGTTTCTCACTTTGCGATTTTCCGCTACCATACGAAAACATAAACTCCCAAACGATCGGACTTCGCTGCTCAAATGTTCGTAAGAATTCCGAAATTTACGTTTAGGCCTATTTGAAGGACTATGTCCTTCTGGATTTATGAAAGTTCGTTCTCCGTCGTCACAAACTGGCCCGTATTTTGATGATTTTTTAAATAAAAATTGATTGTTTTTTTCGTTGGAGGAGCATTTGCTCGGTCGCAGTCACACTGCACGATATGCGCGCTCAATGTCAATGCGTGTGCAAGGCCGCTGAAAATGCATCGCGCTCTACCCTGTTGGTGCAAAATAGCATCGGGGACGTTGCGGCGCTCGTTGGTGACCGAATACTGGTGCAGTAGACATTTGCATTTAACCCTTGCATTGAATAATTCCCGTAGACACTAATCATAGGGGTAATTGCCTAGGGGGTACGTAAATTTTGTTTTTCTTTTGCGCTTTTGTGGATACCATCAAAGATCGTACACTCATACGACCTTTGATATCAACACACTCTCGGCTTGCTATAAGCAAAATATCCCGCAAGAAAACGGCGTATTTCTCGATTTTTAGCGCTTTTTCGGCGACCCGTCGCGTACACAATACTCTTAAAACTGGAATTAATTCGTGCGCGCTTGGAAAAGTTCCGAATCTGCACTTTTGACGGTGGAATTTGGGATTTTCGATGGATTTTTGGAGGAGACTAAAGGACTTTCCTGTGGTGAATGAGTGTTACCGTATGTGAAATGATGTGATTTGCGTGTGATGTGACTGTAGAACCAAAGATCGTACACTTCAGTGTACGATCTTTGGTAGAACGCACTGGCTGGTGATAAAGGACACTGGCAATTAAGTGACCGAATTCTGGTAGATGACCGAATGCACAGTATGTTTACCCCGACTTTGTACAAGGCGTGGGTCTGCCGCCTTTGACGGCCCCTCTCTAGTTTAGCAGTGTTTTGTTGTTGTTGTTTTTTCTGGTGAACAGAAAACTCCAAATTCAATCACAAAAGGGATAATTTCCTCTGACGTTGCATGCAATGATAGTTGGCTTTGTAAAAGCACAATGACAATCACCAATTCTGTTTAATGATGTATTGAATGTGTGGCTCTCATTCTCCCCCTCTTCTTGTACATAGACTCGTTCTCGAAACCGCTGAACCCGTTAGTATTGTCTTGGAGCCATGTTTGGCACGCAAACACTTCCCAAATCCCCGGAGTATGTGTGCTCAGTTAGTAGTTATTTTTGGTATAATATGCACATCGAGGAAGTGCGTGTGACAAATAGATTATGCATCGAAAAATGGTGTTGTTCATTATAATTCTTTACGACTGCTTCAATTCCGTTCTTTAGAAGCATCTGGCCTTGAATTTTCAAAGGGGGATCTCACTGAGCGCATATTATTTGTTCTCGCGTTGCTACCAACATCTAAGTCATGAACTCGAGGCATGGTTTCCAATACCTCCAAAACTGCAATTCTATTGCGAAAATTTCGTTGTAGTTGTCTTAGGCGGATCCTTAATGAGTGATATGGTATGGGGCCTGAAAAGCAATGTTTAATGTTAATGACTCCCAGTGTGTGGTGGAAGTTCCATCTGTCTGAAAAGCCTTGAGCAACATGCTTCGCCTACACTTCCTCGGTTGTAGGAAGGTCGACGTACTCTTCATCGTAAAGTTTCCAGTAGAATATGCCAAACAGAATTCTGGCACACTGGCCACAATGGTGTTCGGTGCGCGACACGAAAGTCAGAAGACATGAACTTGTAACGTACGAGAGGAGTGGCGTATAATAAGACGTGAACGAATATGGTACACAAGTCAAGAGGCAGCATTCTGTATTCTCTGCAATCGATCCAAATCAGCCTGACTAATTCCACCAAGAAGAGCATAATAACATTAAGTCAAGTCGCAATAATATTAAGTCAAGGACTGAAGCAGAAGTATCGACGAAAATCCTGATCCTCATAGATATCTGATGTATAGTTAGCTGACTTGCAGATCTGTGAAACATGAGTGCCCGTCTTTGCTTCGGAAGAAAAATTCCTAGATTGTGCATCACAATAGCCAGTATATAATAGGCCTATGGGAGAGAAGGCTAATCTACCGTACAGTAAGTTCGATGACTTGGACCCCGTTTCATAAAAGATGTTAGGATAGCACCTTTTGCTGGCGAGTGACAATTTCCCAGAGCAACAGCCAATCAAGAAGCTGTCATGGATTCTGGTCGTTACCATGATAATTGCCATTCAGACCAGAGTTGCAAGCATAATATCAACCTTTTTTTTTTTAATGAAATGGGGCTCTGATGTTGAAGCTGAAGATGGCGGTGGAAGGCAAGAACAAGAAACTCTGTTATTTTTCTTGACCGAATTTCAGCTTGTCCACAGCCATCAATTCCTGCATACATTTCCAACACATGTTGGCAGTGCCTTAAGAGTGTGTTCAACACTAAAAGGGTCACTCTGGTCAAACTCAAGGAAGATTTACACATCATCAGCATACTGTCATTATGATACTTCACATTTTTAGCACAAAGAAGAATTCCAACAATAACCAAAGTGACATTAATACTAAACATGATAAGAATAATGCAGGATCAATAATGTAGAATCTTTTAAAAAACTCTATTATACCTATTTCGTTCTTGCTTTTTCTATTTTATAAAGAATGAAAGAAAATGGAAGCAACTTCGAACGAAAGCATCAGCTTTATTTCAATTCAACAATTTGCTTTCGGTTAATTTCCATTAAAGGGATGGTACATTTTCAGTTAAGATGGAGTTTGAAGTTTCCAGCGTTTTTTGATGATGATCTTTTTTTTAAAGATGGTGACGAACCTCTTACGAAATATGAAAGACCATAAATTTTAAGAGGAATTCAAGGTTCATTTGATGAAAATTGGTTTTGAAATGCAAATAAAGTGATCTTGATTAAATGTGGGACCCGCCTTTTATCAGGAGCGCTTTTTTTTATAATCTCGGCCATTTCAAAACCAACTTTCATCAAATAAACACTGAATTCCTCTTAGAAGTATATGCTTTGAAACATGTTTTGTAACATTTCATAAAGTGGTTTCTAAGTATCTCGCAAAATGTTAGAGCTTAATTTTAACCTCAATCAATACTGTACTATCCCTCCAAACCTTCATTGCAAAAAGTGAGGACAATCATAACAAGACAGAAATGAACTACAATGTATATACAAAATATCACGTACATGTACTCTGAGAACTGTTAACACAGAAGTTGTAGGTTCACTATTAAACACGAAAATATGAGGACTAGAATTTACGTCTTCGCTTGATGTTCAACTGATGATTTGCCGTTGTTGTTGTTGTTGTTGATGATGTTCATGAATGCTTTGTCTCCTGCAAGTCTATTATGTCTGGCTTTTATTCTTGGGTGTAGCCCTGTTTATTGCTTTTAGTTGATCGGGATGTGCTCTATCCAGTCCTTGCTTGTGCATAATTATGCATAATTATCTGCTATATTGCGATGATGATTAAGCTCAGTCGGTATAGCGCGTCTGCTTCATGATCCAAAGGACCCCGCAGTTCGATGCCCGGGTCCCACTATTGTGTGTAATTAGATACAGTCCCCTGTAGTAAAGAGGCAAAACACTCTGTCCCTCGGTTAGGACCAGGGAGGGAAGAGCAAAAATGGAGGTCCCATGTGTGAGTCACCACTCATGCACGTAAAAGATCCCGCTTCATTTATTCATCGCAAAGAGCAGGGCGTAGCCCATTGAAGTGGTCCCGCCTAACATCCACCTGGACCCCATGGAAGACCAGCTATTGCTGCCGAATATGGACAATCCAGCCATTTTATTTAGCACAGATGGAAATAAAACAAACAAATAAAAACAAAAATGGATTTTTTCCCCTGTACGATTACGAATGTACCACGACGTTCCGACACGTTTCTATTCTAAAGTGTACTACAGTGTACCCATGACACTCTCACGCATGGGCACCCACAATTAGGGAAACCCCCACTTTTTTGTCCACCCATTGTGTCCTGCTGTTTGAATAGCGCTGAAGAGGAACCCGCCTCGTGCAAGTAAAATCTTTTGTCCCCGATTTTGTATTCAGCACGATATTGCCATCAGTGGTATATTTTGTAAAGTTCCATTTGCAATGACGTCATGCATGTTAGTTGTAATAAGACTATATGTTTATTGATACTATTTTATGTTCAAACATCATATCCTCTTCAATTTCTGGCTCCCACAGCGCCACAACTGTCTCGTTTCGATGTAGACTTATAGCACTTCACGAAAGTTCACTAAACTTTTCTCGATTTCTTTTTTATTTTCATTTTGCTGAAATATTTGTTCACTTATAGATCTCATTGTGGATTTCAAGAAGCTATTTGTCACTGAAACCAGAGATGGGTATTCCCGTATTTTGCAATGGGTATCATGTAGCATAGGTGTAAATAGATATCATTCAATCTCTCATAGTATACCATTTTACTTCCATACAATGTATACCATTATTGTACACATATTTGTGCCTACCTGTAAGCCCTATGTATGTACCTATGTGTGTATCATGGCGTGCATGTCGCTTCTTTCAACCAGAATGAGACTTCAAAGCAATGGCGCATAATATGTGTGCCCAAATATCTCGAACAAAACATTCGATCGTACCTTTTGAATGTATTTCTATCGACTTGCACATGGTTGACTGCACTCCCCGTATAGAGCCTCCTCTTTTTTTCCCCATTTTTTTTTTTTTCCGGGGAGTCAGTGCATAAAGTTTATGTACCAACTCCGATGTTGAGGTTCCGGGTATGAAGGGTACAAGCGTACCCCTATTAAAATCGGTTGTGTACCACGTCTGATGAGGTCGGGTCACTGCCTGTAAAACAGATGAACATCATGGTAAGTCTGTGAACAGTTTGTCGTTTTATATTCATGTTTCAAACACTTTCAGAGATTATTTTCATGTAACATTTTGTGTCAATTGTATCGGTGTTAATGTCAAAGGTTGATTGTTAACTAAGTCACGATTAAACGAATCTGCTCCGGTGCCTTCTGCTGGAAGTGATACTCATGGATGCTCCTGTATATTATGTATGTGTGCCTCCCGCCCAATGATTGTGCACGTCATCATTGTTGTACTTGCCTTATATCTCAAAAGCAAAGCATAAGTGTTTCACGTGTATTGTATCTTGTGTGCACCAGAAGCAACAACATGGCTGTAATTATACGAGGAAAAAAGACAACTGGCCATAACATAAGTGTCTCACTTTATATTAGGTCTAGCAGGTTTTTGCTCTCCTAAAATGCGTTTTTATACCTACAGTGTGGGCGTGGACAATGAATGATAGTCATACAGCTTCTGATATCATCCCCTCCTCAAACAAAATATGTACGCCTATTTTCCCCCTTTTTCATTCATCCATTGAGGTTGGCATTGTGTTTTATTAAAAGTCACTTTATCGTTGCTGTACTGAAATATACCTGAAGAACATCCCCTTTCCCTGAAAGAAGGTTTCACATTGTTCATGATTTCTTCTCTAGTTAAGTTATCTTACTTCCTTTGAAAATAAAGTATATTATCACCCATATTGTAAATAATAATATATTGACATAATGTAAGAAATAAAACTTATAAACTCATAAACTGATGTAAATTGTTATTCACCTAGTCGAAGTGTAATCTCCATTTTTTTTTTTTTTTTACAAATCACAAAAATGCAATGGGGACTTAAGTCGTGCAAAATGTCGCGGGACATCAAGTCTCCATTCCAGTTTTGTGATTGATAAGAATCTTGGAGATTTCGCTTCATATACTACATTATTCAACATGAGTGAATTATGTTGGTTTCTGAATCCTAATATATTGGAAATTATTGCTTTATTGATATTCATAAAGATATCAATGTCTGCCGGTATGTCACACAACGGAAGACTCCATTCCAGTTTTGTGATTTATATAAAGAAATTTGTTGGAGATTTCGCTTCGTGTACTACGTTATTCAACATGTGTGATGATTTGTTGCTTTCTGAATCCTAATCTATTGACATGGGCGTCACCAGGGGGGGTGCGTTGGGTGCGAACGCACCCCCCCTTCAGACCCTAAAAAAAAAAAAAAAAAAAAAAAAAAAAAAAAAAACCTTCAGTCTGCGAGCGACCTCAACGCCGGACACTAAATGATTATTATTTTTTATCTTTTTTTTTGGTTGAAATTTTGCATCGGGGACAAAAATTAAAAAAAAGAAAAAATCGTGGGCAAAAGCAATTCGCACCCCTGGTTCTGGCAGCACTGATTTTATACATAATTATCTACTAGTACAAGTGTATTCTATACAGTGTTGACTATATACATAGATTTTGGACATCCTTAATTCCCATACTTGGTCACTTCGACGCCACCTCGCTGGTCATACCTCCCCCAGTCATGAACTTAAACCGACACCCTTGACTACCAGTGGCGGATCCAGGGGGAGGGGCGCACCGGGCGTCCCGCCCCCTCTTAAAGGGGAAGGCTAGTAACCAGGCCCGTAGCCAGGGGGGGGGGGGGGGGGGTGCGTCGGGTGCGTACGCACCCCCCCCCCCCAATTCTGAAAGGTCCACTTTTTCGTAATAACGGTTTTTAGCAATTTTCAAGATAACAATCCAAATAAATATAAAGACACATTATATGCTACGTAAATGTGGAAGAGCACGTTTAACAATGTTAAAAATAATTGTACGAAACCCTTTTGTTGTATGAACCATCGGATCGTCCCCATGCACACAAACACAAATGTTATGTATCAATTTGTGCGAGCTATTATTATATTGGCTCTGCATGCCATGGCCCTTGGCGCGTGTGACCGGTATTTTTTTTTTCCACTGGCCGCCCGAGTACGTGCGATTCGTGGATGACATTGTGGTTGACACTTGCATTTTTTCACAGGAACAGAGGTAAGTGGATGAAAATCTAATAGCCTCAAGTTTACATATATGATAAAAATTAAAGAAATTTCCTCGAAATTACTATAATCGAAAACCTGAGACATTTTATATCTACGTCTCACAAAGATATAGTACATGTATATATAAGTACATGTTGGCATGATAATGCCTGGGGATAGATTATTTTGTCAACTATTTTCCATTATGAATGCATGCTCCAATCAAATTGTGAAAAGGTGGTCATGAATTAGCATTTCTCACGAACGATCAGGAGAGACAAAACAAAATGAAAGACCTGTCTTACTCCAGTTCTCTTGTAACACTCATTGGGCCATTATGCATGCCTAACGAATTATAATAGCTGCTTTTTCTAGCCCTTTTGCTAGTACCAACATTCGAGAAAAGATCATCTATCAAGTAACTGTACGATCTCCGTGCATAATCTAATGCTTTTAAACACATTTGCCTACTCGCCTTCAGCTGGCATTGCTTACGGTTCCAACAAATTATTAGTTATACATTTTCTCATGTTGTGACAGTTCGATTGGTTCTCATTTTGAAGTGAGCCAAAACCTAAGAACATTCTCACTTATAATTTCCAAAGAGTATTATGCAGGCACGCAAACTCAGTTTAGTTGTATTTCATTTAAATGTAATGGGTAAGAGGGTATGAGAGAGAATGTAATAATGAGCTATGAAGTAAAATGGTAAAGTAAAAAGTTTGTCAGATAGTATTACAAAAGCCTGAATATTGCAAGAGCTCCGGAGTAAAAACAGTCAGGGAAAAACCCTATGTATGATAACATTGTGAGAGCGTTAGACTGCATTGTGACGCGTCGTTATTTAATTTACATTCTTTATTCATATTTTCATTAAAAAACACAGGTAATGAGCCGGATTGGGTTAAAATTCTCACTTACAGCTTTGTAGAAGTCTGAGTCAACAGTATCACACAGTACTTCAAGACGTATTAGTACAAACGATTTCTTGAGCCTGCACCGTTTCAGGCTCTGTTCTGGATACGGCGGTAGAAACTCATTCTTTTTTGTTGTTTATTTTATCATTATTTACTAATCTCTTTTCTAACTTACAGGTAGGGTATGAGAGAGAATGGAAAGTGCTGAGCTATGAAGTAAAATGGTAAAGTAAAAAGTTTGTCAGATAGTATTACAAAAGAAACTCATTCTTTTTTGTTTGTTTATTTTATCATTATTTACTTATCTCTCTTCTAACTTAAAGGTAGTGGATCTCTTTGCAGCCCAAATTTGAAAATGCCTAGAGACAGCTAGTAACCAAATATGCTACTATAATTCAATAAATAAGAAATAACCATTCCAGTATGTATATCTTAGTGTGCACAGTAAGACAGATCAAATCAAATAGGAAAACATCTGAGCACTAAGCCTGAGGTCTGAATTGCACTCAACTTCTTCCAATGGCTAACGGATGTTTAATTTTTGAATTTCACTGACCTCCAAATTTCACAAAGAAAACCTTCTTAGCATGATGGTTAATATGACATTTGACTGATATTGGAGATGTTTGCGAATCGGATCTACTACCTTTAATATTATTAAATCTGAAATGATTATTTGAAAGTTCGGAAATGCTGGAAATATCCTACCACAAGGAGGCAAAATATAAATGGTTCACATTTACAATTCATTTTGTTTTAAAAATTTTCTTATTTATTTTCGTTTTTGACAAACTCGCATACCAGGCTTCAGGCCTGCTAACGCGGGTATACAATAGAAAACATAAAAGTTAAAACAACACCAGGAAAATCACTATTCTCAATTTTGCGGCGCGCTACGCGCGCAGAGTCTCGAACACAATTAAACTTTGCAACTTCCTGGCAAAATGAGTTTTTACTATTTCCTAGATGAAATACCGTAACGCGATTGCATGCAACAGACAAAAATACAAATTTCCTCGAGACTTTAAAACGTCATTAAAACAGTCAAAATTCACAATTTGCGGCGCGCTTCGCGCGCAAATTCTTATACAACTTTTGTAGTTCGGTCGTCCAAAGAATATATATATATATATATATATATATATGTATATGTATATATATATATATATATATATATATATATGTATATGTATATATATATATATATATATATATATATATATAAAGTCACAACAGAGGAATGCAGGGAATGTATTGATAGCCAATCTTGATTTAATGAATATTCGCACTGTCATCCCTGAAGAAGAGGAAGGTTCCTCGAAAATTCGGATTATTCATTAAATCAAGATTGGCTATCAATGCATTCCCTGCATTCCTCTGTTGTGACTTTATTATTGCTATTTCTAGTACTGCCAATACGCGGAACAACTACAATATATATATACAGTATTCATCGCATAATCGGGCATCTGATAATCGGGATCCTCGCTTAAATGATATACGCTTCCCAGAAACATTTCCAACGCACGTTATTTTCACTGGATAATCGGGCGGGGACCTCTGATAAACGGGACAATTTTTCTTCAAGCGATCTTTGATTTTGTTAATATTTTACACAAAAAATCTACCAAAATACCACAACAATATTTCAAAGATTCCGTATCAGTTGTCGTTTACAACAAACTTACAAAGCAAGCTTCGGATTGGTGTGTTTTGACCTCCGTCCATCCAGTACATGTACATGCATAGCCACGAAAGCGCCGTGTACAGGTATCCATGCCATTGCAAAGCACATGCCTTCGCGAACATTCTTCTCCCCTACATAAGCAAAGCCATGTGCTCGCTTGCAATTCCTACTCGACTCACATCCAATAAAAAAACATGCCTCGCTCATACAGCCCAGGCTGTGTGCGTTGTTTAATCTCAGTCATACACTCTGAGGGCAAAGTCCATTGTTATCGCGCGCCTTCGTATCTTGTTATCTATGTACTGTCTTTGGTTTCAACTTTCAATACAGCTGTACACTGTGATCTGTGTGTACGTCACAATCTTCCTCAGTTGTGACTGGGCAAAAGTTACGTGATTGAAATGGGCTATGAACAGTTACGTATTCAGTGAAATGGGGGAGAGAGTGGGAGGGAGAGCGTGAAAGATGAGAAGGGTTCAATGTATGTGCGAATACGTAACGTTTTATGAATCTAGACTATGAGCTGACATTGATTACGTGTACACGCGTGTTTGACAGAAGAATCGAACCCGGTTGCGATTACTTATAGTACTCTACATCATTGCGAGAATGCAGGGAGAGCTGGAGGGTCGCGCCGAGGGTAGCGTGTTGTGTATTCATGAACATGTACAGTACGTCAGTATGCATGTGTGTGTGTGTGCACTACATGTACATGTCGTATGCCGTTAGTGTATGGTGAGTACTCATCGCGAAATCGGGCACCTCGCTTAAAGGGGCCGTGTTTGCTACTCCCAACCTGTCCCGATTATGCGATGAATACTGTATATATATATATATATGTATATATATATATATAATTGTGTGTGTGTGTGTGTGTGTGTGTCATCATTGATATTGGTACCGAAGGTCCGTTTTTTTAGTGACCGCACCCCCCCCCCCTTGAAAAATCCTGGCTACGGGCCTGAGTAACTGATCAGTGGGAAACAGTGGAAATGCTGGGAGATGATTGTTCCAATCCTTATGGGATTCATTCAAGAGTTCATTGTATATCTATTGTTGTGTGAAAATGATTTGCTTCAGAACGGTCTCATATTCAAGTAATGTGCAGATTAATGCTCCGTCACTGACCAGGGACGCTAACCTGGAAGCATTAAACTGCACATTACTTGAATATGAGACCATTCTGAAGCAAATCATTTTCACACAACAATAGATATACAATGAACTCTTGAATGAATCCCATAAGGATTGGAACAATCATCTCCCAGCATTTCCACTGATTCCCACTGATCAGTTGCTAGCCATCCCCTTTAATTTTCAAAGCGAAAAAGTATAGCTACAAACGGCAGTTTTTGGACTGTAAAATGTCAAAATTTTCAAGCTCGCTCGCTGGCATTTAGTCGTAATGCCATTCTCCTGAAGTTGCTGCCAGTAATTGCCGGCAGTTCCACCCGGTGCGCCCCCCCCCCCCCCTTACTGCAAAAAATATAGCTACAAACGGCAGTTTTGGTACTGTAAAATATCACAATTTTCAAGCTCGCTCGCTCCGCTCGCTCGCATTCAAATTCTCCTAATATTGCTGCCAGTAATTGCCAGCAGTTGCGCCCGGTGCGCCCCCTCAATTTCGAAAGCAAAAAACGATATAACATCAAACGGCAGTTTTGGGACTGTATAATGTCAAAATTTCAAGCTCGCTCGCATTTAATTTTTATGCAATTCCCCTGATGTTACTGCCAGTAATTGTCTGCAGTTGCGCCCGGTGCGCCCCCCCCCCCTTAATTTCCAAAGCAAAAAGATAGTGTTACAAACGGCAGTTTTTCTACTGTAAAATGTCAAAATTTTCAAGCTCGCTCTCTTCGCTCGCTCGCATTGAATCGTTATGCAATTCACCTGATGTTGCTGCCAGTAATTGCCAGCAGTTGCGCCAGGTGGCATGCGCTCCACCCCCCTCAATTTCCAAAGAGAAAAAATATGGCTAAGAACGGCAGTTTTTGGACTGTGAAATGTAAAATTTTCAAGCTTGCTCGCATTTAATCGTTATGCAATTCACCTGATGCTGCTACCAGTAATTGCCAGCAGTTCCGCCCGGTGCGCCCCCTCCCTTGATTTCCAAAGCGAAAAAGTATGGCTAAGAACGGCAGTTTTTGGACTGTAAAATGTAAAATTTTCAAGCTCGCTCTCTTCGCTCGCTCGCATTTAATCTTTATGCAATTCCCCTAATGTTACTGCTAGTAATTATCTGCAGTTGCGCCCGGTGCGCCTCCCCCCTTAATTTCCAAAACGAAAAAATATAGCTACAAACGGCAGTTTTTCTACTGTAAAATGTCAAAATTTTCAAGCTCGCTCTCTTCGCTCGCTTGCATTTAATCGTTATGCAATTCACCTGATGTTGCTGCCAGTAATTACCAGCAGTTGCGCCCGGTAGCATATACGCTCCACCCCCCCTTTAATTTCCAAAGCGAAAAAATATGGCTAAGAACGGCAGTTTTTGGGCTGTAAAATGTAAAATTTTCAAGCTCGCTCGCATTTAATCGTTATGCAATTCACCTGATGTTGCTGCCAGTAATTGCCAGCAGTTCCGCCCGGTGCGCCCCCCCCCTTAATTTCGAAAGCGAAAAAATATAGCTACAAACGGCAGTTTTTCTACTATAAAATGTCAAAATTTTCAAGCTCGCTCTCTTCTCTTCGCTCGCTCGCATTGAATCGTCATGCAATTCACCTGATGTTGCTGCCAGTAATTGCCAGCAGTTGTGCCCGGTGGCATGCGTTCCACCCCCCCCCCCCTTAATTTCCAAAGCGAAAAAATATGGCTAAAATAAGAACTGCAGTTTTTGGACTGTAAAATGTAAAATTTTCAGGCTCGCTCGCATTTAATCGTTATGCAATTCACCTGATGTTGCTGCCAGTAATTGCCAGCAGTTCCGCCCGGTGCGCCCCCTCCCCCTTAAATTCCAAAGCGAAAAAATATAGCTACAAACGGCAGTTTTTCTACTGTAAAATGTCAAAATTTTCAAGCTCGCTCTCTTCGCTCGCTCGCATTTAATCGTTATGCAATTCACCTGATGTTGCTGCCAGTAATTGCCAGCAGTTCCTTCCGGTGCGCCCCCCTCCCTTGATTTCCAAAGCGAGAAAATATGGCTAAGAACGGCAGCTTTTTGACTGTAAAATGTAAAATTTTCAAGCTCGCTCGCATTTAATCGTTATGCTATTCACCTGATGTTGCTGCCAGTAATTGCCAGCAGTTCCGTCCGGTGCGCCCCCTCCCTTTATTTCCAAAGCGAAAAAATATAGCAACAAACGGCTGGGGTTTTTTTTACTGTAAAATGTCAAAATATTCAAGCTCGCTCGCATTTAATTGTTATGCCTTTCTCCTGATGTTGCTGCCATTAATTGCCGGCAGTTGCGCCCGGTGCGCCCTTCCCCCTTCATTTCCAAAGCGAAAAAATATAGCTCCAGATGGTAGTTTTTTTACTGTAAAAGATGAAATCCTAGCTACGCCGGTGCCCTTTCCCCGCTTGGTTTCCCTCAACAACAGTAAAAGTCTAGGGATTGAGAGCTTCCTATATATATTCCAAATGTCTGTCCAAAAAAAAATCTCGTTACATTAGGGTCAAAACGCACCCCCCTTGAAAAAAAGCTGGTGACGCCCCTGTATTGGAAATTATTTCGTTATTGATGTTCATGAAGATTATCCATGTCTGCTGTTATGATGCGTATATGATGCACTGAGCACAGCCTGACACTGTCTTCTTTTTTTTTTTTTCTGGTTTCTTATGCCTGTCAAATCTACACGGTTACATGCCTGCAAGATGAGACGTTGAATATATCATCGCGTATTAAATTCTTCTGTTAGTTTGTCCTTGAAAGTGATATGAAAATCACAGTTGCAATGATTTTGAACGTCTGTTCTAACGTGCACTGTTGTTAGTTGGTCACCGGAGGTAAATAACTTCAGTGTTGAAACATTCTGATGCAGATGGAACCCTTTATTCTTTAACAGATTGCAATAGTTTTTATTTGTTTTGGGTTCTTATCTTCCTGAAATTAAAGAATAAGTAATATAAAAATCAAGCTTTGAAAAATGTTTAAATCACATGTGTTCGCTCCACACTGCATGGTATCATCCCAGAAGATAAAATGCAGATTAGATCATTAACATTTCCGCACACGTAAATAAATTTCATAAATTTCATTCATGGTCTCGTGACAAAGAATAAAAAGAACACTTGCACTACTTGCATCAAATCAATGTCGGTATAACAACCAATGATGGCTTTAGTGGAAGGTTTGCAGTTGCTGAATTATCGATCAAAAATGCTGTTTTAATGATTTTTTTTTTTTGTGCATGATCCCATAATTGACCTTTGAGATGAAAAATCTAACAATACCTCAGCGGCATATACATGGCAAAGTTGCTTTTTCCATGAAAACAAAGTAAACTACCAAAGGCTCGCTAAGTAATTTTCTTGTAGACCCTGTGTACAAGTTTGCTTAAGAATCTATCGTTCTGCTTGTATGTTTTTAGTTGCTCTGCTCATTAGAACAAAATTGAAAAGAAAAGAAGTCTAACCCCCTGTCATACATTTCACAAAAGGAAATTTAGAGGTACTTTGTATGTCATGTACAGCTGCATGCCTTGTGTAGAAATGTGTTGCTCGTAAACCTTATCTGTTGTGATCATGATCTTGATTAATTCAAACACGACAATGAATGAACCAGTAAACGAGCATTACAACCACGAATTATTTACTCATATCAGAAAAATACACACCACGTTAAGAAGAGAAGGATGAAAAACAAAAACAATTCTTGGTATACAAACAACTCAAATTACGTTGGTTCTACTCTACCTCTAAATGTCAAACTTGAACACGGACTGGAATCATCGTATGTGGTGAGGGTAAGCTGAAGCGAGTATTTGCGTAGCGGAATTGAAGAATCAATACTCTTTAGAATGCCAAAAATTGTCAACATTTTTTCACATTGAGGTTATAATGACAGGCAAATTTACTCTGCCTGAGTATACATGTGACTACTCTGATCATATGCATCAAAGAACGTACATTTTCATGATGGGGGGGGGGGGGGGGGGGGGGGGGATTTAGCAGATATTTGCACGGTAGAGCGGGGGAAGGCGTTGGGAGAGGAGGAGGAGTGATATCCTCCCATCATAGGAGGGAGATTTTGCATTTTTAGACTTTAAATTAATCGGTATGCACACTTCTGATGAAATATTTCATTTTTTCTATAAAATAAAACTTAAGAAGGATAGACATTCAGGGAAATATGAATGGCTAAATGACAGTATCTCAGATCTTATTGTGTTGTTCCACTGTTTGTTCATCACTGTGTAAAGTCAATGAAGGTAGACGGTGAGGGAGGGGATTCCCCCTCCCACACGACAGAGCTTTAGCAATCATTTTGAACTGAATGGGGGAATCCCTTACACATTTTCACTTTGAGAATTGAAATTCAACTCTCTAGCCCACAGTTTTGGTGGAATATCTTGAAAGTAGTCAATCAAAGAAGGGTAATGATTCTACGAAGGAAACCGAGCGAGGGAGAATGTGGGACGTTCCCATTTTTAAAATAGCAGTTCATCAATTTGTTGCACCCTTTTAATGGATTATTTTGGAAACGTGTCAATCTCCAAAGAATCTGTTTGCATGGAGGGGAGCAGAGTACAAGTCGGAGGGTGGCATGGGTATAACCAAATCCCTCCAATTCTAGGGAGCTTTTGCATCTATAGAATTGAAATGAAAATATTTCTTATAGACACTTTGGTGGAATATCTGGGAAATGATCAATGAGAAAAGTGTAATAAACCTATGGCGGTGAATCGAGAAGGGGGATGGGGGAGGGGGGGGGGGTAATACTTTGGGGGGGGGGGGACATCCTCCCCCATATAAATGAGTGAACTTTTGCACATTTGGATTTGAAGTGACAGATCTTTTTCACACTTTTCTGAAATACTCGGATTTTTTTTTCGATCTCCAAATGGTAATTTGTAGTCTGTGGGAAGGGACCGCGAGAAGGGGAGGGTGTGGGAGGGGGTATATTCCCCTCCATATCAAGGGAAATTTTGCATTTTCAGATGTGAAATTCAACTATCTGGTGATTTTTTTTTTTTTAATAGTTGGACAGTTTTCTATTTTCATATTCATCTGCCCCCCTTGCCCCCTGCCCATCGATGCCCACGATAATACATATTATATTCTATTCAATATTATATCATTTCATAATGTAATGATATTTTATTGTATAACATTAATTTTTATGATATTTTAACGTATTTCATAATACTTTTTATCATAATATAATTTCACATCTTAAGTATCATATGCAAGGCATTTCAACCTTCATACCTGATAAAATTGCATGTCCTTTTGTGAATGTTCTTCAAACCACCCAGAAGGACGTAACGTGTGTTTGACATCACACCATCATTAAAGGGGAAATACAGTCAAAATATAAGTTAACCTGATAAAACTGTAAAAAGGAGTAAAATCTTACGAGTTCAACCACAAAATTTTGACAGAAACCGCATGAAAAATGAGGAAGTTTATGACATTTGGAAGTTTTAGTGTTAATTTCTGCAAAACAGTTCTTGTACAGTGGATATGAATATGCAAATTAGTGAGCTAACCATGTCATACCTTAACAGTTTTCCATTGATCATGAGCAAATAAATTACGAAAATTCATTTTTTTTTTTCTGTAATTGAAGTCAGAAACACGATGTTATTCCTGGTTGCATGAGTAACTTCAGAATAGTTATCAGTTAGATAAACCGGGATTTAAGCCTCGGACATAATTGCGTTCAAATGAAAAAGTGGAAATTTAATAATTTTATGTACAAACCATATGGAAAATTGTGAGAGAATGACATGCTCACTTGGCCATTTGCATATTCATATTGACTGTTCAAGAACTGTCCCCCCCCCCAAAAAAAAAAAAAAAATAGCGAAAAAAATATCTTCCTTATTTTTCATCCAATTTCGATCAAAATTATACCGTTGAAGTCGTAACATTTTACTCTTTCAAATCAGAATAGCTTATATTTCGACCGGATTTCCCCTTTAATTTGTGAATTCTCCAACTTATTTCTTCCGAACACTCTCCTTCCCTCCCTTTTCACCTGCTTGTGCTCCATGTCTCTCTGTATGTTTGTAGATTTTCTATCCTAACATACTTTTCTTCAACTTCTATACAGGCACATCATCCAGTGAAACTAATTTGCCTGTTGTTTTACATCTCCTTGACAAGTGCCGGTGAGAGTTTTGACATAATAACTTCACTTATAGAAGTAACATATAGACCAAAGGCTGAATGACAGTAGACCTTTTGTTTTTACTTGAAAGCAGTTTCAAGAGAAAGGTATCACCAATCTCATATCTCCACTTAACCCTTTAATGTTTACATCTGATTACGATTCTCATGATATTTTAAGTATCAAAATTTCATTATGTTTATGGTTGCGTTTGAATTGATCCTATCACTTTTTTTAAGGTTTATACATACAAGTCCATCTTTGATTTTATGACATTTACGCGATTTGTCAAAAAATTGTAATCTTCGGTAAGAACAACATTTCCTTCAGCATTTGCGTATAATGCTAAGTATAGTTTGACGAAATTTGGACTGATATCGATCCTAGGTGAACACTGTACAAAAACTCAGCAGTTAACTCTGTGTTGTAAATTTAAATGGAATTAAAAACAAAATGATGAATATGATTACTTTGATTTACTCTCGTGCACTCTTTCATGATGGGTATGGCGTTTTGTCTGAAACCACACTGAAATTACCCATAAGTTCTTGAAAATTTTTTCCAAAAGCATAAGAGTAATAATGCCCTTATAAAATAGATGTTGCAGCGAAATAATAAACACACATTCGAGGTTAAAAGTTCAACCTAAAAAGCAAGAGCACCTAAACTGAAATAGAAAGTGCTTGATTTGAGTTCGTAAATTGTAGAATTTTGTCATGGAAAATGACACAATGTTTCAGAAGCATTATTCTATATCAATTTTGATCTAGAGAGGAAGAAAACAAAATCACATCAAAACACACTCGTAACCGTTTTTCTTCCCTTGTCCAGAGTCTGTCTGCTTCCAGAGAGATACCATGGAAACGACATGCAGCTGTACGCGTCCCCCACCAACTGTTCCGGATCTACCCGGTATACCAGCAATCTATAGTTATATCTATATCCATGTCTACAGCTGTATACCTTTATCCATATCTATATACCTTTATCCATATCGGTGTGTTTGGGCCCGGTTTTTGGCTGTTTAATACTTAACCTCGTTTCTCCATGTACAATATGGAATGGATAAAAAGTATACGAGGAAAAAAGTGGAAGACACAATTCAATTGTCATATTTCATGACAACGTATTTGTAACTCCAAGGTTCCACAATTACATTTTTCTCAATTTACTCTGTTTTGATTATGAAACCTTATTCTCTGTTACCAAAGAAAGCGAAATGTTTATGTTCTTTTCGAAAAACTGAAATAAAAAATGAAATACTCTATATAAGTAACCTATCAAAACATAAGTGAAAATCTACGATGTTGTAAAATATCATCACGTATTATAAAAAGAGATACAATAGGAGATGGTAATCATTATAAGCTGAGCTTGACTTGGATGGGGCCTCATTTTATATACATATCTCTACAGCTCTAGACGGTTGCTAATATTGTACCATACACGCAATATGAATAAGTTAATTGTCCGAAAAGTGGTTTTATTTGCGTTGGCCTGGAAGCCTCAGCGACAGATGTTTGATTATTGATTTTTTTTTTTAAAGCCAGGATTTTCTTCATACTTTAAAGAAAGATATATATACATATATATATATATATATTTCTTGCTCTTTAAACTTTTTGTTACTGGGAAAATAGTCTTTTTTTAAAGATACACCCTTATGTCAACTAAACCTGACAAGTGCCGCATTAATAGTAATATTACAAAAGATACAAAAATGGGAGGCGGGGATCAAATTCATCCCCTAAATATCAAAATAACTTCAGATCACATTATGTAAGAGACAGAACCTAAAGCACACCACCTGAGAGTGGCCGGTTATATTATAGTATTGGTGGAGATGAGGATTGGGCTTTAACTTTTTGTGAGATACCAAGAAACTATACTCATTACATAGTACTGAGCATACCATTTTAAGAGGAATTTAAAGTTTATTTGATGAGAATTGGTTTGGGAATGGCTTAGACATCAGCTAAGTAAAACAAAGCGATCGTAATAAAAGGTGGGTCTCACCTTTTATTAGGATTGCTAAATTTAGGATATGTCAGCCATTTTAAAACCAATTTTCATCAAATAAACGTTGACTTCCTCTTGGTACAACATGCTCTTTCATATTTCTTGAGGGATTTCTCATTATCTCACCAAAAATATTAGAAACCTGAAGTTTGGTCCTCTCAACCAAAACTATACGATCCCTTTAATGAATGCAGAGGTGGTATGATTGCGTCAATTTGTTACATTCTCATGGTTTATTTTGTTCATTTTACTCATTTTGTTTTGGACAAGATCTACAATAAATCTGTCAAGTTACACAGACATACATTAACAAAGCACTTGACCCCCGGTTGGCCAATTTTAGAACTTTTGTATGTTACTCATTAATCCCATATTGAATTTTTTGCAGGCAAAAAAACCCCAACTACAACAAAGCACTCAGTTGTGTTTTTGTAATATAAAGACGGATCGAAGTATCATGTTTAAATGTGTTCCTGTTGGTGCAAATGTTTTGCTACGGCATTTCCTTCTGGTACTTAGAAACTAATCATGCTAATGGTTGATTATCATAATTTCAGTACAACTCACAAATTGATAGGAGTGAAATAAGAATAGAAATGTGACATGCTTACCTAAACACTTATCATACTTTAAAATATCACACTTATCACTTTGGCATACAGGTTGTATACAAACGACCACAACGCAACAGACCACGACACCAACAGGTTTGTATGATATCCTATGGTGTGTGTGTGTGTGTGTGTGTGTGCGTGTGTTTGTGTGTGTATGTGTTTGAATGTTTACATGCTTTTCTGTCTGTGTGCATTATTCCTTTTGATAAGACAATCTCTTTACATTTGAGAAATAATTATTACCAACTTGATTTTGAATGGTATAACTGGTCAAATTGACGTGGTGTAGATTTTTATTTGAATTTACCAATCAAAACTTCCTAAACTGTTCTAGAAATATAATACATGTATACTGTAATACTTATAACTCTTTATCTGCTCTTCAAAGTCTATTTATTACTATTATCATAATTTTTTCGTTTCTATATATGTTGAATTGTTTTAGGCTTGCCTGATACAAGCTGTGCTATTTTGTGTTACGTCTCCTTTAATGTGCATAAATTGTCAATGTATATAAGTTTTTATTGTACTGAATTGTCATTGACGGAGGTGAATGTTACTTTGAATATGAATTTGAACTTGAATAGCAAATTGAATGTAGAATGCGAAATTCGACTACCTGTATGGATATGTAGATTAAAACAATTTTCAAACCCCTTCGTTCGTAGGCCTACTACACCCCAAAGTCCACGTGCAACAACGTTTGTATACCTTTTGAGCGAGTGTATTTTCACTCTGTGTTTACGTGCACTCGCTAAGTATTTAATGGGGATTTTGTGTTTATGTGTAGACTTAGAGTCGCGTTGAGCTTATCCATTGTCTGATACGATGTATCTATATCTGTCTATGCCTATACCATGAATTGTATATATATATATATATATATATATATATATATATATATAGAGAGAGAGAGAGAGAGAGAGAGAGAGAGAGAGAGTTGCTGGAATATTTACTTGAAATTGACAATTTGACCTTACGCTGAATGTACCAATTATGCCGTAGGAGGGGCTAAAGGCCCAATTAAGTACGAACATACTTACTGCGACAGCTCAAGCTGTATTCCCGGCTTTTTCACGAGTTACTGTTTCATTCCATCAGATATAATAATGCTAATATGAACATGAAGCAAACAGCTACAGCCTGTGAGAGAACGAGAAAAAATATGAGAGAAACTTAGATGATTAACGAAAAATGTAGCGTATTGAAGCATGAACGTGCATTATCAACCAAGGCACAATATTAATAGTAAACACGGAACTATTAACGAACGTCGAGTACAAAGTTATTGCACGCGACATAGTTATGCGCAGTAGCGGGTATTCACACTATCGGGGAGATGGAAAGAATATGTTTTTAATCTCTCTGGTTGTGCAACAATGGACCAGCAATATTACCGGAACGCATGCATGTGATCGAATTCTTCTTGAGCGTAATAACAGCACATGCAGAAACTATTTCAAATCCGACACGAAAAGTCTCTGATGACCGCCGAACTGTCGTACAGAGCGAATCGCTCGAGCATCGCAAATCGGAAATAATACCACCCACGCAATTAACCCATTTTGTGCCAGGGACTTTGGACTATGTGTACAATACTATGGCGTTTTCTGTGTCAATTAGCACTCAAAGCATGCAATGGGTTAAGAGTGACTTGTACTAGCGAACAGGATATCAAAGTTTTCCAAAACGTGGCTTTACAAAACCCATTCAATGAAAACATGACCACGTTTCATATTCTCTCTCTTCTAGTTGTTCAATCGTTGTTGTTTTTTTGATGACCACAAGCGATATAAACTAAGTGAAACAAAGTGATGTTCTGAACTACATGGGTTTGAAGGGGACTGCTATACGAATGTTCACTTCTCTTCATAAGAGATGAGACTGAACGTCTGTATCTCAATTTGAAAGTTCTTTTTTCTTTTTCTTTTTTTGGTACGTGAGACATTGCTCGGAATCAGTTTTACCCCTTGACAGAATACTGTCATGACCTGCTCGTTGTGATTGAATCTATCAGTCTCTTGTTAACGGCCCCATTCTTTCATCAAACATTCTACTACGATGTAGAAAGAAATTAAAGATATCACTACCAAAAGCATTGATGAAATTAAAACTACAAATTTCTGCCAGCAACGACGACTATGGGTGAAATAACCCCTGCAGGAAGCGCTTCGCTTACGTCGTTATCCACGACTACCATGACTACGGCTGCTGAGATGTCTCCAACATACAATTTTGCAACCACAGGTGAGTTAAAAAAAGTCATGCACATGGATGAATCCCTTATTCGAGATCCGTATTTATTAGGTCACTCGGAAATTAAACCGTATCAGTTAGTTCTTACTTGGACGTAACCCATATTAAAATTACAGACCATTCTTTATGTACCTGATAATGGTCAGTGTAAGGTATACGTAGGCACGGACTTCCTGGCAAATTTGTCGGTCTATGAATTTCCTTCTCTCTCTCTCTCTCTCTCTCTCTCTCTCTTGAGGAAACATAAATCAATCTTGGTACAAAAGTTGAATAACGTGCCATAACTTTTACAGGAAAATTTTATAGTGGGAAAGTATATTCTAATGGCACGGACTTCCTGGCAAATTTGTCGGTCTATGAATTATGCAATAATGGTGATACTGACAAGAATAAGACACGAGTGGAGAGGGGAAAAAAAATCAGTTTTAGTGACGATCGCAAGTTAACAGTCATGATCTATTGAGTCAGAAGAATATAGAGATGTTAAAAAGTTTGAAAACTCATAAATGAACATTCAGAACATTTGCGGAGTTTATATTCATATTGAAATCATTGTATATTGTAGGCCTTTACTGTACTGTCAAAGACTGGCCACTCACTGAGCAGACATCTCAGCCATTGAATGAACCTTGTAGCTTTCCCTTGTATTAGACACAATACACAGGTAGGTATACAAGGATAAGAAACACATGGGCCAATAAAAGTACTAATCTGAATCAATCACTTTGATATCCGATACAGATTCTCCAAATACGCCCAGAGACGAACCGACACTGTCCTCAAATGTAACAGGTATGTATCGTATCTTTGTTTGTGTGAGAAGAACCTTCCATATAATGCAATTATAGAAATAGGAGTCAATTAAATGCTTCAATGTTTCCTAATTTTTGTTTGGTACATGCCGCATGTTTAGATATGATGTGAAGCTGCTTAGAAGTTGAATGAAAATAAAGTCTTTGTAATCTTGGAGGTGCTTTTATCATAATTATCAGTTATTAGAGTGCAAAATGTGTCATTATCCCACTGATGCTTTGATCAACGCAAGATTCAGATACTGTGTGGAACGATGTTTGCAGTCCGTAACTGCAATGGCGAAGGGAGCGGGGAGCTAACAGTCCCAAAGAGAGCAGGGTGCACTAGAAAAAAAAAAGACTTTTTTAATGTTTTTTTTTTTCAATTTTGATTCTTAAAAAACGCAAAAGCTCCATTGGGATGACAGTTGCATGCTTAGTTTGATCAGGATCATTACCTGAAAAACTGAAACAAACAAACAGTTGTAGGTAAGACTATTTGCTGCAATAGAAAGAAAGAAGTAATCGAAAAGACAGAACATTCGAAGAGGTCATTTGTCTTTTGATTTCCAAATATGCCACCCAAAGTGTAAGTAAAAGATGTTGAATTGTTTATTCTAAAAGCACAAAAGCCGCGTTGATTTCTTATTTCATTGTATTCAATTTCCGACGAAAGTAGAGTTGTGTATAAACAAAGTAAAGTACAATGTGACTTTTGTGATGAATTACATACCAAAATGCCTTAGACTACATAAAAGTACATTTATAAAGGTAAAAGTAAGAGAAACTACAAAAGAAATGATAGGCAGAGCAATAGAGAGATAAATATATAGGTAGATTTTCTTTCTTTTCACTTGGCAGCCTCTGTCTGTTTTAAGACGGGAGTATCGGCATGCAAATGTTCGTCACCCCCACCACGAGTTCCTCCACCACTGTGTATGTCAACAAAAATAACCCATAATTACATTTATGCCTTTATCTTTGTATGCTTATCAATAAATGTATGTAGTATTTTAAATATAATTATATATATATACATATATATATATATATATATTATGTAATAATTGCATATATGTGAAATATATATATGTAATGTAATTATATATGTGAAAATAACACATAATTACATTTATGTCTTTATCTTCGTATGCCTATTAATGAATGTATGTAAGTATGTTTTTTCCGTATTTATCATAATCATATACATATAATACGATTATGTTGGATATATAGTTTTATATAATTATCAGCAAGGGATCGAGAGTACAATATTGGTAGTAAGGAAATGGGAAAATCCTCCTCTTTCCATTGGTACCTAATCATCCTGTCAAATGTCACTCATAACTATAAGCACATGAACATGACAACATTGACAAATTGCCCTTTTTCCAAGTTTGAGTGTCACATGAAGTAACAAGGAATGAAATTCCTTTATATTCCCATATTCATGGTGTTAAATTGGACACAAAAATGAACACGATGAAGGTGGACAGCATTTTTTTTTTTAGGATTCTAAGATATTGAAGATGGCTAAAAATGGAAATTCCCATATTTTTCCTTTGCAACAAATTTTCAAAAACGAAATGATGGTCTTACCCTATTTTGGGGTGCTGCATTCAAATCTCAATGAAGCAACTCTTCTATTCCTGATGTTTTTGAGACATCCAAAATGGCTGCAAAAATCGTAAATTTTGAAAGAGGTATTTCCTTATAAAATGTAAATGAATTGAAAATAAATTGATGGTGTTACCCTATTTCGAGGATGCTGAATTTGCATCTGAAGTCTTGCATCATTTAGGTTTTGGAGACATTCAAGATGGCTGCAAAGATGAATATCAGAAATATTGAAAATCTAAAAAATCTCAAGGATTTAAGAGTTGCACCTTCGAAATAGGGTAGAATCATCATTTTCGTAATGATTTATTTACCAGGTATAAGGAAATGCTTCAATCAGAATTTCAAAACACTTTAACATATCCAATGCAGATACTACAAATATGACCACAGACAAATCAACAGTGACATCAGATGTAACAGGTTTGTATCATATCCTTTTGTCCGAGAAGAACATTTTATTTGATTCAATTAAAGAGATAATAAGCAAGCTAGATGTTTAAATGTTACCTGAACAATTATTTCAATGTTTTTTGCATGTTTCATGTTTGAATATAACATTGCCCAGAAGGGGAATGCAAAGACAGTCTTTCTCACATCGCTTGTGTTCTTACTTTATAATAAAAGATCAAAGTGTAGAATATGCCTTTGTGCAATTGTGTTTTTTTTATCATTACAACATTCAAACTCCGTGTGCAACGATTGATGCAGGCCCGTTTGGGGGATTGAACTACCAGCCCCGCTGGAGAGCAGGATCCGGTCGAATGAAATTAATACTTTAAAAAGAAATAGAAATCACGCAAAAATGAAATAATCTTGTTTTATTGCTTTCTTGCAACTTGATGAATGAACAACGTATCGTCCACATATAAATTCAAATATCTCACCCGACGTGCACCGGATCGTTGAATCATTAGTTTTAAAAATGTAAGAGCTTCAGTAAAGAGAGGGAGGGAATTTTCCTGGTGCTTTGAAGTTTTACCTCTGCATTCCATTATCAAGTGATGTAACCAAATTCAGAAATTGCCAGTTGTTATAATAATTAACAAAATCAATATTTTAAGGACATTCGAAAGAAAACATATGGAATAAAGAAATATACTAATTTCATACTGAATTTCCTATTCTACCTTATTTTCAAATTGTGTGTATTTGTCATGGATTGCAAAAGAAGGTACGTGTTTGTTACTGCCAAAAATTTGATGGAATTTAAATTTAAATCTCCCAGCAGAAACAACTGCGCTCGACACAACACCAGAAAGTACTACTTCTCTCACATCAGTATCTCCGACGACAGCCGCTGAGATATCATCTACTTTGTATTATCTAACCTCAGGTGAGTTGGAATCAATCACATCAAATCATATAAATAAATCTTGTTTAAACACCTTATCAATTGTACCATTGTTACCCCTTCAAATTAACTTCTGACTTGCACGTAACCCACATGAATATCACTGGCGCTTCTTTCTTAAGTGGTTCATCAAAAGTAAGCGCTGTCACCCATCTATTGCATATTCTATATAGAAACGTGAGCATTAAGGGTCAAGGGTCAGCCTGCGTCTCCTTCTGATCTCAACATTACTGAAAGAATTGTGGTGACATCAAGGAAGATTGCATAATGAATTAAATTGTAAGTCACTGCTTACTCATCCAAAAATCGTGTTTTTGCACTGTGTTTTCAAATTTTGATTAAACAAACAAATCATTCTTGGCGTTAACGAGTATAATCCTATTTTAATGTCGTTTTTCCATATTGGTGAATCTCTATACTATCCCATGGAATAGGATATTTCAACTTATTTCATCTGTGTTTTATTTCTTTTTCCCAACAGATCAATGTTTATTTGAAACCCAAGCAATCTTTGAGATGCCAATACAACAAATGCCATGAAAATGTGGGGAAATATATAAATGTAACATTTGCCTGCCAAATTTGAGTCAAAGTGATCTGTACTGACTGTGTGTTAACACTAAAACTACAGGAGGTGTACCTACCACACGTACAACTTTTACACGTGCACATGCGACAGTTACTCAAGAAGCGACTTCGAAAACTGCTGAATTTTCAACAGCAGAAGCCACTTCAACTGGAGATCGTGCAACATCGGAGGAACCAAGAATTCATGAACTTTCGACCGAATACACTACGACAGAGAAAGAGTACACCACAGCAGAGCCAGAATACACCTCAACAGATCCAAAACACGCCACAACAGAGCAGGAATACGCCACAACACAACAAGAATACACTACAACAGAGCAAGAATACATCTCAACAGAGCAAGAATACACCACAACAGAGCAAGAATACATCACAACAGAGCAAGAATACACCACAACAGAGCAAGAATACACCACAACAGAGCAAGAATACACCACAGCAGAGCCAGATTACACCCCAACAGAGCAGGAATACACCACAACAAGACAAGAGCACACCTCAACAGAGCTCGAACACACCACAACAGAGCAAGCACACAGCACAACTGAGCCATATTACACCACAACAGAGCAGGAATACATCACAACACAACAAGAACACACCTCAAGGGAGCAAGAACACACCACAACAGAGCAGGAATACACCACAGCACAACAAGAACGCACCTCAACAGAGCAAGAACACACCTCAACAGAGCAAGGACACACCACAACAGAGCCAGAATACACCACAACAGACAAGGAATACACCGAAACAGAAAAGGAATACACCACATCAGAGAAGGAATACACCACAACAGAGCCAGAATACACAACAGAGCCAGAATACACCTCAATAGATCCAAAACACACCACAACAGAGCAGGAATACACTACAACACAGCAAGAATACACTACAACAGAGCAAGAACACACAACAACAGAGCAAGAATACATCACAACAGAGCCAGAATACACCACAACAGCGCAAGAATACACCACAACAGAGCAAGCATACACCACAACTGAGCCATATTACACGACAACAGAGCAGGAATACACCACAACACAACAACAACACACCTCAACAGAGCAAGAACACACCACAACAATGCCAGAATACACCACAACAGAACAAGAATACATTACAATAGAGCAAGAATACACCACAACAGAGCAGGAATACACCACAACACAAGAAGAACACACCTCAACAGAGCAAGAACACACCACAACAGAGCAGGAATACACCACAACACAACAAGAACACACCTCAACAGAGCAAGAACACACCTCAACAGAGCAAGAACACACCACAACAATGCCAGAATACACCACAACAGAACAAGAATACATTACAACAGAGCAAGAATACACCACAACAGAGCAGGAATATACCACAACACAACAGGAACACACCTCAACAGAGCAAGGACACACAACAGGGCCGGAATACACCACAACAGACAAGGAATACACCGCAACAGAAAAGGCATACACCACATCAGAGAAGGAATACACCACAACAGAGCCGGAATACACAACAGAGCAAGAATACACCTCAATAGATCCAAAACACACCACAACAGAGCAGGAATACACGACAACACAACAAGAATACACTACAACAGAGCAAGAATACATCACAACAGAGCCAGAATACACCAGAACAGAGCAAGAATACACCACAACAGAGCAAGCATACACCACAACTGAGCCAGATTACACCACAACAGAGCAGGAATACACCACAACACAACAACAACACACCTCAACAGAGCAAGAACACACCACAACAATGCCAGAATACACCACAACAGAACAAGAATACATTACAACAGAGCAAGAATACACCACAACAGAGCAGGAATACACCACAACAGAGCAGGAATACACCACAACACAACAAGAACACACCTCAAGGGAGCAAGAACACACCACAACAGAGCAGGAATACACCACAACACAACAAGAACACATCTCAACAGAGCAAGAACACACCTCAACAGAGCAAGAACACACCACAACGATGCCAGAATACACCACAACGGAACAAGAATACATTACAACAGAGCAAGAATACACCACAACAGAGCCAGAATACACCACAACAGAGCAGGAATACACCTCAACAGAGCCAGAATACACCTCAACAGAGCAAGAACACACCACAACAGAGCAGGAATACACCACAACACAACAAGAACACACAACAACAGAGCAAGAACACACCACAACAGAGCAGGAATACACCACAACACAACAAGAACACACCTCAACAGAGCAAGGACACACCACAACAGAGCCAGAATACACCACAACAGACAAGGAATACACCGCAACAGAAAAGGAATACACCACATCAGAGAAGGAATACACCACACCAGAATACACCTCAACAGAGCAGGAATACACCACAACACAACAAGAACACACCTCAACAGAGCAAAAACACACCTCAACAGAGCAAGAAGACAGCACAACAATGCCATCAGAATACACCACAACAGAACAAGAATACATTACAACAGAGCCAGAATACACCACAACAGAGCCAGAATACACCACAACAGAGCAGGAATACACCACAACACAAGAAGAACACACCTCAGCAGAGCAAGGACACACCACAACAGAGCCAGAATATACCACAACAGAGCAGGAATACACCACAACAGAGCCACAATACACCTCAACAGAGCAAGAATACACTACAACAGAGCCAGAATACACCACAATAAAGCAAGAATACACGATAGAGCAAGAATACACCACAACAGAGCCACAATACACCACAACAGAGCAAGAATACACCACAACAGAGAAAGAATACACCACAACAAGGCCACAATATACCACAACTGAGTCACAACACATCATAACAGAGCGAAAATACACCACAACAGGGCAAAAATACACCACAACACAACAAGAATACACTACAACAGAGCAAGAATACATCACGTCAGAATCAGAATACACCACAACAGTGCAAGAATACGCCACAATACAGCCACAATACACCACAGCAGAGCAACAAGACCTCACAACACGACAAGAACATATCTCAACAGAGCAAGAATACACCACAACAGAGCCAGAACACACAACAACACAGCAAGAATACACCACAGCAGAGCAACAATACACCACAACACAACAAGAATACATATCAAGAGAGCAAGAATACATCACAACGAAGCAAGAAGACATAACATCAGAGCAAGACTACATCACGACACATCAAACAGACACCAGGACAGTGAGACAATACATCTCAACAGAGAAGGAATACACCACAAAAGAGAGCGAATACATCACAACAAAGCAACCTTTCATCTCAACAGAGCAAGAATACAAAACAACAGATCAAGAATACACAACAGAGCAAGAATACACCACAACAGAACCAGACTACACCACAACAGAGCAAGAATACATCTCAACAGAGCAGGCATACAGTACAACAGACCAAGAATACACCACAACAAAACACGAATACACCACGTTAGAGCAGACATACATTACAACACAACAGAGATACATCACAACAGAACAAGAATATAACACGACAGAACAACACAACAGAACTATAGAACAAGAATACGCAACGATGGAGCAAGAATCCGCAACAGAGCAAGAATACATCACGAAGGTGCAAGAATTCGGTACTACTGAGCAAATACCCAGTAAGACTCCTGGTATCTGGATGTTTAATGTTGACACATTAAGAAAACAGAAATGTGTTTCATGCCAGTAATTCTTCTTTGAAAACGAAAAAGGCGTCTATTAAGATATATTGACTGATTTCGTTCATTAATCATTCGTCGTGCCAAATACATGGAGTAATAGTACTTCTTCATGTTTAAAACGTAAATTCGGGTCTCTCAACCCGCATTTTGCAGATTGCATGCGATCAAGTAATGCATTCATAATCTCAATTTTAGTCTAAAATGTTCATGTATATAAAATCCTAATCCAAAGACAGTTCATCATTGATTTGACGATTGTAATCGTCATGTAATTTACTCCCAGATCTTGTAAGAAGCATATGCTGATTTATCTTTAATGTTTTATTTTTATATATTTTCTCCGCCATTGTTTATAAGAGGGAAACATGTTCTAGAAGCAAAATCTAATAAATGAAATGAATGAAATAAAATCAGATTTAGTATGATGTGACCAGCATCATTAAACCTGTAGCCACAATTCATTTGTCGTATTGTCATGATTGTGTTTGTACGTTTTACCAGACTGCATGTGTAGATATAGTGTTGTATTGATATGATTATTTGTGAGTGAACGCTCCGCTTATCATCTCCCTGAATAGGACTGACGAGAAATTTGGAGGGAAAAGTGTGGTACGTGCGTGTGTATTGGAATGATCACCTGTCAAAGTGGAAATATTACATAAAGCAAGAAAAATTTATAGATTTATAGATCATCTATAGATGTACACTGGTAGAAAGCTCCAAATCACAAATATTCAATATTTTTACACAGATGAGTCAACGACAATAGACACAACTTCGCAGTCTACAACGGACCCGACTTCGACTGTCCAAACAACAGAGGGACAAGGTATGTTTCTTGATGTCTCAATGGACCAGTAAACAAATTGAAACACATTAACACGCATACACACACACACACACACACACACACACAGAAAACAAATTAAAAAAAAATGCAGTGTCGTAAAGGGTCAAAAAAGATAAACATTAACGCCTATATGATTTCAAGTAAGAACAATAAGAAGCTGCCCGAAAAAAAAATGATCAATAAGATAAAGAGAAAGACAACAAGGCGCAAACAGTATGTCATAAAAGTGTCAACATGTAATTTGTATGGTCAAATATTACAAAAACGCAGAAGTTACAAGTCAATTCAAACCCGCATATACTACTAGGAGACCTGGGGGCATTTCACGAAGTATTTTGGTCGAATATTTTTCTGACAAACTGTTTACAAGCTGCTGAAATCCTTGCATCTGATTGGCTGATAGAAAATTTGTCCGACAACTTCGTCGGACAAAATACTTCATGAAATGCCCCCTGTTTTTCATGGTTGTACACACGTAATTTTATATACCTCCCCCCCCCCTCCTCTAATCTAAATCCTCTACTACAACGACAGGATAATTGATGCGGCTTACGGTTTATAGCTACAACAAACAAGCAACTCATGTCATAATGTGTAATGTTCAATTGCAACTGATACAGCAGGAACAGCTGAGCCACCAACGACAATAGCCGCCACGTCGAACATGCAAACAGTGGAACCCACTTTGCCTATGACTATGGGTAAAGGATTGTTGAGTGCATTCACACGTTACAAAAGTTCGAATGTTGTGAACCCGTCAGTATCTACAACAAACGTCACATTGGAGTCTAAGTTCGTCATTGCTATGATATGGTGGATATCGCTGCTCATGTGTCTACGACAAAGCAATGCCTGGCATAATTTTTGTTTTCAATGCTTATTTGTAAGTTGTGCGATGTTGTCTACAACAGACCAGATAGGAGAATTGTTGTATAGACTAAATTGTCTATATCCGTCCATTGGAGTCTACATCATTCATTGCAACGATAGGATAATGATGTTCTCATGAATGTACGACAAAGCATATTATGGCATGGCATAATATCGAATGTTTGAAGCAGCTAGGTACAACTGAGACAACAACGGCCCTGCCCATGACAGACGCCATATTCAACGTTCAAACAACAGTGATAGAGACCCTTGGTATATAGGTTCCTATATTTACGTCTGAAATGATTTTCTAGTGAATGTATATATACATGTGGTAAAAAGTCGGGACGTTGCGTCGTTATAGAGGCTCTCTCATTTACACACATACACACACATGCAATAAATACAACACGCAATTCTCATTTGGTATCGATAGCTGTTATGCTGCTGTGTCAACCAGATAAACGCAGACTTTATTGGTAAATTAGTGGCATTGACTCCAAACTCAGTGGTTAAATGTCTTTTTTTCAGTCTCATAGTGTCATTCTTATTCCATTTTTATAGACTATGTATCTCAGGTATTCACAGCTAAGTTTTTTTTTTTTAATGTCCAACCTACAATAACTAATAATACAGCAAGAACAGATGAGCCACAGGTAGCAACAACGGTATCGGTGTCTACGACAGACGCCACATCCACCAGGCAAACAACCGTGGCAGAACCCACGTCGACCGAAGTGGCATTGGGTAGGATGCTTTATTACTATGTCAGAAGACTGTGGAGTGACTGTACACATCATAAAAAACCCCACAAAACCCCACAAAACAAATCAAAATAAGCCGTAAAGTTGTACAGGTAGAAAATTTAACCATTTCACAATGATCATTAATAAACAAAACACGGACATGCTAACCACACGTACACGCATACGCACACAGACAGACAGACAGTCATGTATGTTGGAAATTTGCCAAATTCACACAGTCCAAAACACTGAATATTTCCCTCCAGAAGCAATTCGTTGATACCGCCGAACACCATTCACGAAATATCAACGATTGCTCTCTTGTAGATATCCTTCGATTTTCTCCACATGGAGGGATTTACTGAGTGCCGAAGTTCCAAGTTCCAAAGTCTTGACAAACTGTGCACATTCGAAATAGCGCCGTCTCCTACTTGGCGTAACTTTATCAAATGTCAGTCAATGTATCAAACACGAGATTAATGAAGTGCAAGTTAAAAAGAAATCAAATTCGCTGACATAACACCTTAGCTCTTCTTTTCATGTAACTTCTCAAAAATGGATAATGGCTCGTATGATTACTATTATTATTATTATTATTATTTTGCTGACATCTCTGAAATAATCTGAAATGTACCTCTGCAACAAATCCACAGAAGCAGAGACAACAAGTAAAGCAACGACAGAGGCATCAACGCAGCCAACAACACAGACATCAACACAGGCATCAACAGAGGCAACAACTGAGGCAACATCAGAACAAACAACAAAGGCAACGACTATGGTAACAGAGGAGGTAATAACAGCGGAAACGACGAAGCTAACCACAGAATCAACAACAGATAAAACAACAGCAAAAACAACACAGGCAACGACAGAAGTAACAGAAGCAACAACAGTAGAAACAACAAAGGCAACGACAGGAGTATATACAACAACAGCGGAAACAACGGAGCTAACGACAGAGGCAACGACAAAGGCAACAACAGAGACAACAACTGATGTAACAACAGCCGAAACAACAAAGGCAACGACAGAGGTAGCAGAGGCAACAACCGCGGAAACGACGGAGATAACGACAGAGGCAACAACAAAGACAACAACTGATGGAACAACAGCGGAAACAACAAAGGCAACGACAGAGGTAACAGAGGCAACAACAGAGGCAACAAGTGCAACAACAGCAGAAACAACAAAGGGGATTACAACAGATCCGACGCCAACAATAAAATCAACAGTGACTCAAGGTTTGTTAAAATGTCACTTCCAAATTTCCTCAAAGTTAAGTTTGAAACAACATTGTATTATGTATGTAGTATAAAACTTAAAAAAAGGGGGAGCTGAGAGAAAAACACGTTTTCCCCATTTGCTACAAAACTACATGTACAATGTTCCATCTGTCATTTGCTTCCTTTTGTGAAAGTACGGCTATAATATATATATATATATATATATATATATATCATACAATATTGTATAATATCATGATTATAGCATAAAACTAGTGTGATATATATTCACATGGCAATATATGGCCTACAATGTACCCACACAATGAATGTAACGAGCACAAACAACTGCAGCAACAACAGCGGAGGCACTGAATACCAACAAATCAGCCACAGACCAACAAACAGGCAGGAAAATAAACAAGCGATAAACACTCCTTGATTCTGCTCATATTGAATACGTTCTTGATAATGATTCGTATGTGCCAAACTTGAGCGCTATTTTAAATATTGATATGCAGGTGTTATACAAAATTCCTTAACAAGTGAATTCAGCGTGATAGTCGAATCTCGGAACAATGTGCAAAGGAAAAGACGAAGACGCGCTACGCTCCCCAACAACCATCCAAACGTCGTTGAACTCCAAAGACAGGTTAGACTACAATACCTTCATCATTGTTATCCGCCCTTTTACATCAATAAATTGAATTGTGCAACGAAATAACTCACTTCTGGTAGTTAGATGGCATATCAATGTGATGCTACCCCTACTGTTTTTTTAGCAGTCGAGGGAGCCGAGCCGTCATTGGCAGTAGATTTTATAGCGATGATTCCTGTAAAAGGGGAATTCCCTCAAACATTGATTAAGTCTTCTACAAATCTAAAGAGATTGGTGAGACACTGTGACTAAAGTTTAAAGGAAAATCTTCAGTTTGTAAACATTATCGACACTTTTCTGTGACATGAGACAAGGTACACATTTTTTGACATGTTACGGAGATTCACGTTGACGCAAGGATCAGTTACGGCTTCGGGAGGGGATAGGACAAGTTCAACATTGTTATCAAGTAAAATCAATTTAGGTAAATTTCTTTCTTCAGTTTTCTTAGATCATGCTTTTTTTATTACATTCAGAATTGGGTGATGGATTCTATCTGCTCAGGGTGGCACATAATGGAGTTTACCAAAATTTGGAGACATAATACTTCTGTACACATTATTTACCTATCACTGTTTCTTATTACGCACGTTAATATGATTGTTTTATGACCTAAAGACTGTCAGAGTTACTGATTTATGTTCATGACAAACAGCAATGTTCATGTGTTGATATGATAATCTTGACCAGCTGGTGTAATGTGTCAAGATATGCTTATTTCAAACTCTTTGGCTTCCATTCATATCGTAATTGTTAAGCAACTGGCCATCTTTTGGAAAATCCTAAAATTCATCAGAGCACCAAAATCTGTATGACATCATAAAAACCCGATGTATGTATGGCTTCGTTTCACAAAATATAACCATAATTTGCCGTCCTCATGGCTCTTCAGTTTTATAGGGTCAAAATTCAAATTCGTTGATATCTTTTGTGAGTGTCTCTGTATATGTTTGTGGGTGTGCGTTTTGTGTAGTATATGATTAAGGGATATATACCTGCAAACTTATATGCCGAATCTCCTCCTATTCGAACCCCGTGGAAGCTCCTACCCCATCCCCTGTCCAATCCTGCTTCTATGGTCCATGTGGACAAAGATGTAGAGTAACGTTTTATTTGACTAGTCACTCGTAATCCATGACTTTGCTTCTCTGCCTGCTTCTCTAGATCGAGAGTGCTGTGACAAACCTCACGGAAGTTGTGTCGGCCAACTCCACCGTGCAGTCAGCTGAGACATCAGATGACAACTCCACAATTCGGACAACTCTGCGCCTTACTGTACAACACGATGCATCAGTCGTTTCAGCAGATTTGAGCAACCGCCTCAACACCGCCATTACCTCAATCGACGGTGTCACTTCTGTTAGCGTCACAGGTTAGACACTAGCTTGCCATCTTTTGACACTTCGAAAGGTTTGCTTCGTCTCGTACTATTGGTGGAATCCAATAGGGGAACGGACGGTCTTAGTCATATCGATATTGCCAGACTTTCCTCGGCCCACTTTATGTTTACACTTGCTTCGGCCAAATTGAGCTAGACGTTTTGATAATTTTGCTTACTATACATGCGTGTATGCCACGAGTTCGACACTCACGTGTCATGCAGCCCACGAGTCCGACACTAGAACACAAAAGCAAACATAAAATAAAATGAAATAAAGATATTATGATCCTAGTTCTCGTTTGATTTTCCCATTCACGCAACTAAGATTGGGTTTTGTCATTACCTCACTGTAATCACTTTATATGTTTTGCTGTAACGCCGATGTGAACAGTGTGTTCAACTACACTTGCTGTCATCTTTACCTCGGGCACGGGCACCGGTCACGAATCTTTTGACATATATGATAATATAAATAATTTCAAGCCTCTACCCCGTCACCCTAGCTATTATACACACATAATGTCAATCTTTGTCTTCATGCAGATCTAACCGGCGGTCAACCGGCGTGTTCCACAGACAACTGCATCAATGGTACATGTGTCGCTGACAACAGTGGTGTCTTAACATGCAGGTGAGAAAGGACAGAGCCTGTTAGTGTACAGGTAAATCTTTGTTCACAAAGAGTCAAGACCATACGTCAAGAGAAGAAAACAACAGGCAAAAAAAAAAGAAGGAGCGAAGAATGTCTAGCACAATCACAGATGGGTTTCTTTTTCATTATTGATAATTTCATGAGACAATTGGTGACAGAATGAAGCAATAGTACCGGTGTATTTCAACATCAAATCAGTTATTAAAATTCACTATTATTGTTTCATTATTCAACAGAAGACATAAGAAGACATGACTACTGAGACGTGATTATATGTGGTCAGCACAATGCAAGGAAAACATTTCTAATACAATGTTTCAATCAATGTTTTATGTCATTTTTCGACAAGAACATATAGACATCACTTTTTTGGGTAAGAGAAAATAAGGTGCATAAAACTATGTAGGATGAAAAATATGTACATGTACAATGATTGTAGCACCTAACGATAATTATACATTATCATAAAACTCAAGTGATGAGAAGTAAGTAAACAGTATGCAAAATTCGAAAAATGGAGGGACCCTCTGAAAAGACAAACTTGTAGGATGTGGGGCCCCTCAGAGGAAAAACATCAGTTGAGAGCAAAGAAAAGTCTGAAAGCCCACTAGAAAGAGAGATCAACAAAAACAAGCAGGTATACACACAAATAAACATGAAACGGGACTGAAATAAGAGTAACAGTACAAAGGAGAATTGGCTATGAGACAAAACTAACATAACAGTAAAAGAACAGGACAGAACAGAAAAGGGAAAAAAACGTTCGACAGAGACAGCGATCTCGTCAGAAGTATGTCGAGGGGGTGGGGAAAAAAGTGATCTAAGAAAGAACAAGGTAATAGAGATATAATCGCAGAAATATCCTAGCTTTATAAATGAGTATAATAATAGGAGCTAAGGTATACGTAGCAATCAATACGTGAAAACGTAGGTTCTTAAATAAAATACAATTTTATATTCATTCTTTTCATGATTATCAATATCATCATAGGATATGAAAGGACGCTGTATGATAGAGAAATGACTTGAAGGGATTCTATATATTCTGAACATATCTTCAGAATATATAGAACCTCTACAACATTATGTCGTTCAATTTATACTGTGAGATCACAAGCTGTTGTAGTCTCCTTGTCAGACGAACAGCATTTTATACAGATTTAACCAAACCTTTGACAGTGCTTAAGTTCTTAATGAATTTTCCAATTTTCCTCAATTTTTATCTTTCTAATATTTCTGCATGTATTTAAATCACAAAGGTATTGCTGGGTAAAATGACATTTAAAGCGTGGATGGTTTTCTGAAACTATTGTCTTCATAGCTGCCAAAGTGGATACTCCGGTCCAACGTGTTCTTCAGCGGATCCCACAAATATCACAACGTTACTGCTTTTAGCCATACTTTTACCTGTGCTGGCCTTGTTGGTTTTGGGATTCGCCCTCGTTTTGACCGTACTGGTGATTAGAAAGACCAGACGCAAGAACATGAAGCTTCCATGGTTCCCCGCAGAGAGGATGGTAACCACATGGCGTGACCCACGTGACAGAGCAGATGGTATCCCCGGAGGACAGGGGAAACCTGGAGAGTTCAACCCTTATACCTCTACGCGTTTTCTGGCAGCTTATGGACTCTATACCAAACGATATGTAAGTCTGACTATATTATAGTTTCGCTGTCCGTGTCTGTAGATTAAAGGAACTTCTGTGGTCCAGTGGATTAGATAAAAAGTCGCGATCTCTGACAAATATGGTAGACGCAGTTGAGTCGGCATGGTCGGTAGGCTCTTTAGGGGAGGCACTTTATTCTTCTCCTCACTGGTTACTTGGCTATATATAGTCATAACTATGTTGTTGTATTATCCCCATGGTTACAACTTGCAATACTTAGAAACAAATTCAGCTCACATTACGTCAGCTATGGTTGCACATTCGTCTAACTATATTTCTACTATCACCCATAGACTACAAGCTGGATGTGGTAGATTGATTCATGTCAAGACCTATTACCAGTGATTACCATGCATATAAAGGTTCATACAGTTTGATGAATCCCATGACATTTAAAAGTATAACACCTTTTACAATTTTTCGACTGTACTGCTTTAAAAATAGAATAGATACACAAACGAACAAACAGACTAAAAATAATTTTCCCTATACCGATGCCAAGTAATTCGCAAAGTAACAAAAAATCAAAGTAACATTATTATTCATATCCTGCAACACAGTCTTCCCGTCCTGAAAAATTCGCCAACAAATCTTCGAAAGGGAACAAACTGAATGGTCACCAAGGCCGAAACCTACACGATGTCTACTCCTCCAATGGCCTGTCGCCTATACCAAAACCACTGCAAGGGAACAGACAAAATGGTGATATACGGCGAGACTCCACAGTCCATTACAACAAGGGACCATCACCAATCCCGCTTCCTCTGAGAGGAAAAGAAGCAAACGGTTATATAAGTTCAAACCCCAACACAGTCTATTACAGCAAGAAACCGTCATCAAGTCCGTTGGCTCTTAAAGGGAGCAAGCCGAATGGTGATCTAAGCCGCAACCCCTATACAGCCCATTACGGCAAAGGGCCATCGTCATTCCCGCAAGATATAAGAGGGAACAAGGCAAGTAGTGATATAAGCCGAAACCCCTACACAGTCTATTACAGCAACAAACTGCCATTGCAGCTCCCGCGGGCCGTGACAGGAAAAAAGCCAAACGGTGATTCAAGACAAGATCCCTTCGGTACCTACTCCAGAAGTGGACTCCCTTCGTACGCGCACCCTCTGCAGCTGACTGGCTTGAACCTTGCAGTGAGTCCCCGGCAGGCCTACGCACTAGAGGCCATTTCCTATAATCACAGACCCAGAGCACGACAGGTAGGCATTAATCGTTCTGGCTATCACTATGATCAGCCGTACGGCCGAAAGGCTTCCCTAGTAGACGGATCATCTCCAAGACAAGACTTTCTTGTGTCGTCTGAGTACTTTTGAATCAAAAGTAAGCATTTCAGTTATTAACTTTAAGAAAGATAAAAGATAACACATCAAAAGGCCATACAATTTCCATAAATTTACTGTCTGTAATTGTCCATTGTGGATGTCCAAACAGACACACGGGTAGTTTCACATAGTCTACCTTTGCATTGTGCTTCTTTTTTTTGGTCAAAATCATATGACAATCCTATGATGCTGTCTTCTGTGTCCAAATAATAGAAGTGTGATACATGTCATGAAAAAAAAAAAATCAGGAGCAGCATGGAAATCACATCACAATTACGTGATGGTGATGTCATTCGGACATCTGTACGTCAGTCACAACGTCACAATGATTTTACTCCCTCTTATCTGTAGTGCTGCATGCTGCTGTTGTTGATGGAGAAATTACACACGAAATCATTCATGACTGGAGAGTAAATAAGACAGTAGCTGCAAGAATTCAGTTTATTGAAGTATTCAACCTCATCACTTTTGATTGGAAACAGGCGTAATAAAATCAAGGATAGTAACGTGGTAATAATAACAACAATAAGTGCATTTATATGGCGCTTTATACTGGTGTTTCTATGGTAAGAGATGTCTTCTCATTATGCAGATGAAAATATATACACGCAAATGTATTCGGATAATACCAGCTGTAGTATCTCATAACAATGCGTGTGTTGTGTGTGTGTGTGTGTGTGTGTATGTGTGTGTGTGTGTATGTGTGTTATTTCAATTTTTGTATTAATTTCTTCAGGTTCTTCAGGTTGATATCAGTAGAGGGTTGAGGGGAGATGATGCTAGGGCAATGCTTTCTTCATGTTATTGTCGTGGAAACAAAACTGCCGTAACATGTTGAATCTTATCACAATATTATTGTTCCTGTAAAACAAGTGTATTTTTCTTAATGGAAATTTAAAAAAAAGAAACTTCATTTAAATGGTGGCTGCGTAGAACTAAATAATTCACATTGTATGAATGCCCTTATATATTTTTTCTTCATTTCAGTTTTGCACAAGACTCGCATGTCTCAACCATACATGTACTACAAACAGCCGCAAACATGAAGTGTACACTGTAGGCTGTACGTGTTGCTTGATATAGTGCATGATATCATAAGGTATATTTTTAAACAACGACGTGAACATGCATTATCTATTTTCATACGTTTTTCAAAGTTTTCCCCGTTTTGAACAGATCGTACATCATCCATGTTTACATCCTAAATGCGAATGTAAATAATGTCCTATGTTTTTATATCTTGCATTTATATTTTGAGTATTCTTCTTTGGACGAACATTTTGGCCAAAAGACACTACTGTTGCGGTAGTCGTTCATTGTTGAGAAATATATTTCATGTAAATAATAGGGAAATCCAGATACATCAAACCTACATCAGTACTATAACCATGCGTACGCCATACTGTATCATAATCATGCTAAATAATCAGAGTTCTATGCAAATGGAATTATACGTATATGAAATAAAGATATATCTGCTCGAGGAGTTTCCATTTTGTGTTTGGATGTTTCGAGTGGATAAAGAAATTTTTAACTTTATAATTATACCTGTACACCCATGCACACCCTTCACAGACAGATAGACAGACACACTGTTTAAATAAGAAAAGTCATTACTGATACCATGATTCATTAAGTTTAAAAGGACCAAATTCTTTGTTTGTTACAATGTGAGTAATGCAATGTGAAACAAAGTGTGAACACATTGGGAACACAGTGTGAAATCTCTCCACAGTGTTAAATTCGAGCGTTTTCCCTTAGTCGACTATGTGAACACACTGTGAACACACTGTGATACACTGTGTTCTTTCCAGTAGGATTTGCTTTACTCAGCTTGGCTTCACGTTGTACAATGATATCGGGTGCAATTGGCTTACAAGAGTCAGGGCAAAACTATGATACAAAATTGTCAATTATAATTGGGGTGGGGTAATGATTATCAATGACAGCTTGAAAAATATATAGGCCTATATTTTAGACAAATAACAATAACAGTTTGTCTGAAAGCTCAGGTAGGCTTTATGAGAGAGAGAGAGAAAAAAAAAGCACTGCATTTCAGGATTTGAAAAGTAAAATTACTACAAGGATTACCACATTAACTAACCAAAACATTCAATGTCACTCCCCCAAAACAAACAAAATAACAACACTACACAAACAAACAAACCAATCGAATAAGGTCTTTTCTTCCTCTCACGTTGGTTTATTTATGAGAGCGAAATTAAGTTGTGAAATACAAATCAATGGCATTACGTAAGTTAAAAAAAGTTTGTTACGACATGTCACTTGCTAGTCTATATTCTGAACAAAATGAAGGAAATATACGGTGTTCAACAAATTTGAACGTAAGATCAAAACATTAAAAATCAATTACAAATATAGATAAAACACAGACTTTTGATAACAAAAACAAAAACGTGATTTCTATAAAAACAGAGGCGCTTAAAATTTCCCATGATTATCATGTAGAAACCCTATACCATAATAATGTTTGCATGCGTGTTATATTTGAGTTTGTGTAAATATTTGAAGGGGATGTGCTTCAGAATAACAGCATGTGCTTCAGAGGGTCACAGTCTGTAGTTGGTACTTTAAAACTGATGAACAGCTGGGGGATACGAAGAAGTCATATTGTAGGCCTATAAAAAAGAGGAGGGGGGACTAAGTACTAATCATTTCGACAACAATCACAGATAACGTACTTTTACGTCACTTAAACGCGTACAATAATTATGACAAATACTGGATACTGGATATAAATACTTGATCAAAGAAACGACCATCATTTTAACCAATGATGTCGCTGTTGTCACTGGCATCACAGTCAAGTATCTTTGGCGTTTGTCCAGTGGCAGTATGTCATCGTACAGTCTATCGTTTTCATCGCTGTGTTGAATGCCAGGCATTGGGAGCGCCTGCCTAGCCCTTCGCAGAAGGGCTGGCGTGCGCGATCGAGTCCTCTCTCTAGGCTTCTGTTTTGGAGACATTACACATTCGTTGACGTATCGCGGATTCTGCACGAGTCCTCCTTGACCAGTTGGGTCCTTCATGCTAACATCGCCTGTCGGATCGGGCGATAGTGGTGGAATGTTACGATTCACTTTATTCTTGGAGGCGTCATTGGAGTTGGGGTTTGTCGGAGTTCGATGGAGGGACGCGACTTTCGTTTGGTGGCCGGACGTCGTGCCTGTCGCAAGGAAGAGAACGTGCGGATGGCTGTTGTGTACCGTTTGAGTCTACGTGGCTGAGCGCCAGCCTTGGAACGAGGAGACAGGCCGTTCGATGACGTGACACCCCGTGTGCTGTGTATGCGACATCGCTCATTCCTCGAGGACGCAGTGGCGACGATACCTTGGAAAGGGAGAGCGGTGTCACGCGGGGGCGCGACTGAGGGAGGAACCCTCGCAGAGGGAGTCCTTGTCACCACTTTCGGGGAAGGGGCCGTGGAGCTGCAGCCACTCCCTGGAGTCCGTTCAGGAATGGCTGATCTGTCGTCGTTTCTACATCGGGGATTCGCTATCAAGGCCGTGTACGTGCCATCCTGTGGAGGAGCAGCGAAATGACTGGGCAAAGGGAGTGGATCCGTATGCGTCCGGCCATGATTACCAACATCTGCCAGGATGTCGCTATCGCGAGCGTTGTCTTGGAAACGGGAAGAAACGCTGTGTGTATTGTCCGTGGGGCTCGCCATTGCCTTTTCATTTTCAAGCACCACAGCGTATATTGAATTCTCGTGTTCGTGGTCACCTGGACGAGATCGTTGCGTCTGAAACTGATCGTATCCCATCTCAATTTTCGCACTGTCGGCGTAAGGGTAATCGTAGTCTTCTTCCTCCTCGGCTTCGTCGTCGAGATTACGACTGTAAGCGACACTGGTCGTGACACTATCAACGTCCTCCTCGCATCCTTGCACAACTCTGGAGATGGAGCTGAGGGTGTTGCTTTCGATGTACCCGCTCGACATATTCTGGTCCTTGCGTCCCTTTGCAACCAGAGAAGGGCGCACCTCGTATATCGTCTCCTCCGGTGTGACTGTCGGCGACGTGCATGGCTTCACGGCAGCCATGTTTGGTTTGCTGATTTCTACCGTCCCCGGTAGCGGGTCAAAAAACACACTAGCCGCTCTTTGACTCGTGTGCCTAAGACCAGTGTAGTTACAGAGACTTGGGAGTCGATACGGCATGGCGTGAGGTAGATATGGGTTTGGGAAGTGCGCCCTCGGCGTTCGTCTGTCTCGTTGCTGCTGATGGGAAACACCTACAAAAACAACATTACAAATGTTAATTTCAGCTCATTCATTTTAACACACCACATGATTCAGTCAACATGGCTGTTCTTCCTCGTGTCCACGCATGAGGTAAAAATCACATATAACAAAACATAATACATAATGTAGGCCCTACATGAAAGTATAAAATAACACACAAAGAATTAGATGAAGGAGAGCAAAAATAAAAATTATAATAAAAAAGCGATGTATTTATAGAAAAAGAAAAGCAAAAACGACTTCATACTCAGATTCATCATATACTTAAAGCGAGGGGAGCACAAAATCATTATGGTTTAAAATACACATTTAAATTACTTTTAAAATCGCTAAAGGTCGTTTGCTGATGTATACAATGTTGCCAGTGTATATATTCCATAATGTCGGACCTCGGTAATTAAAATTCCTTTATTCAGATTTCAAATCACCTCGGAAATATTCTTCTCGTTATAAGTTGATAATTACCAAGCAAGATCTAAAAGTGTAAAAATATACTCTCAGGATCATCAAGTCTACCTCTCGAACAATATTGATGGTGCCATCTACTGTTCAAAGTATAATGGCTGATTTTTTTTTGATATTTTTTTTTAAAAATATGTGTGTCCGTTTGTGTTTAACGTGAAGGTCATTAGAATTGTGAAGACAAAATCTCGGTAACTTCATTACCTGCAATACGATCCCTCTGCTGCGTCAACATAGCCGTTCTTATCCGTTTCCTGACAAGAAATCATAAAATCAATAGTAATGAACGATAAGAAATAAGGTATTAAGGAATGTTATATTGTATATTACGGTGATTCGTTAAACTATGTTTTGATGAGGGGACAATGGAGTATCTACTTTCACCAAAAACTCATGTACCTAATTCCTGACGCATTGGCATAGCATCATTCCTGGCGGAGATGATCCAAAACGTGTCAAACGTATTTTCTACTCGAACAAAAAAAAAAAAAAAAAAAAAAAATGAGCATGAGTTGAAAATTAACTCATTACCACGTTGTCCATGAATGATGTAAAGATGGTTAACCCACTTTTAGTACTTACAAATATATTTTCAACTGAATACTTTAAAAACAGATTATATCTCATTTTGGAGTAAAACGTGTGTCTGTGTGTTATTGTGCTGTGTTTGACTTTGGCATTTTCCACAAAACGAATGTGCCTGGGTAGAATATTTGGAAATACCTCATTGAGTGACTCTTTGGCAGAAGAATAAGTGAGTATATCATGTAATGATTACATTTCATACTTATTACAAAATGGTAATAAAGTTCATATAATACACATCCGATAATCAAGAAAATCAAGACAATCCTTTGCAATGTTTGACATGCAGTACTTCAGCACTTTTAAATATGACATGACTTTTCAAGTTACGAACCACCCCATCCCCTTCACTATGTACTGACCTTTGAAGACAAATGCATGCTCGTTTCCGGAACTTCCGGTGCACGTAGTAGGCTAGACCCAATGAGAGTAACATGAGAAGAACGCCGGCGGCACCGGAAATACCTAGTCGCATCGCTTTGACCTCCATGGCGTGTTTCCGGTTAGGGTGATCCAAAGCGGGCTCTTCCGTGTCGTACTGGAAAAACTCGTGGAAGGTGTCTGAAAGGGCGCCATAAATAACAGATCAACTCTTGGTCTAGATAATACTTGTATGTCATACATTCGTTAAAACGCATTGGCATTCAAAATTATAACGATAAATAATATCAAAACAACAAATAAAACCAAAAGCATTTTAGAAGTAATTCTCATTCATTGATATAGATATACTGACGTAAAGAAAAAAAAAAACAAAGGAGAAGGAAAACATGTGAGGTTACATTTAGAGAAATGTGCAACTCGCTTGTCAAGGAATGAGTCGACTTGAGTTTGATTTTGATTTTTGAATAATGACGAATGATGTAAGAAATAAAATTTTCAGGACGAAGACAGATATGATTACATAGGCCTTTGTAAAACATAAGTGTCAATGCATGCTCCATAACATGAAATTTGCACCATAGGTGAAAGTGTTTTATGTCACATTTGCATTATTTACATAAATACTTGCAGGTGTGGAGAAAAAAAATCCCATTAAAGAATTAAGAATGCCACAATATTGGACGTTTAGATTGTTACATATCACCCCTATCGCTTACAACGTGTATTATGGCAGTCAAAATAATAATAAAAAACAACCACAAATTAGAGTGGGTAAAGTAGGCACACCAAGCCAGTGACGTCATTCATTGTAAAATATGAGTAAGTAGTCTTGCCAGACATTCCCTCTCGTGCACTATTACACAGGTAAATTACGAAGTGACGTCATCATTGGCTTTAAACCAGACATGGGGGCGCTCGACTATCAACTTCTCGAGCTGGCAGCGGCAAGTCATTATGCCTCTGGTAAGCGAGCACAGCCGCGCTCTCCGCAAAAAGTAGATCAAATATTCATGTACATAAAGTCGAAAATCTTTGAACATGATAAGCTTTTTTTCTTTCGACCAACAGCTGTCACTTTTTCTTTTTCATGCCTTTAAGAAGATTTTGATTTAGATTTCACGGTTGACACGAATGATTTGCATATAGAAAAATGTAAAAACAATGTGAATACAATAACTGGCCCGGCTATCAATATTATAATATTAATTTTATGGCGATCAGTCTGGGCTATTGGGCTTGGGCACGCCACATGTGTTATAAGATATTTATGACAATGGTGACAATCGCAGCGATATTCATGGTGACGACGGATAGTAATAGTATCATTATTATTACCATCGTCATTATTATTAATCATCATCTAATATAGTACAGTATATGGTTTAGGAAGAAGAAGACGCAGTAACTAGTAGTAGCAGTAGCAACAGAAACATTATTATTAGTAGTATTATTATTATTATCATTATTATCATTATCAGTAGTAGTAGTTGTTGTGAAAGTATTAAGAAGTATAAGAAGTAGAAGTAGCAGTAGTGAAAACAGTAGTACTGATACTGTACTAATAATGATCACAAGAACAATGTCAACAGTAGTTGAAGTGATGATATCAAATGCAAAAGCATCATAAAGCATCTTCTAACTAGATTCTATAACACTTGTCCCGCTAACTTGTCGTACCTGTTCTCTCAAACAATGTGGAGTTATATGCCAGGACGGTGGTAGGGGGACGAGTAGTAGGCTCTGTACAGTTTCCTGTCAGTGGGTCACACTGCACCTCGCCGGCTACCATGAGGGGGCACTGACAGTATTCCACGCAATCAGGGCCGTACCTCCCCGGAGGACAGGGCATGTTGCAGCTGCAGTCGTGATGGACAAAGATACCGACGAAAAATGTTATGATAACACAAAACTGCTTATCAGTACATTAAGATAGCATCTTAATTGTCTCTTTCACTGTAACATTATCTGCATATCAGACCCTGAACGTATAGTACTCGATGTGGAAGTAAAGCTGCTGACATAGCAGATGACTAAAGGTCATACATATTACACTGTACATGAAGTTTGTGATAATAGGGACTGAAATAACGTCTTGGCACTGGGGCATGTACGATGAAAGGAAAGCATTTATGAAAGTTCCCTTCGTTTTTTTATCAAAAGATTCACCTCACGAGTATTCCAAATTGGATTGGGGCGCTGTTGGATGATCCTGCAGTGTGATATTATCTCACCTGTAATTTATGTTTTATTTTGTTTGTTTGTTTGTTTGCTTGTTTGTTCTTTACCAGCACCAGCGTAGGCGTGCCTTCACAAGGTCTGTCTCGTTTTATCAAGCTTGTACCAGTACGGAGAGAGGTAGCATCCAAATCATTTGCAATTCAGCATGTTTTCTAAGGACACGTGGAAGACTATGGGGCGACAAGTGTCGCATGGTCACTTTCGTCGGCGAAATGACTGATTTCATAACGAAAGAGACCATGCGACACTTGGCGCCCCATAGAAGAAATACATGCTCGTTCTCCCACACCTATTTTTTTTTCTAAATCGAGCTGACTGATAATTGTGATCACAATGATGACGATAATGATGATAATCATAACAATGATAGTACTGATAATATCAATGGTAATAGGAGTAGCAATAGTAGTAGTAATGATGACGATGATAATAATAGAATATAATAATGATAATCATAATGCTACTAATAATGAAGAAATATACAAGTTATTATGATACCAATAACAACAATGATAAATATGACGGCAGTATTCAACAACCAACAAATATTATGCTAATAAGTGATTAATAGTCGTGAACGAGCTTAGAAGACGCTACGCACCTTGGACCCATGAAGCCTGGCTCGCATTCCGGCGTACATCGCCCCGTGACGGAGTCGCAGTCCCTCGATCCGCAGGTGCAGGGGAGCTCACAGTTTGGTCCGTAACGACCTGGCGGACACGCCCTCTCGCACGTGGTGCCCTGAATCATGCGATTGGCATGGCACGGTACATGGATATTAGATTATATTGCAACAGCGAATCGTAACAGCGACCAGACTGACTAGTAACGATGATCATCAACAATCATAACTGAATGAGGTTAAAACGCAGAAGGATTGTTGAAGTGTTAACGCCCTTCTGTCTCTAAAAAATGAAAAAAAATGATCGATGCACACGGAACAAAAAGCAGTCATGCGAAGTACTGTAGATTTGCAATGATATATCTCATGAAATGAAAAATAAACAAATTGTATACGAGTGCCACTCGTAATCATATTCATCACACACACACTCTTAAACTGGGTCTTGAAATTATTGGTATAATTGCTTGTTATCATTATTGAGTCTCTGTATAAACGTGATTACTTCGTGTTTATTCTAAGCCCTCGCCCCCAGAATTTGAGGTGAAGGGCTAATCGCGTTTCAGTTTCCATTTTGCTTTATTTCTCACTTGTACAAATGAAATAATTTTGAACCCAAAAAAAGTTTCTACATGAAAATCATAAGCAAAAGTATTCAAAAGAATATATTTACACGTATGATATGCATGCATACATTATTTTCATCGCTATCATACAGGTGGAGGAGACCTTTATTGATGAGTAATTCTCTTGTCTGGTTCCGTACAATTATTCTTCCTTATTTCTAAGATGTTAAAATGCTTAAGATGCTCTCATTAGGATGTTTACTTTGCAGGCTTGGCGATTCTGGATACCGATATGTGACGCATTACTAATCACAGTAATGTGTAATTTATTGGCCTGACTGCTGGCCGCGACGTAATACCGAACAACTGAACAAGATAAAATGCCAAAGAATCAAACTAACAACAACACTACCGCGAAACATAAAACCGACGCACAGTCAGGCCCTTCCTCTACGTATCGTGCGAAATAATGACCTTCTTCTGGTCCATAAACTTGCTTTCCTCCTTCAAAGTTACTTCAAGCATCATAGGAGGTGAGATCAGAACGGAGAAGGGGTCTAATGTATAATACGTGAGTCATCCTCCAAGTTCCGGTTTGTGAGAAAGTGAAGCACCGACTATGAAAGAAGGCATAACAATTAACTTCCAAGGATGGCCGTTTCCACATATCACTCACCGTGAACCCAGGAAAACAGGAGCAAACATTGGGCGCGGAACATTTTCCATTGATGCATCTCGATGTGCAGATTGCTATGACGTAAGAAAGTAAACATGAACACAGAAATGACATTATACACATGAATATTTTTATGTATAATGGTAGCCAGAAAGACAGGCAGATACATAGATAAATAGATATACTGGGTCATAGAAAATAAATAATAATAATAATAATGCTAATAATAATGATAATGATGATTATTATTATCATTATTATTATCATTATTATCGTTATTCTAGGCATATTATACAGTATGTCCCAAAAATAACTACAACGGGGGCCTCCGCAATGATATCTTTAAAAATAGGGAATCAATCTAAATACAAATTCAGGGTATGAAACTATAACTCATTGCCCACATCTTACAGAGAACCCCACTCGATTTGCTTCAGTGGTCAAAGAGAAATACGGAATTTTGTAGAGGATGTGGGCAATGAGTTATAGTTTCATACCCTGAATTTGTATTTAGATTGATTCACTATTTCTAAAGATATCATTGCGGAGGGCCCCGTTGTAATTTTTTTTGGGACATACTGTAGTTCGATGTACCGAGATGTTGGTAGTTTTTGCTTTTTTATTGAATACTATGAAGCAGAATTTCAATGGCCGACGGATAAATAATGTTTTAGATTGTCTCTATAAATCTCGTTTAAAACACTGCTGTTTACACACAAGTCAATGATTATCAAACTCATATTTTCATAAGTGACGTACAAATTTAACATATTGAATTGGACGTTTAAGGACCGGAAAAGGCGGGGGGGGGGGGTTACTTGTATGTTAATAAAGAATTAAAACAAAACACTATACCTTTCGTGCATTCTCTTCCACTTGCTAACCAACCCCTGCAGCAGTGATACACTGTCTGATTCATGAGTCTCGATGTTTGGTGACCGACTACTAGTGGGGAATTACTAGAAAACAAACAAACAAACAGAAAATCAGTTATGAATACTTTTTTAATTATCATAATGATTTTTTTGAATGAACAGCACACACAAAAAGAAGTACAGAAACGTAGGTCATTTCATTTGTAACTTTGAGGGATGAGTAGTAAACATAAAACACTGAGATGAAAATAAACTGGAATACACTAAGTGGTGACAATACGTTTAGATGGAATAAAATGGCACGAAATTGAAAAAAGAACAACAACAACAATATCATTCATATTCAAATACGTTTTTGCTCGATGCAATGTAATACGCCATGGTGACGCTGCTGGAAAGAACACAGTGTGAGAAACACACTGTGAAACACAGTGTGAACACAGTGTGAAATCTCTTCACACTGTTAAATTCGAGCATTTTAACAGTTTGAACACAATGGCCCGAATTCACGAAGGTGGTACAATTGAAACCATGGTTTAAACCATGGACAATTTGTATGGAGCGCCAAGTGTCGCATGGCCTATTTCGTTACGAAATCAGTCATTTCGTCGAAGAAATGATCATTTCGTAACGAAATGACAATATTTCGTCGACGAAATGACTGATTTCGTAACGAAATAGGCCATGCGACACTTGGCGCCCCATACAAAACTACGGTCTTTGTCCATGGTTTAAACCATGATTTCAATTGTACCACCTTCGTGAATTCGGGCCAATGTGAGTCATTAATTCACAATGTCACACAAAGCATTACTATATAAACACTCTGTGAAAACCACACCACAGTGTGAAATCATCTTCACACTGTTAAATTCGAGCCTTTTCACATAGTCGACTATGTGAACACACTGTGAAGACACTGTGGGACACTGTGTTCTTTCCGATAGGGGACTGTTGACTTTCTAGGCGATACAAGTATCACTGGGATTCAAGTCAGAGAGAATTCAAAACTGATGCTTTGAGTATTCCAGATTATACAGGTAAAGTACTAAAACAGATATTATTTTACTTAATTTGAGTGAAAGATGACGATAATCATAGCGACGATACTGGAGGCAATGTTTCTGCTATTTCTACTATCGGAGTGTTGTCGTTATGATGAAGATGATGGTACCCGATAGTAATGAAACTGATTCTCATGATTGTGATGATAGAAAAAAGAAATCGCCAAAAGTTTCTCAGTGCTCTCGTTATCATTACCCCTAATCAGGATTACAATGGATGCACATTAAAAACACGTGTAATGGGTGGGGAGGAGGTTTGTTAGTAAAACATCTTTTCCGAGGATGTTGCCACCAGCTAGGTTTCATACCAATGCCCTACTGTTTGAACAAAAACAGATCCTTATCCAATCATTCATGGAGCAATATCTTCGTTTGAGGGCATCGATATGTATAGAGATGAGTGAATCTATTACTGTGTCAGCGGCAATCGTCGACCAGCAGCGCGTTCCTCGTCCTCGGAATCATCAGACAGAGCAGAATAATCGTCGAAGGTGCTTGGAAATATATCCTCTTGCGTCACGTCCAGGGGAAAATGGAACTTCCGGAGCCTGGTAGATGGTTAAAGCGATAAATGCCCTTGTTGTTTATAGGGAGGAAGTTAGGCAAGCTAAGAAGCGATGTACAAATTCATGCAGATCGTTGAAATTTGGGTTATAAATGAATAAATACGAAGGTTATTACAATTTGAATATCAATATCAGTCATCTTAAACGGAAACTGATGCGTCATCCAATGCCACTGTTTCATCAAATTACTATATTTTTTGTATCATTTTTGTTTTTAAGTTATTTAAATATAGGCTGCGATTCACTGATCATGCCAGTGGTATAACCTTTCACGAAGACAGGCTTTGGTTGGACTTTCGTCTTGGTTCGTTAAAGTTCATCGACCTTAACATCCAAAATGAAGTGTCATGATCGAGATTTCGCAGTTGACCGTACTCATAGAAGAGCAGTGACCTTGCTCGACGAATGGACATCACGTCCCGATCCCGCCATCGTCCAAACGTCTGGGTCAAGGATTATGAAATTACGCCTTTTAGATAATTTCCTTGGCTGTGCGAAAGATATTTACACGAAAGGTGCAGTAATATACACCTGTGGTCAGTATATAGCAACGTAAACACAAATGTCGCGAGTCGGCAATATCAATATGACAAGTTCAAACCTTTGTCCAAACCTGCTCCATTTTTTTTCTTTTCCTAAAGGACTAATGTAAAAAAAAAAAAAGTTGTTAAGTCATCGACACATATCAAGAGCAATTGTTTTGCCATGTCATACTGCGCATTTGTCTATCATAAATAGGCTTATTCTCCAGGCGATATCATGTTTCCCCGCCCAGACAGCGTTGCTATTCTACGCGACAGAGTCCGTCTATAAAGCCCCCATCCCCAAAGCAAACGTGAAAGAGAAAAAAGAAACAATTCTAATCAAACAATTGGAGAGAATAACATCAAAATTAGATGAAATAAAAAGAACTGACTTAAGTCTTTGTTCTCACACGACGGGGTTTTGTTTCGTTTTCCTCGCCTCGAGTAGCTTCATTCGATTTCTTCTAATGTTGTATTGGATGGCACATTTTTAGCACCAGTGAATCAGCCCCGATGGAGAACTGGCTACAACAGATCAGATTGCCGGTGCTAGCGACGTGCTGCACTGAGTAATCACTGTTTCGATTTTGTTCTTTGCACTCCTTACAGTGTCTGGGTCATAGATAGAACGGAAATATTTCATCCTAATCATAATAATCAGGCAAAACATGAATTGCCAGACGCATGATCTACAAACTGACGTAATTTCTAAATCAAGCGTAAACATGATTAATATCTGTACAGCGGACGTGCAAATTTATTCCATTTTGACCTGTAAAAGAAAATGGGACAGCTTATGAAGCGACCTATAGGAACATGACTTCCGATTGGAAAACATTCTAGTATGATCATTGTTATTACCTCTTCAATAGGCATTATCACACTGAAATCATCATTGCTATTCAACAGTGAACAGACTGTCTAAATGATGATATGAATACATGAAGGACAAAGAAGAATTGAAAATAAGATGAAAGGATTAGAAGCGAAAAGTAACGAGACTATATAAAGAAGGTTATCAAAAGATGTTAGACAGACATCTCAACCTGACCAACATTTGTTTCTCCCAACCATCAACTGTAGACCCGTGCAACTTTACACGCACCACCACCTACAGTGTTAACCAAAACACTCATTTTTAATGTTTACGATAATCATATTGTGATCATCGCTATCATCATTGTCAGTATCATTCTCATCAAGGGCACTGCGTCTTTCGTCTCTCATCTTCCCCATGCAGGTCCTTCCGAGATATCGTTACCCGATCGGCATTGCCAAGTATCTATTTCTACTCCGAGATTTAAATCTGCATCTTACTGATCATTTTCCCTGAGAATGCATGCCGGTGGCGGGGCTCGAACTCTGGTCTTCTTGTTGACGTTTTCCATTATGCCACAGAGCCTACACATTTACATACAAGGGCACATTGTATTTGATCTTCGCTTCTTCAATTCACTCATAACATGCATAACCTGCATGAGCCCCTCTCCACTGAAAACGAAGCAGTTTAGTTCAAATTCATTGCAATAAATCGTAATCGAGTTAACACTGCTCTTTTCTGATTGGTTGATTCCCAGTAGGATTGAAATGCTTTAGCTTTGGACCGCAATTGGTTAATACGTCGCGAGGCCCTGACCCCCCTTGAAACGAATCGGAAATTTGCCACCCAACCGGCTCTTTTATAATATTTAGATTTATTCCTTGTTTTTCGCTTCCACAATAGTCATCATCATTACAGAGGGGCTGCCTTTTCTTTCTGCTGACTAAATCAGCTTAGATTACCCACAAAGTCATGGTAATTATCGTCGGACGACATATGCACATAAAACTGATTATTCATAGTTTAGACGCTTCGCAACAACTGCGAAACTGCTTAAATCCCCCTTTCGTAGTGAGTCAGTTTATCGAGGGAAGCTGTAGATTTGATCCTAATTGCTGAATGTGCAAACTGCTATCACACTCTCGAAAGAGTGAAGTAGTAGATATCAAATGAAAATGGAAGAGAAAAATAAAATGAAGTAAACAACGCATGTTTTTAAAATTAGGGAAAAGGCAAAAAAAAAAAAAACACAAATACTTACACTGAAACAAGCACATGGGACCGTGAATTATGTGTGCAAGTTGTATGATCATATACTGAATGCAAGGGACAGAAAATTTGGGAGAAATAAAGACAAAAACTAAGTATCAAATGAAAAGAGCCAAAAATTATTCAGCTTTTTATTTCTCTTATTCATTTCTCGTTATTTCTTTTCCTTGTTTCTTGGAGTTGTTTGTCGAACAAAATCATATCACATGATTGTGCCAATATAAGAGCAGTTTACCAGTCGCTGTGTTGCAGTACTGTGGTGTTCCTTCAAACTTAAGCTTGCAATGTGTATTCCTTATCTGCATGTGATTCACACCATTCGGAAACTATCAGAGTTATTAAAACAAGAAAAATAACAACAACAACAACAACAACAGCAACAACAACGACAACGACAACAACAACAACAACACCACGAGAAAAAAAATAACAGCAAACACCAACAACAATGCATTCACTGAGGGCTGTAAGATTGGACATTAGAGGTACTTTCAGACATTAGAGGCATAACAATGCTTGGTATTCAAAAAACAAAACAAACAACTGAACGACCAACTTCGATGGTGTGTACAAAGACGCCCTGCAGTACGTATTGGACACGCGGGCTAACACAAAAGCGCTTTTCCAACCATACCCCCCTGACTCTTGCGACTGAGCAACTATCCGCAGGGTGATGGACATCGGTGTTCTGTGAGATGCCTTGAAATTAAAGAAATTGCTTACCGTGTAGTGGTCGAACACACATGTTGACCATTGGGGTCCAGCCTGTAGCTACTGCATGACACGTGCGTCGGACCATAACACAGTTGCAATGTCCAAGTCAAGAAAGCGAGGAGACGCCACTTTGATCCTTTACAAGAGGTCATCATCTTGAGCCAAGGTATTTACGACATTGACCACTGCTGAGCGTGTTCCCCCGTTGTGTCGCCAGCTCCCTCGCGCCTGAGTGGAAACGCCAGAAATTAGAGGGACGGGAACTGGGCAATATTGGTGCGTTGTACGGTTTGCGAAGAAACTTGCGAGAGGCACGCTTCCTATACTAGTAGTGGAGCCGATGGCGCTATCCTCACGACTCATCAATTTAGACACAATTCGTCATAAATCACCTACGGTATCCATAGAGGGGAAGGAAACGGATCAAGAAGTTTTGAATGTGAACGTGTTTGTGTGCTTACAGTAAGTTGATTCCGAACCTAAACTCTCACTGTCCCTGCGAGCTCACGAAAGAAACAAACCCCCTTCGCTATGATTTCCGTCCCTCCTACATCCTCGCTGGCTTTGGGCGGCGTACCTTCGACGGCATGCCCCGACGGCAAGGCATTGTTTCGTGGTCGCCGACTCATCCCCACACGCCCTAGTCAACAATTAGCGCGGTAGTTTTCAATCAGCTGCAACTCCCACCGAGGCATCGGCAGCCGTTGCACGTAAACAGGTAGCGCATATTACGTTCGGATGTCCGAGTGGTTGGGCGCGATTGCCGGGTCCAATTAACCCCATAACATACGCTAATTGATGATTTATCCAAACAATTTGGGGAAAAAGAATACTGGTAGGCCCATGGACGCATGTACCATCTTCTCTTAGAACCTTTTCTAAACGAGAGGGGGCTATTATAATGCTAATCTAAATGGAATCATTGTCTAGTCATCATGTCATAATAACAGGAACAGAATGCCTCTTACACGCACGATATGGCTTAAGGGAAAATATATATAGCGCCAAAGGAAATTTCACATTTTAATACCAGAGAAATGATTTATAACACTGATCAGAAAGACGGGAAAATCATGAACAGTGAAACTCTCAGTTTGGCTAAAAACGTGTTTACGCCAAGTTTCTCAATAAATGACAGATTGCACGATACTTTAATGGAAGTATCATGTTTCAACGGGGAAGTTCACTAATTAATAAGCACTTTGTCACCAAGTGTTTTCCAAGAGATTTAGATGACGTATTAACAGCTTCCTCAAAAATTCTACTTTTGTGATGCCTTTCAGTTCTTGAGAAATTGCGTTGGAATAATAATCAGCTCCTATCTGTTGTGAGACCTGCACTCTGCTGAAACTTAAAGGAAAGAAAAAAAAAAGAGAGAAAGATTTGCATCCGATGCAGTGTACGTTAAAAATTACATCTGATTTCGGACTGTTATCCGATTTACTCATTGTACCCAACGTACACAATGTACCATTAACATTTTACAATTTGTTTATTACAATTTACGATCATAATTATGAGACCGCGTAATGACATATGCCTTCTGCCAGATTGTATTGTTCAATATACAAAAAAATGTAAGAAAAAAAAGAGCCTAAGGTTATAACTGATAGTTTGTTGGGGTTTTTTTTCCTTTCACAAAAGAATTTGAAATGTCATCAGTTTGTTCACAATAAGATTTGTTGCTTCAATTTCTTAATAATCGACGGGTCTTATAGAGCTGGTGGGCTATAATTTCCCTTCATGTACCCTTTCCTCCCCCTCTCTCTCTCTCTCTCTCTCTCTCTCTACACACACACACACACACACACACACATATATATATATATGTATATATATATATATATATATATATATATATATAGTATACACCTCTTTATATACCTACTGTTTGGTAGTTTCATTTTGAGTCCATTTTGGTATATATATATATATATATATATATATATATTATGATAGTAGGCCTATATACACCTTTTTATACACCTGCTGTTAGGTATCTTTAAATTTCGGTCTTCTTCCTTGCATTGCTTCCCCCTCCCTCAAGATGCCCCCTCCCCCACCCCTTTCAGAGAACAATTCACAAAATATGCGGATGTAACAAATTTCCGGTGGGTCACCCCGAGCCTTTGGTACACAGTCCGGCATTACTCTCAAGTTGAACTCTATGGCTGGTGTCGGTCAACATTTCCAAACATTTTATCCGTGCTGAAAACCACATTTCATCTACGTGAATATCCTACCATATATCCTATCGAAATCTTGCGTTCCATCCAGGCACGATTTCCAGACATGGAATGGTTCAAATCATGCCAGTTTTGCTTCTCCTGTATATGATCTAGAATTTTGACTCCAAAAAAAACAAATTTTGAGGAAAGAATGCAACACATGTTAAAGAAGAAGTCCAGGCGATTTTCAAGATTTCACTTCATGTAGTACATAAATCGACAGCTCCGTGTTTAGATTTATGGAATACAATGCAGTCCTTGAGCAGAGAAACCAATACTCTGAAAACCCAAAACAAATTACACTGAACAAGATAGCAGCTTCACCATAAGAATGCATGAGAAGGGGCTCACCATTAGAAAGCATGAGATGGATTCTCACATTATTTCAGAAATTAGCAATGTGTTCCATTACAATACCGCCACCTGCGTAGAATATATAATGCATGCTTTCTTCTTTTGTTCTGCTTCCATGCGCTCATGCATTCTTACGGTAAAGCTGCAACGTCACTATCCTCGTTCATTGTGATTTGTTATCCATTTTGAAAACATCCTTATTTCTTATCCCAATCACTTTAAATTCTGAAACTCTGTACCCAGTATAACCATGTAGGTCCATGGTATATCTAATTTATTGTTGTTCCAATGTAAAAGTCTGAAAATCAGCCCGAGTTCCCCTTCAACGTAATTGATCTAATTTTGCCTGACCCATTTAGCTGCATTCCCCCTTTTTTTTGCTTCCCAGTATTTCCTATGACGACAATCAAATTTCTCTAGGAGAAGGAAGATACTCCACATGTTTTCTATGGATGAGTGAAAATTCAGTTATCACCTCGGATATCGAAGATATATGAAGATGGCAAAAGCTAATGCCGCCTCAGGTGGAACTTCACTGAACTCTCGATAGGAGGTGACAATACTAGCACATCTCGACCATGTGACGTGAAGATGTGTTTGCTATCGTTGGCGTTTTTCCCCCATTTTACAGAGGGAACTTCCTCATAAAAATATCCACATATGGTCAGCGTTAGTCTCTGTCGTCAGCGCGTCACACGAAATCGAACGATGGTGATTACGATAGCGCGAGTCGCATCGAGTTTATTGTACCTTCCTTGCTGTAATTTGACACATTTTTTTTTTTTTTTTTTTTTTTTTTTTTTAGGGGCGGGGGGGGGGGGGGGGGCTGAAATTCTACAAGTTTGTTATCAGATGTGCACTTCATGGACCAAGTTCAAGGCCAATACAATTAAAGGACTAAGTCTGTGGGTAACGTTCTGTAGTTTATATGTAATAAAATGGAATGAAATCACGATATGATAATTGCAGATTTGTCGTCCAGTGTAGCGTGATGTATTGCGATAACTTTTCATTAGTATTTGTGTGAGGTCACCAGCTTACCTGAATATTTTTTTAATTATTTCAAGCATTTTGCAGTGTCATAGATATGAACTGTAATGGAGGTTTACTTCAAGAATCTGTAGGAGTAACTAACTTAAAGAGGAAATTCACTCCAAAAACAAATAAACTTCAAAAGAAAGATAAAAATATTCCCTACAGAACCATACAAAATGACAAAATGACAAGAAGAAGTAAGAAAGATATGGCATTTTGAATTTCACATTTTTTTCAAAAAGCACTTTCTTGACCTGTCCTTATGAAATATTCAAATGACCAGGGTGGTGATGTCATGCACCTTCACAATTTTTCATGTATGTTCCATAAACAAAATTTGGAAAAAAAATGTTTATCTTCAGCTAGTAAAAACAAATAAAAGCATGTTCCAATGCTATATCAGAGTGAACATTTGTTCTGTTGTATTTTTGGGTAGTTTTAAAGCAAATTCTGTATTCATACAGCTGAAATCTGAGATTTTAGTCATTGTGAGAGCATGACATCATCACCTTGCTGATTTGAATATTCATAACGACTGGTCAAGAAGTGTTTTCCGAAAAATGTAAAATCTCAAAATGTCATATCTTCCTTATTTCTTATCCGACAGTGTCCGATTTTTGTCATTTTTGTATCATTTTGTAGGGAATATATTTCTCTTTCTTTTAAAGTTTATTCATTTCTGTTGTGGATTTTCCCTTTAAGGCTGACTCCATTTGAAAAATCCTCTTATTTCATATTAACCATAAACTACACAAGCACGCCCGAAGCTGTTTGAGCACAGGGACTTGGTTCATAGCTATGCTATGTGACTTTCTCCCTGAACGCTACCTCCCTTTTTGCTTCCGGGTCAGCTTATTATGATCCATGGTTTGACAGGTGATGACGTCTATAGCCGAACATACCTGATATTGTGTTTTTTGGTCAATTTGCAGACTTATCAGGAAGAAGCTGTTATCGACGACGACAAAGACATTGACCAAAAAAAAAAACACACACACACACAAAAAAAAAAACACTATACACTGTTAGGAAACGCCATAATCCCCTGTGCCAGAACAATCAGGGACACAGGTCCCTCCTCCACTTTAGAGCTAACTTTGTGTCAAGTTATAGAATCATCACATTTTCATTTCTAAGGTCGTCGGATATCAGCTTAAATTAATCTTAAGGCTAAACGAATCATTCGCATTTTTTATTATATGCTATATAAAATGCAATATGATATGACAACAAAAACAAAGTTAAAGGAGTGCGTCTCATTTTTAATACCGTGATGGCCGATTTAGATCACCATTAGTGAATCTTCTCTAACGATCTCGGAATCCGAAATCTGACAATTTTGATTTCCCCCCTATTTTGGGGGGCGTGTAGGGCAGTACGGATCGGGACGTCGTTGAATTAGTATCGGGAAGGGCCTGGTAGGTTGCATCAAGATTCTGCCCATGCAGTGCTGTTTATCGTCTCTTCTCTGTTCCCCTCGCCTGGGTCCGTCTTCTTTAGGTTGCACCCTATGCGGGCCGAGTGATAGACTGAGGATAATAAATATGACAGACGACCTCAACGTCTGATTTGAAATCAGATATCATCTCCGCAAGGATTTTTGCTTGCGGGGCATTTTCGATGCTGTGCTCCTACGTCAGATGATAAATTTAGGCAAATTAATCGCAGCGTTTTTTGCTTTTGTTCTCGCGTCTTCATACTTAAGCCCTCTGGAAAACAGTACTCGATTACTGCCGGAGCCACACTGCATAAATAAAACGAAATAAAGTAAGATAAAATAAAATGAAACAAAGTAAAACAAAATAAGATAAAATAAGATGAAATAAAATAAAATAAAATTAAATAAAAAGAATGAAATAAGATAAGATAAAATAAAATAAAATGAAATAAAAGGAATAAAATTAAATAAAATGAAATAAAATAAATATGAAAGTCCCTTGAAGAAAATTACTGTGGGTTAAAACAACAAAAACAAAAGCAAAACGTGATATCCCATGCAAAAGAAGAAAGAAAAGAGAAAAAAATGTCAGGAAAAAAGTTTAAAGAAATCAATCAATTGACGGGGAAAGTTCAAATGACTGTGTTTACAATATCTACTTGTCGCGTGCAATCGCTCATCCTTTAGTATAAGATGTAGCAAAAACAGAGACAAAACAAAACAAATTAAACTAAAACACACACACACACACACACACACAGTTTTGTCTTTTTTCCTCCACATGCGCGTCGAGCACATTGTGTGATGAAAACAATACAAGTTGAAGGGATTTTTTTATACTTTTAGTTGATATTGTGGATTCAGACTTTAATTTTTTTTGTGATAATTAGAAACCACTTATAAAATACTAAAGGTACTGTTTACCAAAGGGAACGGTGAATCAAAAAATGTTCAAGTTATCACAGTTGATGCATGTCTTTAGGTCAGTTGTATCACAAAACATCCTACCGTAAAAAATTGCAATAAAGCCTAAAATATAAGGAGATATCATTATTTTTCTCCCTAAACCATAGCTTTAGACGGTTTAGTCTTGGCACAGTTTTATCGTAACTATTGTTCTCATTCTTTACATTTAACATTACTTAACATTGATTATACTGATGGGTTTTTGTTTCGTCTGCAAACGGTAAATTATGACTTTAAAGAGCATACAATTCTGAAAGGTATTCAAGATTTATTTGATGAAAATCGGTTTTAAAATGACTGAGATATCGAAAAACAAAGTAAAGCAAACTAGTCCTTACAAAAGGTGGTCCCGCACCTTTCATTTATTCATCACACTATTCATTTATTTATCTGTTCTTTTATCATTTTCGTATCATGTCACTTGAATAGAGGTCATCCACGAGTCATACAGCCCACAAGTCATAACAGTCCATGAGTTCGACACTAGGCAAATAAAGCTCAGGAGTTCAACACTTTAGGTAAAACATCCCACGAATTCGGCAGATGCAATACGGGGCTTAATGTGTCGGTCTCATGGGCCTTGTTTGCTTAGTGTCGAACTCATGGACTGTATGACTCGTGGGCTACACTTTGACTCGTGGGTGTCGGTCACGTAACGTGCACTCTTTGAGTATCTTCCGAAAGTCACGAATCTGTTTATAAAGGTTGCGCGAAAAATAAACATCAAAAGTGTACCATGCCAGGGCCGTTCGCCAATCTTTATGATATCCAAACATTTATGGTCTGCAATGTATCATAATTATATAAAAAGAATAGAAAAGATGATATTATCCTGGTTTATTCAAGTCACCATGCATTTCAATGACTATTACTTTGCGTATGATAACAGTCACTTTAATTTGTTTGTAGTATACGACTTTAAAATGTACAGTTTTTTTTTCATTGTGTTTATAATCATTTTATAATGACATTAAAACTGTGATGTGACGTTGACTCTCTTTCCACATTCATATTACCAGACTTTGAATGTGGAATATGTAGCTAAAATTAGATAAATCCATCAATCACTCAATTATCAGTGTCATGGATGGGTCACGGTCTACGCACAAACCCTGTCGTTAGAGGAGGCTGATGAATTCTGGAGATGATGGCGGGTTCACAGGTCATCCGCCTCCTCCCGCCCTGAGTCATCCCGTTGCCATGGTAACTGCCTAATTCCTTCCTCTAGATTGACAAATATAAACATCGGCAGGGGAATCGAATCTCCGTCGCGCGATTTTAGCAGATGGGGTTCGAGATTACATCGACCCCCTCCAACCCGCATCCCCGAAAAGAAACGTCGGGGTCCCTGGAGGGTCGAGCATCGCAGCCAGAGGTTCAATCTTTCTAATCATTTCCATAATCAGCTAGGAAATGCATTAATAATGTCCTTATTCGTCGAGCCGTATAATGGCACAGTCAAATGTTACACATTAACGTTTCGTGTAGAACTTTCTGATCTGCCTGGATGGCTAAAATAAGAGAAGCCAAGACGGGGGGATAATGTAGGTACTACCCGATTCGGGCAATTAAAGGACAGTCATCAGGGTCTATAGCCACAACAGGGTGTATTAAAAAAAAGGACTACAAAAACTACTCACGTCACTTGTGATAATGAAGTTGATGCACGTGTTACCATAATCACGAGGAATGTGTGCGTGCATTTTATTCTTGTATTACTTCATGGGGCATGCTTCACGGAGTACCCGGATGATACTCCAAACAACAGGAGTCCCGTATTCTGTGTTGTCTAGATAATTTGCCCACTTCCGCGTCTATTGTTTGCCTGTGTTTTGTACAAAATGAATTAAGCAAAGCCCCCTGAAGCGGTGATCATACAATGCTCTAACTATTGCCTAAATCGAATCATTTTATTCAACACATTCAGGTCTTATTAGATTAATTCGATGACAATTTGACGAAATCAAATTGAAAAAAAAAAATGATGAAATTGAATGAAGAGGTAACGAAAAACCCACATCAATTATCATTATTATTTTTATTACATAATCATTTTTATACTCATCATAAATCACATCATCCATCATCATCACTGATATCATTAACTATAGGGAGACTGACAAAAGTAAAAGTTGCACCAAAGTAATGACAGTACTGTAGTAGCAAACCAGCAGTAACAGCTAATGAACAAAAATAAAAGGGGGAAAAAACGTGGAAGGTTGTCCCAGTACATGACGTCACAATACTGTTTTGTAAGGTCACCTATTACTGAGGACCAGAGAACCTGCCTAGCTCTCCGGTCGCGCTAGACAAATGATACATTATCCTCTGTCTAATTGAACGTACTTCCAAATCGCTGACGGGTGATGGCAGTATGACAGAACCCCCCCCCCCCCCCCGAAAAAGAAACACATAAACCAAAAAGTTCATTCAGCACCCCCAAGTTCAATGACCGGAACAGACATGAGGCCCTACCTGGCGGCTACCATCAACTCGCGACACCCTACTTTCACATCACTTTATGAATATAGGTTCCATGATTTACCCCAAATACATGCACGCACCTTTTTGTTTTATTAATTTTATTTAGATTTCATTCAAATCATGATGCAATCACCGTACTGAGAAATTCACGGGGAGTTATAAGTTCGACTTTAAGAAAATAATAGTCCATAAATACAAATCACAAAATGCTTGAAAGAGTACATCATTACGAGTGAAAAAAAAATGCACATACATCCTTTGTTTTCCTGTCATTTCAACTCATAATGTTCCCAAACTACAATATCAGCACGTTGTAACACGGATGATGTGAACGAAGAATCTTGATTTTTGCATACCCCCTTAACACCCCTTCCCCCCTTCCCCACGAACACACATGCACACACACAAACCCCCAAAGAAACTATATTTAATTCTTTATATACATAGGAAGGTGAAGCTGGTACGAATCGTACGAATATCAGGGACCTGCCGAAAAACAGACAAAGGTCATCGACCGACCGAACGGCACTCTTCAGCAATATAATTATTCCCCGGCTCACTCGGGGAAAGAACGGAAGGGACAAAGCAAGAAATAAAACCAAAACATGAAACAAAAGGAAAATGCACGCTTTGTCTGTCTGCTGCCCTCTGTCTCCCCAGGTCACTTGGCCCGTCCTTTCGTCACCCTGTCATGCCTGTCATGGAAGCCACCGAAGAATAGAGACATCCTCTTCCTAGTCATTTTTGTTATTTTTCTTTCGAAGATAATGTCTCATTACGTCTAACCTGCATCCACACAAGGACTCACGCACACAAACACACACACACACACACACAAACACACACACACACACACACACACACACACACACACGCACATATAATCATACACACATGCACATACTACTCCGCACACATAGTATACGCCTTATGTTGACTACGTCCTGCATTCCTATCTGTTTCAAGCGGATGACCTTATTTCATCCACTCTTCCTACATGACAGCTTTCCTTGCACCAGTGTTCCATTTTTTATTCATTAATTGCTCTCTTCCTGCATTGTTAGTCCTTGTTTAATGAATTCCTGAAAACTTTCCAGTGTTATTCACAATATGGCACTTGACTACCCTTGTGCGATGAAGTAAACGATGAAATTTCGCTTTTTTCTTCTTGTCAACCACAAAATAATCGTTAATCTCGTCGAGGTGATTAATTGACTGATCAACACCGCTGTTGAACTGACCGTCTCACTTGCTCTATGAGCGGTATCCGAATGCAATCAATCTCGCGCTTACTGTTGATGCTTTTCTCCACTAATGCCGTTATCTGTTTCCTATCTATGACACATACTTCCATTTGTTGCACCAATCACGAGCCCTCTTCTCCTTGTAACTCATCCAATCTTATTCGACAATAAACGAGTCTTGACTTCCACGAGACACTTAGAAAAAAGTAACCCAGCTTAGAAGTGGAAATCTTGACGCGGAACTGTTCTTTCAACTGTATTACTAATGGCCGCTTTACGGGCCTAATCAATTAATTAACTAATTAACCAATTTAAACCATATACATGTATTTTCAGACCACTTTCTCCACTGATGTTGCTCGTTATTGCGATGCCATACTACTTAAAACAGGCTTTGATAGGAAGATATCGACGAGAAGGAGGGAATGAGAGAGAGAGAGAGAGAGAGAGAGAGAGAGAGAGAGGGGGGGGGGGGGGTTGTAAATGAGACATGCTTATTTTCTAATTCCAAAGAACCTTCCTGCATCATAATCTCCTTAAAAATCATACAAACAGAAATATGAGATAACTATGCTTTTAGCCCCCAAATCCTGAATACCGAATTTTGTCATGCTCACTATGACCTGACAGCATGGTCCTTTTCAATCTCTTCTCGGATTCGTCAGTTAACCAGCAGTATTAGTTTGTGATATCTTATATATTCTGTCATTATTATCTTATCAATACAAATCAAAGTACTAAAGCGTTGCCGTTTGTCAAATCAAATAAAAAATTATTGATTATCAAGTAATTGATTATTAATTATTTCAAAAAAATCGAAAAAAGTAAAAACAACAAATAAAAGGTTTGTGTGTTAGAGTGTGTGTCTGTGTGTGAGAGAGATAGAGATAAAAAGAGAGAGGGAAGGGGAGAGAGGGGGATGGGGTAGGAGTGAGATTGAGCAGTTGGATATAGGAAAAATAAGTATCTTTGCTTATGATTATAATTCCGTCTCAAAACAAAAACATTAATTATGCAGTTTTCGAGATACCGTAACGTCGATATCATGCTGTCATGATTGAAAAAATAACCAAGACAATTATCTTTTTATGAAAAATGGAACATACTCTTTGAATCTACAGGTCCTGCTATGCGCAATACTGAATAAAGATCTTTGTTTTTGCATACTGATCGCATTTCTAAATGATTTAAAACATGTGCACCACACCAAAAAGCGTGAAAAATTCTGAAGGTCGCAAAGTAATGATGCATATATTCGACGCCTGTCCGTTTGGATAGGAAAGCACACACTTTGAGTGATATAAACGGGAAAACGAATTGGACAAGTCGTTACCGTTATACGTGATGTTGAGATATGTAAACCAGGGTGTTTGAAGGAGGCCCCATCTTGACGATTATAATCATAAAATTATGATACGTGCCTTTCATAATACATAAATGATTCTCTACTTGCACTCAGACACCTTAACAAGGACGGTAAATGATACGACTGTAAGTGAAATAAACCAAGAAAATTTAAAGAAAAGAGCTGACGGAAGTTAGAGCATGAAGAACTAGTTTAAATTCTTTTTTTTTTTGTTGAGGTGAATCTACTCAACTCACACTATGGGGATGGCACTAGATGGAATGCAGTGAGGGTTTCATATCTGCGGTTTTCCCTGTTTTCATCAAAGAAAAAAGGTACTGCGTATTGAGGAAATAAATCAGTGAGCGATACAATCTTATTGATGCTTCTAGGCGAGAAAATCCATATACGTCATAAAGCCATAACTTCATCAGAAGTAATTTGCATTTCAAAAATAAAGACATGTATGATGGCTATGAAATATCACCGCTACATCTTAAAGTAGCTGCGTCATCACAGAAAAATAACGTGGTTCATGGGCGAAAGTTCGAATAAAGGGATACGCATCGACTATACGGCTAATGATTAGGCGAAGACCTGGACACGGCTAATTCTGTTTTGGGTCCGAGAGATGGCAATTAGACAATTTCCACGTAGACGTCCAGAAATTACCAAAGTCCGATGCCTTAATGAAAATTGGCATGTAATTAGTCGCGTCTTTTTTTTTCTTTTCTTTTTTAACAAGACCTTTTCCCCTTCGCCATCAGAACGTTTTCTGTACTTGTCGTAAATGAAATAAAGTCCAAGCAAGATTCGTACACAAGTGGTACTCTCCTAGCTGGCACGATACCACACAAGCATAATACATTCGGTGCACTTATCAATGTTATTCTTACCTCTAAGAAAATATTAACACATGTAGTTGCATTCATAACTTGATGCTATAAATGCTGCAATATTCACCTTTAAATCCGCATGTCGCGAAGAGACCACACCGATGTAAACAACAGTTGTATGATATTAAGAAGCTTGCGTCACTGATAGGATTTTTGCTTTGATTCGAATTTCTTGACATGACTTAACTTTCTTGACATGATAATGTGTCTTGATACAAATAAAAATGATTGATCTGCCACAAAGTAAATCCAATCAATCAGATAAGTCACTACACTCTGTCTGTTATTCCATTTCCTTCGCTACATATAAAAATGAAAAAAGAAAAGAAAATGCAACAACAACAACAACAAACTAAGACCTCGAATCGTGAAAAGCGCCCTCTCCGTTGTAGAAAGACTCGACTGTGCCTGGCGAGATACTCCGCATTATCAGCTGATTAGAGTATTTTGTAGAGCAGACAATGTGATGCACCAAAATAATAGATACATGTTCACGTTGTTTGTGCCACGGTTTTCTTTTTTTTTCATAGAAAGTGAAAGCATGAACATTACAAGATGATAATCGCCTCAGATTAACAATGTATAGTTCTGCTGCCACTCAAGAAGACCTACACAATAAACAACAAATTAAGGAGCTTTTCCTGCTTAAAACAAAACAAAACAAAACATTACAATACAATATGAAACTCTGTGTATGCCTCTTATCAGCAAATACTGAGAAAACCTTGATACTCCGCAAATGAATTTTATCTGACTTTCTCTCTTTGCCAAGTGTGCGAGTGTCTCATCTGGTGTTCAAGTACGACCGCCAAAAGGCAAGGGAAATACATAATTATACGTAATAATGATGTTCACAAAAGTCTCCTGATAACATTCGAGAGGAATTAAAAAAAAAAACAAACCTTCTACCTTCTCAGACGGTTGAGCATTCTAAAAGACTTTATGAAAAAGTCTTCAAAGACTTTCAAGTCTTTAAAGATTTTATGAAATCAATGTGACAGGTACTTTTCTTCTTCTTCTTTTTCTTCGTGATCATGATAATCTTTTTTTCTTCTCTGTTTCCTAAATTCTTTCTCTAATTTCATTTATGTTTTCCTGAAAATGTCCTCATTTTATTCTTCTTTCCCTACACCGATGTGTTGGCACACCGATGTGTTGGCTCAGTGAGTAGAGCGGCTGCCCTCACAATCGGGAGGTCGTGGGTTCAAACCTCGGCCGCGTCATACCAAAAGACGTTAAAAGATGGGAGTTGCTGCTACCTTGTTTGCCGTTCAACAGTTGAAAAGGTTAGAGCAACGTCGATCTGGCGCTGCTCAGTGGCTGCCGGGTCCACGATCAATTGGGCAAAATGAATTTCCATTCTTGGACAATAAAATTTGGAGTTTATATCTAAAACAATTATTATTATTCTTTCTGGTTTAATCTTGATTCTTGGCTTATTTTTTTTTTTCACTCTGCCGTGTTCTGCTACATGTAAAGGCACTCTTTCCCAGGGAGGTCGAAAAAAAGTCTTCCTGATCCTTGCTTGTACCGAGACTGATCACCAAAATGTAGAAAGCAAATGATCGAGTTTGTCACTCGTTATGTTCGGGTCGGCATACCCGCTCTGGGACCACCCGCGTGGAGCAGTCTGCGTCATCGTTCTATAGTAGCCTATATAATATGTACGGAGTACACCAGGGGTGAGGTTTCTTCTTATCATGAATATGCGATGCGCTGCGTTTTAGGGATCTAAATTAGATTCATAAACCTGGATAGCCCATATCAGCGATATGACAGATATAAATATCGTCAATATTCACCTTATAACCTCCCCTCGCTTGTCTGTGTGCACGTATATATGTTTCTTTGCTTGGATGTCCTTAGATTTTAAGTAAAACAACATTGTGACATATAGTGGCTACTTCGGGTTTGTCGCGTGTCTGGCCACCTCAAGTGTCCGAAAAATGCAGTCGTAACAAAACACGAGCCTTTCACGTAATTTGCAAGGAGATAAGAATTATCATTCTAAAGAGAAGTTCGAGCAATTATTGTTAAACTGGACATTAAACAATGTGTGAAAGTGGGAAAAATACTGACCACGTACCTGACGCAATCAGTCTTAAAGGAACGATACAGTTTCGGTTGAGATGGCGCTTCAGGTTTCCAACCTGTTTTGTTTTTATGATGAAAACCTCTAATGAAATATGAAAGAGCATATAATTCTTAGAGGAATTGAAAGTTTATTTACCAAAATTGGTTTTGAACTGGTTGAGATATCCAAAATCAAGCAATCCTGATAAAAGGTGGCATATGCCTTTTATTAGGATCGTTTTTTTTTACTTTGTTTTTGGATATCTCAACCATTTCAAAACTAATCTTCATCAAATAAACTTTGAATTCCTCTTCGAATTGTATATTCTTTAACATTTCATAAGGTAGTTTTTGATATCTCTCAAAAAGTTAAAAGTTGAATCTTCACCTCAACCAAAAGTATACCATACATCCCTTCAACTCATTCCTATGTAAAATTAGGATTTAATGGGACTCTACACATACATAGTATTGTCCGTCGGATGTTATCTGTGTATTTTTTTATGTTAAGGAAAATATTAATCTGTAAGTTATTTTAATTCGTGTGATTATTTTTAAATTATTATTATTATTATTATTATTATTATTATTATTACTATTGTTATTATTATTATTATCATTATCATTATCATCATCATCATCATCATCATTACTCATTATTAATCATGAACTAATAATGTTATCTATGCATTCATACTGAATTTTCCTGGGCTTTGCTCAAGCGTTGAATGTTAACTGCGTGCAGAAACCCCTCTTCAAAAGCTGGCATGCTGCCCTCTTCGTCGGAAAAAAAAAGACAACTGATTTCAATTGTCGGCCAAAGGGAAAACTTTTGAAAGCAAAGCAAAAAATAACATTCAGTTCTTCAAAGTTGAAACTGGATTCTGTATGACGCAATATATGTAATGTAAAAGCATTGTAAGTATAAATGATAGACAAAGAGACAAGAAAAAGTTATGGCACTGTGTATTGCGTCTGAAGACAGTCAATATTAGCTGTCTTTTTGTCTCGTCACTTTCTATTTAGATATCACTGGCAGAGAGGGAGGGAAAGAGAGTGAAAATTGATATTCAGATTCAGATTCAGATTCAGATTCATTCATTGTCCATTTAGGAAATTTTTGTTGGCATAATGTAGGATTATCTACATACATACATAAATACATACATACATACATACATACATACATACATACATACATACATTCATAACTACATATTCATGTAGGCCCTACATATACACATATAAATAAATGCAATTTTTGATATATACACAATAAAGCATGATTTATACTCACAATACAGTAAGCACATACATTATTACCAATCTATAATATTGCGCAAGTCATCGTTACTCTAACCTACACTTTTCTTTATTTTTGTCCATTTTTTTTCAGTAAAAGATTCATTCATAATGGTCCTTCATCCTTGACACTTTAGCTCTGTCAACATAACTGTCCTCATCATTTTGGCGGACAAATGAGTAAACTGCATCTGCTCCTTTTTCATTGGTTGGAGTGTTCTCTGGACCGGGATAGTCATCATGTTTATCATCAACTCCCATTTATAATGATACGCAAGTCAGCGACGGGTATGCAGGTGGACACGAACGTGATGAAGTAAAGATTTGCGTATCACATTTGCAATGTCCTATGACTGCACAGTAGTTCATAATGAACTATTTGAACGATATGGATAGTATTGCTTACACATGCATTTTATACTGGCAATATACCCTGCAAAGATTTACCTCCGATCTCCGTGCTGAGTTAAATTCATTCCCAATCAAGTGCTGCCCTTTAGGAAATGATATTTCGCGACAACTGGAGATATCAGTGGAGCGATGGCTCTTTCAACACTTTCCGGTATTTTCAAATAGCGTGGGGGCCGCTCAAAGTGGCAACCTTTTCGTGTGATAGATAGTTCAAACCCAGCTCGCGTTCAGATGCTGTTTGCAGTTTTTGGTCAACAATCGCATTGCAAAGTAATCTCGCCAAAGCGGAAGTCTCTAATCGGGAACTGTTAATCAAAACAAGGTTATCATTTCATGCTTATTGTAATTTTTGATGATGTGATACTACTCATCGGTATCAAAATCACTGCGGTGCCTCAGTACACTGGCAGGTGGATATAAGGGTGCTTAGAACAGAACTAGGGCCACCGTAGAAAAGCCAGATTGAAGAGTTAATATCTCCCGTTTATGATATGTCCACTCCGTAAGTCAATTTGACTTTTAATAAACAGACCAGAATCAAACAGAGGATAAAAGAATGATGATTGTCATGTAATCTCTGAGGGAAAAATGCCATTGAATTTGATATTTGAAAATTCAAAAATGTCTAAATACTTATTATGGATTTACTTTACCTTATTAACTTTAACAGATCTTCAATAATTCTCCCATTTGCTTCCCTGACATTTGCTCCTGCGACAATTGCTCCAATGAAATGTCAGTATACGCTAAGCCAAACGTAAAGCCTATACCCACAAACATAACCCTAGACCTAATCCTAATCCTCACATCAAACTAAACCTAAAATGCTATCACAAACTCTAACCCTATAAGTCTCTGGAGAAAATAAGACCGGAGCAATTGTCGCTTGAGCAAATGTTGTATTATCCTCCACACAACTCTTCCAGCCCACTCGAAAATTGTCCGTTTTCAGTTCGTCAAGAAGAATCGTGATAAATAAAACCCTCTCCTGTGTATACTAGAATTTTGATCATGATTATTTTCACATCTGTGATTATGTCTGGGAGTGATCTGCCATAATATAACGATGAAGACAACACTTTGAAAACTCAACGCTGTCACGTGACGTCCATCCTCCTGCTATCTAAGGCAGTAATTTTCAAAACATTTCTGCTTTTCATTTTTCTTTAATAATCATTAACAACTTCTGAAGAGTTGCCAGGGCAAACTGGATTGTATAAGTGACTGTAGAAACGAAGCACGCAAATCCGAGCCTGGGCAAAGGCCGGTTGTAATGCAATTTCCTCCAACATAGTAAATCACGTGTTTTGCTCGAAAACTGTCGGCAGTCCCTATCTTCAAAAGACATATTTCACATCACGTTATGATTTATGATATACCTTCTCTCCCTTTGTTTTCTTTACTTCATCTGTTCAGAATAAAAGCCAGATATATCTGTGAGTTATGTGTCCATAACTTAAAAAAAAAATCAAGTTATTGTTCCAAGGACCTCGGATAGCTGTTTTCTGTTATCTTATCCACCATGCAAAAGCAACAAAAAGAGTTTATTTTACCCTCCTACTCACAAACAATATGAAGGGAAGAAGACAAAGGACGTGCGGACATATCTAATCATGGCATCGGCGCCTCTTGCTATTGTAATGTATAATCTAATAAAAACAGCTTATTTTGAAGCGAGGGTTTTCTACGGAGCCTGTGTTTCGCGTTGCCACTTGTTGTAAACTTAATTCAATGCTCTGCGTAGAAGTCAACAGCTGCAGTTGTCGTAGTTGTCGACAATAAACATGAGTTATTGGAAATAAATTTTCATTTGAATTGAAAAAAAAAAATGTATATCATAATAAAGTCGCAACGGGCTCTACGCCAGAATCTGGTTAAACGGAATATCATACCCGCCCTTATCCGACGGGTCATGGGCCTAATGATGATGATGATTTCGGACTTTTGAGGGAACACAGAGAAACAAGAGCAAGAGTGAGAATGAAGGGGGAGGTATTGAGGGGATGAGAAAAAAGAAAGAAAGAAGAGGATAAGGGAAAATGAGGGGGGGGGGGAACAGAAGGATGGAGAGCGGGAAAGCAGTAGCACTTTATGACTCACGACTTAAACTCTGATTCGGTCTTAAAAAAGAGTTAATATCCAAAAGCTCTGCTTCTGGTTCCTTCATCTCCGGGCTTCCTTGCTGCACTTCTTCTTCTCACGGCGTAAGAGCTTAAGGATCAGCGGAGAAGGTCTCTGCAGCTGAGAATCCAGGTCAAGCTCTAGACTAGCTCCATAACTCCCTCTCAGTCTCTGCGAAGACTCGAAGATGCTGCTGCACTTTCACAGTGACACGATCGTTGTAAAACGAGCAAAAAACGATCCAATCAACACCCACTGCATAGATATCCAGCGCTTCTTCAATTATTGAATATCATGATACCACTTCACGTTCAAACGTCGATCGAATCAAATGATGCATTATGTAAAATAATGCATTGTATAAAATTCTGTTATATATTGTACTGAAAATGGAATGCAGATGTGACTGAACTGAACTCAACTGAACAGAACAGAACGACAGAGGTTCCACCACAGACTACATATGTAGGAAAAGGAAAGAAAGTTATGCAAAGTATACAAGTTTTACGTTTATTGCGTTTATAGTATAATGTTCTCGAATATTCTCATCACATGACATTATCACTTCGCAGCCCCTGTATTAGAACGTACAGGGGAAAATGTTATAAAATAATTGTGATTTTGATCGATAGTCTGGTACTACAGTAATTAGAAATACAACTTCTCATCCTTAAAAGTCATAATTATTTGATTATTGCAACCCTCAAATAATCTGACGCAAAGGATTTCCTACTTGTTCATTTCATCAACCAAATTTATTTTTACCATTGATTTATAGAAGGTCGACGGCAGACTTATGAAACGATGACGTCACCACATCTCGTACACTTCATACTACATGCGGTTGCAAACAATGTCTCTTTTAATCATAAAAACAATCTGATATGTGAAAGCTACTTGGTATACTTCCCTTATTTTGCTTCCCTAGTTTAATCCTTAATTTTGTTTATTACGTCCCGCCGAAAATACAGTAGACTTTAATTCAACTTGGGAAGTGATTTTGCTTTCGTTTTTTTTTTTTCATAGAAATGATAGATACATTTAAGATTGTTCATGATATAAGAATGCACTTTGTAAGGACCTTGCACAAAGGAGCACAGTGAATCTGAAAGCTGCAGTGCGAACCCACAAGATAATCTTTCTACTGATAGATCCCTATACTTGAAAGAACACAGTTACCCACAGTGTGTTCACAGTGTGGTACATAGTCGACTATGTGAAAACGCTAGAATTTTAAACAGTGTTGAGATGATTTCACACTGTGGTTTGGTTTCCACAGAGTGTGCACATGATAATGTTCTCTGTCAAACTGTGAATTGATGATTCACAATGTGGTCACACTGTTAAAACGCTCGAATTAAACAGTGTGAAGAGATTTCACACTGTGTTTCTCACACTGTGGGACACTGTGTTCTTTCTAGCAGGGATATCCTTACCAAGTAACCTCCGCAAGAGAGTAAAGACCTTGAGAAGAGCCCATATACACTGCACAGGAACAGTGGACATGGTGGAAGCAGAATTCATTCCAGTTATTCCAGACAGAGAAAATAGTCGCAAATTTTCTCGCCCACTTTTGTCTGAGTGCTAACTAACCGTACCCATTGCGTGTTTTGTGTCTGCTTTCTGTTGGTGGCAATATTACGACAAGTACTGCATACATGTTGTTTTATTTACAGAGCAGGGTCCCACACGTGCGTGGAGGCGTTTCTTGAATCTGTCGATAAGTTTCTCCTCCGTGACTTCCCCTGTGTAGGTCTAGCGAGACGTGTATAAATATGCTGGCTCTGATCTCTTCGATATCTTCTCGATAGAGTTAAACGAACCGAATCGAGTTTGTGTATTTAATGTCCCAGGCGACCTCCTACATAGGCGTGGACGTTTCGAACCGACTTTCAAAAAAAGAAAAAAAAAGAGAAAATACATGTAAACAAAAAGCAAAGAAATATAATATGACACTTGAATATATCAAGTAGAGATGACATGAAATATGCAGCAACCTGCGAATGGATGGACATATCCTTATAAGGGGTCAATTTAACGCAATTGCTGATTCGTATGTGAAACAAGATACACAGTAATTGGAGGGCCACCATTTTTACGTCATAAGAATGGTTTTCTACATATTGCACGCTAGGTTATGACAAGTGGTTTAGTGGAGATCTTCACTGGATTATTTCTCCTTTTTCTTTCATTTTTTCTTCTTCTCCTTCTTTTTTAAGAAAGCATATGATGTGTTGAGCTAATGACTCACTCTCTCGATGAAGCGCTGCGATGTTATGAATCTACTTGCTCTTTAGGGTCTAGTTTGGTGTCGAGTGCTGTTCAAATGGGGAATGGCTCAACTCCTGCCAAACACGGGTAGCAACTCATAGTTGCTCCTGTAGTGTCTCCGTGACCATTTCGAACACACTGCGATAGTCTAAAGTCATAGTCTAAAATGTTCTACAGGAAGCAAAACATAAACAGGTATGGACTCCCGACTTGCCATCCGGTAGCACCAATCTCGCAAACCTTTAGCAACGCCAAGCAAAGAGACACGTATATCATGAATGTCCTAATTTCGTAGCCTCACGTTGTCCTGTATTGCCTAATACATGCACTCACCTCAAGGTAATGTCGGTCTTATATACAGTTAGAATTAGAATTGTGATGGCGAAACTGATTACATGGACGTTAATACTTCTAATCAAGAAGTCATCCGTAACAGATCTTCGTCGACCTACCGCTCCCTGAGCTGAAGTAGATCTTCTCTACGTTATGCTCGGATGTATTCGGTTGTCACGCTGTCAATTGACACCACGAGAAATAGAGATTACAAATCGAATGCTGGGGCTGGAAAGGCGGAGCCATCACTTTAAAGGGTTGGTATAATATTGGTTGAGGTGAGAATTCAGCTTTTAACTTCTTGCGAGATATTCAGAAACCACTTCATAAAATGTTGAAAAGCTTGTAATTCTAAGAGGAATTTTGGAGTGGCTGAGATATCCAAAAACAAAGTAAAATAAAGCGATCCTAATAAAAGATGGTCCCACTTTTATCAGGATTACTTTGATATGGCTATTTCAGCTATTTCAAAACGAATTTTCATCAAATAAACTTTGAATTCCTCTTAGAATCATATGCCCTTTCACATTTCATAAGAAGTTTCTCATTATCTGAAATTAAAAAAATAGCATAAAAAAACAAACACACACACACACTTTGGAAACCTCTTGTCAAATCTCAACCGAAACTGTACTATCACTTTAGGAAAGTCTCACCATCTCATAGATCGAGTTCAATATGAGTTGAAACATGAACGGGAAACATGTCTTTTTGCGACCATTCTGTGAGCAGTGGGGGTATAACACACACAACTCTTGATTTTTAAGACACGGGATCTTGATTTTGAATCCTATTCGTAACTTGCATCCTTGGGCAAGATGTGTTTGTATTTAATGTCGAAATGCCAAATGATAATAAGCTATAATAAGATGATGATGATGATGATAATGTAATAGTATTAGTATAAGTAGAAGTAGTAGTAATACTACTTCTACTAATAGTAATGGTAATAGTAATAATAATAGTAATAGTAATTATGATAATAATAGTAGTAATAATGATAATAATACGAACAATGATATAACAATAACAAATAATAATTGCCATTATCATTATTACTGGGATTATTATTAGTAGCATATACCAAACGACTGGGATCTCCAGACTTCGCGGTATAGTGTCTCTCGTGGGAGGTCGGTGTTTGAATTTGACACAGGATATTCAGAGTGCAAGTAACCATCTTCATATGAAATATGACGGAAATTGAGCTAAGTTGCAAGCGATCTCTGGAAACGTATGGTATCGGTGAAGAAGCCATTTGCAAGTCATCTCCCCGGTCCTTGAAAGAATTAAGTTCGTGGCAACTTGTGACGGCAACTGAAGAGCTTATCAAAAACTCAAATATACTCAGTATAGGCCTAAATCTGGGAATGAAAATATTCTAGCATTCATGCAACAATGATAAAAATAGGTATATATATTTTTTTTTTCTACGTGGATATTTTCTTTCCCAGAACCTTCAAAGCACAATGTAAATCCTGATTTGAAATTAGAATTTCGAACTTGGACATATCGAGTTTCGAGATTGAGAAATTTATAAACATGTATTCCATGAACGACGATATCTATCACATGTATATAGGGGCCTGATGATGCAAAATACTATAGTGTATGGAGTCAAAATCCCAAGGCCTCTGATCAATTTCTTATTTGTTTGCAAGCAAACTATACGGCGATTAATTTCATGTCTTAATGACAACCAGAGAGAAAGACAAAAAAAAAAAATCGCGCTGAGAGACAACTGGTTGCTTTACGATTTTATGCAATGACGGCTTTGCACTTAATCGTGCAGAGTTACTGTTAAAAAAAAGAACCCTGAACAGAGTTGAACAATTTTTTGTTGGTTTCTCGATATTAATTGAACTTTCCCGTTTCTTAATCTCATCTTTTCATCCTGCTGTCCTGAGCGTTTGATTGAATGGAAGTTGCTTCGTAGATTGAAAGTATTCTTATTTTTTTTATCATTATCATTATAAATCATAAAAAATTACTATTATTATCTTTATTATTACTATTAACATCATCATTATTCTTAATCTTATTCTTATTATTATTATTGCTATTATTTTTTTATTATCAACATCATCATCATTATCATCATTATCATCGTTATTGTTTCTTTTAAGATTGGAAATACCAACGAATGTGTGAGTTGTTTGGCGAAATTACGCCTTGCCGAATTTACCACTGCGATATCACTGAAATTCAAACTTCTGAAATAAAATACTGAGTTTTGTCTGACTTTAATGCGACTTTCCCTTTTCTGTTTGACAATTTTTGCATAATTCACCAAAACTACGTACATAGCGTTGGTGTTTAATTGATACAGGAGATTATGAGCCAATATATCATCCCAGTACTTGTGCATATATAAAACTTTCAAAGAATTCATGTATGACATAATCATATCTACCCATTATATTTCTCTCTCTCTCCCCTCTCTCTCCCCCCTCTCTCTCTCCCTCTCTCTCCCCTCTGTCTCTATCCTCACTCCTCCCTCCGTCAGTACATAGATAAATAAACAGACAGAAAGATAGATAAATAAATGAATAAATTCAAGAGGAAAATTGTCTTCGAGTATGGAATCAGTTTTGATTAGAAAGGGAATGTTTATGGAAAATTATATCCCAGGCTGGGCTAGCGCGGGTTAAGAAGGGAGGTGTGGAAATACGAATAAAACAGAAAGAAACCACTGCTATGGAAATAATACTGTCAGATGGATGTAATACATTGGGTGGCTCTGGGGAGGGACGAGAATACGACAGAACCCGATGTACACTGGTAAAAGAGAAAGTTATAGGGAGGATGGGGGATGGGGTGAAGAGAAGATCTGTACCCCACCCCTCTCTGTCAAGCTTTCAATCTCTCTCCTTTACCCCCACCCCAACCCCCCTCTCCTTACTTCGAACTCTATATGACAGGTTCCAACAACAAGGATCGGTCTAATTGGGCAATAATATCAATAGAGGAGGACGGTTGAGAGGGGGTAGGACCCACTAATTGCCCTCTTTCAGGATGGTAATAATTCGCTAATCATTGGGAAGTGATCCTTCCCGAAAGTATAAAGCTCGCTCCAACCAGTACTGTGCGACTGGCCAGTACTGTATACGTTTACCTGTATACCTGGCTGTGCTGCGTGTCGATTTCGAGTCGAATCGCACAGATCCCACCTCACATACCCCTAGACTGTATACTTGCTCTGCCGATGGGAAGCTGTGGGTAGAAATCGGATCGAAATCGGATCGAAGTCTGAATGATGATCAGGACTCCGCGAGACAACTGGGACAACCAGAAAATAGGTACTGCAACGGTGACTCATAATCAGCGAAAATTGTTTTCTTTTCTCAGAAGTTTGCATTTTCACGTTATACCAGCTGACTTAAACTTGACACTGTAGCGAATGTTTCATACTGATTTTAGAGTAGGATTTATTCATTGAAATAGGTTTGATATTGATGCTCCTAGTGTGTTTAACCGTTTGTGTGCTTAGAGTTCCGAGTGACACAAAAGCCTTATAGTTGGTCCTGGCACAGGAAGGGTCAGACCTGTCTTCAGGTGCAAATCCACAGCTCGTCCCCGGCTTTAATGGAGATTGTAAAGTCGAAGAAAAAAAATGGAATGGCAGACGAATTCATCAAAATCAGACCTGAGATGGTGAAACTACGAAATTGCAAATTATTTCCCCAAATAGAGGACTGGCTATTAGTACAAGACGAACATGCCTATTAATTTATTCATGACGGGGAGGGGGGGGGGCGGGGGGGGGGGGGGGGGGGAGGTAATCAACATATTCACATCCGTACGCACACTCACTCACTGTTGCTATATTAAGCAAAACAATGGACAACCAAATGAACCTGTCTAATACATTATATAGGGAATAATATAATTTTGCTAGGTTTGCTGGTATGATAGACAGCTGTTTTGCTAAATTTCGAGTCAGTGTTTGATTTTTCCCCTTTTTGTACCTCATTTTTATTTTTATGATAAAGTGAGATTATTTTTAACCCTCTCAATTAGAAATAACCAGTTATGGAAAAATTACTTAAATGTAACAATTAGAACCAAGTTAAAACATCATGAAACGTTGCAATTTATGGTATCACCTCTGTATGATACGATCTACTGTATAGAATGATATCTGCGAAGTGAGCATGCGCGTGAAGTTTTTGTTTTCTCTGTGTACCTATCACATGTTTACCTACGCAAAAAGAAACCGGCTGCAAACTCAGAAATAGGTGAATGTGGTAATAATCTTTTGAAAAGAAAATGATACCTACAGCTGGTATGATTTTGTACTCAGTATTTAAAATAATGCTGAGTTTACAAAATAATCGAAAATCGCTTACTTTGATAAAACCTTTTCAAGGTGAAATAGGCAAAGTGAGTGCTGCAACTCCATTCTCCTTTCAAAGCATGACTTGCTGCAGTTTGGTTGTTCGTAATATTTAACCTTGAACGACACGTTGAAGTCAATACATACATCCTTAAAGACAGTATCTGCTATCACACTATAATCCAAAGCATCACAATTCTGCCATCTTGGGCCTGTCAGTCATGTGTCAATCAAGCAGTGAGGCGTACAAAAGACATGGCAGTACTTGGTGACGACAATCAACTGCAAAGTCATCCAGGAGATGTCCTTGGGAGATCCCCCTAGTGCTTCTCCGCTGGTCGCCACGCCTGAGTCACCGGCTCCCCGGCACGCACCCACTGAATTTGAGCTCCTCTGCCGTTGAGTGTCAAGGTCATCTCATCTGGCGATATTTATTATTATGTAGGCCTATACACCATTGACACGTTGCAGTGCATTCTTTTTATCTCTGCCTCACTTATTAATCACGCGCAACTTCCTAAGCTAAAAGAGTGATTATTGTCACGAAAATCATATCCAACGAGGAACATACAGAAAAATAGCATATTTTTATTATGATGGGGGTGACACGACGTTTGCTCCTGTGACAATCGCTCAGGTCTTATTTTCTCCCGAGGGCTTAGGGTAATAGGCTTAGGGTTGAGGTTAGGGTTCTGATATAAGGTTTAGTTTGGTGTGAGGATTAGGATTAGGGTTAGGGTTGTCTGGTTATGTTTGTGGGTAGGTTTTTTTTTTGTCTGGCTTAGCGTACAGATATTTCATGGGAGCAATACCTATAATCGTCGAAGGAGCAAATGTCATGGAACCGGTAAGATGCAATTATCGCAAGTTTGAAGAAGGATCTAAGTGAAATCAGAACGAAAACAAAAACAAAACAGACAGGATCGAATGCCTCACGAGTGCATAGCGAAATACAAAGACTTACCCAAGGGTGATCTTTATCGATTGGAGTGGTTGATATCAAGAGGATAGAGTCTTGATGAGAATAGAACTTGCACCACCGGCTAACTGTGTTTTAGTCTTAGAAACTGGATGAGTTCCAAAAGGAAGAAGAGGAAAAACAGAAGGAGAAGGGGGACAAGAAAATAGGAGTTTTAAATATAGTGTGCCATTGTGTAACAAAACACTCGACATGAAGATGAACGTCAAAAATCCTTACGTAAAAACTATCATCATTGCTATTTTTTTTCTCTCTTTTTTTGAAGAAGGCAGAAATGTTTCACAGTCAGTAGAATTTGGTTAAAGTTCACGAACGATTCTCTTTTCCCTTTATACAAATGCGCCACGAGTCGCAACTCATGCTTATGTTGACTGGATGAAAATGTGCGTGACCTGATCAAAACACAAGTACATTGCCCGTGACATGACAAATGAGAAAATTTTGCCCTCTCGCGCTGTCACTCTTATTTTTTTTTTATCATTATTAGTTCTCAAACTTCGCATTTGATTGATCTACTGAGTGTGCGTGTTGCTGGCATCCGTAGCAAATCAAAGCGGCTTTAAAGAAATACAAGGTGGGAAAATGTGTCACTCATGAGCACACACCTGATTCGATTGATTCATGGTCTATCATGCTTTAGCACTTTTGGCGTCCTCCGACGCTCCCACACGCTCACCACGTGCAGACCCTGAAACGACCCGTTGGCCCCCTCACGTCTGAGAGATGAAAGAAATAATTTGAGTTCCATCGCTTTCATATCTTAAGTAGCTCTGCTCTGAAGTACACTTTCATTCTCGAGATTAAACATCTTGTTTGTTTGTGTGTCCCCCTTTTTTTGTCGTTAGATATTACGTAAATCTATCCGTATCTCTTTTAAGTCCGGTAGATCTTCTGTCAGGATTTTGCTGCGAATTAAGCATGCTTTTCTTTTTCTTTACAACTCAGTCATGCTTGCTTGTTTGGTTAATATGGAATTATATTGTATGTACGTAATATATTTTCTTATTTACATGAAATTGTTGTTGCATAGTGTGTACTTGTTTAACCAGTATGAAATATAAACAAACTAAACCTTAACTGAAACTAAGTGTCTTTTTTTCCTTTTGATGTGTTTCCTCTTTATGTGCGGAGGACGGGATGCGTTTCATTTGCGCCTCTGAGGTTGATTTCTCCCTGGCTTGTTTGGTCCTAATCGGAGAGCACATGCACTCGATGGGTGATGTTATCGTGCGATCTTGCGACTGAAGGCATACGACTGAATTAATCGCATTAATACCATTCGCAGACAAACAATTGACCTTTTCATTGAGTAGTCTTGCTTACCACACTCAGTGCCCATGTTTAATCGATTAAATCGAGAAATCAACTGAAGCTTTTTTAACACTCGCAAACACAACTGACGCTAAATCGTTTGCATGTTTCCAGTGTTGTGCGCATTGACATGCTTGCATTTATAAAATGCCGTCATTTTTTTTTTCATTATTCCCATCACTAATGTTAGATCATGTCATTTCGCACCTAACCATTTGGTTTATCATGCACACCCTTTTCAAAGAAACCAACACTTTTTTTTTTGCTATTTTTTAGTTTTGAACGATTAGGTATGATAATCACTCGATATAGTGGATAATTATGACGTTGTAGCGCCTGCCCGTCGCAGCTCATCCCTTTATCCGCCAGTAGAATTACCGACGTGAACCGCGCTCAAGGACTGTTCAAGTACTTGTATTCCTTCAGCGGAGTGCGGAGCATGAGACTACAGATGGCCTCGTTTTCTCACCTTCTTATTTGGATGGAAGTGGCGATCAATTGTCGATATGACGCGAAGGCGTGTAGTGATCAGCATCCGACCGGCCAATGTCATAGCAAACGAGCCGTGCGCGCTGGAGGAAACCGGCGCGGAGGCTCGGGGGTTCCGGGAACGCCGCTTGCTTGACACATTCGGGGAGCAGGAGGATGTTCAGGAACCGAAAATACTCGGCGATGATAACATAACCATTAATGCACAGGAGAGTGAGAAGTGGTCGAAAGGCTGGAAGATAAAGAAAGAGAGAGAGAGAGAGAGAGAGAGAGAGACAGACGGACTGACAGACAGACAGACAGACAGACAGAGAAAGAGAGAGAGAGAGAGAGAAGGAGAGAGAGAGAGAGAGAGGGAGAGATAAGAGAGAAATCATAGATGGTTAAGGAAATGCAGCGACATGTACTCAAGATAAGTCAGTTTGATTTTCTTCTCCTCTGTGAACTGCCCACATACTATCTCCCATTTCCCTCCGGTCTCTCTCCGATTTACGATCAATATGCACTATACTTGGTGACCACTCATTATTCTCTAGATTTCTTGTATATTGTATAATGTAGCTGGTGGGATTCATAACAATCTACAAGCTTTGCTTTTTGGTGGTTCCCCCATCTCCATTCTCCAATTGAGTTATCCCCTAAATATCTCACTTCTGCAATTCACGTCACAAGTATGATGTATCCCTGCCACTTGTTAGATTACTTATGTTGATATCAGTTTGCTGTCATTCACATTGTTATGTTCTTATTGATTATATCGAGACGGAGAAAAAAGTACTTGAACTTGAACTTGATTATTTACGTAAAAGTAAACAAATAAAACTACCAGGCTCACTTAGGCTATATCAACACCACTGAGCAGAAAAAAGAAATCCAGTGATAAATCTTGATAATGTCAATGACGTACCGTAAAGCTTATTTGGCGATGGAAATAGACAGGAATAGTAAGTCTGAATGTTTCTGACACTTGTGATCAATTTCCATGGTTTTGCTCGCATCTGAAAGACAAATTGAGTGTTCTTCAGACCCACCTTGCCCGTCTATAGCTGCTACCCTCAACCTTGTCCATCCCATATGCTCCGTCTCACCGTCATCTCCCTGCCAGCGGGCCTCCCGTCTCGACAGGTCGATGTCCGCCTGTCTCTCACCTTTGCTTGACCGTCTGCCAGAGGTGTTAGCGACACCGAAGGAGCAGGGTGATCCAGCCAAGAGTAGATATACCTATACACTCACAGGAAGGTGCATACGAAGAATGATAAAACTTGTCGACACAGACACGCACGCAGCTTCTGGGCAAGCATTCCATTCCAAGATCATTTGCAGACATACACCTCAGGCCATAGTCGCCATGACTGTAGATAAAAGGCTATTTCATGCTGTACAATGCAGCGTTGCTACAGGTTTTTTTTTCTTTTTTAAAAACATTTTTCTTACTTTACCAACTCAGTTCGGCGCCACACCCGCTGTTGACGTGACATGTATATATGAGTGTGCGTTCGCGTGTGTTCATGCATAATTATGGTGGTTCTTTGCTGTTTTTCTATATGGGTCCCCTGTGCATGTAAAGTTTCAAAAACACTCCCCCAATTCCTTTCCCCCTTTTTTATATGCTTCGCATTTTGTCTCGAATCAAATGTTGCTCATATCAACCGAATAAGGGACATTTCTTTTTTATGGCCTATTGCAGTTCTCCTGTTATCACATAATTTTCATGCCCAAACAAAAATGTGTATTAAACGCAGTAAAACGTTTAATGAGAAAACTCACCCACTTACTCACATACACGTGAGACCATTTAATTTGGTATTAATGCGCATAAATGACTGATATTTTCCCGAAGCAAAACAATAAATTACGTCCGTGGTAATCACAGTCCACCTGGCTAATTGCAAACGGAAACTGTGGAAATTCTTCATCTCTCCGAGTCGACAGTTAAATTTCGGCGCAAGCTGAAAGGAAAATTGGCCGGCCTCAGTCCCTAAACGGTGCATCAATGAATTTTTCATCATTAGACAGAGATATGTGCATATCAAGTAGGCGATTCAAGAGCTTAGTAAAACAAGGGAGGTGCTTCCCACCTCCCTCGTAAAACTATAATCATGTTGTATTCATTTCCTGGGATTTTTTGTTTGTTTGCCAGGGGGCAAAAGATGTTTATCTCTTTTTTTAGTCTAAAAAAAAAACAGAAGATGCGAGTGTGATATGAAAAGCTACATGACTCTCTGTGTGGTATGCGCTATACTCGTCAACGAAGAGAGTGATCTGATATTACATGTAAGATAAAGATATACAATTCTGCATCTCGGATATGCTGAATATGCGTTCACACAAAGACATGTCAAAGAAGAGACATATGCCTATAATTAGGTAATTGAGGGTGACATTTATCGACCACCATTTTTTGACGGCATTTTAAAATGCATCCGCCCTATCCAGTGTTCATCTAGCTTTAATTAACCCGTGTCGAAAAACCCCTCGAGGAAGAGTGGAAGCCGAAATTGGAACAGTGGTGGACAATTAGCCGTGTTTCCCGCCCGCCTAACTGGTTTTTTGGTCATTACTCAGTGCCCGCTCCGCTCGTCCACTTAAAGAAGAGATCCACCCCAAAAATAAACAAACTTCAATAGAAAGACAAAATGATTACGGAATGATAAAAAATGACAAAAATCGGATAAGAAATAAGGAATATATGACATTTTGAATTTTCACATTCTTTGGAAAACATTTCTTGACCAGTCATTGTGAATATTCAAATGATGGAGTTGCTTGTTTTCCCTCTACAGTGGTACTTAATTCATTATTTCAAAAACTATACATCAAGCGAAATTTATAAGCAATTGAATGGGTTATACATACTCAGAAAAGTACACAATCTTCATTGGTTAAGGAATGATCTCAGCATGTTTGATATAATCTCATAAACATTGTCTAACAGTATTTCATTTCTATAACTAATCCATGTTTTTAAACTGTAAATGAGTGAGTTGATGATGTCATGCCCTCACTAATTTTCAAGTATGAAATTCAGAAAAAAAATATTTTTAGTTAATGCAGGTAAAAGCATGTAAAAGATGTTCCCATACCAAGATATATCAGAGTTAACATTTGTTCTTTTTTATTTTGGGTGGATTTGAGACAAGTTCTATATTTATACAGCTGAAATATTAGTTTTTTTTTTCATTTCTGTATATGAATGACTAAGACATTGTGAGAGCACGACATCGTCAACCTGCTGATTTGAATATTCATAAGCACTGGTCATGAAATGTTTCCCGAAAAAAATTGAAATGTCAAAATGTCATATCTTCCTCATCTTTTATCTGATTTTGTCATTTTTATATCGTTCTGTAGGGAATATTTTTCTCTTTCTTTTGAAGTTTATTTTTTTGGGTCGATCTCCTCTTTAAGTTCGACATATAAACGTCGTCGTTATCCATTGTTGTATATTCTGTCTCCTTCTCTCTCGTGTTCTTCGAAACGGTCTCGCAGCTAACCAGGACTCGAGACTTTGGATAAGAGAAATCATTCTTCACTTCCAAACCCCGTTACCTGCCTAGAGACTTACAAGGTTTCCACAATAATCAAACTGGCAAAAATTTAAACCAGATGCATTCCGTGATGTCTCGATGGAAGACGATGACTATGCCAAACATGGAAATAGCTCGGCGTGAGTAATGTGAGAATGAACTCCGTTCGTGCTAGTACATTCTTTTTTTTCCCAAATAGCAACATCGAGGGAGCTATATACGAGCTCATTATTCACAGGACATCCACCCTCCATTACGTGGCGAGGGCATGCTCTGTCGCTGACAATAGTTTCTGTCATCGCAAGTGCATATTTTGGTTCATTATCTTCACTTTAAAATACCTTGCAGGCTCGTGTCAGAGCCCCTTGCCTCATCTCCTCCTTCTGCACTAGCTGCTCTTTGAATTCGTCGTAAACCTGGAGGCGAAATCCCCGATATTTTTGGCTCCGGGTTGAGACCTAAAAATAAGAACACACCGTTAAACGAGGACGCGGGGGCAACAACGTAACTTTTTTTTTTTCCAGGAGAAGAAAAGAGGGGCGATCTTGAGCAAGTGCACGTATGCACAACCGGGCCTGGAGCCGAAGGTCTGCAGCATTTTTAAACCGTTTTCTCTCCCACCCCCCCCCCCTCCCTTTTCTCTCAATAGGAAACGAAAAAAAAAAATCACTTGGGCAAATCCTTACAGCATTGGCTTACTCATCTCCTCCTGGCGTCCCTTGATCGCTGGAGGCGCCTGCGGGCCTTCCAACTGCGTCTCTGCACGGCCGGAAAACGCAGATCCGATGAAGATGATCCGGCGCGATGTACACGGTCTGTCGTCGTCAGATTCCGAAGGGGCTTTCCGGTCACTCTTGACCTGTCTCTTGACTTGTCTTTTTACTCAAAAGGCAGAAAGGTTCTAAGTCCCCCTTTATTCTACCCCTTCCTCCTTTTAATCAGAGTTTGATTCGCAGACCGGTGGATAGTAGACATGGCTAATTTTGTATTTTATTTGTCTTGTCATTAATCTGACAGTCTCCAATATCAACGAGGCAAAACGAGTGGGTTTTTTTAATCACAAATTGTTGTCGAATGTTTGGAGTGAGTGTTCGTGTGTAGGTGTGTGTAGGTGTGTGTGCGTGTGTGTGAGTGAGGGATGGGGGTGGGATGGTAGGAGTAACCATTACAATCACTATTGCAACCAGGGAGGTGAGACGCCTCCCTGTTGCAACCCTGCATTAATCAATCAGGACTCTAGACTGTCTTCTGGATACACATGCTATGTTGTGACGGCGGCAGCGCTGTAGATTAACGTTGATTTCTGTTTGCAAGGCCTTAAAGTTGAGTTCTGGCACCCCTTCGGCCACGGCACTGGGACACCGAGAAAAATAAAATAAAATAGATGAAAAGAAAAGAAAATAACAAAGAGAAAATAAGAACAGAAATGCTTATTCAACACAGAAGCCCTAGACAAACACCTGAAAGGACAGAGTAATGAGGAAATTGGATGGTCAGTTCTGGACTCAAGAGATCTGCGGAGACTGACCGCTACACCAGGTGGTCACAGGAAGCAGGAGTCGCATGGGATATTAACGGTGTTCTCTTAGGCCATGATGGTAATTGGGGTTGATTAATTATCCCTTCTTCATAACAACAAAGACAGAAGGATGAACATAAAGTAGTACGTTTAGGCACTATCAACACCCTTTAAAGATGAGTAAGCAGGCATTTTCGTTATGTTCCGTGTGTGTACGCATACTTGATTATTTGTAAACATATGGATTCGTTAATGTTTCTTTATTGTAATATGAATGTGTTTTTCTGAATTTGAAAGGTGCATAATATATCATTAGTAGGCCTATACACGACTACATAAGTAGGTCTATATACATACAATGAGGCATACATATATACATAACTAAATCTAAGATGTTTAATTATCTTCATGTTGTTGTACCTGGTATTTCATGTTGAAATTTTTATTTGTCACTTATCTATAAATATTGACTGCCTCAGTCAAACTTACAATTTCCGCTTCATGGCAGCATGTGTCAATCAACAATTGGATGTATTTTGCTATTCAATAATTATGTTTAATTTGAAACACACATGCAATCATAAGAGCGGTATTGTCACGACTATTCAACAGTATTGTTCTAAACACGTTGCTAAACTTGTAGTCTTGTTATTGGAGTTTGGACTTGAGAATTCTTCTCTTTCTTACTTTGTGCTCTCGTGTGCTAGCCATGAGTCATTTAATACTATCATATTTAAGCCAAAGGCCATGGGTTTGCACGCTCAAATTTCCTAAACAAGCGATGACAGAGACATGATTATTTTTGTTTTTTGGCTGTAGCTTTTGCGTGTGTAAGGGATTGTAGAATATTTTCTGTTTTTCAAATCTCCCCTTGGTTGAGATTTTTCTTTCATTCTTATCTTTTGTTAGTTACTGCGAATTTTTATGTCTAATTGGTGTGCCGATTCATGCAGTGCTTTATCTCAATGCGAAAAAGAGCCATCCTGAAATAAAATTAAATTTATTTTACGATAAAGATATAGACGAGTAAATTTTACTCGTCTGTATGTTTATCGTAAAATATGCTTATGCATGTGTGTGTGTGCGTGTGTGTGTGTGTGTGTGTGTGTGTGTTTTTTTTTTTGGGGGGGTCATATTTGTGTGTGGCTTAAGATGAAATATAGATAGAACTCTAACAGAATGAATTGGTGTTGCCATTGTCATTTTTAATGCTGTCGCCTCCGTTGTTGAAACAAGCACTGGTCGGGTTACTTTTCACAAGAATGTGGCTCATATTCTGTTGTCTTTATTACATCTTTCTTGCGCGCCATCTGGTAATCAAATCAAACCAAACACTGTATAGTTCCTGATTTTCCTAGAAGAAAAAAAATAACAACTACCGGAAAACAAAAACAACAGCCGCTTTAAATTATCGCTCAGCGAAACGTCAAGTACATCATCGTCTCTATAGTTTAATTTGTTTTTCTGCTACCTGTTTCTTTGTTACTGCTTTTGCTTTGTTTTGTTTGATCGTTTGCTTGTTTTTACTGTTTTGATCGATTGATGGGGCGTTCTTTGTTTGTTTGTTTGCTTTGTTTGTTTTTTAATTTTGTTCCAGTTTCAACACTAATGAGTCAAGAAGCAGTCAGAATCTGAATGGGTTGTGTTCCTGATAAACAATCGACAATGTCGGTACCACCTGTTTTAGAGGTGGCCAGGAATGTCCAACACCTGTGAAAAATAATACACATACCACCGCCTGTGTCGATGCGCCTCGAACCGTAGACGAAAAAGGGCACGAACACACCATGGAAATACTAGTAACTTGTACTTGCGCGTGCGCACTCACCTTTTCTGTTTCCCCGAAAAACATCAAGCACGAAGGGTGTAACTAATTTCATTATCGCAGATATTAATTTGTCAAGTCGTGTCTCTAGAGCGATTTGTAAGCCTCCTTCGGGAGTCGTTAGAGAAGTTATCAATTAAACAAGCAGCTGGGCTCCGCCATCCACTAAAATCCAACATTCCGCCATGGAATGTGTGCCGTGAGTCAATGACGATGAAAAAATAACGCCAAACCAGGAAAGCGTGAAAGTCATGATAATGTCATATCAGGATTTCAATAACATTGGCAATCTGTGCCTCATAAACTCGTGGGAAGAGGAAAAATGGGATAGATTGCACAGTTACGAGTGCAATCCTAATTGTGTAAAGACAAACAGTTTACTGAATTATGGTAGCATCTTTAAGTCCAGAAGAACCGAATAATGTAGCCCCCTTCCTGTTCTTTGGCACTTGAATATTTGGATGTAAAAATGGTCACTATTCATTATTGTATGAGAACAAGACAAAACCCTGGCTTCCTTTTTGCACTCTCATATCCCCCGTCCCCCAAGCCACCCCTCCTCTCTCTCTCTCTCTCTCTCTCTCTCTCTCGACTTTATTCTCCCTATTTTTCGTTATGTGGATTCATCTTAATTCATCTTTTATGAATAGAATTATTCAGCAAAATACCCAAACGCACTTGTTCTTTGGACATAGAATGTTTATATTTGTTAGTTTACACAGCCTCTTAAAAATTACATGATGCGCAGACAAGACAAAATAGACAATCAAACAAACAAACAAAAAGAAAGAAAATGATCCCTTCAAACAAACAATGTGATTTTTTTTTTTTTTTGCTTTAATACTTGATATTTTTTAATCTAAATTTTGTTATTACGCCACAGAAGCTGTAGCTACTGGACGTCCCCCTCCTAAAATCCGGTTAATCAGTCGGGTTTCCCTGTCCCGAATCCTTTTTAAGAGATCAATAAATCTATGTCAACTGCTGATCTCTTGGGCACATACGCTGAGCCAGAAGAAAGTCTTGACTCAATTACGTCTTTCTTGGCGAGTCGGAGGGAGCATTTCCTGTCGAATATCTCGACTTCGACCAAGTTTAGATTTGAGCTTATAGGGGCTGGCTAAATTTAGAAGCATGTAGAGATATGTTAGGAAATGGTTGACGGAGACGGAGACATGATTTTTTTTTTTTTTTGATGCTGATATGTAGTGAAACAAAATATGACTTTGTTGTACTGGAAAACGACGACAACAATGAAATAATCCCACTCTGCATGGCAGTGAATATCATTGATTGCACAGTCACTTACCATCTTCATGCCGCAAATATACAGCTTGTACATGTCAATATATCGTAGATTGAGTGAATGATTACTGTTAATCGACTATCAACATATGTACATGTATGTAGTTTTTCATTGTAATTCAAGCTGTCTTGAAAATAAGAGTGACATTAGGCAAATAGAACGGTAAAAACAAATGCCATCAAAAATCAGCAAAAAAAAGAAAAGAAAGACCATTTAGGAAGTCATTGAACATAAAACTTGTCTTCGAAAAAACAAAGAAACGAAATATGCCACAATCACAAATGCAAAAACAAAAACAAAAACAAAAACAAAAACAAACCAACAAGCAAACCAAAAAAAAAAAAAAACAACCAACAACAACAGCTTGATCACGTGATGATATCACTGAATCTGCCATTCGCTTGTGCCTAACATGCATTTTGAAATGATTTACAAACTGTAACCACTGCCCTTTATAATGCTACAACTCTAGAGCAGTTTGTTTTCCATCAACATCCCATGGGCATAGCAGCCAAGCCAATGCTCTCATCACATTGCAACTTTTCAATTGATTGTTACCAGGGATGTATGGTTCATAGATAACAGTATAATAATGTAACCAATTTTGTCAATCCTCATTATACATCCGCTCTAACCCTCTCCCCTTGATGAAAGTTATCATTGTTAAATCGTTGTATCTGTAGAACAATTTTGATATGAAAGAAATACTTTCTTCCTGTATAATTCATATGAAAAGAAGGGAAAATACAGTGGAAATTCATGTGCAAGAAGATATGAGAATAATCATGTGAAAATATAACGATATGATATGGCAATGCCATCTAATCAGCTTAATATAGTGTGGCAGTAATAATTCTATATTGATATCATTCACCGGAGGAAACAAAAAATGCATGAGCTTAGAACTCTGAAGATGTCCTCATCTTTGGTCCGGATATGATGAACTTTGCACTTTTCTGCTGGACGTTTTTTGTTTTTTTTTTAATAATTTTCTCAAAGTCATGAAGGAGATTTTCATCTTCAGATAGCGAAGGTCTGTGCGGTAAATTTTCCTCCCCAAGTTATAATATCATGCTTTATTCTGTGTAAATATTTCTTTGTTGTTACTAAAAGATTGAGCTCATATAGGTATAATTAGGGTCAATTGTGGGGGCGTTATGGGGCTGGCTTAGGCGGGTGGGTGAACCACGCAACGTATGGCTTGCAGTTCATTTCATGTACATAAAGTCATTGCTGAACGAAATCACAGTCAAAATAACATCAGCTGTCGAGGTTGCCAGTTCGCCGATTTCGATTTTGTCATAGTCAAATGGAAACGACGAACGCTGCTCCAGGTGCAACAGGCAAATCCAACGAATAAGTTGTGGTGTGTGTGTGTGTGTGTGTGGGGGGGGGGTTAAGGTGTGATCAATAAAGCAAATAACCATTCATCATATAGTTATTACCAAATTATGCTTGTGTATACACACGCATACACATATACTTATCTCTGATTCAGTCGAACAGCATACACATCTTATGTTATTTTTTCTTTTTAATAATCGCTTTTTTTATTTCGTTATGTAATTGTTTCCAAACTGCCTTTGTTATAACTTACAAAATATGTGCATACACATTATGGGTAAGCCTAAATACATTATTATGGAATAGCATTTGAATATAGAGCAGGGGGCACAGTGCTCACAATGACTTGTGTGAACAAATCAATTCTTCTTGTGACACATATCTATCTATCTATCTATCTATCTATCTATCTATCTATCTATCTACGTCTTCTGTAAAACAAAGAGACATGTTTGTAAGCCTGTCTGGTTAAGTACATTTTAACAAAGCAGAACTCAAACTTGGCAGAATTATCAGACAACTTGTTATACGCAATATCAGATCGAAAACAAAAGAAAAAGTTTTTTTTTAAATCCCTCTATAGTACACTGTACAATATACGAATAATTTATGAGTTGTGAGTGCATCAGGGCACGAATATCGCACGAGGCGCGAGATAAGCCACTGGTCTATTCAACAAGGCGCGTAGCGCCACGTTGAATAGACCAGTGGCGAATCTCGCGCCGAGTACGATATTACGTGCCCCAATGCACGAACAAAATCATAAATTATTCGTTTTATACAACACCTTTTCCACAATCACAGTACTAAATTAGTGACCGCCAACTCAGGAAGGCCCAAACATAAATGTAACAATTAGGCCGAGAATTGTAAACCACCCAGTGTATTGCTTTCAAACACTCGTCATGATTCGACCACACAGTCACAGGAATCACAAACTCTGCGCAGGGTCTATACCCATTCTACACTAACGTTAGATCGAGTTAGGCCTGAATGTTAGGCCGATCTGAGATGTCGGTAGATCTAGTGGTAGGTCTAGACTTTGTCTATTTCCGAAAATGGTTTTGTATAAAAACATAGAAAAATAATCAAATTACGGTTTCTCAACTTGAAATGACGTCTTGATTTTGGGATCACTGTGGTCCACGTAGCAGATCAGAGTCAAAAGTAAAAACACAGCCGTAGGTAAGGCCGCACGGTACGGCGCAATACATGCAACTACCTGGGTAAAGTAGCTGCGCGTATACAAATGATGCACAGGATAGAGTGCGTTAGTGTAGGCGTATAGTGCACTCGAGGGTATTTACAATTGTGAAACATGCACGAGGCGAAGCCGAGTGCATGTTGCACTACATTGTAAATACCCGAGAGTGAGCTACGCCTCCACTAACGCCACGAAATAATCCTGTGCATCATTTGTTTTATAAAATGGGTCGAAAATTCGAAAACTAACAGCATTTGTCAGCGTTTTTCACGTACCTTTGTGGGTCAAGACGTCCGAGGATGTTCGTCCCAAACATTTACGCACGTCGCACTCGGAAATCCCGCACATGTAAGTACTGTACGTATAAGCGTACGTACGCCACATGATTGTTGTGCACAAGAAAGGCCGGCTGGCAGCCCGAACGAGAAGTTGTTTACAGGATTGACAGCGCGTATGGTAGTGCGCGACGCACTTGTAACAACTGATTAAGTGCGCACTGCTAGTGTAAACATTGTGACGTCAGTGACTTTACGCTTTTTTGCAAGGCCGTGCATGATAGTTATATTATATTGGATGGCTATGAATGGGATACCAGGGAATATTGCACGAGTTAGGGCCAATATTGCACGAATCAAAGATGAGTGCAATATTTACCCTAACGAGTGCAATAATCCCTGGTATGCCATGAATGAAGGCCATCCAATATAATTATTATCATCTATACAATCAAGTAAAGCAAGCATAAACTGCACAAAATTACCCGGCTTCTACTCGTCTTGGAAGTTGACTCGGCAGTCACATCCCAGTGCTGAAAAGGGGAAGCCCCTAAAACTGCGTACGAAACAAACAACTAGCAAGATGTTTGCGCGCTTGTGAATTGTAACACTCTGATGCGCACTAGTAGCAAGCGATTGCGCATTCAGCAGGCGCTCGCGCAACAGACGAGACAGAATTGAATATGGTGTGATCTTGAATGGCAAATAACAACGGTAGCCTATGGTGAATTAATACGTTGGCCTATGCGTTTCATTCAATATGCTCTGATATTGAATGGTAAAAATTGAGCGGACTGCAATACGCGTTTTTAATGCGCCGCTAAAACGTCCTATATAGATGATAATAAAAATTAATGCACGCACACGTGACTCATTTCAGCGCTTCCAATTGGCTACATTCTTGAACCCATTTTATAATACACGTTAACGTTGCAGTACTCCGCCGCGCCTGGTCTGTGAGACTTACCGGCAGCGCAGCGCAGCCGGCCAGCACGTAGTTTGCTGGCGCTTTGCTATTGTGAGCGGCCGTTCATTAGTAGCCCCCCGCGAAGCCGTGCTATAGTACCTTCGAGCCGTGCAATAGGCCCATGCCAGGGGCCTATGGCACGGCTGTCACTCTCAATGAGTTTGATAGGTATTTTCTATTGAATGTCATGTGACATGTTCTTGGCCAATCACAATTCGACATCATTCTAAGGTGTTGTATAATACTTGCTATACATATAAGACAATCACAAACGTAAACTCCCCTAATTTTGGCGAAATTTCCACCAGGAAGAGTTATGATACTGTATTTTATTTCTTGTTATACGTAACTTTCTCCTTCTTATAGCTATTTCAGACATTAACATAGCCTTTTAGAATAATTGCTATATGTTTGACCCCCCCAAAAAAAAAGAATGGTTAAGACTATATGTATCAGTGCAAATCATAATATTGTCTCTGTGAAGGAGTTATATACAGTTCATCGTTGCTAGCTTAAGACTTTTCATTCAGTTCCGCATGTCATAATAAATGAATTTTAGTGGTTGCGTGTCACTGAAATGGTATCGATACCCTGCTATTTTCTTTGCAATTCAATGATTTGTCATCTTTCTTTTTCGAGTCGAAAACTGTATATGCGTGCGATCCTGATGTTCTCCTGTCTATACCTCTTTCCGTGTCGCTTTAGGTACGTTGTTTTAAGAATTATATTCGTTTAAGGGTGGCCGGATGATTACTGTGCGTCTGAGATTTAACCATATCCATCTAGTCGTCTTGAGCATGGCTTTTTCTGGTATGACACACGAACAGTCAGTCGGGAGAGCTTTCTTGCCTTGTTATTATACTTTTTTTTGCGACTCCTCCGCGTAATCCTATGACGTACTGGAATCGTATAGGTAGGCGCCAAAACGGGAATCAAGTAAAACTTGTAGGATTCACGTATCAAGTTACCGTGCTCGAAGGTAAGGTGTGAAGTCGATGTTTGGAGTTGATGACATCCAAAGGCGCTCTTGAGATTCTACAATCTCGTCAAAAAGGATGACGTCAAATCATGTTACAAAATAATATTATCTCGCTGACATTTTGTTCACGATTTTCACTTTCTTCTGCTTTCTTTAAAAGATGTCAAGCAGGTATCAAAATCACGTCATATGGAAAGGATTTGATAATAATAATAATAATAATAATGGAAAAACACTGACATCAGAAATATTACATTATTGAAACTTAAAACACATGATAGCAATCAACATGTGTCTTATTGACTCCTCTGGCTGGATCATGTTAGAGAGAAAATATAATTAAACCTGAAAAAAATCACACTTATAGGATGTTAATGCCCAGCAAGGCCATACATGGTTGTCTCTAAATTGACGTTATCATCAATAAAAGAATAGCAGAGCGAAAGAGAGAGAGAATGAAAGAAAGACAGACAGACAGAAATACAGAAAGACAGAAAGGAGAGATAGAAAAACAGAGAAAGAGAGAGAGAGAGAGAGAGAGGGGGAGAGAGAGAGAGAGAGAATGAGATTTTAACCTCATTTTCTGCAACCAACTTGGGAAGTATGATATAACAAAGCGCTGATACTTGCATATGAATTGGAAAAAACAATCGATTGATGAAACGGGAGGAATTATAACCTCACTGCTGAATCTACATCAAAAGTAGATACCCACCGACTCCAAAAATCAATTGTTGTATATGAACTCGTCAGAGTATTTTGCATATTGCCAAGCATGCTGCAAAGGATGGCTGGAAAATCAAAGACAAAATCAGCCGTTTACAGGATGGCGGGTAAAAATGCATTATAGACAACCCGAGCCGCAGGCGACTCAAGCTCAAGTTAGACAAACAAAGGTCTCGTTGAGCTACACTGCAGTATATACCCCCAACAGTCACTTTGACTGACCAGATTATCGCACGGAAATCTAACCGCTTGGATGCAGCTTGAAAAAAAAAGAAACAGAAGAAGACAAAATATAAGATTCACAGGAAGAAGTCTTCAACGAACAGAGATGAAGGACAACAAGTACATCGGAGAAGGCAGAGAGAGAGAGAGAGAGAGAGAGAGAGAGAGAAGTTTGATAAGTAACAAGACGATATAATATACATGCAAAGGTAAAGAATAGACAGCTCGTTGACGTATTGCTGGAATAGATGAATAGAGAAGTGTGTGTGTATGTGTGCACAGTGCGAGAGAGAGAGATATAAGCATGATCGAATATACTTCACGATTATGAAAATGTTCTGTAATTTTCACTTAAATACACGACTGTGTTATTTTTTCTGATGATCTATTTATGATTATGAAAGCACTTTGTGCGCGAACAATTTAGACTGCAGTTGTGATGAAATAAGAAGATTCTTGTTTGCTAGTATGTGTGTGTGTGTGTGTGTGTGTGTGTGTGTGTGTGTGTGGTGTGTGTGTATGTGCATGAGTATGTCCGTGTGCGTGTGCGTGTGTGTGTGTGTGTTTCAGTGTGTATGTCTCATGCGATGACGATGAATTCCATTACCATTGTAAGTAAGATGGGATTGCGATCAACCACATTCATCTGATAATTTATGGAGGAAAAGGAGGCTGAGAGCTATGTACTGGGGACGTTGGAGAGGAAGTGAATGTGACTCAGCGACGCTCGGCGACGAGCTGAGCTGAGCCGAGCCAAGCCAACCTTCAGCCGAGTCTAGCCGAACTCAAGCCGAACTCTAGCTCGCCAGTGCCCACCGTCGTCCTCTCCACTCCCCGCTAACATTCGAGTGACAACATTCATTTTGCAGACGAAGGTCACCTGACGCAGTGTGAACACTGTCATGAATGGGGCGCGTGAATGATTATATACGTAGTTGTGTGTCCTTGTGTGTGTGTGTGTTTCTCCGTGTATTTGCGCCTTTGCGTCATAAACATCATTGGGATAGGGACTTTTCTTGAATTTCAGGGATTCGGAGAGACAAAGTGATTAAAACCTGCCTTGTAAGACATCATAGAGATGTAAAAACAGCCCACGAGTTCGAAATTACAACACGGGCCTTAATATCTCGGTCTCGTGGGCCTTGTTTGCTTAGTATCGAACTCATGAGGCTGTATGACTCGAGGGCTGTATAACTCGTGGGCTGTATGAGTCATATGACCCGCGGGCTGTGTCGAACTCGATCGTGACGTACTCCTAAGCATTCTACCTGAAGATGCTTGCAAGGGGAATGATCGGAACTTGATAGACCCCCCTTTTTAGATGTCCAGAGCTTTCCTTTGCTTCCGAACTATACCTAGGCCTATGTGTTCTATCAGAGAGTCTACCTAGTAATGGAACGCACATCAGAGCAGTGAGGAAGTGTGTGATACATCCTTTATCATAGCATGGAGCTATGTAGCTCCATGATCACAGTAATGGTTGATTTTGTTACCCCGTATCTCTGACTCCAGACATCTGGACCATCAAGTCGTTTGTTGTGCATAGAGACAATCGTAACCTCCTTTTTGTGACAGATGCTTTTTAAAAAAAGAGCAAAATGATACTTTCAGATGAAGAGATGAAACAAAGCGATAATCAGAGATAAACCTCTATAGTTGTCATAAATACCTCGAGGCGTGGTGTGTGACTCATTGGCTTTTGTTGAGAGAATTATTTAGGAGCTATAATTTTTTTCTTATCTTTTCTTTTTCTCCTTAATATTATTGACCGGGGGGGGGGGGGGGTCTCGAGTGGGAAATCACGGGATGAAGAACCCTCCGGGAAAAATTATGTTTTACATTAAAGTAGAAGGCATGTGAGAATCATGGGACGTTCCTGTCCATCCCTTATTATAGCCGAGTCGTGCTGACAACTGCGGTTCCAGCTCGGGGCGGGCCACGTCAGCCTTTCTCTTTTAGACTGATGCAGCGGGTGGCGATCGATGACGACTGTGATGATGGTAAACCGGCTATTTTGCCGCACTGACCGGATGGAACAATCAACGACTCCGGATTGTCCCCATACGCGGCGTCCTACATTGGACGATGGTGCTACTGTAACTCCATGATTGAACGCAAGCAACTACTGGTAACAATGGATGTATTCTGACCTCAGATGATCCGGGAATATTAAGGAGTGCGGCCCACATACAACATTCATTTTCACCCGGCGTATATCCGCTACCCAGCAAAACGATATTCTTATTATGCTTACGAGTTTGGGTTCAGCTTGATAATTTCATTGCCTCTACCTGTTCAAAGGATCATTGTAACGTCTGTCCATCTATTAACCGTCTGTGTGTTAACTTTGAATACTGGAGAATATTGTTTGACTATAATAATCTCTGTGAAGTGAACAAAAAAGTATGAAGAGCATGCACACCACAGTGGTATCGTAATGTTGACAACATAGTGACCGGCAACTAAAACACGCCTATCACTGAATGCTACCAAAGTACCATATGCATGATAATCCACACTATCATGATCGAGGCCTTTTTTTTTATTAAATAAAAAAAAAAAGAAAACCTCACTCAATCTTCTTGATTTCAATACCGTTCATCATAGACACACTACGTAAAATGTGGTTGACCCAAGGTGGGTGAGGCTTTTTATAGCACCTGCTTGTATCTTGGTCATGTGAGTTTGGGGCTGATCGATGTAACGTCCATGCAGCTTTGCAGACACTTTCGACATTCATATTTTTTGACAGCATGTTATGTTTGGCTTAGAAACATTCACCGAATTCTAGGTCATTCGTTACGATAAACTTCCCAACCCACGTCTGTTGATTCTAGGCTCTTTCCGAAGCGAAACTGTACCAATAACGGCGACATCACACCACGGGATAAACGGTGGGTCACCAAACTGAAACGCCTTGAGTCAGTTGTGGCGCCTAGAGGGGCTTGACTCATAGTAACCCAACATTGACACAGCCGTAATAATCACTTCTCTTTAGCAGCCCGCTGAACTGCTGAATACACCGGGAAGCGTACTGTCGTATGTGGAAAATATATCCCTGGAACTCCATTTACAATTCTATAAATTCAGTTTACTTTTTTTTCTATGTCATAATCAGATCGAAATTGAAACTGAATGACAGAAACGATTGAATAAGGCAGTTTCGATATTGCCCTCTCCTTCCTACAGTCAGACAGTCAAAATCAAAGCAGGTGCCATCATCTCTTTAAATCAATTTGAAGTTAATCCCGTCTCCTGAATTATGGAAAACGATCAACTTCAAAAAATTGAATTTGAATCTGAAATTTAAGTTCCAAAAATCAAAATTGTGAAAGAAAAAATCTCACACGTTTTGCGTCATATACTTTGCATTCATTAATTGTTGCAAGGTAAATGACATGGTAAAAGCAAGAGAGACCGATCAACGCAGGACAAGGTGAAACAGTGGCACCGGATGGTTTGTAGTCCATTCACATTCACCAATGTTACGCGGGCTTTTCAAACTCGAAAATGCGATGGCCCTTGCCTTCTAAAAACTTCAATATGCCTCTCCCGTGATGGTTTCTATGCTGGGCACTGGTACAGTAACGTTCTGTGAGATTTTTTTAAAAGAATATCACAATTACCCTAATTTGAGGTAGCTTAACCCCTTCTTCAGTAGCAAGTAATGCACTTATGATGTTTGTTTTAACTATGACAGTCATCTCATGCTGCTGTTGGATTGGTCCATTTTGTTACGCCAGTAAAAAACTTAGCCGAGTTTTCCCGAATGCATCCGAAGTGTTTTCATTACCGTAGACTTCTTGTGAATTTTCTCTTTGCTCTTGTTGCATTCACCGTTGTGGAATGAGCAAAAGTCTCACACTTCGCCATTTCCAAGATTCTAGCATAAACACGGCACATGATTTGTGCCAAGTTGTAATTTTCTTTGAATTTCAACTATATAGATTTGTGCAAAGCTAACATTTCCGAAGATTTATTATTCATAATTATAATCATCTCAATATTCGACAGAATTGAATAATATTACACTGTGTGGTATTGCACGTCTTGTATATCGTGGCAATAGACTATCATTGTACATTGTATGTTCTTTTGGTAGATCCTGATGAAGGCCACGAAAGTTTGATATTCATACGTAGTCAAAGGCTTTACGCATGTTTCCTCGTTGCCAAGGGCAGTCTTTGCTTCGAGGTATGAATAGAATTGGGATAAATTGAGTGAACCATAAAACTGATCTCATGCCAATAAAGACATCCATGGCCTTTTACTGACGTTCGAGCAATAATAGCAGGTTTTTTTTTTAATGAATGTCTTCGTCTTTGGAACAGGAAACTAGTTGCTATGGGAACCGCTTGTGTGTAGATTTAAAAGGCAGTTTGGCTGTGCAACGATTGTGATTAATATCTAGCGTTATCCGCCGTCAATCTCCAGTTCATCCTTGAAAGCCTTGTGGGTGTTCATGCATTGTGACTGACGAGAGCCAATCTCACGAGGTTGTTCAGTCCAAGCATTATCTCACTTCATTTCACTTGAATTCAATTCATTTCAAATGTGCTTTTCATTTCTATCAAAAAAAAGGGTAATACAAATACAAAGTATGCATTTGATATATCCTATTGATAACAATTTGTAACCGATATGGATCATAATATCGTCTAATACAATATATTTGGAAATGTAGGAATATAGATAAAAATGGGGGAAAAATAATTGCTTAAATGGAGACAAAAATGCAATAAAAAAAGAGTGATCTACTGAAAAGCGGAGCTTGTAAATCGTAGACCACTCGAAAAACAATGAATTATGTTCAAATCATACATGATGCAAATTCATCTATTTACAGTTACAGCATTTTCTATATTATGATACATTATATCTGCTTGTCATTTCAGCACAACTACGTCACGACAATACACTGAAGAGCGATAAAGATTCGGGCTTTCTTGCTTCGAAGGGCATGTCAACCATTAATCTACATAGTCTAAGTAGTTTATTGTTGAATGCATGCACCGTGAACGTTTTGAAGAAAAAAAAAAGAACTCTTTGATAAGCAGTATGATGCAAATCATTCAAAACTTACAGACCTTCTCCTTATGTCAGAGTATAGCTAATGCATGCTAGCAGAGGGTGTAGTGTCTGACGCCCTCCCACTGTCCAATTTAAATATGTAATAATGCAAAACGAAGCCCACCACCCCCCCAAAAAAAAAATAAAGAGAGAAAAAAACCCAAAACACAGAACAGACAAGACCATGATATATGGATCGGCAGGCCAAGCTTATTTCCTTCCCAGATGAGACGAGACTTAATGACTAATGGTTGTTCTGTGGTGATGCAAGGCTGAGAACAATTGCTCAAAAATTTAGCCACACAAACACACTGGAAAAGGCAGAATGCATTGTGCAACTATGTGAAGAACAATGTGCTGAGAAAATGACAGAAAAATGGCGTGAATGATAAAAATCATTAGATTTAAAGTGTATTCTTTGTCATGTGGATAAGTAGAATAAAACGTGATTGCGAGCATTGTTGCAATGCGTCAATAATGGCGTACATAAGGCTGGCTATAGCAATTGATTGTGCAGTTGTTGTCGTTGTATTGTATTTTTACTGTGCATGCCCTGCTGCTGCAAAATAATCATTTCCACATGTCAGACTGCATGTCACAGCAGTGTGATCTGATTGTGAAAATCTGTTGGTTTTTCCGCGGATCTGGTGAACAGACAATTTCGCTTTTGTTTTTGTTTTGTTTTTGTTTTTGTTTGTTTGTTTTTGTTTTTTGTAGTTGTTGTTTCAAAAGATTGTGAAGGCACATATGGGGAAGACTGTACTTTTCATGGCGGTTTTCGTCACAACTGCAATGGATCAAATTTTCCGTTACGATGAAAGTGAGTATTTCCTCTCTTTATCCCACAACATTCATCCCATGAAAACCCAGAAACACATTGTCTGGCCCAATACCAAATTTGGTCACCTCTGAAAGAATTCGTTTCGAGTACAACCATAAACTGAGAGCAACAGTGATGTCAGAACATGAACAAAATTAGACAAGTATTTCTTTGGTGATGTCGAAAGAGTCATTCATTTCACTCATTTGCTGACCTTGCTTGAAGATAATACAAAGTTTTGGTACCTCAAAAGTTTCCCTGAATTTCCTTGTCTTGGTTTGTGCACACAAACATCTTATCCGTTCATGGATTTGAAATTTGTGCGCATTGATGTGTTCGCATGCACTGGCTGTAGTATTCAGTGTATGTAGCTCTCCCAAGGTCCTCTCGACCGAGTCACATTCAGTCATCAATTCGAACAGAAAGGGACTATAGGCAGAACCAAACGTTGCCCGAAGCCTGTTTTCAATACTTCACCTTAATTGGTAAGTCTTCAAATTGAAGAATTTTGGGGATTTTAAGTTGACATTTATCCTGCGATACTAAATCTGTCATGATCCTGAATGCTACAATGCGAAGCCCGATTACGCTATGCGTATGGGACTGCTGGTCGCTATGCGTATATGGGGCTGCTGGTCGCAGTTAATTGCATGATTACTAAGACATGAGAGCACTTTGGGGTGAGTAAGTCTCACAGTGTTAGTTATATGAAAGGTACTTTAACTGAAACACAAACTACGACAAGGAAATTCAAGGAAACTTTTGAGGTACCAAAACTTTTTATTATCTTTAAAGTGTAAGGATGATTTCACACAGTGGTGTGGTTTTCACAGAGTGTTCACATAGTAATGCTTTGTTTCACACTGTGAATTGACGACTCACATTGTGTTCACACTGTTAAAACGCTCGAATTTAACACTGTGAAGAGATTTCACACTGTGTTCACACTGTATTCACACTGTGTTCACACTGTGTTTCTCACACTGTGGGACACTGTGTTTTTTCCAGCAGGGAGGAGACATGCAAACCTAAAGAGAAAATACTATCTTCAGGTGCTTTGCCTAAAACATAAAGATATCATATTTGTTCAAAATCAAAGGTGTTATCCTGTTCAAAACCGCAAAGTTTTAGAATGAAAAATTTGATTTTTTTTTTCAAGAAGCGCTGTTATATGACTTGACCAACTGTGTTTAAAATATGTCTTGATCCATGTAAACTTCAAAGCCAACATTTTAACAAATTTGGATTTTGTAATTGCAAGATTCCTTACAGACTCTGTCGCAGGTTTAAGGGGAGCAGTTGGGCAAATTGTATGTAATCGGAAATACAGGTTTTCCCGGCCAATTTCATACTTTTGTCAGTCCATTTGATAGAAGGTTCATTCAATTTAGCGAAAATCCTCGTCACTGCACATTCTGTCATTCAAAATTGCAAGTTGTTTGTTCAATTTGGCATTTCGATCAATGAAATTTGCACATTTGCCTTTCGAATTCGTAAAACGGGCATTCAAATTGGCACGTGCACTTCAGTCATTCAAATTCGCCAGCACTGGCCGAAAAGGGTATTTCAGTCTTTCAATTTCGCGTATGGGCAGTCAAATTACAAACATGTTCATTCAAATTAACGTCATGTATTTCTTTTTGAAAAGGTGAGAACATTTAAACGCGTATTTCTATGTGACTTTTCGTTTCATCCACGCAATGTTAAGCAGCAAAAGTATCATATTTTTGACCCTATATAACTCGAGTTTGTTGTTCTGTAACGCCCCTTTTCTTTCATACATGTCATTTTAGGCCTATATGTACCATTACTACAGATTAACTTCTTCTTACAGTCATGACAGCACAAGTTAGACACAGACGTATTTCTCAAGAAGACAGAAAAAGAATTATATGAACATTTGATGATCATTACCTTGACTTCCTAGAACTGGCCGACACACTCGGAATAAAGCGCTCAAAGGCAGATAAGTTGTGGCCACATGGACTATCTTCGGACTGGAAGACTCAATAAGCACATTCAAGAAAAAAAAAAATGTTGCCAAAATCTCTAAAATGAATACGAAAATATGAAATGTAATGACGCTTGCAAAACAATAACTATGTTGAAAAAAAAATAAAGAAAGAGCCAAAGCATAAACATGCATGCTAAATTGACTGCAAAAGATGTTAAAATGGATGCCCCAAAATGAATTCGAATGAACGAGTGCAGCATGTCCGTGATCACGTGACTATATCATTCTAAATTGAATGAACGAACAACGAAATGGTGCTTGTTTTACGAATTTCAATTGAAAAAGTGTTAATTAGAATGAGGCTAAAGGTAATTTGAATGCTCAAAGATGAAGCTGAATGAAGAGATCATAAAATTGAAATACCGAACATGTCATCTACGCTAAATTTTGCTAAATTGAATGCAGCAATTAGGAATTGGACTGACAAAAGTGCGAAATTGGCCGGGAAAAACCTATATTATAGTCGGGGAAACTAAAAGATTCCAAAATCCTCAAATAGACTCCTCCACAACTTTCTCAGTCTTTTATGGTGTTAGGTCACTGAATACTTCACTTGAACACACACGTACTACAAACATGCAAGCACACGCTCTTAACTAGATTTACTTTTCCTTTTACAGTGCACTCCCGTTAAAACATAGCCCTCGGGTCCGGCGGTTTTCTTTCGTTATATCGAAATTGCGTTGTAACTGAACAGTAATAAAGATGTATAGACACGATATATGGTGAATTTGGCACCTGAATTTTTACTTCGTTGCAATGAGAATTTCGTTAAAACCGTGTTCGTTATAACGGGAGTGCAGTGTATTTCATCTAGTGAGTAATATGCCAAATCTGTTTTGAAAGGTATTTGATAACATCTTGTCCTTTAAGCCATCGTGAAAGAAGGGAGGAGGAGAATCCATGGTTCAAGAAAGTTTGAAAGAGGCCTCACTGGCGTGTCACTCATGAAATAAACAAGAAGACTGGCGGCGCCACAGTCACGTGACTACGACGACCTTTCCCAGCGCTAATATGATGTCATATTAGATCCCTTACTGACATTTAAAGTTAAAGCAGCTCTCTTCATACTTGTTCAGAGCTCTTATACGTTTCGTTATCTTTCTCTTCAATTTCTTTTTTTTGGTGTATTCAAGGTAACGTTATTTGAAATATGATTGAAGGTATTTCTCATATTTCATCAGCAACAAAATGCAACACATATCACTGTACCAACAATGTCAAAATCATCCCCCAAAATAAAGAAAAACTGATTACAAGGGTAGTTGGAATGAGTATGAGTAAGCAAATGGCACAAGGTATCTGTATAAAAAGAGGAGGAAATTATTTTTCATGTACATTATTTTCATCTTCAGCACAATCTAGTTTTGACCAGAATTACTCTCTTTTATGGAAGAAAAAACATGTGTTGCGTTTTTCTTTGATCTATCTTCATCGTCAAATTGTCACACATGGATGCCAACAGGTATAGGCTCCAGTGTATCATTGTTAGGTCACTTGAGTCTCTTATAAGTCTCTTACAACGCGTAACAGGAACTTAGAACTTCCACAAAAACATGCCTCCAGACGCTATGTAAATTTGTTGGACTGATAATTGTTTCCTGAACAAAGCGTATTTTCATCGGTGATAATTTTTGCAGTTTAAACTTTTTTGGTAAAAAAAACAAAAAACTTCTTGTTTCCTGTAAAAAAAAAGAATAAAAGGTAAAAAATCCTGTGAAATCATATATCAGCATCCTTTATGACATTAGGGAATTAGAAACAAAATCTATAGAATATTACAGAGCGTCTGTTCGTTTTATTAAACGTGGACTTTATGCATTTGATAAATTTAGGCATTAATTGAGGAAATCTGTCCGTAGGAGTGCAGTTACTTTTTTCTTCTTCCGACAGGAAATCTGAGCTTCAACCACGTGCCAGCAAACGCAAATATCATGAGAGAAAAAGAAAAATAACTATACACACATTCAGAGATATTGACACACATGCGTGTTGTTATCACCAGTAAGTGAGTCATCACGATCGTCTAACACGATATAAATGACACATGCAGATGCATCTAAATTTCAAAAACACTATTTTACGAAGAGCACACGATCTCCTACTTTAGGCCTCGCTCAAAGATTTGAAACCATATATATACACACACATATATATATATATATATATATATATATATATATATATCTGAGAGGAACAGTCATAATCTTAAATCCTTTGTTGTGGCCTGAACTAATAATCTGGTTATCAAAAATAGACTTTAAGCACGAAAGGAAAGATGCCGACTTTCCTTGCGAAATCCTTTTGCACTGCACTTACACAAAGGAATTTGGCCCTTTTGTTTGTCCAGATTGGAACCCCCCCCCCCCCCCCCAAAAAAAAAAAAAGGGAAGAAAAAACTTCACTCAGGGATATCCAATGCAGAAGTGAACTTCTAAGACGGTTTAGAGTTCTGGCCTTGACTTCGTCCTAATTGGCTAAATTTGACTCCCGTAGCTCCCGCGCTGCTGTGAACCCAGCGCTTAATTTCCCTACACATCCTCTCCGCATCTAAATACGGTTGGGCAAGACGATATAGTTTAATACGGAGATAACATCGCAGAATAAAAGAGAAACTACTGAGAAGAACAATTATGGTCGATGTGTCTAGGAAAGCATTTTGTTCTTATGCTACAATACTATTCAGATGATGATTCATGGAAATGCGGTTGATTTCCGCATTTAAAGGGCCCCTGAAATCCAAATGCATGTTGATTTGTGTTGATTTGTGTTGACTTGCATGTTCCCTCGCCATGTCTTATGTTAGTCACATTGATATCACAGAAACATGCAAGTTATGCTGAGTTGAGGGGAAGGTGCATTCCAATGTCTTTTGTTAAACGTTTCAGTACTTTAGCAATGATTGACAGATGAGGTCATCTGAGGAATATTGGTTTGGAAGGATTTTTTTGTGGGCGTTCCCAAGTTATCTGAAGAAAAATAGAAGAAAAAATCGTTAAAAATATATGAAATGTTTCTAGATATTCGTTTTACCGCAAAAGTGATGTTGAGGGTATCATAAATCAATACAAATCAACATGCATTTGGATTTCAGGGGCCCTTTAAAGAGGGGTATCAATAAGAGATCTTTTCAAAATGAAATGCTGAACGCACGCTATAATGATAATACTGATAACAATAATGCTGGAAAGAACACAGTGTCCCACAGTGTGAGAAACACACTGTGAACACAGTGTAAACACACTGTGAACACAATGTGAACACAGTGTGAAATCTCTTCACACTGTTAAATTCGAGCGTTTTAACAGTATGAACACAATGTGAGTCATCAATTCACAGAGTGAAAGAAAGCATTACTATGTGAACACTCTGTGAAAACCACACTACAGTGTGAAATCATCTTCACACTGTCAAATTCGAGCGTTTTCACATAGCCGACTGTGTCAACACTCTGAACACACTGTGAGACACTGTGTTCTTTCGAGTAAAGATTGTAAGGGGAAAACGAAGATACCCAGTTCATACGAGATTACTCTGAACAGTGTGCAGCATGTTGCTTTGCTTCCTCTAGCGAGACATGCTGGAATACTGCTTCGTTACTTAAAAAGTTATATCACAATGAGAGAGAAAAAACGGACTTGCATGTGAATGCATTGATAAAATAGATGGGTAATTCGTAAAATGATGCCTGTCATCGTCTTGTAGCCCAAATGTTATTTATCTAAAATGCGATTATTGATTTAAAAATCTTAGGAGACTTCCAAGTTTATTGCGAAAATATACACATGTTTCAAAGATCAGAAGTTGCGACTTCATCTCGGAATGTGCACTAACGGACCATAGCTGCGTCGGGCAATCAAAATACATAGCAAATGTGAGGTTACTACAGAACACTCCCGTTATAACGAATACGGTTATAACGAAATTCCGGTTACAACGTAGTATGAAAATTCAGGCCGCAACGTTATCCGCTTTATGTCTTTTATTGTTTATTTGTTCGGTTATAACAAAATTTCGATATAACGAAAGAAAACTGCCGGTCCAGAAGGCTTCGTTATAACGGGTGCTGTTCGTTATTCCGAAGGTTCGCTATTCCGAAGGTTCGTTATTCCGAAGGGTCGTTAATCCGAAACACGCAAAGTCCCTAAACCTCGAGGTTCGTTAATCCGAAAATGAAAAAGGGTTCGTTAATCCGAAAATTTGTGGATTTATTCCGAAGGTCCGTTACTCCGAAGATTGGTTAATCCGAAAACGAAATTCGGAACAATGAACCTTCGGAATAACGAATCTTAGGAATAAAGAGCCTTCGGAATAACGAACCTTCGGAATAACGAGCTGTAACCGTTATAACGGTAGTCCACTCTACAGCACTTTGTGCAGATACGACCCAGGTGCATATCTGCATTTATTACTTTTCAAAAGTGATTCTTTCGTAAGGGATATGATGCTAAAAAGTGTTTTGATTTCTGTCCTGTTACCCAAGGAACTAACTAAAACGAGAAGACTGTTGCACGGCATTCATTTCGTATCCATGGTAACGGAATGTTCTTCCCATCAAAGGCAGAAGTTTGACCACTCCAGAAGATGAACTTGTTAGATATACGCGCCACACCTACATCCTACGAACTAACATCGTGCTTACACTTTATCTCTGAGATATTATCCTCTTATATAGCGCAATCCTGTCATAAATGTCCAGAGTAAAAGACTTGTCATCCCACTTAATTATGTTACATGCGGGGTCAAACCAATCGAGCATGGCACGAATCCAGAAAACCGACTTGAAAATCCCCGCCTCTCTGACCTTTCCCCACAATCTCCAAAAGGAGAGTGCTCCATCATGTCCGCACCAAGACGCAGTGCCATCTCATTTTGGGGCGAACGGACGAGAAGAAATCTCCCATAAGCCGTCCGCCGTTCATATCCGCATCTTCTGCCCAAACTGCTCCCTGTAAGTAACACATTTTTCTAGGGTTTAGTGTGACGTAGGTGACGCGTTTTTTTGTAAGGCCCTCTCCACATGTACACCCTCGATTTCCTCATGTAGCCACTTAATCCGAAGTCTGCGGTTGTACGCGGACATGATCGGTTCATCGCCAACCACAAACAAAATAAAGAGTCAGAAGAGTATTAAAAAAGAAGGGAAAGAAGACCTGATTACTCATTAAACAATACGAAGAACAGAGCGAATGTTACATCTAAGATCAAACAGAAATATCATCTGCATATTACCTTCAACAGCAATAGTAACGAAATTATAGTATCGTGATAATTTCATCAGAGTATCTTCTTCTTTGTCAGCACTACTTGCTTTGAGAGTGCTGATAGTAGAATTCTTTGTGAAACAGAATTTACGTCGATCTTAAAAGTTAAGATCAGCTTAAAATCGTGGTATGTTGTGTGTGTGTGTGTCTTCAATGGTATTCTATCTTCCTAATAAAAATGAATATTTTGTAAGCTTTAAATCATGCAGCCGTGACTACACACAATAGAATAAGTGACAAAGGATGTTTTCTGTAAATTTTGATTAAAAAAAATGAAGTAGATTCTGAAAGGCTGATAAAGTTGAACAGGGAAACGGGTGCTATGCCATTATTTCAATTAATCTAAATCTTTAATATCGACTGAGATTCTTTGTGAAACGTTAGCGTTGGTATCGCGTAGACACTTGTCCTTTTTGGCGCATGGGTGGACCAGTAGTATCTCGACGAAATGTTATCCTGCAATTTATCTTCACCATCGTACTTGCTGTGAATAAGACCATGGCTAATGATACAAATAATTAGTGCTCGCGAAAAATAGAAAAGTTGATTAACTATGTATCGATATCAGCTCTCGACACTTGAATTGCTAAGTGCTTGCAAAGACACACTTGGGTTCAATGACATCGCATTTGCGCCGATAAAGTTCGAAGTTGCAACCGCTCTGGATCGTGAGCGCAGACTCTTGCACACCTGTCTGCCGTCCGAGTTAACAGGGGAAGACGGGTTTTGTCCCCCATCTTGCCCCCAGCCCCTATCCTTTTCTTTCGCCTTATGAAGAGGTGGCCAGGTAAGCGCGCGGCAATGACCGACAGGCCTCCTCACCCCGATCCGTTCCCGGGAGACCTCGGGCCAAGGAGGAAGAGATCTGGGACGGTGCGGTGACAGACGGATGAGCTGGAGCTTATTGTGATTAGTAATCGATAGAGAGCACAATTTGTACAGATTCTCCGCGAGACCCCGAGACCTCGTGAAATCTCTGGCCGCCATTGACTCATAGTGTCCCTCCTCCTTAATACACTCACACATCTAGGCACACACACACATACATACAGCTCACCTTCCTGCATACACACGCACACCTGAGACTCGAAACGCAGGTGGAATCGCGACACATGACTGCAGGTGGATACAGTGTAGATGCAGCGACTGGCGGGCGATGGAGAATCCCTCTCTTTGAAACGTGTTTTTTATTTGTTTCAGAAAAGGAATGCTATCATATATCTGCCGGATGCTATTGAGCAGTGTTTCATATAATTATAGAACTAAATTTTGCTTGCTTGCAAGATATAATGCTCTGCTCCGCCGACAATTGCTCCACGACAAAAATTGATGCTCCGAGACACTTGCTCCGCAGACATTTGCTCCGCAGACAAATAATGATCCGCCAACAATCGTTTCCCACACACCTACTCCGCCGCCGTTTGTTCCGCCGGCAATTGCTCCGCCGTGGTTTGTTCCAATCCGGCATCTACTCCGGTGACAGTTGTTCCATTGATGATATTGTTCCACTGACGTTTTCTCTTGGGGGGGGGGGGGGGAGTATGAGAAATAATGAAAAGGAAAATCTGTTTTTGACAACGGCATCTGTAGTTATCATTATTTGTTTTTTTTTTTTTTTTTTTTTTTTCAGGTTAGCATGCCTAGGGCGCCTGTACAGTGATGGGGCGATCGTTAACGGGCCATTAACGATCGCCCCGTCACTGTACAGGCATGCTATCCTGGAAACATTAAACTGCACATTACTTGAATATGAGACCATTCTGAAGCAAATAATGTTCACACAACAATAGATATATAACGTACTCTTAAATGAATCCCACAAGGATGGGAACAATCATCCCCCAGCATTCTCACTGATTCCCACTGATCAGCTACTAGCCATCCCCTTTAACAAGTCCTATGTATCATTTTTTTTTTTGGAATAGCTATAGCATTGACATGTTTCGATAACGGTTGTTCTCTCTCTACTTACTGTATACAGTGGAGATATGCCTTGTACAAGCCTACTCAACATCAAGATGAAAATCAGACAAATGACTTGAGTGAGTGGTGGGCGTGGTTCGTCTTCTTCGTCCTGAACTTCCATCCATATCTGCCGAACGAGCTGCATGAAAAGAAATCATGTGTTCAGCCGCTTTTTTGCTCCTTCCTCGCTGGGTAATACAACTGTACCTACATGAATGACTGTTGTGGTGCGAATATTCGGAAAAAAATAGACTGAATTAAATTAATGCTGTCTTTAATATCGACTGTATGTGTTACTATTTTAGCTCACGTGATAATGTGTATGTTTTGATAAAGATCTGTGTGTGACCACAAATAAAAGAAAAAAAACACAAAAAGACATAAAACAAAATACTAAACGGCAGTTTGGTTTCAATGATAACGGAACTACGTGATCTGGAGGTCCCGCATCCTGAAGCTATTATTGTCAAATCTTGCTCAAGATATCGCAAATCGTCACATTTGAGTTGTCGTCACGCCAATTTCCATTCTAGGCGCAAACAAAATGGAAATACTTGCGATCGCCTCGTTACCCAAGTTACTTTTCTTATTCTGTCATTTATGAGAGCTATTTACTGCGTTTCCCGTCGGTGGCCACATAGTTTTTCGCAGCTTATCGCAGACAATCGAACACTGTTCATCGTAGAACGCACAAAATTATTGGCAAAGGCTTCACTCAATGCCAATTCGTTTTCATATACTGTAAATGTGTCGGTATAATACAGCGTCTGGCAATTTCATTTGTTATGAGCAGAGACCAACAAAAAAAAGTTTCATGACCTTGCCAGGTAGAATGCAAGTCGGCAATATAAAGAGAATCACTTAACGTGATATCGATCATAAAAAAAAGAAGAAAAAAACCGAACAAGTCGAAGACGGAAGAGAAAAGGACAGTAATGGTACTGTTAAATGCAAATGATATCATGGCCGGCGGAACTTGGGTCCCCACTTTTTTTCACCATGCATAGGAATGTATAGGGTGTCACTTAAGTCTATACGTTTGCCGACAGAAGACAAAAAAAAAAATGTTTTCATAATCTTGGCCAAGATGTCTTTACACGAAGAATATGCAAGTAATAAGACTAAAAGTTCCGTTTTTAATTCAGATAGATAGTCTTTTCTAGTCTACAGTAGCTGTTCCAGAAGAACAGGTCAAAGGAGATGAGACTCCGGAAAGGATATAGGGTCCTACACTTCTACTGAACGAAAGCTTCAGTCACCATCAGGACGGAAATAGACTGTGACAAACTATCACGAAAGTTATGGAAGATATAAACGTATAGGAAAGTTATAAGACTGTATATTTTGTCGTTCAAAGGGATGCATCAACAGAACTATATTTGCCACGTGTCTAGGTTGTCAGTGTTGCTATCTTACTGTTGCTGTTTTTTGTTGTTGTTGCAATTATTGTCAGTAATTTATGCTTTCTGATAAGATTGTCCCCTTCATAACTCTGCGATTGACATAACGGATCCTTCATGTTCTTATATTTTAAGTCAAGGTTCAAGACTACTGGAGATTTGCTTACCTTATTTATTGGAGTTTGTTGCGTAATAATAGAAAATGAAACAGGGAGAACCCAAATCTGTACAAACGGCATACAACATGTACAACAAAGACGAACCCTGTCATCACGTTAGGTCTATGGGCAGATGCCATTGTATACGATGTCTTGAATTCTACAACGGCTATTGCTGTCTTATAACTCTGGTTCTGGTCCGTTGAAATTACTTATCTGTATAATTCCAATTGTAAAGATTTTGCTTCAAACATCATTTTGTATTTTTACAAATATGAATCGTCATCTGTGAATCATTCACATTTTGATACATTTTTAGAATGTCCTCCGTGAAACACGTAAAGCTCCCTATACGGCAGGTGTGTACAATGCATTCAAGCAAAGCTGTCATGCATTCTACAAATTGCTTGCGAGCAGAAGCTTTTGCTAGCAAGCACAAGCAATTGCTTGCTGCCCGCAAGCAATTGCTTAGAGACCAAGCATTTGCTTAAAAACGTATGCATAAGACATACCTTTTGCTAGTTCTTGCTAGCAATTGCTTACGATTTTCCAAGCTTTGTAAAATGAGCTTGAGCTTTTGTTTAACCGGAACGTACCATTTTAAGTATCCTTTTCATATTTATGAAAGAAAGACCACACTTGTGAAGGAGTGGTATAAATCTGCAAGAAATTGCACATAAGTAGTGTAAGAAACTTTTTCATTTCAACAACAGGAATTTCCAGTGGTTAGCACGCAAAATGTGATGAAAAATAGGTAAGATGTCTGACTTCGGTGGAGAGCAAGGAGACCTCTCTCCACGTGCGATCTGGCAGATGCGGGCTACTGTAAGCTGCAGTGATGGAAATCAGCCAGTAATACGTGTGTGTGTATAGATGTGGGTGTATGTGTCTGTGTGTGCATCAATGTGTGGGATAACATTGATCTTCCCTCCTCAGCTATTTCGTTTTACGATTTTGTGTGTGTCTGGTTTTCTATTATATTTCACTATCGGCAATGATTATCAGTCACGATGCTATGATCCCCGAGTAGATCTCTCGATCGAAGTTTAAAACGATTCAACGATCCAAGCATCACAAGCCGTTAAGCTTTCCATATTTAACTGCCACTCTGCGTGGATATCATTTATTAAAAAATAGTGTTGTGTAAGCATTTTCGCTTTAAGTTCTTTGATCTTTCGGTAACAGAAACCAAAACTGTCATCAAAAAGGGAAGTTTAAACATTCTGAAATATGTATGATCACCATTTCTCGAACGAAAAAAGAAAAAATGCCAGGAAACTAGAAGACGTAGGTTCAAGAAGCGCGAGTCCTAGGTGTCACACACCGAAACCTTGAAGTACCTCATCGGTCACATCAGCAAAACTTACAAAATATCGCCGGGGAGTTGAGGGGGGGGGGGGGGTGTTTTGAGGTCCTTGGAATTACTACTTATAGAAGTTAAGTCAATTTGTTACGATAAAATCCTCAACCAATACACTCCTTCCCCACCCTTCGCCCACCCCACCCCTATACTAAAGTACTTCCGGGCGTGGGTTCAAGTTCAGGTACCCCCTCCCCCTCCTTTACTGGTGGTAGTCGTGTTATCTCTCTCGTCCACGGGCACATCGGTGGCTTATCGCAGCGAAGCCGAGAAGCAGGTGGGGCGAGAGAGTCCCATCACCGAGTGATAACGCAGAACGAGAAGAAGAAATGAAAGAAAGTGAAAACGAAAGAGAAGAAAGAAATATTCAGTCTAATGGGTTTGTCATCACGTCCCTTCAACAGGTGCGATGCCTGCGATTTTTCATCTGTAATGTACGTTGTTTTCAATTTTGTTGACTTGCTGGAGATACAAGTTCATCGTTTTCTAAAGAGAAGCGATGGGTTACTGAAATATACGGCGGATTAAGATCACCCTTTGCAAATGGTGTGCGACATTTTCTCTCTCCTGCTATCTTTCTGCGCTTTTCCCTTCGTTACAGGAGTGGGAAGAGACACTTGGCGATAGTTGGTACACAGACACCAAGATAATTACAACCATTCAAGCGCTCTTCCGAGCTGTCTGGTCGTATTTTCTTTCGGCTCCCGATGTGGAGTTTTCGTGAGCTCCCGGGCTCACTCGGATTCCCTTTTCCCGGCGGCGATTGCGCCATGGTCCATTTCGCGCACAGTCAAAGCAGCTTAAGGCAAGCAAAGTGCAATACAAAGCTGCTGATATTTTCTAAAGTCTGCGGAGATATCGTTAGAACCTCGAATTGAAAAAAGAAAAGAAAAAATAGAGTAAGCAAATGCATGGTGATAATTATGTTTTATAAGCATGAAATACTAATCTCTCTCTCTCTCTCTCTCTCTCTCTCTCTCTATTTCTGTCTCTTTCTATAACGTTCTATAATAGATATATACATAAATATACAAGAAAGATATTTTAATTTGGGATATAGTAATCAGCATAACAATCTCCTTCAACATTTGAACTGCATTTCCTAACTTTGCTTGAAAAGTGTCGTCGCTAATTATAAGCTTGTCCATAATGAGAACATAATACAAATAGTGGATAGAAATGTTTCTGTACGATATCTATTTTAACATCCCCCCCCCCGCATCACCCCATTGCAGCGCAGCTATGTACCCATTTTATACCACTGGGTCGAGACGGACGTGGTGGGTAAAACATATCATTTTGTCCAAGGATTCGAACTCAGGACCTCTGAGAAACGAGAAACTCGTACGGACACCATTTAATTCGCAAGAACCGTACGAACGATTTGTAGACAATTTCGTACGATCTTCTCAAGAAGGCCGTACGAAACTAGCGTTCGTAGACCGTTCGTAGACCGTTCGTAAGTTCGTAGCCTGGTCGATGGTCTTGTCCAAGATTTTTTTAATTTCGTACGAAACCCTCTCTTCGTAAGGCGTCGTACAAACATCGAAACAACTACGCAAGATTTTGCAGGGTCGAGAGACAAATCTCGAAACCTTAAATTCTTACGATGATTGTAAGAACGCCTTAAATTGTTTATAGAGGACTCTTCCGTCTTTCGTAAGAATGCCTTACGAACAGAGATTCGTACGGCGTTCTTACGAACAACTCTTCGAGTTTGTAAGGCGTTCGTAAGGGACTCGTAAGGCGTAGGTACACAATTTGTTCTTGCGAATTAAACAGCGTTCGTACGAAATTCGTAAGAAGGCCGTAAGAATATGTGCCCCATCTACGAATCTCTACGAACTCCAGAATTCACGAAGTGACATTCGTACGAACGAATCGTTCGCACGAACCTTTGTGCACTGACCGTAGCTTTAAGTGAACAGCTTAAGGCGTTCTTACGCTCATCTTAAGAATTTGAAATCTCGCGATCCTCTGAAAACCTGCAAAAATCTTGCGTGGTTCTTACGTTGTTCTTAACATTTTCGTACGACCACCTTTCCCGTTTCGTACGATGAGGAAAGAAATCTGGGACAAGACCATCGATCAGGCTGCGAACTTGCGAAAGGTAAAAAAAAAAAGGTCTACGAACGCTGGTATCGTACAGCCTTCTTAAGAAGATCTCATGAAATGGTCTAAGAATATTTCTTACGTCATTCGTAGCAGTTCGAGATCTCATTTGTGACCGAGCCTTGAGGTACGAAGCCCGTTGAGGACGAGCTGATTTTTGCAATAACGTTGCTATTACACACGTTTCTCATAGACACCTGTCCAAGTACACTTGGGTCTAGTCTTCAACGGGTCAAGACTTACAACCCGGTGTATGGAAACACTACGGACGGCAAACATCCCTGCTGAGAATCAGTAGAAGCAAGTTGGTCTGAGAGTCGTACAAAATGTAATGTGGATTACATCAAGGGAAAGGGGGGGGGGGGGGGGGTGTCTGCTTTATTTGGGGGAACATGCGTCTTCTTATCCCCGGGGGACTCGACCGAAGAGGGCGTGTACCGGAAGTCGGGTGCTGGAGTCGTAATTGGGATGCGGTGGGATGGCCTATTTCGAGATCTCATTGTGCTCGTTTATCTGAGCATCAGTCGGGACTCTGCAGTAATCATTTTCATATCTGCGGAACAGAACCAGCGGTAAGCACTTGAACGCTGGGCATGGTGGGGGGATGGTGAGAGATCTTCTCATTTCCTTGATTTGTTCTTGTCTTCTTAAGTCTTCGTTTGTTATGAGCTTTTGGTTATTGTGTGCCGCATTCGCCGGAAGCTAATCCTCCTCCCCCATCGTGCCATCACGAGATTCGCCCTGGGTGAGAGTCGGCTGATTTTGCCCTCAGATACCGTCATGGTCTGTGGAAGATGAGTAGGACTGATGTCATATCGGAATGGAACTTCCTGACAAGGTTAAGGATTCAAGGATCTTCTTTTCCTAATTTGATAATATAGTTGTTGGTTTTTTTCTCATTGAGGTTTGTCTTTTTGTTCCTTTTCCATTATCCAGAACAAGCCATGAAGTAGTATAAAATCTGGTTGTTGGTTTGTGGAGATTGTCAAATTGCTTTCGTCCTCTTGTTCCTTATATACTGCTTTTTACAAGCCATGGCATAATGATATTAATACAGTGTGGTATAAAATCTTCGAAGATTTTTAAGGAGTGATTTTCACTGCTGAAAAAAAAACCATACAGAACAATCTGTTTTTGATATTTGATGCTGTCCAATGAGTATTATTCCCTAAAAAAACCCCACAATTTTAATTCTCTGATACTTTAGCTGTAATTGAAAGTTAGCGGTATGATCTTACTGCGACTAGTAAGATAGGGCCTACATTGCCTCCATATTATATCTAATTATGATTTCAGCAGAGTATGGATTATTTTAAACAATAATTATAATAATAATAATAATAGTAATAATAATGATAACAATAACAATAATAACAATAATAATATCTCTTACACCGCAATAATCGAGAAAGCCGTTATATTTCCTCGGTTTCATTTTTACACAAAGTTAGAAGGAAATTTCAGAAAACGGCATCAGCAAAATATAATGCCTTATTTTTCGTCCTTGCGTTTGCGTGAAGTTGTAAATTTATTTTTTATCATTCATTCATTAAGGTTTTGATTAAAAAAGAATTGAATGTAATCGCTTAATTTTAAGGGATTGCGTAGTCTTGCGTAATCTTTCTTTCTTTTTTATCTTTCTTTTAAGAATATTCCTATTATCTCTTTTAAGTACGAAGACATCTCAGTTTAAACAAAAATAAAAAGGTTTAACTTTCCAGTTTAAGCTGTAATGGTAGTGTTTAAACTGATAAAGAAATACTGGGGGTCGTATGAATTTGATAATGTAACCATCAAGATAAGAATGTACATAAATCAGTTGTCTTCAAGCTAGTAAACTGTTTACAAACTTAAGAATTCTAACGCTGCTGTCCATGGGATTGCGACAAATGATGTAACTCTACTGATTTAAACAATCTGTAGCATAGGACGATGGTGTTCAACAACTGGTTTTCAGAGTTTTATACCTACACAATACCAGAGAGATTGGTGGCATGTAGGAACAACTGAAAACATTGTCAACCCAAGCCTTCTACACAGATCCTTGACCAATTTTCCGTCATGAAAAGACTATGCGCTTCCCAAATCAGAAGCTTTTTGCTCTATATTCTTTTCTATTCTAACTAGATGGATAACGGGGCAGGTTTGAAAAGAGTTCTCACCTATGTATCCTCAGCAAAAAGAGACATAGATGGAGAGAGAGAAGAAAATAATAACTCGACTTCCCGCATAGACAAAATTTTCCGTTCACCGCGGGCGGGGAAGACTGGACATATGCTTTTAATTGGCTTTATAGAAAACAGAACAGTGATGCCTTCTTTTTTATTTCTCTTTTCATTCTCATTTTCTGGAGGGCAATTTCATGCAAACCAGACACCGAAGGCCTGTTCCACGGGCTACGAATAGATCATGACTTGCAGTTAAGTGGCCATCATACCTCTCGGTGAGAGCAGACAGCGAGGGACTAAAAATACGGCGCGAGCTGCCAAGCCTTTATTGATTTTGACATTCTACAGCTCTATGAGGAGAACAATTAGAAGAATGAAGGAAGTTTGTCCGGCTTATGTCCACAGTAGGGGTCAGACTGACCGAAACATACCTGCCATTACTAATATCAAAAGAGTGTAACAGGCGATACAACAATATAATCCATTATCATTATGAATGCGGTTTTCAGGTAACTGAGCATTGGAACAGAAAAAAAAGAAAGAAAAAGAAATCAAATCCTTAAACACTTTCATTTCATTTCTTTTAATTTCATGCTGATTCTGATTTGTTGAATGTTACTTTACCCTCGTTTAGCTTTGGTGTATGTATTGTAAGATACAAGGTACACCTGTAATACATTTAATTCCTGTATGTGCAGCATTGTATGGTATTGGTATCAGAAAAGATTTAAAAACGGAGAAGGAAAGAGTAAAGTAGGCAACATGGATTGTTTCTTGTCTCTGTGGGAGACACCCCTCCTCCCTCCCCCCTACAATAAACAGTTGTCATAAAAGCATTGGAGGGCAACCCAACTTTCTACAGACAATTAAAAAGGTATACCATACACCCACAGGGACAAAAGTTTGCTTTAAAAAGTCAAATACCGATTTCATTATGTGTTCATATTTGAACATGCAATTGAGGTGACGTATTGGAATCTTTTGAGTGTATTCGAGAAAAGTTTGTGACTCTAACATAATATTAGATGAATTATGGAATTGCTAAAGCCATGTTGACATACTTTGGTCGCGCCCTTGAAATGACATTCAGATGTTTGTTTGTTTGTGTGATTCTTGTCTATTTCACTGGTCAGTTTTATCATTTTGGAAATCACTGACTAGGTTTCAAGAAATGTTTCGTTGACGGAAATACATTTACTGTTTCTTCCTTTTGTATCTGCCTGCCATTTTTTATCATGTTTTATTACGACATCATAAATTTGATGTGCGTTTTGTGTAGTTTTAGCCCCCCCCATCTATCACTTTGTGTGTGTGTGTGTGTGTGTGTGTGTGTGTGTGTGTGTGTGTGTGTGTGAGTGCGTGTCATCCGCAATGATTGTGATGTGTGAGTCACACTAATATTCGCTTTTTCATCCTCATACGATATTAAAAACAGAAATCTCTCACTTCTCTCTCCCTTTAAATGATTGGTTTGTTTGTTTGTTTGTTTGTTTGTTTGCCTTTTTTTTCTCCATCTCACAGCTCAATTCTCAGGAGAGGAGGTTTCACACTTTCCACACCTTTAGCTGTGGCTTGGCGTCCTTAGAGATCGACGCCGCGGATAATCGGTATAGGGGGGCCCCCTTTCTTTTTTCTTCTTCTTCTTCTCTCGTCAGTCTCTAACAATTCGCCACAGGAAAGAGACGGGCTCCGGGGAGAGCGAACAATGGCAAGAGGGAGTAGGTCGGAAGGAGACAAGCCTGGTTTAAAAGAGCCCCACATAACCTCACATCCAAAATAAAATGCCCTAAAAAATGTAACATTTCTGTTTCCTAGGGTTCACAAGGTTACAGCCAAAAAAGGGAATGGCAGAGAGAGAGAGAAAAAAATCAAAACAGCATATGGATCATAGAGATCGGAAATCTTGAAGGGATGACTGAGGGATTACAGGTGAGCTAGGTGGGTGAATGACACACGGCTTTCTTTCTCTCTTTATATACCCCATTTCTTTTTGCTGTTTATGTTTTCTGTTCAGATTTTTTTGGGGGGCAGAGGCGATATTACTAATAGTTTCTCATTTCGAGCGGGAACTGTATAGTGTGATATCTCGGACTCCCGAGGGGTGAAATGCAGGGATTGAGTTTGGCGTAAGGCCAGAGAAACTTGGACAGGGGGTTACATTGCTTGCCATGTCTGGACAACGTGCACTCTTGAACTCCGATGACTTGTGATCCACCTCACAATAATATTATGTGAACGCCCACACTGACTGGAATCCAAACTAACTCTTATTATACACGTATACACACGCAAAGTAAAAAGACAGACATACATACTAACTAACGCGCACGCATGCAGGTACACACCCAAAACGTTACATGATCTTTAACAAAAATTGTGCACAGTCAGAGTTGCAACGTGATCACGTGATAATAAGTCATGTATAACATTCTTTTTTTTCCAGAATATTACCTAGAAATATACTACTAGTAATGATGATGATAATGATACTACTACTACTACTACTACTACTACTACTACTACTACTACTACTAATAATAATAATAATAATAATAATGATAATAATAATAATAGACATTTTTACAACTATATACCACACATGGAGTACAAGAGAAATGACGAAACCTGACACACTTATCATTTCAATTCAATAGTCTATTTATTTCCATAAAAATATACATGATACAAAAAAGATACATGATACAAGAATCAAATTTTAGATAGCATAATACAGTAAGAAGTTCATTTATCTTCATTGTTCTTACAGTCCTGAAAGCTGTAAGAAGCTCAAATCTTTCTTTTCAAGAGCTTTCAAAACAGAGAAAATATTGCACAGATTAGTAAATCACTGAAAATGCATACAACGAAACAAGATGTGGAAATAAAAATAACAAAATGAAAACAAAATACATGTGTACGTATGAGTATTTGGATTTTTTAGTTTATATAATACTCATTCATCTATTTGTCTAATAATCTATTCATCCTTGTGTATCTATCTACTGATTTCATCTTATTTCATTCTTACTTCACATTATATAATAAAGCCTTTACAAAAGCATTCTAAAAAGTGATATGAAGACTTTAGTATCTGCTAGATAAGAAGAGCACCGTCAAAGCAAGATGAAAATAAAACCCCAAAACAAAAATGTCTTCTCCTGAAGCAATTATTCTGTGCATCTGGAAAATAATAAAAAAAAAAAACAACAACAACTATAAAACAAGAAACAGAAAACAAATGAAACTCGCAAATACTTTAATCGTTCCTGGATCCCATTAGTATAAACGTAGACAGCGACTAGTTTTCCGCGCAGTTGCACCTTGCGATATTGATTAACACAATTCGATATGTGTGTTGAACTTGGCAACGGCTTATCTTTCAAGGTCAGGGGTACCCCAATGCAGAGAGAAACAAAAAAATAGACTTTAAAAAAAAAGAGAGAAAATACGGCTTTGCTCTTGGTTCCATCTCTCCAGAATTGTGAAGTGTGAAATACAATACACACGGGCCTAGCCAATCATTTAGTGACATCCTGGCCAGGGAAAGGACAAAGTTTTTGAAGAGAGCGATGGAGAGAGAAAGAGAAGAAAAAATAGTTGAGCTGGCCTGGGTTGTGGAAGTGAACTCCTCAGACACCTTACACTCCGAAATCACAGAGCGACTGCACGGTTGATTGACAGGGCCTAATATTGGACTAGTCATGGTGATACCTTTACAGTCACACAGGATCTTTTGGAGACTGGGTGTGATGGGAAAGGGAGGGGGGGGGGTTACAGGGTGAGAAGAGGATGGGTGGTTTGGTTGATGGGTAGGGAAGAGGAGGAGGAGGAGGATGGGGCTAAGATGGGTAAAAGGAGCAATGTAAACTGTATGTCCATACAAAGGTCATGGATTTGGGGACAAATTTTGATTCTGGGTTTTTGACTTTTGGTTTTTGTTTTGCACTGAATAATATCATAGTAAGTGCAGATATTATTGATTTTAGTCATATATATCTATACATTGCGCATGATGAATCCTTGTAATCATTATAGTTATATTGTATAGAGTGAGAAAAAATGCATCTTTATACGAAATCGTGCAGATGTAAAGATGCTAAATCTACATGCACTTTTTTTCTAATCATTTTGAGGTTAATGATTTTGAGCTAATCATTTTGCTTGTATTGTAAAGAGTCATTACTACCGCAAAACCGGCATTGAATTCATAATTATAACAAAGCAATGATCACAGTGGATTATAATCCCAACTTGATCGTTGTTATCATTATTATCATCATTATCATCATCATCATCATTATCCTCATCCTCATCATCCTCATCATCCTTATCATCCTTAACATCATCGTCATCATCATCATCATCATCGTCATCATCATCCTCATCATCCTCATCATCCTCATCATTATTATCATCATCATCATTATCATCATTATTCTCATCATCCTCATCATCATTGTCATCATCATCATCCTCACCATCATCATCCTCTTCATCATCATTATCATCCTCCTCCTCCTCCTCATCATCATCCTCATCTTTATCATCATCATCATCTTCATCCTCATCATCCTCCTCATCATCATAATATCACCATTGTTACCAATGTTACCATTATCATCATCTTTGTCATGTAGTGGGAAGGAGCAGAGAAAGCTTTTAATCCTATTCGAAAGTCTTGCGACTGCTTTGTATCGGCTCTTCCTACAGCCCACCGCACACTATACGACTCACGACTTTACGACTGACAGACTTGGGATCTGATATAAACAAGTGTGTTTATTCTGAGGCTATTGCGATTTATTTCGGATCCAAAGTCTCTCAGTCGTAAGGTCGTGAGTCGTATTGTGTGCGGCGGGCTTTAGGTTTGTCTCGCATTTTGTCATTGTGACACAATAATGTTACTCGCACGAGAGAGGACAGGTATAATATTATGAAATAGTCTTCGTTTGGAAAACATAATCATTACAATATTAACTTTTCAACAGTCTGTTATGAGTTTCCTTAATTCCCATAGATCCTGGGCACAGGCACTGGCCAGGTACTCATGGAGTATGGCTATTTTATGATACGTTCTATTTGTTGTTGTTTTATGATACCTGCAACATATGTATCAGTTATAAAATTCTCTCACTCTATATAGATACTTGGATATATAACATGATTTAGGCATTTTGTTATTTTTTCAAGTGATCCACGTTTTACACAGCTCAGCTTTTCGGTAGGCCAATCTCTTCAATCGCTTTATTTACATTTCGTAACCATTGCAAAGGGGGTGCATGCATTATTTCTATTCTGTCTGTCTGTATTAAACCTTATGATCTGTATTGCTGACAAACTGTTTACAGGAATGTATACTTTGTATTTGTATTTCCTTTCTGTTGGATGGAAATAAAGCACAATTGGATTGAATTGAATTGAATTGAATTGAATTGAATTGAATTGAATTGAATTGAATTGAATTGGACTGAATCGAATTGAATTGAAATGAAATGAACATATATCGTTCCACCCCAAGTCAAACACATTATAATCATGTAGCGTTGCTGTCACGTGTACGTACGGATAACGTTAGCGTAATCAGGTTGGGGTATGCATCGACGGAAAAGTGTTGTAATCTCGATTTGGAGCGAAAGCGATTCATCTTTTTGACCTAATATGAGGTTAATCTGCCGCTCTCCTAAGCTCTAGGACGGGGCCCCATCCAGCAGACAGCCAGGGAGCGAGCTGCGCACTGACAGATGCCTCGATGGTTTGTTCTCGTCTGTTTCGCAGCCGTGTAAAGAAGCTAGAGGCGGCCCCCGCAAGCAATCCAGCTATTTAAAAACGCGTACAAGTTTACCGCTTCTTTCGCAGTGCTCAAACTGCGTAGCATACAGTAATGGTACGTAGATTGTAATACAGAATGAGTGATCATATACTGTCAAGAGAGGGCCTCCTACAGTACATTCTGGGCTAGACTTGTGTCTCTCCGCTCAAGTTCGGCATATCAAGGAGGACTTCGGTGGTACGGTTGTTGTCTGCAAGAACCTGCCGCGACTCCTTCATTGACTTTCCTAACTCGGTGCGCTCTGCATTCAGAACATGATCATCACCCTCTCCGCAAAAACTCCTCATTCCAAAATGGACTGCTTCGAGGCGCTGTTATAGCTAGCTGAGATATCATGAGTTTGACAACGGACGTGGATTGAGCTGCTCTCGGAATTGCTTACGGAGAAATGCCCGTTCTACAATCGTGGAGGCGTCCTAAGATCATTGAGGATAAAGCTGACCTTTTATCATTATTCGGATGATAATGCAGGAGCAACTTTTGAATAAAGTGGATTGAGTGACGATTAATCCTTCAGTACTCTGTGAACGCGATGATGATTGGACTAAGAGAAAACAACCCGGCAAACATGGAACGAGTAACATTGTGCTACGGCCATATTAGGACCTTTCGACTCCTGGCGTGTTATATATTTATACTTGCGTTCGGGATGGGCAGCGCGATGTCCCAAAATAACGTGGAACCTCATGGAGATAATGTTTGCTCAAGGGTAACAAGGTAACGTTCATCAGCATGCCTCCGTACCATGTCATATCTGTAGACAGCACGTCATTATACAATAATGTACAGTCCCATGTATTCCTACACACCGTGTGAAATTACATGGAATCTACTCTTACCCCATTTGTTTTTCTTTCGTATGTCTTCTTGACAGAATGAGAATGTGCAGATACTGCTTAATAAAGCATGATAAACGTATGTAAACAACCTTCACTAATATTGCAGCTTTTTGGTAATTGGATACAGTATCATTCTGTCATTCGAAAGCGGCAATAACCAGGACTCAGGGTGCTTGAATAGACACAAAATAGCAACAACAACAAAAACCAAACAAACAAACAAACAAACAAACTCGAGACACAGAAGTCCTGCCTGAAGAGATAATGATCGATGACTACCTAGCTTGTAAGGCAGCATGATCAAAGCTCTACTGCAACTTAAATGCAAACATGAAACAGTAAACACGATCCTTGCGCGAAGGGTAAACATCACAACATTAATGATCGCGTCCGTCCACATTGTCTTGGTGACAGAACCCACCCCCCTTCCCCTAAAAAAAGGTTGTAGTTTAGAATGATCGAGGACACCACATTATTCTCATCCCAATAAAATTATGGCGATCGATATTTATACTCTTATGGAAGGGATCAGAGGTTAATGACAATGGCCTTTACGTTGAGAAATTATGCCTTTGGCAAGAGGGACATGAATTTTCTGTTCATGTATCTCATTAATGGTATGTAATAGCAAATGAGGAAATGATGCGCTAATTCCCCGTGTCCCTGAATGTAATTCTCTTGTCCCGTGATGTCGCCGAGGCTCATGGCCCGGACTATACCTGGAGGAATTCATGCTCTTCGTTGAAGGTTGCGGAACATGCTTTCAACTGTCACTGCGCTGTTCCAAATTTAGGTCTGCTCAAATGGTTTAAAGTCATCGCCCTTTCTTTCAGTTAAAATGTAACATCATTGGCCTGATGAGAGTTTTTCTATGCTTGTATGTCTTTTTCTTTCCAATGACTGACTTGGTCACCGATGTCCTCTATCGTTGTTAAAAAGCATTGATTTTTACATGGATTAGAAAATAAAACAGGGAAGCTACTATGTTGATTATTTTTTTTTTGTATCTTTGATTGCTCTGTTCTCTTTTGTGACCTTGAGAAGTATATGTTTATACGATATTATATAACTAGGCGGACATTTAAAAAAGAAATACACTGGTAAGCTCTTCACTTTCCCGACGCCTTAAGCAAGATATGAAGAAGACTCCTCAAAAGGTCGAAAGCTTGGCATTGAAATCTTTTAGACTGAACTAACGCTACGTTCGCTGGCTCCGTCTGTTGTATTATAGACCGTGGAATAGAAACTTCAAGCAACCGTTTTATTCGTGTAAGCTGTAACAGATTTAGATTGACACTAGTAGTGGTATTGATTCGTCGTCCTTTCTTTCAGTTGAAACAATAGCATTATTAATCCTAATGAGAGTTCACCTATGTTTATTTGTCTCCCCCCCCCCCCCCCCAGCACTGACTTAATAGGCACTTGATTATGTATTTTCTGTTTAGTAAGAAAAACATATTCATTTTTGTTTTCATGGATTACTAAATAAGACTGGGAAACAATGCCTAATGATTTTCAGTTTTTTTATTGCTTTGTTCTTTTTGTGACATCGATAACTATAAATCTGTATAAAACTGTGCGATAGAAGCAATTGCATCATTCGTATAGGCCTACCTGCTCATTTATAATGATATTGGAAAAAAAGCTTTCTAAACTTCAAAGTTTTCAACTGCTGTTATCAGCCCAGAGTCGCAAAAGTAGATAAAGTCTGTTCTATACAGATTATTTTATCAGTATTCAAAGCATGAAGTCCAAAGTCTAATACTCTTTGGTTTGTCGGATAATTGTAACATCACGTCCCCATAAACAAGCAAGAGAGAGAAAAAAGAACAACAGCAACCGAAAAGGAAAATGTCTCATTTTAGTCTGAGCACATACAGACTTTCACACACAGGCACGGATCACAACCCGACTGTACATGAAACACCGTGAAAGTCATGCTCTTAGTTCAAGGTTGCGGAACATGTTTTCAACTGACACTGATGCGCTGTTACACATTTAGATCTGCTCAAATCCATTATCAAGTCATCGCCCTTTCTTCCAGTCAAAATATAACATCATTACCCTAATGAGAGTCTTTCTATGCTTGTATGTCTTTTTTTTTCCAAGGACTAACTTGGCAACTTGACAACAACATTGGTTTCTACATCGATTGTAGAATAGGACAGGGGGACTTCGTGTTGATTTCTCATTTATGGTTGCTCTGTTCTCTTTTGTGACCTGGATAAGTATGTATAGGCCTATGTATATAATATTATATACATATCACTCCACAGATTAAAAAAAAAAAACACGAACCCGCACTAGTCAGCTCTACACTTTCCCGACGCCTTATGAAGAAGACTCGTAAAAAAGGTCGAAAACTTGGCAATGAAATCCTTTAGAGTGAACTAACGCTACGTCCGCTGCAGCTCCTATTGAACAAACAGTATACCGTGAAATAGAGAAGTCAGGCAACCCCATTATTCGTATACGCTGTAACAAATTAAGGTCTGCTCAAAATGGTATTAAGTCATCGCCCTTTCTTCCAGTTAAGCCATAAGATCATTAGACCAATGAGAGTGTATCTGTGCTCGTTTGTCCTTTTTCTCCGAGGACTCACTTGGCACTTGATGTCCTTTATATGTGTATGAAAAAAGCACATGCTTTTTACTTGGATTACACAATAAGATTGGGAGACTACCAATTGATTTTTTTGAAAAAAATTTTGATTGCTTTGTTCTCTATATTTTTCATTTGCGACCTTGATTTCTTTAACTATTAAATGACGGCCCTGCTACAAATTTAGGTCGGCTCAAACTGTACCAAGTCATCGCCCTTTCGTCCGGTTAAAATAATTATAGCATCATTAACGTAAAGAGAGTGTTCTATGTTTGCTTATTCTTTTTCTCCAAGGACTGACTTGGCACTTGGTGCACTTTATCTTTATCTGTATAACTATATTATTTAAAAGAAAACCACATGATTTTTTTTTTTTACTTTGATTACAAAACAAGACTGGAAGACTACCAACTGCTTTTTTTATTTTTTGATCGCTTTGTTCTCTTAAGTTTTCATAATGACCCTGATAATTCTAAATATTATGTGCTGCCCTGTTACAAACTTAGGCCTGCTCAAAATGGTATCAAGTCATCGCCCTCTCTTTCAGTTAAAGCATCATTAACTTAAAAAGAGTTGTTTATGCTTGTATGTCCTTTTTCACAAGGACTGACTTGGCACTTAATATCCTTTATCTTTGTTAACAAATAGAACAAAATACTGATCTTAACATGGATAACAAAGTAGGAATTGGAAGCTACCTATTAATTTTTCATATTTTTGAGTGCTTTTTTTTTCTTTTGTGGCCTTAAAGGCATTATTAACCATTTGCAGATGAAACAAAAACACAGCTTTAGTGCTTCAAATTAGTTCTAAAATGTGAGTTAGGAGTAGAAACAACCTATGTAAAAAATTGAATCAGTATGATTAATGTTAAGTATTGTTAAATATACAAAATTTGAACAATGGATATAATAAAAATGTTTCTAAACTAAACCGTCTAAATGTATGGTTTATTGAGAAAAATAGCAATATCTCCTTATATTCTAAGCTTTATTGCTAAATTTTTACGTGGTAGGATGTTTTGTGATACAACTGGCCTACACATATGCATCAAATGTGATATCTTGAACATTTTCTACATCACTGCTCCCAATGGCAAACAGTACCTTTAATAACTATACAGTCAAACCTGCCTTAGCGGTCACATGTCTATAGCGGCCACCTGCCGTATGCAGCCACTGAAGGATTGACTGGGCACTTGAGGCCCGTTATCTTTATCTTAAAAAAAAACACACACATACACACACACACATATTGATTTTTACATGGATTTTGCATAGATTGGGGAACTTAATGTTGATTTTTACAAAATGTATTGATTGCTTTGTTCTCTTTTGAGACCTTATCAACTATAACTATAAAGAGACACCGTAGGATGGGAACGTCATTGGAATGCGTTATTCGTATACATCATGAATGATAATGATAATATATATATATATATATATATATATATATATATATATATATATATATAAAACTTTCTAAACTTCATAAGTCATAAGCTGTTATCACCAGTCAAGAGTAGTAGAAATGTCTGTTTTATATAAAGATTATTATAAGTACCAGTGGTAATCATAAAGTGTGAAATCTAGTGTTGCTCCTAAATTTGTAGGATAATATTGTAACATCACTTCCTCCTACCACACCAGCAATAGAGAGATAGAAATAAGAAACTCGAAAAGAGAGAGAAAAAAAAATCGTCATTTTGGCCCGAGTACAAAGCACATATTTTCACACACTGGCACATACTTTATCATGATTATAATTCTTCAAGGTACTCGTTAACAATGAATTACGTGTTTGTGCATGATTAGTTGTCAAAACTATATCATTGCATATACAGTACATAGCTCAGTACATAACACCAAGGAGCATCGCGAAGGCTAGGGCTCAAGTCCGGCCCTGACAGCATGCACCACTAGTAAGGGCAAGGCTTATTGGTTATATACTTGTATATACTATTACATTTATGATATGATATTATATGATATTATATTATATTATATTATATTATATTATATTATATTATATTATATTATATTATATTATATTACATTATATCATATTACTTGTAGTATAACGGCATAAACATTTCTTATTGTATGATCAGGTGAAATGAAAAGGTTTGAACGTATATGAAAAAAAATGTTTGTGATATATATATATATATATGTATATATATATATATATATATATATATGAGGATTGACGTTTTTGGAAGCATATGCTCCTTGTAAAACGTCGCGGCACGATGTGTGTTTGCGACTAACTAATTATGACATTTATTAACATACCTCAAGTGATAGTATAGAGCAACGCCCCTTGGCCTTAAAACTTCCCTCCTTCCCCCCCCCCCCCCCCCCATCTCTCCATCTCTCTCCTCAAAAGAGGAAGAAATCCATTGCTCTCTCCAAGATACCACAAACACCAATGCACAAGAGTGGATGCCGGCTAATTGACACAATTTACCAAATTACCTTCTGTTACCAAGAGGGGTTTTCGTCCACGCACGTTGTAATACTGAGCGAGCAGCCATGTCCGGCAATGTTTTGCGACGCGTTAATAAGTTTAGGGGGTTCGTCCGCCTTGGAGTGATAACATGGTTATCGGTGTGGTGCGCGACGCTTTTATTGTGATCCTTTTCTTCAACGTCCACCAACTATGACTGACATAACCTGTATGGCCGCAGCAAACCGATGTACTTGTTGCTAACGGAACATAATTTGCCAGTGGTAGGCGGTGAGGAAACATCTTATGAGAAGATGTTGTCTCGCATATAAGTTGAAACGTGTGTGTAGTCCATGTCGTTGAAACACTAGGGTCATAACGGATGAGAAAATTCCAAAATTTCCTGAGAGATTATTTCTGTTGTTTGTGACGAACATTTTAGCCCATCATTCACATTATATAGAAAACCAAGGCCCAACGTATGGCAGGTGGAGGGGGGGGGGGGGGGGGTGCGTGAGATGAGAATCGCTTTATGAAGCAGGCATTCAAAACGTGCACTGCTCTATATCATTGCTCATTGTAATTTGTTAAGAATCAGAATTCTTCACTTATATCAGATAATTTATCAGATAATAATTATACCAGAAGTGCTGTAATGCGGCAAATTCTTCAATTCCACTTAGGGGTGAAATGATTAATCAGCAAGAAACAGGGGTAGTCACGTAGGTAACTTTTGATACGAATTCGAGTTATCACGCACGCAAGCCACGACACAAGGTAAAAAACAGGGCGAAAACATTTTCAGGAAGATTAGAAACTACAGAATATTAAAGCGTTTTCACGAAAATATAAAATTAAAGGGAAAAAAAGAGCAGTCGAGGGAAAGGAAAGATGTAGAGAAGCAAGACAACACACACAAACATACTCACATACAGAGATAATTGAATGCATATGCAGCGAAACTTTGGGGAGCCCGTTATATTCATTTCATTTTCTTTTTGATATTCCCCCCCCCCCATTTTTTGCCAACAATAACGAGCGATTTATGATGCACAGCGAATATAAGCGGAGGATACGCGGCGGACTTGCATCATCGTTGAGGCTTATTAGTGTGTTCTATTTTTGATAGGGGAGGAAGCGATTGATGACAGAAGTTACGTTTCTAGCAGACGCCGCGTGAAAACCGTCTCTTTGTTAATATTTCCTCCCGCGATGATAACAGTTTTTGTTACTTTAAAAGAAAACACACTCATACTCGGGCACGCATTAAGAAATCCGTCACCTTCTCTGTTAAATTGTCGCCTGGAGCTCATTAATCGGTTCTCTGAAGTCATAATATTGTACTGATCACTCAAATTATGGAGTATTAATGCGGAATAAAGTGCGTAATTCCTCGAGGAATGCTGTAACGATATTTTGAGTTACCATTCCTTGACAAAGATGGAGAACATTATTTCTTCACACATAAATTTTGCATAATGGTTTTTGATCATTTGATCCATAGGTACTTCTCGCTATTTCTAAACATACAGAATAGTAATCAATATGAACAAAGTTATGCAAAAAACATTTTCAATATTCAGACTTTTATTTTCATTAAACATTCAAAGCTGTTGAATTGATGGATTGAAATATGTAACAAGAGAGAAGGGAAGATAGATAGATAGATAGATAGATAGATAGATAGATAGATAGAAAGATAGGTAGATGGATAGATGGATGGATGTATAGATAGATAGATAGATAGATAGATAGATAGATAGGGAATACTCTTTGTGACATAGGATTAAAACAGTTATTGTAACATTTTTGTACGCTATGCACACACCGCATACAGCTTATCATCTAATCCTCCGCGCTCGTGTTGGAGTGCACCATTTTGGGCGTTTTCCACCGAATAGTCGCATGTGGTTCATCAATGCTGCACCAACCTTGGAACCTAAACTGACGGGTTCATCATGCATGATCCTACGCAAATCCGTGTAACATTAATTCCAAGGAATCAAATGGGTTAGTGGTATTAATTAAGGTAAAGGAGAAAATACAAGCACGTAGTCGCCGGCAATACTTTCTGTAGGAAGTTAATTGAGTTCCATGTCCACACCTTGCGGTAATTCAACTCTGCCACTCCCCCCCCCCCCCCCCTACTCACAATAATCATTATGACGTCGGTCGAGAATGATAAGGGCGTTAAGTTACTGTACTTCAACGACGAATAGAACAATTAACGACCTTGTACAGTATGTCACTTGGGCGATGGATAAATCCTCTTTTGGGAGGGAGCCAGAAATATCCTGGCACTTAAACTATGTTAAAAAGGGCGATGGCACTTCTTTGACATACGAACGAGGGAAAAGGAGTTGATAAAGTGGAATAAAACACAGGGTATATACAGTATCCCCCCCCCCCCCCCAAAAAAAAAAAAGAAGTACAATAGGATTCCCGCATTGATTACTTTCAAAATCATTTAACAATCTGAATGCAATTTCAGGGAATGAAACTATAACTTCTTACGTCCATTTTGCAGGCAACTCCATTCAATCTAGTTAAGTGGTCACAGAGAAAAATGTGGAAAGCATGTCATGGGCTCTCTTCTTCCAAGTTCAGCACTTTGGTGCTCTTGGAACTGTGAACACAATTTACAAAACTTGGAGGGGGACGGATTCTTGACATGCTCTATAAAGTTCCTCATTTTCTCTTTGACCTCTGAAATTAATCGGATGATGTTTTCTGTAAGATGTAGGTAATAACCTATAGTTTCATACCTTGCAATAGCATTTATATTGATTTTTTTTTTTTAGTTATTGTTGTGGAAAATCCGATTGTATTTTTTTTTTTGGGGGGGGGGGGCATACTGGAGTGTTGCAAATGTCATTTGTAATGACAGAGAGAGACAACAATGGGTTTTCCCGTGAAATTGGGACATACAAGCCTTGTCATGTTCAACTTCCTGTTGGAAAGATAAGTCGCCAAAAAAAAAAAAAAGGTCCCATGGTTACTTATGCCCTGGGGGGGGGGGGGGGGGGGGGGGGAGCAGGAGGATTCAAGGATAACTTTGAAATCGCGATGAAGGACATTGGTCATGGAACCTTTACCTCTGAACATGAAAGATATGGTGGTTGCATGTATCTTAACTAACTTCGTTCGCTGGACGTGAAGAAGACGGTATACCAAAGTTAAAATCCATCTACATTGACCAATCCAATTTCCTTGGGTTTATTGTATAGTCTCTCTTCCCATCTACGGAAGATGTGGGAGTGGAAAGCACATCCAACCTCACGAGAGTTGCACTGCACTGCCTATATTACAAAGAGCGCCACAGATCTATCTCATAGCGAAGTTCAAACAAGCGTGCGCACACGTGTTCTGGGTCTATTTCTCTCTCCACAACGGAAGAGATGATATATTTTAGATGATATACCCATCACAAGTAGGTGTGTTGACACCGCACCTCTCGATGTAATCACTCCGTCACGGCGAATTCATACGGGACGATGTACCCTTTAGCTGTCCATGTAGTGAAATAAAAACAAGACGACGCAAAAAAGACCATTTTGATTGTTCTTTGTTAAAAAATTCAACGAGCGACACTATGACTAAGTGTTCAAAACTTTTCCTCACACTTCATCTGACGCTAATGTTTCCTATCGTGTCAATGACATTAAGGTCGAGGGATTGATGTGGTTACCACAGGAACCAAAAACGGCAGTAAACCACAAAGATAGAAGGAAAAAAGAATATTTGTTTCTGGACAGGGGGGTTATTCTTGACTTTGATTTGCGATCTATTGCGAGCCACTCTTTAGGGAACAGTAAGGGGGAAAGCACGCACTCAGGACATTCGACCAAATACTTTCCCTTTCCTTTCGCTTGCGTTTATCTAAGTCCAAAATCAAGTTTGATGGCACGTCTTGTCAACAAAGTCAGAAATAAACTGATCTCAATACGATCTAGTCTCGTTCACTCTGAGTTTTAGTTTTCTCTCTCCTTTCTCTCTGTCCCTCTCTTCTTCTTCTTTTTTTTCTTTGTTTCTCTCTGTATCTCACGAGAACATTTCCTTCCCTCTTACAACAACAACAACAACAACAACATCGAGAGAGCAGTTAGAACAAGAAAAACGTAGGATATGTTTTTTTATGTCGTGGTGAAAAAAAAAATCTGCATATCGGTTCATCGAGAATCTCTTTCACGCCATTACTTTTTTTAATTAGATTTATGTACTTTTTATTGTTTTTCTTCAACAGAGCATGACACCATCAATATAAGAGTATTATAAATAATCTTGAGTACGCAATCTTTAGCTATATGATAACAATTAGAGGTAGTGAATGCGTGCATACATAGTTTCAAACCCTGTCAAGTTATCCATGTTTTCAGATACCAAGAATTAGGGGTACGCTGAAAAGCAATGCTTGTACACTGTGGACGGATCTGAAACAGTCCACCCAAAAACTTGATACTCTCTTAATAACAAAATGAAAAATTCAAGTAATTCAAAACAGCCCAAACAGGACAGGAGAGAATATAAAAACGAAAACACAAATACAAAAGCACTGCAATATGGCATGACTGCATCAACTATCAAAAGTGACAGTGACAGACAATGACTAAATGTTACAGCCTCAAACTAAAAAAGGTGGAGTTATCGTGATTGTGGCCATCTATGATCCTACTAGCCTAGTCATCCAGGTATGCCCCACTTTTCTGTTCTTTTTCTTCTCCTCTTTCTGTTCATTGATGACATCGTTTTGTTGTTGTTGTTGTTGTTGTTGTTGTTGGACCGATAGGTCTGATGGACTGAGCTATGTACTTACTAGCCGTTTGTAATAAATCTCATCTTTTTTAAGTGCAAAAATGTCGTATCTCCTGCAAATTCTGTTGGGGGTATGGGAGGCCACTGGTCTGTCAAACGGACACAACTTAGGGGGATATCCGGGAAATTTGTGGATTCTCATGCCCGAGCCTGTTAAGCAATGGGGATATCCTATCTAGACTTCAAAATGGCATGGATTATTCTAGGAACAATTTGTGTGGGCGTGTCTGGTGAGTTGAACAAAGAGGGAGGAAGGGAGCAACAACAAGCAAACAGACAACAAGAACAAAAGCGTCTATAGCAATGAAAGTATTTGTCACATGGTACAGTAAAATGAGATCTGCCTTTTATTGTCACAGACACGTACAATCATGTTATGTTACAATATGTCTAGCTGTGTAAGATATACTTTTAGCGTTCAAGACAAATAGGCACGGTAAAATTTTAATTGGGGGCATTGGAAATTCCAAATAACATATCGCCAGTTTCTTTATAATCATCATTATTCTCTTTATTGTGCCCTTTCACCTTTTTTCATGTTAGGTAATGTTCTATCATGTTGGGTAATGCCCTACCCAATCATACTTCACTCAAATCCAAACTAAACTAAACTCAGCTCAATTCACATTTATAGAGAATTACCACATACATGTATTCTCTTATAACATCTAAAGTAATAGCACAACTTCTTGTACAAAAAACCCACAATATTCATACATGATATACACAGTAATTATAATGATAACTGGTGGACAGAACAAATATTAAGGATACATTTAGAATACTGCTTATACATCATATCTGAATATTGAATTACTATAGCTAGTATACGACCAACGAATATAAGTGGAATTAGCAAGTCCCTTCTATCATAATATAATAATCAATGTAAATATGGATATGTATGTATGTATTATATATATATATATATATATATATATATATATATATATATATATATATACATTGTAGTTGTTCCGCGTATTGGCAGTACTAGAAATAGCAATAATAAAGTCACAACAGAGGATTAATAGCCAATCTTGATTTAATGAATAATCCATTAAATCAAGATTATTCATTAAATCGAGATTGGCTATTAATGCATTCCCTGCATTCCTCTGTTGTGACTTTATTATTGATATATATATATATATATATATATATATATATATATATATATATATATACATACATATACAATACCTTGAACTGTGCCTCATTGAAGTCTCTCGCTCGCTAATTCCAGGGGACGTCTGTCAGTGGGGCTTTGGGGTTATTCAAACATATTTCAGTCTGGCGGGAATAGATGTCCTAGATGATGTCAACACTAGATAATATGACTCATTGCGAAAGGACAGAAAGAGCGAGAGACCTATATGCCGGGAGATAGTTAGCCCGAGTGAATCATACACGCGCGCGCTCATTCCGGTATACGTACTCACAAATATGTTTAAAAATGTTACATAATGGGAGCCAGGGGGTGTGAGACGTAATACATTCAGACATGTATCCCCGACACATTGATTTAAAAACACCCTTTAAATGAGTAAAACCTGCTAACGTTAGATAAAATGAACATTGCTTTCTGCGTCGAGAACTCTCATAGTTTTCGTTGTCAGATTTTTTGTTTGCTTTTCATGTTTATTACAATAACAACAGCAAAACCTTTACGATGTCTTCCTTTCTCTATGTCTTCTCTGCATGTAAATGTACTTGTCTCACATTTATTGTCTTTCCAGCTCTCCATTTTTATATTTATTTTGTGTCAATTAAGTGACTGCAATGTCGAACAGAAATCAGCGAACGTCTCTACTTTTTGGCGCGTATTTCTTTTACCCCTCATTGATCAAACTCTAACTAAAATCTCTACCCTCTGTCTCTTTTATATCGTATACTTGGTCATGATACCCTGTGAGCAGGACTTTCAGTCGAAAATGTAGAACATGTGTCAATATAAATCTGCATTGACTGTTCAAAAATTCAGTTACGAGAAAGTCCACCAGGCCTTCCCCGTTTGTGTTTTGATACCTCTTGCCTGCCAGAATTTGTGCTCAAGATATCTGCGTTGATAGATTAAAAAGAACGCAGCAGAGGGGAATGAATGGTGATGTAACTCCCTTCTCCTTATCGGAGAATGGTCTTTTTGCTTGGCCCCTCACACCCCTTTCCAACCCGACAGAGGGCTGATCCGACTCGACGCCACGTTCTCACTTCATCATGCACTACCACGATTGATACGTCACTCCGAATCAGTGGCACACCACTATACTAGCCTGACCATTAACATGTATTACCATTTATACACCAGGTATAGCAATTACATTCACAAGTATTTTTTGGAAACTACAGAGTCATACTCGAAAACTTGTAGAAAATGGAATGGCATTGTAATGTTTGCAACGATAATCATACGTAAGCTCGACCCTAGTACACGGTTACAGAAACTCTGTAAACTTGTCCGAGATATATAAACATAAACAAATACAATGGAAACGAAGATTTTTTTTTTTCATGATATTGTATTGATTGGCCATTCACTTCAAGACATGATTAAATGCAGCAGCAGAGAAAAAAAAAAAACAACTACAACAACCACAGCGCCAGAGTCACGCTTACTATGACTCTCCGTATACATTGAAACATGTTAAAAACTTAATCCGTCGGCTGTGTCATTACGTCACTGAATGGGGAAAACTGATGAGACTCATTATACCGAAAACGTGAGGAATCACACAGAAATATGACACGTCATTGACAATGCACAGCAATGTTGGGATCATGATCACGATTATCACGAGGTGAACTTTGCTGTCTATGTGTGTGTTTATATATATTTTTTTAAGCTGTGGTTCGGGGAGGGGGTTGTTCGTGTTTGTTTTTGTTGTTTTTTTTCACGCCAGAACTCTGATTTGCGTGAAGCATTAAGGCAACCTGACCTCTGAATCATAGAAAGAAACACCAACTTTAGTCACTATCTTGAACATACATAACCATTCTTCACTCGATTGGTCTTTTATCGCCTAAGGAGGTAGCACGCACATGACACAATCATCACTCGTCTTGTCTACTGTCAAAAGATTTTTCTGTCATGTAGCGTTTCGTTTTTGATTAGCGTGTTTATTTGTCTGCTTGTTTGTTTGTTTGTTTGTTTGTAATGATTTATCCGTGACAAAGACAATTGACAATAACCAAATCCACGTGTCTCTTCTGAGTTCATCCTTTCCCCCGGAAACAGGCAGTTCCGCTCATAATCATCACAAGGGCCTATTCATCAGAGCCAAAAGCAGCCAAGAAGAAACCGCTTTCGTTTTCTATTTTCAGTGTCTGACTGGTCTTCAGATATTGTTGTCCTTATTACCCAAAGAAGCAGTTTTGCGGTTTCTGGTATTGTCATACGCAGACGCTTTTCACACCTGTTGCTGCGTGATTACCAGAGAGAATGGTGAGCAATCAAAAACACGTATAAGGACAATAATATGTCCCTCTGCAGAAATATCTGAATGACTGAACGGTCAGCTAGTCGGCTATGTTCCTTTCCCAATGACATGAATGACATATAAATTGCATCCGCAAGCTGCTCGATCAGATACAAATCATCGAAATGGTGATCAGTCGAGACATTTCGGACAGTTCCTGTCAACACGCCGAGGCAATCGTTACGGAAGCTTTAGATGTCAGCGATTATTTCATTCGGAGATGTTGCCGAATTAAGAATGCTGCTGTCTGTGTCCACGTGCTTGCCGATTAACGTTTATCATCGGTTCACACTCTGACTCACAAACATTGCGAGAATTGCCGTTCGAGATAAGAGGGATGAATTAAAGCCTCGATGCATGCTTCAGTGTTTAGATTAGGGGCAAATCACCATCAAGACTAAAGTATAGCACGATAACACGCACACACACCGACATACAAGTCTCGATATTTGACGATTAAAATCCTATAATCATCAGTGTAATCTGGTACTTCATGATATTCAGATCGTCACGGAATTTAGCGGGGCTATGCACCTGACAGAAAACTGTATATTAGTATGACGGACGCGCGCGAACTCGTTACGTTACCAAACTTGGTTGCACAAGACAATACGATACAAAACAAATAAACAAACAAAAGAAAGGGAGAAAAAATATCAGGAAAGTATATATGCTTCCAAACCAAGGGCAAAAAAGTGCAGTCGTAATCCAGGTCACAAACTGAAGCTGGAGAAAGTCGGCTTGAAGGACAAGGCCGGGAGGGTTTTCATTTTTTCCTTTTTGGTGGTTGTTATTATTTCTGTTTTATTCCATAAGATGACAATCATTTTGTGCCAAGACTCGCAAAGATGCGTGAGTTGGCAATACGAGAGGGAAAGGATCATTCTCAGTATTAAATTGTTAGTCCTTAAATCTAATCAATTACAAGGTGCCCGCTTCCTTTTGGGTGAAACAGTTTCATACGTCGATGGAGCAAGCAAATCATTTATATCTCGTAATGCTTCAGATCACGCGACCTAGAGTAGGTAGTTGTTTTGTTTTGTTTTGTTTTGGATTGTTTTGTTGTCGTTGTTGTTGTTGTTTTCGGGGGTGCCTCAGGCGTCTGTTAATTTCAACCAGAGGGGCTGACCTGGTAGATGTGTCACTTTATTAAGGTTTAATATATTTTCAGTGTTTTTTTTTATTCATGCATGCTTATCCCTCCTGTTGACGAAGATGAGTGACGAAAGGAAACAACAGGGCAATCAATCGCTTGCCTTGTTATAACTGTCGTTCTCAAATTTAAGTCGAATAAAATCCAAATCCATTAAAAGGGATTACATCACTCAGTAATTCCGGAGAACTGAGTGGTTTGCAGCATAATACGTTCAGACATTGAGATGGCGTTTATTTTTTCGACTGCATAATCGGTTGTTAATACATGCACTCATGTCATCGAATTTCAAAAAACAAACTAACAACAAGTTAAATAGAGCTTCTATGTTAAAATTACAAAGGTCATTATACGACTCTGATACTTTTAATTTTGTTACATGTGACTTTTGCTACAATTCATTGCGTGAAATTTAAAGTATAACGCGATAATTAATGTCCATTACATCTGATAGGTGAAGTATTTCTTGCATACACACTTGACAATATATTCAATAGTGATCGATTGTGCACGCATGACTGCATGCGAGTTGATGATTGTATCGACGTTGCTATGACGGAGGAGAAAAATGAGCATGTTTTTAATCATATTTCTGTTTGGGGAATTATATAATTATGTAGCCTGGGCAAGGTAACGTCTGGACCCAGACACCTGTAGAAAGAACAATTTTCATGTCACTTCGCTTTTGTCAGTACAGATTAGAAATGTAAGATTGAGTATATAGGACTGGTAAACCGTGACTAGAGTGGAAAGGGGTGGAGATAACGTCATTGCTACTACAAGGTCTATGGATTTGTTCCTGGCCTTGTTGGTTGAAACTTCGACCCTTTAACCCTATATAACTGCAAATATATTGCCTTGAAAATCATCACGGATTGGTTATCTCAACGTTGGACTTTACAATAGAAAGACAAAGAATTCCATACCCCTATTTGTGCAGGTTAACTGGAGAAATTTTGAGTCGCACACATCATCACCTCCTCTTGCATGCATATTGTTATTCTGGCGAATATCCGTGAGCTGTCAACTTAAAGGAAATTCCAACACCCCAAAACCTTATTTTACACACGATTCTTAACAATGGTCGTTATACTCTTCCACTTATTACTCTTACTATATAGTACAGGTTTTCATCACTTTTTATTCCTCTTCTAGCTAGTCTTCCACCTGATTTACAGTCAAATTAAAAACGAAACACCACAGCACATGAACCTGCGTCGGTGCAGAAGAGCCTTTACATTTAATTCAATTTCTGTACAGAACATAAGATAATACAAGCCATTTGCAAAATTGATCTTAAATACACAATAAATAAATGTACGATGAAAATTAACAGCGACATGCCGCAACTGTGGGAAGATATTGCCTCTTTACTACCAGATCCCAACCGTTCAATTGTTTATTTGTATGCATAACCTAAAGAAATGTATAGACCTGCATGTGTCTTTGATACTTCATGACCGAATCCACAAAGCAAAGAGAGAAAGAAACAAACAAAATGCTATAGATCAGCGACTCATAGCAAAGAGATGTGTGGCCGGTATGATTATAATGTCTTGAGATAACCATGAAATAATGATTAAAATGCAAAATTGAATATTGCCTTATGATGTAATAATGGTCTGGCATTGAGGCTGCAAGCACCAATATCGAATTTGTGGCCATGCAGACTACCTGTAGATATATCTTATCTAAATAAGAAAAAAACTAAAAATGATGGCGGGAAATAGGAATTTGAGAGGCCTGCGATGAGTCACCCGCTTGTCTCCTGCCTAAATCCTGTATTTATCCGTTTCGTGTATCCTTGAGGGTATCTCCTACATGTTTTATTTGACTAAAGTGCAACTTAGCTAAGGACGCGCTGAATACAACATCGCAGGAATCGGGTGCATCTCTTTTAGAAGGGGTTCACCTGGGGGTCCACATTCTCATTTTGTTTGTTTGTTTTTCTTCTTTTTAATAGTACACCAAAGAGCAACATGAGTTTGACTCAGGCAGAAATGGAAGTGAAAAAAAAAATCAAAGGAAGCTTTGATTTTTTTTCTTTCTTTTTTTCAGAACATGGTTATAACAAGGCACATTCACTGCAAGTGGCGGTCCACTGGTATCGTAATTTTCACGTAGATTGTTATAGATTTGAAAGGTCATTATTTGCCTTACAAGAACGTATTTCACGTTCAGATATTGGCCAAAAGATTTGACGATTTCTGATTATAAACATGATAGAGAAAAAAATCAAAATGAATTGAATTAAAGACAAACAAACAGACGCGATATTCGAGTGTCCTAGCATACATCCTTACTTGGCGGCCATGCCTCATCATCGCTCTTATTGAAAGATGCTTGTCTTGCTTTAGTCAAGTTTGACGCATTCTTCTGGAGTTACTTCATATCCTACTAAGATAAGAGCGGGGGGGGGGGGGGGGGAGAGGAAGGGGGTGGAGAAGGGAGATAAACACCACGAAACAAGAGAACGTATTATGCAGCAATAAGCAATTTAAACCGAACCTAACTTCCTCCTCCCCTCCCCTCCCCATAGCTAGCAAACAAACAAACAAACAAACAAACAAACAAACAAACAAACAAACAAACAAACAAACAAACATCCAAAAACCGTTACAGGACATTGTAATGTAACAAAAATTAGCGATTTTCGTAATGTGTTCCGTCACAGTATCTTGCGCTGAGTGAAGATTCTCGCAGGTCATACAAATGCGATTAGTGAGCACAGCTGTTTTTAACTTGCTTTTTGAGCCAGCCGCATTTTGACCTGTTTCAATCATGAGCACGGTATTAGCGTCACGCTCCCAAATTAATCCCGCAAAAGAACAATTGCTCAATATCGTCCATGTATCACAGTCCAGTGTGGCTCCTGTGGCTTTAGGCCCGGCTCATTCTGTGGGCTATACCCTTCTCTACTTCCACCCCACCCGTCCCTTGCTTATACCTCCCCCTCCCCCTCTCCGGTAGGATGGAGTTGGGGTGCAGGACAGAGAGAGGGGCCGTTACAGTCGAGGATGTGTGTAATTACGCACTGACAGAGATACGTAGCAAGCGTAGCTCCAGTTCTCTTATCGTTCTGTCTGCGCCACACGGGTAATGCTTATGGTTGGTAGTCAGGGGGTGCGCTTGCTGAGAGAACAGAAGAGCACACGGGATTACGGCGTCTGCAAGAGACGACAAGAAAAAAAAGGATGTTCTTTCCTATCAAAATAGTTCCTTTTCCATATATCCTTATTGCCATAATCGGGATCATGACTCTCTTTTAAGGCATCTACATCATTAAACTGCGCACTATCTACCCAATCGCATCTTACGGGTGATTAATTCGTTCATTTGTGCGATGATGACAAACTGAAACAGCACGGGGGCACCTGTTTTTCAGGGGTTGGTTTCTGGGCACATTACGTGTCTTGTTCGTGGCATGTTATATCACTCGTTTGGAGGGATTACCCCCGCTCTTGTCACCGCGTTTATTTTAGATAAACCGCGATGTCTATTCCGAGGGTGTAATTGGTTACAGTCAAGTTTAACAGGCGTGATCAAAGTTAGCGAAAGAAAAAAAAAGTATCCGAACTCAACTTCTAATCAGCGAGCAGCATTTATCTCTCTATTAAAATATAACTGCCCCGGAGTTAACCCTCAGGGCAAGCCGCCATGTCTTCCGATCCATACACTTGTGTGGGCACGCTCGATTTTAGCGCCAAAGTCTACACCCAACACTGGCACTTTTCTGTGTTTTAATCCACACGGGATCTTGACATTTACTATTAGTATCTTAAAGCCTAGGTACTGAATGTAATATAAAAAAACAATGAAAATTATGTTTACTGCCTCTCCTAAAATTTCATTTCATTCGTAACTACATGTAAAAGCTGAGATCTGCACATTCGAATAGGTGGATTGAATTTCTTCAGATGAGCCATCGATATTTAATCTGTTACATTATTTATATCAATCAAGATAACTTTTCATCTAGATTAACGAAAGAGTAAGCCAGCATGGTATTTTACTTCACTTCCATATGAGCGATATCTATATTTCTGTATTTTACTGACCTAAAATTTTTGTTCACTTCGCACAAGCGGCCGTGTGAATCGCATGCTTTTGGCATGTATGAATGTTTTATGTATGGGTAACAGTACAAGAAAGTAGAATTTTTGGCGCGGGTATTATCGATTTCAAAGTAATGCACAACAAGTAAAAAAGCCAAAGTAATACCGTTGCGGCCTTCAATGTCACAACCGAGTATGTGTGGTATCGTTTAATACAATTCCTTTAAACAATTAGGCTAAGGTTGCAATGCAGACTAGATAATATTCATTAATCCATTTTTATTTTCATCTCCAAACAGAAAAGATGTATACAATATATAGTACAAATATCTAAATAATAGTATATTAATATCATTCAACCAAATACGACACGGGACTTGATTATGTTTTGTGAGGGCCCCTTACTTGATGACTATCTTTTATATGTTTCACCTCGAGTTATAATTTTCCACACCGATTTCTGATTTAAATGTATACCTCATCAAAGAAGAAGAAGAGTTGGCCTGATTTCCATTTCGGATGTGATACTCACATCACGGATATGAAATCATCGTAGAGGGTATCCCATTTGGTAGGTGAAGCTATACACGACCTTCGACACATGTAGGCAAACAAAAGCTGAAAGAGAGGGATTGAATATGTTGAAAAAGAAAAAGAAAGAAAAAAAAAAAGCTTGTTCAGAATTACTGGTATTCCTAAAGATTTACGGTGAACCTAAAATTGCCAGACCTTGAAGAGTAATTATGTGTAGCTTCTCGCAGAATCCTGACACGTGAGCATTTGCATCATTCCAGGGATTCTGCTGGGTAATACGCGATGCCATTTTGGCCGACTGCAGGTTAAATCCACGCAGAAGTGTACACTTCCTTCCCCCTTCTGATCGGGCTCGTCCGCCCCCGATCCCCGACCCCGATCCCCCGAGCTGCACAATAACCAACGCTCCAGGTACGAGCATTATAATACATCTCCAACTGAACACGGTGATGTTATGGCGGCGATCATAATACGCCAAACATATTCCTTCCTCACCCCTGCGGTCGGAACAAGAATCTGAAAATGGTAATACATTGTATGTAAGGAGAACATGCAAATGATAACAAAAAGTAGATAAGAAGAAGAAGAAGAAGAAGAAGAAGAAGAAGAAGAAGAAGAAGAAGTAGAAGAAGAAGAAGAAGTTGGAGAAGAAATAAGCAACAAGTACACTTCGATAATCAGCCCGATTTGTGGCTAATTAGCTAATTGCTTTGAAACTATCTTTCGAATACCCGTCTCCAGGGGTGTGCAGTACTCTGATCCATAGTCTAAAGGGCTTTTTACACTTGTGTTTCTTAACCCCGGACTTTCTCTGACCCAGGACTATCGTTAGTCCCGTACCAATTTTTTCAGCTTTTTACACTCGCCAATTAGTCCCGTACTATCTCTTGTCCGGGGCTAAGGAGAAAACTGACCTTTTTACACTCGTATTTCTTAGCCCCGGACTTTCCAAACCACATGAATATTCATAATTACGCTGTGTACTGTACACGTACACGCACGCACCGGCAGCACTTGATTACCTCGTTTCTGATTGGTCAGTGAGGGTCGGACTTCGCCTCCTTCGCTTAGCCCAGGATTATTTTGTCGTTCTGTTTACACTCACTTGCTTGGCACCGCAATTGCGGTGCTAACCCCTGCTAATTTGCAGGGCCAGATAGTACCGTACTATCGGTGGGGCTAGCCCACTTTGGCAAAAACGAGTGTAAACAGAAAGTGGGCTAAGGATAGTCCCGTACCAACGGTGGGGCTAAGGCCCCCCCTTAGCCCAACCGTTGGTCCGGGGCTAAGCAAAAATTTACAAGTGTAAAAAGCCCTTTAGGGTTCCTCTACGCCTTAGCCACCCGGGCCCGGGGGATTAGGGCTCGGGGGTGTTTGAGGACTGCATGGAGTGATTTCTCGCGATAAGAAAGGGTTAGTTTAAAAATAACGTGAAGAAAGAAGATGAAGATGGTGACGACGAAGTAAGGAAAACAGACAATTTGCAAAATTTCGGAATTTTGTTATCTGGACATTATCTTCAAAAGTGACGTGAATTGAAACAGAAAAGAAGAAGAAGAGAGGAACATTAAAGAGGAGAGCGTGGGGAGTGAGAACACCTTTACGAGAACAGAGAGGGGAAAGTCTTGTTTCTAAACCAGAAATTAAAGAGGATGTCGAACCTCCAGAATGGATGTCATGTGCGAGGTAGCTTGAAGGATGGGGAATGTTTCAAGAGATCAAAACATAGATATTTAGGGCCTTTTTTTTTACATGGCTGTTTCATCTTAAAATGACGATGCTTATCATCATCACCAATGCAAGCGCGATGACAGTTTTGAGAGGAAAAATGCATCAGAACATGAAGCCCCCTTTCCCATCGCTTCTGCGATGATGCTATAGGGGGAAGGTCGTGCAGGTGCGCCCGGCGTCCTTGCAGGGTAGTTGCAAGGAGCTGCTGCTGCTGCTACTGCTCCTGTCCTGTCATCGGCTTCAATTATTCAAGTCTCGCGGATGTTCATGTAAAATGGGACTCGAGGTACATCCTCACGACCTATAGCATTACGGGCTCCGTTCCGCTCCTCTCCGGCGAACCCCTTCCACCGTTTCCACATCATTTTAGCCGCATATTGCGAATGACATTCACACGCATTTCCCCCACACACCCTGAACCAAGTTGCTTCATGTTATCCACATGGTCATTTCATTTTATCTGCTGGTCTTTCAAATGAACTTTTGAATGAAATACGCCCTGTAAACCCCTCCATTTTTGTTCTCATTTAGTTTGTTTTCACATTATTACCATTGTCTCTTGTAATATCATATCATATTGTGTACATACATTTATAATATTCATGATTCTCTAAAGGTATTTCTGCGCGTGATCGCGAGTCTAACGCTCTTTGTAAGTGGGACTATCACTTTAAGAGCAATCCATGCATACTTAGAAAAATGCTTCATGGTTCAATGAATATGAAAATAAAGAGAAGTGCATTCTGGGGTGATGAAATTTCTTCGCCTAGTCAGAGATCTGGTGTGGGAAGACAAAAAAAAAAAAAAAAATGGTGCTTCTCCTTTCACGACAAAGCACATCTCCCCTCTTATATTCTTGATATACGAAAATGAAGAACAGATCGGTGAGATCCTCTAAAAAAATACGACTAAGGGAAATGAAACCTGTTTAATGGAAATAATTTTTCTGGCGTTCCTATTATATGGGAACACGATGTTTGTGTCGAAATATTGTGATTAATATGGGGAGGAAAAAGTGCGTTGATAACTCATGTCCATAAACCACATTATTTCTTTCATAATTATGTAATGGGCATAATCACGAAGAATATACCTGTTTTTAGAAAATATTACAGGCTTTGACACATTCTGTGTGAATACAAGTACATGTCTAGAGACTTGTAGGCATAAATGGAACTTTATGTTGCTTAGCTCCTTCAACTGAAACATTCTAGAGACGATTCCAACCTAGTTTAAATGAGCTGTTTTCATGACGTGATCCTTCAAGGTTTGGTGACATCACGTTGACATCAGCTGTTGATAAGATTCTCTATGACACCTGCCCAATCTTTTACCCCACCCCTATTCCCATCCCCTCATCATGGTCATAATGCCCGGTGTTTATAACACACCTGTTACTGCAAGTCAAGGGTAAGTGGGTCTAAGTGTTTGCGAGGTTACCGTGGTAACTCAACGAGAGGGTGAAAATTCGTCCCAATTTGTCGTGGTCAGAAAAAAAGGAGGGCACACGAAACGTTGTTCCTAGTAATATCATTATTGTTATAATTGTATCCTATCTGAAACGACGATAACAAGTTATTAAATCAAAACGTACTTTTGTGGAAGAAGATAAGGTAAAAGCCGGAAGAAAAATAACACGCTCGTGTTCTATTGGAACCTACCGCACAGATAAGGGTCATCCATATGGGGTGCCTTAATTGACTTAGTATCAACTTAGACCACTATAAAGCCAGTAGTTTGCCTTCTCATTCATTCCGACTATCACATTCTCTACCCTTTCATCTTTTTCTTTAACATAAAAGTTGTTTTTGTTTGTTCGTTTGTTTTTTAACGAATTCATGTACTCATGGCATGGACGGGTACACTTCTAATAATGTCAATGTTGCCTGCGTCCGCAGTGGTTATTCATTACGGCCAGACTGAACCTTCAAGTGACATGCGAAAGCGATATAATGTACTAGTATTACTTTTTTTGTATGCATTTTCCCCGAGATAATGGTGATGATGATGATGATGATGATGGCGATTAGTATTATAATAGTTATTATATTATCATCATCATTATTTGTAGTTTATTTTTGTTGCTGCTGTTGTTATGGTTATCAGCACCATCATCGTCATTTGTATTGCTATTATTTCATTACTATTATAATTTTCTTTATAATCATTATTATCATTATTACGCAATGACTACATTCATCATTACATTTGGGCATGCATGCTTAAATTTGCAATGGCGGACGTAGACGCCTTTTCTTCTTCATCTCCTGCTTTGATCCTTTTCTTTAATCAACGCTTGCCCATCTTGACTAGATGGTGATCTGTGCTTAACCTCGCTGTCGCTGCTATCAATTTCATCTTACTCGACCTCAGTTTCGGAAGTAGGTAGGGTGGTCGGTGTATCGTGTTTCTTATCATAAAATTGCGAGTCATCTTGGGACCCATGTACAACTTCCGAATGACTTCCGTTCGGCCGATGAGACGTTATCATAAAGTGCAGAGTTGATATGTCTCGTAATATTTTTTCCATGACACGATTATCTTTGACAGAAGAAAGGAATTCAAAGTTGTGCATATAAGACGCGCGCAAATGCCGCCTGACCATCGGATTAACATCCCTTCCTTTCCAATGGGGTTGCATGAAAGGACAGTGTTATCCCATCACAGCAATATTGTCAATCAAACTTATTCCTGAGACATTTATGACACGAAAATTTGGGGGCCGGATGGATTCTATATGAAAACAATGAGTAATTACTTTCCGGATGGAGTTGAATTCAATGACAATTAAACACCATGTCAAAGTTGTCTCATTCCTATATCTGACAATCAGAATGGTAGAAGTCGTACCAAAGTTGGACCTGGACTTTAAAGGAAGGGTGGCATTGTCAAGTTTCACACATTTTCGCCGGATATTGGTGGCGACCAAATGTGCGAGTTAGCTCAGGTGATGATACCACTGACCCACGTACACTTCCATCTCCCTGCAGGAAAACCTCACCTTATTACGTAACGCTTATACCGATGTTATTCACAGCCATTCTGTTCGACCTTGTTTCATTAACCCTTAGCTCCTAATTCACGAAGGTGGCACAATCTTTGTCCATGGTTTAAACCATGGACAAAGGCCGTAGTTTTGTATGGGGCGCCAAGTGTCACATGACCTATTTCGTTACGAAATCAGTCATTTCGTCGACAAAATGTTAACATTTCGTAACGAAATAGGTCATGCGACTCTTGGCGCCCCATACGTTTGTCCACGGTTTAAACCATTGGCAAAGATTGTACCACTTTTGTGAATTCGGGCCTTAGAGTCATCAGTGGTCGTTGTTGTTAGATTTGCTTTTTCCAACACACCAGCAAATTGGTGCCAAGGACACAATCTGTTTTCTTTGCAATCAAATGTCAAAAAAGAAGAAAATATTAAAAGAGTGAGGGTATTTGTGTGGGTCAATGGGAGAAGTCTGTGATAACATCGGCTTATGTAATTGCAATGGCAATTGCCAATAATATCAACTTTAGTGCAACTTTGAAATACCACAACTTTGTCCTTGCGACATATTTAGAAAAAAAAGTGGGAAATATCATACTTAACTGCGATAACTTACACGATGAACATAGATAGACCGAGTGCCATTGGATGCATAATCAAAGAAGTAAGATTATTTCTTCGTCAGCATAATTTGTCCGATATATCCACCAATGGTATATAGTCCCTGCAAAATCTGCCGACCGGATCCATAAAGTAAGTAAGTCGTTATGGTATATGCTCACAGGAAAACACCACTCTATTCCTGCTTCAATACTCGGGAGGCATTTGGCTTAGAGTGATAGTGGTTGCTTTGCAACCAAGTTAACATGTTAAGTGGGACAGTGCTATCGATGCAGGACGTTTTGCTCAGGTGCCCTTTCCATTTCCAGTTTATAATCAGCAGACATCGGAGCGTTTCCTATAATTTACAGATTTTTATCTCGCGTATTTCGAGACCCCGCGTTACCGGCTACATTTGTAGTTAACCCCCCTATATGACAATTTCAGTTCATTTTATTCTTTGCATTTTACTTACCCGGGACACACACAAATTTTCGAAACAGTCAGTCGGACAATATCTGCCGTTTTACCTAGCATTTCGATCCCTTATCAAGATGGAACTCTGTTTCCAGGCTTCCTTGGGCTATGGAAGAAGAAAAAAAGAAATATTGATTTTTGTCCTGTTATTTGTTTGTATGTTAGCCTCTCACCTCCCTGGTTTGTTTAAAAGCTCCGTAACTCCGTGTGAATATACTTGCTGTATACCTATATCTGCTTACTCGCCCTCCATAGTACTTATAACGCCTTGAAATAGACTAGATCACTGGAACTGATAACTAAAGAGTCCCTCTAACGTAAATAATTATTGTTTCAAAACATCTGTTTTACATAAGTGGCTTTTATGTATTATTTTGTAGTATCAGGGACCAACATTGCCAGGTATTTCACATAACCTACGAGTCCGTTTGTTTGTTTATTTGTTTGTTTCATTTCCATCTGAGAAGATGGCTGGATAGCCCATATGATCAGCTGCAATAGCTCGGGTCCAGTTAGATGTAAGGCGGGACCACTTCACCGGGTTCTTTGCGATGAATAAATGAAGCGGGATCTTTAAGATTTTAAAAAAAAAAAAAAAAATCTGTATGAGTTGTGACTCTCTCCCACACGGGACCTCCATTTTATGTCCTATCCGAGGGACAGAGTGTTTTGCCTCTTGCCAGAGGCGACGGTATGTTTACACACAACATTGCTCAGTGGGACTCAGGAATCAGGCCGGGGTTCTTTGGGTCGTGAGGCAGACGCGCTACCGACTGAGCTAACTAACCGCCCTTTAATGTTCTATGATTATGTGTTGTTCTCGATGCTTGTTTCATGCGTTGTATAGAAGCACTCTTGCTGTGCAGAATCTGTTCTAAAAAGAAACTTCCCCAGTCATTCTCTCTCAATTTACCGCGAAGATACACAATCATCAGTCTTGAGGGTATGATGAGGAAGAAAAGAATAGCAATCAATTGTGTTCAAGTCTTTCGATGATTCCATTAATGCGCGGGAAATTCGATAAAGCGACATCAATCAGTAAACACCATAGAAAGCAGGTAATTCGATTTGAACAGGCACGTTCTCTCCACCGTACGTTTACGGATGCCGCGTCTTCCGCCTCATTTCAGCGTTTCTGCAAGAGACCAAAAATTAGTCCTCTGCCATAAACGTATTGTTCCGCAAGCGGAGCAACATTCACAAATTAGCGAGAGGAGATCGAGGGAGGGACCATGTTTCAAATCAATTAGCGTAATGCGTTTATTAGCGCGAACTTCGTAAACATTTGCTCATGAGTCTTGTTGTCTATATTTGGATGGTAGGGTGAAACCAGTGACCTACTTCTACTTTTCAACACTGAATATAACATTTTGCATAAATTGTTTTTGTTGCTGTTGTAACCCTGCAAAATCTGACATCATTGCACTACAGATGTAAGAATATGACACTAACGTTTCATTTTCTATACCCCTGCGGGGGTAACCCCTGACAGCAGGCTGTCAATGCTAATTTCTACGCTTTTTCTGGAGGATTAATCGCCTTTCACTCATGGATTTATAATTTCTCTGACCATGAGCCTAAAAGGAGCCTGAACCGTAGTTCTCTTTTTCCTCTGCTGAATTCAGTCTTTGTCGACATGAGAATTATCTGCGTAAATTACTTCGGTGCACTTACTTTCTTGGAAAACAGACAGAAAGTCCTCCAAATAGAATGTTCCATCCTGGTATTGAGTCTGAAAATCCCTGTTCCTCTCCGTACTTCAAACTTCTTAGTTCACGTCGCTTCACTTCTCCTTGAGGTTTTATAAAACATTTGGCGCCCACCTCCCGTAAAACATGACAAATCCAATCACAATCTAAAAATATAAACGACCCTATCTCTCTCTCTCTCTTCATCTTCGTCCGTACTTCCTGTTTGTTTTCTCCTCAATGCCCGTCAAATCCATAATGATATAATAATTATACATAATATCATAATGTGAAATATCTTTGTTTTATAAATTTAGTTTTTGCTATTCATTGTTGGTATTTCATTACAGGCAGGATTGGGACATCTCTTTTATTCGTGTACGTTGATTCCAGAATTATCAATAGACCTTTAAGTCGCTAAATATGTAAATGGTCCTTTTAATATTAGCAAGTGGAAAAATGACATCTAAATTAAAGTCAAAATTTTTTTCTTTGTGTGTTTGTTTTGTTTGTGCTTTAAAATTTCTGTCGGCATAGTTTCTTCTTCTTTTTATTCTGGTTTTGTCCACATTCAGTGAATTTAAGCACTTCTATTCAATCTTAATTTCTCCTGTGTAGGGTAACTACTTGATTCAGACTTCTTATAATTCAATGATGATGAAAAAAGATTTCTGAATGATTTCAGGGATCTTATCTTGCCTTAATGCTTGATGGAGGATAAGATTGTAAATATTCTAAATGTTTTCACTATTATCATCATTATCATACCCATCACTTCCATCCTATTTTTGTAATCAATGCTCTCATAATTACCATGATAATGATAATGGTAATAATGGTGGCGATAATGATAATGATCATCATAATATGATGATAACGATTAAAATAATAACACTGATATAATAATGATAACAATGGGATTCTTAAAATGATGTTTCATTTGTTATCTTTCATTGTCGTTTGTCAATTTCCTTTCCTTGTATCAAATATCTTTTTTTTTTCCTCTCCCTCTCTCGTGGAACAGCAGGTCAACCTTGACTTTATGTCAATGAACGATCTTACAATCACCAATAATTTCGCGTATAATCGTACCCCGAGTTACAAGTTTCCCCAAACTGTGACCTGCTCCACCACCTGGTGGCGCCCTCCGAAAAAAAAACCAAATGATAGTGCAACTACTGCAAAGTATGTTCAGGCAGTATAATACATGTAAAATCAATATATGAATCGGTTTTGATCATATCTAAGTCTTATGGTACGGTCGTATGTCACTTCACATACCTTTAACTGCATCCAGGCATAGTAGATGGTATTTTAAGCACTAGCTCGCCGGGTCTATGACGTCAGAATGGCTCAAGTCATTTTCTTTTAGAGTTCATTCAACTTTCGTGACTGTCTCACCACATCTCCGTTTACTTCCGCGATTGTTGGCGGTTGCTAAAGTCTGTCTTTAATGTTCTGGATCGCGATAGTAATTCACTTGAAGGCACTCGTGGTTCTTAGTCAGGAGTGCATTCTTATTCATGGTCGTGGTGGCCTAAAAGTAAAATCTGTGACTATACCGTCATAAATCATGGTGATGCGCAAAAGGGGACATCGTTTGACATTTTTTTTTGGGGGGGGGGGGGCAAAATAATTGCATACGGTCAGTGCAACTCAAAGAGGAAAACGAATGCTCAAAAAAGGAAGAAAATTACAAGCATGAGTAATGACAAAATGAGCACGAACAGTAACACAAACAACAACGAGAATGCTATTAATACTACTACTACTACTAGTTGTAGTACTTATTACTACTACTACTACTACTACTACTACTACTACTACTACTAGTAGTACTAGCTAGTTATAGTAGTAGTAGTAGTAGTAGTGAGAATATTATAGGAAGAGCGATGATGACATTGATAATGATGATGATACTAACAATGATGTCAATGAACATGATTGTATTGATAATGTAAATATAAATTAATGAATGAATGAAGAAATTAACATTAATATCTTGACTCTATCATTATGTTCACCATAACATAGGAGTTGAAAAACAGCAGCCCATGCATGTTTGCAGTTTAAACACACCTCACTTTAATCGCATGCGTTTTAGTAGAAGGTAATAATAATAATGATAACTGCGAAACTATCTACAGTGAACTCTGAAAGAAAAGTGACCCACCCCCGCCCCCCAAACAATAAATAAAAAAAAAAAAAAAAAAACACCAATAAAGACAACATCCAGATGGAAATTTGAAAAGTAACTGAAATGATGTATCAGAGAAAGAGATATCAGATAGTTCAGCTCATAAAGATTAATCAGCACAAAACTATTTCGGTGTGACCGCGGGATGACGATCAAGGTAGCTGAGATCGTCCCCCCTACACCTGCTGGAGTTATCAAATTAAAGATATCTCGCACAGGTGCGACCTCTTCGAGATAACACCGATGGTGATGAGGACCATAATCATTGGGCCCTAGAGACGCAATTAACAACAAACTATTAGATGAGGATTTTGCGATGTTGGGGAGAGGGGGGGGGGGGGGGAGGGGGGAGGAGAAGAAGTGCAATGGTGCTTCGCATTCCCCACAACAGTGCATGGATGTGAAAAGTACAGCGGGTCACTCCGTCATTTAACCACTTATTTTCAATGTACCAAGCCCACCTCTCCACACCTGTTAATTCTTTCCTGGAATTTGGATGAGGAAAATCGATATTCGATATCATGCTAGTTGTTTTGGGAATAGCGTGGCCAAGGCAGTGTTGATGTTTTGCAATTAACAGAAGAATTATGATAATTTGTTATACATGTAGCTTACCTTGTATGATTACACACAGGCACGCAGCCGCGGATATATAATCATTTCCGTGTCAAATCAATAACAGTGACTACGTCCATTCAAATGAATGTAAAAATGACTATGCTCTGTGCATATACCAAATGGCGTGCGGAGGTGGTGAAGTTTGTCCAGGTGTGCTCAAGAAGTTGGTGTTAAATTCGTTATCGTGCAAGAGATCATACCTATTTTTATTTTCCTTGATGAATTCAATAACAGCGTGTAACATTGATGAGAAGGAGAGTCAGACTTTGTAATGGAAACGCCTGACTTGATTATTCCCAAGGAAATAATATGTTATTTTACCATTAACCTTCTTCTATCCGGGCTGTGTCAATAAAATCTTTCCATATCTTTGCTTGTTTCATATGTGCGTGTGTGTGTCTTTTAACTCTCTATACATATTGCAACAAATGTTTAAAAAGTTTTCAACTTTTGGTAACCATACTATTATTTTCATAGTGTCATAAATGCTCGACCAATGCTCAATCTTTCGTCTTTACACAGTTTTAGAAAAGTTCTACAAGTGCTCTTTATTTACACAGTGTCACAAAAATTCAAAGTGTTCTTATGTTGCTGTTCTTTGTTTACAGTGTCACAAATGTTCAACGGATACCAATGAGTGGCGTACAGACGAAGAGGTTCAGATATATGACGAAATGCAGTGTTTTTGGCGTAGCCCAGTGTAGTAGATATAGGTAAGTGTACAGTTCACTTCATGATAATGTATCATTTTACTGCAAAAGTACATTGAATTAGCCTTTTTTCCTTTTGTTAATTTTTCCCTTTTCTCTTAGGTTTTTTCATTTTAGGAAATGTAATTTACTTTGGTATGTGCCCATGTATTTGTTAACTTTGCTTTTCATTTATTACCTTTTCTATCTCATCTGCCTTGTATAGTTTGGTTGCCTTCAGACAGCTGTCAGACTTTTACATCTCCGAACTCGGTTCCACTTCAGTCTGCACAATTACCCATTCACTGCAGCACAAACTACTTCTACGACTACTGCTACCACAACTACTGCTATTACCACTACCAGGGCAATGTGACCATGTCTTGTAAATGGCTATTAACATTCATATATCATTAGCGATGTAAATGAAATGTAATGTAACGGTTTTATCCAGCATTAGTCTCTTTGATTAGACATAACTATATTTGTTCCCTCTCTTTCACTGTCCCTCTCTTCTCTTCCCCCTTCTTTCTTCTTCTTCTTCTTCTTCTTCTTCTTCTTCTTCTTCTTCTTCTTCATCTTCATCATCTTCTTCTTTTTCTCCTTCTTATTTATACCTGCAGGATCGTTTACGTGAATGCATACCGTGAGCTGGTGTCCACTCAGTACGCGGTGAGGCCCGGATGTTGCCCTGGCTACGTTCAAGAAGGGTCCATGTGCTTGGAAGCACCACCCACAACTGGTATATATTTCAAAATTTAATATTTTAGCTCCCTCGTGGAGACATTATATTGGCAGAACACTTTATTTTATTATTTGATAATGTTTGATTTGTTTATGATTCATTATGGTCTGATTTGAGGTCAGTATTGTCTGGATGGGGCAAATCATTTTAATGGGGTCCTAATTTTTGTAAGTACAACAGCAACAAAATTCACATTTTAAGTTTGTTTGTTTGTTTGTTTGTTTATTTATTTGTTAACCTGTTGTTTGGTTGGTTTTCGGGTGTTTTGATTTGTTTTTTAAAGGCATACGATTTAAGGATTGCTGAGAGCGCCACTGGATGACGTAAAAAAGGCCGCCATTTTCATTACGAATATCTATGATACAAAGCCAGTTAACTGCTGATTAACAAAGTATGTCACTGATGCATATTGCGCGCGCTCTCCTTTTGAACAGTTTCAATAGTTGCTCACTATTCGCTTACAATCATTCACATTCCGAGATCCTTGAGATTATTGTGTCGACCATTTTCATCATACAACTTTGCCATACTCACCTTTGAACGTTTTGAAAATGATAGATGCGCAAGCATAAAAATGATTGAATACATGCAACTTGTGTCAATAGGATGAAAGCGATGCATCAGGTCCAGGTAACAGCGCCCTTTTACATCCTGGGTCCGTTTCCACTGGCTTAATTCTAGAAAGACCGATGAAGTCATATAGGAATTGAAGCGGTGACTTTAATCAAGTCAAAGCAATACTAACGATGATAGAATGACAAACTCCCTAGTGGACATACACACAACAACAACAACAACAACAACAAAAAAAAAACACACAATCAAACCGAGTGATAGGTAATGATATACACTACATCCATCACCAGAGAAAGTAAATCACAACATCATTCCTGTGATATAACCAGAATTGAAAAAAAAAAATAGTACAGAAAAGAAAGAGAAACAGTGAAGTACCACAATATTTGTCATCTTATTGGTCAAATAATGAAATGGAACTCTACCAAAATTTACCCGTCATTCAGTGGGCCTGTTAAATGAACAATAATTGCCTCAGAGGCCGCAGCTATCTGCAAACTGCACGTCCTGATGTTATTGAGCCTTACTCCAGCTGTGCAGAACATAGGGACCCTAGCTGTCAATATCCTTCAGCCCCCCCCCCCACTTCCCCGCAATCCCCTTCATTTTCCCCTTCATACGCCCCTGCTGTATCATAATAGGCCTAATTGTCAACTGATCAGCACATTATGGTCTCACCAAAAAATGTATTCCACGCTGCCCAAACCTTTCAAAATCTCTGAGTGGTTCGCAATACTGTCGGCGCTAATTAGCCACAAAGCCTGGCAGTATGATTGCCTTACTTTAAGAAATACAGATGAACAGAAATAAACAAAACAAAACAAATTAAAAGGCCCAGGCAACGGATAATGACGATAAGACCAGCGGAAAAGGGTCACTTCCTCCGCCATATCGGGACGACTGTCCTACATGAAAAAGTTCGCGTGAACTCTGGTGACGATCACAACGCCATCCTTTCTCAATGCAGTCAAGGTCTCGCCGTTCATGCATGTTTTTATCAACATGCTGTTTACATGAACTTACCGTGATTGTCAAGGACTGGCATATAATACTGGGCAGGTGAAAGTCATTTTGCTGGAGCATATTTATTAGGTTCATGTGGTACCTATAGCAACTGCCACAACCCCCTTGTACCATTATTCGGTTGGGTAAATATGATCAATATGTCAACGCTGTTCCCTGGATCTACCATGGTCATCAAGGCTTGAAGCATTCTTATAGGAGGGTACCAATTAGCGCTAGAACAAAGTCATGGTCAAGTTCATTAGGACATCTGTTAGCGTGGCAATGGGAAAGATAAAGCGGTCACTTCAATCGTGGAACAAGACATAGAGTTCACTAAGCCCTGTACACATGTAGTAACCACGTAAACTGAAGTTCGAACACAAGCTCGCAGACACGATTCCAAGCCAAAGCGGGAGCACAACTTGCACGGCTAGACTTGGGCTTGTTTTGAAATGTTTCTATTGCGCGTGGCGTAGGCACACACATATCACACGTAACACACGCCTACATTATTTTGTATCATAGATAGATTGTCACATGGATAGATAGACAGAAATAAAAGAAAGAGCAAAGAGAGAGGGTAGAGCAAGGTGACTTGGAAGAGATGGAGCTAACTTCTCAAGTGGTCGCTGTTTGTTGGATTTCTGGCTCGATGATTCAGTTTCCTGCAAACGGAGACGTCTTCAGGTCTTTCATTGTCATCAACTGTGTAGAGTGCAGGTCCCAATCGCGAGGAAGGGGGGGGGGGGGTGGACTCTCTCTGATTCCCTGACTCCTGTATGGATTCCACCTTAAAATGAATCAACGCCGAGTCATCAACGCAGCTCGCCCCAAATCGCTCCAAATGCTTTTGAATTCATGTCGTAGATTACCACCTTCATCGTGTATTCGCTAAATCTCGGCTTTCCGCGTTATTTGCGGGGTGAGAAACGTTGTGTTTTTCCTCCTTCTTCTTTTCTTTTTTCTCTCACGATACGAGAGGCATCGTGCCGTTTGGATGCTATCTTAGCACTCCGTTTCTTAATGACGTCACAAATGGGATAAGTTGTGACATGACACACTGTCTCTTAAGTGGGTCTCCTATTTTATTTTGTTTTCATAATTTGAAATGAATCACATAGAATCAAAATTCATGACTTATCTTGTCATTGTTCTCCGTGTTATGGAATATTAGTATTTGTTATCTTTTCCAAAAACTCATTTGAACCATGTTTCATTTCATTGGAGCTTTATTTGAGTTACATGTTCTTGTTTTGTTCTGTTGATAAAGCCCAGATAGAGACATGAATATGTATTTGGCGTGACTTGGATGAAAGACGTCACATTCCAAAAAGTAGTACAGGCAAGCACTACAGAATATAAAGAAACTAAAAGAAAGGCATAAGTGGTATTCGGAGGCGAAGACAAAACACAATAGTGATTTACACAGACTTGAAGACTCGATAATTCAGTGCCTTGACCGACAGACTGACAACGCGTATATGGTTAATCTGTTACAACTATCTAATGAGTTGTCCGGATATCCGATATTGATGTCTGACTCCAAACAACCGCAATCATAGTTCAGGCTGATTCAAGTGACTACTAGTGCGGCGATAAAGTCATTGACCATAATTGCCTTTCATTCTTCCCTTGCCGGGAAGTTAAATCACAGCTGTTTGCTCTTAAAGGGACTGTACAGTACTGGTTGAGGTAGGGATTCATGTTTTGAACATTCCTAAGTGAGATAATGAAAATCCTCTTATGAAATATGAAAAAGCATGTAATTTTAAGAAGGATTCAACATTTATTTGATGAAAATTGGTTTTCAAATGGCCGAGATATCCAAAAAAGTGCTAATAATAAAAGGCGACATGCCCCAACTTTATTAGTATCTCTTTGTTTCACCTTGTTTTTGGATATCTCAGCCATTTCAAAACCGATTTTCATCGAATAAACTTTTGATACCCCTTAGAACCGCATGCTCTTTGACATCTCATAGAGTGGTTTCTGAATATCTCACAAAACGTTAAAAGCTAAATCTTCACCTCGACCAGAACTGTACACACCCTTTAAGTTATGTGCTTTGTTTTGTTTCTCATGTGTTTTGTTTAGTGTTGTTGATATTGTTTCATTTATTTGTTTCTACCTTGGGTTAAGGAAGAGGCTCATATCCATCAACCAAAGGAAAATATATAACATCATGGGAAGCGTGAGACAATTAGTATATCACAAAAAAAAGAGCCTTGTCCCCAATTTCGTTTAGTCATACTCCCATCGAATCTGTAACATTTTTATCCCTCTGCTCGTACGCCTGTGCTATAAGCCTGTGAGCGATATGATGAAATTACAATAATGAAAAAATGAATATTCTGTGGTGCCATTTCTGCTAGCACGTTAGCCCTCCTCTGCGGGGGTAGCCTCTGTCTCCTGATAATGGAACGTGCCCTTTGCTATTCTCATCCCATTTTTCAGCGCAAGGATTTTTTTTTTTCAACTTGACCTTCAAGTAATTTGTCAAGTCATGAATAACGAAGGAAATTTAAAGCACATTGAAGGAAAAGGGACGAATTTGTCAAAATGAGGAGGTTTAATGATTACATAAACGAATAGATAGATAGATAGATAGATAGACAGGTTTTATATGATTATGGATAATAGACAAATGACTTTGGTATACAAAAATAATTAATTTTAATGTCTTATCATGAGTGTGTTTTTGTGTCCTAACAAAAACAAACAAACAAACAAACGAACAAACAAACAAACAAACAAGTTGCTATAAACGTAAATATATGACGACAGAACTTTCGTTCCAGAGGGAACAGGCTCAAATGGTCACAGGAATTCCTTCTGTGCCGTATCCACACGTGAAGGGGACGCAGCACAGAAGATGACAGTTTCAACGCATGTCCTACATACAACTCTGGATGTGACAATCAGACAGAAGGTAGCTGTCAATCATCTTAAATGATCTGCAGTGACGTTTTCCTGACCTTAACTTAGACTAGAGGAACACAATAGCAGGCACATACAGGCCATATAATCATACTTGCTCACAACCTTGGAATCTACGTCTAAACCGCAGCTCCAAGCCTTCATTAACTTCCCTTTAGAAATGTGACCACATTTCTCTTCTGTTTTTTCGTATGCCCGTAACTGCAGTGGCTCTAAGAACGCTCTCAAAGCACCCGACCACTCTGAGCACGCACACGGGAAGAGCTCCCTTCAGTGGTCTCGGACCTCGCGGATCTGCCGGGGGTTACCCAATCAAAGATGGTGGTATCAAGGGGTCCGCCGACCACCACGATGGAGGTGAAATTCACCAGGAAGGGGGATACTTCGAGGTCAACCCCGACTACAAGGGTCCGGCCGTCGACAAGGTCCTGCCTCTGATCGCCTCGGGAGTGGCCGGGGTTATCACTCTCACCGCCGTGGTGGCAGTCGTCCTGATCGTGGTCAACAGAAGGAAGAAGAAGCGAAACAAAATACAACCAGGGTAGGGCACGTTGGTTTAGTTATAATTAGTCAACTTTTGGCTTGCACTATGCAATCACGATCAGATTTAACGTCTTACATATATGAATACGGGCTTCTAATTTCAATACTTGAATTGCGTCATAGGCAAAATAAGTATGACTCTAACATACATCACACAATAATTCTTGTGACAAGAATTCTCACTCCTGAGAAGGATCATGCAGTGTAAGTGAACTGTGGTGATAAAAAGAGCGAGGCTGTACACAGCGATTATTTGATTCAATTTTAAGAAATCCACCAAGGAAGGACACTTGTATTGTTTCCCTGGGCAGTATTACTTGGACACATTGCACTCTTAAACTGCACCTGATGAAGCACAAGCCTTTAAAGATTCAAATCTTCGTACTTTAGTAGTAAAGATATCACTGTTTCATTGTCAAGATGATGTAATAGCTTCATCTATGAGTTTGTCTCTCAATGGGGGTAAGCGTACTTCTACTCGGGCTGTTGTCTCTGAGAACTTATGGGTAATGTTCGTTATTCCGAAAATTCGTTATTCCATAAATTCAAAGAAGGTGCGTACTAAACGAACCTTTCTAATTATGAACCTTACTTCATTTTCGGATGAATGAACTTCCAGAATAACAAACCTTATTTCATTTTCGGATTAATGAACCTTCGGAATAACGAAGTGTGGCTTGAACTTGTATTCTCATCGTAACACCAAGGCGGCATCGCCTTGATCACCTTGATATTACCGACTTTGCATGACATATTCCTCTCGACCCAGGTTCCACGATTCTGTGAGGTTCCGCTCCGGCAACCACCCCAAGCCTCCGACCAAGCTCGAAATGAAGCGGGTTTCCGCGGTTCGACCCACGGTACAAACACTGTCGAAGCCGACCACGAAGCCATGCAAGGCGTCCAAAAAATGCAAGAGACTTTCGAGAAAAGGTTAGCATGTCATAAGTTTTCTGTACAATTTCGGGCAGACGTCAACTTAATTCAATATGAAAGTCAGATTCTCACCTGTCATGCCCTGTATGTGTTTATATCTATGAGACATTCTTTTAACAAGAAGTCATAGTTCAGAGGAATGATTCTAATTTTGGTGGTGACACGTGACACGATGAAATATCAAGCAGTGTTGTCTGTGCCGACTCATGCGGCATTTTTTCCCTTTAAACTGAGCGACACTACAATCCATTAAATTTTGCTGGGTAATGATCTCTTCACCTCCCCATTTCATTCGATGAAGTCCATATAAAACAGACGGTCAGTGCCTGAGTAATATTTATGGAAAAGGGAACTACCCCGGTATCTATTGCATAATTATTCAAGAGACCGAAAGTAAGATTGCAATTGATGTAAATGGTAGACGTGGATATGCATCCGCCTAGAATAATCATTCCAAACAGATGCAGCCTAAACATGACGTTGACAGACAGACTTTGTCAGACCTGCATAATATTTACGCTTTAGCTGCTTTATTATGTCTAAGAATTATTCGAGTCAATAGGTTCTTCTTTGTTGTTTTTTTTTTCACAAAATCCTGTAACAGACGGCCCCTACGTCGAGATTGCGGAGATTCCTGGGTCAGAGTTCGGTCCAGTTACATCCAAGGCCGAGGTTAGCCATGCGGACGAAGTCAAGAGTAAGAACAAGCTTCAGCCTAAAAACTCAAACAGCGGACAAAGTTTGAACGGATCACAAAAGCACAAGAAAACGGGCGCTAAGCGCGGAGGGTCCGTACGAACAGTCCCGCAATACGCCGTCGTCAACAAGCTTCGCAAAGCCGACAACGACACGGAAGAACTGCTCGATAACAGCAAGAAGCCGAAGAAAAGCCCGGAAGAGGAAGACAACCTGCATGGGGCTTACCATGCCTTCAACTTAGATGAGCGCAACGCGAATGACACATCGCCTCTCTACGCCGATCCAAATCAAAAGAACCAGGGGAAATCCAAGTCGAGCACGTGGAACTCTCGAGTGGGCGTCAGTCTCAAAGATGGGCCGCTGCGAGGCGTAGGAACTCTCAACACCGGGAACGTCCTTGCTTTGGTGAAGCAGAACAACTTCCAGGAAAGCACTAAGCTCTTCACCAGTTGTGCCGGGGGAGGGCGACGCATGTCATCCGGGTACGCCAAGGACGACGAGTCTGAGAACTCGAGTGGCTACAGCTCGTTGCGGCACAGTATAGAAGGTGAACCTGATAACATGTACGGCAAACTGAACCACGCGAGTAGCGTTAAGCCAGCTTGTGAGACAAAGAGTCCAGGCGGATCTCTCGAGGGGTCAGAGGAGAACGACTACGATAAGCTGAGACGGGGGCCGAAATCAGGAGTGACCGGAACGAAATGGGCTACGTCTGGTCATTACGAGACTCTGGACGTCAACGAGAGCTGATGTTAACAGAACTAGGGCAGTGTCTTTTCCACAGTCATATCCCGGTGTTGGAGACAGCCATGAATCATAAAACGAACTGTTTCGCTGTGACTATAGTGTGGAACGCCCAGCAACATTGATACGAGGTTTTCCATGAATAACTGCTTAGGCCTACGTGTGTGCATTTTGCACTGACTGACAAGTTTTCTACAAGAATGCCCGGTGTAACATGAAGTCGAAGATACAATACGGATAATACCAACTGCTGCATTCTGTTATATAACATGTTATACAAAAAGTAGTGCAATATGCGCAGTATCACTTTATGCCAGTATCTAGCTGGACGTGTCCATCAATCCACTGAATACTGATAACCGAGTAGTGTACATTCAAGATGCGCTGAAGTATGATAAATTGGAGGAAAGGGGTAAACTCCAAACGCGCAACATCTTTGTGGTACTTGAGCTACTTGTTTTGGTGTTAAAAAAGAGAAGAGAATCTATTCATTGCGTAAGAAATACATTCTGTAAAAATTATAGTATCCGTAGCACAATGAAAATATCTTATTTATCGATAGGCAATTAACTTTACAGCTGTCCTTTTTCTGTTTATAATATCGAGTTAGGGGAGATATTCAACTCCGCAATGCAAGAAGAGCGGGGAAAAATCAAATTATTCGGGAGAAAGTGGAAACCAATATTGAAACGTTCAAGAGCACTTTATACTTGTAAATCGTGTTCTTATTTCCATTCAAACAATTACAGATTTTAGGATCTCTGCGAGGGCAACAAGTTGGAACGACTTGCAAAAGATGTCCCAATTACTTATCATAACAAGGTTATATTGAACTGCATTGACTTGCTAACTACATTTCATCTTCAAGTTTGTGCTAACTTGTTTGTATGCTATACAGGGTTTCAATTGAGGCAGTTTCCTATGAGAGGCTAAAACTATTATAACACATCAAATACAAGTTATCAACATAGGAGAATTAAAAAAATAACGAAAGTGCCCTGCTATAATTTGACTTGCTCTAAAGTAATTCGAAATGCATGTCATGTGTATTTGAATGAGTGTGTATATAATGTATATCTTTTTTGTACTCTTGTAATTGTATATTATGCAAAAAATAATACGAAGCATTATATCTCTATGCTGTTTTCTTTCGGCGATAACGTTTGAGCGTCTAGAATAGTTAAAGTGGATTGATGACGGAAATGCGGCTGCACATCTGGTCTTTTTTTTCATAATCAACTTTTTTTCCCGCTTTTTATTATTTCAACGTGTCACACATCGCATTGACCATCTTCACTTCGATATATATGTTGAACCTTCAGTCCCTGTCTCTTTGCCATTGTATCTTTGCTTTGATCCATAATAATCGTGACAGGAGTGCATACACCATATGGAATTTATTGGTAAAAATAATCATGATGATTATATGTATAGATTGTGCGATGATATCATATTATCATAGAGTTCGTGTTGTTGTTTTTTTTTTCTTTTTCTAAGATTCTTTTCTTTTTCTTTTTTTCATAGTTGAATAAAAAAAAGGATGGATGTGGATGCCCAGCTCTAGTACATAACATATCAGGATAACACGCAGAAATCATTATTCTGGCTTTAATTGTTACTAAATTTACTTTCAGGAAAAAAAAAAGAAAATCATCCTTAATGAAGACTAGTTCCGAGTACACTCGGGTAGGTGTCTATGGAAAATGCCTGTTATAGCAAAATCAGCCCGATCTTAACAGAAAATAAAGTACAAAGAGATAGACTATTATTGAAGAGCTTACTTTTAAAAGACGCCAAATGTATTGCATAAAATGATGGATTTACCGCCTTTGGGAAGCAAGATCTTCACTATATAGAGAGAAGGAAATAAAGGGACATCAAGCAAACTAACTACATAAAAAGATTTGATATGCATCCAATTCATTGCTGAATTGTCTGTTACACCAACTTCGTTCTCTGTCCTGGAATCATTCTTATCAAACTATATACAAAAGTACATGCAATGCACGGACTTTATACAAAATGATACCAGCATGTACGGAGGAATGATAGTGGAATGAAATTGCCTGAAGAAATGAGTTCTCATGCAGAAGACTCTCTATCACAAGCAAAGTGTGACTTTGTCTGTTGGGACCTGAATTGTCCCGTTACACCTGTTATGAGAGATATAATATTTATTCATATTAAATGTATGTAATGCTTTAATAGTCTCGTTAACGTCATTTCCACATTTTTTATTGTGAATCTTTTTGACTATTACACATGTGTGCATTATGCTCTCCTCTATCATGAAGAGTCACTGCGATGCCATGTCAATCAAAAGATTTTTTTTTTGTGGTCTGATGGATATGAAGCCATCATGCAGCTTTATAAAACAATGCCTTATGCCTTTGTCCAATGTACTGAGTGTCCAGCCCGAGTGTCCCCCAACCCCTCCCAGAGGCGTTTGTGTCAGGTCTCGCTGTTTTGTGTCATAATCCCATGGACGGTCTTGTCATGATATTCTATACGCTTGAAAGATTAATAAAAAAGAAAGAAGACACAGATGATGAACGGAGAGCTTTACTTGTGTGTTGACTGATTAGTAAACTGTAGTTTCAGTATCGAACATTGAGGACGAATACTGAGGAGTCATAGCTGAATCATGCACCACACTTAAGAACATTATCATAGATAGCAGAATATCAGCCAACAGGTCGGTTTCTATGTTAAAGCTCCTGTTTACCTTCGGGAGCAGTGATATAAAAAAAAAAAAATTCACATTTCATGCACATGTGTAGGTCTGTCGTACCACAAAACATCCTACCATACAAAATATTGCGAGAAAACTTAAAATACAAGGAGATATCAGTATTTTTCTCAGTAAACCGTAATTGCCGACGGTTTAGTCTGGAAACATTTTTATCATAACTATTGTTCACATTTTGTGTATTTAGCAATACTTAACATCGATTTTACTGATTCATTTTTTTAAAGTGGTTGTTTCTATCCCAACCTCATATTGTAGTACTATTTTAAAGCACTAAGGTTGGGTTCTTGTTTCATATGCATATGGTAAATTATGCCTTTTAGGGTGAGACACTGTCAAGAAAGCTCAAAGTTTCTCCATTTCTTAAATTATGATCTGGAAATTAATATGAGATAAGGCTATTAGTCTACTGACTGCTCTTGATGAGTCTCTGTTAGATGTAAGTGGTCCATATTACTCACGAGAGTATAGCCAGAAACAGCAAAATTTGAGTTCAATGTGAATTATTTTGTGCTAAGGGTTAAAAAAATGTAAGTCATTTCCTGCTTTTTCCAAACCACCCAACCCCATTTCCCGTCAAGTGATGCACTCAGTACTCAACGTGACTTAATCATATATCAGCACCATCGTCACTTCTCAACCACCCTCAAATTGTTAATAATTGTTTACAATTTTTGGCTCTTTGCAGCAGGACAAGATGCCAGATAATGCAGGACTTCAAGGTTTTAAAATATATGGGGCCTATGTATACATGTAATGATCATCGTCAGTAGAGATGTTCACATACAATATACGTTCACACATAATACCTATGTACACACCTATGTAATGTTCGCATATACGCATGCACACACTTATATCATCATGTTCACAGAATATTATGTCAACTTATATGAGTGTGTACGTGTGTGTGTGTGTGTGTGTATGTGTGTGTGTGTGACCGCGCATCGCAAATACAAGAAGTAACACAACCAAATTTTAGATGAGAAATCAAAATAGGTGTAAAGAGTCAACGTAGTGATTTTGTGTGTTTTTTATCAAAAAAAGAAACAATTAGGCCTACTCTGCTGTATAATTCTGAAGTTAGGATCATGAAAGTGAATGGTAAATTGTCCGCCATTTTTTGCACTTGTTTATATTCTTTTCGGTCTGACTAGGCTATTTTGGATTCACGAATTCGAAGCACGAGAATTTTTTTTTTCGTTCACTATTTGATTTCAACTTACTTTTGAAAGGAAGATGATGTTGCGTTGGAAGTTAATTTTAGCCATGAATAGAACGTACAACTGGGGGCACTGTTGCATAGTCCATAAGACCTCTAACTCCCAAAAAGAGGACTCGAGTTCGAATCTGCCCAGTGCTCACGTCCTTGGGCAAGATGTTTTTACCCACTATGTTCCTCTCGACCCACGTGTATAAATGAGTACTTGGCAACGCTAGGGTAATAATAATGGCAGGGCTCTCTGGTAGAACAGTGTTAACACTGAAGAGGCTACCCTGGGTAAAGAAGACCACATTATCATTATCATTATCATTATCATTATCATTATCATTATCATTATCATTATCATTATCATTATCATTATCATTATCATTATCATAATCATTATCATTATCATTATCATTATTATTATCATTATTACGCGGTGAGAATGCCAAATGGAGAATGGCGTGACTTTGGATAACAAGTTTAGGTTCTTAAAGAAGAAAGGTCCGCAACACCTACATCATGTTCATCCTGGAAAGAAAAAAAAAGAACTTCATGTAAGATAACACTTAAACAATAGTCACCCATCATCACTTCTTCTGTGTCGTTATACATGTAGATGTTATACCAGGTTGTGAAAAAATTGCTTTCACTTTCACAATAGAAATGACATCCTAAGATTCTTTTTTTAAACACATAATCTTTGTAAATACCAAAGATTAAACGGAAACACAATGTTGACGGCTCATGACGAGATGTAGATCAGGTGACAATCGCTGTATATAGTGTGGCACACGTGATTGTGAGATGTACTATATACATTCAGTTATTTCGAAGAAACACGACCCCCCCCCCCACACACACACAATAATAAGTAGGAAAACAAAAGGAAATTTGTCAGCCGAATCATGTTGAGACTGACGGCGTGACAAGCACTGGGATGGCGAATGTGATCAGGAAATTATTGGTGAATGAGTCACTTAAACAATAACCTCCCCTCAGATGCTGAATACTTGGAATTCGGGTTCGTGAGGGAAAGCTGGTGGATAGTGGAGCGATCTATGTCAACGCCATGACCGAAAACCCATTGTCAAACCTCGACTGGTATCATTGCTCCTCAACTTCCGGAGTCCCACGGAAACATCCGGCTGCTCCCTACCTATAATCAGTAGGGCTTCCTTGTCACTCTACGAGTCCGTGCGTGCTGGCACAGCAGAAAGCAAGAATACGAATATCAATTGTGAGAAAGAACAATGCACGCGGGGCGGACGGTGGAGTGGGGCGACACTACACATTGAAGTCGGTGCTTACACCAGTTGTTGTGTATGAAAGAACATTCACCAAACTGTCAGCAGAACTCTTGAAGCAGCGTTTCCCTTTTCTTGTCACTAAACTGGACAATTCTCTAACAACGCGATAGGTAAGTTTTGTGTGGTCATGTGTGAGTGTCTGTATGTGTGTGCGTTTTTCTGTATTTGTGTGTACCTCTGCGTACTTGTATTTTCTGCATATCAAGGTTTTGTTTCTTAGCACATTACAGATTGGCATCTAAATTTATTTCGTTTTTGTGTTTGAGATCTATCTGAGAGGATCCTTTGACCCATTCGAGTTTCACATTTTCTAATAGAATCTACCAGCCTGATGTAAATAGCAGTAAGAACAAAAAAAAAACGTGAAAAAAAAGTAATGAGGGTTTGGTTGAAAAAAAAAAACAAACAATCTAGCTCTATTTGAAAATGTAACTTATTTGGAGACCTGATTCAAGATACACTCGATATTCCCTTTCATAGAACTACTGAAACTACACGACTTACGGGGAATAATCTAATCACTTACAAATTGAAAGAGCTTAAGAAAATTAATCATAGATGACTATGACTATTAGTCCAAACTGGATCAAGCACGACTCAACTCAAGTGCGACTAAATTATTGTTTACGTCTTTATCGTTAAGTGCATGGACAAGGTGTGACTCACTGGTTTCATGCCCTTGGCACTATAAAACAAGGTTGATAATTCTAATGCTATACATGTGACACAGTATATGGAAGACCCCAGCAGAGCTTAGGCATGTAAATATGAAGTTGACCATTTGTTATAAACAGTTTCTGCATCTTTCGTTTGACAAGGCAGTTAAGTGCTTTCATTCCTTGATACGCTGAGAAAGAAAATACTAGACTACTACCACTACTACCTACTACTACTACTACCACCAGTAATGATAATGTTAATAATGATGATGATGATGAGATTAATAATAATAATAATAATAATGATAATAATAATAATAATAATAATGATAATGATAATGATAATATAATTATAATAATAATACCAATGATAATGATAATGATAATAATAATGATAATAATGTGTGGAAATCTCTGCATTCCATAAACCTTATAGTTGTTTGTGTCTATATTCACATACCTTCCTTCAATTGAAGCCAAGATCAGAGGATTGTGGATGATGCATTTCTACCATCAGGACTAGGTGAGTGGTGGTACATGTATGAACTGTCTTGATCTTATTGCTTATTATCACCAGGTCAAACCCCGTGTGAACATGAAACAGCTCGGACAAATCTTGATCGTTGTGACGGTCTTCTTCTGCCTATTGAATGAAAGCGCCGCCAACGATGGGATCTGCACAGTCTCAGAAACGTGAGTTTGTTCCAAAGAGTTAAAGTAACATTCCATACGATTTTCATAATTTCACATCATTTAGCACATAAATCGTCAACTAGATAGATAGATTTCTGGAATTTATTGTGGTTCTCGAGCAGAGAAACAATGCTCAGAAAAACCTTAAACAAATTACACTGAACAAGGATGATGACACAGGAGGCTTACATATTTCAGAAATGTAGCAGTGTAATTCCATTACAATACCGCTTGTTTGCGAGTTCACCTGTCTATAATTTATGCATGCCATCTCCTTTTGTTCTGCTTCCTTGAGCCCCAACTCATGCATTCTTATGGTGACTCTGCCATGTCATCTTCCTTATTCATTGCAATTTGTTCTAAATTTTGGAAATATTCCTATTCTTCATCCCAATTATCATACATTTTGAAACTCTGTCCCTAATATAACTAATTTTAGCGTTGTTCAAATGTAAAAATCTGAAAATCATCCGGAGGTCTCCTTTAAACTGTACATGTCACCATCAAGTTGACAGTATAAGAGCAGGATCGAAGTGTATAACGCAGCTGTGAATGTTTCTGTAAAATCAAACAAACATGGAATTACATTACAAATGACATGCATGAGTTGTACAAAATTTGTCTCTACTAGTACTTTCCATCACATAGGACGCACAATAATCTGTACTACACCTGCCTATACACACACACAAACACACGTATATATCCACGCACACGCATACATGAGGCCTATAGATAATATTTGTTGTTTTGTTTTGTTTACTCTACCATACACTTTTTAAACAGTGTTAAAGATGAAGAAATATCACCCGTCATGTTAAGTGTTCTAGACTTACAACGGAGACACCATACTGACTCTGTGAAAGGGAAGGGGTAAAAGGAAAAAGTTGCTGAATTACAGTCAAAACAGATGCTTCATCACAGTTTTATGCAGCTTGATATTGATTGGGGTCACCTTTCAAACTGAAAGCTGGGAGGCTGTTTCCGATTGTACCGCATTGTGGAAACATCAGAATCTTTGAAATCTTACGGTTTTCTGTTTTTGTCCTCTATTTACTTTCACTTTTTTTGCCATTTTATGCTATAGTTTGGATTCATATCATTCTAACATGTGAAATTAATTTGAACACTTCCTTCGTCAGAATGATTTCCTGTAAAGAATAGTTGGATATTCATGCCTTTTTTTATTACCTTTTTTTTTTCGCCGATGTATTGAATAACTAACTAAGTGATCGAGTGATAATTTTTTCATCTTTATTTCTATCGAATGATACGTTCATTAATTGTGACCGTGCACCTCAAAACGAACATAAAGTCGCACACACTGATTTTGCGTGAGGACTGAAAATAAGTGAAAAGGGTCAACCCAGCCGAACTAGACTTTTTCATATTTTCTAAAAGAGCGGGTCTTCTTTTACATTATGCTAAAATCTGGTATCATAAAACGGGCAGGAAAGTGTGTTTTTTTAGCAGTTTATCTGGAACATTTTTGGTAGAATAGTGTGATTAGGTGTGTCTTTAGAATCTCTCTTTCATTTCTGAAAAACCCTGTCCACACTCTTCACTTTCAACTCTAATAACTTTTGAAAGGATAATGCCACTGCTTTGAAAGTTGGCAATAATTATGGACAGAATGTGTTAATGAGGCATGCTTAATTTCAGTCTAATCTGATAATCCCTTCATTGTTGTTACTCTGGTGGTTTAGTTCCTGTTTTTTTGTCCCATTCATCACACAGCCAGCACGGTTTGGTAAAGATTAAGCGCTTGAATAAACACTGTACTTCAGAGCCTCTTTTCTCAGTTCACACATTTCCTGAGTTTGTGCTTTCTTTCCAATATTTAGATAGGTTAGGAGAGTCCATTTGATTTGAGTTATACATCATTTTAAAGCTTAAAGTCTGCTCTTTCAGAATATGGTCTTAACTAGAAATTCATGTCTGGCGACTTTTTGTTTGTTTTGAGGTGCAGAGTCACAATTATTCAACATAATTGTCTGTGAATAATGCAATTGTAAACATTAACCAAATCTTGTGTAGGATATTATCAACCCTACTCTACCATTTATGAGATATTTCATGTAAGGGCAACAAAGTTTTTGTTAATTATGTTTTATTACGGATTCACAAGTTGAATAGTTTTTCGTAAAATTTCTTTTAAAGGGATGGTATCGATTTGGTTGTGATGGGAATTCAGATTCTGTCGTGTTTTTTCTTTGATAATTATGATTTGTAATTCAAAGTTTATTTGATGAAAATCAGTTTGGAAATGGCTGAGATATCCAGAAACAAAGAGTCGTAATAAAAGTTTTGTCCCACTTTTGTCCCACTTTTGGACCACTTTTCAAAACCAATTTTCCTCAAATAAACTTTGAAATACTCTTAAATTTTATGCTCTTTTACATTTTATACATTAAGTGGTTTCTAATTAGTTTCTAAAAAGTTAAAACCTGACTCCCCATTATAACCAAAACTAAACCATCCCTTTAACAATCAGGGGTTCTTCTTTCAATAGTTGGCAAAGTCGTAAACAAGAGTGTACATAAAACTAAGGACATTCAGAGTGGACTTTCTCCCCATATTTCTCTTGCTTCCTTCCTCAAAGTTTGTCTCGTTTGTGCGTGCATGTATAGCTCTGTATTCAAGACAATTATTAGCAGCTTGTCCTTATTCCTGTAGGAGAACATTATCCCTTGAAATCACCACTGTGTGGTGCATATTCTGCGTCATGTCTTTGAAATTACTCAAGAGACATAAAATTGTCGAAACTTTCTCTTTGCGCTACAGGCAGGTTGTCCCCACCACCTACAGACAGGCATACTCGAGAATTGTTGCCACCTACAGGAAATGCTATTTGTTTTGGACGTGCACGGAATACCGGTGATTATCTATCCAACAAGTATTACAGTATTGTACATAATGATATACACCACATTGACTTACCTCAGAAGCAAAACTTGTCCATTCTCATACGTTTTTTTTTTCTGTTGTATTTTTTTTTCTCCACGGTTCGGCACCCACCTTATCGACGTAGGTCCTACACTAACAAAAAGTGAAAGCAATTTATTGTGTCGAACTGCAACAAAATCAATGATTCCGCTCTATACTCTTCTTAGGAGAGGTTAAAGGATCTGTGCTATGAAATTTAAACCTATTGGAATCACCTATGAGAAAGCCCAAATAACTTCACTCATTCATTACTGTAATGCATTTCATTAGCTAATCTGAATACCTGTATCTATTAAACCTCACGCCCCTAAAAAAGCCAAATTGACGGGAACATGTGAAGGTATAGGTGTGGTGTTAGTCTGTCGGTTATTGCTGAATGTAATATGAATGAATGTGAAATAATTTCTGACTTTTTTTTGTCATTGCATTTACCTGCATACGCCAAGCACATACAAGATGCTTTCCTATCCTTGGACATGATACAATTCAGTTATTTTTGGTCACTTTTTTTTAAAGTTTCGTTGTTCGATGTTGATGACATTTTCTTTTTTTGAAGGATTTTTTTTTCGCATGCAATGTTACTTATTATGTAGGAAAAAACTGGTGTATTTCTGAGCCCATCCCCTCCCCGCAGGAGATCATGATTACGTATTAAAAATCCTGCAATTTTTTTTTTCTCCTGGAAGTGGTGTTTGTTCATTTATCTGTATCCGTATCATTTCCTATTTATTACATAAACACTTTTATAGAGAGTAACTGCATCAAAGAGATCGCTGTCGATGACATACAGAGTTCAAGTCTCAGAAATGTGGTTTGGAAACAAATCTGCTTGCACCATTCGACCATGATACAGACAAATAAACCAGCATTTACTATAAATCCCAATACAAAGAACCTGCAAAGGGATTTGAAGATCTTATTGTGCTGACTTGGGCTTTGAATGTCTTTTATTCACCTAATTCATTTACCTATTTTTTTCGCAATTAAGCTTGAAGTCGATGCGAGCATATTGTATCATTGACAAATTATACATAAGAAATTATTTGCAACGTACTGAAGAAATATATTGCATGACCCTCTTGACAAAGAACACAATGTCCCTGATTGTTCTTCCATATGATTTGATAATATAGCTGGTATATTGACTTTCCGGAAAAAGGCCATCATTATCCTAATTTGGCTGAAATGTTAAAGCAACCTGTTTCATTACATTCTTAGCCGCATCTTAAATTTGTATGGTAAGTTGTTGTTGCTCGTTTGTTTGTTTTTGTTTGATTTTTATTGTTTGTTTTGTTTGATTTTTACTGAAAGATAAAGAAAGTAATGTGATTTTCATGCAGGACTATGATAGCTTACAAGACCGCTACGAGATCCCAGACGCGTATTGTGCTGAAGGACGTGTGTTGCAAGGGGTACACGTGGAACACTGCTCAGTACAGATGTGTGATGGACCAAGGTTAGTGGCATCGATTGGTATACCATTCCCCCCAAGACATCAAGTCTTTCTCTGGAAAATTCTGATAGGGCGTTTCCGATGCCAATTCTCAAATTAGTACTTTTTTTTTTTCTAACCGAGTCCAGCTCCATCCTGCGTGGTTCACAACAGCGATCATGAATGATTGTTGCCTTGAATAAATCGTTTAAAGCGTTGCAGCTAAGATTATATCGCCCAAGTTGAGACTACCCTTGTCATCCCTGTGCTTGTTTCAGCACCGCATAGCTCTCTCGGAGGGACCTGCTACTTCTATCTCAGTGGTGCCAGGTACCCATTCTTAAAGCTCAGACAAAAAGAGACATCTAACTCAAAGATAATTATGAACACTGGCCAGAAACTGAAGTCGAGGCCTCTGTTTGAAAGTCGAGACTCTTATTCTTTATGCGAAAATGTTTACTGCAAGGTTACTGCATTTTTAAGGAATACCGTCTTTCAAGCTATCATTATCATGCCATTCTTTAGAATTGCACTGACTCGAGCACAGGTTGTAGAACAGATTAGTGAAAGTTTGAGGAAAATTGGTCAATCGATGCAAAAGTTATTAATTTTCAAAGTTTTGGTGTTTTACTGACTGGATAAGGAGACTACTGGAGATCATGACGTCATGTGCGGACAAAAATATAAAGAAAATGAAGAGAATTCCACAAAAATGCATTTTTCATGAAAATCATACATTTCATCAACTTATACTGACATAAACTAAGAGTAGCAATTATTCCTCCTGCTTTCTGAAAGCGGTTAGTCAAGTGCAGCCATCTTTCAATACGCAAGAAAAGCGAAAGCATGTTGAATTTGCTTTAAATTTTCTTTATATTGTTTTCCACACATGATGTCATAAACTCATGTAGTCTCCTCATCCACCAAAACTTGAAAATCTCATAAGTTTTCCATCGATTGTCCGACTTTCCTCAAACTTTCACTGATGCCTTCTGCTAGATGTTGCTGCTTTAATATTCACTCAATCCACATTTCTCTTTGGTTTTTGGTTTCCTTTAACTATCATCGGATGCAGCACGTTGATGGTGTGTGTATGTAAAAACCACCACTCCCCCCGCAAAAAGGAGCGCAAATCTAAATCCTACCTTGCCCCTACAACACAACGAGAATGTCATTGCAACAAAAAACAATATAATGCAATATAATGTAATGCCAAAACGATCAATTTACACAAACAAGATCTCTTTCGCACTTGGTGTGAACAAGAAATGATATCGATTGGATAAATTATTTTCCATGCTAGGTTTCGTAGCCATCGTTCCTCCGTCCACAAGTGTGCCGGGGTCCAACCATTCAGAAGCGACTACACCCGACGTCGACGACGATGACTTCGGCAATGCGACGGGGCGAAATATCACGGGAGATCGGCTCCCCGGTCGCGGAAAAGGGGCAACCGTTACACCAACGACGACTACAGAGTTGTTCACGAAACCCGGGCAGCAGACTACCACGGACTGGTCAACGGATAAGATGTTCGCCGGGTTTCAGTCTCGGATGCGAGCACCTTTAGGGGCGAAGATTCTGTTCGGCTCATTGCCAGTACTTGGCATCATACTCGTGTGCGCTATAATCGCTGGATTTGTGAGACACAGACGCAGAAAAATGCATTTAAGGAGGAAAAGTACGAATAAGTGAGTATATGTAAGATCAGTTCAGTTCATTTCAATGATTTCATTTCAATCATTTTATTTCACAGGGTATATTAAGCATTGATTTTAAACAAACATTATATAACACTCAGTAGAGGTTAAGGAAATGCAGATGAAGATCGATGTAAGACTAAACCAGGATACTAGCAACTTTTACCGCAGGACTTCCAGCAATTCCATTTGCTCAGTTTGAATTTGGCATTTTAATGAGAAGGGAACCATATATAACAATGATGTAAAAATGATATTTATTTATTTATTTTTGGTATGAGAGCAAAAGAAGATTAAAATATTCTTTCAATTTGGGATTTTATAAAATAATTCTTTATGGAGCTATTTCATGACAGATACGGAGTCGTGGCTTACTCATCATGTATTCCCCTTTCCTCCTTCCCCCTCTTTTTTTTTCTTGATTTTTAAGAATTCAAAACCAACCCCCCAAAAAGTGAAACATTTTCACTTAAGAGCGTGATAAGAATAGCGCCATCTGGAGATGGAGTGACCTTCATATCACTATTTTATTGTCTTTTCATGGAATCCCAAACTGGACTTTCGATATCATCAGTTCTCACGTGCAGCGGAGTTTTGCTGACTAATTATACAAGGAATCGATAAACCCTTCCAATGCCAAGGACTCTGTATTAGTGTATACAACGCTATGATGGTTTCTGTGCCAACTGCCACTCGGATCACACAGACAGACAGACAGATAGACAGAAACACACACACACACTCACATACACACACAAACACACACACATGTGAAGGTTAACACGGTTGAAGGGGAATTCCAGAATTTATCAATGCAGTTGAGAGTTGTCTGAAAAGAAGGAGTAAAATAAATATCCTGAAAAAAAAATAAAAAAATGACCAAAACCGGATTAAAGTTTAAAGAATAACAACATTTTCAAGTTTCACTAATATTTTGTCAGGAAGTAATTGCCAAACTGTCAATATGAGTAGTTTGCAAGTAATGAGGTGATGATTATCATCCCCTAACAACTTGTCGTATAGTTTGTGCATAACTCTTTGAAATTTCCAGTTTTTCATTCAAGCGCATTACCCACTCCCTTCTGAAATTCTAATAATTCCGAGAGATCATTATTCTAAAGTTATTCAACCAGAAACAACGTCATGTTTTACAGAAACAATGCATCTTTGACATTTTATATACACGGTCAGTGGAAAATTGAAGATGAGGACATCATCACCTCACTCATTTGTAATTTAAATCCACTATTTGAAAATCGTTCTACAGAAATAAGCGAAGGTTCACAACTTCATAATTTTCCAAATTTTTATCCGATTTTATTAAATGTTTACTGTTTTACTATAAGATTTTACTCTTTCCTGTGAGAATAACTTATAGCTGGACCGGAATTCCTCTTTAAGTCATGTTTCGGCACTCAATGAAGATCAAAATTTGTCAGAGGTTATAACGCGGGAAGACACTGCTATAGATACTGTGCAGCTAGACCAACCTTATAATAAATGTTTGTATTACGCGTTGTACGTACAGTATAGAGGTAAGCTTATTTGAATGGTTATAATAGACTTTTTGTTTCATATTCCCGTTAATTATCATGCCAAACGGGTTTTAGAGCGACGTCATGAAGCGATACACTATCTCGGGGATGAAAACTGAAACAAAGAGCACGCACTTTAGTGAAAAAAACTGAACAAAAAAAGTGACCTAGAGATTGTCTTTTCTTTTAAATATAGGTGACCAAACAGTATCGGGATATTCAATTGTGAAATTGAAACTTCGAAATTATCTCATTCATATTTCTAAATAGCATGCACTTGGAACCACTCCGAGACGTCACGTTACTCTCGCGAAAAGGTAAGACATTTCGTTTTGTATCTTTTGTTTTTTTCAACTCTAGAGGTAGTATAGGCTGTCATCATTTCTTTTTGTTTATCTTCACTCTCTTGTTTAAAGATAATTTGTCACAAATAGAACATAATCATTAATTGCAACAGCGATGTGTGTGTGTTTTTTTACATTTATAGTCAAGTAAAACAGCCCTGTCTCTTAATCCACAACACCAAGAGCTGTCAGCATTCAAAAATTCAAATGGGGTTATTTTTTGACGTCGTGTACTACTGAATTATGCGATTTCATCGACTCACCAACATGCTCTCCTTTATTGTATGGAATCGTTCTAGTGCAAAAGGTTCGAGTAGTGACTGTCTCGATTAGGAAGGGGACCAAGAGTTGAAATCACATAGAATGTCTATAGTCAAAGTCAATATCGCCGGGCTAACTTTTGACAACTTAATACCGGTATGTGGAACGAGTTGTGATGCCTGGTTGGCTTTGGTTTTTTTTTCGGGTAAACGTAAGGAGTGAACTCCCATAACATAAACAGATGAAATTAATGATATCTTACTATAGACAATTCAGTGTAGCTAATCGCAAGATGAAAGAATGATTGAAAAACATGAACGAATTTTAATAAGAGTTGACAACTAGATACAAAACGCAATGAGTCTTTCCGCCCTGGTTGTGTTGCGTTGACAAAGTAACAGAAAGCTACCAATTTGAACCCTAATGCAGTAACAATTTCCTATATTGTCATTCGCCACTTTGCCAGCTAAGCGCATCCAGCACTTCAGGCCCTCCTTCGCCCCTGATGACGAATATGCTATCGTGGACAAGGGTGCAGCCGAGCAGCAAGTTGTCGTCCAAGAGAGCTCGTTGATCTATGAAAATGCTGACGTCGGCCCCGTCGTTGTCAAAGGCGGTCTTTCCGAGTGTCCTAAGCAAGCATCTCCTGAGAAACCACACCTATCTAACGACAAAGATGAAGATGACTGCATAGAATCTAAACTCGATGGCTGCTACACGGAGGTTGATGACAGCTGTCTCGTTGGAGGAGCCGGTTGCTACACGGAGGTTGATGAGAGCTGCCTCGTTGGAGGTGCCGGTCCTTTGAATGATCAGAACAGATATCCGACGGAAGGGAAGAGGGAATCGCTCATGAGCAACCTCATGAACAAACTAAGGCCGAAAAGACTTAATAGCCTGAGACACACCTACATGGAAGGTCCCTGTCCTCAGCAGTTCTGCGACAGTCAGCAGTCAGGAAAGACTACTGAAATAGACGATTGCTACACAGAGGTCGACGAAATTGCCAATGGGCAGACTGGCAACCAAGACGAGTACGCGGTAGTTGATGATACGCTACCTGACATAACATACGACCACATCGATCGCGAAGCACACACAGACAGGAGTAACCAAATGGACAATGTAGATGGCGTTAAAAGTGTCGTTGGGAGATATGGAGTGCTCGTTCAATCGAGCTCGGTCGAGACACCAGAGGAGTACGACGCCTTGCAGCGAAGCCTGTCACAAGATGGTAAGGCATCCAGTGGGTATGGTTCACTCTTGGCACAATCTTCGCAGGGCGAGACTGAGGGGTCTACTGAGGAACTGACCCAATCAGGACACTGCGATTCCTACGATACTGTCAATAGATATCCAGCAAATACTGGCGAACCCAAATCAAAAGGTCGACGACTTAAGCTTGTCCATACGAAGGGTAGTGCCACCTACAACCGTATCGAGTCAAGCAAGGAGAGTGAGAACGCTGACAACGAAGCCCCCAAAGGTTTGGGCGATGGATGCAGGGAACCACTGTATACAAACCAAGACGTTCTCAACAACGGCACCAACGGGGATAGTGCATGCTCAACCTACACGGATATGAGTGGCTGCTTAGGATGTAACGCTGTCGCTTTTAGTGAGAGACAAGACAAGGCTAACGACAATTTATGTTACACAGAAATGGCTCCACAGCCCAGAGACCGTACACCTGATGACGCGTTAATGGCCGGCCATATCACGTATGAATGTCCCGTTGATTACGCTGCTATTCCTGAGAACTGCAATAAAGACTCAGCTGATGAAACGGAATGGTACATCAATCCTGTGCGTGGAGTCAATGGGGGAGCGCCGAGTAATACGATCGAAGGGAACAATGAAGCCCGCTCGGACAAAAACTTAAGAAATAATTCTGACCAGGTCTATGAAAACGTGTAAATGTCTACACTGTTCGTATCAAGACTTTCAAGGCAATCCTTCAGCAGTCGTAATGCCGAGCATCAATGCCAACTCCTTTGTGTAATCCATTGTCTCAACTTATTTTCTTTCCAAGCAAAGGGTAATCAATATTGACAGAAAATGGTCCAGAGTGTTGCGCCCAAATTACGAGTGTTACACATATTGATACGGGTCAATGACAAAAAACATCGAATTTAACTTATGAACTTAAGAGCAACAGGGCGGAAAAGAGGCGAGTCAGAGGTATTATGTTTTGGAGTTGTTTTGTCATTTCCTACTTAACTCCCCTTCGTCCTTACAAGATCGTTAACACCATCGAAGGAAATCGGTTCGATGGATTTCCAACGAAACTGTGCGATATGAGGACTGGTGTAGTTGCGCTGAATAGATTTCGGACAAAGCCTCTCGAGGTCAGAACTGAAAATGTTCAGTTGTAATATATAATTTGATGGAGAGTGCAAAATTACAAAGCGAAAAATTTCAATTGACTAAAGATCACTAAACTTTGGACATCTTTCTAGTCAATCAGCTAGATATGTCCACCAGTATATTAACTATATTGTAAGTGCATAGCTATTTATCTACATGAATGTGATAATGGTATCTTAATTATCAAACGATAGTGTCAAGGCTCCATGTGCTTTTGCTAGAAACATCACATTCCAATTAAATCGTTAATATTTTCAGTTATCCATTTTTTATATATCCAGTCCAATTACATTTTATAATAGATTTCAAAGAAGGATGGAATAAGTACGCAATTAGTGGTGAAAGGTCATCTGATCGCAAAGAAATGAAATGACACTCTCCAATCGCAATGATATCAATGATGATGATGATGATGATAGTCTTCTTTACCCTGGGTAGCCTATTCAGTATTGACACTGTTTACTCGAGGGCCCTTTCATAATTATTACTTAAGTGCTGTCAAGTGCCCATTTAAACACTTGGATTGAGATGGACATGGTGGGTGAAAACACATCTTGTCAAAGGGCGTGTCCACTGCACTGGATTCAAACTCTGGTCCTTGAAGTCACGAGTCTTGTCCACTATATGCCACATTGCCCTCATAAAATCCACTTGTGTGTAGGTCAACACATGCAATATGTATGCATAACTTGGGAAATCTGTTGGGGATTATAATCAATATACATATATACACATGTATATATATATTCTTATATTATATTACATTCCCTTGGCGGGTGATGTAACACTGTGTATAACAATATAAAAATAAAAGAGCAGTAAGTACGCGAATCATCCAAATAGTTCATGAAATAATTTCTAGAAAAATACCCAGCATTCTCAAAAAAATCTATTAGGTGTGGAAGGTTCTTGTGAGTGTACTATGATGATGTCGATGTGTGTGTGTGTGTGTGTGTGTGTGTGTGTGTGTGTGTGTGTGTGCTATACCATTGATACCGTATGTGGTGATGGCAGTGACAAAAAAAAAAAACAACAGGTCTACCCCAAGTTAGCATTGAAAGGAAAAACACACGGTTAACACAAACACAGACGCACATGCACACACAGACGCACACACACACACACACACACACACACACACAAACACACACACACAAACACACATACACACACAAACCTTAGAAATTATTTCTTGATTGCTGCAGTAACAAAACGGGCGCTCCAACAACGGATTCTATTGGGACTGAACAGCTTAAGGTACACGTAAAGTGCTCGAGTAAGTTCAAAGCTCATGATACGAAAGGCTTGCGAGCGTATCAGGGTCAGTTGTTTGTTCACGCGTGTTCTCACGACAGAAAGTAAGAGTTTCAAATTGAGGAAGTACTACGGCTGTGGGGAAATTGAGAGGCTAGTGCTTGTTTCTATGTCACCGCTTTAATAAAAAGCGCATTCACCAAACTGTGACATTAACGTCTGAAGCAACTCTTTCTTTCTCATACCACTTCTCTGTACAGCCCTCGAATGACGCTTATACGGTAAGTTTGTGTATGTGTATGATGTCTATATTCATTTTTGTTGTTGTTTTTTCTTTCTAGTCACATAATGGAATTACGCCAACACAGGTTATCTATTTGAGATTTGTGCGCTTGAATAGCGTGAAAATCAGTTTGAAACATGCAAGAGAATATTAAGTAGGGGGTGAAGGTTGCAGAGGTTTGAATTTTCTTCAGTTTGTCTCCCTTCCGACATGTTTTTTAAATTACAGATCAGCAGTTGCGATCTTACAAATTTCATATGTTAGAGGGAGACAAACTGAAGAAAATTCAAACCTCAATTTGAAACATGTTAATAACACCTGCATTTTGATAGGAACATTCACGTACAATTTAGAGGACTCGAATTTCATATTCACCTTCACTTTCATTTGAATTTCATAATCCCTCTTCACTGACGCAGTGTACGGACGAATTAGGTTCTGATGAAGTTTACCATCCATATTATAGCCAGTGTCTGCGAGATCCCATAATAGAGCATTTATTACAATGGTTTGATTGATTCCATATATTACGTTAAAATGCGTAAATGTGTATGTGTGGGCTTTATAGGATTGAGAAATACTTTCAAATGCACAGAACATCAACTCTTACATTGCACACCAACAAACAGCATTGTTATAGGAATTGAAAGTTAATCTTAATTTCTGAATTACGTAATCCTCATTGTTATTTGTATCTATACGTATTTAGACAAGCAAGACTTGAAAGAAGGAATCAAAATATAGGTAACTGAGCTGATGAACATGTCCCCAATCACCGAAAAACGATGGGAAGATCAACTACAAATACAAGGGCTGACGTAATCTTATCAAATCTCTGCTGTGTGTGTGTGTGTGTGTGTGTGTGTGTGTGTGTGTGTGTGGTCATTTGCTCTGCAAATAAGCACCACGCATACAAATTATACTTTCTTTCACTTCATCTTGACAGCTCGTATCGCGGGATAACTCACTAGGAATTAAGGAAAACTAAACATTATCAATACATCTAAAGCAAAACACACAAACCTATAAACAATGAAGCCATTTCGGTATAGTGATTATATGGCTGAATGCAGTGGTAGCGTGAAAGTATAAGTATACCCTATGTCAAATAACGGCATCATAAACGGGCATTCCAGACGATTTTTATAATTTTACATCATGTAGTACATAAATCGACAGCTCCATGTATATATTTTTGGATTTTATTGTGGTTCTTGAGCAGAGAAACCAATACAAGATTTTCAACGAATTACACTGAACAGTGTTGATGACATAGAGCCTCACATATTTCAGAAATGTAGCAGTGCAATTCCATTACAATACCGCTGGTTCACCTGTGTAGAATCTATGCATGCCTTCTTCTTTAGTTCCGCTTTCTTGAGCCCCAACTCATGCATTCTTATGGTGAGGCTGCCATGTCATCATCTTTGTTTAATGCAATTTGTTATAAATTTTATTCCTCGTCCCAATTACTACAGTGCGTATAAAAAGAAAAGGTAATCCAACTTTGGACGGCTACTATTTCATAATAGTCCACTATGGAGAGCGCAATGTTAATAGTTGTGAGGAAAGGAGAACTCTTCCTCTTTCCATTGATACCTAATTATGTTGACAAATGTCATGCATGACTGAACACATGAAATTTAAAGACATCAATGACAATTTTTTTCCCAAATTTGCGTGTTATTGTGAAGGAACAGTGCATGTCTCACTGCATGGGTGAGAATTGTCAATGAAAGTGGTCTTGTGGTTCGTGTTTAGGGTTTCTTCGAACTTTTTATGATTCATAACCTTCAACATGGCCACGTTGTCGATAACCTGGTCCTCCACATAAACGCTAAACCATTACCAATTTTTCTCTCGTCATATTCAAGACATGGTTTGTCACTGCCAGCTATATGTTGAATATGAACAGAGAAAAATGGACTGTGTGGGTTGGCCTCTGTGGGAGTGACCAACTTATCATTCAGGTGCCCATGTTAACAGGTTATGGACCATAAAATGTTAAGAGAAACCCTAAACACAAACCCTTAACACAAACCTGCATTCGTACAGGCTGGCCTATTTGGCCACTTTCATTGACAGATCTCACCCATGCAGTGAGACATGCATTGCACCTTCACGATAACACACAAACTTGGAAAAAGAACAATTATTTGTCATTGTTGTCTTTAAAAATCATGTGCTCAGTCATTCAAAACATTTGTCAACATAATTAGGAACCAATGAAAAGAGGAAACGTTCTTCTTTCCTTACAACTAACTTTGGGCTCTCCATAGCTGACAATCATGAAATAGTAGCCCTCCAAAGTTGGATCACCTTTTTTTTTTTTTTAATACGCACTGTATAATAGATTCTGAAACTCTGTACTCAGTATAACTAATTTTATAGTTGTTCAAATGTAAAAGTCTGAAAATCATCCGGAGGTCTGCTACGGCACAGTTTGGTAAATCGGCACATTTTGGGAAATGTGACCCTGCACCACAAAACAAATAAAAAGTCGCCAGACATGAATTTTAAGTTAAGACCACATTCTGAAAGAGCAGAATCTAAGCTTTAAAATGATGTATAAATCACATCAATGGACTCTCCAACCTATCTAAATATTGGAAAGAAGGCACAAACTCAGGAAAAGTGTGAACTGAGAAAAGAAGCTCTGAAGTACAGTGTCTATTCAAGCGCTTAATCTTTACCAAACCGTGCTGGCTGTGCGATGAATGGGACAAAAAACAGGAAGTAAACCACCTTAGTAACAACAATGAAGGGATTATCAGATTAAACTGAAATTAAGCTTGCCTCATTAACACATTCTGTCTATAATTAATGCCAACTTTCAAAGCAGTAGCATTATCCTTTCAAAAGTTATTAGAGTTGAAAATGAAGAGTGTGTACAAGGTTTTTCAGAAATGAAAAAGGGACTCTAAAGACACACCTAATCACACTATTCTACCAAAAATGTTCGAGATAAACTGCTAAACTAGAAATGTCGCTAAGGCGACTGCTATGCCTCCGCCATAATGCATGATTCTCCTAATAGGTCTATAGTACATGTCGACAAAATATGATTACATTTTCACAATATTGGCAAAATACTGAAATTACATGTTTGTCACAAATGTGTTGAATGTTCACCCTCCTTTACCTAGGTTTCATTAGATGAATAGGAGAGCATGTATTGGGGGATTCAAGGACTTTAACTTGACTTGACCCATTCATGAGTGTATGAATACTGTAATTTTCAAGGTATAGAGAAAAAGTGTAATTTCTGTATTGAAAAGTACACTGTTACCATTTTCTTTAGGCCTTTGACCCTAAAATTCATAGGATAATCACTGTCAGGCAGAACATGCATAAATATGTAGTAAGTTTCAAGATAACTTGAGCCACTTCTGAGATATGGAGGAAAAAGTTAGTTCAGCACTTTCCCTTGATCTTTGACCTTTTGACCTTTGAGGCAAACCCCCGCCCCCCCCCCCCCCAAAAAAAAAGAGAAAAAGAAAATTTCCAGATAATCTAGGTTATACATGTATACATCAAGTGCAAAAAAAAAAATTGCTGGCATTACATAAATAAGGTCATGTATGAGGGAAATAGTAAAAATTTGAAGTGTTGCACTTGACCTTTGACCCCTGACCTTTGACCCTATGAACCCTAGATTCTCTAGATAATAACTGCCAGTCAGTACATGTATATATACTATGTTCCATGAAGATACCTTGAACAATTTCCAAGGTACAGAGAAAAAAGCGAAGTTTTAATATTTTAACTTGACCTTTTGACATTTGACCTTTGACCTCATGACCCAAAACTTTCACCAGAGAATCTTAATCGGGTAATACATGTATACACTAAGTTTCAAGAAAATATCTTCAGGCATTGCATAGATATGGAGGAAATAGTGAAATTTTACGTTTTTGACCTTGACCTTTTGACCTTTGACCTTGACCATGTGCACCCAAAAGTTGATAGGTATAACTTCACCCCCTAATACACATATATGCCAAGTTTCATTAGGATACCTTAAAAAGTTTTGATAGTTACCCTGTCCACAAAATTTATTACGGACGGACAGAAGGACGGACGGACAGACGGACGGAAGGACGGACGGACGGACGGACAACCCGAAAACATAATGCCTCCGGCACCACTTCGTGGCGGAGGCATAAAAAAACACACTTTCCCGCCCGTTTTATGATCCCAAATTTTACCATAATGTAAAAGAAGACTTGCTCTTTCAGAAAATATGAAAAGTCAAGATCGGCAAGGTTGACCCATTTCACTTATTTTCAGTCCTCACGCAAAATCAGTGTGTGCGACTTTTTGTTCGTTTTGTGATGCACGGTCACAATTACCAAAATGTGCAAGTTACCAAAATGTGCCGTCACTATGTCACGGCACATTTTGGTAACTGCACATTTTGGTAATTTACCAAAATGTGCTGATAGTGCACCTACACCTGACGGGAACAACTGTTACCAAAATGTGCAGTTATAAGTGGATTTGCCTGCATATTTTGGACAATCTGCACACTTTGGTAACTGAACTAAAAACCCATGGATGGGCTTGAGATCTATAATACGGTCAAGGAGTTAAGGTAATATGGTCCTGCAGTAAAGACAGGCAAGACACTTATTTAGCTCACCCGAGCTGAAGGCTCGAGTAAGCTTTTGCGATTGCTTTTCGTGCGAGTATGCTGTGTGGCCTGCGTGCCAGGTGCGTGGGGCTGACAACTCAGTAAAGGAATTTCTCTGAAGGAATGGCAGAAGTACCACAGAATGTCATTAATTTGGCCGCATACGGGGACTGCGAAATACATGCGTGGGAGTTGCCTGCGAGGTGCTGCCGCTAAGGGCCTCCTACTGGCGTTCTGCGTGTACCTCTGCGGGCAATTCCCACGACACACCCGGAAAAAGTTTTGGTCATGCTGTAAACTTAGCTGCGGGTAAATCGGACTTGCGTGCGCGCCTCCGTGCAAATACAGGCGGGTAGCAAATTTGTTTCCCGCAAGTCAAACTTCCCCAGATACGGTATGACAAGGCCTTGAGCATGCTCAAAATATGTTCCGAGTGGGTTGCGAGGGTACACGCAGAACACCAGTAGCCTAGTAGGAGACCCTTACCGGCAGCACCTTGCAGACAACTCCAACGCAGGTACTTCCCAGTACCCGTAAGTCGCTCGTAACAGAAAACGGATCGGCTTCAAAGTTCTCACGCAGGTCAAACGGAATATATGCAAGTAGAAGATAAGTAGCACGCGTCTAGCACAAGACACAAGTGCGAAACTCGTAAACATTCTTGTCCGCCCGTAGAAAATATTCCTGCGTGCTGAAAAATCCCTACTCGCAACAAGCCCGCGTAGCTTACCCGGAAAGGTGTGACGCGGCCTTACAGGCCGTGTCACATCTTTCCGGGAAAGCCTTCGTGCGACTTGCGAAGAACAATTTTTATTACCCGGAGGTCCCTGCGGATGACCTGCACGTAACAGTACCTAGCACGTATCTCACCCGTAGTCGCCCGGAGGTGCGCACGCAAATCCTTTCTACCCGTAACCATGTTAAGGCCTTGTCACACCTTTCCAGGCAAGCTACGCGGGCTTGTTGCATGTGAGGATTTTCCAGCATACCGGACAATTTCTGAGGGCGGACAAGGATTTGGGCGAGTTGTGCATGTGTCTTACTTGCTGGATGTGTGCTACTTATGCTCTTCTTGTGGGTATTCTGTGTGACCTGCGTAGCGCGTGGGGGCTGACAACTCAGAAATTCATCTGAAGGAATGGCAGAAGTCCAACAGAAATAACAGAATGTCATTATCTTGGCCGCTCTGACCGCATACGGGGACTGCGAAGTACCTGCGTGGGAATTGCCTGCGAGGTGCTGCTCAAAACTTTGCTGCGGATAAATCGGACTTGAGTGCGCAGCTCCGGGCAACTACGGGCGAGATAATTTTCCTGCGTGCTGGAAAAACTTTACTCTCAACAAGCCCGCGTAGCTTGCCCGGAAAGGTGTGACACGGCCTTTAGGCTGACGAACTCATTCGGTGGGGACAAAAACCAACAGCTGCACTTACAATTTGTTTTTGTGATGATTGTGAAGGAGCAGAAAGTCACCAAAATGTGCCGTCAATGTCCTGCACATTTTGGTTAATTTACCAAAATGTGCAATTTACCAAAATGTGCCGCAACAAGGTCTCCTTTATTAACCCGTTGAGGACGAGTCTATGGGTCTATGGGAAACGCTTGTTGTAGCAAAATCAAACCGTCCTCAACGGGTTAAAAAGATTGCAGTGGGTCATATCATTGTTACAGTGCATAGTCTGTCATTCCTTACTCTACGCTAGTCGAGACGGTGACTATAACCAGATCATCCAGTGATTTGATACTTGATACTTGTATACAGTAATTCCTCTTGCAGCTCCAAGAATCTATACATGTGGTTACAGCTCGTTGTTCCGAAGGTTCGTTATTCCGAAGGTTCTTTAGTCCGAAGGTTCGTTATTCCGAAGATTCGTTATTCCGAAGGTTCGTTAATCCGAAAATGTGATGAGGTTTGTTATTCCAAAGGTTCATTAATCCGAAAATTAAATAAGGTTCGTTATTCCGAAGGTTCGTTAATCCGAAAGTGAAACAAAGCTCTTCATTCCGAAGGTTCGATACGGACCCTATATCATTTCGGATCAACGAACCTTCAGAATAACGAACCCTATTTCATTTTCGGATTAGCGAACCTTCGGAATAACGAACCCTATTTCATTTTCGGATAAACGAGCCTTCGGGATAGCGAACCCTATTTCATTTTCGGATTAACGAACCTTCGGAATAATGAACCTTCGGAATAACGCAACAAATGTTCGGATTAACGAACCTTTTTTTCAATTTCGGATTAACGAACCTCTAGGTATTGGGAATTTGTGTGTTTCGGATTAACGGACCTTCGGAATAGCGAAGCTTCGGAATAACGAACAGCACCCATACAGTTACTAGGATGAACTACACACATGTGTGTCATGGGGAGGTGCTACAGTATAATGATCTCTATTAACAATAAAATTGTGCTCTGAGGAAGTAAAATCTGAATACATTAAGTGACATGTGGATGAATGAATAAATAAGGTGTTCTATATTATTTCTATTTTGAGTACAGGTGTGTTTAGTCCCACCTATACAAAGGCACAAAGCTATTTCAAAGACCTATTATTTGCTGTCACAAGAAAAATCTTGGCAGTCGTGTGAGCATGTGGCCGTTTGGAAAACCCTTCTTCTTGACCGTCGTGATGGTGTTCATCTGTATACTCCACGAAAGCTCAGCCAGTGATAGAATCTGCAGAGTCCCACATACGTAAGTTTGGTCGTACAGGAAACTGTTCATGCTGAACTTAATGAAATATGAATGAAGTCAACGCAAAGCAGCGCTGAAAATTTTCATGACAATGTCGCAACAATGGCGAACGGGTGAACGACATAACGCATTTCCCAAGTGTGCATGATGCCAGAGGTAGGGGAGACCTTGTCTATTTGCTACAAATTTTACATTTTTAGGTCTATTAACCAAACAAACGGATAATTCATCTTATTTTCGTTGTGAGAACAACTTTTCATACTCTCTGTTTCTTGGAAACAGTAAAAACTTATTATAACATATTGCGGAATTAATAAATAAATTATATAACATTTTGTATAACAGCTTCTCCCGCTGATGGGGTCATTTGTGACGGCGCATGCAGTACTTTGTTACGATTTAGACAGTATACCTAAATCGGTAAAAGCTGATCTGATAGTGAATACAATTATATGATCACGAATAATACCTGTCTGTCTGTGTGTGCACGTTCGTGCATGCGTGCGTGTATAATGTTTGTGTTTATGTCCCTCTGTCTGTGAGCATGCACGCACGCTAGGTCATTTATATCTACTCTGATTGGATGCTACACATTAATGTAGGTGACTGTAGCATTTATAGCAACAACAATGATGAAGAGTAAACCGAATAAATTGAGTTTACTCTTTACTACAATGCCAGCTTAATTCCCATTAAGGTCAATGATATCAAGAATCAAACAGCGATACGTATAGCTAAATCACGCAATATAGCAAGTTGATTTTTTATTTATAAATTTATTCATTTATTTGGTCACGTTTCTAACTGATGACAGGCAAGTCACTGAATTGATTGACTGAAGAGTGTAGATTACAAAATCTGAATATGTTGGATCAGTAATTTTTATAAAAGAAAAATTCGCAGTATATACATTATTCAGGGACATACAGAAATAAAGCATCCAAAATCGACGACTTATAGTGCACAAAGGGCATGGGATTCTCCATTTATTTATTTTCTTCTTATACTTCAACGCGTCGCTGTGTTTATTACTCTCTGTGAAGTAACAACAGATTTTTCTTGGAATGAAGTTGCTTATTGAAGCACAGGATTTTTTTTAAATTTCAGAACCACGTTGGAAAATATGTGTCATGTTAGCAAAGGTATTCAAAAAAAAAATCGAAATTATCTCTTTGTACTACAGAGATGTTGTCTCCATCACCTACAGACGGTCATACACGAGAATCGTTGCCACCTACAGGAAATGCTTGTGGTTTTGGACATGCACGGAATATCGGTGTGTACTCTGTACAAGAGAATATGATGTTGAGTAACTTCTCTCACAAAGGAAACCTTGGATTTCGCACGCTTACTTTGGCATCCACTCTCTAATAACGTACAAAAGTAAAAGTAAAAGCAACGTATGTGTCATGAAGTCACAATCATTACTGGCATATCCTATTATGATAGAAATCCGAGCCATAAAAGTTCTTGAGCGTTAAGAGCCACATTGCTCTGCAAAGTGCCCTTAAAAACTCTAGTGTTGTTATCAATTACTGCGGAAAAAAGGTGATCAGTTTCATTTTGCTCAAAGATTCAGCTGTATTTTTCATCAAGTTCCCCATAACATGTTTCCTTTGTATATGTGTAAGTTTTCATGTGTGTTTTACTTGATTTTATTTATGTATGTGTTTGTTGTCTCTATGTGTGTGTCATGTGTGTGTGTGGGAGGGGTTATTGTGGAACTTTTCCATGCTTATGAAAATTTAACGTGAATTTCATACGAAACCAGGACAACGATATCTTACAAGGTGTCAACAAAATACGGGAACCGGATGGGATACATGGATGTTTGCTGTGAGGGCTACACATGGAGCAAGTCAAAATACAGATGTGTGCCGAACGCAGGTCTGTTAAACTAAAATCATAGCTTTTTTCTCGAGAAATTAAGCCACTTTCTTCAACTAGAAAATCACTCGGAGAGCGCAGACCTCCTCCAAATCAGCAACTCATTTACACAAAACACGCATGCAATTTCCCAGTAAAGAAGCCTTTTGTTTACGTCATCAGCAGAGCACGCGCTTTAGTGCGTGTATTTAAACCTTAAAGAATGGGCATCTAGCGCTCCCAAATTCATTGACTTTATACTACTACGCCGGATCACTACCAAAAATTAATTGTCTGTTTCTTTTGTCATTATAGACTTTTCCTGCAAGTTTCATTCAAATCCGTTCGCAACTTTTTGATTTATATTGCAAACAGAAAAACCAACGCCGATGATATGGCTGAGGCAAAAATTCTCCTTTGGATAATCGCCAGGTAAAATGGTTTTCCAAATGTGTTTCACACACCCCCCCCCCCCCCCCACTTTCCTACAGTTTTCTTAAGAAATCTGAAGAAATGTAGAATACATGTCAGAACAACACACTGGTATTAATGTAATTGGTGTCCCCTGTGTGGTATGAAAAAAAACCCCAACAACAACATGCAGTCACGACAAAAGGAAAAAGAAGCTAGAAATGTGGCAATGACGACTGGTTTGAATCTGCCATAATGCATGGTTTCTCCCAATAGTTCTGGAGTACCTATTGAAAATCTTATGCGAGAAAAACAGTTTCACATAATAGAAAAAATGTAATGACATGTTTGTCACAAATATGTTGAGCGTTTACTATCCTTTTATGTTTCATTCGGAAAGAAGGTCAAATTATTTAAAAGAGCAGGTATGCGGGGATTTGAGCATTTCCACTTGGCCTTTGACCCTTGCCTTTTGACCCCATGACTTACAATTCTTCGAATAATTACTACATGTACCTGGTAACGTCCATTTTCATGACAATACTTTGAGCTATTCAAGTTGATGGCATTCTGTCGTCGACTTTTTTTTCTTGTTTTTTTTTATTACAACTGATTGACAAATTGCCCTACATCGACGTGCCCTATACATCCTACCAGAGTATGTATGCCCATGATTTTTTTTTCATTACTACTCCTAAAAGCACTGGTCAATTCAGTGCCTATTACGTCGATACACGGCAATTTGTCAATTAATTGCAATATTTTGAGCTATTTTCAAAATATGGGCAAATTGGGCATTTTTCCTTGACCTTTCACCCCACGGTAAAAATCTGTCCCTACAAATTCATTGTGCAGTGATTCATGTAAAGCTTATGCATAGAGTAATCTCCAAGGTACAGAGAAAAGGTGTTATTTCAGCAATAAATGACGGAAATTCAGCATCTTAACCTGACCAGATAATATAATCAGATACCAGATAAGGAAAGCGAGGTATCCCTATATGATTAAGAAATAAAAGAAAATAAACTATACTAAAATGCAAACCAAAAACTAAGTTTCAAAATGATACCTTGAGCCATACCTTGAGCCATTTACTCACGTAAAGTAATATACAGCGTATGCTAAGCGAGGAGCAAAAATCGCTAGGAAGCCAATACCAAATAAGCCTTCAGACCCATTAGATTAAACAAGTTTCAACATTCAAAGCTTATTTCTCTATTGTAGCAAAATTGTAAGCCAATCATTATCTGCCCGATGAAGTAACGACATTCAGCCAACGACACTCCAAACTGATGTCATCATTTGTGTATTTTTCCTATTGTTTATATTCCTGTTTATATCTTTAAAAGGATTTTATTATTTCATGCGTTTCACAAATCAAAACTAATGGGAGTGTTTTCTACAAATTAAACGAATTCAAACAGTATCAATGCACAACTTAGCAGACGTAAAAACATACACACACAATTAAGGTCAAAAAGAGAAAAGTATTTCCCATTCAGCATTTTTTTTCCACAGATATAGCTGTTCTACATGGTGAAAACATTTTAAAAATAACAAAGATCGAAAAATTAAGATTTCATAAAAAAAAAACATGAAGTAACATCTTGTAAATAAGGAAACAAAAAGTAAGTTTTAACACGGAAAACTTTCTATGGACGGGTAAGACGTGCATTGTCAAGTCTCTGCCATGTATGAAAAAAAAAATAATTTCTACATCTCGGTGGTCAACAAAATCCAAAATATACTCCTTGTACCGTGGCGGATACCTAATGAGCGACTTACCTACCATATATTTCATATGAAACAATGCTTTCAAAAAACTGATGTAAGGAATTTCTCACTTGCACTTGACATGAAGTCTGATGTAGATATTCAAATATCTACTTTCCTGTTGCTTTATTGCGCTTCAATGATTCGAAAATGACAGCACCCGATGACGGCGAAGACGATGACAGCAATACGACACGGCAACAGGTCAACGGATTCACGACCGTCTTACCAGAGACTACAACGTCATCAACCATGGAGTCGTCGACGGATGAGATGTTGGAGGGAATTCAATCGTTGAAGCAAGCACCATCATGGGCGAAAATTCTCTTCGGCTCATTGGCAGTACTTGCCATAATATTTGTGTGCTCCATCGTCTCAGGATGTGTGGGATACAGACGTCGAAAAAGACGTTCTAGGAAGAACGGTACAAGCGAGTAAGTAACTATATATGTAGTGACCTGCAACACAGCCCTGGTCTCTTTTGTGGATCCTTAACTACAACTGAAAACATTTGATACTCTCGGTTTTCACTAGATATGAGATTTAACATTCAATAACCGTGTTCTATACTTGAAGTAATCAAAAGTGTATTGACTCATTACTGCATTGTCTTCTACCCGAGGCAACGGGACAAAGCAGATTCGGGTATTATCATATTTAGTCACCGAAAATTGGTTAGGGGCCCTATGTCAAAATAGTCTAAATATGTAGGCTACTGGTCGGTGATTGGTCAATATGCAATCATTTGGCAAATGCAGCGAGGGTCGAAATCATTGTATAACGTGTAGTGAAGTCAGTTCAGGTAATGCAATTCCCGAATTGTATTGGCTACTGAAGTGGCAAGAAAAAAATCTTTGATTGATTGACTTGAATCTATTTCCATTTTCTGTTCACAAGAACTGAGAACAGATAACAGACACGAGTGAATTACGATTAATATGCGATAACATAGACCACAATGGCGAATATTGTTTTGTCTGTGGTTGTAATGTAATACCTTACAGTCACTCAGGAATTACCATTTCGCTCTCGAGACAGTGACATATATAATATATAATACATTATATTTTCACATAAATACATTGATATACGAAAATACAATCTCTTAGCGAAAATGTATCTGTACGTGTCATACAATTATTCTACTTTCATACAGGAATCCAACATTTGTATATTAGGCCTATTCATTGTGAGTAGCTGATTTGAAACACATTGACATTTTTGTTATACTCGTCACCTATGTTACGCAACGCGTTTGAGAGCAATTAAGTCCGTTAATAAACATATGACATGAGCATATATATATATATATATATATATATATATATAAATGGACATGAATTATAGCAGAAAGTAACCAGGCTATCAGATTTGGAAATAAAAATGACATTGTCACTTGCGTAAATCTAATTTTATACAGCATTCACCTGGAACCACCTCGGAGTGTCACTATGCTTTCTGACAAAGGTAAATATAGCTACTAAGCATGTTCTTCTTTCTTTTCTTTCTACGCTTAGAAGGTGAGGTCAACAGCATGAAAGAGGAAATCGCAACATCAAATGTAGTTTCTATGTACGGCGACAATTTTGTTTCCAGAACCCAAAGCCTTTTCATTATTTGCGCATACACGTGTTCAAGTAATAAGAACTAGCGTGTTAATTAACAATTGTACCGTGATATTGCGACAACTGGTTCTTCAGTTGATTTGGTATGTGGTATACATGGCGCATTACATTTGTCAAAATTCGACCAGCTTCTGGTATCTCTCCTAGACGAGAGAGGCTATTTTAGTGAAATCTTGTATGGCGATGTTCATATTTCGTTACGGTTTTCCTGAATATAGAATAGAAAAGAACATAAAATTGACAGAAAATAGATATACATGTTAAAAAAGAAACAGTAAAAAAAAAAAAAAAAATAGAAGTATCTAATTATACAAAAGATAGAGTAATAAATGTTTCTTCAGTGGGAACAGCTAACATAGCGAATTTATTATTTTGCCATTCGCCATTCTGCAGCGAAGCCGACAATCCGACAATCTCAGTCCTCCACCACGAATGACGAACACGATGTCGTGGACAGGGATGCAGTCGAAACACATGAAGTCGTCCAAGAGGGTTCGGTGATCTACGAGATTGCTTTCGTCGGCCAAGTCGTGATCCAAGGTGGTCTTTCCGACTGTCCCAAGCAAGGCCCTTCTGAGGATTCTGATCTCGAGCGTAATCGTGATGACAGCTCCATCGGAACAACAGGTCCTTTAGGTGATCAGACCAGTGATCAGGCTGACGAGAAATCCATGAGGAATCTTACAAATAAAACACATCCAGGAAGCCCAGACAATTGGCACACCTGCAAGGTAAGTCGAGGGAAGGCCGCTGGAATCGAGTTCGAAAATGGAGAGACCGGCAGCCAACCGGAGTACGAGGTCCTTGGCAATACACCACCTGACACGGCGTACGCCCACACCGATCGTGAAGCACAGACAGACAGGAGTAGCCATGAGGACAATGTGGATTGGCACGAGGATGTTGTTGGAAGATACGGCGTGCTTATTCAAACGAATTCGATCGAGTCACCAGAGAGGTACGACACCTTGAAGAGAAGTTTTTCACGAGACGGCGAGATGACCAGTGGGTATGGTTCACTTTTGGCACAATCTTCTCAGGGGAACAGTGAGGGGTCAACAGATGAAATGACTATGTCGGAACACTGCAGCAATTTGTACGACAGTGTTGATAGATATTTAGCGACTATGAGCAAACCCAAATCAAAAGGTCATCGACTTCAGCCTGGCAGTGCCATCTACGGTCACACTGAATCAAACGAGGAGAATAGAAACATTGTAAATGAAACCCCCAAAGACTCCAGCGATCTCTGCAGTGAACCACTCTACACAAACCAAGACATTCTAAACAATGGCGCCATCGACGACCGTGCTTAATCTATGCGGATATGAGTGGCAGCTTCGGTTTCGAAATTGGTATTGCATTTTCTCACTCTTTATAGTGAGAAACAAGATCAGGCCAACGGCAAGTTATGTTACACGGAAATGGCTCCGCAACCTAAAGACTATACACGTATTTATATATCACATATTTATGAATGTCCAGTTGATTTCGTCGTTATTCCCAATACCTGCAATAATGACTCGGTATAGATGAGAAAGAACTCTACGTCAACACTGAGCGCAGAGTAGTTGGGGGAACCCTGAGTAAAACGATCGAAGGGAATAGTGGAGCCCTGTCGGGCAGAAGACAAAAAAAAAAAACCCAATGCTGACCAGTTCTATGAAAAGGGGAAGACGTCTATATTGTGTGGCCATGCATCACAAAACCAAATTCGCACGCCTTTATTTTACGTGATGACTCAATATACCTGAAACGAGTCAACCGAGTTAACCTTAAAGGGGTGATATAGTATTGCTGGAGATGAGGATTGAGCCTTTAGCTTTTTTTTTTTTGCGAGATACTAAGAAACCACTTCTGAAATGTTACAGAGCATACCATTCTAAAACTGTAAGAGGAATTCAATTTTATTAGATGAAAATCGGTTTTGAAATGGCTGAGACATCCAAAAACAACGTAAAACAAAGCGACCCTATCAAAAAATGGGTCCCACCTTTTATTAGGATCACTTTGTTTTGGATATATCAGCCATTTCAAAGCCAATTTTCATCAAATAAAGGTTGAATTCCTCTTGGAATTACATGCTCTTTCGTATGTCACACGAGGTTTCTCATTATCTCACCCCCCCCAAAAAGTTAGAAACTTTAAGCCAGGTTTTAACTAAAACTATACCATCCCTTTAAGTTTTTCGTATTTTCTAAAAAAGCAGTTCTACTTTATTCTTAAGTTTAGGATCATAAACGAATGGGTATAGGTGTTTTTAGCAGTTTTTCTAGAACGCTTTTTTTGTAGGATAGTGTGATTACATAATATGTCTTTTAGAGGCGCCTTTTTCATTTCTTAAAATCCCTTTACACACTGTTCACTTTCAAATCTAATAACTTTTGAACGGATGCTACTACTGCTTTGAAAGTTGGTATTGTTCATGGATATAGAATGTGTAAGCATAGCACGGACAACTTTAGCTTAATCTGATAATTGCTTCATTGCTGTTGTTGTGGAGTTTTACACCCTGTTCTGATCTATTCATTGCACATAGCAATGCTTGGTAAGATTAATCTCTGTATAAATACTCCATATACTCTTTTCTCAGTACACACTTTTCCAGAGTGTGTGCTTTCTTCCCAATATTAATTCAATTTGAATCATTTTAAAGCTTAAATACGCTATTTCATAATATGCCTTTATATATATATATATATATATATATATATATATATATATATGTATGTATATATATATATGGCAACTTCTTGTTGGTTGTGTGGTTCAGGGTCACATATTGTCATGGGTAAACACTTTCAAGGAATCGCAGAAGCCAGAATACTTAGCATCAATACCAACTCATTCACCCTAATCCGTTGCTTTTAACTTTAATGTTCTCCTTTCAGGCGAAAGACTACCAATTGTCAGGGAAAATGATCCTGAATATCGGTTACAAAGTATTAGTGCCACAACATAATAAGGGTCAGCGACAAGGTAAATAAGATTTATAAGCGTTGTGTTGTTGATATAGCAACATAAGGCGGAAAATAGAGTCTGATATCGAATGGATTCTGCTTAGCGCATTTCCTTCATACCTGGCCAAAGGGTGTAACACGACTTGCTTATGCGCGGAATGTATTTTTCTTTTTTACAAACTCTCTTGAAGTTGAACTTAAAAATTTCCATCGGAAATAATAATTTGATAAGGGGATGGCAATGAATAGCAAACAATCTACACGAGCTGCTCCTAGAGAAAGTCAAAGGTCAAGTTCAAAGGTCACCGAACTTTTGTCATAGCCAATCATCTAGGTATGTCTAGTAGTAAAATGCTGTATTGTAATTGAAAAAAATGCATCAATAATAGTGATAATCTATCAAACGCCAATGTCAAAGGTCATTATGCTTCGGTTACTAAATAGCATATATCAGCCATACCGTCAGTTTTTAATGATTATCCAATCATAATACAATGTATAATTTTCAAAGAAGGACGGAGTATTAAAGTACGCAATCAATTGGTGAAACGTCACCCAATTGCAGAGGAAAATGCTATTTCCCGACTGTAATGACATGATAATTATAATATGCCTTCCTTACAACTGTTTTACCAGAGGGCCCTGTAATTATTATCATCCTGGCGTTGCCAATAACCCATTTGTCGAGAGGGATATCGTAGGGACAAGGTAGCTTGTTCAGAGAAGTATAAGCACTGGACTGAATTCAAGCTCATAGGTCCCCCTACTGAAGGTGACGAGTCCATCTGTGTGTTCATGGGCAATATGGATAAACGCAACTTGAGAAAACTGTTGTGATAGTCATATAGCAATGCATCGTCTATTTGCATCTAATGGAGCACTGTTTATTGAAATCTTGAAATTGCGGAATATAATAAAATAGCAGTAAGTCCGCGAATCTTCCAAATAATTCAGGAAGATCAATTCTTAAACACTGTTATAGAAGTCCCTGCCTTTTCAAGAAAATATTATACTAGGTGTGGTAGGTTCTTGTAAGGGTATAATGATGTTGATGCATATACATATGTGTGGTTGTGTGTGTGTGTGTGTGTGTGTGTGTGTGTGTGTCATAATATATGCTGTGATGGTAGTGATAGAAAACGATGAACAGGGCCCCATTTCATAAAAAAGTTGATATTATACAACTCTTACTGGAATGGCAATTGTCATGGTAATGACAAGAATCCAGCTTCCTGATTGGCTGTTGCTATTGGGAGTTGTCGTTCTAGCAAGAGTTGCCACCTAGCATCTTTTATGAAATGGTGCCCAGGTCAACTCCATAACTATGGTGGTCCTGAAGGGACATCGAAAATCATGAATATCAGCACTGATATTTGCGAGTAAATCTGCGACATCGCAATTTTGAATATTGGGGAACACATTCAGGACGAAATTTGCAACCAGTTGAGAATATTATCGCCGATATTTGCGACAAAACTAGCAATATCGCACACTTCGTCGTGAAGATTGATGCCGATATTCTTGACTAAACTCTGAGATATCGCACATTTTGTCGCAAATATTCGCGCTGATATTCACGACGAGTCGTTAATTTTGTCGTTAATATTGGTGAACATATTCACGATAAAATTTGCAACCAGTCGCTGGTTCCTGGACAACTCAACCACGGGATAGCCCGACCCTGGACAGCTCGACCGGTCGAGTTGTCCAGGGTCGGGTTTTCGATAGGAAAACTTGACCCAACTTTACTTGTTACACATTTTTTTTCTTTTTTTTTAAAGAATGAACCACACTTTCGCCATAAAATTGAGATAAGTTAGTCGAATGATGTATGAAAAAAAAAAGGTTTATCGAATTCTAAAAGCAATTTCCCTTTATTTTTGATGCTGCGAAGCAATATTTCACGGTGTTTTTCCTGCTCTGAAAATCTCAGTGACGGAGCTTTTTCTTATACCGACAGCCTGTATGGTATAATGAAATATGTTGAGATATTTCCGTGAAATGATAAAAACGAACAACAAAATATTATACTTCATATACTCAGTAGGTACATGTGTTTTCTATAATTGGTTACATTTTCATGAGCAGATGAATTATTTTAGTGAGAAAAATGAAACAAATGTTGTCTACGTCGAATCGCCTTCGCTTGTACTCGTTCAGTTGCAACACCGCGGCACGCTCAGGATGGCGGTGGCCGAGTGGCCCCCTGGGCTGTAGGGCTGGCTGTCGTGCAGCGTGATGGGTGGAGCGAGCTGTTTTGCTGCACTGTTACGAAGTCGGATTTGATTTCTTTCTCCGATATTTGTACTAAATTCTAGTCAATACAACTGTTACATATAATTCGCTTAAAGGGAAGCAGTCCTGAGATTTTCAAAGAAATGATAATTTAGAAGAGTAAAAAACATAACCTTTCACCAGTTTATACGCGTGTAAATGAAAAACTGTCTCCGTACGCGATTTTTGAAAAATAATTCCTGCAAGCGATCGTGTAAGAGCCGGCAAAAAGATGCTACGTAGTGCATGCCCTACTCACCAAGTTGACAGCCAGGCCTCTAAAAACCAATTTAAGTGTTAAAATGATTAGTTGCAATTTTATCATATAATGTGAAAGTTTGTGGTTTTATTATTTCAAACAAAATATTTCAAGCTTAGATATATATAATTCATGAAAATTGATATTGTTAACATAAATTTATACGTATTTTTAAACCAAATATACCATGAACTTGACATCAAATAGGCACGGTCCTTTTCTAGCTTCCGTCCGTGTTGCATACTTCTTAGCGTAGAAACAACTCTCGCGCGCGAATTCTTACCATACTAATGTACACAGTGCTAGTACTCCGTCTAGCTGATTTTGCCGAAGATAACCTGTGCATGAGAGAGTCGAATTCTTCAAAGAAAATATTGTTTGTATCTCAATATTTTTGTAAGTAGTCAGATATTGCCTTTCCTCGACGTGAGCCGGGAAGGGTAAACACAGGGGGTCGTAGGGGTATGATTTCGCTCCACTTTGCCGTGCATGTCCAGTCGGCACTGGCAGCAGCTAGCTCAGTGGCACTGTACTGCAGTCCAACGCCGGCTGCAGCCCCACGGTAAATGAAACATAGCTAGCCACTTTCCTTACCTCTCTACGCTTTTTTCCCTCGGTTCTCTTCGAAGTCGATGCTCGAGGTGTTTCTGTTTTATAACTCATGTGAGCAAATGGTCGGGATTGCATCTGGCTTCAGGAGTTTTCTCGGTTTATAACCGGAGGGCCACAGCCTGCCGGTCCACGTAAAAACATCGCTTCTCAAATGGTCCACGCGCAGGTAGGTCACAACACGATATCGAGATTTTGTAGGCCCTAAGTTTCTTATGTTCGGCATCGTTGTACCGAGATTTCTCAGCTATATAGCTCACCTTTCACGATACTTTTGTGGGTCTGGGACGGAAAAAAGGATTTTCCTGGGAAATTTTCTGCACGATTTGAGCAAAACTACTGATGTAAGATAGCCTGACCAGACGACGCTGAATGCGGTCGCCCCTATAGTGTACTAGCAGGCCTGTAGCTAGCTGTGTAGCCGTTTCTACCTACAATCTGCACGTTAGAACGTATACATGAGTGGCGACAGGGCTGCAGCTGCGCTTGTGGTAGACTGGAAAAGTGTGAAGGGCAAACCGCGTACGGGGTACTGTATCTACCGTAGATCTAGTTGTACCGTCCACACGTGTACTGTGCGACTATAATACACAACACACACACACACACACACAACGTAGAAACAATGTCAAATACTACTACACGTAGTAGCCACCGACGTCTTCATGCATCCGGGTAAATAGGGAGCGTACGGATAACGAGCAGAACACGGCTGGGAAGAGTTGTGCATCGGTGACGTCTGACTCTCCGCCAGGATTTGCTCATTAGCATATTCACAAGGCAGATTCACACTTTTTCAACCAAAATTTACGAGCTTCTTTGGTGATTTGAAAGTTTGTTTTCGGTGAAAGTAGTTCATTGGAGGTACCAACAACAACATATTTTTTTTAAATTTCGTGAGGACTGTGTCCTTTTAACTTTGAACGATACAATATTCACGACGAAGTATGCAATATTGCAAATTTTTGTCGCAAAGTATCGGCGCCAATATTCGTGATTGGTCGCAAATTTCGTCGTGAATAATTATGTTCGCCAATATTCACGACGAAATTAACGATTCATCGTGAATATCGGCGCAGATATTCACGATTTTCTCTCATTCTCTTCTCCTTGTTGCGCGTGTTTGTGTGTGTGTGCACGCACGCTTGTCCAGGTGCACTTGCGTGCGTGCAGTGTGTGTGTGTGAGAGTGTAACAGCGTGTGTTTGACTTTCTTTCGGGGAACCTACTCTCACAAGCATCTGCTTCTATATAGGTTCCCACCACACACAATTTTGCTTATCCGTCATGATTGTAATGTGCTTGAAAATGATTTCAATTGATGTTGTGCCATATAAATGCAATTTGTATAATTATACTGAATTTATAACATATAATATATTTATGTGTTTACATTGTCATGGATAGATGTTGTAAACACAACACTGTGTGATTTGTGTGGAAATTTAATGAATGAAATGAAATGAAATTTACGATGTCCCTTCAGGGCCATTATGCATAATAGAAAAGAAGAAAAAAAAACATTATGGGCAAGCAAACACATACACCCAGTCTCACACACACACACACACACACACAAGCACACAATTGCTGTGGAAGTTATTTCTTAACTTAAAAGGGCGTTCCAACGGCTGATTCTAGTGAAATTGACCATCCCTAAAGGAAACCAAAACCCAAAGAAAAATATGGAGTGAAAGCAACAACATTAGTAGAACACATCAGTGAAAGTTTGAGGAAAATCGGACAATCGATGCAAAAGTTATGAATTTTCAAAGTAGTGTTGAAACAACTGGATAAGGAGACTACTTGAGTTTATAACATCATGTGTGGTCAACAATTATACAGAAAATGTGAAGAAAATTCAACATGCTTTCACTTTTCTAGTGTAATGAAAGAGCACTTGACTAACCGCTTTCAGAAAGCAGGGGGAATAACAACTACCCTTATGTCAGTATCAAGTTGATGGAATGTGTAATTTTCATGAAAAATAAATTTTTGTTGAATACTCATTATATTTTTTGGCTTGTCCACACATGACATCATGTAGGACCTACTCTATTAGTCTCCTTATCCAGTGATTACAACATCAAAACTTTGAAAATTATTAATTTTCTCTATCACTGATGTGTTCTACTGATGTTGCTGCTTTCACACAATCCACATTGCTCTTTGGGTTTGGGTTTCCGAATACAGTACTCGAGTGGGTCCAAAGCTCATGAGTTAGCAAAAGGTCTGCGCGCACACCACGCATTCTTTCATACGGACCAGAAAGCAAGGAGTTTGAGGAAATATAAGTTCTAAGAATGTTGGAAAATTGAGACCCACTTTATCGAACTAGTGCTTGTTTCCATATGACTATGTTAATGAAAGTACACTCACCAAACTCCCACAACAATATCTGACGCGACTCATACTTCCTCTTATCAATACTCTGTACAACACTAAAACGACGCTCACGGTAAGTTTGTGGGTGCATGTGTATATTGTATGCTCGTCTCTTTTTTTTTTATCATATAGTGGCATGAAAAGCAAATGTATTTAACATTTGTGCTGCTGATACTCAACTTGAAATATGTTAATAACCCCTGTATTTGTTAGGAACATTCCTGTAAAACTGAAAGAGGACTCTTTCGACAAAAGAGCTTCCAATTCGTGGTACGATATCAATATTAAGGGCGTGGAGTGAATGTTTCAAAATTGGTTAGTGTTCAGATGCTAGTTTCTTCCCTTTGTCTCCCTCTACAAATTAAATTTGTTAAGATCGCAACTGCTGATCTGTAAATTAACAAACATGTCGGAAAAAAAGGAACCAGCGGGACTCGAACCTGTCATCTACTGCTTTCCGGGCAGCGACAATACCACCAGGCTGTCCCTGGTTGCCGGCAGTGACACGATGAACATGGAACAAATACCGAAGCTCCGAAATTCCGACATTGTTATGTTAAGTAGTCCAAGGCGGACAAGGCATATTAAATGAAAGAAAGATATTATTCAGAGGGGTGAAGGTTCAGATGCAAGTTTCTTCACTTTGTCTCCCTCTACAAATTAAATTTGTTAAGATCGCAACTGCTGATCTGTAAATTAACAAACATGTCGGAAAAAAAGGAACCAGCGGGACTCGAACCTGTCATCTACTGCTTTCCGGTCAGCGACACTACCACCAGGCTGTCCCTGGTTGTCGGCAGTGACACGATGAACATGGAACAAATACCGAAGCTCCGAAATTCCGACATTGTTATGTTAAGTAGTCCAAGGCGTACAAGGCATATTAAATGAAAGAAAGATATTATTCAGAGGGGTGAAGGTTAAGATGCAAGTTTCTTCACTTTGTCTCCCTCTACAAATTAAATTTGTTAAGGTCGCAACTGCTGATCTGTAAATTAACAAACATGTCGGAAAAAAGGAACCAGCGGGACTCGAACCTGTCATCTACTGCTTTCCGGGCAGCGACACTACCACCAGGCTGTCCCTGGTTGCCGGCAGTGACACGATGAACATGGAACAAATACCGAGGCTCCGAAATTCCGACATTGTTATGTTAAGTAGTCCAAGGCGGACCTTTTATATTTCAAAACCAGGTTGTAATTTATCCGTGTCATGTTAATGAAGTAATTTTGAAAAGACATTAAAATATTGAAATTGTCATTTGTATCATAGGCGGGTTGTCACCACAGTTTACAGGCAGTTTCACACGAGAGTTGCTGCCATCTACAGGACATGCTATTCGATTTCGAAATACATACCGGTATGTACATTGACTAACATATCTTCAGCGACTGCTCTCACAAAACAAAACAACCCCACCCCCACCCCCCAAAAAAGATAGTAATAATGATAATAATGAAAATAAATAAATAAATAAATAAATGAATAAATAAACACAAAAATTAAATGATAATAATGATAATAATAATAATCAGTTTGGTTTCCGGCAAGAACACAACACATCTCATGTAGTCCTTACTATTTAGATAAAATCTCCAAAGTCATTGATAAATTTATTTCATCATACTATAGGTTTGTTCCTGGACTTCTCCAAGGCCTTCGATTTCATTGACCACAAAATGCTCCTTTACGAATTATCCCATTATGGTATTCGAGGCATGGCCTTGGAGTGGTTCAGGAATTTCCTTACCAATCACAAACAATTTGTTTATGTTAATGGTCATAAATCTGTTATGCATGATATCACTTGTGGTGTACCGCAAGGAAGTTTATTTGGTCCACTTTTATTTGTTCCTTACATCAATGATATTGAAAATTCATCAAGTATTCTTTCCTTTTATGATTTGCTGATGATACAAATGTGTTCTTTTCTAGTTCTGATCCTGTGTTTTTGATTGATACAATGAATATCGAGATAAAAAGTTACTTTACTGGACTAGACCCAACAAACTGTCAATTAATCTTCAAAAAACTAAATGTATGCTTTTCATACTTCTTTGGAACAGTTATCTCAGAACATTTATTTGGATGATATAGCTGTAGAAGAAGTCTCTTCAATTAGATTTTAAGGTTTGATTCTTGATAATAAGCTCACCTGGAAATTTGCATATTGATTAAATTTGCCGTACAATTTCTAGAAATTTCGGCGTAATAAAGTCACATTTTATTTTCCCAAAGATGTTTTATTAATGTTATATTCATCTTTGATTCTACCCTATCTGAACTATGGCATTCTCGCCTGGGGCAACACTTACTCCTCATATCTAGAAAGAATATTATTATTGCAGAAAAAAGCTATTCGTATTAGTAGAGAATCATGGAGATGTCATACTAATGACTTGTTTTATCAAAATGATATTTTTAAAATCAAGGATTTGTATGGTGTGAAATTAGGTCATTTTATGTACGAATTAATAAATCGTTCCCTTCCTTTTGCGTTTGATTCCATGTTTATTCAAAATAAAGCTGTACATTCATACCCCACTAGACAAACCAATGAATTCCATTAACCACTGTTTAGGACGATTTTTGCAAAGTCTATATTCTCCTTCGCTGGACCTAAGTTCTGGAATTCCCTTGACAGCAGCATAAAAGAATCTCTACACTGTAAAAACATCGGTGTTAGATTTAACAACACGGGTGTTAAATCTAACACCGATCAAACTTTAATAAAGGACCACACCCACAGGTGTAGAAAATGCACTGTGATGGTGTTGAAAAGTGTTCACCTGACACTTCGTGGTGTTAATTTGACATGTTTATGTTATGTTTCCCGAGGATTATGTCAAATTCCCTCGTTGCATTATTACTATAATTTTCACGACTCACGAGGGGACTGCATTCTACAAGCTTGGCTTTTTAGCAGTCCCCTCCATTTCCGACCTTTTCTTTGTTATGATTCAGTTACATTTTGTCCATGTATTTCTTCAACTAAAGTATGTTTATTGTTTCATGTAAACAAATGACGTGTATTTAAATTTCATTTGGATATGTAAAAGTAACATTGTACTTAATTTGTCTATATGCAATTGTCATATAATATGCTTTGGCCGGAAATGAAATAAAAATGAAATGAAAAAAAAATGAAATGAAATGAAATGATAAATAGATAGAATGAATTTCACTCGTTCATTTTGGTATCCACTCTCTTAACGCCTGCACACACAGAGAAATAAAAGTGAAAGCAATTATATGCCATGGAGTCACATTTACTTATGGCATATCCTTACATAATGAAATTTGAGCTCAAGACCTCTTGAGCGTGAGTGAAGATTTAATGAACTGGAAGTTGCCTTTGAAGCTGTCATCATTATAATTTTGCCCAATGGCTTCGCAAGTGTGTTTCATAAAGTCCTTCATAATAAATTCCATTTTAGGTTTGTATGTTACTTGTCTGCTTTACGTGTGTTTAATCTGGTGTTTATGTGTTAAGTGTTTCGCTGTATGTGTGTTTTTATATTGTCATTTTTTTTGGCTCATTTTTTTACTTTGTCACCGGATGCTCAGGAATTTAACGTGTCTTTCAAAAACAAAACCAGGACAAGGATAGCTCACAAGACTGCAACGAAATACGAGACCCGAATTGTGCAGGCGGTTGTATTCAAATTTAATGTATGCTGTGAAGACTACACATGGAGAAACTAAAAATACTAGGTGCATGGTGGTACATGTACGAACTTGATCTTATCGTTTATTATCACCAGGTCAAACCTCGTGTGAACATGAAACGACTCGGACAACTCTTGACCGTTGTGACGGTCTTCATCTTCATATTGAATGAAAGCGCCGCCAATGATGGAATCTGCACAGTCTCAGAAACGTGAGTTTGGTCCCAAGAAGTATAAACTATCCATTCCGCCCTCAAGTTGACAGAGCAGGATCGAAGTATAAAGCAGCTGTGGATGTTTCTTTAAAATAAAACAAACATGATGATTATAAGTTACACGTGAGTTGTACAAAAATTGTCTCTACAAGTACTTCCCATTAGGTTACACAAAAATATGTGCTACACCTACACACACACACACACACACTTAATGTACACACACGCATACATTAGCCTTATACAAAATATTCGTGTTTTTTTTTTTTTTTTTTTTTTTTTTTACTCTACCATACACTTAAAGGTCCTGTTTACCTTTGGGAACAGTGATTTTTAAAAGAATTCAAGATATGACATTTAATGCATATGTGTAGGTCTGTTGTACCACAAAACATCGTATCATGTAAAATTTTCGCGATAAAGCCGAAAATATAAGGAGATATCTATATTTTTTTCAATAAACCGTAACTGTAACTGTTAGTCTGGAAACATTTTATTATAACTATTGTTCACATTTTGTATATTTAACAATACTTAAAGACCTAATAAAATGCGTGCAAAATGTTTTAATATGCAAAGGAAATGTAAAATATATGTCATGATTACCAATGTAAATATGTTGTCAGTGTCGTTCCGGTTTTTATCGCTTCTAGAAACTCCCCCAAATATCACATTTTTGGAGGACCTCGTTGCAGCTTTTGCGAAAAAGATAGTCATGTGACCAACACCCCTGAACCGATTGATGACGTATAAGCACGAAGTTGTGCTCAGTTAGCAGACGCCGCTCAGCACAAGCACTAAGATTACTAGCTTGGTACACGCGCGTACACGTTAGCTAGCCCGGCCAGGCCCGGGCCCCGCGGGATGTGCGCTCCCGGTCGACCCACTGACTGTCGACATGTACGCATTAGTACCACGTACATTATCACTAAGTAAGCTTGCACAAATACCTGGTACCTCGAGCATAATGTCTTCCCCTATATGGGTAAACTCCGACATTGATGATGATGATGATGATGAGAACTGCAGCTCTTACGATAGCGGAGAAGAAAAGGAGGCACATGAAGTTGAAGGGGAAGATGGGGAGGGAGACTCGGCCGATGAACCAGAACGTTATCGTGGGGCTGCACCTTACCAATATGAACCAGCTGCATCTCCCCCGCTGCCAGTGCAAGAGCGTATGAACATGGCACCAAGTCCGAGAATAGACCTCACGGAAACGATGGCCTGGGAAATGCAGAGTGGTATGTGTGGTAATGCCCCCATATAGTTTAACGTTCGAAAGGATATACATGTACTGTATTATACATGATTGACATTGTACGTTGTAACTGTTTGTCTAGTTAGTAGTAGAAGAACAGACCCCGCTCGATCACAAAGTGAGCCGCTACTCCGGCCGCCGCAAGCGGGAGCGTCCCGGCCGTGGCCTGGCCCGTCGGCCGGCGCTAACAAGTTAAACTACTAGTAGTGGTCTAGTAGTAGTAGCAGCAGTCTACTAGTACTACTACTAGTAGTAGTACTATTACCACTAGGTCTAGTAGTAGACTAGTAAGTAGTAATAGCAGGATCTTTGGTAGTAAGTAGTACAGAGGCTACACTCTAGAAAGATATGTTACAGGGTGGGTCGTGGCTCCAAAAAAAAAAGAAAAAAAGAAAAAAAAAGGCCTAACCAGTTTCCCATGGTCAGTTTCTGCAATATTTGTTATCAGTAATTTAGATGCGCCATTTTCTAAGAAAAATGATACCAAGAATGATCGTCAATTTTGGTCGAGTAGTTTTTGTTTTATGCTACAAATCACACTGTGGAAGGAAGCCCCACCGCCATGCTTATCTACCGATGAACGCCACGGTGAGGCTGAATTCACGAGTAGGTCTAGGCCTATAAAGCAGGCGAGCCGCCGTAGTATTACTATGTACAGACACGCAGTGGTGGTGAGGCTATCGTGAAATAGGCCCCACCGCAGTGCGCGTGCACCGTACCCGTGCGTTTATAGCAAGCAAGGATAGGTCCTAGGGTTTAGGGTTAGGTAGGGTTGTATTTATGGTTAAATTGGCCGTTAAAACAGTCGAGGGACATATTAGGAAGTCATTTTCGCCGCATTCACGAGTATTGACTGTGGAAGGCAGCCCCATCGCCATGCTTACCTACCGATGAACGCCACACGGTGGGGCTGAATTCACGAGTATTTAAACAGGCGAGTCGCCGTATGTTGTATTAGTACAGACACGCAGTGGTGGGGCCTATTTCACGAGTTTGCCGAAAATAATGGATATCCAAGCGTACCACAGTTGTAATCTGTATTATTGGCAGTATTAAATCCAATACAATTAATTAAATATTCTTTTGTCTAAAGGCTTAGCCAATTAAAATAGTGCAGCGCAGCGCCTGCTATGCGCTCGCTAGCTCGCTCCCCCACCAGCGCTAGCCGCCGGCCGGCTGTCGCTGCGCTGCGCTAGCATAGCCTTGCTAGCTCGCTGGCTATGGCTAGGCTGGTCGGACAATCAATATCGATGACTCCGTTCTTAGACGTCATCACAATTTAGAAGTGATAGTGCGCCGCATGCGGCGAAAGTATAGAAAGTTTTCCAAAACCGAGGAAATTGCATCCATTATGTTAACAAATATAGAACAAAATTCAGAACAGTAAAAAAAAAAAAACCGCACGACCATAGAATTACTTAGAATTTAACATCTAATATTATTACATCATTAAGAAAACAATGTCTAAACCATTTTATTAGGTCTTTAACATCGAATTTGCCGATTCAGATTTTTACAGTGGTTGTTTCTATCCCTAAGTCACATGTTAGAACTATTCTAAAGCACTAATGTTGTTTCATCTGCAAATGATAAATCATGCCTTTAAGATGTCACTTTAGGTGTTCTAGACTTACAACGGAGACACCACTCTGACTCTGTGAAAGGGAAGGGGTAATAGGAAAAGTTGCTGAATTACAGTCAAAACAGATGCTTCACAGTTTTACGCAGCTTGTTTTGTAAAAACATCAGAATCTTTGAAATCTTACGGTTTTCTGTTTTGGTTCTCTGTTTACTTTCACTTTGTTGCCACCTTTAGCTATATAGTTTGGAGTCATATCATGTGAAATCAATTTGAACACTTCCTTTGGCAGAATGATTTCCTGTAAAGAATAATAACTGGATATTCATGCCTTTCTTTGATTACCTTTTTTGTTTGTTTGTTTGTTTGTTTGTTTGGTTTATTTCTGCATTTTCTTTTTCCGAATACAATTGCAAATGAAAACAAAATATACAGATACATACAAATCAATACAAAAAAAAATCATTTGCGTAACAACATTCAGTCTGAAGTGGCATAATTATGAATCAAAATAACATATTAAGGCTTACTGTATCTAATAACAAAGGAGAAATCAATACAGGGGACCGTCATCATAAGCAGAGCTTGACGTGGATGAGGCCCTATCTGAATATGTGATACCAATGTAATACAACACCAATTATATATGTACTCATAAAACTCTTAATCTTAATACACAAAACACATTTTGCTACAGAAAAAAAAACAGAAAAGAAAAATAGTGACTTGGCGCTTTAGAACAAGAAAAAAAAAACACAGCACGCAGCACCATTGACGAGTTGCCTGAATTGAACGATTAACTGAATGATTGAGTGATAATTTTGTCATCTTTATTTCTATCGAATGATAAATTCATTTATTATTCAACATATTGTCTGTGAATAATGCAGTTTTGAACATGAGCCAAATCAGGTACAGGACATATCAACCCTATTCTACCCTTTATGAGATATTTCATGCACGGGCAACAAAAATTTTGTTAATGATGTTTTATCACGGATTCAAGAGTGAAATGGTTTTTCGTAAAATTCATTTTAAAGGGATGGTATAGTTTTGGTTGAGAAAGAAATTTAGATTTTATCTTTTTACGAGATAATTAGAAACTTCTTATATAAAATATAAAAGAGCACACAATCTAAGAGGAATTCAAAGTTTTATTGATGAAAATCGGTTTGGAAATGGCTGAGATATCTAGATACAAAGAGATCCTAATAACAGTAGGGGCCAACCTTTTATTAGGACCACTTTGTGTTACTATGTTTTTTGATATCTCAAATTTCAAAACCGATTTTTGTCAAATAAACTTTGAATTCCCCTTTAATAAATTGTATGCTCTGTTACATTTCATAAAAGTGTTTTTTGATAGCTTGTAAAAAGTTAAATCCTGACTCCAACCAAAACTATATCATCCTTTTAACAATCAGGGGAAGTTCTTTGAATAGTTGGTACAGTCGCAAACAATTATAATTTACATCAGACTAAGGACATTCAGAGTGAAAGGACGCTGAACGAGCAAAGGGTCAAAGCTTTCCTCGAACTTTCTCCCTATTTTTTATTCTAAAATAAAGTTCATCTCGTTTGTGCGCCCATAGCTCTGTATTCAAGACAATTATTAGCAGCTTGTCCTTCTTCCTATTGGGGGCAATAACAAATGAGTATATGAATATAAGATCGACCCAAGTCCATGGAAGACCATTTGGAGTAAACTAAAAAAAAAAAACTTCATATCTTTTTTATTTGTCCAATAATATTCTATTTAACTGTGATGGGAAGGCAACATTGTATATACAAATTAGAACATATATTATTATGACAATTAACATTTTCATGAATTGTGGAGAGGCCATTTTGTGTGGTGGACTTGGGTCGTTCTTTGATTCATATGCATGATATTCTGCTATAGAGATGAGAGATGGATGAGAGAGGGCGCTATGATGTGAATGTAAGAACGACCCAAGTCCTTCATTCTTACATTAATATAAGATTTAACTCATTCATTTCAGGCATTTCCAGGTGTGATTAGGTTTTATCATTTATACACAAGATGAGTCCATGCTTAAGCTACAATTTCCCATGTCAAACTAAATTTGGCCAAAAATTGGACTTGGGTCGTTCTTATATTCAGGTCTTCAAATGAATAAGATAGGGAGCTTTAGATTTGCAGCGCGGACGTTTGAGACGACGCTTGAGCTGGACGTTCTCCTCTCTCCCTGCGTCGTGTTAATAAGTACCTTTAGACTACGCCGAGAAGCAACCTATAAAAAACAAAATGGCGTCCCCATATGAACGATGCTTAAAGTAGCTCTCTCCGTTGTGGATTGAGCGGACGTAAAAATGGCACAGAACGCGTAGTGAAAACTCGGACGACGCGAGCTATAAGTAGATGGACTTTGATACGCGATTCTGCTCATGCTCAGAACAGTTTTTTTTTTTTTGTTCCCTCTGAACGTCCCTGTCGCGAAAATCTAAAGCTCCCTATTACCCCACGAAATCACCACTGAGTGGTGCATCTGCGTCATGCCTTTGTTGAAAGTACTCAAGAGACATAAAGTTGTCGAAACTTTCTCTTTGTGTTACAGGCAGGTTTTTCTCCACCACGTACAGACAGCCTTACACGAGAATCGTCGCCACCTACAGTAAATGCAATTGGTTTACGTGCCTGACATACCGGTGATTATCTATCAAACAAGTATTATAGTATTCCACATTATAATCATATACACACATTGACTTACCTCAGAAACAAAACTTGTGGATTTTATTATACGGTTTTTTTTGTGTTTTTTTTTAGGGTATGGCACCCACCTTATCGACGACAAACAAAAGTCGAAGTGGGCAGTCGAACTGCAACAAAATTTATGATCCTGCTCTATACTCTTATCAGAAGAGGTTAAAGGGTCTGTGTTATATGGAACGCCATTAGGGAAACAATAAAAAATTCATTTCACTCCAGCCAATATTCATTTCACTTGTTAACCCGTTCCTTCCGCAATTCTCTGAGTGCCTTTAATGCCCCCGAACGAGATTCTTTTCGCCCGTGGACAGAGAGGCACACATAGGCCTATTGGTAATCCAGCTGTGTGAAGGCAGTCAAGCGGTTCATTGTGTCCCCCTTTCTACGGTCAACTACATGTGCCCGTGAACAATGGAAATATCGATCGGGTGCGAGGTATGAATAGAGCGTGCGCTGATGAGCTCTCAGAATCTTTTGTTCTACACAAAACCAGGTACCTGAATGAGGTGACTGGGGTCAGCGAACCCGCATTTCTAACTGATCTCAGCCTTGATCATTATGTACATGTTCGTAGGAGTTTACATCAGAACAAGCAAAAAACTAAATCAGGAAAAGGTACATAATACTGTAAAAAACCCCATTTTTAAACAGCAGGAGAAGAAATCCTAACAGAATAAACTCTGATCTTTTTATCAAACCCACTTTTCTGAGCATTTTAACACAAAGAAATATGAATTTAGGCCAATGAAGCAGGTACCCTTGTCTTCATTTTGGGAACCTGGTAAACCAGGTTCCCGTATATCAGTTGCTCCCACGGGAACCTGGTAAACCAGGTTCCCATAAGGAACGGGTTAACAAATACATTTCACCATGACGCAAATCTCTCGTTTGAAGAGGCTACACCCCAGTAAATAATGCCAGTGCATATCTTGGCAATCAATGACTTAAAGCAGGGAGGTGAGAGGCATCCCTGCTTAAAGTCAAAGATATAAAACGCCTGTTTCTTGACCCTGGCCTAATCTAAGCATCAGTCATCGCCACAGCGCCACAGGAGGGGGGGGGGGGGCACCACGAGAGGAGGAGATTGTTTTGGTTTTGGCATGGGCCATGTAGCTCCATGGTGCGTGTGTGTGTGTACGTGTGTGTGTGTGAGTGTAGACATTCAGCGTATGCAGACAGAGCATGCCTGTACTGTAGTGACCGGAACTATTGTCATTCCATTTTGCTCTCCCCTTCTCCCTCCCCCATCTCTCCCCCCTCTCCCTCCCTCTCTCTCTCTCGCTCTCCCTCTCTCTATCTCTCTCTCTCTCCCTCTCTCTCTCTTTCTCAATGATCCAGTCAGCAGGCTGATTGTAACCAGGGAGGTAGTCTCAGCTCCCCATTGTAACTCACTGCCAAATAGCACATTGTCAGCACCGGCAAACTGGCAATGCTCTCCTTCTTATTCCTGTATTTTCGTTATTTACGGGTCAATTTTTTTCGTTCGAAATGTAAAATGGATGACCATAGAATTTCTCAATAGAATATAAAATTGAAAACTTTAGAAAGGATAGAGAAAATTGAGTTCACTTTGAATGGTCTGCCACAGGCAGATATCCTTATCATGCTCTTACGTAATACGACAGCTGCTTTCTCAACGATCCAGTCAGCAGGCTGATTGTAACCAGGGAGTAGTCTCACCTCCCCGTTGTAACTCACTGCCAAATAGCACCGGCAAACTGGCAATGCTCTCCTTCTTATTCCTGTATTTTCGTTATTTACGGGTCAATTTTTTTCGTTTGAAATGTAAAATGGATGACCATAGAATTTCTCAATAGAATATAAAATTGAAAACTTTAAAAAGGATAGAGAAAATTGAGTTCACCTTGAATGGTCTGCCACAGGCAGATATCCTTATCATGCTCTTACGTAATACGACAGCTGCTGGAGTCATCAAACCCTGGCTTGGCCTCCAGGTTTGTCACGCCTGAGCAGAAAGTTTATTTGCAATGAACAAGTACTTCGACTCCCAACTCCCAAACGACAAATATACGCACCCCACTTTGGGTATACCTCAGTTGGGGACTCGCCTCAAACGAGGGATTGACGGCATGCTCACCAACATTTATTTTACTTTTTACAAAAATACATTTCACTTTTAAATAAAGATTCATTTCACTTCTCACAAAGATACATTTCACTTTTAAATAAAAATTCATTTCACTTTTCACAAAAACACATTTCACTTTTAAATAAAAATTCATTTCACTTTTCACAAAAATACATTTCACTTTTAAATAAAAATTCATTTCACTCTTCACAAAATGTATTTCACTTTTTAACCAAAAACATTTGACTTTTCACAAAAATTCATTTCACTTTTCAAGAAAAAAATTCATTTCATTTTTCCGTAAAAAAAAAAAAAAATTCACTTTGGCATACCATATCACTCTGAAGAAACCATTTCACTGCGCTAAAACCATTTCACTCTGATGAAATCATTTCACTCTGATAAAAAAAAAAAAATACGTTCCTCTTTTTTCCCGGCCAAAAGGTGGCGCCAGTCTGAGAGGAGTCACAGTGCCATGGCACTTTGTTAGCTCTGAGCTGAGGTGAGTGGCCGGCCGGCCGGCTGGCTATGCAGTAGCTAGATTTAGCGCGCTACGCCGGCGCGGCAGCGACGCGAGGCGAGCTAGTAGTCGACGGCCCTCGCCTCGGCCTCACCCACATGCACGCTCGTGTCGTTACATGCATAGGCCTACTACATCGAGAATTGAATCTACGCCTGACTTGCTGAATAATGCATGCATCTTGGACTGGAATAGAGGGTTTGATTTATCGCAATACTCATTTTCAAAGGTGGGTACCGTACGGTATGGGTACGTTTCAGGCCCGTAACTGGGGGGGGGGGGGGGGGTTCAGGGGGTTCGAAAGAACCCTCCCCCCCCCCCCCCCCCCCGCTAGCGAGCAGGGTCCGCTTGAACAACTTAGGGCAAAGCTCCACATACGACAGGCGCCCTTGTTCTTATACTTATCCTATACCAAGTTCAGCATCATCCTTCTTCGATTTGTGTTGCTTAAGATATCAACCACCTCTTCCAGGTTGATCACTTTGTGGTAGTGAATATGGAGGAGCGCAAGAGACGTTAGTTGAGTTTGGGTCATGCTGGCTTTTTGTTTTTGTTTTTGTTTTATTTTGGTTGTTGTTGTCTTATCTTTAAAAATCATTCTTCTGTCGTATTTGGAAATTTGCCCGGGAAGTTTTCAAGTTTAAAAGTGAAATGTATTTTTGTGAAAAGTGAAATGAATTTTTATTTAAAAGTGAAATGTATTTTTGTGAAAAGTGAAATGAATCTTCACTTTAAAGTGAAATGTATTTTTGTGAAAAGTGAAATGAATTTTTATTTAAAAGTGAAATGTATTTTTGTGAAAAGTGAAATGAATCTTCATTTTAAAGTGAAATGTATTTTTGTAAAAAGTAAAATAAATGTTGGTGAGTGAAATGTATTTGTAAAAAGTGAAATGAATATTGGCTGGAGTGAAATGTATTTTGTATTGTTTCCCTAATGGCATTCAATAGTGTTATGAAATTTCAACCAATTGTTATCATCTAAGAGAAAGCCCAAATAGCTTCACTCAATTATTATTGTAATGTATTGTATTAGCTAATCTAAATATCTGTATATTTTAAACCTCACACCCCTGAAAAGCCAAAATAATCATATGTTGACGGAAACGTGTGAAGGTAGGTGTGGTGTTGGTCTGTCGGTTATTGTTGAAATACTAATGAATAAAAACAAAATTCCTGCTGACTTTATTTTTTTTTTTGCCATGAATTTACCTGCACATACACCAGCACGTAGAAGATGCATTCCTGCCCTTGGACATGTTGAAATTTTTACCGCCTTGAATCACATTTTCTTTTTCTTCTTTGATGGAAATAGATAAACGATTGAATTGAACTGAATTGAAATTCATTTATTTTTTATTCAGTTTTGTAAGGATTTGTTTGTTCTATGTCGATAAATCAATCCTTGAGTTACAAATAACTCTTGCCGGGAAAATTTGCATGCAATATTGATTATCATATAGGAATAGATCTAGAAAAGAGTTGTATTTCTGAAGCCCACCCCTATCATGAGAGATCATGATTACATATTAAAAATCCTACCATTCTTTTTCCTGGAAATATTTCTCGTTAATTTATTTGAAACCGTATTATGTGCCTATTGATGCATTACAGTTTTAGAGTAACAGCATCAGAGAAATCGCTGTCGATGATAATAGGGTTCTCTAAAATGTAATTTACGAAAAAACCTGCATCTACCATTCCTCCGTGATACAAATCACTGAACCAGCATTTACTATGATCAAAATCGAAATAGAAATAACCTGCAAATGGTTTTAAAGCTGAATACTGTGCTGACTGAGGCATTAAGTGAAGGGGTCGGTGCAATATAGTGCTAACCCACACAGTGGTCATTTTGAGATAATCGCTGTTGAATGTTTGGAAAGTCCATACATTGTGCATTAATAAAACATAAATGCATGCATTTTTTACCATCTTATCGGTTGAATTCAATTATGATATTTTCACGGAGGTTAGAGTGAAGGATAAGGATTATGAAAATGCATGTAGCGCAATTTTGACAAAAGTGTGCGTTAGCACTATATTGCACCGACCCATTCAAATGTCTTTTATTATAATTATTATTATTATCATTATTATTATTATTATTATTATTATCATTATTATTATTATCATTATTATTACATTTTGCAATTATACGCTTGTAGTTTATGGTAGGTTAATTGTGTCATTGCCGAATTATGTATATAATTATATATATATATATATATATATATATATGTATAATATTTACAATCAAAGGCGCCGGAAGTGGGGGGGGGGGGGGGGGGGGGGCAGGGGGGCGGCCGCCCCCCCCCCCCATCCAAAAAGTGGGGGGCAAACGCATTTTTGCCCCTCCAAAAAGCCCCCCCCCCCAAAAAAAAAAATATATATATATATAATAATAATAATAATAATAATAAAAATAAATGAATAAACAAAGAAAAGAAAAGAAATAAAATATATGAATAAAAGGGAAAAGATATGGCTACAAACGGCAGCTTTTGGACTGTAAAATGTCAAAATTTTCAAGCTCGCTCGCTTCGCTCGCTCGCATCCAGCACTTGAGCCCGGTGCGCCTCCCCCTCCATTTCTAAAGCGAAAAACATAGCTATGACGGCAGTTGTTGGACTCTAGAATGTCAAAATTTTCAAGCTCGCTCGCTTCGCTCGCTCGCATTGAATCGTTATGCCATTCTCCTAATGTTGCTGACAGTAATTGCCAGTAGTTGCGCCCGATGCCCCCACCCCTTAATTTCCAAAGCGAAAGATAAATATAGCTACAAACGGGAGTTTTGGGACTGTAAAGTGTCAAAATTTTCAAGCTCGCTCGCTTCACTCTCTCGCATTGAATCGTTATGCCACTCTCCTAATGTTGCTGCCAGTAATTGCCAGCAGTTGCGCCCGATGCCCCCCCCCCCCCCCCCCTGTTGCGACACGGATTGTCGCCCCTACACGGATTGTCGCCTCCTGCTCGGGGCGACAATCCGTGACGCTTGTGCAGTTCCCAGTTTTTGACCTCGAAGGCGACAATCCGTGTTGGCAAAAAATTTGTTGCGACACGGATTGTCGCCCCGTCACGGATTGTCGCCCCGGGCTCGGGGTGGTTCCTCCGGTGTTAAGCTTTGGTGGGATGGGTATGACTGGTAAGTTATGCGTATGTGTGTGTGTGTGTGTGTGTGTGTGCGTGTGTGTGTATTGTGAGCTGCATGATATGTGATGTGTATGATTTGTGGTGTGTGTGTGTGTGTTTGTGTGTGTGTTTGGAGTATAATAATACAATATGTAGAAACTGTGCATGTGTGGTGGTTACATAGTGGTAGTGGTTTGTTTGTCTGTGTGTATACGTGAGCCTGTATGTTTACGTGTGTATGTGGAATATAGTGGCGCTACTGTGGCAATACAAACGCCTTCAGAGTGTATGAGCACGTGTTTAAAGAATTCACACCAGCGTTGATCTAAAAATAGTATGGGTGTGTCAACCAAATATCAGCGGTGAGGCGGGCTAGGCGAGAGAGAGACCGAGAGAAAATACATACGAGGAAGGTACCCTCCCCAAATGTTATTTGTCTTTGCTCATTTTTCCCTGCAGTCATTTTCTTCCATCAGTCATATAAACTAGAACGTCCATACCACTATTCTTTGTCCCAGAATAGGTTTGGCATGCTTTATGCATGAGCGAATAATTTCCACACGCCGTAAAAAAATTGTCAATCGTTACTTGATTGATCAGCACAAACGAACTGCCATTGCACACCGCTAATACATACGTAATACAAACAAACACTAACAAACACTCAAACAAACCTCATAATGCAAACAAACCCAACTCAACACTTTTTTCCTTGATATTTATTGATTTCATTCAAATCATTCATAAATCGACCCATTCTGGGTGCAACATGAACAAAAAAAAAAAGTTATAAATGGCAATTCGAAACAAAAGCAAATCCATGTGTCAATTTATACCACAAATAATCTCACTTCAACATAGATAACTCGATTATAGACCAACCCTACTAATAATTTCTTCACGAGAAAGTTTTGACATGTATAGGGCCCTACCAAACCTATATTCCTTGAATATATTGGTTTGGATCATGTAACACCTTCTTACTTAAAAGGGCATACATAAAAAAACACACAAACATATTACACAAATCTAGAATGAAATAAGTCATAAAAAAAACCCCACCACCCCCTCCCCTCCCAAACCGAAACAAATATAGGGCCTACATCTATCCTAAATATTAAATCCTACCAACATCCGTCATACCATTTATAACTATCCTTCTTCAAATCCAATCCCCAACCCACCAACCCCTGATTAAACAAAACCTAAATCATCCCACACCCACATTCACCGACCCAAATACATACATACATACACACACACACACACACACACACACACACGAAGGTTCGTTATTCCGAAGTTTCGTTTTTTCCGAGGCTTCATTTATCCGAAACACACAATTCCCTATACCTAGTGGTTCGTTGATCCAAAAATGAAATTCGGAATAACGAACCTTCGGAATAATGACCCTTCGGACGAATGAGCCTTCGGACGAATGAGCCTTCAGAATAACAAACTTTTGCAATAACGAAATGTAACCCCCTTCCCACATACCGACGCACACCCGAACCGATACCACATCCTTCCTGCTGAAACGATTTCCCAATGTTGATAAATAAGACATAATGGACCGTATGCAGAAAAGCAGCATCCGCCCGCACGCAAGCTCCACTCCGAATTCATATACAAATCTGCCAAACAAACTCATCAAATTCAAAGCTGCTGATAAAATCAATATCAATGTTTATGCCAGCAACAACTTACTAGGTATCCCTCCCCACGCGCAGCTAAAAAAACACATACGCAAAAAACTGACATAATAAACACATTCTTCCATCACACACACACACACACACGCACACGCACAAACGGACACTAAATTATCATGTGCACGCGCACATACACACTTCCTTGAAACCTCACCATGAGTTTTTACATGGCATGTTTGCATGGATGTAGCCATGTAAGTTATGTGTTAGTATTTCAATGATTATGTCCAGAACGATATTACCCAGCAAAATGTGCTTCGAGGGCCGGCGACAATCCGTGTAGGGGGCGACAATCCGTGCCGCCAACGCCCATCACGGATTGTCGCCCCGAGCAGGAGGCGACAATCCGTGTAGGGGCGACAATCCGTGTCGCAACACCCCCCTTAATTTCCAAAGCGAACGGTATAGTTACAAACGGGAGTTTTTGGACTGTAACATGTCAAATTTTTCAAGCTCGCTCGCTTTGCTCGCTCGCATTGAATCCTTATGCCACTCTCTTAACGTTGCTGCCAGTAATTGCCAGCAGTTGCGCCCGATGCCCCCCCTTAATTTCCAAAGCGAAAGATATAGCTACAAACGGGAGTTTTTGGACTGTAAAATGTCATAATTCTCAAGCTTGCTCGCTTTGCTCGCTCGCATTGAATCCTTATGCCATTCTCATAATGTTGCTGCCAGTAATTGCCAGCAGTTGCGCCCGATGCACCGCCCCATTAATTTCCAAAGTGAATAATATAGCTACAAACCCCAGTTTTGGGACTGTAGAATGTCAAAATTTTCAAGCTTGCTCGCTTCGCTCGCTCGCATTGAATCGTTATGCCATTCTCCTAATGTTGCTGCCAATAATTGCCAGCAGTTGCGCCCCCATTTATTTCCAAAGCGAAATATATAGCTACAATCAAAACTCCAGTTTTGGAACTGTAGAATATCAAAATTTTCAAGCTCGCTCGCATTTTATTGTTATGCGATTCACCTTATGTTGCTGACAGTATATCATTTGTCGATCGTTTCACACCGTCATTCCATAATCCATGTAAGGAAAACTTACAATGTTCCTCAATGACTGCGTTGTTGAATGTATCACATTCCGTAATGTATTGTAGTCCCATTATTGCTCACGCACACACGCACAAGCATACAAACCGTCAAAATTACTTAATGGTTCCCCCCATGTTTCGACCCACCGTACGCCACTTTACATATATATATATATATATATATATATATATGTATATATATATGTATATATATACATACATATAATAGATGTGTGTGCGTGTGCGTGTGTGTGTGTGTGTGTGTGTGTGTATGTGTATATTGTGTAACATATGTATGGTCTAATCTTGAGCCCCTCCAGTGTTTGCCCCCCCCCCCCCCCCCCAATCCAAAACTGCTTCCGGCGCGCCTGATACAGGGAACCACTGTATACAAACAAAGACGTTCTCAACACCGGCACCAACGGTGATAGTGCATGCTCAACATACACAGATATGAGTGGCAGCTTAGGATGTAACGCTGTCGCTTTTAGTGAGAGACAAGACAAGGCTAACGACAACTTATGTTACACAGAAATGGCTCCACAGCCCAGAGACCATGCACCTGATGACGCGTTAATGGCCGGCCATATCACGTATGAATGTCCCGTTGATTACGCTGCTATTCCTGAGAACTGCAATAAAGACTCAGCTGATGAAACGGAATGGTACATCAATCATGTGCGTGGAGTCAATGGGGAAACGCCGAGTAATACGATCGAGGGGAACAATGAAGTCCGCTCGGACAAAAACTTAAGAAATAATTCTGACCAGGTCTATGAAAACGTGTAAATGTCTACACTGTTCGTATTAACACTTTCAAGGCAATCCTTCAGCAGTCGTAATACCGAGCATCAATGCCAACTCCTTTGTGTAATCCATTGTCTCAACTTATTTTCTTTCCAAGCAGAGGGTAATCAATTGTGACAGAAAAATGGTCCTGAATGTTGCGCCCAAATTACGAGTGTTACACATATTGATACGGGTGATTGACAAGAACAATGAATTTACCTTATTAACTTAAGAGCAACAGGGCGGAAAAGAGGCGAGTCAGAGGTATTATGTTTTGGAGTTGTTTTGTCAGTTCCCACTTAACTCCCCTTCGTCCTTACAAGATCGTTAACACCATCGAAGGAAATCAGTTCGATGAATTTCCAACGAAACTGTGCGGTGAGGACTGGTGTAGTTGCGCTGGATAGATTTCGGACAAAGCCTCTCGAGGTCAGAACTGAAAATGTTCAGTTGTAATATATAATTTGATGGAGAGTGTAGAATTAAAAAGCGAAAAATTTCTATAAACTAAAGATCACTAAACTTTGGTCATCTTTCTAGTCAATCAGCCAGATATATCCACCAGTATAGTACTGTATTGTTAGTGCATAGCTATTAAAAATATGTCATCTACATGAATGTGATAGTGGTATCTTAATCATCAAACGACAGTGTCAAAAGTCCCTGTGCTTTGGCTAGAAACATTACATTCCAATTAAATCGTTAATATTTTCAGTTATCCATTTTTTCATATATCCAGTTCAATTACATTTTATAACAGACATCATAGAAGGATCGAATAAGTACGCAATTAGTGGTGAAAGGTCATCTGATCGCAAAGAAATGAAATGACACTCTCCAATCGCAATGATATCAATGATGATGATGATGATGATGGTCTTCTTTACCCTGGGTAGCCTATTCAGTATTGACACTGTTTTACTCGAGGGCCCTTTCATAATCATTACTTAAGTGCTGTCAAGTGCCCATTTAAACACTTGGGTTGAGATGGACATGGTGGGTGAAAACACATCTTGTCAAAGGGCGTGTCCACTGCACTGGATTCAAACTCTAGTCCTTGAAGTTGTTGTTTGTTGTTTGTTTTTATTTCCGTCTTCATATAAAAATACACACATTACAAGTTGCATAATTATACTTTGCATATACGTACAGAAGAAACGGGGGATTGCCTGTTCAGTCATATTATCAAAATATGTCTGTTCTTCCACAGGGTCCCTAATTTACAGTACAATAAAGAATAATAAACACTGTATATACAAAACATAAGAAAAAATAATGAAAATCATTTACCGAACTGGTACAGTGAGAGTCAACAATAATCAGAGATAGGTAGAGAAGAGCAGAGCAAGGAAAAGAAAAAGAGGAGGAGAACAAACTTACAAAAGAAAAGACAAGACTCATATACCACCCCCCTTCCCCCCTAAAAAACACAAAAAATGGCTGTTACATTTGGTACTCCATTGAGTCTTTTTTTTTTTACCATAATACTCTATATAAATAATCAGACAATAACATTTGAAAAGATCTTAAAGTTGATGCGTTACGAATTTCATTGGGCAATTGATTGTACATTGATACTCCCCTGTAAAAGAAAGTCCTTTTACAGTTATTCGAATTTGTCTTTGGAAGATTCAAATTCTGGTTTGAACGCAGTGAATGATTAAGAAATCTTCTAAAAATATTATCAGACGAGTCACGAGTCTTGTCCACTATATGCCACATTGCCTTCATAAAATCCACTTGTGTGTGGGTCAACACATGCAATAGATATGCATAACTTGGGAAATCTGTTGGGAAATATAATCAGTATACATATACACACATGTATGTATATATTCTTATGATTTATGTATATTACATTCCCTCTGCGGGTGATATAACACTGTGTATAACAATGTTTGTAGTATGGAATAATAAAAGTAAAAGAGCAGTAAGTATGCGAATCATCCAAATAGTTCATGAAATAATTTCTAGAAAAATACCCAGCATCCTTAAGAAAATCTATTAGGTGTGGAAGGTTCTTGTGAGTGTATGATGATGTCGATGTGTGTGTGTGTGTGTGTGTGTGTGTGTGTGTGTGAGCTTTACCATTGGTACCGTATGTGGTGATGGCAGTGAAAAAAAAAACACAGGTCTACCCCAAGTTAGCATTGAAAGGAAAAACACACGGTTAAACACACACACAGGCGCACACACACACACACACACACACAAGCACACAATTGCTGTGGAAATTATTTCTTAACTAAAAAGGGCGTTCCAACGGCTGATTCTAGTGACATTGACCATCTCTTAAGGAAACCAACCCCCCCCCCCCCAAAAAAAAAAAAAAATAAATATATGGAGTGAAAGCAGCAACATTAGTAAAACACATCAGTGAAAGTTTGAGGAAAATCGGACAATCGATGCAAAAGTTATGAATTTTCAAAGTAGTGTTGGAACAACTGGATAAGGACACTACTTGAGTTTATAACATCATGTGTGGTCAACAATGTGCAGAAAATATGAAAAAAAATCAACATGCTTTCACTTTTCTAGTGTAATGAAAGAGCACTTGTCTAACCGCTTTCAGAAAGCAGGGGGAATAAGTGCTACCCTTATATGTCAGTATCAAGTTGATGGAATGTGTAATTTTCATGAAAAATATTTTTTTTTTTTTGTGGAATACTCTTTATATTTTCTGGCTTGTCCACACATGACATCATGTAGGACTTACTCTATTAGTCTCCTTGTCCAATGATTACAACATCAAAACTTTAAAAATCATTAATTTTCTCTAACTATCACTGATGGGTTCTACTAATGTTGCTGCTTACACTCAATCCACATTGCTCCTTGGTTTTGGGTTTCCGAATACAGTACTCGAGTGGGTCCAAAGCTCACGAGTTAGCAAAAGGTCTGCGCGCACACCACGTATTCTTTCATACGGACCAGAAAGCAAGGAGTTTGAGGAAATATAAGTTATACGAATGTTGGAAAATTGAGACCCACTTTATCGAACTAGTGCTTGTTTCCGTATGACTATGTTAATGAAAGTACACTCACCAAACTCCCACAATAATATCTGACGCGACTCATACTTCCTCCTATCAATACTCTGTACAACTCTAGAACGACGCTCACGGTAAGTTTGTGGGTGCATGTGTATATTATATGTTCGTCTCTTTTATTTTATCACATAGTGGCATGAAAAGCAAAGGTATTTGACATTTGTGCTGCTGATACTCAACTTGAAACATGTTAATAACCCCTGTATTTATTAGGAACATTCCTGTATAACTGACAGAGGACTCGTTCGACAAAAGAGCCTCCAATTCGTGGTACGATATCAATGTTAAGCGCGTGGAGTGAATGTTTCAAAATTGGTTTAGTGTTCTTTGCAAATAGTGATGACTTTCATAATTCTAATTAAATGACGAAGCACACGGACAAAATAGATTCTGATGGATTTTATAAGCCAAACTGCAGTGTGTGTTGGAGCTCCCACCTCTACTTACGTTCTAATTGCATTCCGTGTGACCTGCGTGTCAGGCGCATGGATGGCGAGTGAGGGCTGACAACTCGGTGGAGGAATCCCTCTGAAGGAATTTGATATGGCAGAAATCCCACAGAATGTCATTATCTTGGCCGCAGCCGACTCTCAACTAACTAGCAAAAAGGCAGTAACTGACCTTCAACATGCACTAATTTTGCTCGTATAGCTCGCTCCACGCCCGCAGAACTGACCAGCTACACGGATGTTGGCAGTTTCGACACCGTTCCTTGCCAGTAAAACACCCGTATTATGTTCGTAGAATGCCCGCAGATGACACGCGCTTCCGGCTCATAAGCATAGATCCACGGGCAACTTACGTACTTTAACCGGGTCAACTGCCTGTGACTTGCAGCAGCTACGGGCCTCCTCCTGGTCTTCTACGTGGACCTCTGTCAGGTGCGGGCCAACTGCAGGGAGGTCCGGGTAGCAAAAATTTTTCCCCGCAAGTCAACCCGCAAGGCTTCCCCAAACATATTATGTTCGTAGAATGCCCGCAGATGACACGCGCTTCCGGCGCATAAGCATAGATTCACGGGCAACTTACGTACTTTAACCGGGTCAACTGCCTGTGACTTGCAGCAGCTACGGGCCTCCTCCTGGTCTTCTACGTGGACCTCTGTCAGGTGCGGGCCAACTGCAGGGAGGTCCGGGTAGCAAAAATTTTTCCCCGCAAGTCAACCCGCAAGGCTTCCCCAAACATATTATGTTCGTAGAATGCCCGCAGATGACACGCGCTTCCGGCGCATAAGAATAGATTAACGGGCAACTTACGTACTTTAACCGGGTCAACTGCCTGTGACTTGCAGCAGCTACGGGCCTCCTCCTGGTGTTCTACGTGGACCTCTGTCAGGTGCGGGCCAACTGCAGGGAGGTCCGGGTAGCGAACATTTTTCCCCGCAAGTCAACCCGCAAGGCTTCCCCAAACATGGTGTGACAAGGCCTTGAGCATGCTCAAAACTCGTTCCGGGTGAGTCGCAGTTGGTTGGCCGCAGAGGTACACGCAGAATACTAGCAGGAGGCCCTTAGCGGCAGCACCTCGCACTCAACTCCCACGCAGGTACATCACAGCAGCTGCTGTAACGTAGGTACTTTGCAGTCCCCGTATGTCGCTCGTAACTGAGAACGGATCGGTTTCGAGACGCTCACGCAGGTCACACGGAACAGTCCTTGTCAGTCCTTGTCTGCCGCGCAAAATTCTCCTGCGTGCTGGAAAATCCCTACTCGCAACAAGCTCGCGTAGCTTGATACCCCTTAAGGGCCTTGAGGATGGCGATAATAATGACACAGTAAGTAGAGATGAGGTTGATATTGCTGAACTTTCAACAGTGACAGTGATTTCATATTTTATGTAAATTTATATTCACATCAACGGAATAGGTGCGAAGATGACAGCATCACATTTTTTAACTTATATAAGTGATTATGAATTAATGTTCTCTTTCCACGACACTCTTTGCGTTTTAACAAAATCGATATCTGTCGATTTCCTTTCATCATCTGATTTTTGATTTCTTTTCCTCAGCTGTTTGACTTCCTTCTCTCAATTACTTAAACTGACAGAATTGTCCTTTAAAAGCTGGACGTTTTGTGATTGTAAATATAGTAGATTCTTCGGAAATAATTTATGTTCATATTTGTTTTCAATACTTTTCTTACTGGTTATTTTGACTGTGATCTGGTAATAAGAATCAAGTCGTACATAATGGTGCGTTATCCATCTGAAGTCTGACAACTCGGGATGTTGGTCATCGTCCCATTCCTTCCACAAATTCATCAAACCAAAAAGTTATTCAAAAGAAAAGTATGGCTGAATAGTGTAGTAAAGACATAAAGCGACAAACACAAGAATAAACATTTCCCTTATTTCCTGTTTCTTATGCTTGGATGATTTCCTGTTCAGAACTTATTGGGTTTTTTTTTAATCAATGTACTGATTTATTTCCATGTATATGCTGTGAAAATATGTATTGCAAAGTTAGGCATCCAAGTCTATATGGATTGGACACTGTTTGAACTTTCAATAATTTCTCCAAAATGTTAAACAATCAATCTTCTTTCTTCTTCTTTTTTCCTAACTTTTAAACCCGTTTTAGGCTCTATTACACTGTATTCGAAACATACTTTTTTTTTGTATTTACCCCTTTAAGGACCTTTTATATTTCAAAACCAGGTTGTAATTCATCCGTGTTATGTTAATGCAGTTATTTGAAAAGACATTAGATATTGAAATTGTCATTTGTATCACAGGCAGGTTGTCACCACAGTTTACAGGCAGTTTCACACGAGAGTTGCTGCTATCTACAGGACATGCTATTCGATTTCGAAATACATACCGGTATGTACATTGATGAACAAATCTTCAGTGACTGCTCTCACAAAACAAAACAACACCCCCCCCCCAAAAAAAAAAAAAAATAAATAAATAAATAAATAAATAAAAAAAAATAAATAAATAAAAAAATGAATGAATAAATAAATAAAAATAAAAAAATGAAATAGAAATAAAAAATAGATAAATAAATAAAAAATGAATAAATAAATAAGAAATAAAAAATAAATAATGATAATAATCATCATCATCATCATAAATAAATAAATAAAAAAAAATAAAAAAAATAAATAATGATAATAATAACCATCATCATCATCATAAATAAAACAATAAAAGATATAAAACATAAAAATAGATAAATAGAAATAAAAAATAGAAAATTAAAAATAAATAAATAAATAGAATAGAATTAATTTCACACTTTCATTTTGGTATCCACTTTCTTAACGCCTGCACACACAGAGAAATAAAAGTGAAAGCAATTATATGCCATGGAGTCACATTTACTTATGGCATATCCTTACATAATGAAATTTGAGCTCAAAACCTCTTGAGCGTGAAGATTTTACTGAACTGGAAGTTGCATTTCAAGCTGTCATCATTATAATTTTGCCCAATGGCTTCGCCAGTCTGTTTCATTAAGTCCTTCATAATAAATTCCATTTTTAGGTTTGTTTTGTTCCTTGTCTGTTTTACGTGGGTTTAATCTAGTGTTTATGTGTTTGGTGTTTCGCTGTATGTGTGTTTTTATATGTAACCGTGCATTACAAAACGAACAAAAAGTCGCACCCCTTGATTTCACGTCAGGACTAAAAAAATAGTGAAATGGGTCAACCAAGTCAATATTCAGTTTTTCATATCTTCTTAAAGAGGTACCCTTCTTCTACATTATTCTTAAGTTTGGGATCATAAAATGAATGGGAAAGTACATTTTTCAGTAGTTTTCTACAACCCTTGTTTGTAGAGTAGTGAGATCAGGTATGTCCTGGAGGCCCCTTTTCATTTCTTGATGATCCTTTGCACACTCTTCACTTTCAAGTCTGATAACTTTTGAAGAGATAATGCTACTGCTTTGACAGTTGGCATTAAACATGGACAGAATGTGTTAATAGAGCATGCAAAATTTCAATTTAATTTGATAATCCCTTCATTGTTGTTGCTCCAGTGGTTTACATGCTGTTTTTTGTCCCATTCATCGTAGAGCTAGCACGGTTCGGTGAAGATTAAGCGCTTGAATAGACAGATAGACCATGCACTTCGGACCCTCGGTTCCCACTTTTCCATAGTGTGCGCTTTCTTTCCAATATTTAGATAGGTTATAGGAGAGTCCATTTTAGTTGAGTTATATGTCATTTTAAAGCTTAGAGTCTGCTCTTTTAGAATCTGTCCTTAACTAAAAATCAATGTCTGGCGACTTTCGTGTGTTTTGTGGTGTAGATTCACATATTGTCTTTTTTTTTTTTGCTTGTTTTTTTTTTTTTTTACTTTGTCACCGGATGCTCAGGAATTTAACGTGTTTTCAAAAAACAAAACCAGGACAACGATAGCTCACAAGACTGCAACGAAATGCGAGACCCGAATAGTGCAGGCGGTTGTATGCTGTGAGGGCTACACATGATGCAACTAAAAATACTAGGTGCATGGTGGTACATGTATGAACTTGATCTTATTGCTTATTATGACCAGCTCAAACCTCGTGTGAACATGAAACGACTCGGACAACTCTTGACCGTTGTGACGGTCTTCATCTGCATATTGAATGAAAGCGCCGCCAACGATGGAATCTGCACAATCTCAGAAACGTGAGTTTGGTCTCAAGAGGTATAAACTATCCATTCCGCCCTCAAGCTGACAGAGCAGGATCGAAGTATAAAGCAGCTGTGGATGTTTCTTTAAAATCCATCAAACAAGGGGATTAAGTTACACATGAGTTGTACAAAAATTGTCTTTACAAGTACTTCCCATTAGGTTGCACAAAAATATGTGCTACACCTACACACACACACAAATACACACACACACACACACACACACACACAAATACACACACACACACACACACACGTAATCTATACACACTCATACATTGGGCTTATACATAATATTCGTTGTTGTTGATTTTTTACTCTACCATACACTTAAGAAGAGGAAATATCACCCGTCACGTTAACTGTTCTAAAGTCACAACGGAGACACCACTCTGATTCTGTGAAATGGAAGGGGTAATAGGAAAAAGTTGCTGAATTACAGTCAAAACAGATACTTCATCACAATTTAACGCAGCTTGATATTGATTCGGGTCACCTTTTAAACTGAAAGTTGGGAATCTGTTTCCGATTGTACTGCATTGTAAAAACATCAGAATCTTTGAAATCTTACGGTTTTCTGTTTTTGTCCTCTATTCACTTTCACTCTGTTGCCACATTATGCTATAGTTTGGATTCATATCATTCTACCATGTGAAATTCATTTCAACACTTTTTTGGGGGCAGAATGATTTCCTGTAAAGAATAAGTGGATATTCATGCTTTTCCTTGTTTGTCCTTTTTTCACTGATGTATTGAATAACTAAGTGATCGAGTGATAATTTTGTAATCTTCATTTCTGTCGAATGATAAATTCATTTATTATTGAACATAATTATTGTCTGTAAATAATGCAATTGTGAACATTAACCAAATCAGGTATAGGATATATTAACCCTACTCTACTCTTTATGAGATAGTTCATGTAAGGGCAACAAAGTCTTTGTTAATGATGTCTTATCACGGATTCACGAGTGGAATAGTTTTTCGTAAAATTTACTTTAAAGGGATACTTTAAAGGGATGGTGTAGTTTTGGTTGAGATGGGAATTCAGATTTTATCTTTTTACGAGATAATTAGAAACTCCGTATATGGAATATAAAAGGGCACACAATCAAAGAGGAATTCAAAGTTTATCAATATTGATGAAAATCGGTTCGGAAATTGCTGAGATATCCAGAAACAAAGAGATCCTAATAACAGTAGGGCCCACCATTTATTAGGACCACTTTTTTTTACTATGTTTTGGATATCTCAGTAATTTCAAAACCGATTTTTGTCAAATAAACTTTGAATTCCTCTTTAATAGATTGTATGCTCTTTTATATTTCATATAAGTGCCTTTTAATAACTTGTAAAAAAAAATAAAACCTGGCTCCCCATCTCAACCAAAACTATACCATCCCTGTATTAATCAGGGGAAGTTCTTTCATTAATTGGTACAGTCGTAATAGATAGTGTACATAAGACTAAGGGCATTCAGAGTAGAAGGACGCTGAACGAGCAAGGGGTTAAAACTTTCCTCGAACTTTCTATTTCTTTTTTTTTTAAGTTCATCTCGTTTGTGCGTCCATAGCTCTGTATTCACGACAATTATTAGCAGCTTGTCCTTCCTATTGAGGGCAATAAGATATAGGGAGCCTTAGATTTGCAGCGCGGACGTTTGAGACGACGCTTGAACGGACCCGTTCTCCTCTCTCCCTGCGTCGTGTTGATAAGTAGCTTTAGACTATAAAGCCGAAAAGGAACCTATAAAACATCAAATGGCTCCCCCATAGATCGGTGCTTAAAGTAGCTCTCTACGTTGTGGATTGAGCGGACGTAAAAATAACACACGAACGCGTAGTGAAAACTCAGACGACGCGAGCTATAAATAGATGGACTTTGATACGCGATTCTGCGCATGCTCAGAAGAGGTGGTTTTTTTTTTTCGTCCCCTCTGAACGTCCCCGTCGCAAAAATCTAAAGCTCCCTACTATCCTCTGAAATCACCACTGTGTGGTGCATCTGTGTCATGCCTTTGTTGAAAGTACTCTAGAGACATGAAATTGTCGAAACTTTCTCTTTGTGTTACAGGCAGGTTTTCTCCACCACCTACAGTCAGTCTTACACGAGAATCGTTGCCATCTACAGGAAATGCTTGTTTTGGAAGTGCATGAGGAAATACCGGTGATTATAATACATATCCAACGAGTGTTGCATATTATAATCATATACACACATTGACTTACCTCAGAAGCGAAACTTGTGAATTTTATAAGACTTTTTTTCTTTCTTTTTTAAGGTATTACATACGGCACTCACCTTGTCGACGTAGGCCCTGCACAAACAAAATGTGAAAGCAAATTATTCTGTCGAACTGCAACGAAATGTATGATCCCGCTCTATGCTCTTCTCAGAAGAGGTTAAAGGGTCTGTGCTATGAAATTTCAACCTATTGTAATCATCTAAGAGAAAGCTTAAATAGGTTCACTCAATCATTATTGTAATTTATTGTATTAGCTAATCTAAATATCTGTATGTTTCAAACCTCACGCCCCTGAAAAGCAAAAATAATCTTATGTTGACGGAAACGTGTGAAGGTAGGTGTGGTGTTGGTCTGTCGGTTATTGTTGAAATACGAATGGATAAAAACAAATTTCCTGCTGACTTTATTTTTTCTTACCATGCATTTACCTGCACATACACCAGCACATACAAGATGCATTCCTGCCCTTGGACATGTTGAAATTTGTACCGCTTTGAATCATATTTTCTTTTCCTTCTTTGATGGAAATAGATAAGTAATTGAATTGAATTGAATTGAATTGAATTGAAATTCATTTATTTTTTTCAGTATTGTAAGGTTTTGTTTGTTCTATGTCGATAAATCAATCCTTGAGTTACAAATGACTCTTGCCGGGAAAAATTGCATGTAATATTGATTATCATATAGGAATAGATCTGGAAAATAGGTGTATTTCTGAAGTCCACCCCTATGCATGAGAGATCATGATTACATATTAAAAATCCTACCATTTGTTTCCTGGAAATATTTTTCGTTAATTTGTTTGAAACCGTATTATGTCCCTATTGATGCATTACAGTTTTAGAGTAACAGCATCAGAGAAGTCGCTGTCGTTGATAATAGGGTTCTCTAAAATGTAATTTACGAAAAAACCTGCATCTGCCATTCCTCCGTGATACAAATCACTGAACCAGCATTTACTATGATAAAAATCGAAATACAAATAACCTGCAAAGGGTTTTAAAGCTCAATACTGTGCTGACTGAGGTATTAAATGTATTTCATTATAATTGCTATTACTATTATTATTATTATTAGTAGTAGTAGTAGTAGTAGTAGTATCATATTTTGCAATTATACGCTTGTAGTTTATGCTATCTCTCTAAAAAAAAATCGAGTGAAAATATTCACTCTTAAAAGAGTGAATACAAAAAAGAGTGAATTTAGAGTGAAATTGGAGTGAATTTCGAGTGAAAATGTTCATTTGCACTCGTTTTGGAGTGATCTCAGGGATCACTCCAAAATCTTCGAGTGATCCCTGAGGTCACTCCAAAATGAGTGAAAATGAAAATTTTCACTCGAAATTCACTCCAATTTCACTCTAAATTCACTCTTTTTTGTATTCACTCTTTTATGAGTGAATATTTTCACTCGATTTTTTTTTAGAGAGTAGGTTAATTGTGTCTTTGCCGAATAATATATATATATATATATATTTATATATATATATATATATATATATATATATATATATATATTTATTGTAAAAACACTGTAGAAGTACATTTGTGAGGACCCTGTAGACAAGGAACAGAATGTCCATGATTGTTCTAATATGGCTGGTATATCTTAACATTCCGGATAAAGGCCAAATTTCAAAAATAGTCTTATTCCTCATCCCAGCTATCACAAATTTTGAAACTCTGTCCTCAGTATAACTAATTTATAGTTGTTCAAATGTAAAAATCTGAAAATCATCGGGAGGTCTCCTTTAACGTGGTTAAAGGGGATTTCCAGAATTTATGATTGCAATTGAAAGTTAGTCTGAAAAGAAGGCGTGAATTTGTCCTTGAAAAACATTGACAAAAAACGATCAAAACCGGATAAAATTTTTAAGAGTTACGACATTTTCAAGTTTCGCTAATTGTTTAGGAAGCGAACTGTCAATATGAGTAATTTGCAATTAATGAGGTGATGATATCATCCCCTAACACTTGTCATATAGTTTGTGCATAACACTTTGGCATTTCTAGTTTTTCATTCAAGCGCAGTAAGATTGCTCCCTTCTGAAATTCTGATAATTCTAAGAAATCATGATTCTGAAGTTATTCAACCAGAAATAACGCCATGTTTTACAGAAACAATGAGTCTTTGACATTTTATGTACACGGTCATTGGAAAATTGTAGGTGCGGACACCATCACCTAAATCATTAATTGTATATTCAAATCCACTATTCGAGAATTGTTCTACAGATTTGCGAAGCTTCACAATTTCATAATTTTCCAAGTTTTTATCCGATTTTGTTAAGATTTTTACTGTTTTACTCTAAAATTTTACTTTCTCCTGTGAGAATAACTTATAGCTGTACCGGAATTCCTCTTTAAGACATGCTTCGACACTCAAGAGAGATCAAAATATATCAGCGGCTAATGGGAACACACTGCTATAGACACTGTATAGCTAGACCAATCTCAGAATAACTGTATGTATTACGCGTTGTGCGTACAGTATAGAGATAAACTCATTTGAATGGCTGTAATACAGTTTTTGTTTCATGTGCCCGTTACTACCATGCCAAACGGGTTTTGGAGCGTCGTCATATAGCGATATTATCTCTGGGATGAAAACTGAAAAAAAAGATCACGCACTATAGAGGAAAAAAAATCGTAGGCTCTACTGAAAAGGCAATAGAAAACTTAACAAAGATCACGCACTTTAGAGAAAAGACTCGTACTAAAAACAACAATACAAAGTGGCCTCGAGATTCTCTTTTCTTTTGTTTTTAATAATAGATGACCAAACAGTATGAGAATAGTCAATTGTGAAATTGAAACTTCGATATCATATCATTCATATTTCTAAACAGCATTCACTTGGAACCACTCCAAGACGTCACGCTACTTTCGCGAAAAGGTAAAACATTTCGTTTTGGATCTTTTGTTTTTTAAACTCTAGAGGTAGTATAGGCTGTCATCGGGTTTTTTTTTCCAGCTTTACTCACTTGTTTAAAGATAATTGGTCACAAATAGAACATACGCATTAATTGCAACAGCGGTATGTTAATTTTCTTTTTTTAATTTATCTTTTAATCCATGACGCCCAGAGCTGTCAGCACCCGAAAATTCAAATGGTGTCATTTTTTGGCGTCTTGTAGTATGGAATTTTGTGGTTTCATCGGCTCACCGACATGGCACTTTATTGTGTTCTCCTGTATTGTATGGTATCATTCTAGTGCCAACAACATTTGACAACATAATACCGGTATACAAAACGACGGTTTTGATGCCTGGTTGACTTTGCTTTTTTGTTAAACTTCAGGAGGGAACTCCCATAACATAAACAAATGAAAATTATGATATACCATTAACAATTCAGTGTTGCTGATCGCAGATTAAAGAATGATTGTGGACATGAACGAATTATAATAACAATTGACAACTAGATGTAAAGCATAATGAGTCTTTCGGCCCTGGTCATATTGCCTTGACAAAGAAACAGTCAGCTACCAGTTTGAGCCCTATAGCAATAACAATTTCCTATATTGTCATTCGCCATTTTGCCAGCAAAGCGCATCCAGCACTTCAGGCCCTCCTTCGCCCCGGATGACGAATATGCTATTGTTGACAAGGGTGCAGCCGAGCCGCAAGTTGTTGTCCAAGAGAGTTCGTTGATCTATGAAAATGCTGACGTCGGCCCCTTTATTGTCAAAGGCGGTCTTTCGGAGTGTCCCAAGCAAGCATCTCCTGAGAAATCATATCCAGCAAACGGCAAAGATGAAGATGGCTGCATGGAATCTAATCTCGAAGGCTTCTACACGGAGGTTAATGACAGCTGCCTCGTTGGAGGAGCCGGTTGCTACGCAGAGGTTGATGACAGCTGCCTCGTTGGAGGAGCCGGTTGCTACGCAGAGGTTGATGACAGCTGCCTCGTTGGGGGTGCCGGTCCTGCGAATGATCAGAACAGAGATCAGACGGAAGGGAAGAGATAATCGCTCATGAGAAACCCTGATAGCAGAGAATGGTAAAAATCAAGTAAAATTTAGGTCTTTTTTTGGTCACGACACACGTCATATAATTCACGTCATATATTTACGTCTTATAGTCGACAGTTTGCACCAGCACAAGACGTAGAATAAGACGTCATATTCTGACGTCTTATTTACGTCATAATTATATTTACGTCTTATAGTCGACAGTTTGCACCAGCACAAGACGTAAAATAAGACGTCATATTCTGACGTCTTATTCACGTCATATATTTACGTCTTATAGTCGAGAGTGTGCACAGCACAAGACGTAAAATAAAACGTCATATTCTGACGTCTTTATGACGTCTTATTTGTTTAAAAATGACGTAATTATGACGTCTTTACGACTAGAATTTTGCGTTCACAACCAGAAATTTGCGTTCACGTCATATTCACGTCTTGTTTTCGCCGTGTTGCCGTCATATTCACGTTTTGTTTTCGTCGTGTTGCCGTCATATTCACGTGATATACCGACTTTTTTACGACAGTTTGCACCAGCGCAAGACGTAAAAAATAAGCCATCTTATTTTGACGTCTTTTGTCACATGCCTATGAACAATAAAACCCCGACTGATAAAGTGTCACACGTCATATTTACCACTACTTTCATATCGTACTCTTTAGCTAGATGTAGTGCACAACTACAATGATGATGTATTGTAATAGCCTATTGAATATACAAATAATCCATCATACACACCCTTGTACTGTAGATTCTGTCTATGTCCTATTTCTAACTACAATCACAAAGCAACACACGGTTTATATATCCACGAAAAATTGTAAAGCTTGAAGGCATGGTTACTGAACTAGATTCCATTGTTATCAGGCCAGCTGAAATATGAAAATATTTCCCGAAACACAAGTTGAAGTTTGAAACAATGAATATCACAATAAAGTATACAAGTTTTTAAACATTTTAAGTTTGAAGTCAATATGAATACCTTATAGGTTAATGTATTTACTTATTGAAACTAGCTATTGGATATTAGATCATCTCTCATGAATATTCATGATCGATATAGAAGTAAAACGCATATCGACTTTTGACGACTTTATGACGTCAATATGACCAAAACACACGCATTTAGACAGGTAGAACTCGTGTCATATGGAAACAGGAAAGTTGAAAAAATATAGGCTTGGATATTCGATTTTTGACATGTTTTGTACTTATACTCTCTTAATGAAAATTCATGATCGATTGACATAAAAAAACAACAATCAAGCTCCAACTGGAATCACTATTTTGTTAATTGTACATGGTCTCTTAATGAAGATGCATGATCGATAAAAGAACCAACAGAAATTACGCTCAAACTGAAAAACCCGCCCTGTACCCGCGCACACAAGTGCGCTCGCCCCCCCCCCCACACACACACCAATACAAAATCATTTCATTTCATTTATTTTATTTTATAATCCATAAAATGGAAAGTCTTTATAATTCAAGCGGCATACATAAATACAAATACGTAAAGCACACATTTCAAAATAAACACAGAACATAACAACATACATGTCATTAATTCAAATATATATAACACATGATAAAAACTTAACAGTCAGAAACAAAAAAAAAATACATCCACGACATCAAATATTGCACCTGTTACTTCTATCCATAATCTAAATAACTTTTTAAACCCAAGTGTTATAATATAACAAGATTAACAACAGTTGCAAAGTATAATGAAATGAAAAAAAAAATAAGGCTGATAAAGCACATACTGTACATGGATCTCCATAACAAATTTGAATAAAATCCGACAGGGAAAGTGGCTGATAAAGCACACACACATATGTGGCAGATACAGCACACAAGAATTAAAAATCATTTTGTATGTATGAGCCTATTGGTTTTTCTTAGTAGGTTTCCTAGCCAAAATTATTCCAGTTGTTTAACCTCAAATGACCTGACATATTTTAGTATTCCAGTTCATTTAATAATCTTCCGATTTATAAACTGGTAAATCTGCCAATTTCACCAGTACCGTGCTTAGAGTCCATCTGGTGTGAATTTGCCCAGTTTGGTCTGCTTAATTGCTCCAAGGAGTCACCTGGTATGCTATTTGGTGTGCCAGTCCGTTACCTTGTTTTAGAAATCGAATCAAATTCAATATGTCATTTCTGTCCAGCCGATTCCAGTTAATATCAAATACTATTTCTATACAGAAATGACGTGAAAACATGCCATAAATAGTGACGTTGTTCAAAAAGTTAAAAAAAAGAAAACACATATAACTTTTGACTTAATTAGCGGTAAATAATTGGTTGAAAATATTGACGTAAAAATTCCGTCATATTATGATCATGAATGTAACGAGATAAAAATGGTTGCACAAAGAAGTCATATTGACGTCTTTAAGACGTCATCAGCCTGCTATCTGGGAAGTCACTAATATACGTCGCAAAAACTGACGCAAATATTACGCCATTGATCATAGATACGTCGCTTATATGATGTGCTAAATTCATTACAAAACTGGCGTGAATTTTAGGTCATAAATACGTCGCTAATATGACGTGATGAACACGTTACAAAACTGACGTGAATCATACGTCATAAATACGTTACTAATATGACGTGATCCTAAATAGTCATTAAAGTAAAGTGAAATTTTGGTCATAAATATGTCGCTAACATGACGTGATAAATACGTCGCAATACTGACGTGAAATTGTCGTCATAAATACATCGCCAATATGACGTGATGAACACGTAACAAAACTGACGGGAAATTTACGTCATAAATACGTCACTAACATGACGTGATGAACACGTCACAAAACTGACGTGAAATTCACGTCATAAATACATCGCTAATATGACGTGATGAACACGTAAAAAACTGACGTGAAATTTACGTGATAAATACGTCGCAAAACTGACGTGACATTTACGTCATAAGTACATTGCTAATATGACGTAATAAACACGTAACAAAACTCACGTGAATTATACGTCATAAATACGTCAATGATATGACGTGATGAACACGTTACAAAACTGACGTGAATTGTATTCGTCATAAATACGTCGCTAATATGACGTGATAAATATTAGTCCTAAGACTGACGTGAAATTTACGTCATAAATACGTCGCTAAAAAGACGTGATAAATACGTCACAAAACTGATGTGAATTTAACGTCATTTAATGGTCTCAATATGACGTGCGACCAGTTTTACCAGTTGCGACCAAGTTAAGACGTCTTATTGACGTCATTCTGCTATCAGGAAACCTCATGAACAAACTAAGGCCGAAAAGACTTAATAGCCTCAGGTACACCGACATGGAAGGTCCCTGTCCTCAGCAGTTCTGTGACAGTCAGCAGGCTGGAAAGGCCGCTGAAATAGACGATTGCTACACGGAGGTCGAAGAAGTTACCAATGGGCAGACCGGCAACCAAGACGAGTACGCGGTCGTTGACGATACGCTACCTGACATGACATACGACTACATCCATCGCGAAGCACACACAGACAAGAGTAACCAAATGGGCACTGTAGATGCCGTTTAAAGTGTCGTTGGGAGATATGGTGTGCTCGTTCAATCGAGCTCGGTCGAGACACCAGAGGAGTACGACACCTTGCAGCGAAGCCTGTCACAAGATGGCAAGGCATCCAGTGGATATGGTTCACTCTTTAGCACAATCTTCGCAGGGCGAGACTGAGGGGTCTACTAAGGAACTGACCCAATCAGGACACTGCGATGCCTAGGATACTGTCAATAGATGTCCAGCGAATACTGGCGAACCCAAATCAAAAGGTCAACGACTTAAGCTTGTCCATACGAAAGGTAGTGCCACCTACAACCGTATCGAGTCAAGCGAGGAGAGTGAGAACGCTGACAACGAAACCTCCAAAGGTTTCGGCGATGGATACAGGGAACCACTGTATACAAACCAAGACGTTCTCATCAACAACGGCGCCAACGGTGATAGTGCATGCTCAACCTACACAGATATGAGTGGCAGCTTAGGATGTAACGCTGTTGATTTTAGTGAGAGACAAGACAATGCTAACGACAACTCATGTTACACAGAAATGGCTCCGCAGCCCAGAGACCATGCACCTGATGACGCGTTAATGGCCGGCCATATCACTTACGAATGTCCCGTTGATTACGCTTCTAGTCCTGAGAACCGCAGTAAAGACTCGGCTGATGAAACGGAATGGTACATCAACGCTGTACGTGGAGTCGATGGGGGAACGCCGAGTAATACGACCGAAGGGAACAATGAGGCCCAGTCGGACAAAAACCTAAGAAATAATTCTGACCAGGTCTATGAAAACGTGTAAATGTCTACATTGTCAGGATAAACACTTTCAAGGCATTCCTTCAGAAGTCGGAATGCTGGGCAGCAATGGCAACGTCTTTGCGTAATTCATTGTTTTAACGCTTTCTCCTTCCAAGCAAAGGATAATCACATAGTGAAAAAAGTGGGCCTGAGTGTTGCTTTACGAGCGTTACACATATTGATACGGGTTATCTACATACTTATAATTTTAAGAGCAACAGGGCGGAAAAGTGAGTTAAAGGTATCATATTTTCGAGTTGTTTTGTCAGTTCCTACTTAACTCCCCTGCGTCCTAACCATATCGGTAACATCATGGAAGGAAATCAGTTCGATGGATTTCCAACAAAACTGTGCGACAGGAGGTGCAGATTTCGGGCCAAGCCCCTCGAGGCCAGAACTGAAAATGTTCAGTTGTAATGTATAATTTGACGGAGAGTGTAAAATTAAAAAGCGAAAATTTTCAATCAACTAAAGATCACTAAACTTTGGTCATCTTTCTAGTCAATCAGCCAGATATGTCCACCAGTATAGTACTGTATTGTAAGTGCATAGCTATTTATCTACATGAATGTGACAATGGTATCTTAATTATCAAACGACAGTGTCAAGGGTCCCTGTGCTTTGGCTAGAAACATCACATTCCAATTAAATCGTTAATATTTTCAGTTGTCCATTTGTTATATATTCAGTCCAATTACATTTCATAATAGGTTTCAAAGAATGATGGAATAAGTACGCAATTAGTGGTGAAATATCATCTGATCACAAAGAAAATAAATGAAATGCCACTCTCCAATCGCAATGATATCAATGATAATGATGATGGTCTTCTTTATCCAGGGTAGCCTATTCAGTATTGACACTGCTTTACAAGAGGGCCCTTCCATTATTATACATTACTTAAAGGGGAAATCCAGTCCAAATATCGTCGGCGTTTTCACGAACCGACGCTATTTCGTTTTTGAGCGAAAATGCAATTCTGAGAAAATCGCGTTTAAAGATCTTACAAGTTTTAGACAACGTTTTCAATGACTTTTCCTGTCTTGTGTGTGAAAATTTTGACAGGGTGATGAGAGTGGAAGTTGTTCTTTCTATCCATAGTGTAATTTTAGTGTGAATTCAAAAAAATTACGATATTTCTGTCTTCAAACTCACTGCGTCGGTTCGTAAATCCATCGTTTCTTGCGCGCACCATAGGTTATGTACTTAAGCGCGGGTCTCACGAACCGACGTAAGTTGTATTACGCCGGTTCGTGAGACCCGCGCTGTACCAAGGGCCTGTACAATAGGTAACGTGCAATACGCGTGTATTTACGAACCGTCGCTATTTCATTTTCGTATGTGTTTACATACAAATACTATTAGGGCTATACCTGCTTATCAACAATAACCTTATTAATTGAAATTAATTGTCATGTAATGATTGTTGTGATGATTACAATACATTTAGTGATAATTAAGATGATAATACAAGCCAGTTTCTCTTAATTGTTCTAAAAAGAGTGTTGTCATTGTTTTCATCTTCACTTAGTACACGCATGTATTGTTATTATACCTGTGGTTGATCGTTCCAAAGATTTCTTTGCCCCCCCCCCCCTTTTTTTGTGGATATTATTTAACACTTTTGCATTTGGACATCTATCATTTGGTAATACATGTACTCGGTATACTGTGTTTCATATTTTTTACTTTTTACTGTTTTTTTTTACTTAATTAACTTACTTTTTCATTTTTTCACATCATTTTTAATTCAAATTCAGTTCACTTCTTTCATAATAATTATGAATGTTTGTTCTAAGATGAAGGATACCGCTAAATCTTGGGAAAAAGACGTGCCAGTCAGTAATAATTACTTGTATTTACTCATCTTTCATACTCATGCATGCACTCTGTTATTTCTTTCTCTGAAATAATATATTAATTTCTTTATTTCTTATTATTCCACATATTTGTGACATTTACTTTGTCACAATTTTTATCAGTGTCATTATCGTCATTTGGCTCGCATGCGAATTCACTCATAATTCCTCATTTTCCATCTTTCTCTTTCCTGCTCAACAGATTCTATGATAGCTGCACCTGATCATATAAAAACATAAAACTCATCCTGCATGCACTCTTCGAAACTGATAAACTCCTAAAAATACATAAATATCAACACTATCAGAATTTCAAGCTTCATTTTAAATATATAATAATGGTCATGTTTTATTATGCCTTTTGCAGCAACATATTGAAGAGGTACATTATGTAATCGAAGAAACATAGGTCCTCAATAAAATATCAAATTTGAATTATTCAGAGATGAGTAATGACAATGGGAAGGATAACAATTGTGGAAGAGCTCCATAAATCAATACATATCTAATGGCAAATGGAGATGGAATCAAGATTCAAGAATATGTGTAATTCAAGTTCATTATTATATCAGTTCTTGTGTGTTCACAAAAAGAGGAACACAGTTCGAACATGCACACCAAATCTTACATCGTACATTTACATCTATAGAGTGCGGACGGAACATATACAAGAGAAAGAATAACATTCTCAAATTAATATATCAAGCATAACTATGTATATGACCACACAAAGATGTTGCTGCATTATATGCATGAAGCTTGAGAGTGCTGCAACACCCATATGCTCAGATAAAAACTTGATGTATATCATACAAAAGAGAAGAGGTACTGCATGTACAGTCATGTAGCTACACTATTCACAGGACAGTAGAGAAAAAGCACGAGAGAGAGAGGGAAATGGGTGTCTAAAATAGGTCGATGTAAGGAGTGCCAAGCCAATTAAGTCTCTAATAGAAGTCATACATATATAAGGAAACAAATTAATCACAACATAAATGATCATGCTCATGTTAACCAATAATTAGCATCTAAAAATGTGTGTAGAAAGCCCATAATATCAGCCTTTCGCCCCGAAGGCTTGTTACATATGAGAAAAGAGAAATTTTGGCCGACCCCCCCCCCTCCCTGTGAATCCTTAATCCACCAGTACTATAAACACATTCTGAGAATGTGTTTTAGTACATGTACTAGCAAATTCACAAGAGGGGTGGGGAAATTCAGCCAAAATTGTGTGTGGCTAAAATAATTAAAAAGAAAGGTCATCAGCAAAACTACGGGGTGGATGCAGACGAATTTTCATGTGATGACTAAAAAAAATGCAGCTAAAGGAAAAAAAAAAGACGGCGGAGAGGGGCCAAGGCTAATTTGACTCCACTCCCCTCCCCCCCCCCCCCCACCAAAAAACAAACAAACACCACTGTTTTACAGCACCTTTAAAGGACTCTTAATTTTTTGTTTGTTAAAAACAAACGTCTCGAAGTAAAGAATTCCATATTGTACGCGAAATGTAGACCGATACAGTGTATAAAGTGTACATCCCAAGCTATTAAAGAAAAAAAAAAACAGATTATGAATATCATTTAAAGTAAGAATTTCAGTGTGTTTAATCATCTTTAGTTGAGTTGCAAATGACATGTACATATTTAATAAGAGCAGTAAACTTCGAAGCGCCCCCAAGCCCTTCTATACTTAATTATTCATGTGTAAAGGTAGCGCCAGGGCACTCCGGTGGTCTAGTGGTTATGACGCTGGTCTAGTAATGCAGAGGTCGTGGGTTCGAATCCTGCTTGGGCTGCCTGTGATTTGTTTTTTTTTTTTTTATTCACAGCAGCCTGCAAACTGCACACTGCAGTTGCGTGCGTTACTACGGATGGAGACAAATGAATAATCTATTATATTAATATACAATGTTTCACATCCTTATTGCAATCACTTTCTTTAATTGTAAATTTAGAGACATAATGAATTATTATTAAAAGAAATCAAATTTCTGTATTTTGTTGTGAGTTTGCATGGGAACATACACGTATCATAATTTACAATTTTAGTTAGATAAAGAACATCTTATAACAGAACTGTCTAGTGATGGTTGAATAATTATGTCAATTTGTTATAAGTCCTATCAGTTACATGGAGTGCATGTTCCCATGTTTATAAGAATCATACGTGACACATTCAAAGTGGGTTGAAGACAACAAAATAATAAATAAAAGAACAAAGGAGAATAGAACTTAATCTGATTAGAGCATCATCTAAATATTGCCAACGTGCACTTAGAAATCTATCAAGATTTACCACAAGGTTATGATTACCACACAAAACCTTCAAGATTTATTATCATGAAATACATACCAATGAACACTTAAAAAAATCTAACATTCCATATCCACATGAAGCTTTCCTTGATATAAATGTCTCTCTGTAGTGTTGTTAAAGTGTAGCAAAATTGTAATTACGACATCACAGAATGGAATGCATTGTTTTCACCTTCAATCTTAGGATCTCCTTTCATGTTTCCACTTTACAATCACATTTCACTGTAGATATACCGTCCTTATGTTGTCGCCCTTCATCCCAATTTCTCCCTTCCATCCTATCTGTAGATTGTCTTCTTTCCTAAGCCATTGTATTCACATTCCTTGATGATCAGCACGATGCTGTACTTTTTTCTTCTTCTCTGAAACAATCCAGCTCTTCGCTACTGCATGGCATCAGTCATCTGAAAGAAAAGACAGAAATGAAGAACTTTCGATTAAAATCAAACATCATGATACAAGATACAACTTTCATTTTGAGAAAAAGAAATCAGCCAACTAAACTGTAGTTGAAATTATTTTGCTCTATTCATATTAAACATAAAACAAAACGGTATACAGGATCAAAGAATGTCAAAAAAAATACTGCTGTTTTTGATGCATATTCAAATTGTCTCGCCTTTTACATATTTTAGTGATGCAAGATCTTATGTCTTGCACTTAGTAAGTCTCATGTAGAATTTAAATTATTATTCACATGCATAAATCTGCATGTCCTTGTAAACAAGGCATTGCTTTGAAAAAGCTGAATATTACTAATTGCATTTGGGAAAGAGTCTACGACAATCAAACTTGTTTATTATCAGAGACTTTAACATCTTAATTAGACCTAGACTCTACATTACCATTGTATTCACATCCGTTGGTGATGTACACGACCCTGTACTTTTCCTTTTCTTTTCTGAGACAGTCCAGTTCTTCGCTACTACATGGCACCAGTCATCTGAAAGAAAAGAAAGAAATTAAGAACTTTTGATTAAAATCAAACATCATGGCACAAGATACAACTTTAATTTTGAGAAGAAAAAAAAAATCAGCCAACAAAACTGAAGTTGAAATTATTTTGCTCTATTTATATTAAACATAAAACAAGATGGTAGGCCTATGCAGGATCAAAGAATGTCCAAAAATGCTGCTGTTCGTATTTGATGCATATTCAAATTGTCTCTTCATTTACACATTTTACTGATGCAAGATATTATGTTTAGCACTTAGTATGTCTCATGTAGAAATTGAATTATCATTCACATGAATATAAATCTACATGTATTTGTAAACAAGGCATTGCATTGAAATACCTGAATATTACTACATGTACCTGCATTTGGGAAACAGTCTATGACAATCAAACCTGTTTCTTATCAGAGACTGTAACATCTTAATTAGACCTAGACTCTACATTATCATTCAGCTTTTAAAGGTATTAACCATTCACCTATAAAACACTGGCATTGTCATGTGCATCATATTTCTTTGATACTGCACATATTTTCATGAAGTCTGCACAAGAATGCAAATGAAACACGTCTGCTGTTTGGTATTTATGAAAAAAAAATCACTAACCCGGAAGTCCTTGGCCTTAGGAAAAACACGTGGCGAGTTAGTAGGAATTGACGTTAAAATAGAATAAGAATAGATCTACTAAATAGGCCTTTGCCTCATGAATGTCTGGTCTAATTATAGACTAAGTGAAGTCTAGACCTTTCACTTTTAAGTTACCAGTGGTTCACAAAATTTATATTATAGATCTAGACATCTAATACTATTAGATCTTGGCAACTTTTGTCTTTGTGACACGAAATTAACACGTCACGGATGATATTGCGGCGATATCCAACAGGATGACAGTACCACTATTACTGAATCAGTAAGTTGACATAGATAACTAACATCAACTTGTTAACGTACGTTAGAGATGGCACCATATACAATAACCGGTGACACTGACACTGACAGATCTAACGACTACGTTTAGACTATTAACACGTTAAAGAGTTAGACTCGCCATCTCAGTAAGTCGGCCAAAGACAAAGTCAATACAGGGCTAAGTCAGTGTTAATGTTACGTTAGGCCTAACAAATGTTAACGGTTACTCGGTTAGGTTAGGTTTACCAGGACTCAAGAGTCCTGGTTAAATCAGTCGAGGGACATTTCTTAGAAGTCCTTCGATTCCAAGAATAAAAAGGGTGAAAGAACAAAGGGAAAAAAGGAAAGAAGAAAGGACAAAAGATTATGTATGGCTGCTGTGGAAATCGACAGCGCTACTGTATCACTATCAATCACGCGTGAATATGTAAACGCCATTTGGTTGGGCCGCATTCACAAGTTTTAGGGAAAAAAAGCCCCACCGCTGTGCTTCAAAGGTACTCCACTCGAACTAACGTTAGACATAATGTCACATATCTACACACAGTACGGTACTAGGGCTGAATTCACAAGTATACTATAACACTGCACTGTACAGGAAAGCCACCTAAGCTGTAGAGTACTACTCGTAGTGTTTAGGTAGTATCACTAGACCACATACTGTCATAGATGACATCTACACCAACGCTGCACACTGGCACTGGTCCGACGGTCCCTGACCAGGAAAAATCACTGTTGGACACTGACCAGTAACTTTTTCAGGAATGGACCAGTAAAAATTGGGGGGAAAATGGGTGGACTCTACCTACTATTACCACTAGTCTAGATGTAGATCTAGAGCTAGACTAGCTCTATAGACTCTGTGTTAATTTGACTTGGTCTTAGACTTCAGCTGATCTTAGTTTTAGTAACTGGCATTACAAGTAAAGTCTTAACTTAGACTTAATAGTTAAACTTGAAAGTTAAAGTCTAACATGTCTAACTTTATTCTTTACTCTTCCTTTGAGTTTTACTTTTAGATTTTTTACTTTTTTTTAGTTTATGTTTTGTCTAGGCCTACTTTGTCAATCTCATGATTTCATTTTCAACTCAAGTCAAGGCATATCCATGAGTGTCTTCGAGACTTTGACATCTTGCATGTCTTGCACACAGACGTTACGACTACAGTACTCAGTAGTCTCAGAAGTAACGACATAAGTTGAAAAGAAACTATAAATAATATGATTTGGGATCTAATTTGAAATTGGATGGCGTTTACAGACCAGGCTTCATAAGCATCACGCGATTGAATACATGGGACTACACTCTACCGCAATTAATGGTTATGGTAGTCCAACTGAAACTGTTATTTTGAGCATGATTTTAATAGGATTATAGCTTACCATTCACTTCACTCGTGGACAGTGGGCTGGCTTAGGTCGTCATTCATCTTTCAGATGGTTTGGTTCTCACTCTGAGATCTGGATTAGGGCCAAAACCTAATTCTAGGCCAGTAAGTTGAACAAAGCTCAAAATAATGCAACTGCGACGGTTCGTAAACCCGCATTGCTCTTCACCCTAGCAATTCGGGTTTCACGAACCGGCGTATCTTTACTGCGTCGGTTCGTGAAACCCCTTTTTCTCAATTTCTCGATATTTCGAGTACCGTCGTTTTTTTCTTTCTTTGATAAAATTAAGAATAATTAATTTTGTGATCTAAAATTTTGGGATTTGGTAGAGTTTTGAAAGCACTTTCATTTGGTACCAATATCTCGATTTTGAAAATTTTGACCAAAATCGAAATAGCGTTGGTTCGTGAAAACACCGACGATATAAGTTAGTCTGATAAAAAAAAAGTTAAATCTTACGAGTTTAATGGTAAAAATTTGACTGAAATCGGATAAAAAATAATGAAGTTGTGACATTTTGAAGTTTTGCTAATTTCTGCAAAACAGTTCTTGTAGCGTGGATATGAATATGCAAATAATTGACCTAACCATGTCATAACCTCACAATTTTCCACTGATAATGTATCCCCCCCCCCCAAAAAAAAAAAGACAAACATTTAGTGTTTTTGCCATTGAAGTCTGAAACATGAAGGATTTATACGCCGCGGGCATAACTGCATTTGAATGAAAATCTTGAAATGTCAAAATTTTGTGGAGAAACTATACTGCAGGTTGTGAGGGTATGGCATGCTTACTTTTCCATTTGCATATTCATAATCATTTACCACTCAAGGACTGTTTCGTGAGAAATTAGCGAAACTTCAAAATGTAATAACTTCCTTATTTTTCACCCGATTTTGATCAAAATCTTACCATTATTACCATAAACATTTTACTCTTTCTTATCAGACTAACTTATGTTTAGACTGGATTTCCCCTTTAAGCGTTGTCAAGTGCCCATGTAAGCACTTGGGTCGAGATGGATACGGTGGGTAAAAAAAAAAAACATCTTGTCAAAGGACGTGTGCACTGCACTGCACTGGATTCAAACTCCGGTCCTTGAAATCACGAGTCTTGTCTACTGTAATATGGTTGCACTGTGGCATATATTATATGCCACAGTGCCCCATAAAATCTGCTTGGGTGTAGGCCAACACATGCAATATATATACATAACTTGGGAAATCTGTTGGGAAAATATAGCCAATATACACATACACATGCATGTATGTATGTATTTATGATTATTTATGTATATTTACATTCCCTTTATGGCTGATGTAACACTGTGTATAAATATATTTTCTAGTACGGACTAATATAATAAATGAGCAGAGCAGTAAGTTCGCGAATCATCGAAATAGTTCGTAAAATAATTCCCAGAAAAATACCCAGCATTTTAAAGAAATATATTAGGTGTAGAAGGTTTTTGTGAGTGTATGTGACCCTGCATCACAAAACCAACAAAAAGTCGCCAGACATGGATTGTCAGTTAAGGGCAGATTCTTAAAGAGTAGACTCTAAGCTTTAAGATGATGTATAACTCAATTCAAATGGACTCCCCTAACCTATCTAAATACTGGAAAGAAAGCACACACTCTGGAAAAGTGTGAAAGGAGAAAAGATGCTCTGAAGTACAGGGTTTATTCAAGCGCGTAATCTTTACCAAGCCGTGCTAGCTGTGCCATGAAAGGGACAAAACACAGGATGTAAACCCCCGAAGCAACAACAATGAAGCGATCATCAAATTAAGCTGAAATTGAGCATGTTCTATCAACACATTCTGTCTATAATCAATGCCAACTTTCAGAGCAGTAGAGTTATCCTTTCAAAAGATATTAGACTTGAAAGTGAAGAGTGTGTAAAAGATTTCAAGTAATAAAAAGGGTACGCTGAGACATACCTTATAATTCTATTCTCCCTCAAAGAAGGGTTTTAGAAAAACTGCTGAAAACACACTTTCCCACTCATTTTATGATCCTAAACTAGAGAATAATGTAGAAGAAGGATAGCTCTTTCAGAAAATCAGAATTGACTCGGTTGACCCATTCCACCTTTTTTAAGTCCTCATGTAAAATCAAGGGGTGCGACCTTTTTGTTCGTTTTGTGATGCACGGTCACGTATGATGATGTCGATGTGTTTGTGTGTGTGTGTGTGTGTGTGTGTGTGTGTGCTATATCAATGGTATGTGATGATAGCAGTGACAAAAAAGGCTGAGCAGGTCTAAAAATTAGCGTTGAAAGGAAAAACACATGATTAAACACAAACACACACACACACATTGCACTTGCATACACACACGAGCCTTGGGAATTATTGTTTTGATACTGCAGTAACAAGAAGGGCGCTCCAACGACGGATTCTAGTGAGACTCGTATAGGGCTCACACCTGTAAATAAAATGGACTGTCCGAGACCCCTTCACAAATTCGTACCAAAGATACCAAAATAAATGAAGAAAAAATTAATTAAAAATCAATGATGGAGTTTGGCAATAAAAAAACTGAATAGCTGTAGATATTGAGTATGAATTCCTCTACAAACTGCATTTTGGTTGGAAAGTGAAAGCTTTACTGACGGAATTTCAGGGGACTATATTTCATTGGGTACGTGTACGGAAAATAGGTGATTTTTTGAGTGACAAGAACACGTAGTCTGGCTTTGCGGACCCTTGGAGAGAATTTGAGCAGAAGAACCTACCCCGGAAATTTGATGGATGAAAGGGTATATCTCTGTTATCCAGGTAAGTGAAGCTGAAATACCTCATTTCTCCCAGCTTATATTTAACAGAATTTTTTGAAATTTGAATTTTAACACACGTCTCTATGGGGAATTATTTACCCGTGTGAGCCCTATAGAGAATGCACGCAATGCACACAAGTCTATGGGAAGTATTCATCCCATACAAGCTCTGCTGGCTTATGTTGATCTATTGTGTCAGATCTCTTCCTCCCTCCCACTTCTCCTTCCTACCCCCTACCCCTCTCCTGTATACCCCCCCCCCCCCCAACTCTGCTTAGCTACAATTTGTTTTCTTATGTTGTTGTGGTACTAGATCTTTGTACATAGCCGGCAGTCATCAGTATCACACAACATTTCTTTGTTTTGGCTACCACTGAAACAGCTCAAAATACATAAAGTTAGTCTGTTTGACAAAACAAAGTCTTTTAATGTACTTTATAGGCAATAAGGTGATGATGACACCCCCATAATCAAGGATAACTGCCTGCATCTATATATTCATCTTTAATGAAGAACTGATCAACACTGCAAGATTTATTTTTGAAAAAAAAAACCCCAAAGGGCATGATTTTCAAAAGTGTCCCTTTGAGAAGCTTTATAACCCTAGAATGTGTAATTTCTCATATGATGTAGGGGCAAATATCATCAAAAACACATTTATGATGTTAAAAAGTCAAATAATAAATATGACCTCCGCTGTAGAGAATGCACGCAATGCACACAAGTCTATGGGAAGTATTCATCCATACAAGCTCTGCTGGTTTATGTTCATCTATTGTGTCAGATCTCTTCCTCCCTCCCCCTTTTCCTTCCTACCCCCCCCCCCCCACCCCTCTCCTCTATCCCCCCCCCCCCCACTCTGCTTGGCTACAATTTGTTTTCTTATTATGTTGTTGTGGTACTAGATCTTTGTACATAGCAGTCATAAGTATCACACAACTTTGAATGGCTGTGATATTTTAATGTAGGCCTATTTCTGTGTTTTGGCTACCACTGAAACAGCTCAAAATACATAAAGTTAGTCTGTTTGACAAAACAAAGTCTTATAAAGTACTTTGTAGGCAATAAGGTGATGATGACACCCCCGTAATCAAGGATAACTGCCTGCATCTATGTATTCATCTTATGAAGAACTGATCAACACTGCAAGACTTATTTTTCAAAAAACAAACAAACAAAGGGCATGATTTTCAAAAGTGTCCCTTTGAGAAACTTTATAACCCTTGAATGTGTAATTTCGCATATGATGTAGGGGCAAATATCATCAAAAACACGTTTATGATGTTAAAAAGTCAAATAAGAAATGTGACCTCCACTATAGAACTCACACCTGTAAATAATGGACTGTCCCAGACCCCTTCACAAATTCGTACCAAAGATACCAAAATAAATGAAAAAAAAATAATTGAAAATCAATGATGTAGTTTGGCAAAAAAAACTGAATAGCTGTTGATATTGAGTATGAATTCATCTACAAACTGCATTTTGGTTGGAAGATGAAAGCTTTTCTGATGGAATTTGAGGGGACTATGTTTCATTGGGTACGTGTACGGAAAATAGGTGATTTTTTGAGTAACAAGAACACGTAGTTTGGCTTTGCGGACCCTTGGAGAGAATTTGAGCAGAAGAACCTACCCCGGAAATTTGATGGATGAAAGGGTATATCTCTCTTATCCAGGTTATATAGTGAAGCTGAAACACCTCATTTCTTCCAGCTATTTCACAGAATTTTTTGAAATTTGAATTTTAACACACGTCTCTATGGGGAATTATTCACCCGTGTGAGCCCTCTCTATAGTGCTCGAGCAGATTCAAAACTCATGAGTGAACGAAAGGTTTGCGAGCGCACTCGATTGTTCGCGTGTGCTCTCACAACTGAAAGCAGGAGTTTCAAATTGAGGAAGTACTGTAGATGTGGGTAAATTAAGAGGCACTTTATCGACCCAGAGCTTGTTTCTATGTTACCACTTTTAATAATAATAAAAGCACATTAAATTGTCACAATAACGTCTGCATCAACTCTTCCTTTCTCAAGTCACTTCTGTGTACTGCCACAGCCGTGGAATGACGCTTGTACGGTAAGTTTGTATATTATGTGTATGATGTGTTATTCCTTTTTGTTCTTTTTTTCTAGTGACATAATTGAATGACGAGCATACTGCAAGATATCTATTTGAGATTTGTGTGCTTGAATAGCGAGAAAAATCAATTTGAAACATGTTAACGCCTGCATTTTTATAAGAACATTCACGTACAATTTAGAGGACTCGTTCGACAAAATTAGTGAACTTTCGATTTGTGGTACGCTTTGTCTTTTGATTTGATTTGATTTGATTTGATATGTAGGGCCTATTTATTTTAATATGCAATTTCATGACAAACGTCATATACAAGTACATTTTTCTTTTGTACAAATCGTAGGATGTTTTAAAGAAAAACTGACCAACTTCATATATACAAAATATTGACAATTATTTCATACAAATTGCACTGAATACATTGATAATAAAGAAAAAGAATTGAAAGATAGAATCTAAAGGGGCAATTGAAGAAAAAGGCTGTATCCTATAAGTCTTTTAGCGCATGGACTATAGGTGTGAGGAAATGGTTTCGTGTTCTTTGCCAGAATGAATTTCATGATCTTTCCTCACTGACGCAGTATACGAACGAAGTATAGGTTCTGATGAAGTTTACCATCCATAATCATTACTATAGCCAGTGTCTGCGGGATCCTATAGTACTGATAACAATGGTTTGTTTGATTCCATATATTTCCGTTAAATGCGTGAATGTGTATGTGTGGGCTTTATTAGGATTGAGAAATACTTTCAACTACCTAGAAGATCAATTCTAATATGGCACACCAACAAACAGCATTGTTAGGAATTTAAAGGTACATGTAATCGTAATTTCTGAATTACATTATCCTCATGGTCATTTGTGACCCTGCACCTCAAAACAAACAAAAAGTCGCCAGACATGAATTTTTAGTTAAGACCATATTCTGAAAGAGCAGACTTTAAGCTTTAGAATGATGTATAACTCAAGTCAAACGGACTCTCCTAACCTATCTAAATATTGGAAAGAAAGCACAGACTCAGGAAAAGTGTGTACTGAGAAAAGAGGCTCCGAAGTACAGTGTCTATTCAAGTGCTTAATCTTTACCAAACCTTGCTTGCTGTGCGATGAATGGGACAAAAAAACAGGAAGTAAACCACCAGAGTGACAACAATGAAGAGATTATTGGATTAAATTGAAATTAAGCATGCCTCATTAACACATTCTGTCCATAATCAACTCCAACTTTCAAAGCAGTAGCCTTATCCTTTCAAAAGTAATTAGAGTTGAAAGTGAAGAGTGTGTACAAGGTTTTTCAGAAATGAAAAAAGGACACTAAAAACCCACCTAATCACACTATTCTACCAAAAAAAATGTTTGACATGAACTGCTAAAAAACACACTTTCCCGCCCGTTTTATGATACCAAATTTTAGCATAATGTAAAAGAAGACCTGCTCTTTCAGAAAATATGAAAAGGTCAAGATCGGCTAGGTTGACCCATTTCACTTATTTTCAGTCCTCACGCAAAATCAGTGTGTGCGACTTTATGTTCGTTTTGAGGTGCACGGTCACATTTATATCTTTATAGACAAACAAGATTTGAAAAAAAGGCATTAAAATGTAGGTAACTCAACTGATGATCATATCCCTACTCAGCGAAAGACGATGGGAAGATCAACTACAAATACAAGGGCTGCAGTAATCTTATCAAAACTCTACTATGTGTGTGTGTGTGTGTGTGTTTGTGTGTGTGTGTGGTCATTTACTCTGCAAATAAGCACCTCGCATAATTTCTTTCATTTCATCTTGATAGATTGTAGATAGATTGATTGATTGATAGATAGAAAACCCCACTTGGAATAAAGAAAAACCTCTAGATATAACTAATACAGCTGAAGCAAAACATAATAAAACGTATTAACAATTAACCCATTTCGGTACAATAGCAGTGGTAGCGCGCGTTAAAGTATAAGTATACTCTGTGTCAAATAGCGGCATCTTAAAATTGCAGTGGTTCATACCATTGTTACATGATCTTTACTCAACACTAGTCGAGGCAGTGACTGTAACCAGATCAACCAATGATTTGATACTTGATACTTGTACATCAACATACTTTAATTCCTCGTGCAGTTCCAAGACGCTATACCCTCTCCTCTATCCCCCCCCCCCCCCACTCTGCTTGGCTACAATTTGTTTTCTTTATTATGTTGTTGTGGTACTAGATCTTTGTACATAGCAGTCATAAGTATCACACAACTTTTGAATGGCTGTGATATTTTAATGTAGGCCTATTTCTGTGTTTTGGCTACCACTGAAACAGCTCAAAATACATAAAGTTAGTCTGTTTGACAAAACAAAGTCTTATAAAGTACTTTGTAGGCAATAAGGTGATGATGACACCCCCCGTAATCAAGGATAACTGCCTGCATCTATGTATTCATCTTATGAAGAACTGATCAACACTGCAAGACTTATTTTTCAAAAAACAAACAAACAAAGGGCATGATTTTCAAAAGTGTCCCTTTGAGAAACTTTATAACCCTTGAATGTGTAATTTCGCATATGATGTAGGGGCAAATATCATCAAAAACACGTTTATGATGTTAAAAAGTCAAATAAGAAATGTGACCTCCACTATAGAACTCACACCTGTAAATAATGGACTGTCCCAGACCCCTTCACAAATTCGTACCAAAGATACCAAAATAAATGAAAAAAAAAAATAATTGAAAATCAATGATGTAGTTTGGCAAAAAAACTGAATAGCTGTTGATATTGAGTATGAATTCATCTACAAACTGCATTTTGGTTGGAAGATGAAAGCTTTTCTGATGGAATTTGAGGGGACTATGTTTCATTGGGTACGTGTACGGAAAATAGGTGATTTTTTGAGTAACAAGAACACGTAGTTTGGCTTTGCGGACCCTTGGAGAGAATTTGAGCAGAAGAACCTACCCCGGAAATTTGATGGATGAAAGGGTATATCTCTCTTATCCAGGTTATATAGTGAAGCTGAAACACCTCATTTCTTCCAGCTATTTCACAGAATTTTTTGAAATTTGAATTTTAACACACGTCTCTATGGGGAATTATTCACCCGTGTGAGCCCTATCTATAGTGCTCGAGCAGATTCAAAACTCATGAGTGAACGAAAGGTTTGCGAGCGCACTCGATTGTTCGCGTGTGCTCTCACAACTGAAAGCAGGAGTTTCAAATTGAGGAAGTACTGTAGATGTGGGTAAATTAAGAGGCACTTTATCGACCCAGAGCTTGTTTCTATGTTGCCACTTTTAATAATAATAAAAGCACATTAAATTGTCACAATAACGTCTGCATCAACTCTTCCTTTCTCAAGTCACTTCTGTGTACTGCCACAGCCGTGGAATGACGCTTGTACGGTAAGTTTGTATATTATGTGTATGATGTGTTATTCCTTTTTGTTCTTTTTTTCTAGTGACATAATTGAATGACGAGCATACTGCAAGATATCTATTTGAGATTTGTGTGCTTGAATAGCGAGAAAAATCAATGTGAAACATGTTAACGCCTGCATTTTTATAAGAACATTCACGTACAATTTAGAGGACTCGTTCGACAAAATTAGTGAACTTTCGATTTGTGGTACGCTTTGTCTTTTGATTTGATTTGATTTGATTTGATATGTAGGGCCTATTTATTTTAATATGCAATTTCATGACAAACGTCATATACAAGTACATTTTTCTTTTGTACAAATCGTAGGATGTTTTAAAGAAAAACTGACCAACTTCATATATACAAAATATTGACAATTATTTCATACAAATTGCACTGAATACATTGATAATAAAGAAAAAGAATTGAAAGATAGAATCTAAAGGGGCAATTGAAGAAAAAGGCTGTATCCTATAAGTCTTTTAGCGCATGGACTATAGGTGTGAGGAAATGGTTTCGTGTTCTTTGCCAGAATGAATTTCATGATCTTTCCTCACTGACGCAGTATACGGACGAAGTATAGGTTCTGATGAAGTTTACCATCCATAATCATTACTATAGCCAGTGTCTGCGGGATCCTATAGTACTGATAACAATGGTTTGTTTGATTCCATATATTTCCGTTAAATGCGTGAATGTGTATGTGTGGGCTTTATTAGGATTGAGAAATACGTTCAACTACCTAGAAGATCAATTCTAATATGGCACACCAACAAACAGCATTGTTAGGAATTTAAAGGTACATGTAATCGTAATTTCTGAATTACATTATCCTCATGGTCATTAAATGACCATGAGGATAAATTTTGTATCTTTATAGACAAACAAGATTTGAAAAAAAGGCATTAAAATGTAGGTAACTCAACTGATGATCATATCCCTACTCAGCGAAAGACGATGGGAAGATCAACTACAAATACAAGGGCTGTAGTAATCTTATCAAAACTCTGCTATGTGTGTGTGTGTGTGTGTGTGTGTGTGTGTTTGTGTGTGTGTGTGGTCATTTACTCTGCAAATAAGCACCTCGCATAATTTCTTTCATTTCATCTTGATAGATTGTAGATAGATTGATTGATTGATAGATAGAAAACCCCACTTGGAATAAAGAAAAACCTCTAGATATAACTAATACAGCTGAAGCAAAACATAATAAAACGTATTAACAATTAACCCATTTCGGTACAATAGCAGTGGTAGCGCGCGTTAAAGTATAAGTATACTCTGTGTCCAATAGCGGCATCTTAAAATTGCAGTGGTTCATACCATTGTTACATGATCTTTACTCAACACTAGTCGAGGCAGTGACTGTAACCAGATCAACCAATGATTTGATACTTGATACTTGTACATCAACATACTTTAATTCCTCGTGCAGTTCCAAGACGCTATACTAAGATGAACTACATATGTGTGTCTCGGGGAGGTGCTAAGTAACAGTTATGATCTCTATTTACAAGAAAAGTGTGCGCTGAGGGAGTAAAATCTTAATACATTAAGTGATATGTGGATATAAGAATAAATTAGGTGTGCCATATTCTATTTTGAATACAGGGGGGGGGGGCATTTCATGAAGCATTTTTGTCCGACAACTTGTCGGACAAATTTGCTTTCAGCCAATCAGATGCAAGGATTTCAGTAGCTTTTAACATTTTGTCAGACGAAATATCTGACAAAATGCTTCATGAAATGCCCCCCCCCCCCGGTGTATTTAGTCCCATCTATACAAAGGCACAAAGCTATTTGAAAGATCTATCACTTGCTGTTACAAGAACAAATCGGGGCAGTAATGTGAAAATGTGGCCGCTTGGAAAACAACCCTTATTCTTGACCGTCGTCATGGTGTTCATCTGTATACTCCACGAAAGCTCTGCCAGTGATGGAACCAGTGATGGAATCTGCAGAGTCCCACACACGTAAGTTTGGTCGTAAAGGAAACTTGTAATCCAAGTTCATGCTGAACTTAATGAAATATGAATGAAGTCAACGCAATTCAGCACTGAACATTTTTATGACAATATCGCAACAATGGCGAACGGGTGAACGACATAACGCATTCCCCAAGTTTGCATGATGCAAGAAGTCGGGGAAACCAGGTCTAGTTGCTACAAAGTTTACATTTTGAGGTCTGTTAACCAAACAAACGGAAAATTCGTTTAATTTTCTTTGTGAGAAGGACTTATACCCTCTGTTTATTGGAAACAGTTAAAAACTTTGCCAGTCAAGCAAACATGAATTACATATTACGGAATCAGTCAACATACATTTTTGTAACAGCTTCCCTCGCTGCTGTATATGAGGTCAGTTGTGACGGCGCATGTGGTACTTTGCTACGATTTAGACAGTATGGCCAAGTCGGTAAAAGATGATCTGATAGTGAATACATGATCATAGATACATGTACACCTGCATTGGCCTGTCTCTGTGTGCACGTTCGTGCATGCGTGTGTATTATGTTTGTATATATTTTCCTCTGTCTTCGAGCATGTACGCTTGTGTATTTATATTTACTCTGATTGGATGATACACATTGATACAGGTGAATCTGGCATTTGATCATATCATTAACAATGAACAAGAATAAACCGGATAAATTAAGTTTACTCTTTACTGCAATGTCAGCTTACTTCCCTTAAGGTAAATGACAGGATCGAACAGCGATACATAGGTAGTAAATCATGCAATATAGTACGGCGTTGTTGTTGTTTTTTTCTTTAACGTTGCTAACTGCTAAGTCACTGAATTGATTGATTAAAGAGCACGTGTAGCTTATAAAATCTGAATATGTTTGATCAACAATTTTTAGAAAGAAATTTCGCACTACAAAAATGTATAATAATTATATACCACATTCAGGGACATCCAGAAATAAAACATCCAAAATCAACGACTTTTAGTGAACAAAAAGTACTTATTGGATTCTCCATTTCTTTATTTTCTTCTGATAATTCAACGCGTCGGTGTGTTTATTACTCCGAAGTGACAACAGGTTTTAAAGCCGTGTCACACCTTTCCGGGCAAGCCTTGCGTACGACTTGCGAAGAACAATATGCATTGTTACTACCCGGAGGTCTCCACAGATGACCCGCACATCCTGCATGACAGTACCTAGCACATATCTCACCAGTAGTCGCCCGGAGATGGGCACTCACATTTTTTTTTTTTCACCCGCAACCACGTTTAGGCCCTGTCACACCTTTCCAGGCAAGCTACACTGGCTTGTTGCGTGTAGGGATTTTGCAGCATGCCGGACAATTTCTGAGGGCGGACAAGGATTTGGGCGAGTCAGTCATGTGTCTTACTTGCTGGACATGTTCTTCTTAAATTCTACTTGCGGGTATACTGTGTGACCTGTGTGCCAGGCGCGTGGGGACTGACAACTCACTGAAGGAATTCCTCTGAAGGTATGGCATCTCAGAAGTCCCACAGAATGTCATTATCTTGGCTGCATACGGGGACGCGTACAGCGAAGTACCTGCATGGGAGTTGCCTGCGAGGTGCTGCCGCTAAGGGCCTCCTACTGGCCTTCTGCGTGGACCTCTCCGGGCATCCCCGCGACTCACCCTGAAAAAGAGTTTTGGTCATGGTTAAAACTTGACTGCGTTTAAATCGGACTTGCGTGCGCACCTCCGGGCAACTACAGGCGAGATACGTGCTAGGTACTGTCAGGACTGGTGCGGACCAACTGCGCAGAGCTCAGGGTTGCAAATTTGTTTCCCCGCAAGTCAATCCGCAAAACCTCCCCAGATACGGTATGACAAGGCCTTGACCATGCTCAAAACTGGTTCCGAGTGAGTCGTGGGGGTTTGCTCGCAGAGGTAAAATGTACACGTAAAACACCAGTAGGAAACCCTCACCGGCATCACCTTGCAGGCAACTCCCATGTAGGCACTTCTCAGTACCCGTAAATCGCTCGTAACAGAAAACGGATCGATTTGAAAGCTGTCACGCAGGTCACACGGAATACATGCAAGTAGAAGGTAAGTATAGCACCCGTCTAGCAGGTAAGAAACAAGTGCGAAACGCGCAAACATTCTTGTTTGCTCGCGGAAAATTCTCCTGCGTGCTGGAAAATCCCTCCTCGCTACAAGCCCACGTAGCTTGCCAGGAAAGGTGTAACACGACCTTTACTTTGAATAAAGATACACACTGAAGGATTTTTCATCTCAGAACCACGATGTAAATTATTTGTCATGTTATCAAAGTTATTATCTAAATTGGAATTTTCTATTGGTATCATAGGCAGGCTGTCTCCACCTCCTACAGACAGTCATACACGAGAATCGTTGCCACCTACAGGACATGCTGGTGGTTTTGGACATACACGGAATACCGGTGTGTAGTCTGTACAAGAGAATATATGATGTTGAGTAACTTCTCTCACAAAGAAAACCTTGGATTTCGCATGCTTACTTTGGCATCCACTCTCTATCGCACAAAAGTAAAAGTAAAAGCAACGTATGTGTCACAATCATTAATGGCATATCCTATTATGATAAAAAATCCGAGCCATAAAGGTTCTTGAGTGCTAGGAGCCACAATGATCTGTAAATTGCCCATAAAAACTCTAGTGTTGTCATCAAATACTGCGGAAAAAAGTGATCAGTTTCATTTTGCTCAAAGATTCAGCAGTCTTTTTCATCAAGTTCCTCTTGATTTTTTGACATGATTTTATCTGTGTATCTGTTTGTTGTTTCTTTGTGTGTGTGTGGGAGGAGATTATTGTGTAACCTTTTCTGTGCTTCTCAAAATTTAACGTGATTTTCATTTAGGACGACGACAGCCTACAAAGTGTCAACGAAATACAGGGCCCGGATGCGGTACATGGATGTTTGCTGTGAGGGCTACACATGGATCGACTCAAAATACAAATGTGTGACGAAGGCAGGTCTGTTAAACTATAATCATAGCTTTCTCGAGAAATGAAGCCACTTTCTTCAACTAGAAAATCACTCGCAGAGCGCAGACCTCCTCCAAATCAGCACCTCTTTTATACAAAACACGCATGCAATTTCCCAGTATAGAAGCCTTTTGTTTACGTCATCAGCAGATCACGCGCTTTAGTGCGCGTATTTAAACCTCAAGAATGCGCATCTAGAACTCCCAAATTCATTGACTTTATAGTATACTACGTCAAAAGATCAATAATCCTTCAAAAATCCATAAAAAATTCCTGGATCACTCCCAAAATTTAATTGTCTGTTTCTTTTCTTAAGAAATCTGAAGAAATGTAGAATATATGTCAGAACAACACACTTATATTAATGTAATTGGTGTTCCATGTGTGGAATGAAAACAACAACAACAACATGCAGTTATGGCAAAGGTAAAAAGGAGCTAGAAATGTGGCAATGACGACTGGTTTGACACTGCCATAATGCATGGTTTCTCCCAATAGGTTTGGACTACCTATTGAAAATCTTATGCGAGACAACAGTTTCACATAATAGGAAAAATGAAAATGACATGTTTGTCACAAATATGTTTTGTGTTTACTATCCTTACATGTTTCATTTGGAGAGAAGGACAAATTATTTAAAACATTTGAGCATTTCCACTTGGCCTTTGACCGTTGCCTTTTGACCCCATAACTCACAATTCTTCGAATGATCACTACCTGGTAACGTCCAATTTCATGACAATACTTTGAGCTGTTCAAGTTGATGGCATTCTGTCATCGACTTTTTTTTTCTTGTTTTTTTTTTTAATTACAACTGATTGACAAATTACCCTGCATCCTACCCGAGTATGTATGCCCATGATTTTTTTTTTCATTGCTACTCCTAAAAGCAGTGATCAATTCAGTGCTTATTTACGTCGATATACGGCAATTTGTCAATTAGTTGCAATATTTTGAGCTATTTTCAAAATATGGGCAAATTGTGCATTTTTCCTTGACCTTTCACCCCACGGCCAATATCTGTCCCTACAGATTCATTGTGCAGTGATTCATGTATATAAAGCTTATGCATAGAGTAATCTCCAAGGTATGGAGAAAAGGTGTTTTTTCAGCACTAAATGACGGAAATTCAGCATTTTAAGCTGACCTTGGATCCTTGACCTTTGACCGCATTTCTCAGTTCAATTCAATTTCAATTTATGTCATACTTCTCGTATATCAATATTACATTAAAAAAAGCACAAGTTTTTGTTTTACCTTGTCAACTCTAACACAAAATACATACATGAATAACAGTGATTATAATGAAAACTGGTCAAAAATCGAAATGGAATTGTACAAAAAGAGGTATGATGGGACCTACATGAAAGCAAGCTTGTTTAGATTGGCTGTAAGCCCCGGGTAATCAGTGTTTATGAAAGAGAAACGGAGAACGGATACAAGTTCAGACCAGGTGATTTAATGCTACTAGATAAGGAAAGCGGGGTATGCAGACTACTGCTATATGATTAAGAAATAAAAGAAATATAAACTATACTAAAATGCAAACCAAAAACTAAGTTTCAAAATGATACCTTGAGCCATACCTTGAGCCATTTACTCACGTAACGTAATATACAGCGTATGCTAAGCGAGCAGCAAAAATCGCTAGGAAGCCGATACCAAATAAGCCTTCAGACCCATTAGATTACACAAGTTTCAACACTCAAAGCTTATTTCTCTATTGTAGCAAAACTCTAAGCCAATCATTATCTGCCCGATGAAGTAACGTCATTCAGCCAAAGGACACTCCAAACTGATGTCATTATTTGTGTATTTTTCCTATTGTTTATATTCCTGTTTATATCTTTAAAAGGATTTTATTATTTCATGCGTTTCACAAATCAAAACTAATGGGCATGTTTTCTACAAATTAAACGAATTCAAACAGTATCAATGCACAACTTAGCAGACGTAAAAACATACACACACAATTAAGGTCAAAAAGAGAAAAGTATTTCCCATTCAGCAATTTTTTCCACAGATATAGCTGTTCTTCTATTATTATGGATGCTCTTATAAGACTGGATACATGGTGAAAACATTTCAAAAACAACAAAGATCGACAAATTAAGATAATTGATTAATTAAGATAATTAATCAAGACATAATAAAAAACATGAAGTAACATCTTGTAAATAAGGAAACAAAAAGTAAGTTTTAACACGGAACACTTTCTATGGACGGGTAAGACGTGCATTGTCAAGTCTCTGCCATGTATGAAAATAAAAAAAAAATAATTTCTACATTTCGGTGGTCAACAAAATCCAGAATATACTCCTTGTACCGTGGCGGATACCTACTGAGCGATTTACGTACCATATCTTTCATATTAAACAATGCTTTCACAATACTTTCCATCTAAGTACAACCTGATAGTAACAAGGAAACAAAGTCAATGTGATACCGGGGAAAAAAAAAACAAACTAAAACTGATGTAAGGAATTTCTCACTTGCACTTGACATTCAATTAAATTTCAATTCATTTTATTTCCATACTTCTCATTTATGGACATTATAACAGAAATCAACAAGTTCTTTCACCTTGTAAACAATGTGCAAAACACAACAATATACATGGTGATAACACAGTAATTATATGTAATGACTGGTCAAATTCGAAATTGATGTGGGGTTGATCAAAAAAAAAAAGTATGGCGGGACCTACATGAAAGCAAGCTTGTTTGGCTGTAAGCCCCGAGTAATCAGTGTTTGTGAAAAAGAAACGGAGAACGGATAGTAGATAAGACCAGATGATGTAAGGGTGCCAAATAAGAAAAAAATAAATAAAATAAAATGTGAACTATTACTGTGACCGAGCTATCATTGGTTTCAGGAGTACAACATGATTTGCATAATCATAAAGCCTACTTTGGTGTAATGTTATACACTATAGACTGTTGTTGCATTAAAGCTATCGCCAGGATATGATCAGTAAGACACAAGAAGTAACATGTACAGCTATCAAGCCATTTGGTGTCCGCCGTCAAGCTCTGTATAGAAAGTTAGAGAGAGAAAGAGGGAAAGAGGAAGAGAGGGAAGCGAAGTAGAATGTGGAATTGATAATGATGAGTTCGGAGAGCCTGACAGCAAGACCCAAATGGAATCTGCAGCGTGTTGACAAGAATGTTTGATCGGACAATAACATACCACAATATCACATAAGACATTACAATTATTCAGTTTCTGCAAGATATGCACTCAATCTTTTAATTTGCGTTTAAAGGAATATACAGACGAGCAGCTTATTATTTCGGGGGAGAGGTCATTCCAATATCTAGGGCCCGTATACATTATCGGTTTTGGTTTTTTTTTTTTGCGAAAATTGTTCGAGTATGTGGAAGGTGAAATGCGTCACTTTGGCGGGTAGGATAATTATGAATCAAATAGTTTTTCCTGAACATGCGAGTGAAAACATCCGGTAACTCCTTGGCAGAAAATTTATACATAAATATGCCGACGTTGTAACTAAATAAATCTGATGTTTCCAGTATCTTATTTTTGAAAAATATACCATTCGTGTGGAACAAATATCCAACATGGTTGATATTTCTGAATGGCGCGTTTTTGAACATGGAACAGTATGTCAAGAAGATTTCTAGGTGCATTCCCCCAAACAAGAATACCATAATTAAGGTACGGAGTAATCAAAGTAGAATAAAGATTAAGCAGGATTTGACTTGGAAAAACATTCTTCAGTTTATTAAGAACATCCGTAGTTTTGGAAAGAATATTACTTAAATAACTGACGTGGGATTTCCAAGACAAATCACTGTCAATAAAAAGCCCTAGAAATTTTATACTACTAACTTGATTTAATTCAGTTTCATTAAACTTGATGTTACAAGGAAGGGTTTTAAGACTGTTGCTAAAAAGCATACAATAATTTTTATCAATATTAAGTGACAATTTATTGGCGTATATCCAAGATTGCACAGATGTAAGTTCTTTATTCATTGTGTTAACAAGAGTATAAGGATCTCTGTGTGTAAAAAACAGATTGGAGTCGTCAGCAAAACATATAAAGGAAAGAATTGGCGAGGAACTTGGAAGATCGTTAGTGTACAAAATGAACAATAGTGGGCCTAGTAAGGAGCCCTGTGGAACACCACATGAAATTAACTTTAACTGAGAATCACGACCATTTATACTCATAAATTGTTTTCTGTGTGATAAATAATCTCGAAACCAGTCCAAAGCCTTTCCACGTAAATATCATGGTCAATTGTGTCGAAGGCCTTTGAAAAATCAAGAAAACTCCAATAGTGTGGGAAACATCATCTATAGCATGAGCAACTTTATGAATAGAAGAAAGTAAGGCATTGGTCGTACTGTGGTTTTTCCTAAAACCAAACTGGGAGTTACAAAAAAAAAAATCACACTTTTCGAGAAATTCGTGTGTGCGCGTATATACCAACCTTTCAAGAAGTTTTGAAAATGAAGTTAACAAAGAAATAGGGCGATAATTTATCACAGATTCTTTTTGTCCTTTTTTAAAAATTGGTACAACTTTAGCTATTTTCATTTTTTGTGGAACTATGCCAGCAGATGACGATAAATTAAAAATGTGTGTTAATGGTGTAACTATTTCATTAATGATGTTTTTAAGGAGAAAATTGGTGATTCCGTCACATCCAGAGCTTTTCTTATTGTTCAAATTTTGCACGATATCTTTGATTTCTTCTTCAATGACTGGTTCGAGAAAAAAAAAGAGACTGCTGATTCTGGTATTTTAAAAAGTAATAAAAATCAGTGTTTGAGTGTGGAATACTGCTGGCAAGATTAGGTCCTATGCTTACAAAATATTCATTGAATACTTCTGCCACATAAGCGTGATCTTCAATATACTTATCATTATAGATGATATGCGTAGGGGGTTCAATGTTCTTTTTAGTGTTCAGCGCTTCATTGATCACCTTCCACGTACTCTTGATGTCATTTTTATACTTGATAAATTGCTTTGAAAAATGCATTCTTTTGGCTAAACGTATGGATGATGAAGTCTGACGTAGATATTCAAATATCTACTTTCCTATTGCTTTATTGCGCTTCAATGATTTGAAAATGACAGCACCCGATGACGGCGAAGACGATGACAGCAATACGACACGGCAACAGGTCCCCGGTTTCACGATCGTCTTACCAGGGACTACAACATCATCAACCATGGAGTCGTCGACGGATGAGATGTTCGAGGGAATTCAGTCGTTGAAGCAAGCGAAAATTCTCTTCGGCTCATTGGCAATACTTGCCATTATAATTGTGTGCTCAATCGTCTCAGCATGTGTGGGATACAGACGTCGAAAAAGACGTTCTGGAAAGAACGGTACAAACGAGTAAGTAACTATAATGAAGTGCAACATAGCTCTGGTCTCTGTTTTGGATCCTTAACTACAACTGACAACTTTCGCTACTCTCGGTTTTCACTAGGCAGTGCTGCTGCCCTGCAGCTGCTTGATATGAGATTTAACATTCAATAACCACGTGCTATACTTGAAGTATTATATCGAAAGTGTATTGACTAGATACACTGTCACTCTTGACTGTTACAGCATTGTCTTTTACCCGATGTAACGGGACAAAGCAGATTCGGGTATTATTCATGTTATATAGTCAACGAAAATTGGTAAGGGGCCCTATATCAAATTGTCTAAATAAATACTGGTCGATGATTGGTCAAAATGCAATCATTTCACACACGCAGTGAGGGTCGAAATCATTTTATAACGAGTAGTGAAGTCACTTCAGGTAATGCAATTCTCGAATTGTATTGGCTGCTGAGGTGGCTAGAAAGAATTTTGATTGATTGAATTTGATTTATGTCCATTTTCTGTTCATAAGAATTGAGAACAGATAGCAGACATGAGTGAGTTACAATGAATATGCGATAACGATTTGTCTATTTCGACGTAAAACACAATGGCGAATATTTTTTTTTTTTTTTTGTCTTTGGTTCTAATGTACCACCTCACAGTCACTCAGGATTATCATTTCGCTCTCGAGATACGACATATAATTATGATAGATAATACATTATATTTTCTCATGAAAATATCAATGAAAGAAACATGATTATAATCTCTTATGAAAAAGTATCTGTAGCGTGTCAAACAATTATTCTACTTTCATACAGGAATCCAACATTTGTATAGTAGGCCTATGCATTGTGAGTAGCTGATGTGAAACACATTGACATTTTTGAAATACTCGTCACCTACGCGACGCGTTTGAGAGCAATCGAGAGCAAATTAAGTCCATGAGTAAAGGTATGACATGAACAGAAAGATTGAATATGATATATATATAAATATATATATATATATATATATATATATATATATATATATATATATACATATATGCATATATTCATATGTATATATATATATAGGCCTACTGTATATATGGACAATAGCGGAAAGTAACCAGGCTATCAGATGATTTGGGGAAAATGACATTGTCACTCGCGTAAATCTGATCTTATACAGCATTCACCTGGAACCATCTCGAAGCGTCACTACGCTCTCTGATCAAGGTAAATATAGCTACTAAGCATGAACTTCTTTCTTTTCTTTCTATGCTTAGAAGGTAAGGACAACAGCATGAAAGAGGAAATTGCAACATCATTGTAGTTTCTATGTACGGCAACAATTTTGTTACCAGAACCCAAAGCCTTTTCGATATTTGTGTATGCACGTGTTCAAATGAAAAGAACTAACGTGTTAATTAACAATTGTACCGTGATATTGCGATAACTGGTTCTTCAGTTGATTTGGTATGAGGTATACATGGCGCATTACATTTTCAAAAATTCGACCTGCTTCTGGTATCTCTCCTAGGCGAGCGAGGCTATTATAGTGAAATCTTGTACGGCGATGTTCATGTTTCGTTACAGTTTTCCTGAATACAGAATAGAAGAGAACCTAAAATCGACAGAAAATAGAGATGTATGTTAAAAAAGAAACAGTTACAAAAATTAAAAGTATCTAATTATATGAAAGATGAAAGAGTAATAAATGTTTCTTCAGTGGTAACAGCTAACATAGAGAATTCATTATTTTGCCATTCGCCATTCTGCAGTAATGCGCCTCCAACAATCCCAGTCCTCCACCACGAATGACGAAAACGATGTCGTGGACAGGAATGCAGTCGAAACACAGGAAGTCTTCCAAGAGCGTTCGGTGATTTACGAGAATGCTTTTGTTAGCCAAGTGGTGGTCCAAATCGGTCCTTCCGGCTGTCCCCAGCAAGGCCTTTCTGAGAAATCACATCCTCCGAACGACAAAGGTGAAGAGGGCGGCACGGATTCTGATCTCGATGAGAGCAATCGTGATGACAGCTGCATCGAAACAACAGGTCCTTAAGTGATCAGACCAGTGATCAGGCTGATGGGACAGAGACATCACCTATGAGCAATCTTATGAATAAAACACAGCCAGGAAGACCAGACAACTGGCACACCTGCAAGGTGGGTCGAGGGAAGGCTGCTGGAATTGAGTTCGAGAATGGAGAGCCCGCTAGCCAACCGGAGTACGAGGTCCTTGACTATACACCACCTGACACGGCGTACGCCCACACCGATCGTGAAGCACAGACAGACAGGAGAAGCCATGAGGACAATGTGGATGGGCACGAGGATGCTGTTGGAAGATACGGCGTGCTTGTGCAATCGAGTTCCGTCGAGACACCAGAGAGGTACGACACCTTAAAGAGAAGCTTTTCACGAGATGGCGAGATGACCAGCGGGTATGGTTCACTTTTGGCACAATCTTCTCAGGGAGACAGTGAGACAGTGAGAGGTCAGGGAGACAGTGAGAGGTCAACAGATGAAATGACTACGTCGGAACACTGCAGCAATTTGTACGACAGTGTTGATAGATATTTAGCGACTATGAGCAAACCCAAATCAAAAGGTCATCGACTTCAGCCTGGCAATGCCATCTACGGTCACACTGAATCAAGCGAGGAGAGTGGGAACATTGTAAATGAAACCGCCAAAAGATCCAGCGAATTCTGTAGTGAACCACTCTACACAAACCAAGACGTTCTAAACAATTGCGCCATCGACGACCGTGCATAATCTATGCGGATATGAGTGATAGCTTCGGTTTCGATATTGATATTAGATTTTCTCACTCTTTAAAATAGTGAGAAACAAGATCATGCCAAAGACAAGTTCTATTACACGGAAATGGCTCCGCAGCCCAAAGACTATACACGTATTTACATATCACATATTCATGAATGTCCAGTTGATTTCGTCGCAAGACCTGCAATAATGACTCGGTATAGATGAGAAGGATCTACACATCAACACTGTGCGCAGAATACTACGATCGAAGAGAATCATGGAGCCCATTGGAGCAGACGAATAAAAAACAATACTGGCCAGTTCTATGAAAACGTGAAGACGTCTAAATTTATGTTGATGTGAATCACAAAACAAACAAAAAGTCACACACCCTTATTCCACGTAAAGACTCAACATAGCTGAAACAATTCAATATTAAGTTTTTCATATTTTCTGAAAGAGGATTTCTTCTTTGTTCTAAAGTTTGGGACCGTAAAAAAAAATGGGAGGTTGTGTTTTTAGCAGTTTATCTAGAACACTTTTTTTCAAGAATATTGTGACTACATTATGTCTCAGAGGCCCCTTTTCATTTCTTAAAAGCCCTTTACCTTTTTACACGCTTTTCACTTTCAAATCTAATAAGTTTTGAACGGATAGTGCTACTGCTTTGAAAGTTGGTATTTATCATGTGTAGAATGTGTTATCATACCATGGGCAATATTCGCTTAATCTGATAATTCCTTCATTGCTGCTGCTATGGAGTTTTAAATCATGTTTTTGTCCCATTCACTGCACAGAGCAATGCTTGGTAATATAAAGCACTTAGAGAGACGATATACTTTCTAGCCTCTCTCTCAGTACACACTTTCCTGGAGTGAGTGTTTTCTTTCCCTAAGATAATATTAGGTGAGTCCATTTGAATTAAGTTATACATCATTTTAAAGTTTAAATTCCGCTATTTCAGAATATGCCCTTAACTAAAAAGAAAGGACGAAAAAAAAAATGTCGAGCAACGTTTGATTGGTTTTGTAGCTCAAGGTCACGTATGGATAATGGTCGAGCAAACACACACACGCACACACAATTGCCGTACGAATTATTTCGCGTCATGAAGGGCGCTCCAACGGCAGATTTTGGTGAGACTAGTCTTCCTGAAAGGAGACTTCCGGATATTTTGTCAGACTTTTGCATTTGAACATCTGTATAAAGTGGTTGTGCTGGGAATAATGGAGCCCAGTCGGGCAGAAGAATAAAAAATGATGCTGGTCGGATGTATGTAAACGTGAAGACGTCTAAATTAATGTTGCTGTGCATCACAAAACAAACAAAAAATCGCACAGCCTTATTCCACGGAATTTCAAAATTTGTTGTGATTGGGATGAGGAATAAGAGTATTTTCCAAAGTCATGTACAGTGCGCAAGGATGAATGCATAGCAGTATATGCGTGAATGGGTGTTCAAGGAAGCAGAATAAAAAAAAGAAAGCATGCATTTTATTCTACACAGGTAAAATCGTAAAGAAAGTGGTATTGTAACTGAATTACATTGCTACATTGCTGGAATATGTGTGCTTTTTACGTCGTCATTCTACGAATTGTTGAGGGTATTATTTTGGGGGTTTATCAGAGTATTGGTTTTCATGCTTTAAGACCACTAGTAATAGTACATGGCACTATCGATATATGTACTACATGATGTAAATTTATATGAATTGTCCGGAACTTTCCCTATATTAAAACGCACTACTTGTACACTTGCACTCGAGTCGGTCCAAAGCTCAAAAGTGCGCGAAAGGCTTGCACACACACCGCGTGTGCTCTCAATGTAACAGAAAGCACGAGTTTCAGATTGAGGAAGACGATATCGTGGGGAAATTGAGACGTACTTTATTGATCTAGTGGTTGTCTCATTATCACCACATTGATAACAGTGCAGTTGCCAAATTGCCACTATTAAAAAAATTGAAGCGACCATTACTTCTTCTTATAACTAACTCGATCTGTACAACTCTGGGACGACGCTATCGGTAAGTTTATGCGTATGATATGAGTTCGTATTTCTCCTTTTTCTTACATCACATAATGGCATGAAGTGCCTACTACAGGCTATGTACTTTAGATTTGCGAGGTTGAACGGCGGGAAAGTCAATTTGAAACAAGTTAATACCCCCTCCCCCGTAAATGATATAAATAAGTATTATTTTTACACACACTTGAAAGTGGACGCGTTCGACAAAAGAGCTTAAGATTAATTGAACGTTTTCATTGTTTAGAGCATGCACAAAATGGCCGAATTGGTTTCGTATCACAGAGAATTCGAGTCCCATTTTAGTGAAGTCTTCGGGACTGGCAGTTTTCTTCCGTTGTATCGACATTTCGATATAGCTGAGCAATATCGTATATAAAGATGCATAGATAACGATTTTGAATTTTACTTAACCACGCTTTCGTCATAACCGTGTTCGGTACAACGGGAGTGCACTGTAATGGCATAAATTCAACATCCTAATTCTAATTCACTGATACGCAGAATGTGTTGTACGTGGGTTTAAATGCATGTATTATAGAATTGAGAGACACTCAACTGCGAAGAACATCAATCACTAACATAGTATAACAAACAAGCAAAAAAAAAAAGATAATGAGGCATTGAATTTTTTTTTCTTAACATTTAGATTTAGATTTTAGATTAAGACCAGCAAGACATAGAAGAATACATCAAAAAGGTGGACAACTCAATTGATGAACACGTCGCCAATCACCGAAAAAAAATGATGGGAAGATCGATTCAAAATACTAGGGCAGAAGTTTTCTTTTCTCTCCTGTTTGAACGGTGTTACGTCATAGACCTCACTGTATGATATCAAATATACCAGGTCTAATACCAGGCCCGTAAAGGTATTAAGAAGGCATATCACTTGCTGTCATAAGGACAGATCAGGTGTGAACATGAGTCCACTGGGAAAGCCCTTACTCTTGGTCGTCGTAATGGTGCTCATCTGCATATTCCGTGAAAGCATCGCCAGTGACAACATCTGCAGTGTCCCACAAAAGTAAGTTTGACTTAAAAGGAAACTTCCAATTTATTTTCATGTTGACTTAAAAGATATGAATAGAATCAACAAAGCACAGCAGTAAAAAATTGATTACAGTAATATTGCATTAATGGCGAAGTAACGGGATTTCCGCACTTTGCATGGTTTCCAAGGTATCAGTGAAAATCAGGTCCTAATTCAAAGTGATTTTCTTGCTATTACTTTATAAGTTTCTCATCCTCTGTTGAATTTGGATTGCCCAATTACATCCTTTAGCTTGTCACAAACTTTGGAAGAAGAGGAAATGTTTATCCTTCACGTGTAATTGCTATGCAGTTGTAATGATGACGATATGGTGGCACAGTTAGGACGAACGACGTTGGTGTTGATGAATTGTCGACAATGACCAACAGATGGCAGTGATTTAATATCTTATGTATAATAGCAATCAATGGAATAGATGTGTAGATGATATCAATAAATTGTCTAACCTGTATAAGTCATGGGCATGTTTGTTCTCTTTCCTCAAAACATGCTGAATTTTAACAAAATCAATAACTGTCGATTTTTTTTTTTCGTCTGGCATTAATGCGACTTTTTCGTCATCTGCCAGGCTGATTCTTTCCTACAAATTTAGGAAGCTCTTTCCTCAACTGTTTAACTGGCTTCTGTCCATCAAAAAATGTCAACTTTTAAGCAAACGTGTAATTGCCATTTAAATTGACAATTTTAAGATAATCATTGCTATCACTGCATCAGTAAAGTTTCAGAAGCTTAAAAATCCTCTGGTCTATTGGATTGTTTTATCCGCTTTTCTTCTCGTTTATTTTGACTTTAATCTAAAAATAGAGTCAACTTGAGCATGACGTTGCGTTTCCCTTTCAAGTCTTTCAGTTTTGAATGTTAGTCGGCATCCGATATGTTCCACAAAACCAATCAAACCCAAAGGCTATATCGTTGAATAGCAAAATAAACAAGGCAACAATAAAACTGAGTCCGTACCTAATTTCTTATTTTTCTTGCCTCGTGTTCTTGTTAGGAGCAATTTATCATCATCTTTTCGTGTACTGACATTTCTTTGTACATGGTGCAAAATTAGTCAAATCAAGTGTTTCGGCTTTGCCGAAAAGTGTTGTCATAAAGATTGAGACACTCTTCGTACTTTCGGAAATAACAAACAAGACGTTTCAAAAATCGTTCATCAATCAGGGGCATACAGGGAAATAAAATTGAACATCCATTTAATAAGTTCAGGGGCCCGTTGCATAAAAGTTACTATTATGGTAACTTTGCCATCCAATGGTAACTTCCATGGAATTCTTGAATTTGATTGGCTGTTGAGTATTGTTACCATGGTATTTACCATTGGAGGGCAAAGTTACCATAATAGTTACTTTTGTGCAACGGGCCCTATTATATTTGTTACTCTGTAGTAAAAACGCTGGTTTCCTTTGTATGCAGTTGCCTCTTTAGAAGGATTTTTTAAAGCACGTTGTCTATTTCATTCATCAAGTTATCGAAGCTACTTGAAATTGAAATTCTCTCTTGGTTTAACAGACAGGTTGTCTCTACCACCTACAAACAGTCTTACACGAGAATCGTTGCCACTTACAGGAAATGCTGGTGGTTTTGGACATGCACGGAATACCGGTGTGTAGGCCTACCTTTTCGAACAAAATGAAATATGATAATACAGGAATTCTCTCACAAACAGAATTGTGGATTTCACACGTTCAGTTTAGCATACACTCTCTTAAGGCACAAACTCACTCGCACAAAAATTGAAAGCAGTTATTGTCCATCTATGGTATATCCTATCATCAAATGCAATCCGTAGAATCTCTAAAGCATAGTGAGCCATATTGCCCACTGAATTGCACATGAAACTGTTTATGGCCATCCTGGTTACTGATTGGTTGTGGGTAGACCGCTGGTGCTAAACTTGAATGAACATTGCGGAGGTTTTTAGGATCTTACTTTTTATTGTCAAGCAATGAAAATTGTCTTGTCTCCTCTTGATCGTGATAGCGTACACTGGCGTAGGGAAGAAAACTTTGAAAGCGATTTTCTCGAAACACTAATTTCGTAGTTTTAAAGCCACTCGACATGCTCTATATAAGATAAAATCATCGATATCTCCACAACCGAGTACTTTCATGATTCGTGTATATGGAATTAAAGTGGAGAAGTAGGGAAATAATTTCATGTTATTTTCAGAAACTTGTCCTCCCCCGACTTTTAGATCCTTATATATACATATATAGGTATATATATGTATATATATATATATATATATATATATAATATATATATATATATTTGCCTGTAGCCCACATTAGGGAGACAAATGGGGGTTATAATGTGTATATTAAGGAGACAGTTTCTCAAAGGAGACAATTTGCTGTCTCCTTAATGATTGCACAACTTGTACCATCTTACTGAAAGGATATTGGCGTCTTTTGCACTCTTTTTCGTTTAGAGGGAACCAACCTTATTCTGCATTACCACTCGGTCATGTATCATAATTTAAAGGTGGAAAACAGGATAGGTTAGTTGTTTTCATCGTGTATATCTGTAGGGGTTATAAAGCGACATAAAGGAGACTTTCAGTTTTTGGCTTTTTGTGGAAAGAGGAAACTGTATATCTTCATTACAAAGGTGTCAGCAACAAATATATCCTTTCTATACATTCTGGTACTGGTATCATCAAATATACTTCAGAGTTGTTCATTAAACATGCACTTAATTGAAAAACAGCCCCTCGAAATTGCACTTTTTGATCCTTACGCACCGTTCACATTCGATCGGCTTTTCGGCCGCTCGCGCGCTACGTACGCCTCCCCGCGCGCGCGCGCCTTTGCATGATAATGTCGCGACAGTACCAAAACACTTGCACCCAGAAGAAGATCAGAAAAGAACAACATGGAATCGCGAGACTTTGCAAATTGTACTGATCATGGAAGAATTGTGGGGTAAGTGATCACTGAAAACCACTCTTTTTTTAAAGAACATTCATGTACATTAGATGCATCTATTAAACAGGCGAGCCGTCGTATAAACAAGTACGGACACACGCAGTGGTGGGGCCTATTTCCAGAGTAGTCCCCTATGGATATGACAGTGTTAACGTTATTACTCCGTTGTTACTAGTCTAACGTTAGAATCTAGTGAAAAAAAAGGAGCAATCGTGAGCTGGAAAAAGAAATAGAGTCGCGATGGTTTTCAATGCGACAGAAATTACATAGTTTTCACCAAGTTGCTGGAATTTTTTTGTTTTATGATGCGGGAAATTGTAACGTCCTTTCATCATCACGTATCAGTTTAGTCCCATGGGTTGGTTCTGATGTATGGTTACACTCTTGATCAGTACCAGGTACGCGTATGAGAGCTCTCATCCGACCACCAAGGGCAATTAAAGATTGCCAAGACTTGGATGCTCTCTTGAATACGCGTACACGTACGCGTGCTCCAGGGGGTATGATGATCGGGTGTCCAAGACATTGACACCCTAAAATTATCCTGTATCTATTTTTAGCGATAGAAACTTAAAGGTAGGGAATCCCATTTGCATGCCTTAAATGAAGAGTTCTATAAATACAGTGGTATGTTGAAGAGAGTATCATTTTAGAAACTCCCATAAAGTAATGAAAGTGGAAGGTAAAATTTTGAGTACATTTTTATTGACCGTTAGATTTTGAATTCAATATTTTTCGGGGCTCACCGTAAATTCCAGTCGATTACTAGGCTACCTTTTCAGACCCATGCGGCGCCATGCACTGCATGTGTGTCCATCATGTATATTTTGTGAAGAAAGTTCATCAAAACTTACAAATATTTCTATAACGGATACATTCGTGTCACGCACTCTATAGTATCAGTATGTTATTACATCAGCTCTTATACTTGTAGATTTGTGTTTGAGAGTGGATACGGTACTGTTACTGGACATTTTTTTTTTCCCCAGTGGTTCTGAATTCTGTACTCGGATGATATTTTGGCCAAAAATAGCACCAGTTATTCACAAAGCCAATTACGAAAAATAGTTCAATCTGATTTTTGGAAAATAGACTTCAAACATACCCCTCTCCAAAAAAGTTGTCTTGATTTTCGTAATGGAATAATCAACATCTCACATCGTGTCCTTGCTCCAGAATCCTAATTCATACCCACAATTTACCTTGCACATTCCTACTGAGTGGAGGACAAAGGAAAAAATCAGCCAATGAGGGTCAAATTTCATGTTTTACTGTGAAATATCAAATCTGAATGTACAGTATTCATATAGTTCATGCAAAAGAATCTTGAGATTAATTGACATCTTTATCTAAAGTAGTTTTTTTTTTTTAAACATTTTTGTGGCACATTTTCATGATTTTGGTCGATACCACGATCTGTGAGGCTAGTCTAGGAATCCCGCGCATATTGGATGTCATTAGTACGTGGAAATGTGCACGTCCGGAATTACCTTGCTGTCCAGTAATACCCTACCGTACCTGTATATACATTGTAAATCAAGAAGTAAAGCATAGATTCCAGATTTATACATGTTTCTCAATCCTGCAATGTATATGTCTCTTTGAGCTTGTAAAGGCGGCTAGGGTAGGTTCTGTGCTGAAGTACCGAAGAGTCCACATTGGTTGTACATCAGAATATAATGTTTCCTGTAGGCCTACAGTGTAGACTCACTAGAGTCTGATGTTGTTAGTTTATGACAACTTCTAAGCAATCTTTTGTTGTTTAGTTTTTGAATGGTGAGTACAATAAAGTCAGAAAGAGGTGGGTTCTTAACCAGTTGAGAATGAGTCGCAAGTATACTTGGGAAGGTGTCTATGGGAAATGCATGTTGTAGCAAAATCAGTCCATCCTCAACGGGTTATGAGACTAGTACTGTGTCAAAGACAGTGTATTGCATTGATGTGTACATTTTGCCAGAATATATGAGTCTCATGGGAAATTTTACTAGAAAATCTGTAAAAGGCAAAACCTACCTTTTGTTGAATTGTATACCTTTTCGTGGTTTTTCTTCTTTCATTCATTTTTTTTTCAAGAACATACATGGGGTTAATTGTGGAAAACTTTGCACAATAGCATCAAAGTAATATGAATCGTCTAAAGTGTCAAATAGCCTATGCTATTATATGCAAATAGATACTAGTGGATACATCGAATTTCCTTGTTTTTTAATTTTTCTGTTGTCCTCTCTCTTTTAGGAGCACATCAGTTCCACCTTCTCAACAGAGCTGACCTCTTGCACCTCCAGCACAGAAATTAACCCATTGAGCAGAACATCACTCAACCAGATATCTCCACCTAACCCAATTGGTCCCCATCCTCCTGTACCAAGAGAGCATCCTCCAGATTGTCATTTGGGAAGGAACATCTCTGCCTTAACTTGCCATCTCAGAATCTGAGCCAGAAGCAATTAGAAATCACTCAGTTGTCACAGTGCTACTGGGTAAGGAAAATGCTAACCAGAGAAAGAACAATACAATGGCCCATGTAAGCTGTGTTATAAGAAATCATCACTGAAATACATCTAACGCTCTACTGTACAATCTGAACCTTAACAATTATTAAACAGGCTTGTGAAAGTATTGTCCATAGAAGTATATTTTATATATATATAAAATATGTCAATGCACATTAGAGACCTTTAATTCAGCCCTTTCCTTGCAGTGTTTGTGGATACCAGCTTTGTGCTATATGCATGAAGAGCCATCATGATATGTGTTTGTACAAAAGAGTCACAAAGTTTTCACATTGTTTTGTCTGTGAAGGTACCTCAGATGATAAGCAAGTCTCATGCCCAGTTTTAAGTGTACTTGATGTTAAAGATTCACTTTGTTTGTCAAATTAATGACACTTTTCGGACAAAAGTCATAGTATACTTTGAAGGGCTTGTTATTGTCATGCCAGATGACATTTCACATGTAAAAAGAAACAAACTTATGAAGAACTGGACAAAAGGTTTTTGCAGGGATTCTTAGAAGACAAAAAATGGCAGTGATGAACTAACCTTAAAAACAAACTTGTTATTATTAAAGGGGATGGCTAGTAACTGATCAGTGGGAATCAGTGGGAGTGCTGGAGGATGATTGTTCCAATCCTTATGGGATTCATTCGAGTAATGTGCAGTTAAAAGTTTCCAGGTTAGCATGCCTGTACAGCGTAGGGACGATCGTTAACGGCCTGTTAAAGGGATCGTACAGTTCTGGTTGAGACCTAATTTCAGGTTTCTAACATTTTTAGGTGAGATAATGAGAAATCTCATATGAAATATGAAAGAGCATGCAATTTTATGAGGAATTCAACGTTTATTTGATAAAAATGGTTTTGAAATGGCTGAGATATCCAAAAAAGAACGATTCTAATAAAGTGTGGGACCCACACTTTGTAACGATCGCTTTGTTTTACTTTGTTTTTGGATGTTTCAGTTATTCCAAACCCGATTTTCATCAAATAAACTTTGAATTCCTCTTAAAATGGTATGCTCTGTGCTATTATCAAGTGTTTTCTTGGTATCTTGCAAAAATTCGAAAGCCTATTTCTCATCTCAACCAAAACTGTACTATCCCTTTAATGATTGCCCCAACACTGTACAGGCATGCTATCCTGGAAACATTGAACTGCTTATTACTTGAATACAGGACCATTCTGAAGTAAATAGTTTCCACACAACAATAGATATATAATGTACTCTTAAATGAATACCACAAGGATTGGAACAATCATCCCCCAGCATTCCCACTGATTCCCACTGATCAGTTACTATCCTTCCCCTATAAGCATGGTGTTTCTTCAAATGTGCAAGCTTTGTAGAGAAGTTGGTTACTTCTTGCTTTTAACCGTATCAGAATATTTTATGCTGAAGTAACTGCATGCTGTATGCATGGATAAGAGACAGCAATCCAGACCTACAATGAGAACACACACACACGAAAAAAGAAAAGAAAAAAGAAGACATGTATGCGAAGAGGAACTTCTTCATCAGTTTGGAAAGTAATTTAACCCATTCATACAGCTGTTCAGAAAAAAAAAAACTTGGCTTTTGTCTCACCCACCAGAGGTAAAGGCGAGACTAAGGAATCCAAATGGCGTCCGTCCGTTGTCCGTCCGTCCGTCGGTTGTCCGTCACAAATGTTAAAGTTTACCTGCAAGACTCTCTTATGATGCATAACTTGGCAATTGTTACAGTAATGGCAGCCACACTTGGGTGATAGAAGTAATAGGGGTATCTTCATGTTATGGTGTTGTCGGAGGTCATGTGATGATGTCAAAGGTCATAAGAGGTCATATATTAAAGAGTATGTGCAAGACTCTCTTGGTGATAAGCACAATCAGGGTATGCAATCATGACTTTCTCGCTTTAAAAAATTGTAACTTCTAAAAGAATGCACCAACTGACTTAAAAATTCACATGCAGCATGCTAAGACATCAGTAATCACATGTGGTAAGACAATAGCTAATTTCTTCTCATTTACTGTTAATTATTAAAGATTAATTACCAAAAAGTCCCCCAAAACCCACGTAATGCGTCAAAAAAAGCGTTTTACAACTTACGTAAAATCAAGATTTGAGGTCCATATATTTTCAGTGAGGTATATCCTAATTTGACTACTTTAAAGAATCTTTTCCCCATATTGAATATCCTTGTTTTTTTAACCATGAATTGTACATATTAAAGTAGAAATCTATTGTGTGAAAATTTTAGCAAATTTGAGCAATAGGAACTTATTTTTTTATATTTTTACAAATTGCTGAGCATAAATAAGTGCGATACACGCCCATGTTATACTGCATGAAGGTCATATGATAAGTGTTCAGTGTTCATATTTCAATGCTTGTTCAATTTCTAAAGATATCATAAGCAAAAACATAGTATTTTGGCTTAATATGTCATTGTTTGAGTGTCACAGCTTGGATATCAACTCAAGTCATCATAAATCTCACATTCATTCTTCTATCTGTGTTTACAAATACAAAGTCTGTATATGAGAATTGATCCGAACACTGTGCGCACATTCAAGGTCAAACTGTACAGATAATTTTTTGATGAAAAATATAATATCTTCCAAAGTACCAGCCCTAATTTCATAAAAATTTGTAATAATGGCCACTGTATGTCTGTTACCTATTCCTGAAAGTTTCGCCTCTTCACTCTTTGCAAAAGTGAAATATGATAAAATATGTAAAAGTGGTTTTACTTGAATTCAAAATAATGCCTACAAAATTGATCATCCATTTCGAGAAGTGAAAATATGAAATTCATTCATATTTTGTGATATGTCATGGCTATGTGCTGGTGGTGAATGAAAGGGATATTTATCAGGAATATCTAACAGCAATATCAGATGAAAAAAACATTTTCCTTTTTTTTAAATGAATTTCTCCAATACGTTAGTCATTTCAATGTAATTCGACACCCCTAATTTGAATGCTAATTTATGCGCAGTTTAATGCAAAATTTTGACTCTTTCTTTACATGAAATGAAAATTTGAACACTCAGCTACAACAAACAACAAAAAAAAGCATTTTCACCAAGTTTTTTCATTTTTGCCCTGTTACACAATTGCATACTGTACCCTGATTGTGCTATTGACCTCTTTTCTATGTTAAAATTTACCTGCAAGACTCTCTTTTGACAAATAACTTCACATAAGTTGCTTAGTTTACAACCTAATTTTGGTCATAGATGAACAGGGGGTACCTTCATGTTATGGTGCTGTTGGAGGTCACGGGATAAGGTCAAAGGTCATTTGAGGTCATACATTAAAGTTTACTTGCAAGACTCTCTTATCACACGTAGCTTGACACATGTTGCTACAATGGCAATCAAACTTGGATGATGGATGTACTTGGGGTACCTTCATGTTATGGTGCCATAACATGTCACATGATAAGGTCAAAGGTCATTTTAGGTCATACATTAAAGTTTACTTGCAAGACTCTCTTATCACATGTAACTCAGCACATGTTGCTACAATGGCAATCAAACTTGGGTGATGGATGCACTTGGAATACATTCATGTTATGGTGCCGTTGGAGCTCACATGGTAAAGTCGAAGGTCACAAGCATGGGTCAACAAACTTTTAGAGCCAATGTTTAGTTTTCATGGTGCGTTTCTATTATGGGTCATATTTTTTTATCCATAAGTCCATTTGTGACCAAACTTGGATGGTTGATGTCTCCTGGGGAGTGGATAGTCACCACAAGGTCAAAGGTCACAGGCAGGGGTCGACAAACTTTTAGGGCCCAATGTTAAGCTTTTATGGCACATTTCTTTTTTGCCATAAATTTGTACCCTTTTAGATCTCTTTTCATCTGTTATATCTCTTTTTTTATCTGTTCTAGTGCATTCACGCACAATTTCTTGTACGCAAATGGGCGAGACGCATTATGGCACTTGCCCTTTACAACTGATCCATTTTATGAACACAATATTAATGTGTGCCAAATGGTTCATTTAGAACTTTAAAATGCTCAGAAACATGGGTAAGGCAGTGATGTACATGTGTTTAGGTGACTACAGTATCCTACTATCCTGGCTTTATGTTTGTAGTGAAGATGTTCAGTTAAGTCCATCATCTGATGCTGATGGTGATACTGTATATTTAGAAGAGATCAAATTTTAATTGACTGTAGTGATCACTGCAAGAGCATGGTAAATGCATTATGGAACATTTTCTTTTATCAAAAAACAAAACAAAACAAAACAAAACAAAACCTGTATCTGTTACAGAGTTTCACATGAACAAAGGTATTGTCTATTTTTTACCCTTACGTGTGGAATACCACATGTCTACTAAAAGCCATAGTTGATGAATAGATTTTCTTTGGATTATTGCATGTTGGAGTTTATGAAGAGTTCATCAATTTCATATCAGCATACAAGAGGGACATGAAAGAAAACAAAAATAATGCATTTTTTTTTATCAGTTCTGTTTGAAGGATGGTGTTTCATAAACCCATTTTCTATCATCATGGCTAATACGTCAAGAAACCATGTCATTCATTTAGATTTCTTAAAATGTTAAATAATACTGTATATGGTTTTCAAGCTCTGAAGGTACAGTACATTCATGACAGATGTGTAAAAGCTGAAACTGTCACATTTACAGCCTCCTGCCTGTACTATTGTCTCAAGTGACAATGTTGATGTTTTGACCCCCTTATGTCACCTTAAGTAGGGGAAACAAGAAGTTTTCATGCGTAAACTCAACCATGGCCTAGCAGCCAAAATCATCCTGTGAAATATTACATACATAGAGAGTTTATGAGCACTTCGATAATGTGTGCAGAACTTCATGTATTATCACTAGTTGTGATACAGACTCTCATGCACAAATTGACTGTAAATAGATGGTGAACCTCTACTGTAGGAATTATTTATTTTTTGTAAGGGACATTTGTTAAATATGTAAGGTATGGTGTCATCCTCAGCACATTTTTTTCTTCTTAATAGATATACGTACCACATTTGACATTGCTTTGTGTTTAAATGTGCCTGGGCAGGATTGTGAGAATAACCGTATTATAACATGGAAAAAAGAGTATCCTGTACATGTATCTTTTGACAAATCTCGATCCTACTTTATGACATTAGTAAGCCTATGCAGTTGATTTTTTTTATTTCACTGAAAAAAAACTTTAATTAGAGCAGATATTTATTTCACATGTTATCATCCTTAGCTTGTCCTTGTATATAGCTGTATTTGAAGTACAATGTATATTGTTGGAACTCAAGCTGTGAATATGACATGCCGTATACACCTGTTTGCATGTATTTTGTATGCATGCTTAAGCTGTCTGTAGAGAAATATGTAGTTCTATACTCCTTTGACCAAGGTCTACTCAATACTCTGTCCTATAGTATTTACATGTATGATAAATGACAGTGCGACATTTTGCTGTGATAACAGCCCTCATTAAAGTGTGTGAAAATGAAGCCTCTTGTCAATGTACATGTATGTTATGGTCTCCATGTCAGGCTACAAATGACCGTCATTTGCATTCTTTAAAAAAGTATTATATCATACAAATAATGAATATTTATGAGTGCAATGGACAAAACACGATAAAATATCTGTCCATTGTACGAATGGAAACATTTATTATTTGCTTTATATAACACCTAATCCTTTTCATTTAATATTTTACATGTACATTGTACTAATTAAGAAACAAGAGAAAATCTGAGAACGTGAGAGTGCGCACTGAGTGCTTTACGCTAGATCGCTGTCATATACACACACTGCAAATGCGAGCGTTTTACATGTTTATGACGTCATAGTGAAATGATCAATGTCAAAAACCAATCAAATGACAAGGATATCTCAAGGCATTATATAAAAGTTTATGTTATATGCTCTTGTGGAAAGGTTAACAAGAACTGAATATAGAAATATTATTTGATTCATTATTTTGGTTTCAGTAATGATGTCACTGGTTTGTGTCACTGGTTTGTGTCTGTGTGTGTGTATATGCATGTCTTTCAAACACGAAGTTGATGGATGAAATTTATGTAGCAAGGAGTGAAAGGATTATAAAGTCCTTTATATTTAGAAATCAGCTCCACGACATGCGTTTCGTGTACCAGTTATGTAAGATTGTTAGATTTTGTTAGATAAGGGCTGTAGAATTGGGATGGAATCAATTTACAGCCCCACATCCATTTCTTTGTCATGATCATGACCATGTACATGAATTTAATAATAATTCATGTACATGAAGATGACTTAGATACATAATCATACATATGAAGAGTTTATTCGCAAAAACCGATAAGTCCATTATTTTGAAGATTTTGAAGTACGGTCTCTGTCATAAAGTACAAAACAATACCTTTTAAATGATAAATTGGTCACTACATATAAAGGTACATTTTTGAAGTTATGGTCAAAGGAAGCAAAAATTTTCTTATTATTCTCTTTATTTTTCTCGACCTTTAATCGCAAATATCTCCATTTGGCAAATATGGACTTATCGGTTTTTGCAAACAAACTCTTCATATTGTGATGTATGTTATGATATTTTTATGATACTTTTAAAAATTCTGCAATTCAACCATACCCATAGCTGAAATTTTACAAACAAATTTTAGATAAACCACTACCATAAATTTATTTTCAACAGAAACAAATCAACACACAGTTTATTTAAAGAAAGACATGTAACAAGAAAGCATATTTTCCTGTGCTGCTATCCTTTTTTTTTGTTCCAGCTCTGCTTTTGAAATGTACATTAATGTTAGATTGAGATCATGTGATTTCATCAAATGAATTCGAGAAAGAAAGAGTAGAGAAAAGATAAAGTCATGAAGTACATGTACTGAAATAAATGAGACCTACCATACATGGAAAGCACATACATCCAGTACACAATGAATACGATGGACGTATTGAACTAGCGATGCTTACATTAGTTATTTTGCAAATCATACATTATGCTAAATGTAATAGAACAAAGATTTTTTTTTTTCAAATGAAAAACACAAGTAAACTTTGTAAAACATAATAACAAGGGCAAACCATTCCACGATTCTGAATTTTTTTACAAGTTTGTCAAACCCAGGCTGAATGCGCAAGGTAATCAGAGGGTTCCATCGATCCCCATGCGTCTTAAAGAAAATTGACGACAGCAGTATGTTGACCGAGAGATTTACACTCTCCGATTTCTCTGTGTGTTCCTGACCCGTACATGATATCCGTATCCGGGAAATTACCCCCAGAGGGCAATTACCCCCGGCTAAATACTGGTTAGTGGTAAGCTAAGAGTAAAGATTAGGGTTAGGGTTAGGATTAGGAGTTTAAGGGCCAGGGGAAGGGTGCGGGTAATTGCCCAGGGGGTAAATTGCCATAGACCCGATTCTGCTAGGATCGAAAGCTCAAGCCCCTTCTGAATTCATCTAATTAAATATATCATGATACAATGTAGCAGAAGATGCACTTAAAAGAAATGAGGACAAGGACAGGAACAGAGACAAAGACTTATATTATATGCTTTTATATGATGTGACTAAATTTTTGCATATGCTAGTATAAATCCTCAGAATAGCTATATTCTGCCAAAATGGTACAGTGTATAGATTTTTAGTCATTTGATATCATAAATCTATACCATTTTTGCAGAATATAGCTATTCTGAGGATGTATATTACGATATAATAATACTAACATCATATAAAAGTATATTAGAGCCTTTGTCTCTGTTCCTGTCCTTGTCCTTATTTCTCTTAACTACATTTTCAGCTATCATGATGTATATTTAATGAGATGGATTCAGAAGGGGCCTGAGCCTTCGGTCCTAGCAGAATCTTTGTCGGAGGCAAAATTTTACTCCGCTTTACTCCATGTTTACTGAATTTCCCCGGTGGTGTCTTGTGTGTATACTGTGAACGACAGAAATCGAGTTAGATCTACAGTTGTGATGTAGTATAGGACCTTATCATTGCTTTACAACATTATTTCAACACTTGATTACCTGTGTAAAGCACGTGCATACATGTGCGCGACTGCAGACAGCAGGTGGCAAGCGACCGTTGCAGCCATTTACATTATTACCACCTCACAAAGGAAATGTGATCCAAAAAGAAGACGGAAAGTAGAATATAATTTGTGGTTGTTTCTGCTCCCGAACATAACAGTTATCTTGTTCATAGGGCTGCTACGAATCCAAACAATGTCTCACATACAAAAGTATGGGAATATTAGAAGATGGTATATTATTGGTGGAGATGAAAATCGCTGTGCTTTTTGTTTTGTTTTGTTTTGTTTTGTTTGTTTTTTGCGAGAATACCGAGAAAGCACTCACGAAAGTATACGGATTGTATACCATTCGAAGAGGAATCCAAAGTGTTTTTTTTTTTTCATAGAGAATCAATTTTAAAAAGCGATCCTAATAAAAGGTGGGTCCCACCTTTCTTTACGATTGTTTACCTCAGCCATTTCAAAACCATTTTCATTAAATATGCATTGATATCCTCTTCGAATTGCATCGCGCTTTCATATTCCATAACAGATTTCTCATTATCTCACCTCACCCCGCCCCAAAATGAGTATAAAAAACTCTGAAGTTGTAGTTTCCAACCAAAACTATACAACCCTTTTTAACTTAAAAAAAATGTATGATAGTTGACGAGAAACAAAACCGTGAAGAAGAGTTCTCAATAATTCACAGTGTTGACATCAGTAGTGGCAAACCATGAAGGTCAACGACTCAAATTTCCTAGGGTAGTATAGTCTCTTCACGTTATAGTTCTGGAGGTTGTACGCGTTCCCTTTGGCAGCAACTTAATTGCAAAAGTGCTCAGCCAGTGAAAGTGATTCTTATATCACACAATTGGGCAGAATCTCTGCTCTCTGAAAGTGCACACCCCAAGTTCGTTCAACCTTTCGTCTCCGAGATATCCCGTGTGAAAGGTGAAAGAATAGTATTGCAAGAGGCAACATAATACTCAAATTGGCCTAATTCGGAGTGCTTGCCACAACAAATCGACTCATGATGTACTTTTTTGAACAATGTGCTTCTCTACTATAAAACAATTCTTTAATGATACATACACATGAATAATCCCTGAAAGGTAAACTTTCAGAATCTCGGCAGATTAAAAAATTTGTGGGAAAAATAAATATGCGCCGGGTTTGACCCGTTAAATGTACATAGCGCTCGCGCAGAAACGCAGTTCCGGAGATGACCAAAAGTTTTTAATAATTATGATAAAAGTTTTTGTGGGCGTGTTACAGAGCAATATTGTCTTGTAGGGATGGTATATGATTGAAGATGAGGATTGGGCTTTTGACTTTTTGCGAGATACCAAGAAATAAAATACAGCAAAGGATACCATTCTCAGAGGAATTCAAAGTGTGTTTTTTTTTTCTAATGAAAATGAGTTTTGCAATGGCTGAGACATCCAAAAACAGGGTAAATCAAAACGATTGTAATGAAAGGTGTGTCCCACATTCTATTAGGATCACTCTGTCTTGGATATAGTTAGCAATTTTCAAAACTAATATTCATTGAATCAACCTTGAATGCATCTTTCATATTTCGTAAGGTGCTTCTCATATCTCGTCAAGAAAGGTTACAAACCTGAAGTTAATTCTCAACCAAAACTATACGATCCCTTTAATCATGTGTTACACAATTCAATTAGTACATTGAATACTACATCCGCAAAGGGTTCACTGTTTACCCCATAAGGCCTAAGCTACTTTGATGCTCCAAGGGGAAATCCAGTTCAAATGTATTATTAGGTTGATAAAAAAGAGTAAAATATTACGAGTTCAACGGTACAATTTTTATCGAAGTCGGATGAAAAATAAGGAAGTTATGACATTTTGACGTTACAATGTTTTTGGGCTTAAACAGTTCTTGAACAGAAATTATGAATATGCAAATGACAATGTGAGCATGTCATTCCCTCACATCTTACCATAAAGTTTGTACATAAAATTTTGAAATTTCCAATTTTCCATTCAATTGCAATTTTGCCCTAGGCTTCAATTCTCATATATCTAGCTTATCACTATCCTGAGGTTATTCAACCAAGAATACCATCATGTTTTAGATTTCAATGAAAGAAACATTAATTTTTATTTTTTTCTTTTTTTGGACGTTATCAATGGAAAATTGTCAGGGTATGACATGGATAGCTCACTCATTTGCGTATTCATACATACTGTACAAGAACTGTTTTTGAGAAATTATCGAAACTGCAAATTTCACAACTTCCATATTTTCAATCCAATTGAAGTCAAATTTTTACCGTTGTACTCATGAAATATTACTATTTTTTATTAGATTCACTTATACAGGGTGGTCCAAAAAGAGCGGAACACCTAAGATCTTTAATTTCAGCAATATTGTTGCAAATAATTCTATATCATTATTTTGCCTTCTATTGGAAAGGCCATTCTTTGTCCAATAGAATGACTGTAAGTTCTTTAATTTTGGTTGATGCGTTATGATTTTAGGACCATTTTTGTCAACCCTTGCAATTTTCAAAATGTGACCATTTTGCACTCTCAGCGATACCGAAATCAGCGACAATTCGGCTTGTCATAGAACCAGTAGCGTTCACAGTGTGTGGAATGTGAGGCAGACGTGTGATTGTCATTGTCCGCCCCACATTCCACACATTGCGAACGCTACTGGTTCTACGACAAGCCGAATTGTCGCTGGTTTCGGTATCTCTGAGAATGCAAAATGATCACCACCCTGTACATGAACTATCATGTTACGTTTTTATTGCTTGAAACGTATGTCGAGGTAATTGAAACTTGCGGAGAGTGTGGGGAAGGGTGCTCAAGATCCAAAGGAGAGAGAAGTTTATCATGCGTAAAGGGGATTTTTCATCATGACCAGTCACGTGGTAGCTATAGTGGACAGTGGATGAGACCTCGGAAGATATCCCGTGTGAAAGAATTGCAAGACGGCAAATATTATGCTCGAATTGTAATTCGGACTGAAATGTTTTTTGCCTTTAAAATATACAGTGTCAATTATACTGGACGTGGTGTTTACTGTTTGGGATGTACACATCATCCTAAACGAAGAAGGTACAAGGGATCCATATTTCGTGATTATTGCTGCTGATTTGACTTATGTCACAGATCAGCTTTTATTCCATTTGACATTCAAACAAGAGTTTTGAATGCTCATGAATATGCTGAAATCGCGCATGTATTAAAATTTTATTGACATAGAAGAATGAAAAGGTTGTTGATGAGGACAGTGTGCTACATGTTGACGGAGATGAGCTGTTGCCAGGACAAAACTGGAAACACAACTTGGAGCCAGCATCAACAAATGAAGAGACAAAGGCCCAAGAGGTAAGAAGAAGAACAGCGAATAAGAACGGAACAAGGAAAGGTGAGGGGAAAATAAAATAAGAGACTCTGTGTGCATGTGATTTTTTTCTAAACACACTATTTACAATCCTGTTAAAATTCACCACGCCAAGATGTGCTTTGTGAAAGAGAAAGTATTGAATGAGCTGATTGAGCAGTTAAGTGTGTTGAACATATCAGTATTATTGATACGGTTTAGGCAACACAATATTGATGTAGGACGTGTTTAGTGTGGAGAAAATATGCAGAGCCTTTATAGGGAGATAAACTATTCAGTATTTGAGACATATATTTTGTTCTTAAGGAGACAGCGTGCAAACATGACACCAGAGTAAGTTTGGAAGTGTTTCCTGTATAGAGATATTTAGGGAGACAATATACTCAGTGTGGGGCATATAAACATCAAAACATCATATCAAAGTAACTTTGGAAGTGTTCCCTACATAACAAATACACAGTCTTTAGGGAGACAAAATTAATATTCTGTATTTGAGACATATGTTTTGTTCTTATGGAGACAGCGTGCCAACATGACACCAGAATAAGTTTGGAAGTGTTTCTTGTATAGAGATATCTAAGTGTATTTAGGGAGACAATATACTCAGTGTGGGATATATAAATTGTTCTCAAGAAAACATTATACTAATATCACAACAAAGTGACTTTGGAAGTGTTCCCTATATAAGAAAATGCACAGTCTTTAGGGAGTCAAAATATTCAGTACTTGAGACATATATTTTGTTTGTAAGGAGACAGCGTGCAAGACCAGAGTAAGTTTGGAAGTGTTTCCTGTTCAGAGATATATAAGTGTATTTAGGGAGACAATATACTCAGTGTAAGACATATAGATTGTTTTTAAGAAAAAGTCTTATGCAAACATCCCACCAAAGTATCTTTGGAAGTGTTCCCCTATATAAAAAAATACACAGAGTCTTTAGGGAGACAAAATATTCAGTGTTGAGACATAGATTTTGTCCTTAAGGAGACAGCGTGCCAACATCACAACAAAGTGACTTCTCGAAGTGTTCCCTATATAAGAAAATGCACAGAGTCTTTAGGGAGACAAAATAATCAATATTTGAGACATATATTTTGTTTGTAAGGAGACAGCGTGCGACACCAGAGTAAGTTTGGAAGTGTTTCCTGTATAGAGATATATAAGTGTATTCAAGGAGACAATATACTCAGTGTGAGACATATAGATTGTTCTCAAGAAAACATCATACAAACATCACAACAAAGTAACTTTGGAAGTGTTCCCTACATAACAAATACACAGAGTCTTTAAGGAGACAAAATATTCAGTGTTTGAGACATATATTTTGTTCTTAAGGAGACAGTGTGCAAACATGATATCGAAGTATCTTTGGAAGTGTTTCCTGTATAGAAATATATATAAGTGTTTTAAGGAGACAATATACTCAGTGTGAGACATATAGATTGTTCTTGAGAAAACATTATGCAAACATCACATCAAAGTGACTTTGGAAGTGTTTCCTATATAGAAAATACACAGTCTTTAGGGAGACAAAATTTTCAGTGTTTGAGACATATATTTTGTTCTTAAGGAGACAGCGTGCAAACATGACACCAGAGTAAGTTTGGAAGTGTTTCCTGTATAGAGATATTTAGGGAGACAATATACTTAGTGTGGGGCATATAAACATCAAAACATCATATCAAAGTAACTTTGGAAGTGTTCCCTACATAACAAATACACAGTCTTTAGGGAGACAAAATTAATATTCTGTATTTGAGACATATATTTTGTTCTTATGGAGACAGCGTGCCAACATGACACCAGAGTAAGTTTGGAAGTGTTTCTTGTATAGAGATATCTAAGTGTATTTAGGGAGACAATATACTCAGTGTGGGATATATAAATTGTTCTCAAGAAAACATTATACTAATATCACAACAAAGTGACTTTGGAAGTGTTCCCTATATAAGAAAATGCACAGTCTTTAGGGAGTCAAAATATTCAGTACTTGAGACATATATTTTGTTTGTAAGGAGACAGCGTGCAAGACCAGAGTAAGTTTGGAAGTGTTTCCTGTTCAGAGATATATAAGTGTATTTAGGGAGACAATATACTCAGTGTAAGACATATAGATTGTTTTTAAGAAAAAGTCTTATGCAAACATCCCACCAAAGTATCTTTGGAAGTGTTCCCCTATATAAAAAAATACACAGAGTCTTTAGGGAGACAAAATATTCAGTGTTGAGACATAGATTTTGTCCTTAAGGAGACAGCGTGCCAACATCACAACAAAGTGACTTCTCGAAGTGTTCCCTATATAAGAAAATGCACAGAGTCTTTAGGGAGACAAAATAATCAATATTTGAGACATATATTTTGTTTGTAAGGAGACAGCGTGCGACACCAGAGTAAGTTTGGAAGTGTTTCCTGTATAGAGATATATAAGTGTATTCAGGGAGACAATATACTCAGTGTGAGACATATAGATTGTTCTCAAGAAAACATCATACAAACATCACAACAAAGTAACTTTGGAAGTGTTCCCTACATAACAAATACACAGAGTCTTTAAGGAGACAAAATATTCAGTGTTTGAGACATATATTTTGTTCTTAAGGAGACAGTGTGCAAACATGATATCGAAGTATCTTTGGAAGTGTTTCCTGTATAGAAATATATATAAGTGTTTTAAGGAGACAACATACTCAGTGTGAGACATATAGATTGTTCTTGAGAAAACATTATGCAAACATCACATCAAAGTGACTTTGGAAGTGTTTCCTATATAGAAAATACACAGTCTTTAGGGAGACAAAATTTTCAGTGTTTGAGACATATATTTTGTTCTTAAGGAGACAGCGTGCAAACATGACACCAGAGTAAGTTTGGAAGTGTTTCCTGTATAGAGATATTTAGGGAGACAATATACTCAGTGTGGGGCATATAAACATCAAAACATCATATCAAAGTAACTTTGGAAGTGTTCCCTACATAACAAATACACAGTCTTTAGGGAGACAAAATTAATATTCTGTATTTGAGACATATATTTTGTTCTTATGGAGACAGCGTGCCAACATGACACCAGAGTAAGTTTGGAAGTGTTTCTTGTATAGAGATATCTAAGTGTATTTAGGGAGACAATATACTCAGTGTGGGATATATAAATTGTTCTCAAGAAAACATTATACTAATATCACAACAAAGTGACTTCTCGAAGTGTTCCCTATATAAGAAAATGCACAGAGTCTTTAGGGAGACAAAATAATCAATATTTGAGACATATATTTTGTTTGTAAGGAGACAGCGTGCGACACCAGAGTAAGTTTGGAAGTGTTTCCTGTATAGAGATATATAAGTGTATTCAGGGAGACAATATACTCAGTGTGAGACATATAGATTGTTCTCAAGAAAACATCATACAAACATCACAACAAAGTAACTTTGGAAGTGTTCCCTACAAATACACAGAGTCTTTAAGGAGACAAAATATTCAGTGTTTGAGACATATATTTTGTTCTTATATAAGGAGACAGTGTGCAAACATGACATCGAAGTATCTTTGGAAGTGTTTCCTGTATAGAAATATATATAAGTGTTTTTAAGGAGACAATATACTCAGTGTGAGACATATAGATTGTTCTTGAGAAAACATTATGCAAACATCACATCAAAGTAACTTTGGAAGTGTTTCCTATATAGAAAATACACAGTCTTTAGGGAGACAAAATTTTCAGTGTTTGAGACATATATTTTGTTCTTAAGGAGAGAGTGTGCAAGCACGACACCAGAGTAAGTTTGGAAGTGTTTCCTATATAAAGATATGTATTTAGGGAGACAATATACTCAGTGTGAGACATGTAGATTGTTCTTAAGAAAACATTTTGCAAACATCACACCAAAGTAACTTTGGAAGTGTTATCGCGCGCGCCCGACAGCAGTTCTGAGTTTGGACATCCATATCGATAATAAAACAAACGGATTTCCTGCAACATCTACTAATAAACGGAAATACATTTGTTAGAGAAAATTGTTTGAAGGCAGCTATTTTGATAAATTGGAGTATTTGAAATTATTTGAAAATTTCGTCTCTGGTTCCCATCAGATTTACTATCAACGTAATCCATATCAATGAAAATCAATAAAAATGCATGTATCAAAACAACAAGCGGGTTGATCCCTCGGCCAGTGGGTGCGGCCTGGACCAACTACGTTTTGGAATATTTTTTTTTTGAAAGAAAAAAAGACATGGGCAATTTCAATGCGCTAAATATAAAGTATGTACGACATAATTAATGCAGTTATACCAAACTGCCTTGACTATAAGTAGTTTGCATTTTCTTGTATATGTGCTGTTATGATAATTAAAGGGAAAGTACAGTATTGGTGGAGATGAGAATTGGGCTTTTAACTTTTTGCGAGATACCAAGAAAACACTTATGAAATAGTTCAGAGCATACCCTTTTAAGAGGAATTCAAAGCTTATTTGATGATAATCGGGTTTGGCATGACTGAAACATCTAAAAACAAAGTAAAACAAAGCAATCATAATAAAGTGTGGGTCCCACACTTATTAGAATCACTCTGTTTTGGATATCTCAGCCATTTCAAAAGCAATTTTCATCAAATAAACGTTGAATTCCTCATGGAATTACATGCTCTTTCATATTTCATGAGAGGTTTCTCATTATCTCATCAAAAAATGTTAGAAACCTGAAATTAGGTCTCAACCAAAACTGTATGATCCCTTTAAAGTAATTGATGCTATTCATACATGTGTATATAATATGTAAAAACTCGCTGAATTTCACCCTTGTTATGACAGGATACCATCAAAAAATCATCCTGATCATGTGAGCGTATATAGTGTAACCGTGTATGACAAAAATGATAGTAATGTATACGTATATATATATGTATACGTATAGTGATAGTAGCATAGTGGCGGCTATTTCAAATAATGTGGTATCATATTTTACGTAGTTACACGTCTTGCACCGTCAAAACAGGAAGCAACACTTCCATAATAACAAGAAAATGTCAAATACAATGTATCGGTTACGTTATCATCTCATCAATTTTATGGCAATCTGGAATATTTTGTAAAGGTTACTTAAATAGTTGGCCAGCATATTTATTCAGAGTTGATGCCTCCAAGGCAATAACAAAGCACCGATCTACGTATGAAATGTTACGAAATTGTTACGAAACAAACGAAATCAAAACGAAATCAACGTTGAGAAAAATATCATAAATATTGAGTACGATATATGGGGCATTTATTAAGTTCAACACCACTGAATTGCATCGACTTTGATTAGTTTACATATAATATCTTTGCATGTATCATATATCTGATGTTAATAATTAGTGTTGAATTGCGTATGTAAAGATATTATGACTGTATGTCACTATCAAATAAAGTGCATGACAAATATTATAAATTAATGGAATAAAGTTACAAAGCGCCAACCATTTTGAATAGTGTATGTATTTTAGTAGTTTCTTGTCTTGTACCATCCGAATCAGAAACCGTACTTTCATTGTGACAGGAATACATTCAAGTACAAGTTATTGTGTACATTGTGATAATATCAGTTATCACGGAAACGAAACACGTGTGCTGTTCTTTGTTGCAGTCATGAATACTTTGCAAATGTTTATTTACAGTTGATAGCGATATATGTCTGACATGTCAAAAAGCAATGGATCTGTTACAGAAAAATGGTTTGTCAGCAGCCATTGTGAATTTCTTTTAATAAACTTTAAAATTTTCATGTTTCAATTAATAACAAACAAACACGTTAGTAAATCATAGAAACAAACAAGGTTGATCCTTTATCTCATGGTGTAGTTTGGACTATGTACGTTTACGAATGAAATAGATGAGGCATTTTTTTCCTACTACTTATGTTCCCACGTGATTATCTTGAAAGTTTATTTATTGCTAAGTGCAAATTGATTGTAACTGCACTGCGCAGAGTCAAAGAAGATGGTGTTTTTGGCATTAAATCAGTTGGTTGTTCTATCTTACTTCTTTTTTCCTGTGGTATATTATTGACAGAGTACAATTGTATCATGATTTGATGCTCGTGGAGTTTTTGACTTTCTTTGCTGAAATTGTGAATGAGTGGCAGAATCAGGATATTCAAAAAGGGAGTGATCTAACTGAGTGGTCATGGGCTTTGCTTGATAACAGGCACACCGCATGGATAATAATTGGCTGGAAAGGGGTGCGGTCGCCTCTTTCGCCACTTCAAGTTACTGGATCCATTACTGTGGAAGAACATCAAAGAGTCCAGTGTGTTCATAAAGGGATGGTACAGTATTGGCTGAGAAGATACCTAGGAAGCAGTTTGTGATTATGTGAAAGAGTATACAATTTTAAGAGCAATTCAAAATTTATTTGATGAAAATTATTTTTGAAATTTCTGAAATATCTGAATACAAAGTAAAACAAAGCGATCCTAATAAAAGATGGGTCCCATCAATCATTAGGATCGGTTTTTAGGACATCTCAGCCATTTCAAAAACTATTTTCATCAACATATTAATAAACTTTGAATTCCGTTTGGAATCATATCCGCTGCAGTACTTCATAAGAGGTTTAATTCTCATTATCATACATCAAATGTAGGACACCTGACGCCTCATCTCAACCGATACTTTACTATCCCTACCTAATGAGAATGTGTGAGTGTACCACTTTCAGTGAAACTAGTGAAAAGTTACCCATGTACCGACGAGAGAGACATCTGTGCAGTCATACATGAGCATGTTAACTCCCTCTTGAAATGATTGAAATAATAACTTTCAACATTAATTCCTCGTTTTCATGATAAAAAAAAAAAACGCGCTCACCAAATGTAGAGCAAAGGTATTGCGTGATATTTGCATAAATATAATTATAAAGGCCCGTGGAGGGTGCTAACATGTGTTACAATCAGTAACAGAATTGACAGAGAGATAGAGAGAGAGAGAGAGAAAGAATGAAGGAAAAAAGAACATGCCGTCAAGGAGAATGGAGCTATGTTCAGCAGCAATATTTGACAATAGGCAAAGAAATACTACAAATACAAATGCCGAGGGTTTTTTTTTTCGTTTGTTTGGTTGTTTTTTTTTTACCGATTGACACCCATCACGCTATTGTCTGCGGCAAGATCTGACAGATTGTAGGATTTGTTAGGATTCAGCCCCATTAACCCAAAGCTATTTTGACCCTTCCCAGTCCAAGGGGGGGGGGGGCACATTGTGCCCCCTTACTTTTTTTTATTATTTAATGTATCACTGTCATATTTGGCGCATTGGTAGAGCATTTCTCGGAATTTTCATGTATAAACTAACAGCTAATGAATTACCATCTGTTTTTATCCACATGTTCAAAAGGAATCGGTCTATCCACAGTTATCCCACTCGCCAGAGTGACGCCCGTATTCGCACTATTTTTGCAAAGAAAACAATTATATTTACTGGACCCAGATATTGAAATGATCTCCCTCTAGATATCACTTCTTCCTTATCTTTATTCACCTTCAAACGCAAATTAAAACAGTTATTACTCAGTGGATACACACTACCAAGCTTTTAACAACTTTTTTATGCTCCCAGTATTTTGTCCTTGTCCGCAGCACCAAGTTATTCAAGTTATTTTATGGTACCGATTCATCTTTAAATAATATAGCATTTTTGTTTTTCAAACACTGCGAGATTTGTATACAGTATGGTTTGTGCGATATCTATGTGGTTCATTACAGTAGTCTATTACTTATCGATTTTTTTTTTCTTTTTTTTTTGTACTGGTGTAATTTTAGTTGGTCAAGACAAACATATCCGTTCTCCGTGTAAAATTATATGCCTATGAACTCGGGAACCTACAGTTTTACAAGCTTTAAAGCTTTTATGTAGGCCCCATCATTCTTACAAGTGACATTTTCACACGATATGACCATGTACACTTGTGTCAAGTATGTATTTTTTTCTTTTTCTTCTACAATCAAAAGACATGATTTTTTTTTTATATTTTGTATTCTTGTTTTGTTGTCAATAATTTTGTAATCTCATCATTGAGAAAATGGAAATATGAAAATAAATTTGAACTTGAACTTAAACTTGAACATGTTGGATGCATGACCCTACATGTGAAATTTCTCAAGGTCACCCATGGAGGGCGCTATTTACGAGAAACAATAAAGACATACATACATGTAGAAATAATATTATTATGCTTAAAACATGATTTTTCTGTGAAATATTTTCATCCCCGGTAGGTATGTCTGATTATAGAGCAATCATTTTCCATAAGTATTTGCCACAAATGAATAAGAAGAATCTTATCATTTGCTATGGTTGAAATCTCTTAAGATCACCCATATTTGGCTCTATTTATAACAACATAAAAAATACATTATGAGACCTGTGACCTGGCATAGGTGTTCGTACATATATAGTTATCACATTTCACATTTGTATAATATTGGAATTTCGAGTCTGAAAATAGATTATACGATTATGTAATGATATTACAGGTATAACTTGGGTGAAGGAATCAAAACGATCCAAAATAGAAGGGCTTTTGTCACATACAAACAATGGACATAATAAGAAAAAAAAATTTAGGACCATAATTACTTCACATGTTGCTTCTTCAGCAAATTTCAGCCCAGAAACGCCCATTTCATACGTTGTAATATTGTTAATTGAAAGTGGAACAGAAAAAAGAAAAAGAATCTGACTGACATGGTTATCAGTTTATGATTGCCATGCAACCAGCAATATCAAATATATAATTAAATTATATATAAAAATGTTTGCAATAAGATGTTCGAATAAGTCACTAAATCTTGTTGGAATTGGATAGAGGGCAAAGGAAAGGCAAATGAAAATCTGGTGAGGGCACAATGCCCCCTCCCCTCAATGAGCTTTAAAGGTAGCTTATGGGAAGGGTATGAAACTTTAAGTTACGAGTACTTAATTATAAAAAAAAAAATAAGAATTGAATATTTCCTCGTGAACAATAGCAACAGAAATGATCGGGAATAAGAAAGAAAAATAAGAAAAATAAGAATATATGTTTTACTGTTAATATATGGATACGTATTTACTCTATTCTGTCTCCCTAATGTACGATGCATATTTATGAAATTTGATATTGGCACATTAAGGAGACACGTCTCCCAAAGGTACTTTTTATTCATAGTGTCTCCCTAAGGTGGACTTATGGGTTAGAAAACCCAAAGGAGACAAAAATATCACTTACAGAATATATATCTGAAATGAATTTTCTAAGCTCCAATTTTTATTTCAGATTAAAAAGATATCTTCATTTTCAATGTTTTAACGTAAAATTCAAAAATAGAAACTACGACAAGATCACTTTTTTCACAGTTTACCATATTGTCTCCGTAAGGTATGTATTTCACGAACGTCTCCTTAAGGTTCCACCCAGGAGTATATATATATATATATATAATGATGTTTGTAATCCGCGTGTTGGTACCAGTACAAAAAAGATAACTTATATATATATATATATATATATATATATATATATACGTGCACGCGTGTGTGCACATGTGTGTGTATGTGTTTGTCGACATTTTTCCCCTTTACTATTGGATGGTTAATGATTTAACCTGACTTTCACGTGAAAAACCAGGACAACAATAGCTTACAAGACTGCGAGGAAATACGGGACCCGAAATGTGCAGGTGGTCGTATGTTGTGATGGCTACACATGGAGCAACTCAAAATACAAATGTGTGACGGACCCAGGTTTGCAACGTAATTCAAAGTATTTTTATAAAATTGAATATTTTCTTCAAATATTCTATGGTTGATAGTCATCAATCAAAATGTTTTACAAATGTATTTGCAGCCACAGGACTTATGGAAGAAAAAGTATAACTTTAAATATGTGTAATAACCTTTGTTCACTGAAATACTTCCTATGCGTTGATCATTGTTGATAAGAGATGTATTTGCAAGCGCCTCCTTCAAAGTGTCATGAAAAACGATCTGTTCTCGGTTTCAGTAGTGCTGTAATCAAGTGCAATTGCAAACTCGAAACATATAAATTGCCACTGTACTGACTGGTAGCCCATTGAGAAACTAAGTCTGTATTATTCCAAGGAAATCAATGACTTCACAATGCCTGGTAACTTTAGTACTTTATCAAGAAAACGCAAAGGGGGCAAAGAAAATGTAATACAAGGAAAACTTTCAATACATTGAAAACAGCTCTTATTTCAGGAGTCTCTTTTTAAGAAAGAAAGAAAGAATGAGTTTATTCAGTCGTTTCCGGCAGTGCTGTAATAAAGTAAGATTACAGAATTGATAAAGAAAATGTACTGTACTCGATTGATAACGGAATAAGCAACTTGAAATCCATCGAATATTCAGAAGAAAACACTGTTTTCAAAATATTTTACAACTGAAATACGTTATTACAACAATGCATGTGGGGAAATAGAGAAAGTGATACCGGAGGAAAAAAAAAAACTATAAATGACTTTTCAAGAGTTACACTTGACGTGATAAACATATGTTCTTCTAGGGTATGAATGTACTTGAATGGTATGCTTGATATCAATGGACACCGGATGCGTTTTATCTATTTATTTCGTGCAGAAAAATAAAGGTGTATCTGAGGGAATTTTTATGCCTCTTGTTGTGCTGATCACAGAAATAAACATGCTCTTATAACTTGCTCTCTATGTATTATTCAAATGCATGTGCAAATCAACTCATTGAATTTGTATAGAATATTCTGTTGAAAAAGGAAGAAAAGAAAAAAAAAATGTTCAGTGGTTTCACTCCCTATAATGGCGTACTCGCCTGGGGAAACACATAACCGTCCTAAGAAAGGAAGTTATTATTATGTATTACGTATTATACTTTTTTATGAATAACTATTAAGATGACATACTGATGTCCCCTTTTTATACTTGCACTTACAACAATTTAAGTACAAACTTGAAGGCATAATTTACCATTTGCAGATGTAACAAAAACCGAGCATTAGTGCTTTAAAATAGTTCTAAAATGTGAGTTAGGGATAAAAACAATCACTGTAAAAAATTGAATCCATATAATCAATGCTACGTATTTTCATATTGAAATGCACAAAATGGGAACAATAGTTATGTTTCCCGACTTAAACGTCTACAGTTATGATTTAATGAGAAAAATACTGATATCTCCTTATATTTTAGATTTCATTGAGAAAACTTTTTAATAGTATATAGGGTGTTTTTCGACACAACAGACCTACACATATGCATCAAATGTGCTATCTTGATAAATTTTTAAAGCACTGCTCCCATATGTAAACAGGGCCTTTAACAACCATTCTCTCCCTCTTGTGTTCGATTCCAAGTGCATAAAAAATAAACATGTCCATTCATATCCTACGCTGCAATCCAATGATTTGCATTTACTTAGACTAGCACTAGTGTTGTCAAATCTTTATTTTGCTTTTTTTTTTCCGGCTCTAAATTTCGAGATTCTCTTGATAACATTATGAAAGAATTAGGTACTTTTACTTTCCAGTTAATTGTCCCCCCCCCCCCCCAACCAGAAATTCCTATGTAGCAGAATGAGCTAAATTCTTTCACGTCCCTTTTCTATCATTATTGTTCGTCGTCTTTTAATACAATCTATAATTTTCTATGTGTGGGTTAGCCCATGCATTCATATCGAGCCTCGGGAGCGTTGGTTTTGACCCGTCAACCCCCTTTCTTGGACCCTATCTCTGTCCTCTTGTCTGTCTTCTCTGTCCTATATATATATTTTTTTTTTGAGAGAGAGAGAGAGAGAGAGAGTTGCCTTGTGTTTGTGTGTGTGTGTGTGTGTGTGTGTGTGTGTGTGTGTGTTGGTATGACTGTATTTTTTCTTCTTTATAAGGCACTTTGCCTGGTCTTGGTAGTTCAGCAGTTAAATATCACTTATAGTTTATGAGGAGACTGCAAACTACAAGCTGTGTTTTTCTTCTTCTTCTTCTTCTTCTTTGTTAACAGTCCCCTTCATTTACAGTCAATATTGATCCGGTATTTGGCATTAAAGTAACAACATTTACAGTTTTTCTGTTCATTATTTTTCTTTTACTTTATTTTTTTTCTTGATTTTGTGTAAACATATTAGATATTCAAATATCTATTTGCAAGTGCAGTTATTGTCAGAAATGAAATAGAATAAAATGGAAATACATGAATTTAAAAGAATATGCAAATACTCTTCCACAGATTCTCCTAAAACTTTGACAACCATCCAATCAGAGATGACAACGTTCTCGGAATCAACTACTGAGTCGTCAGTGAAAGAGATCCTTCCCCGTGTTGTCCTGTCCTTCAATCATACAGAAACGACATCACCCGGTGACGTCGGCAATTCCACGCAGCAAGAGATCATCGGTGATCAGCACTGCGAAACGTTGACAGCCGTCTCACCAGAGACGACAGCGTTATCGAACCCTAGACAGTCGTCAACCACGGAGTCGGTAGCGAATAAGACAGCCATCCAATTTCACACACCGATGCGATCACGAATGCTGGCAGTTCTTGCCCTGGTCAAGCTGGTGATCATGCTGGTAGTTATATGCTGTATCATCGCTGGATGTCTGGGATACAGAAACAGACGTCAAAAACAAAGTTTAAGAAAGAACAGAAGGCCTACGAATAAGTAAATATGATGTTGTAAAGTGATCTGAAATCAGTCATTAACTATGTAAGAGCCCTTACTGTGTAAGAATTCTCTACACAGTCGATTGACAACTACTTTAGCTGCAATAGCCAATTTCGGGTGTAATCATATCAAGCCCACAAACACATAAATCAATTAGTTTTAGGGATTGTTAGCAGCGTATTCAAATAAAGGTACATTTGTCGTTGTTGTTGTTTGTTTGTTTTAGGGGGTATTTTATTCAAAAAGATATACCAAATAACTCAAGAAAGAAACTGACCTTTTAACATGTTTGAAAATTAATCCTTGTTTTAATCATGTCTTTAAACAAGCATTCTCGCCGGCCCTCCCAGAAACGTTACTCTCCTTTCTGACAAAGGTAACGTATAACTATTCAAATCTATTTTCTTGATAAAGGCAGAGAAAAAAATATGAGCTGTCGTAACTTTTCTTCTTCTTTTATAGTAATATGTTAGAAGATAACCGGTAGGGAGCGGGGGTGGGGGTTGAGTTTGGGGATGACCATCGATTGAAGCAAATGGATATTAAATTTTTCGCTTTTAATAGGCTTAGTACATATTTTACTTTCATCAGAACGTTTACGCCGGAGTCACTTCTTCTTTTTGAACCAGCCCTTAAATGTGCAAATGATATTGAAGGTCGGTTTTTTTTTTCATAATGCCACAATTGGGTTCTTACTTGAACTAAACGTTATTGTGCGATATAGGGGTCTTACACATTGTCAAGATTCGACCAGCCTCTGGCACCTCTCCCCAGTGAGAGACTCTATGGCATGATATTGTACGACATTGTGTGTGTGTGTGTGTGTGTGTGTGTGTGTGTGCGTGTGCTTCACTTTAAATAGAAACAGAGAAACATAAGACATAAGATCAAAAGATAAGTATCAAGAACATGATAAGGTTGACACATTAAGTAAAATTAGATTGCTAATGAATAGATGAACAAGTATGAAACAACAGATTATGCGTACATTACAGACCTAGCTTCCACCTTATGCTCCAACTTACTTATCCTCCATCCTGCAGAGAAGAGTTTCCGATACCCCCGGCCTACCTTCTCCGTGAATGACGAATGCGATGTCACGGAAAAGAGTGCAGCGAAGCCCCTGCAGGCGGTCATCCACGAGCGTTCGGTAATCTACGAGAATGCTGACGTCAGCCAGGTCGTGGTCAAAAGCGGTCCTTCTGAGTGTCCCAAGCGAGTGCCTCCTGAGGATTCACATCCTGTAAAAGATGACTCCAGGGAATCTAACCCTAACGGGTGCTACGCTGAAGTTGGCGACAGCAGCCTTGTTGGAGGAACTGGTCCTGCGTACAATCGGAGCAGTAACCAGACTAAAGGAAAGAGGGAATCACTCATAACCATACTCATGAACAAAGTGAAGCCGAAACGAATAAATTGTCTCACACACACCTACATGGAGGGTCTTTTTCTTCAGAAGACCTGCGACCGGAAGCAGGAAGGGAAGGTTTCTGAAATGAGTGATTGCTACACGGACGTCGAAGAAGTCGTGACTGGAGGGACCGGTATCCAAGATGAGTACGCGATTGTTGACGATGTGCAAACGGACGTTGTGTACGACAGCATTGATTGCGAAACACCAGAAGATTGAATGGGGGAGTGGCTGTGCCATCTCATGAACTGCAATCTTAATATTTATTTAAGCGAGGAAAGTGAGAACACTAATAATGTAGCCCCCAGGGGAACCGAAATGTTCTACACAAACCCAACGTTAAAAGGATTATTACTTGTCACAAAACAGTCATGGGTATTGTTTTAGTATTACTAACGTCACAAATGTTGATATAGGTCAACCACAAATTCAGTTAGACGTCAATATTTAATGTCGAGTTATCAGTCTCGCAAGGATGCAGAAAGAAGTGTTATGTTGTGAGATTATTGTAAGTTTTCCGGAAACTTTTTCTGAGGAGGAAGTGAGTTTTGAGCATCTAAGCCTCAAAGGTCATATAACATTTTGTCATAGTTCTACGCCGGTGAACCAAACAATAAGCATGGTAAGAAGAAGCAGTACACGAAAATGCCAACTAGAAAAGTGGACATTCTTTATTAGGGGTACGCGATTTTCTGTTGCTGACAAGATTTTTAAAACTTTTCTTTTAATAAAATGAAGACCGGCGGCAAGGCCAATGTAAAGCAGCATCCCTATCAGATATGGGGTTATCCCACGAGACCGACGCCCACTAGTTATACGGTCCACGAGACCGACATCAAAACTAGGTCCATAAGTGATACAGCCCATGAGTTATATGGCTCATGAGTCATACAAACCATGAGTTCGTCACTACGCAGAAAAGGCTCAAGAAACCGACACTACGCAATAAAGGCTCACGAGACCGACACGAGGCAAAGGAAGCCCACGAAACCAACACTACGTAAAAAAGGCTCACGAGACCGACAAGATCAACAGCGTCATCTACATATCACTTATGTACCTGTACAGGGTGTTCTATGAAGGGAAAAGTTATTGTACTGGCGGGTCCAATTTCGTCACGCTATCGAGCGATAGATTGTAAATAATTGAACAGCGTCATCTTCATATAAACGATATCAAGGACGGTGAGTTGGCTCAGTCGGTAGCGCGTCTGCCTCACGATCATGCGGCCTGGGTTCGAACCCGAGTCTGGACTGATCAATGTTGTGTGTAAACATACCGTCCCCTCTAGCAAGAGGCAAAACACTCTGTCCCTCGGATAGGACATAAAATGGAGGTCCCGTGTATGAGAGAGTCACAGCTTATGCACGCAAAAGATCCCGCTTCATTCATTCATCGCAAAGAGCAGGGTGTCTAACCCGGTGAAGTGGTCCCACCCCACATCCAACTGGACCCCATGGAAGACCAGCTTAGTGTAGCTGAATATGGGCTATCCAGCCATCTTCACAGATGGAAAATGAACAAGTTTGTATTTCTACACGTGTGGTTTTTAGGAGGGGTTATGTCACGGTACGAAGAGCGACATTGTTAACGATTATTTTTTAAATAAAATGGTACTCCTCATGGCCCCCCCCCCCACAAAAAAATAGATAAAAGAGGACAATAACAATATATTGATAAGTTCAGATCTTTAATAATGCCAGTAATAGACTGTACCAATTTTTTTTTCTAAAAAAATTCAATTTCAATTTCAATTTGTTTTCATATTCCTCGATGAAATAATACATCAAATATAGCAAAATTAAATGAAGTTCATGATACCCAGTTGGAGACATACGTAGAATATTGCAAGTATATAAAACATAATATTTGTCGATCTGTTAAGTTTGGAATTTGTGAATAAATGCTAAAGAAATATGAAGGAACCTACTTAAAAGCGAGCTTGTTGAGCGTAGGTCCCAGTTAAAATCGAGTTTAAGATTGAGATGGGGAGCACGGGTACAACAATGACCGAAACATAAGAGAAAAACAAAATAAAAAAAGTACAATTATACAGTTATGTAGCAAATTCTTCTCTAATGCAGGTTAGGGGTCGGAAAAGCCACATGCTGTAGGCGGATGAAGCATTGTCGTTCTGGCAATAATAACAATATGACTCTATGTATAATAACAATGATACCTTTTAGACGGTATTAGAAATGTATACATTGCGTGCATTAAGAAGGGAACACATGCACCTGCAAATCCAGAAAAGAAAAAAGACATTCAACAACCCGTTATGGATGGACAGGATGTAAGGTTTTCCCCTTCTTTTCTCGCTTTTTTTTCCACAAACAATCACACACGCAAACACATTAAAGCTCCTGAATATTTCAGGGGTGAGGGAGGGCAACTGACGGGGTAACACCCTGAGGAACTCTCCTTTTCCATCTCTTACCTATACCTTATGCCATTATCTGGACACCCATACAGTAAATGGGTTTATAGGTGGCGCTGTTCATCATGTCGGTCTCGTGGGCCTTCTTTGCCTATGATAGTGTCGGTCTCGTGAGCCTTAGTCTTCTGCATAGCGTCGGGTCTTGTGAGCATTGTTTAATAGCGTAGTGTCGGTCTCGTGAGATTTTTCAGCGTACATGTAGTGTCGGTCTCGTGGGCTTTGTTTGCGTAGTGTTGGTCTCGTGAGCCTTTTCTGCGTATAGTATCGAACCATGGACCTACTACACATATGGACCATGAACGGAGGTCTTTCTTTGATCCAATGTTCACCACCGCCACCTGATTATGTGCATCTTAATGAGTACATTCAGACGTTTGGACAATGACGATTGTGTAATCGTGCATCATCATTGACAAACGAACCCGGTTTCCCTCATTTCAGTCATACAATCTGTATTTGGCTGAGGTGCCTTTTCAGACTCAACTGCCTTTGAATAAACACCAATGATGGGGAGCACCAAACCTGAAACAAGGACAAATTTTGCGTCGCAAATTGGTAATTACTGAAGCGGCCACTTGCGGCCATGCATGTGACATCCCTGAATGTCAAGACAAGCATGTCGTCTACTGTCACTGCCCATGTTTACTCTGAAACAATGTGCGACGAATGGGGAAAATAGATTACAAATCACAGTCAATCTGCTTAATTAGTTGCTTTTTCTTGTAAAGTACTTGCATTTCGCAAATGAAATTGCTTTAGCGATGATTTCGCAATAAATTATACATTACAACTGCACATGCATTTTCCTTGATTTGAGAGAGTTATTAGCTTCTGCGCATGTAGCTTTTAGATTTCTCAAAGCGCCGTCTTGTTTTTATCCAGGCTGGTTGTCGATGGACAACACTGGATCAAAGCAGGAAAGCATGTTCAAAATGTTTTTGTGACGCTTGTGACAGAAACAGGTGCACGAATTAATTAACGAGCGATGAATGTCCATGTGTTGTAGGTCCATGGTCGAACTCATGGGGCGCATGTATCGTAGATTTTTCTTACTTGATGTCGTAGTCCATGGGCCAGGCCAGATATTGGTACCATCTGAGGTGGCAAAACCTTTTTGGTGTCATTTTGTTTGTCGGGCATAGATATGCTTATCAAGCTATGATAGCATTTCCAAATGAGTAGCTTAGTCATAGTAAATGAATTTTTAACCAATTTGGTCTCGTTGTTACTTCTGAATCGACACTAACCGCTTTACAGAGAAGAGCACTGTCTTCTGTATGTTCCATAGAGCTGTAAAATGCAGCTCTATGGTATGTTCACAGGTGTTCTGTTGTAAACGCTGTGCGCTTAGTCTTTATTCAATCAGCGAAGGGAATATCCAAAGGTTATGATGTTCACAGCGCTTAGTCCTTATTCTAGACGGCGAAGGGAATATCCAAAGCGTATGATACAGTGTATATCCTTTTATCTAAAAACAACAACAACAACAAAAGCAATTTCTCATGAATTTTACCGTATCTTTCAATTATTTATCATTTTCCGGCGAAAACGCTACTGTGAAAACGCTGATACCACGCCAATGTCGCTTTATTTCCCTCCAACAATATAAGATAATACAAAAACAATGTACCGGTACACTACGATACATTATAATGAATGATATTGTAAATGAACGGAGTGATATTTGTTTAAAACTGATTTATTTGTTGCTAGGGTGGTATAAAAACAGTATAGATAATCCCTTATATGAGGAACTTTAGATATGATAACGGTACATTGGTCTAGATAAAGACTAAGCGCACCGCGTGACAGTTGTGGACGTCATAACCCTTTGGATATTCCCTTCGCTGCCTTGAATAAAGACTAAGCGCACCGCGTTTACAACAGAACACCTGTGGACATACAGAAGGCAGTGCTCTTCTTTGTATAGCGGTTTAGTTTCGATTCAGAAGTATAGGGATATAAAAACGAGACCAAATTGGTTAAAAATTCATTTATTATGACTAAGCTACTCATTTGGAAATGCTATCATAGCTTGATGAGCATATCTATGCCCGACAAACAAACTGACACCAAAAAGGTTGTGCCACCTCAGATGGTACCAACAACCCATTTTTCGGGTCTTGGCCCATGGACTATTACCACATCAAGCTATGGGGTATAGTGCATTTACTGCAGTATGAAGATAACAGAGTGTTAATTAATGATATGATGGGATACGATATGAGACAATATGATTAAAAGTAACTGGATATGATACGGATTATGATATATTTGTATACTCCGTATTATATCTTCATTGAACTGCAGCTGAGGCTGTATAGTCCATGAGAAAACACCCTGGGATATTGAAAGACGTTTGAAGCAGGAAGAGGTTGCTTCTAAACGAAAGTATCAAAACAAAATGTTATAAAGTAGAGCATCATTTAAAGTTTTTGTGAGAGGTTTTCATTTCAAATCTTTGTCTTGACTCATTAATATTTTCAGATTGTTCTAGGCCTTTTCCCTAAGATTTCCTTAGCTGTTTAGGATGTGTGCAATTGTGTTGATGGCTAACAAACCAATTATATGTGAATGATATTTGATGTGAATTAAGCAGTGAGTCTCAAGACTGACTGCAGGTAACCCAACAGTGCCTGGTAATAAGCTTTGAGTATTGTGAGTGAAGTGCCTAAATTTCAAAACCACCCTCAAGTGGTCAATAGATCATGAAATCATGTGTTCACATCTAACCATGAAAGAATTATACAAATAGGACCAAAAAATGATGATTATTATTATTATTATCTTTTTTTTACTTGGCCGTAGATGTCCCCTTTTCCAAGTCTTTAATAGCAACAACAAAAATGCAGTACTGCCTATTGGTAATGTTAACCCGTTGAGGACGGACTGATTTTGCTACAACACGCATTTTCCATAGACACCTGCCCAGTATACTCGTGACTCGTCCTCAACAGGTTAAGGCCTGTTTAAAGAGTTGACAAGAAGATCTTAAGATGTTGACCATGCAAAGCGTAATACAAAGAAGATTAAAAGATTATTGCAAATTACATGACACTGGTCTTGAGATTCCAGTCTACAAACTGTATTTCCTGGGGGGGGGGGGGGGGAGCATTGTTGCTCTTTTTACATTTACACAGTACAAGTGCTCTTTGTACAATAACCCCAGCCACACAATTTTTGCCTACTGCATAGTCTTGACAGACAGTGCCCACATCTGGGAGGATTAAACCAATACCCAGTTTAAAAAGAGCTTTGGAAGGGGGCTTGACTGTCTGTTCTTGCAAAGGGATGATGAAAAGAGGCTTTAGACACTAGATTTTACATGTAGAATGTTGACTGTGGAAGGAACAAAAGGTGTTTAAAGCATGCTCCTTTCAAGTCCTAGCTTTTTGAATAGACAATGTACAGGTACTCCTGAGTAGAATAGTGATTCCCAGACATTTGTGACCCACTACAACAAAAGGATCCGAAAGTCGGGGGAGGACAATTTTCTGAAAATGACATGACGCTATTCCCTTACTCTTCCACTTTAATTCCATATATAACACGACTCATAAAAGTACTCGGTTGCGGAGATATCGATGGTTTTATTAGCGCATGTTGAGTGGTTTAGATAATCTGCATTTCAAGAAAACTGCTTTCAAAGTTTTCTTTCCGACGCTATCATGATCAAGGGGAGGCAAGACAGTTTCCACCTCTTGACAATAGAAGGTACATGTATGCTCTTAATAGCAACCTCTGTGATGTTCATTCAAGCTTTACAATTAGCGCCAATCAGTGACCGGGATGCCACACACTGACCAATAAGATCACTCCCTCGTTGCTAGGGGCATAGTCTAGCTGCGGTGCTGAATCCAAATCTTCGGACACATTTCTGTTCCGTTGAAAGTCAGAAAATCATGGCCCAGAAAAATGCTAATTTTTTGCCCTTTCCTTTGATCATTTAGCTTCGAAATTTCGGCAGATGATAGACAATACATTGGACTACAAAAGTATGCCCAAAACAGAAATCCTATCGTTTTGACCTATTTTGATGATCTGACTTCAAACTCGATTTTCTTGGCTCAGCCGTCAGTGATTTTAGGATCCTTTTGTTGTGGCAGGTCACATTTGTGCATATACATGTACTCCCATGATTGTAGTTCTATTTTTATGCAGATTTTAGTCTAAATAATCACAACCACCCTATCATTGATATGATTTTTGTCACACAGCACCTACCAATTAGTATTCTATCTTTCTGACCATGATAGTCAAATCATGATGGCATTGATTTATAAAAGATATTATGACAGCACTGATTTCTAAAAGATTGATATTGATTGTTAATGATTGTGTGATTTTTATTTTTTTCATCTTACAAGGTAGTATGTTCTGGAGTCACTTTGTTTTGATAGGAGGTGGGACATACATTGTACACCATGTACAGCAGTATGCTCATAGCAAAAGTTAGCTCTATACCACTTTACAGTGTATTTGAAATTCAGGGATTCATTTAATTATTTTTTTTTTCAATTCAGATGAATTTGGTACAACTGATCTCCCTTTTATCTTTTCATTGTGCCACTCATTTTTGGCAACCATGAGACTAGTATTATGTTCAAGAGAAGAGCTAGCAGAGGTCCTATTCTTTGTTGTTGTTGTTGTTGTTGTTGTAATTTTTGGCTGTTCCCAGTGTATGCCAATTTCACAAAATGGCCATTTCCGAGAATTGAATTGGCGGCCGATGACAGCTTCAACTGACCCATGTCAAAAGCAACACAGATGCTCGTCAAACTGGTCATTTTGACAAGGCCACTCTGAAAACACAACTTGGCACTGAATCCCTAAAAAGTTTCCTGTTGCATTTATTTTGGGGTATTTACAGATCTGTGGTTTTCAGCTCTTGTATTTTCTTTTCTCAGACCTCTCTCTCTCTCTATTGCCTTCTCCTTCCTCTCTCCCCCTCTTCATCTCTCTCTCCTCCCTCCTGTCCTCTCCGCCCCTCTCCTTCTCTTCTTTCTGTTTTTAAAGTCAGCTAGATTTGTCCTTGTCAATGGGATTATTATTAGAGTTGCTAACTTTTGTTGTACAGGTACATGTATGAGGTTGTGCTTGAATTTAATTTGATGTTTGCATTCTATTCAATTTGACTTTGACTCAGTAACGTATTGGCTGCCAGTGTTATTCAACCTGGGGTGATGTTGTCACATTTACAAGCATGGGTACACTGTAATTAGGCCTAAATCTTGCAGTTGTTGAAGTTTATCAAGTTGTAAAAAGTCCACATCGTATAAAATGTTACCCTATATTATAAAAATCAATGTTTGATATTAATTGCACATATACATTGTAGGCCTACAAGTCTCAGAGCTGTTGATTCCCAATTTTTATAGGGATGAATATCATCCAAATACTTACGGATTGTAAATGAAGCACTTTTACATGTTTCATGTACTAACAAAGACATTCATAGTTTCAATTGTAGATGTGAATGTTCAGGTTTGACGCTCAGGTTTTTGACAGAATCAGCGACATCATTAAAACAACTGTATCATAAGGGAATGAATTTGATTACTATGTCTAGATTTCCTTTTTAAAGTTTAGAACCTCAGTTTCTCTGCATTTTATAGTCTGAGACTGTGTTGAACTGACCAGTCTTTTATATCTCAGATTAGAACTTGTAGATTGTGGGCTGGCATCACTCTGTTTACTATCTTCAAGACATTATTACACTTGAATGTACGTATTCTCTGCATGACATTGTGGAGTTTATTTGCGATGTCCAATAATGCCCTGCAATGGGGCAAGTGTAAAGGGAAAGCTAATTAGTGCAAAGATGTAGGTCACTGACACTTACGGAACACCATAGACTGTTGATTGAATATGTACAGATTTAATGTACCCAATGGCCACTTGGTGACATGTGCTTTGTGGGTACATACAACGGTGTAGGAAGTAAAAAGTTCTTTAAATGCCTTTCCTGATTGAATAATCTATCTCCACTGACTGGCTGGCATATTGCATCAAAGTATTCTGTACATGTGGTTTCAAAGAATTTAGATTACCTACACTGTATACAATGTAGTAGTCTTCTCTGTCAAGAGAACTGCAATGAAACACAACACAAGTCTCCCAGAAACAGTTTGTTTATTATAACCCAGATGCTTTTCAAAATGCAAAATGATAACAACAACAATAATAATAGTTATAATAACAATAATAATGATAATGATAATGATAATGTTGATGATAATGATAACAACAAAAACAACAAATCCACATCTCTGGGACGTATTGTAATTTATCAATAGACCATACTGGAGTGGTCAAGAATTATTTTTGCAGAGCAAACTGTGTAGAACATTGTGCTTGACATGCACCCCCAGCCACACACATACCAGTATTGTACAAGCAAACGTGTACACGTAGCCTACAGTTGCACACACAGAAAAAAAATGAATAGAACAGAGATCAGAGATTGTGGTCGAATATCAACTGTCATCATGCCGCAAATTGCCACACCAATATTGTGATTTGGTAAAATACAAACTTTTCTTTGTTCAGACCAAATTCGTGGTGAAAGAGTGGCCTGTTTTGCACGAGAAACCAGACATCCCCTCTTTCTGTTCCCTCTTTGACAGTCACCGGCTCAAACTTCCTCTCGTATTTGCCGGCTGAGCATATGATTTCTCCAGGGGATAAGGGTAGCTAGAAGAGTCAATTATGTGCAGAACTGGAGTGATTTTTGCATGTACTCCACAAAATGAAAATACAGAGTTTTTATTGTTGTATGCAACTTATCAGATTTTTCTACTCATATATTTATTCAAATTGATTCAAATTGATGAAATCTTTCTTTCCATCTCACTCTATCATCTTCACCATTTTTCATTTTGCTGTCCCATTCTTTTTACAACATTGTCTTCACATTCTTTTGAACTTGTATATTTCCCCCTTAAAATAATGTGATAATGTTCATTCAATCATTGTGTGGCATAATTTCCCCAATATATTTTGTAGATATTCTTCTTGTCTGTTATGTGTGTTCCGTGTTTGAATAAGATGTGTATTCCCAAATGTGTTAATAGCTCCCAGTTTGGATTTGAAATTGTTTGTTCATCATGTGAATTTGAAAAGTGACAAGAATATTGAAAAGCTGATGATAATTTAAACTCGTCTGCATGACAGCATGGAGAAAAATGTGAAATTCTGTATACATTTTTTATTATGAAATGCAATGGTTTCTCTCTTTTTGGCAAGTATTTTGTATCATTTGTCAACTGATATTCTTGAAATTCAAGGGAAAATTACCCATAAATACAAACTTCAGTGATTGCAGCAATATAGCAGTTAATACATCGGTGAAGTTTTAGGAAAGTCAAAAGATCCATTCACAAAGTCATTGAATTCTACAGTTTTGGTGCCTCCATTGCTGGTTAATAGAAAAAGGCGACAGCAGTTTGTAATGTCATAGTAGAAGAATAATAAAGAAAATTCCACATATATTTCAAATATTTTTCTGTCATAATGAAAGGCCACTTTGGTTCTGAATGGCAAATTTATCCTCTTGAAAGAAATATACCAAAATATATGACATACAATGTACGTACATGTAGTACTCTATGTGTCTCCATGGGATTCTTTTGCAATAACTCAATGGTGTGCTGTTGACATGACATTCATTAGGTCCCATGCCACATGGCACTGTTGCTACTCCAGCAGTTAGAAACTACTCTGCAGTCACAAAGGCATTCATATACATGTAAAGAAATAGAGGACATTATTTGTACTTTACATGTGTTCATATTGGGCACGGCGCCAACGGGCATTCTGCCACGAGTGGGCGCCAGTAGGCTCACGTGCTCTCTCAAATGGTGTGAGAAGCAGATTCTTTTTCTCAGTAGAAGCACTGATGGGAAAAAGACAGGTGCTTGAGACATTTTATGTTCCTCTCGGAGAGAAAACGTGAGGCCATTTTCATTCTTGGAAGAAATCTTAAAACTTCTGTGGTTTGATGCAAAATTTGGGAGTGGTTCATCAAATAGATCTCGCAAAGTTTTGAGATCTGGGAGCATGGCAACCAAGTCAGAAGGAATCTGTGGATGGAAGTACATACCCCTCACAATTCTGCATTCCAGCATTCAGCAGAAATAATGCTAGATTTTGGCTAAATTTCAACATTTTCAGCTCTCTATGGAATACATGAATGAAGTCTTATGCTTGTCACTTTATGGTTTACTATGAGAACTCTACACATGCATGACTGTTATTTTGTCAAAATTAAGTTTGAGTTTGTCCAGCAGTTATGTTTCAGATTGTTGTAGGGAAGAAAACAAAATCCAGCTCAACTGATCTTAAAGGGACGCAGTCCTCACAAAATTTAAAAAAATATGTTGTTGTTGGTACCTCCAATGAACTACTTTCATCAAAAACAAACTTTCAAATCACCTAATAAGCTCGTACATTTCGCTTAAAAAGGTGTGACTCTGCACATGAGCAAGTCTTGGCGGAGAGTCATACGCCATCGATGCACAACTCTTTCCAGCGGTGTTCTGCTCGTCATCCCTAGTTATTTATAAATACATGTTTACTATTTATTTTTATATCAATTGTATATATGAATAAGCTTGAAATATTTTGTTTGAAATAATAAAACCACATATTGTCACATTTTATGAAAAAATCAGATATGATCATTTTGAACACTTAAATTGGTTTTCTGAGGCACGGCTGTCAACTTGAGAGTAGGGCATCAATGATGTTGCACCTTTTGGCAGGCTCTTACACGATCGCTTGCAGGAATTATTTTTTAAAAATCGCGTACGGAGACAATTTTTGATGTCCACGCGTATAAATTGGTGAAAGGTTATATTTTTTACTCTTCTTAATTATCAGTACAGTGAAAATCTCAGGACTGCTTCCCTTTATTAAGGTCTTGCAGTGTACTCCCCAATCTGTACTTGAAAATGTTGATGAATGCCAGGCAGTATTTGTTGGTGTCAACAAGCCAAATCAATCACTGGTCTTGAGTCTGTTGGTGGTCGCAGCCCAGTGTTGCAAGCATGGTAGATCGAAATGGGATTTTTTTGGGTTCCTTTTTTCCTTCTTTGTTTCTTCTCTCCTGAATATGACATGTGGGTGTGGCTGGATGCCACAGAGATGATAAAAGATGGTCCAACATGATAATGAAGATGGGAAGATGATCCAGAATGATGAGTCCCAGAATTGTCCAGAGAATACAACCTATTTCAGTCCTGTCAACACTCCCTTTGATGGTCGGCCGGTCGACCGCGTTTGGCCACAAGCCCTCTCCGTCAGAAGAGATAAGATCTGAGGCAAAAGAAGGATAAAAAAGAAAAGAATGAGATGGAGAAGATACAAGATTGAGAGATGCACAAAGATAGGGAGATAAGATGATGATGGGAGAAGTACCATTAGAGCAGGTGGGTGGTTTTTTTTAAGTGGTGGGTGTATTTGATGCATCCTTTTCTTGTTTCTTCTCAAATAAAGACACAATGTAGGCTCTGTCTTTGATATGGCAAGGATTTGAAATCCTCCCACCGGGTGTTCACTGTTCTAGTTGATGTAGCCCTTGTGATCACTTAAGAAGTTCCTTCGTCGATCAGTGACACGGCATTTGCTCCTCTGACAATCGCTCTGCTCTTATTTTCTCAGTGGACATTTAATAAGGGTTAGGGTTTGGGTTGTGGTAGGGTTTATGTTTTGTTTGATGTGAGGATTAGGATTAGGGTTAGGGTTATAAATGCTTTTCACGGGTAGAATTTATGCTTGGCCTAGCATGCAGTTATTTCATGGGAGCGATTGTCGCAGGAGCAAATGTCGTGGAACCCCTTCAATTATCTGTGTAGCACTTGATGAGTAATGAATTGACAACATGGAATGCTACCACTTCAGAAATGAATGAGACATTGACCCTGTTTGGGCAGCAAGAAGGTGTGAAATCCAAAGGCTCTGTATGCTACTTTTAACCCGTTGGGGACAAGCCCCAAGTATACATGGGCAAGTGCCTATGGGAAATGCGTGTTGTAAGCAAAATCAGCACATTTTCAACGAGTTAATACATTTGTGCTTCTTAACTGATAAGGTTTGATGGTGGATGCACATGTATCCTGTCTCACACATGCGCACACACACACACACACTATGAGATGTATGTGTACATTTGAGAAGTTGGCTTTAATATCAGTTGAGGACGGGCTGATTTTGCTAAAACACACATTTCCCGTAGATCCCTGCTCGAGTATTCTCGGGATTCATCCACGACGGGATACTAGTAAAACAAACAAACAAACAAACAAACTTGTGTTGTGGTTTAATCAGGCAACATCTTTGCATTTGACCTTGCATACTGTAGCAAAGCTCACATAATTTTACTCAGGTTACATGTAGTTTCCTTAAAGTATAGGTACATTGTAAATCTACAATGTACATTGTAATAATTTATTGTCCTAGCTTGACAATGTCTTTTTTTTTTTCTATCTTTTTAGTATTAACTGAAAAAGTTTAACCTGTAAAATTATCTAAAATTTGGAAGCTGAGAATGAAGAGGAGGTTTTTTTTTTTTTTTTTTTTTTTCCCACTGGATTTTGGACTTCTTTTGTTGTTCTTCTATGTCCGCCTTTGAGGAACATGAAAATATGTGTGAAAACTTAATGCCAAAACCTCTGTTTTGTTTTTGTTTTTTGTACGTCATTTCAGCAATGGTGTTGTTAATGTGACATAAGCATGCAATGAGTTTGTTTTAATGAGAATCATGCCATGTTTCAGGACAGTCCTATTATTCCTTCAATGTATTTACTATTAAGTTTCTTTTTTAATGCACAACCATAAAGAGCACACCAGTATATACAGTACCGTACCATAACTTTGATATTTTTTTTTTCTCAGAAATGCTGCAGTTGATGGAGATTAGTATGTTCATGGGGGCATCCAATTCTTTGATGAGTCATGAATGATTTACAAAGCTGAAATTATTCTCTTTCAGAATAACTGTACTAAATTAGATTATCTGGTTGTTTTTTTATGTACATTGTAACTGTGTGCAAGGTAACATATTTTTGATTTTCATGATAGTGAACTGTCCATAATACTCAAATTCACTTGAACTGTCTTTGTCATATAGTGTTTTGTGTTTCCTGCATCATACAATGTATTGAGGCCTACATGTAGGCACTGTGTCTATACAGGCTCTATATCACCTACATTGTACATTGATTTACAGTTTTGTATCAACCCTTTTTGGGGGGATTTCCCCCATGGAAAGTTTGTGCAGCTTTGTCACTGGTCTATTTTGAAAGACCAAAGTTTAGATGCAAGCATTGTTGCTCAGACAGTGAACTAATAAGCGAACTTCATGTATGTATTATGAACAAAAAAAGAAAGAGAAAAAATATGAAGAAGAATGAAGGGAAAGGAAAAAAGAATTGGCAAAAGAAGCAAAGAAAAATAGAATACAAATTAATGGAATATGATAAAAGAAGGAGTCGAAGAAAAAGAATAATGAAGAGTGAAACAAAGCATATATAGTATGAGAAGAGGCAAAAGGAAGAGGTGGTTGTGGACTAGAATGATGGAAAAAACCTCTGTGCCTCTCAAGCCAATAAAAATAAACCCACTTATCATACAAAGCATGTAATTCATTTTTGTCCTTGTATTGTCTATCCAGTTAACTGCCTGATGAAAGAGGAGATATCTATAGCTGAGTAATTCACTCATCAGAGTTCAAAGGTCAAGAAATTGTTTGGAGATGCAGTTGGTGCTGGAGATTAAATATCGCAGTGATAACAAATGACGAGTATGACAATATAAAATGTAACTGATGGGCAGAGTTTATATGTTTCCTGACACTATTAAAGTGATGAATGTTGTTATCTCATTACTCGAAGGATCAAGATGATTTTTAATATATTATTTGGCAGTTTTTGCATGCAACCTTTGCTCACTTGGCGAGGATCCACCCAAAAATTGAGAGAAATATGAATTTTCCATTCTTTGAGCTCTATCATGAGAAGCAAGTCCTATCTTTGTTCTGTTTAATAACATATTGCCTGTTTTTAGTGTCAAATAAAAACATTGCATACAGATTGCAGAGTGACTATATAATGGCTGCAATACTTTTTTGCAAGGATAATGGAGTAATGTTATTATAGTGAAACCTGAGATCATGTCTGTTTGATACATGTAGACGGGATTATGTTTTGAGTGAAATATAATCTGAATTATATCCCATACTCTCATTTTCATCCTTTTTGTGCAATTTTGTGAGCAAGATATCATTTTGTTTGTAATTTGATATATATACAACTACATCCATGTGCATTTGAAGATGAGTATACTCGGGCAGGTGTCCAAGGGAAATGTGTGTTGTAGCAATATTAGCCCATCTTAGACGGTTTAATGCACAGAAAAATGATCCTGCTTCAATCCTTATACACACCACCTTTTATTTATTTATCTATTTTTTCTTTTCCTGTAAGAAATAAAACTATGCTTCACACATGTTCAAATGTATGTATTCATATTATTCATATGAATTCATATGAATTCATAATAGATGTACAACTCTTGCACACATACACACATACGATAGTGTGTATAAGCATATACGCATATATATACAGAGGTGACCAGCTACCAGAGTGATGTGTAAATTAGTATAATGATATTTCATAAAAACTAAAAACCCATGAAAGGAGAAAAGCTCTGTGTTGGTGAGTGTATATTTTGTGTTGAGCATGCAGTTTTGCTCGATGCTGCTGTAAGAGGCTCCAGAACCCCTTGTTTGCTTTATAAATGGGTATAAAGAGCCTCACTTTACAGTGTTTTTCAGTGAATGTCATCTGCTGGTGGTGTACATATTGACCAAGACGATGTGTGAAGCCGATTTAGAGTTTTGTTCCAATTCAGGAGTTGTGTGATTCCCTTTTTTTTTCTGTACTCCCTTACACCTCCTCTCACATCTCAGCTCTGAGACACTGGGTTTGTTCTTCTGCTGGCTCTTTTTCCTTAGTGAGTCAGGATATAAAAGAGAAAAAAACAAAGTTCAAAGTACAGCATAAGAAACGTGTATAGCAACCACTGAAGGGAAATTACGACAGAATAGCCGTTATAGACAGAGGGTCGCCATGCACAAGCTCTCCAAGTTAACTCCCTTTGGGAATTTGTAGTGGAAGCACTACCCAGTTGGTGCTGTTACAGCAAGTATATTTGCCTTCAAATGGTCGTGTATATATATTCAGTGTAGCATCTATTGCTCCTTGATACTACTGTCTATTCACTATCCTCTTTGTTTTCTGTTTTTCCCCCCTTATCAGGAACATGTTTTCAGAGAAAAAGGGCTCTTTACCGTGACTGTCAATGCCTCCAACTCGCTAGGAAGTGTACTCAAAGTTTTACATGTGGTAAGTATCAAGGTTGTGTTCAGATTCCTTTTTAATTGGCCACTAAGAAAGCAATGGATGTTTCTAAGTGCAAGGAATCATGAGACTGGTGGCTACTTTTTAAAGGACTATTAAAGCAATGAGGATAAAGTGCTTTGCCTTGGGGCGCAACTGCTGCAGTAGGGAGGTTTCAACCAGTGACTGGAAGTCCATGGACTTTAATATCCACAGAACCACAACAGCTCCCCACGTTCACTTCTTCTGTAGAGCAGATTTCATCACTGATAATCTAGAGTAAAATGCAAGTTTTGATGAATGGATAAATGTCATTTTGAAAGTGAAAATCAATAATATTAGTATGTTGTAAGTTCTACGGCAAGGGATACTTAAACTATTTCTTTTAATATGGAAACTCCTTCTTTTTTTTTACTGTCATATGTTGTTGTTACTGATTTGTGGCTGATGTCATAACATGCATTATGGCAATAAACATAGATTTATTTCTATTTAATTGATGAAAATCTAGTATACTGTCAAACCAGATATTTTCTCATCCGTCAAAATTTCCCGAGGATCCAAGATTCAGATGAGTAAAATGCATGCGGACATGTTTGTCTACACAATTCATTGAATGCCAGTGCCTATTCACCAAAGTTTTATGCTTCAAAAGGCTGTTGGTTATCTGGAATGTATGAACCATACTTTTTTGCTGTCCTTCTCCTTCGTAGATTGTCATGGATCGAGGTGTTAGCAATCTGAGTGTGTCTCTTCTAGAGGGCTCCCTTCACACCAGGCCGAATGTCAGCCACATCTTCCTACTCAGCATGGAGACAGCCGACCGCGAGCACGCCATGCTCCTCCTGGACTTTGGTGACGGCGTCGTCTACAACCAGTCCCTGAGGGACGTGAACGAGACCTTCATCAGCGGCGGCTCGGCCAATCCGGCCAACCTGTACCTGACGGCGAGCTACGGCGACGGATGCCAACTCCTCGTTTCCTTCAGCCACGAGTACTCCAGCACAGGACACTTTGATCCTGCGGTGCATGTGCTGAGTAATGGCACACTGTATGCTGGCGGTCTTCTGCAAACAATCGTCGTGCAGGAAGCGATTCCATCTGTTAGCCTGGACTCACAAGAGTCATTTCCTCTGCACTCGAATGGAACAATCAGTTCAGTTGTGCCCGTCACAACCGGTAACATGTCGTACGAGTGGACGGTGAGTCTTGAAAATGTCACGATCGCCAGCGTTGTAACGACCAGCAAAAGCTTTGTGCACAACTTCGCGGCGGAAGGCCGATACCTGGTCAAGGTTACCGTGAGAAACCTGGTGAGCACCGTGTCGGACGCCAAGGTCATCACAGTGCAGAGAGAGATCCAGGATGTGAGTGTCTGGAGCGAGTCTGAGAATTCGATCATGGCACTGGAAGAGAGCGTGCTTTGTCAGGCCACTACGGAGGACGGAACTGGGCCAACATTTCTGTGGGATTTTGACGATGGGAGTTCCTTCGAGGACTTTGGTCTGCAGAGCAACGCAGACCCCGTAATCGTGAGTAGCATCAACCACACCTTTGCGAAATCGGGCGAGTACAATATCAGTGTCACGGTTCAGAACCTGGTCAGTACGGTGACCAGGAGACTGGGTAAGCCTCTGGTCATCCAAGAGCCCGTTTCCGGCATCACTGCACAGTCTGCGAGACCCAGCTTAGTGGGCTCCCCAGCAGAGATTGCCGTCGAGCTCAGGCGCGGCTCGCACGTCCAGTTTCACCGAGTGTCTGGAGAAGAGGAGCAAGTTTTAGAGGCCGTGATGGCTGGAAATCAATCATATGTCGTACAGCTGCAGCTGGAGCCGACGGGACTTCATGACATTAACATCTCGGCATCAAATAATGTCTCTCAACTCTCGACACCAGTCAAACACCTGGTTCTGCCGTATTTAGGAAACTTGTCCGTGTCTCGCTTTCCCATTTCTTCAAATCAAATTGCACTACTGGTGGACATCAATGGTAAGTTTCACTGTGACTTGGTTCCAATCCTACATCTGAGGTTTAATGTTGCTCTTATTTTTCCTTTATTCTTTCTCTCCTTTCTATATTCAATGCATGAAAATTATCTCGAATTAATTTTGCTGTTTTCGAATGAAATACCAGTAATCAGTTTATGGGCAATTCCACGGTATATAGGACACAGGTGCCAAAAATTCAAAACGATATTTGTTTCAAACACCGTACATTTTCAGACAATACTTGAGTTGAAGTTTTAAGAATCATTATGCTTTTCAATAAAAGCAGCCATTTTGATTTTCAAAATGGCTGCCAAAATATACCTATAACCTCAATGGTAAAAAGAGTGTATTGTCACATAACTTACTCTCTGTATATCCACTTTACTAGTACTCTAAACAACAATCTTTTATATGTATGCAGTTACCAGAGAAGTCTTTTTCAACACGATAGAAAAAAAAAGCTGATTCCTTTAAAGAATTTGATAAAAACTTTTAATTAGTTTGACAATGATGGGTGTAACGTCAGTTACCAAAAACAAAGAATCTTTAACTTTATTCATCAAAGAAAGTGAGCTGTATGATGTAACTTGGGATTTCTAATGTATGCCCATATGCCTTCCTTTTAATACCAGAAATAAGGATACTTGGCATACTGGAGAGTCAAAATGAACACTTCAAAATGTGTAACGTCAGTTACCGAAACATCATACACGAGTATGTAACGTCAGTTACCATGACAGTAATTATAACTGAGGCAAATTTTTTGACTTTAGGCCATTTCAATACATCTGGGAAGTCAAAGGTTATCAACAAAGAGCAGCAATCCCTTTGATAGGGAATGATGTCATCACCATGGTATGTCCATGGATACATTTTTTTTTTTTCATTTTATTTTATATTTATTTTTATATTTATTTATTTATCATAATTATCTGTTTTTTTTTGGAGGGGGAGGGGGCTTGAGCGTTTGATTTTTGATTCAGCACAAGTATAAGGTTAAATCATCTGGAAGTTTAGGTTTACCACATGCAATATATGCACTCAAATTACCATACAGTACATTCCCAGTCCTACCGGATGATAAAGCTACCAAAGTTTGCAGGCCTAATCAATGACGTGGTTGCATGGTAACCACCTTTTCTATACAAAAGCTTGTGTACAGCTGTATACCAACAGTTTTATAACCTTTACTAATGAGTGCTTTTGCTAACATTTTTCTTTTTTTCTGGAAGCTTAGTGAAGTTTCTACCTCAGGGCAAATGCACAAACAGATATTCTTCGCTTGCACTTAAATGTGTGGTTTAGTTAATGTGGCACATCTTGTATTATGGTACATAAGGCATGTACTCGTTACTGTTTGAAACTTAACACTGATGTTGCCAAACATTTAACACTGATGTTGCTCAAAGTGAGAGGTGATTCTACGTTAAAAAAAAAAAATGTTCATATTTGTTGATTACTTTGTTTCATTCGTGCAGGGACATTTTGTAATACATGATAATTATGAACAGGAAGATTTGTTTATATTGATCTTAGATTTCTTTCGTTGCAAAGTCCTATTTCTTGGTATCTGGGATGTATTTGCAAGCCTTGATATATCATTGAAAAGGAAAAGAAAAACAGTTATATTACTTCAAGTAAGGAATAAACTAATAATGCTCTTTTGACCATAAAAGCATAACGTTTCTTCTTCACAGAGAAATATCAAAAGTGCAACACTTTTTATTTTAATCAATTGATGATGGAGATCATATTTTTTTGTTATTTATGGCCCTAACAATGCCTTGAAGGAGAAGGGGTAAAATACAGAAAAGAAGAAGAAATATATCACAGTAGATTTCATACATATTAATGCATATTTATGAGTTGATATGTGTTTTTCCCCATTACCTTAAAGATATTTTTTTTTTCACACACAAAAATATCCGTGTTTTGTGTAGTACTGCACGGTCTTATGGGTGGGGCACTCTAGATACTCTTCTGTTCATTAAGAAAAAACCCTTAATTATGTCAATATATTTATACTTGGAACTGCTGAATCTTAAATGGCTCTGTGTAATCATAACTGTTGAATAAGCATTCAATCTTAAGACAAATGTCAAGAAATATCCTCTGGTGCATTTACATTATTTTTGCCCAACTGTGCTATGGCATGGGGGGGGGGGGGGTTGCCCCCTAAGGGCCCCACCCCATTTGTGTCTTTAGATTTTTTTTTTAATTTGTTGCTAAGTAATTGCCTGGGATTGTTACTGGTATACTGCAGCAGTATGCTAACCTGTTAAATAAATTAGTTCTCTGTAAGCCCCATAGCAAAAGCATGTGTAACGTCAGTTACTGACATGTTTACCTTTAAGTTTTCATAAAACACAAAGAAAATGGACTAATGTTTCATTTCATTTATGTATTCATAATTGACGAACCAAGATATGATTCCATATCAAACAAATCATTCTGAAAGGTCAGAATTATGAAATATCACAAAACTATTCCCAATCATGATTTTGCGTGTGTAAACCCTATGGCAAATGTAAGGGTAACGTCAGTTACGTAACGTCAGTTATCGTCATGCCTTCACTGAAATTGGCATGGTGCTAAAAGGAAATATCTAGGGTGCACATTATTTTGCACACCTGTTCCTAAGAACCTAGGTGTATTGCCATATTGAACACATAAAGGCTAGAAGTCAGGGACATGAGATATTTCCATTTACATCTATACCATAATTTTCCATGTCCTTTTTCCGTAACGTCAGTTACCGACACATTTTCACTTGCTATCTGATAAGAAATGCAGTTTGAGAGAAAAATTTTCCACCTATTTCTTCATTCTCATGAACTCATTCATCAATGCTAATTGCAAGCCCCAGGTGCTTTCATTCACAAAACTACAACGTAAACAATTTCATGAAAATCCTTACGCGTAACGTCAGTTACCGTGGAATTGCCCTTATGGACAACACTTAATGAAGCAAAGTTTTAAAAAATGTGTGAGATGTCAAGGTGCTCTAGCATTTGGATTTCTTTTCTCCAATACATTCAATGTTTTTTTTTGTTTTAAATTTGATATGCATTAAAATATGTAAACTTGCTAGCCTTGTGTTAAGATTGAAATTGTGAATTTGATTTTAAAAAGTGGAATGAATGAAATCAGTAATAGATTTGAAATCCTGAAAACATGCCTACATCAGAGCATAAGTTCATCCCTACTGTGGTGAGGGTAAAATGGATGTGTTTTTGAAAATTATGGAGCAGATCCTAATCAGATGATTTGTTGAGAGTGTACACGTGACCAGGCATTTATTTTGCCTATTACATAACTTTGCGTATGACTGATCATTAAAAATGTTAAATGGCTGGTCTATTAAAGCATTTTCACTTCGCAAGTGTAACTGAGGGAGCTTGCATTGTTGTTGTTGTTTGTTTTTTTTTTACTTGCGACGAGGGTGATTTATCAAACATCAATGATCTGTTTCATCATTTTATAAAGTAAATAATACACGTTATCTTTGTTCAGGAATTAATAGTGTAATTACCCACACTTTAATTGTACCTTTGAAACAGTCCAGATGCCCTCGGCTAGGTGAATAGACTATACTAAAGGTACCTTGAATACATCTTATCTTACTCATGCCCCCATTAATGTGAATGATTTGCACAATATAACATCCTATCATAGTCTCCTTTGCAGGGGTCGCACTTAACTTTTTTTGTAACTAGCCAGGCGGACTACCTAGAATCAATTTTGACACTGAAGCAATATTTTGGCTAGCCAGACGGACTAGTTACTTCAGAATTTTATGATTTTTAGCTAGTCCGACATGATTTTGGGTGGCCAATGGCCAGCGGACCATCGCCAATTTCGAACCCTGCTTTGGCAGAGTTGCTGACTTTCCCCATTTCTGCAGGATCCTCCACCTCCCCCCCCCCCCTGAAAAAAAAAAAAACAACGACAACCTTGATTAAGATGTTTGAATGATGGCGGTGACCACCTCTGATAGATGTGTGTTTTTGTGTGAATGAGTGCATATTTGCATTTTTTATTGTTATACACCAGTAAAATATAGACAAAGTTGGATTGTATGATGTATGATTGAGCTAATTGTGGAAGTCTACCTTGGAATCCCTACAAAACCATCTTTAATCCCTTGAAGATTAGTCCCAGGTGTTCTCGGGTAGGTGTCTATGGAAAATCATCAAATGCGTGTTAAATAGCAAGATCAGCTCGTCCTCAATGGGGGTAATATTGTACTTCAGGCACACATCCAGGTCAGATGGAAGCTGTGTTCCATTGGAACCTGGGAGAGAATAACGTCAGTACCGGCAGCAGTCTGCTAGTCATAGAGAAATCTGAGCTGCCATCGGAGAGCTTGCTGCTGACAGTCACCAACCAAGGTAAGGAGAATATGAACATGCTAGACAGAAGCAGCATTTTATTAACACATTGCAGACGAGTCCCAAGAATACTCTGTGCTGGTGTCTATGGGAAATGCATGTTTTAGCAAAATCAGTCCTGCCTCAACGGGTTAAATGAGTGATTTTTAGTCGGTTAGAGCAGTTTTGGTGTTATGCCAAATGCCATCAAGGTCCCATTAAAATAAAAAAAAAAGGTGTTAGTACAGTTTGTATGGCAACTCTTGCTCAAATAGCAACTTTCCAAAGCTACACCCAATCCAGAAGCAGGATTTATCTTCATTGCCATGATAGTAGTCATTGCCGCAAGAGTTGCTATTGTAGTGCCAGCCTTTTTTATGAAATGAGGGCCCAGATCTCAATGGACGTGTTCTTGAACAGAACCATTCCAAATGACATGTGATCATCATGTGCTTGGGTACCACTTCATGACCACTTCATGTGACAGATCTGCAATTGATGCTGCTGTAAATAGAATTTAAACATTGGATATGATTTGTGAGTCAGTCGCCATGACAAAGGGGGTCATAGCATCAATGCACTTTCTTCTGTGAAAGCCAAATAATGTGTCATTGCCATCTGGCGAGTCAAGTAGGTGATATTTGTGGAAAAGTTTTTTAGTCCAACCTTTATCTAGAAGAGTCTATAATGGTATTATAGTCGGATCCATGCTGCACCTCGAAGGGGGAGCAGTCGCCATGCACATTAATTTGCTTGTTTTATATGCATACGTATACTTGTACGTATATCTTTTAAAAAAAAAATACAACCTTGTTTTCCTCATTGTTACTCATTTTGGCATGTATTTTGTCAATTTACGTTTTTTCAGTTATTACAAATATCTTCTGCTTAAATACGTTGTATAATTTCTCTGTTTATTTTATGGAAATGAAAACAAATGAATCTTGAATCTTGAATCTCATGTGGAATGGCATGAGGTTGAAGAGTATTTTTCTCTTCAGATGAATATCAATAGACAGCTTTCTTGAATTGTAGAAAGTCGAGATGGGTCCCTCAGAATGTTCATCGTTTTGGCCTATCCCCTTTCTCTGCTTGGAGTGATTGTTGATTGGCACCGAAAACCCCATAGCACAGAGACTCCAACTCTCCTGTTTTCAACGGGAGATCTCCCGCCAAAAGCCCATTTTTGCAAAATCTCCCGTTCTTTCGCTTGAGATTTAATTTTTCCAGCCCAGGCTCTGTGTCTCCCGTTTGAAATGATTTCTTACTTAGTGTCATCGTATCTTAAAAAATAAGCCTTAGATAGCACGAGAGAGCATCTAGAACCCTACCAGCCTAGAGCTTCCACTTTAGAACCCTGGCCGCAAGGAACTTCGCGCTTTGCGCTCGTGATGTGTGCGAGCCAAGTTGGAGTCTCCCGTTTGCTAGGGGTTTCAGGCGGGAGAATCTCCCGATCAGAAGGTGCTTGAGGTTGCAGTCTCTGCGTAGCATTGCAGCATGCTGTCCAAAGTCCCTGGCACAGAAAGGGTTAGCATGCAAAGTGTGGTCATTATTATGTGGCTCCAAAAAGAACAAGGAAAAAGTAGGGTAAAGCGGGAAGACAAAGAACAGAGTGACAATACAAGAAGAAAGAAGGTGTATCGCAAGGAAATTATCGATTTCAATCATAATTTGGATGGGATAGCCGTAGATAATCATGCTTAAGCTGTGGATAGGAGGTATCTATGGCGTATGGTATGTCTATTAAACTTTTATATATGAATTTTAAATAGCTACAGAAGGCAGCATGTCATGTGGACATAAATATTGTAATTAGAAAGCATTCCTTTCAATGCTCGTCTTCTTTCGTGGTCTCTAGTTGGCAACCAATCAGTGGATGTTCCCGTCATGGATGCATTCCAGGCGGTACCCGTTCTCTTCGACCACTCCCATCATGTGGATGTAGAAGCTGCCACAAGTTTTAACTTGTCGGTGAGTACAATACTGTAAGACTTTTTCAGTTTTAGAGGATTCTTTTCTATCAGTTCCAGATATGAAAACTTCATATTCAGGAATAAATGACTGGACGCTGATTCAAGAAATGCATCATCAACATCATGTTCATGTTCATCAGTATTTCAAGAGTGATGATAATGACGATAGTAGATGTGATGATTATGATAGTGATGATGATAATAATGATGTTGATGGTAAGGATGATAGTGATGATGGTGATGATGATGATGATGAGGACAGTGATGACAATTGTGGTAAAGATGATAATGAAAGTGATTACTGAGAACAATGATAGCAGTGATGAAGATGAAATGATGATGACAGTAATTGTGAAGGTGATAATGATAATAATTATTATCATTATCATCATCCTTTACAGTGTATATCTTCAATGATATTATTTTTGATCTCAGATTCTTATCTTTGGGCTTGAAATATCTATTTGGATTTTGCTGATTTTTATTGCCTCTGTGTGAAAATGGTGCTGGAGGCTCTATCATTTTTCATTTCCTGAAGTCAACATGAGGTGATGGTCTTGATGAAATTCCTAAAGTCTTAGAAATGAAAAATAAAAGACACACAAAAGACTCTCTGCAAGACAGTGCAAGGTGTCATTGGATATTTGAAGTTCAAGCATTTCAAAGTGACCTGCTCTTCCAGGAAACTATGCATCGGTGTGTTTCTACATGAGAGAATTGGGACATTGATAACTTGGACTTATGTGTGGCGCTCCGACAAAATGAGTCATAAGTTGCACAGGGAGTTTTCCCGTAATGAGCCGAAAATGAAGGGGAAGCACTGCTCGGGTCGAAATTTTTTTATGACGGATTTTGATTCCTTGATGTTTTATCTGTTTGTACAGAAAATTTCAGCGTGTAAAAATAGTACAAGTGTCCCAAATCACAGTTTTTCTTAGACAATTTTTTTTGGTTACATTTTTTTCGAACGCTCGCCATTGCGTTGCGTTTCGCACCTATTGTTCTTGCCTGATCGAGACTCCGCCTCCGTTGCCAGGGTGTATGCTAATTAGTCATTGCTCTTGACCCCATTAAAGACAAAACAAAGCATGGTGCGCGCGGCGGCGTCAGCGGCCAAGCGGCGAGGGCTTTAGAATTACGCAATAATAGTGAGCTGACCACCAAGGCTATCGATTGCATGACCAGCGAGTTTCGTTTGATACATGCACTCCATTTCATGAAGTGGCGATTGATGTGACGCACAAATCGCGCTGAAAACTTAATTTCAACGAACGATCACGCAAAATTTATGATACTTTATCTATGAGCTAATACAATTATCACATATCGAACTTGAAACCTCTTTATGCGTGTGTGTACTCTTACAACGGTTATTAATTGGCCTCATTAATGAATTCATTCAAATAATCATAACTTTCGTTCCCTGGTATGTGACTTGCTGTTTTAAGTTCATCTCTGGAGATATAGTAAGGCCTAAGTTGTCAGTTATTCTCGTTTTTATAAAGTCGACAATGCGTGTGATAATTCGCCAAATGTATGTAATACGTACTATTATTTCCCTGGTTAAAAAAAACTTATTGCCCTATTTCTTATGATGGTTTGGGCCGTGACGGCATGGAGAGAAATCGGAAGACAAACATTATTAATGCCCAAATAGCTCGTGTTCACTTTGGAGGATATTCTCACCCTTGTCATCTGTGTATTTATTAGAAGTAGGACCTATTTGAGAAAGGGACAGAAAGCTGTGTCGCTACTCAAAAGTGTGCTTCTTCATTTTGTTTTGTTTTTTAATCAGAATGTTTGTAGTGATAGCTGTTTGTCGTGTATTGCGTGTAGCTGACATGTGAGAGGTCTGCAAAGAATTTGGCTAACAGCTTTGCGAAGTAGCAGCGCTAATTGCCCATTGAATTTCGTATTCTGAGGAATTTCAAATGAAAGAACTCGGACGACACTGTTCACGCTTTGTATCCGAGTAAACCCCGCATCAACGAAGCCTTAAACAATGAAAGGTAAACTTCCTGCTATCAAGGGGTGGATAATCACGCAACCAGTATTCTTTCTTCGCCATTGATAGCAGAATCAGTGACAGAATGGAGCAACAGTGTTGGAGGATCGGCATTATGTCTGCTAATTTGTAAAAGAATTTTTCAGTCCCCTTTTGTGTTCAGAACCACAGTCAGGGACGCTAACTTCCCTATCTCCTACAAGCTATCGTTACTATCTTAAAACGTGAATTTTATGAAAGGTTAAAAGTGATCGCGGAATCAGTTCTTCTGCGTGGCACATGCAGGCTTTTATAATAGGATACCAAGCTTACCTGAATAGAAAGGGCGGGGATACACACTTATCGCAATCATGCGGATTTGAGAGTGATACACTCTACTACTTTTCTTCATCTTTCCCCCGACAAAGACCATGGTAGTTAAAAACAAACAAACAAACAAACAAACAAGCAGTTGCATTATATCAGAACGTACAGAATTTTTGTTTCATGTATGTATAGGTCATCTCTTGATGTATAGTAGGCATTTGTTGTCGTTTTTACAGCGTTTCCTAATAAATGCCTATAGCGAAAACCCAACACAACTTTTATCAAGGAGGGAAGGGAACTTAAATCTAAATATAACATAGTTTACAGAAATCAGACATGTAAATAAGGCAATCATATACATCCGCACGGCCGAGTGTAATCTCTTACTTTGATTATCAAACATGATCGCCTGCATTTACGTGCTTTTTTCTAATTTCTTGAACTTTGCCTCATTTTCTCTTTTTTTTTAAACAATTGCTCAAAACATTTAAAAATCGTAACACAGTCTGCTGTCCCACAACAAAACATTCCATTTGATTTGCCACTTATTGTTGGTCGGGTGACGCCAAATGGTGGAATCTCGAGCGATGATACACGGCATTTTGTTTGTTGGTTTTCGTCTCATCGCTCAAAAGAATTTTGACTACGATTACAGAGGTATCATCTATAACTTGTACAAGACATAACTGATGGTTTACAGAAGAGATCATCAATTCAGTAAAAATTGGTCAAGTCATGAATTCACTTTACCCATCAAGTCTAATCGACCTACGACATTGTTAAGGTAACCGCGCCTTTTTATTCTCATAGTTCAAACTAATACTTGACATAATCAAAACAAATATTTCTTTATAAAATTTCTCAAAATACTCAAAAGATGGCCTAAGTCAAAAATTTCTACAAAGATTGCATACGGCAATCTTTACTAGCCTAAACAAGTTTTCTAGAGCTATCAGTTCCCCCTATGACGATGACTTCGATTGCGTTTTGAACTTGTATCGAACTACTTTCAAAACAGCTATTACCTTTATAGTTCGATTAATAAACCAGTCTTTTGAATTCAAAACCAACATTCGAAATTGTAACCATACAGTAACATAATACTTCATGTCAATACAAGTTGAAAAATGTAAATGCTATAATAGTAGCGCAAAATAAATGAGTAACGATTATCTTCATACATTCTAATTCATAAGTGATGTCGCTACGAAAATGACACATGGTTTGACGACTGCTTCAAGCAAATTTAAAAAAAAAAAGGGAATGGGATATACTTCTAATGATAGTACCACGCCGTACAATGCATTTCACTGTATTTGGTAACGTTTGGTTACGTTTCTGTGCGCTTTAAGTACGTAAAATAAAAGGCAGATTGATGCTATTAACATGGTAATACACAACGCATTCAAAATGTTTTTTTTTTTTTTGAAATACACCGTGTACTAATATTTTAGTATACGGTTTGAAACTTTTAATTTGCGAGTCCTTTATAAAGTTACATTACATTATCAAGCAAAAATTAAAGTATTTAGGGATTCGGATTAGCGCAGAAGACTAACAGTGCTATATATGGCGATCGTTCGCAACAGAGACAATCCTCTTCAATAGATATACAATGTAATTCTGTTTTCATGAATTGAAAGAGAAACGAAAAGAAGTCAACTTTTTAACTTCATTTAGCTTTCTCACCAATTGAACTTGATTTGATCTGCCACGCATGATCGCTGTGTGTTCTATTAATTCTATTAAAATATTATTTAATCGGCGTGCTTGTTTTTCATGCAGAATGTCACAGGTAAGTTTAATTCATTGAAGTTCATAATGTTTGTACATATGGCGTATTTGTTGCTTTGTATTTGTATTTTTATAATATATCATGTGTCCATTATCTGATTCTGACCACGAAAATATGGCGACTGTTTAAATGCGGAGCATGTACTGGAAAACTGTAATGTCTCCTGCCAGTATAGACAAACTAATTTCTAGTCTATCCCCGCTTGAAATGGAAATGAAATAAAAAAAAAAACGAAGTTCGACTTTCAGTAGATTTCAACCGTTTTGTATAGTGCCTGATTCATGTAATGGACACAATCCTTTAGCACATAAGCAATCACACAACTTTCGGGAATAGATGTGTGTCTTAATGATTGTATCTCATGGAAGAAAACTTGTCTCCTTGCCTGAATTTTAGCTTTTTCCTGTTCAAGCTTGCATGAAAGAAATAGTTGAACATCAATCGCAATCATTGAGAGAGGCACACCCTTAAAAATAAGCACAGGAGTACTGAGACACACTACGAAATAAAAACGGGCCTTCTATCACTATTGACAACGCATGACATTGAACTGGTTTTTTTTCCCTTGGGGGAGGGGGGGGGGTAATACAATTGATTATTCTGAAGGTTCGTTAATCACACAATGAAATATGGTTCACTATTAGCTTAGGTTCGTTAACAAGAAAATTAAATGCGGTTCCTTTCCGGTCATTGCCGGTGGTTCCTTTACCCGAAGTAATCAAACAATCATTTTTTCTAATAAGGTTTGTGAATACAAAACGAAATGAAGAAGGCCTAAGTATTAATTCCGAATATTTGTCAGTATTATTATCTATACTCCACTTCTCAAATGCAGAAAGATTGTAACTGCAAATGTGATGTTAAAAAAAATTCAGCTTAAGCTACAAGTTAATGGTTTTTTATATGCTATGGTATTACAAAAGTGACTGAGAATAAGAAGTATATTTATGATACAATAATTGTAAACCCAACGTGAAGCTGTCAAGCCTACATCAACCTTTGCTTCTGATACGTATAATATGTGCAGCATTGGCAAGCGTGATAAGCGATAATTACTGGGCACACAACGCCTATAAAGGAAATGTGCCTAATATGGCGGGAATTCAGAATGTTACGGCTGTATACAGCTGCGGCAGAACAGACGCGAAAGCAGTCTTTGATGCTCTGCAACATTACGACCATGTGCGTAATTTGAGGGTTTTTAGTACACGCAAAGAACACGATCTCAAAAGACGACTATCATTAATTAACTTCATTGACTTTTTCTACCGATGCTGTCTTTTGAACCCCCGCCTACGATAGGTTCTCAGGTTTTATTTAGGTATTGGTACTTGCATACTAAACACATCCTCTTTAGTCTCCATTGACAACAACATCGGAGGAGAATGGAAGCGATGAACGCCCTCGCTACAAGACGCTTCTCGTAAGACGCATTGCGTGCCTGCCTACAATAGGTTTTCAGGTTCTATTTAGGTATTGGTACTTGCTAAACGCATCCTCTTTAGTTTCCATTGTCAACAACATGGGAGGAGAATGGAAGCGATCAACGCCCCCGCTAAAAGACGTTTCTCGCAAGACGCATTGCATGCCTTTTTTTCTTTTTACTGTTTCCTATTGTTTGTGAGTTAAAAACTTGCGGCAAACCACAACGCAGCCGACACACACCGCATACCGACTCATTCATGCGGCGGCAGCGGCACGGACACAAACGCGCCGAAGTTTACATTCGGGCTGCCGTATTGGTCAGAATCGTTAATGACAGACCTGTCCTGCGATTGGTTAATTATCTTACATACCCAAGCTATCCCCTTATACGGTAGTGCGTGCGATGGAGCGTAAACGCCGTCGCTAAGCAGGACTGCTGTATTGTTTCGTCCCGTGAAAGAAACAGGTTGTGAGCTTGAACGTAGCCTGAACTTTGAGAGCGATTTTCTCCGTTATTTAGAAAATGGACTGAAATCATAAACGTAGTTTATATTCGTTTTTATGATCTATAGGGATATCGAAATGAGTTGTATTACATATCAGTGTAAAGCTTAGAGTCTGTAGAATTCACATATAGGCATAACTACGATTTCATTTTTTGCGACTTTTGACTCATTCCGACGGAGCGCATCACTTATGTGACAGTAGACTGCCATACATTTTTAGTGACAGTGACATTCCATAGAATTCTGCTTTAGTTGTCTCTGCCTCGGAATGGTGCCAGATGCTCGATGTATTTGTGTATTTTGCCATTACTCATGAGCCTTTATTCTCCCTTGATTTTAAGGTGTGGCGTGTAGAGAATAAACTTTGGTCATGGTTTTGGTCACAAGTGATCAATATGGCAGTGTGTGGACAAAAAGTTATGCTTCAAAAATTTCATGACACAAGACCAGGATCATGTCCGTCAATGATGACCCACAGCCCTTTTTTATTTTATCTCATTTATAGTTGTGTGTTTTCTGAAGGCAAACCAAATTTAGAATGTAGAAGTGATGCAGTAAGACAAAGATTTTAGTTACGGCTTTTAATGTGTGAATCTCTCTCATACACTCTAAAAGAACCATAATCCGCTTATAGATGCAGATGGAAGTATCAGCATTTGTAGAACATATCAGTGAAAGTTTGAGGAAAATTGGACAATCGATTCCAAAGTCGTGAGCTTTTGAAGCTTCGGTGCTGTCATTGCTGGATAAGGAGACTACTACACTTTGTGATGTCGTAATGGACAGCAATAAAAAGAAAATATGAAGAAAACTCAACATGTATTGTACTTTCACGTCTTTAGCATATTGAAAGAGCACTTGACTTGCCTCTTTTAGAAGCAGGGGAAATTATATTACCATTAGATGAAATGAGTACTTTTCATGAAAAATGAAGTTTTGTTGAATTCTCCATATATTTTCTTTATATAGTTTTATAGTTGTCCGTGATGATGTCATGAAGTGTAGTAATCTCCTTATCCAAAGATGACGGCGCTGAAATTGAAAAGTTCATAAATTTGGAATTGATTGTCCGATTTTCCTCAAATCTTCACTAATGAGTTGTACTAATCATAATTATTGCAGTTTTCAGGAAAATTGTCTATGAGTAAAAGTGCCTATTATCAACTGTAAAGTCATTATCAACTTTGTTTTTGTTTCTCTCATTTGGTTCTATCTTTGTGGTTTGAACTTTTAATGGGCAGAATCTTCCATCCGTAATGCTATTAGAATTTAATTTGTGTTTTAGATATATTTTCCTGTCTGTTTGTCTGTGTGTCTTTCTAACATAATGTCACATCTCTCAAGTGTACAATAACTTGTATGGCTGACTCTTTATCTTCATCTTAAATTAAAGATATATTCATCTCTTGTTTGAGTTTGTCCTTCTCTGATTTTTCTTCTCTGAATTTTTTTCCTGATCTTTTCAAATTTTCCTCATACCCCCCTGCATATTTTCAACTGCTTTTATTCTTCATTTCTTGTGTGTGTTCCTATCTGAGATTGAAATAACAAAGGACGTAAGCAAGAAACAAGAGGCCAATATTAATGGCAAATTCCTATCGGCAGGTATCACAGGGGGAGAGCAATTAGGATCACGCAAGGCCCAAACCACAAAAAAGCCGGAAATAACCCGTATCTGTCTGGCATTGGAAAGGATTCTTAGATTGAATTGAAAACAAAGATTGAATTGTGTAAGTTTGTTGTCATTTGCTTTGGAATATCTTGGCAAAGAGAATATTTCATTGGTCAGCATGTTTATTTATAAGCAAGTACCAAGCTTCAATCTGTTTAATCGCAATAAGAGGGTTGGATAGCTAGTAGATTTTGACAGTCTTTTTTTCTCTCATAGTTGTTTAGTTGTCAGCAAATTTTGCATTATCTGTTGAGGCAAATCTCATCCTTGAATCTAGATTTTTAGTGAGCCTTTTGCATGGACTTGTACACTCAGCACACGTTTGAATTCAGTGTCCTATTCAATATTGATATTTACTTTTGAAAAAAATCTGAGGTGTGATTAGTTCATGGAGCAAAATTTCGTTATTCCTGAAAAGTGGCAATCGATAGCATTCCACCTCAAGGATTCTTTCCAGGGCATGGTTTTGGTCATAGAGATCTGCCGCAAACCAAATGAAATTTACTGAAGTATGTTTAGCAACTGTTCCAAATCAAATCCCATCTATTTTTCTCATTATTTACATTAATATTCATTTATTTATCTAATGTATCTATATCTGTACACTTGGTATTCATTTGGGTCCACTTGACATGAGATATCACACACAGCAGTAGAGAATTAGTTTACATGACACACAAGACCATGTACACCATGGTAAGGAATAATCAGTACCATCTTTGAAAGTTGTCTTTATCAATTGTAAAATTGTACTAAAAATGGATGGTAGAACTTTATTGGAAAACAAAATAATAAGACATTAAATATCTGTATTAAAGTAAATTTTAATGTTTCATATCTTTTCAGAAAAGAGTGATATTGGTTGCAACCATACAGAATGCAAATTTGTGCTGTCCTCCTCTCCTGAAATACAGTACTGTATGAAAGTCATTGCAATAAAATCATATGAATGGTCAACAATTTAGCAGCTACAGCCTCTTTCCGCTTCAAATCGTGACAATAACAACAACAAAATCTAATGGGAAGGATGAAAGGTTTTCTTGATGATACCATGTCAAAACTAAAGAAGCATTCTGAGAGCGCAGACCTCTGCCAAGCAGCTCATTTCCACCACTGATCTTGGTCGCCAAATGAGATCCACACATATGTATGCATGCTGAAAATTGCCCGATTTCCCAATATAAAAGCCTTTTTTTTAATGTCATCAGCTTCCAGCGGCGCGGTGTCTTGCCCGAGCAAAGCATGCACTTCAAAAATGCGCAGTTTGAACTCTCAAGTTCATTGACCCTACCTGCCAAAATATTGAAAATCCAAAAAAATCCATAAAAATTCCGGGATCACTACCAAAACTTTATCATCTGTTCCTTGTGTCATTCTCAAGTTTTCCTGGAAGTTTCATCTACATCCGTTCAGAACATTTTGAGTTGTTTTGCACACAGACAAAGAAACCAACCAACCAACCAACGAAACAAACATGCCAATGAAAACAAAACCTCCTTCCTTGGTGGAGGTAAAAAGGGAATCTAAGACCATCTACGAGTACCTCATAAGCGACTATTATGCCCCGCCCTCTATTTTCTTTTTTTTTCCTTTTTTTTTAAAACTTTCTTGTTCCTTTTAACTCTTTCAGTCTTGTGGGCAGCATGTTTATGTACAATGTCAGTAGGATTTTAGGCTGGTGGTGCCAAGAGGGTTAATGTGATGATGGTCTTAATAGTGTAGTGCACACACACTGGGACTTCACCTTGACCTTGAGTCAAATTCCATAGGAGGACTGTGCTGGAGAGATGCTCATTGTGTTTTCAGGGCCGGCAGGGGAGAATTTATCCTGGTGTAGCATGATGCAGCAGAAAGGATCTGCAGAGAACGGAGCAATTACGCGAAGGTCCAATAAATCAGCAGCTGACGCAAGCATTGTCGTCATGCAGTGGGAAGAACAATTGCAGTCATTATGTTGAAGACCTCTGTTTCCGGTACAGGGCAAAGTTATGGGGAAAACTGTGGATGTGCTAGTATGCTTAAGTGTGGAACAGGGCAGATTCTATACCATCAATCAAACTAACAAACTCTTTGTCAAAAGAACAAACGTCACTGAAACACCTTAATTTGATAAAAGAATGTCAGTCATATTCTACTATTATAAATGGGACATGTAAGAGAAAATATGAGGAATAAGGAAGAAGAAGGGGCAGTGCTGGTATGGAGGAGGATGAAGAAGAAGAAATATGAGAGGATGAGGAAAAAAAGAAGGCAAGAAAAAGAGATGGAGGAGGAAAAAGAGATTGTGATGGAGGAGGAGGAGGAGGAGGAAGAGGGGTGGCAGAAAAGGCAAAAGAAGAAATAGAAGAGGAAGATTAGGAAGAGATGGGATGGAGGCATAGGAGGAAGGAGAAGAAGAGATGAAAGAGGAAGGAGAGATGGGGCAGAAGACGAGGTGGAGGATGATGGAGGAGCAGGAAGAAGAAGAATAGGGGATAGAATAGGAGGAAGAGGGCAGAGGATAAGAAGGGGAATGCGCAAGACAAGAAGGAGAAGTGAAGGATGAAGAAGAGGAAGAAGAGATGGGGATGGAGGAGGATGCAAGAGAAAAAGTTAAGGCAGATGGAGGAGACAGAAAAGAAGGAACAGAGGAGGGAGAACAGGAGAGGATGGAAAGGAGGATGAAGGGGTAGAGGATGAAAATGCGAAAGAGGCAGAATTAGAAATGGAGGAGGAAGATGAAGAAGGATGCATGGTGGTATGATAAGAGGAAAGGGTAGCGGAGGATGGGTAGGAGACGGCAGAAAAAGAGACAAAAAAGATTAGGGATTGGGAGTGAGAGGAAGGAGAAGAAGGAATGGTAGAGGAGGAAAAGGAGGAGGCAAAAATAAAAAAAACTTGAAGAGCTGGTAGATGGGGAGTAGGGCAGGGAAGTAGAAGAAAAAAGAAATTGTGGTAAAAGAAAAGGAAAAGGATGAGGAAGAGGAAAAAAGGAAGGTATGACAGAGAAGGAGAAGGAGGCAGAAGAAATGGAGGATGGTGGATCAGGATGAAGAGGAAATGGAATAAGAAGAAAATTAAGGAGAGGAAAAGAAGAGATGGTCAAGGAGGAGAGGGGAATGGAAGTGTGGAGGAAGTATAAAAGGAAGATATATTGCAAGAAGTGGTAGTGGAGAGGAAGGTTGAGGATGAGAAGGAGGAAGGAGAGTTTGAGTAGAATTTGAAGATGAAGAATTTGATTGGGAAGGAAGGCGGTGAAGAGGAGGAAGGAATATCGGAAAAAGGAATAGAAAATATAGGACGAAATGCCAGGGCATAACTTAGGAGGGTGCAAGTTTGGACAAGATCAATGTGGAAGATGGCAGTGATGGGGAGAAAGAGAGATGGAAGAAGAAAATGCAGTTGGGTGGGAGAAGGAACAGGGAACAGAATAAGAGCAAGAAAGGAGGGAGAGTGGGCATGAGATGGAAGAGAGGATGATATCGTAGGTAGGAAGGAGATGATTGGTAAGTGAATGGTCCCACTACATTTCACATCTTTGAGAACCTGCCAAGAAATTTGTGATTTTGTGTGTTTGTTTGGGGGAGGGGGGGGGGGAGGGTGTTAAGTGGAATATCATCCCATGCTATTTGCAACTCTTAACTACTGGAACAATGTGTTTTGTTCATAAATACAATGAATCATATTTGCCCCCCACGGATGGAGCAAGAAAGTGATGGAAGTGCTTTTCACCCTTGCCTACTAAATCATCAGCCGGTCCCCAGAGCGGGCATATGACGCATGCACATTCATTTCTGTTTGGTTTTTTTTTTTTGGTTTTTTTTTTCCCTCAGCAAATCACGCGATTGTCTTTTGAGGGATCGGCTTCCTTCAGCAAAGGGCAATGAACTCTTTTCCCCATTGTTTCAGAGCCCCTTTTGTTCTTCTTTGCAGATGTAAAGCCTACCTCCTTTGACCCCCTAGCATGGCCCTTTCCTCTCTCTCGCTGCCAAAATTGCAGCGATTTAATACTCCCAGGGAGAGAAGGTACTGGAGGCGGGGAATTCTTTCATCTATCTCGTAGCATCAGTTTTGCTGCTGGGAGCTATCCATTTCTTGCGGTTTGCTTGCTTGATGTTTGATAGGTCATTACTGGCTTGTGCTAGTCTGAAATTCTTTCTTTTTGTTTTATTCATCGGTGAATTACAGACACTTTTAAAAAGTCATTGACCCATTACTTTGTCATCATAAAAACACAGGTTTTGCTTGATTGTTTTTTAATAGGTCATTACTGAATTAAAGTGCTAGTTTGAAAATCTGGCTTTTCATTCTATTTATTGATGAATTACATACACTTTATAGTCATTGACCCCATATTTTGTCCACATAATAACGCAGGCTTTGCTTGATTGATTGAAAATCTGTCTTTTTGTTTTATTTATTGGGAAATTACCGGTACATACATTTTAAAGCCATTGACCCATATTTTGTCTGCATACAGTAACAACACAGATTTGAGTTTAGTACAAGTTCATTTTTAAATAGGTCATTTCTGGCTTGCTATAAATGAGATTCTATCTAACTGTTTTATTTGTAAGGAGTTATAAATGTCATTGACCCATAATTTATTAGCATAATAAAACTTTGCTGCTTGCTCATTGTATAATACTGTAGGTCATTTCTGGCTTATTGTATTTTGAAATTTTATCTAACTGTTCCTTTTTTTTTATGAATTACATTGTAAAGTTATTGAACCATAATTTGTCAACCTAATATCTTATACAATTTTTAATAGGTCATTAAACCATAATTTGTCAACATAATATTTACACAATTTTTAATAGGTCATTATTGGCTCATGCTGGTTTGAAATAGTGCCTTTTAAAAAGAAAATATTGATGAATTTCATACATTGTGATGTCATAAACCCATACTTTGTGAACATAATAATAGAGCAAGTTTTCTTTGCTCATTGTTAAACAGGACATTAGTGACTTGTCTTAGTTTTAAATTCTGGCTAACTGCTTCATTTTACTGATCAAATTGCATTGTAAAGCATAGTGACACAAGTTTTAGTACATCATTAATGTCTTACAAAGTATCCTTGTTTGAAGTTCTACATTTTTTATTTATTGATGAAGTTACATACTTTGTAAAGTCAGTGTCTCATATTTTGTGAACATAATAATGCAAGTTTTGTTTTCAATTTTTGTGAACAAGACGAACAAATGTATCATGTAAGCTACAAGCTGGCTATTATCTGACAGTCTATCACTTTCCTGTTATCATTTTAGATCATTATATTGGCTGAAGTCCTTGCTTGTGTAGAGAACTTCTATTCATTTGAGTTCAGAATAGAAGTGATTTTTCAATGTCTATCGGGGGGGGGGGGGGGGGGTTAACAACTGAAATGTAAATGACACAATGTTTTTCATCCTGTACTATAGAATGTGATAACTTTAAAAAGAATTATGCAATGCAAATGAATGTTGCCTTGTGTTAATACATGATAACCTCAACATCACTTGTGTGACCCAATGAATGTCAGGATATATGTGACATGTATTCTGTAATAGTTTTTCTTCTATTCTTTTTTTTTCTTCAAATTACTTGTATAGACCCACAGGAACCTTGTTCCAAACCCAGATTCTTCCAGTGATATTATCTGCCAATCACTGCTAAAGTACCGATTAACAAAATATATCAGAATGCCCCTTTCTGTATACTGAGCATAACTTGCGTGTTTCCATATTAGTAACAAAGAACAGTGCAGGAAAACATGCATGTTATGCTGTGTCTAGGGGAAGGTATATTGCACATTCCAGTGTCTTTTACTCATCATACGTTATCAAAGATTGAGAGATGATGTCACTGGCAGAATCTTGGTTTGGAAGGTTTGTTTGTTGTTTTTTTCTGCAAGTAATCTGAAGAGAAATAGCTGAAAAATTATTATAAAATCTTTGGCACACATTTATCATTTGGCCACAAAATTGATGATCAGGGTATTACTAATCAGTACAAGTCAGCATGCATCGGCATCACATAGTTCCTTGACCTCCATGGGAAGATAGAAGGGAATGAGGGTGTCACATATAGCAAACATTCCTTCGATATTGTCAGCTGTCTTAAATTAGCCTGAAGGAATTGCCCCCTGCATGTTGAGAAAAGACAGCAAATAATTCATGTCTTTATGAAATGGAACATGTGACCAGAAGATGATGGAATTAGCCCTGTTACATCGATGTTGGAGAACTTAAAAAAACAGCCAGTGCTATGGGGAAGCCCACCAAAGTCCTACGCCACGAATGTTGGCATCGGGCCTAAAACTTCCCGCCAATCGCTGAACAGCGGGAGCACGTGAACTTGGCGTGGGATGGAGGGAGGGCGTGTCCGAGTTTGACGAGTGGAATGTTTGTCTTCGTGCGTCACAGAAATACAGTGACCAGAGATATAGCAGTGGAAAATCTTCTCGAAATCTAGGGACCCAAACCTGGAATATTGTCAGTATGCTGCCTTTGCATAAAGAGACGGGTCATGAGACTTTTCGAGCGTCAGGATTGGTGGAAGCATGCAGCGAATGACGTTGTACATTCAGTATCTGATACCCGCCAGCTGAAGGGAAAGTTTATGGAACTGAAGGAACAGTCTTGTTGCAGGAAAGGAAGTAGAAGTTTCTCACTGTTTGGGATATCAGGGATTTTTTTTTCTCCCATGCTCTTTCTTTTTTTTGCACAGAGAGAAGTTTTAATGAGGTGTCCTGATCTGAAATCTACTGAAATATATTTTTTTTTGCAGGATGTGACATTTGTGAAATCCTTGGAAGCCTTACCAGAGCCAATGGGAGGATTGTTTGTCCTTATCTGGATTGCAAATGTACTGACACTCTACAATTCTTACAACACCCAAAGTTAACTGACCATTAAGCCAGTCTCAGCGACCAAAAGCGAAATGAGATAGATATGGAGTTTGTATGTCACAAGACTTTTCTTGGAACTCATTCCTTAAGAGAAGTTTCCACAGTTGTATTGAATGCACAAAATGGATTAATAGGTAAATATTAACTTCTTTTTGACTCTGTTACTCGCTAAAGACAGATTGACTGTTCTCTTTTCTGGACTGCTGCCATAGTTTCAGCAATTCACACAGCTTACTCTGAAAGCAAATCAATCTTTGAAATAGGCCATAGAGATTTTTTCAAAACATTGCCTTAGATTTTTGTATAATAATATTTGTGTGTGTTCGTGTGTGTGAGTGTGTGAGAATAATGGTGTACTTTCAAGGTACGTTTGCGATTCATGTAGAAGTACTCACATACCAGAAATTCTACATCATAAGTGCAAACTTACTCAGCCCTATCAAGTATGTAATTTTTACTGTTTTAATAATGATTTATATGTTTGAGAAACTTCATATTTTCTCTTCATAGATGTCATCTGTTGCATCGATTCAGTCTGTGGAAGTCACATGCGAAAACCAGCACGACAAGAGTAACCATACAATGTCAGTGACGGTGGACGACCCAACCCCTTTGGTCTCCTGGCACCACAACTTTCCAGACGTTGGAGTTTACGTGCTCTCCGTTGTGGTCATGACGGTGGACGACGAGATGTTCACGCACAACTCAGCCATCAGCGTCCAGGAGCAAATCGAAAGCATCAGCCTCACTGGTCCAGATCTCACCAAGTTCCTCTGGTAAATCATGAGATTTCAGTTTTGCCACTATGAATGTGCTGTGTACACGTTCTACATATCGTCACTGGGGCGACAAAAACCTCGTATCTACAAAATGTCAAATGTTCAGGAGAGCCAAAAAACATGGCGGCCAAAGCACTGTGGCAAATGGGATAGCATTTCCTTTAACATGCCGTGGTGGCTTCATTTTTCGAGTAAGACAGTTGGGATATGGACAGGACATCACTTAACCCATTATTTGACCATTAATCGAAAAAAGTCATTTTTGCAAAAATTGCAGATACAAGGTCTTGTCACCCCAGCGACGATATGACTTTATGTGTGTGGCTGTTTGTCCTCTTTTGCAACAACCCTTTGCTGTGCCCTGTTGGTCAGTGAGAGCATGTCTGCTCTGCATGCTTTCTTTGAGATTACCACCTCAAGGCATCCCAAAATTAGCTATTAATTGATAGAGATACAGTAATCTCCCTCATCACTGCAGTATTACAATTTTGATCTTGTGAGTCTGTTAAATGTTGTCATAGCAGCACATGTTTGTGTAGCATATCATTTCCAGGTTTGGGTGAAGGGATGGATTATGGAAAAAAAGGGGGGGATGTGACCTGAAACCCTGACGTAGTTTCGTTTTCAAGTTCACCACTGAATTGAAAATGGGCACATAAATGGCTAACTTTAGCTAAAAACATGTGATGATGCAGCTGAAGTCCCTGTTAAATTGTCATTTTCTTACCTTCTTCTCCATATCAAGGCCCTCAACCACCCAAACGTGGGAGATGATGCCATCGCTAGGGACAGACATCCTCTACACGTGGCGCATCAAACCTGTCAATGGCTCATCTTCATCTGGCGGGGACTACTCTGTCGTGATGGGCGGGGCACACACGTTGGTAAGAGAATTTGCGAGATACTGTGCATTTTAGGGTCTTAATGAGGTGTAATACAGCTAGACTGAAACCTTCCTGAGTATGTCCCTTCAAAGAGAAGGTTTTTTGATAGTGAGCATCAACCCTTTCTGTAACAGCCTCTTACTGATACTGTCAAAAGTTTTCCTTTGCGGAGCTTGCTATGAACAGATGGTAACTTCATTGAGCTTTGCGAGCATTCAGGTCCATTTTATGCAAAATTATGATTCTACAGGTATGTCATGCTAATGTGAATGTTGTATCAATTCAATTTAATTTATACGAGTCATTTTGCCTTCGAATTTAGGGCTACCTGCCATTCACCAGTCCTGGGCTGTTCAACCTGTCCCTCACGGCAGCCAATCAGATTTCTTCTACTGCCATCTCTGTCCTCACCACCCTGCGGGAGCCAATCACGGAAGTCGTTGCATCCTGCGCCCCGGTGCTACACGGCCTGGAGTCCCAGATCCTCGTCACCGTTCAAGGTGGGCCAGAGTTTGACTTCCATGTCAGCTTTGCGGACGGTTTGAATGCGACGCTGACATCCGTCTCCTCCAAGGTGTCCATCGAGTACGCTGACTACTCAACGAGTCCTCCCACTTTCGTGTACGCCATTGGCAAGAATTACACTTCTCTTGGTGACTACAAAGTTGTGGTTGTGGTTTCCAATGGCATCTCTGAGCAAAGAGCTTCGACGGTGGCGAGGGTGGAAGAGAGAATAACTGGCCTCACCATCTCGACGTCGGACTCGTGGCTGATCAACTTACGCTCCAACATAACGATGATGGCCTCGGTTGCCACAGGCAATGACGTTATCTTCACCTGGAACTTTAATGATGCGTTTGGACCCACCACTGTCACATACAGGTAAGTTTCCATCGAACAAGGTGTGCTTTCACAGAAATGTGATCTGGATGTGCAGTAGATGGTATGTTATTAGTATGTCATATTGGCGATCCCAGCGAGTATTGTTGATGGTGTATCTAACCAGTACCCACATTCATGCAAATTATATTCCTGTAGACTGCCAAGAAAACACCATGAAAGAACTTGCTGACCAATTTCTAAATAACCTAAATGGTGGTGGTTTCAGTGCAGGCTTGTGCACCAAATGTCAGAGATGTCTATCACAGTCTCTCAGATTCGGCCTAGAAGAATCCTAAAATGAGAATATATAAGAGCCTCCCCGATTTGGGACTTATTTTGCCCATGTAGATGCATGTACCAACACACCGGCAACTCGTTGATTGTTCCCTTGAACCTCCTTGATGTTGCTTTGCCAGTGTTGGCATCCCTGGGCTTGCAAATGCTCATGGGTTCATAATAAATTCGGTTTTCATTTGTTATACTCTCCTTCCAGTAATGGCAGTTACAGTTCAGCTGTCCACACCTTTGCCTTCCCCGGGGAATACATCATTGGTGTCAGTGCCCACAACGCTTTGCAATCAGATCCAGTTGTCTACAATTACCCTTCAACGTTCATCGTCCAGCAGGTGCCAGAAGCGTTGGAACTGAGCGTGAGTTATACATGTATACCAAACTTGGCCTGTTATCATTGTGAATAAGATATATACAGTACACCAAAGTCTGCAGAGAAATGATTAGATTTGGCAATTGAACAAGAAGTTCTGGGCTGGCATTTGAGAGAATCTATTTAGATAATGAAAATTTTCCATTTTCACCTTAACTCCTCTTATTCTTCTTTGTCCCCTTCCAGATATTCATATGTGTTGACTTTCAGCAGTGCTGTATTCTCTTGCGCTGGTAAAAATATCAAACAAGAATCTTGAAATTTGACATATTATCTCTCAAACTGAGTGATACATTTGCCTTGAATGTGTAATGTGTACATATCTAAAATGTAGAGCTGTAATCAGGTTGTCAATTTGCTTTGTGTCTGAGATTTACAGCTAAATCACAAACCAGAAATAGTGTCCATCAAAAAATATTGAGCAAAAATTGTGATGTCAACTGTGTTAGAAAATTCTTACTAAATTCCTCCTCTATTAATACGTATGCCTTGGCAGAATGATATGCATCTAAAATGTATATGTTTGTGATGTCGGAATATTAATGAGGAGATGGCAAAATAAATAAATAATTCTGTTCCCCCCCCCCCCCCCCCAATCACCTGTCAGGTCATTGGTGGGGCTACATCTGCTTCCCTCTTGAGCAATGGGGCAAGCTGGGCCACCAGCACTGTGGAGTTCCGGGCCTTCTGCTGGGGCTCCCACATCGATTTCTTCTTCGACTACGGAGATGGAACCATTGAGGTGGTGGAGGGAGTGATAGACGAGTATGGTAGTTTCTCCGGCGATGGTCAGCATGTCTACACATCAGGTAGGCACCAATTGAACACTTGGTGGGCCGTATGCCATGTTTATAGTCCAGCAGGACTTTCTCTTCTTCTTCTTCTTCTTTTTGGAGACCTCCTGGCACATTTACTAGAAAATATAGATCTGTTTTATTTTCAAATCAAAACTATGTGAATGTGATAAAAAGTGGTCTACCAGGAACATGAATCTATGGGTATGCACTCTCCATGGAATTCTGTAAATGTGGTGCTGAAAAAACACAAACAGCAACATGAATTATGTACATATGTCCATCCTTGCAGCAGCAGGAGCTGTGAATCTACTCATAAACATAACTATCTCCAATTTTAGAAAAATCTTAACTTTAGGATTGGCATTGCTAGCTCATTACTATTTTAAGCAACACAAATCTTTGTGACGCCATCGTCTGAATGATAATGAGTTAAGAGAAAAAGCAAAGACCTGTCTTTGATGAATAGGGATGCAGAGTGGGTTAGAAACTCTGTTATGCCTGTTGCAACATCTAATTACATTTACACGGTGAAAATGTCAGTACATGGTGTAAAGTCATTTGTAGCCAACTATAATCAACTGTGATACTGTACAATGACTTGGTGCAGACAGTTTGTCACTTCTTGTGGGCAAGAATTTTTTTCTAAGCTGGGCACAGTCATCATTTCAACCCTCTGGAACATGCTTTCAGAGAGGCATTGAAAGTGTTGTGACCTTCAACACTTCAATTATCTCCATGCCTACGGGAACTAGATGAATAATTTGAAGGCGACAGACAATATTATGGGTCTTGTGGGTCCAACAATTCATTGCGCAAAGCAATAATGGATTAAGTTTATGCGAGTCTTGACGAAGAAGCATTTTTCAGAGGTGTGCCTCTGGCCCAGTGTTGATAGTTTGATGGTTTCTGTCAGTGTGAGGACATTTGATGCAATTCTGTGTCCGCAGAGGGCGAATACACGGTGACGGTCACCGCCGGCAACCAGCTAACCAACATCAGCCAGACGCTGAGGGAGCCCTTCTACGTGGAGGTCCCGCCCACCAACCTGCACTTCTCCCATGACAGCTACAGCTTCCCGTTCGGCAACCGATCGGTCCTGACCGTGGACGTGGCGGCCGGTAGCAATCTCTACTACAACTGGTCCATGGGCGATCAGACCAACTACATATTTGAAGGTGGGTTTTTAGTCGTCTGAAGACTGTTGAGGAAGAGCTGATTTTCCTACACTGTAAAAGCAGAAATTTTCACGATGTTAAAATTTTCACACATTTCGCGCACCCAGAAACTTATCGCAAATATTTTTGCTTGCCATATGTGTCTGTAGTTAATGTCTCGATTCTGTGAAATTTAAAACAGATCAAGACAGAATAAACTGACCAGAAAGAATATAAGTGGAAAAATGAGCAAAGAAAATGGGATTCCATCGGGATTTGAACCCGAGACCTCGGGATTGCTAGCCTGGTGCTCTACCGACTGAGCTATAGAAAGCCCTAGTGCGGTGTTCTTCCCAAAAACCCTAAATTCTCAATGTTCTTTCTGGTCAGTTTATTCTGTCTTCATTTGTTACATACTAAAAAAGCTGCATCACTTCAGTTATCCCTCGTATTTATCCCCAAGTTGAATTATCCTTCGGGTTTATGCCAGGTTTAAGTGTGTGCGTGTGTGTCACACACAGACACACTGCTATAGCTTCTGACCATCCGAGCATTGAGAATTTAGGGCTTCTGGGACGAACACTGCACTAGGGCTTTCTATAGCTCAGTCTGTAGAGCACCAGGCTAGCAATCCGGAGGTCTCGGGTTCGAATCCCGATGGAATCCTATTTTCTTTGCTCATCTTTCCACAAAATTAAAAACAGGTAAAACTCATCTTATCCGGCCAAGTGCGAAAAATTATGCGAAGATGTCCACTTTGACAGTAGGACGCATTTCCCGTAAGTTACTTGCTCTGTACTGCCACTACTACTAGTCATTCTATGTATACTTGGTCTCCAGCAAGATCTTTTTCAGTGTGTATAGTCATTGATTACCAGTGCATTGCATACATATGCTAAGTGAGCAATGGTGAAATATCTCACTTTCATGAGCATGCATGTAACTTCCATGACTTACTTTGTTTCCTCTAGCATAATCTATTTATTAATTGTTGTTCTTCATTGTCATCATCTTCCAGCTTTGATCCCGGTTTGTCCCTGATAATGGGATGGCCAAGTTTTACCTCATGACAGTGTTATTTCTTTCCTTTTCTTTTTTGTGCGTGCAAAAAATCCACAGGTCCCACAGTATCACATGTTTACCGGACAGCGGGAGTGTACCAAGTGATCGTCGTGGCCTTCAACAAGGTCCAGAGCCTCCAGACATGGTGCGACATCCGCATTCTCAACTATGTCTCGTGTGAGTAGACTGTGTGTCCTGAGCTACTGAGTTCAGTGCATAATAATGTCAACACTACCAATATGTTGATGCTTTCCTATCGCATGCAAGTCTCTGAGATGGTAGACCATCTTTTTCTGTGTGTTCAGAATGCCACAAGCTGTCACTGATGAATGCATCCTATTCTTATACTTACCTATTAATGTAATCAATACAGTGTACTCCCAGTTATAAACACAGTTAACCTGTTGAGGACGGGCTGATTTTGCTACAACATGCATTTCCCATAAACACCTGCCCGAGTATACTCGGGACTCATCTTCAATGGGTTAAACAAAATTGCGTTGCAACAAAGTAAAGATTGAGGTCTCAACATTTTTGTCATTACAGTGTGTATATCGTTAAATACTTCATTTGTTTGGCCATATTGACATTTCAATGCAATGAAGGATGATTTGTAGTCCTGAGGCCTTATTTTAATGGGAATCTCCTGTACCAATTTTATTTGATGATATTTTGTGCATTACATACACGTACAAGTGAGTAAAAGCAACAAATACAAAAACAGAAATATGGTATATTTAGCAAAATAATTACTATCAAAGAAGCCGAAGAAGGAGGAGCAGGAGCTGGAGATGACTTTTTCCATCACTGATGAAAGATTTCTCCCTTTTCCCTGCCTTCCTTTCTTCCACTTTCTCAGTTGTGGAGCTCAAGGTGGCAAGCCAGCTGGTACCCACCCAGACCAGAATCACCTTCACGGCGGACACGCCCTCAAACAGCGCCAACAGCTTCGTCTGGGACCTGGGCAACAACCAGGCACCGAAAACCACCTCGGTCAGCTCTCTGAGCCACACCTATCGCACGCCCGGCACGTAAGTTTGAATGCAGATTACATGCATCATAATAATAGTAATAATAACAACAACAACAACAAAAATAAAGAAATAAGTATTCCTTATTGAACGCCTTTACAGGACTTGATCAAAGTGCTGTGCAATCAACGTGCGACATTCACAAAATATAGAAACAACATAATTACAATTGAAACAGTCCAGTCTAAAGTTTCCTTCTAAACATTTCTTCTGAAACACATAGGCGGAGTTGTTTTGGTACAGCGTTCCAGACAACAGATCCAGCGTATGAAAATGTGCATTCATAAGCTTTGGTTTTTGCTTGTGAGATTTGTAGGATTGTTGTATCATTTTGTGACCGAAGTTGATATCTGGAGACTGTAGGGGTGGTTAGTAGGTTTGGATAGATATTGAAGAGCGGTATTCATCATGCACTTTTAAAGGGCTAGTTTGAAATCGATACGCTCTTTGATGGGGAGCCAGTGTAAGTGCTTCAGTAAAGGAGCACTCGGTGATCACCTAATTTAGACAGCCACATGGGTGCGCGCAGAAAGGTGCACTTTGATTTTGACTTCGATAGAGGACTGTGCAGTAGGTGAGGAATCAAGAAACACATTTGATTGCATGCAGATGAAACTGAAGTCATAGCTCTTTGCCTGTTCTTGCCATTTTTACATTATGATGCATGTCCTCCTAGCTTGTCATGTTCTCTTTACATTAACTCTCTAAAACTTGATGTAAATTTGTGAAAGACACATTCATCAAGGGCACTGGAAAGGGCATTATGGTCCCCAAGGTGGGGAAAAAAAGATACTGCTTTTCATTCTCGGCAGTCTACCAGTATAGAACTGTTAGGTGGGGGTATCAATCAACTTCAGGATATTTCTAGTCTTTCTTTCACCATATCACCTGCATCTCTGCAACCAAATAGATACTATGTGACTGTTGTTGCCATCAACATCTTTGGAAACGCCACGTCCCAGCCACTGGAAATGACTCTCCAGGCAGAGATTGCCACCCTGGTCATCAAGACGTCCTCGTCGATTCTGATCGAAGAGGCCACCGTCTTCCAGGCGCAACTCGCTGCCGGCAGCAACGTGGAGTTCGAGTGGGACTTCGGCGATGGCTCCAGCAACCTGGTCACCGACCAGGCTGCAGCCATCCACACATTCAACAGGTTTGTGCCCAAGCACTTTCTTGCTTCAGTTTTCCCCTTCTCAGTTTGCCCTACGGCATTTGCAACCACAATTGCAACCCCCTGTTGAGGACGGACTGATTTTGCTACAACACGCATTTCCCGTGGACACCTGCCCAAGTATACTTGGGACTCATCCTCAGTGGGTTAATGCGATTAAAGACCTGGGGGTGTTTCATAAAGCTGTTCGTAAAGTTACGAATGACTTACAAGCGACTGGTGATCAGTTCTTGTGCTGATCATTATTTAAATTCTGATAAGTATAGCACATCAGAACTGATCACCAGTCGCTCGTAAGTTGTTCGTAACTTTGCGAACAGCTTTATGAAACAGGGCCCCGGGTGGTGTGGGGATATCATAGAGTGGGAAGGCAGGCCTGGCACAGAGATATTCAGAATTCCTACAACAAATTGTGTGCAGCTGTATCACTGATATTTGTGTGATTACACACACACAGCCAAAGAGTCTTCACTGGAGTCAACCGCTACAGATGAGTGTATGCCCCAATGCACATATTTACTGACACATTGCTTATAAGCGTTTATCTATGATTTTCAAGTGTACCCCAGTGAAAATTGAATGAATATTGATTCAGTCAGACCACTAACGTTTCCTCACGCGGGCCCCGTCGCATAAAAGTTACGATCAAACGCAAGTAAAGAAGATCAAATGTAAGTCCCAAATGCTCCATTCTGATTGGTTGAAAATCAAGTTGCGTATGGTATATTTTCATGACTTGCGTTTGATCGTAACTTTTATGCAGCAGGGCCCAGATCTGTAATTAGAATATAAAAAGAAGCAGCTGTAAACTTGCCTATTTTGTTAGTAGCATTCATGCATTTAATTTCAAGTGCACATGGTATACATGTACCTAATGAATCGAACAATAAGTCAATTTTCTTTGCACTTCATGATTTACAACAATGTACAAAATGTTCCTGAATTGATTGGCATGTGTTGTGATGAATTTTTTTTTTTTTTTTTTGTCTCATATTCAGGACTGCGGAATACTTCGTAACTCTGACAGCTTCAAACGGCATCAGTAATGCCACCACAACCAGAAACATCTTTGTTTTGAGCGAGCCATGCAGCGCACCAAGCTTGGGTCTTGTTGGGGGTTCTAGTAGAACTGTAAGTGCATTTTTTTTTTCTTCTTTATTCTTTTGTTTCCTTTGCTGTTGTGACCTGTTGCTATCAGCAAATTTACCCAAACATAGATTACTTGTAATTTGGTATTTGCACATTATCCAGACTCTCTAGCTTTCAAGGGTTATACAACTTGTCTCACATGTTTCCAGAAATGTACCACGAAAATAGAGTGCTGTGACTTTATCAGAGGGTAATGGAGTGATGGGTTACATTTCCCCTTTCACATGTCTGTACTGTCTGCCCTCATCTATTAGGTTTGTGATATCTAATATTGCCAATGATATATATATTTGTTTAAATCTCTGCCTATCGGGCAATCGTCCAACACTTACGATTAAAGGGGCATTCCAGATGATTTTCATAATTTCACATCATGTAGTACATAAATCGACTGTTCCATGTGTAGATTATTTTTGTGGAATTTACTGTGGTCGTTGAGCAGAGAAACCAATACTCTGAAAAACCCTAAATTACACTGAACAATGCTGATGACATAGAAGGCTTGCATATTTCAGAAATGTAGCAGTGTATTTCCATTACAAAACCACATGCTTATTAGTTTACCTGTGTAGAATCTATGCATGCCTTCTTCTTTTGTTCTGCTTCCTTGAGCCCCAACTCATGCATTCTTATGGTGAGGCTGCTATGTCATCATCCTTGTTCATTGCAATTTGATGTAAATTTTGAAAACATTCTTATTCCTCATTCCAATCACTATAAATTCTGAAACTCTGCTTCATTTGAATGTGAGACGTGTTTGCCTTCTAACAGGTATTCTAAATACAGAAACAAGTACATTATGTAAATTGTGTGCTGTTTACCTGAATGATAATTAGGTAAAGCCCTTTCCACATGGTGCTATAACCAAACTGTCTAGAGGCTAGATGCTTTAATGCACACCGAATGTGAACATGTATTTTCGATGTCCACCTCTTGTGGTAGGTCAAGTTCTCGGAGCCAGTGCGAGTGGAGATTGAGATCTCCATCGACTGCGACATCACTGATGAGACCGTCTACCGATGGATGCTCTTCCACGCCGACAATGGCAGCCGCCTGATGCTGGATCCACACCATGCCTCCCTCCGGAAGCGCACCCTCTACATAGCGAGTCACGTGGTGCCTCTTGGGCAGTATCAGGTCACGCTAGAGGTAAGACTCGATTGTAGAGAGCTGGTTTTGAAGAGCACCTCAAGATGTAAGTACAGAGCAAGGTGCCTTTAGCTACTTTTCTGTCCTCCTTCCACCCCACCTCTCTCTGTTTGTATATCTTTCTATCGTCTATCTATCTATCTAATATCTATCTCTGTATCTACCTATCTATCTATCTCTGTTTCTACATATCTGTCTATCTATCTATCTGTCTATCTATCATCTATCTATCATCTATCTGTCTCTCTATCTGTCTATCTCTCTCTCCTACATCTCTCCTTGTTCCTTTCTTTCTCCTGTTATTTTTCACAATAATGCAATCTTCAAGTATTTTGAGAGTTGCATTTTATTCTTTTGAATGTTACTGTCCTTTGGATTTTGTTGTTGTTTTGATTTGTGCTTTTTTAACCGACAAGAAGATGCAAACATACCACGTTAATGTTTAACTCCTCCTCTCCTTTCCTCTGTTTTCTATGTTTGTAGTAAACCAGTGAGTGAGAAGATACTATAGATACTGAAAAATTGTACCATATTCAGAGGTCTGTTTGAGCTGAAATTCCAAACCAGTGCATATTTTGACAGATTTTGTTTGTTAATTTCTTTTGTGTTACTCTGTATTAGTAAGCCTCATTCATGACAGTTTTTCTCTGTGATGAAATGGTGTAAAGTCAATATGAAGTCCAGCAATGACAGAGTGCAACGGTATCTTTTACTGCATGTAACATGATTAGCAGTCGACCAGTCAGATAGTAAGAATCTTTGTTGTAGGTGTTGTATAATCTGTGATAACGCTGTCTGTAACGAGCTACTGGGAAGTACTGGTAATTGAGCTACTTCCGCTTTTCTCACCGTCTCAGGTTCGAATGAACAACACCATAGTCTATGCTCAGGTCTCCCTCACACTCACCATCGTGGAGAGCCCATTGGTCGCCGTTGTAGAGGGCGGCACAACCAGGACGATAGACAGCAAGATGCCGGTCTACCTCAATGGCGGTTTCTCGTTTGATCCAGATCATCCAAACGATGCTGACCTGCGGTAAGTGTCTGTGCCTTGCACCGAAAGGAATCATGCCTTGTGTAAGTGTAGTTGTGGTCGATCGCAAGAATTCCAAGCAGACAAATGTTTTTACGGGAATGTCGCAATGTACTTTATTAGGGATCGCAATCAGAAACACCTTCCTCTCTCTCTCTCTGTTTCTTTCCCTATCCTTCGTTCCATCTGGTAACAATGCATGTATGTAATTCCTTCTATTCTGTCACTCTTTCTGTTGTTTGTACTCCTCGTACACTCTGTTACCTTGGTACTCATTCGGTGTTACATTCCGTGAAAACTGGAATTTCAAAGGCAAACACAACAACTGCAATTATTTCATATGAATTATGCCATGCAAACATTAACACATAACTGAAACACTATAATGCCTTCAACACTGCTTTCTTTACAGATACTGAGATACTGGTATGTGTAGACTTATGCCTATAACTTTCTCACTGTGTGCAATACTGATGCAATGTGATATTCCTTTGATTAGCCAGTACTTAAACATACACTTCTGTGTAACTAATCATTCTCTTAACCTTCAGAAGCAGAAGCCTTGGCAGGAGCTATTCATGCAAGCAACAATTAGATTCTCCGTGCTATTGATCATTAAGAATGCCTCTTCATATTCATACAGGTATAACACATCATACACAGAACCTAGTAGAAATTCTACTAGCTACTTTACCCCTTTGTGTAGCCCTAGGCCTAACGCTACAGTACAAATACTTCGATCCATCAATACAATTACTCTTTGCATGTAACTATTGTAAGTAAAGTATTCTGAAGATCTCACACAAAAGTCTCCAAACAACATATCACTAATCACAGTATGCAATCAGTTACAATCAACCAGGCAGCCTTATGCACTGTAAAACAACTTCGGTACTCAGTTCTAGCAATGCATCTGTATGCTACATATACACAATAGTTACTGAGCAACTGTCATTTGACCCTATTCAGAGAGCATGCAATGTGTGGTACACACATTTCTCCAGAAAGTCACTACATTTTTACTGTCTGTGAAAGTTGCACGATTCAAGTTCAACAATACTGATCTCATTTTCTGCATACATGTAGTACATCATAAAACAACACAGTAAACTCTTAGTAACAAACCTCTTTGCCTCCTTCGCAGGTTCTTCAACTCAAAGGCATTAAAAATGCAAGAAACTGACGAAGTTTTCTTCCACAAACTAACTTAGGTGTGAAGACACAGCAGCCATCATCCTCATCTGGCCCTTTGTGTCTGTCCTTGTGTGTGTCCAAGACAATGTGTAACATTAATGTGCAGCATATGTATACACAAATTTTATACACACATATTACAAAGTGCAGCTCATCATTACCTTTGTATGCATTCAAGGTCATCTCAATGTCATTGCTAGTCTTTGTTTCCAGACTGAAATTGTGCTTAATGAACTATTCCAATGAACACTCATTACATGGCTCCTTTAAATTGGACACCAATTTACTCAATAAGTATGTGAATTGGAATCTCTAAACAATGAACTGACACAATTTAGAGACATCTGCACTTATTAACACAATTTTAGAACCCTTGGCACAAATTGGACCAAATGTCCACAATTTCGACACAAATTGCTATTTGCAATCGGTCTCTCCAGTAACAGAATTATTCAATTTATATATCTCGTGTGCATTTCTCAAGTCTTGTAAAGATAACACATCAAGCAATGCTTTGAGTTTTATGCTCGAAGAGTCAATAACTTTCGTTATCTGGAACATGTCGTACATGTTTTATATGACAAAGGCAACATTTGCAATCTCTTCAAATTGTTCATACACTTCAATTAACAATAACAGTGAGATTCCTGTTCACTTTGCATTTAGTTGGGACTACCGCAACACTTCCAATGTGTTTGTATGGTTTCAAACACAATTTCTGGGAATTGAAGTTGACAATGTTCAAATGCGTCATAAAACAGTGTTCTTCACTCCTTAGCCTTTGAATTGTTCATTAGCAAGAATTCAACTTATATGTGCTTGAATGTATAAACAAGTCCAAAACAAACGCTTTCATTCATGCATGAAACAACTTGACTAGATGTCACAGTTCTCAAACTATCTAAGGTTCTTTGACAGGAAACAATCTAGAGCATAACTATGCACTGGCTCCTTGTCCGGGAATCACTCCTGGTCTTCCTGGGGGACGAGCAAGACTAGTTTATGAACTGGACGGTCAAGATATGAACATGGAGTGGTTCGCCTACCAAGTCCATTCAAGTTCTGCTCACCCATCGCGACCTTTACCTTTCGAACATGGTTGTCGCCTGAAGGATAAGTTTCGGCTATTCTACCCATGGGCCAGGCATTGCGAGGAGCGTTGTCATCCTTCACCACCACCACGTCTCCGACTCCTAGGTCTCGCTGCGGAACGGTCCATTTCTGCCTAGTCTGCAGGTTGTGCAGGAACTCCTTCCTCCACCGGCTCCAAAACTCATTCAGCAGGTGCTGCACCCTCCTCCAACGCTTCCTTGAATATACGTCGGCCCGCTGGAAGCACCCTGGTGGTGGAAGGATGACGCTGGTCTTCATCGTGATGAGCTGGTTCGGGGTCAGCGGTGCGGGATGTGCGGGGTCACTTAGATCATCTATTGTCAGCGGCCTGCTGTTGACGATTGCAGCGGCTTCGTGCATCAAGGTGCGTAGGGATTCGTCGTCAAGCTGTGACCCAGCATGGTTCAGCAACCCATCCAGCACGGTGCGGACAGATCTGATCAACCTCTCCCACGCTCCCCCCATGTGACTGGCAGAGGGAACATTGAATTTGAACTCAACAAAGTCACATCCATCTCTCAGTAGGACGTCTTTCACCTTGGTCCGGTCCATCTCACTGCCAGCTCTCTGGAATTCAGACGCAGCCCCAACGAAATTTGTGCCTCTGTCACATCTGAGCTGACGCACTGGACCTCTGATTGACACAAAACGGCGATACGCCTGGATGAAAGCATCTGTGCTCATGTCGTTGAGTGTCTCGATATGCACGGCTCTAGATGCCATGCACGTAAACAAGAGTCCGTATCGTTTGAGCTCCTTCCTGCCTTCCTTGATCATCCAAGGTCCGAAACAATCCATTCCACAATAAGTGAATGGAGGTGCTGGAGTAATTCGATCGGGAGGCAGATCAGACATCTTCTGGGTCAAGGCAGGACCACGGAGTCTTTTACAGGTGACGCATGACCGGATGTACTTGGACACTCTGCCACTGCCTCCAAGGATCCAGTACCCGCTTTGCCTGACCTGATTAAGTGTTGTACCCCTTCCTTGATGTGCAGTCTGCTCATGGCAATGACGAATGACAAGTTCGGTCACGTGGTGTTGACGAGGAAGAATGACCGGGTGTTTCTTCTCGTATGGCTCGTCGCATTTGCGAATGCGTCCTCCAACGCGCAAGATTCCTCTGTCGTCTAAGAAGGGGTCGAGCTGGCGAAGACGACTGGTCATTTTCATTTGACGCGTCTTCTGCCTCATAGTCAGGTCATCTCCTCTGCTTATCACTGACAAGGCCTGGATCTCTTCTGGAAAGGTTTCCCTCTGTACCAGTCTCACAATCTCTATCTCGGCGATCTTTAGGCGTTCTACATTGATGGCCTCGTCCTCTGAACGTTTGTTGTGGTTCTTGTTGCGTTTCTCCTCACACCGCTGCCTCAGTCGAGCGATAAACAGCATACAGTTGGCAACTGCTCTTTTGGCCTTGTGCCAAGTCGAAAATCGGTCCAGTCTACTTGAGTGTAGGAAACTTGGGCTTACATGAGAAGTATGGACGTGTGACTTCTTCAGTTCCGGGTCATCAGTGTGTACCATGAATTTCTCTCCTGTAGATTGAGCGGGGAGTGTACTCTTCCACAGGAAGTCAGGTCCACGTAGCCACTTAGAATCCTTCAGCTGGGCTACCGTCAAACCCCTTGAGGCATCATCAGCCGGGTTTTCCCTCGATTCGATGTGTCTCCACTGTGACGTGGATGAATGTCTTCGAATCTGATGAACCCTGTTTGCTACGAAGACATGAAACCGCTTCTCATCATTGTTAATGTAGCCGAGAACCACCTTGCTGTCAGTCCAGAAGGTGTGAGTAGCGCCTTCAAGTTGCAATTCTGTATCCAGGAAGGCCTTGACCTTGACCGCAACAACGGCAGCTGTTAATTCCAAGCGAGGAATAGTCACCATTTTCAATGGTGCCACTCTGGCCTTTCCGATCACAAGAGAACAGTGCACTTGTCCTTCAGGGTTGGCGACTCTCAAGTACGTACACTGGCCGTACCCACTGGTGCTGGCGTCAGCGAAGTGATGATACTCTGAGAACTTCACCTCTCCAAGGTCAGCTGGCTTGTAGCATCTGTTGATCGATACGGTGGGAAGTGTGAGGAGGTCACTTCTCCACCTCTCCCATCGTGTCCTCAGTTCCTCAGAAAGGGGGTCATCCCAGTCGACTGATAGGCTACATAGCTCTTGTAGAATTCGTTTGCCCGGCAAAATGAGTGGAGCTATCAGTCCCAATGGGTCATATATGGACATGACCGTGGACAATACGCCTCTTCGGGTGAGAGGCTTGTCTTGCAGCGTCATTCTGAAGTTGAATGTGTCCGATTCGACACACCACTGTACGCCAAGGGCTCTCTCAATAGGCAGGTCGTCATGTTGGAGGTTGATCTCTCTCACATTCTTGGCCCTGTCCTCCTCAGGCACAGCATTGAGCACTTCTCTGTTGTTGGATACGAACTTGTGCAAGTGCAGACCTCCCTTCTCGCACAACAGCTTGGTTTTGGTGATCAACTGAATCACTTCTTGTGCTGTGGGCATCGACTGGAGTCCATCATCAACGTAGAAGTCATGATGAATGAAATTCTTGACATCTTCTCAAACTCTTGAGTAAGATCTGTTGCCAATCTTCGTAAACCGAAATTTGCGCAACCAGGTGATGACCCAGCCCCGAAGAGATGTACCTTCATACGGTATGTGCTGGGATCCTCGTCAAGGTTTCCACCTTTCCACCAAAGGAACCTGAGATAGTCTCGGTCTTCTTCATTGACCTTGAATTGGTGGAACATCTCCTTGATGTCGCATATGAATGCAACATTCTCACGTCGAAAGCGACAAAGAACTCCCGTCAGCTTGTTCGTGAGATCTGGGCCCGTTAGGAGGTGACTGTTCAGAGAATGTCCCCTGTACTGGGCGCTGCAGTCAAATACAACCCGCAACTTGTTGGGTTGTATTACTCCATGATGTGGAATGTACCACGTAGTACTCTCATCATTGCCTACTGGAACACTCTCAGCGTACCCTTTGCTGATGAGTGTTTCCATAACTTCAGTGTACTTCTTGTGATACTCCATGTTGTGTCTGAACCTCCTCTCCAGTTGAATAAGCCGGGACCTTGCTTGGGCTTTGTTGTTTGGAAGCTGAGGCCTCTCGTCCTTGAAAGGAAGTGGCATCTCATAGTGACCATCGCTACTCTTGTGGATTCCCTTTTCCAAGATATCAAGGAATTTGTAGTCATTCTGTGAGAGCACTGTTCCTTCGTCATTCACATCAGAAAAGTCGGCTTCCATAAGGCTCCTTACTTGATGGGGTGTGATTTGTTCCCTAGTTGTTGTCTTCTCAGAAAGGAAAACTTCCTTTCTGTCTATGACCAAGTTATCTGGGATTTCCCTGGCCATCAATCTGTGACTGGTACCGATGTGATCATCATCTTTACAAATGTAGTTAGGACGCATCGTTCCCACGATGCTCCATCCGAGATCCGTGCGAATTCCATATGGTCCATTGTTACATGGTGCAGGAATCACGTCTCTGGGCATCAACGCTCTTGCGCAATCATAGCCGATCAAGAGGCCTATGTCGCAATCTTGGAGAGGCATAAGCTTGCTGCTAAGGTTGCACAGGTGGGGTATGGACTTCGCAGTCTTGGGAGTCGGCACATGAGAACGGTCTGCAGGCATGATGTCACGTGTGTATGTTGGTGGTAGAGCTATCTTGTTCTTGCCATCGTGAGCTCGTACACACAATCCTTCTACACGTTCACTGGTTATCCTTTGGTTTTTCATTGACAGTGTGGATAGCTGTAAGTTGACCTCAGTACCATGTATCCCCATCTCATCTTTGATGGATTTCAGTAGAAAGGTCGTGTCTGACTGTGTGTCCAGCAAGGCGTATGTCAATCTCTCTCCTGCATCATTCCTGTGGGACAGCCAGACAGGAACAATCATTGAGCTGGAAATGTGGCTGTGATCACTTCTTGAACAGGAGCTTGTGGACCTGTGCTCCGTCCGGTTGCTCGTTGTTTTGTCAGGTCCTACCCGTGTTTCTGTCTTTGTGCTCTCAGTGCTCAACGTTTGTCTGGTGTCACCGTGAAGCAGCGTAGGATGTTGCCCTTTGCAATTCGCACATCTCAGCCTGCGTCGACAACTCCTGCTCATGTGTCCTCTCTGCAAACAGCCGTAGCAGAGTCCATTCTTTAGGATGAATTCCTTCCTTGCCTGAAGATCTAACTTCGCAAAGGACTGACACTTGTCTGTGTGATGAGCAGCCCCGCAGAATGAACAGGTGGGTGATTTACGACCTTCCGTGTTTGCAGATTGAGCTTGAGTCATCGTGTTCATCGATCTTGCTTTGGACTGCTTTCCATGGCTCAGTTTGTCGTCCCTCAAGCTCCCAAATGAAACTACTGGGTCGCAAGCAATAGCAGCTTCATCCTCAACAAACTTGACAAAGACTGCAAATGGAGGGAATGCACCAGTTTCCTTTCTCCATTGGACTACAGTTCGCCCCCATCGAGTTATCAACCAGTCCGGGAGCTTTGAAGTGATCTTCCTGTTTTCCCTCTCGTCGTCGAGATGATTCAGATGATGTACCGTCTTGGATGCTGTGTGGCATTGGCGCAGAAAGTCAGAGAGCCTTCGCAGTCCTGCAGAATCCTTTGGCGCTATCTTGGGCCAACTGTCCAATCGATCCCTGAAGGCATTTGAAATCACAAATGTGTTGCCATATCTTTCATCCAGGGATTTTATCGCATCTCTGTAGGCCATGTCATCTCCTGCTAAGGCATAACCTTCTACCATTTCCCTTGGTTCATCTCGCAGATATTTAAGTAGGTAGAAGAACCTCTCATGGGGTGGAACCTTGCTATGTTCGATGAGAAGGTTATAGCTCATCTTCCAGGCTGGGTAATTTAGCGGCTTTCCATTGAAGACAGGGGGCTCCGGCAATGGAAGCCGATGAAGATGGAGAGTATCCTGTAGATTCCTGGTCAATTCCATTTCTAACAAGGGAGTCTCCTTGGTCTCTGGGGTAAGAGGAGTCACATCATCACGCACAACTTGCGCTGAAGTTTTCATCTGAGCATCTTGGACGGTTTCATATCTAGATCTCTCGTGAGGTGCATCCGAATGCATACTTGAAGTATCACATCGCAGATTCTTGAGGATGTTGAAGGTTTCTTTCATAACAGATGCATGATCTGCCTCGACCTCATCGAATTGAGCCAGTATGTCATTGTCTTCTGTGCAGATGGCTGAATACTGTTCCTGTGCATCGATCAATTTATCCATACAATCCTGCAGTGTGTTACGATGTTGTTTGATTTCGTCATAGTCATCTTCCAGCAACAGCGTTCTCAATTTACTGCAGGAACGTCTCCACTTGGTTAGAGAACTCCTAAAGCCTCTCCTTCTCACATCCAAATTCCACTGTATTCCCCTTTCTGTAGGCTGTCTGTTACGTTCTTCTTGCACTTCTGCCATTCTCTCAAGAGTCTCATCAACTGGTACTGCTGTATCTCTCTCGGTCGCAGCCATGTCTCCGTAATATCAATTGACGCAGGGAGAGTATTCACTATTCAGTTTTCACTGAGATAAGAGTTTTCACTGTAAGTGTAGTTGTGGTCGATCGCAAGAATTCCAAGCAGACAAATGTTTTTACGGGAATGTCGCAATGTACTTTATTAGGGATCGCAATCAGAAACACCTTCCTCTCTCTCTCTCTGTTTCTTTCCCTATCCTTCGTTCCATCTGGTAACAATGCATGTATGTAATTCCTTCTATTCTGTCACTCTTTCTGTTGTTTGTACTCCTCGTACACTCTGTTACCTTGGTACTCATTCGGTGTTACATTCCGTGAAAACTGGAATTTCAAAGGCAAACACAACAACTGCAATTATTTCATATGAATTATGCCATGCAAACATTAACACATAACTGAAACACTATAATGCCTTCAACACTGCTTTCTTTACAGATACTGAGATACTGGTATGTGTAGACTTATGCCTATAACTTTCTCACTGTGTGCAATACTGATGCAATGTGATATTCCTTTGATTAGCCAGTACTTAAACATACACTTCTGTGTAACTAATCATTCTCTTAACCTTCAGAAGCAGAAGCCTTGGCAGGAGCTATTCATGCAAGCAACAATTAGATTCTCCGTGCTATTGATCATTAAGAATGCCTCTTCATATTCATACAGGTATAACACATCATACACAGAACCTAGTAGAAATTCTACTAGCTACTTTACCCCTTTGTGTAGCCCTAGGCCTAATGCTACAGTACAAATACTTCGATCCATCAATACAATTACTCTTTGCATGTAACTATTGTAAGTAAAGTATTCTGAAGATCTCACACAAAAGTCTCCAAACAACATATCACTAATCACAGTATGCAATCAGTTACAATCAACCAGGCAGCCTTATGCACTGTAAAACAACTTCGGTACTCAGTTCTAGCAATGCATCTGTATGCTACATATACACAATAGTTACTGAGCAACTGTCATTTGACCCTATTCAGAGAGCATGCAATGTGTGGTACACACATTTCTCCAGAAAGTCACTACATTTTTACTGTCTGTGAAAGTTGCACGATTCAAGTTCAACAATACTGATCTCATTTTCTGCATACATGTAGTACATCATAAAACAACACAGTAAACTCTTAGTAACAAACCTCTTTGCCTCCTTCGCAGGTTCTTCAACTCAAAGGCATTAAAAATGCAAGAAACTGACGAAGTTTTCTTCCACAAACTAACTTAGGTGTGAAGACACAGCAGCCATCATCCTCATCTGGCCCTTTGTGTCTGTCCTTGTGTGTGTCCAAGACAATGTGTAACATTAATGTGCAGCATATGTATACACAAATTTTATACACACATATTACAAAGTGCAGCTCATCATTACCTTTGTATGCATTCAAGGTCATCTCAATGTCATTGCTAGTCTTTGTTTCCAGACTGAAATTGTGCTTAATGAACTATTCCAATGAACACTCATTACACCTTGGGATGGGTTCATATAGTCTACATACATGTAGTTTATCTTGTCAACTCCCATAGAAATCAAACTGATCAGCCATTTTTGTCTCGCCCACCGGAGGTGAAGGCGAGACTAAGGGATCCAAATGGCGTCCGCCCGTCGTCCGTCCGTCCGTCGTCCGTCCGTCCGTCGTCCGTCACAAATGTTAAGTTTACCTGCAAGACTCTCTTATGATGCATAACTTGGCAACTGTTACAGCAATGGCAGCCACACTTGGGTGATAGAAACACTAGGGGTATCTTCATGTTATGGTGTTGTCGGAGGTCATGTGATGATGTCACAGGTCATTTGAGGTCATATATTAAAGAGTTATGTGCAAGACTCTCTTTTCTATGTTAAAGTTTACCTGCAAGACTCTCTTTTGACAAATAACTTCACATAAGTTGCTTGGATTACAACCTAACTTGGGTCATAGATGCACTGGGGGTACCTTCATGTTATGGTGCCGTAAGAGGTCACATGATAAGGTCAAAGGTCATTTGAGGTCATACGTTGAAGTTTACTTGCAAGACTCTTATCACACATAACTCGACACATGTTGCTACAATGGCAATCAAACTTGGGTGATGGATGCACTGGGGGTACCTTCATGTTATGTTATGGTGATCCCTTTGTGTGTTTCTGACCAAACTTGGATGGTAGATGTCCCTTGGGGAGGTGAAGGTCATCACAAGGTCAAAGGTCACATACAGGGGTCAACGAATTTTTAGGGCCCAATGTTAAGTTTTTATGGCGCGTTTTGATTATGGCTCATAACTTTTGATCCCTTTGTTCCTTTGTGACCAAACTTGGATGGTAGATGTCCCTTGGGGAGGTGAAGGTCATCACAAGGTCAAAGGTCACAGACGGGTCAACAAATTTTTAGGGCCCAATGTTAAGTTTTTAAGGGCACGTTTCGATTGTGGTTCAGAACTTTTGCTCCCTATGACCATTTGTGACCAAACTTGGACGGTAGATGTCCCTTGGGGAATTAAAGGTCATCACAAGGTCAACGGTCACAGAAAGGGGTCAACAAATTTTTAGGGCCCATTGTTAAGTTTTTCTGGCGCGTTTCGATTATGGCTCATAACTTTTGATCCCTTTGTCTGTTTGTGACCAAACTTGGGTGGTGAATGTCCCTTGGGGAGTTGAAGGTCACCACAAGGTCAAAGGTCATAGGCAGGTCAATGAACTTCTGGGAGTTAGAAAAATATTAATTTCTTGTATGCGAATGGACGAGACACAATTTGGCACTTGCCTTGTTCTTGTTGCAAGCTCAAGTTTTTTTGTCCTCTCTCTCATTGGTTAAAAGATTTTATTAGTCCTGTGATGGATCACACTGTTCCAGAGCAAATACAATGTAGGAGCTTTCAGTTCTGGAATTTTTTGCTTTGTTTGGTGAAGGTCTATACTCCCTGACTTGTGAATCTGTTTGTGAGATAGACAGACTTTCCTCACACTATTTAAACTTAGGTGTAGAGATGGAAGTCCAGGTCAACTGCAAGTATCTATGAAACGCATTGAATTGAATATGACAATGGTCATTTCTTCCTTACGATAGGTACAACTGGACGTGTCGTCTCATGGACAACCCTGCTGAGCTCTGCTTTGACTCCGCCTCCCTTGGCAACCACTCCGCCCCTCTCCCGGCCGCTAACGAGTCGGTGGTCTTTCCCTCCTCGCTGCTGCGGATCGACCTCACGTACTGGTTTGTCTTCTACCTGACGGTCAGCAAGGGGGACCGAGCGCCTGTCACAGTGTCCCAGGTTATCAAAGTGGTCAGCACCATGGAGAATATGTATGAGTAAGTTGGACACTGTTGATATCATTATCTCTCCACCCCCACCCCCTTTAAGCAAATTTCATAAATCACCTTTGAAGTGCAAAAAGAACAACACGTGACTATGCAAACGCACAAAAATAACAATGTACAAAAATATCATTTCTAACGAACAAATTTAAAAAAAAGCAAGCCATGTGAGTGCCGGATCATCCTCTACTACATATAGTTACTACTGTACGTTGAGCATACTGTGTGGGCCATGGCTTAGCATTATCTGAGGCATAACGGCATGGAAGTACATTGTAGTAGCACAGTGTACTTTGAATGCACACACACTTCTTGTTTATGTATATGGAATCACATAGTAAAAACATCCACTACTACAGTATTGTCGCTTGTTACTCATTCTTATATATCATGGAAGGTGAAGTACTGATTACAAGTTCCCTGTCAACTGCAAAATTAATAATGGAAGAAAATGTACAAGTAGCAATTTGCTTTATGTGAAAATTTCAGCTTGCACAGTATATGCGAGCATAATAGTTCCTTTTGTGGCAAGTATTCCTTGGCTGATTTACTTGTCTGCAAGTGGGTTTAGATATTGTTTAGTCAAAAAAGTGACTCCAGTTGTAGCATTTTGAAGCAGCATTGTCCTGTGCACTTTTATTTCATCTTGTCTCTTTGATTTTTGTTTTTTCATGTCAAACAAACCAAACTTTACTTGAAATTCAACAAAAGAAAAGGGTATGCCAGTTGTGGGTCTTGCCTCCACTGTCTTCCATTTATTGCAAATATTACAAAAGAAAGTAAATGTTTTAATGTGAGACTGGGGAATGCATGTACCTCTCTCACCCGTTCATTTTGCAGGGTTCTCGTTGACTGCCCGTCGTGCGACGAGGGTTTCGTGAATTCCAACACGGAGCTGACTCTTGAGGCGCTGTGCCCGACGTGTGGGGACAACGTGACCATGGTGTGGGAGCTGTTTGTCGTCTTTGACGGCACCACCGTTGATACCAACACAGGTGAGACACACTCGCACAGATGGATATACTCTAAAACCAGAAACATTCACAGCATGACGTCCTTTTTCACTGCGTGAAATTTTCGCGAATGCCACTCGCGTCAATGTATTTCATTGGGTAAACAAAAAGGCTGTCACATGCATTTTACTTTCCTGAATCTTGGCTTCTTGCAAAATTTGGAAAAGTTACATGCGCATGAAAATTTTTGGTTTTACAGCAGGTAGAAAGATAGATGGATGGATGGATGGATGGATGGATGGATGGATGGACAGATAGATACTAGATTGATACTAGATTGATAGATAGATAGATAGATAGACAGATAGATAGATATATAGACAGATAGATTGGTACATACGGAGAGAGAGGAGTGCTTTCTATGCTGATTGGCACAGATGTCTGGAAACTAATTGTCCAAATTCATGAAATTCTTTTGTCGAGGTGTTTTTATTGCAACTGATTGACAAATTGACCTACATCAATGTAAATATCGATGTAGGGCAATTTGTCAATAAGTTGCCATAAAAACTAATTGTCCATGCGAGATTTCCTAATCCACCTAATCTCTTGTGTGTCATTATGGCCTTCCCACTGAACTGTGGCACATTGCTACACTTGAATGGGCTTGCAAACTTAACTATAAAGTCAAGTTTGGATTAATTATTGAGTGATGATGAAAAAGTTTAGCAACTTTTAAAAGCTAAGTATCTGGGCACACTAAGTGTTAGAGAGTGAATAGTGAAGATACTTGTAATACAAATTGTACCTGTATGATCTACCCAGAAATACATGTAGGAAAGTCTTTACTCTTTTCTTCCCCAACCTGTCTTCATCAGCCTCCAGATGTTGGCGTGCTGACGGGTCCGGGCCTGTAAGCAGTGGTGTCGTCTCCACGACAACCGCAGTGGCCCCACCCACCTCCCACAGTGCATACACCATCACCAGCGGCCAATCAAGTCCTTCAACTCCACCCTCTGACCCCGGTTCCACCACCAGCCAGGCACCAACAAACGCACCACAGACTTCGAGAGCACCTACCTCTACGCACTTGTCCAGCACCATCTTCAGCACTGCAGCCGATGGAACAGGTTCCACAGATGCGAGTGAAGCAGGGCCTTCTACTACGCCACTAGCGTCCACTTCCACCCCACCATCAAGTGGAACAGTGTCTACAGAAGCAAGCAATACTCCAACACCTGAGCCTTCTACTGACCAGCCCAGCAGCTCGCCTTCATCTACACAGACAGTGTCTACTAAAGGATCAAGTAAGGAAATCGGCATATACCTTGCTCCTTCAATGAAATATATATTTGAAACATTTGATTAAAATGAACAGCTTTGACTTTGTTTGCTTTTTTTGTCTGTATGAAGAATAAGTGCCTTTATTGTTTGAAGGTTACTGTAACCTTTGGAATGAGGAGGTGTATTGCCCATGTACATGTGTGCTTTTTCTCAAGATGAGGTTAAAAAAACAGTTTTGGCATGAAAGAATGTTTGTCAGAGTTAGATGTGAACTTTTTGCAACAAATCATGCAGTGAAAGTGGTGGGATGGTTTCAGTCAGGATTTAGTTGTTAAAATGCAAACTTAGTTCTTGTATACCTGCAGAACTGTCAATTTTAGCTCTAAAATGTACACATACATGTACCTTGTATGCATGAGAAATGTGTGATGTAACAGTTCACAGCAAGTATTACAATTTTAGAGCCTTCCTGATTGTGGTCGCTACGTAAATTTGTATTATCGATTATTGATAATTAACAAGTTGGACCACTGTAGTATCCACAGATCTTCCGAACTAGAGTGAATCGTATGCAGCTTGTGAGAAAATACAATTGCTAGGGTGCAGTCGGTCATGTAATGTTCTACTTACCTACTACTGAATGGGGAGGTTGCTTTAGGAATAAAAGTCATGTACTACAGTCAAAATCATTTCATACTTATGATCTTGAAATACTCAACCCAATGTCCTGGCAAATTGCATCAGCCAGACAGGTTTCTTGGCAGACCATCTAGATATATTGCAAACAAATCCAAATGGTGGAAGATGAATTTTGAGCCCTTCAGAGAACCATTTTTTGGCTCTGAGTTAAAGTGTGCAAAGACATAAATCACTGTTTTAAATCATTCCCTTCAAGGGTCTGACATCTCCGATAAACTTTGTTCAGGATTCATCAGGCATCTGTAGGCAAATGGGGTACTTCACCTTTATTTATGCATCACAGTCTTCCCTGTATCCTAGCCTCCTCAAAAATGGAGAAGACAATTCTCTCTGTTCCTTTTACCTTAATGCAGTGCAACCATGGTAATTTTCCCTTGCAGCAATCTCAATTAGAGTGTCATGATGGAGCCGTTTTGTACATGTTACCCACAGCTACCTCTACAGGATCATCAGCAAATATCACTACGGCAACAGCTGCTTCGACGACACATACCAGCCAGGGAGGTTTCCCTCCGGGACAGAGCTTCAGCGAGACCTTTTTTTCTTCGGAGTCGAGCTCCTTCGCCGAGAGTTTCTTCAGTTCCATTGGCGGTGGTCAGGGCAGGTCTGCTGAAACGAATAACGGTACAAAGGAGAAACCTTTCTCGACTGCCGATACTTCTGATGGAGACGGCAAGAGTGGCAGCGCATCAGAGTTCTCGAGCGGAAGTCGGACGCAGCGGAATGTGAGCACTTCCAAGAGTTTTGCAGATGCAGGATTCAGTTCTTCGGTAGCGGAATTGTTTTCCTCGTCAGCTGCATTTAATGCCCCGTCTGCCGGTACCAGCACGTCTGCCGCAGGCTCCTCACCGGTCGAGGAAGATTCCTTTGCTGAGGCAGTGTCATCGTTCGCTGAGCAGGACCTTTTCCAGCAGGGGTCGTCATCGGTGGCAGAGGTATTTCCAACATCTTCTCGTCAGCAGGCGTCAACGAGTGCTGCTGGAACCACCACACCACCAGCACCGCTGGCCACCACACAAGCAACATCCGAAGGTTCAACCCCGCCACCTTCTTCCACCGCCAGAGGAGTTGAGTCTAGCTCCACAACGCCAGCAACGAATGTTGATTCCCTGAGCAGCAGCGTAGTCGAAGATTATTCCGAGGACTACGGCGAAGACTTCTCGGAAGACCTCTACGAAGACTACTCGTCCGTCCCCATCAACCCCTCTACGGCCTCCACCACGCGCACTTCCCTTACCACTGCCCAGCTGTCCACCATTCACCTCTCCACCACAGGAACCGCCAGGCATACCACCAGTGGCACCACCAGTGGCACCACCACACCAAGGTCCACCACAACACCGCAACAAGTGGTGGAGGACTACAGCTCTCTCCTGGAGGAGTCTATTAATGAAGATTCTTTCCAAGAAGAAAATCCTCTTGAAAGTGGAGGTAAGTCAGCAGTCATCTGTCTAGAGCAAGTGTTTACGTCAGGGGTATCTCACAATAAAGAGTTTCATTGCAAAAAGGGCTGAGTGCCATTTTTAAACATTTTAAAGGACAAGTCCACCTTCATATACACAAGGATTGAGAGAATGCAGCAATATTAGTAGAACATATCAGTGAAAGTTTGAGGAAAATTGGACAATCCGTTCAAAAGTTACGAATATTTTAAGTATCTGCGCAGTCACTGCTGGAAGAGAAGACTACTACAGTGTATGATGTCACATGCGTACAACTACACTGTATATAAGGAAAATAAAAAGAGAATTTCACAAAACTTTACTTTTTGAATAAAGTGCACATTTCTTCGACTTGCTACTGACGTATGTTAAGGGTAATGTTATTCCCCCTGCCTTCTGAAAGAGAGAAGTCGCGTGTTCTTTTGTTATGCGAGAAAAATCGAAATATGTTGAATTTTCTTTATTCTTTCTTTATGTCGTTGTACTCATGTGACATCACAAGCTATACACATAGTAGTCTTTTCATCCAGCCGTGACTGAGCAGAAATTTCAAAAATTCATAACTTTTTAACGGATTGTCCGATTTTGCTCAAACTCTCACTGATGTGTTCTACTAATATTGCTGCATTCACTCAACCCACATGTCTATGATGGTGAACTTGTCCTTTAAAGTAAGTTTATCATCAAAAAGAGCAAAATAAAACCATTCCAGTGATACCACGCTTGCAACATGACAAGGAATATATTCTTGAAGTTATGATTAAAACCAGCTTTTAAGTTATGATTAAAAATATCCTGTACTTTTGGACTATTTTCTTATGTTTTTGTAGCAGCTTTTATCGCAAATATCTCAACTTAGCAAGAATGGAGATAACTTGTTTTGAAATCAAACTCTTCAAAGGTATACCTTGTTTTTGTGATATTCTCTATTAAGATGCATATGTATTGCACTGTTTTCTCAGAGGAGGTGACTGCTAGTCTGCTGTTGTATGCAAACTATTGGTGGAACCTCATGTTAATCTGCTCCGACTCCTCCCCCCCCCCCCCAAAAAAAAAAAGCCAAACAAACAAATGAAATTATTTCAATCTTGACTGTACACTTGACCTATCATGTTCCCATGGAAAAAGCTGGAAAAAAAAATCAACACCCATTGCATTCAAATGAAGTACATTTTGAAATAAAGATTTTAGGAATGAATGTTTGCACAAACATCTTATTTCACATATAGCTATTCCTTTATTGATCAAATTGATAACATGATAACAAAGACAATTTACGGAAATTCTGCATTACGGCTTGCAGAACGTTTATCAAGTCTGAGATCTTTCAAAGAGATATTGTTTGTGTACGGAATAAACAAATCTTTAATATGTGTTGAATGCACTTGAATAGACAATGCCATCAATATTTGATTGTAGAACGTGCAATGATTTTGTTACAACCTATGCTTTTTATAGCTGTTTGGAAATGGGCATACTGTTTGCATCTGTTGAACATTATCCAGCTATCCTACTAGTATTGCCTATTAAAGAAATAATTGACCATTATTTGTTTTTAACACAGTATCCAGTTCCTCAGAGAGTGAGTATGAATGTGTTATGGATGATAACATGGCGACATTATCTGGAGAACTGACCTAAACTAACTTTCCATTAAAAATGTAACATGAGTATGAGGGTATGCTCTTCTGGAATAAAGTGCAACCTTATGCTTTTATTTTTATATATATATATATATATATATATATATATATATATATATATATATATATATATATATATATATATATATATATAAATAAAAGCATAAGGTTGCATAAGCATATATATATATATATATATATATATATATATATATATATATATGTTTACTTTTTTTCATTTTCCTGTCCAGACTTCTGATCTTTCAGATCCTAACTGCAAGTGGTCATGTACCTAAAAACTTTATGAGAGGAAAACTTTCAACAATATCTCTGCAAAAATCTATTCTTTTCATCACTTTGGATTTATGTTCATACACATGCTACATTTTAGCCTACATCTATACTATAGTTTTTCAGTTAACATATACCAAGTTACATCTGTTTTGTTCTTTTAATTTGATAATTGGAGTGGTACTTATTTGTATCAGGTTTCTATTTACAGTGTGATTTTTAATCTGAGGGGGTGGAAGTACTTTATAAGTTAGGAAGACCTTTTTTAACCATAAAGTGTTGACTTGCAAATGAACACATCCCGTAAAGCCAGTGTATTTTTGTATTTTTAAAACATAACTTCCACAATAATACCAAGGGTACATACAACTCAAGTGTAGAGATCAGCATCAAATGGGAGCATTTCATGGTCCAAAAATGTAATGATAAGATACTTTACGTAAGATGATTCAATGATATGATAAATTCAAACTACAGCATGTACCTAAAACATGTTCTTAAAATCAGAATAAGGGACAGAAAAAAAGAAAAGTAGTAATAATAAATCATTCATAAACAGTTTTTCACAGACCAAATGGTCAATTTCATTTTACTACAATTTGCCAAATAAACTGCACAATGGAAACATCAAAACAAATCCAAGATTTGATTATTATTAAAATTCATGAAATTCATTTCGTGAATTGTCAATCAGTTGCATAAAATCCAAAATTCATTCTCTTATTTTATTCTCTCTCTTATTGCTGTACATGGTTGAATATAGACTCTTCTGTTTATGCACTTTATCCCATCATGTTTATCTCTTATAAGCACTGAGAGATTTCAGTGTAATTTTTAATGTGTGTAAAACAATTATTGTGATCTATGATAATGATGATGATAATAATAATAATGATAATGATAATAATGATAATAATAATAAAGATAATAATTGAATTTTTATGGCGCTTTATACTGGTGTTTGTAAGCGCACTATTATTCGACTACATGAATGTAGACACTGTGACTTTCAAGAAAAATGGCTGAAGTTAAAGCAAAAACACTTTTCTTGCCTCATGCCAAAGCCATGGAACTGTTTGATGTCTTTGAAAAACTGTCTCAGTGCTACTTTAATACATGTACTGTAAAACGAGGAATGTTCTCGTGCATTTTAATTTTGTGAGAGCCATGATTTGCGAAATTATAATGCATGCGAAAGTTCTTGTCTACACTATATGCATTGAGTGTTAGAGGTAACTTGTGAAAATTTCATGCTGCGAAAAAGGCTGTCAGCTCCAATTTGCAAAAATTTCATGCCTCAAAAATATCTTGTTTTACAGTACCATGTATAGATGGTTATTCCATTAAAAAATTGGAATCGCAGATCAACAGCACACCCATGCCAATTTCCATTCGTAATTGTATATGACAACTAACTTTCATACTAATCTGCCATTACAATCAATACTGCTACCACTTTTTCTTACTGGTACATATCCGTTGATGGGTATTGTATTCGTCTTTCATATGACCAAACAACAAAAGCAAAAAAATAATTCTAAAAAATTTCTAATTTAAAAATTAAAAAAACAGAAAAAATCTCTGAAAAGAGAAAAGAAGGAGGATCTCCTTCAAAAAAAGTTTCAAAAGAATCTTGGGTGTGTCATAGTGAAGTCTTTGTCTGCGAATTGTGTCCACTCAGGTACAGGAGACAGCGACAACAACAACAACCAGAACAGCGACGACAACGGGGATCCCGTCGCAAATCTGGAAGACACGTACGAGGAGCACATTGTCGCCAAGCGACGGCAGCCGGTAGTCATCAGCGAGGACTCCACCACCACGGGGCTCAAGGGTGGCCAACTCACCCTCAGGGACGGACTCTTGGAAGAGGGCCGCACCTATGCCGTGGCCGTCAAGATATATGAAGAAGGTACGGGATTGCTGGCTGTCATCCCTTCGCCTAAATTCAGGCATCAGGTCTAATGTGGTTTCAAGTATACACATCATTCTATGATCAGTAGGTGCTACAATGTACAATTGTACATTAACTGTCACACCCAGACCCATATTTGAATTGTCGTTTGTTTTTGGTACTAATCGCCTTTTGTCAAGAGCGAAACTGCTGCCAATCTTGTTTATTTTCATTTTTTTAACGGGAGGTTTTGTTTTCATGTGGTGTAATTCATCTACAATAGGCATGCAGAGTTTTACCCACAGTGTGCGTGTGTGTTTTATCTGTCATTGAAGAGTATTATAAACATATATACAAACACACAGAAACATACATAGAAATGTACATATACTGAAAGTGTGCATTATTTATGCACACACATACTTGAACATTGCCAACATTATATTGAAAATATCTGCCGTTCGCCTTGTGGCACCACTGACGCGCTGCATCTGCTTCAATATTCACATCTGTTTCGCTCTCTGTGGTCACAGATGGTGGTGCAGGACAGATCGGCGAAGCCTTCCAGTACGTGACAGTGAACGAGGCCCCCAAGTGGGGGGCGTGCACCAGGCTCCCGGACCAGGGCACGGAGCTGGAAACCACCTTCTCCGTCGACTGCCACTCTTGGCAAGATGACGTGAGTTCTACATCCTTATTTTCTCAAAGGGGGCAGAGGGGGAATGGGGGAGGGGGCAGAGGGAGGGGGCAGCAAAGGGAATAGTGTCACAAACATAATCTCAAACAGCATGTTCTGAGTGAATGAATGCAATCGCTTAGTAAACTGTCAAACATTGTACGTTCCAGGTGATTATTAGGTTATTTTTCCCACTGAACTATGAAAGATGTTATGTGCTATACTCATGTATTTGCTAAATAGTAAAGATCTTCAGTTCAGGTGCAAAAATAAGTTCTTTTAACATAAAACATGTATCATTAATAAGAAAAGCTTTCTGTTTCATTTTCATTGCATTCTGAGGTATAAAACCATGTTTGCAAAAAGTTTTTTTTTTCTTTTCAAGAACCAATTTTGTGTAGCCTATTTCTTAGGAAAGAGAGATATTTGTGGTCTAGCAATATCTTACTCCATATTGGTATGTGAATGTGTTGGAATAGGACTTGCCGCTGCTGTACGAGATCAGATACAGTCTCAACCAGTCGGATCCAGAAACCATTCTCTACTATGGCATGGATTCGTCCATTCGCTTCCTGCTGCCTGCTGGACATGCAGAGAACAACCACAATGGTAAGTTTGCCAAGAATGCATGAAACTGTAATGTTTTTTTTAGATTATTGATAATGTATGATGGAGACCATTTGGATATGGGTTCCATGCATGTTTATTCCTGGTCTGTTGTGTATCACATTGTATGGTGTTACAATCATAAATGAATAGCAGTCCTGGGTGTGATACTCCATAATCGCAAACTGTTAACACACATGAATGTATCTGATGATGCTACAGTAACCAGTTCCCTAGACAATTTTGACAAACCCTTAAAGGTGAAACATAGTTCTCTCATATATTTTTTGTATTTCTCCTTTTTCTTTTTGTTTTCTTTTTTTTTGGGGGGGGGGGGTTGACCATCTTCGGCATGCTCTTTAACCCGTTGAAGACGAGTCCTGAGAATACTTGGGCCAGTGTCTATGGGAGATGTGTGTTGTAGCAAAATCAGCCCGTCCTCAGTGGGTTAACTATCTTGTCTTAGATGTTTCTTTTTTCTTTGCGTATTATCTCTATCTCTGCGTCTCTCTCTAAAGCTCTCGCTATGCTGTTCACGCCACCTGGTTTCATTAAAGGCATACAGTGTACTTTACCATTTGCAGATAAAACAAAAACCCAGCATTAGTGCTTTAAAATAGTTCTAAAACGTGAGTTAGCGATAGAAACAACCACTGTAAATATTTGAATCCATATAATTGATGTCAAGTTGTTAAATACAAAAAATGTGAACAATAGTTGTAATAAAAATGTTTCCAGACTTAACTGTCTACAGTTACATTTTATTGAGAAAAACACTGATATCTCCTACTTATTAATAGGCTTTATTGCGAACATCTCTATATGGTAGGATATTTTGTGATACAACAGACCTACACGCATGTATCAAATGTGATATCGTGAACATTTTTGAAATCACTGCTCCCAAAGGTAAACAAGACCTTTATTCTTTTATTCTTTATTTTCATTTTTTTATTTCTACAGTGTACCTGAAGCTTGCTATTGTAGACAGCCAGGGAGCTAAGACATCAGTCTGCGACATAGCGATACCGGTAACCCCAAAAGAGTTTGGCAGCTTGGAAGAAAAACTGAATTATCTGTGAGTACCACCCAGGCCTTGTACAGTGTTTGCTATTGAAATGAATACACTTTACACTTCTTAATCACTGCAGTAGTGTGGCCACCCTGTGCAATCCAGGAGATTGGTGATCCTTTCTAGTGTGATTTGATAAGGAAAGTATGCATAACAAAATCTGAATTAGGATATTCAGTCAACCTCGCCCAAGTCAAATCCCCAAAGGTATGGGAGAATATCCTTTGATTATGTAAATTTCGACCTACGCAATAGGATGACTTGTGCAAGGTTGACTGAAGGCTATGTAGCCAATCACACAGGATGCAGTACCACGAGTCAGTCTGATGTTTCATAACCATTAGACAAAAAACTTGTGCACCATTGAGACACCAAATTTGTGCATGCAGAGATAAGAAATGTCTCTCGGATTGTTTAGGTGGCCACATGCTGAGTACGTTCTGTCTCGTTCGTAGTCCCAAGTGTTGAAATCTGCGTCATTTCCATGAGAATGGGAAGGGTGCAATACTCTCTGTAACATCTAGGCTAAGGGAGATTGCACCCTTTCGGCCTTACCTACTAGGGACGTGGTTACTGTGCAGAGTTACGCTGCACAGTGTTAGTTGACGGTGTTGTTTTTGCACAAGCAAATTTATGATGTACCTGCCCTACCCTGTTCATTGTGAATGCATGCTCCATCCCTCCCCCGTCCTGATGGTGGTATGGATAACCTCCTTGTTTATATGTATCCCAAAATATGGGAAATGTAATGACATTTGTTTTGTTTTGTTCTCACTTGCTCCTTCTGTTTTCACCCTTCGTCATGCATGATGGAAATGCTGTGGTTATACATCTTTATTATATTTTTGTTTTGTTTTGTTCCTTGTATGAAGGGCCCTTCATGTACATTTTGTCCTAATGTGTTATGAGTGTCTTGTTTAATCACTGAATGCTTATGTGTACATACAACGATTCATCCACAATTTTATGCCTAAATTGTAACCTGTAATCTCCCTTGCAATAAAGCCATCTCAAGCCTTTTCCTGTCTACCTGCTGAAAGTTACAAAGAAAATGTGAATAGCACAGACAAGAAAATCTTTCAACGGTGTCACATTTTTCTGTCTTCAAAACATCAATAGATTTACAAAAACCTTCACTTGATATGACATATTCTATCTCCATGCTAATGCAGAATAAAGATTTAATGGTAATTTGCACAGCTACATATTTCTACTGAAGAATGAGTGTCAAACATATTAGTAATTGCAGTCAGTTGTTGTCTCAACTGATTTGACATCACAAAGAGAGAGAGAGAAAAAAAAAAGTTAAAAAGAATGAACAAGAGAAGAGAAGTGTGCTTGTGTATTTGCGCTTTGTGCTAGCCTCTGTGTTTGTGTACTGAAGTTATGTCAAATGTGAGGAATATGGCGTCTCATTTGTTGCATTGCCTTGGTGAGCTGACGGCGTGGCATTGCCAATTTGGGGTTCAAGCTGTTCAATCGATTTCAGAGATTACGTCCCATTTTGCTGAGTCAACGATCTTCATGTTGCCGTGACACCGGCAGTCCAACTAGGTTGAAGAGTGTTTCAGTCTATTTTATGGATTTTGTGCATTTTCGCGCAGTCGAGATTCCTTTGTTCTCGCAGTGTCTGCCGGTGCATTGTGCGAATGTGTGCAGAGAAAAAGAAGTGACTTTCTTTGTAGTGTGAGAGGGAATGAGACACAATGTGTGCATACAGACAACAGAATTATACAACGGATTGCTCATTTTTAAGGGGGAAAATTTCATGTTGGACTCTAACCCTACTCAGTGCCATCAATATCTAAATGTCAAAAAAAAAACAACAACCAAAAACATATGATACAAAGTCATGTGATACTGTCATTGTCGTTGTGATTGTGACCACAACAGATATAAACACCTTGTTATGGGAGGCAGAAACCATTTAAAATCATACAATTTACTGCTACAACTATTTACAACCACATACCACATGAAATGACAAAAGTTGACAAAAGTTGCTTGCTCAATGTGCATTTGCCTGTGCATCCTGTGCTGTGAAGTTAGCGTTGTAAATATCCATGCTCTGTACCTGCTATTCCATATTACACCAAAGTCCCTTAACCCCCCCCCCCCAAAAAAAAAGTGTAAGATCAGCCTGCATTAATGTCAAGAAATGTTGATTAATTTTAAAGAAAAAAGAAAGAAGCAAAAGGTGCTATTGCATGTGTTGTGCACACTCCCCTTCCAGTACTTATCCTTTGTGTACTCATTTTATCATCTTCTTTATTTCTTGAGTCAATATGATTGTTTCTTGCCCGTACTGATAGGAATAAGATTCAACTCGATCACTACCATTGGATGCCTGGTTTTAGGTATACATATGTTTTGTGTGTGTGTGTGAGTTGTAATGTCATTTTCATCCCTTCATTGATTCGGTAAGTGTGGTTGTAGAGAATCCAAGCAATCGCTGCATATTTTGCCGGGTAAACGCGATTGAAATTGTTGTGAAATTCTATTTCCTTCACCCAATCTCGTCGTGGCGTCTACCGATCAGTGCGACACTGAGAAGGACGATACTGCGGCGCAACCTTGTCGTGCCGCCGAAATATTGGACGTTCATCACGTGATGCTGTCATGATGGCTAACCTGTTATAATGATGATGAACATTTTATTGTGAAGGCAACTAATATGCATATCATCCATTTCTGTGCACAGTATCATTGCCATTTCATATCATTTTCGAGCCGTTTGGAGTTTGAGTCGACATTGAAATGATTGATCTCTTGGTAACAGAGAGAAAGTAATCAAAAAAGGCTAATTTTCTTTTGCAATAAAATGTGTTGAATCTAAGCCCCCTTAAACCCCCCCCCCAAAAAAAACAACAACAACAAACAAACAAAAACAAACAAACAAAATCGGTGAAAGTGTCAAGGCAGATAAAGTTGATACAAAGTAACAATTCATTCATTAGCCAGTTTATCATTCCCTGAATCTTTAACTCAGCATATTTTGTGAAACTGTGTCAAATTGGCGAAGGATGCAAGATAACGATTTTGATGACTTCTTTTCATCGTGCCTCGGCAAATTTACCATCTCTTCCAGAAAACACCACAGAAACACAAAAAAATTGAAATATTGATAGCCTTGATGCTCCACATTAAAGGGATGGTATAGCTTTGGTTGTGATGAGAGATTCAGATTTTAACTTTTCACAAGATAATGAGAAACCATTTATGAAATGTGAAAGAGCATACAATCCTAGGAGGAATTCAAAATTAGTTTGATGAAAATCGGTACGGAATGGCTGAGATATCCAAATACGAAGTAAAACAAAGTGGTTCTTATCAAAGGTGGGTCCCATCTTTAATTAGGACCACTTTGTTTTTTTTTATATCTTTGCCCATTTAGAATCAATTTTCATCAAAGTAAGTTTGCATTCCTCTTTATTCATGCTCTTTAATATTTCATGAGAGGTCTCTCATTATCTCACACACACAAAAAGATGGAAACCTGAAACCTTTAATATCTCAACCAAAACTAGACCTTCCCTTTGATACCCAGCACATGCACCATTCATACTTTTCACATTTACTGATTTCATGTTTGATATTCCGTGGCCATAATTTAGACATTTATCAGAGAAAGAAACAGAAAGAGAGCGACATTTGAGAGAAGCTTTTATGTTCAAAGACAACCTTTTTTTTCTTGCTGTATCCTTCTTTTCAGGATTCTCAGATTTGATGCAAAAAAAGGGGGAGAAAACTCCAAGTAAAATAATATTTTTTTTGGCAAATGGTTAAATTTATGATTGGTGTCATTCACTCACTTTCAGGAAGCAAAATTTGCAATCCTGCATGGAAAACAATGTTTGCGTATTATGCATATGTTGTACCTTTACTGCAATGTATTACACATTTCAGGATCAGAGTAAATTGCTTCATGTGTTGTTAAATTCGCAAATAGCACCAGACTAAAAAAGTATATGCAAAAATAAAAATCATGAAAAGTATACTGGAATATACAGTACCGAAACGGGTATGCACGATATGGGATAACTTGCATACAAATTGTATGCCCAATACAAACACAGATATCTATCACATCTCAAGTCATTCAGGAATCCACAATAGGGTCACTGTCAAAACATCAGGATTTGAACTCATTGTCATTTTAATAGTTGCAAAGCACAAAACAAAATTGAAGTTGAAGTATAGCAAATTTCAGGGTATTTTGTTTTGCATGCTCTTTGTACAAAACAAATGCCATTTCCATAGATATTTTTTTAAAGATATATATATACATTCAGGAATGCCAGTGCACTTCAGGGAATTTTGACTCGGCATAATATCCATGTTTATGAAATAGTGCAGCTACTGTTTGAATCAGGAAATACTCAGTGGAGCAAGCAGATCAACGTTTCAGGGTATAAGAGTGGATGCACTGACAAAAGCGCTATTACAGCAAAAACAGTTTGCACAACATAAAACATATTCTGTGAATGAATTTGATACCAATTCTCTCAGGATGATAGCAGCTGGATTCAATTTGCTGGACACAGTTGGTTGCTTGTATTGGCACAAAACATCAAAATGTCACCCTCAGATACAGTGATTTCTGTTTTGTTTGATCTCGTATCAGTTATTTACAATTCTGATCTACTGTAAGATAATAGTATTCAATCCAATTCATTTATTTTCATTCTTCTCTCTTTTCCAACAGAATACAACACAGAATAAATCAGGAATTATATCACAAATGTATACATTCAACTTTGCAAAGGATATCAAATGGTACAAATAAAGTTATATATGCATGCATACTTGCAAAAAATACAAGGTTATGTTTTAGTTGAGAAAAATGTATGAAAGTATGAAATTTCATGCACTGTCAAAGTATTTTGCTAATTTTGCACGTAACAAAATGAGCAATGATGTATCAGATCTCATACTAAAACACTCTTTGCAACTGACCAAAGATTTAAGGAAAACTGCTCTTATTGTCAAAATTATGAGTGAACAAAGTTCCCAGCAAATGGTCCAATGAACTAAAGTTTTATCATTTGAAAGTTTTCAAGTAAAGTTTGATGGGAAGTCTTTACCTGTGTATGTACATGTACAAAATAGAGTCAAGCTCGGTTTGCTATGTATTTTAAGTTTGTGATATCATATATATTTGTAGGTGTGTTGTTTCAGTTATGTGTATGTCTGTGTTTAATACCTATGTCTTGTTTTTATATCTGATCTGTCCTTAAAGGGCAAATTGTGCATTGGGATGTATGTTCATTTTGTACAGGTTGCTGATGTCTTCTACTGCTTTATACGAATGCATGTATGTGAAAGTATTTGTGTGTTATTTATTTTATGATTTCAGCTGCACTTTAGGGTAGAAAGCACAGGTAACAATCCCAAGGGTGTCAGATATAATATAGAGTTAGTCTTGTGTGCATTATACATAATATTAGAGATCATAAGCATGAATGTGTTCATGTATTAAATCCATTGATAAAGAATAGAAAAAAGAGATGAACTATCATCTGAATTTTTTTTTCACATCTTCATTTGGAGACAATTCTCACATGGAAGTACATTTTGAACTATTTTTTAAGCATTAAACATTCTCATTAGGTTAAGAAACATAGTCATGATTTGGTTTAAAAACAAGAATATTTAGGGTCAGAAGAATGCTTTGTTCTGCTGCATACACTTCAGCCATTGCTATTAAATCAAAGAAATACGTAACACCTTTTTCATCCTCTCACCCACCCCACCCCCCCCCTCAAAAAAATAGCCATAAGAATGTGAAAATGCAATGTGTAAATGTTGAAGGTATACACATTTACAATAAATAGACCCTAGCAGCTTAATTTTCATTGTGGATACTGTGTTATGAGAATTTTAGACAGATGAGTGATTTGATGTATTAAGATATTATGTGTAGGAATGAACTGCAAGGATTATCTTCAAAGCTGCCGAAATATTCTATCATTTTATGCTCATATTTATTTCCTTTGTCTTCTTCTGTATCATTTCATATTCACCTATGTATAATTTCACCCATGTCAAAATGTTTTGTATCTAATGTTGCCAAATGAATGAATAAAACACAATATAGGAGTGAGGTCACACTCGGCAGCAGCAGTGATCTGGGTACCTACGTTGCCCGCGGCGACCAGCTCAACATCCATTCTCATGTGCGACTCGTGGCACACCTCCTCAACAACCTCTCGCACCACGACGAAGAGGACGAAGATATGGAGCATTGCCATGTGAGTAGATCAATTTATTTCATTTTGTTTCATTTTATTTCAGATCATTCATGTTATTTCATTTTGTTTTATCTTATCTCACATCATTTCAATTTAAGTCAATGCAGTTCATTGTGCCTCTTTCATTATTCCCTTCCTCTTGAATCTGTTGAAGGCTAGTCGTGAGTAAACTCAGGTGTTTGTATGAAATGTGTATTATCACAAAATCAGTTTGTCCTCATCGGGTTACTGTAGTTCTTTTTTTTTTGCACTTTTAAGTCTATTTTTATAATCAATTCCTTTTTTAATTGCATACTAGTCAATGTGTGGTTTATACTGTTTACACACAGTGGGTCAAAAGAAGTTTGATTATTATTTTTTGAAGAACCTGAGAAGAGATAAAGTGATATGGCAAATCAAATCAAATTGATTACATTCATAGATGATTAAATGGGAAATGCATGTGAGCCAAGGAGAGGAAAAATGTTTTGGAATACCAGTTTCCTAGAAAAACAAGGGGAAATTTGTGTCATTCTCTAAGTCTTGGAATTGTATGCCTCATTATGTAATGAGACTTTATAAGCACTTGAACTTTTTGTAGATAGACATAGGCAACAATTTGAACTCTGTTTGATATTCCAAATCAGTCCATTTACTATCATAAGATAATACCTTATGAAATATATGATAACCTGTACATCCTTATAGGAAACTAGAAGATGCTTTGGGCAAAAAGATAAGAAAAAAAGAATGTGAGAAATATCTGATTTTTTAGTGCTAGATCTCAGAAGAATTTTTTGAAAAAATGTCATACAAACCTGATTCCAAGAGTCATTTGAAAAAGAAATGTGGGTGGACTGTATGTTAAATGCATGGCCTTCTAAACAACTAGTGTACTCTGAACATCACATCGTCACTGTTGTTTTCTCTGCCTAGAACATTGCCGAGCGGTGTGACATTCGCAGTGCCCTCTTAGACGGGATACAGGCCCTCTCCATTCGCAATGAGTACGAGATCCTGCAGGCAGTTGGCGCCACAGTGGAGGCCACTGCAGTACCAGAAGAGGTTTGTGTGCGAGTTTCCTTGATTTTGGAAAGGAGGTTTGAAGTGGGAGTGGTGCAAATCCAAATCCAAACATAAGGCACCAAAGTTCTTCGCCAAGGAAATTAACTTGCAGGCTACACTTAACCCCCCCCCCCCCCCCCTCCATTAAGGGGAAAAAAAATGTTCACTCATAAAGCTGTTTAGCTGGTTCTGGATATGTAGGGCCAAACAAGCCACAAACAAAAAAGCAACAGATGAACTTGAGTGTTTTTTCCTGAGTGTTTTCTCCTGTGTGTTGCAAAAGAAAGCATGCGGTGGATTATGTATAGAGTAAAGCATTCCACTACAGATGAAAAATTGGGATAGTGTGGGGTCCATGTCTGAAATGTTGGTGATTTTCTAAACAATCTTATACTGGGATGAACTCTGTCAGGCAATGTGGTGAAAAGTATAAGCTCATAAAAGACTTGTTTTAAATACTAATTTGTCTCTAGCATTTGAAGTAAGGAATTTAATGTATGTGAAGCAGCATGTTTCCCCCCCCCCAAAAAAAAAAAACAAAAAACAAACAAAATGTTGTATTGGCGTAATCTGCCCAACCCAACAATATCCCCGTCTGATTGCTATCAGTGTTGCATATGAATGTGATGCCTTTGTAATTGTATTTGCTGTGCAGAAAATCTGGAAGTGTTGTGGATAGAATAGCTTATTTCCTGCCATAAAATATGTGCTTCAAGTGGTTTCAGCGAGAGTTTAACCTCCTTTTTTTAATCGTTATTTGTGGTGTGGTGATGGCACCCTCAGTGCTTCGACTTGGATGCCATGTCACATTTCGTGTACAGTGTACGATGTTCTCTATCAGCCACATTTCTTGTCAGATTTAATTCAAACTTGCTATGAAGGCTTAGGGGAGGCTATTCTAGGAAACTAAAGATTTAATTGACAGTGCCCATATTCCAACTTTCATAGGAGGCCAAGTCATATTGTCTTGTATATGCTACATGACCATGGCAGCCTCATTGCCCTGTCGGATTTCATTGTATCTCACATCAGTTGCCATATTATACAACATTTTGGCCTAAAAGTCATCCAAATACTGTAGGGTATGGGGGGACGGGTTGAGGGATACATGTGCTCGAACCGGTACCCCGGCCAAGTGCTCTGGTTTCCTTTTGTGCGGGGGGGGGGGCTAACGTTGACCGTTTCTCTACTCTGTGTAGGTATCATGTTGTGCTTTGAACAGTAAATTAGGTATAAAAAAAAAATGATGATTAAAAAATACTTGACTTTGCCATGAATTACGTGAATGATTTGTATCCATCTCCAACCACCAGATGAGCACAGAGTGTCAGAAAAAGACATCAAATCTTCTTGTGGCCCTTGCTGCCTCCAGCGCTGCCTACCGGTGGGCGGAGCCCAGCTCAGCGCGGGACGCCCTCGCGGAAATGCTGACCGTCGTCTCCAATATGTTTGAGTCGTACCACCACAACCACACGGGGGAGCCCTTGGACCTGAACGTTAAGAGGGCCATCACAGAGAGGATGATCGCGTCGCTCTCCGACATGCTTCAGGTAAAGAGTTCAAGAACACTCTATCATGGATTGGTACAGGGCTGCCAACATTAGCACAAGAGCACCGTGGCATACCCTATTTACTGTAAAAGCTTTATTTTCATGTACATATATTTTCCTGAATTAGGAGGTCACAGACATTTTCATTGAAATGCTGTTTTTGCAATTTGTCACCGAGGCTATTGTAAGTGCACTGATGCTTGTCCGTTAGCGTTATTTTCCCGTATTTATAAAATTCGCGGCCCAACAGTGATTCATGGAATTCGCAAAAATTAAACCCTCACGAAAATAACAGCGTGTTCGCAAGGTTTGGGTTCAAATCCTGCCTGGTATTTTCATCCTTGGCCAAGATATTTTCCTCACTCAGAAGGCTCTGCCATTATCAATTAATACCCAAGCATTGCTAGGTACCAATAAGGTAACAATAAGGTAACAATATTATCTCTTTAAATAGTTATCATGAATTCTTCTTACTAATTTCTTTCCACGAGTATGGCCTACATGTATGTTGAAATGCCCTGCTGTGAGCCATGTTTGCTGTCTGCACAAGATCGATCAGCGCATACGCACAAATATCAACAAGAATGCAAAGCATGAAATTCAACAAGACATTGGCCTCATTCATGAAATAATGCAATAAGAAATAATGAAGTAAGGGAAATATTCAGTGGATTATTGACTAATGAGATTACAGAGTTCATGATCACTAAGAGATATAATTGTGTATGTTACATACATCTTTAATAGTAAGCAAATAATCAACGTTGGTGAAGGTGATGGGACAAACCATCACTTCCGAGGCGACCTAGATATAGCTATCATTCCGAAGCGCAGCTAAGGAAAGATTGTGTACGTATTCAGATCGCTGAGGAAGTGATAGTTTGTCTCATGGCCTGAAACTAAAAGTTGATTATTTGCTTTATATTCCACATCTAGGGTCCTAGATATTCCCATTTTATTCCACATCTGAAACTGTTTGAGCTGTCTTTGGGTATCCTTAGGGTGTAGGTTACGTAGTTTACTTTAGACGTATGCGCGTAGATGACAAAATAACGAATTTGATCTGCGCACCGCAACACCGAAATAAAAGTGTGTTGCACTGTGGACTATCATTACTTGACCTAGTTAAGTGATAGTCCACAGTGCAACGCACTTTTATTTCGCACGTACTCATCTTGCGTTAGGACTGTACATGTATGGACTGAAGAGATCAGCAAAACAAAAGGGACTATCAAAATAGAGTGTAACAAACTTTTCTTCTCAGGTGATGTGATGGGCAAAACTACTGTACACTTAATCACGTGATTAGCTCTTGACCAATCGTATAGCAAGATTCTTAGTATGTGGAATATAAAGGGATATGTCATTCCCAAAGCAGGGACGGACAGGCCTTTATAATATTCTCTCTTCAACATTTGAAGAGATATTTAAGTTTCCCAAGGATCCTCGGTCAGATTTGGGAAGATTCTGTAGCTCCTGTTGCAGGCACCTTGGAAATTTGATCCTGCCCATGCAACTTTTGGGCTCTTTCGGAAAACATTTCTGAGCCGTAAAACTGGCACATAGTTGAATACTAACCATCAAATCATGGTGATACACGTGTACATGTAGCATAGATGTGACAAAGACTCTAAATGTGACCGTGCACCTCAAAACGAACATAAAGTCGCACACACTGATTTTGCGTGAGGATTGAAAATAAGTGAAATGGGTCAACCTAGCCGAATTTGAATTTTTCATATTTTCTGAAAGAGCGGGTCTTCTTTTACATTATGCTAAAATTTGGGATCATAAAACGGGCAGGAAAGTGTGTTTTTTTAGCAGTTTATCTCGAACATTTTTGGTAGAATAGTGTAATTAGGTGTGTCTTTTGAATCCCTTTTTCATTTCTGAAAAACCTTCTCCACACTCTTCACTTTCAACTCTAATAACTTTTAAAAGGATAGTGCTACTGCTTTGAAAGTTGGCATTAATTATGGACAGAATGTGTTAATGAGGCATGCTTAATTTCAGTTTAATCTCATAATCCCTTCATTGTTGTTACTCTGGTGGTTTACTTCCTGTTTTTTGTCCCATTCATCACACAGCCAGCACGGTTTGGTAAAGATTAAGCGCTTGAATAGACACTGTACTTCAGAGCCTCTTTTCTCAGTTCACACTTTTCCTGAGTTTATGCTTTCTTTCCAATATTTAGATATGTTAGGAGAGTCCATTTGATTTGAGTTATACATCATTTTAAAGCTTAAAGTCTGCTCTTTCAGAATATGGTCTTAGCTAAAAATTCATGTCTGGCAACTTTTTGTTTGTTTTGAGGTGCAGGGTCACAAATGTGTACTTGACATTTCCATATGGAGGACGTTTTAATCCATGAAGTTATGGGGCAAGTTTGCTACAGAAATTGCCTTGTAATCATAATCTAGTTTTCACTGCATAGAGTGAGAGAAATGTGTTAAATTTATCAAATCTGGATAAAATCAGAAAGAAATCTACAAATATCTTCCAATTAAAAGAGAGAGAAACAGGCATTTTAGTCTTATAGAATTTGTTGTCAGTGTAAGATAAAGTTTTGAATTAAGCATTAGGAGACTTATTGATATTCTACAACAGAAAGAAACAGAAATAAATGAAGAGCCTGATGACACTATCATCTGGTACCATAATAGATTGATGACATATCTTCTTCTTCTTCTTCTCTTTATCTGTTGACCACTCTGCAGGTGTATCTGGGTCACATGACCACCCAGAGTGCCCCAGTGACCCTGGACAGCCCTCTGCTGACACTCCAGGGGTCAAGGGTCGACGCCCTGGGCGGGGCTAGGCTGGTGGCGGGCGGGGCCTCCTTCACCCTCCCCGAGGACCTGGATGGGCTCCTGGGCCACGCCCAAGCCCAGGGGTCCTCCTCCGGCTACCAGTGGAACTACCCTTGCTACAGCGCCCACATGGCTACCTACGCTGACAACCCCTACGTCTGGGGGAATGGCTTCCAGAGGGTATGTGCTGTGATGGAATACATCAAGAAACCTGTAGGGGCCATGCAACCAAGTGTACACATTTATTGAATTCTTGTCCTAATGTTTATTTCATATAATTTGTCTTTAGATACAATTACATGTACACTTGTATGTCAACCTGCAGATGACATGCAGTCATATTATGTTTATTCAACCTCACAGTTGCCACCTAGTTGTTATGTTTGTTTATTTGTTTGTTTGTTTGTCTGTTTGTTTGTTTGTTTCCTGTTTTCAGATATATGTGTAGTAGTAGCATGTTCTCCAGAGCAGTCAGAAAGATACTCATGTTTTACATTGTACGGTGTATGTGCATTTCAATGGGGTCAAACAATATCCTGTAATTTCCAAATTTCCAATTTCCATGTGACAGTATTTCATGTATTCTTCTGTCGGTACATGAATATTGTCGACCATGTCATGAACTAACCATGCATTTACAACCCTTTTCCACACAAATGAGTACTACAGGCTCCATTGGGTTAAAAAGTCAGCAACCCTGTCATGACTTAATGAGTTGACATAGTAACATGTACCATTGTCCATGTGTTTGTACTTCCAGGTCACGACCCCAGTCACTTCTCTGGAGCTGTATACCTGCCATGATGAGACGGTGAGCCCCATCGTCGTCGGCAACCTGCCGTCTGGGCAAGAGGTTGTCATTGACATCGATAACATGGTTGAAGAGGTGAGCCTGCTAGCTTTCAACCCGTTGAAGACTAGTCCCGAGTATACTCAGGCAGGTGTCTGTGGGAAGTACATGTTATAGCAAAATCAGCCCGTCCTCAATGGGGTATTGCTTGCACATTTCAAATGAAATTCTTTCCTGTCATTGCAAATTTTCATCACATTGCATCTCCATATGAGTGAACTGACATTGAATGAGGAAAATGTGTGTAGATTACACGCATGATGATGTATGTTTCGATGTTTTGGAGATTTGAACTACTGTAAAGCGAGAAATTTTTGGCGAATTTGAGCCAACGGCCTTTTTTGCTGCATGAAATTTTTGCCAGTTGCCACTGGCATTCAATGCATGTAGTGTGGAGAAGAACTTTTGCGTGCATTTTACAGTCATTTTGCAAATCTTGGCTCTCACAAAATTTGCGAAATTAGAATGGATCAATGTGAACATTTCTGGTTTTACCGTATCCATTTACTGACAAATGTACTAGTTTCCTTGTTGCTGATTATAAAATAGTTTAATTTTTTCCCAAGTATTTAATGATTTCAAATATGTGCAAAGGTGATAATTGGCAATAACAAGTTGTTGTAGAAGTGTCAGACAGTGCTTTTGATTTTGGGTTAATTTTGTATAATGTCGTGCTTGATGTACATATCAGTGACGGATTACGTTTGTTAATTCTCTGTATTGTTTTGATGAAACATTCGGGCATATTTAGTTACATTACATGTACAGTGTACGTTCATATTCTCTGTCTCTCCTCACACGTGTGAAATCCTATTTCCCAGTTTCCATCGGCGTTCAACTTCACCTTTGACCCCGCTTACATGAGCGTGCACGAGTTCAACGTAACTACAGCCAACATCCAGCAGAGTTTGCACCTTGCCATCGAGTTGACCCCCATCGATCATCCAGTCCCCGTATCCGTCCTGCTCAGGTGAGACTGGGTTGGTCATGTCTATGAATAAAGCTTTCCTCTTGGCTGTTGGTGCAGTTGAATATACGTGTACAGTAAGAAATCTACCGAGGTATGCAAAATTGGTGGCAGCTGGCTGTGTTAAATAGGCAGGTGGTCACTGTACACATGGTCTCTAAAAGGACTGTACAGTACTTGTTGAGGTGAGGATTCAGTTTTATAACATTTTTTGGTGAGATAATGAGAAATCTCTTAAGATATATAAAAGAGCATGTAATTTCAAGAAGGATTCAACAATATTTGATGAAAATTGGTCCTGAGATGGCTGAGATATCCAAAAAAGCGATACTAATAAAATTGACAGGCCACAAATTTTATTAGGATCTCTTTGTTTTACCTTGTTTTTAGATATCTCAGTCATTTCAAAATTGATTTTCATCAAATAAACTTTTGATTCCCCTTAGAATTGTATGCTCTTTCATAGAGTGGTTTCTAAATATCTCGCAAAACGTTGCAAACTGAATCCTCACCTCAACCAGTACCATACACTCCCTTTAACATGGCTTTTCTCCTAGGGGGATTTTTCAGTGGTCGTGTACGGCAGGTGGGTTCTATTTGACATAAACATGTTTGTATTATTCTGTCTTCCGCTCTTGTCTTCCTTGTCTCAATTACCATGCCTGTAGATATGACAGGGAGCCAACGCCCACTCAGTACGATATGCGCTGGGATCATGATGAAAATGTCAACAACATCCACATCTTCCTCGTCCCAGATACCTTCAACAGTAAGTCTCAGACAAACGGACAGTTTCGTCAAACCTATTCTCGAGAAATGATAAGCATGATAAGAGTAATGCGTTTTTTGCACGTCCTCCTCTTAATATAAGTTCTGTCTGTGCCCAGATATTGTGAGAAAATTGAAAATGTTTGACATTTTGTTTCCAAAATAAATGGAGAGCTGCTCAGCTCATAAATTACTCAGAGTTGCTAATTTGTCTTTTTCTCTAAAAATTTGTCAATTCATAACTTGTTTTATGTGTCTGATTTTTGCCCCAGATTTTCACTGGTTTAATCCTGATTTTTCTGTTTTTGTACAAAGCAATGTAATATTGGAATGAAATTTCCCTGTACACCTTGTAGGTCCATGGACTTTGTACAGCAGCAAAACCATTCTTGTTATCTACGATGAATGATGCTAATTTTGTTCGCTGCTCTCCTCTTTTTCTCAGACTCCGGCCGCTACTACCTGGCCTTGATGGACGGCGAGTTTGGTCAGATGGTGTACCGGCAGAATGGGGACCTCTCCAGGCAGTATATGCTGAAGATGTGGTGGGGCGAGTGCCTCTATTGGAACGTGGAAAATGGTGAGCTCATATGCATTCAGATTCTTTTATGTTAAAACTTATATCATGAAACCAACAAGAAGTTGCTGAATAAGTACTTTGAGCTTGGTTTGGCCATATTCTTGGCTTTAAAATGGTATATTACTGATCAAAACTGTATTTATGTAGACACCTAAAACAGGGCTTGACACAAGCTTTTTCCTCCTTCAACCTGTTAGGGCCATTAAAATCTTGAATTTTCAAATTTTTGTAGCCCCGAAAAGAAAAAAGTGAAGTTGCCCAAGATAAAAACAAATGTAACATTACACTTTAAATCTTAGTTGCTGGATCAGGCTACCAAAAAATAGCCATTTTCAAAATTTGGTTTCACAAAAGAGCAGAAAGAAAATATGCTTCTTTTACTTTATTCTACATGTATCATTCCAAATTTCAGATGTATGAAAATGAAAAATGTCCTGATTGTTTATACCCAAAAACTGAAAACAGACCATGCTGAACCCCAAAAACACATTTTTAAAAGCCTACCGGGTACCTAAAATTCAGCCAGTGTAACTTCCACTTGTGATGCAAACATTTTATTTTGTCCAACTGTGTTTGCCCTGATTTTCAGTCATGTGGTCTCCAGAAGGCTGCTCCACTTCGTCGTCGTCCACCTTCTCGACGACGCAGTGCCGCTGCAACCACCTCAGCTCCTTCGGCGTCAGCTTCCTCCCCATCTTCAGCACCCTTGGTTTCATCGACATGCAGCTATTTGTCGAGTAAGATGGGACGTGGTCCGACAATTCCTTTCAAGCCTTTATTTTTCCACCCACAGACTGTTTGTCTTGTTACATTTTCTCAAATTGTCTTCCCCACTTGTTTATCCTCCTCTTTCCACATAGTTTCACAGCTTTTCTATCCCATTTGCTCCTGACGTGACATGTCCTATACCTCTTCATTTTTCCTGTTATTTCCTCTTTACTTTTTTAATTTCTCTGAAGCTTAAGTATGACCCTGCAGAAATTATTTTACTGTGAGAAACTTCAAAACATAACATGAACATTCAATTGTACATATGTGACAAAATACTGATTTGACCATCATAGCAAAAATGATGATTCAGTGAAAAACAATAATAAAACAGCTAAAAGCATTGCTATGGGTGCATAGAATTTCATGTAAGAATTTGTCCCACTTCTTGATATCCGCACCACTCAAACAAGAATCCAGTGACCTGCATGTTTGTGGATATGTGACATAATGCTGATTTGACCAGCATGGCGAAAATGATGCTTCTGTTATAACAATTATAAGAAAGCTAAGAGCATTGGCATCGGTATATAAAACATCATGTAAGAATTCAGCACATCTGTGATACCCACAGCTCAAACAAGAATCCAGCATCATACGCATTAGTGGATATGTGACAAACTTGTGCATATACATTGTATGACTCAATGCCGATTTGACTAGCATACAGTGTTAAAAAGGATGCTTCAGCAGTAACAATAATTAAACAGCTGAGAGCATTGCTGTGGGAATACAATGTATAAACAGGTCATGAATTTTTTCCCTTGTTATCTGCACAGCTCAAACGAGAATCCAGTGCCCTATATGTTTGTGGCTGTCCTCCTGGGTGCCTACGCCCTCCTCTTCGTCTACTGTTACTATGCCGACTGCCACGACGAGAAGAAGAAGGGACTCATCTTCCTGAAAGACAACCAGCCAGGAGACCAACAGTAGTGAGTGACCCCTCCATTTGGTTTTGTTTCATCTTTTTCACAGCTTGGAAGCCATCTCAGATGAGGCGGGATTGCACATATACTGGATCAAGTATTTAGATAGATAACTTTAATATGCCATGTGTGAGGGAAGTGGAAAGTTTCCTCTTCTCCCAACCACCCCCTCCCCCCCCCCCCCCCCATTTCCACTTGAGTAGATGTGTGGATTCAGTGAATGTAAAAAGATAAATGATAGAGTCACTGACTGTGTGAGAACAATTAGACAATCAGTTTAAAAAGTTATGAATATTTTAGATTTTATTTAGTTCCATGTGCTGTACTCTCAGGGCAGGAATCATAGAAAAAAAAAATGTGTGATGTCACAATGGTAGATGATACTAAGAAAATAAAAAGAATGTCACAAAAGTTCAATTTCCTCTGACATTGAGAGAACATTTGAACCAGCTCCCAAAAGATAAATGTGTGGTTTTGCCTGGAATGACCACCATATGTTCTGTATTTAAAGGCTTCATAGCAATAGCATTTACTGATTTTTCTGGAGCAGGATTCAACAGGATGAGATTTAAAGGGTTAAACTGACTGCTACTCGTTATAGTAAGTACAATTGTACTGTCATATAACTGTCATTTCATGCAGGTCATGACACAAATGCGTTTTAGTATTAAAATGCTGTCCCACTTCTCTTGAAAACCTTCATTTGCAAACAGCTATGATGTAACCGTGGAGACAGGATTCAGGACTGGGGCGGGCACCACAGCCCGCATCAGCATCGTTCTCCATGGCGACGAGGGACACTCCGAGACGAAGGAACTCACGTGCGATGACAGGCCCATCTTCGAGAGAAACTCCAGAGATAGATTTGTGATCAGGTACTGTGACATAGATATTTAGCGTTTCTTCAGAAAATGTTTGCAAGCATAGAGTTGTCAATGTTTCAGCTTTTGCTCATCTTACTGGTCTTTTTTATTCCCATACTTACTGTTTTTGACTTGTTGCTTCCTGAATATTCTTTGTAGGTTGTCTCTGATCTCTGATAGAAGATCTCAAGGTTTGAGTGTCTTCTACATTAGTCTTCCTCATGATAATCATGACTTCTACAGCCATATATTTTTAAGAGATACATGCAGTGCAGTTACAGTGCAAGTTGAAGAAAGCTAAAGCTGCCTCATACTCTATCGAAGACATGCAAAGAAACACAGGTGCCAGTGTTTGGTTGGGTCACAAGTCAATGCTTTCCTCCCAACCTCAGTGATGCAAAGAAACTGGGGTGGAACCATCAGAAGTCTTGGGTTTTCTTGTGTTTTTATTTTATTTTTCTATATTTTTCTAAAAAACACCCTTTGGAATGCCGCTATTCAATCATCACACAGCACAAGCTACAATATATCTTTGTGAGGAATGGAGTTGCGAGTAAAGCTTTCATTGAACCGTTATCTGAATTTGGTTATTTATCAATCAGTTTGGAAGTGGATGTGCGTTTGAGCAGAATATGTGAACTTGGAAGGGCCATCAACTGAGCTTTATGTGCAAATGTGGCACATAAAGATATAAAAGAGCCAAAAGTGTGGAAGCTGCAGTCCCCTAAAATGTCTGGCACAGAAGAGATTAATATACATGTACCTCTGAAACTCTTCTTCTTTCTTCCATCTCCCATCCATGCAGTACCCCAGAGAGTCTGGGCAACATCCAGCGGCTGCAGCTGTGGCACAACAACGCCGGCCTGTCGCCCAGCTGGTACCTCAGCCGCATCTCGATCAGGGACCTGCTGACTGGCAACAAGTGGTTCTTCATCTGCGAGCGCTGGTTCGCCGTTGAGGAGGACGACGGGAAGATCGAGCGGGAGCTGAAGGTGGTGGAGGACGGGGTGGGCTTCCAGAAGGTAAATCATGCACCACTGTGGAAGAATGACCAATGAGAACATGTAGTTTTCCATTTTTTTTTTAGAGTTAATTTTCATTTTGTTTTTTAAAAGCAGTGTTTAAGGAATCCACAGTTTAATTGACTCCAACTGCAGTTCCCGCGTGCCCTCATTTATGCATTCTTTATTTTTATGTCATTTGGTATCTGTGCCTGTGTTAGAGAATCAGGGTGATAACGAAAGTGATACCAAATGTGCAGGTGTTAATCAAGATGCCATTGCTCACATTCTCAAAAATCACTTCGGTTTGCTTACATACCAACATGACTAGGGCCAGATGCCAACAAAGTACCACAAACATGAAAATGGTGTACATTGTGTATGAGTAGGACAACGCAAGTGTATGTGACAGTTCAGTCAAAGTCCACCTGCCCACAGTGTACCCTCTATGATAGCATGCATCCCTCCACCTCTACCCCCAGGCTTTCTTTGCCAAGGGGGCCCAGTACTTTGCCGACTACTACATTTGGAGCTCCATCTTCACGCGGCCGCCGTACAGCGTCTTCACCCGTGTCCAGCGGCTCACGTGTTGCCTCTGTATCTCCATGGGATTCATGTGCATCAACACACTGTGGTACCAGAAGCTTGACAACCAGGTGGGTGGGATGTTTTTCTTTAATCCCGTTTCGTATCTGTTCATTGTCCGAGTCTGTAATCAAATCCTGCATACGTTGTTAACATGAAAGTTATATGTGACCCTGCACCACAAAACCAACAAAAAAGTTGCCAGACATGGATTTTTAGTTAAGGCTAGATTCTGAAAGAGCAGACTCTAAGCTTTAAAATGATGCATAACTCAATTCAAAGGGACTCCCCTAACCTATCTAAATACTGGAAAGAAAGCACACACTGGAAAAGTGTGAACTGAGAAAAGAGGGTCTGAAGTACAGTGTCTATTCAAGTGCTTAATCTTTAACCAAGCCACGTTAGCTGTGAAATGAAAGGGAAAAAACACAGGATTTCAACCACCAGAGCAACAACAATGAAGGAATTATCAGATTAAGCTGAAATTGAGCATGTTCTATCAACACATTCTGTCCATGATTAATGTCAACTTACAAAGCAGTAGCATTATCCTTTCAAAAGATATTAGACTTGAAAGTGAAGAGTGTACAAAGGATTTCAAGAAATGAAAAGGGGCCTCGAATACATACCTGATCATTCTATACTCTCCCCCAAAAAAGGGATTGTAGAAAAACTCCTGAAAACACACTTTCCCATTCGTGTTATGATCCAAAACTAAAGAATAATGAGAAGAAAGATAGCTCTTTCAGAAAATATGAAAAACTCAAGATTGACATAGTAGACCTACTTTAATTGTTTTGAGTCCTCACGTGAAATCAAGGGGTGTGACTTTTTGTTTGTTTTGTGGTGCACGGTCACATATGATAGAGACCATGTACATGTACATTGTGTATAATAATCAAGGCGTAATATATGTACACTGTATGTGCATTAAAGCAAAATGTATGAGCATACAACCCTGTAAGCCAGTCATGGAATTTGCATGCAAAAATGTTGTAAACCCTCTTAATATTAACCTGTTCAAGACTAGTCCTAAGTATACCCGGGCACGTGTCAGTGGGAAATGCATGTTATAGCAAAATCAGTTCATCTTCAACGAATTATCAGTATAAGTGTGCATTAAAATATTGGCTTATGCAGTATACCATTTACTGATCAGTTCAAATTGATATTGTTCCCTGGAGGATCTTTTAAGGTGCGGAGTCCCAAACAAACTAAAACTATAAGTCTCAAAAGAAAGTGCATGATATCTATGGCACATGTTATATGAAAATGTATTTCATACTCTTATTAAACATTTCACGCTGATTATAGTGAACTGATTCTGTGTATGTGAGGGGGGAATGATAGATGGTTATTCTTCCTCTTTTGGTCCTTTTAAGGTCTATACAGAACAAGATATGAGGGGAGATATGTACACGTGTACACATACATTTATTTAGTCTTTGAGTCATAAAAGTACAATATGTGAGCCTAGTGGCAGATATGTCAGTGTATAATTATCATGCTTAAAGTTCATGTGTATTTTGATGTGAACAAACTGTGTCATTTCAAATCCTGGTTGTGTTCTCTTTTTCATTTAAAGGTGAAAACAATACAGGTTGCAAAACTTGTGTGTCCTTCTCACTTCAGTGTCATTTTGTGAAATTAAACTTTATGGAGGAGTTTGAGAAGAATATGACCAAAGAAGATTGTTACAGTGTAATAGAGGGATTAGTGACAATATGGTCCCTGTGTGATAAAGCAATCTTTCATAGTATCATTTGCCATGTTCAACTTTTGTTTCAAAGGATGCCGAGCTGGGAGTGTACGATTTGTCTGGTGAGGCGGTCCTCGTTGGCATAGTAACGGCTCTCTTGGCTATTCCCATCAACTTCCCCCTCATCATGCTGTTTAGGAGGAGCAAGGTCAGTAGCACCTTTTTTTTTTCTTCTTCTCTCCCTTTTCATTTTGTTTTTCTTCCCATGTATGCCAAGTTTACCACTTCCGGACATAGAATTTGACCCTGTGTCACTTTTACAAAAAAAAACAGGGATAATAAATCCCTCTGCAACAGCTTGGGGCTGCCTGAAAAATCAAATATTTCCAGTGTATCAATGTCCTGGCAACAGAATTGAAACTCTCCCGTGACTTTGGAATGGTAGTACTGTAAACGCAAAAAAAATATTTGCAGTACATTAATCTTTGAGCATTTTGTGCTACTTTTGGCTGGGGCGGATTCTAAAACCTACAAAAGTATCTTCACAGCTCGCTTTGGTTCAATTTTGAGCACTGGAACGCACCCTTGGTTGCATGAATAGAAGTAGTAGAAGTAGTCCTTGTCCCCAAGGACCCCATGCAGACATATGCTCGTGAGTTGTGATGTGCTCTGATGTGCTGTGATTTGTCTAATTTTGTCTGTTTATTTGTTCATTTGTTCTTTTAATCTACAGCCGGCGTCAATGCCAGGAGAAATAGGTGAACTCTACAAACACATTGAATCACACAGCAAACCACAACCAGGTATTTCAGTTTTACGCTTTTAAATATGCATCCAACCTTATTGCCCATTAACTCTATGTGCATGTTTTGTGTGCTTGTAAGTCATTCATATAGTAATTTGTACCCCATGTTTTCATTGTTGTCCAAGCATTGTCATATCATATGAATACTAAGGGTACATGTATATAGGATTCTTTTGGATTTAAAGTCTTGAAACTGAATTTGCCTACCCACAATGCTAGTTAGTTTTGTGGGTTTTTTTTCTTTTTTTTCAAGAAGAAGCAAGTGGATAGAAATCAAGTAACTACTTCTTTGCCACGGCTCTTCTTTCCATTAATCAGAAGCTAGCTGGTCCTGTTTGAGAGAAAGCGCATGCGATATAATTCTCTTCGAATGTCTTGATGATTGTGTAATTGGACAGCTGAATTCGAAATTGCATGTCCACAATAAGACACACATACCACTGATGAGAAGTAGAATGCTTTGTGAAAATTCAACTCGATATTTGGTGTTGTTGTTTTCTGTAGATCCAGAGGAGCAGACCGCAGCCCAGCTGTACAACCTGCAGAGATGGGCTAAGGAGAAGTGGAAACATAGACACAAGGTATATTCCAAGGCTGGAAACTCTTTCCTTGAGCTCTGTTTGACATATCTCCTCCAAGATATGGCAATTCACCATAGAGTTACAGTGTAATGCGTGGCATGTCTAGTTCCAACAAGGGAATGGATAGATTTTACATCATCTGTGTTTTTTTTTTTTTTTCACCTTTCATTGACTGTGAGAACACTAAATGTAAAGAGGTGATTTACAGACATCTGTGCCAATCAGCGAAGAAAGTGTTCCAGCCTTCAATCTAATCGGCAAAGCAAGCAGAGTCGGGTTAACATGGCAAGAAGTACAGGTTGTACAGTATGTGTACTGTGTAGTACTAAGTAGCACACTGCAACAGAGTCAATATATCGAGTAATATGTTGTTCAGAGATAGCTTGGTTCAAATTCAAACTGGCTCATTTTGATTTTTGATTTAAAAAACAAAACAAAACTTGGTCGTACTGACTGATTATATACCTCTCCTCTGCGCCCCCTTACCCATGCCACAGAGCTCCATCTTCAAACACCTGACAGAGAGTGAGAGTGGCCGTTCTAGCATCGACGCCAACAGCCTCTCCAGTGGTTTCGGGGATTTCAACACCATGGACAAGTTCAGGTACAAACCAAGTCAACATGCAACGTGTAGCTTGGAATTCCCATCTTTCATGTTCTGTAAAATGTGTGAACAACTTACCTGTATAGGATACGTATACAAGTGTACCTGTATGTGGTGATTTTGTTCATTAAAATATGATAGTTTGTGGGCTTGTAGAAATTTTCTCAGAACATTTGATGTGTCCAAAGTGCTGAAGTTGGAGGTCTGGTTTAATCCCTTATCCTTTTGTGCATATAGCTTGCCAATTTCATTTCATTGAGTTGATTTTCCTCCTCCGTCTATTACAAAGTAAGGAATTGATTGACATAGAAGATACACAAAACACTCAGGTGGAATATGCAACAGTCCCACATGACAACCACTATACTGGAACAGGAAGGAGAAAGATTTCTTTAGCTTTATTTACTCTTCACTGGCATGTCATTTATGATTGTGGGTTATTGGTTTGTTGTTGTTGTTTTTTTTTTTATTATCAATCTACAGCTGTATGTCAAACAGAGGATTAAATCCTATGTGATTAAAAAAGAAAGAAATTACAGCAATCCGTACTCCAGTGTCAATATTCTTCAAAATTACTGAGTATTCTTTCAGGAGTTGTAGTATATCACCAAAGAATGCAAAATAGTATGTTTGCCGTATGGCAATGTGCTTACAGTGAGATTGAATTGTACAGTCAGAAACATCAAGGTCTTTACTATTGAGGTACAAGAATAGATAATGAAAAATAAAAATGATTCCCATTCATAATCTTCGCCTTATCCGGCTTCTCCAATTCATCAGAGCCATCTTCACGGACAGCGGGCTGAGTTCCCCAGACATCTCCGAGAGCCTGGAGTCGCTGGGGGGCGAGCCGGTGCCCTCCATGCACCACAAGAAGCTGCGCAGCCCCAAGATTTGGCTCCCCCACTGCTTCCTCTACCTGGCCTGGACCCTTTCCATCACCATCATCAGCGTCTCCGCGGTGGTCACCATCGTCCTCGGCCTCAAGTGAGTCCAGTCTTTCCCTTTCTCTGGCTCCAACAGTCAGATGACCGTCATACCATTAGTTTCAATCAAACTTGCACTGCACCTTTTCATTCTGAAGACATGATGCAAATTGATTGGACTTTGATTTAGTTGCACCACTGTAAATAAAGGCCAATCATTTATCAGCACTCCTATGATTCTCCTCCAGGTGATGAATGAAACAAAGTTACATCTGCAATTTTCTTCAGGACTGAAGGAGACCGATCATCCTAAAGAAGAAGAAGAAGATTCTAGATGTTGCTGCTGCAAAGAAAATTGCCTGTATCTTGCAAAAATGCCAGGATCATTTGCTAGTCTACATATATTTATGTTAGTTTACTTCATTGAAATACATGGCATATCGTGCTGAGTGGAGGGACTTCGTTATACCTGTACCTCATACTGAACTGTCATCTTAAGGATTGATGATATTGAAACACTGCCAATCCCATCCCACAAAATTTCTAACTTCATAAATGAAACATTGGCATCCTGCAAGCTGAATATTTTGTTAAGATATACTCAGAGGAAAGATAATGTGATACGCACTAACTGCTTTATCATACTGTGTTGGATAGTTAAAGATGCCACTCACTGTGTTGGATGGTTAATGATGTTGCTTGAATAACCCCTCCCCTCAAAAACTCAAGCCACATAATTCGGCACCTGTTTGATAAGTCAAAGCTCCAACCCTTGTCTCAATCACTAATTTAATCTGGTATGCAGTTCGAAAAAGAAAACCCAAAAAACATACCACTGTATAATATATTTAAGCATTTGTTTTCTGTCCTAATTGGTTTGGTGTGATCAAGAACGATTTTATTGCCCTAGTACCTACAGGGAACTTGTATTATAGTTTTGGGGTGTTTGGGGTTTTTTTTTCACCTGGTTGCAGTTGATAACCTGCTGATGAGAGATAAATTGCACCTTTTGATTTGTGCGCAACATTTAATGTTTTTTGTGTGTTTTGTTTCTCATTTAATCTAGGTTCAGCTACTCCCAAGCTATCTACTGGATGCAGTCTCTCTACTTCTCTTTCCTCCAGTGTATCTTTGTCACCCAGCCCAGTGTGGTGAGTTCTGTTGCTCTCTGCTCATCAATTACCTCTGACTTCTTGTTTTAGTGTGTACATGTGTTTGTTTGCATGAGTGTATGTTTGTGTGGATGTATGTGTGGAAGTGTCTGTGTAGCAGTTTGTAATTTCCTTTCATTGTAGGTGTTTCGTAGTGTTCATCTCAAAGAAAGAACATAATTTGTGTGTGTGTGTGTATCTTGGATAATTGATAGGTTCAATTAGCCAAGGGCAGTGATACATGTTGCATAAAGTTAGGGATACTTGTGGAGCTCTGTTCCATTGCATTTAAAAGAGGCAATTCTATTTGTCATTTTAATTTACCTTGTAGATATTCCTTTCGTTAGGACTGCGTAGATAAAGAATAAACATGCAGGAGTAGCTATTTCTTTGCAATCCTTTATTTCCAAACCAATGCTTGGAACAATATTGCAGTCTTACATACTCTGTAAGAGCTGTTATCATGATTGATAACTGTAATCACCATTGATTATCATTAGTATCACTAAAGTTCTTATAGTCAGTAGTATCACCAAGCGTTGTGGGACCGGACAGGTTGTGGGACCGGATGCGTATTGTAAGTGCGTGTAAGTGCGTCTGTAATGAAAATGACGCATTGAAAGTCTCACAAGGTGTCACGAGTTATTTATACACACATATGTAATTAGGCCAGTTCGATCGAATGTTCGATAGCGTCGATCGTACGGCGAGAATGCAAACACCGTGCACGCTCACTCCCCATATATTTGCCGTACAAAATCAACGCGTGCACAACTCTCTTTGATACATTCGTACATGGAGTCACTCTGAAGGGGAAAATCCAACGATTTAGCAGGTTAATTCTCACGCCGTTTTCAGAGTATGTTGTCTAGTATATGAGGAGTCTATATCAAGTCTTTGAGGTAAAGAAGGGTGCATATTCTATGTAAAATAGGTAAGTTTTCACGCGCGAACTTAAGTGTCCGGAAACCCAACCCCCCATCATAGTAGTAGTAGAAGTAGTTAGTAGCAGTAGCAGTAGTAGTAGTAGAAGTAGTGTCTTTATCATCACCATCATTACTTGAATGACTGGTTATTTCCCTGTTTTCACCCCATGTAATGACCAGATGGCAATGTTCACCATAGCCAAGGCTTGGAAGCACAGCTGCAACATCAAGATCTTCGATCACTACGACGACAACACGGACCTCATCGACAAGAGGATGCTGCGCCGCTCTCGTCTGCAGCTGTACGAGCAAGACTTGTCCAAGGTGAGTGTGATGAGATATGTGCAGATTGGGAGAATTGTCCAGTTCTGTGACAGTCACTTCAAACTAAAACAGCATGGTTACATGGATGAGCTTTTCCTCCCATGGCACCACATGCCCTGGTTGATACAGTTTGCTGACTACCACTTGGGGTGAGGCATGAGGGGGCAGCATATCACACCTGAATTTCTTGTGTGTATGCAAGATGTACCATTTATACTAGGTTTGCATTGTGCTCTTGGTGAGAAATGAAATTGAATCTTTTAACTTGTGTGTGTTTTGTCACGCTGTCACACATTAGACCTCCCAACGCGAAAGTTGAATAAGCATGTGAACTTTAAGATGTAAAACATGCCTCACATAACATGTACGCGTATGAATACTGAGGAGGCATTAAATGTATGAAATATCATCACTCATAATCTGTTGGCATCCTTGTGTCAATATCAACTTCGAAACAATGAGCAAGTGGAAATAACAATCTTAAATGAAAAAGCACCCTCATAATACCTGTTTCCAGCATCGATCATTTTCTTATTATTACAGATTCTATTTTGGGAGATGTGAGTTGGTGTGTATTTTCAAGCAAGAAATTAAAAAGTTGGTTTATGCAATTTATGATTCATCTACCTATGATAAACCATTGTCAGTTAATCAGCAATAAAATCATACTACATACATGTAGCATGTCAAATAGAAGGAAGCATGTTTGCCATTTTGCCTCTTTTTTTTTCTGTTACAGTCCTGGGTTTAGGTGTCTTACTACATCAATTGAGTATAATTACAGTGTACCTTTCAATCTCCTTTGTGATGTACTCACAGGCCATAGCAGCCAGGCAGAGGTCAAGGTATCTTCGCTTCGCCCGGCCTCCACAGCCCAAGGAGCTACAGAAAGCCAAGGAAAAGATGCTGAAGGAAAAACATATGTACGCCATCTTGACGTAAGTCCAATTACCTATTTACATTCACTCCCATGATGGATTCAAACTAAAATTTTGCAACATTGTATGCCTATGATGTCACAATGTATATACTTTTGCAGCGCGCATTCGGTGAGTTACTGCAAATTGCTTCTTAGTGCAACAGAGTCATTTACCTTCCTGAAAAAAATGGTTGCCATTTATTTACTGCATTCAAGTCTTGGCTTGGACCACACTCGCTTGGGCGACAAAACCTCGTATCTACAAAATGTCAGATGTTCCGGAGAGCAACAAAAAAAAAAACACACACCAACAAAACAAGCAAACAAAAGCATGGCAGTCAAAGCGCTGTATGAAATGGGAGAGCCTTATGTTTCCTTTAAAATGCCATGGTGGCTTCATTTTTTGGGTAACACAGCTAGGATTTGGACAGGACATCATTTAACTGATTATCTGACCATTACTCCAAAAAAAGTCATTTTCACCAAAATTTCAGAGACGAGGTCTTGTTGCGCCAACGACGACATGGCCTTTATTCAAGTATAAGTAGAACTCCTCATCTTTCACCTCATGCAAAATCATCTATATTTGCACTCAGGACCATTCACTGTCTGTATTTAACTGCCCTCTTATCTTTCAGATCTTGGTTTTTACTCGAGGAGTGTTTGTTTGTGCTTTTTTCTTCTGCAGGGATTTGCTCCTGTTTGTGATGCTGTCTTGGTGTCTGGTGTGGATGGCTTATGGTACAGCAACAGCCCAGCACCATCCATTCAACAACTCAGTCAAGCAGGCCTATCTGGAGTATGTAGAGATAAACTTTCTCATTGTATAATGATGATGGTGATACTTAGGAGTAGGCGAATGATGATGATGATGGTGATGATGGTGATGATGGTGATGATGGTGATGATGGTGATGATGGTGACGAGGATGACGATGGTGACGATGGTGATGATGGTGACGATGGTGGCGATGGTGGTGATGGTGATGGTGATGATGGCGAGGATGGTGATGATGGTGAGGATGGCGAGGATGATGATGATGGCGATGAGGATGACGATATTGACGACGATGATGATGATGATGGTGATGGTGATGATGATGGTGATGGTGATGGTGATGATGGTGAGGATGGTGATGATGGTGATGATGATGATGATGATGCTAACGACACTTCTCTAATGGTGGTAATAATCAAACTGCACTTATGATAATAATACAGTGAAAAGTCCTGTCAAAAAGGATAGCACTGCAAGGAAGATAGGTTTTATACAGGGTTCGAAATTGGCGATGGTCCGCTGGCCATTGGCCACCCAAAATCATGTCGGACTAGCTAAAAATCATAAAATTCTGAAGTAACTAGTCCGTCTGGCTAGCCAAAATATTGCTTCAGTGTCAAAATTGATTCTAGGAAGTCCGCCTGGCTAGTTACAAAAAAAGTTAAGTGCGACCCATGTTATATCTCTTTTATAAAATAGTAGGTGAAGATAGAACATTAGTGGCATTTTCTGATGTTGATATTCATCATATCAGGGTAACATAGAAGTGTTGTCAGATTCGAATATTGAAATATGAATCACTCTGGACAGCTTGAAAGAGTCAGTTTGCCATGTCACATTCTGGAATATCCCCCTTGAAAATGTTCAAAAATTCATATTGTCACACTTTCATCTGACATCACTTGTATGCTACACTTTTATTAGCGTGAAGGTTGTGAAATCATTTCTTGGTATTTATGTGTAAACTCAGAGCTAAATATGAACATTTAGCACGGCAAAGAGTAGAAGAGGTAAAACTCATTAACCCATGAAGACTAGTCCTGAGCATACTTGGGCAGGTGGCTCTTTGAAGTGCGTGATTTAGGAAAATCTGTTAGTCCTCAATAGCAACGAAGAGTACACACTGTATATGATTTATGTCGGCATCAAAGACATCTATCTGACCATCTCTCAATCTTTCTCTCACTATCTTTCTCAATCACTTATACAATCTCTCCCTCTTCCTCCTCCCCTCTCATATCTCGTTCTCTCTCTATCATCACACCCCTACCTCGACAGAACCCCTCACCCATTCAGTGATGTGAGGACTGTGGATGATTTGTGGGCGTGGCTACAGGAGGATATGATGGACACCCTCTACCAGCAGAGGTGGTCCTGCCAGGACCCTGCCCTCGACAACTCGGTAAATGAACCATACTCAAACGTATGTGAATGATTTGATGTAGAGTATAGTTTTATTGATTGCATTTCCGTTGGGAAACTTCTTGCTGTGCTGCTATTTGCAAGATTTCTTTTAAGTTTTAGAAGCGTCCATTATTGGACTTGATTTTGTTGTTTGAAATGTTCTGAATGATGATGGCAATGTGATATAATGGGAATGTTACTGGAGAAATCTGCAATCACATTGTGTGTGCCGTGAATTAATTGAAGTTCATCTGGAACATTGGAAATCAAATTAGTGTGTTGCAGGAAGATATCTTCATTTGTTGGAAACTGAATAGATGTTAGTATTGTCAAAGTCAGTAGAGTTAATGTCCTTTAGCTCCCCAACAGAGTGCACATTCATGAGATTTGTAGCAGAATATTCAGGTGTTTGCCATGCAAGATGTATACCTAAATTTGCACAAAGAAAAAATGTGTAAACCCTCCTTAGTAACTCTGTTTCGAGAACATCAAATAAACAACAACAACAACCAATAATTCCTTCATCATTGTCCACATCAACTCTTCCAGGTTTCCATGACGATGATGGGGGAGAGCATCCTCCTGGGAAAGCCATCCCTCCGCCAGTCCAGGGTGAGGGACCACTCCTGCTCGGTCCCCTCCGAGGCCCGGTCGGTCATCCAGGACTGCCAGGCGGGCTATACCGAACAGACCAAGAGCAAGGCGGCCTATGGCCCCGGCGGTCAGTGGGTCTACCAGACGGCCCAGGAGCTGGGGCGCTACTGCAAGTGGGGGATGTTTAGCTCCTACAAAGGGGATGGCTACGCGGTCAGCTTCAACAACACGAGGTGACTGTTGGATACGTGCAGTGTTTATAATCCAACTCAATGTTGTCTCCTGTTTCTTTGCTTCTTATCTTTTTTTGATAATTGTTTGAAATCTTATAGCATCCCGTTAACCACATGTAAACATGTATTTCAATCCTCTGATTGTTGGAAATCCACATGGACAGTTGTCCACTTGCTTTGATGCTTTCCATGACATAAACATAGGATATTGTTCAAAATTGACTACAGGTTTTTATGAGACATGGATGCATATTGATGCGGTATTTTGAATGTTGTGATCCTGGAACTATTTCCTATTTCTGGAGCAGTTTTATCAAAGAGTAATTCTTTCTTTCCTTTTTTTTTTTAAATTCATGTGGAAATGAGGGAGGGCTACACTGTAGCTCTGTATATGGCATGCAAGGAGTTAAAGAATGTGTATCTATCAAGCCTCTTCACCTGTCCCTTTTTACCCCATCAATCTCATCCTCAGGGTTGGAGCAGAGGCCCTGTTACAGCATCTGAGGAACAACTCCTGGATCGACTCCCAGACGCGGGCCGTCATTCTGGAGTTCACGCTCTACAACGCCCCGTACAATCTGTTCAGGTGGGTATGGGGGAGGGGAAAAGAGTGCAAATACACTTGTTGTGGCATAACCCTTTATGAGCCAAATACTTAGCTTAACTTGCTAAGCTTGTCCATCAGCTGTCAGTAATCCATCCAAATGTGATCTACTGTAGATGTAAAGTTAGCAAGTTCACCCAGTTGTACATGTAGCAAAATGCCTTGGCTCAACAGGAAGGCCACATACTAACAATAGGGATTATAAAGAGATAATGCCTAATCATTGGTATTTAGTTTGTAGACATCCAGAGACTCCAACCCTAAGCACCTTCTGATCGGGAGATTCTCCCGCCTGAAACCCCTAGCAAACGGGAGACTCCAAGTTGATATGTGCGAAGTTCCTTGCTCTAGGGTTCTAGATGCTCTCTCGTGCTATCTAAGGCTTATTTTTTCAACATACAATGATATTAAGTAAGAAACCATTTCAAGCGGGAGACACAGAGCCAGGGCGAGAGAAATTAAATCTCAAGCGGGAGAACAAGAGATTTTGCAAAAATGGGATTTCGGCGGGAGATCTCCCGTCGAAAACGGGAGAGTTGGAGTCTCTGGACATCTCTAAGAATATCGGCAAAGGAAGCACTCCAGCATGCATGCTAATCAGCAAATAAATCACAGGAAAGGTTAATTGTCTTCATGTATTCATTCCATATCATAGGGCAGTGAGTTGGCTCAGTTGGTAGCACTTCTGTGTCCAGATCCAAAACACCCGGATTCGATTCCCTAGTCTCACTGAAGCAATGTTGTGTGTGAGCATTTCATTCCCTCTATTACGTAAGAGGCAAAACATTCTGTCCCTCGGATAGGACATTAAATGGAGGTCCTGTGTGTGAGTTCGCTAAGACTCATGTGCATAAATGATTCCACTTCATTCATTCATTGCAAAGAGCAGGGTGCTAACCCGATGAAGTGGTCAAACCTACCTACCCACTGTTAAGAAAACAGGCAAAAGATGCCCACTCTGGAGGTTCGCTCCAGGTGAGTAGCAATAGTCAGCAAAAGGTATCAACCTGGCACATTGTGCCATGTGTTTGAATGAACTCCATTTCATTAGAATTGGGAGAATATCTATGTTTTTGGTGGTGTTCTCTGCTGGCATGTTTGATAGAGGAAAATAGAAGACTTAGAACTGGTCACATTTAAAAAAAGACTTTCATGTTTTTCATGATACACCCCTCCTCCCCCCCTCCAGTGCCATATCCTTCATAGCTGAGCTCCCGGGCACGGGGGCGGTGTACCCCCTCACCAGCATTGAGGCTGTGCAGCTGTACAAATACGAGCAGGCCTATGATTACTTCATCATGTCATGTGAGGTATGTATGCACGTATAGGGTTTTTATGTGACAACATTCCACTTGTTTGAAGGGTTTTATCATGATTCAAGGCTGAAACAGCTGTAATCATACAATTGTAAGTGTTTTGGGGACCTTTACTGATAATAAAGTGGAAATCATTGCATAACCACAACATACAACTTGTTGTACATTGTATCAACCATGCAAAGCCAAAATGCTCATCAAATAATTGTCCTTGCAGACTATCACCACAGAGCTGTGTTGGTGGAAGTGAATATATGTATTTAAATGAAATTTTCTTGATCAGTAGATATGTCTACAAAGAGCTGCCCTAAATTCATGTTAACTTAAAGTCAACAAGGATTATTGTGGAGTTTCAAGCGTCCCTAACTTCAATGTTGAATTTACACATGTAACTCATTTGTAGATAACTTGAAGTTAGTGCTACATTTCCAGACAAAACAGGTGGCTTAAAGTCCTTTAGTCTGGCAGTTTTCTTTCATTATATCAAAATTTTATTATATCTGAAGGGCATCTTGCACCATGGGATTTAATTGTAATAATTGTAGGGACCTGAGTTTTTTACTTTGTTGCAACAAAATTTGGTTGGAACAGTGTTCATTGTAACAGAAGTGCCCTGAACTGGAAGATTGTTGTCCAGAGGGGCGTTTCATCAACGAGTTCGTCGGAGGTTTTCACCGACAAATTTGCTATCAGCCAATCAGACGCAAGGATTTCAGTAGCTTTTAACAGTTGTCGGTGTAAATCACTGACAAAAAGTTTCATGAAACACCCCCCTAATCTAGAACAGGTGTATGAATGTTATAAGAGTTTGTTTGGGGATTGATTCAGCATAATGGCAGCTCTTTACCCAAGCATGCAGCTTGGATATTAAAAGATGTCTGCTTCCTTCCCATCATGCATCAGCTTTTGTTCGTCCTCCTGGTGGCCGTAGTGGGCAAGCAGGAAGTGGTCAAGGCGGTCAAGCAGAAGACGGCGTACTTCCGCAGCACCTGGTCCTGGGTTGAGGTAAGACCACACATTTCTTTCTTTTTTTGGGGGGGAGGGGGTTGAGAACCTACAACTATTTCTAGTTCTGACTGAAGCTTTCTGAGATACGCATGGTGTCATGCAGTCAAATAGCGAGTATCCCTATTACTGATTTGGCTCACAAAAACAGAATATGGACATATTGAAAGCAGCATGTACTAGACTTGTGTTGTGTGGTGTACACCAGTATAAGACTGAAATTTTCATGGCGGATTTAGCTTTGCAAGTAGGATCTTGATTGCAAAGAAAACAATGCATGAAAATATTAACAAAAATGAAAGCAAATTTTGCCTCCCATGCACTGTTCCAGGCCAGCCCCTAGCATTGCATTATCAAATGAATACTCGTTGCTACCAGGCCCTCTGCTCAAATGCTTGAAGTATTCATATTTTTCTTTTTTTCTGAGAGATTTGATCTCATTTCACACAATGTTTTAACTAAACGGTCTGTTTGAGCAGTCTACTTTCTTGTGCACATTTTTTTCATTTTTTTTTTTACAATTATCACAATTATGAGAAGCATAATGATCACAGGCAGCGAAAAGAATATTACAAAATTAAGTAAACATATAACTTAATCAAAGAATTAAATAGATCTAGAATTTGTATTTCACTGACAATGTTTTATGATCTCTATCCGCAGGTGATGTTAATCTTTGTCTCACTGATCTACTTTGCGATGTACGTATACCGCTTTGCCTACGTCAGTGAGGCAGGCAGCCTACTCAAGGAGACCTATCTGGAAGAGTTTGTTGACCTATCTTTCCTCGCTTGGTGGGATCAGGTAATTCATATTAAAGTCCATATTATTCCATGCATGTTGTTTCCTCTGCATTATGAGTACCCTATTGGTGTACAAACCTGTGGAAGAACAAGCAGACTTTTGTGGACAAATGTATCAGTGATAATTGATTAGACAAAAAGATACAATTTGTAAAACTACACTTCCTTCTGTCTCTCTTCTTTCTTTCTTTCATTTTCATTTCATTTTGCAACTTTTTACAATTTTCCAATTGTCTATTTATTTCCATCAAGAAAAGAATTTGTACATGAGCGAAGCGGTACATGTGTCAATTCGACTTTTATCCAGTTGAGAAGGACAGATCATTGAATACAATACAATATACATACATGAATGGTATTATAATGAAAAAGGAATTATGTAAGGAAAAGGCAATTATGTAGGGAAGAGTCATGAATCCAAACGTTGCCGAACTAGACAAATCATTTACGTAGTTTAATCCTACACTACAATGCACCCCCAATAACTTACGAGTCCATTTATACCATACCGTGAGTCACATGTCACACATTATGCCATGTTCGACACTGCTTATAAATCCTCTTTGTTCATCTGTCAATCATTGTTTATCTGTACTTGGCAGCGCCTGAGAGACCTGATCGGACTGGTGGTGTTTATCCTGACCCTCAAGTTTCTCTACCTGATGCGATTCAACCACATGTTTGCCATGTTCGGCGCCTTTGTGGAGGCTGCCCTCGCACACATCATGCTCCACATGGTACAACCATCCCTTACTTTTACTCTTTATGTGCTGTAGTGTAAATACCCTGTGTGCCACATTATTCTGAGACAGTATTGTAGTCATGCTTTGGGAAAGCATTTTATTTTTCGAATCTATAACTTTTATAGATTTTTGTTACCCTGGACATTTAATGCTAAAAGTTGAAGAGAAAATGCCAAGCTTTGCTTTGGTGTAGATTATATGACAGATCTATGATGTTTTTCTTTTAAGTGACCAGTAGCTACGTTATTGTAGAGGCATGACTTTTGCACGCAGAACAGTGGCAAAGCCTTAGAATTTACTCGCATGTTGAGTAGGGAACACTGCTTGATAGTCAATCACCACATTAAATGCAAGCTGCGTGTGACAGGAATGGAATCACGAGAAATGCTTTCATTGTGCTGTGGCATTTGGCGATTTATTGATCGGTTTGGGCGGATTTGTGCGTTTGAGCAGAATATGCGAACTTGGCACGCTGTCGACCGAGTCGGGCTTGCAAACGTGGCACATAAAGAGTTAATACTTTCAATATCAGTGTAGATGAGCCTTTACAGCTTGTCCATACTACCACCGATTGATTTTTTCGTTGTTTATGTTTCAATATTATAAGGTAGAGAGAGAATACTGTTAAACCAGACATTTTTGCATGCATGAAACTTCCACGAATTTTGCAAATGGCCAAGATTAGCAAAAGTAAAGTGCATGCAAGAGTTCTTGTCTACATAGTAAGTTGAATGCCATTGGCGATTCGTAAAAGTTTCATGCCACAAATAATAACTGAACTACGGTATGCTACATTGAATGTGTAAGATACCCTCCAGAAAACTACACTAGACTACTGTAGACATTGTATTTGTCACAGTTCTTTAGACTTGTTATGAGCTGCCCATTTTATTAATTTATAGTCAGTTTCTTTTTAAGTGCTGCACTTAGAAACCTGTAAAGTTTTTGTGTTTCTGCTTTCATCTTTATATCTTTGTCCATCATCTACTTTAATTTTCAGCTGTACTATTTTATCCTGGAGACTGCCTTCTCATGCCTGGGTTCCCAGCTGTTTGGCAGGCATTACTTCCCCCTCAAGGATGCCTACCTGGGCTACGAGGTCATGAGTACCCTCATCGTGGGCTCGGTGCCGGACCACTCCGACCTACGCCTCCTCTACCCCATCCTCTGGCCCATGTTCTACATCAGCTACATCATCTGTATGATCATCATCATGGCTGGACTGGTAGGAAAACTTTTTTTTGGTTCTAATCTGGCAGGAACTGCTAGTCTTGTACCTCCAAATTCCTAATTCTTGTATCAGGAAAATTAGCAGCTTTTGTGTGGTGCTAGATCTACAAGTGTAGAACATGGTTTCTCTCCTCGAAAGCACATTAGTAAATTATGCCAGTGATTTAGGATAGTACTTCATGCTGACAGCCTATACAAATTTAATTGCAGAGTACATGTATTAGAAAGAGAAAAAGAGAAGATTTAGAAAGAGCAAGCAAATTCCTTTCAGCAGATGTGCCCTGTTAAGCATCAGTTGTAAGAATTTTTTCCCCTTTCTTCTCTCTCTCTTCTTCTTCTTCTTTTATAGAATTGCGCGGTAATTTAACGTAATCTTAACTTTTTGACGTAGAAGTGCATTTTCATTGCAATTGTCAAGAAACTGTTCTGTGTTCTCCACAAAGTATGCATGTCTATCATTCAGCATTGTTGGCATTACCTTATACCTATTTGGGCGTGGTCATAAGTATATTTTTTGCAGATGGTGAGAAAACCTGTTCTCACTTCTAAAGTTTCCCCTTCTTTAAAACAATATCAAGTCAGTTGCCTTATGAATCAGTATCCAAGTATTCATTTGACTGCCATATTATTATTAAACAGTGCAGTGTGCGTTGATTGATTTTGATTGACACGTAGATTGGTGTAAAGAAAAAAAAAGAAAGTCATTCTTGAATGTCATTTTTCCACAAACACAAACACAATTTATTGTGGTATATGCACACAAAAAGACAAAATAATAATGTGATATTGTAAAATATATTGCATCGTAATATCAACAGGAGATGATCTGCTCCTAGTGTAGAAAATATAGTTGAAAGGAACGTCCCTCCCTGCTATCGAAGATGTTGAACCTAACGCCTACTGGGTAGCACATTTACACATGACGTAGGCACTGTGCTTGTTCATGCCCACAAAACTGTTGCCAGTAAAATGCTAACCAAACTCTTGTACTCCCCCACCCCCTTCACACCCCATCCTCCATGCCCCACCCTCTACACCATACCCCACCCGCCACACCTTACCCCATCCTTCCACACAACACCCCTCCACACCTCAACCCAACCCACCCCAGATCAAGGCCATCCTGTGCCACAGCTACCGCAAGGTCAAACACTGCCCTCTGGAGACGGTCCAGAGCCAGGAGGTGGTCCTGTTCTTTTGGCATCGCTTCCTCTGCTGGCTGGGGATCCGGACCGAGCAGGTGGACGACAGCGACCGGGACAAGCTGCCGATGGTGAGGGCGCTGTTTCTCATCCTTCACATTGGATGAGGCAGCCTTGTGTGAAATGTAGCTTTAGTCCGTGCTGCCCGAGATGATTGTCATTAACATTATTCTATTTTGGCAGATTGAAAGACAGAAATATAGAGTAATGAGAAAATTAAGACATAATACCTGCAGTTGGTAAAAAGAAAGAGGCACAACTGATTCAGGTCTGCCTGACGAAGTGATGAAAACCTCAATTCAAGGTAAGGTTGTTAAATGCATCATTGATTTGTCTCTATTCCACTTCATTTTTCAGGCAGCTCCAACCCATACATATTTTGATGCATATGGGTAAACAAAAAGGAGAAATGTGGCAAAAGCTTTCTGCACATTGTAACACCTACTATATCTATGTGTGTCTCAGTCATATTTGTAGTCTTATTTGTAGTCTAGTTTCAGAATGATAATGAACTGAATGCCAATGAAACAATACAGCAAGCTCCACGTAAGCACGCAGGATCATTAAAAAAATCACTGTTTTTCCATTGTCCGCCAAACTTGCAGGAGTTCACGATGGCCGAGATCCAGTACCAGGTGGATGAGCTTGCCTTCCGCATGAACGCCATCCTGCACCAGAACGGTCTCCCAGACAAACCCATCGACTACCTTGACGACTCGGATGCCACCCAGAATTACCATGACGACGGCATCTCCAGCTACCCTTCGGAGGTATGTTGGCTTCTCACGATCAAATCCTGATAAATCTTTCAGTACCAACATGTAATATACGTACATTTGTAGTACAGTGTAGGTGTATTCCTACAATACCAGGGAAGGATAAAAGTGTCATACAACATTCCATTGTTTCAAATACAGATGTGTAGTTTTTCCTTTTCCAAAAAATCTTTTTATATCGGAAAGAGGTAATATGGATGAAGTTTCAGTTCAAAATCTCAATGATACTCTTTGCTGTGCCCATGTTACATTTGAAGGAGAGAGGGGTAAGTGGAAATGCTCCACTCCCAACTGATTCTAATGCACCGAGAGGTATGTGAACGCAAGAAATGATTTATGTAGTATTGTTCAGTTTAGCAGCTCACAGACAGCTTTTGATCCTTTTTGTTTTCCCTGTGCAAAGGATGATCAAATTTACATCATTTCTGAATGAATAAAATGGACCAAAGCTAATTAATTCTGGCTCTTTTCCAATTTGACACTTCCTTTGCCACAAGATTTTATGTCTAGTCCTTCCACTGTGAATGGACGTTTTTGTATTCCCTGTGGAAATTTTAGAAGGTCTTGAACCGAAGATGAGTAAATTAACCCTTTTAACCCGTTGAGGATGAGTCCCAAGTATAATCGGGCAGGGGTCTATGGGAAATGCATGTTGTAGCAAAATTAGCCTGTCCTTAAAGGGTTAAAGTTTCAAGGAATTAAGTGAAATTCTATCATTTCTCCGTCGCAACTCTTGTTTGTCACGACAGGAGCAAGAGTTTGATGGCGCCAAGTTTGAAGAGCGGGTGCAGCGGCTGGAGGAGCAGCTGTACCACAACAACCCAGAGCTGCGGGAGCTGATGACCTCCCCCGAGGATGAGACGGACCCAGACAGGCACAAGGAACTGAGGTAAGAGATGGGGGACACAGGGGGGTTGTTGTCAGATTGTACTACACTTATCTTCAAGAATTTCAGTGAAAAATGAACATTTTATGAGATGAATCAGTTGTTTTTTCCGTTCACATTCTTCTTCTTGACTCTCGTGATACAAATCCTCTGTTATAATCATTCAACGCAAGAGGTCAAGTCAATGGAAATTAGTGAAATGACAGATGGTCTCCTTCTGTTTTGAATTAATTACTTGTTGGACACCATGTTGGACACCATGTTGGACTCTTTGTTTGCTTTTTTTTCCCTCTGAGCTTTAGATACTAGACTGTCAGAAAAATGTCTGATTGAATGATTCCAAAGTAAAGGATACATCACATTATCAGAAAATGATCCGGTGTGTGTTGTATGTTTATCTCTGTGTTGGCAGTCATTAGATGTCTGTCATTTCCAAAATAGCATTACTAAAGTGTATGATTATTGCATACAATTCAAAGCCATTTAGGCAGAGTTCACTTCAAGGAGTGTCTTGTTGTTTGTCGTTCAAACCCATGGGCTGTTTGAGTTATAGCTTCAATGCCAACACCTTCTCATGCACACAGAGGAGAAAGAAAAGTACAGGACATAGATGCCGGAATCATATGGAATTCCTGTTACCAGTGTCTATATTTTGTGTCACTTTTTTAGGGCAAGGCTGGAGCTCGAAATCTTCCGGCAGCTTCAGCTGTCGCGGCAACGAGACCAGATTGACGATAGTAATGACGATGCCAGTGTCATCTATGACGGCAGCCAGACAAACAGCGGTCGGATGTCGGCCTCGGCATCTGTGGCATCGTATGGTCTGGAGGAAGGCTTGGAGGCGACCAGCGCCCTCTCCAGCTCAGACATGGGACGGCCAGGGCTGCAGAGACGCCAGTCAACGGCCACTAGAACAGAAGACGGCTTTATGGCCTTCCCCCAGCCGATGGAAAACCTAGGTATTCTTGTCAGCCTAACATGTTCGCAAGAAAAGCAGAGTAGACATACATTTGCAAAATGCCACTTTATTAACTTTGCCAAGACCCAGTGTGGTTGAATTCCCTCAAACAGGGACATGGGGGTATTCACAAACAGGGTATCAAACACACAGGCCTTTAATATGATTACTAATGCAATGGCTTACCCAGCAACAAGGTCTGTTACTTCTAATACATATGATCCATGGAGGTCTTCTACTGACCCTATCTAAATCTCTCTACATGCTCTATTTTCTTACTTTACCATGAAGGGGCAAAGAGCTACATATTGTAATTCAATTTTGTTGTGTGTTTTGTTTTGGTAGGAACACTCCAGATGAGGACAAATATACAACCAAAGAACACCAAAGCCAGGCAGGCGTGGTCCAAGGGGGGTGAGGATGCCCCCATCAAATCAGAAGAGCACCAGAGGCAGCGCCGGAAGAAGAAGCTGTTGGCAAAGCTGCCCCGACCCCACACTGCCGCCGTCTTCCCCATCAGGGAGAGCCCCAGCCTCTCCGCTGACGACGGGGTGCCGGAGGATGTCGGCGGAGCTCCAGAGCGAATTCAGCACAAGGACTCCAACGTGTCGACCATGTCATCGTCGTCGGGGAATTCCCGCTACTCCAGCAGTAGCGTCGGAGCGGGAAGCTGGCACGGCGGCAGCAGTGGTGACAGTAGGTCTCAGGGAAGCTCTGGGGCGGGGGACGCTGAGGAGTGGAAGAGAAGACAGAGGAACCTAAAGACGAGTCCTCTTACGAGGTATGGCTGGAATGAAGAGGACTCCTCTAGTCAAACAAGTGTCAGGAGCGGTGGTGAGGCACCACCAGCTAAGGCTGTGGAGAGCAAGCCTAAGGTTACCACAGAGACTCATGCGAGACTATCCCCTCAAAGTCCTGGACCATTGCCTGTGAGACCGGTCACATCAGTGCCCACCGTTTCCAGGAGGAGAGGAACTACGAGTGTGGATCGCCGACCAAGCCCAGAAGAAGTTATCCGCGACCGGCCGTTGGGATTCACACCAGATCTCACCGTCAGCATGGAGAGCTTCCCCCTGCCCAACGCCCTGGAGCAGTTGGACAGCGACAGCTCTGAAGCAGCTGCGGCAGCTGATAAGAAGTCCAGGCAGCAGCCAGCCGACAGCACTGGACGATCGCAGAAGAGGAAGAAGGGCAGGGAGGGCACCACGGCCCGGACTCATCGACTGCGGAAGACCAAGTCCCGGGGTAAAGGGAAGGGGCGGAGTCGACTCCAAGGCCTCGGTCATAGCAACGAAGGCTACACCTCAGATAGTCCCGAGGAAGAAGATATTCCCGTCATCCAGATGAGCCGGCCTTTCTTTCCAGATCGGTACTGATCAGTCTTAAGAACGCGATAATAGAATTAACAATATTAAGATTCACTTGGAAGTCTGCATGTCTGCATGAAGAGACAGAAAAAAAATCACACATATCACTATTTTTACATCAAATCGATTTTCGCCTAATTTTAGTTGTGCATTTACTATATATGTCTAGTGTGCTCCATACCAATGACCAATCATGTTGTCTTTGGAAATTAACCCCCCCCCCAAAAAAAAAAAAAAAAGAAGAAGAAAAGAAAGTAGCCATTGGTTACATATGTTTTGATTTAATCAGTGTTTTACAGTTCCAGCTGAATATGTTTATACATACATGTATGCCACCTTGATTTATACAGTATTGTCGGTTTGTGTTTTGCTTTTAGATGCAATGTTTCGAGGAATATATATTTCTTTGATACGCTACCATTTAAATTACATGTGTAATGTCACACTGCAAGGAAGGAGTGAAGAAGAGGTTGCATGTTTGAAACTCAAATCTCTTTAGGCGGTGACGTTAGATTCACATGATATCAAACTGACTTGTGCTTTTCCTATTATGATGTTCATTAGGTCTTCCAATTATTAAGATTGCAATGGTTTTTTTTTTAATTCATATTCTTCCCACAGAAAGTGTAGAATGTCTTTGGTTCCTCTTTCGAAATATATGATAGGTGTTCATCCTTCCATGAAGTACCAAGGCTGAGAAGATATTTGAGATTTTAATATATTATCCTATCTCTCATGATAGCTTGCCAATTTATGTATCATTGCAGTATTATTATATACACCTTGTATGTGCTCTTTGAGGATTATTTTCATATCATTATCAACGTAAACCAAATTAAACCCTCCCCCCCCCCCCAAATTTGTTGATGGACCCCCAACATCAAAAGTACTGTGTATATGATATTGTGCTATGTGTTTTGATAATTGTGTTATGACACTGCATGTAACAAATTTCATTTTTTGGATTTCTTGCAAAGGTTATTGAGACTCTGAGAATCTTTATATCCTAGAATGTGAGCAAAATTTAGATGAAAAGAAAACAAATGTTCACACATATTTTCAGTTTGTATAGACAACAATATCTTATTGATGTTATTTGTTCTTTTTGTTGGAACGAATGCATACACTTTCCAAGAAAATTCAGAAACTTTGTATTGCCTTCCTGTGCTTGAATTGAAAGAGAGAGAGAGAAAAAAAAAACACTTGATACTGGAATTTTTCCATAATTGTGAATTCTGTTAATTGTTTTTGGGTATGGAATTATGTTGAACATTGCAACCACTGCCTGTAATGAAATGTCTCTCATGTGCATTTTTTTTTCAGTTTGAACATTGTTGTGCTATGTTATATACAATGGTATGCATATACTTGTTTATGGTGTAATATCGATGTTTACAAGTCGATCTCTGTACAACAGGGCCAGTTTTGTGTACAGGTGTGTTATCATGTTTGCAGATTATTGTAGTCTGAGCTAGAAAATTTGTTGTCGAGTCTTCCACACTTCATGATTTACCATGTCTCTTTGAAAGGCATATAGAAAAAAGTAACTTTGTTTGTGAAATCATACCAAGATGCTTTTTCAGGTGGTTACTGTTTTATTGCTAGCATGGTCAGTATTCCTTACTTCGTTTTGTTTTGTTTTTACCTTTTGTTACATGGCATGTGCCAATATGTGTGTAGCGGTTTTAAGAATGTATCACAGTTTTGCCAGGCATACAAAATTTGGCAAGAAAGATTCATTCCTAAGACTGTACTTCAGCATTGTATAGAACGTTAAAGACTCGGCTGATAGGTGAGAACTCTACCCAATTTGCTGTTTGAAATTGATATTTTGTACTTCAATCCAAAAGTCAGTTTTTAGCAAATTGTTAAGAAAAGGCAGTCTGTCTCTGTGTGTGTGTAGTTATGCACCTTGTACATTTTGTATGATTTTATAGTTTGTATTGCGTACTATGTATTGTTTGGTCAAGGTTGATTACAATAGTGAATGATGTTTATGGATATTTTTTTTATCCTGTGCTATCGTGTTGTACAGATTGATACCAAAGATTTTCATTGAAATTAATGCTGTTTTCTTGTTGTTTGGTTTTTAGTTTTGTTTCAGTTTTTTTTAGGGAATGAGTGTATTGGAATCAATACACAATGTTACAGATATGCATTACATGTACATGAAAAATCAGCATGAGGCTGATCAGAAATTAAAGTGTTAGCTCAGGATGATTTTAAGATGGTTTGGGAGCAGTGTTTCCTCTTAGGAACTTTTTGATGCAGATTCAAATGAATCGTGTTTGTTATGAAGAAAATGCAGAACAGTATTATCTATTGCAAGTTGAATATTGCATACATAACAACTGACAGTAAACCTTCAACTAGTTTTAAATACATTGTAATGCACATTTTTAGAACTGGCATCGCTAATGTATCGTCACTTTTTGCAGAATACAGTTCATCTAGTTTATAAAATCACATATGTAGAACTCACATGGTCAATGTATTGCCACTTGTCCAGAGCACAGTTCATCTAGTTTATGAATCATGTGTGTAGAACTCACATGGTCGATGTATTGTCACTCTTGCAGTATACAGTTCAGAGATTTTCTTCTATCTCGTTTAGTTCACATACTGTTTTATGATTTTTTAAGTGATATTACATGTACAGTATCTGTTCAGTCATTGAAAAGGAATGTCTGTTATGTAGAATTGATACTCTGTAAATGTAAATGTTTGTATAGATTTGTACATTTGCAGAAATACGTGTAGTTTGTGCAAGTTACCTCCTGTGCTATGGTTGAGACAACTGGCAATACACACTGCCTGTGGATATTTTTGATACCCTAATATTTATATTTTTTTAATCTATTTGATACGCTTTTATATATGTACTCGTTACTGTCGTATTGTAGCATGCACAATCATTGTGTCCTCGACAAATTGATAAATAAATTTATCAAAATTGCTGACATAAAGATTGTGCCCTTAGTCCTCATTTCTGTGGAAACAAAATAGTGAGATAATTTTTGAGCAAGATGAATTGTTTCTGGGGAATCAGACTCCGAATTAACTGAGGAGGAAACCAGACTCATGTTTGACGGGTGCCAGCATTTTTAGCTCACCTGAGCCAAAGGCTCAAGTGAGCTATTGCGATCGCCCTTCGTCCGGCGTCCGTCGTGCGTCGTGCGTCGTGCGTCGTGCGTCGTGCGTCGTCCGTCGTCCGTCGTCCGTCGTGCGTCGTGCGTAAACTTTTTACATTTTCATCTTCTTCTTGAAAACCCCAAGACCGATTTTCATCAAACTTGGCAGGTAGCATCCCTAGGGGGTTAGGAACTCAATTTGTTAAAATGGGCACCATGCCCCGCCCAGGGGGCCCCCAGGGGGGCCCAAACCCCCCAAAATTAAGGAATCTGTAAAAATCTTCTTCTCTAGAACCAGAAGTGATAGAGCTAAGTTAATACTATGAGTTAGTACATTGATGACTGTAGTTTCAAGTTTGTTCATGGCAGAATCAGGGGTGCCCCCCTTGGGACCCAGGGGAGGGGGGTGGGGAAGGGTTCTAATGGGGCCTAAATTGTACATTTTCATCTTCTTCTTGAGAACCCCATGACCCATTTCCACCAAACTTGGCAGGTAGCATCCCTAGGGGGTTAGGAACTCAATTTGTTAAAATGGGCACCATGCCCCACCCAGGGGGCCCTCAGGGGGCCCAAGCCCCCCAAAATTAAGGATTCTGCAAAAATCTTCTTCTCTAGAACCAGAAGTGATAGTGCTTAGTTAATACTATGAGTTAGTACATTGATGACTGTAGTTTCAAGTTTGTTCATGGCAGAATCAGGGGTGCCCCCCTTGGGACCCAGGGGAGGGGGTGAGGAGGGGTCCTAATGGGGCCTAAATTGTACATTTTTATCGTCGTCTTGAGAACCCCATGACCCATTTTCACCAAACTTGGCAGGTAGCATCCCTAGGGGGTTAGGATCTCAATTTGTTAAAATGGGCACCATGCCCCACCCAGGGGGCCCCCAGGGGTCCCAAACCCCCCAAATGAAGGAATCTTTATAAATCTTCTCTAGAATCAGAAGTTATAGAGCTGAGATAATACTATGAGTGAGTACATTAATGACTGTAGTTTCAAGTTTGTTCATAGGAGATCCAGGGGTGCCCCTCTTGGGTGGGGGGGGGGGGGGTGGTTGGATGGGTCCAAATGGGGGCCTGAATTGTACATTTTCATCTTCTTCCTGAAAACCACATGATGGATTTTTGTCAAACTTGGCACGTAGCATCCCTAGGGGGTCAGGATCTCAATTTATCAAAATGGGCACCATGCCCCACCCAGAGGGCCCCAGGGGGCCCCAATCCCCCCAAATTAAGGAATCTTAAAAAAATTGGGCCTTTATTGTACATTTTCATCTTCTACTTGAGAATGCCTGGTCAAATTTTGGTGGAGCTGTAAATAATTTAGATTAGTGACTGCGTGAAAGGTGAACTTGCGATACTCAGGTGAGCGCTAGACCCGCGGGTCTCTTGTTGTAAATAATCACATTTTCAGGACTTTGTAGAAGTGTGTCTTTGCCCACACAACACATGAGCAAAGAAGAATATATATTCTCATGCTTTCCTCTTCATTCTGACCCAAGAATGTTTTGTTCTGACTATATTATGTTTTAAGAAGTTCTGATTTGTACTGATGTTTGATGTTTCTGTGTTTAGAAATCCCCCATTCCCAATCCCAAACGAACAAACAAACAAACAAACAAACAAAAAGTCTCTATGCTAGATAGAGCTGGCATTCAAAGTGTGTGACATTCCTTAACAAGCAACATATGGAATCTTCACATAACTATTCATTGTTCCTTTATAATATCCACACCCCTCGACCTCCATGCCCCCCCCCCCCCCCCCGAATAAAAAAAGAATATTATGTATAAAAACAAAAAAGTAGCAATAGCAAAAGACATAGACAATGAAAGTGTGTAGCATTTACATTGTACATAATTATTGGTGATTTCATAGAATTCATTCATCCCAGCTAGCGACATTGATACCCTATGGACCGCAGAGTATATCGTCGATTTCATTTATACCTAGTGAACTCAAGTCCATCATTGCAAACTCGTGCAAGCCATCTTGTCTTTGGACTGAACTGTGTTAGTCAACATCTACGTTAGAAGAACCATTTTTCATGACGGAAGCACGTAATTACTGAAAAGAGAAAATGGGATTTGAGCACTATAGCAAGTGCAGCAACATTATGTAGATGATGACTGGCGGGGGAGGGAACATACCGAATGTTCCACCCGAAGGGTTTGAATTGCTATTGAGGGAGGTTATAAGTCCGGAGACGAAGTTTGAGGGACTTATAGCCTCCCGAAATAGCATTTCAAACCCTGAGGGTCAAACGTTTGGTATGTTCCCGACAACAAAAGACATCATCTGTTATATCATATGGGTTAAATATGATCGTTCAATCGTTTGGTATCGTTTGTCATTTGTTAGGTGAAAATGTTTTCCCCATGGGAGGACATTACAAAAATGTTCTCCCATGGGCGAATAATAACCAATGTACCTCCATCACGTGACTGTGTTTAGCCAATCACTAACCGGTATTTGACTAACCCATTTAATATTTCAAGTTATTCGATTCCTCAGTGCTGAACGTTTGTGGTACTGCTATCAGTGTAGACTACAGTATTTATTATTCATAGAAGGCCTAAGTCAGTGTTTGTATAGTACCGGTAGCAGTTTTGTTATTGAAGAAAGAGTTTAGAATTATATCTGCAGTTACTTCTGCCTCTTTCTTGTCCTAAAACTTGTAAAAATTCGGTTTCACAACATGTTGAGAATATCTAGATTCAAGAGTATATTTGGGACATTCCTTTTCTTTAATTCATGGTCATTTTGTGCTTATCTGTATGGTGTTTTTTTGTTTGTTTGTTTGTTTTGTTCTTTGCTGTGTCTCAACCGATCCTTGTGAGAATTTGAAGTTGGTGGTTAATGTTATGTCAAGAATACACATTCAAATCAACATATGAAATTTATACTCAAAACCTCCACAGGGGATTAAAGTCACACACGAGAGAGAGAGAGAGAGAGAGAGAGAGAGAGGCGGAGAGAGAGAAGGAGAGGGAGAGAGAGACAGAGAGAGAGAGAGAGACTGAATAGTAAAAAGATAGATGATGGGAGGGAGGGGAAGAAAGTGCAGTGACGATGCGCACGATGGTAGTGCGCATCACGAGCGCGAAGCGCGACATCCCTTGCTGTCGTGTTCCAGGTACTTTTATGGCCCTGGAAGCCTTGCGGTTGTACTGTACTTGCTCTATGATATATGAGGTTCCCTTAGCCTTTACTATTATTATTTTTCTTCTTTTTTTTTTTGATATACATGCATATGACAAAACTAAGGTTTGGCGGGATAGCGCAACATTTAAAGCCGGAAAATAAATACACCTTACGCGTGAGAAATTCAAACTCAAGCAGGAGAACAAGAAATTTTGCGAAAATGGCTTCAAAGCGGCATAGTGGAATTGAGGTCTTCGTGGAAAGTGTAGCAAGCTGCACTTAGAGATACAAGTACAAAGAGTGGACGGATTCTTTTTTTCAGCTGTCATTGTCATTATCGTAGTCTCTCAGCGTGACTGACTAAGGCAACGATGTAACGTGATGTTCTGTTATGTCTGTTTTGTGTGTTTACGGAATAAGCCAGTTCGGAGATAGCTCATGTGCACATGGGTAGGCCTACAAATGACCTTTCATTTTTCTCAGTTGGTTAGGCACTTTACTCAATTCGAAGCGACTTAATGCAGCAGCTTGCCCAACATAGCAATTTATGGAACTCATATTCTAACAAAGAATGAACCTGTGTAGATGAAGTGACCAGAATGTTTCGTCAATCAACACTTTGGGAAGCATCTATTTCATTATGCTGTTTTGAATACATTAACAAACTTTTTCTGTTAACAATGCCAAATACCAGGCTTGCTGTCAGGTGGATGTGCTGGCAGGCACCATTTATAAGGATTCCATGAATAATCAAAGCATTACAGATGCTTATCTCAGTGAAATTAAAATCCAACCTGTCTCTCGGTACAAATTACCTTTTTCTGCTCATGCTCAAACTGGAACCCCGAACTGGCTTATTAGAGGCATAGGCCTATCTAACATTTTGACAATGACACGCATTTAAAATCTGTTTGCAAGCCAGCTATATTTGTTTGTTTTGTTTTGTTTTGTTTGTTTTGTTTTGCTTTGCTTTTGTTTTGTTTTGGTTTTCAGAGAAAGTTTAACATTAGTGGAAACGACGAACAAAAGACCAACTTTAAACGAGTAATATAAGTGGTCGCGTTACTCACTGAGCTCTACAAGAAGAGTTCAGTGTTTCTACTTCCAATTGCATTGAGTAGGTGTTGGGGGAGGCATTTCATTCGTCGCAGTGATATGAATATGCATGTTTCATGGCGGACATTGTGGACGCGCAAGGATTTTGCATTGAAAGTGAATTATGTACAACGTGTACACTATACGGTTACTACGGTACTACGGTTAGTACTTAGTGTTTTGAGATGCGAGTGTGGAGAGTGCCTATTGAATACGTCACGAATGAAAGCGCGCGATTGGTCAAAAGTTCCAATATGACGTCACGTAGAGGTGGATACCTGTACGTGTATGATATACATACAATCATGAGTAATGTAAACAAACTCACTTTTATCTTAGCGTTTGGCAGGGTAACTTGCTACGAATAGTCTGTGGCTATTATCGCTATTTTGGAAGCATTCGGATTGAAATCCAAGTGTTTACAGCTGGCATCACTTTTCTTGTACCATTGACTTGAAGTAGATCTAATCATGTCATCTTCGGTTCGGTAAGTGGCGAAAAATCTAGCAATGTTTGAACTATCAGAGTTACGTGTCTGATGACAAAAAAACTCAGTGCGCATCCGCACCTTGGACTAACAGAATAACAGCTTTGTTCTTTTGACACTGAATTCTGTGTGATCTTCATTGTGTGGCGCGTGATGAGATGTGCTTAAAAAAACTAAAGTTGGGCGGGAGAACTCAAGAATTTAAGCGGGAGAATATACGCCTAACGTGGGAGAAATTCACACATAATGGGGAGAATTAGAAATTTTGCAAAAATGCAAACATTGCCTTAAAGCGGCATAATGGAATTCAAGTCTCCGTGAAGGGTGCGGCAAGTAGCACTAATAAGTACAAAGAGTAGACTGATTTTTTTTTTCCGGCAACTGTCAATGTCAGTATTGTAGTCTGTCAGTGTGAAAGATGTAACATGATGTCCCCGTTTGTTTGTTTTATGTGTTTATTGAATTACAGGCTTAACTAACATTATCAACAATGACACAGATTGAAAATCTGTTCATACTCCGGCTATGTTTGTTTGTTGGTGTGTTTTTCAGATATATTATAACGAAAGTAGAAACGACGAACAAAAGACTAAATTTAAACAAATGATATAAGTTATCGCACCATGTGACAAGTACTTCTACTTCTGGGCATTATGTGTGTGTGTGTGTGTGTGTGTTGGGGACAATGGGGGGGGGGGGCAACGCAGAGACTCCAACCCCAAGCACCTTCTGATCTGGAGATTCTCCCGCCCGAAACCCCTAGCAAACGGGAGACTCCAAGTTGATGTGTGAGAAGCGCGAAGTTCTTAGGGTTCTAGATGTTCTCTGGTGCTATCTAAGGCTTATTTTTTCAACATACGATAGCAATAAGTAAGAAATCCTATCCACCGGGAGACACAGAGCCAGGGCGGGAGAAATCAAATCTCAAACGGGAGAACGGGAGATTTTGCAAAAATGGGCTTTCGGCGGGAGATCTCCCGTCGAAAACGGGAGAGTTGGAGTCTCGGGGGGGGGGGAGGACGGGGCATTTCCTTTGCCGCAGTGATACGAATATGCATGATTCATGGCGGACATTGAGCGTGCGCAAGGATCTTGCATTGAAAGTGAAATTTGAGATGCGCGAATGTGTAGAATGCCTATCGAATACGTCACGAATGAAACTGCGCGATTGGCCAAAAATTCAATATGACGTCACGCAAAAGGTCGTTGAACCAGTATGCCTGACTATGGGGAGTGTATGGAGTGTGTACAGTACGTATTGAATACGTCACGAATAAAGCTGCGCGATTGGCCAAAAGTTTCAATATGACGTCACGCAGAGGGGGTACCTGTACGTTTACAATCTTGAGTTGTGTAAACAGGCTCACTTTTATCTTAGCGTTTGGCAGGGTAACTTGCTACGAATAGTCTCTGGCTATTATCGCTATTTTGGAAGCTCTCGGATTAAAATCCAAGTGTTTGCAGTTGGCGTCACCATTCTGGTACCATATTGACTTGAAGTAGATCTAATCATGTCATCTTCGGTTCGGTAAGTGGTGAAAAAAAGCAATTTATAAACAAATACGTTATCAGAGTTACGTGTCTGACAAAAACTCAGTACGCATCCGCGCCTTGTATGAACGCCTGAAGAGATGTGCTTTCAGTGTGTGTAGTGTGTATATAGCCCGCGCTCTCTTGCCATTATGATCTACCATCCCTACCCCCCCCCCCCCCCACACACACACACACACACACACCTGGCGGTTTGCATGTTTCTTTCAGATCCAAGCCAGAAATGAGAACGTGATTCAAATCATTTCTGGTACCATTACAACAGTTTTAAATAGTGAAAATAATCCTTCATGTAAACTATTGATAGGATTTCAAGCCCCGGGGTTTTAATACAACCAAGTGCATTTTACATCTACATTGATTGTCACCACTAGATATCCTAAAGGGATTTTTTTTCTGTTGTATATAGAAATGGAGAGACGAGGACATGTTACGCATTACTGTTATACAGAATAATAAGCTATGACAAAATACATGACAATAAAACCATGTGACTCAGCCACTTGAAAATGAATGTAGTTTTTTTTTCGTGGAAATAGTTTGATCATGTTTTGATTAAAATATATCAGTTTGTTAACAGAAGACTTGGTAGGAGTAGGGAATTCTCCTCTTCGCTTTGAGTTATTTTTTTTTTGATAATTCATTCATTTATTTATTGTTTTTGAATCTTTCTATTCATCTGGCCATACACAGACTAGAAAGTGATGCTGAGACAGTGACACTGCCCTCTGCCGACCAAGAGGCGACAGAGGTGCCGAGTCAATCCGGCGATGCGGAGATCGAGCATCCAGCCGGACCCAAGGGCACCGACCATCAGGAGGTAAGACAGTGGATGGTGAATGGAGGAATGGATGGATTGATGGTTCAATGACATTTTGCTCCTGTGAAAATTGCTCCCATGAAATGTCTGCACGCAAAGCCAAACAAAAATTGTACCCACAAACGTAACCCTAACCTTAATCCTAATCCTCACATCAAACTATTAAAACCTAAAACCGTATTACAACCCTTATCCTATAGCCCTAAGTACTTGGAGAAGACCGAAGCGTATCATCGCAGGAGCAAATGTAGTGTCACCGGATTGATAGATAAAGAGTTCAATAAATGCACGAGTTAACGAGTGAATGACTGGACGAATAAATAGATGAATAGATGGATGAGTGATTTGACGGCGTCTATGTGAATAATTGGCTGACTATGATGAATGATGAGTCGTAAATGAATGGAGGAATGAGTGAATAAGATAACGGAAGAATAAGGAATTGAATGAACGCATGTAAACATAACCGATCAGCTGCAATTGTTTGATGGATGAAAATGTAGATTTTGATCGCAAAATAGGCCAAAATTTTAAAAATTTCAAAGCAAGTCCATTACCAGATACAGCAAAATAAAACTTTTTCAACAAATCCTCATTTCTAGCATAACAAGGAACACTCTTGAAGTTACGATTGAAAATAATATTTTGATTATGTTCTTATTATTTCAGCTTTTTTAGCAGCTTTCTCAGTCGCAAATTCTCGTCTTAACAAGAATGGAGTTTACTCGTTTTGGCATCAAACTTTTAATGAATGGATAGACCTTTTCTTGAAATAGTGATTGGTGGATGAATGAATTAATTAGATCTGAAACAAAATTCATCATGTGTTTCAGTAAATGCTTCATTAACTCAACCACCATTTAATCGACCTGCAGCCCTTCAAAACCCTCGTCGAGACAGCCAGATCCATTACCGGAGCGTCGGCTGACAGCTCCCCCGAGGATCTGGCCAAGGCGCTCAGCGACTCCTGGCAGGCGAAGGAGGAGGAGATCGAAAGACTCCGTGCCGAGATCAGCCAACTCTCCGAGGAGAAGAACAACAGCGAGGCGCAGATCAAGGTAACCATGGCAACATCGTTGGGTTCGAATTTGCTAGGGGATGCATTCATGTAACGAACAGTCAGATTTCGTGTGGATTAAGAAAAAAAAAACATACTTGTTTCCGTTTTGTTCATTTTTTAAAATCTCCTTATCTTATCTATTTTCTTATGAGTTTGTAACAGATATTTTGTTGAGTGGAGTTTATCTATTTAACCACGGCAAAACAGCTTACAACCAGCTGTAAGCTGTTTTCAAGCAAGGCCATGTTTCTTGAAAAACACCACCACCAACAACAACATATTTTTATCTTACCTTCACTACTAGTATCATTATACTATTGTCATAAACATCAGCACCTGGGCATTTTGTTGCTGTTGTTGTTGTTGCTACAAGATATCAAAGGTTTTTTTTGTTTGTTTTTTAACACTGTCATATTTTATCATCAGTGAATTCAAAGTTAGTATTATAACTATCATTATTGCTCTCGCTCTTTTCAAAACTATCTTTGTCTTATTCGCTATTTCTCCAGGCTATGATCAGCGCAGCTAGCACCATCAGCTGTGCGACGGAGGAGTCTACCCCGGAGGAGGCGGCGGAGAAACTGCGGGAGGCTCGCTCCATAATCGACACCTGGCGCGCCAAGTGTAGGGACACGTGGCGCGCCAGGTTCCGGGGGCTCAAGACCGAGTTCCAGGGGAGGTTGAAGGTGACACAGACCGAAATGATATGATCATTTGTTCCTTATAGGACTTATACTGCTGCTGTTAATGCTGCTGCTGCTGCTCCTACTTCTACTACTACTCTTACTACTACTGCTACTACTACTACTACTACTACTACAACTTCTATTACTATTGCTTGATACTACTACCACTACTACTACTACTATATATTACTACTACTTGGGGCTTACAACTACTACTACTACTACTACTGCTATTACTAGTACTACTACTACTACTACTACTGCTATTACTAGTACTACTACTACTACTACTACTACTATACTACTATATATATATACTACCACAACTGCTATTACTACTTCTACTATACTATTCTACCACTACTGCTACTACTACTACTATAAAGATACTACTACTAGGTCCTATAGTTATAGTTCTAGAAGTAGTTGCAGCAGTGGAAGTAGTATTAAACATAAGTTTTCGTCATTGTAGTGGTGAATAAATCATATATCAATGATAATTGGCAATTCTTATAATCATTTTGAATATGATTACTCCTACCATTTAAATAGCTATCCGTGTTTGTTTTTCATCCGTGTAATTAGCTGTACTCCAGCATACGTGTACCGATCTATCCTTCTACTTCCCTGTCTAATCTATCTATGCTACATGGTGTATATACAAATAGTTTATCAGTCTATCTATCTATCTATCTATCTATCTGTCAGTTTGTCTATCTATCTATAATACTAGTGTTCGTTCATAATTGTATAAATTCATTCATAATCATCTACTAGTAACCCCTCTCTCCCTCACTTTCTCTCTTCACCGTGTGTGGCGGCTAGACCCTGGCTGATCCCATCAGGCTGATAACCGGGGGCGGGGAGGACCGGAAGTGGTGTGAGCTCCCTGACGACCTTAAGCAGGCCTGGGACAGGGTGCAGAGCCAGAACGACGACCTTGAACTGGCCCTGCAGGTATTACCAGACCACACCTTGATTTTATACTAGCATCGATTTAATTTGGCCTCTACAAAGAGACTAGGAGAATGCGAGCGTGTCTATTTTGTGGAGTAAAGACTTTCGTCTTGATCTTCTTTGCAATCTTACTTAACCTGCTGTATATCCGATTGCTTTGACATCAGAGGGACAGGGACGGATCCAGGAATTCCGTAAAGAGGGTGCGCGTTTACAAAATTAAAGGGGGACGCACGCACCCCTTCCCCATTGTGCGCCGGTTGCGGTCCTCCCTGGATCCGTCACTGGAGGGAGTATCTTTTACTTTTTTAAGCCATTTTCTTCAGCCATTGACGCTGTGGTTAGTTTTTAATAAGCCAGTGTTATTTTGAGCGTGATGTTGAAAATCTACCAATTCGTTCTTACCTTCCATTATTTGAAGAGCTTGCTTCAATAAGCTGCTATGTCCATCATTTCATTAGCGCCTTTTGGAAGCAATCTCTTCATTTATACATCTATCTATCTAAGAAATAATGATAATCGAAACTTTCCAATCATTGAGTAGGTATTCCTTCAGTTATTCCTTATCATAATCGTTTCAGTTCCTATACCATCACAAACTTTTCCTTGCCTTCAGCGATTTAGTCACTCATTCAATCACATTGCCATCATTTATCATCCAATTTCATTCATCTATTCGTTCCCCTTTCATTCACTAAACCACTCAACCAAGCAATTATCTAATTTTCCCCGCCTTTATTTGAAGGGAGCTCGTGAGAAAACGGCGCGCCTGCAGCTGGACTTTGACGCTCACACCACGGAGCTTAAGGTATACCAATGTAGATTTTCAGTGACAAATCATCGTTTATCATCTTAGATAAATACCCAGCTGTTATGGGCCTCTAATGAGTTTAGGTCACATACTATAATGATATACTATATCTTAGTATATAATTATCTCAACGGTGTATAGGTCCACATCTAACGTAGATCATGGTATACAACACATAAACTGACATGCCAACACAGCAGTATGTGTTCATTGTAATTTATATTGTCATTGTCAAGCATAGAAGCAGAATAACATAAATTTTCAAAATATGTATGTTATTTACCTCGATTTTATTTAAATTAATCATTCTGCATCTATAAAGGTAGGCCTATATAGAAGGAATGGCCCACATATCTTTAATAATGATTTGGGGTTTCAAGGATTTACTGGACTTATGGCTTTGCCCTCCATGGGCTCCGAAAAACTTGAAAGATGTTGCACTGACGCTATATACATAGTGGCTAATGGTATTTTGTAACTTGGAGTATTCAACATAATACCTACGGACGGATTCGGACTGGAAATAAGGTGCACAAACCCACCGTACGCGTACTCAGCTGTTTATGATACTTTATTATTCTTATATTATTAGTATTATCACTGCCATTATACAGTCATTTGTCAATAGTATCTGGTAGTATTATCACTATTGTCATGCTATGAATCTGTGCGTTCTTAATCTCTCTTTCTTAATTGCAATGTTCTAGACTCTGGCTACTGACATCGGCGTCGTCCTCGCTCCCGACATCACGCCGTCAGCCATAGTCGGCGTGCTCGACACCGCCTTCGACGACCTTCGTAAAGTCGCCGATACCCGTGAACAACAGCGGATCGAGGCTTGCGACATGGTCACGTCGAATGAGGCGGAAATCCAGGTATAGCATAGACACATGCATACATATTCATTTACAACAGACTCCCGTTAAAACGAAGTCTTCGGGGACCGGGAATTCCGTTATAAACCGAATGAATAAACAATAGAGCGGATAATGTTACGGCCTGAATTTTTACTTCGCTGTAACCAGAATTTCGTTATAACCATGTTCGTTATAACGGGAGTGCACTGTAGGGGCCTACTTTGTGCCTGGATTTCAAATCATTTAAAAACTGGCAACTAGTCTTTACGGGGCCTAAAAAAGTGTAAATTCACGCACGCTTCACAAATAGTGAAGACTTTGAGCCATGTTATGTATTTACCTAATTAGCATCAAAGCGATTCCATTCGCATGTTGATTTCATTTTTATAATTTATGCCTTCACACATGCACATTTATATCAGACGTACATAAAAATAAACTACAGTAGTTTGAAAAGCACACACGCACACACCCTCACACACCCAATTAAGATGACTAGAACTATGTGCATCAACAATTACAAGTTTCTTGTCATTTTTAAATTTCCACAAAATATCGGCATCAGTAATATACTGCACTCTTTCAATCTAAAACAGAAACAAAACAAAACAAAACGAAAAGCAATTCACAGTGTGTAATCAACTCCTATTATGCTAAAAATAGCTTTCCATTGTCTCTTTGCCACTTCCCAGGACCTCAAGAGGAAGGTCCATGACCTGACACACTCTCTGGAAGAGATGCATGCCCTTTCAGAGAAGAATCGGGCCAAGAAGGGTCGAAGGATGCCCTTCCGTTGGCGACGGAAGACCTCCGACTTTAAGAAAGTACGACTGGTTTTACCTAGACACTACAAATTCAATTTGATATGAAACTTGGTATAGGCTAATAGAAGCAGGTGAAACCATTAAAAAAAATTGATTCCTTGCTGCTTGTTATGTTTTTGTGTGTACTTTAATTCATGATAAAAGAACTCTGACTGAACAAAAAAAAAAAAAACAGACTATGCGTTCAGCTTAATGGGACACCTTTATCATCAATTTATCAACGCAAGAGAACCAGAGGTGTTATCATTTGCTGTTGTCGTACTCTAAGCTGGATATAAAGTCGTCACTGAGTAAAGTCACTGAGATGCAAGTACTGTACTGGATACAAATTACATTATCCTCTGTAGAGAGAACAGTGGCGGATCCAGGCGGGGGCGCACAGGGCACGCGCTCCCTTTATGTTAAAACAAAAGAAATACAAAGAAAAAATGGGGGCGTGCGCCCCCTTGATACTATTTTGTAAAGACGCCTCCTCTTTACAGAATTCCTGGATCTGTCCCTGGAGAACATTGTTTTTTAACATTGCTCGTTGTCTTACAGCGCAGATAATGATGCAAAGGAAAATATCCTTCTGTATGCGCCTGTGTGTTACACGACAAATGGCTCTATCTTTGGTTATATAGATCGCTGTATTAATTGTTGTTCATAATCTACATGAGGAAGATTAGTTCAGATAACATGGATGACAATGATCCCAAGACGGGCACAAAAAGCAGAGTTATTTCTATTCCTTTTCGTCTCAATTCAGCCCCTTGATCTCTGCAAGCTCCAGGATGATATCGTTGAGAAGAACTCCAAGATCAGGTGATTGTCATTGACTTTCATGTTTATTCATGTCATTATTACAGTTTCTATTAAAATGATACTTACCATTTACACCATAATCTATCTCGTTTTGATCAGTTTGTATATGTTAATTCACTTATTTATTCAGGGTGTGATTATTTGATGACCACTTCGTTTTGACTCTATACTGCAAGGTATCAGACTATTCAATGATAGAAATGGGACGATAGCATGCGATATCATAGTACTCTTTGCCTCTTCTGGTGTGTATATAGAACCGTTTGTGTTAGCTATCAAAGTAGTTTAACATTGTTCAAGAAATATATATGAAAAAAACAGCTGCAAAACATATTGGCAAAAAAAAGGCAGATTATTGTCAACTCTTAGTGTCGTCATCAAAATTCTTGAACACGCTGCCATCCCCATCACCACATTACACCATCATAATCTTCACCACACTTTTCTGCATCATTAACATCACTGTAACCACACCACCACCACCATCATTACCACTATTGTGATGACATCATCACATCTTTGTCACCAATATATTATGTATTATGACCACTGTCTATCCTCACTTACATTAATCATGTTAATCATCTTTAATCATCACCGTGATCGTTGTCGGTGTCGCGTTCCAGTCTTCTCGAGGGACAGATGACCGGTCTTGCCGAGGACCTCAGGGTGATGGAGAAGGCAGGGAAGAAAGTCCAGGAGCGGCTGGAAAGAGTTCAGAAATCCAGGACTGAACTTCGGAAGGAGGTCACGCTCCTTGAGTTCGACAACTCGAGGAAGGAGCAGCTGATCCAAGACCTTAGGAACCTCGTCAATGTGTAAGGAATTTGTATTTATATAAAAAAAAAAAGTACACCATCTGTCAGAAATGATTGGGTTTGTGGGTGTACGCTGGATGTAAGGACAGGTGTATGATGAGTATATCAAACACAATCTATGGTATATGTCTATTTTAAATAGATTTTACGCACGCATTATTCATAGCAAAAGTCGTATATCACATCATTGTCATCATTGTACATTCGAAATACGCAATAAATGATGTGTGTGTGTGCAAACAATGTACCAATATGGATTGTATATGTTCACAATGATATAAAAAATCAATGCTCTTCTGGAAAGAGGTTCTTGATATATTGAACCACAATTGGTTACAAAGAGCGTTAGAGTCGAGGGATGTTAGGGTTGAGCCATTAAGAATTTAAAAAAAAAAGCTTACATGAATATGGAATGAACTTAATCAGTGTTAATACAAACAATCAGCTACCATAACAAATCCGAATGTATTAACGATTAGTTTTTCCTCCGGAAGAAATGAACTTATATCATTTGTGCTTTTGGTTTCATTTTGTTTAGCCTGCAGACCAACTGCGTGGACCAAAAGGCCATCGCTTCGTTTCCCGTCACAAACATCGTGGATCACGTGACCATCGCCTCCATGCCCAACGTTCAGTGCCAGAAGATCTCGGCCAAGGACATCCTGCCTTTCAAGGGACGCGGGCGGGCTGGCGAGCTCCGCAAGATGAGGTTACTCGGCAAGGGAAGCTACGGCAAGGTGTTCCTCGGCCGCTACAAACCGACTGACGAGCCTGTCGCCATCAAACAGCTCCAGCTCGAACTCCCCACTGTCAAGTGCAACCGGATCGCGGAGAAGCGCTGGGCAAAAGGCGTGGCTCTTAAGGAATCATTGGTGCAGCAGCTGGTGTCAGGTTCACCTTTCTTCCCTAAGATGATTGGAGTTGTCACCTTGGAAGGCATCCCCTGCACTGTGTCCGAGTTCGTTGGCAACAAGCGGACCGGAAAGGCGTTTCCCCTCTACTCAGCCCTCTCGAGGAAAAGACCAAAACCCAAGCTAACCTCGAAGACCATGCTGCACGTGTGTGAGGACATCACCAGGGGACTCATGGAACTCCACCAACATGGATTGCTGCACAACGACATCAAGTGCAACAACGTGCTGCTGGAGAAGCGCGCTCAGCGCTGGCACGGTGTCCTCATCGACTTCGGTCTTTGTAGCACCACGTCCTACTCGCGTCAGAAAGACTTCAAGTCTCGCGCCAAGAGTGAGTACAAGGCGGGACGCGGCCTTTTCTTCCTCGCACCCGAGGTCGTGCTCAACGGCAAGCGTTACTCCGTCCTCTCCGACATCTTCTCGCTGGGCACCCTGTTCGAGACCATCGCAAAGAGCAGGGGTCCTCAGGACCTCATGGAAGTCGCCCGGGCGTGCATGGAGGAAGACCCGCTGAAGAGGCCACACACTATGGATGAGGTTTTAACGAAGATCGAAAACGCCCGGTCTTCGATCTGATCGGCGCCGGCTTGGGAGGGGTAAAGCATGCTGCGGTATTATAGGTGCCTTTGAAATCAACATCGCAGCATACATATAGTTCTCCTCCCCCTCCCTAAGCCGATTACTACAGTCTATAACACCAGACTTTTAATATGAGGAGTACAGGCACCATCAGTTCATCGACTTCATCAGTGATATTCCTCTGGTGAGAAAACCAGTTTAATCCGACAGCAGTGGTTGCCATCCTGAAATAGAGTCGAGGTTCATACAGCGAGGAATACAATGCAAATTACGGAGGAAAGCTATCAGAATTCACCGTCCTCCATTAGTCCTGTGATCTGGCTTCGTCTAGACAACCGATTCAACAACAGCTGGATGGTTCGGCAAGTCTTCAGCAGATATATAATGGAAGGCCAATATTTAGACAGTGTTAATGATATGGCCGTAGAGAGGAGGGGGTCATATTTCAGTCCAGAGACTACGAATCCGAGGCTACACGTCTACTGTACATTGTCTGGGACTGAATTGGAAGAATTGGTTGCAACAAAACATAGATCGACAGTTCGCATAAACATGGCACAAGCTCACACACACACAAAAAAAAACCCAGATATATAAGAATGGATCAACTGGATACAGAAAATAATGAGTATGCAACGTACAAACAACAGGAAAGACGAAATGGAGGCAGGACAAAAATTTAGCACAGGCCTACCATGAGCAAAACAAGACGACTAAAAAGCAGAGACTTAACAGAACTAATGGACATACCTGAGGCAGAAGCAAAAACAGATACAAACGTAATCATCCAGCCATTGGCCATCTTAGAGCAGAAACCAGTTGGACTCATTGAGGCAGATGAAGTAAACTCTCACACGCGTAAACCCAGGAGGAGCTATACCTAAGGTGACAGGAACGATGATCATGTCACTTGCATCGATGACAACGAATTCATCGCGGAATTGATTAATGAGGGAAATGCCAAGAATACAAGCCAGCAACACTGAATTGTTGAGCATGCCCCAAACAAAGCAAAGGAGGCAGAAGCATTGAGCAAGCAACAAGCTGAAATCAGCCAAAAGCGGACAAGAAAACACAGAACTGGGGCAAAATTATCATGAGCGTACCACAAGTAAAAGTACCAAAAATACCAAAAGCAGGGACAAGCTAAAACTTCATGACTGCAACAATGTTGCAGCTGTTGAAAACGGAATTCTTCGACAAAAGTGGAAAAAATTATGAGGAAATGCCATAGGCAAAAGAGAAAAAAATCGAAACAGAATTAACAGCCATCTAGACACAAGAAGCAGACAGGAAAGACTAAATGACAGCAGAAATACGCACCATGAAACGAGAAAAACGAAATCCCCTGCTGAATAAGCCATTAAACAACGATCATACCAGAAGCGAGCACCTGCAAGGACTCAATGACGGCAGGAATGATCACAACGTGCCAACAGTGACAACCTGGAGAAAAATGGACGGCCATAAGCAGACGGAGAGAAGAAAACCCCAGAAATGTTCAGCTTGCCACACGCAGCAACCAGCAACAATTCAGTTGAGACAGAAGTAGCGGTGTTATCGTATGCTGCAACCACAAACCAGCAGAGACAACAAGTCATGTGACTGAAATGTGTTGGCATGATGAAAAAAGAAAACCCCAGAAATGAAAATCAGCCACGAAATCATGAGGAACAATAAACATGGGGACATGTTGACAGTAGCGAAGACTCAAATAATGAAGCATGCGGAAACCCCGCAGACATAAATAGAGGCCGTAGGCGAAAATTTCAAAAGTAAAATCGGGAATCGTATTCAAATCGTTTTTGAGCTTGCTGCACGAGAAGTCCTAAAAGCCATTTCGAGAGCGTTTGAATACTGATGCAGATATGAAATGGGCAAAACCAGAAGTCTTCACTGAGATTAAACCAAACAGCAAGCCCAACGTGGACTCAAACGATGATGCAAAATACCAGCACAAGAATGAAAAGAGGCCAGCAGGGATAAGAAGCTGGGCAGCGGCATTCGAAAGTAGGGGTAGAAAATACTTTCTTCCAGCCACGACTGTGTGATCGAAGAAACGATGAAAATGCCGATAACGAAATTCAGCACCGAAATCAGCACAATGGCACAAGAAGCAGACATGAAAGACTAAATGACTACATACATACGGATCATGAGGAAAATGAAATCCACTGTATACCAATTAAGCTTTAGAACAATGATCATACTAGAAGCAGACACCTGCAAGGACTGAGGACTCAGTGACGACAGGGATGATTGCGACGTGCCAATAATGACAGCCTAGAAAATAATGGCATGTAATTAATATATAGACACAAAAACCAAGGCAGAATAATGCAGCAACGAGCAAACGTCAAATTTATTTGGAGCATCTGACCACAAACTAGCAGAAACTGCTTGGGGAAAAAAACAGAAACTCGGAAAATCAGCTCCGGAAATAAGCAAACTTAACAAAGTATGTGCACGTGCTGTTAGCAGTAACGACTGAAATATGAAGAATGCCGATGGCAAATACGAAAATGGAGGCAGGGATCAGAAGTAACCAGCGAGCCACAATTAGGAATCCTAAAAAATCATGTGATGTCGAATGGAAAGTAAAGGACATCGAAAATCGGAGCCAAATCATTGTGAGGTTGCTGGAAGAACAGTCCTGATGGGCATTTTAAAAGTGTTTTTAACACTGATGCATTACGGAATGGGCAAAACCAGAAGAGTCTACACGGAGAGAGAAATAAACAGAAATCCCAACGTGGACTAAAAAACGAAGCCCCTCCCTCCGAAAATTGTTATCAAAAAGAAGCAACAAATGGAAAGAGGCCAACCGAGAGTATGAGCTGCATTCACGGAGGCAGAAAGTTTGGGCAGATAAGCTTACCATGCCTCAATAGTTGATTTCAGCCACAAATGCGTGATCGAAGAAACGAGGGAGAATCTATGAATTCCGAAAACGAAATTCAGTGCCGAAATCAGCTCAAACAATATTACAAAGCCAGCAGCAGAAACTATCAAACACCAAGTCGCGGCACATAATGGACATGACCGGGCGACAGCAGAAGCTACGAGAACGCCATCCTGAAGCAAAAGTAACGAGCCAGCAAAGTGCCCAATCTATCATCTATACTTAGGTGGTTGTACAATAAAAAGACAGGCCACAAAAACGAGATCGGCAAGAAACGAACTCAGCGTCCTTTACGAGGACTCAAACAACGATGCAAAATATCAACAAAAGAATGAAAAGAGAACAGTGGGAATAAGAAGCTAGCAGCGGAGTTCGAAACTAGGGGAAGAAAAAGTTATCATGCCACAATAGTTTCTTTCAGCCACGACTACGTGAACGAAGAAACGAGGAATGTGCCGGAAACGAAATCCAGCGCCGAAATCGGCACAATTGACACAAGAAGCAGGCATGAGAGACTAAATGACTGCAGAAATACCGATCATGATAAAAATGAAGTCTACACCAAATAAGCTTTTAAACAGTGATCATACCAGAAGCTGGCACCTACAAAGGACACAATGACTGCAGGAATGATCACGACGTACCAACAATGACAACTAGAGAGTAATGGACATTAATGAGAATAGTAACACTGAGTAGAAACAGAGGCATAGTAAAACAGCAACCAGCAAACATCAAATGGAGGCGGAGGTATTGGGAGTATCTTACAGAGAGCACAAACCAGCAGAGATTGCTTGCAAAACAACAACAACAACAACAACAACAACAAAACCGAGGTTCGTTTATAAGTAAAATTAACATACATGTGGACATGCTGTTAGCAGTAACGACTGCAATGTGGGATGCCGAAAGCGGACACAAAAATGGAGGCCGGGGTCAGAAGTAGCCGGTAAGCCACAACCAGGATTCCTTAAAAATCATGTGATGTCGAGCGGAAAGTAAAGGATATCGAAAAATGGAGCCAAATCATTGTGAGGTTGCTGGAAGAAAAGTCTTGATAGGTATTTCAACAGCGTTTACACAAGAATGCATTTTGGAACTGGCTAAACCAGAAGAGTCTACACGAAGATTCAAATAAACAGGAAGCCCACCGTGCATGGACTAAAACAAAAAAAGTGAAAATAAAGCAGAGGCAAAAAAGAAAAGAAAAAAGAAAGCAGCAACGAATGGAAATAGGCTAGCGAAGAGTAGAAAATAGCAGCGGTGGCCGCAGGTAGAAGCAGAAAGACTTTCATTGTGACAAAAGTTGCTTCTAGCCACGACTGCAAGATCGAGGAAACGAAATTCAGGATATGCCAAAAACGAAAACCAGCGCCAAAAAGCAGCACAATTGATGATGAAGACAACACAGCAGAAACTAATAGATACTTAGTGACTGCACAAATGATGAACATGCCAAGCGGGGAGGACGTTATAGGGCCTGCTGATGACCCAGAAGTAACGCGCCTACAATATGACGAACATGGCAACTATAGTTATAGGTAGTTGCTCGATTAAAGCACAAGTCACAAAAGTGAGATCAACAATTTCAACAGAATCAGCAGAAACAGCGGTCTTGCGAAAGGCAGCACTATGGCAAATGTCAAAAGGATGAGACGGAACTATAAGTATGCTACAAACAAAAACAAAACAAAAACAAGCAATAAAAACAAAAACAAAATACAGCTGCCGAGAAAACATTACCATGCCGCTTTTAGGAAATAGAAACGCCAAATAAAGACAAAAATATGTGTGAGCCATACATGCCAGGAACGAAAATCAGCAGGAGTCATCAATTAAGAACTAATTGGTGGCAGAAGTAACCAGCATGATCCATCAGCAACAAGCTGAACATAAACTACTGAAGAAAGAATGAATGATTTTCTGCAATAAAATCATTGGAAAGAATCACTATGCATTCTATGACAGCGAAATGCAGGCAAAAGTTACGATACGCACAGTAACTCTCAAATGCTAAATGGAAGCAGTGAATGTGCCCCAAGAAAGAACTCGCAACTACAAGTGAGAGCGAGCAGAACAACGAACAACGAGTTGAAACCAGCATCAATTGCATGGTGCATGATAATTTAGTATTGAGTATGGCGGCAACAGGACTATGCAACAACAACAACAAAGAAGAAATGCCCCGAAGAACATACAAACTATGTAACAAACTATAAGAAAAACTACCCCCAAAATGGATGCGGAAATAATGGACAAGACGTTATATCACTGTCAACGCTGTCTTGCGTTATTTGCCGCAGGCTTACACAATCAGAAGGGACAGAAGAAAAAAAAAAAGTATCTGAAAGGAAAAACAAGTTGACAGGAATGATGACTGTCTGTAGAAATGTCTATCACCTTAACAAATTATTTTTTTAATGTCATTGCTAGAATTTTTCTTTTTCGTTTCATCATTTTGAATGTATTTATCTATGCCTGCAATTATCCCTGTCATCACTTTATGTCTAAACAAAATTGTAAAGTTAAGGTGTAGTGCTATGAAACATGATTTGTAGTAACCTAATGACTTGACATAACGTTTTATAAGATATCTAGAAAACTGTTTATCGTGGTGACAAAAGTCCGTATATAATCAATGCTTGTACTATTTCATTTTGTTGATTATGCCTATTTTGCGAATAAAATGTACTGAAATTATACAGATGTTCATCCGTATTGCTTGATTTAGAGATTTTTATTTTATATAGTGTATGAGAATCTGGTTTATTGAAAGTACGTTTGAGTAATTTCTGAATACACCGCTTCACAGATAATGTAGTCCTTATAACACCACGGAGTTACACCACGGTGTTACACCAAGATAATTGCTGTAAGTTTCCAAATCATGCCCTCGGCGCAGACAAGACACTGCCTGGCGTTTAACGGGTGAAAGCAGGTAAATGGGAATGCATGAGAAGAGAGAGAGAGAGAGAGAGAGAGAGATATTATAGATAGATAGATAGATATTATAGATAAATAGATAGATAGATAGATAGATAGAAATTATAGACAGATATTATAGATAGATAGATAGATAGATAGATAGATAGATAGATAGATATTATAGATAGATATTATAGATAGATATTTTAGAGAGAGAGAAAGAGACAGACAAACAGACAGACTGACAAAGGATATGATGATGGAGAAAGACAGGTAGAATTGATGAGAAGAATGGGAAATGGACAGAATTTCAGTCTAAATGCTGACAAATGCAATGTTTTGCAAACTTATACATTTCCTTTGTTTTATATTGTGATGTAGTTTTCGCATTCGACTTCTGTAAAATAAGTTTCTGCTGGAAATGGAAAAACTGAATGAATGAATAAATGAATGAATATCATGTCCTAGTACACACCAATGGCGTACATGAACTGGCGCACGGAAAGAGGGAAGACAACAGTTGAGAATGATTCGGTACTAGTGGACAGAATTATATTTTATTTGTGGTGTGAATTATGTAACACACAAAATCCCAGGTAGATGGCGAAGCATACATATACAGTATAGATTCTACAGACAAAATAAAGGGTGAGGAGAGGGCGACGGACAAAGAGAGAGAGAGAGGGGGGGATGGGAAGGGGGAGGAAGAGACTGTAAATCTGTCTTAGGTGATACAGATATTCATTTGTAGCGTTTTGAGGGCGGTGAGTTGGCTCAGTCGGTAGCGAGTCTGCCTCACGATCCTAAGGACCCGGGTTCGAACCCGAGTCTGGACTGAGCAATGTAATCATACCGTCCCCTCTAGCAAGGGGCAAAACACTCTATCCCTCGGGTAGGACATAAAATGGAGGTCCCGTGTATGAGAGAGTCACATCTCATGCACATAAAAGATCCCGCTTCGTTCATTCATCGCAAAGAGCAGAGTGTTTAACCAGGTGAAGTGGTCCCACCTCACATCCAACTGGACCCCATGGAAGACCAGCTTAGCGTAGCTGAATACGGGCTATGATTCTCAGATGGAAATGAACAAACAAACAAACAAACAAATAAACAAACAAACAAACAAACAAAATCAAAGCTATACTCATCACACAAAACAACTAGTGGCCATTTTTTATTCGACTGATGCACATTCCTCACTTTCTTGTTCTCCATAAAGCATGACTTATCTCATCTACATAAGCATTGAAAGGAATCACTAATCTTATGATTTCATACTACAATACAAGTAGGCGAACTACAGTATACGCTACGTAATTGATTTCTTTATTGGTGGACATCTCTGAATAATTATGTCCCCCTTAATGTGAAGGGAAGGAAATTCATGCTATCCTCAGAAATTCCGGCAAATTCTTCCACCTGCTGCAGATGAAATCAACCATAAATAGAACCCAAAATGTGGTGTACGTTACATTTTTACTTCGAAGACGCATTTCCCGTTGGAACAAGAAGTGAGGTGTACACATACGCAAAATATCCATGCTTTCTCTATCATCATGATTATATCGTAAAATTAAGAAGGCAACTGTGTCGTTTTACATTTTTTCATTTTCCTCTTCCCCCTCTCTCGATCTCTCTTACTGTCTTGTCTTTCTGTTTTGATGTCATAGAAAAATCACATCGCTCTTTACCAAATGCTGAATATAAGACACAACTGTGAGTTAGCAGTAATGAATAAAGTGGAAATCCGTATATCTAGATATATACGTATGCCATAACGGCATAATTCGTTGCCTTCAGGTGTTAATTTGTATCTCTTGATGGCTGTATTATATCGTATGTCCTTATTTTTTCTCAATATTTTTAGTGCGTGTGTAACAGCGTTAGTCGAAATTGTTGTTATAGATAAAAAAACGTTCAGGTCAAGTTGGAGTCTGTGACAAAGGCAGATAATGATTGAGAGATAATAAAAAGCAATCGCATATTGGAACTGATTGGCAGATTGCCTCGCCTCGACATCGATATAGGGCAATATTCCAATCGGTTGCAATAAAAGTGACTCAACTATCATCAAAGAATATCATCAATTTGAAGAATAATCGCATATTAATTATAAAGAAGTTACATGTAAGTAGACTACTATAGCAAAACAAGAATAGAAATAGTATATTGAAAAGAGTTTTGTCAGCAAAAGTCATCGTAACCATCGAAGTCGTTTAGCATGACTGGTTTAAGGCAATTGTGTTGAAACGTGATGTCTTGTTTCGTTTGCTCTGTTAGTGAATAGCACATCCAACACTGACAATGACACGAGTTGGAATAGTGTTTATACACCAGCTTCGTAATTTGTAAAACTTTATAGCTATGACTTAAGTGAGAATGAAGCAGAAAAGACAAGTGACATTAGTGACTGGTACCATATTACGCGCAGTTGTTTGTTTGTTTGTTTGTTTGTTTGTTGTTTTTTTGTAATCTAAGGCACGATATGGGAGTATTTATTCAGTCGTAGTGAAATGGATATGCCTGACATTGAGCGCGCACACAGATCTTGCATTCTTCCGCACATTATGAAATCGAGAGGCCAGTGTTTTTGGAAGATTAGAGTGTGTATATAGAGTGTCTATCAAATACGTTTTGGATGAAACTGCGCGATTGGCCAAAAGTTCCAATATGACGTCACGCAGAGTTCGTTGAACTAGTCTGCGTACCTGATTTGCTGATGACTGTGGGAAACGCAATGGGCTAGTGTGTTAATTTTAGAGTACCTATTGAATACGTCACGAATGAAGCTGCGCGATTGGCCAAAAGTTCCAGTATGACGTCACGCACAGGTGGATACGTGTACTTCTTATACATAGGTAGACGTACACACGAGTTACGTAAACAAACTCACTTTTATCTTAGCGTTTGGCAGGGTAACTTGCTACGAATAGTCTCTGGCTATTTTCGCTATTTTGGAAGCTTTCGGATTGAAATCCAAGTGTTTACAGCTGGCATCACTTTTCTTGTACCATTGACTTGAAGTAGATCTAATCATGTCTTCTTTGGTTCGGTAAGTGGCGAAAAATCTAGCAATGTTTGAACAAATATTTTTATCAGAGTTACGTGTATGATAACAAAAACTGAGTACGTATTCGCACCTTGGACTAACACTACATGAAACGCAATACCAACAACAGACAATGTGTGTGAGAGCATAGTTGTAGATACAAACTCGTGTGTATTGTTTAGTCGTACGCATTGATAGTTATTGTTATTCCCTCTAAAAAGGAGCTTTGTTCTTTTGAGTTTTGGTGAATTCAGTGAGACCTTCATTATGTGGCGCCTGAAGAGATGTGCTTTCAGTGTGTGTGCGTGAATATACTAGCTACCGCTGTCCTGTCATGATTTATCCTCCCCCACCGCCCCCCCCCCCCCCCGGCCCCACCTGACGATTTACATGTTTTCTGTTAGGTTTAAGCCAAAAATGAGAACATGATTTAAATCATTTGTGACATCATTGCAGCAGTGTTAAAAGTGAAAATAAGCCTTCATGAATTCTGTTGATAGGTTTTTAAACCCCTGGGTTAACAAAATACATGACAATAAAACCACGTTACTCAGTAACCTGAAAATAAATGCAATGTTTGTGTGAAAATAGTTTGATTATGTTTTCACTAAAAGAAAAAGAAGTCCATTTGTTACCAGAAGACTCATTATGAGTAAGTAATTCCCCCCTTCCCTTTCAGTTATTTTTCTATTCTTTTTATTTGTTTATTCATTTATTTATTAATAAATTTATCTATCTTATTTGTCTGGTCACAGACTAGAAAGTGATGCTGAGACAGTGACACTGCCCTCTGTCGACCAAGAGGCGACAGAGGTGCCGAGTCAATCCGGCGATGCGGAGATCGAGCATCCAGCCGGATCCCAGGGCACCGACCACCAGGAGGTAAGACATAGGATGGTGAATAGAGGAATGGATGATTGGTGTTTCCATGACATTTTGCTCCTGTGAAAATAATTTGATCCCATGAAATATCTGCATGCTAAGCCAAATATCAATTCTACCCACAAACATAACCCTATAACCCTAATGCTAATCCTCAAATCAAACTAAATCTAAAACCCTATCACAACCCTAACCATAACCCTAACACGAAGTCCTTGGAGAAAATAAGACCGGAGCGAATTGACGCAGGAGCAAATATATGTCGTGTAACCGGATTGATAGACAAAGAGACCTATAAATGCATGAGTTTATGAGGGAATGACTGAAGGAATCAACGGATGAATAGATGAATAAATGGATGAGTGATTATACGGCATCCATATGAATTAATAATGATGGATGAAATCTTAGAAGGTTGGGAAAAATAAATGGAAGGATAAGTATAGAATATGACGGAAGAACAAGTAGTTAAAAGACCGCATGTTAACATGACTAACTGTCTCCAATTGTTTGATGGATGACCCCAAAGATTTGAGCGTAAATTAGGCCAATCGCCACTTTTAAATATTTCAAAGTAAGTCAATCATCAGAGAGAGCAAACTAACACCCTTCTAATGATATCTCAGTTGTTGCATAACAAGGAATATTCTTGAAGTTGTGATTAGAAATATTTTTATCATTATTTTTTGTTCTTATCATTTCAGGGTTTTAGCAGCTTTAATCTTAAATTTCCAACTTGAAAAAAATGATATGGAGTATAGTCATTTGGTAATTAAACACTTCAATAATGAATGTATGGACAGGTTACTAAAATAAACGAATGATGGATATTATAACGGATTAATGGGATTTGAAATAAAAATTCGTCATGTTTTCATGTAAACGTTTCATTTATTCAATCAACATTTAATCGACCTGAAGCCCTACAAAACCCTCGTCGAGACAGCCAGAGCCATTACCGGAGCGTCGGATGACAGCTCCCCCGAGGATCTGGCGAAGGCGCTCAGCGACTCCTGGCAGGAGAAGGAGGAGGAGATGGAAAGACTCCGCGCTGAGATCAGCCGACTCTCCGAGGAGAAGAACAACAGCAAAGCGCAGATCAAGGTAACCATGGCAACATCGTTGGGCTTGAATTTGCTAGAGGATGCATTCATGTAACGAGCAGTCAGATTTCGTGCGGATTAAGAAAAAAAAATACAAAAGTGTTTCTGTTTTGTTCATTTTTTTGAATCTCCTTATTTTATCCATTTTCTTATGAGTTTGCAACAGATATCGGGTTGAGTGGAGTTAATTTATTTAACCACAGTAAAACAGCTTGCTACCAGCTGTAAACTGTTTTCAACCAAGGCCCTGTTTCTTAAAAAGAAAACCACCACCACCATCACCACCACCACCACCAACAACATATTTTGATCTTACCCTTCTCTACTAGTATCATTATATTGTCATAAGCATCATTACCTGGGTCCCATTTCATAAAGGATATTAGGATGACAACTCCTGCTGGAATGCCAACTTCCTATAACACGGCCATGCAATCAGGAGGCTGGATTCTTGTCGTTCCCATGACAATTAACTTCCCACCAAGAGTTGCTATCATATCATCTTTTTATGAAATGGGGCCCAGGTCTACCCTTTTTTGTCGTTTGTATGTGTGTGACTGCTGCAAGATATCAAAGTGTTCTTTTTTAACACTATCATATTTTACCATGAATAAAATTAAATTTAGTATAACTATCATTAGAGGATTGCTCTCGCTGTTTTCAAGATCATCTTTATCTTATTACTATTCTCTATGTCTCCAGGCCATGATCAGCGCAGCTAGCACCATCAGCGGTGCGACGGAGGAGTCTACCCCAGAGGAGGCGGCGGAGAAACTGCGGGAGGCTCGCTCCGAGATCGACACCTGGCGCGTCAAGTGTAGAGACACGTGGCGCGCAAGGTTCCGGGGGCTCAAGACTGAGCTCCAAAGGAGGCTGAAGGTGAGATAGACCGAAATGTTATGATCATTCTTTCCTTCATAGGACTTCTGCTGCAACTACTTCTCGTACCAAAACAACAACTACTGTCACAGGGGACTTTCCTCTGAATGTGGGGAACGAAAGTCCTCCCTGCGACTGGGATCTTTTCTATAGTCAAAGGCTGACTTTCTCTAAATGCAGCAGATTGTTAAGCAGACCATTCACTCAATCAACTCCTTCAACTTGTGCAACTACAGTGCCTCGAAATAAGTAGCCAATTACACAGTGTTCTTATAATGTAACAAGCAATAAGATTTATTATACTCGTCTCAAATTATGGTCGTTTACAATTATAATAACATGGTACAAACTTGAATACAGATTTCCAATTCCACTTGATCTTGAGCTTGGTTGCTCTGCTCGTTGGTTTATTCTAGAAGCTCCCGTGCTTGGTTGCTCTAGGTTGTAGACGATGCCCTGCCTGAAGTAGCGGGTCGTCTCCCCTTACTTCTGGTCCTCTCTGGAACCCTAAACTTGGTCCTCGCTGGAACCCTAAACGGTGGCTCTCTCCCTGGAACCCTAAACACCCTGTTAATTTAATAACATGATACCTCCCTTATAATTTGTGGTCTTTAGTTATTCCTGATTCTTATTCATATAACTTAAACAAAACATATGATTATATATTCCATCATATCAACATTGATTAGCCACACATAATTTCCATAATAATGTTTCACCATGGATAATTATCTTTCAATGTGGAATAGGGGTGATTAATCAGCCCATTAAAATCTTAGCGTTGTTCTAATTCTCTATTTCTTTCACAATGCAATTAAAATTCGGTTTGACATACAACCATCACACATACAATGCAATATCGGGAATTACATAGGAACTTACAAGGCATAAACAACTTCAATTAAATGATCGTGTACTTACAACAGTTGTTGGTGTTTACACTCGAATCCTCCTAGATTCTCTGCTGGATGGTCAGGCTGTCCCAGCCGAAATGCAACAATCCCTGAATCACACTGATTCCAAATAACACTCTGCTACTCTAACTTCGCAATCTCGAAGTACCGTAGCCTGGTCCTGAGTGTTCCGCAAATAATGTGGCATCTGAATTTTGTGCCCAAACACTGCATATTTATACATTTGTTGGACCATAGGTCTCCATGTAAAATTAATTAAATGAAGTCAAGTGACTTCCTAGAAAGTTTTCATAGAAGTCCTGCCCCCTTTTCTTATTGGTTGGCGTTTTCTGTCTGTCAAAACTTTCCTGAGTATCTCATTTTGCATTGGTCAAGCCTCTGCTTGACGTCATCACTTCCTGTCCACGGAAACCAAAATTCTTTGAAGTGGTCCTGTTTTGACCTAGCTAGAAACTTGTGTTTGACGTCGTGAATGACGTCCACATACCAGATAGTATGAGGCATACTACCAGGGATACCCTTTCCTCGTATTTTGACGTCATGTAGGGTTTACTCATCCCTAAAACATTTAATTCCAAATCACTCTCTTTTACTTTGATTGTGCATCGCAACATCTCCTTATATGGTTATTTTGATGCAAGCTTTTGTCTTTAAAGCTGCACTTCTTTTGTAACCATTGCCATAACATCAATTTCTTACATGAGCTACACAATAACCAGTAGTACAATGAGACAAATTATTACGTGACAAATACAAAATATGTCATATCATGACACAACCCCCCATTTCAAGATAGTACTGCTATCTACAATAGTATTTTCACGTATGAAACTAATTTGTCCGTACATACACATGACAATATCAACATTCGATAATCCCCTTGATATGGGTAAACCTGCCCCTCTTACTCTGGACATCGGCTAAGGAAGTCTGCCCCAACGTTATCTGTTCCCTTGACAGCGGTCACGTGGTAGCGGTAGGATTGGAGGGCAAGTGCCCAGCGCAAGACTCGGTTGTTTTGCAACTTAGCCTTGGCAATGTACATGAGGGGACGATGATCCACCTCAAGTTCAAACTCTCTCCCATATAGGTAAACATCGAACTTTTTTACTGCCCATGCAATTGCGAGGCACTCTCGCTCTATGACGGCATACCGTCGCTCTGTGTCTGACAACTTCCGGCTGATGTATGCGATAGGGAACTTCTCTCCCTCTACGCGCTGCATGAGTACTGCGCCAATGCCTACGTCAGACGCGTCAGTCGCAAGTATGAACGGGGATTCATGGTCTGGAAGATGGAGTATGGGGGATGAAGTCAGTCGGGACTTCAGCGTGTTGAACGCCTGCTCTTCCAGGGGTCCCCAGTCTACGCGGTTGGCTCTGTCTTTCTTTGTTAAGTCCGACAGCGGTGCGGCGATAGCTGCGAAGTTGGGTATGAACTTGCGGTAATACCCAGCTAGCCCTAGAAACGCGCGTACCTCCCGCTTTGTTTGCGGCACTTCCGCCTGCAAGATCTGCTCTACTTTCTCGGGGTGAGGCTTCAGCGTGCCGCCACCTACGACATGCCCTAGAAAGTCGAGCGTCTTGAAGCCCACATGACATTTACTTGGCTTCGCGGTTAACCCAGCATCTGCAAGCCTCGAGAGTACAGCTTGCAAGGAATCCAAGTGTTCTTCCCAGGTCTCGGAGAACACAAGGATATCGTCGATGTAGTTCACTACATTGTCGAGTCCAAACAGCACTTCTCGCATCAGCCGTGAGAAGGTGGCTGGTGCATTCACCATACCAAATGGCAGCACGGTGAAGTGAAACAGGCCTTCAGCGGTGACAAATGCTGTTTTCTCCTTATCAGACTCGGCCATGGGTATCTGCCAATACCCCTTGCTGAGGTCGAACTTCGAAAAGTACTTACCTCTTGACAGCTTCGCTAGGAGAGTGTCAGCAATCGGAATAGGTTCTGGGTCAAACACAGTTATAGCATTCAATTTGCGGTAGTCGACGCAAAATCTGTTACTTCCGTCCTTCTTTTTCACTAGTACGATCGGTGACGCGTACTTGGATCGTGATTTCTCTATCACGCCCATCTTCAGCATTTCGCTCAATTCTGCTTTTACCGCAGCTTGCATAGATTGTGGTAGGGGATACGGCTTGCTTACCACGGGGTCAGCGGTAGTAAGTGTCACTGAGCATTCCATTGCGTTTGTTCGCCCTGGTACATCGGTTAATTGCGCATCAAACTGATTTAGCAGATCGGTTACCTGCGCTGCTTGTGACTCGGTCAGTTCCGCATCTATCACCACGTCAGCCACGCTCTCATTCTGCGATAAGGCGGGCAGTCCTATGCACGGTCGGTCGAGATCGGGTTCGACCTCCTCCTCGACCACGGAGATGGCATTCGCTTGGACTCCATTGTCCCTACTTCGCGCACGGTCAACATACTTCTTCAAGAGGTTAACATGGTAGGTCTTGACCTTGCCATTGACCTCAACTCTCACATCACATCGCCCTAGTGTGCCTGTGACCGTATACGGTCCCTGCCATTGCATCAGGAGTTTGCTTGCGCTCGTTGGCCTCATAATGAGCACTTTATCGCCAACCTCAAACTTCCTGTCACGCGCCTTTGCGTCATAGTACTTGGCATATCTTTTCGATGCGCGCTTGAGCTCCTCATGCGCCACTTTGCAAGTCTCCTCGAGTCTCGCTCGTAGGTCCACAACATACTCGTATGTTGTTTTGACCTCTTCGTCGACTGTTTCCGCTTCCCAGATTGTCTTAATCAGGGAGAGAGGTCCACGTACAGTCCTACCATACAGTAGCTCAAACGGACTAAAGCTAAGGCTAGCTTGTGGTACCTCCCGATACGCGAACAACAATGCCGGTAAATAACGGTCCCAATCTTTGGGTCGCTCTGCACTCATTCGTCGCAGCATGGCTTTGAGAGTTCCGTTGAATCTCTCAACCAACCCATTGCACATGGGATGGTACGGAGTTGTGTTAAGCTGCTTTACGGACAGCAAACGCCCTAACTCCCTCATTAGCTCAGAAGTGAACTGCGCCCCTCTATCAGAGAGAATCTCGTCTGGCAAACCTAAGCGGCTAAACATCTCGACAAGCGCCTCAGCCACTCGCTCGGTTTCAATGCTCGGTAATGCAATAGCTTCTGGGTAGCGAGTTGCATAATCGACCAGCGTCAAAACATACCGATTCCCACGATCGGTCTTGGGGTCAAAAGGTCCTACGAGGTCAATCGCCACGCGCTTGAACGGAGTATCAATGAGCGGCATGCTCGCGAGCGGCACGCGACCCACGCTCCCCTTATTCACGGTGCGCTGACAGATATCACATGATATGCAATATCGCCGGACGTCATCTCCCATACCTGGCCAATAGAAGCTTTGCTGTAATCGGTCGAGTGTTTTCTGTGTTTTTAGGTGCCCAGACATTATGCCATCGTGGGCAAGCGCCATTAATCCATCACGGTATGCGCTCGGTACGGCCAATTGTCGAACTGGCTTGCCATATTCCAATTTTGTAGATTGGAATTCGCGATAGAGCAGGCCTCGATGCACGAGAAACTTGCTCTCATTTCCTTTGCTTGTGGTCGTTTTCTGACCACTCTCCGCTGCTCGCCAAGCTTTCGCTAGCGTCGGGTCAGCCTTTTGCGCTGCTTCATACTCACCTTTACTCGTCGCGAGTGAGAGTGCACTTGCTGTCGGCAGTGGTTTGAGGGGTTTCGCACTTTGCGCCTTCTGGCCACGTGTCTCTACCGCCCCTCCCTCGGATGATTCTACCATCTCTTCCTCCTCTACCACTACCTCGTCACTATCAAGTGACCACTGTGGATCGGGATTATTTTGGTCCCTGACCCCGGGAATATTCCCCAAAATAAGCTCATACATTGGGTCTTCCATAACCAGAGCTTCCACTTCCCCAGTGTAGAAAGGCGTGTCTACCCATACCCTAGCAATGGGGAATTCTCTGACAGTCCCGTCTATCAAAACCACCCTCTTCTTCTGCCCTGCAACAATCTGAGGGGTTCTAACGAACACTGACTTTACCACGGCTGTACTACAGCCACTGTCCCTTAGAACGGACACTACATGCCCTTCTACTTTTCCCTGAAGAACAGGCATGTTCACACCTGATGGTCTGACTCCCGAAGAGCATCCTGCCTCGAGAAGGGGTATTTCATCCCCCGAAGCTAGCTTCACATACGAGCCCGGCTGTCTTGCCGTTTCATATCTAACGGTGTTAGCCTCAATACAGGCAGCCCCCTTTCGGTCCTGACTAGTCTTCTCCTCAGACCCCTTCATTTCATCCAAAGCAGCAGCCCGGTTTAGTCTCGGACTATTCGTTTTGGCCTGGCAGTTTCGAGCCAAATGACCTGCCTTCCCACAAACATAACAACCACTTGACCCCTTATTTCCTTGTGGGCCACTGAATTTGGAAGCCGAATGACCCTGACTTTGGCCCTTGTCAGGTCGCTTTTGGTCTTTGTAGGAGTTGCTCTTTTGTTCCTTATGGGGGTGGGCTTGACTGTATTGATCCGCTAGCTTCGTCATTTCATCTAAGTTTGTCGGATGTCTCTCGCGAACAAACTGCTTCAGCTCTTTCGAGCTCCTGGCATAAATTTGATCCATTATCATCAATTGAATTAGGTCATCAAACTCAGCCCTAAAACCAGCTAACTCTAACCAACGCAAGAGATAGCGCTTCAGCCTCTCGGCTAACTGACTGTGAGTCTCGCCAGGCTCTACCTGCGAGCTCCGGAATTTAGCTCTAAATCCCTCTTCGTTCAACTCATACCTTTGGAGTAAGGCAGCCTTTAATTCATCGTAATCATTTGCAAGTTCTGACGGCATTCGGGAATACACTTCCAGGCCTTTGCCCGTCAACAGTGTACTGAGGGGTAGGGCCCACTGAGTTCTGGCCCATCCCATGCTTTCCGCATATCTCTCGAATCTGCATAGATAGGAATCTAAGTCATCTGTTTTCTCATTGAAAAGAGGTAATTTCACCTTTTTCATGCCATTACTAGGGGAATCATTCCTAGGTCTGGCTGCTGCGATTTGCAGCTCCAGCTCTTTTATTTTCTCCAAATGTTCCCTTTCCTTTTGTCGTTCCTCTCTTTCCTTTTGTCGTTCATCTCTTTCCTTTTGTTGCTCCTCTCTGAGCTTTTCTTCCTTCAAGTCTAGTTTCTCCTTTTCATCCCTAGCAAAATCGACCAATTCCTTGCCTGTCAGCCCTGCCTCCTTCCCCACTTTTATGAGTTCAGAATACACATCCATTGCAATGTACAGTCACGTTACTATAGCAACAATCACTCAATGTAATCTGACCTTAAGACACTGGACCTTGAGCCTAACTCTCACTGGCCAGACAAGTGGCCACTGGCGGTCTAACCTTTGGCTTCTTGTTTCGAGTTATCAGTTGCACATGAGTTGACTGGTCTAGTTATTAACTTTTAACAATTGCTGCCCGGGTTCTCCACCAATTCTTGTCACAGGGGACTTTCCTCTGAATGTGGGGAACGAAAGTCCTCCCTGCGACTGGGATCTTTTCTATAGTCAAAGGCTGACTTTCTCTAAATGCAGCAGATTGTTAAGCAGACCATTCACTCAATCAACTCCTTCAACTTGTGCAACTACAGTGCCTCGAAATAAGTAGCCAATTACACAGTGTTCTTATAATGTAACAAGCAATAAGATTTATTATACTCGTCTCAAATTATGGTCGTTTACAATTATAATAACATGGTACAAACTTGAATACAGATTTCCAATTCCACTTGATCTTGAGCTTGGTTGCTCTGCTCGTTGGTTTATTCTAGAAGCTCCCGTGCTTGGTTGCTCTAGGTTGTCGACGATGCCCTGCCTGAAGTAGCGGGTCGTCTCCCCTTACTTCTGGTCCTCTCTGGAACCCTAAACTTGGTCCTCGCTGGAACCCTAAACGGTGGCTCTCTCCCTGGAACCCTAAACGGTGGCTCTCTCCCTGGAACCCTAAACACCCTGTTAATTTAATAACATGATACCTCCCTTATAATTTGTGGTCTTTAGTTATTCCTGATTCTTATTCATATAACTTAAACAAAACATATGATTATATATTCCATCATATCAACATTGATTAGCCACACATAATTTCCATAATAATGTTTCACCATGGATAATTATCTTTCAATGTGGAATAGGGGTGATTAATCAGCCCATTAAAATCTTAGCGTTGTTCTAATTCTCTATTTCTTTCACAATGCAATTAAAATTCGGTTTGACATACAACCATCACACATACAATGCAATATCGGGAATTACATAGGAACTTACAAGGCATAAACAACTTCAATTAAATGATCGTGTACTTACAACAGTTGTTGGTGTTTACACTCGAATCCTCCTAGATTCTCTGCTGGATGGTCAGGCTGTCCCAGCCGAAATGCAACAATCCCTGAATCACACTGATTCCAAATAACACTCTGCTACTCTAACTTCGCAATCTCGAAGTACCGTAGCCTGGTCCTGAGTGTTCCGCAAATAATGTGGCATCTGAATTTTGTGCCCAAACACTGCATATTTATACATTTGTTGGACCATAGGTCTCCATGTAAAATTAATTAAATGAAGTCAAGTGACTTCCTAGAAAGTTTTCATAGAAGTCCTGCCCCCTTTTCTTATTGGTTGGCGTTTTCTGTCTGTCAAAACTTTCCTGAGTATCTCATTTTGCATTGGTCAAGCCTCTGCTTGACGTCATCACTTCCTGTCCACGGAAACCAAAATTCTTTGAAGTGGTCCTGTTTTGACCTAGCTAGAAACTTGTGTTTGACGTCGTGAATGACGTCCACATACCAGATAGTATGAGGCATACTACCAGGGATACCCTTTCCTCGTATTTTGACGTCATGTAGGGTTTACTCATCCCTAAAACATTTAATTCCAAATCACTCTCTTTTACTTTGATTGTGCATCGCAACATCTCCTTATATGGTTATTTTGATGCAAGCTTTTGTCTTTAAAGCTGCACTTCTTTTGTAACCATTGCCATAACATCAATTTCTTACATGAGCTACACAATAACCAGTAGTACAATGAGACAAATTATTACGTGACAAATACAAAATATGTCATATCATGACAGAGGCGTCGGGCGTTGCTATGTGATTGTGTAGTGCCGGGTTCTGTGGACACTCGTTCCTTTTGTGGCCGGTGATTCTGCAAAGCTGGCATTTCACCTCGTTATGGCAGCTGGATACATGGTGTCCCGATTCAAGGCATCTGGAGCATGTTACCGGACCAGCTGCACTAGATTGCTCGGGTTGTCCTGGATGGTATACACGTCCCATGAAGTTGTTTCCAAATAACAATTTCCGTGGTAGTGGCTGTGAGGGTGGGGTGATGTAGAGTACCCGATCACCATTCAGACAGTTGGTCAGTTGACCGTTTACTCTCAGTTTTTGGCGATTGATGTCCCCTTGGATCTGGCATTTTTGGTTTTCTATCTTGCTACGGATGACTTCGTCGCTGACAGACAACGGGATGTCTTTGATGGTCACTCTGGTCAGGTTCTCATCCTTTGACCTCGTGAATGGGTTCACGTCGTATACAGCGGCGTTTGCTCCCCGAATGACAAGCCCATTGGATATCAGTTTCACGCGGTCCTCATGAGAGTTCAGATAGATCCGCCATAGACGGCGAATTTGCTGGATTCCCAGGATGCTGTCAGTGCTGACAGTTCTTTCCAAGGCGACATATATTTCCTCACCTGTACAATGTTTCTTGTCATTGTTCCTGATGTCGTCTGTGCGTAGGAAAACTGGCTTGGGCCCTGTCGTATGTATGTCTGGGCGTGGCGTCGCTTTCTGGACATACATATTGCATGCACCTTCGCCAGTTAACTTCCCACAGAAGATGTCAAGAAGCACAGTCTGTTAGTCCTCAAAAACAGGATAGTTTATAGCACTTTTCCAAATCACTTATATGGTCCAAAGATGACAATAGGATGGATTTCCTTGTTGGCGATATTTCAAGATATTAAATCCCAAAAGGAGAGGATGCAAAAAACGTCTTGACGTATCTGCTAGCGCCCTCTCCTAAGAGCATGGGCAAAGATGATAGCCTGGTATATAGAACTTTGACAAATTTTGTCCAGATTACGGGAAAATGTATTATGAACCATTTTGGAGGTCCTTAATTCATGTAGGTCTTTCAGCATTCTGATATGATCGTCCTCCAATTAATACTTTAATAATAAAAGTACACATTTACATATTAGGGTGATCCAAAATAGGTCATATTAGGGTATATGGTTCTCAAAGCAAAGAATCACTTGACAACTTTAGACAATAATGCAGAAAATGATATTTGTGGTAAAGGAGTGATTTGCAACTAGCCAGTACCAATCTGTTTTGGAAAAAAAAATGTTGACAATTCCTACAAAATTGAAGAATCCAGTCAGATTAAATCATGTGGGATAAACTGTTAATATCACAGATATAAACAAGGTAAGTTCAAGAACGCCAGTTCAACCTTTTTGCTGCCTAACCTGCTTGCAAGTATATGTAGCCTTACACGCATTCAGTGTGCATGTATGGAAGGTGTGTATGGGAATGTGTTTGTTTCTTTGCCTGGTTCATATCATCTCTATATCACCCTACACTGTAATCTTATCTCCCATAATGGTGTAGAATTCAAAACTTCCTTTGGTGAGTCAAGATTAACATAGCCAGAAAGCACTGGGTGCTTATAAAAGAGTTAAAGGTGTCACGTATGTAGGCCAAGGCCTGGAAAATTAGGCCAGGAGCTTTAGTGCTACTTTACACACACACACACACAACAGCATACAATAATTATTCTTTATACAATGTACAACACCTAACAAGAATCTAGCTATCCGACTGGTCGATTGCTCATTATGTGACATGCAGTTTACACTACCATTGCAAGCTGTCACTGTTGCAAATTTTGTTTGGGTAAAGATGGATACAAGTGCTCATTCAGTCACTCATTTTACCGCCACAAACTTCAACTATTAATCATTTTTACACATGACTGACAGCACAACCACATACTGGCCTATCATGATAAAATGAAGGCTGCCATTTCTGGCATGTATCTTCAAAACCTAGTCTCTCTTCGCTCCTCCTCTTCTGCCAGACCCCTCCAGTCATCTTCCTCTCTCCAATTACTTCACAGCCCACGTAAAAAAACCTGCTATGGTGATCGATCCTTCTCTTCCATTGCCCCCACCCTTTGGAATAAACTCCCTCTTTATATTCAGAATGCCTCATCTATTGAATCATTTAAAATTCTTCTCAAAACTCATCTGTTTACGCCCAAGGTGTATAAAACAAATAGTTTATGGTCTTTACTCGTGCAATGGAACAAGATTTTGCACTCGGTGAAAGATGAGGCACACTATTAAACTCAGCTTTGCCCCAAACACAGCTAGAGCACCTCCACCTTTCACCTCATACAAAATTTTGTATCATTGCACTCATGAGCATTGACTATTTGTACATGTATATTACAAGTACATGTACACTGCGTTTTAGAAATTTGACTTTGCAGTCAATTTTTTTTTCTTTTTAAAGGTCAAAATGCAAACATTGGCTCCCAGTTTGATCCCCGTCAGACCCTTTTCTTTCCTCTTTTCCATTTTTTCTTTTTTATTTAAAAAATAGGGGGTTCTGGGATACTTGTGTTAAGTATTGTCACCCTAGTGATAATGCTTGCCACGTTTGGTGACAAATTTGATGATGTGTTTTCAACAAGTACATGGATATGTACAATTGAGGCCTCACTTTTGACCCCAACTCTCCCATAACATTACATTATGAAAAGCAAAAAAACAACAACAAAAGTCTAACACACAACCGCATACAAACAAGTCACATGCCCTGGCTGTAGTAGGCATGTAAACTGCCAAATCGTGATATTGGTCCCCTCTCGGTCTGCGCGTGCATCTCCACTATGTGCAAAGTCCATGGAGGTTGAAAGAAGTCCCTGGCTACGACGAAATGAATGGCGGTGAATGGAGTGGGGACCTATTTCGCGATAATGCCATGTAAACTTCCCAACATCACGGACAAGGTACCAAGATAGCTCACCTGAGAGTTAGAGTGTAGTTTCCTGGCTCCTGCTTACTGTCTCTCACGAGGAAGGTACCATCTGGCATATCTTTTAACTTCTCATTCACCTCCTCCCTGGGGAAAGGGAAAGAAGCATGTGGAAGTCAGAAATACCGAGGATTTTCGAGAGCTGGAGTTCCATCTGGCTGTAATTATTCAAACAGCTGTCAGTTTTGTATGGATGCACAATAAAATTCCACAGGTGCATTATTCTGCCCCTGATGATGGGTTTCTGTCACCTGTCTGAGCAATCTGAAATTCCTTTTGAATTCCTAACACAATGACAGGTGTATTTTGTTTGCTTCTTCATTGAATGAAAATAAAAAATCACCTGAGGATTAAACATAGTCAATCCTGTCCAGAAACATGTGCAAAAGTGTAAATCAGAGATGTATGTTGTGAAAGTGTTTGAAACTGTGCCCTACAGTTGTAAGTTTTCATTTTTTGTATTGTAATGGTAAAGAATAATTCTTTATAAATAAATATGTCAGATAAGTTTTGGGACATGTCCAGGCAAATATATATAAATATATATATATATATATATATATATATATATATATATATATATATATATATTTCTTTTCTTCTTCTTTTTTTTTTTTTGGGGGGGGGGGGGATGAAATTTCATCAATCTTTGCAAAATTTCTATTCATGAGTTCACTTGTCTTTACTATTATGTATACCCCTACAGTATCTTTCATTAGTAGGGAAGGTGAAAAGTAATTACCATTATAAAGACATATCTTCCTCAGAGTGTAGCTGGTCATTATGCAAAGAGACATGAATCAATTTTCTTCCTAAATATGTGCGGCAGATCCAGTTTGGCATATACACCTGTACTTCAAATCTTTTTGAGTAGCAGCATCAAACACAGGTTCAAAGAGAAACAGACTACTGGTATATCATGACATTACCTCAATCTCTTGAACCTCCTTGGAAATACTGGACACACATTAATTTTGTACACTTAGCACTGTTCTACAATGGGCAAGCTTGCTCAGCCTGCCTTGTGTTGTGCATTTGAATCACCTAATTCCCACAGCAGTCATGGGGTACATACACTTGTTCACTCTTACAAGAAAGAGCGCCCTCGCTAGTTGAGGGGCAACATTTGGCTACAACAGGTCATAGTGTATAATGCTCACTTTTTTTCTCAGTGTAATGTGTATCATTACAGTGTATCTTTCAGTGTAATGTAATCATCCCTGCAACAAGTTATTGGTAAATCAATCATATCCAGTACAAAGTCTCCTTGTCTGCACTGGAAGAAGAGTCCATCCATCAGTTGAGAAAAAAAGGGGGAAAAAAAAATAAGGTTGTTACATATTTTATCACTGTTTCCATTCTCATACCATTGCAACTTGCAGGAAAACATATTTACATGTTCTGGTGATGCATCATTACCTTTTCCTAATCATTCTCACACTTTCATACCAACAGCATCACCACTATATCAAAAAGCAGTGTCTTTTCCTTTCTGCTGCAGGTACAAACATGAACATGCTTTCGACAATCCGTGCAATTATTTCATGTTTTCCTGAATGATTACCCTCACCACTTTTTGTTTACTACACAATACAGTAACGATTGATTGCATTGCCTTAATATAAGGTTTGAATTCCAGCAAAGAGCCTTGCTACCTTTGACTGAGAGTTTGCTCAAGATACTGTTGGCCATTGAGTTAGATGTGATTTTACTCTGACAATCAATTGCATATCTGCAGAAAAACACAAGCTACTCACAATGACTGTTAGTAGCTGACGAAGCAACAGCCAAACTGCTCACATATGGTTGGCTGCTGTTGACATGCTAATGTCACTCTAACTGCAAATCAATGCAAATTGCATTTGAACAGACTATGATACATGTAGTAAACTAATCTATCACATCATATGCAATCTGAAATTATTTCAAAATTGGGGACCGGCCAAGGAAACCCACCTTGAGATATTTCCCCAGTACCAGTCGGCATCATTGAGTGACTTGGGGTAGTCATTGTTGCCAGTGCTGATGTAGTCACCTGTCCTGGAGCTCTCCCTGGGAGGGCGCTCTATAAGAAAGGCACATAAAAACATCTGGGTAATGCGAAGAAACCACTAACAAGAGAAGGTGCTTATAGAATACATGCATAGATATACAATAGGTAATGATAAGGAGTCTCAACTGCTACCAAGTACATCATGGGGTGGAAAGAGACATACAGAATATTTCTGATCAGTGCAATATTTTCTGTGGGTTTACTCTTTTACCGTAAAAGTGGATATTTTCGTGTGAGTGATGCTTTGCGATTGGCCGATTGAGATTAATTTTGGGTGTTTTTAATTCCACAAAATCCGGACATTAACTACTGGAACATATGGCATGCAAAAATACTTGTGTGGTTTTATTTCCGCACTAGCTTCTGCTCGCGTGAAATGCATGAAAATTTCTACACCATGAAAATGTCCAGTCTAACAGTTATCTCAGGGGTCCTTTTTTGGCCTGGAAGCATCATATAGATTTCATGCAAAGTGTCATACACTGTACACAGAGTCAACCAGGAACATATTGCTGCACTATATCACATTGTCTGATGATACTTTACACAACCCTCTGTCACACAGGCTGAACTCTTGTTGAACAATGAAATTCCACAAAACTATGTACTCTGAAGTCATTGTGAAACCAGGTTGGTTGCATGCGCTCCTTTTGTTTTTGACATCAACAAGATTGATAGTCAAGTCTCTAACGTCACGGGGTAATCAGGTTTACCACGAAGAAATGACAGCGGACAAAAAGCGAAAGTCTAAATGAGGTACAGAGAAGCACCTGGACAATGATCATCACTCCTACCTGGCACGTCATCTTCAGCTTTGCCCCAGTGACCATGCTCTATCAGGGTATTGACTATCTCCTTGTGGTCATTGGTGTTCCTTATTACATTGCTGTAACATACAAGGAAAGAATCATGGTAATCTAGACACATGCAGAAAACGTACTACTACTTTATCAGCGTTAGATGGATTATGAGACTGATGTCTTAAATATATTAAATATACTGCATGTGGCATGAACTTTGCAGGATTTTTAATTTCACAAATTTTGCAAATCAGACGCTACTTGCAAATTTATCAACATCAAAAAATACTAACCCTGATCCTGACATGAATGCGACGTGCAGGTGTATATACTTCCTTGTTCATTACCGTATTCCCAATCACAAAATTAAACCACTCACAAAATTGTCACAAAGCCTCAATTCCAGAAAAAGTTGACCTGCTAAATATAAGGCATATACAGTATACCACTTGTGATGTTGACAGAGAACACTCAGTCTGTAACAGGTGCCTTGCCAATAGCGCAAGGTGGCAGGATGGCTAACCTGCTATTCGATGTCAATCCTGTTCAAACTCCTACTGTACGTACAACTGGCATATGAGCAACAGTCCTATAGATTTCAAAGGTAAGAGCCCATTCATTTGACATGCCCAAGAGAATAAAGTGCCCAGTGGGGCAAGCATGCAAGTAGGGTCAAAGCAAACTACTCAGCTAGAGAGAGGAGGACCTTGATGGGATGATGTTGGACTCACATGAGTTCAGATTGTGGAGGCCTGAGCAGAATGTGACAGAAGACTGCAGCCAGGTGCCAGGCCTGGATCTGGGCTGTGATGCGCTTGAAGTGGGCCATCAGGTAGCATAGGGTGGAGTGGTGGGCCCGCGGCAGCTGCTCCACACAGGCCAGCAAATTGGCAATGCGAGTGTGCTCATTGTCGCTCCCTATTTATCACAATAATTCAATCACAGAACAGTAAGACTGTTGAAGAACTTGTATTTATGATTTGATTGTCTTTTCTCTTTTCTTTTGTGGGGGATAGAGCTTTTTGGTATACAATTTAAAAATATTTCTAATTATTTTCAAAATATTTTGAAATGTGTTTTAATTATTTTTCAAGTATTGTTTGCAATTGTTTTTCAGTTTTTTAGTGTTTTCAAAATATTTTGAAAATGTATTCATAAGAAGCACAAAAATGACTTGAATGCACTCAAGGAAATAATAATGTACTAAAATGAATGGATGCTTCTTTCAAGTGATCTGAATATCTTGTACATGTAATGCTGGTGCATTGTACCTTTGTTAGCTCAGATGCTTTTCAGAATTTTTTGATGTAAATCTGCTCCCCCCCCCTCATTCTCTAGTTCTTGCTAGGCAGGGGAAGTTTGGACAAGCTTTTTAAATTCCCCAGGAGAATTGTACATCTTAAAGCTCTCATGTCATACCACACTGTAACAAAGCGGGGACAATGTGCACTGCAATGCTTACTGTGAGCTGCGAGGAAGTTGTCATACATCTCTATAGGAATGACTGGATTTGGGAGTTCTCTTAGATATCTCTTCAAAACGCCAGTTATGCAGTGCACGTCATTGTACCGGGAGAGATCGACCGCTTCTGGATTCTCGTTGAAACTACGCTTGATGTCGTTGACTGCCGACGTCGACGACGACACTCGATAGAGACCTCGCTCTCCTACACCTGCAATACACGAATAAAAAGCCAGATGTGAACAGTGATACTAACCAAATCTTTGACAATGATGACAATGACACTAATAAATACTATTATATACCTCATTTCTAGAATCCTCTCATCTGATTGGTTTAAAGGGGAGTCATGAAAATAGCTGTGCCCTATTTTTGAGTTACTGTGACCGGGGCCCGGGCACAGTTAGTAAATAGGTTTTAAAAACAGTCGCGACCCCGTACACATAGATCGCTCATATGTACGCACCAATGATACGACCGCCGCGCATTCGATCAGCGTGCTGTAAAAGAGACTAGCGGACTGGTTTGGAGACAGTCGGAACTCGCAACCCCGTACGTACATACACTGTGTACACATAGATGATCACTCATGTACACACCAATGATACGAACGACCGCCGCGCTGTCGATCAGCATTGATTACAACTTACAAGTGCTGTAAAAGAGACTAGAATCTATATTTTGGGTATCTATGTTTCGGAATCTATATTTTCGGTATATAAAACAAATAATGACTGCTTGATATTCGGGGTACAGTTAAAATTATGTAGGCCCTCGGTGATGTGAAAACCTTAACCATGCCCTCAGCTTCGCTTCGGGCATGGTACGGTTTTCACATCACCTCGGGCCCATAATTTTAACTGTGCCCCTCATAGCAGTCATTATTTGTATACTATAACACCAACAGTATAAATAGTGACTGTGATAATAGCAACAGCAAAAATTACAATTAAAAAAAGACTATCACATTAATTACGATGATAGTCTTTCATTTTTATCATTTTAATTTTTGCTATTACACTTGTACATAATAATCACATAAAAAGTAAAAACGTGATTACAATGCACAAGTACTAACTGACATCACATGGTTAAGCCCTTTAATAGTGTCCTATCAAATGCTTTCATCATGCAGGAGCAGAGTTGATAAACTACATCGTACATTCATTGTTAGTCTGAACCTTGAAGACTGTGAGACTTCAATTAAGATACCAAACCGAACTGGAATCCAGGGGAAATAACCTTGATCTACTTTACTGCTACTGAAGTGGAATAAGACTTACAATGATAATCATACATGCAGGTACACTGTACATTACAATATAATTCATGAATCTAATGCAATAAGAAGATCAACCCTTCACTATATTCAAGTGAAGACAAAAGATAAAGTGGTGATAATTTTCTTTCTTTTTTCTTTTTTTTTTAAACAACTGTTACATTCACCATCTACAAGGGTCAGCAATCAACTTGATATCAACATAATCATACTGGTTATTATCACGGGGATAAGCAGTAGTTTGTTTGTATCATGGTTTTTACCATGTGTGTACACCGGTACACAAAATGTATGTGTCTGTGTGTGCGATAAGTCTTTTTAAAACAATGCCCATTTTAAACATAAACTGGTAGAGCATGCCCATGATTTGGCTTATATAAGAACAGCCACAAAAATCAGGGGGAAGATGACACCCTTACAAAAGGGCTTTTTCCTTAACCAGTTGAGGACGAATTCTGAGTATACTCGGGCAAGTGTCTATGGGAAATCTGTGTTGTAGCAAAATAAGCCTGTCCTCAACGAGTCAATATTCATTGTTTGTTTTTTTACTTATTTTGACACAAAATTTCACATATTGTTCTATCCTACGATGGGTTCTTGTTTCTCACTGGAAAAAAACACCAAAAAAAATCCATCCAAATGTCAGATGAGAGGAGGGGGAGACTCAAGAAACTGGAGCAGGAAGCACACATAATAACTCTCATCCTGTTTTTCTAGAGAGGGGTAATTCACCCACGCTCTCATCCACAACTTTTTCATCCAACAAGTCCACCATGGAAGATTCTGCTGAAAAAAAAAAAAATGAATGAATCAGGCCTTGTTTTTGTCGCCCTGAATAACTTTCCATGCTATCCCTGCACACATCATCTCATCATAGAATGAGCACTGGAAGACCCAACTAGAGCATGTGTTGTTTCAGCACTACAAGTAGCTTGTCTGTCACTAAACTTTCCCAGAAATTACTTATCATATGAAAGTAAGAAAAATAAGCAAATACCATATCTTACTTCTATAGATCATACCCTTCAGCAAATCACATCAAAAGCCCATATACTATAAACCGGTAACTTATAAATTCATTTGAAGTCCTGACAAATTTTCATCATAGGCTCTGCTTCAAACTACTGAAAATGAAATACATTTACAGTCCATGCCTTCCCAAAAAATTGTATAGCCAGTGTACAGCATAGTTTAAAAACATGCAGTATCAGTTAAACATATCAACGACCTTCAGTTATAATTTTGTGTCATACTATTAATTTGTCAAGTCCATGGAGTTCATCTTTCACTATAGGCTGTAGCTACTCATACCATAACTGTAGCTACACTAGATGAAAAGTACAGTGCACTGAAAGGTATCATCTATGATGCAAATCAACCTGTACAACTACAGAACTGACCAAAAAAAAAAGAAGAAATGGCTTCAATTATCAACATGTTTTGATATGGTTGTGCAATAAAAAAAGAGAGAAACATACAACTCTCACTATTGAAGCTTTGAGAAGGTATTGTTGTGTCTATAAATAAATAAAGAGTACTTGATCAATCACATGATCACATGACATGTTGTGCATCAGGTGACTTATATGCAATGCCTCCTCCCCTATTCAAATCCCAACTGCCTCTGCCATCCCTAAGGAGAAAACAAGTGCACATGGGTAATTCCATGAAATTGGGGCAGTGTCCATGTAGCATCGTGATATTAAAAAAAATACATTTCAGCATAACTCAATATTAATTATGCTATACATTTATTGTTTGTAAGCTTTACATTTGCATTGAGGCCACACATTTTCCTGGAAATTTTGTGCCATTCAGACTCAATTTTGATGAAGTTATTAAACAATATGTAACAGTGTCCTGTAGCATCATGACGTGTCCATGTAGCATCGTGATATATTAAACTTTGGTCCTAAGAGACAAAATATGGCAATTAGCTTCACCAAAATTTGATGCAATATGCATATTTACAAGATATGAATGAGATATCTAAATATCTCAAATTTCCAGTACACAGTTTTAATTTTAAAGAAAATTGCAAAATGTGTCACGATGCTATGCGGTGTCCTTTTTTGTGACATTTGGTGGACACCGCGTAGCATAGTGACACATTGTGTAATTTTCTTGTAAAAGTAAAACTGTGGAAAGGGGAGTTAAGATATTTAGCTATCTGACTAATCTAGTAATTATGCATATTACAAACTGTATATCAAATTTTGGTCAAGCTAATTGCATTAATTTGTCTTTTAGGACCAGATTTTAACTATCATGATGCTACATGGACACGTCACGATGCTACAGGACACGGTTACATATCATTTTAATAACTTCATCAAAATTGAGTCTGAATGGCTAGAATTTCCAGGAAAATGTATGGTCTCAATTCAAATGTAAAGCCTCAAAACAATATATGTATAGCATAATTAGTATTTAGTTATGCTAAAATGTCACACTTTGTGCCCCAACTTCACGGAATTACCCACACACAAGTTAACAATTATGGCTGCAATGTCTGGTGTGATCTATCTCTGTAATGACTACAACATTGTACTTAAAAAATAAATAAATACAAAAAATGTAAATAGATAAAAGTATTCTGGGAAACTTCATCACTGGTAGAGCTGATTCATTTGTGCCTACTTTAGACATTATTGACAGAGAAAATGATGATGACGATGATGATGATGATAATAATGATGATGATGATGATGATGATGATGATGATGATGATGATGATTCACAGGACTTGAATATACAAGTAGTACCAGAACATTCAAAGGTGCAGATGACATAAACAAAGCATATTAATCATGCAGTGTTTGGCACAAACTTTCCTGAGTTAGACATACAGCACCATTAAATCTGTTCTTTCCATTTTCATATAGCACTGTATCTTATCACACTGTACTTCATCACTGTACAGTATCATTATAGCCAACACTTCTCTCATTTTCTGACAAGTTGAGCAATGGTGGGGATGTCTCCACTGCCTATCAATCGAAACTTTGAGATGTTCACCGTTTACCCATAAACTCTCATCCAAGGAATCATATCAATGTCAGAATGGAATTGTGTTCTGTCACGGCTTAACCACACTCTGAGCAAATACAACCACAGATGATAGGATGAAACTTGATCAAGAAATCCTTATCGTGTCAAGGTCTCGCAATGTGAAAAGCTGAACATCTGCAAGTGTTGCAAAGACAGATGGGAAATCCCGAACTCATGTTGTCTGGCAACTAATACTACTGACTACATTAATGTCTACCGGTAAATACCACCACTCCACCCTACACACACGCACAAAAAAAAAAAAAAACACCTACAAAGACGCACACACAAAAAAAGAGAGACTGAAAAGGTTCAGCCAGCAGCAATACATGTACATGTACACCCCAAACCAAGGAACTTAATCTTCATTGCTTTTAAATAGTCCTACACAGGGAACTTAACCCACTGAAGACTAGTCTCAAGTAAACTCAGTAGGTGTCTGTGGGAAATGCGTGATGTAGCAAAATCAGCCGTCCTCAACGGGTTAAAGCTGTTGGTCCCGTGTTTGTTTTCGTACAAATATTCATTACTTCCTTGGCAGTTATGTGACTGAAAGGTGACACAACATTTGCTCCTGCGATAATTGCTCCGGTCTTAATGCTCTCCAAGGACTTAGGGTTAGGGTTAGGGCTGTGATAGGGTTTTACAATGTAGGTTTAGTTTGATGTGAGAATTAGGATCAGGGTTTAGGTTATGTTTGTGGTCAGAAATTATGTATGGCTTTAATAGCGTGCAGATATTTCATGGGAGCAACTGTCGCATGGGCAAATGTCATGGAACTGACATCATCAAAGTAATTATAAATCATTTCTATTGTCATTTACTGACTATAGATTATGAGCTCTTTCTGACCCCTGCTCATCACACGCGAACAAACGTTTGCACACACACTCATGCATACATACAGACATGGCTACTCACCTTTGCTCTCGATGGCCTCAACACACTTGATGACGACCAGTGGGGAAGGGGACTGAGATGGATCAAACTGGTCTTGTAGACTTTGGCTGAACACATTGGCTGCAATATAAAACAAACACAAAACAAACCAATGTAGTACATGATAACCGGTAATGGTTCCAACTGCTTCCAAAAGTTTGGCATGGTATTAAGGGAGAACTCTGGCTGGTCTTCAGACTTTTATATTTGAACAACCACAATAAATTGGTTATACTGGGTACAGAGTTTGAGAATTAATAGTGATTGGGATAAGGAATAAGAATGTTTCAAAATTTATAACAAATCACAATGAACAAGAATGATGACATGGCAGCCTCACCATAAGAATGCATGAGTGGGGGCTCAAGGAAGCAGAACAAAAGAAGAAAGCAAGCAAAAATTCCACGCAGGTAACCTTGTTAAGCAATCGGTATTGTAATGAAATTGCACTGCTACATTTCTGAAATATGTGAGCCTCCTACTCATACATTCTTACAGTGAAACTGCTACCTTGTTCAGTGTAATTATGTTTTGGGTTTTCCTAGCATTTGTTTCTCTGCTTAAGGACCACAATTAATTCCACAAATCTAAACATGGAGCTGTTGATTTATGTACAACGCACTACATGATATGTGAGATTATGAAAAATTGCCTGGACTTCTCCTTTACGGTCAAACAATTGATTCAAGAAGTGAATTAATTTAAGATGTGCTTAAAAGCTTTTATTCTTTAAAGTTTATATATATTGTTGGACATCCTGCACCATCCCAGCAAGAAAAGAGAGAGAGAAAAAAAAATAAGTTTTTCAACAATGTCAAAACTGCAAGCATAATGGGTCAATTTCTCAACTGCTAATTTAATAGAAGATATTTTTCTTTGTGTAGGAAATTATCACACATCAGCGCAATTGCGTATATCAGAAAGTACTACACCCACATGTACAGTAGTAATGAGTGAACCTTGGTATATCCTTGAAGTCTCTCTCTTTCACGATAACAAAGCACTATCAAAGCACAGACGTGCAACAATAGACTACCGACCAGATCTCTTGGTCGCCATGGAAACCTATTATAGCACACATCAGGCTTCGCTATGGAAGCTATCTTTCAAGCTATTGGCTAGTTGAATGGGAAAAAGAGGACAATGGACGAGTCAATATCCTGGCAGACCATTTTGAATAGAATTCACACAACTGTGAGACAGGGTAGCTAAAGTAGGTCAGACTCAGACTCATACTGAATTGTTTTTTTTTTTCAAACAACTGCAGGAGGACAAACATGAAATGTGTTACAGACAGCTCTCCTGCACACTAGTGAAGTTACCATCAAATTTCTACGAAGATGACATTTGGCATTACAGTAGCAAGAGTGAACTTTTAAGTACGTTAAAACACTTGGGCAGTGAAGATACAAGTAGGCATTCTCTCAATTTTCCTTTTAACATTCCTTCGGGGTGAATTTACAATATACAAATGACGCACAGGTCTGAGTGCGTCAGTCTGAATTGTGTGCATAAGGTAACTATGGAATGCTTAACCCACGAGGCTTCGCCTCGTGGGTTTAGGCTAAATTCCATAATTACCGCATGCACACTATATTCCGACTGACGCACGAAAAGACATGTGCGTCATCTGTTTTATAGAATGAGTAATTTTCTTGCCAACAACCCATTTTTCTATCGTGTTACCCGATGACAAATTACTGGATGCATTTCCTTTTGGCTCGCCATAGACGAGAGCCCGAAAACCATGCATCAGTTTTTACTGGACGCACGGTCTCTCTCCAGAACCATGCATCAGTAAAACCTGATGCATGGTTGTTTTAGCCAATAGGCCTCTCGTACTGAGTGCGCGAACGCTTGCTTAATGCGCGAACCTTTGTTACAAGTGCGCGTACTCTTGCTACAAGTGCGCGATAACATGTTTACCACTGTGACTCAGCGTGCCGCCAGTATAAATAAACACATAGCTCTCGACCAATGAGATCGCAGGATTCTCGCTACCCATTCTATAATATACCACAAACTATCTAATAGGCTACATGAATTCAGTGGGTGCAGAAAAAGTAGAATACATAATGAGGTAAATCTGATGATCTATTCAAAAGTTCAGAATTTTTACGTTTTGATATTACAAATCCATGTACCATCATGGCCAGTATGAAGGCTACAGCCACTCATGATGTCACTGTAATGGAACAATATCACGAAAATCAACAAGGCATTCCACAAAATTTAATTTTCTATGAAGAGTTCAGCTTAATCACATTCCTTCAACACTGACAAATAGTGCAGGTAACTTAATGTACAGACATGAATTGGAGCCGACAGCCTTTTTTCTGGCATGCAACTCTCGCGAATTCTCCCTATCGCATATAATAGGCGATATCAAGCAATATCACCTCGCGAAACCGATATCTGACCAATCGCTTCTGGGACGTATACTTTCGGCTTTGCCGTTCTGGAAGATTGTACCATACCAAAGAACCTACGTAGTCAGCATAGGATCTTTGATCGTACAATCAAAATGCACAGAACTCGTCATGCACAAGCAAACATGGATCGACCTGATGACCAATTTCGGAAAAATGTTTCTATCGCAATTAAAGGACTTTCTTAGTGAAAGAAATGTTCCTACGACCGGTAAACAAAGGGCTGAGTGTAACTCCCCGTACGCTGCCAAGAAGTGGCCGCTTCGCAATCAGGTCCACGTCCGGTGCGGCTAGGCTGCTGGGCTTGGGTCTGGGCGATGATCGCAAACCTCTATTATTCGCGAGATTATAAGACAGAATTTGATACGATCTATGAATACGAGTAGTACTTCGGCGTTCAATGTGCATAAAAGCATACATTCACACATCGCACATTCATGACCGGAAGTTTATATCCAAAGAATTAAGAATTAAAAAAAATTAAAGTGCCACACACTTTCAGATTCGGAGAGCTATATGCGATAGGGAGGATTGTCACTGGCATTTAATGCACTGTGTTGAATAGAACTTTTGCATGCATTTTACTTTCACGAATCTTGGCTTCTCATGACATACACAAAAGTTTCATGCACGTGAAATTTTTGGGTTTTACAGTAATTCCCCCTGCCTTCTGAAGGAAATGAGTTAAGTGCTCTTTTTAAAATTTGATACTAGAAAAAAAAAAATGTGGAATTCTCTTTATGAATAACAATTTTCTTCCTGTGATTCCACAATTGATATATCACTGTTAAATGCTGCAGCCTTTTTTATCAAGTGAGTGATGACGGCACATTAAGCAGCAATTTGATGAATCAGTTTCACACATAAGGGATACAGCACTGTACTTCCTTAAAAGATTCAATATCAGACTGTACATGTGTATCTCATTTCCTTGAAGATTCTAATATCACTATCTTTAGTGTCCAGTCATCCCTTTAGTCAAAATCATTATTCTAAGAAGACCACCTATATGTGGATGGGTAATATTCATTCGAAGGATCATACTGCTAATGTAACCCATTGAGGACGAGTCCCGAGTATACTCGGGCAGGTATATATTGGAAATGCGTGTTGTAGCAAAATCAGTCCATCTTCAACGGGTTAAAGGGTCTACTACAACATTATTATATTGCTGAGGTAGAAACTTTTCCACATTTTGACAAGAATATGCTTCGACACTGGCAGAGACTACAGACATACAGTAGCCGGGCATTACACATACATGTAGGAGTGTGCTTTCCGAGATGCTACAAAAGTACATGTAGCTTCAGAATTCATGTGAAGAGAGTGGGAGCAATCGACAGAGACGGCAGGAAATCAATTATGCCTATCTTTGACAAACGTCACTCAAACCAACCTGAAATATGGTTTGAAGGGAGACAGAGCTGTCTTCTCAGTTTCCAAATGAGTTGAGAGAGAGAAATGTGTACATGATGTGCATGATAGCATCACCACACTATCAATTGTCAGTCCACAGTAACTAATCATGGGACAAATTCGTGGATTGAAATCATCTCGTTCTGCATTACCGTTTAAAATTGTTATTACACATTTCAAAAAAAAAAATTACAGTTAAAAAAAAAATCCATAACATGGCTGAATTGGTATTGGAATCATTATTGATATCACCGGCTGCTAAAATTTGGTCGAGCATGTATTTCTTACGAACACGAGATGCTGCTATGTGCCATAACAAAGGGTATGACAGCACGCTGGGGCACATCGTGGTGCAAATATCTACATGTAATTGGAATAGTTTATTTACACATTGACAAGAAAAGTCTTATTTAATCAAAGGATAACACCTTGGTACTATCAAGGAATAATATTCCTTGAATTTCAATACTTTGGTCATGTTCTGACCAGTTCAAAGTCACATTGCGGTGAATTTCAACAATCATTCTATTACTAAAATCACTACCAGCACCACATAAAAGTAAAAAATCTTTTCTTCTGCCTTTCACTCATCTTTCATTGTTTCTGGTGAGATTCATGGTAGACATATATGAGACACACTTTCCTATTTTTTTCCAAACAGAAGGCACCGTGACGATATGATCCCCCCCCCCCCCCCCCCCCAGTTTAATACAAGATGGGCATGTCCTAGACAAGATTACATGTACACGTTGTATATACCCGAAACAAGAATGCAAACACCATTAATATTCGATACTGGACATTTCCTCATTTAAAAGTCTTTCGGTGCTTAAGCATATACTCAATATTATCTTAAAGACAGGAAATGCATAAAAATGTAACTGAGCTGTTTGTACTGATCTGTTTGTACTATATATTTCATATACTGTCATACATACACTGCATACAATGTGCATTGCAGTGTGCTAGTGCAGCATCTGCAAACTTTATGTTTTCTTTTTCTGTGTATGTTATGTTTGTTCTTTCCTCTAACCTATATTATTTTTGTGCAAAACTTATAATGTGTCATGGGGATTCCTTTCAAGGTATGAAGGACAGCACTGCGTCACACATCTCTAAAATAAACCACAGCTTGCAGACATAAATATACTTACAAATTAATAATAGTTGTTGCTCCAACCATACAGGAACTGAGTAAAGGTATCATATAAATTTGTTTTAATTCTGGTGGGTTTTTTTTCACACAGAAATTTAGGTAGAGGAAAAAACATGTCTTTCAAGAGATATCTTCCAGGAAATGAAAATCCTACACATTAAGTCCATTCCATAGGTACATGTAGTTTAACATAACATAACAACCTTTGTCCATTGTGTGCTCTGCTCATACCTAGATCCTTTGGAGGAGGTTTAAGTGACTAGTGTTTTTAAAACCTTGCCAGTAGCTTCTGCTTCCATTTGCTTGGAATGTACACATTGTAAACAAACAAACATTGCACAAAACACTGTACTTGTGTATGAGGTAATCAAATATTTCAAATTAGAGAGCCGGGAAATGAATTCAAGAAACATTTCAGTTATACACTATTGTCTGAAAATGCTAAATAATGAATTTCTCTGTGACAACATGAATCTGCAACTTAGGTAAAAGATTGTAACATGTCCTATAATGTATTAAAGTGAAGCCTGGAGGTCATACAGTGTATCTTAGTTCTGACTCGTAATGTTATTAGAAGAGCATAGAGATGACAAATAATGTTTTGAAACCAATCACAAGGACACTCTAAACACCTGCAAAGTGTGAAGCACATGTTTGTCATCCACTGACTTGGAGGGATACATATTTTCACACAATGTCATCCAACAATGCCCAAAGCACCTGACACTGCATGCTGTATGCCAAACTCATATCATACAGACCTGTACATTGTACGGATATTACACTGGTAAATTTTCTGAGGAAGGGAGCTTTAGCTTGACACAGCTTTAAACACACGGAGCATGCTTAATATCTCTATCAACTTTGAAATCAAGACATGATATGAAATCTGTTGGCATCTGACCAACGGATGCATAGCAGTGTAAAATATCGCTATACAGCATCAATGCAACTTTGGTCCAATCATAGTTCACACTTGAGGACCATAATACAACATTACATCAGCCCTCAGTACGTCCCACATTGGCAGAACAGCAATTGGGAGCCAATTACCCTAGTGTCTGATGAGGAACAGGTGCGCAAGCTGCACTGACGTATCATTAGGAAACGTTTTCTCTTGTTCGTTTTTACGCCGCACTCTCGTCATTTCACAGAGTCCAAGAACACACAAACATCACAGACTGCTTAAACACTGCGATGACTTGCCATTCCTTTGTCTTTCACACTACACAGAGTGCACGTGGTCCCACTGCAGTTTGATATGATTTAATATGCATACATCATTATGAAGTAGGAAAACCTTGAGTCTTCACTGCATATCTGATTCTTATGCTGGCCTTGCTGTTAATGGTTGCCATATACCGGTACACAGATACACATACAATGTACATCTGATCAGAATACCATTCTTCCACATTTCCTGTGCAAGAGTCACTGCCACCTACAACAGTTTGTACTTGACTCAAAAAGCTAATGACACACAAAATCTATCAACAATATCATTTCCAGAGATACACGATAGCGGATCGAAATTTCTCACATCAGCTGGCACGTTAAAAAGACACTGATGAGTATTGTAAAATGAGGAATGTTCGCATGCAATTTAAGTTTGCAACTTTCGCAAGAGCCAAGATTTGCGAAATTAAAATGCTCGCGAAAGTTCTTGTATACAGGGGTGGATCCAGGAATTCTGTATTGAAAAGGGGAGTCGCCTTTACAAAATTAAAGGGGAGCGCACACGCCACACCCCCCCCCCCCCCCCCATTTTTTTTCTTTTTATTTCTTTTGTTTTAAGAAATACAAAGAGGGGGTGACCCCCCTCTGGATCTGCCACCGGTATACACCATATGCATTGAATGCCACAGGCAATTTGCGAAAATTTCATGCAGTGAAATAGGCTGTCGGCTCCAATTTGTGAAAATTTCATACTGCAAAAATATCTTGCTTTACAGTACGATTATGAGCAAAAACTTACGTTTTCCTACAGTATGCCTTTTTTTTTGGGGGGGGGGGGGGGGGGGGGGAGATGGGTAAAAATGTATACATACGTAACAAATTGTACACTCTGTCAGTTACATGTATTGTATGTCAGTGCCAAGGGGGACAGCACAACCAGTCTGAATGTAATATCCATAATTATAAAATGGGTTCAAGAATGTAGCCAATTGGAAGCGCTGAAATGAGTCACGTGTGCGTGCATTATTTTCTTCAGGTATGCACTAAGAAGAGTCTCTCTTCCACCTCCCTGGCCTGACGTACGTCACAATGTTTTACACTAGCAGTGCGCACTCAATCAGTTGTTACAAGTGCGTCACGCGCTACTATAAGCGCTGTCAATCCTGTAAACAACTTCTAGTTCGGGCCGCGGGCTGCCACAACAGCCGGCGGCCTTTCTTGTGCATAACAGTACGTGGCGTACGTATACTCTTATACGTACGTACAGTACTTATGTGCGGGATTTCCGAGTGCGACGTGCGTAAATGTTTGGGACGAACATCTTCGGACATCTTGACTTTTGAGCGAGTGCTACATGTAGCTGACTGGTATTGACCCACAAAGGTACGTGAATAATGCTGTTAGTTTTCGACCCATTTTATAAAACAAATGATGCACAGGATTATTTCGTGGCGTCAGTGAAGGTGCGGCTCACTCTCGAGTATTGACAACGGTTGCAAACATGCACTCGGCTGCGCCTCGTGCATGTCGCACCATTGTCAATACTCTCGAGCGCGCCGCACCTTCACTAACACACTCTATCCTGTGCATCATTAGTATATTAAGACATCGTGTGGCGTCTGTGCATCATGTACGTCATGCTGCCTAAAGTGTATTCAAAAGAAGACATTTTGATGGTATAGACCACTTGAACAGTGCTTTTAAACTTTGATCTCGTTCTAAACTTCGCCTTAGTGTAAACATTGCAAATCAACAACAAAGTTATTACTGCATGACAGAGCAAAGAAAATGCAATCATGTAAAATTTACTCTGACTGATTAATGTCCTCAAGGGGCAGAAACAGCTCAGAAAATTGCATGAACAATGCCCTGCTCCTTTAATCATCAGTCATGTTCTTTAATCACCGGTGAGTTTACAGGGAATCTCTGGCCACAATTCAAGCAGGGCTTGACAGCACTCCCCCACAGTCTGTTGTGGCAACATCCCTACCCACCCCCCCCCCCCCCCCCCCCCACCCCCAATCCCTTCTGGTTTGCAGACCAGCAGAGACGTGACCTGTTACTCACCACGTATAGCACTGTCTCGCCTGGTCCTCATGCCAGACGGATCGCAACGCGGCAGCCCCGTCGCCGCACATGTCCGATGAAATATACTCCCGCAATCTGGCAAAGGAAAAAAGCAAAGGGAGAATCACAGTAAGACCACTTTAAAACACATAGGGCACATTGATCATTGTGCCCAAATCAGGATTTGGAATGTTGGCACTTTTATGAAATGGCACACTAATTCAAAACACAAGTTATATCTCACACCACTATGTTGAAGAAATACATGATCATGCGAATATGAGATTGAGTAAATAGCAAGAGGGATGATCTTTAAATTCAAGTAATGCTCCAAATTTTTCTTTCCATCATATCCACTTGGAAATATCTGTTTTGCTCAATAACATCCCACATTTTTTCTTTCAATCAGTCATATTCCTATGATAACAAATCCCACATGATCAATAAGTACATGTATTCCAGATGAAAAACATACAAAGTAAAATTACCAACTGTGTAGAGGAAATAAGTACAGTGCAAAAATTATATCAAATAGGTATACCACACAAGTCAAACATGTAGGGGTTGCAGGTGCAAATCATTAATACAAATGTACAGTACTGATGAACATTACATTTTGGTCACATTGCAAGCCATAGCCTTAGATATGGATTCATGACCAAAAGTGGAACCAATATGTAAAACCATCACCGACTAGGACCCTGGGTATTTACACCGGAGAGTGAGAAAGACTTTTGTGGTATTAATGACTGGAACGTTGAGTCACTGTACAATTGTAAACAACTCCATGAGTCAGGAAGTGTCACCAGCTTTCTATCATCAACACTTTGTTTCAAAACATTTACATTGTAAGTAGCATAAGTCAAGGGTTTGCACTACAACAGTGGCATGGGGCAATAAAATTCCAGGGGCATCAAATATTTGCTTTGTATGTACATTGTATGCACTGTGTTCCTTCAGTATATTAGATTCATCTGCTTCTTTATAGGTTTGCTCGTAAGTCGATGACATCTTGTGAGCCTTACAAGCCACATCATTTTTAATGGGGGAATAAAACATTGAATGCACCGTCCAAAATCTCCAGGAAATGTACAATAAAACATAGTAAAGATTTATCGTGAAAAGGTATCGCTTATGGTACATGCCAATGGCACGTGTACAGAACTTAAATTCCACATTCTGAGACATAAAATTCGCTTTAATACACACAATGACATTAAAGAAACTAAATGGAAGCCATTCAAAGGACATATGATTTACAAGACTCTTCAAGTAAACATACAGAGGTTCTTTCAAAATAACCGTTACAGCTGTACAAGTTGATTTTATGGTTTGCATACAGATACAAAGAAGCCACAATCTCAACTTTCAACACTACATGAACTTGTAATAAAACATGAAGTTTCCCAGTTTTTTCTTCAATCATAATGAAAAACAATTTGTGGTGTGGCAATAGATTTAAATCAATATCCTGTGATGCATTACCAGGACACAATTAAAAAAATATATATAATTATATATTTTGCTTTACAGTATTCTGTTTGCTTGAATCTACGCCACTAATATGTCAATAGTCAACTACAAAGCAAATGCATAAACTTAATCAGATTTGACTGAATTTAAAAAAAAAAGCCACAGTAAAGACTCCTCATAAAAAATAGATTGGTTGTCAAATACGAAGTTATGTTTACAAAATGTTCTTCTCTTAGCAATAGCAGAGGGCATTGTACAAGTATGTGCGTACAATAATGACATCACCTTCAAGATTTTCTCTCATGTCTACATTACCCCTGATGCACTGTGAAAAAAACAAGTTGGTTTCCTTCCTAGTGGAACATGGGATATGTCCAGCAACAATATTCAGTATAGAGGGATGAACATGGTATTTATTTTAGTGCTCATTCGCTTTAAACCATATCCAAATACCCAGCAGGTCTATCACATATCATGTCACACTACATGCAGCTGTACTTGCCTGATGATCTGCAAAAGCAAATCAATGGCTTGGATTTTTAAGAAATTCACATGTAGATCAACATACCGGTAACTATTAAACACATTTACTCATTGTTCTGTAACATTACTCTTGAAGTTGCCAGGAATGTCGCCTTATACTGGTATCATACACTTCAATATTCTGATGAGTGTTACACATCTTCAGTGTTATCAAGATGGACAATTAGCAAAAGGATAATTTTGAATGCAGATTAAAAACACTTTACGTGTAAATGCACTATCATATCCACTTGCTACTGGCCATTCCCTATGTTCTGCTTACTTAAACCTAATATCAATTTATACATGCATATAGCAAACTTCAGTTGTACTTACACTTGCACCTGCGACGACGATAAGTCATTATTTCACTGTACACCGGCCCATTCATTGTAAACAGTCACACATTCACATCAAACCAAAGTTGCATCTATATGCCATAATCATTTATAAAAGGGATATGCAACCATACTAGGGGTCCATGACATCGTACAAGCTCTTTCCCCTTCCTTGCTGTTTCAGAGGCAGAGTTCTACTGGAGTATGGCATGATCTCCGTGTGGTGTTATGCTTTACACGTTTGACGCAGGAAATTAAAGAGTGTGAAAGAATACGGCTCTACAGCCATTTCACTTGGTCTACCTGACGAGAGGAAGGCTAATTCAATATCCATTGAAAACCACACTTGGCAGCTAGTGTCTCTGCAACTATCCATTCACCATTGTATGCCAGAGTGTTGGCATGTGGACATGTGGGATAGGAGTTTCAGTCAGAGCAGATGAAATGGCATTGAGACAATGCATGAAGGATTGACATGAATCCAGAATTTTGAGGTGTCAAGGGCAATGTGTCTTCACAGCATTCACATCATTATTTCTTCTTCTTTTTTTCTTTTCTCATAACCACAATGTCAGCAAAAAGTGAGAGTAACGTTATATTCCAATGGGAACAAGTCTTCATCATTGCAGTACTTTCCAAATGAGCACTGGCAAAGGTAACTGTAGCCTACAACTGAGCTTTAAGACCAGTACAAGAGAAGCTGTGTACACAAGACACCCATAAAAGTAGAGTATTTCCAGGAGTTTTCTCTTGAATCCTGAAATAGCTGGCACATGTGCAAAAGAGCAAAGACCCTAACTTGTTTTTGTAACACACATGGTCTACTAATCTAAACTTTTACCATACATTGTATTTAGCAGTTGTGATGGTTGCTTTTTAAAGAATTCACATATAATTGTCTTACACATTTCCTTCCGAGTCATAACTGTAGGATTTGGTACAGGATTCCATTCTACTTCAATAAAGGGCTTGAAGTTTCCTCTTTCCTCTACAAGGATACATTTTATGAAATTTACAATTGATCTGGGCCCCGTTGCAAGAAAGTTGCAATCAATTACAAATAATTGCTAATTTTGAGACAACCAGTCTGATTGGCTCAGGGTCTGCCTTATTAAGAAGACATGCATGCAACAATGATTTTGATTGGCCAGTGACAATCAGTTGCAAGTTGTGTTTAAACACAAAGTTTCTAGCAATGGGGCCCTGGTGTCACAACGCAGGAATTGGAGAACAATCTCCAAATAATGCACAAAATATTTGCCCATTTGACAAACACACTGTCGGCAGGTACTGAGATTTCTATAGCATGTTTCTATAGCATTTTTGTACTTTTGATATTCTAGGCAAGCATGCACACAATGGTAGGCCACCTGGGGGCAGTGTGAATGCCACTACATTACCACTACACCATCACTCCCCATCATATTCTTGCAGTGCCTTGAAGCACTGGCCTAAATCTGACATCTATTACTAGCGACCGTCCATTAGTTACTTTAATCTGCACAACATGTGACAGCAGCAGAACTTCTTTTTTTAAGAACAGACTCATGACTCACATTTTGTTAAACTCTTTAATGGTTGTTAAGAGTCTATAAAGAACAAAATCTACAATCATAGGACTCGCTTCTGCATTCAAAAACCTAAAGGGACAGGGAAAAAGCATAATGTAGCTGTAAGATACTATTTCCAAGGGAACTCACGTGAACATTCTAGACCTTGCTGCACGAGGCCAAACATGAACTTGCCACACTTGTCACACCACTGCATGGTGGAGAATGTCCTTTCTTTTAACTTGTGCTCCGTCTGGGGATGCGTGCCTGTGGGTGAAAGACAGAAGGGAGGATGGGTGGATAGAGGGAATGAAGGATGGATGAATGGATGGATGGATGGATGAATTGACAAACAGCATGATGGCAGATGGAGAACAAATTGAAATTTTTTCTTAGTACTTCGATTCAAACAAGCCAAAAGTAATCTATGAAAATAAAAATGAAGATAAAGTGAATTGGGATTTAGTTTCAAGACAACAGATTGATTATGAGGCTTTACTGACAGACCTTATAATTGCAATGGCCTTGATCTCAAAGAGACTAATTAGTCTTCATCTGATTTGATGTTTATTCAAAACATCGAAACAACAAACAAGTACAAATTCCCAAAGAAACTCTGCACATCATAGATATTTCTTAAAATATCATCCTACAGTTTTAGAAAAAAAAAGGGGGAAACTGAACTTGGAGATGATGATACAATCAGACAACTGCATTCAACTCTTTCCAATTTCCAAGCAGGATCGAATGTGCAGAGAACCCCACAAGATATTACATTTATTGGAAGTAAAAGAAAAAAGATACAAATTCCCCTAGCTTCGCTACAGCAAGGATGATAACCTTCCCAACAATAGAAATCGGGAACTCGCAGAAGGCTTTTTCAGGTGACAGTTTGACACAGATTCCAATGACCTACAGATAAATACTTTGGATTCAATATTTGAAAATAACATTATTACCTCACTTGGAAAAAAAAAAATCAATACTTATTTCATTTCACCAAAGGTCATGTTTCATTTTACTTTGGCAGCAATGCAAAATCTTGTGAAAATGCTGAATTTTCAGCCCTCAAGGACCAAGTTGTCAGATAATTTGTTGTTGTTTTTCATCTGAAGGTAGAGCTTGTGATATTGTAATACACACTGAAAGTCAACAAGTGCAAACATACTGCCGCCATCGCTAAGGCGTGGCAGCAATTGCGTACTTCAGTGGTAAAAGCACATTGTGATTTTCAATTCATAGTTGAGACATAAAAATTGAAGAATACATGGAAAATTGCATTTGAAACCAATATAAAGACATATTTGATCATAAAAACCAATAAACCAAAAAAAAAGGGAAAAAAAAGGAAAAGAAAATGGGGATCATTTCCATTTCTATGCATGGCTAAACCAGGGACTCAATGTAGTTTTAGAGACTCATGCTACTACCAGTACTAAGCGATGAGCAAGCACAATGAATGCAACTACGATGGCCATGTGAACAGCTCACTGGCTGTGTGCCAATCTGTTTCCATGGCATCGGCAATCACTGTTACTAGAAATTATGACATGTGTCATGCATTCATTGTAACAAGGCCAGAAAAAATTGTTTCTTCCAATACTTGACACATTTCACTCAGGTGTCCATGAACATGGTATGGTTGAAATCATCATTATTTAGTAATTGACATTAGAACACCTGCATTAAAGATTACAGTCACTTTTTAAGAAAACAAAAAGTTGTCAATTTCATGTTTATATAAATTCACAATTTAAAAAAAAAAAGGCAGAATGTATTAACATCTCACAATTTTTCGTACAGAAAATGAAGCAAATACAGCAACCACACTGGTCAAATGAAAACCACATATGATGCCAAGGCCTCACAGGTTTCCTTAAATGTATACAAACCTTTGATAAATTTCCTTTTTAATTTGTAATAATAATGATAACAGTAATTAATGTATCCTGTGTTGTCATAACCTTGCAATAGGGCTCTATTGTTTATCTATCAATCAAAAAACTTTTCGCTTTCATATCTTTGTGCACAAACCGACAGGAGAGATGTGAATCAAGGATGCCAAAAACCCAACTAGCTTGCAAATGTGGTACTGGCCAATATTACGTCTATAGATACAAGAACATACGAAACCGAAGGTTCGTTTTCATATATTTCACATACAAAATGTAAGTCTGATGAAGCTTCTAACTATAATCTTTGTCTAATTCTACTCTATATCAAAATCAATTTGAACATTGTGTGGCATTGTAGTGATTGCTTGTTTGTTTTGTTATACTCTTTGCAGGGTTCTGCACTATAATTAGGCAAGTTGATGACTGCACCTCAAAGAGGCAGACATAGCATCTGATAAACTGAATTCCACTGTTCTGTCCATTCCAGACAGGGTAAATACATTGACAAGGACTCCTTCAGCACATTATTAAAGGACAAGTGCTTCCTTAAACACATAATTGCCCAGACATACCAAATGTATGTGCATCTGAACTAGGAAGTAATGGCAGTATAGCACTTTTGTTCTGGTATTGTTGTTGTTTGTTGGTATGTTTGTTCTGTTTTGTTAGCAGAGTGGTTAATAATGTCTAGCATTTATTTTTTTTTTTTCCCAGGGTCGAAATGTACTAGTAGTCATAAAAGTAGTCATGTTCCATGTACGGGCATTAATATAGTGAATGAATAACTCAATTTTGGACCTTTCTGTTTTTTTTAATCAACACAGTCACTAAAACATGACAAAGGTGCAACTGCCCAATCTTCTAAAGTCATTTGAGTCGCCTCGATTAAGCAGAGGTGACTGTACTCACAGTCAGCTGCTAGTGCCAGGGACTCCCCATGGGTCCTGGACTGGGACATGCTACCACTCCTCGTCCTAGACTTGCCGTAGCACAGTTCATCCCTGGCAATCAGGATACACTGCTGGTGGAATTTGTCGAGGACGCTGATTGACTGTATGAAGGCAGAGTTTGAAACAAAACAAAACAAAACAAAAAACAAGGCTTGTATTAGGATAGAAAAATCACAAAACAGCAGGACATCTATAAATGACATCCAATTTCTTACATTTACTTTCAGTACAGTTCCTCTTTCCCTTTCCTTCCTAGTATTAGTAGCAACTTGTATAGTATACACAATATTGCCTTATTCAAAGGTCCTCATGGCATTAAAAGGGCATTCAGTAAAGCCAAAGCCGAGCAAGCCAAAGTCTCAGGCATCAGCAGGGAGAGTCTTCTGAGACTTGTCACTGTAATTATTATTCATGAGCTGGGAGTGCGATTAACCAGCTCATCATTCCCACCAAAATATTCAGTTACCGAACACGTGTAATTTAGTTAGTCGCTTCGACTAATGTGATTACTGGATTCTTCCAAAGGCTGGCAGTGTGAAATGTACACCAAATGTACATGATGCACAAGTTTCTTGGAGAACACAGCTGTACTGATTGATTGAAAATTCTGCTAACCATATGCTGGCAGCAAAATTCAGTAAATGCAAAGACGTGAGCTTTAGATATTTGGGTTCTGACCAGGTTTTTGGTGATGTCATGCTTGACATCATGCTGAGCACAGGATTTTTTTTTCCTCTTGCTTTTGTTCTGTTTCCATACAAAGCAAATGCAGTGGACTTCCGTTTAACGAAGTCCTTAGGACCGGCAGTTTTCTTTCGCTATATTGAAATTTCGTTATAGCCGAACAAATAAACAATGAAAATACATAGAGCCAAAGATGTTGTGGCCTGGATTTTTATTTTGTTGTAACCGGAATTTCGTTAAAACCGTGTTCATTATAATGGGAGTGCATTCTACTGTACACTATACAGCAAACACAGTTTCTGATTACACTCATATCTGCATAGATTTCAGACTACCCAGATAGCTCTCAATGTCTCAAACGGAGACACTATCAACCAATCAGTGTGCTTAATGTGTTGAGTGCACTGAAACACACAATATTCTGTGCATTACCTACCAAAGCCTGTTCAAATTCATTACAGATTTTCTGCCGAGGAGCCAGTGATAACTAGCTCACTTGATTTGTTGCTATAGAATGATACTCCAATACTACTTATAATTCAGTATGTATGTCCTGGTCATCCAAAGCAACCTTTTAAAACATATTAACTTCAAGATTCTTCTTCTTGTTTACCGCACATTGCACAAATTTGCCCCTGTCTACTTTCAAAATACTCTTCATCTTCACCAACCACCACGTAATCTCCGTTCATCAAACTCGCTAAAATTACAGGTACCGTACCTCAAATCAAGCATAATTGGGGGGATCGGGCTTTTTCATACATGGGCCCAAAACTATGGAATGGCCTACCAAAATCTCTCAGAGAAGAATCTTCCATTGATGGTTTCAAAGAGAATCTCAAGACCTATATTTTCAATTTAAATTGACAATATTGTATACCTGTATGTATAGTACATGTGGTATGTATATAGGCCTATTGTTTGTTGGTTTATTGTCTTATTATTTTCTGTGATACTGTTGTAACATGACACAATATGTACTCTGTTCTATAGCGCCTTGAGTATTTTTTTTAGGTAGAAATGAGCGCTTTATAAGAGCGCCTTAAGTATTTTTTTTAGGTAGAAATGAGCGCTTTATAAGAGTCTCACTATTATTATTATCATTTTATGCATAAAATTTGATAAGGTCAGCTACCTTGTCTTTTGGAAGTGACAGTTAATACTGAATGGCATGGCTAATTCACAAGCATAAACCACAGACATGCAGGAATGAGCTGCTATCATACCTAGGGTACATACGGTTGTACATGTACATGTACACGTACATGCAGTACACTTGCATACAAAGCACATAAAGCAAAGTTCCGCAGCAACCTTTACAGATGGCCCCATATTTTCTTGTATGGTTGCCATGGAAACTGACAGTTATTCTGAGGACGTGATAAGAATTACTCTTTGAAGGCCCCACAGATGACAAACTCATGCGGGATAACATATTTTCAGAAGAGACTGGTGTGTGTATAAGAACTTGAGCAGCTAGCTGAGTGGGGGGACATTCATTCTTCCTCCCCCAAGCACACCTTCCTAAAGCTCCTCTTGCACCTGTCTCTTCCACGTACTGTAAAACGAAGAATGTTCGCATGCATTTCAATTTTGCAAATTTTGCGAGAGCCGAGTTTCGCGAAATAAATATGCACGCTAAAGATCTTGTCTACACTATATGCATTGAAAGTTAGAGGCAACTCACGAAAATTTCATGCTGCGAATAAGGCCGTCAGCTCTCATTCGCGCAAATTTCATGCCGCAAAAATATGTTTCACAGTATCCTTCAGTGGCCCTTGCTTTCATGGCTCATTCACTATAAACTCCAGCATCTTCCTCAGAACATCCCTTTCCCAACACATGTCAGTACCACACTTAAGTAAGTCAAACTGCCCTTGCCAGCAGTTCCACTGATTCTTTCAACCCTAGCATCTCCATCATATCCTCAGTCTTCATTTTATCAAAATTAGTTTCACACCACACATTGCTCTCACCATTCTTCTCATGCTCCTTATTCTAAAAAACCACCATTTCAATCAAGCAAATAATGACCTGTACTAATGATGTGTACTAATGACTGCTCAGAGATATCATTGCTCAAACGTGACTTTGTTCATTCACTTGGCTTACTATATTAAATCACGTTGACTGACGTCACAATTTACAAGTTGTACATGTATACTTTTAGTAGCAGCATGCACTCAATCAGTTATAAGCGCACACTCAATCATTTATTTACTGTACATAAACAATTTTTAAGTTTATGTTAAGTGTGTTTGGAACATTTCTTCGAACATCTTGCTTTTGAGCAAGTTCTTCATGTAGCTGACTGGTATTTACCCATAACGGTGAAGAAAAATAAGTTCCATCGACCCATTGCATTTAAACAAAGTAGAAAAGCACTCCGAGAGCGCAGACCTCCGCCAAGCAGTTACATTGTACTTTCCACCAATGATCTTCCTCTTCCATAGAGATCTGTGATTTCAACCCACTGAAAAATCGCCCGATTTCCCAATATCAGATAGAAGCCTTTGTTATGTCATAAACCCTCAGATGCACGGCGCACCTCACCCCAGCAGAAAGTAGAGCACGCACTTTAGTGCGTGCATGAAAACTTCAAAAATGTGCAGCTTGAACTCTTAAGTTCATTGACCCATACACGGCAAAATATCGAAAATCCTTCATAAAACCCATAAAAATTTCCGGATCACTACCAAAATTTAATTATCTGTTCCTTGTGTCATTCTCAAGCTTTCCTGCAAGTTTCATCCAAATCCGTGCACAACTTTTTAAGTTATTTTGCACACGGACAAACAAACAAACTAACAAACTAACAAACTAACAAACAAACTAACAAACTAAACTACCGGTAACTAACAAACAAACCAACGGTAACGAAAACGTAACCTCCTCCCTTGGCGGAGGTAAAATGCACTGGTTTATTAAAGTTCATGACATTAATAGTGGAGATGCAGCTCACTCTCGAGCATTCATAATATCATGCAACACGCACTCAGCTGCAGGTTGTGCATGTTACACCAAATGTTGTAAATACAAAATGTACCTCTGAGTGCAATGCATCTCCACTATTACACGTAAATGTACGTTCTCACTTTAGTGCATTACTACCTCCGCCAAGGGAAGAGGTTATATTTTCGTTACCATTGGTTTGTTTGTTAGTTTGTCCGTGTGCAAAATAACTCAAAAAGTAGTCAATGGATTTGGTTGAAACTTGCAGGAAAGGTTTAGAATGATACAAGTAACAGATGATTAGTGACCCTGCACCTCAAAACAAACAAAAAGTCGCCAGACATGAATATTTAGTTCAGACCATATGCTGAAAGAGCAGACTTTCAGCTTTAAAATGATGTATAATTCAAATCAAATGGACTCTCCTAACCTATCTAAATATTGGAAAGAAAGCACAAACTCAGGAAAAGTGTGAACTGAGAAAAGAGGCTCTGAAGTACAGTGTCTATTCAAGCGCTTAATCTTTACCAAACCGTGCTGGCTGTGCTATGAATGGGACAAAAAACAGGAAGTAAACCACCAGAGTAACAACAATGAAGGGATTATCAGATTAAACTGAAATTAAGCATGCCTCATTAACACATTCTGTCCATAATTAATGCCAACTTTCAAATCAGTAGCCCTATCCTTTCAAAAGTTATTAGAGTTGAAAGTGAAGAGTGTGGACAAGGTTTTTCAGAAATGAAAAAGGGATTCTAAAGACACACCTAATCACAATATTCTACCAAAAATGTTCAAGATAAACTGCTAAAAAAACACACATTCCTGCCCGTTTTATGATACCAAATTTAAGCATAATGTAAAAGAAGACCCGCTCTTTCAGAAAATATGAAAAAGTCAAGTTCGGCTAGGTTGACCCATTTCACTTATTTTCAGTCCGCACGCAAAATCAGTGTGTGCGACTTTATGTTCGTTTTGAGGTGCACGGTCACATTAAATTTTGGTAGTGATCTGAGAATTCTTTGGGAATTTATGAAGGATTTTTGATATTTTGGCAGGTAGGGTCAATGAACTTGGGAGTTTAAGCTGCGCGTATTTGAGGTTTGCATGCGCCCACTAAAGTGCGTGTTCTAGTTTCTGCTAGGGCAAGGCGCGCCGTGCAGCTGAGGGTTTATGACGTAACAAAGGCTTCTATATTGGGAAATCGGGCGACTTTCAGCACACAATGCTATAAGTACGTATATGGGTGGAAATCACTGATATCTCTATGGAAGAACAATTAAGATTAGTAGTGGAAATGAGCTGCATGCTTGGTGGAGGTCTGCGCTCTCAGAGTGCTTCTCTAGTTTGTAGATATAATGATTATCACTCTGAGGCAAATATGACATGGACTGGGACTTTTCGTGAGTAATACTGCATAGTAACCATATACTGTATGCCATATATTTCATGGGGATTTCATTTTTCATGAATTTTACAAATTCATTGGGCGCCATTCATAAATTTTAAAACACATGCATTTTAAATACAAAAATAAATAATGTCAAACACATGAAAAATACATGTATACTATGATCCCAGCATGAATGTGAAGTGCACACATACAGTTGTATAAATATTTATTTTTGCGCAAAGTAGAGCATGAATTTAACCACCAACAAAACTGTTAAGAAGTCCCAAATTGCAAAAAATAAAAATGAAATAAGACTCGATGAATATCATGGCATATGCAGTTAGTGAAGTCTAACTATGTAAATGAAGAATACTTATCCTGAGACTTGTACCCCACCCCAGTGATACCGCTAAATAGCATTTCTCAGTCAGTTTCAGGCAGTGTAAATTGTTTCCTCTGCACCAATTGTGAGGGGGAATTGATCTCTTAACTTCTCTCAGTCCCATTAATATCTAACAATGTGACGTACCAAGCAGATGTTTTCCTAAGACCAAGAGTAATCGGTTTTGATGAAATTTACGCACTCGCAAGTGTTTGTATACTAGTACATGGGTGTGCGTGCGTGTGCACATGCTGACGGCTGACACTGTAGAGCTTAACAGTCCTTGGAAATGAGCAATAGCAAGTCATTGTACCGTGATAAATGAGGCTCAATCTCTTTTCCTACATAGTGCAGGTTTCACAACACTAACACCCTGGTGCCCAGAATATTTTATGGCATTGGAGGGGTGCAGGAGCCACTACTTCCTTACTCTACTACATCTTTGACAAAATTATGCCACGCCTCCTACTACATGTACAGTACCTACAATAGCTTTAAGAGAAATAAGAGATGAACACATTCATTACAGATATCGGTATTGTAATTTATGGTAGATGTCCAAACACAATGAAGCTTGCTTGTATACCAGCATGCAATGATCTTCACAGAATTCATCATAATCATCCATACTCTAAACACACATGTGAAATACACTATCATGTGATACTGAAGATGATGGATGATGGCACGAGAAGGGACCAAGAGAAGATGATTTAGAAAATGATAAAGAGCAGCAGGTCTTGGTTTCCAAACTACCATAATTTGGTTATCATTCAACCTTTCTCCATTTCCCACTCTACAGAAAGCATGAAAGTGGAATTGAACTCACTGAATGGCAAACAGACATCTTCTTTTTGAATGAGATGAAGCAGTTTTTTTTAAATCTTGTTGGGTACACAAAACTACATATAACTGGATTATCACTTTGTCTAGATATTGCTACATAGTGTGTATGTAGAGCTCTCTGTTTCCTTGACGTGTCTAACAAGAGATATTTAGTTTCCTAATAAAAAAGCCTTTGGCTGGAAGAGGACTCGAGATAAGAACAGAAAAACTCGATAATCTGTAGCTTGATGAGTCCGCTGAACATGACCAGGAGGCTTTCCCCAGGTTCAGTATCAGAATATTCAATACCAATTTCATCTTCAACACATCTTGTAGGCTTCAGGAAAATAATGGATTAAAAAGCTATATAACACCTTCATAACAACATCTACTTAGACTTTAGAGCTTGGCAAGAGGAGAAATTTAGATTGTTTTTCAAGGACATTACCTGTAGGAAATCTTCACTCAGTGACACAAGCTTGGAGCCCTCAATGTTCTTGGCCCGAAAGAGCTCCCCGTAGCGATACATGTTGGTCACCGCCATCCAGTTCAGTACGTCCTCTACACTCCAGTAGTCTACAAACTGTAAAAGATGGAGCAAAAGTTATCATAGAGCATTCATCCACAAGTGAAGACATCAACAAATATTTAGTGAGAGGACTACCTTGGTACAAGAAATGAGATAAACTGGACAAGTGAATGTCAATATATTTACATGTAATTCATAACTGTGCACCCCCCCCCCCCCCCCACACACACACACTCACATATAATGTATAATATGCTGTTATTTTCGTGTACATATAGTTTAGCAAATGAGCAGGTCACAGACATTTTCCCAAGATGTTGTTATCGCGAAATGACACCGAGGCCATCATAAGCGCACTATTACTCCAATGCCTGATGACATTTTTACGTGTTGTTCAATTCCCAGTCCAACAGTGATTTGCTAAATTCACAAAATTTAAACCCTCGTGAAAATAACAGCTTATACAGTAGTTGGTAGAGTGAACCTGTGCAGGCATTTGCAATCCAGTCAGAACACAAGTTTGGAGAGTTTTCCTCCGTGTTCTGTTCTTGCTCATCAGGCCACAGAAAACCAACACATAAAGCCTGCAGGTGCATCCCTGCATAATCCCTCTCCTCTCCCTTATTTACTGACTTAAAAAAAAAAATGTACCTCCAAAAAAGGCTTGCTGCCGTATCAAGCTCTTGAAGTGGATCAAGACCCTGATAATTATCTTTGTGACATGGGAGAACATTGTTCTACATGTTTCCTGAAAATGTGATACTGTGAAGCTCTTTACAAGTACAAATAATGAGTAGAAGAATATTCCTAACTGTACCATCTTAGAAATTGTACATGTGATATATGCATTTTGAAATTAGACTAGTAAATGGGCACCATGAACAGGCATCGACTGCAAAGATTTGATATTTTTTGGCCAATCGTTCTTTTTCTGGTCGCTTAAACTCTCTACACAATCCATCGTGTGCGTATTTGTGTGTAGTACTGCGTCATGGCTTGGCGAGCTGTATGTACCCTACCCTTTCCCAATTAGCCAAGCGCAGGTTTAGGTGCACCATGCAGTCCTTGTACTAAGACAAGATGCGATATGATGCGAGGCTCATGGTACGTAACATGCACACAGCATTCACGTTCACGATTGCAAGGCTTCATTAATTTCATTGCAACAGCTGCGATAAACGGGTGAACGCACGAAAAAAGGCATAATTTACGGAGTTCACTTGGCATTGAACTCCTCAGGGGTCAGGTATAAAAATCACAGACTGTAAATCACGGAGGATACCGACAATGAGGGACACATTTGGGATACCAGTACCTCTTATGTGCTCTTTTAGGTCAAAATTTGAATTTCAGGGTACTGATTAGATATTTTGCAGCATCCTACCTTCAAATGATCTCAATGGAAAGATGCATCTACCTCAAATGCCTCAGGCTCAGAACAGCAACCCAATTTGCATCTATATTATCCAGTATCAGCTTGCCTACTTCGAGTTTTCAGCAAAATCCTATGGAACTCTAAATACACGGTTAATACTGAGTACTAGGCAAAATCTTTCCCTTTGGTTTGTGTTGCTTCATCCCAAGGTTTCAAAAACTGAGATTCCTCAAGCCTGTAGCATACCATGGTAATCATACAGAGTACAATTCCATACCGGTATACAACAAATTACAGGTGCATGGAGAGCAATTTGTGCTTCCATTATACGACAGGTATGCATGCCTACCAATTACTGGCTCTTGCATGATCTAGCAATTAAAATTAACCCATAAATCAAATGACATGAGATTCTCAATTACCCACACTGTAATTCTTAGCATGTGTATTATTAAAATACAATGTTCTCCTTTCTTATGACTAAAGGCTTGCTGTCTGAGTGTGTAAATTCCTTGACAGTCACTGCACAGAACTCTTAAGAAATGAGTACCTTAAAAACAAACCACTCGACGAAACTCTTCACAAGGCGTTATTGTTTTATGTCATCCCCTTAAAATAGGCACGTAGTGCATGCTGAAAGTGAACTTGGCTCAATTGACACTCCTAATGATTTATAGTGGTACCTTACCAAGCATAGACAAGATAGTATGCTACAAGACAGTGCCAAGGTGTCATATTACAGGTTAAAGCATCTTGCAAATAGTCTCTTAAGCCTTTGTACGGTAATGCAAAGGAAACAGTTAACTTGCCAAGCACGCATCCAGTATAATCACTACTTGTAATCAGTATGAATCAAGTACAGTGTATGTAACATGCTCAAAATCCTTATTGTAAACATGATAGCATTTGAAAAAAGGTAGGTAGAAGTGGAAGAAGACATTGAGCAAAATTATGACATGGCTATGTCGCTGGACATCTAATCTCTTAATGATTAAAATTCAAAGGGCCACTGATTGTAACAGCATCAGAGGCAACACACAGGGAATCGATGGATGGCTGTAACTGACGATCTGTGACCAGCAAACCAACAGCCATCTTCCAGTGCTTGTGCGTACTGCTTGCTACCCACACTGTATCTCTTGAGCCGCGTCAAGCTGAATGTCCTGTATGCTACGTAGTGAGTCAAATTTTTTGGTGGATCGGGACTTTGGGACAATTTCATGAAGCGTGGTTAATTTGCGATCGTGGAATGCAGTATTATCATGTACCTTGTTCATGTACGCAGTACATGCACCCAGTACATGTACACTGTACAAATGTGTGTCGCATTCATCAGAGCTGATATTTTAATTGTTCTTAAATTTGCGAATTGCACTTTACTTGTAAAAAAAAATTGTGAAAATAAGAAATAAAAAATATATATATAAATCAACATACCAAAGTGTACAATATGACTACTAGGTCTACGAAATTTTAGAATGGAAATATATAAAAGTTCTTCTGACCACTAAAATAAGTAGCATTAGCAGGATACCAAACTATGGCAAAACAAACCAAATTTTCAGTTACATGTACCAATGTTTTGGTTGTATTTAAATGAGCATTTAATATTTACTTTGTTACAATAATGTAATGTTTTGGTTGTATTATGAGCATTTGATATTAGTCTTTGTTACAGTAATGAACAGCTTTCAGTATTTATAAAGCTAAGAATAAAGAGAAAGTTTGCAAGATTTGAAATTTGGGCCCCATCTTCAAAAAAGTTCCTGTCAAATCAGACTTTTTATCTTAAAAATTCTATTTGAAGGACCTAAGTTATCTTGGCTTTCTTCCAAAGCTTTCACCGACAGTGTTTTCATGTCTCACAGCACTCTTTGAGTATGACTTCCTGGAGTGAAGCACACACAGACTAGGATCACATTCATTCTGTATTAAAAGCATGTGAAGGAGCATTACAAAAACAATAACATTGTGGCATCCTCTCACATTTCAAACTTCAGAAGACACAAAGGCACCATGATTTGATGGCAATGTGCATGATGTCAGACATCAAACTTCTAAACACATTCTCATCACAAGCATTAAAAGGTCCCTGCAATCCAAATGTACATAGTATGTTGACCTCTATGGATGCGTTTTGGTCTACATCTGTACATCTACAAAATCACTAAATACTTCATGAAAATGTGCATCATATATATTTTTTAAACATTTTTTCTTAATGTTTTTTTTTTCACCCTGTTAAGCCTCAAAAAAAGTCCTCTGGATCATCTTTATTCATATTCCAGCTGTGACATCATTTTCCTGTAACACTTGAGATGAACAAAAGATACAGTTATCAACTTATCATCGATTGCTACGTCCAAAAAAGATAAAAGGGAGCATGTGATGCTGTTGTGTGTATTACAGAACAGGTACAGTTGTTGACTAGGAATAGCAATAAATGGTAAAGTATGGTAAAATGGTAAAATCTGATACATATTTTCATAAAGTGTTTAGTGATTTGGTTATGTACAGACCAAAAGGCATCAGTGGAGGTCAACACACATTTAGATTGCAGGGACATCATGAGTTTGGGATACCGCCCTTCATTTACTTCTCCAATCATTCATTCATTCACTTGCTTTAACCACTGATTACAGTGTACTCCCTTCACTATACTGTAAAAGTGGAATTTTTTGCGGTGTTGAAATTTTTTTTCGTTTTGCGCAACAAGAAGCTAGTGCAAAAATAAAAGCACATGAACGTTCTTTGCATGCCATATGTTCCAGTAATTAATGTCCTGATTCTGCGATATCAAAAACACGCCAAATTCATCTCAGCAAGCCAAGAGCGAAAAACTTAGTCAGGCGAAAGTATCCACTTTTACAGTAGTTCATACATAAAATGTGACTCTGTCATGGCTTACCTCTTCTCTGAAAGGATTCACTCCTGGTGGGAGAAGCTGCTTCTCATACCGGTCAGCAAACGGAGCACACATCTTGTGGAAGAGGTTCCTGCAGCCAGGGTACCTCACCGCTATCGTTCCACAGCCCCATATATAATCTTGACCTGATATATCAAAGCAATATAAAGAGCAAAGCAAAAGGTGATGGCATGCTTTTTAGGGAAAAATGCCTAATAAATGGTAGTTTGGGAAAATTGTAACAAAAAATTATGATTCTTTCTGAATGGTCCAAATACAACTCTTTCTATGACAATTTCAACAGGAATACTATTCTATATATATTTGTTCCTTAACTAAAATTACATCTAATTTCAATTGCAAATTTGTTCAAAAATGCAGGTGTTATCAACAGTTTCTAAATTGTGATGATACATTTTATACTTGACATGTATGAAAAAAAAAAACCCACACATTTCCTCTATGTCCCATTTTACAAGCACACCTAGCTTTACACAGTACACCTACCCTAGTAAAAGTAATTGGATGAATTATATACCAGGTAGCCCTGAGGGTATACAAGTTCTCAGTTGTACTACATCCTTTGAGGTCTACTTTGGAATAGTCTCCAAGCATTAGAATGACAATAACCCATTATATAAAGCTGTCAAAACCTTTTAAAGTAGACTAAAATATTTCCCTTACAGACAAAATGTATCTTATTTGATACTTTTTTCAGACACACATATATTCTCCTTTATAAAGTTCAGATTTATACAACAAGTTTATTGATCAGCAATATGCTTCGAGAGATAGACTATTGAACATTACTTTGCAACATTGACAAGAAAAAGCACGTTCCCACAGCATGTAATGGAAGACTTATCAAAATAAAGTCTGCTATAATTTCCCTAACACAAATACAATTGACTTGGAATATATTTTTAACCTGTCTTTAGGTATTCTGGGTATTATGGAAAAAAGACAGGCAAAATTGTGTGTCTAGCAACTTACTTGGTGTATATAAGTCACCTAATTTCTGGGGGGTTTATTTTTCCTTCCATGACACAGAAGCAATAAAAGCTGTATTTACTTATGAGTGATTTTCATATCAACTATTACAAAACCATGTACATGTATACATTGTAAGTTTGGGTCACAAACAGACAAAGCAAAACAAACAAACAAACAAACAAACAAACAAACAAATAATGATATGCCTCTTATCTCTTTTAGAGCAAACAATATCAACGATTTGCTCTGAAATTTGACAGTCATAATTCACAGGTTTACAGACGATACACAAATGACAGAATTGTACACCTTTAGCCTTTGTATTAAAGCCATCAAAGGGTATTGTATCATACATAGTGTACAGTATGTAGTATATTTTGTCACTGCCACACCTGAAGTAGCAATTTTCTAATATACATTGTACATGATCTATTTTTTTCTCTCCTTCTTTCGCTCATGTTTCCATACCAGTACATTTGAATACATAAATATAAATGACTTTCCATTTTATCAATGTTATCAAAGTCTCAAGAACAACTTTCATTCAGTTTCTCTCTTGAGATAAAATTTAATTGTCAAGAAGCTACTTGGTCCATCCAATTCATTGCCATGAAACACTTAAGCATGGTTGACATCAAGGACAAAATTATGAAAATTAATGAAGAGCAAAAATTTGCATGATTACAAAAAGGCTGAGAACAGTGTCACATGGCAGGTGTCACATGTGACATGTAAAATAATCCCTACATTTTCTTCATGGAAAGACAGTGAGAAATGTGTCTGTTTCACTTCTTCACCTTCAAGAACTGGCTCATTAAAGTCTTACGAATTAAAGCACAATTCCACACTACGATTAAGTTGACTTTGATAAATAAAGTTAAACAAAAAACAGCATTTTGATTAAGTTTCATCTCAAGTTCACATAACATGAGAAAGTTCAACAAATCTTTACAGTTTCACAAGGTTTGACCAAAAAAAAAACCTCATAAATAAGAGGTGATGATGTAATCCTTTTATAAAAGCTCTTTCAAAGATTTGCAAACAAAAATATTCCTAAAATCATAGTTTGTTTGATAATTGTAATACAGTGTAGTAGCAATTGCAACTTGTTCTTTCAAAAAAGAAAAATCACCATTGCTGTGTGTTTATACAATGTACAGTATGTGACCACAATTATCAGAGGTAAATGATCGTATTCTTATCAAGTTCATGTCAAACAAGGATAGTGAAGATTTCAGATGCAATTCATTTGAAGATTTGTGATCTGCCAATCTGAGTATTACATGTGCTTGCAATATTTATCATAATGGTTAGTGAAAGCATTTGCCAGAGTATACTCATGACCCGTTCTCATCCAGTTACAGATTTCACACATCTCTTTCTTTAACATCCTATTTCTAATGAAACCTATTACATTCCATTCATCTTTAATTTTCCACTATTCATTAAAGCCAACTCTAAAACGGTATGGAATTGTACTTCAAATGCTATTAAATGTCCAATACAAGCACTGCTCATAGAGAATATATAGCCACTGCCTCAAGGGATGCAATCATTGTAAAGTCAGGATGGATATGAAAACAAATCTTTTCTTAATTGGTCATGGGACAATGGGACACTTCATCAGCCTTCCAACAGAATTCCAGGCTAGGAAAGCAACAATCCAACTTTAGTGTCATGTACATGTAGTATGCCTTCTCTTGCCAATCTTCATTGGAATGGGTTCACAGTAAAAAAAAAAAAATCACCTTTTCAACATACAACATGGTGTTGATAATTCTCCCCATGCATGGAATAATTTTTCTGGAATCACATTGCAATTTGCTATGCATTTTATATCAAGTGCTGTTAAACACAAACTAACTTTTGTGTAGTAGTTTTCTTCCATACATTGTAGAAGTGTACAGGATACCATTTGAAATATTGTTCATCAGCTGAAATTGCTACTCAGATTTGAGTGGGAAAATTATTCCCTGCCATGCACACTAATGAACATTCCAGTATCATCATACAGTCCAGCTGTTCAGACACACTCCTGCTGTTTTATATATTTAAAGACAAAATACTAACAGCGCTCAAATACGGTAACACTGAGGCCATGAGCCCAATGGCCACTGTGCCCAACCAACTGTCCAAGATGCCCCTCCAAAATTAGATTTCAGACCACAATTGATTGTGACCCTTTCCTGGTAAGAGTAATAAGTCATCATATCTAAAAGTTTGAAAACAGAACATAAATTTCCCCAACTTTTTCAGAGACCTGCACTGTCGCACAGAAATATTTTTCTTTCAGAATGTGGTCTAAATTACTGTAAAACGAGAAATGTTCACGTGCATTTTAATTTCGCGAATTTCGCGAGCGCCAAGATTCGCGAAATTAAAATGCACGCGAAATTTCTTATCTACATTATATGCATTGAACGCAAGAGGCAATTCGCGAAAATTTCTTGCCGCGAAAAATGCACGCGAAATTTCTTATCTACATTATATGCATTGAACGCAAGAGGCAATTCGCGAAAATTTCTTGCCGCGAAAAAGGCCGTCGGCTCCAATTCGCGCAAATTTTGTGCCGCGAATATATCATGTTTTACAGTATCACATTTCCCATGATATTTCAATTGCCAGTGAGCAAATATCTACTAGGCTATATGTATAGTATCAAACCCTAAAACAACAGTGGTTTTTAACCTATGTTTTGCTACCAGGCAGAGCAATTATCAACCAAATCAACATCTGTGAAAGTGAAAACATTATTTGCAGGTAAATCAATTTTGGGCATGATGCACCCAACTGGCCCTGATGCCTTCTCCAAAAAATTTGAGAGACAAATCATGCGGATTTTGAGACCTGAAATAACATAAAATATTTCAAAACATATCTGGACATAGCTGAACAGTTCATTGGTCAACATCTAGAGCTCTATATAAGAGCAAAATGCTTGATCCATTAGATATGAGAGACAATATCCACTGTGGCCATTTACTCCCACCTGTAGCCGAAGCAAATACACAACTGCACCTGAAATACAACCCCTGCTCCTCCATTTTTGCATCTATACAGAATGTAATTAGATAGTATGCAAGCCAATTTTTCCATTAAAAAACCAGCCTCTACAGAGAAATCACAGCTAATTGCACAGTGTGAATATTTAAAGCATAATTGTGCAGCAAGTTTGAGCAGTTGTATACACTGAGTACAGGTGGCATCTGTATTATGGTATAGGAACTGCAGGGTGTAAAAACTCTTTGTTCTGCTCTGTTGGTCATCTATACCAGACTTCTCAAGGAAGTAATGCACCAAAGAACAATGGTAACATGGGTGCTACATCTAGAGCTGTCACTGTACTGATATAAAGAAAGTCTGAGAAGTAGGTAACAAATGGTTGGATTTATGCATTCTCATCCAGGTAGCTATCATGTTCAAAGCAAGCTATTGGTGGGATGTGTAGCATAGAACTTAAAATGTATGTTATAACAGTACAGTTATTCAAATTCATGTATGGGATCCATCCTGAAACACGGATAGGATGTCATTTCGCTTCTAACAGTGAACTATGACATCAATATTATAATATGTAATATATTATATAGCGCTTACTGTTGAAGGCCTGGACAGTGATATATATATGTGGGGCAGTATTATTGATCCTTGGGTCTTATAGTTAACCTTTTATTTGTAATTATATAGCAGCAAGTACTGATTTATATACCACGGTGCACAAAGAGGCCTAAAAACAAGATTACAGCACATCTATTATAAGACTAATACTGTACATTATAAAATGTATGTGAATCTTGGTATGTAGTATGCCAGAAAGAATACAAATTTAACACAGTACCTACACTTGTACATACCTTGTATCACTGGCCTGTTATGGAGAATGCATTAAAATTATGTGGGCAATAAAATCATACTGTACCATGCTCATCGTTCACTGGAACAGACCCTGTTGTGCATTATGGACACAGGAAATGCAATTTTCCTCTTTGTTGAGTTTTAAAAGGTTTGCCTTCTGTTCTCTGGATTTTATTTTGTTTTGTTTATTCAAAAAAAAAACTTTGAACATGTGCAGGTACCATACTGATGACAGTGTCACAGACATGCTTCCTTGCAAGAGATTACATCCTACACAGCTGGAAGCATGTATGCAAAGGTAGTATCACATCTTACAACAGGCAGCTCCCATAACTGTTGTCTTCAAACAAGCTTGAAGCATGGAACAGTGATCTCTCCCTCTATAAATATCTCTCTGTAGTTTATGATATCTAAAAATTATATGTATATACTGCAAATATATATAAAAAAGGTTACAGCTTGTCTTGTCATGCACAAACGCTGTATCTATTCCATTCTTTGCAGCACTTAACAATTTGCATTCTGATGTACTGATATATATTACGATGAAATACAGAAACCATTTACATTATACAAAATTTTAAACATTTTAAAGGAAACCCAAACCAATAGAAAAACAAGGATTGAGTGAAAGCAGCAACATTAGTAGAAAATATCACTGAAAGTTTGAGGAAAATCGGACAATCGATGCAAACATTCTGAATTTTTGTTGTGTTGAAGTTTTGGTGTTGGAACCGCTGGATGAGGAGACTACTAGAGGTTATGACGTATGTGGGGACAACAATATAAAGAAAATATGTTATACATGCACAGAAAATCAAACAAAAAAATCATAGAAATTACACACTCCATCAACTTGATACTGACATATAAAGGTAGATGGGCAATTCCGTATGGGAAGGGCAAAAACAGCAAAATTCAAAGTTAAGTAAATGCTCAGAAATTTAAGTTTCCCGTACAGACGGATTGTCGTATTTACGGAAACAAAAAACCCTTTTCCAATAACTTTCCTCGTTTTTGTTGTACACACTTTTAAAGTTGGGAGACTATTTATTGTATTCATCTAAAATTTTGTAATATTAAATGAAAATTCAAAATGAAGCAACTTAAATATCTCTCTGCTTTAACCATACTTCCACATCTTTCTTCCTATACTTCAACAATCACATTCAATGAAGCATTCAGTCGCTCTCATTATGATATTTTTTTGAGAAACTTTCAAAATCTACTGACAAATTAATGTAATTCTGTTACCATAAAAATGAAAAAAGTTTTCTCCTGAACAAACTAATCACTGATTTTTTCCCCCCTTGTAAATTTTTTCTCTACATGTGACTCCCTGAAAACTCACAAAACATTTTGTGAAATATCTCCTTCAGTTCTTCTGTAATTGTGGTAACGGAATTACATGGTAACGGAATTACACGCACATCTAATATGGAAGAGAATGACATAACCTACTTTCGTGCCAATATGCAACGTGAACTGTTCATGAAATAGCTTCAGGGCATTATCATTGAGCTTAACAGTGTTAGTGATTGGCAGTAAAGGAGTGAAAGTTGAAATATATGTATGGTATGGTACACTGACATGACTCGGCATAGCTGGATGCCTCTGACAGTGAGTCCTGACATCAGGGTACACGCTTGACAAGACTTCTTGTGCTGAAAGTCTCCTCCCTTCTTTCACCTTTTCTCATATGTACAAGAACTACATGGAGACTGTGCTAATTGATAACTTTATAAGGTTTGCTACAGATACCCATTCTCAAATATTAAAAATCATACTGAATTCTGAGATATCAATGTATATTGTCTTGCTAAAAAGTCTCATGGTTTCATACAAAATCTAAGTATAGTGATGAGGGACTATTGATTGGGTGTGATGCAGCATAAATTGAACAAAGGTTAGAAAGAAGAGGAAGGACATAAAATTTCTTTAAAATGAAAAGAGAGCACTGCTAGTGCTACTGACAGGGAGAAATGAACAGGATAATTTTGTGAGGAAAGATCAAGAATTTAAGAGAAGGATCATACACATTGTGATAGAACCAATAAGAAGTCATTACTACAGTGTAGTATTTGACATGGGATGCCCACCGAATGTGACACCTTTGATCTTTTTGTATGCTAAAGGCTTTATCATCACCAAGTCGATAGTCTGACCTTTTATTGAACATGTCCTGTTTTCATCCTCAAGTCCTTTATCTTTAATGGTAAGTGTATGACTATGACCTTCTTTCATCTGTTTCTTAGATCTTTCCTCCACAGAGACTATGTATTTTTATTTTCATACCCATTTGATACAGAGCATCTGCTACCCTTTGAAATTTGTTCTTTAATCCTTTCTTTTTAAAAGGAATAAAGACAAAAACACCATTTATGATGAACATTTCCCCAGTCAGTAATTGTGATACAGCTCCAAAATAAAACATTTAGGCCTATACTTTCCCATCCTAAGAAGATTTTAATATTAAAGTCAATGGGCTTCTGCTTCTACCTTTACTCTTCATGTTACCATTTGCTGTACAATCCATTTTCCTTTCATACAAGTGCCATTACAGTGTATTTTATCATTTGCTGTCAGGCAGTCAAAATACAACTTACTGCAAAAGAGAAGATGCACACTTCTTGTGATTAAATGGCAACACTCAGGATGAGAAAATAGACAAAGTCAAAGAAGAAAGACAGAGACAGGAAACTTGTAGGAAATTCATAGGCCAAGTCATGATTACAGTCGATGATCAAATCACTGTGGTGTTTCTGAAGACATCATTTGGAAATTTTGTGTGGTCAGAAGAAACATTATTCACGGGTTGATTAATCTGACTCTAACTCAGTGAGCTGCAGATGGATAAAAGAGGCCCTCTTACCTTTCTATGAATTAACAGAATTTGGTGGACTCACTATAATGGTTCAAAAAGTTGCAGTTTGTTAAAGTTATTTTGCTGTATTCTATTTCATTTTAGTTTAGTTCATTTTAAGTAGGACTTACACTGTAAAAGAATTATCAAATTATGCACTACATTATATACCAGGGGGCAACTTCAGCTATTAGTAAAATGTCACAAGTTTTTAGTGATTAATATAAGCCACAACATATAAATAATAATGATTGAGCACTGGTGCAGTACCATAATCATATAAGAAAATTTTCTTTTCAATTTATGATTGAATTGTAATTTGTTATATTTGTCATTGAACCATAATTGCATCTTTTCACTTAGCAAATTAAAAGTTTCAAGCATCCTTTGTATTAAACATTGTGTTCAATGATGGGGCTGCACACTGTGATCTTGCACTGTAAATTGGCACTTTATGATTTAGATTTAAATTCAGTGTCAATCCGGACAGTTTTTTATTATTTTCTTGTGCATGTGCACATAATGTTTGTGTCAATACTTGTAAGAAATTAACACATATTATCAATTATTGGCATATTTAGGAAGAAGAAAACAGAGAAATCTGTCTTGCATGATATCAACAAAAGAAATACAAGAAAATTTGAGTATTGTTGACTGGATTTATAGAATTGTACTTGTGTAGGGCTATTCTAGCGTAATTCCGTTACCATGTGTCATAGATGTCATTTACCTGCAGAGTGTGAAATTCTTAACTTGAAAGTAGACAAATTTTGATGGATGTGGTCCTTACAAGTTACGAGATCTTGATTGACATAGTTACAACTTCAAATCACAGTTGTTAGCATGAAAATTTTATATTTTTTGAAAACAAAAACTAATTTGTCACCTATGCACTTGTAGCAGTTCAAGGTCAAAGGCTAGAGAGTACTTATTTAGTGGTTATATTATAGCTAAAGGCATAAACAATCTTTATCAAGACATTTCAGAATACATGAGTACCAAGAATGTGTATTTTTTCCAATGTATTTCAGAAGGCGTAATTCCGTTACCATTTGTGTAATTCCGTTACCACTGACTTTCCAGGGAAAAAGCCTGCTGCTGTGAAAATGTGATGAAATATTTAAAAAACAATACAACTAAATTGAAGTTGACACAATCAAAGATGACATCAAACAACAACCTATAGTATATGTGTTATAGATTTCAGAGAAACAACTCCCAAAGTCGAAGTTGAAGTTGTGACTCAATTCTCTGGTAATTCCGTTACCATCGGACATAGACCTCCTTTGTAACCAACCAAGTGAGAACATTTAACAAATTTGTATTTGGGGTGACAGTGTGAGTACCTCTGCATCTTTTAAATGTATCAAGAGAAGGCAAAGTAACCAATCCAGTATACAGGGTGAAAGAATATGAGCCAAAATTCTCTGATTTGTAATTCCGTTACCGCGGAATTGCCCAGTTGCAATTATTCCCCCTGCTTTCTGAAAGCAGTTAGTCAAGTACTCTGTCATTATGCTACAAAAGTGAATTTTTGTGGAAAGTTATATTTTCTTTATAAATATTGGTCTCCACACATACGTCATATCCTCTGGTAGTCTCCTCACAGGATCCTACAGTTCAGGTAACATTACAAGAGTTTGACTTCAGCAACCTAGTGAAGTTTCTGATTACTTTCGACTGTCTATTCCAACATTACCTATAGTAAATCATTTCTACCAAGTCCACCTTATATTGTTTAAAAGAGACACAAGCTGGCACATCTTTATCATGTTGTATACAGAACACTACCAACCTAGACGACTGGACTGCTTGTCCTTGGGCCACCAAAAATTACCACTGAACTCAAAGTTGAACACAATACAGACACCAGTAGCAATGGAGTATTTTTCCCCACACAGACCAAACTGTATTTTCAACAACTTAAACAACTTATTATACACCACTGTTTCCATCACCAACACAATGTGACCATTGAATTTTAATAGGGAGCAGACCTGAGTGTGATTCTGACAGAATCTACATCATTTATTTGGATATTAGTAATATTTGTTCACTGCTTGACAGGGCAAGCTAGTGGGAAAGTACTTCCCTACTTGTGGCACCTCTGATGGCATTGTCAGAATCAAAGTCCACTTCTTCCTTGTGTGTGTTCTTTATGAAGCATTGGTTGTGGAGTGTATATTACAGTGTTTATTAATATGTGTTATGTGCTATATAAGCACTGTCAATTTTTATTATTATTATTATTATTACCATCATTATTATTATTATTATTATTATCATTATATTATCATTATTATTATTATTACATGAAAAGCTTGATTGCAAAACAAGTTGAATAAAGGGTGTGTACAGTTCTGGTCGAGGTGTAGATTTAGCTTTTAACATTTTCAGAAACCACTCTATGAGATGTAGGGGGGAATGCAGTTCTAAGGGGTATCAAAAGTTTATTCGATGAAAATCGGTTTTGAAATGGCTGAGATATCCAAAAACAAGGTGAAACAAAGAGATACTAATAAAGTTGGGGCATGTCGCCTTTTATTATTAGCACTTTTTTGGATACAATATCTCAGCCATTTGAAAACCAATTTTCATCAAATAAACGTTGAATCCTTCTTAAAGTTACATGCTCTTTCATATTTCATAAAAGGCTTTTCATTATCTCACTTAGGAATGTTCAAAACATGAATCCCTACCTCAACCAGTACTGTACAGTCCCTTTAACTCTATTTTCGTTTATTCAATTTGCGATTCTACAGCTGCTAAAATGGCAGAAAATATAATATGGGATACCTTGGTAGTCTTTATCACACCTTTAAGGATATGCAGGCCTATTTCTTGTTATGTAAAAAAAAAGAAAGAGATACGTCACTGAAATAATTTCATTTTGTCTTTATCCGATATCTTTATCACACCTTCAAGAACATACAGGCCTATTTCTTGTTATGTAAAAAAAAAGAAGAGATATCACTGAAATGGTTTCATTTTGTCTTTATCTGATGACGGACTTGCTTTAAAATGTTTGAAATTGGCACTCAACTTATTTTGAGGTCAAACTCTTCATATGGTACATGTACAACCTCCATGCTTTGCTATACCACACCTACTTTTTTGCTTTTCTTTTCATTGTTTTTTTTTTTTTTGTTAATAGCATACCAGGTTAATGAATCCCACCTGTATCAGATACAGTATAATTATGCTGTTACATTCACGTACAGATATTTTCGCATATAAGGAGGTTATAGACATTTTTCAAGAGATGTTGCATTTGCGAATTGATGCTGACACTAACATGAGTGCGCTATTGCCCTAGTGCATGGACACATTTTCGCTTGTTGTTAAATTCACAATCGAACTGTGATGTGCGGAATTCACGGAAAATAATGGCTTATAGAGTAAAGTAACACTGATACACCAATGGAATGGTATTCACTCATTCTGAAAATACACTAATGATGTTGGAGGCCTATACTATTTGGATGTATGTATGCTTGCATAAACGTATATCACTGTATGCATGCACTTTCATCACGTACATGTACATTAACATTATAATTATGTACCATAACACACTATAAATACATTTTTGTAATGCTATATACTGCCATTCCTATCATACACATCCATGATACAAATTGTAAAAACATGACACAGGATCTCACTGTCTTTTACTGGTATCAGGTGTTGGAATACAAGACAACTAATATCACCGTAAGTTGATCTGTACCTGATATTACAGTTTTTACAAATTTATGTGTGATGTACATGTTACATGTGTACGCAGTACACATAACGCCAACTGTGTTAAGGTGTGCCTGCACATTGCAATAGTACATGTAGGCCTATACGTACATCTTGGGCAAAATGGAGAACTTGGTGTGACTGTGTTTTAATTCTTGCCCAACCATTGACTCTGCCATTGACATAAAATAAGGAACCCATCCCCAACATAACAAAATGGAAAGGTGAGAACTTTACAACTGAATAGACTCAGTGTATGCCTGTTGGATCCTTTTAATGCAACGTGCCCTTTTCATCTAAGTCTTCCAGGTAAAAATCTACATGATATTATGAAGAGAACTAAACAAAGTGCAAATTACATACAGCCTTACCACAGACAAGAACCTATATGCAGGGCTCGACACTAACGGTGGCCCGGTGGCCCGGGGCCACGAAAAATGAAAGTCGGGCCACCAAACTTCAAAAAAGGGCAAATTTGGTGGCCCGCCTCGGGCCACCAAAATTTTTTGAAAAGTATGTCAATAAATTCATAACTTTTTGCGCCGGAAATTAGCAGTTAAATTTGTTCAAAGGATGGATGAAAAGGACTGAATGAATGCCTGAGAGTGAGTGTTGCAAGTTTGTTGAAGTTTATTTATGAGTAGATATGTCCAACTTCTAATTCTTACTGTCGTAAATCTTAAATATTTGACTCATTAAAAAAAAGCATTTTTAATGTTTTTTATTGTTGTTTTTCGGGACACCAAATTTTTCTCTCGGGCCACCAAAAATTTGAAATTTAGGATTTTGGTGGCCCCATCGGGCCACCAAGCAAAAAAGTTAGTGTCGAGCCATGCTATGTGATTGTGGTCACTAGAGGTATTGCCCTATTTGGGGTAGCAGAATATTGCCTACCAATATAGAGTGGCTGCTGTAGCTGCTATCTTCATTGAAAACAAACAGGAAATTGATCCACACTGAGAATCGCAGGCTTCTGTAAGATAATGAGGGATTTATATTGTATCCTGGCTTCATGCTGCACTTTGCGCTTTAGCCATGAACAGATCGCAGCAGATTAAGCGAGGGATGCAACGATCGAGCACATGGTATACATGGCACCATAATTTCCTCTCATCATGTAGCGTTACATTGTTGAATGCAAACCCTCAGAAGAGTCAATTCATGGAATAGAAACTAGTGAAATACTTCTCATTTCTAAAAATATTTTTGAGGGTATTGTGTACCACACAATAGCCACAGATAAGGCTTCCCCAAACCACAATGATTTTTTTTGTCTTTTTCCTCCTTTTTTTTTCCAATGATTTTATTAAGACAAGCTCCATCTACAGTAGAATCATGATAAAATGGTCTTTTTAATCCCAAGACCACTTTTTTTCTGTGTGCCCAGCCTTTGAAGCCTTTCTTCCAAGAATCCCTGTCACATTTCTTTCCTCAGTATTGCCAGGTACCCATTTTCACACCTTGATCATAAGAGACTTTGTGCATATCTTTAAAAAGATGGAAACAATGGGCAAGACTTGAATCCAAGACCAGGGCCCCATTTCATAAAAGATGTTAGGATGGCAACTCTTGCCGGAATGGCAACTTCCAATAGCAACAGCCAATCAGGAAGCTGGATTCTTGTCGTTACTATGACAACTGCCATTCCGGCAAGAGTAAATCTTGCTATCATATCAACTTTTTATGAAATGGGGCCCTGCTGTTTCAAGGTCAAAAACCTTTAATCTACTGTGCACTGCAGCACTCAAATAAGCCTGAAGAGAGTCCTTATAGACTTAGCTTTGTTTCATACTTGACACCATAGAAGAGACTGGATAGATAGATACATACATACATACACACATACATACATACATACATACATATACATACACACATACATACATACATACATACATAGACAGACAAACAGACAGACAGATTAAACACTACCCTTCAAAAGAATGTAAACCTGTTGAAAACCTGTTCCCATGTGTCTTAGTGGCTACCTGTCTATTCATAGTCACTATCCACACTACAAATGCCTCTAATGCTCCTGCAGAGAAACTCAGGAAAAGATATCCTTCAGGAGTGGTCACCTGTATACAGCAGCCAGCCAGCAGCCACTGACTTCTTATTCTGCAGTCAATATCTTTACTGCATACAGCATTCAACAGCCAAGAGCATATCCCTAGCTGTAGATACAAAGTGTTTTACATATAAAACATTTTGATACAGAAAACACACACACACACATAAACAAACAAACAAACAAACAAACAAACAATGAAGCGCATGAAATATTTGCATGAATATGAAATAAGGGATAACATAAATTGGACTAAAAATAAAGTTGTCGGGTATTTTATAACTGCAATTATTTTCCTGTGGCAAACCAATTGCTTGCCATGAGTTGTACTACATTATTTGTCCTGCTATTTGATGGCAGTCAACCAAGTGCTGATTAAAATGCCATTGCGCTGCTTTTCTTTTGTTTGTTTTTGTCATTATTTTTTCCACAAAGATCTTTATACTTACAATGTTGACAAAACTCTGGCGTAACAATGCCCTGATGAATTAATTCGTCAATGCCGCCACCTGTTGGTAAGAAATTTGAAAACAAAAACACACATGAAATCAAAATCATTTCAGAAGTTAGCTTTCATACACCATATAGATTGCAAGAGGCAGATTTACTGACATATTCAAATGTTATACGTATATGCATATCTGCACATGACATACCTGTCTGTATCTACCAGACTGCACCATTGAAAAACATTGTAAGAAGACAGACATTGATTCTGCATTGGAAACACTTTTGCACCCAACTAACATATTATATACTGAGAATGCTGAAACTTATACCGGTACCATAATTTTGATACATTCAGGAGATATCATACGAACTTAAACCCGCTGACGACGGGCTGATTTTGCTACAACATGCATTTCCAATAGACACCTGCCCGAGTATACTCCAGACTAGTTTTCAACAGGTAGATGTGTCTCTATCACAGCATACCCTACCTGGTCATTATTTTTGTTGGTTTATCGCACCCTCTCCATGGGCACTACAAGCCTATATAGAAGTAACCCAATATATACTCTCTACACATAAGGACAATAGACTTGTACCCCTTCCCTAGACATTATCCTCTTACAGGAAATTGCTTTTATCAGGTCCTATGGCAACTGCATTAATGGACACGTCTTGTGTAGATAATGAGCAATCATCCCAGCATGGAACCATCTCCTTCACCTGCTATTCAAACATCAGGTTTAGGTAGGTACATACTTCCTTGTTCTACAACTCTATAAATGAAAATACAATACAGAATATGCTGTAAAGCTGCACAACCACCCAACATCCATACACTTATGACTGTATTCTTCTATGCATGTTAGTCTATCACAGTGAAGAAATTTCACCTCAAAAAATGATAAAGTCATATGACCTTTTTTTTTTTTTTTTTTTTTTTTTTTTTGCTTCCTATTTTTTTTTTTTTTTGGGGGGGGGGGGGGGGTGGCTGTAAACTTCCAGTTGCAGTAGTGGAAAACACACATATCTTGAGCTGAAAATGGAAACAACTAGCAACTTTCACAAATTCGGTAAACAGATGCTCATTTAATTCTCATCTGTATCAAGTGCATTTTCTTAGAAGCTGTACGCGGGTATCTGTGAGATTCAACCATTTTTACAATACAAAACTAATTACTACATGGCCAATTCTGTAGAGGCCATTGTAACTCAGCAAACACACAACCCTGGAAGGCTTCTTTCTCTTGCTTAGTTTCCATGGCATGTAGTGCTAAGAGTTTCCCAGAGTTTGTTTACATTTCCCTTCTCTCCCTTCCCCTCTCCCCCTCTCTCTCGCTCTCCCTCTCTTTCCCTTGCTTATTCTCAAGAGTCTTCCTCTGAATAAAATGACTGTCACCCACAATGCAATGCTCACTCCAGAAAGTCAAATGAAATGCAACTTTAATTTCAGTTCTGTTTTCTGCAGCTGCCGGAGTGCACTCAAATCCCTTGCCCATTCCCATTTTCCTTCCATAAAAACAGATGGCTCGTTTTCTACACCTGTTGAATCTTTGATGACCTTCTCAGTTTATGTCACATCTGCAGACTTGACTGAATGAACAGAGTAAAGATTATCACTGATACATGACCCAAATCTCAGAAAGACAAGGGTGAATCAAACGAAAGAAAAATATCATCAGTGAAGGTTGTGAATCTCATCAAAATGGCACTGAATGGGAAACTTTCAACAATCAAGTTAGCCATGCACTGTTCACTGAAATCAGCTGTAAAGTTCTCCATGCATGTACTTCTTGAAGGTATTAATTTTAAGCAAGGAGGTTAAAATCACATCTTTTCACTTCAAGAAACAATTCGAAGAGTGATTTTCAGTTGTCTTGTAGGATGCACGGCATCACTGAAATTCAGCACATCCTGAGTACATCACTGCCAAACTTTGGATGCAGCTATCAACTCACTTTAGGCACAAAATTAATGTTTCCAAATAACTTTCACGGAGATTTGGGCAGTTGATAAATTGTGCAAAGCTGTTTGATTATGGGGTTAGAAACGCCTTTATCAAAACACCGTAACAAGTGCAAAATCGCAAAGGCACTTGAGCCAGAAATGTATTTCTGTGGAAATGATAAATGTAAAGTCACTTTGAAATGCGATTACATGTATATCTCAGACCTACCCATGCCAACCACTGCCAAATACACAATCTCCGCTCCTTGGGTCAAACTACACAGTGGAGCTGCACAGTGACAAGGCCTCTTCTCTACTCATGATAGAGATGATGAACGCAACAACTCACAAATCAAGAAATGCAATCCAAAAGGCCTTTGCAAATGTGTTTTGATAGTGGGTATCAAAATGTGTTTCAAACACGGGAAAGATGATAAATATAGCCTAGGATAGTCCTACACTGTAACCGAAATATAGTTGTTTTTATGGTCTCCCTAGTATTCGCGTTAAAATAAGGATTTTTGCCTGATTTTTTGTTTTCCATTGATGTCAACAGGAAATTAGATAACTTACCCATCATTCAAAGTTCAAATCGCCTGATGTCTTATGAAATGCTAACATTTTTAGGGAAAAGAACTGTCTTGCCTGTTTTACTGCTTTGGTTCAAAATAACTGATTGTGGATATTTCTCCTTGTACTATCTACAGCTACATGTACCTGTTAAGACTTAAAGTCATATTTGGTAGATTCAGTTATTTTGTTTTTCTAATAGATTGTCAATCATACAAGGCTACTACTTGACTTCAACGATAGATTCCCTGAGGACTGCACCATGCAGCACTATCTGATGCATGCAGGTAACATTTAAAGGACAAGTTCACCTTAATATGTACACAGGGATTGAGAGAATGAAGCAATATCAGTAGAACACATCAGTGAAAGTTTAAGTTTCAGCATCACCATCACTGGATGAGAAGACTACTACAGCTTGTGATGTCACATGCATACAACGATATAAAGAAAACAAAGAAAATTCAATATACATGTGTATTTTCACTGTTCTCCCACAATAAAAGAGCACTTGACTTGCCTCTTTCAGAAGGCAGGGGGAATAATATTACCCCTAAAACATGCCAGTATTAACAAGGCAAGGGAATGTGCACCTTTTCCCCCCAAAAAAATGAAATTTTGTAGATTTCTCTTTATATTTTCCAAATTGTTCGACACATGTGACATCATAAATTGCAGAAGTCTTCTAATCCAGGAGTGACTGCGCAGAAACTTTAACAATTCTTATTTTTTAATGGATTGTCCGATTTTCCTCAAACTTTCACTGATGTGCTCTACTGATTAACTGCTGCATTAACTCAATCCACAGTATTGTAATACAATGGTGCACTTGCCCTTTAAACAGTCACGTTCTTCGAAAACACCTCCTTCACAATCTTTCCCATTGACAACCCAGATGTTTGATCCTTGTCTCATCAGGTTACAAATAATGTTGCCCAATGACGTTACAATTTGGCTTAAAAATCAGAGAAGCTGGAGAAAGCTGGAGCTGGTTTATCACAAAACATGAAACTATTAATGACAACCACACATGTAGATTAAAAATCTTTTTTTGTTTAATGAAATGGTTTACTGTTTCTATTTCCTCATACATTTGTAGCTATTTTTATTCTATTTTTATTTATTTAATTTTTTTTTTGTTGGTTCCCTTTTACTCTTTGGCATCACTGAAATTCTTTTTCTACACTATTTATTGCATTATACTCAAAGTACCCAAGTGTACAGCTGGGCATCACACATCACAGTCCAAATCAAGATGCGACTGTATCATGTGATGCAAAGATCATGCAGTAAGTCTGCAAAAGACAAGAGCAGCTCAAGGCAGCTGTGAGTCATCCAAGTTCAAAAGTTTCTGTCTATTATTAGTGTCAAGTCTTTACAATCACAGTCGGTGGGTGTCTGGGGAAACTCTTTCCTCTCCACTTGAGGACTGAGGCACAAGTAGGAAGGATATTACGGACCAAGATAATGCAAAGTCAACAATGCTCATAGCAGCAGGCAATGCTGGCCAGCCCATGGCTGCACTGCAGTCAAAACTGACAGCACTACACAGCGATTCAAGTCAACTGGGATAATTCATAAGCACATTTTTGCTCTGTCGTTTTTGTTACTTTTCGTTGTTTGGGATTGGGAGCAAAGAGCAGCAGTGGGTATTCTGGTAAAAACTATGCACAACTGTTGTCATGTAGATTCTACAATTTATATTAAATGATCCATATACAAGTGTAAATAATAGAAAATCATACGGAAGATAATTTCTCCTTCTGTCTGAACAAATTTTACAACTATTTTAACCGAGACATTACACTGATATTCTGACTTTACAGACTGTGCATTTTTAAGTTTGAATTTGAAGCAACCATGCACATGCACCTTTTTACGTAGGCACCTTTGGACACCATTTGCTAGGTTTAGGTCTACGCAACACCTTGAAGGCCTACGTACTGTACTTTCAAACCTGCTGCATGCACAGTCTTGGGGCAAGTATTTATGCAATTATAATTACTGGGATTTTTCTAGCAATCAAAAAGAGCTGTTACTATTCTCTGTCAAAAGTTAACACTCAAATGGTCTGAATGAGCACAAAAGTTGAATAGTATGAATGCCCCTCCCTTCTTAATCTGTTTTTTTTTCTTTTTTAACATACCAGTACATTGCTGGTAGTTTCCAAACATGGAAGTACATAATTCAAAGTTTTCCTTAAATGAATTACTGAATGACATCAGATACTGATTTGTACATTGTATCATATCCCAGCACTTCTTAATACACATTGTATGTCCTACAGTACAAAATGTATTTTGTGTACATGCTAGACAATGAGTATAGTACAAAAGTTGACTGTAATGGAGAGTACCCTGCACAGGGATTAAAACTGCATTTCGTGGACAAAGCATCACTGCAAAATGCTGTTGACATTTTTAATACACCATCAACCAGGAACTTTATGCTGTGGACACTGGAAAATCTATCTTCATGCTGTTAACTTCAATTCTGTGTTAGTTCTCTCTGCAGATGGGAAAACACTTGGCTAGCATGACACAAAGCACACTTTCCGAGATATGTTTTAAGACCCAGCTAGAATAAACAAACAGACACTGCTTCTTGTATTAAGAGTATGCTCATAAATGCAAAGTTCTGCACACATGGTAAGATAATGTTGTGGGCTCAAATGAACCACGCATACAATTTTGGATAGAGGTACAGTAGTCTCCACATAATCAGGTACCGGTAATGCTTAACTGGGTAAGGAATGCTCTGCCCAATCCTACCCAATTTAAAAGCAGAGACTGAAATGTAACAGATTTTTCACATACATGTACTGTGCACGTAATTTGTCCAGTCAAGGTGAGCCAGATTGCCAGGTAGTTGGTGAAGTTTAAATTCATAATACTCTGCTGTAAAGCAGATATCCCCAGGAGATCAAATCTAAAGTGCAGATTAAAAACTATGAGTTTTGTTGTAAACAGAGCTGACATTTGCTTGCTAATTCTCACTGACATTTAGGAGATTCTGTCCATGTGTACTGCCTCTTACTGATAGCTTTCATGGTCATTGTCATTTCACTCAATCACATGATTTATGACATTTGGGATGTCAAAGACACCATGTTTCAACACAAGACTGTTAATTGTGCAGAAAATGTAGTCCTTTCGGGATAAAGTGGCTAAAGTGTATATCACTCCTACATATCACTGTATATCCTGTATATCACTACATGAAAGTTGTTCCAATTTGCAAATGAATGTCATTTAAGATGTACACGTAAGGCACTCATTGGTCGTGCCCATAGTTATATGACACAACTATCACTACTGTACAGGCTACTCAACCACAGAGCTTATTAGGAGCTGATGCAGTGCAGAAAAATATATACATGCAGGTAACCTGTGCTTTACAAATTTTTTTTTTACCACTTGCACAGTCAGGCAATCAGGTTTTCAATTGTTGCAAAACACTTGCCCAAACATGAATTTTACCTGCCCACAAAGAAAGTCAAAAAATATAAGAAAAATGATATAGAAAATCATTGTTAGTCTAGGGCTTGATAAAACAAAATCATGTGAATAAACAGCACTACTATTCACATGCTTTTGATAGTTTGAAGTACTTGACAAACTTTGTTCGATTGAGTGCTGGTGTTGCATTGCATTGGGGCTTCTTCATGTAAGTGTTGGAAATTCACAATGAAATTATCAAAGTACATGTACCTTGCATCACAACAGTCACTATCTTCAGGCTTCGGTACGGTTGACTTTGTGGGTTTGAAGGGGGAAAAGTGAAAAAAAGAAGGGGGCTTCAGAACTTTTTGGTTGCCCAATTAGGGCTGCAATTTTTTTCATTGTTCTAAAATACTTGCCCAACTTTGATTTTCACTAGCCCTGGGCAATCAGGTAAGTGCTTTCACATGTCGCACCCTGCAACAGAACCCCAAGAGTCATGTCTATAAAAAAAAGTATTGTTATAAATCATACAAAGAGCAGGGCAGAAACTGAAATTTGTTCAAATTCTATTCATTCATAAATTTGTCTTAAGACCAATGGTGATTTTACATTTTATGACAAATAATGACGGAGGTGTATATGCATAATATCTCCACACACATGCAACTACAAAGTACAAATTGTAGAGCATGTAGTTGTACTGGTATCTAGTCTTCAATCACTAAATTCTCGGTGTGTGTGAAATTCACTGTAGGCGAAAACAGTGGGAAAAAAAAAAATCAAATGATCAGTCCAGGAGATGGCAGAGTACAGTTTAGAATACTAGCTCTAAGCTATTGCTTATTAAATCATTACATATGGCACATTTCAAGGGTATATTTTTGATTTGGTATCTATGTAGGTAGGTGTGTGTGTGTGTGTGTGTGTGTGTGTGCGTGCGTGCGTGTGTGAATGAGAGATTCTTATAAATATCAGCATGAGAGCATTGAGAATTTGGTACTGTAAAAGTGGTTTCTTTCGTGTACAGATACTTTCGCGGTTTCCATTGGTGCCGACTTTTTCGTGTGTTTAAATTCGCGGTGGGCAAAATCTGTGAATTCACAGTCGGCAAAAACTGTTTTATTTTGCACATGAAAACCCAAACTATGATCTAATTATTCTTTTATTTATTAAATAAGAATTAGAATTAAAGGTAAGCTTACCTGAAATCCCGTCTCTCGAGTACTTTGTAACATGCTTGTACCTACATTGCACGGTATCGCTGTGTGTGTGTTGACCATCAATGCGCGGAATCTTTGTGTGTGCATGTGCGCAATAGCGTTGTAACAAGCGGCGAGTTCAAAACATTTTCGCGTGATGTTAAGTTCGCGGTTCAATCTCAAAGCGCGAAAAGCGCGAAAATAAAACCACTGCAAAAGAAACCACTTTAGCAGTAATGTGCCCGATTCCCACACTCAATACCTGAGAGTTGGTATCTCTAAAACTTATAATGCTGTTTTCCTGACGCCACTGGACAAGACTCACTTTCATTTTTAAGTCTAGAGATGTACATAGATCATTTTGTACTTTAAGGCTGTGCTGTTGATACAATTTTGTTGAGAAGTAGGCCTTATGAATCCATTCCTTCTCACACTAATTTCATGTCCAGGTGTCAATTATGCTGATGTTTGCAATTCATACTAAAATGGAAGAAACAGGATAGCATTAGTACATTATAATTCTTCCTGCACTGAACATAACTTTTAGTCACACTAAACCAACCACCATTCACCTGCTGATCCATCCTGTTCTTGTGAAGGGGGCTTCAGCTTTGGTTGCACACACTCATAGTTCCTTCTGGCCAGCGGTATAGGCTTCCTCTCGTAAAGACTCACATACGTCCCCGGGAAGCTGCCTCTGTCCTGAGTCCTCTCGTTCACTCCCTCCAGCCAACTCTCCGGCTTCTCCACCGTGCCCTTGAAGTAGGTCAGACTTTGGGGATTAACGACGACCAGGATGTCGCCGCTTTTCATGACAATGTCCTGGTCCGACGTGGGCTGGTAGTCATGTAGAGCGACATACTTGACAATTTCGCCCATTGTGGCAGGCAGCCGAATCACACATTCCCCACAAAAACAGTTTTCTTATTGGTGTCTCCCCTGGATTCTCTCTGAGACACACCTCCACTGCTTTGCTGGCCCAAGAGATGAATGCGACCACGGCTGCTTACACTGCTATGAAGCAGCTTGTGGCTCCACCACCTTTTGTTTCAGATGTCTCGAGGTAAGTCTTTCAATGAGGCAGTACTGAGGTTCAAACTGCAAAAACAAACGAGGAAATGTTTTACTTTTGGCTATTACTGACTGGTTTCTGAGATTACTCCACATAAAAACAAATGCTCCCAATTCCTGTAGAAAGTACAGCAAACATGATGTGCCTCTGTGAGACAACAGTGACATGACATTTGCTCCTGCAACAGTTGCTCCAATCTTATTTTCTCCAAGGACTTAGCCTTATGGTTAGGCTTGTGATAGGGTTCTAGGTTTAGTTCGATGTGAGGATTAGGGCTAGTATGGTAAATGTTTGTGGGTAGAATTTACGTTTGGCTCAGCATGCAGATTTTTCATGGGAGCAATAGTCGCAAGAGCAAATGTCATGGTTCACATCCTAAATCAAATTTAGTAGTTAAGAGTATTTGGTTATTCTTGGACCCATTTCATATCCATTTTTTCTCATCCTTTAGATGGACTCTAAAAATTAAGGTCTTATAGGGTCTAGGGCTCATATTATTTTTGGCTTTATCCATGGGCCCAGGTCTGGTTGGTGTGTAAAATGTACTAGTTGAGTAGAACTACATGTACGTGGATGGAAGCATTTCGAGCCATGTAAGACTTATGTTGTGGGGAGGGTACAAAGAAACTTAGGGTGCCTCCGAGCGCTGTCCTAAAGTGAAGTGTACCATATCTTACCTGAGCCACAGGAGCGCTCAAATGCTGGACTACTTACTACTATACTATAATACTAGGCGTACCGTACCAACTACAACTTACCATACTGAACTGAGCCAAAAGTGGACCATGCACTTCCCAATGACAATGTGCTCTAAAAAGGTACCAAAACTTTATAGACTCTAAAGTTGTACCAAGAGTTTGCATGTGAAGAATGTGCGTATCATGCACAATACACATTTGTAGAGAAATTGTACGTCATAATGAAAAGAGAACTGTCTTTGAGTCTTTGATCGGGACATCTAGAAACAACTTGTTGTAAGTAGATCTAGAACTAGTGTTTTCAAGTGCACCAGGTGAATCAAATATGCACAGCCTTGTCGCTGTACATAAGTGCAGCTGCGCACGGCAGACACTTTGCATGGCATCTGGTCAGGCTACAGGTGAATGACCCTTTGCTACAATATCCGTGACCCCCTCTAAAAATAACTCATGAGGTAAAATTATGTTTTCTCAACAGAGCACTCATAGTCGTACGCTCCAAATCTGGCACAGTAATACGGTAAGCTTTTTGTTCAGTTCGCTTTGGTTCACTTTAGAGTGCTTGAATGCACCATAGACTAGATACTACACGTATAATGTTAAGCCAGAAAGTAAATCTAAATTTAGTCTATACTGATGCTCCCGACATTAACTTTAGCCTGTTAGGTACATTTACACTTTTAACTTACTACTTAGACTTGTATTATCTAGGCTACCCTACCTAAACTTTACATCTAACGTTAACGTTATAGCCGAGAGTCTCTAGATCTAATTAAAAAAAAAAAAAAAAAATTTCAACAAATTCAGACTGCTGATAGTAGCAGTATAGTACCACTTCTTTTTTCAACACTAAGTAGGATCTACTCTCCGTGATAGCAGTCCTAAAGCACAAACTTTGTCTCACTTTCACTGACGTTAAACGTGGAGATCGCTGAATACCACCGACAATGCTTCTCCGCGTTGGAGCTCCCCTGAGCTTTGGGGCGGCCAAATGCAGGAACCACGGTCCGTATGACAAGCAAAACGCTCTTGCCAAATCCAAAGAAATGACAGCAAAGTGTAGTATATTCCACTATTACGACGTTTCACAACCCCTTGATTTTTCCGGCATTTTGTCTTCACGACGAGCAGACTTTCTAGTCTACGGAACCTGTCCTATTCTGCGTCATATGCACACCAATACAACATGAAACCATACGATTCTCGCATCCAGGAAGCAAGCTACATGTCTTCAACGAACCAGGAAGCTGTTTCCAGTGCTGCTTATGCTGTGTAGTATAGTATCGTACAGTGAGCTGAGTTCGTGGTTGTTGCCGTGTCGTACAGAAAGCGGTAAAAGGAAGTCGCAGCACAGCTGCAGCTATGCATGCACGTACAGGGGACTGGTGCAACGCGCGGTCACCGGTCGCATCGGATCGGATCGGATCGCTGCAGGCATGGTACGCGGTGTACATTCGCTTTTTTGCAGTGTGAAAGGTTAGCATGAACGTAAAATGTTAGGACGCCATCTACAAGTAAAAGTTTACTAAAGTTCTCAACACTAGCCGTACACGCAATAATAATGTACCTAAAAGGGTCCTGTATGATGATACTGATGGGATGATGATGTTATAAAAGTGGGAAAATTGTAGCGATTGTTCATTTTGTTTCGGTTTCTTTTTCCATTGTTTCGTCAAGTTCACAGCCAATAGCACAAAAATATCTCACAGATTATTGTTATTTTGATAAGGCTGACAATTTTCAGAATCATCAATTTAAAGCTGGTGTGTTGTCCCTTTTGCAACCCTGAAAAATTAGATTCCTTTCATAGGCTTATTGATTATAACCCCTGAAAATAAGTTGTTTGATATATTGTATCACTCTTATACCGGTATTATATTCATTTCATTTCATTTCATTTCATTTCATTTCTTTATTGTCCAAATTATGTATAGAAACATGACATGGTAATCTGATTTTGTCACACATTCATAACACATAATTAACAACAGATGAATAACAAATTACATTACATATGAAACATCAAATGAATACTCAAAATATTCAGGGAACTAAACATACATTAGTAATTACGACACAGACTGAATAGCGTCATGTGTTGAATGCGCAAAGAGGGGAAAAATAAATATATTTGTGTACATACACAGAAAACTATGGAAGAGTCAATTGCTGCAAAAGATATAATATAACCACAAGTTCTAAAACACCTCACTTCATACAATCCATCCCAACATCATACTCCATAAATTATAACACATATTGCACATTACACCACTCCCCCCATACACACAGCTAAAATCTGCTTCCTTTCATTGATGCCCTAACATACCTGATGTGCACAATCAAACAATTATTGCACATTAATATACAAAAAAAAAATCCATATATACATCATTATGAATCAAATGTGTTTTTTCCGATGTGAGGGATCACAGGATATTTCCAGAACAAAAAAATAAAAAGATACATTTCTGTTAATACTTCATTTCAGATAACATAAAAACCAGTTTTGCTTTTAAAACTTAAACACAGAGGCACAAAATGAAAAACAAACAAAAATATTTCAAAAAAAAATTCATAATCTTATATTTCACTTAAGAATTATCTTATTCAAAACATCACAAACCATACAAATCTTGTGTGTTTCTGATAATACACAAAAACACCTTTGATTTAATACACCTTTGATCTGACATCAAAGGAAAGCCTGATTAATCATCTTTAAAATGACACCTCACTTGCTATGATTGGGTGTTCCTACACTAGTAGGCCTAGAGTGTGCAAGGAAAACAGCTGAGTTTGAGGACAGATCACAAGGGAAAAGTCGCAACAATTCTACTTTTGATGTTTTGTTTCGATGGAAGAAAAAGCCATTGGAGTGAGCAATGTGAGCACTTTCAAAAACTCACATCTACTAACCATCAGATGAGTGTTTGGTCAACATATATGTTTAATTCTAATTTGCAGATACTACTGCAGTTTTTAATTCATGAAGAAGCCTGGAATCTGATGATAATTTCGCAATGCATTCTTTTCAAGCACAGGCCTTCCTTGAAAAGATAAAGCAAATTAATGGGGATAATACTGTTGACATAAAATTTGCTATATTTTGCAACATTTTACATTTATTCTAATTTTGACCTTTCCTCATAATCAATCATATACTGTACATTAATCCAGGAATGTACGTAACTTAAGAATTGGCTGTCATTGTATAGAAAATCAACCAGACTTACTCATGTTGTCACATTTGAATGAACTGATGTGGTTTTAAGAGAAATATTTATCAACCGTTATTCTCAGTAGGTATACCAAAGAAGAACGTATTGTGGAATTACATGCATTTTACCCGGGTGCCATGCAAGGTCAGAGTTTTTGGCCTATAACCTTGTTTTACCGTCCACCCAAATTTCGTTTTTTTTAAGTTTTTCTATGTCAAATTGATATGATTCACTAAAAGTGTGCACCTCTTTCCACTTCACCACCCCCCCCCAAAAAAAAAGAAAAAGAAAAAGAAAAAGCACCGTCGTTTGTGTGTTAACTTCTCGACTTTTGTTCTTTTAAGTATTCTTACTCCCCCTACCTTAAAACTAAAAAAGGGAGAAAAAAATCAGTAATACGGCCATAGTTATTACAGTCTATAGTGGGATCCCCGAAGAAAATTTGACTGCTAATAATATCAAATTCTTTAATATTGCAATAATATTCGGTGCACTACTTTAAAACTTTAAAACAGTTCTTTAGAAAATAAAAATTGTACCTTCGCTGTCCATCTTTATTCTTTTTTTTTAGGAGGTAGAGGAATAATGATCCCCCAAAGCCCGAAGCCATCCTGTTCCTTCTTGCAGAACATGCACTTACTCAGAAAAAAATGATATGTGACCGTGCATCACAAAACCAATAGAAAGTCGCACCCCTTCATTTTACGTGAGGACTCAAAAAAGGTGAAACGGGTCAACCAAATCAATCTTGAGGTTTTTTTTTTTTTTTTCTGAAAGAGCTATTCTTCTACATTATTCCTATAAGTTTGGGATCATGAAATGAATTGGAAAATGTGTTTTCAGCAGTTTTTCTACAACAATTTTCTTTTTGTAGAGTAGGGAGATCAAGTATGTCTTAGAGGCCCCTTTTCATTATTTTCTTGAAAATCCTTTGCGCAATTTTCACTTTCAACTCTAATAACTTTTAAAAAGGAAAATGCAACTCCTTTGAAAGTTGACATTAATCATGGACAGAATGTGTTAATAAAGCATGCTCAGTTTCAGTCTAATCTGATAATCCCTTCATTGATATGCTCCAGTGGTTTACATCCTGTTGTTTTGTTCTATTCATCATGCAGCTATAGCACGGCTTGGTAAAGATTAAGCGCTAAAATAGATCCTGTGCTCCACAGCCTCTTTTCTCTGTGCACACTTTTCCAGAGTGTGTGCTTTCTTTCCAATATTCAGATAGGTTATAGGAGAGTCCATTTGCATTTAGTTACACATCATTTTAAAGCTTAGAGTCTGATCTTTCAGAATCTGCCTTTAACTAAAAATTCCACGTCTGGCGACTTTTGTTGGTTTTGTGATGCAGGGTCTAAGAGCTTTCAACCAAATGCGCTAAATCCATTGATAACTGATGGATTTAGTGCCTTTTGGAAGTAAGCTCTTCACTTTTATATGATTATATACATATATATATATATATATATATATATATATATATATATATATATGTATTGTATATTCAGGTCAGCCTACTGGAAGAATGTACATCTGCGAAACGAAGTTTACAAGAAGGAAATATTTCTAAAGATGGTCAACGTCGCAGCGCCCAACTGCTTTATTATGACCTGGAGGGGGCCTATAGGTGTGGATTAATGAATTCACAGAAAATAACGTAATCACTTACCTAAATATTTGTTATGATTCAGGAAAAGAAGATGCATCCATGAAAACAGCTATTTATTCCTTCAAAAATTGGCCATTTTGTAGGAAAATACTCGAGTAATCATATTAAAAATCACAAACCCCAAAACCAAGGATTTGATTTGATTTGATTTATTTCTGCATTTTTCACAAAGTACATACAACATAACAAACAATTTTCCAATACTATAACATATTATTTCCAACACAAGATGAATAGAAATACAGTCACAATGTACCAATAATGAAATATTGCATAGGTGAATTATAATCATACAAAAACAATTGGAAAATCATTGATTATTCAATCGAGTTAAGACATACAAAATGCAGGAGACCGTCACCTTAAGCTGAAGCTGGAGTTTGATGGCGGCATCTGGAAAAGCATAGGGTTATATTAGATTTTCCTTACAAAAGATTTAATACATATCATTTTCCTTACAAATCATTTAATACATATCAAATTATGTAACCAAATAGGGTAGTTATAAAATACATCAGTGCAATGGTGAGTTAGGGTGCAAGTGCATATGTGCAGATATGTTATTTTATCATTGTTAATGCTATTTGAGAGAAAAAAAATCTGTGTAGATAAATTTTCATATAGAAAAATGATATACTTAATCTTTGTGTGTACGTATTATGTATGCATCGCTGGGACATAAAAAGTTATCATCAGTTTCATACATTCTCGTTACAGAGAGAGATTGGCTTTTCTTAGCAGTCGGGCATAGAATATTTATAGTATTTTTCACTAGTGGAGAGATAAAGAAAGAAGGAAAATCTTACATCCTGCCCATATATCTTCCAGCTAGAAATGGGGGAAAGCCTATCATTTTCTGAAGTTTTACATTCACTTTTGTTACATTACTTGGGGAGAGGTCATATTGTTTGATGGACTTGCTATATTAATGGTATGGCAAAAGCAATAGATAAGAGAATTTTGTTACTTTTTTCAGCTTTTAGTCCGTATGGCTTACAAAAATGTATAGTTGTCTACCATAGCATAATGTCCCTCATCACTATACTAATTCATCATGTGTGTGTATCTGTGTGTGTGCATGTATGTGTGTATGAAGAGTTTGTTCGCAAAAACCGATAAGTAAATTTTTCAAGATTTTGAAGTACGGTCTCTGTCATAAAGTACGAAATAATACCTTTTAAATGATATATTGGTCACTACATAAAGGTACATTTTTGAAGATATGGCCAAAAAAGAAGCAAAAATTTTCTTATTATTCTATTTATTTTTCTTGACCTTTAATCGCAAATATCTCCATTTGGCAAATATTGGACTTATCGGTTTTTGCGAACAAACTCTTCGTATACATGGAGGTACAATGTGCATGTGTGCATGTGTTAAATTTTCCGAAGTTTTAAGTTCACTTTTGGCAAAAGAGATATTCAAAGAGAGATTAAAATAATATGTATATATAAATAATTATATATTATGTTTATATTTATAATACATACATATAGTGCGAGAGATAGTTCCCTTCCCAAACTTACACGGTCCCTCATTGTGGGTATTATATAGTATAATTTTTTTCACTATATTATATGTATATATATATATATATATATATATATATATATATATAGGCCTAACTGTCTCACTCTCGCTGTTAAAGTTAAACAATAACCACTGTTCCGGTCATGAAGGCAAGATTATGTTGATTGAAATCAATCCCTGTTATGTTTTATAAAACTTTTGACATTTTCACAAATCAACTATTCGGTTTCTGTATAAGAAATCATGCCAAGGGATATCCTGCTTTTAACGTGATTTTATAATTATTATGTGATCATTCAGTGATATGCTGTATTGAAAAATATAAATATAAACATGAAATATCAAAGCATTCATCTAAAAGCTAGGGTATACATGCAGCTATAGGCGGTGATGGGGGTGGGGGAGGGATGTGCCCCCCCCCCCCCCCCCCCGTGCAATGATTTTTGAAGTTTACTGTTCTCAATGTTGTATCTTATCAGTGAATCTTGTATCTTATGAATTGAATAGTATAACACATTTACTGCATGAGCTCTCATCTTAAAGGAAACAAAACACAAATATGGATGTGGATTGAACACAAAAGCAGCAATATTATATCACACAGTGAAAGTTTGAATATAGAAAAAAATTGAGGAAAAAGTGATAAATTTTCGAAGTTTCTGTGGTGTCAACAAAGAAAAGAGGACAGCTACAGTTCATGATGTCATGTGGGGACAATATAAAGAAAATATAAAGGAAATTTGACATACAATGTATTTTCACTTGACCTAATGCTTACAGAAAACAGGGGAAATATTATCACCCCTATAAAGCCCTGTATAGAGGGGGCATATTGTGCCCCCTGCATAATTTCTTTAACCCCTTGAGGATGAGTCCCAAGTATACTCTGGCAAGTGTCTAAGGAAAATTCGTGTTGTAGCAAAATCAGACCGTCCTCAACAGGTTAATACATGATACTTCATAAAAAAATTTGGCACATGAGTAGAGCAACTCAAACTAAATGTGACCCCACCATTGAACTTTCTCAAGGTCACCTTATGGGGCACTATTCATCACAATGCAAAGAAATACATATACCTCAAAAACATGCTCAAATCATGTTTTTCCCAATATATAAATGTCTTTATCATTAGACCAATCACTTTCATATTTGCCATAAACAAAGAGCAATTAAAACTTGATTATTTTATTATGTTTGATATTCCTCAAGGTCACCATGTGGTGGCACTATTCATAACAATGTAAAGAAAACCTAATACAGAGAAAAAGCACTATAACTGTGCCTTATTTCCCCCTTAGACCTATGTCTTTAGAATTGCCCAATCATAACTAAAAATCGCTATTACTCCATATTGATAAACAAATGATACTAAAGGCAAAACTAGTGTTAAGATTAAAAATCATACAAAGTAAAAGGGAGATCTTTAGAAGAAATATCTTGTTTTTCAATAATTTCTATTATACATATTGCTTTAATGACTTTATGTCACATAATGTAAGGAAATAATAAGAAGGCTATTTGTTATATAGGCCATTCACAACCATAGGGCCTATAGTTACTTCATTTTTTGTTCCTTTACCAAATTATGGCCGAGAAAACCCCATCTCATCCACTATTATTTGGAACAGAAAAACACACAAAATCTGAAAGACATGGTTGTTATTTTATGGTTGCCATGGAACCCAGTGATATCAAACGTACCTTAATTATATATCAAAATGTTTGCAATATTTTAGGAAAAGTCACCATTGGTTGAAATTAAGTGAAGGGTGTAGGAGTGACAATGGAAAATACCATGGGTGGGAGAGGCACTGTGAGCCCAGTCCACCCATCCCCCTGGACTTCATATATCTATCTCTCCTTCTCCCTCCCTCTCCCTCCCTCTCCCTCTCTCTCTCTCTCTCTCTCTCTCTCTCTCTCTCTCTCTCTCTATATATATATATATATATATATATATATATATACATATATATATAATGGTATTATTATCCGCGTGTTGGAATAAGAGCATGAAGACGATGAAGACAAACAAGTTGACATAATGCATTAGATTCCAACTTCATTTTACAAATAAATGAAGTTGGAATCTAATGCATTATATCAACTTGTTTGTCTTCATCGTCTATATAATAGGGTTAACAAATGTAACACATCAATGCAGGGGCGGATCCAGGAATTCCGTAAAGAGGGGGCGCGTTTACAAAATTAAAGGGGGGCGCACGCACCCCTCCCCCATTTTTTCTTTTTATTTCTTTTGTTTCAACAAAAAATAAAGGGGGGGGGGCGTGCGCCGGATGCGGTCCTCCCTGGATCTGCCCCTGCAATGAAATGTGTACATTTCATGAACAAATACAATTTTGTGGAATTCTCCTTATTTATATTCTTTATATTGTTGTCGTAATGACATCACAAATTTAAGTACATGCAGTCTTCATTTTCATCAATAAAGGCACTGAAAAGAACTTTTGAATCAACTGTCCGGTTTTCCTCAAACTTTCACTGACGTGTTCCACAGTAGGCCTACTTATATTGCTGCTTTCACACAATCCACCTTTATATTTGGGTTCTGGGGGGTGTTTCATCAACATTTGTCAGCGCTGACAACTTGAATCACCATAGTAACAGTCAGTGACCAGAGCATCTCAGCCAATCAACACCACAGATTTTGCTGAAATAGTCAGCGCTGACAAACGGCAACACCCCCCTGGTTTCCTTTCAAAACACAATGACACATTTTCACATAATATGTGACCGTGCACCTCAAAACGAACATAAAGTCGCACACACTGATTTAGCGTGAGGACTGAAAATAAGTGAAATGGGTCAACCTAGCCGAACTTGACTTTTTCATATTTTCTGAAAGAGCGGGTCTTCTTTTATATTATGCTAAAATTTGGTATCATAAAACAGGCAGGAAAGTGTGTTTTTTCGCAGTTTATCTCGAACATTTTTGGTAGAATTGTGTGATTAGGTGTGTCTTTAGAATCCCTTTTTCATTTCTGAAAAACCTTGTCCACACTCTTCACTTTCAACTCTAATAACTTTTGAAAGGATAGTGCTACTGCTTTGAAATTTGGCATTGATTATGGACAGAATGTGTTAAAGAGGCATGCTTAATTTCAGTTTAATCTGATAATCCCTTCATTGTCGTTACTCTGGTGGTTTACTTCCTGTTTTTTGTCCCATTCATCGCACAGCCAGCACGGCTTGGTAAAGATTAAGCGCTTGAATAGACACTGTACTTTAGAGCCTCTTTTCTCAGTTCACACTTTTCTTGAGTTTGTGCTTTCTTTCCAATATTTAGATAGGTTAGGAGAGTCCATTTGATTTGAGTTATATATCATTTTAAAGCTTAAAGTCTGCTCTTTCAGAATATGGCCTTAACTAAAAATTAATGTCTGGCGACTTTTTGTTTGTTTTGAGGTGCAGGGTCACATATGGATCATTAACGAAGGAATAAAGAATGCAATCATGTGACACTCATTCACTCGCTCACAATCAGACACTTGATGAATCAGCTGGTTTTACATTTCCAGTCTTATTTTATTAATTCCATTAAAAAAAAATTTACAATACATGGTATTCAAATATACATACAAAAAAAAAATCCACAAAAACAAACAAACAAATGAATAATGATTTTCTGGCAGCCAGCAAAGGCCAAATTTGTTACAAACATCTTTATGTGATCTGTTGAGAACAAGACCTGGATTGCCTCAGGACAAAGCCATGGGTGGCATTTAAACTCTTCTGTTTCCAAAGGACATCAGTGAAAGCCCCAAGAGAATATCTTGCTCTCCGGGCTTTTATTGACACTATCATGATGAAAGCTATCTTGTTATTGCTTTAATCATCAAACACTGTAAACAGGAATATTAAAGAGTTATGAAGAGAGAATCCAAACCTAACAAGTCAGTCATAATTATGTGACATCTATTCCTCATTTGTTTATGGCACTGTACAGTGCACTTAGAATTTGCCGTAATGACTTCTCACTACAAACAGCACCAATATAACAAACTCTCAGTATATCAAAGAACTTTTACCCTCACAGTTTCCTCATTCTCTTCCAAACACTGGTATTAACAAAGTTTTGATAAAGCAAAGTTAAGGATTTTGCTATTAGCAGTTCACTGTACTTAAAAAAAACTCCTGATGCTCCACTGTAGAAACTATCAGAACAAGGGAGCCCCCATGAAAGGCAAGAAGGTTGACTGATCTTGCAAAGACATCAATATCTAGATGCTTCTTGGACTGTAGTCTCCATTGTATAAAAACATAAGCATTGATTGTGATTGACTGTGATTAATAATCATGATACAAACTAACCTCACTAGGTAACCCAAAAAGGTGACCATGTAACAAACTTGCAAACATTTTATACACACTATGTACCTTCAAGTTGGTATCTCCTGCATCAAGCCGTGTAGCAGATTGGTGATACACTGTACACACAATTTACAGTCATTGCTTTTTGTTTCATATAAAAACTGCTTTTGGAAGGCATCATTCATCTTCCTTTAACTGCAAACCACATTTAGCTTCAAGATTATAACAATGCAATGCTGGATCAATACAGAAACATGTGTGTTCACTTTCGATCCGGAATTCTGTAAAGGGGGGGGGGGGGGTGCATGCTAGCCCCCTCCAATTTTTTTTTTCATTTTTGATACTAATTTTTATATTGATGTTGGTTTTCTTTTTATTTCTTTTGTTTTAACAAAATTAAAGGGGGGGGGGGGCACATGCCCGGTGATGCATGATCAATTCACATTACTGCATAGGGGTGGACAGAATACACTCAAACCAAGTGTGCACCCACCCAAAGTGAACGTATTTGACGCCTTGAAATTATGCACATAGACAGATGTGAATGTGACTGCCCAAACCATTACTACAGTATCTCTCTCCTGAGATTTGCTCAACAGCCCAACAAGATTGCTGTAGACTGGAGAGGAAGGGAGGATTTCCCCTTGAACAGACAGAAATTGGCATCTTAATGCAGATACCCACATCACTGGGCATTTTTCTTCATTCCAAGACAACTGTGTATGCAGTGCTTGTCAACTGGAATGAGAACATAATTCATCTATATACAATGTATTACACTTTTGCCATTCACATGAATGGAAAACTGATCAGTATCAAATGTAACAATGTAAGTTTCCATATTAGCTCAAAATGTCTTGCCTTAAAAATCAAACTGGTTCTATCATGAGCACCATTTCTATTTTCACTACTGGATTTCTCTTGCCCGTGTGTAATACTCTTGCATCAAATCTCAGATTCACTGTAGGTATGGTAGCCACATTCATATCCTATCATCACAAAGTGACATTCATAACAATTCATCAATGGCTCAAATATCCTGGATGTGCATACAAATTACAAATCCTAAAACATGTTTTTAGATATGATTTTGAATTACAGTTCAATCTACACACTAAGAGATTCCACACTTTGGAGTCTGCTAAATGATTAGACAGAAAAAATCTGTCTGTCCGGAGGAGTCTTTTATTTCTTTTTATTTTTTTACTTTATCGGCTCTCTTCCGTAGAATAGGAGGGGATTCTGTGAAGCCAGACGCAGTCTCTGCGGAACATATCCCCGACGACCAGATACAGACTGATCTTTCGGTCAACTAAATGATGTACTGTATGTTTTGAAACTGGAGCTAAAGAGAGTGAAAACTTGCATTCGTATGGTTTTACATCGCACGTTCCACGGACAACAAAGCATGGAGTTACTATAGACAATTCAAGCATGGCTTCAGGTGATGTCTGCTGGCATTACAGTATTGACCGATTGAGGTTCGTTGAGGGCAGCAGACAATTTGTGGCACTGGGCGCAGCCATTAGCTTAAATTGCGGTGTCCCAGCCTACCCCCCCTCCTCCTCTCCCCCAACCCACAGGCAACATGTTTATCGCGCACTTGTAACAAAGGTTCGCGCACTAAGCAAGCATTCGCGCACTCAGTACGAGACGCCTATTGGCTAAAGCAACCATGCATCAGTTTTTCATTCCGTGCGTGACCTAATGTAGGGAGAGAGGTAGGGAAGTGGGAGGGGGGGGGGGGGTAGGCCGGGACACCGCAGTAATGGCGCTGCCCATGCCGATAATACACAAACCGCCTCACAGAATCGGTCAATAGGTGAACTGAAGGAGAGTTAGCCTCCCATCAAGACATTTCGAGGACAGACAGTGACATCTAAGCAACAGCTAGGTGAAAATTTAAGCAGAACTCCAAGAACTCTAAGTATGACATAATTGTCTGCATATTCACAGTTTGACGATATAATGCCTTATTGCCAGTCCAAGAAATGCATGTTTTTGTATGTATAAATTGGGCAGATGTTTTTGTATGTATAAATTGGGCAGATGTTTTTGTTTATTGTGAGTGAGAAGTGAGAATTGTTATGTAACAGAAATCACATGGTGTGGTTCAGTGAGGTCATATGATATCACATACACAGAAATACCAACCTCAAAAAGTTTTATGGTACTTGTCTAACTTCACTGAGATTTCCATCAATCTGCTACTGTCAAACAACCACTCACATTCCAGGGGCCCGTTGTATAAAAGTTACTATTATGGTAACTTTGCCATCCAATGGTAACTACCATGGCCAATAATACTCAACAGCCAATCAAAATCAAGAATTCCATGGAAGTTACCATTGGATGGCAAAGTTACCATAATAGTAACTTTTATGCGACGGGCCCAAGGATAACCACCTGTTCAAGAAAAATTTTCCTCTTTTGACAAAATGCTCCAAAAGTTTTACATAACAAGTTCATAAATGTCTAAAGATTATTATTTCAAAAATAGATTCCAGGAATATACATGTACAGCATCTTACATATCAGTTTAGTCAGCAAATACAAAGTTTTGTTTTTTCTTTTTCACATACATTAAACATTGTTTTCTTATAGTAAATAACACGACAGAACCCACAAGTATATATTTCACACTTTTCATAAATGAATAGACACTGTGGTTTACAAGGTGTCTTTTGTACAAATCTTTTTTATATACATATGGTATATACCTACTCAGAGTAGTAGTATCATCATACATAATATAGATACACTGTACATACTAAATATAAAAAGTGTTGCTGTTAAAAAGAAAAAAAAAAGAAATACATGTATATAGGAGTAACAGGTAATTGAAAAATGGGGTGGGTACAGCTTTTGTTTTTGTTTTTGTTTTTGTTTTTTTAAAGGGGCATGTATGTGTTATATAAGGGTATCACTGAGTAGAATATGTAGCAATATGGACATGGTTATTGCCACAACAATAGCATCACTGGGCATGCTCATTGAAAAAACAACAACACAAAATTACAACAACAAAAAAAACTTTGCTGTAACAAGAGTTTTGTTATAACTGTGTTCATTATAATGGGAGAGAAGTCATGCACTACATGATATGTAGGGCAGAGGAGGCAGTTTGAGTGGGGTGGCCAGTGTAGAGGATATTGCTATTGTTTTCTGTGGGGCTGCAGGCTGACACTGCTACTGTATAGATACGCTGTGCTGATGACTTTAACATGGAGAATGTCGTGACCTTCAGATCAAGACAGGAACAGACATCTGTACACAAATCAACTTGACAGGTGGCAAAGGGTGTTGATGAGGCCTTGCTCCAGATACTGTAGGTTAGAGGATATCTAAGCACTACCAATTTCACAGTCACAGGGATGGCACATGCTATGGCGCATGAATGTAAAACCATAAAACGTGACAAGCCACTTTTTCTGTTTTAAGTTAAAATAAACAAAGAAAAAAAACATCAAATTAATCAGGGAGTGTCTGTGTATGTGACTTCTAATGAAACAAATGCAGATCTACACGAATTTAAATGCAGACACATAAGCGTGTTAAGATTGACATAGTAACTTAAAAAATTCAAAATTATATCATAGACATCAGGTTTTCATATCTTAAAGGACACAGCACGTCAATTTCCACCAGAAAAAAAAAAATACAGATGAAACTGAAAGAAAAAGTGCTTATACTACATGGATAATGACAAACATTTCACAGGCCACCCATACAGTGAGGCTCTAGCTGAAGAAAACCTACCAGAGTTCAAGCTCATTACCTTGTTCCTAATTGATTATCGCAAATGATAGCAGGCATGATTGTCAAGATTTTTCTCTTACTTCGCAATTTCCACCCCTCACCCTGGCCAAGACATTAAATAGACCTTTTTTTTTCGCAAAACACAATGAAACAACCATATTAAAGTTACACATTAACAACAAAGGAACAACCACCATGGAAGACTTTAAATATATTAACCTGACACATTTTGTGGGGCAGTCATGTGCAACTACCTTTAATAGTACTTCAATAGAAAATATGCTCACTTTTCCAAAAGGGATGAATACAGAACAATTGTCCCATGGTTACATTCAATGGCAGATTAAATGCATATACTTGCTACTAATGACAATTATTGTTTCCAATTATTGATGCATATTATAATTCTTTTATATGAGTTTCACTGCATACAAGGTTTGTTCATCATTGAAAGACCAATACCAAACTGTAAATGTTTGATTCATTCTGATGTCCTTTAAAGGCATCTAGTATATTTGATGCAAAATTTGCATTTATGTCAATGTTAAAGGAGAGAATCTGAATATACACTATCTATCTGAATAATACTGATGCGTAATTGGAATATACTCACTATATATGTATTTTTCATGTCGGTAATATGAGAATGCAGTATAATATGTCCTCCTATTTTGCATTTTGATTTCACACGGTATGCCCATACCATATACTTTTATATATCTAATAATGGTTCTCTGTAGTTTTCAGAACATGAAACCATGACACCTTTTACATTAGCATGGCATTTCAACAGAGACGACCAGAATCAACTAAAATAAGCTAGCGCAGACAATCTCTCATACATACTTTGCACAGAGTTATCCAAAAGAGAGAGAGAGAGAGATGATTTCAGTAGATATAGAGACAAAATTGTCAAATAAAAAAAATCATTTGGGACTTTGAGCAGAAGCCAAGAACGGACAAGGAAAATATGCCCACTTGATAACTGATGCCTCATCCAAATGTAGGGACTTTTCAAAGACATTGCACAAAGCTGTCCTGGTCACATGACTATCTTTTGGGCTAAGATATCATAATTTGCTTTGCACACAAGACAATCCTCTCCCCCACCCCCCCCCCCAAAAAAAAAAAAAAAAAATGTATGTATTATATTTTGTTTTGTTTTTTTCTCATGAATATTTACAAACAATGTTTATGGCCTTTCTCTAGAAAGATCAAAGCATCTTTGTCATAGGGTGTGTTCGAGTGCTCTCCTTAAGTGTACCATATCGTACTACATATGATATCTGCATTAGAGGAGCACTTGAACACTTCAGTTCTTCAATTTCTTTCTTGTGGGCACTGGTTCATTTGAAAAAGGAATGGCAAGTTTCTAAATATCAAACTTTAATCAACCTATATGCAAGGTCAAGTGCTGACTTTTTAAAATATCTTAATAACCCTTATCCCATTAAACAGTAAAGATGCATATCTAAAGATGGTAACATAATGAATATTGCAAAATCTCATGTATCTAAATTCCTACAATCTAAAAGCATGAATGGAATGGATATGCATCAACTACAGTAACTTACATTGTATGCAGGGCTCCACACTAACTTTTTTGTTTGGTGGCCACCAAAATCCTCAATTTCAAATTTTTGGTGGCCCGAGAGAAAAATTTGGTGGCCCCGAAAAAAAACACAGTAAAAAACATTGAAAGTCCTGTTTTTTTAATGAGTCAAATATCTAAGTTTTATCACAGTAAGAATTTGAAGTTGAATGTAGAACCTACTCATAAATAAACCTCAACAAACTCGCAACATTCACTCTCAGGCACTCATTCAGTCCTTATCATCCATCCTTTAAACAAATTTAACTGCTAATTTCCGGCGAAAAAAGTTACGAATAAATTGACACACTTTTCCCAAAATTTAGGTGGCCTGCCTCGGGCCACCAAATATGCCCTTTTTTTTGAAATTTCATTCACCATTAGTGTCGAGCCCTGTTGTATGTGTAAGTATCATTCTGGGGAAAAACAAACATTGATACCCTGAAACAAAGTACGAAATAATATGTGGCGCTTTTTAATACCTCATTTCTTAATTTGGCTATAAAGCTAAAGACCTGGTAAGGTGGGGTGACTAGGTAATGGAAAGGTTTGTCTGACTTGGATATACTCAGGAATTCCCATAATGAATTGTGTACAGCTTTATATGCAGCACACATGCAGCCAAAGAATCTATTAAAACAAAGAATCTTGTATGCTTTGGTGCATGCATTCCCTGATAAGCAATTCTATTCTAGCAGGCCTGTACTTGTTGTGGTTTTTCAATGTACTCTGTTGGGTGGCGAATGAGGATTGATTCAATCAGGCTATCCTTCCATCACATAGTGTCCCCATGATACTGGGTCATTAAAGAAACTTTTGAAGACTATACATCTGAGAGCAAGGACCCTTTCTCTGGAATCATCTATCTGCGCAGAAACTCACTTAATTTTACAACAACGAATTAACAGAGTGGCAGACTCCTCCAAATGGGAAGAAATTCAAGAGCTAAGGCCAAACAGCACACAATAATCAAATCACTGCTTCTCACATGGTCAATAATCATGCCTTCTACTGCCATGAGAGAGGTGATTCTCTTTTTTTCCCCCTACATGAATTAGATCTTTTACGTAAGAACAATATTCATAAAACATTTTAATTACCATCTTCAAGGATATATCCAAACTCTTCAAATCACTGAAAAGCAATTTTCACTTTCAATATTTGTACATAATACAGAAACTAAATAAAAACCGAAGTAAAAAGCAATTTGAAAATTATCACATGATGATGACTGTGACAGTGACCGTTCAAATGACTGTGGTTCATGTTGTTCCCACGGGGCATATATTTCACCATTTAGAAAAGAAGAAGGTTTGATATTTCTGTATCAACTCCGTCCATAGTTCCTTTTGACTGACAGTGACTAGGAGTAAACAGATCCTGTTCTTCCTGCAGATGCACATTGACAGTCAGCTCACATCATTTGTTGGAATTCCTCCATTGCACTTTGGTCTGATGCCGGCTCCCCATGCCTCAGTAACCTGCATGCAAAAAGAGATGATTACTGGATGAGCGTATATACAGGAAAGCATGGTTCAAGAGTCTTCCTGCAAGAAAGCTGTTAAAAGCCCTAGCATGGATGCCAACCCTGTAAACAACACTGCAGTACACTGAGGGCTGAAGGCATAGTTCATGGTGGAAGAAGAGTATTCCCCCATAAAAACCTGTGGTGGTTTTGGCAAAAATAAAGCAAAACATAACAAATCAACGCAAAACAGCAACAAAAGAGTACAAAATAATGCAAATAGTATCAGTTGGCATCTCTGCTCTGGCAGTCCATCACTTTTTTCCCTTACTGCAACTTTCTGTGCTGAATAAAAGACAAACTTAGCATGCTATAGCTGCATCTGGGGAAATGTTACTTTTGCTATGTCCGTTTGTTCTTTGTTCTTATATCATTTAAAGAAATTCATTGAAGTTTGAAAGTACTACAGAAATCACTTCTTGGATGCAGAGGCACTGAAAGAAATCAATCAAATGCACGAATTACATTTTGTATGTCTGTACCTCTTCAAAGCAAACAAAATGCATTACATCTGTGGTTTCTTTTTGTCTTCAAAATAGAGTTGCGAACAGTGCAGACATTGGCAACATTATACAAATAGTTGATATCTGTTCAAACAAATTAATAACATCACACATTGAAACACAAGGTGAGATGAAAACCAGAATGGTATACACTGTACACACCAAGTACTGACCCTACCAAGTTGACGCTATTTTCACAAACTCTGCAATCATCTCTTTGGATGAGGGCTTTGTGGTAGCCTGGGACTTGGTATTACACAGACAGGGTGCTACATAAGCACTTGCCCGGGGCAAGTGAAAATCAAATTCGGGCAAGTGTTTTTGAACAATGAGAACAAATGCTTGCCCGAATTGGGCAAGCAAAAAATTTTGAAGCCACCTTTTTTCCCTTAAATCCCCTCAACAAACTCACAAAGTTAACCACACAGAAGTCTAAAGATAATGGCTGTTAAGTGATGCAACACACTTAATATTTCATTTCAGCAACTTTCCAACACTTTCGTGAAGAAGTCCCAATGCAATGCAAAAGCAACACTTGATCTGACCAAGTTTGTTACTCCATTCTGTTTAAGCTTGCGAATCAATGTGTGCTGTTTATTCAAATGATTGTGTTTTATTAAGCCCTTGACTTACACAAAGTCATGATTTTCTATATTATTTCCTTATATTTTGGGCTTTCTTTTTGGGCAAGTCAAACTGATACTTGGGCGAGTATTTTGCATCAAATTTGAAAATCCGCTTGCCCGACCGGGCAAGTGGTAAAAGAAAGTTATGTAGCACCCTGCATGGAGACAGGACCATCAAGCTATGCACCAGCATGCTGGTGTGGGTGCCCTAGAACTAGATTTTTTTTTTTTTTTCCTTCTGACCTTTCTCTCCTCCTCCTCTGTTGCCATCTCAACCAGCGGATGAAGCCTGCACTGAGGATGACACCAGCAATGAGTATCCCGGCAGCCAGGGATAGTCCCATGGCCATATTGCTGATCAGGATATGGCTGTGAGTAGGTATCTTGGTGGGGTTGTCGTCAGAGATATACGGTGGGGTAAGTGGTGGCGGAGACTGGCTGGCCACATGCTCTGAACAGACACTGCTTGCACCTACAGATGGTTAAAAAAAAAGGGATGAGATGAGCATGGAGGTGGGTATAGAGAGACAGACAGACGGACACAAAGAAGTGATGGCTAATATGCCTGAAACCATAAAGCAAAATGTATGCATGGTACAATTGTATGTATATGTACGGCTGTATGTATGTTTCTTTGCGCTTGTTTGTTTGTTTGTTTGTTTTCTTTCTTCTTCTTCTTTTTTTTTTTTTTTTGGGGGGGGGGTCGAACATTCCATTTGTTTCCAATGACAACCTTTACGTGGATTCCAACCACCCATGTGGAAGTAAAGACATGCACAAATAACAGCCAAAGAATCAGTCCTATCCTCCCCTACGCCAATGTACGTAGATTGGTGGATAGTACATTTGCCTACTGCACGATAAAGACATGAAAGTGTTACCTTTCTGCACACACAATGAGGCAGGACATGCGCCATGCATTTGTGTGCGTGTAATGTGTACAAGACATGCACCTTGTGATTCTTCAAGTATGTATTGAGAAATTGCATATCCCCTCCCCCTTTTTCTTTTTTATTTCATTATTTCATTTATTTATTTATTTATTTTTATTTATTCATTAATTTATTTGTTTATTTATTTATTGATTGATTGATTGATTTATTTATTTATTTTTTTTTTTTTTTTTGGGGGGGGGCTTTTTTTATCTTGTTGTAACAAACAATGCAAGTAAGTGAAAGTAAGTAAATAATTATAGTTTCACCTCTCCTAATAAGGAAAGACAATGTATATATTTCTGGATTAGATTGTTCCAATGAGTGAGTTTGGTCAATGACATACAAGCAATGTATACATATCTCAAAATATACACTGCCATATTGGTGTTCATTATCACAGGGTTTGCCTGTACACAATTTATTACCATCACTACCATTATTTCTATTTCATTATGACCATAATTGTGACTATGACCATAATTCTTATCATTGTATTTATAAGAATAACCACACCATTCCTATATCAGTATCATGATAATGTTGTTGTTGCTGTTGTTGTTGTTGTTGTTGTTGCTGCTGCTGCTGCTGTTGCTGTTGTTGGTGTTGTTGCTGTTGATACCATCATTGACATTTGATATTGAAAATGTTGGATACATACCATGTGTATATTCAGCCCTTGAAGAATTCCAGGACTGTCCCTGCTGATCCATACACGTCACCCAGGCTGACAAATTGTCCTCATTTAAGGTAATAAACTGCATATCGTCGCTTGGAAGACCTACGGTGTGTTTGAAAACCTGACCTCTGACAGCATAGTGAAGCACGCAATCCATTTTTGATGACATCAATATGGTGGGCTGCCATCGTACTATCACATAATTCTTCTGCGCCTCTGGCCTCCATATGCACAGCACCAGAGGAACATCTGTAGAGAAGAAATATACAACAAACTATACGTAAATGAAATGCCGCAAGCTCTATACAACTGCATATTCTTAGTACAGAGTAGCAGACAAGGGCTATTGGTCAGAACTAACTTCAAAACAAATATTCACCTAATCGCTAATTTCTCTTTCACCAAACATCATCAAATCCATTCATGGTGGCCATATTCTGACAAGTTTCAAGATCGTATCTTAATAACGGACAAGGTATGTAAGTTTTCTACAATTGAATATACACTGCAAGGTGCACACGAGCACAGGATATGAAATGCTGATAATTACTGACAAGTTTTCACAGATATAACTTTTTGCTATTTTTCCAAGGAAATAACTTTTTGCTTATTTGAAATAATCGATTTCTTTGAATTAAAAAAAAAAGTCTGCAAAGTCTTACCACAAGTACACTAGCACACTTTTAAAAAGTCTAAAAGTGAGAATTTCAGCTGTAGTCAGGGAAATTACACTGTGGTAGTACCTTGTACCCAAAGCACAAAAGTTATTTTGTTCAAACCTCCTCACAGGTCAGTTTTAACATCTGTACAACTCTTGCATTGTAACACCAGAGTGAAAATCCATTTCCTCTTTGGATTCTATTCAAGAGAGTTATACTTTAGGTGTAGGTGTGGCAATCCTTACCAAAAAAAAAGAAAAGAAAAGAAGTAACAATCAATAGCTATATATGCATAAAAGCTCTTAAGGTTAAGAGAAAATAATTAAAGGACTCATGATCTCCCAGAATATGCAGTACTGCATTGACACACCTTGGCAGAAGAGCACTGCATCAGCTATCAATATACACAAATACATTTTTTTTTTTCAGTTAAAGGGATGGAATAGTTTTGGTTAAGATGGGATTTAAGTTTTTCAACTTTTTTGTGAGGTATAATGAGAAACCTCTTTAAAGATCATAAAATTCTAAGAGGAATTCCAAGTTTATTTGATGAAAATTGGTTTTGAAAAGGTTGAGATATCCAAAACAAAGCAATTCAAATAAAATGTGGGACCCACCTCTTATTAGGATCACTTTGTTTTACTTTGTTAATGGATATATCAACCATTTTAACACTGATTTTCATTGAATAAACAGTGAATTGTATGTTCTTTAATATTTCATACGTGGTTTCTAGTTATTTCTCAAAAAGTGAAAAGCTTAACAATCCCCATCTCAACCAAAACTACACTATTCCTTTAAAATCAACAAAATTACAGTTTACACCCAACCCTGTCCTCCTGCAGATTATGGAAAAAACAAGGAAAAGTAGAAATTACGCGGTGCGTAACATATGTCCCCGCCGGAAGTAGCATTTTGTAACAAAATGTGCAATATAGGTAAAAAATCAAGGTCAAAGGTCAAAGAAGTCAAAGGTCAAAATTCTGTGTAGAAGTTTTGAAGCCCTCACCTAGTGCCATCACATAAAGCAAATGGAATCGAAATTGGGTTAGAAATGGCGAAGGAGTAGCATTTTGTAGCCAATGTACAATATAGGTCAAAAATCAAGGTCAAAGAAGACAAAGGTCAAGATTCTGTGTAGAAGTTTTGAAGCCCTCACCTAGTGCTATCACATAAAGCAAATGGAATCGAAATCGGGTTAGAAATGGGGAAGGAGTAGCATTCTGTAGCAAAATGTACAATATAGGTCAAAAATCAAGGTCAAAGGTCAAAGAAGTCAAAGGTCAAAATTCTGTGTAGAAGTTTTTAAGCCCTCAACTAGTGCCATCATATAAAGCAAACGGAATCGAAATCGGGTTAAAAATGGCGAAGGAGTAGCATTTCGTAGCAAAATGTACAATATAGGTCAAAAATCAAGGTCAAAGGTCAAAGAAGTCAAAGGTCAAAATTCTGTGTAGAAGTTTTGAAGCCCTCACCTAGTGCCATCACATAAAGCAAACGGAATCGAAATCGGGTTAGAAATGGCGAAGGAGTAGCATTTTGTAGCAAAATGTACAATATAGGTCAAAAAATCAAGGTCAAAGGTCAAAGAAGTCAAAGGTCAAAATTCTGTGTAGAAGTTTTGAAGCCCTCACCTAGTGCCATCACATAAAGCAAACGGAATCGAAATCGGGTTAGAAATGGCGAAGGAGTAGCATTTTGTAGCAAAATGTACAATACAGGTCAAAAATCAAGGTCAAAGGTCAAAGAAGTCAAAGGTCAAAATTCTGTGTAGAAGTTTTGAAGCCCTCACCTAGTGCCATCACATAAAGCAAACGGAATCGAAATCGGGTTAGAAATGGCGAAGGAGTAGCATTTTGTAGCAAAATGTACAATATAGGTCAAAAAATCAAGGTCAAAGGTCAAAGAAGTCAAAGGTCAAAATTCTGTGTAGAAGTTTTGAAGCCCTCACCTAGTGCCATCACATAAAGCAAATGGAATCGAAATCGGGTTAGAAATGGCGAAGGAGTAGCATTTTGTAGCAAAATGTACAATACAGGTCAGAAATCAAGGTCAAAGGTCAAAGAAGTCAAAGGTCAAAATTCTGTGTAGAAGTTTTGAAGCCCTCACCTAGTGCCATCACATAAAGCAAACGGAATCGAAATCGGGTTAGAAATGGCGAAGGAGTAGCATTTTGTAGCAAAATGTACAATATAGGTCAAAGGTCAAGGTCAAAGGTCACGACTGAAATTCTGTGCAGAAGTTTCAAAGCTCCCATATAGCGCTATCATATAAAGCAAACAGAATCAAAATTGGCTCATAAATGACAGAGAAGTAGCAAATTGAAGATTTTAATCACACACGGACGCACACACGGACACACGGACGGACACACGGACGGACGGACACACGGACACACACACGTACGGAGCCCGTTTCATAGTCCCCTGCTCGAACTCGTTCGGGGACAAAAAGTTTTGTTCTGAGCATCTCACCACTGTCTGATACCAATGAACGGAGGCCGCTGTCTGTGCAGACATGCCGAGAACTGGAGTTTCCTGTGAACAAACAGCAATAATACTCATATTAAGCTAGAGTATAATGAAATATGTCAAGCATACTACATCTCACACATTGCGCTGAGAAGGAATACCATTACCATGGGTAATAACAAAGCAATCTTCAGACAATAAATAAGTGCTACTGATCACTGACTTTATGGTGCTTTGTGTCATTTGTTATTTTGTCAACTCTTAAATTTGACTTTTGACACAAACTATCATTTAAGCTAAGTACATTGTAGTAATTGACGATAATGCATATTTCTCAAGTAGATATTACCACTGGACATTTCTTGCTGAAGTCATGGTTGGAAAATTGAATATATGTCCGAATCAAAGCACAATGGCATGTCACCACTTTGTTCTTTGTACTTTGTTCAAGCCATTACTTGTCTTTTTATTTCCATCCTTGCCCCTAAACAAACATCAACACTAGATGTTCCTAGTAAATTGATGGATTAAAATCAATGATAATGTATATGTACAGTATCCTTTCACCTTGACCTTTGAAATTAAACTGTGACCTTTAGAGAGCACAGGCACACAAATGCCTTGATACATCATCACCTGAAGGTTACCATACAGCTGTAATTGTGTCAGGGTTGTGGATGATTTCGCTCATTATGAAATCAAAAGGGCATGAAGTGTAATTTTAGGAAATCAATAATTGCATTTTCTCAAGCTACTTAAATGTCTATCCTAAATTTGACCTGATGCATACAGAAAGCACATTTATGTAAACTCATGCCCCCCCTTATTTTTTTTTTTTTAATGCTCACTCGGAAGAATACAAATAAAAATTGAACATTAGTGTGTCTCTCGGGCAATGTGATACAAAAAACAAACAAACAACACTCTGCAGAGTAGACATTTCTGAAATCACCCATTCCTCAGGAGTATCCAAAGGCCATACACAGTATGCATCTGACAGCATTATGACAATGACAATTATTTCATCATTTATGGCAGAAACAGAATGGTCACGACACTGCAAAGAAGCTGACTCATATGAAAAGATGATTTCTAAACTCATTTACCTGTCACTTACATGTAAGGTCATCATTGTGCATAATCCCTAAGACCCTGGGATTATGACATACATTTGTACATAATTGACATGCTGTACATTGCAGCAGATCAACATTATCTATTCTACAGTGACACCATACATTGTACACAAAGTGCTATGCAACTTGTATACACAGATCTATGTACATCTGCAATGCTCATATTTACTAAAGACAAACTCTCACCCACCTGGAATAAATGGCAGTTCAGGAGAGGAAGGTGTTTTAGACTGTCCATTATTCCTTGAAGTATCACATCTTACGCTGATGAGCCATGTTGATGACATGCTTATATCACTGACCAATGAAAGACCATGTGATGTGGGCAGGCCATTGAAGTGGACTTCAGAGTTGTATATCAATCTGTATAACAGTTCACAGTTGGACACATCGACTGGAGTGAGTGATGAAACTCCCCACTTCACACTGGTCTTGTTGGTAATGGAATCGAAGTCAACACAGATGTGGGTTGCTGTTTCACTACCTGCAAGACAAAAACAGTCAATGTAATGTCTGAAAGACTGTGCACAGCAGATTAGTACAGTGTGCATGCAATACGATGCAACACTCACAACATAAAAGCATTGGGACAAAATTAATGAGGTCATTTTACTTTCCTTACAAAAAGTACATATGCCAACATAAAATCCCATTGCCATGCACAGGATATAGGCACAACATATCAGCATGTCCTCTATTATAGTCTTGGCATCTTGCAATAATGCTCTTGTTTCTAGATTTAATACCAACATAAACATACTATGCACACACATAATCAACACACAAGCACTAGGGCTGCATTTTTAAAAATGTGTGTGTGTGTGTGTGGGGGGGGGGGGGGGGTTTATACGACATATTCCTAGTGCCAGGGGGAGAAAAAGATAAATAAAAAGGCCTTTTATAGCATTTTCTCATGCCACTTCAACAACAAGGGCCCAAGTGGTTAGACCCTATGTATACGGTACTTAAATAAATGAATAATGCAAAAAGTGCCCCCCCCAAAAAAAAAAAACAAAAAAAAAACAAAACAAAACTGGGTTGCGCCGGTTCTGCACACACACACACACACACACACACACAGACAAAGATGACAGGAGCTGACCCTACAACATCCACTGGCAGTTGTCTGCTTTCACCTGTTCTTCTTCTTTTCAATCCTTTATTCAATTATTTTTTTTTTTTTTCTGCTTTATTCAATTTCTTTGGATTGGTCTACTTGAAGGAGAATGCACCCAAAACAGATTCAGTAGGCGTGTCTTCATCAGCCCGAAGTTTCAAAATAGCGCGCTATCTTGCGGTTAGCAAACTAGTCCGATGCCAAAATAGCGCGCTATCTGTGTAGTGAAGACGCAAATAGCGCGCTATTTGATTGGGAAAATTTCTCCCAAAATCTTGGTCTAGTTCGTGAACTAGAACGCTAATTCGTGAAATACTGTAAAAGCGGAAATTTTCGCGGTGTTGAAATTTTTGCGCATTTCGCGCAACCAGAAACCAGCGCGAAAATAAAAGCACGCGAATATTTTTGCTTGCCGTGTGTTCGTGTACTTGGTGTCTTGAATCCGCGGAATTAAAAACACGCGAAACTCTTCTCACCCGGCAAACCGCGAAAAATTAGTCACGCGAAAATATCCACTTTTACAGTAGCGCGCTATTTTGGGTGCGTCTCCATCAGCCCGAAATTTTCTAGATTCCTCCGCGCTTCTGGTTCGCCGGCTGGCTGTGGAAAGTGCGTGTACAAGCTAGTGACTGTGTATAGTAGGCCAGGGAGGTGGGAATTCCCACCTCTCTGAGTAGGCCCTACATACACGCACACGGTGTATTCAAGGATCACATGTGTGTACTATAGGCGTACTGTTATTGACATCTTTAAAACCAGGGAGGTGATTCTCAAGTGCCGTGCATGCTAGCTGTTTTTTGTAAACTTCTTCTTCAGGTCCACTCTACCTTAGCTGAAGATTCTTGCAGATTACTGTATACGCTATATATTTCGCGGGGGTTTTATTTTCGCGAATTTCGCGAGTCGGGAGCTATTCGCGAAATTAACAACACGCGAAAATATTACCTTCCAAAATGAATCCCTTGCCTTGATGATACGAACATTTCAGTACTAGTATACCATGTCACGGCTTACCGAACAGACCATACTGGCTATTAAAGCTTGTTTACGCACGTCCACGTCTACTTACGAATACTGTAGAGAGCCAATCCATTATCGCAAGGGGACCACTCATCAGAAATCTAGGGGACCACTCGTCAGAAATCTAGCGCGATGGACTTAACCACTTCAAAAATGTTGAATTCTAACTTACTAGTTCGCAGAGTTTGGCAAGTCTTTTTCATGGAGTGTATAACTAGTATCATTCTTATTTGCTAGTAAGTTGAAAATTCACACTTTCTTTGCCACTTCATATTTTCTCTGGTCCCCCAATCGCGAATTTAACCACTCGCGAAAATGTGTGACAGCGGCAATTCGCGAAAATTTATGTACGCGAAAATTATAGCGTATACAGTATGTGTATTCTGGATTTTTTTAAACATTGCAAATCATTGATTTCACTGTAAGATGCCTCACTGGAGAGAAGAAAGAGTAGCATTATTAATATCCCTTTGGAGAGAATTTGCTGTACTGCTCACCTCCCTGATTGTAGTACGAGTATCTGACATACGGTGATATAGGAGATTTTGAGCGGGGAAATCCACTTTCGAACCGCAAGCTAAGCAGAGCAATGATGCAAAGTGCGCATGCGTCAATTTTCGGGCAAATTTCCCCAAGCGGGCTGTTCGAGCTGATGAAGACGCACATTCGCTGTATCGGGCTATTTTCTAAGACCGCAAAATATCCCGCTAGTTTGAACTTCGGGTTGATGAAGACACGCCTAGTGAATGCAGGCATTTAGCGGCACACATTGGTAAAGTTTAAGGAAAACCAGACAATCTGTTTGGTTATGAATTGTTCAAAGTTTTTGTTTTAAAATCTACTGCATACATACAACATATTACATGTATCACATTGTATGTGTTGCCATCATGGCATAAAAGGACATTAACAATTCCTGTCAATGTCACAGCAGGACAACAACAAAGAGAAAGAGAATTCAACAACAAAATGTACATTTTCTACATTTCTAGCAAAATGAAAGTGCATCTGACTTGAAGTGTACCTCCTTGAGAAGGAAAGGGCATTAATATTGTGCTTGTCGAGAACAAGTCAAATGAAATCTGCACTTTTTATTAAAAATGAATTTTGCAGAATTTTCTTTATATTTTCTTTACATCATTATCCTACTGTGACTTCACATTTGCTACAATCCTCTTATCACATAACGGCTGCAATGAATTTGACAGATTCAGAACTTTTGAACGGATTATTTGAGTTACCCGTACCTCATTTAGAACTTTACTGATGAGTTTTTCACAAATTTGGTGCTGAATTCACTAAATGCACATGCAGGCAAATGTGGATGTATTTGGTAAGTTGCAACAATTTCCCTTTAAAGTGTTGTCTCCTTGAAAGCCAGCTTACTAATTATGTGACATGTACAGTGTACACACTGCCGAGTTGCAAATGCTTTGCCTTGGCTTTTAATTTTGGCCCTTTACAAATGCCAGTCCATATCTTTTTCTTATCTATCACTCATTGTTATCATTTCCCTTGAACATTTTGTAGTCCTTCACTGAATTATCTCAATGTTAGTGGAGTATCTCACAAATGCAGTGATCATGGAATTGCCCTTCTCTTTGACTGAAGGTTCATTTGTTTTCAAAGCAGTTGATATCATTGTACATCCTTAGAACCAAGTTGGCATGCCCTCAGACACAGAGTCATGGAAATACACTTTATACCCATGTTTAAAAAAAAAAAGGAAAAAAATCACTGTATCGAATACTAGAATCTGAGGGGCATACAAAATACCTCACATCTATAAAATAGTAATTGCAAAGTTCTAGAAGTTTGCATATCATTTTGCCATGTTGAAGATAGAAGAGCAGTAGGTATCAGCACAATTACATGGTATGTGTTTTGTAAGTCAGTGACATACTGTACACATCACAGTGACATACATGACACTTTGTGAAGTCACTCTGTTGCCCAATCTGTTGCACAGATACTGGAAGGGCCTCTTTCAGTCACATACAATGTACACTGACATACAAACCCCATCCTTGCTGGTGAGATTGACTGTTCAAAATCTTGTGATCGTACACTGTATCATTAGCAGTGTAGCATTTACATTATCTGTCATACAGAGTAGATTTGACTATTGTAGCATTATTGGGGGAAATGCTGGGAAAGGAAGACTGGATAAATTACAGAATTGCAAAATAGAGCTCTCAGGATTATACTGAAGAAGGAATGGAGTTTTCCCAGCCAGGATTTGTTTGATATTGTGAAAATTGATAATCTTTCTCATAAAAGAAATAAGCAAATTTTGTATATGAAGTATAAGATTGCATATGATACCGGGAGAATTTTTAAAGCATATTATTATGGTTTAAGAAATGTGTATAAATACTTTGAGTTATTTAAACCACTAACCAATATTAAGAAACGGAGTTTTTCATTTCGAGGAATTAAAGAATGAAATTGATTGCCTCTAGAGGAATCTGAAAGAAATGTCCTTTACTAGATTTACATTGAATTTAGTTTTTTTCATTAATGAGACTGTTTTCAGTGATGGAGTCATGTGTTTTGTGTATAGCTCATTCTGTAATAGATTTTGTGTAGACTTATTTGTGTCAGCGGGGGGGGGGGGGGGGGGGGGGGGGAGGGGATAGAGAATGTGATATCTAGCCTGTACGCTCAAGTGTTTTCTTCTACTTCTTCCTTTTCTTCTTCTTCTTCCTCTTTTTCAGTATGATTTTGTGTATCATTATGTTTTTGTATTATGTGATGTAACTGTTTTTAAGATGCACAGACTTGTTGAAGAACAGCCTGTGGCTGAAACAAGTGACCGTGTGGAAATAAAATAAATGAATACATAAATGAATAAATGAATGAATGAATCCATGTATCTACGTATGTAACTGTAAGTCATGTTGGTGACAGAGGTATTGTTGACAGAGGTATTGTTGACATCCTTAAACCATTTCAGTGCTATTCAGTCTTGCTCTCAGCCTGACTCTTTAATATCTTAAATTTCATCACTCTCTGGTTTAATATCGTCTAAATTTCAGAAGCATCAAACACTTGCAGGTTCACTACATGTAAGTAGAAGTTCTAACGTCAGGTTGGTAATAAAATTCAGTAATGACAATAAACTATTTTGTATTGTTAATGGTGGTATGTTTCAAATCATCAATTCTTATTGACTTAAGAAAGTATTTTAATATGGTGCTCAGTGCAGTACCAGCACGTGAAGAGGGGGGGGGGGGGGGGGATTGTACTTCTGTGCAGTCTGAAATTGGAACAGTAACAGTCAATGCAGCGCAGTGGTGGTGACACCTATTAAACCACACCAGCGACCCCAACCCGTACCAAGTCGGGGTAGCATGGCAGCCCTATGGCTATAGAAGAAACGCCTGATATGGCTTAGCATTTTGGTGACCAGAGACCAAAATACAGGGTTTTATACTGAAAATCATGCCTGTACTTTTAGATAAGATACTTACAATCAGAGCCACCGAATTTACAATACGATCTGTTTTCAGAGCCCTGTGAAAGATTTTATCTGAGGTTTTAGTCCTTCCACACTTCATATCGTAGTACAGCTTACACAGCGCAGGCGCCAACAGCCTTGCTGTCAATCAGGTATGGATAAAACGTAGCACATATTATAATTGTGCAATGTATGCGTGTGGAAAAAAAAAAACCCAGGACGGCTTGCTGAGAACTGAAATGAATATTCATTCGCACATGCGCAGATCATTTTATTTACGTTGTAGCGGTTTGAAATACCCATGTCTTATATTGTCTGGTATTCTGGCTGCTGTAAATTACGCTGTCTGGCAACCCCAGCATTTTGTCAACATCCACGCGAACTTTCTTTGTGCGCCGACACATGACAGGTGCGCACTACATTCTTCGCCTTTGTCATCGTGCCGAGGTACGCGTAACTCACATTCCAACAGTAGTCGGATTTCCATAAACACACCTCTTGTTTTGCTGTCATGGACACAAACTACCAATTAGTGGTGAGCTGTGCATTTTCACCAGCCAATTACAACCCTCCAAGCTCCTGTCCGTGACGATTTCTCTGCGACCACGCTGTTTCATTTTCCACGTTTCCTCACTTCACAATTAGCTTTCATCCTGTTAAGAGCACGTCCTAATCGTTGGAGTCACGCCGTCCGTATAGTACAGTTAAACTCGCCTAAGTCGACATCGCATATGTCGAATAATCGCACAAGTCGATGATTTAAAAAAGTCCCGATTTTTCCCCATTGACTTACGTGTATTAATTCACTCACAAGTCGAATTTTGTAAGTCGAATACTCGCCTAAGTCGATGAAATTCCAAGAACACTTTCACGGAAAAACCATTAAATTCACTGTGCCTAAGTCGAATAAGATTTTATTGTGCAATAAATCACTGTCAAAATCACGAGACGCCAGTTTTTGTTTACATGAGAACTAGCCCGACCAGACAGGTGACAAAAAATGATCTAAAGTACCGGTATCAAATTCAAAGCGATCGCATGCGATTGTTGAACTCTCTTCGTGTTTGGAGGTCCGCTGGTACTACCCTGTTCGCGCTAGCACTACGTACGTACAGCTACTGGGCTGTGTAGTTAAGCGTACAGCGACTGGGCTGTGTATAGTCTGTGTATGTTTGCAGTCTGCGCTGTGCAGTGGATGGATGAAGCTGCTGAGTTTTCAAAGCGGAAAGTAGGGGGAAAGTTACGGGCACGGGTAAATCAGAATTACACCTCTACACGCATTTCAAGCCACGGTATGGTAAACTGGAATCAATCACTGCTCAAACATCGTTCATATTCACTTCCTCAAGGTTTAACAAGGGTGTAAAGTAATCGGACCTGTGCCAATACTAATGCACTGTCCATGCAGAGTTCGCCGCGGCCTGCCGGGCGACCCGTGCTGCGGCACACCTCTCCAGCTCTCGGCTCCAGAGTAGACAACATACATGTACATTTTATACATAATGTACGTGTGGTGTAACTGTTGTTTAAGTCGATTTTTTTTCGACTTACGCACAAGTCGAAAATCGCCTAAGTCGATGTGTTTTGCTCAGTCCCGAGAAGATCGACTTATGCGAGTTTAACTGTATTACATTTCTCCCACGTCTTTTCTCGTGGACGATACCTCGCACCGTGGACTGTCATTACATACGGATAATTATACGCCTTCGGATATATTCATACAGATTATACGCTTTCATATTTCTCCGTTTTCGGACTTCTACTTCGCGATCTGCGCTGCATCTTTAACGCATCCTACATCGCAATTTACATTACACTGTGTCTCTACTCGAGCTCGGATTTTATACTTTGCGATATTCGCTACGTTTTACATCGCGACTCGCACTTTCTTCAGGTTCTACGCTCCAATCTGAGGGACTTTCTCGTCGCTACGTTTACCACGATCTACGTCGCGTTACGTCACTGTTTTGGTCCTGATAGCGTGCTGTTAGTGGTGTGGCAGACTCTACCAGGGACCTCGCAGTTCTCTACCCAGCGCTCCAGCGGTGGACATGATACTCTCGCTTGTGCTAGCCGCGACACTCGGAGGCTATTCCACGCTGTCGTGTCATGCGCATCTGTCGTGTGTCGGCGCACAAAGAAAGTTCGCGTGGATGTTGACAAAATGCTGGGGTTACCAGACAGCGTAATTTACAGCAGCCAGAATACTAACCCCGTCGCGGGGCGCTGTAACACAGTAACGGTACGTATTTGTCCGTATGGGGTCGCTGCTGCGGTTACCAGAATACCAGACACATAATACATGGTTTCATCATTACCTTGGCTATTCTCTAACGCTACAACGTGATATGTTCAAATGGCGATTCACATCTCACGGAGATGGTCTCAAAGATGATGACGATTAATCTTGTTTTTGGAGGTAATGCACGGTGAGTGATACATAGTTGCACTATCAAATATTCAACAATATGGTTGGTATTACAACATGTGGCTTTTCGTTGCGAATCCAAAGTGTCATTTTGAACGATGAGTTGTTTACTGAATTGCAAGCATCGCAGTGGACCTTGATTACTTCACTAAATTGCATATACCGTAAGTCTTCGGGCGCTGTTTAACTGGTTACAGCGCCCCGCGCCGGGGTTAGCTAGGTGAGACCCAAGTCCTACTCCTCTACTAGCTATGCCTATGTACAGTAAATAATTAGGCACCGTTTCATGAAAGTTGTCAGCCCAGTCAAGTTGTCAAATGTCAGTCCTCTAACATCAGAACAGCAGTAGATTTTAAGGATTTCAAGGATTTTACTGAAACTGTCAGCAAGCTTGTCAGGGCTGACAACTTAATCTTTAATATTCTTATCTTCTTAACCTTTTACTACCTTCATGGTTTTCGACCTTGTTATTAATGTTAAAATAGTCAATTTATATCTTGCTACATGATATAGATTACAAATGCAATTACTTATCAATGTAAAATAGATCACATTCCTACTGCTTTTTTATAGCTCATGATGTCGAGTGGGTCGATAATATCATGATCAGCTCAGGAAACATTTGGTTAACACATCTCCATTATGGCAAAGCAAGGACAAAAGGTAATAAATTACTCACCTGTTGTGGAAGCAGATGAACTCAAAATGTTTGGTCCCAAGTAGAGAAGACTTGCAAATATCAACATCATAGGCATTGCTGCTGGTTGTTTGACATGACACTATTGACAAACATAGTCGACGTACATTTGTCTCCATCGAACGCACTACAACACTACGTGTACGTAAAGACGTAGTTTGCGTTGTTTATAAATGCTCCGTCCTCTCCGCTATCCCTAGCTACTGGGAAACTGTCAGCTAGGTACAAGTGGACGTTGGTGATGGATAGAGCAGGAGGCCTGAACCGCAGTAATTGATGACATTCTCATTCACATTTACAGAAGTGTTTCGCTCGAACCTGCTACACCTGTAAAGTGAACGGCAACAAATAAAGAACATTTATCCATATCCCAGTCGCCTAACCGAAGTATTTGTACGCGGGATAAAGGGCTCTTCAGGATGGATTTAGAGGAGGCGGGACACAGCCTTCGGTACACCACAGATCACAGTGGCTACATGGGCAGCGCACGCAGTCAGTGTGTGTGTGCCAAAGAGATTATAACACAAGAGGGCGTAGTCCAGTGGGGAGGCAGCCGCGCGAGCTAGGTAGCTGCCAATTCCCGTTGTCGGAGCCGCCATTGCACGGATCTGTGGTGTGTACCGAAAATGACTGGTTTTCGTGATTTGGTCACAACTTTTGTGTACTTGGATGCTTCCATTGCAAATCGCTTCATGGTGTTTTTGTTATCTCTGTTGAGTGCTTTTTCCACTGCAAAAGAAATTATAGTCATTACTCTTTTCAGCTAGATAGAGTCATATGGGGGGGGGGGGGGGGGGGGGGGGGGCTATTCTTAAACTGTGTAGGCCTAGGGTCCCTATCTGACTTGTTGGGGTTTTGGGTATATCTCAGTTGTTGTGCAGGACCTTCTAATTCCATTGCAATTAGTCATGACTCTTTTCGGCTCTTAAAAAAAAAAAATCATACGAGATGGCATTTCAGGCTACTGTAGCCTACAGGGCCCCGTACCGTGATAAGTCTAGTTCGGACTGGCTTCGGTGTTTGGGACATCTCTGAAATCTCTGAATTGTCAAGACCCTTTTCTATGCAGCTGATATTACGTATGGTTGAGGCACTTTGGGGCTACTGTCTGGGGCCCCCCGTACAGGATAAAAAACTGGTGTTGGTGTTTTGGATATCTCAGATGTGACGTGCACTACCAGGGGCGGCAGGGATTCAAGATTTTTTTTTTCAAATTTCTTGTGTTAAAAAAATAATAAATGGTCATGATGACACTGCAAAGAAGCTGACACATATGAAAAGATGATTTCTAAACTCATTTACCTGTCACTTGTACAAATGTACATGTAAGGATCATTGTGCATAGTCCCTAAGACCCTGGGATTATGACATACATTTCTACATAATTGACATACATTGCAGCAGATCACATTATCTATTCTACAGTGACACCATACACAAAGTGCTATGCAACTTGTATGTATACACATGTACATCTGCAATGCTCATAGAAAGACAAACTCTAACCCACCTGGAATAAATGGCAGTTCAGGAGAGGAAGGTGTATTAGACTGTCCATTATTCTTTGAAGTATCACATCTTACGCTGATGAGCCATGTTGATGACATGCTTATATCACTGACCAATGAAAGACCATGTGATGTGGGCAGGCCATTGAAGTGGACTTCAGAGCTGTATATTAATCTGTATAACAGTTCACAGTTGGACACATCGACTGGAGTGGGTGAGGAAACTGTGTTCCAATCTCAAACCTAGAATCATTGTTTTCATGGAAACACTGTATTTTCATCATTATAGGAGCTAATTTGCACATTATGCAAATGAGGTTCAGACTATGTACATGGTGAAATGTTTACATCGCACTAACTGACATTGTAAACATAGGTTTCAACACTTTCGGTGTTCCAATCTGAAACCTAAAAGCCTAGTTTTCATGAAACACTGTATTTTTATCATAATGGGAGCTAATTTGCATATCATGGAAATTTAGTCACTTTGCCCAACTGGATTTCTTGGGACTTTTAGTATGGTGTTTAGGAGCCCATAAGTAGCACTGCAGTGGAATTCCTACTGTTGCAATTTTCGGTGGGTGAAACCCTATTTGACTGGACTAATGTGATCTATGACAAAATGTGTATCCAGTTTCTGTTAACAGTGCTTCATTTCTTTCAGAAGTACAGTATATGTAGTAGTCTCTCGAGTATAATGAGCTTGCTTTGGTATCGTACAGAAGTTCATGCAAGACCCGTTTCACCAACATTGATTTCAGTGAGATCAGTGCCACTTAGTGTTTTCAGTTTCACTTAGCAAGTCCCTCGTGAATGAAACATACCAATCAGAAAAGTGAGATAGCGAGACTGAAACCAGTGAAGTGAAACTGAAACCAATGAAAAGTTTGGTGAAACACCCTACAGGACTGCAAGAAAGGAACAGCCATGAACCAACCATTTTTATTGGGAGTGGGGGCGGAGGTGGAGGAGGGTCTCATTTTATGAGAAATTGACTTAATCTATGTTCTATGCCTAACTGACTTGAACGAAATGTCAGCTTGTCTTATGATTGTGCCAAATGCAAAACAAAAAACAACAAAAAAATCCAGCTACTGAGATGGAAGATACATAATACACCACTAATAATGAAAATTGTGATTTCTGGACAGCTGTGTTATAATGGCTACAGGCAAGTTTGAGTGTAACCATGGTAGCTAACGGTCTCTCACAGGTTAGGTCTCAACTCCAGTCAATTAAATTTACATACTTATATAAATCTAAAATGGTGTTTATCGTTGAGAAGGTGTTGCATTTTTTGTTTGAGAAAAACATTGTTTTCAGCACAAAGTTGCCATAGAAATGACCTAATTTGGGCTGATTTTTTGAAAAAGAGGTCACAAATGGGCCCAATTTTGCTTGAAGAAAGGCAGGAAATAAGATATACATACACTAGCAACTTATCTCACGATTAATGTCAGTTGTATAAATATAGGATACATAAAAAAGAAATTACAAAAATGAATGAGGAATGAAATAAAAAACAAATAATGTAATAGGACGTATTGATGAGTGAAAGGGGTAACAAATGACGTCACTAATTTTGATATTCATAATGACGTCAGGAGCTTCACTCATTTCACATAAATGACGTCATAGGTTGCATTAATGTAATATCGGGGCGGAGCACACTCTAGCTCTGCACCCCACTCCCTGGGTCCTTCGCAAGTGCAAGAAAAAGTGCCCCCCCCCCCCAAAAAAAAAAAAAAAAATAATAATAATAAAATGAAAATTGGACCTCTCTGAACCCCACCCCCTGGGTCTGTGTACTCTTGCTCTGAACCCCACCCCCCTGGGTCTGTGTACCCTTGCTCTGAACCCCACCCCCACCCCCCTGGGTCTGTGTACTCTTGCGACTGATTGTCACTGGCCAATCAAAATCAGTGTTGCATGCATGTCTTCTTAATAGGGCAGACCCTGAGCCAATCAGAATGGTTGTTTCAAAATTAACAATTATTTGCAACTGATTGCAACTTTCTGTCAACGCCAACGGCGTGTTTTCTTTAGACGGCACAGATTGGGGACCCTATCCCTAAACCTAACCCTAATCCTAATCCTAACCCTAACCATCAAACCCTAACCCTAACCCTAACCCTGACCCCAACCCTAACCCTAACCCTAACCCTAACCCTAACCCTAACCCTAACCCTAACCATAAACCCTAACCCAACGTTTTTCCCATAGGTTTAACACGCGCCTTGCCCCAATCTGTGCCGTCTTTAAAAAAAAACGCCAACGGGGCCTTAGGAGTTCTGTGAATAAGATGACCAACTCTCGGTCGAAAAGTGAAACGCTGGCAAGGAGTGCGCCAACTAGCTTTCAGCGGGGATAAATTTCAGCGGGTGAAGTTTCCAGGCCATGTGCTGTGGTGCCTGAGCATGCGCTTTCACTATTTGCATTATGTTTGTGTGAGACCAAAGACAGGCTATGAATTCAAGTAAGAAGACATTTTCTGTAGATCTAGAGAATTATGAGTAAATACAGGAATAGGTGCAGTGCATTAATCTGCACCAATATCTACACCGAACCATCAACAGGTTCATCGTTATTTCGATTTTCAAGTATCCAAGTTTGGTTGTATGTACGTATCTGTATATACTGTTATTATGTAGTAGCCTTTATAATTAGATAACCTATACAATAGCACCGAAATAGCCGTCAGGATGTTGATCTTAGGGGGGGGGGGGGGGGGGGGTATTGGAGGAGGGTGTCCCCCCCCCCCCCCCCGTGAGAACTTTTTTACTTTTTTGCACTTTGATATTGTAAACGGTGCAATTTGATGCATTTTTGCGTGTTTTATCAACTTAAAACGGTCCCACTGCTTTAGCTGGTATATAGCACTATTTTTATATAGATTATTATTAAACAATTTGCCCTAAAAATGTAACCATTAAAAAAATCTTGTATTACGATGAATATCATGAACGCTGTCTGTTCAGCAAACAGAAAGAGCATGAAAACGAGGGTGTAGGAGAGGGGTATATCTCCTCCAACAGGAAGATGATTTCGCATTTTCCGACCTGAAATACAGCGATCAGGTGCAAAACCTTCGGTAAAATACTTAAAATGTTTTAATTTTTCCCGCAAAGAACAAATAACTAGATGATAAGTATTTTTTTTCAGGGAAGTTTTAAAAGCTAAATTACGAAATTTGGCTCTTATTCCGCGTGTGCATCTAATCATTGTGTATGTACAAGGTCTACAAGGGGGAGGGTGTGGGAAGGGGTGCCCCCTCCCACAAACTACGGAGATTTGTGCGTTTTAAGAATTGAAATAAAGCGATCAGTGGCGTACTTTTTTGTGAAAAAATTGGAAATTGCCATGGAGGGGACCAAGCCATGGGAAGGTGGCGAGATACGTCTCCCATATTCGAGGGAGCTTTTTCATTTTTAGAACTGAAATTCAACGATCTGGCACACACTTTCGTTGGAATATCTGGAATTGTCAATCAGAGAAGTGTAGCAATACATTTGGAAGGATACAAAGAAAGAGGATTTGGGAGGGGAGAGGCCCTATTCCCCCTCCTATCGACACGAGCGAGACAATTTGCAGTTAAACGTTCTGGTGCACCCATTTTGTTGCATATTTCGAAAATTATCAATGTTCAAAGTGTGGCCACAGTCTACTAGTATGCACTGGCGTAAGTCCGTACCAAGGAGTGGGGGGGGGGGGGGGGGATGATTGATGATAGTCACCATCACATACAATAACGATTGCAAGCCAATAACCGGACCTGGGGGGTGGGGGGCTTGGGAAGCTTAGTGGGGGAGCTTGGTCGGGGGCTGCCCCCCCCCCCCCCCACCTGCAGAGGACAAAGGGATTGAAGTTTGCATCCCCGACATTTTTTGCATGAAATAAAAGATGGGAGGGAAGTGGCAGCAAGCAATGTGAAGACTCTTTGTTCTTTTTGGTTGTTGTTGCTTGTCAGCTACTTTCGGCCGAAAATTGCACGTCAAAAATATAAAGACCTTTTTGTTGCTGTTTCGCTTTTCTTTGTTTTCTTTTTGAAAAACGATTTTGACACCCTCACTTTTAAAAACATAGCCTCGCCCTGCATAAATGCAAAAAATGAAATCAATTAAATAGTAATATTCATTTCTTTGTATGTAATAATGTAGTAGATATTTCCATATACGAGTATACTGCGTTTCTAAATTTTCTTGATTTAGGTCAATTAAAGCAATCATCCCCGGGGGCATCGTTCAGTTTAATCGATGGGGGTGGGCCAAGAGCGGAGAGACCGAGAGGACGAAGGGAATGGAAGGGACAGGGGCGTCGATCCGTTTTCACGATTAGGGGAGGGGAACGTGGATTTGAAATACCTGTGCGAGGGTGTGGGAGGGTGGCGTTCCACGCGAGGAATATTTTGCATTTTTAGACCTGAAATTCAGCGATCTGGTGTACACTTTTGGTGAAAAGTTGGATTTTTTTTTCTATTAAAGAAATAGAAAAAAGAAGCATTCACAGATAATTGAATGATTTAATTGTGGTTATATCTCGTTCCGAGTGTGCGACATCACCGTGTGATATATAGGCCTACTAAAATTAATGATACGTGGAAGTTGTCAGGGGAAGGGGGACGGTGTGTAAAGGGTAAGCGGTAGCCCCCTCCCTAACGGAACGTTTGCATTTTACGATTGACATATGATGCGCACTTTTGTGGAATCCGGCATTCGGAAAATAACTGTCAATCCCCAAAGTACTCATAGAGTCTAAATCAATGGATAGAACCGACAGCGACCGAGCGAGATAAAGGCAAATTAAACGAGGATTAGGGAACTTGTACATTTAATAGAATTGAAGTCATGGATCTGATGCAAACTTAGATAAAACATTTTGGAATCTGTCAATCTAAATGTGCCAGTAAAAGAACCGAAGTGTGGTGGGAAGGGCCCATGTGGGAGGGGGATACCCCTTCCCATGCGGGAGAGATTTTGCTATTTTAGAATTGAAATTCAACGATCTGGTGCACACTTGAGTAAAACATTGAAAAATTATAATCTTAATGAAAGGTTGAAAGGGACCAGCTTCATGCACGTGCTTACAGTGTTTATACAAGCAATATTTCATCCCCCACCATCCAAATCTCCGGTCCACTTGAGGGGGGGGGGGGGGGGGGGGGGCGACTGCCCACATCGCCGCCTCCCCCCCCCCCCTTCCCCCCTTGGCTATGCCGGTGCCTAGTAGTCAAATAATTCACTCTTATACTTGTCAAGTATTCATTTGAATAAAAAACCTAAACCTAATGTATAACTCTGAATTGATATTGTGTATTGCCGTAATTTTATTGTGGTTGTTTCAATCATGAAAATCCAAATTTTTAAGCAGAAGTCCAGTTTATATCCAAGCCATCTATATATTCTGTAAATGCAGTTTTGAATAACAGTCCCTGTTGTGCATGTGTAGCCTGAATGATCCGGGAAAGTTGTGAAAGCTATCTAGAGAACTTTTGATTGAATTGAATAAACCGCCGAGTAAATTACAGAAACTATTTTCATTCAATGAGATACCAAAAACTGAACCTGAGTCTCACAATAATCCATTTTAATGGCGTAGCCCATATAGACTCACATAACCGAACCGCTCCCATTGAAAATAATAATAATAAATAAATAAAGAGCAGATAAAATTCTCTGATTTAAATTATATCTTGAGAAATGTCACAGAAACGTAAGTTATAGTCATGATGATAAGCTGTGATATTATTAGCTGCTAAAGGTCTGTTTATTTTGTTCCTAAATATAAATATTTTTCTTTTAAAGAAAATGGCAAAAAAAAGTCAACGTGTATTGTCTAAAAACTTATGTAATTAAATATGAAATTTTAACCTACAAGAATTACCCGTAAAAAAATGTTTTAAACCTTCTTTTTTTTTGTCAGTTCAAACCTTTTTTCAATTGCTCGGATTCAAAAATATTATAAGCCTGACAAGAATTGTAGCAAAATTTTCAAGCGAGGTTTAGCATTACTCAGTAAGGCATTACTACAAAATAACATTTCAGCGAAAATGTGAAGTTGACAAAAATTCTTGCCATTTTCTTGAGGAGAAAAAGTACCCTCATGTTTTTAGAGAAAATATGATATAACAGTGGATTCTTTGACTAGTTTTCACTCCAAAAATGTATACTTTCATTCACATAAACATGGCCGGCGCAGCCGTGGGGGCCGTGGGGGCTCGGGCCCCCCACACTTTTTGTGCACCATGCAAAAGAATATATGAGGTGTCATCACTTTGGGCCCCCACACTTTTTTCAACCCGGAAGTACGTAAACGGCACTAAAATAGAAATAGATAGAGATCTTGAAGTATGGCGGCGGTAAGGTTATGTCAGCTGAAGAAACCCGGAAGTGGACGGGTAGAGATGAGCAAGCGAAACCCGGAAGTGGGCCCCCACACTTTAAAAAACGCTGCGCCGGCCCTGATAAAGAAGTGATTATTTGAAAGTAAGAGCGCTGAAAAGGCATATAATAATTATTTGAAAATTCCCAGGGGCGGATCTAGCTTTTTATAAAGGGGGGGGGGGGTTGGGGCGGTATGCGAGGGAGCGTAGCGACCGAGCCCGAGCGAGCGGAGCGAGCGAGGGGGGAGGCTGTGGGAGGGGGGAGTCCCCCTGTCCCACAGTAGGGAGAATTTTTGAAAAATCTGTGTGTGAAAATGGCGTTTTCTTGCATCTAACACACCACTATTTTTGGTATAGAGATCATTGCCAAATAATAATGATAATAATGATAATAAAAAATAAAATAAATACATAAATAGAAAAAAATAAAATTACAAGTTAAAAAAAAAGATAAGATAAAAAAAAATGGTCCCCGGATTTTTTTTTTTTTTTTTTGGGGGGGGGGGTTGCAACCAACCCCCCTCCCCCCCCCCTTTCCCCCCCCCCCCCCCAGATCCGCTTCTGATTCCTATAGGTTGACACAAGCCTGCCATCGAAATCTTCTGACCACTAGATAGATTTCAGTGCTGCCGACCCATGGTTCGATTATCCCCGCTGAACGCTAGAGGGCGGGCGCCACCTTGCGTTTCACCAGCGGCCGTGTAAAATCGGGAGAGTTGATCATCTTCCTCCGTGTACGATCTCTACACGAGTGCATAGCTGGTGCATACACTCCACAGGCACAGCTTCATCTAAAAGACATAATAACGTGTGTGTACCATTTACCTTAACCTTCTAAAATACAGTTTTTACGAACGACAGTACACGTCACCTCGGCAGTCACCTCCATCGTGCCGCGGCCGGAAGCGCACAATCACTAAGAATGACCGCAATCAAGGTAATGGAAACTGCAACTGTAATCTGTTGAAAAGTAGCCGTGCTCCGTGCAGACACGTGAATGCATGCAATCAGCACTGTACGCAGCAACGTTTCCTCAGCGGGTTCAGGCCACGTTTCCGAGCCGGCTGCGGCCGCCTGTGTGGGATGCCACTCGGCTCGGATGATAGCGATTGAGGGAGTCTGCTCGCTCTGCTGTGGCTGTGATGTTGAAACATGGATGTGTCGGCCCAGCTACGCCTCCATGGACCATAGTTGAGCTAACTTCGGCATTGTTCAGAGCCGTGCAGTGATGTATAACTGTCAGTGTTAACGTTAGTGATAATCGTGATGGTGTTTTACTATAATATGTTGCATTGCCTTGGATGATGGAATTATGGCAATTATGTCATTCATACGACACGTGTCTTCATGTAATATACCTAACTAATGCCCAATGGGCCTACTAAAACTTTAAAGGACAAGTTCACCTTCATAAACATAAGGATTGAGAGAATGTAGCAATATTAGTAGAACACATCATTGAAAGTTTGAGGAAAATCAGACAATCCGTTCAAAAGTTATGAATTTTTGAAGTTTTTGTGCAGTACCCGCTGGATGAGAAGACTACTGCAGTGTATGAATAACTTAGATGTCACATGCGTACAACAGTTAAAAGGAAAATATAAAGAGAATTTCACAAAATTCCATCTTTTGAAAAAAGTACACATTCCCCTGACTCGTTACCGACAAATGTTATGGGTAATATTATTCCCCCTGCCTTAAGAAAGAGGCAAGTCAAGTGCTCTTTTATTATGCGAAAAAGGTGAAAATATGTTGAATTTTCTTTTACATTTTCTTTATACTGTTGTACGCATATGACTCACAAGCTGTAGTAGTCTCCTCATCCAGCGGTTCCAACACAAAAATTTAAAAAATTCATAACTTTTGCATCGATTGTCCAATTTTCCTCAAAGTTTCACTGATGTGTTCTAATAATATTGTTGCATTTTCTCAATCCTTATGTTTATGAAGGTGAACTTGTCCTTTAAAAGTAAATTAGGCCTAAGTTTACATAAAAATATAGGCCTACATTAGATCTAATGAGTAACGTTACTTTGTAAATTGTACGTTTGTTTCTACTACACTCCTACAATTGTACAGTCTAATTTACTAAAGTTCACAGATGATTTTCTGAGGAGGTATTGAGGAAAAACATGAAATTTTAGCATTTTCACTTGGCCTTTGTCCTGATCACTTTTGGAGATTGCACTTGAGCACTTTTAAGAAGGCTGTTCAATATCCTTCATTCCTTAGTTCGAGGGGGGGAAAAGAGTTCCTGTAGGCGTAGATGTATCGGAGCGAAGTAATAGTAATACTAGATCTACCTAAGTTTAAACCTGGTTTGACTGTCCCCATCGACTTCTTTCTGATTTAGGACGAATGTAGCCTGTGTGTGTGTCAAGTTCTGTTTGTAGCACCTTGACCTTGTGAAAACAGGATAGTCTATTCAGTGTGCTTCCCATTTGTGTTGAAGTGAGGGTTTCCATTTGAGCGAACTAAGGCTATAAAGGGAGCTGAGTGATGCTCGCTTCTCTGTCATTATGTGTTTTAACAATGCAAGGTGCTTGTCTCTACTGTCGCAGTGTCTGTCTGAGCTTATTTGATGGAAGAAATATTCTTCTTTCTAGTATTGATGGGTCCCATGCAGCAATGGCATAATCAAGATTAGGATGAACAAGCATGATAAAAATTCTCCTTCTCAGAGGCTGAACAATAGGGGAAGTTATGTCTGAGTGAATTCAGGACACCGCACCAGGGGGGTGTTTTATCAATTTAGTCAGCACTGACAAGTTGGCAGTCTCCGACAATTTAAGCAAAATCCTTGGGTTTGATTGGCTGAGATGCTCTCGTCACTGACTCAGACTGTTACCATGGTGATTGTCAGAGACTGACAACTTTCATGAAATGCTACCCAGATACCTGGTACCGGTACTAGTGGTTGTTGCTTGTTGGGTCTGCTGTTCCAGCACAGATTATTTTGGATACAAATGCCAAGGTACTTGATCTGCTTGGATGCTTCAAGAGTAACACCAAGGGTGTTGAATGGTGTGTTTTTTTTTTTCCAAGTCTCTTTTCCTATTGACTTGCTTTGATTCCCATTCTGAAGGACTGAATTTCACACCTCAGCGCTGTGACCATTCAGCAATTGTATTGATGCCGCCTTGTAAGGAGATTTTTTCGTCACTTATTTTTACTTCGAAGTACAGCAGACAGTCATCAGCAGTGTAACCTAGTGGTGCTTTTGATGTTGTCATGAATGTTGCTGACAAAAAGAAGGAAGAGATGTGATCCATGGACCTTCTTGCAGAGAACCGCTTCCGAGCAGGGTGCAAATCAGAATACTTCCCATAATAGTGTACATATGCTGGAGATGGTTGATATCCATTGCTTTATGCCATGACAAATGCCATAAACTTCAGCTTATGAAGTAATCTTTGGTGAGGAATATAAACATCAACAGCAACAAGTGCTCATCAAGGAGATGGGGTGATAATTTGCTGGATTGGTGCCACGTTGAACCTTATTTTAAAGGAGTGATGTTAGCTTTCCCCTAGCTAAGCGGAAGGTCACATGTGTCCAGCGATTGTTGGAAGATGAACTGCAGGATTTAAGATAACTCTTCTGCTTTTATTTTGAGGATTTGAATCTGTATCAAGTTAATCGGGTCCTCTGGGCTTTGCAGTATTGATGTTGAGCAACAATAAATGTTTGAGGCAGATAAATGGCCATATGAGTTGGATACTTTTTGGTACATAAAGAGGGTAGTTGGGCATGGATAGTATAACACTGGGCAAATTGTTCTTATTTTTGTCGTTGTTGTTGTTGTTAACCAAGGGCGTAAGGACTCATGTTCAAAGCTGTTCTGGGGGTCCTATAGAATGCCAGGTAGTCATGAAAATCTGTGTGCCAATGTGCTTAAATACAGTGTTATAAAAGAAATTTGAATGATGAAACTTGACATTTCCAAGGCTGTGTAGAGCTTTACTGATACCTAATACACAAGTATCAGTACTGTTTCAGCCAAACACTTGTCAGTAATTGTTTATTTTGAATAATCTGTAAGCTATAGAAATGACATTCTAACATTTTTGTCCATTCTACAACAGGTTGGAATTATTGGTGGATCTGGCTTGGATGACCCAGATATTCTGCAGTGCAGACAGGAAAAGTTTGTAGAGACCCCATATGGAAAGGTACAAAGTTGTGACATGAAGCAAGATATGAATGCTTTGGTGTTTACAGATTATAAATGCTATCATCCCCTTGAGTTTTGCAGATATTTTCATGCATGTGAAGCCTTTCTTTTTTCTGTACATTAAGTGTATTATCTGAAAGGGGCCATATGATAGTATATCACAAGATATCATTATCTTTTTTTTGGTACAATACTTTGTACATTTCATTCTCTGCCTCACATACATATGGGATGGAATATACAGCTGTATGAGTCTTTCCTCTGTGTCAGAGTATTAATCATGATACATGTACATGCTCCTGTCAAAGTTTGCCAGTAAGAGAAATAATGCTAGTCCATGTAACAGAAAGCTACTTGAGCAAATGAAATGACAGATTTATGGAAGTGTCATTACCAATTCACCGCACATTGGGACCTTTCGCAGCCAGAAATGTAATTGGATTCAGTTTGACAATCTCTATTGATTTTATACCATAATAATTTCCATACCTTGATTTTCAGCTTCAAAACAAAGAAACAATTCAGAATGAAATTTACCACATAGTTTTGAAATCTGAGTGTTTTTGAATGAAAACCTAACTTCATTTTTTTCTTTGTTTGTTTGTCTCCTGATTTCTGCAGCCCTCTGATGCTCTTATTCTTGGTCAAATTGGTGGAGTAGACTGTGTCTTGCTTGCCAGGTACTAATATGAGACCGACCTGTCTAATGATGTGTGTGGATTCAGATGTGCTTGATTTCAAAGTGTGCAACATACTTTATTCTTCTGAGAATTATATTCTATCATGGACACTTGTTACAAATCATTTATTGTAAAAATCAAGGGTTTTGTGAATTGGGACATACAATTTCACGAGTGGTTTAATTTGCAATTGTTGAGGACAGTCATAAACAGAGGAATATATGTCTGCACTTTGGTGAGATAATGAGAAACCTCTTATGAAATATGAAAGAGCATGTAATTTTAAGAAGGATTCAATATTTATTGGGTGAAAATTAGCCTTGAAATGGCTTAGATATCCAAAAAAGCAATCCTATTGTAAAGATTGACAGGCCAAGAATTTTATTAGGATCTCTTTGTTTTACCTTGTATTTAGATATCTCAGTCATTTCAAAATCGATTTTCATCAAATAAACTTTTGATTCCTCTTAGAATCATATGCTCTTTAACATTTCACAGAGTGGTTTCTAAATATCTAGCAAAATGTTAAAAGCTGAATCCTCACCTCAACCAGTACTGTACAGCCCCTTTAATATCTTCATGTGTTGTTAAATTTGTGAATGGCACCCAACTGGCAAAAATAAAAACTCTGCAATACATATGGCATGAATATACAGCATTAGAAGAAAGCTGCCATTTATTGCAGATCTAATGCAATTCAGAATGATTGAAGGCTGTCAGCCATGCGTTACGAGATACATTTCAGCCGGTAGAGACTTTCCATGGGTCAGGGCTTGTATAAAGAGAGACATGGGATTGCAGATTGACCAGCCATAATATTTGGGTTTGCCCTCCCACCAAACAGACATGGCAGAAAGCACAACATCATGCCCTCCAATGTGAACTACCGTGCCAACATCTATGCCCTGAAGCAGGAGGGCTGCACTCACCTGATAGTGACTACAGCCTGTGGCTCCCTCCAGGAACACATCGCCCCCGGCCACATCGTCATTCCGGACCAGTTCATTGACCGCACCCATCGGCGGGTGCAGACGTTCTACGATGGGACAAAGGACGGCCCTCAGGGCATATCCCACTTGGCCATGCACTCACCCTTCTGCGAGAAGTCTCGTGAGGTATGTGGTGTCATTGTCCTTGCAAGGGTTGTTCTATGTATTGTAGTACAGTGCACTTCCATTATATTCAAGTCCTTGGGACCGGCATGTTTCTTTTGTCGTATCAAGATTTCGTTATAACCGAACAGGAAAGTAGAGGTATAGGGAATAACTTTGCGATCTAGTTTTTTACTTTGTTGTAATGAGAATTTCATTATAACCACATTTATTGTAATGGGAGTGCACTGTAGTATATAAACTTGTGTGCAAGTTTTTTTCTCATGCTGGCCCAATTTCAGTAAGCGCTCGGATAAAAGTACTTTTGTACATAGGCCTACACTTTCACATCTCACCAATGTACATGTATATGCATGTTATATTTATTCCTTCTGGTGCTCTTGAGTAAGAATCAGTGAGAGTTTTCAATGTTAATGAAATGCTGCATGCTGTTTTACTGTCTCTCGGATATACAGAGTCTGAGTACAAGCAGTTGTTTCCGAGATTGTTTTCTATCCTTTTATTAAATGTCAATGAAACAATTAAAAGATACTGGCTGCAAGAAACATATCATCCCTTACTGTAAGAAACTTTTTGGAAATGTGCTGTAACTGTGTCATATTTCTAAGAAAGTACACAAAAAACATTAGGTATGAAATGTCTAGTATGTTGACGAGTACCATTCCCTGTTCAAGAGAAGTACTTGAAAACTACCACTTTCTTCTTGTAAAAACTGCATTAAAATTATGCAATTCAAACAAAAAATTGTTTTTCACTAGTATCACATAAGGTGCTGAATTTTTATAATGTTAGGTGCAGTGTGATGGAGACTGAGCGTATTCTACACTTGCTATGTATATGAACAAGAGATTGATTAATATCTGCACGTTCATCAAAATTGCACATTTTTTTTTTAAAGGATAATTGACCATCATCTGCTTTTGAGGAGAAAAGAAAAAAAAGAAAAAAGAATGACCACCTGCATTTTGAAAGCGTCATTCTTGACAGGCATGAAATGATTTTCTGAATTTATAAGAGCTGACCCCCAGTGTATTTCATCAACTTACCCAAGCCCATTCCATTCTCTATTTTTGTCTTTCTCTGTTTCATTTCATCCTATATGCTGCCTGTTGGCAACACACCGAAAATCTGACACACACACCACATCACAGTTACTCATCGCATCAACAGAGTCTATCGGCCTGAAGTGCCACACGACGGGCACCGTGGTCACCATCGAGGGTCCCCGTTTCTCCTCGAGAGCAGAGAGCAAGATGTTTCGAATCTTTGGGGGGGACATCATCAACATGACGACCGTGCCTGAGGTGGTGCTTGCTAAGGAGCAGAGCCTCTGTTACGCAGCCATCGCCCTGCCAACAGACTACGACAGCTGGAGGGAGTCTGAGGAACCAGTGAGTAAAGCCAGGGCATGATTCTCACCAAGAAAGTGCGATATCAATGATAGCTTATGAAATATTTTGGTACCAAACCATGAGAGTAGATGGCATGCCAGGAATATTTGTACCCAGACGAGAAGGAAGCTTTGTGTCACATATCACGATGTGTAAACGTTCCAAGAGTAGAATAATTTGTATTGTGATGCTCAGAGAATTTTTTTGTTGTTTAAAAAGGAAGAAAGAAATGAAGAAATAGGAAGAAAAAGAAGATCTAGAAGAAGGAGGAGAAAAATGTTGTAACTGATTATCTTCGCATTGGTCTGGTCTGGAATGATGGATGAAGTCGTTTGGTGGCATGTATCCACCAGATTCCTCCTATGCCTATCAATCTGACAGTGTCATACATGAATGTCAGTGTGTTGCAAATCTTCCTCAATATAGTTTTGAATATAGGTTTAAAGCTGAAATATGGCACCAAGAGAGTCAAGCTGCAATCAATAGTGGATAGTCTCTTTGACTACATAAGTAGATTACTGTATACGCTATATATTTGGCGGGGTTTTTATTTTCGCGAATTTCGCGAGTCGGGAGCTATTCGCAAAATTAACAACACACGAAAATATTACCTTCCAAAATGAATCACTTGCCTTGATGATACGAACATTTCAGTACCGGTACTAGTATACCATGTCATGGCTTACCGAACAGACCATACTGGCTAAGCTTGTTTGCGTATATATACTGAGTAGCACGTCCTGGCCACGTGTACTCACGAATACTGTAGAGAGCCAATCCATTATCGCAAGGGGACCACTCGTCAGAAATCTAGCGCGATGGACTTAACCACTTCAAAAATGTTGAATTCTAACTTACTAGTTCGCAGAGTTTGGTAAGTTTTTTTCATGCAGTGTATAACTGGTATCATTCTTATTTGCTAGTACGTTGAAAATTCACACTTTCTTTGCCACTTCATATTTTCTCTGGTCCCCCAATCGCGAATTTAACCACTCGCGAAAATGTGTGACAGCGGCAATTCGCAAAAATTTATGTACGCGAAAATTATAGCGTATACAGTATGTTTGTGCTATCATGATATACTTTCCCAATCCTCTTCAATAGAATACACATTTAATACAATTACAGTTGACCTCACCTAGGTAAAATCCTAAGGGAATACTAATAGAGAAAATCTTTTGAGCAACCTGAAGTTGACTGACACAATAGAATATGCACATGTTTTTATCTATTGAGGTTTAGCATTTTTATTTGACTTTAATCCAGGTTTTGCATGTTGTTTTGTATATTGGCTAACCCATATTACAGAGCTTAATGTAAGGTACGAAGTGTATTTCAACCTTTAACCCCTGAATGACCCGCAGTCACCCTTGTCTGTGTGTGTTCAAGTGATAATTATGTATGTGTGAATATGTTGGGTGCAGATATGCTTGTCTGCACCACTGCCATATCTTCCCTATATCAGTCTACTGTGCAGTATACAGTTGTGCAATAAATTTGTCCAGACCTCTATATGAGTTCTTGCTTCCTTCTGGTAGTATGGGTTGACATAGTAACAAACCTGGAGGTGCTAAGGGGTTTGTACTCTACAATGTTATTTACTATGCTTCTATTGATCACTTTTTCATTCCTATTGTCACAAGGTTTCTGTTGAGGTGGTGATGAAGACCTTTTCCATGAATGCTGCAAATGCCAAGAAAATCCTCCTTGATGTCATTCCAAAACTTGCCCAAGCTGACTGGGAAGATACCATCAAGGCTCATGAGGTAAGTATGGAATGACCAACATGCCTTGCTTGGGTCTATCTCACATATCACTTTTCAGAGTAAGAGATACCATTGCCCTCAATACAGAATGTTCTCATCTTTTTGTAACATGACATTGAAAGGGATAATGTTGACACTCTTTAGGCTACTCTGCCTCATAACCTACTGATTACTGTGTGCCAAAGTCAGAGATTGGTGGAGTAGTTCTTGTTCATGCCAAATATGAGGATGTGCAACTACCTGTGATGTGCATTACTTAAAATCCCTGTGGATATTATGCTTCTTTCTACTATGTCCATGCTTCTTTTCCCAGCGTGCACTGAAACCTTTCTATCTTTCTGATTTCTTTTGATTTAACAGGCAACTGCAAAGGAGTCAATAATGGGAGTGTGAACTCTCCTTTTCGAACCTGTAGATCAAGACTCTCTCTTCTTGGAGACTCACTTGCAGTGTATGAAGATCCAACATGGCAACTGGTGCACTCATGCTGGTTCACTGGGAGTGACTATGTGTCCCTGCAAGAAATAACACAGATCATACACACTATACCATAAAAAAAAAAAAAAAAAAACAACTGTGTGTGAGACCGAATATTTTTAAATGGCGTTGATTTTGCTGCATAAGGATATTACATGCATCCAACAAATCATTTCCAATTTTACTGCCATTATGATATACCTGTGTATTACTTTATGTTGATCATTTATGTTTTATCAATACGATTAAAGAACTCATTTTGATTTGTAGCTTTGTGTATACAAAATGTATTTTTAAGACGTCCATAAAAAGATGTTTTAAAATGTACATATCTTAGAATGCTTTGCCTTTAAAGTGTAACTCATAGATAGCTATTAAGTAGCTGGAGTGATGACGCATTCATGCACTGATAAGAATTTATATAGAATGTACTGATATTGTTTACACCCTTAAGTCTGTTCAGTTACAGAGCAAGTGCCTTTATAGTGAAAACACAGGGGCTCTGAGTGCTTGCGTGTGTTGCTAACTTTTCTTCTAAAACAGTTTCATCTTTATTTGGCACTGAGATATCTGACTATGCCCACACTTTCATTACATGACTTGTCAATGACGAAATAATTATAGTGAGGTTCCCTTATGAGCTAAGCCTGGGAATAAAGCCATGCATCACTGCAGCTGAAAGAGGATCAAAGAAAGAGAAAAAGTGTAGCCTTTGTTCCAGATCTGATTACCTTGGAGAAAAAAGGAAACATGGGGCTCTCACGTGAAGCTGAAATATTGAATGTTCATCTTACTTATTGTGAAAGTATTATCATAGCAAAATCCCCAAATCTGTGAAATGTCGATAGAATCATGCAAGGCCCTCAGATTTTGAGAACTGCCCTTTTCACTGCACAAGAAATTGTCTTTGAAACTACATCATGTAAACACAGTACTATAGTATAGTATGATATGTATGCAGGGTGCAATACATATCACATCTGTCAGTGTTGGATAAGACTTGATCATGGACAGGTCTTTCCATCTTTGATGAACATGAATACAGCCAGATTCCATTACTGTAAGACTTTCTTTTTACACCTTTTCATCACACATGCAAATAGAAACTACATTGTAATTTGCAATTGCGAGCTAATTTTCCAGACAGGCTTTTTGTTGGGTTTCATATGTATTCCATTGACGAAGCAAGTATACCCCCCCCCCCTTTTCCTCCTTTATTTGCTACCTCAAGATGGAAAAAGCATGGGCAACATTATTGACTTCCAAACACACATCAAGTAATCCAAGGCGGGTGCTTCCTATGTACACATTACTCACTCATAAACACTCACAGAGCAGTGTGCATGTGTTTTGTATTTGTAGCATGCACCGTGAAGCGTACTACAGTGTATCTGCCCTTGATGCACATGGCCATAGGAGAGTGTGTCACTGATTCATGGCTCTGATCAGGGGATGCTTCTTCTCCCATCTGGATGACAGGAATACAGTTCACTCCAGTTATAATGAGCACAGTTATGACAAAAATCTTGTTGCAGTGAAGTAAAAAAAAAAACTTGATACAGTGCATGCCCATTATAAGGTACACGGTTATAATGAAATTCTGGTTACAACGAAGTAAACATTTAGTTCGCAACATTATCCGCTCTCTGTTTTTTTAATTGTTTTATTTGTTTGGTTATAGCAAAATTTTCATACATATAATGAAAGAAAACTACCGATCCCCAGGATTTCATTATAACAGGAGTCCACTGTATAACAAAATTGATAAAACCACAAAAAACTTTAGGTCCCAAAGTCTTTGAAGACCTTTGAGGAGTTGCCTGTACGTTGAAAGCTTGTCCATTCATTGCAAGCAAGATGAACGTTATGTTTCCTCTCTCTTCACACAGTGTGCTTACTCTCAAATAAAATGAAGGTTTATGCTAGTTTCAGTGTGACTGTGTGAATAAACAAATATGTGCTCATGAATAATGCTTTTCAAATGACTCGTGCTCTGTATTTATCACAAACATTGTACTGAGAACAAGATTTTTGTGCAACAAGTGGGATAAAATGTGTAGCAGCTGTCTTAAGTCCTTCATGTGTTATGTACAATGTACATGTATGTAGTAAACAATGAGTATATGTTGTAATTCAAAGGGGGGGGGGGGGGGGAACCTTGTGGTTGTATTTCCCCAGAGTTGCCAGAGTCTGTGTGTACAAGCAAATTGAAATTGATGGATCACCTTATCGCTGCCTGACATGAAATCTTTTAGATTTGGTTCCAGTGATATTTCGTATTTATTTTATCGCTATTTCATTAATTAACTTTGAATACGGAACAACCTGAACTCTTTATGTTTAACATTTGCACACCAGACTTAGTCGATGGCTTTCCAATTTCACAGATTATTTTTCTCAAATGCACAAAAAGCATGCAAGCTGATTGATAAATTGCAATGTTCCGCAGTACATTGAACGCGTCATAGCCATGACCATAGCTTTCTCATAAAGTTTACACCACAGCAAAGTCTACATTTTTCCCCCTCAACTTTGCTGGAGGGCATTTCTTGCAAGAGGCTTCTCTAAAAAGTTATTGATTTGAAAAATGGAATGTTTCCAAATGCATTTATATGCTGCAGTCTCAGAAAATCATAACATGCCAAGGTACACTATTAGATTAGGATGTGAAGCTGTAGTTAATGAGCTAATCAAACTTACATGTATTTCCGTTACCATGATGCTAGAGAGAAAATACGGTGTGTATATACATGTACAGTCCTACCTCAGTTTCTGGACTGGCGAACATCTCAATAAATGATATGGCCAAATGGCAAGATGTACTCAAGCAAGATGATTTCTAGCAAGTCGTGTTTGGAGGAAACACATGCCAGCATCAATCTACTAATACTGAAATATCATCTATATGAAATTTGCATGTTTCGTAACTCATATATTGTGGAAATGAAATCAAATACGAGTAAAGTACCCCCTCTTTGTCTTTTTTTTTTTTTTTTTGCTCTTGAGTTTGCTGACAAGCAAAGATTTACAATATTTCCCTGTATATCTCTGGAATGCCTTAATGTGTTTCAATGAACCTTAATGTATACATTTATTTCCAGATAAAGATCTCTAGAGAAACTTTTGGGCCATAAGGTTAATAAAGGTCAAAGGTCAAGGGAAAATGCTAAAAATGTCACCTGTTTTCCATATTTTGAAAATGGCCCAAAGTATTGTCAGGAAAATTGGTGTATAATTACCACCTAATGATTATGTGCCACTCTTGAAATTGTCTCACATCAGCTAATGATCTATTGATCTTGCATTTCAAAAATTAATTGTGCAATTTTTTTCTTCTCCTCCATTGGCCTTTAGTGGCTAGTAGGTGCCCATTGTCTGCTAACTGCAGTGCTGTCACAGCACTACTATCAGTGTAAAAAAGAGTAATTTTCTGCTGTGGGTTTGCAGATGGATAAGATAATCATGGTTTCTAAGATGGATAAGATCATTGTACTTAAATGCTTCACCTTTGTTTAAGGGTTTGATTGGAGCAAATTATTTTAGGAGAAATAGTTGTGATTTGTTCTGAATGGTTGACAATCTCTTGGTTTTCTTTCTTTCCAAAAGAAATTATAGTATTAAACAGTGAATAAAGCCTGTATGTAATCATTGTTATGATACTGTTTTTCTTTCACATTAACTAATTACTGTACTGTACCATGAAGCAAGAATGGCCAACCATTAATTATAGCAAGGCTGGAAATAACCATTGCTCTGTAGCTGAGGCCGATATTTATGTCAGACCACCAGATTTCCACAAACGGTTCTTTGTTTCCATTCATTTTGGGCTGCTGCATTTCTTATTGGACTACCAAATTTCAGATTTAAAGATAGTGGTTCAAATTTGCCACCATAGAAAAAGAAAAGTGTGTCAAGCTGTGGTTACAGTTATTGATGTTACAGAGTAGACCATTCCTGTATTGAATTGTATCTATCACTATGTGTGCATGTGTGCATGCAGAGATGCCAAGTTCAAAACATTTTTATGAGTGAGATTTTCATGAATCGGCGTCTTGCCGCACGTGCATGCTCGTGAGCGAAGGAGAGAGTGTGGGAGAGGGTTGTCGTTCCTCCTACGGCAGGGAGCTTTTTCAGTTTTTGGCTCTTAATGGTGCGATCTGGTGCATACTTCAATTCAATTCAATTCAATTCAATTTGATTTTATTGTCCGTTTCTGGAAATTTGTTTGCATGCATACCCGGTTACATCGATACATTATACGTATACAAAGCACACATTTAACATTAATGCATAGACATGATGATAGACATACAAGAGACATAGAGCAATACAGTATCACTATCATTGTCAAATATACATAACATTAAAGAAGTATTAATCTGTATAATCTGTTTAAGTGACTATTTTTTACTTATTTTGAAAGACAAAAGGGAAATATACCTTCAAATGCAACTATCACTTTAATCCTTTGACCTATGGTCCCGATGCGTGAGAAAAATGGGTGCTATGCATGAGATCGTGAGATGGACCCTAAATGCATGTGTCTCACGCAGAATGCGTGAGACTTGGTAGCTCTGGTGCATGTGTGTTCTGTTTGTTTCCTGTACCTGGACGGCCGCCCCAATAAAAAACATAAAAAGTACCGGAATCAAACCAAATCAAACTACAGATCTTCTCAACAGAAGACCCCTATATATTTACAGCAGAAACATAACAAAGTAAAGAGACACACACATGCCATTCCAGTTTCAAACTGCTTTGTGCAGGTATGATATTCTGTAGATTTAAATCTGATTTCAGAATTTTGAATTCCCTCAAGTCTATATACATTATCATGCTTTTTCTATGTATAGAAATCACCTGAAAGTTTTGATTTCTGATTTTTTTCAACAAACTTCAATATCATCCCTGTTTGTGGTTTGAGGTCCTCATCTCTCATCTATAAATTGTGACACCATCAATGTCTTTTAGTATTATTTATGTCATCATCATCACCACATATGTTACCGAATGCTCAAGGCACTAATCCACCTGTGTCTATATGACTCGGTCTGAGTACATATGAAGGGGTCGGTGCAATATAGTGCTAACCCAAACAATAGTCATTTTGAGATAATCGCTGTTGAATCTTTGGAGAGTCCATACATTGTACATTAATAAAACATAAATGCATGCATTTTTTACCATCTTATTGTTGAATTCAAACATGATATTTTCACAGAGGTTAGAGTGAAGGATAAGGGTTATGAAAATGCATGTGACTCGATTTTGACAAAAGTGTGGGTTAGCACTATATTGCACTGACCCCTTCATAAACATTCACTCCAAGTATCTTCCACTCATTCTCTCTAGTCTTCTCTTTGCATCATCCTATATCAAAATCATCTATCCTCCAAACAAGTCCCTGTTCAAAGTACTGGGACAATCTACATGTAGGGTCAAACCCACCCACGTCTTAAAGAAATTAAATAGCAGAACATGATTCTTGCATCTCATCAATTCAGTAGAGAGTGATATTGAAGTTGAAGCAAATTTGCGAGGAAATAAAGCCATAAGAAAGTATTTTTACCTCAGAATAGATATTGATGTAAAAAAAAAAAAATAGACAAAGAAATATAAGACAAGTTACAGCCGCACACGTGGCTGAAGCATGAGGTCATTACTGCACAGCCATGACCCTTGGAAAGAATATATCAAATCAGTTACCTACATTATTGTATTATGTTTTGAAATAGTTATTTGGAATCAAAAGGGGCGTTAGCTCTCAATCCTAGCAGAATCTTCATCAAAGGCAAAATGACAAACAGGCAGGGAAACCAATCACACAAGGACTATACACACAAGCACAGTCATGGGAGGGCTATAGGGACACAGAACGAAGAAAACAAAAGGGAAGGATTAGAAGTCATTGGTAAGGAGCCCAAGTAGGGAAGGGGATTAAAGCAGGAAGGTGGACAGACAAAAGGCAGAGGAGGGTCAGTGATGATCCCAAGGATCATAATTTAATGGGTGGGGGGGGGGGATGGTGCAACATGTCTGGGATAAAGATGGATAGGGAGGCAACATCAAACAAGATCAGGAACAACAGAGGGATAAAGAAAGGAAAAGAAATAAATAGCAACACCATGGGGGGGGGGGGGGGGGGGGGGTAAACGAGCAGCGAGCCCTAACCTGGTGTACCACAAAGAGACAACAAAAAGAAAGTGAGAGTCAATTCCATCAAATTATATGCAAGTTACCAAACAAATCAAAGTATATGAATAAAAATATATGTTTATTTAATGACATGTAAATCTGAGTAGAGACCATTTTTTTTTCTTCTTTTTTTTCCAGTTGGTTACCTTCTGTAAGCCAGCATATATATAGAGGCCAGATTCACTTGCTCCTCTGAATGTTACACGGCTTAAAAATATGCTTTCATAGCTAACTGTTAGATGATTTTGTCATAAAAATAATTTTAGAACATGGCCAAAAATGTGTCTTTTTTCAGTGCTGATGTAATAAATTGGTTGTTGCATATATGACGGCTGTTAAAAAGAAAAATAAAATGATTTAAATCAGACAATAATTAAGTGACCATTTGAGTCATAGATGCCTTCTTATGTATTGTAGGCACCTAACATAATAATTGTTATGTTACAGAACATTTGAGACAGGCAATGGATGGTTACAAACAGCATTCAAAACATCAACAGAGCAATCTTTCTTTCATTGTCTGTGATAAACAATAGAAGAAAATCTTTTGAATTTTTACATCAATAGGCTGCTTATTACACAAGATTTTTATCTAGCACCAGGGTTTTTCCACATAATATGTACTGCCATCATTCCCCTGTAGAGTATATTACTGGTATATATGAAGAGTTTGTTCGCAAAAACCGATAAGTCCATATTTACCAAATGGAGATATTTGCGATTAAAGGTCAAGAAGAATAAAGAGAATAATAGGAAATTTTTTACTTCTTTTGATCATAACTTCAAAAATGTACCTTTATATGTAGTGACCAATATATCATTTAAAAGGTACTATTTTGTACTTTATGACAGAGACCGTACTTCAAAATCTAAAAAAATGGACTTATCGTTTTTTGCGAACAAACTCTTCGTATAATGTTTTCACTGATGCCATAGATGGTATACTAGAAGTGATGTAAGAATCGGGTTCTGCAGTCCTTTTGAAATGCAGGAAGAAGAGTCAGCGACCCCTAGGGTCCATTTTAGATGAAGTCATCACATAAAGTCTCTATGTTATCTCAGAATGGCCAAAACGGCGCTCATTATGACTGCATAGATTTCAACTGTCAATTTTCAACTGTCCATGTACTCTAGCTGTTTAGCACAGAACCTATCACACAAAAATTAATCATCTTTATTGGTGCAGAGGGGGGCAAATAAGTTTGGTATAAGGGCAATTATGTATTTGATATATATACCGGTAACTTCAAGCCCACTTCCAAAGTACTAGTATGGGTTTTGTTATTCATTAAGGTATGAAGTGAATTCCGTTTCATAATCAAGTCTCGCATAAGTGTGTCTTATGGGCCCAAGGTCTCTCATAAGACTTTCATGAAATGTATCCCGTATGTAGCTCTATGAGAGACTTTTAAAGAAAAGTAAAATCCATTTCATGAAGTCTCTCTTAAAGTGAAAAGTTTCTCATAAGAGTAACTTTATGTGAAACGGAGAAACTTCCGGACGCCTTGCAGACCTTAGTGTTATTTTATCAGCGCTAGAGGGCGGGCACAGAGATAAATTGCTCATACTGTACTGCATGCATGCATGCAGCAGCCAACGGAGAACAACGCAGACGCGAAATCATAACAGACTGTACATCACAGTCCCTGTATAAACGTACGGGCTGGAGTACGGTACCGGTACTCGCTGGACGCGACCACCGGACCGGAGCGCCGGCGAAGCGGCTCGGCGGCGAAAAACAAGCGACGCGACATCAGATGGCCCACCACCACTCGACGAAGAGACGTAAAAAACGGTTGCTGACATTTGTTAGCAAGCTCCAGTTCCCGGATCCGCTACAAGACGTTGGAAGTGCTGAACCAAATTTAAACATTTTACTGGAAAAAACATAGCGATTAGAAGTACAGAGAGGGTGCAGACTACTAGTAATTTTCAGACCAGCCTGTGAATCAACCCCACCAAACTTACGATGACGCACAATGAAGAGAGATCTCACTGGCTGAAAGAAGGAGCCATAGGAATAAGTGGTTAGTCTAGCCATCTTCCAAATAGTAGACACCTAGATTCTAGACTAGATGTTCTAGACCTCTAACGTTACATGTTCTTTTTTTTTTCCAGTATCTTTATTCTTTAACTAGACAATAGTTCAGTTTAAAGTCCTGGCTGTGAGCAATTGGTGGTGAGACAGCTACAAAGTAGTGCAGTGTGATGATGATGATGACAATGATGGTGATGATGATGTTGACCGAAAGATCGGTCTGTATCTGGTCGTCGGGGAAATGTTCCGCGGAGACTGCGTCTGGCTTCACGGATCCCCTCCTTATACGGAGGAGAGCGATAAAGTAAAAAAAAAATAAAAGACTCCTCCGGACAGACGGATCTTTCTGTCTAACGTTAATGATGATGATGGGACAGCGCCACCCATAGGCATATTCAATGCTTCAGTAGAAAATGACATGCAGTAGAACATATATTTATACATGCTTAGACAGTTCGTGCATGTGCATCTGTGTGTATTTTCAAACTAGCATTGCAAGCAAGCGAGGCAAGTGGGTGAAGTAGTTAAAAGTAGAATTATTTGAATATATTTATAGGCATTTCTCTTTTGTAAATATGATTATATATATTCATCATTGGGAACAACGAGCGTAGGACAGCCGATAACTAAAACATTGCTAACAGTTACAGCCCAGTCACTTTAAAAGTGCACGGCGTCTGGTCAGGCTGGAGAGCAGGTTGACCAATGCAATGACCTATGAAACTAAGTAGCCAGGCCGTACCATGGGTACTGTAAAAGCAGAAATTTTAGCTGTGTTGAAATGTTTGCGCATTTCACGCAACCAGAAACAAGCGCGAAAATAAAAACATGCGAATATTTTTGCTTGCCATTCAGTAGTTGATCATGTCTTGATTCCGCGGAATTAAAAGCATGTAAAATGTAAAAGTCTTACCAGGCCGAGCACAAAAAATTAGTCACGCGAAAATATCCACTTTTACAGTACGGGTAGCTACCGGTACCGATACTTGAAGTTACAATGTGAAGTCTCTGTATCTAGCTATATATATGCATCAATAATGGCTACTACTATATAATAAAAAATGATTATAAATGATAATGGCATCTTCTGTCCTTCCTCTTTTTTTTCTTTCCTTTGATCTTTCTTTTCTTTCTTTTGTTTATTCTCAGAAAGATTTTCTTTACATGTCCCTTGACTAATTTTACCGTGTAGAATGTCTAGATGCAACCCAACACTACTCTAACAGTATACTGCAACCAGCCCGAACATAAAGCATTCCCACAGTTTAAAACTGTGCAGTGGAGCACCCCAAGGTTAACCCTACCCTACTCTTGCTTGCTACTGCATGGATGCACGTGCCCTGCAGTGGGGCCCATGGGGCCTAGACCTATTTCATGATTTTGATTTTGCCGAAGTTTCTATTGGCCAACAAACTAACAAACCTATGATGTGAAAGTCTCTTGCCAACTTCAAACTTGTATTTCATCACTCTCTCTTATTTTTTAGTGGGAGTCCTCTATGGCACCACCAGTGTTGTAGTTGGTCATCCCTTCGACACCATCAAAACCAAGATGCAAGCACAGTCTGGGTATGAGAAGACAAACATGTTTAGAACTCTCATTAAGACCTTACGGACACAAGGAATCATTGGTCTATACAGGTAAATTTATGAAGTTGTTTATTTGATTGTTTTTTATTTGCTGTATTTTTTCTTCTTTTATTTAATTCATAATATATGTTTCTAGAGATCAGTGCTGGGGTTGGAAATTTGAATTGAAGTCTTTAGCTTTAACCAGTGTTGTGATCTTTTAAGCTAAACCACTTGTGTTTGCAGACATCAGTGGATTTCAAAGCTTGTGCTAAGGCTTAGAAATTGTTTTCACCCATGCAGGAAAACTGCAAGGGAATAAATGTCTTGGCCAACTTCTTTATTGTCAAGATAAAGTCTCAAATGTTGACATTTTTCTAGTTGTTAAATTACAGGAGTACCTGACTGTAGACAGTACATTCATAGTTGATCCAAGATCTGTTCCCTAAGTGCTATATTATTCATATTTCCATGTCTAAATTGACTTAAAGTTTGACTGTTGTGGAGTGACACTGATTTAAAAAAAAAAAAAAAAATAAGTAGGGATGATCTGCCGTGAACATTTCATTTCTCGCGTTTCATGCAAAGTGTAGGACATGATTAATTTGATGTAGATAGCATTTCTGTAGCAGAGTGAGCGTTTGAAGAAACAGTTACATTGTACCTCCTTTTTTCCCCTGGCAATGCATCACAACATGAAGATTCCACTCCTCTTCACTTGGGTCTATGCAAGCATATTTTTAAGTATCAACAATGCAATAATCCTGATTGCTGTCTGTTGTAGAGGTTCCATTCCTGTCCTGTGGGGCTCAGGAATCTACAGATCAACACAATTTGGTGTGTTTGAATCAATGTGAGTATGCCTTGTTTAATTCATAATGCTTTGATTTTGTAGTAACTTCTTTGTTGTATTTGGGGATTTTTTTTTCTTTGAGATACACATGTATGTTAAGCATAGGTACCAAAGACTAACTGAAACTTGAAGAAACAAATGTTACTATTAGTGTTACCATAATATGGTCGATACGAGCATTCATCACAAAACCAACAAAAGGTCGGCAGACATGGATTATGAAAGAGCAGACTCCAAGCTTTAAAATGATGTATAACTCAATACAAATTGACTTTCCTAAGCTAATGTACCGAAATAATGGAAGAAAGTGCAGACCATGGAATAGTCTAGTGCTTACTTAGATAGGAGGCTTTGAAGTTTTGGTCTATTCCAAGTGCTATGATAATCTCACCGAGCCATGCTCCTTGTGATGAACGGAACAAAATATAGGATGTAAGACTCCAGGGCAACCACAGTGGAGGAATCTTCAGATTAAGCTGAAATTTTGTGCACGCTATTACCACATTCTAATCATGACCACTTTTAACTTGCAAAGCAGTAGCATTCATCTTCTTAACAATTATGAGAGTTGAAAGTAAAGAGGGTGTGAAGGGTTTCTAAGAAATAGCACTACCGGTAAGTCCCTGAAACATACCTTATCACACTTCTAACAAAGAATGTGTTCTAGAAAAACTGCCAAAACACAACTTCCCATTCATTTTATGATCCCAAACTTACACATTATGTAAAAGAAGGGTTGCTCTTTCCAAAAATACCAAAAACTGAAAACTGACTAGGTTCACCCATTTCACCCATTTTGAGTTCTCATGTAAAATCTTGGCATGCGATTTTTTTTTTGTTGCTTTTGTGATGCACAGTTGCGCATGGTTGCAAAAATTACAATAAGTGATGTATCACAAGACCTCACCATAGAGCCTCTTGAATGTGAAATATCTAAAAATGTGTGGATTTCTAACACATCTAAAACTTTTTATTGTAATCTCTCCATTGGAAATCTGTGAAATGTGAGCAGTGGATTGATTGTTTATTTTGATAGATGTATGTCTGTGCTATCTTTTCCTCTTCCAGATATACACTCCTTGACAATCCCCAGTGCAGAACAGAAATTCCGTTAACAGGTGGTTTGCAGGTGTAAGTAATCATCATCATCTTTCCATGGTACATTATGCCACTTCTGTTGGCACACCTATGAATGGCCTCCAGGAACAACAGCTCTGTACTGTAGCATTTCCTGCAGTGCTTGCCAGAAGTTGATTAAAGATAGCCATTTTTTTTAAAGTACATATAGTACATATTTTATTGGACTTCAAATTGCCCTTGCATTCATCGTCATCATCAAAATAGAAGAATCAATTTAATTGAAAATTGTTCATTATTTTCTGTCAGTTTTAGCACCCTGTGTCGAACTTAAATTCATGCTATCACTGGCATCTTCTGCAGCAGTGTAAAATTAAAAACTTGCTTGCAATCTTTTTTAGTTCTTTTATACAGTGTAGGTCGATTTCAGCAAGTTTCTCTTGTGTGCAGTTTAATGAACAGGAGTATTTTCGTTTGTAATTTGTCATTTCTAAAACATTTGTATTTATTTGGGTTATAAAACTTACAGTATGTGGAACGAGAAATAGAAAAACAAAACACTGAAATAATCCACGTCTATCAAACATATAACTTTATACGGTTTGCTACATGTATAACATTTGTTTAAAAAAAACTTCCATTATAAATGTGTGGAGAATGCAGAACAATTAGAGAACATAGAACCAGCTTACTTCTTAACTGCATCTGCATTCCCAAAGTGGAATGACTATTTTGATACATACTCAGACAATTATAATAATTACATTTCATTATCAGTGAATAAAGAGGACAACAAGACAAAAAAGTTACCACGTTCAAAATGAGGCAAACCAATACTAAATAGGAAAAAAAGAAAATAGCCACATAATGCCATTTTCATTCATGCATACTCGCTGTACCAGTGCAATTATTACCAGATACTCATTCTGTCTTTTGCTTGTTTCAGTGCTGTATGATTAAGGGGCCACAATTAACCATTTCACTCTTTGCATTATATTCATGTACTTAATCACATACATTGTTCATTGCCAAACACTTTTAAAAGTTTACATGTAGGAATATGCAAGTATATACAGTGTTGTACTCCCATTCTTTATAAACATGGTTATAACAAAACTCTTGTTAAACCATGTAACAAAGTAAAAATCTAGGTTCCCAAATTATTGTCTGCTTATCTGTGAATACCTTATTATTTGGCTGCAAAGAAATTTCAATATAGCGAGACAAAACTGCTGGTTGTGAGGAATTCTTTATGAAGGGAGTCACCTGTAACACAATAAACGTAATTCAAAGATCTCATTATGTTCCAGTTTACCACAGCTTTTATCTGTGTATACCTTATTATTTGGCTGCAAAGAAATTTCAATATAGCGAGAAAAAATTGCTAGTCGTGAGGAATTCTTCGTGAAGGGAGTCACCTGTAACACAATAAACAAATTCAAAGATCTCATTATGTTCCAATTTACCACAGCTTTTGACAGAATTTGCTTGAAGATTGCAAAACAGTCCTATCACAGTCACCCGTTATGTGTATTTAAAGTGATGTAGTAATGCTAGCTGTTTGAGTGCCATTCTTATTGTTTGTTTGTTTTTTCAGCAAGTTCAAACAGTATTAGTTTAAAGTGTAAGGAATTCAGCTCCATACAATGTAGATGTCATTCGGTGCTTTCATTTTGTAGACGTGTCGTGCTTGCAGGCTTGTGTGGTTCAACGGCTCGTGCAATTATAGAGTCACCACTAGAACTAGCCAAAGTAAGTGCATCAACCAGGGCAACACTACTTCTTCCAGCAGTACTGACACCACTACTTCTACTGTTTTCTAAAACTCTTCTACGATCATCAGATCCAAGTATCGTTGTATATTGGACTTCACTTGACACGACTTATTACCTTTTCCTAGACTGCTTTACTCTTTCGTCCAGCACCAATCTGACCACATGGCTATGTCTGATGTTATGTAGGGCTTGTTTCCTTTTTTGTAAATCACACTCTCAAACTCCTCTTGTCTCTCATCTCATATCCAAGTCTTATTTCCACTATAGAGCACACTATCTGCATTTGTCTTTGTCAATTTGTTTTCAGGAGCAAAACCTATGCCTTAACTCCTTATGAATGCATTGGTTGTCGTACCAATTTTTGTATTTATATCTTGATAACAGAGCATCTTCCATATTCACAAAGAACACTACATGTATTAGTAGGTGCCTCGGATTTTGTGACTTACGTTACTTTATGACCACTTTATATAGTGATGTCTGCTTACAAGCCCCTGGTGATTACTAATCATTATGTCTTCCTGATGCATATTCCATTCTGCTCATCAGACTACACAGAGCTCAGGCTGCACTTGTATTTGTATTTCGTTATGTGATACATGTATACACATCACTGCCTTGTATGTGAAAAGTAATTCAACTACTGGTTGAACCTTGAACTGTGTAAATTGCCAAGTTTGATTTCAGTGAGGGAAATAGTGTTATTGTGAGTACAGTATGAAACATTGTGGATCTATATAAAGGATGTTTAATTCCAGCATTATTAACTTTCTGATATTTTCCTGTTGGTTGTTACTTCCATGTGTAGATTCGAAGGCAGACACAACAAACCTGGACCTTTAGAGGTCTGTACCAGGTGAGTCAGGTTTGGTGTTCTCTCCCTCACCAAACTTTGTTTCCTTGTGATTGCAGGGTTGTTTGTTTATTTTACTGGGAGGATTGGTAAATGTCAAGAATATCAAGGATATTCTAGTCTAACAGTCAGTTCAATAAATTTTACAATTATCAATAGATGTTCACAATATTTGTGCACTCGTAACATTTGACTGAAATATTTCATGTAAGGCTATGCCCAAAATACAATCCGTATGTAGTATTTCCAAAAATGTATGACCTTATACAAATTGAACCCCCCCCCCCATAAAAAAAAAGAGAAGGATACAGTGTATCATCGTTGCTTTTCCTTTAAGATTTGTGTGATTAAACAATGCAATCCTTTCTGAGTAGTGTTTATTATCAGTTTTAATCTGTTGGGGAAGAACTTACCCACACCCATACACAACCTAGCATTGAAAATACATCAGCTGAATTGGTGAAATTCATCCCACCCTAGGGCTTTGGGGTGACGTGGTGCAGAACGCTGGGGTTGATGACAACCTACTTCATCCTGATAGACACCCAGAGAAGACACTTCCCTGAAGTCTTCAACCAGAGTGTCCTTGGTCCTTTCCTTGTCTCGGGGACAGCTGCCACATATCCTTTGATTGAGTGCAATCTGTTAACTCACAGAAATTGTAGACATGTCCAAAGTGAACCTGTACTCTTTATAAAATAGCACCTACTGTACCGCCATAGTTTACATAGCATGCAATGTGTCTTAGCAAAAGCCATAGACATGGATGAAATGAAGCTTTCTGTGACTTAAGAATCCTTGTCAGGATTACAGTTATGCTTAAAAATGATATCATAACTCTATTATGAATATGAAATGAATATCAAATAAAAATCCTCATACTTTTCTTTTAATTTTAAAGAAACACATGAATCGTGCAAAGTGGCAGAGGAGTTCACTATGACTATAGCTATGTGTAGGTACAGATGCTTTATAAACCATGTGTGTCAGTCAGTTTCCAGTTGACAGAGAGGACATGGAAGAGGAGGAATTAGTCAATATGAATTATCACGGTGCAATAGACTGTTTCATCCATGCAGTATTAGACTGTTTCATCCATGCAGTACTGTTCGTCCAACAGACATGAAATCATGTCATCTTTAAAAATCAAAATATTGGTATTGATATTAGTGTTTCCTGAGAATTTTAGTAAGGCACATTCATCAAGTGTTGGAGTTGCATGCAGCCATGAATAAATGTTAATATCATGGGATTCAAAACTTCTGTGAGGTGTAATTATTCCTTGACTGTGTAGCTCACTCTGTCATGGTGGCTGGTGTGGCCTCTAGAGTACATGAAGTCACAAGTGCAGGGAAACTATGGCAAGTAAGTGCTTTGTCCTCTGCTCTGCTTTCGGAACTAATCCATGGAGATGTCTTTGCTATTAAAGGCTGTCTGTTTACAGTGAATAGGAATTACCATATCCTCTGATGGAAGTTCAGTCACAGTGGACTTGTGGTTCCCTGTCCTATTGTTACTGTACACCTGAGTGGGTTTGCCCCAAGATCCCATAAAATGAAGACCTATCTCAAAGAGAATTGATCCACTGCCTGTGAGATGGTTCAAGTTTCCATGGGGCTTCATACACTATGCAACCAGTTCCTGCAATCAAATCAGTGCCCTAATCAAATGCCAGCCAAAGAGCTGGGTCATTTAGGACTTAATGCACATAAAGGGTTAAATCAGGACCACAATACCAACTGTGAATGATTACTGGTGAAAGTAAAGTGTATACTCGTAATGGAGAAATACTGGCTGCAATATTCACACTTCATATCCAAGTCATGATACCGTCACATTGAATGCAGCAAGTGCTGACATTTCCATTCTGCTTGTATCTCGTAAATAAATGTGGAAGCAATGAAATGCACAGGTATTGGGAAATATTCTGATGTTATGTATTGGTTGTGTGTGTGTGTGCATTTTTGATCAACACCAGTTTCAGTAACTGTACTTCCTGTGCCTCTGGAGTATTAACCTGTCAAATTCTGATGGAGTTTAATTTGCAATGGCAAGGAACTTTGTTCTTGTAATGGCTGACCAATATGTTAATTACTTTGACAGCAATGTACTTTCCTAATGTAGAGATGAATTAAAGTAAAGGTTATTTCACACTACCCTAAAGATGGATGTAGCAGGAACACATGAAAGTACTTTGCTACCTTGCAAAGCAGTAATGATACTCTTTTTATACTGAAAGTCAAAATTCAATATTCTATCACACTGGGAGTGACACCCTGTAAATGATAATTAATAGTTGGAAGATGACACAGTGTCGTCACGTACAGCCCAGAGATGGTGCAGATTGCATCACCAAAACTCTTTCCTGTATCTCCTTGCCATCCTAGGAAAATGTCTACCCTTCAGAGGATGCGTCTTGTGATCCGAGAACGAGGAGGCTTCTTTGGTCTCTACCGTGGCATTGGACCCGGCACCATTCGCAGCTTCATCTCCAATGGCACCAGCATGATCGTCATGGCCAACGCCCAGAAGAAGGTGTCGGAGTGGGGGCTGAGAAGCTAATAAGGGAACTCTGAGAAGTCACCAGCCGTGGTAATGAAATACAGAGGATTCCAAGACTGTGCTCCAACAGCTGACACCGTAGCTCTGTGATGGTGCTCTTCATGCGAAGCACAAAGTATTTTAAGGGAGAATTAAGTATTCAACCCTTTGGGATGCTGCCACTGTTGCTGAATGAAAACTGTATTGGTGACTGTGCAATGGGGGGTGAGAAGAATTTTCTTGTGTTTAAATCATGTGATGATCAAGCAGGGTCAATTATTACCTCCCCCAAGGGTGGAGGTTATGCTTTCATCTGCGTTTGTTGGTTTGCTTATTTGTTTGTGTGCATAATAACTCCAGATGTTGTGAACAAATTTGGATGAAACTTACAGGAAAGGTTGAGAATGACACAAGGAACAGATGATTAAATTTTAGTAGTGATCAGGAATTTTTATGGAGTTCATGAAGGATTTTCGATATTTTGGCAGGCAGGGTCAATGAACTTGAGAGTACAAGCTACACAGTTTTTGAGGTTTTCATACTCGCACTGAGTGCTTGCTCTAGTTTCTGCTATGGCAAGGCGCACCACACAGCTGGAAGTTGATGACCTAACAAAAGGCTTCTATTTTGGGGAAATGGATGATTTCCAGCATGCATATGTATGGTTGGAAATCACTGAGCTCTGGAAAAACAAGATCAGTGATGGAAATGAGCTGCTTGGCGGAGGTCTGTGCTATCAGAGTGCTTCTGTAGTTTCATATGGAATGCAAAAGGAGAATCATATATAAGGGGGAGACAATCAGCATGCAGTTCCACCTCTGGGGCTGATTCCACTTGTGGGGCAGACTCACCATTCAGGACTTCTTGTGTTTTTGTACACAGCCTCACTCCTGTGGATACACATTCTCATGGAGCAGAACACAGTGAAGCTTGAACGCAATTTGCAGGCTCGATTTAAAGAAGAAAAAAAATGTTGTGATAGCAACTCTCGCTGGAATGCAAGTGTCATGGTAACAACAAAATTTCAGCATCCTTATCAGCTGTTTCTATTGCAAGTTGCCATTCTGGCAAGATTTGCTATCCAAATATAATTTTATGAAATGGATTGAACTCTCCAAGTTCCATGTGGCTGAGAAAGGTGAATCAGACTTGCCATGCTGGACTGTTGAATCCCTTCACGACCACACAGAACTAGGCAAGTCAGCCCTGCTTCTGAGATTTAACCCAAGACGTAGAGCTGGGTAGGAATGTAGTGTTTAGACAGCTGCACTCCAGGGAAGAAGTAGTGCTGTAAATCGATTTGTGTGTTTGTTTTCAAAATTTGAGATTGGAGAAGTCACTGCAGTATCACTTCAGCAGATTTTTATGTAGAGCATTTACTGGGTGCCAAGTACTATTTTATGCAAGGAATGTTTGGAACCCATCTGAGATCTGAATACGTCACCAATGTAAAAATGACGGTATGGATGCGTGACTCACATGGCTGTGTGATCCCTAGGAGCCTATAAGATCACCTGTGACCCAAATATTAAAGAAATTGATATTTCCTGTATTATTCCTTTGGTCAAAGTATTCCAGATTCTATGCATTTTTTTTTTTTCATAAATTGTCAAAACATAGACATCCACTAGTTGCATCATCAAGGTTAGCAGCACATTAAATTCACTGCAAACTTCTAGATAGCAATGTAGGCACTTGCCATCATTATTAAAGTAACTAATGCACTGTTTTTGACACCTAGTGGAATTCATTATATTAACAGGCAGGTGCATGTAGATACTGGGCCTATAGAATTAAACATTTGCTTATCAGACAGCTATATGTGAAAGGTGTGTACTGTATATGTATGAGCGTGAGCAGAGTTTAAACCAGATGGAGAGCTAATCATGCACATATTGGGTAGCCTAAAGGGTAAGTGATGGTGAAATTCTTGCTGAAGGAAGAAATAATCAAAACGATTGAAAAACAAAACAAAAGAAAACAGTTTGTGTTGTATATACTTAGCACATCTCCGCAGTGAAATTGTATGCTCAAAATTGAAATTTCATGAGTGGGTTACCTAATGCCCACTTTTGTTGAGCCACAACTAATTTGCAGCACTGTTTATAATGTATGCTTTATTGCTTCACAATTCACATCATTTTAAAGGTTCACCATACAGAAACCTTTTCCATGCATGTTCACTTTGGTGTCATGGTCATTTTATTTTTAACCCCTAAAGTTTGCTCTTTTTTTGCTTTTTTTTCATGTTTGGAGGATGAGATAGATTAATACCATTGCTTGCTGCCACTGGTTATATAAGATGTGTAAACATGATTATGTCAAGAGTAAGTGTCACCAAAGGGGGGAAAAAGTCACATCCTGTAAATGCAGTGAAACAGTATGAGTGAGGTCAAGCAAATATTGAAGGTTCACATTTGAGTGCTTAAGTAGGACATTCAATTTGGTGTTCACTGGACCCCTGTGAATGTTTCTGCTCCTTAGCATTGGCTACATTATTTGTCATACTAGGGCGGTGATTTGGCTTAATCGAGAGCACATCTGCCTCCAGGTCCAAAGGACCAGTGTTGGATTCCCTGAGTCTCACTGAGCAATGTTATTTGTAAGCATGCCTTCCCGTGTAGAGGCTAAACACCCTGTCCCTCGGATGGGACATTAAGTGGATGTCCCATGTGTGAGTTAGCCACGACTCATGTACTGAAATGATCCCACTTCATTCATTCATCGCAAAGAGTGGGGTGCTAAACTGGTGAAGTGGTCCACAGACCTACCAACGCAGGAAAACTGGCGAAAGATACCAACCCCCGTGGTTTGCCCCAGCTGACTAGCAATAGCCAGGAAACAGTATAAACCAGGCACATGCAATGTACTTGTGAATGGCCTTTGTCACACTGTTCTCTATTTTTGCGTTGTTTGATTCCCCCTTTATGAACTATGTTTGATTGTACAGCTTTTCTTCAGTATTCAAGGATACTTCATTGTACTGAACTCCAGATTTTTCACTAATCAAGGTCAATGATGTATGATTACTGTAAAACCAGAAACTTTTGAGTACATGGAATTTTGGAAAATTTCGTGAGGAGGCAAGATTCCCTGAAGTAAAATGCAAGCAAAAGTTTTGTTCTGTACAGTGTATTGAATGCCAGTTTGCAATTTGCAAGTTTCATGCTGGGAATGTTGCTGGTTTTGCGGTACTTATTGTACGCTAGACAGAGGACTTCAGGACTAAGCATTATTACATGACTGGTGTTTCTGTTAAGTTCAGCATTTAAAAAGTCCTGGCCATATTTCCAGTTGTATGACACATTGAATACAGTCTCTGTGCTCAGTGCCTGGAGTAATCATGCTGGGTAAGAATTGGCACTGAACTTAAACTGGTGCATCAAAATGGTTCTCAGTCAACTCCTTGACAAGGAATGAGGAAGGAAGGGTACAACATCACCGGAGCATTGTAGCTGAGGAGAGTGGGGAACGTTCTGTACAAAAACATGGCATGTACCCTGATCTAGACAGGTATCATTAAACATTACTGGTATACTGTATCGTGTATGCAGTGCAAATATGCAAATAATAGTGTAGATAAGGAGGACATAGATATTCAAGTGCCATTTTTTCCCTTCTTGCTCAGTTGGTCAAGTAAGATAAATTTTGTATGTGTCTTGTAATTGTATTTTGCATGTTGTGGACAGTAGTAAAAGGGATTTGTTCACAGGGACAAAATGTGGTGAACAAAATATCTGCATAGTTCCAATGTAGCACTTATTTCTTATCATGCAAAATGAGTGAATCCTTTTTTGTTTTCCACCAAAAGGTGCCAAAGTTCTTCCTCATTTGCAGTGTAGATCTACTGCATAACATAGATCAAACAGTAATTGTGCACTACATGTACAATGTGTATATTGTACAGAATGATGTATCTATACAAAAGGGCACAATGATGAAGGTACTGTGTACAATGTATATGGTCAACTGTTCACCATTCAAAGAAGAGACATATATTTTTGTAAATTTCATGACATGATTCTACTGTACTTCAGGGAGGTTCTCTTGCACAAAGAATGTTTGACCATATTCTTTCTTCATGTCATATTTGTATATCTTGCAATATTACTGTGATATCAGCCAGTGTAAGAAGTCCTCCTCTTGAGGTAGTCCTACCTCAGTTGTAAACTCATATTTTATGAATACTCTAGACCCACTTTGCTGGACTACCATGTGGTTGAGTTGTGGTGCAAACTACTCTTGTTGAATCTGGTTGTGTGCGATTGAAAGGAAACCTTTCATGTTCCTTTTCATTGGCATTGAATGCTAAATATTGCCCACAATCAGCTAGAATCCGAAAGAGCCTATTTGAATTGCATCAAAACGGGGTAGTGCGATATACTTGGCTCATGAAACATATCTCAGTATTAAAGTTATGACCTCATCGCTCTTTAATTTGCCAAATGGGTTCTGATGCAACACGTACCATTACTTACAGAATTGTAATCTGCAATCTTCAGTGTGTCAGTTAAGCATTTAAGGAGTGGCTATAAACTCTGAAGATTTGAAGCAACAATATATTGCATTGTCAGCTTGACTGTATTGTCTGGTGCATGAGATCATGTGTAAGAAAAAAAAAATCATGTGCCAAGTGAATGATATGCTCAAATCAAAACACATTTCGTTGCTTTCTGTGAGATGCAAGGAGTTGACAGTACAGTCAACCTTGCTCAAATCGACCTCACATGAGTCAAATAATCAGCTAAGTCGAAGGTCTTTTCAAGTCCTCTTCTCTATTATGTTTTGTTGATTTTAGTACCTCGTATTAAAAGTCGAAGCTACTTCTTCGGTCCAAATAGATTTGACTTAGGCAAGGGAAGTTGACTGCAGGACCTATATTAGCTTCTTGGAGACAGTCAACCTGAATTGACAGTATGCCCACATGAATGCAGGTTAATGGCACCGTTGTATATTATCTTGAGATGTAACATGCCGTGTTTATATTTCTATAGACTTCGTATTCATCTCCTGACAAAAATGAAAATCAGAGTGCTGTCATTCTGTTGCCTAGTACCTTGTTTACTCCCTTTCATAATTTAATACATGAATTGGTTGTGAATGGAATCTTCAGTTTATACTCATATCCATTGCCAAAACTGAAATTGAATTCTTAGTTCTGTCATGGAATTTCTACATATTTTACTCTCTTTCAGCTTTGCCTTAATCTTATAAATTTTGTACTTTTATGTTTTTGGGTTGTTGTTTTTTTTTATACCCCCGCCAAACGAAGTTTGAAGGGGGTATATAGGAATCAGCGGACGGTCGGGCGGTCGGGCGGGCGGTCGGTCGGGCGGTCGGTCCGTTGCAAATCTTGCGTCGCGAACTACTTCATCAGTTTTCAACCGATTCCCATAAAACTTGGCACAGATGTGTGCCTTGGGTTGTAGATGTGCAAGACGTATTTTTTGACAGTACCCAAAAGTACGTTGCCATGGTAACGGCATATTATGGGCAAAAATGGGTACAAATCTTGCGTCGCGAACTCCTACCACAGTTTTTGATCAATTTTTATGAAATTAGGTACAGATGTTCATCTGAATATGTTAATGTGCAAGACACATATTTCCGCAGTGGCAAAAAGTGCGTTGCCATGGTAACGGCATGTTATTGGTAAAATATAGGGCAAAATGCTTCATGGCAAAACTGCTTCATCAGTGTTCTTCCAATTCTCATGGAATTCATATTGAATGTTTGTCTTAGGATATAGGTCAGCATAACACATTTCTTGACAGTGACAAAAAGTATGTTGCCATGGTAACAGCTCACATATTATGAGCCAAAATGATGGAAAATTTTGTGTTGCAAACTACTTCCTCAGTTTTTGCCCAATTTCCATGAAACTTGGTACAGATGTGTGCCTTTGGTTGTAGATGTGCAAGACGCATTTTTCGACAGTACCCGAAAGTACGTTGCCATGGTAACGGCATATTAATGGCAGAAGATCAAGGAAAGATCTTGCGGATTTAACTACTTCCTCAGTTTTTTGACCAAAGCTTATGAAATGTTGTTTTGACCAAAGCTTATGAAATGTTGTTTGGCGGGGGTATAACCAGTCGCTGTAGCGACATTTCTAGTTTTTTGTTTTTTTTTTGGGGGGGGGGGGTGTGAGGGGACAACTAGTCTGACTGCAGTGCTACAATACAGTACTTGCAATAGATATATTGTAAGTATACTTGTATATATTGTTTTATTTTAATTGGTCATAAAAACATTTGCAAGTTGATTTAGCTTCGTGAGACTAAAAACTCGATATACTACTGGTATAAGTTTGTGTAATCGTGATGATCATGATTTTAAAAACTATATACATTATACATGTACACTGTATATGAGACAGAGGCATTTTTTAGGAGATGAAATTTTCAAAGGCTGACTTTTATCTTTTAGGTTTGTTTTCTGAAATCACCTTTTTTTTTCTTCACAGTTTTGGCTGCTGCTTATTCACATCATGCTACAAAGACAAATGTGATCATGTGTATCAATTTTGCCATTGCACATTTATGTTTTCCACTTAAGCTCATGGACATGAATATACAAGGATAGCATTACACAGAAGGTCACAGGTTTTAAACTGTAGAAATAATAATGGGATATCAGTTTCTTGTCATACACTGAGTAAGGGCTTGGTATTGCGTATATGTGAATTTATTCAGAATGTCGTGATACAGTAGACTCCAATTATAACGAAGTCCTCAGGACCGGCAGTTTTCTTGTTATAACAAAGTTTTGTCATAGCCAATCAAATAAGCAGTAAAAAACAAAAAAACAGATAATGCTAGGGCCAGAATTCTAACTTCGTTGTAACCAGAATTTTGTCATAAGCCATGTTTGTTATAACGGGAGTGCACTGTAAATGTTCTATATTGAGAATTCTAACTGTGTTCCGCTCTGGATTCTACAAAAAACTCATATAGCTCTTGATCAGCTCAACTATGTTTTGTATGTGTGTGTGTTTGTGTGTGTGTGTGTGTGTGTGTTGAGTATGTGTGTGTAATTCAAAGTGTGTTGTGTGCACCAAGGTTTGAGTGCTTAATTATTCAGTCCTAATGGAAACTCTTGGTTTATCATGTACAAGGTGTTACAAAAAACATTTCCCACTTTTGATTCTTAATAGTTCAAAACTATACATCAGATAACAGTGATATTGATACGAGCAATAGCTGAAAAGTGTACAATTTTGTTGGAGGTAATTTAAAAATGATAGCATAAAACAGTTTCATTAAATTCAAGATTTATTTTGAAGTTAGGTTTCAGATTTTGCTCTGTTTTCAACCCTCTGTACAAAATTTTGATTTTGCACAGGGGTCAATTGGTGTGTATGGCAGTGTGTCATTAACACCCTGACAATGGTCCAGAACAATGGCCAGGATTGGAATGCTCTATTGCGTATTCATGGAAATACCACTGTCACAGCTATAGTCTTTATTCATCCTAATATGTAGTGTTTGCAAGCAAATGAAAACGTGTTTATTTTTGTATATATTGTATGTGTATGCATTTTACCCTTTACCATGAATTCAGACTAGCAGTGCCCAGGGCAATCCATCATAAATTATTAATAAAGCATTCACGTGCCTTGGAGCAAAACACCATAAGCCTAGTCAGCAGAGCTCTGAAAAGGTGGTATACGTGATATTCATGTCTATTGTTCAGGGTCATTGTAAGCACACACTCACATACACATCATTGGTTCTTGTGTAAAGTTCAAAATTGTACAGAGGGTTCAAATTTGACCAAAATTTGGAACTTAACTTTAAAATTAGTCATGAATTTAACTTAACTCTAAAATTAGTCATGAATTTAACGAAACTGATGTATACATGCTCTCACATTCAAATCACCTCCAACTAAATTGTACACTATTAAGCTATCACTCGTATCAATGACAGTGTTATCTGGTGTATAGTTTTTTAACTATTAAGGATGTAAAGTGGGAAATGTTTTTTGTAACACCTAATATAATCTTTCTTACTGTGAAATTTTGGAACTTGAAATTGCTAATAAATGTGCTTTTAAGTGTAATTGGCTTATCTAACTGTGTGTTACGTATATCTGAAGGTTTTTATTCAATTTGTTGTTTTTGGTCACAAAATTTATACTGGACTATGCGGTTTCATGTTGTATGTACAATGCAATTAACTTTTATTTTGTCATTCAATAGGGAGGTTTGGTTATAGTGTAAAAAGCTGCCAAACACATGACTAAAGGCGACTCCCATTATAATGAAGTCCTCATGACCGGCAGTTTTCTTTTGTTATACTGAAATTTTGTTGCATCCAAACAAATAAAGTGTATAAACGTATCTAAGTGATGATTTTGAGCCTTGAATTTTACTTTGTTGTATCCAACGTTTCGCTATAACCGTGTTCGTTGTAACAGGAGTGCACTATATGTTTTGTGTATCTATCCTTAATTATGTTTTTGAAAAACCTGTCCTAGTAGACTCTAAAGCCACTCCAAAGTTGTATCTCTTGAAAGTAGCATTTACCCTTGTGAGAAATATAGCCAATAGTTTCAAGCCTTCATCAATTTCAGCAGAAAGTAATTTGTTATACTTTGATGCCGAGATTTCTTTATTTCCTCATTGTCATCATTCTCAGCCTTAAATGAGTAAAGTCAAAAGCCTAAGTTACTTTAGGTGGCACTTCATACAAGTTTTGACATTTGTAGTATTGCAGCAGATCAGTAGAAATGATATTCTGCTTGCTTCTCTACATGGTGTACACTGGTATATCTTTTCTCCTTTTTTTCTGTTGGGATGAATGTAATGATTGCTATGTACAGTGTAAGTTTTCTCTCTGGTCACACTGGGTATAAGATGAGACTTGACTATCAAATTTTCTATTAAATGTCATGTTTGATTTTATAATGGTAATTGGTTTTGTTTCCAAGAGAAAGAATATTGACAAGAATATGACAATGGCACAGGAGTAAGAAGAAAGAAATGATGAAAGAGTTGGTTGGTCCATTGCATTGCCGACCCAAGGCACACAGTAACAAAATCACCATCCAGGCTTGTAATACATTGTATGTAATAATGTTTGGTACATGTAATTCACATATGGTCAGCAACATGCACTTCGGACTAGATTCTGTCAGGGCCAGGTCCATTGTAAAATACATGCCCCAAATTTTTATCAATCTGAAGGTATTTATTTATGTATTGATTTATTTATCTATTATTATGGCATGTATTATCATTGGTTGTAATCATCTATCTGGTCACATACACTTAACCCTAAAAAGACTGGGCTCTTTTGATGCCTCGTAGGACTGGGGGGGGCTCATTAGGCCCCCCCCCCCCCCAAGATCTTGGCCGTTGACCGCGTGATCGCAAGGGAAATTGGCACGCGCGTCACCCACAAGGTAATCTACAAAACTGAATAGTTAGTTATTTCACAAATGTTCAAATTTATTTTTAATGAATTAATTATGCTAATTTATGCATGAATTTTACAAAATGGGTGTAAATCTGTAATTAAAGGTCCAAAACTGCTCATTTTTGGTTTGTGTAGGATTCTTATTGAATGTACATCAAAAAAACGGCGTATCAATTTTTTTTCTTATGTATTTTATTGTTATTTGAAATTTCTTATGTATTTCATTGTTTTCGACTTTTTGTTTTTTATTGTTTTTTTCGATGGAAATCATCATGACACTATTTCGATCACAAAGAACTTGAAATTAGTTGATTTTCATCAGTAAAAGTAAAAATAATGATACATTTATGAATTTTGGTCAGAAACAGAATTTGCATTGGATTTGTACATGAAATCATGTTTTTGAGCAATTTCGGGTCTGACATGCACTAGTTTACAAAATATTGCGTAACTTCAGAACCGCATACCCGGGCATCGCAAATTTGGTCTCAAAAGTTGCGCTAGACTTAAAAGAAGAAAGTCATAAAACGTCGAGGTGCAAGATTTTTACATTCCAGATTTATTGCGAAAAATGTTGAGAGGGGGGCCCAAAAAGCCCCCCAGTCTTTTTAGGGTTAAAGGACAAGTTCACCCCCATAAACATAAGGATTGAGAAAATGCAACAATATTAGTAGAACACATCAATGAAAGTTTGAGGAAAATTGGACAATCGATGCAAAAGTTATGAATTTTTAAAATTTTTGCGTTGGAACCCCTGGATGAGGAGACTACTACAGCTTGTGAGTCATATGCGTACAACAGGATAAAGAAAATGTAAAGAAAATTCAACATATTTTCACTTTTTTCGCATAATAAAAGAGCACTTGACTTGTCTCTTTCTAAAAGCAGGGGGAATAATATTACCCCTAACATATGTCGGTAACGAGTCAAGGGAATATGTACTTTGTTCAAAAGATGGAATTTTGTGAAATTCTCTTTATATTTTCCTTATATTGTTGTACGCATGTGACATCTAAGTTATTCATACACTGCAGTAGTCTTCTCATCCAGCGGTTACTACACAAAAACTTCAAAAATTCATAACTTTTGAACGGGTTGTCCGCTTTTCCTCAAACTTTCAATGACGTGTTCTCCTAATATTGCTACATTCTCTCAATCCTTATGTTTATGAGGGTGAACTTGTCCTTTAAGTTGTCGGGAAAATCTTGTTACATTGTATGTACACTGTATTCAGCAAGATCTTGCCACATCCATTCATACTGCATGTAGTTGTCTTTGCTTACAATTAGGCCTTGCCCAAGTCAATTTTCAGTTCAAAAACAGTCTTAATCTTTCCTTACCAAGCATAACAAAGCCACAAACAAGCTTGCACACGTGTTAAATTTTGCAAGTCTTTATTTCTTTGTGTCCAATAGGCACAGGTATGTACTGTATTTGAGGTTGTGTGCACTGATACAAAATTGTGTAAGTCACCTCTATATAGCGTTCGTGGGTCCAGTATTATAATGGACGCAAAGTTTGACAATCATATTCATTTTTTTAAAGGGAATTTTACCATTACAGTTTGGAATCACATAGCATGCAGTAGGTTGATAGTGAAATCTGGCATCAGAGAAATTTTTGTTTTCATATTCCAGCTTGTTTACTTCATTGTTTGCATTTTCTGTGTTTTTCAAAGGTGCTTTGGTTTTCTGCTGTAATAGTCAGTAACTGTAAAATACACACATGGTGATAATTGCAAAATAAATGCATAAATTTCCTTTTGTGATTTTTTTATTGGGTGGATGGTGTGCATTTTATTTGTTGTTGTTGTAATCTTCTTTTCTTTTTTTGGTGGTGATGGTCTTCTTCTCCATACACTACAACTGTAGTATGTAATGCAAGAGCTACATTTGTCCTTCCTAACAAATGCAGTGATGCGGTTGCATTTCAGTTTGGATCCACATGACAATACAGACTCGAATACACTTTCTAGACAGCTACATGTATCTTTTAACTTGACTTTGCTCAAGATATTTATTGGTATAGAGCCTCCAGGACATGACATTGATATATTACACTGTATCTTCTTCCAAAATTTGTTTCACTGCATTTCTGTCCCAATAAGTCAATACATATATCTGTGATAAAAAAAAGGAAAAAAAAGGTAGAATGTATGAGTAAAATGTATATTAAACAGAAGGTGTACCAAGGCAAACATTTATTTCTGTATTGAACTTCCTATTTTCTTTTTACATCTTAAATACACATGTACAAATTATTTTTGTTGTTCTCTTCTAGATATTAAGGCCTTTTAACCAATGGAATGAGTTGCGTGCAGCTGTGTTTGGTATTCCATTGATATAATTACACATGTACAAACTGTATGTACTACTTTTAAATTGTGTCCAAGTAAATGCATAACAACAATATTGTGGTTTACAAAGTCAGAGCTACCAAGTCTCACGCATTCTGCGTGAGACTCAAGCATTTAGGGTCTGTCTCACGATCTCACGCATGGCACCCATTTTTCTCACGCATCTGGTGAAGTCTGCAATTTGGGCCAAAAATAAGGAGCATAGCTCAAAGGATTAGAGTGATAGTTGCAATTGAAGGTATATTTCCCTTTTGCCTTTCAAAATTAGTAAAAAATAGTCACTTAAGTATGCACCAGATCGCATCATTAAGAGCTAATAATTAAAAAAAGTTCCCTACCATGGGAGGGGGACACCCTCCTCGTTCGCGTTCGCGTGCGCATGCGCGCGAGCGCCGAGACGCCGAGTCATAAAAATCTCACTCATAAAAGTTTTTTGAACTTGGCATCTCTGCAAAGTACATACACGTACAAGTTGTATTTATCAATTCTCCAATGTGCTTTACATACAAGTGATGGAAGTCATACAATAGGCCTATAGACACACATAACAGCATGCACAAATTACTGTCTTATAAGAAGTTAGGTAACCAAATCATGAAAAATATAATATGGCTTACAAATTGTATTCTTTCTACAAATTATGGAAAATCTTACCAGCATTCTACATTTGTGAAACACAACGTGGTCTTGAGAACAACCTAATATAATGCAAATGAAGGCATTCTCCTAATTACTGTAGACAGGGCTGCAATTCAACTGATCTGACCTGTCCCTGTTGGTAGCCAGCAGGTACCCAGTTTTTCCATTTTTGTACTGGTCCATTCCTGAAAAGTTACTGGTCTGACTGATTTTTACTGGTCTGGACCGTCGATCGAAGCAGTGCCCGTGCGTAGCACTGCTGTAGATGGTGAATTCCAGAGAAAAGGGACATACTGTGTATGCCAAGGTTGTCTTGCCATTAAAGATGTATTTAATGCATACAAGCTGGGGTATGCTGTTGAGTGCATGATTGTTATTCATAATTGGACAATCAAATTTATGTCTTTATTTACATTTGGAAACACTTTGTAATTGTATCTTGAGTTTTAGAAATGTTTTGCAATAAATGCAGTCAGGCTTGTGTTATTACCACTTGTTTTTGGTTACTTACTACTCTGACGATCAATCTGAATCTACAAAGTTAACTGTGTACCAATACCCTCAGAATAATGTTTGCTACAATGTGTATTAAATACCCGAGGCATGCCCTCAAGCTGGAAGAAATTATAATTTTTTGTCTCTCTGATTTTTACTCATTGGGGTTTTAGTGTAAATTTTAAAGAGTATACAAAAATGACTTGAAGTAGACAAGTCGATCACAGATTCTTTCAATTGAATGATTGCGCCATCACTATTTTTTTCAAAAGAGGTCTTGAACGATGCGTGCATATACGTGCATATACTTCGATTGATACTTCACAAACTGATCGAAACGAAATCTCAAAATTATTTGTAACAACATACGCATATCTTAGCTAGAACTTGCACACATCAGTACCAGTGCTTATGAAGCAGAACTCAAAACACGCAGCGCACACATGCCAAACGGTGATAGATATATGATCTTATTTATCAAAATATGTGTACTTTCAGGAGTTATCACAGGTGAATTTTGGCTGGTTTTTTTTGTGTGTATTCTAGCTGCACACAATAAATTTTATTTCCAGGTTATAATATTTGGTACACCTTAATTCATCTGAATTGCATATACCTGTGTATATTGGCTATGATAACTGAGGTTGGAAGCCTGTTCATTAAGACACAAGTTACACTGTATGAGTTACACAACTGGCAGTATGGATAATCACTGTGAATTATGGCACTTCACAGACCATCAGCAAAATCTTGGTACTAGGTAGGCATATATGTTTCCGACTCTACACTTCATAGATCAGTACCAGCTACAACTGTACAATCATGCATTTGCCTTTGACATTTCCAATATCAACAATGTAAAATGTTGTACAATTTCTTCCAGTCACACAGGTCTCTCACAAAATTGTGTTTGTCTATAAACTACATGTATGTCAATGTGTATTAAAAACCCATTTATCATTAAACAGTAATCACTTTTGTATTTATATGGTGTTCATTTGTTCTACTCATTCCATGTTATAGTGTTGTGTGATCTTTGTTTAACATATACATTTAGGTCACATAGTGCTGCATTTGAGTTTAACTTTTTAATATAATGTGACCATCAATTTTGAGTTACTGTATAGGGAATATATAATTGCAGTAAATTATGTATGCCCCATTTTAGCGTTTTACTTTATATTGTTTTTCATTCAACACTCTTTGTCAGTTTTTTGCTCAAGTTATAGAGCACTGTTGATTGTAACTGAAAAAAAAAAAGACAACCACCTGATATCACTGTACCGTGGAAATTGGCAGGCAGGCATTGTTCTCGGTGATAGGATAAATAAGTTGTTCAAACAATTCTAAGGCTCCTCGATGGCTAAGAGGTTGAGCCAAAAAAACTTGATACTACAAATTAGAAAGGCAAAACAACAACCAATACACAAACACACTTTTATTTCACGTACGACGTGTCTAGTCAGCGCACATACAGTACGTGTTCCCTTTGTGTATGCTGCTATATTCTTGGTTGTGTGTGCACTGCAGACATTGAGGTTGCACCCCTATTTATATCGCCAAGTCACTGAGAAAGTTTAAAAATGCATATGTAGTATGTCACTGAAATTGCTGGAAATTTTACATTTTTATCATATGTCATACAAGATTTCATGTGCAAATCAATTAACGTTATTAAAGGTACATATAAGAGAAAGTATTACGTCACATAATGCCCATGTACCGACACGACTGGCACCGTCTCCAGTATTCACGATCGGACAGGGCAAAGGCTATTACACTTCCATAGTAATAACACAGCAGAAATCCAAATTTTTCATTGTCAAATTTAATACATTTCTTAATTTTTCTGTGCTTGTCTGTGTGCTTTATGTGATTTTGTGGTGTTTAGTTCTTGTAAGACTTGCAGGAATCGTGTGTTCGTTAAAGTTTTTTTAGTAAAGTTAAAGAGAGTTATTTAGCAATATATCTAGTCCCATATAGATAGAAAGGGGCTTGATCACCATTTGTTTTGCCTGTCACAGCTCTGCAGGTTTTGTGGGAGGAGGATTTCCAAGGCAGGGGGAACAAAAGGGGTGTCTCATACTGTTGATCAGTATAATAAATTACTCCATTCTGTGTTACTAACATAGATGTTAGCCAGGATGAGCCAGACACACAGCCTCCAAAATTTTGTCACTCGTGCTATTCCCTCATCAAGGCGGCAGAAACAAAGAACTGCCAGTGGCAACCTACAGTGACAGGATTGCCACAGCACAAGAGGACTGCAGGGTCAAACTGTGCAACTTGTGAGATGTTCAAAGAATCACAAAAAAAGGGGCGACCGAAGAAAGGAAAATGTGGGGGTACGCCAAAAATCCAGGGACAAGTTTGTCATCATTCTTTGACAATTTGACAGAGAGTAGTGCTGAAGTGAGAAAGGCTTCAAAATGTAGGAGAGAGGGCTTCATGCAACTGTCCAATTCATTTCTTCTGTACACAATTTGTGTTGTTTCTCAAACTGTGCAAACTTCGTCAACGCCTCTTTCGTGTTGATTGTGTTCACTCTCTGTTTTTCAAGGTAAATTCATATTGCCCAACTTGCAGTTGCAACATTCACTACACCCAAATCACACCAGCACCAACGTACATTTCATCCATCTTCAACAATGTAACGGTGACATGCACAACTTGCAAAATGAAAACTCACTGTGCAAACATGAGCACACACATTTGTACAGATGCACCACTCGAAGAACACGCCTACAGTGTACTCAAAACAAAACACTAAAACTTGCCTAACCCCAGGCGAAGAGGAGAAAATCAGGGGTGAAGTCCTGAAACAAAAATTTGCAGAGTCTGTCTGATACGAAATCATTCTGCCATTATGGCCTTCATACTCTTAAGGTTTACTTAGAAATAGGATGAACCTAAACAACATGTTAATGTAACTGATTTCTGTTTTGTTTTTTTTCTCTTATGACATCAGCCATTTATCACAACCAAGACTTTGAACACTACAATGCCAAGTGAAGAGTGTTCCCCATGAGCCCTCAGGAAGAGATCCATACAGATTGCCGCCTTCCGGGAGAGGGTGTCCTGCTCTACATCCACAAATCAGCAGCTGGATGAAGTGAAACATCTTTGCTCCGATGCAGAGACAACAGAATTGCTTCAAAGTTGGGGAGTACTTCTCAAAATCCCAACAGCAGACCTCATGGAGTTGAAAAGCTTTCTACAAAGGACAACATAAAGGCCTTTTTTGCACGATTCAGAACAGACTTCCATAGCAACAGTACTACATCTGAGGACTAATCTAAGGACTCAGCTAAAGAGGTACCATGACGGGCTTGGCCCGATGGAGGAACACAGACGGGAACCCATCCATCTGCAGTTGAACAACATCATGCGAGACCTGCACAGATTCAGCAATGATCTCACCATCCTTGTGCACGCAGTACAGGCTCAATGGATACAGAGTAGTCCTAAAATGTATGCAATTCCAAGACATACAAAGTAGATGAGTACAAATACAGAATGAGACTGTGACAGGTCAGGAAATATCTAGAGAGAATATGGAAACAGTTTAATGGGAATGAGAAAGAATAGAGAAGGGAGCTCAAAAGCACAAGAGCAGAGAAGTACAAGTGCACTCCTCATTTGCTGATAAGGAATGTGAGGCTATGTCATAGATTTTGTTTAAATTTTACAACCACGAGAGAGAGAGAGAGAGAGAGAGGGGAAAAATTTTGTTTAAACTTTACAATGAAGAGAGAAAGAGAGAGAGAGAGCAAAGAGTTGTTTATGCTTTCGAGCTCATTTTGAAAATACGATTTAAAAGTAACGGTTTACAAATAGGCTACAGATAGTAGGAAAACTGCTCACATTACGCCAGTGTTATGTTCTCTCCATTGGCTTCCTGTTGAAAAGCGAATTATTTTCAAAATTGCTCTTCTTGTGTATCATGTGGTTCACTCAACTGCACCCGAATATCTCCAGAATTCTTTATATTGTTATAACCCTCCTCGCAGACTTCGATCATCTACTTCCTTTTTATTTCAGATACCTAAGGTTAAGCATTCATGGGGAACTCGTTCTTTCTCCCACATTGGACCAAAAGTTTGGAAAGATATCCCTGTCACTGTTCGCCAGTCATCCTCTGTGGAATCATTTAAAACATCCCTTAAAACATATCTGTTTAATATGTTGTAGGAAACAAAACAAAAAAGTGAAGATGTCACATAATTCATTTTTTTTTCTTCTTCGTTTTCTTCTTCTTCTTCTCTCTTTTCTTTCTTCTTTCTTCTCCTAACCTTAAGACTAAAAGCGCCATGAGCATCTTTTGATGGACTGTTGCGCTATAAAAGTATACATTATTATTATTATTATTATTATTGTAACTCCAAGGTTCACTATTCTGAGAGATTCCAGAGACTAGTTATTCTCAAGGTCCACAATTCCCTAGCTTTGTTATTCCTTAGGCTTATAATTTTGCAAATGGAAGAAAAGAAGTTATTAATGAAATGATGAAGGTCCATTATTCTGAAAGTTTATTAGTCGATAATACAAGATTAGCTATTCTGAAATGTGTCCTATGTTCTAAAGGTTTGTTCATCCAAAATCAAAGGTTTGTTAATAAACACACCATTTTCACTATCATCTTTGAAATAATGGACATTCCTACCATTTCCAGACTAAGAAACTTGTAATAAGGAACCTTTGGTGGTATTCTGTAAGGGCGATCCTTATTTCGATCCTAGGAGCGCGTGTAGGACAGAAAATAGGATACCCTTAGGACAGGCAAAATCGGTATTCTGTAAGCCTGTCCTAAGCCTATCCTAGGACAGTCATTTATGAATAATGAATATTAATGAGAAAAGAGAGGACACGCCCGACGCAGTATTTATAGGCCAATCATCTGGCTAATTTTACGCAATGCGCGCACAAGATCTACATTGCTCAAGCATGCACTTCACGCAGCTCTACTGTGCGAGGAGTTAAAAATGTATTGTCAGCCTAATTTTACAGTTAAAAATACAATTTTAATTATCAAAGCTTTAGCACGCACTTAAACAGTGTTGTAGCACACCATAATAAATGTAGGCATTACGAGTTCCAATAATTTGCATTTAAAGTTTTTGCAGAAATTAGCTCAAATTTTGAAATTTTGGAGGATGTTGGGGTAAATTGGGATATCATCACTGCCAAACTTCGCCCTTAATTCAAAGTTATGATAAGATATATAAGATTTTCTTAAATAAATATGAATAATAATAATAATGGATGCACACACACACACACACACACACGCTCACATTATTCTATGATCAATATGCTTGTAATAATAATGTCTTGCTTATAGTTACTGTTTGTCCCACTTACACCAAACCAATGTTCCACTTCTCCCTGGAAAAAAAACCAACAATGATAACACAAATATGAGACTTATAGGAATATAGCGTAGCAACCCATTATGTGGCTAGCATCAAAAGTCTCTGGGTCCCATACATGTGTGCCCCATTCTAAATATCGGAAAGGTATTCGAGAAAATTCATCAAACCATTATTTTTGTCCCACTTCACCCCGCTAGCTCTCCCCTATCTTTAATTATAGACTTACATACATGTACAGGGCAATGATAACAGAATAAATAATAGATGTTATAAAAGGAGATATATGATAGATTAAACAAAGATATAAACATGGAGTTACTATAGGTCCATGATATCCTTGTATAAACACGTAAGTTCACTACATTTTGAAAAAAAAAATGTTAAAGCATGCACATGGACTTTTAGGTCACCGCGTTGCGTCACACACTACGTACATCTTAACAATAATGTGCGCGTATGGATTGTAGCGTTACTTTATTCTTCACGCGACCTAATAGCGCACTGCGTACATTTCTATTTCTTTGGTTACTAGATCTACATAGCAACGACTTCGAGGGTCACGTAATGTCGGCGGCGAACAGGGTACTTGCATGACGTTCGGGCTGACGTTGAGCATATTTATAATGATAATAATAATGACAATAATAATAATAATAATGATAATAATAATAATAATTATCATTATTATTATTATTATTATTATTATTATCATATTAATAATAATTATAACAATAATGATAGCTTTTGGTGTTATTGTGTACATAATTTACTTTTGATTTATTTTGTGCCGAATGAATTGAATTGAATTGAATTGAATTGAAAATGTCGAAGGTGAACAACAAACAAATAAACACATCTTACCACATAAAGAATACAATTGTTTCGAACATTATAGACTGCAGTTCTACATAGAATCCTCAGTATGAGAGGAACAGATAACTCTGTTATATGATTCATGTGTTTATTTTCTTGTTCTTGAACATACAAAGTAAGAGACAGTAGGTCGTCAGTAGGCCTATATACGCAATAGCCCGGCATAAAACGCCCGAGAAAGACTGCCTAGAGGCTATCCTTAATTTTGCTCCTAAAGTTTATCCTACTTGTCCTTACAGAATACCACTTATCTTAAGATCTCATTTACATCTAATTACATCTAATTAACATATCAAGTTACGCCCCTATCCTAAGCTGGGAGAGAAATAAGGATCCCTGACGTCACTATCCTATTTCTCCTCCTACGCGCGGTGTTACAGAATACCAATCGCGTATTTAGGAGCGAGAGCTGTCCTAGGATCCCTACAGAATACCACCCCTTATTTTTATTTGTCACTTTCGGATCGATGAATTTATGAGGAATTCACTGGCCTTCATACAACTGCGATATGCACAGATAAGCTTGGTGTATAATAATGAACATAAAAATCATCATCGTAATCACCTTCGCAAGTATGCAGTCTCCCAAAGGTAATTAAATGCAGCTTTATGTAGGAACCTCCCCATCCCCGGGTGGGCACAAAACATAGAACTACACCTTGTGGACATCTTAATTCATCTACCGGTATTTGATCTAAAAAACACTTACAAAATGAGAGGAGATACAAGAGTAAATTTAATTGATAGGACTCATTCAATCTCACAGAGAGCAAATGACTTCAGAGAGCTACCTGACCACCCAACTTTCTATATACTGTAGCAATGAAATATAAGTTACGGTATTCATTTTGGAATGAAATTGAGCAAAAGTACTTTGCAGTGTATGTTATAAACGTGACACTGCAGCCGATGTTTAGTCAGTTTAGTTTAGAACTACAGGAAAATTAAAAGCGGATAATTACCTGTCGCATGCATGATTACGAATAGGATGATAGATCCAAGCAGTTTATAGATCTGTGTATAAACAGTTACCCTTCACAAGGAATAAAAGTAGCTTTATTGTCTTTCATTCTGACACCATAAGGTCTGAGCGGTAATCTCCATCTGGTTAAAAGGAGACTTTTCATACACGAAAACGGGGCAGATCATTTGAGCAATCTTGTCAAAATGGCTTGTGGCTCTTTGGGAAGAGTGGAACGAGCCCAGCAGAGGTTTGGGATTGCAGAAACAAGTCGGGTGAAGAAGAGGACGAGACTTGCTGAGTTCAAGGCCAGCCCAGTCAAATAAATAGTTTTAAAGAAGGGAAAGGAGGCCAGATATGGTCCCTGCATGAGGAGCAAGTTCAAGAATAGGTAACACAAACTACAGGCCTTGAAGAAGGGACTAGATGAGGCTGGGAAAGTGGGGTTGGGGGCTAGGGGCCTGCAGCCCCCACACATTCTGGCTCTTACAAGTAGGTCTCTGAGCAACTTGGACATATCTAGATCCAGCACCCTCTTGCACACCAACACTTCCAACTCGGTATCTAATAGTTTTGCTGGTTGAGGAATTTGTAATACTACAGCTTAATGAAATCACTTCATGAGTGGGAAACCACACTAGTCTCTAAGCCAGCCACTTTATTCTAATATTGGGAGATAATTATTTTCTTTTTCCTACTGAAATATGATTAATGAAATCACTTCACGAGTGGGAAACCACACTACTGGACTTGTTTGCTAGAGAATTCTTCCCCCTTCTTGGCTATCTCGAGGTCAGAGTGGGATGCGTGGGTTTGGCCATGGATTTTATTTATTCATTTATTTATTTTGAATCTCTACCATTATTCATCTTTTAATTCCTTCCTAGCAACATGAGCTCCTGCTTTCAACTAGTCTCTAAGCAAGTCACTTCATTCTCTTTAACATTGTGAGGTAATTATTTTTTTTCCTACTGAAATATGATTAAGCATAACACCGCTCACTGCCAACCGTAAGTGTTTAGTTATTTACATTGACCTTTATTACAAGAGTTCCCAACACCCGCAAAAACTTGGTCTGTTGGGAAGACCATTGCGGGTCACGTGCCATCAGTTCGTCACGCCGATTGGCTGCAGATCTCCCTGGATCTGGCGTGTGGACTTCAGGTGATTAACAAAAATGGACCACCATGGCTGGGACTATTCAGTGTAAGAATGATAATCGTATCAGTCCTCTTACTGATAGCTGCATAGCAATAATCACGTTGTAAGACGTTGTGTTATGCTGACAATGGGTATTCACCTGACAGCATATAACAATACAGGCTACTGCTTGGGGTCAAAAGAAAATGTGACAACTCCCAGATATTTATGAAGTTCTACAGCAGATGCTTGTTAAAAGCATGAGAAACTTTTGTAATCAACAAGTTTGTTAAATGTTATATTTGCTGAATTTTCATAATTTTACATAGTGTCCAAGCAAGAACCACTTAGGGAAGGGATATTTATTATCACTAGCGGTAGGGGGAAAAAAATGTTTAGCCATCGTATATATGGCGCACATGAAACCAACTTGCGCAAACCTTTCGATGGAGGAAAACACCAAGAACGAGCAAAAGAAGAGGAAACACCGGGGAAGACCAGCGGTTGCGGAAAAATTTCCGGCCGCTGTTCAGCAGGCATAAAAACCATGTAACAGGCGGAGAAAAACCGAAATTGGCTCTGTTTGCGGCACTACTCTTCCAAATATATGAGAACATCTGTATAATACAGTGCCGGGTTTGAAGGAGGAGCACCCAAAATTGAGCATGTACAATATGCTTTGATGATTAATGTTAAATGGACACTGATTATAATAACTTATGTCTATTTCCGAAATTTTAAATCTCATTTAATTCTTTCTTTGCGCTTTTCCAATTGCAGACCCTTTATTCCCAATTGATTCCTTCCTCTAGTCCGAGTCTCATTTATACAGCCTTTTTCCACTTTACAAACACACACACACACACACCCCCCACCCCCCCCCCATTTTTCATGTGTGCATGCTTTATTTTATTTCTTTTATCAATATCTTTATCATTATTGTTATTATAATTATCATTATTATCACTACTGTGTGTGTATATATACTTTGATATGTTAATTACTTTCATTTTGTTGCCTCCTCCTGGTACACCTTTCAGGGCTCACTGTTTGCTCAGCTCCCCCCCCCCCCCCCCCCTTCCCCTTGCTGTTGCTTTTTCACTCTTTCCCTTTCTTTATCCCTCTGGTGTTCCTTATCTTCTTTGATGTTGCCTCCCTATTCATCCTTTTCCTTCAATGGTTGCCCCCATGATCCTCATAATCATTACTGACCCTCCTCTGCCTTTTGTCTGTCCACCCTCCTGCTCTAATCTCCCTCCCTTTACCTGTTGGGCTCCTTGCCTGTGACCTCCCACCCTCTCTTTTGTTTTCTTTGTTCTGTGTACCCAGCCTGTCCCTGACTGTTCTTGTTGTGTGAAGTCCTTACATGTGATTGCTTTCCCTGCTTGTTTGTCATTTTGCCTCTGACGAAGATTCTGCTAGGGTCGAAAGCTCAGGCCCTTTTTGACTCCATTATAAATACATTGTGTACAATTCATTTACTAGCATATTAAAGTATGTAAGATTGGTTCACTTTACGACACCATGGCTTCTCCGAAAAACTGAAGAGGTGGAGACTCTAACAAGATGATGCATGTGAACTGTATGGAGGAAAGGGGTTCACCACAACTCACTTTATTAGCCAGGTGCCTCGTCAGTAACAGCAAAGGACACTACAACATGGGGATACTACTGTGTGGGTACTACTTTGTGGTATTCGGGAGATTTACCAACGAAACAGAAATCCGAGAAGCGAAGATAGGAAGATTCACTCTGTGAGGCACTGAGACATTCTTCCTTGTCACCCCACAAAGAGACAGCTGGGACTCTTGATTTTAACATTGAATTTTAGAGGTTACAGTTCTGAGTCTGATTTTGCAATATCATTCTATCGTACTAATCTTATGTTTATCAATTTTGTTACTTTGTAAAACCTGACACTTAAAACAAACGGTGCCGTGCATGCGTACATGAAAATGTATATGCTCACTGGTATATTCAACTTCTTCACAATTTGACAAAAATGTCATGAAAATTATGAAAGCTATTACATGAGGGGAAATTATACATATGTAACACATAGATCTTGATTGTTATAAAGTCAATCATTTATTATGATAAATCATGAAATGAAGTAACGGCTACAAAAAATCAACAACAGAGAGACATTAAAGTGTATCTGCACCCAGAAATTTATTTTTGAGAGGTGTGAGAGCATGTCTTAAGAGCTCTAGAGAAAATTATATCCCATCACAAAAATGGCCAAAAACTGTGAAATATTAACTTTAATAAATCAGCACACACTAGTGCGCGCTGCAATAGTAGCCAAATCTGAAAATAGTAGCCTCACGTCGACCATTTGTGTGTGCACGTTTCCTTCGTTTGCCTCCGTCTGCACACAGCTATATCGAATACTGTCATTCGGTATCGTGTGCCTTTCCAATGCCCATATAGCATGACATGACTAGTTATGTACTGAACACAGAGACAGCATTGTAGCAGCCCGGCCTGGCCGGCCCGCCCGCCGGATGATGCGCCCGGTATAGGAGCTTAGCGTTTGGCGATCACGACTCGATCGGCTCTTGATTTACGTTAAAGATGCCTATTATCTGCGTTGCACCACTTTGCCAGAACACCACTCCGAACTTTGCGACATTCAAATTTCTGGATCAGAGGAAATACCCTGAGCTGTTCCAAAAATGGTATGACAAACTTGAAACGGCATATCGTTCTGCTGGTATGACAGTGGACCAAGACCGGCTTGTAAACCCGAACGCAAGGTTGTGTGAAGAAGATTTCAAGCCAGGTGACTTTCAACAGCCATTCCGCCTTCACACATCGTCAACATTTATTGGACTGTACAGAACATCATTATCAGAACACCAGAATCAGGATGAATTTGCATGCTATTCCCTCAGTTTTCATCAAGCCCGTTTGTCTTGTGAGAAGACTCAACAGTAAGTTACTGAGGTAGACAGCCGTAACTCATGATGAATGAGGAAAATTTGAAATTGACACTGAAAAGTGATAGTCACTAGAATAGTCACTAGAGTAGAGTCTAGTCAGAAACACTCACTAACTGTCACTAACCCATGAAGATCTAACGTTAAGTCTACATTATTGTAACTCTAACGTTAGATGTATACTCTGTTGTGTGGTCTAGAGGTCTAGTAGATCTAGTACCTGGTACTTAATTAAGTAACAGGGTTAGGCCTATCAGGTACAGTTAGACCTATCAATGATTACAGCTGTAGATCTGGGTGTCTAACGTTAGACCCCTATTACGTCAGACATCTAAAATTTAGTGAGGTGCCCGCACCTCGCCAGGGGCTCGAATAGGCCGCCACCCTGTTTAAAATTGTTACGAGCGCACTGAATCAAAATTTATGCTCAGGACTATGTTCAGTATCAGATTTTCCATCGTCTGAGCCTCTTGCAATTTTATTTCAAGAGTGCACAGTTACTAGGTAGTACTACGGGACTACAGCTTCGGGAGTCTGTGCATGACGCTGGGCCAGTTCACTGCATGCATGCCGCATATACGCACCGGCCTCACGTGCTGGCTCTCTCTCGAGCCATTTGTATATGCATCCGCATGTATTAGATGCTGCAGCGGCTGGCTGCCTGGTGGCCAGGCGGCACAGCGTGGCAGCACCAACCTAGCTGCGTACGTGTACATTTGCGTGCGTAGAGTGTTTTAAGAGCACTAGTACAAATGTAGTATCGTAGTACACTGATCGTACAAAAAATTATCGAACTACGCAATCGAATGCAGTCGATAACGCCAGGCGACTACTCTTAGATCAAGGCACATGTAATTTTTGGCATTTTAGAGATTGCTCTATTTCTCTTTATATATTGCTATATCTCTGTATGTGAGTAACGTTGCACTCTTATATTTGATAGGGATATTACCAGTACAAGAATCTGCAATATCAGAAAAATAAATTTCTGGGTACAGATACACTTTAATGTGTGAAAGGGATTAATAATTTGACTTGATTTTATGCAATTTAGTGAATGTATTTGACATTAATGCTTGCAGTTAACAAAGAATCACAAAAATATTTACCATCTTTCATCCACAGACTGAAAATATCTAAATTTTACTTCTAAATGTTTAAACTGTGATGCAGAGAAATCAATGGATGATTTATATGAAAATAAGACTATTTTGCAGTGCATTCATTTGTCATTTCATTTGGAGACGTGGTACAAATTCTTTGTCTTGTATAGCAGGCATGTACCAGTACTGGATTACTTCATGAAGCCCTCTATCAATAGTGGTAATTATTCCCAATGAAATCTACACATTGAAAACAAAACATTAACAAAATCTTCAACTGAAAGCATTTTGCATTTGGAAGAGAAGGGTCAATATGGTCTCTTGTCAGTCTTTCTTCTTTTTTCTTTTTTCTTTTTGAAATTTGGAAATTTAGCTCAACAACCCACACAAGTATTCTGTAATTCAACTTTGGTAATACACAGGGACCTTGTTTTAAGAAGGTCAATAAATATTACAATATTCTCTTTAAACAACAAGGTTTTTGTAAAGGCACTGTTGCATTATTGCGGAATATAGCTTCATCAAATATTTTGGGCAGAAATGATTTCAACCTCTGGAAAACTTCTGGACTGGTAGAATCTACATTGTAGTTAATAGTGAACTTTCCCATTTACATGCTCATCTTTAATACCAATCAAACATTTACATCTAGTACAATTTATGCTGTAGTAGAAAAGTTTAGTGTTGTTTCATCACGCAGATATCCAGTTGCATGGCTAAATCTTTAATAATTCAGGGTATTTTTGTTTGTTTGTATATTGTTAAATGTAAGATTAGATCCTGTTAAAGGGGTTGCTTATATATTTGACTCCTTTCAATTACTTGTGTGAACTTCTTGCCAGGTAGATCATAAAGTTAAAAAGGGAGATTGATTGTTTGAGCACGCCTTTTGTTTGTGTGATTGAAGATGCAATTTTAACAAGGAAAAGTAGAAATTACGCGGTGCGTAATATATGTCCCCGCCAGAAGTAGCATTTAGTAGCAAAATGTACAATACAGGTAAAAAGATCAAGGTCAAAGGTCAAAGAAGTCAAAGGTCAAAATTCTATGTAGAAGTTTTGAAGCCCTCACCTAGCGTGCCATCACATAAAGCAAACGGAATCGAAATTGGGTTAGAAATGGCGAAGGCGTAGCATTTTGTAGCCAATGTACAATATAGGTCAAAAATCAAGGTCAAAGGTCAAAGAAGTCAAAGGTCAAAATTCTGTGTAGAAGTTTTGAAGCCCTCACCTAGTGCCATCATATAAAGCAAACGGAATGGAAATCGCGGTTAGAAATGGCGAAGGAGTAGCATTTGGTAGCAAAATGTACAATACAGGTCAAAAATCAAGGTCAGAGGTCAAAGAAGTCAAAGGTCAAAATTCTGTGTAGAAGTTTTGAAGCCCTCACCTAGTGCCATCACTTAAAGCAAACGGAATTGAAGTCGGGTTACAAATGGCAAAGGAGTAGCATTTTGTAGCAAAATGTACAATATAGGTAAAAAATCAAGGTCAAAGGTCAAAGAAGTCAAAGGTCAAAATTCTGTGTAGAAGTTTTGAAGCCCTCACCTAGTGCCATCACATAAAGCAAACGGAATCGAAATTGGGTTAGAAATGGCGAAGGAGTAGCATTTTGTAGCCAATGTACAATATAGGTCAAAAATCAAGGTCAAAGGTCAAAGAAGTCAAAGGTCAAAATTCTGTGTAGAAGTTTTGAAGCCCTCACCTAGTGCCATCATATAAAGCAAACGGAATCGAAATCGGGTTACAAATGGCGAAGGAGTAGCATTTGGTAGCAAAATGTACAATACAGGTCAAAAATCAAGGTCAGAGGTCAAAGAAGTCAAAGGTCAAAATTCTGTGTAGAAGTTTTGAAGCCCTCACCTAGTGCCATCACTTAAAGCAAACGGAATTGAAGTCGGGTTAGAAATGGCGAAGGAGTAGCATTTTGTAGCAAAATGTACAATATAGGTAAAAAATCAAGGTCAAAGGTCAAAGAAGTCAAAGGTCAAAATTCTGTGTCGAAGTTTTGAAGCCCTCACCTAGTGCCATCACATAAAGCAAACGGAATCGAAATTGGGTTAGAAATGGCGAAGGAGTAGCATTTTGTAGGCAATGTACAATATAGGTCAAAAATCAAGGTCAAAGGTCAAAGAAGTCAAGGGTCAAAATTCTGTGTAGAAGTTTTGAAGCCCTCACCTAGTGCTATCATACAAAGCAAACAGAATCAAAATCGGGTTAGAAATGGCGAAGGAGTAGCATTTTGAACATTTTGATCACACACGGACGCACGGACACACGGACACACACACGTACGGAGCCCGTTTCATAGTCCCCTGCTCGAACTCGTTCGGCGGGGACAAATAACATTCTGAGTACCTTCACCACAACACACATACTACCCAAAAAATCCTTTTAATCAATTTTCCCACAGTATTAATTAGAATATGTTGGTCTCTTCGTATGTAAAAGAAACAGTCATCTTTCGCAAATAAAATGAATTTGAAAGTTGCAAAGAGGATGTAGGATCCTGAAGAGGGAACCTTGTAGTATGCCAAATTAAAAGGTTTCACGGAGGTTATCACAGCCACACAGAGTGGCATATCAAAAGACATCACACTGCGACACTCTACTCGAGCTAGCTCACAATGCAACATTAAGGAATGCAAGCAATGAGGAGGCTTTTGCAAAAGGCGGAGGCAACTGGGAAATCACAATAAGATCTAACAATCTGTTAGTAGATGACAGACTTCTATCATCCCTTTCATCATTTTCCTGTTATTTCTTCTTCTTCTTCTTCTTCTTCTTCTTCTTCTTCTTTTTTGTGAAAGTGTAGAGGAGGAGGGAGAGTAGCAGTTTTGGTAATGGAATATGATAAACTCTAGCTTTTTTTTTTTCATCTGCTCATAAAGTATAATATACAGCAAAGAACACAATTATGACCAAAATTTTGTTCAAGAGATATGCTGACTGCTCCAGTCACCATACCTCCATGGATCATGTTTGCATTATTTCACCTAGTTCATAGCATGGGTTAAAATTATATTCTTCTTAAACTATTGAATTACATTATACCTCTAAACTGTAAAGAAAAAAAAATAAAAGAACCCTTATGACATAAATTCTTCTTCACCATACACTTTTCTGTTGCCACACCCTGCACAGAGATGAATGGCTCATGTATCAAGGAGGTTAGTACAAATACTGATTAACAGCAATATCAAATCAGCATTCTATCCAAGCGACGCTGCCATCCCCGAAATTGTGGCTGCTACATTTCACCGTCTGAATACAAACCAGCATCAACCAGGATCAAATCAGCATTCTATCCAAGCGACAATGCCATCTCCAAAATTGTGGCTGCTGTATATTTCACCCTCTGAATACAAACACTCAGCTGGTTTTGGTGCACTTGTCTGGCTGCACCTCTTCTCTTGAGGCAAGGGCAGAAAATGGCCTCTTCACACCAGTAGACTGCCTCTGGTGGGCACCTTGCCCAAAGCCTTCCAGAGCTGCCACCAGCTCACTCTGGTCAGAGATGTTGAGAAGGCTTGATGTGAAGGATTTGATGGCAGACTGGAAAACCAAGGGGTTCTCCTCCAGTTTGGTTTTGAGTTTACTATAGACATTAAACAGCTGCTGTTGAAGATCTTGGCAGTCTGCGTCCCTGTCATCCTGATAGGTATTTCCATCACTGTGATCATCTTCATCATAATCACCAGCATCATAGTCATTGTCATCAGAGCTCTCATTCCCAACAGGCTCTACATGACTCAGTACGTCCATTCCATATGAAACAGTTTGCCTGGAAGGTGGGTTTTCCTCCATCTGCCTAAGATCAAACTGTTCTTTACCTGCACAAACAGGGAAAAAAAATCACTCCTTGATTAAAAATGAGCATATTCATAAATTTCATGAACACACAAACTGTAGTTGGTGACAAAATGTGAAGGTTTTTTTTATGTAAAAGACAATATGAGCATACATCATCAACACAATATGCATAAAATTACTGTGATATATGCACACAAAAAAAGAAGAAAAAAAAACAGTACTGAAACAGAAAGCCTATGGGAATATCTCTTCTGCAGATTTAAGTGCACATTATAAACAGTATTCAGTGCTACCTCTTTGCATAACACTTTATAGTTAAGAATTTGTATATAAAAGGTAATTGAATGCAAATGTATTGAGTAAAGAAAATATCTAGACTGCATTGTAATACAATCATTTTGCTGAGCAGTTCTTGAAACAAGTATCACTGTAAGGGCATATTCATAATAAGTAAAATCAGAAATTTTTATTCTCCCCTATTAAACACAGTTCTCAGGAAAAACTAGATATATCGTTACGGCGACTGATATGCCTCCGCCATAATGCATGGTTCTCCTCTATAGTACAATGTCTTGACAATGTGTGATGACAGTTTCACATAATTGGCAAAATATTAAAATGACAGGTTTGACACAAATGTGCTGAATGTTCACTTTCCTAGAACTAGGTTCAATTGGATGAATGATTAAAATGTCAGAGTGCAGGTATTTGGGGAACTGATGATTTTTACTTGACTTTTGACCCTTTTATAAGTTTATGCATTGAGTAATTTTCAAGGTATTGAGAAAAAGTATAATTTCAGTATCAAATGGGAAAATAGCATTATCTAAACCTGGCCTTTGACCTTTGACCTCACAGTTCCAAAGAGAATCACTGTTAGGTTGAACATGCATAAATATGTAAGTTTCATGATGATACCTTGAGTTACTTTTGAGATATGGAGGAAAAAGTGCAATTCAGCACTTTCACTTGACCTTTTGACCTTTGACCTTTTGGCAAGAAACTTCCCACAGAATATATATTGGGTAATACATGTATACATCAAGTTAAAAAAAAAAAAACCTCCAGGCATTGCATAAATATAAGGAAAGTAGTGATATTTTGAGGAGTTGACCTTGACCTTTGACCCCCTGACCTTTGAACCATGACCCCCAACTTCCTTAGATAATCACTGCCCATTGGAACAAGCATATATACTAAGTTCCATGAAGATACCTTGAACCATTTGCGAGATATGGAGAAAAACATGAATTTTCAACCTTTTTTTTTCACAAAATAACCTGTGACCTTTGACCTTTGACCTCATGACCCTAAAATCCAAACAAAGTATTATCCCCCCAGGATATACCCTCATACCAAGTTTGATGTAAAACCAAGTTTGATGTAAAACCACCACACGGTTCTTGAGATATCGACAAAAACAAAACGGGACGGACGTACGGACGGACGTACGGACGGACGGACGGACGACCCGAAAACATAATGCCTCCGGCCACTTCCTTGGCGGAGGCATAAAAAATAGTCAGAACAGACAGTACATTTTTACGGTGCATTTCAAATTCTTGTTGCGAAATTAACGGTGTAACCTGTCCAAAATTCTGAAATATCACTCTCATGCCAAACGCCATATAGCTACAATTGTAAATGAAACTTCATATGCACAGAGTGGTCTGGTAGTGGAAAAACAGAAAAAATATATCACTCAATCTATAAAACCAGAGGAGCCAACACTTGCTACCCATTCATAACATTCATAACAAGACTTCACATGTGCTGCAGTTTAATACTGATTCCATAAAGCCACTTTTAAATAATATTGGATGGAAAGCGGGCAAATCAATTGAAAGTAGGTCCAAATCTGGCCATTTAAGGGATAATCATTACCTACAAACATAAGTGACCACTGACCTGTGGCAATGGCGTAGAACAATGACCGCATGGCAGATGTCAATGCTGGTACTTCTCTGTGGATGCTCTGGCCATAGATCTGATGGATAGCTGCTTGGTGACGGCATGGGTTTCCGGAGCAGCCAAGAGAGCAAGTGCAGATGCCCAACTCCATGTTGACCAACTGATTCTGAGCCACATCTTCCTTGCCTTCAGCTGGTTTCTTGTCTGAAGATGGTGTCAAGACTTCATACACAGTCGCACTCATCTTGGGTATAAAGCACAAGAAAAAAGAAAGGAAAAAACTTACCACAGATATGATTATTTTGCATACATGCAAATTCCTGTATGAAATGATGCAAACCAGTATCAGGCAACAGTTAGGTCATCTTCTGTGCCAGAAATATGAAATAGATGAATTCTACTTTCCTGACCCCCCCCCCCCCAAAAAAAAAAAACAAAAAAAAAACAAAAAAAAAACAGTGTATCATAAATGCGACTGCAATGCTTTCTCATTCCGTAAGACATAGTCCTTGAATTTTGGTGCAATTATTATTTCATTTTAAGTATTCTTTGAAGTCAATGTACATTCTAATATCTCAAAAGAATCTTTTATATTCTTGTGCACCTACACATATGCCCCCCCCCCCCCAAAAAAAAAAGGGGGGGGGACAGAATCAATTCAGTGTGTCCCTCATTTGCTACTGCAGCTGTGGCTACAATGTGGGTTTGCTGCTGCATCTAAAAGTGATGTGAATAGTTTTGTTTCTAAAGATCAAGTAAGTTATACCATCAACCTGCACATCGTTGATGCATTTCAATACTTGGAATTCAGTTTACACATGCAGAGCTGCTGTCAATTCACTGCAATTTTGAAACTTCTTTTTCAGGCAAAGCTTGGCATAAGCAAAGAATAGATTACTGTAAAAGTGGATATTTTCGTGCGACAAATTTTTCGCGCTTGGCCGGGCAGGAAGAGTTTTGCGTGTTTTCAATTCCGCGGAATCAAGACATCACGCACAGGAACATATGGCAAGCAAAAATATTTGCGTGCTTTTATTTTCACGCTAGTTTCTGGTTGCGCGAAATGCGTGAAAATTTCAACACCGCGAAAATGTTCACTTTTACAGTACATATGACCATGATTCTTCATGCAGATGCTCACTGTGCTTGTTTAAATCATGGACTACAATAGGGGAACCATAATTAAGATTTAGTTGCATATATAACATGAAAAGAGTATACAAGAAATTCTTTGTGATTGGTTGATGTGCAAAACATAATGTTAGGTTAGGTAGCTAGATACTATGAGTCTTGTGCCACACTGTCTAAAGAAGTTGTCTGAAGAGCAAGTAGTGTAAGCTGAATCACTTTGATCTGTAACAAATATCTGTATGAATTTAACATTGAGCATGAAATACTGTCGAGAATGTCATCCACTTAAATCAGCTGGTGGCAGTCCCTACCTGAATAATGCATTCTGACGGAATATCCATCTCTTTTGGGTAGAAGCGAGAGTTCAAGGTAAGTGTCTCACAGTGGTTGTTTGATGCACTAATGAGAGCATTCTCAAAGCTGACATTGAGCCTAGATGTGGCAAAGTCTACCATCTGGCACATGTTGAAAGACTTTTTTCTCCATGGCAGTTTGTTCTGCAGCACACGCAGGGAAGCTTCTGTTTGATAGTCCATGTCCTGAATGCAACTGACTGCCTGTGAGCAGTTCAAGATGGCCCACTGGTCTCTGGATCCATACAGGGTTGCTAGATACTGAAGGAAGCATGGGTAGCGTTGGCAGGTTGCATTTGCCACTGCCTGGCTGTAGCACAATCCTAGAGATTGTGAGTTCCCAGCATACACCGTGCTTTTGACTCTACCTAGCAAGGCTGCGCGATCATCTGGTGCAATCATTCGCTTGGGGTCCATCATCCATCGCCATGCCGAATGGACAATCTGGCAAGAATTGAGCAGCGTTCGAGATGAAGGAAAAGATGTCTCAAAGGCAGTCTTCACAGCGACAATGTCGTCCACAACAAATAAGAGAGGGCCCTGGATCCGCCTGCCATAAAACGCTCCTTCCAAGAGGAGACACTTCAGTAGCTCAAGTCCATGAGTAATTGCGATTTCAGATTCCGAGGAGAGGACAAGCATCCCTAGAGGCAGGGCCCCAATTGGGCTTGGGGTAACAATTAGCAGAGTACGACAATTGTGCTTGCCTGGGCAGCCCCAGGTATCCACATAGCAAACATTAGCACTCTGGGCCCATTTCTTGTGCACTCTCTTCATGAGTGGAGTGCAAATTGCGATGGCAACCTTGTCATCTGAGGAAGTGCCCATTCGTATGCACTCTCCATGCTGGGTGTTGTATTGGTCTATAATCATGCCCAAATTGATTATCATCTCCTCATGGCTTGGATGACTGTATCCCACACGGTACAACCCATAGTAGAGCCTGAAAATAGACAATATCAGATTTTTATCCAAACTGAGTGCATTTACAACTAATGATTATCATAACAATCATAGTTGCAGCAGTAGTAAACATGAACAACAACAGTAATGATAATAACACAAATACTTTCAATTATGGATTCTACCCTCATAAGATTACTGGCTGAATGAACAAAGGCCAGGGGTTTCATTTGGGACCGTGCATCACAAAACGAACAAAAAGTCGCACACACTGATTTTGTGTGAGGATTGAAAATAGGTGAAATGGGTCAACCGAGCCGATCTTGACTTTTTCATATTTTCTGAAAGCGCAAGTCTTCTTCTACATCATGCTAAAATTTGGGATCATAAAACGGGCAGGAAAGTGTTTTTTTAGCAGTTCATCTCGAACATGTTTTCTGGCAGAATAGTGTGATTAAGATCTTTAGAGTCTCCTATTCATTTCTTAAAAACCCTGTACACACTCTTCACTTTCAACTCCTATAACTTTTGAAAGGATGATGCTACTACTTTGAAAGTTGGCATTGATTAAGGACAGAATGTTTTAATAAGGCATGCTTAATTTCAGTTTAATTTGATAATCCCTTCATTGTTGTTACTCCGGTGGTTTACATCCTGTTTTTTGTCCCATTCATCGCACAACCAGCACGGCTTGGTAAAGATTAAGCGATTGAATAGACACTGTACTTCAGAGCCTCTTTTCTCAGTTCACACTTTTCCTTTGTGTGTGCTTTCTTTCCAATATTTAGATAGGTTAGAAGAGTCCATTTGATTTGAGTAATACATCATTTTCAAGCTTTAATTCTGGTCTTTCAGAATATGCTCTTAACTTAAATTTCATGTCAGGTGACTTTTTGTTTGTTTTGTGGTGCAGGGTCACATTTTATCATTATTCCTACAACTCTCTCAAGAGGCAGAACTTCAAAGAGTCAGAAAAAGGTTATAATCACAAGCAAAGAAAACAGAACTTTAAACACCTAAATCTGTTTATGGAAGATTTCCAAATGACTTTTCCACTGGCCAAAAGGATGAAGGCCACTTTTGAAAGGAACTGAGTTTCAGTGGGATATCCAGCAAACATGACAACAGGATGGTATTCAAATAAACTATTTGATCTGAGCACTATTCTGGTTCTTACGTGTATGTGTAGCATGATGAGATGGCACTTGATGTGCAAAAGCTGTAACAATATGGATATGTACATGTAGACATGAATTCTACAATTGATTGGTTGCTGCTCTGGTCTGTATATCACACATTTATGAACAGTGATGATCAAAGCGAACAAATTAATCAGACACACATTTTCCTCATTGTTTCCTTGTCCTAACGTCACTGCCCACCCTCGAAGAATTGTACCAGCAGAAATAAGCTTTAAAGACATTCTAATCATGAACCTATACACAATATGAATCAAATGCTTTACAGTACCACTTCTTTGCCTTTCATTTCCGGGCAATACTTAGACATAACAACTACTCTCGTTCTCCGAGTGCAGAAGTCGATCTTGAAAAAAAAAGGGGAGAAGCAAGGTGACTTATAACGTTCTGCGCTATCAGGATGGGTGATATGAATGATAATGATTTTTGCAGCCAGGCTTTGTATTCTTATGATACAAGAGAATGAGGAGAGACAGAAAAAAAAAATCAAAACTTGGTCTAAAGAAAAAATACTTGGATCAAATTAAAATTGATCACCTTTTTAAAAAAATAAAGAAAAATGACAAGAAAAGAAATGTCTTACAAACTAAAAGCATCAGAACAAAAAAAAAAAAATGTGAAAGTATTACTACCTTCATTCAAACAGAACACTTCAAGCTCTATATCAATCAAACCATATCTAAAGAATTGCATAATAACAGAAATGTAGGCTGGCTGCCAACATGACCTCTCTTCTACTCAACAATCTAAGGGCGTATCTCATTGGAGGACACTTCACCACAACTGCCACGTCTGATCAGTGGCCATGAATCGTGCGACTTGAAAGTCTGAAAAAACTAGAAATGTCGCTACGGCGACTGGTGAATGCCTCCGCCATAACTCATGGTTCTCCTAATAGGTCTATAGTACAACGTGTTGACAATGTGTGATGACAGTTTCACACAATTGGCAAAATATTAAAATGACAGGTTTGCCACAAATGTGCTGAATGTTCACTTTCCTAGAACTAGGTTCAATTGGATGAATGATTAAAACGTCAGAGTGCAGGTATTTGGGGGAACTGATGATTTTTACTTGACTTTTGACCCTTTTTTAAGTTTATGCACTGAGTAACTTTCAAGGTATTGAGAAAAAGCATAATTTCAGTATCAAATGGTAAAATAGTATTATCTAAACCTGGCCTTTGACCTTTGACCTCACAGTTCCAAAGAGAATCACTGTTAGGTAGAACATGCATAAATATGTAAGTTTCATGATAATACCTTGAGTTACTTTTGAGATATGGAGGAAGAAGTGCAATTTAGCACTTTCACTTGACCTTTGACCTTTTGGCAAGAAACTTCCCACAGAATATATATTGGGTAATATACATGCATACATCAAGTTTTAAAAAATCCTTCAGGCATTGCATAAATATAAGGAAAGTAGTGATATTTTGAGGAGTTGACCTTGACCTTGACCCCTGACCTTTGACCCATGACCCCCAACTTCACTAGATAATCACTGCCCATCGGTACATGCATATATACTAAGTTCCATGAAGATACCTTGAACCATTTGCGAGATATGGAGAAAAACATGAAATTTCAACCTTTTTTTCACAAAATAACCTGTGACCTTTGACCTTTGACCCCGTGACCCTAAAATCCAAATAAAGTATCATCCCCCAGGATATATCCTCATACCAAGTTTGATGCAAAACCACCTCACGGTTCTTGAGATATCGACAAAAACAAAACGGAACGGGACGGACGGACGGACGGACGGACGGACGGACGGACGGACGACCCGAAAACATAATGCCTCCGGCCACTTCATTGGCGGAGGCATAAAAAAAATGGCTCATGCTCTCACCAACAAAGGAATTCCATACTGACTTCAGAAACATCCCCACAAGAGCCACATACAATGTTCATTCATTAGTCTGAAAGTCACAGAGAGGTCACCACTTGGCCAGAACTAAGGAAACCTTGCGGAAAATCTCTGTGACCGGCTGGAGACAGGAAAGTGTCTCTGAAAAGCATAATGTTACGCCATGACTACCTGGAGACCCATCTCCATTCCAGGAGATGTCATGAAGACATTACCAACAGAGGCATCTCCACGACTTGGGAAACTCAAGTTGCCACAAGGTCACCAACTCATCTTTAGTCCAATGAGTCCATTTTAGAGTGTGAATTAGATGGATGTGCCCTATATAACGGCAAGGGCTTACCTGAAACAGTAGCTGTTGTCAGGGGAGAGGGAACGGTCCAAGGAGACCTTGTGGAAGGCATTTCCATGTTCCTCCTGCAGGTCATACTGAAGTACGTCTAGGGCTTTAGTTGGACAGAAGCCGGAGCGGAACAGCCCAACCAGCTTGTCCCTTGTCTCCTTCGACACATCGCGCTGTCTAAGCACTTCGGCTCCATTCGGCTCATGGTTGTGGATGTTTGTGATGACACACTTAAACGGATAGCCACTCTTTCTGTGTGGGTCTGTAGACCTGCAGCAGAAGACCCAAATACAGCACATTACAGTTTCTCTGCAGAAATTAATCCTATATGGAATCAATAAAAAATACAAGTTTATTTTATTTGTGTAGCCAGCTTAGTGTACTTATCATACACGTGATGTACAGACTTGTCTCAATCAGTGAGTACTGTGTGTAACAGATTATGGAACTTTGCAATAGCAGTTCAACCCTTAAAAGCACAGGGGGAGGAGGAGGGGGTCCCCCTTTACAAAAGATTAAACAAGCAAAATGAAGTAAAGTAGAGATAAGGTCATAAGCTATGAATCCGCATTAGGGAAGGTCTGCCTTGCATATGAACATTGTAAGTATCATCACATACAACCACTTACTTGGTACATAATGTTTCTTCACATAAAGCAAAACAAATGATACAAAGCCCTAACAATGTAAACTGGTGAGAACTACCAAGTGCATGAAAACATGACTCATCAAATTTCTGCTTGTTCTGTGATGGTGCTGACACCAGTGAGGGTTCCAAGAGTGATATACGAAGTTTTAAGGCATTCTGCGGATAGACCAAGTTAAGGCATTCAGCGGATAGACCAACTTTCAATAAAAGCTATTCCCTGCATGGGCTGCATTAGATACAGATCATATCACATTTTATATTCCACAGTACTGATATAATATCCTTTTTATGACATGGGGAAAATGTTAGACTGATCCTACCTTGTGGTACCTTTTTTGTTCTTGGCATGTTTGAGGACGTGACACATGTGAGCTTTACAGTTTCTCTCCCTCTTGTTTTTTGAGTATTTCGTCTCCTTTAATGTTTCCTGCCGTGAGCCCAGTTTACAGAAGAAGCGTCTCTGCAAATAAAAAAATATGACTGCTGAGTGCTTGTGAGATCCATCTTTTCTTCTTTTTCTTTCTGTAATATGAACCATCACTTACTACGCATTTTGCAATGTTTAAGAAAACAAAAACTTGGTGCTTTGCTACTAAGGCACATATCATCAGGTAAGAGGAATATGGAAAAATCACATCCTCAAGATGGCAGGAAAATGCCATATTGATATACAGTATGTAAAAAAGGAAAAAAGAAAAGAAAAATTACATTCAGATTTTCGTATTCACAACTCTAAATGCTACTTCAGGGTCTTAAAATATAACATCTCAGCTCCATTTTGCAGAATATCCCATTCAGTTTGGTTCAGCGGTCACAGAGAAATTATGTGGATGGTTGGTAATGCATGTCATGGGTCTGATTCTTCCCAGTGTAGCACTTGGATGCTCTTGGCACTGTATACACATATCAATGTATGAAAACAATGGACAGAACTTGGAGGGAGGGGATTCCTGACATGCTCTACAATACTCCTCATTTCTCTTTGACCACTGAAGCACATTGGGATGGGTTTTCTGTAAGATGTGGCCAATGAGTTATAGTTTCATACCCTGAAATCATATTTCGTAAGGATTGATTTACTATTTTTAAAGTTATCATTGAGGAGGGTTCCCACTGTAATTTTTTTGGGGACATATGGTATAGGCAACGGTAGCCCATTTTTGCTGTAGACCTCTTGCTAGGCTTCATTTTCGTCATATCCTTTTTTCTGGGGGGGGGGGGAGGGGGGGAGGGGGTGCTGCGATATACGAATCCTGAAGTAGCTCAGTACATCCTGGTGTGAAAAAAAAAGAAAAAATATATATATAATAATACTGTATATATTCTGAAAATTGCATTTGTCTATAATTGGTTATAAAAGGTGCTTGGAATGTCCACTGTTCTACAAGAAAATTCAAGGAAAACTTCACTGTTCATGTCACCACAAAGTTACAGCCAAAAACCTGACATGTATGCTAGTAAAGCAAAATGGCTTCTAGAGAAAAATGGAAATGCAGAGGGATTGCAAAGCAAGAATACAACTGAATAGAAGACTACTGGACGAGACCTGAATCTAGTGTCAGACTATTATGGTTGTGTAAAGGAGCTTAATGATATACATACCGGTACAGAATCTTCAGAATATGAAATTGTTTTCCTGAACTCAGATGGTTTGCAAACATACAGAACCCATTCTTAATGTCATATCTATGTAAAGAAAAAAGTGAATAACATAACACGAACTGAAAAAATAAATCTTGAAACAATGTAATATCACTGACTCATACCCTGTAGATGTTGCTCTTGCCACTGTCTTTCTTGCTGCCAGTGTAAGAATGAGACACCCTCCATATTGTTGAAGACTTGGCCTGCAGCAGCTTAAACCACTTTGCTGTTTCCTTCTCAGTGGTGAGGGGAAGACGTATGGTGGCTGAGAAATTTCCTACCTGGCCAGCACACTCTTCAAAGGCACACACTCTGTAGCTGTAGCCCTCTGGTAGAAAATTCTACAAGTTCAAAGAGAGAGGAGTGCTATTACTACCGTACCAACAGGAAAATGCAAAGAGAGAGGAGTGCTATTACGACCATACCAACATGAAAATGCATGATTTTGGATAAACCATTAATTCATTACTATTAGGCCAGTATTATGAGATTGATACAGTATATGAGATATGAAATTGCAAATTAATGTAAAGATCTATAAACTGGTGGTGAGTGGTGATAAAAATAAGTCTTGGTAATACAGTATTTCTGAGTGCATCCAGCAATATCTATGGCTGTAAATTCATTTTCAACTGCTCAAATTGAACTGTTATGACTGCACTTAGAGCTGAAACATGTCAGAATACTGTTTTTAAAAAAAAGTAATTTGAAAGATCAAAGTGTATCGTATGCTTTTAGGTCGTAACTGCCTCTAAACTCTGGTACTGCCTTTTTTTTTTTTTCAGAGTAGATCCATCGGTTTGTTTGCTCAAGGACCATCATTAATAGCCTGACCACTAGTGACCAGATGCCGAGCACAGCATGCAAAGCATGGCATTCGCAGTGTGCAGCACAACTCAGAGGTACCATACAGCTATTTACCACTGGCAGCAGTGATTTTAAAAATGTTTGACTTATCACGTCTGATGTACCATTATGTGTGTAGGTCAGCTATTTTATAAAACATCCTACATTGTACCATAACGGCCATTCCATGTACCGGTAACTCAAGATAGACACCAAGACCTTAAAATTTCAAGTCCAAGCAATTAAGAAAGAATATTCATATTTGGGTGGGTACCTGGTACCAGGTATATAATGTTGAAAGGGTGTAAATCTAATTTTTCACTGCTTTTCACTTTTTAACAGTCGAGTTACACCTCCCAGAACAAAGATCACATTTACTACAAAAATTATGCCTCTTCGGTAATTTTTTTTAAATTTCACTATTTAAGGCATGTTCTACTATCTAAATGTTATAGGGCCTAGATTCATTATTTTTTCACATAAAAGTCATAAGGTCTCATCTTATACCCATTTTACCGTATCAAGCTGTTTTTTTCATTAAATGAAATGAGCTTGGCAATATTTTGATTGAAAACACCCTCGAAAAGTGTCACGCGAGTTACAAAAATATGTCTATATTTTATACTATTTTTAGATTGCTTTAAGTAGTACCGGGTAACGTTAGACTGTATGAATTGTAGCTGATGAATAATGAGGATCTTAGAGTCCTCAATCATACCAGAAAATAAGGTTTCCATTTCAATATTTGTAATAACCCCTTCATTGTGAAAAACACCAGAACAATTGTGTCACGTGAGCCACGCAAGGATTTCTTACTAACGTTGTATAGGATTGTCACGCGAGTCACTACTCACTAGTCACAGTTTTACAACTTTCAAGTTTGAAAAAATTAAAGACCAGAATGATTGAGATTTTTTTTTGGACAAATTCTGCCTTAAAACTTTCTAAATCATGTAGACTCTAAAAGAGTCTAGGCTCTATCATGTCTATTAATACTGTCACCCATAAAAATCATACGTATAGCTGTACCAATGAATCATGGCACAGCACAGCGCTGCGCTGTCTGGAGACAAGGCCGACAGTTTCTGATGTAAATTATCTCTATGAGCTCACTAGTCATTTGTAATCTGGCTGCTGTTGACTGAACATCATGACCAACTTCACTTGCACAAAAGATGACTTTTCACGATTCACTGATTCAGTGCACAACAACTGGTAAATAATACAGTAACTTGTTAATGTTAGTCAGTAGCGGTCCAAAATGAGGACCGCGTCTTAGCTCACCTGCTAATTTCCAGCTAACTTTTTGTGAAGCTTTAACAAGTTAACGTTACTGGTCTTTGCTACCCTGTTTACTGTTTATTTTAAGAGGTAATTTAACGGGTACATCTTTCAAACATGATATACATAGTGATACAATTTTTACAAGGCTAAGAATGATTTATTAGCTTCACTGGGACTGCCTTCAGTATGACAAACTGAATGCTAACGTTACTAGGCTGTACCAATCATGGCGCTGTACTAGCGTTAGGGCTCGTTTGATCGACTCGTCACACTAACGCTAGTAATAGTATACTTGGGTGACCCGCACCTCGTCATAGTTAATGTTACTAGGCTGTACCACAATCATGGCGCTGTATTATGGGCTCGTTTGATCGACTTTCACACTAGTAGTGTTAGAACTACATGGACATGGTACAAACGTTAGAGAATCTAGAAAAGACAACTTAGACATAACATTCTAGATAGAATCAGCCTGTGTTGATAACTCTAACAACGTTACCCCATCAACCCCAACGTAACGTTAGAGGGTTCGCCTTTGAAATACTTTAGCCCGACCAGCCGCCGCGCCGCGCCGTCGAGCTCGGTGTCAAACCCGACTTCTGCACAGCTCGGACACTGTGCGTGTGACCGTTTTCTATCTCCAGCAAGGGCGGGCATCTAGGCCTAAGTGTAAGTGTTTAAATTAGCAATTAGAAGGGTCTACGCACCTTCAACGTAGAACAGTTTTCCAAGTCAAATGTTTCACAACTACAAGCCATTCTTATGAATTTCTCTGAATAGGACATCAACTAACTCCAGCACCAGCGCCAGCCAAGCTAGACAGCAGACAACTTTTATCAGTTTGGTTCCAGCGTTGCCAGGTCCCAACGGAACAAAATCACCAAAAGGCCTGTGAAAAATCACCAAAAACCACAAAAAATCACCAAATCTGAGAAAATGTTTTTTCTCGAAGTTTTTTTTTTTAATTGATTTTTTTTTAAGTTTTTTTTTTATTTTTTAATCTTTTGGCATATAGGATCAATGAACTTCCAAGGGAGTTCAAGCTGTGGGAGCTGCTGCTGCTGCTGTAGGTGAGTATAGATAAAAAAATTAGCGTACGCGCAGGTTTTTGCGCATGTCCTTTTCAGCATCCGAGATTTTGCGAGATATTCAGAGATGGAAAGCATGGTCGACGAGATTCACTTGTTGACGACATGAAGATCTATTAGCCGTGACCAGTGCCGTATATACGGCACTGGCCGTGACTAATTGACATGGTTTGTGAATATTTAGCCAATACGGTCTGGACTTGTATATCTTTTGTGTCTAAACTGAGACTAATCGCGACACAACGATCTCGCGGACTAGATCATGCATTTGGGTGCAAACGCCATCTCAAGTGGGCTAGCTTAGTCTGCATTCAAGGCAGCGGAGGCATTATTCAAAGACTCAGTATACCCACACTAATGCGCGTGTTCATGCGTGTATGGGTGGAAATGAGCTGCTGGCTTGACAGAGGTCTGCGCTCTAACAGTGCTTTTTTTTCTATATCGTTCATAAAAACATACATTGTGTACATTCATTGATCTTGCTCTAGCGATCCACGTCCCACAAGCTTTGCTTTTTAGTGGATCACTATTTTCATATCGAATCTATTTTCCGCACGCCCACGAAGTATCCTCCTCGTATATATATATATAAATATATGTTGTTATATAATTTATCTCGGATACTACATGAATCTTTTGCAAATCCTTAATGTTTGAAAAATATCATTTCATGACATGTATACTTTGTACTATGTTTTGATTTTCGTTGATCGGAAATAAACTATGATTGAATTGAATTGAATTGAATTGAAAAAATACAACCACTTACCTTCATGTTGTAGGGAACGTAACGTACTGATGCGCATCTGTTTACTGCATACACTTGGAAGCTAGTCATAGATGCTTGCATTGAATCTTTTAAGCATTGCTGCAGTGACCTCAAACTTATTACAGCAGCCAAAAGTGGTCTTGGTTAAGACTATGGCTTCTAGAGTTGTAGTCGAAAGCTGGTTGCGATACTTGTTTTTTGCCCATGTCACTATGGAGAAGATGCGTTCGACTGAAGCATTGGAGATGGGACAAGACAGCGCTCCGAGGGCATAAAGTCCTATTGTCCTGTATGGCTTGTGTCGGTCGGAGTTTTCATGATTCAAAATGCCCTTCCAAAAGGACTGGCTGTCATCTGGTATGCTGCCTTTGAAGATCTTCTCTTCCTTCCACAGATGCAAGCGGATCATTCTGTACTGTTCCTCAACCACATCAAGGTCCTCACACAGATGAAGAAGAGGAAGGTCTGAAAAGGCACAACATGACATTTGCGACAGTACATTCTTGGGATGAAGTAATGACAATTTTTGGAATGTCTTCTTGCTCTCAGGTAGCCTCTTTTCTATCTCAGATATGAGACATGCAAGAAAGTCAGCACATCGGGTTCTCACATTGTCTACGATCTGTAGATGGGCAGGCTCCCTCTGCAACCTGACTGCTTCAGCTGTAAATTTGTGACCATAGTCTATGAGATTCAGAGGACGTCTTGCACCAGTACCGTGATCATACACCCGTTCCTTCAATGACTTGTGCTGCATGTCTAACGCATCTGAGAGCCCTTCCGGTGATGCATTTTCAGCCTGGAATTTCTGATTCAGGCGGTCTAGGTTCTCCACAACTGGTGCAAGGAATGTAAAGTACAAGAAATTTGACTTGTCGTCAAACATGTGGAACAGCATCCTCGCTCGGTAACGGACATCTTGCGTGCCTTCGTTCATTGCCATTTGGAAATAGTTTTTCAGAGGATCCCAGTGTTCCCAAATCCTCCGGATGAGCTCCCCCCTGACTAGCCAACGAGTTGTAGACATTTTTTTGAAGGGCATCTTCTTGCTTGCAAGTTCTCCTTCCTCTAGCTCTTCAGCGCAGAATGTGTCATAGAGTGATTTATATGCTTCTCGGCGCAAGAAGCTGTGGCTGAAGAAACTTGGAACTTCACAGAGCATGAATCCCACATTTGAAGGGAGTCCCTCAAATGCCTTCTGTACGCACAATGCGATGGAATGGCATACACATTTCATGAGTGTGCATTTTGGTGCAACCTCTTTTACTCGGCTCCAAACACTGTTGTGTTCTCCGGTCATGTTTGAAGCTCCATCTGTTGCAAGACCTACACAACGGGAGAGGTTCAGATTGTACTCATCTAGAACGGTTTGTAATGCCTTGAAGAGCTGTTCGCCGGTGGCTTCGCAGATCTCTTGAAACCCCAAGAGTACGGTCAGTATTTCCATTTTCTCCTCACTAAAGTATCTTGCAAGGATGGCAAGAACTCTTGTTGATGACACATCTGTACTCTCGTCGATTATCAGAGAAAATGCTTTCTCTGACATATCTTCCTTTACTTGCTCCTTTATGGTAGGAGCAATAACTTGTGTCACAAGTTTTGTACATTTGGTGCGATGTATCGAAATGGACTCTAGAGTGCTACCAGCTGCATACTTTTTGATCGTCTCAGACAAATGATCAATCGAGCTCAGAGGACTATGACAGCATGTCGTAACAGCCAAATGAAGCTCGGCGGCCTTAACAGCATCAGCAGGCTGGATCTTTTTACTGCATGTAGCGAATTTGGTCATTGAACTCCCTGCAATAGCTCTTCTCGCCGCAACGTGGCTTGGGGTATCTTGATGTTTTTTTAAGGAGGCATGATGAGGCTTTAGCTGCTTTCTGCAGTATTTACAGAATGGTAATTTCACATCGTTGTCCATCACAGAAGTAAGCCAGTTAAACTCAGTTTCCCATGAGGTCAAATACTTTCTTGATGCCTCATACTTGGTCTTAGATTTCTTTGCTGGTGGTGTGGCCATACTGAATATGCCTAGTCTGAAAATAGTGCAGAGATAGACAAGGGCAAGGGGCTATTGTAGTAGTAGAAGTATAGCATAGTAATTGCACATATTGGTATTACTTTTCAAAACAAAGATATAAATTAAATATCACAATATTAGATATCACTGTTGACAAGGGTTGATAAATCGCAATTCACTTTTGCTTTACATCTCATTTTTTTTAAATCAGTACACAGAGTAGTTCTAAGGTTTTGTAATTTAATCAGTTGTAATTCTTCATGTTTATGATTAATTTTAATCTGTCCTTGTTCGTTATGTATTACAATTTCAAAAAAGCAACTTACCACCACTGCTGTTTAAGTGCCATCACTTTGAAACTCGAAAGTTATGTGGTCTAGATCCTACTAGAAACATATTCTCATGCAACTCGAGGGAATTGAGGTAGTAGCCTTCTTATCATTCATGTTGTCTCTCTTCTTTTTTTTTCCTGAAGAATTCAAGATTTATGACTGATCAACAGTATTTAGGAGATATTGGATAAAAACCGTTCCTACACTGACAGCATGAATGTCCTCATAGTGGATGAGTGTTGTCAATCAAACACTTCTGCCTAGTAGCAGGCAGCTACCTAGTACTAGTAGATATCTAGTCATCCTTTCCATTTGCATTTGCGTGAATGCACATTGCAGCACCACCGAACACGCACAACCAGCACACAGAATCACAGTCCTACACAGTATACAAGTAGTTGTCATTTGTCAAATATCGATTACAGATCTAACCATGATTTACTCGATGCTATTAGAGTCAGCTTATCATTTACTCGAGTATTTAAGATTTGCAACTCACCAGTATAAGACAGATCTTTCGAGATATCTGGGGAAAGTGGGTAAGGGTTTCAACTACAAGATAACCACAAACTGATATAATTATATCGAACACTCATTATCAGTAGTGAGCTCGCTGGTTTCCAACCAGTACTGCTTCCAACACTGTCCCAACCTCCCTGCTATGACGTAGCCAGCACAGCTGGTGGCCGCGGTTTGTAGCTTTATCAGCAGTAGACAGCTGAGTATGATCTGACAGCAGCGTGGCGACCATTGCATCGGCGCGTGTGCGTGCAGTACACACAGTCACACACATGCATTGCGTACAATGTGCGATGTGTGTTTTGTGTGTGTATAAGATCTGACAGTATACCAAGACAATAACGCACATGTTATGTATCTATGGGAAAGTGTTACGCCATGCTTTCTGGAAAATAGACTAGTTTTCATGGTGATTTTGTTTATTTCTTTCGAAATCACCCGAAAATCCCCAAAAGATAACCAAAAATCACCAAAAGATCACCAGAAATCACCAAATATGGATTTGGTTACCAGGATAAAATTTTGTCACCAAGGGTTTCAAAAAATCACCAAATTTCACTATTTTTGGTTACCAAGATCACCATCTGGCAACGCTGTTTGGTTCGCGAATTTGATCGATCGCGCTTCGATTCAGTGATAAATATATAGGCATGCGCGCGATCGATAACACAGCCGATTATTACTGTATACGCTATATATTTCGCGGGGGTTTTATTTTCGCGAATTTCGCGAGTCGGGAGCTATTCGCGAAATTAACAACACGCGAAAATATTACCTTCCAAAATGAATCACTTGCCTTGATGATACGAACATTTCAGTACTAGAATACCATGTCACGGCTTACCGAACAGACCATACTGGCTACTACTTACGAATACTGTAGAGAGCCAATCCATTATCGCAAGGGGACCACTCGTCAGAAATCTAGCGCGATGGACTTAACCACTTCAAAAATGTTGAATTCTAACTTACTAGATCTAGTTCGCAGAGTTTGGCAAGTCTTTTTCATGCAGTGTATAACTAGTATCATTCTTATATGCTAGTAAGTTGAAAATTCACACTTTCTTTGCCACTTCATATTTTCTCTGGTCCCCCAATCGCAAATTTAACCACTCGCGAAAATGTGTGATATCGGCAATTCGCGAAAATTTATGTACGCGAAAATTATAGCGTATACAGGATATGGAACGCGACATGCTGCAATACTAGGTATCTGCCCCACTTTTTCTTTTTTTTTTCCACCATACAAAGGAATTACTGTAGATAAGGTGTCACCACTTTGGCCCCACTTTTTACTGTTTTTTTGACCCCGGAAGTGCTAGAAAGAAATACTGAGGAGATAGAAACCTTGAAGTGTGAGCACGGTAAGGTTTTTTTTTTGTGCTGAAGACCTTTTTTTCCCCTTTCTTTCTTTAGAAACCCGGAAGAGGCACCCTAAGATACAGAATTGCAGAAGTTGCGATGTCAAAGACCCCCACCCACCTTTTTTTTTTCTTGTTAGCTGATGAAACCCGGAAATGGCCTCCAAAAGTCTGAAGTGAGTGATATGCCCCCCCCCCCCCACAGTCTTTTGAAAACGTGGCCCCGGCCTTGCAAACCACCATTTAAAGTTATCAAGTTGAGGGGTTAATGAGAAGGCAATCAGTCCTATTAAAATTAATCCCGGGAAAATAATGCAGTGTTTTGTCTCATATTTCTAGAAACTATAACTAACAAAAAAAATTCGGCACACCCGGCGCATCACATTACATGCACAAACAATATTCTAAAACATACACAAGGACATTAACATAACACGAGACGATGCCATTTTGAATATATACCAGTTTTATTCGTGATGCCTCTTGAAAGAACACACAGATATACCTGGTAATTATCTATAGGCCTACTTTATTTAAAAAAAAAAGAAAAAAGAGAGAGTCATGTCGCATTCACATCATCACACTTAACTGTCAATACTGATACCATTTGACCGGTAATTTGTGTGCAACATGTGGTTTATTTGTTCTTCTGTTAGTGTATGTGAGACGAATATCCCCGGGTAGTATCAATCAATGGTCTTTTTTTTTATTACTATCCGTGCTCCTCATCCTGTTCTTCACACTATCACTTCTAATGGGACTTATACTCAACACGCTTGCTTTTTAGTAGGTTCCCTCGTATTTTTCTGTATACTAGTAATAGCACTATTTTGATTTGGTTGAAACTATCGATCGCTATGTTCTATGTTTGTATTTTTTCGTGTGCATCCAAGCTGGATATTGTGTATTATCATATTTTGTCATACTTTGTGTATTTTCCATCGAGAAAAAACAATGAAACTGAAATAGAAAAAAAAACCATGAAAGTGCTTCAAAATCAATTTTATTTAAGAGGTCAGGAAGAGACTGGGTATGGAGGGAAGGACATTATATCTTATTTGCTTATCGCTATACTCCTAGTATGTGACTGCATGATTATTGTAAAAGCATGCAAAATCATGAAAACATGCCTTCACGACGCAGCTATAGGATACAAATCACAACTTCAGTTCACAAACGTATATATTGGCAGAGATGACAATGATATTACCACATCTCAAATCTCCCAATGACGGTTATACAAATAATTATTACCTCCGCCAAGGGGGGAGGTTATGTTTTCGTTACCGTTGGTTTGTTCGTTAGTTATAGTTAGTTAGTTTTATAGCTAGTTAGTTTGTCCGTGTGCAAGATAACTCAAAAAGTAGTCAACGGATTGGGATAAAACTTGCAGGAAAGATTGAGAATGACACAAGTAACAATGCTGTACCTCCGCCAAGGCAAGGGAGGAGGTTATGTTTTCGTTACCGTTGGTTTGTGTGTTAGTTTGTCCGTGTGCAAAATAACTCAGTTAACGGATTTGGATGAAACTTGCAGGAAAGGTTTAAAATGATACAAGTAACAGATGATTACATTTTGGTAGTGATCCGACAATTTTGGGGGAATTTATGAAGGATTTTTGATATTTTGGCAGGTAGGGTCAATAAACTTGGGAGTTCAGGCTGCGCGTATTTGAGGTTTGCATGCGCGCACTAAAGTGCGTGCTCTAGTTTACAGTATGCTGGGGCGAGGCGCGCCGTGCAGCTGAGGGTTTATGACGTAACAAAGGCTTCTATATTGCGAAATCGGGCGACTTTCAGCACACAATGCTATCGTATTGGTGGAAATCACTGATATCTCTAGATGGAAGAACATGAGATCGGTGGTGGAAATGAGCTGCATGCTTGGCGGAGGTCTGCGCTCTCAGAGTGCTTTTCTAGTTTATCTTTTGTTAAGAAATCAGAAAACGCATACGTGCATGTTTATCTGCTTTCATAATGTAGTTGACATGATATGATATATTTTGTGCTTATCATGTGATTTGTCTCATTCTAGATATGTTTACCACGTTAAAAAAATATATATATGTCGCTTTTTATTGTTAGAAAAGTATTAATTTTGTGCGACTTTAAAGGCTTGAGCATGCTCTTTAAAAAAAAATCGAGTGAAAATTTTCACTCTAAAAAGAGTGAATACAAAAAAGAGTGAATTTGGAGTGAAATTGGAGTGAATTTTGGAGTGACGTCAGGGATCACTCCAAAATCTTCGAGTGATCCCTGACGTCACTCCAAAATGAGTGAAAATGAGCATTTTCACTCAAAATTCACTCCAATTTCACTCCAAATTCACTCTTTTTTGTATTCACTCTTTTTAGCGTGAAAATTTTCACTCGATTTTTTTTTTTTAGAGAGTGCATCAGCATAGACAGAATAAGTAGATTTCGTGATGCACAATGCAAATACTAGACAGTGGGTTATACCTTTAATGACGTCAAGCAGAGGATTGACCAGTGCAAAACAAAATGGTCAAAAACATTTTGACAGGCAATAAAGATGAGGAAAATTGGGCAAGACTTGTGCAATAATTTTCGAAGAAGTAACCTCCTCTGGCTTACTACATGGATGCGTATGTATGGTCTAGAAAACAGTTGCCTAGGTATGTAATATCTGGGCTCAGTATTCAGATGCCACACACAAATTATTGCTGAACACGCGATCAGGAGCAGGCTATACGTCACCTCAAATTGGGAATTTCAGTGTAGCGGAGTGTTGTGATGCAGGGAATTGATGCATTTCCGCTTGGACAGCTTAATCGTCCCGAAGGGAATCACTCATGCACCAGGAGGATTGAAGAGTATGCTGTTTAAACACCAACAACTGATGATGTTGAGACCATTTAATTGAAATTTGTTCGTGTCTTTATTGTAATTTTGTGAATTTCCAATGTGGAATTGTATGTGTAAGGCTGATATATCAAACCGAATTTTAATTGCATCGTCGAAGATGGATCCAGAATAATGGATGTGAAATTTCGAAATGTCATAACTTCCTTACTTTTTATCCGATTTTAGTCATTTTTTATCATTCTGCAGGAAATATTTTTCTCTTTCTTTTGAAGCCTTTAGGGTGGATTTCTTCTTTAAAGGTATTAGCCCACATTTGCAAACCCACGAAAATCAAAACTGCATAAAACAGGTCCAATATGACTTCAAGTACAAGTTATAACAGTAATACCTCACCTGTTGCTCTTTGTCAATACCATTCGATAAAAGAGAGAAAATCATCGTTTTAAAATAAATTTTCAAACCGGGTCAACCCGACCCAAAATCGAATTACGAGCGCGGGCTAGCTACGTACATGTAACGTACACATGTATCGCATGCATGTAGTACGTACGTGGACCGTAGCTAGCGAGCGTTATACGCATGCATACGGTGCATTTTCATTTATTTTTATGAAAGTAATGGACTAATTGGAACGAAATTTTGCACAGGTGTTACTGCAATCATACCCAAACTCCATGCTAACTATGAGACCAATTGCTGCAGGTTTACAAATGTGGGCTAATACCTTTAACATAAATATACTAGTATTTGGGTTTACATTCTGCCACTGACTGGTGGTGCAGTGTATAAGCCCGGCGTACATAATTTGTCTAAAATACTAGTAACTGTCTGATATTGTGAAACATGCACTAAATGCGTTTCTAATTTCGAAAACAAAGGATTTGAATTTGGCATTTCTTAAAATATACGAATATAATCAATTTCCTTGCCTAATAACAAAAGATAAAGCAGGTTTCCATCTTCTTTTGAAACATATACTCTTTTCACATTGTTAGAGTGTTATACCTTCCAACTCATAATGTATACAGTCTTACACACAGGGCTTAAGTGTCTTTGACAAATCTTACCTGTTGCGTTCCCAAAAGTGTGATCGGCGTGATGTCCGGTTTCCTTGGAGGGTGCTTCTCCGCTGTGCCGGATCCATTAACCCTTTCGGTAGCCACACGTCCATCTTCAAAGTCACAAGACCCGTCTTGCTCTTTGGCTAAATTGATGAATGACGAAGATGACGATGAATATTTCATTTCATTTATTGGTTTCTTCAACTTTTTCGTGAAAATATTGAACAAGGAAAATACATGAATAACATTATTTCCCACCCATTTTCATCAGATTAACGAGAAGGCGTTCATGTTCAAGTGATTTTCATCAAGGCGCTGCCCTCACGTTCATTTTTATTCTATCATCATTCAAAATTATTTCACGTCATTTCTTTTCGCGCGATGATTCCGCAACGCGCAAAGATTTTGCCGCCACATTTTCAGACTTTTTTCTTTGAAATCTCCCGCATACAGTACTAGTAATCGTTGTAAGACCAAATTCGCGAAATCCGGGTACACCATTTTGAAGTTTCGTAATATTTTGCATATGCATGTCAGCAAAAAAAAAGAGCTAAAATTTGTGATATTGTGTGCAAATCCAATGCAAATTGTGTTGCTTTGTTAATTTGATATTGATTAGATTATTTCAACTTTTAATGATTGAAATTAATTGAGTCTAATTGTAGTGAAATATTGCAGTGAAATATCTAGAACTTTTACAATTCATTTATTTTCTTATTTCTTGTCCAATTTTGATAGAACCTGTCATTTTTTTCTTTACTTTAGTTCTTTGTTATGTTCAAGTCAATGTGTATCTGGGCAAGGTTTTATCAAAAGATAAAATCAATGGTAAATTCCCTTAAATACCACACAGGCTGCCACAGACTTACTGATGAAATACACTATAATAGTAATATAACTCTTCATAAAACAGGACCCGGTGTGAGTTGTACGTTCAATAACACGAACACATATTTCAATAATCTTTCTGTATTTGATTTCTATAATTTCACGTGACAAAACATTCATCTTGAATGTTATACCCACAATATACACGTACAATCAGCAATGTTTGATCAACGAGGGGAAAAAAAAAAGTCAGTCGGTGCGTGATCCAAAAAACAGACAATTTACATTTATTATATACACAGACTTCACGAAACTACCAAAAAGAAGGAAAAAAAATACCCTCCCTCTATAAAACCTGCCCTCGTACCCTTCCCTGCCCCTTTGCAGTTTTCTATATAGGGTTCCGCTCACATCCCGATCCTGCACTTCAATAAAGTATCATCCAAATTCCATATTCATATCCTGTTGTGAATATTTGATTACAAATCACCTGCATAAGCCGTAAAAGAAAGTAGAAGAAAAAAAGAATTGTAGGCGTTAAAAGTAAGCACACACACACACACATGCCCACAGACACACACCAACCCTCAACTGCAAAACAACTGCAAAAAAAGTGCAAAACTAACTAATGGAGGCAGACACTAGACAAAGAAAGAAATAAAACAAACAAACAAACAAACAAACAAACAAACAAACAAACAAACAAACAAACAAACAGACGCTTAAGAAGAAAGAGAGAAACCTGGACGGGAGAGTCACTTTAATCTTTTCAACATTATTTTCTTCATGAGGATTTGAAAAACGTTCTCATGAAAACATAATTAAAATCTATCTTGCCATGTGGCTTGCCTTGTGCATGATTGCGCGAAGCTTTTACATTAAAATCACAATTTTTTTTTGTGTGTGTGTTTAGTCTTGAAAGATTCTTCCATGATTGATGGATGCCATAGACATAAGTAGGATACTTTTTCTTCTCCCCCCTCCCCCCCCCCCCCACACACACACACCGTCAGTGAATTACTGATATAGGGTTCTAATGGGTGTGTCTGGGCTAAGATAGATGAGTCTTAAAAAATATTGTTATCGATGTTTATGACATGTTTTCTCTCTTTCCATGAAATATTGTCAAAGGAAATAAACGTTTGGGTTTTCACGTTTATAGGCTACATCTGGCATAGGCCTTATTGTGGTTTCCAAGAGCATTATATTGAACGAGCGAGATTCGACTGCTCTTATTCAATTTGCTCTTGTGTTACTATTCTAGTATACAGATGAGCCTGGCTCTGGCTGTGCCATGCGCGACTCGTCATCTGATCTGCGGATATAGAAGACTGCCATCTTTTGACGTCTTTGCGGTATAAAATGACATTGACCACTGTTTAGTGGCACAGTCACCCTGCGTTTTGAGAGAGCCTCCTTGCCATATTTTATAATCCCATTTTAGTTTCACATTTAAGACCAATTTTTGTTGAAGTCCATGATTTGTGTAATGGTTAACCCGACTTTAATCAACTAATCATAACTGCATCTTCTCAAGATAATGATGGAAATTGCAGATCATCAGGTGCAGCAGACGATCTAATCTGAGCTGCACGAGAAAAGCAAGATATTTTATCTCAACCCCTCCCCATCCCCCCCCCCCCCCCCCCGCTATCTTTTTGGCCCGTGGCTTAGCAGCAGTTCACTTTCACAGTGCGAAGAGGAAAATCGAGCATAGTGGTAACGTGATAGCCTTCGTATACCATCCATGCGATGTAGGACACACGTCCACAGATACTGATACACACCGCAAACACAAACACCTACATCCTAACTCCTTGGAGATGTGGTGGTATCCAGACGAGATGTTGAACTGATTGGTCAAGATGTACAAGACAGCCAGGTGATTCTGCGGGTAAGAGCCCCGCTGCTACCGCCGCGCTACACGTATTGAACAGCGCGGCTCGGCACTGTTTCTCAGCGCATGACAAATGAGCCTGATGCGGTAAATATCCCCACCGATTTTGTAATGGGTAGCTCTGCGCGAGTGGGCTGTGGAGGTTCATATTGGTTTCGCTGCGTGAGAACGCGCGTGGATTCCTCTAAAAAATCTTGATTCCTTCGGTGTGTGTCTACATTGGTGGCATCCGGCTTCTGGATGTGGGCGAGAATCATATACCGGCAGTGTTGTTCACCAGATGGATTGGCGACGAAGATGAAAAATAACAATAAAGCACCCCTCAGCTCAGTGGGGTCTGAACTCTAGCAGACGTAATCTACAGTACATTCATCCACACAGTTGGCGCATCACCGACCGAGGTTCGTGAACAGAATGTCCGGATGGTTTGAACAGATCATGTCCACAGTTGGCGAGAGCTAACTTTATTCCATGGTATGGGAAGATCAGGTAAGTGAAATGAATGAATGAATGAATGAATGAATGAATGAATGAATGAATGAATGAATGAATGAATGAATGAATGAATGAATGAATGAATGAATGAATGAATGAATGAATGAATGAATGAATGAATGAATGAATGAATGAATGAATGAATGAATGAAATATCATATCCAAACCATTGAAGGGTCGACTGAAGTAGGCCCTATACTGTGCAAAGTGATGTAAGGAATAAAAAGTGATGCAAAATGATAAATCTTTGTATCTAAAACTTAATTTATTTTATAGTCATCAGTCATAAATTTTGTAAATTATTGTTCATATGTGTGTGTGTGTGAGTGTGAATCTGAATTTGTAGATTAATACAAACAGCATGCTTTTCATGGATGGATGTGTACCAGTAGTGATTATATACCTCATTTCTAGAATCCTCTCATCTGATTGGTTAAAAGGGGAGTCATGAAAATAACTGTGCCCTATTTTTGAGTTACTGTGACCGGGGCCCGGGCACAGTTAGTAAATAGGTTTTAGAGACAGTCGCGACCCCGTACACGTAGATCGCTCATATGTACGCACCAATGATACGACCGCCGCGCATTCAATCAGCGTGCTGTAAAAGAGACTAGCGGACTAGTTTGGAGACAATCGCAACCCCGTAGTACACGTAACGTACACTGTACACATCACTGAGCTGTACGCACCAGTGATACGACCGCCGCGCTGTCGATCAGCATTGATTACGAGTGCTGTAAAAGAGACTAGAATCTATATTTTCGGTATCTATATTTCGGAATCTATATTTTCGGTATATAAAACAAATAATAACTGCTTGACATTCGGGTCACAGTTAAAATTATGGGCCCTCGGTGATGTGAAAACCGAAACCATGCCCTCAGCTTCGCTTCGGGCATAGTTACGGTTTTCACATCGCCTTGGGCCCATAATTTTAACTGTGCCCTCATAAGCAGTCATTATTTGTATATTATCAGCATTATTAGAGATTAAGTGTATAGCAATAACACAATAAAAAGCTTTTGTTATTCTATAAAAAAAAGAATTTTGTATAACATTGCAGCACAGCGCTATTCAAACTGTATATAATTTAGTACTCATGTAGTAAACTTAACAGAAAAATTAAGGGGAAGCAGCTAATAAATTCAGGGCAGTCTTATGTAGCCTATAGAAAATGTAGTTTGTTCATCACATTGTTTATCCCCACTGATTGATTACATGGGCAGATCCAGGAATATCCTTGAAGAGGGTGTGCCTACACAAAATTAAAGGGGGTGCACACACCCCACCCCCATTTTTTCTTATTTCTTTTGTTTTAACAAAAGATAAAGGGGGGGGGGTATGCACCCAATGCACCCCTGCCTGGATCTGCCACTTGATTAAAACTCCACATCAACAGCCAGTGTTGCCAATGACTAAGATTTGCTGTTTGTCTTAAAATTGTCTTGGAATTGAACTTTATTGTTTTTTATGTTTGTTTTTAAACCACAATTTCTCTTTACCTCTGTCTGTGGTCAAATAACTTCGGTGACTTGGTGTGAGAACTTAGTTGTTGCCTGGAAGAGGTTAATTTTATGCTCAGATAATATTCATTCGTGTATGAAACATTTAAAGACCAAATGTGGAACACCATTCATGTAGGGTCTACACTCAGCTATATGTACTTTACCATGCACACTGCAAATGAGAGAAAACATATTGCTTAGTAGGGTTAAATTCTTCTAAGAATATCATTTTTGGTTAAAAAGAATGATGCAACCAGAATTAGAGATTTAGTGTATGTTGTTGCATGTCAAGTGTGAACAAGTTTTGTAACTTTATCTTAAACCAAGCAGGAAATGGAAGACTTCATTGTATTTTTGTTACAAAATTTCCATCACTTAAAAATATCATTGTTTTCAATATGACTTGAGTATGAGCCCTGCAAACTCATGAATCGGAAATTCACTTTTTGGAAAAGTTGGAAATTGTGTTTAATCTTATAGCATGTAAAACACCACAAAACCAGCCAGAAAATGTTGAGGATAATGCCCGTTTGGGGGGGGGGGGGGGGGATTATGATTAAAAGTCTTTTTGATGAGATTCTTATATGTATGACCATACATTGCAAAACCAACAAAAAGTCGCATGCCCTGATTTTATGTGTGAGGACTCAAAATAGGTGAAATGGGTCACCCTAGGCAATCTTTGAGTTTTTCATATTTTCTGAAAGAGCATTTCTTCTACATTTAAATTCTTGGATGATTGGATAGAATTGGATAAAAGAAGAAGTTATATAGGCATCACACCTAACTGGTATGTAGGCCAAGTGGCAATTGGACCAGATGGTTGTCTGATAAAATGCTTGTAGACAAAGCAGGAATAGACCATGTTGAATGAGACCAAGTGGACATCAGACAAAATGAAATTAGACTATGAAGTGGCAATCTATTGTTTCCTATAGGGACTTTCCAAAGGTTGTGCCGAGTAGATGGATGCTAAATGAAAGGTTCTTTGTAAGACAGGTCTTGCAGTGTGTGAAGTAAATCAAGGAGAAGTGTTTAATTTTTTTTTTTTTTAGTTCCACTCAAAAGAAATGAAAACAGATGAATGAATACAGTAAATATCTAACCAATACTTTGTTATTTTTGTTCTAAGACTTTGCCAGGCATTCTGTGTCTTTGCTGAAGCCTAAAGTACACCTTATATTCAGGAAAGATTAGAGACAGTGGTGTCTGATTGTTACATTTTTCTGGATATATTGTTGGATACTTTAAAGGGTTGAATCTTGCAACAATTATATAGGTCTATATAGTGCATTTTATATACCTCCTCTGGCACATTGCCACCCCTGACAGTCTTTATCATAATTTCTTCTAAGTTCCATGCTTGGTAATGTATTGTGATAGAGTGGGTAGATAAAAATTTTGTACATGGAACTGGAAAAGCAAAATGGCTCTTAATGCACTCTTTGTGTAATTCTACACTTCCACTCTGTGAATGATGATATTAAATAGTATTATGTTTAAGCGCCAGTGGTTTTGAGAGTGTCATTTTCATCGCCAGCCAAGGCCTCCATTAGACACCTACTAAGTACTGTCCACTGATACAGTTTCCAGAAGTGCATGATGATACCCCGCTGTAATAGGCAATAATACCCGTAGAGTGAATATAGTTTGTGTAAAGTCCAGCTGAGATCAATAGCACAGAGGCAAACATGAATGTCAGTTCCTTGATCTGTTCATATTTTTTATTGTTGGTATTGAAATATGTTGCAGGTATTTTGCAAATTAGATACCATCATCAATCTCAGAAACAGTGTGCTGATCTTATCGCTTATACCGTGTTTAGAAGGCGGTGAGTTGGCTCAGTTGGTAGCGCGTCTGCCTCCGACCCAAGCGACCCGAGTTCGAACCCGAGTCTTGACTGAGCAATATTGTGTGTAGGCTTATCATACCAACCCCTCTAGCAAGAGGCAAAACACTCTGTCCCTTGGATAGGACATAAACTGGAGGTCCTGTGTGTGAGAGAGTCACAACTCATGCCTGTAGAAGATCCTGCTTCATTCATTCATCTCAAAGAGCAGGGTGTTTAACCCGGTGAAGTGCATCACCCCATGGAAGACCAGCTTAGCATAACTGAATATGGGCTATCCAACCATCTTCTCCCAAACAAACAAACAAGAATTCCCCAGAACATGGCACAATCTCCAGAGGTTGTGCCATGTTCATGCCAGATGATGGAGACTCTAAATGGTCACTGCACAAAGCACAATTCCCCAGCTAACATTTGGACATTTTCTGAATGTTCTTGAAACGTTCCAAGTTCGTTATTTGGACGTTTTGTCAAAACCTTTTCAGAACGTCTTTGTGGAAGGTTTTCGACGTATTTAAAACGTTTCAAATGGACGTTATAAAAACGTTTTTAAATGTTTAAAAAACCAATAAAAAACCTTTCAGAATTTTTAAGGACCTGCAGAAAACCTTTTGGACATTATAGATGTCAGTAAAACCTTTTAAGAATATTCAAAATGTTCTATGGACGTTCTGCGGATGTCCAGAAAACCTTTGAAAACCATCTAGAACGTTCAGAAAACGTTTTAAAAACTTCTAAAAAGTTACACTATACCTGTTCCAGAATGTGTAGAGAACCTTTCATATCAGTCTAGAACATCCAGAAAACTTTTTAAGAACGTCTAATGTTTATTTTTTCTTGGGTATTTCAAAACAAAATTATAGTTATGAGAGTATACAGGCACAATCTGGGATTAATGTACCCTAACCCTAATCCTATATCTTATCCTAACCTGTTCCTAAAGTCCTACCACCTATACCTATGTACATCCTATTCCCAATTGATGAATGTTGTTGTTGTTGTTTTAGATTGTGGAGCTCTCTGCCGGGTGGGCAATTTGCTCCAAAAAATATAATTATTCAGATATGCCTGAAATTTAATTATAAAAACCTAAACTACTTTAAATTATTTACAAAAAACCAAATTACATTTATTTTCATATTTACAATGATATATATACAACGGAAGGAAGGGGACAGGGTTCCGGAAATGATGTCATCTGCCTACTCCTGCATCGAGAGAAATGCAGGGTTACGCCGTTCCCGTCGGCAAAGCAGGTATAGGACCCGCCCGCCGACGCCGGTGATGTCTTGGCCTTTCCCGGGGTCAGGCGCCTCAAGTTGCCTTATCGGCCTAGGTGTTAATTATTATTAGCCTAGTAGGCAGAGACATCGTGGAAGAGAAGTGTTGATAGAAGAATAGCGGAAAGGGTGAAGACAGAACGAGAAGACAGACAGCTAGGGGGGTGGAGGGTGCTGAGCTCCTCTCTCTGACATAGGGTCAGCCCGTTACCAATTGATGAATCTGTATCACATTCTTTTATATACCAGCTAAATGTTGTAATGCATGAAGACATGGTTACTAAAATTAGATCACACACACCTTAATTAGGCCTATTTGGCTATTTATATATGAAAATACCTCTTCATAACACAATTTGAAATTGTGAATCGGTAACTGAACAATAACGTAGACCCATAAGCACAGAAAGTTTGAACCCAGCATAAATCTTTAGATTTCATTGTCTTTTATCTATTTCCATTAGTTTTCAAATCTTGTATTTTCTTATTTGAATATTCACAAATAGGCATGAATATTCATGATAAAGAAACCAATGACGAACACATAGCAGACCAAATGAAAACGTTTTTTAAACGTTCATTAAAGACGAAGTCGACGAAGCAGACCTAATAAAAATGTTTTGTGGACGTTTATAAAGGACAAAGACGTAGCAGACATAATAAAAACATTTTGTAACTAGGTGTTGTCCATTGACGTCTTTAAAACGTTTTCCAAAAAACCTGTGCTTTGCGGTAAATGCCGAGTCCCAACTTTGACGTTGTATGTACGTTTTAAAAACGTCCATTTAATATGAAGACATACGGAACCTCAAAAAAACGTTTAGGAAACGTTCTGAAAACGTTATGTGTTTGCAGGGAAAGCACGAGTCTGGAGTGAGCCTGGTGTACATCTTGCATGAATGTCATGCTAGATGACCTAACACAATATCTATTAAAGCACAACCTCTAGAAGTTGTGCTGTGCTTGAAACGGCAGATGAGGGGAGTCTAAACGCTCTCGGCATACACATTCGGTGACCTGCGCTGTTTGAGATAGAGCGCATGAGCAACTCCTGCTTCTCTCCAGGAGAAATGTGTGGTAAATATACACTGTTCATATTCATAGTCAGCATATCAGTGTAGTACCAACAACGGTCATAAACACTGTTCAGGCATTTGGTTTATATTCCAGTATACTGTGAAAACTGTATTAAAAACTTTAAAAATAGAGAAATGATCCAAAGTGGCTTGTAGTCTCCCTGTGATGCAGTGAAATGTCCTTTAAAAGTATCCATTAGAATTTTGCTGCCCTTTTCAAGGGATTTGGACTAAAGTGGCTCCCAGTTACTAGGAGAGCATTTTGCAGAGATGCTTTCCATAGCAATGATCTGGCCATATTGGAGATGATGTCATACATGTGGGACATTGTGACATTATGGAGGAGCTTCAGAGGCAATAAATCTCCTCAAGTCAGAATGTCAAGGGCAATATTGGACTGATATCTACAGAACCATCGACACTCATTCTGTAGATGTATGGACATGCAGCAATCAAATCATATTTCTTGCACAGAATATCATGTCACAGGGGAAAAAATCATTGCTGTCCAATAGAAGATTCATATCTATAGGCCGTTTTCAAGACATCAGTAATTGGGAAAAATTAAGTATTTAAATTGCTTCGTAAGTATTATGCTGATACTGTAAGCTATACATTTGATTGCATTTACATGGTTAAATGTATTTCTTCCTCAATTCATTGTGTTTATCAATTTTGATGTATTGAGAATATGGATTTTTATTTTGTTTGTTGTTTTCTCATCCCATGTTTGTACATTGCCACTCTTTGCTGAAAATTTTGTTGAAAATGAAATAAACGAAATATAATTAAAGAAATGAAATATTGATGAAATATATACATATATGCATATCTTTTATGAAATATAGATGGACTACCATGAAACTCAAAATAGTCTCTGTATCTAGCTATGAGATACAAACTGTATAATACCGGTATCTGACTGTAACTGCACCTAACAGTGTATTACAATGTGTGATTTAACATCAATTAGATTATCTACAAGTGTAAGTTATTGGGTTGAATGATCAACTTAGATTAAAAAAAATCTTACTGTCAAAGGTCAAACAAACAATTTAGGAATTGAAAGATGTCATGCTATCTTACGAATCATTCATGATTGAAAGCTTTGTATGTAAAAGTGATTCACTTGCATGGAGATTCATTGTTTTCAGACATAGAATTATATCAGTGTGAGAATTGGCTATTAAAATTCTACACCATATATACATGAAGGAAAAGGTCTACAAGTCCTGAAACAAGTTGATGCATGAGGTACCTGTATTTGGATTATAAAGAAAAGTTTAAATTATACAGTATCAGTTTGTTTGGTGTTTTATAAAGTATGTACACACATATGAAACATAGAAGGCATTCATAACCCAATGCATAGTTTGTGCTTGTTTTCTTTATCAGGTTATCATTATTTTGCTGCTTTACATTAGTTTAGATTAGTGTGAAGAAAAATGTGTTTATTTGATTTAACCACTTTTGTGGTGCATGAAATGTGATATCTCAGATCTTTGAATAGTTATCAAATTGCAAAATACATGTAATTAGTGGCCTGAGGCTTATACTTAAGGTATCCTAGACCAGTTGTTTTGTGCTTTGTTCCCATAGATAAATCTTGTTTATTCTGTCTTATTTGTTTTCATGTTCAATTTGGGGTATTTGATATGCACAGAAAAGAAAAACTAAGACAGAACACAAAACAATGAAAAAGCTTTGTAAAATGATTTCTGAAGTGTTACTTGATCTGCACTCAGGCCTCAGGCACAGTGCATATACCGTCAATCATTATTATTGGTACTTGGTTCTGTGATGCATTGAAATCATCTCTCACTGCAATTTCAGGTTATCACTTCCCCCACAAATTCAGGCGAGAAAATTGTGATGTGCTTGGAAATTGTATAATGCATGGCATGCATAGGCCTAGTTTCCAAAGTTATGTCATCCTGAAATTGATGAACTTGCTAACTTTGTTCAATAAAAATTCAAACTTAACTAATGATGAGCTGCTATGCAATCCAAGACATGTGAGCAGAAAACTGATACTTTATATGCCATATATTTAGTGAGTCTAAATTTTCACGAATTGGGACTTCACGGCGATTTCACAAGAGGTGGGAATATCGTACTGAACGTAGAATAATTAATGTATTTTTGTGTTTACTTTCATTGGGATCAGAGTCATTATTTTTGCATGTCTTTTATTGTGTGAATAGCAACTGATTCTTGAAATATGCGAAAATATGAACCTAGCAAAATATTCGGCGTAAACAGCAAATGTTCAGATGAGGATCAGTTTGAGCCATCCATACAGATAACTTGTTCTGTTAAATGCGATGTGTAATGGTTAAAACCTTCCTGAGTCACATTTGACATAGTTTCGTGATGGTATGGATTTGAATAACATTTGACAACCGTGACAGTCTGTCTGTATAATGCTAGTATTCTATGAAAAATATGATGTTGAACAGTACTTGCAAAGCAATTGACCATTTAATATTAATCCTGTAGTGTTTGCTGGACACTGGAAGAGTTCAGAGCAATGAGCATACTTCAGACACCAGACATTGATTTTTACTTGTCATGATTTGCCAAATAAAGTCCTATTGCAAGGCCTGTAATTTACCTTCTTATAGCCATTTTGAATGCAGCAGGCATCTGTGCAGACTGCAAATTAAATAATGTAATCAAAAGAATTAGTTTTTCTTCTCTTGGTATCCATCAGTTTGGCAGGTGAGAAAAAAAAAAGAAGAAGAAGAAAAAAAACAACAACCCAAAGCCAAATCAAAACAAAACTATTTGCTTGAACCTGGACCATTTCCGTAATGTGTGGTACCGTATTCACTTCTGGGTATGGAAAGAAACCATGTCCTGGAAATTGGCCGAGTGAAGCTGGGGGAAGATATGGATGAAGGAGAGATGAATTCTCTTATAAGAAGGTGCGGACCAGGTATACTCTTCAAGAGTCTGGCATCCAATTTGGGTAATTGGGAAATGTCCAAGCTGAGCAAGCAGCAATAAATGTAGACAGCTTACAATCCACAGGGCCTGTGTAAGACTCTGGATGAAGGCACAGCCATGGCAATATTTATTGCCTTTATGTACTGTAAAAGTGGATATACTCACGCGACCGATTTTTCGCACTTGGCCGGGTAAGAAGAGTTTCGCGTGTTTTTTAATTCTGCGGAATCAAGACATCACGCACAGAAACATACTCTGGAAAGCAAAAATATTTGCATGCTTTTATTTTTGTGCTAGTTTTTGGTTACACAAAATGGGTGAAAATGTCCACTTTTACAGTACCCTGACTAGAAGCAGTGCCAGTTGAGTTTAAAGGACAAATCCACCTTCATAGACATGTGGATTGAGTGAATGCAGCAATGTTAGTAGAACACATCAGTGAGAGTTTGGGGAAAATCGGACAATCTGTTCAAAAGTTATGAATTTTTGAAGTTTCTGCTCAGTCACTGCTGAATGAAAGGACTAACAGCTTGTGATGTCATGAAAATATAAAGAAAATTCAACATATTTTCACTTTTCTCACATAATATAAGAACACTTGACTTAAATCTCTCTCAGAAGGCAGGGGGAATAATATTACCCTTAACATGCATCAGTGACAAGTCGAGGAGATGTGCACCTTTTTCAAAAAATACAATTTATTATATTGTGCTATGCTTGTGACATCACACATTGTAGTAGTGACTGCACAGATACTCTAAAGATTCATAACTTTTGAATGGATGGTCCAATTTTCCCCAAACTTTCAGTGATGTGTTCTACTAATATTGCACTGCATTCTACTAATATTGCTGCATACACTCAACCCACATGTACGTGTATATGAAGGTGGACTTGTCCTTTAAAGTCTGTCTGCAGCTCCAGGCCATGTACTTCCTTGTTGGATTGCTTTTTACTTTAGCACTGCAGGCTGTGTGTTACTGGCCAATTTACAAATGTATTCTTAGTCAGTTCAATGAATTGCCTGCTGCAATTTAACATCTAGCCTTTACAGGTGTAGTATATACTTCAACACTAAGTTGTCACATGGAAGGTTGTAACACACATGAAATTCACATGGTGTCTGTAACTTGGCATCTACCACTCATGTCCTTTTTAGTATCTTAATGCTAGATAGGTCTTTAAAAAGGTCAAATTCTTTAATCCCTCTTTGCTATTGTCATCTTTTTGAGGTTGAATATTGAACATAATAAAAAGTGCTACATCTATCTGCTGCGGTCAGCAGTAGCAAAGAGTATTGTCACCTTGCATACAAAGAGCAATGAAATGATACTGCATTTAGCTTACTTTTGCAGCTTGTTGCATACATGTTGACAGTCATCTTATTATTTACCAACCATTCATGGCTACCCAAGGTGACAACACATTGTACAATGTAAAAATACACGTCCTGTAAGTAATTATGGATATATGGTTCTTATTAATTCATTATTTTTTGACAGGAGATAATATGATGCAGGAAAATTATGTGAGTGTACTATGCATATGAAATATGATCAAACATTGTCTCTAACCTGTGTGGGAAAAGTCTTAAATTGTAGTTTTACTGATTTCCTTGTGCGCTGTAGGCACGGCTGAACAGTAACTATACAATTTTATATCAATTGTAAAAATATCTGTACAGTACAACAAACTGATCCCTTCATGGAATCGTGGTCATCTGAAAGATTGCAAGTGCTAATGTGTCAGCTTGAACAGAGAAATTTGGTCACTCAGTCAAAAGCCAATTCTCGGAAAGTGTGATCTTGTGATGATTCGATAGCATCTTAGGTCTACAAATGTAATTGGGCCTAATTTAAAAAAAAAAGAGAGGAAGAAATTGGAAGGAGAAAGAAAGAAAGAAAAGAAAACAGAACCTGTCAAGGCAGAAACCATTCATATGATATATATCACATATATTTTTCCCTTTTTGTAACCACCAGATGACATTATCTAATGGAATATAACTTGCATACTTCTAAATGATATCCTTTAGCAGAGCTATTCTTTTCATCCCTCCTCAATACCTGTGGCACTCTTTCTAACAAAGGAAGAAGCCATATAGTGTTATTGATAATTTATCTTTTTTTAGTGGTTGAATGCTGTTCCCAAGGGATTTCTGGATTTTTAAATAAATTCTTATTCATTTATTTATTTATTTATTTTTTTGTACTTGCCCATCTATCCATCTGTGTCCAGTATATAGGTTCTACACTTGTATGTGTACAACAGGTCCTGTAACCTCCATTCCACTGAAACGGGATATCACAGATGTTTTCCCAATGTGCCCCATTGCTCATGGCTGGAGTCATAACCAGTGACGAGTATTTTCCCATACATGCACTTTACATGTCTAGTTGCAGCACACTCATAAAAAATGTTTGCGATCTGCATTTATAGTCCTTGGCAATTTTACTAGGTAGGAACGGGGTTAGAGAGAAGAAGGGAAGATAAAGAAAAGGAAAGAGAGAACGAGAGAGGAAGAAGGCAAGAGGCAAACATTCAGTGTTGCAATTAAGGATGGATAAAAATGTTCTCTAAAATTTTTGAGGCACAAGGAGTCAATTTCGGAGCTGTCAGATTTTATAAGAAAAGTAAGACATATATCCTGATGCATATAAAAGGGCTCTGTTTGCCCACTGCCTTTATACTACACTGCCTGCTTGGTGCTGCTGGCAGGTCTGTAGGATGAGAAGTGGTGTGATTGATGACGATCAAGACTTTTGAAGTCAGCATGGAAAGTCTCATTGTGGAATACATACCTGGTAATCCCTTTCTTTATGTGAGGAATGATAGGGATGCCCCACCCCCTTCTCCCTGCGGGGGTGGGGAGAAATGAAGACGAAACAGTCTAATATCTACTGCAGATGGTGAATTTGTTGTGTACAGCTTCACAAGTAGTGCTGTAAGCCTGATGTCTACCTTTCACCTTTTTCCCCTACCTTGCACCCCAAAGTGTATTTTAGGGGACATGCAGTGAATGCCAGATTGGAGAGTTGTGATGTACTGTATTCCAGCCTCAAAGCAGTGCTGTGATAATCAGTTTCAAGACTACCTGCCAGCAAATGCCAGAGTTGTTGTGAGGTGTGCCCTTTTTGTCTCTGTTTTAAAGGCATTTTACAGCACATTGATTGCCAGTATCAGCATTGTTTTTGAAGTGTGTATTTGTGTCCTTTGTTAAGTGTGTGACAGTGTGTCACTATCAGAGATTTACGTGAGAATAAGTGTACCAATGCATTGTCAACCATGCCTTGACTTTAATCAATAATAATCAATACAAATGATATCTGTATGACATGTTTAGCTGATTATTATTTCCTGTGATTGGGTACATTAAAAAAATTCATTATACAGAGAGCATGTAGGAAAAGTCTCCTTTTTTTAGGAAGGGGGGGGGGGGTCTTAAAAGTTATAAATGTCAGGGAATAATCTTATTAATTCACCCAAAGAGCTGATAAGCCTTTCATGCACTGTGTCTGAAAGGAGAGAATGAATAATTGCTGTCATGCATGGATCTACATGGACCCTCCAGGCACAGCATGCTAGCTTGTTGAAAAATATGTCATCTGTCCGGTCAAATTTTTCATGACTGTATACAGTCATGTAAACATCAATTTGCATTTGAAGTATGTGTTCATTCCATATTTTAAAAGAAGGAAGATAGCTGTGCCACTCATTAAATGTGCATGAGAGACTAACAGGGTAAGCATTCATGAACCTGCCACTCATGCAATGAACGGCATTAGATGAATGCTGTCACAGCCGATTTTAAGCAATCATTGTGACACGTTGCTTCCATTTAAGAATGCTTTGAGGGAAACTCAACCCTGTAGTCCCACATATGAATAAAACATGTGTGCCAGAATTGCTTGTGTGCTGCTACACAGCTGCTGCTCCTACAGCTCTTCTGCTTCCCTCATTACTGTCAGCCTCCCAACTTACTTAACTCCAACCTTGTAGTCTCCATAGACAGGTGTCTTCTAATGTCAAAATGTCTTGTTTTTAAAATACGTACAGTAAAAGTGGAAAATTTGGCAGTGTTGAAATTTTTGCGCATTTTGCACAACCAAACTAGCACAAAAATAAAAGCACATGAATAGTTTTGCTTGCCAAATGTTCCAGTACTTGATGTCTTGATTCCGCGGAATTAAAAACATACAAAACTCTTCTTCATGCACCAACTGAGCATGAAAAAATAGTTGCGCAAAAATATCCACTTTTACAATAATGGGTTTGGGATTTTTTTTTTTTCTGCAACAAAAGCAGCCTGTTTATAATCCACTTCAAGTTCCTCTTTTACTCATGTAATATGTATGTACCCACAAGTCATTACTGTTTATGGTAACTACAACAGAAACAAGAACTATGTTGATATGTTTTCTTCTTGACAAGATAGTTTTTTAGTAAATCATCAGGTGTTTGTAGTCCATATCAAAGAGACATTTTCAGGTTTTAGTTTAGGATACTTGTAAATGATACAACCCAAATTAATTATCAGTGAGGTACTGACAAGGACGGATTGCATTCTTAGCAAACTTGCCACCAATATGCGTTGATATCAGCCAATATGAAATAACAGGAAGCACAATGTAACAAACTGTGGAAGTGCATGCCTAGTCGAGCAATATTGTTCCTTCATGTAATTATAATGTGTCAAAGTGAAAATAATCTCCATATATTAGACAAAACCACCGAAATAAAATGTAACAAAAACAGCAATTCATACTGTGGAAGTTATTGCAGGTAGCCTTGAATTGAGGCTGATAATCCAATGGTGTCAAGAGTGTTTTTATGGTCATTGCAGTAAGTGAATTGAAGAAAAAAAAAAGATAAACACTTAATGTGCCCTTGGTTGTATTTTTTTTGTTGTTTAGCTCTAGGGTTTCAGAACTGTTTGTTTGCCCAGGCAGACTGTGTGGGTGACATTTATTTACTCATTTCTTTTTTATTTGACTTGCAGGCCTACTCTCTAGAGGCTTATATCAACAAAACAGTTCCCTATTCTCCTTCTTTTATTCAACAAACTAACCTAATCAGAGAAGGGGTTTTTCTAAAAGCTTTCAGAGTTTTTGATATGAAAGATGTGGAGTTTGATTGAGTAGCATTTGATCAGGGGGGTGTTTCATCAACGTTTATCGGTGCTGACAACTTGAATCACCATAGTAACAGTCAGTGACCAGAGCATTGCAGCCAATCAAAACCAAGGATTTTGCTGAAATTGGTCAGCACCGACAGTTGTCGGGCGCTGACAAGCGTTGATGAAACACCCCCTAGATAATGCATTTATATGAAACTTCTGATGTCTTCCTTTCTATGAGTGGCCAGTTAGGGGACAGATTATTATACACTCTTTACCTGAATTTTGAAAATGTGCCGTATTAAAATAGAGAATTATGCTGTATCGATACAAATTGTTTTTTGAGCGAAGGCAGTCACATGTGGGATCAAGGTTTCTCCATGTATCAAACATACAAACGGTACCATATGAAGGATACTTGCAATTTAAAGTTCAAACTGCAAGCAATTTTGCCAATCCACAATTTGAGATCAGCACACCCTACATCTGTGATATTAGAATTGTTTTTGTTTTTATCATTATTTTTAGTTGGTGGTGGTGCATTTGAAACAACCATGTGATAGCATTTTGAATACACAGATATTTCAAATACATTATTCAAGATTTTATTATACCACACTGCTGAAAACAGCTTACAATTCTGTTATCTTTGTCAGGTAATAATGTACAGTCAGTGAAATGGAATATCATGTGCAAAGTTGCTAGTCGCCTGTTTGTCTACCGATTTGAATTCAAGTGCAGCTGGCCCTTTTATTCAAGAATGTCTATTCTCTATTGAGGATTGAAATTGGCATGAAGTACTGTATTTCTTGGAGAGCAAAGTTGTAGACCTTTACACTGCACTGAATGTGGTGCTATAAACCCTAGCTGTGTTTCAGACTTGTAGGCCAATTTATACATAAAATCTTTGATACGTGTGCATTCTCTGAGTTATGTTTTCTAAGGAGAGCGAGAGGGAATCGTGGGAGAAAGAACATTAACAAGACTCCACTTCCTGTAACATGAAGGAAACAACAAGTATGCATTAACAGGCATAAGACGTGTAATCAAAATATCTATGATCACAAAAACTGCTTGATGAACAGAATGTATAGTTATTTGATTAAACAAAAACTTAAAAGTCCAATGGTGTTAACTGTACAGTGAAGATTGTACTAAAAAATGTGATAAATTGTTCAGAAAAAGACAGTAGCCAAGTACTTCTATATATATACATGAGGCCATAAGATCACTGCATGTGCCACATATTTTGCAAGTTAGGTTCTATTTGTGAATTTAACAACATGCAAGATTATTAACTCTGATCTGGATATGAATGCAACGTGCATGCATACATTTCTCCATTCACTACTGTACTCTACAATTACAAATTTAACCACTTGCAACATTGTCAGGAAGATCCAATTTGCAAAAAATTAGAATTGCTAAGTATATGGTGTATACAGTATGGTAATGGCAGGATGGGGGAGGAGTTAGGAGATAGGGAGAGGGGGAGATGTTAGAGGAGATGTGGAGAATAGGGACCTTATTCTAGGGCTTCAGTGGCAGGTTATAAATGGAACTCTATACCCAACATTTTATTGTATTGTAAAAGTGGAAATTTTCACGGTGTTGAAATTTTCGCATATTTCGCGCAACCAGAGACTATTGCAAAAATAAAAGCACACAAATATTTGGGCTTGTCATATGTTCCAGTAGTTGATGTCTCGATTCTGCAGAATTGAAAACACACCAACCTCTTTTTGCGTGGCCTATGTGTGAAAGATTATCCAATTAGAGTATGTAGTTTCAAAAGGTACATGAGGGGTAATAATGGATTATTCAGTTGATCTCAGTCCTCAATAGGACTGTGATTCACTCTATCTGAGTGACTGCAAAAATAGAAATGTACACAATGATTTGACAGTAGTATTTGTGGGTACGGGGATAAATCATTTGTAGAAAAGAATGTGTTATTGGGAAACTCTTGTACACTTGTTTCAGCCAATCTGTTAAAAACTTTGTCAGGAGATCATAGATAGGAGTGGAATAGTCACAATTTTGTCTGTTTGTTTCTTTGTTTGAATGGAATGTAATCACGATTTGTATAGAATGCACTAGAATGATCACTGCAGGAATTGGGAGAAAAAAATAACTGAGGATTAGGGGAGATTTCTGTGGCTTATAAACTCACTGCAATATCCAAGTGGGTTAATTACTATCTAATTACTCCGTGGGAAGCAAACTCTACTGCCTGGATATGAAGCTGAATAATGGGAGCAGTGAAGAGGTATTTGGAAAACAAATTGTGGCAAGAAAACAGTTTAGTTTGTGTCATGAAGTCAAAAGTTGTCAAATTATTGGGAAAGTTGATATACAGGTATCCAGGTTATAGTTACTAGGGTTCACAGTGCACAAGATCGACCAGATTAGTGGAGGTTCAAGAAATATCTTTAGTTTAAGTGGGAAGTTTTTGGGGAAGTTTTGCGAGAGGTTTTGCGAGAACTTCTGGCAAAACTTCGAGATCTTTTGTAAGTGTGACCACAGCTAATATGGCCTATATCTACTTCTACATCTACTGAAGATTACAAAAAATGTGAACTAAAAATATATTTGTTGAACACTCCAGCACTGAACCACAGGACATGAAAAAGTATTTTCATTGTGAAGCACAAAGAACTTTCATATGCACAGTGCTGGTTATGTTGGATTAACAACATTGCGCTGCTATGCAGCTGATACACATACACACGTTATGTGCATATTAATTCATTAGGGTTTACAGCAAAAATTGAATATTGTTATGAATAGAATCCTTCTGTTGCAAATGAAGATTTCCACGTCCTGAATTCACATGCCCTGCGTGGGATGAAAGAAGTATTATCACTTTTCCCATCTGGAGGAGAATAGTGATATTGTGTTTGGAGTCTGCCCTAGGGGAGACAGTGGTGATTGATTTCTCAGTGTTGATGAGTAAAAATCCTTTCAGAAGAAGGAATTGCAGCCTTTTTACAAGGAGACCCTTGATATCCTAAGCCATTCCTGTACAGTCTGCACGGACTTATGTACTCAAAGGAATTGCATACAGAAAAACAAAAGGAAGGTTGAATCAAAAACAGAGATAATGGACAGATACATAACCCATCCATCTCGGCAGAAACTCAACTGTGGATGAAATACATCATTACTCTTGCATACTAGTGATTGTACACTGTGAATGGCTTCAGTTTTATTACAAACTTGCAAATGTTCGTGGATTGCTAAGTTAATCTTAGTGCTGTAGATCGGAATCATGTACAGTTATGAAGCCATCTTATTTCATGATGCAGTGACTGTGTGAAGGGCTTCAGAAATCTAATAATAGGGAGCTTTAGATTTTAGACGTGCAGACGTTCAAAGGGAAAAAAACATGTTCTGAGCGTGCGCAGAAGCTCGGGTCAAGTTGACACACGCTTCTGCGCACGCTCAGAACATTTTTTTTTTTCCCTCTGAACGTCCGCGCGTCTAAAATCTAAAGCTCCCTAATGATAGTGAGAATGTTTATTTTCTGAGCATATGATATATTGTGGTACATGGCACATGGGTTTTATGTGACTAGCAGATTGACAAACATGCTGAATTTATTTAAAGAAGACAGATATGGCATAGTGCATTCAAGGTGCAGTCAGATATTGATGTATTATTTCATTATTTGCAATAGAACTACAACTCTACTTAGAATTGATATGCAGGAAAGTTAAAAGGCAAACCCCAATACCCAAAAAATGCTTATTGTAGAATTTTTTCGAATGTTTTTGGTCAATAGCACAATCAGGGTATGCAATTGTGTAACAGGGCAAAAATGAAAAAACTTGGTGAAAATGCTTTTTTTTGTTGTTTGTTGTAGCAGAGTGTTCAAATTTTCATTTCATGTAAAGAAAGAGTGAAAATTTTGCATTAAACTGCGCATAAATTAGCATTTAAATTAGGGGTGTCGAATTACATTGAAATGACTAATATATTGGAAAAATTCATTAAAAAAAAGAGAATGTTTTTTTCATCTGATATTGCTGTTAGATATTCCTGATAAATATCCCTTCCATTCACCACCAGCACATAGCCATGACATATCACAAAATATGAATAAATTTCATATTTTCACTTCTAGAAATGGATGATCAATTTTGTAGGCATTATTTTGAATTGAAATAAAACCACTTTTACATATTTTATCATATTTCACTTTTGCTAAAGAGTGAAGAGGCAAAACTTTCAGGAATAGGTAACAGACATATAGTGGCCATTATTACAAATTTTTATGAAATTAGGGCTGGTACTTTGGAAGATATGATATTTTTCATCAAAAAATTATCTGTACAGTTTGACCTTGAATGTGCGCACAGTGTTTGGATCAATTCTCATATTTGTAAACACAGATAGAAGAATGAATGTGAGATTTATGATGACTTGAGTTGATATCCAAGCTGTGACACTCAAACAACGACATATTAAGCCAAAATACTATGTTTTTGCTTATGATATCTTTAGAAATTGAACAAGCATTGAAATATGAACACTGAACACTTATCATATGACCTTCATGCAGTATAACATGGGCGTGTATCGCACTTTTTTATGCTCAGCAATTTTTAAAATATAAAAAAATAAGTTCCTATAGCTCAAATTTGCTAAAATTTTCACACAATAGATTTCTACATATGTACAATTCATGGTTAAAAAAACAAGGATATTCAATAAGGGGAAAAGATTCTTTAAAGTAGTCAAATTAGGATATACCTCACTGAAAATGCTGAAAAACAGCTGCACTTATTTTACTCAGCATTTGAAAATGGCTCAAAACTCAAAACTGGCTGAACATTTATTGGCAAACAGCGCACCATATTGTAGTGTGTCTTCAGTACTTTCAGGAAAAGCAGAAAAATAAGCTGTTTCTCCATGTATAGCTGTACAGCATGGGTTAAAAGGTCACAATGTCACAAAAATAAGCCAGCATTACACTCCTACCAGGATGGGACTTCAGACCTTATAACTTTCTCCAGCTGAAAGAACCACTGTTTTTTATTGCATGCAAGCAATGCCAGGAAAAAATCCATTAATTTGATACCAAACACATAGGGGTAGACTTAAAATATGGACCTCAAATCTTGATTTTACGTAAGTTGTAAAACGCTTTTTTTGACGCATTACGTGGGTTTTGGGGGACTTTTTGGTAATTAATCTTTAATAATTTACAGTAAATGAGAAGAAATTAGCTATTGTCTTACCACATGTGATTACTGATGTCTTAGAATGCTGCATGTGAATTTTTAAGTCAGTTGGTGCATTCTTTTAGAAGTTACAATTTTTTAAAGTGAGAAAGTCATGATTGCATACCCTGATTGTGCTTATCACCTTTTATGAATGAAAGAATATCTAGCATACCTCAAGTACCAATGAAGAGAAATATTTCAGTGTTGAGTAATTGTGCCACTTTACATGTGAATGTTTGTGTGTTTTTCATGCTTCTAAGTGTATTTCAGTGTGTGTCCTTGTGTATTTACATTTGTATTATACTATGGGAATATAACTGTTTTATGATTGAATGTGTAAACTTCAAAAAGTTTCAGTAGTGCTGCCTGACTTATGCCGAATAATATTGCATATTCATATACACTTGGGCACCTCCACACCTTGTTTGCTAACAATATTATTCCTAAAATCTCTTTGACATTAATGTTGCAATGTCCCTACAACTCAGTATAATCCAGAGTATTTTCTGATTGTGTTGATATACATTCTAGTGTTTCTTTGAAGTACAATGATGCCCTTTAACCCTTTTATACCTGTAAGTTTCACGGGGTTATCATTTGCCTGGGCATTAGGGCTTGTAAATAAGGTATGGGTGTTGGTTAGCTGTGGTGGCATTTAAGACAAGGAAATTGGTAGAAGATATCCAGCCCTTTTCTTTACACTACCACAGATGGCCCCCAAGGCTCAGGCATGATGTCGGGCACATGGCAATCGATGAAACGGTTGCCTTCATGAAACTAAGGAGATGCCGCCAGTCATGTACTCGACCTAAAGCTGAGCATGCCGTTCAGCTTCACGATGGTGTCATAGATAGAAGCCCTCATTTGGCAACTACCATTCAGGGAGAAGCTGCTAATTAGATAACTTTAAGATGCACTGGGAATAGTCATAGTAACATTGGATAATTCTGTTGATATATCAAGGAAATTCAGAGTTGTTGAATATGGGATCTGGATACTTGCACCTTGTGCAGAGGTGAGTAGCGAATAGCCTAGCAACGAAAGAAAGTAAAAGGAAATGCTCTGAGGTAGGTACTTGCATCCATATTTTTCTGGTCATATGATGGGATGAATTGTCATTGCAGGGAGGGAGAATGACGTTAGTTTGGAGAGGGTTATGTATAAGCACCTGTACACACATGTGCCATGTTCTCATCAAACTTTATATTCATCCTAAAGAGTGTCATGATCATGTAGACTCGAAATCAGCAAACATGTCCACTCCTGTAATGTCTTTCCTAATCACAAAAATTACATTTTATGCCTATTAGCCAATAGCATCATTCAACACATGCACTCATCTCTCTCTCTGTCTCTTTCTCATTCTTCTCATTGGTAGACTTTAAATGTGATAAACTTTAATGGTGATAAAAACTGTTTGATATATTCAACCCCTTGCTGGGGAATAAGTAGCCACAAGGGAATGAGCATTTTGGCTGGAGCCATAAAGTGTTCTGTGCATGGTAAGGGGTGTGTGACATGGTATGCCTGGCCAAAAATTGTATGGTTTGCAAACATTTTTTTCTTGTTGATTAAAGTTCATGTGCTCCTTTTGCAACCCTAAAGGCAAAGGTGAATTTTAGAAATGGCTCATTTGTAGTACAAAATATGCTTAAGTGGTAATATGTGAAGTAATGTTTTGTTGCATTCTGTTAAACCATAATATATAATTTATGATATAATATTTTTGTGAATGGTTGACCATGAAAACTGTATGGGTATTTGCATAGTGTCCAACATTTAAATGGCATTCAATGCATTGTGTATACATTCAAAAAACTTTTGCATGCATTTCAATTTCACAGATCTTGGCTCCTTGAAAAATTCACAAAAGCCTGGTTTTTAGTTTTGCAGTACTCTGTGTATTTTTTATTACTCTCATGTTTTGGGTTACAGAAGTTGCAGAGCTGTAAGTTGTTATCAAAGGGGTTGATTTTAATTTAGTTTTTAATGAAAATAAAATGGTATACAGAAATAAATTTAGGACTGTGTAGTAACAGATGCATGATATATCCCTGCAGCAGTGCCAACCTGTAATAAGTTGGTTTGCCATGGCATGGATTGCAAAGACTGTCATTGTTTGCCTCAAAAGTGGATTTTACATTTTCACTGTTAAGTAGATGGGGTCTCTGCCCCATGGAATCCTTGTCTATATTAATCACCCAACCTTCCATTCACTATTTTCCCAACCCCTCCCCATCCATCTATACCCTACCATCCCATCCCCTTCTCTTTTCATCTTTACCCCATTTCCCCAACCCTCCCCCTCCATTTTCCATCCATCTTCCCAGCCCCTTATTTTCCATCCATACCCTACCCAGCTATACCCCATCTTTTCAAACCCCTTTCCCATCCCCCATCCTAACCCTCTCCAGCCATTCCCCATCCATTCTGTGACCCATCTTCCCAAACCCCTATTCTCCATCCATACCCCATCCATTTATATCTCATTTTCCTGGCAAGCTCTCCCTTCCCTATCCATCTATACCCATCATCTTACCCCATCCGGCCATACCCTCCCACCCTTCCTGCCCCACCCTCAGTCATGAGGATATTAATGTTGTGAACAACCGAGCAACATACACCACTCCTTTAAACTTTTATTGATCCAGTCTTGAACTGGTAGAAGTTCTCTCTAACAATGGATCCTGCACTTATGTGATTGAAAGTGAACTTAAGAGCCATTCCACCCTCCAATTTTGTGCAATTCTATCCCAAGGCATTCCTTTGTTTATAAACATATAGAATGAGCCCATCAGGAAAATATCTATCTCCATTAAATGTCAAGTGTATGTCTATGCTGTTTTGCGGTAATTTGAATGTGAGTGTAGTGCTCACTTGAGAGATAGTACACGGACATATAGTAGAGGGAGAAATAGTTGAAGGGGAGGTAGTAGAGGGAGAGATACTAGTAGTAGAGAGAGATAGTTTAGGGAGAGTTAGTTGAGGGAGGGATAGCAGAGGGAGAGAAAGTAGAGGGGGAGATAGTTGAGGGAGAGATAGTATAGAGGGAGAGATAGTAGAGGGAGAGAGAGTATAAAGGGAGAGATAGTAGAGGGAGAGATAGTTGAGGGAGAGATAGTATAGAGGGAGAGATAGTAGAGGGAGAGATAGTATAGAGGGAGAGATAGTAGAGGGAGAGATAGTAGATGGGGAGATAGTTGAGGGAGAGATAGTAGAGGGAGAGATAGTAGAGGGAGAGATAGTATAGAGGGAGAGATAGTATAGAGGGAGAGATAGTATAGAGGGAGAGATAGTAGAGGGAGAGATAGTTGAGGGAGAGATAGTTGAGGGAGAGATAGTTGAGGGAGAGATAGTATAGAGGGAGAGATAGTAGAGGGAGAGGTAGTATAGAGAGAGAGATAGTAGAGGGAGAGATAGTAGAGGAAGAGATAGTTGAGGGAGAGATAGTTGAGGGAGAGATAGTATAGAGGGAGAGATAGTAGAGGGAGAGAGAGAGGGAGAGATAGTAGAGAGAGAGATAGTTGAGGGAGAGATAGTTGAGGGAGAGATAGTAGAGGGAGAGATAGTATAGAGGGAGAGATAGTAGAGGGAGAGATAGTAGAGGGAGAGATAGTAGAGGGAGAGATAGTAGAGAGAGATAGTAGAGAGAGAGATAGTAGAGGGAGAGATAGTAGAGGGAGAGATAGTTGACAGAGAGATACAGAAAATGACTAGAAGGAAAAAGAAGAAGAGAGGGAGAAAGAGGAGACTGTTTCAGAGAGTGTATTAGAACTCCACTTGAAGGATAATTGAATCAAACTAATTTACTGAAGTTGGAATGTATTATGGGGATTATTATGTATGGAGCTATGAAAATCGGGGGACAGCAATGAATACTGAGTGGATATATGGTATATCATATGGTGAATTTTGAGTTTAACATTTCCATTGCTGTCTTTGTATTTAATATCTGCACGTTAGTAATAGTATAAAGATTGTGCTATTATCATTGGTGATGAATGATAGGATAAACTGCATAATGATAAGAAAGATGATGTCAACAATACTAATAAAGAAATGGATATGCAAGTAATTCTTATGATGGTAATGATGATGCATATGTATGGATATTAATAATGATAATGATAATAATAGTAATAATAATGATGAATGTTGAAAAATAGCTAGGTTTATCATTGGCTTTCATGGCACAATTCTTTGACTCTGATAACCTGTTACCAAATTGTATTAGGCTTTGAATTTGGAGTAGTGTTATTTGGTTTGTTCTAAAATTTTTATTTAACTATTGCTGAAGCATCAAGTATTTCTGGTGCACATTGGCAAAACAAGGAAGTGCACAAACTCACACAAATATGGAGAGTGGAAGAAATCTTCCAGCAAACTGAAATGGTCTCCAATGAAGAAGCCAATACATAAGCTCATTTATAAGCAGACGGTTTGCTGAATTAACCCATTGCGGACGGGCTGATTTTGCTATAACCATGCATTGCCCAGAGACACTTGCCTGAGTATACTCAGGACTGGTCCTCAGAGGGTTAAATGATAAGTAAAATTCTGTGTTTGTGGTCTCATGTGTGCACCACGACTATTGATCTCCTAGGCTCAGGGTCAGGCTTTGGCGATAAAAAAAAAAAAAAAAAAAAAACCAAACAAACAAACATGTGCAGTTGGAATGTTACAGGTGCTGCACTTGCATTTCCAGCTAGATATTTTCCCATGTATAAAAAAGAATAACAAATTGGTAATTAGATAATGGTTAAAAAACAGAAAACAGACCACTGCCTGTTAATGGACCTTGATGTTCATTGACAGCCTTTAAAAGGAGCAAATGATAGTAAGTTCACATTTTGATTTTATCTTATATGATTAAATGTCACTTTTAGTGAAAAGGAAGAACATGCAGCAGCAATTATTTTGTAAAAAAAAGGGAAAACTTGGATTCGATGAAGGGATCTCATATGCCAGTTGTACTTTTGTTGCCAGTGGATACTGAGTAACAGAACTCTCTGTGATACCAATTTAGCTTTAACTTGGATACATGAGAACTCATTATTATGTTAGCAGCCAGTCCGTGGGGCCAGAGGCCAAAAAACAGGAGAAAAAATGATTGGAAACCAATAGTGGGGAATAGTATCTCATCTCTCCTCAAGGTGTCACAACACGGTATCCAACCTGCCAAACCAGCAAGTTGCATGAACCTTAGCCAGAGTTCCTTCAGGGAGGATTCGAGAGAAAAAGAAATTAAATATGGATATCATACAGGCCAACAGAATGGAAGAGAGAAAAAAAAGTAAGGAGAAGAAGAGTGGAAGACAGATAATAGAGAATAATGAATGTACGATGAGCCGAAAATAGTAGGAGAAGAAGGTGACAAGTGTGCAAAGGTGGAATGAGATGGAGGTGGCAGGGGACAAGACATGGGATTGGATGTCTGTGCCTAGAGGAAGAGGAGGTTGGAGAAGAGAGATTGGGTGCACAGTAAGGTAGAAATGAGAAGATGGATGCACACTTGTGCCTGACAGTGGCATGAACCATGGTGTAGCCTCCGTTCAATGCCTCTGCCCTATTTCAACAAAATGTGTGGGTACACTTTACTGTAAAACCGGAAGTTTTTATCATGTGCATCAAACATGGCAAAAGTACTTAAAAATGGGAGAATTTTTGTTGGCTTTTGTTTGTTTGTTTTTTAACACAATGCATTGAATTCCACTGGCAATTCACAAAAGTTTCATGCCACCATAAAGGCCATTGGCTCAAATTCACAAAAGTTTCAAAAAAATGTATCTGGTTTTGTAGTAATTCTGTCATAATAATGATATCTTAAATACAGTTTTATGAAGTTTATGTCCATTCTTGTTGTTGTCATATTCCAATACATTACCTATTTTTGCTTAATTTCAATTTTCTAGATGGATATACTGTAGGTGGTCAGCCAGTAAGGGACTATCTAATACTCTTGCCCATTATAACAAATGCTGCCAAGCAGCTTATCATCTTGTTTGCAATACTCAGTCTTTTGAAAAACTATTTGCGAGGGATAACTGGTTCTTTTTGAGCTACTTTGTTATTCTATTACTGAGGAAGTGTGGATTCCTTTCCTCTACAAGTTTAAAAACATATTGTTTTCCTTATAAACCAGCAGGATGAAAGGGGATATTGTGGACAAATCAGTTTAAAAGAAATCAGGTTGGGGTAGGACTTGAGTTTACAGGACTATACATTAGGAAATGTTGAGGCTGAGTCCAAGTACCCAAGTGGTTATTGTCCCCGCCGAACGAGTTCGAGCAGGGGACTATGAAACGGGCTCCGTACGTGCGTGTGTCCGTGTGTCCGTCCGTCTGTGCGTCCGTGTGTCCGTCCGTGCGTCCGTGTGTGATCAAAATGTTCAATTTGCTACTTCTCTGTCAAATATGAGCCAATTTTGATTCTGTTTGCTTTATATGATAGCACTACATGGGAGCTTTGAAACTTCTATGCAGAATTTCAGTTGTGACCTTTGACCTTGACCTTTGACCTATATTGTACATTTTGCTTCAAAATGCTACTCCTTCGCCATTTCTAACCCGATTTCGATTCCGTTTGCTTTATGTGATGGCACTAGGTGAGGGCTTCAAAACTTCTACACAGAATTTTGACCTTTGACTTCTTTGACCTTTGACCTTGATTTTTGACCTATATTGTACATTGGCTACAAAATGCTACTCCTTCGCCATTTCTAACCCGATTTCGATTCCGTTTGCTTTATGTAATGGCACTAGGTGAGGGCTTCAAAACTTCTACACAGAATTTTGACCTTTGACTTCTTTGACCTTTGACCTTGATTTTTGACCTGTATTGTACATTTTGCTACAAAATGCTACTCCTTCGCCATTTCTAACCCGATTTCTATTCCGTTTGCTTTATGTGATGGCACTAGGTGAGGGCTTCAAAACTTTTACACAGAATTTTGACCTTTGACTTCTTTGACCTTTGACCTTGATTTTTGACCTATATTGTACATTGGCTACAAAATGCTACTCCTTCGCCATTTCTAACCCGATTTCGATTCCGTTGCTTTATGTGATGGCACTAGGTGAGGGCTTCAAAACTTCTACACAGAATTTTGACCTTTGACTTCTTTGACCTTTGACCTTGATTTTTGACCTATATTGTACATTGGCTACAAAATGCTACTCCTTCGCCATTTCTAACCCGATTTCGATTCCGTTTGCTTTATGTGATGGCACTAGGTGAGGGCTTCAAAACTTCTACACAGAATTTTGACCTTTGACTTTTTTGACCTTTGACCTTGATTTTTTACCTATATTGTACATTGGCTACAAAATGCTACTCCTTCGCCATTTCTAACCCGATTTTGATTCCGTTTGCTTTATGTGATGGCACTAGGTGAGGGCTTCAAAACTTCTACACAGAATTTTGACCTTTGACTTCTTGACCTTTGACCTTGATCTTTTTACCTATATTGTACATTTTGCTACTAAATGCTACTTCCGGCGGGGACATATATTACGCACCGCGTAATTTCTACTTTTCCTTGTTTAATATCTTCAGGAGATACCATTAACTCTTGTTTTCATGCAGTGCTTGTTTGCATGTGACAGTTTTTATTATGTGTACTTTATATAACCAGTATTCATTATTTTCTTGGGTCACATCGTTGGGTCACTCAGGTTACATGGAGTTACTGGCAGATGGCAATGTAGTGTTGATATATTTGCATACCCCATAGTGGTGCTCCTATGTTATCCTATGGTTTATGTACTAATTTCAGCAGTGGTCGAATGGACTATTAGTTTGATTGCAGCCTCTCGGCAAAGTAGCGCGGATAAATGAGTGTGCTGAGATGATCAGTATAGTTATCATATATACTCCCAAAGGAGAATATCACTTTACCTGCAGATTGTCCCCCAAGATGCTTCCGCCCCCCTTCAATTAAATATTGATGTAAACCGATGCCAGTGGAACTGCTTTAATGGTTTTCAAGAATAGTCTCCATTTGTCACATGTTCATCTCGAGGACCCCTGAGAAGAGACCACAGTATAACACTTGTAAGTAAAATCATGTAGTACTAGACGATATAAACTACAGAAGACCGACAGTGCTGTAGAGCAACGATAATTCCAGGACATAAAATGCGTGCCCGAGCACTTTGTGTCTATATGCCAAATGCTGAATTTGTGAAAGAAATGAGAGCAGGTAGAGAATAGAAAGTACAAAGTGTGTATGTATTGTAGTATGTGAGTTTTATGTGGGAATTCAAATCAAGATAGTGGAGTGACTGAGAAATTTACATTATGTTGTCATATGTGTCAGAGTACCTCAAAGAAATTGGCAAATCTGAGGTAGTCAAACTGAGTTGTCAGAGTATTGTTAAAAAAAAAGAAGAAATGGTCAGTTTGTAATATTAAATATATATGATTGTCAGAGTGGCTAAGAAGTTCAAAGTGAGCTGTTCTATGCCTATAAATGTTAAGAGAGGCATTGGTCTGAAATATGCAAATCCAGCTGTCAGCATGCCTCAGAATTTCAAAGTTACCCGTACTGTGTCTGAGAGTATATTATAGAAAAGAAATCCTGTCAGTCTCAAATATCCAAATTAAGTTGTCAGAGTGCCTGAGAAATTCAAAGTGAGCTGTCCTCAGTCTGTGAGTGTTGTCAAGAAACTGGTCGATCTCAAATATTCAAATCAAGTTGTCAGAGCATCTGAGAAATTCATATCGCATCGGTGTCATGTGCATGTCTGGAGACAGTCAAAAGTAATTCCAGATCTTCCCTGTCTGAGATGTTGAAATGTCAGATTCAAGATTTCATGCATGATGTCAGGATGTCTGGGGAAATTCACATGAAGATGTAAGAGATTGGAGTGAACGACTGCAGGCCAGACCTTTGGCAGATATGGCAGACTTCACCACCCACTCCATCTCAGCAGAACAAGCTGCAGTCAACCAGGGGACAAGTGGCAGCCAGACTTAAAACACCTCTCCTACTCCTCCTCCATCCACTTTACCTCTTTCTCTGACAGCTTGTATGACCCACTCCACTCCATAAATGTCATCATCATCATCATCATCATGTCACTCTGGTGTCATAAGGGACAACTTTAACCGTAATACTGCCTCATGTTCCAGTTGACATTTTGATGAAAAAGCTGTCAAAAATAAAACAGAGTGTTTGAAGTTGGATTAAAATTGCATCTGAAGATATGAAATCCCTGTGATCTATCTCAAAGTTTTGCATGTATTTACAAAACAGTTATATATTTTATATATTGGTTGCAGTCTTCTTGGCAAATCAGATGATGAGCCGATGATGATGTCATTACCTCATAAGTTGCCCAATGACAGGCAAGCACATCTCTACATAAATTTCCCCTTTGTTTTTGCAAGAAGATCAAAAAGAATGGACTGAGGCCTTTGCATTAAACCATGATATGAGTCATGGCAACAGATTTTTTAACAGGCTCATGGAGGCATTTCATGAAGCTTTTTGTCCGACACATTTGTCGCAAAAATTTGCTCTCAGCCTATCAAATACAAGGATTTTGGTAGCTTATAACAGTTCGTCAGAAAAGAATATCTGACAAAACGCTACATGAAATGCCCCCAGGTGAGCTATTGTGATCGCTCTCAGTCCGGCACCGTCATCTGTTGTGTGCAAACTGTTTACATTGTTATCTTCTTCTTGAAAACCTGTGACCAATTTTTACCAAACTTGGCAGAAAGCATCCCTAGGGGGATAGGATATCAATTCCTTGAAATAAGATTTAATAAGATTCCAGAGTACCTGATGCAATACTCATGGCTTCTAGCCACAAGTTAAATGTTGTATCTTTCTCTTTCCAACCTATTTGTTGAAATAGCTACAGTTGCTCATGATATTATAATAGGTATGTAAAAACACAAAAATCATTGCCCCAAAAACTCTAGAAATTGTCAGTGTAGATTGTTCATTGAATGCCTTGTATCAGCTCTACTTCAGTATTAGACCACATGAGTTTTAAAACACCCCTTTTATCTCCTTGTTGCCTTCTGATGAGCATGGCAATGGCCTGTCATTCAGAAGCTCTGTTGCCATGGGAACAAATTGATCCTGTTATCATAAGCTCATTGACACTCCTAGACTGCTGTGCCATCATCATCAAACCTTCAAGGATGGGCAGCATCTTACTGATGCTGTGTTGGGCATGTGGAACCATGCTCTACTGTGAGATGAGAGTGTAAAGTGTTTTTGATCATGAGAAGCAAGCATCAATTAGGAAATATTGTTAGTATTTCCAAGATAGTATTGTAAAGATATGAAGAGTTTGACTGCAAAACAGTTCAAGCATCATTTTTGGCATTTTACAGTATACTGTAAAATGAGGAATGTTCGCGTGCATTTTAATTTTGCAAATCTCGCGAGAGCCAAGATTCGAGAAATTAAAATGCACGTGAAAGTTCTTGTCTACACTATATGCATTGAATGTAAGAGGCCGTCGGCTCCAATTTATGAAAATTTTATACAGTGAAGATATCATGTTTTAAAGTAATCTGTCATCAGATAGAGCATCTTATTACATTCTTTAACAACTTTGACAATCTGTGAAGTTATGATGAAAAATACCTCGTATTTTCTTATCATTTTTCTTTTCTTTTTTGCAGCTTCAATTGCATATTTGTCAAATTGACATCATGGTGGAGATATTTTGCAGTCAAAACTTTTCATATATTGCCCAAAATCTGTGTGTGTATGTGCTATACAATAATCATGAACCTTTGAGTAAAGACTGCAATATGGATGCATGGTCCTGATATCCTGGTTTGAATCTAGTTCTTTGTTTCAGTACCACATATTTTGTCATACTACTTTCAAAGTACAGTAAGTGTATGTTAAAGTGCATGGTGCTTTTATCTGAACTTGCCTATTTGTGATGTCACAATGCACTATGGGTGTTTGAGAAAACTTGCAGGCACACATGCAATACACAATCTCCCTGTACCCTGATACCAGGTGTATTTGCGGCAGTAAATTTTGCAAATTAGAGCTGACTGCCTTTTTGAAGCTTTTGCAAATCACCGACCGTGAAAAAATTATGAGTTTACTACATTGTGTAGACAAAACTTTTGCATGCATTTTACTTTCAATTTTTGTGAATCTTTGCTCCTTGCAAAATTCAGGAAAGTTTCATGCAGGCAAAATTTTCGGGTTTTACAGCAGCTGTATCCTGAAGTGCCCATTAATCAGGCATAACTATCAGCTCTAATTACCTAACAGCTACAGTATATCAGTAAGACCCCGTCTTCAGTGCGAGGCTCGGCCGCGGCCGAGCCGCGGCTGAGCCAGCCTTCATTTCAATGTAAACGCACAAAAGGCCAAATGCGGGGCCAAAATTGGCCCCGCATTTGGCCATGCTCTGGAGGTGGTCTCGGCCGCGGTTGGCCGCGGCTGAGCCTGGCCTTTTCTCAGTGTAAACGCAAACTGGGCCAAATGTGCGGCCAATTTTAGTCTGGCTTCCAAACCCTCTGCCCGTACTATTTCGTTATTCAGGATATTGACCCCCTCAACGTCGAAAACTAGTATAGTTTAAGGTGGTTTTGTCCTGCAAAATGATTTTTCCTTCGGCAAAAGCCTTTGCCCGAACGGCGACTTCATCGCCACGGAATCCAGTTGGCAAAGGGTCTGAAAACCAGACTATATCAAATTGCGTTTGTTTACAAGCAGAGCCCCACTACAACAAAATATTGAAAGGTTTGAATTAAAAGCGCGGCCGAGCGTGGCAGTGTAAACGGACAAAATTGCGGGGCTCAGCCCCGCAATTGAGGCTGGGCTCAGCCACGGCTCAGCCCAGCCCCGCACTGTAAACGGGGTCTTATTTAGCTGTGTGATGAAGAATGCCCCCATTATTTCCAAAATGATTCCTATCAATCATTCATGTATCAACTTAAGATGAAATGTCACCTTTGCTCCTGCAACATTTGCTCAGATCTTATTTTCTCCAAGGATTTAGGGTTAGGGTTGTGATAGTGTTTTAGATTTAGTTCACTATGAGGATTAGGATTAAGGTGAAGGTTATGTTTGTGGGTAGAATTTAAGTTTGGCTTGGCGTGCAGATATTTCGTTGGAGTAATTGTTGCAGGAGAAAATTTCATGGAACTATCAGCAAATGACAGATTTGGCTAATGGTTGAAACTGATTGACAAATTGCCTGTCATCAAAGGAAATATTTAGAACTGATTATTCAGTGAAACCTACTAAAACTAGTAATCAGGAAATTGCTGGCAGGAGTGTATAAAGCCATGGGCATACACTGTGTACATACTTACGGGTTGGACTTGAATCAATGATCTCCTGATTACATCATATCCACTAGACTATAGAGCTTTCATCTGACAATCATGCTTGTTCTTGTCCCTTATAGCAGCAGGCACAGTGTATTTGCAGCTGATTGAGAAATTGCCCTTCATCAATATAAAAAAACCCACCAAATTTGTTTTAAAAGGAGCCGAGATTAAAAAAAAGAAACGAAAAAAAAAACCTTCTGAAACTAGTAATCTTGAGATCGTTGGTTCCAGTTCACCTGAGTATATGCCCATTTTTTTTTCAACCATGGCTACCACTAAAACAGTGAATAATAAATTGCCCATGCTGCTATACATATACACTGCTTTGTGTGAGCATGTGCATGTTATGGCTGTAAGGATAAGAGAATGTCTCTGTAAAAGTCTAAAGGAAATCTTTAATTATTTGGTCAGGTCTATGTTATCCCAGTGTGATTTTTTAATGCAGGAGCAGACCAATGTATTTTTTATGTTGGCAGAAATCTGTCACTTTATGACAGAACTGACATTTCCCATTTGCACTGTCAAAGCCTATCTTCATTATGGAAAGAAAATTTGAGAATTAAAGGATAATGTTATTTTTTAAACAGAGAGAACATGCAATCCTGTGCTTGTGGGCACATTGTGCTCCAATTTCTCAGATTTGAAATGCTGACGTTGTCTCCTGCTCTGGAGGAAATTATAATTTTCTGCATCCTCTGTGAATCACATCTGATCAGATGTCATTAGTTTGGCGGATGGCACCGTTGCAGCTAACAAGGCAGCGGGATGAGATGGTGCATTTGCCGTGTCAGTAAATGGAGCACAGCTACATGTCAGATAAAATGACTGGATTGTCCCAATTTGTGGTTGGGTTGCATTCTTAATGTTTTGTGTGTATATGTCTTGCTGCACGGAAACATTGAAGGAGAAGGCCTAAGTTCAAGCCAGAGATGGGCTGGAAGCTGCAGTGAGAGTAGCAGACGGGATGAAAGCAGGCTAAATCAAAGGTAAGAGATCAGAACAGATTGTACACAGCTGGTCATTCAGGATGTAATCACCCACTGAGCCATAGCCTTCCTCCTCGCTCTGCCCCATGCCGACTGTACGATAAAGGATTATAATGTATGCTGGAGAATTTCAGTGATGTGTTTTCGTAGCTTATCTTTTGACCTGTAGAATTCCTGTTTGTTGACTCTCCATCTCTCCCTTTCTCTGTCTGTCTGTCTGTCTATCTGACTGTCTGTCTGTCTGAATGTCTCTCTCTCATTCTCTCTCCAACTATAGCAGGAGCAGAGCTGGGAGGAAAGGAAAGAGATATATCGATCTAGTAGTGAATCGTCTCATTCACTAGGTAAAATGTTTTGGTGTGTTCTGCTACGTAGTGTACTTGGTGAATGTACTGTGGAATATAATAGTAGTCTTTATCCACAAAGGACGGATTCCTATTAGTGTATTTCTCTTTTATGTCATGCAGATGTATAAAGAGGTAGTACATTAAACACCTAAAATCCTGGCCAGATTATTGCACAACCTAAAATGATATGCTCTTACTACTTGACAAATGACACCTGTAATTCCAGCTGTTGGACTTGTGCTATTACACTCCATAGTTTATTCAGTGTAATTCAAGTGTTAGTTGTAATTGCCATAAGCATATATAGTGGTACACCAAGCAGTGAGTGTTTGGGATTCTCTGCAAGAATTGTAACTCACCATTACAAACCCATAAAATTCAGATAAATATATCATTTACATAAATGAGGAAATTCAAAAAATGACACCACTTCTAACTTCCAAATCCCTCTAAACAGAATAAATTCAAACCTTTTAATGACTAGAACTGAAGTGTTTTTAGTATTTTTGTGTGACCAAATGCCATCTGCTTAACCTATTGATGATGGTTTGATTTTGCGACAACATGCATTTCTCATAGACACCTGCCCGAGTATACTTGTCCTCAACGGGTTAAAGGATTTGGAGTTTCAAGCTTGAGGATGCGCAAAGGGAGGGCAATTACTGATCAAATTCCTATTACATCTGAATGATAAAACGCAGAGCAAAGGAGACCATAAGGTTAATGTAGGGTCTTGAAGATGCAGACTAGCAAGAGATGAAGTCTTTCTCCATAGATGTGCATCTAGTTTAATTTAGAAAGAGTGTGTTCAATCTACAGAGCAATTCCTATTGAATAGCACATGAGTGCTGGCATGTGAGCTCCATATGAAAATACATCCTGTAATATTTGATGCATTCAGTCTTTGGCAGTGGAATTTGACTGTGTATGGCAGCATTGACATGTATTCACCATGTAGCACAAATGGAATACATGATTACAGGTACAATTTTTCTTCTTGGTTTTGATTTTATGAACTATATTATTTGTCTGGTATGATTTGATAGATTGGAATCAGTATGATAAATATTGTACATGCACATCAGTCTTGATGTCTATACAGGTAAGCGATTGCGAGTCATTTTTTCCTTTTACTCCGGGATGATGTAAAATGCAATGTATTTGTTACTCTCATGTCATACCCTCAACTGTTTCAGCAGCATGAGATAGGACTATTTGTAAACATTTACCTTACCATTGCTGGTAAATCTAAAGATTTGATGATCTGTTAATTGAATTGAAATTCATTTTAATACTGCAGGCCTAAGTGAACATCAGTTGCTCTGTTTTTATATCATATATAAGAAGCAGGAAACTTAATAAGAATAAGAAGCAGAGAGAAGCAGAAAAAAAGCGATGGTATGACATTCTCAGGTGAATGAAACAAATGTCTTTGAGTCATATCTTATGTAAGTTTTCCATATTTTTTACTTTTTGGTCTGTTATTTGGCAGCATTATTGATTCACTCTCTTCAGTTAAAGAAGATAAGGGCTGCTGTATGGTGATTTCTAACGTTATGGAAACCTTTATATCAAGAAAAGAGAAGAAGAGATGAAAGATGTGAAAACAGCAATGCCCATCAGCTGCTCATTCCTCCAAGCTGATGACGAGGAGACTCGATCATCAAGTGTTTTTCTCACTCCTTCTCTTTCTGGCGTCTGAATCCCACCAAGGTTTACTTTGCTGCTGGTATGGTAGTCATGCAGAGATGTGTCAACACCCTCTGCTGCCTGCCAATTCAAATAGAAATTTAGTTGCCTTCATGTATTCAGGACTGGCATAGATAGCAGGCATGCAGTTTTAAAGGGGAAATATCATGCTTCACACTTTCAAACCACATTATTTTTTACTGGAGTGCTCAAAGAAGACATATTTTCATCAGATATTCAGAATAAACAGAAACTATATGAACTATATAGATATTTTACATGCAGAGGAGGGGAAATTTGATAAAATTACTTGATTATGCGAATCAGTGGATATTGGAAACAAAAATGATAAACTAGTCATGGCAGTTACATGTAAGAAGGAATATATGTAAGTATTATCCAAGATTTGTTGCTCCTTAACCCGTGGAGGACGAACTGATTTTGCTACAACACGCATTCCTATAGACATTTGCTCGAGTATACTAGGGACTCGTCCTCATTGGGTTAATGTATTTTAAAGTTTAATTAACATAAAGAACTCCAAGGTAGCTTCTTTAGTTAATGAAATATGCTGTCATTCATGTTTATGCATGCACTAATCTTTGTAACTATTTCTAAAACAAAATTTGCTTTCAGAAGTGCTGTAGAAACTTGTCTTCCATGAAACCATACATATACACATGCACTTACAGCTTGTTAGTGATATTCAAATACTTGGTTTGATTTAATTTAGTAAATTATGAGCATGAATCAATTTTCTGACCTCTTTAAACTGTATCATTCACTTGACATTCTTATTTCCAAGTTTTTCTGGAGAGTGATAGTGACTGTATGTTGGTAGGCAAACACCTCCTTTATCAAGATTTCACTGCATGGGCATTTTTTTTTCTCATTACTGATTTGTGAGAATAATCAACAAAAATAAGGTCTCTGCTCCAATTATCACCGTAATCTGATCATAAATGTCGCTTTACATGTGGCTATTCAAGATTGAATCTCACAGGTTATGCCAAGTTAATAGAATGCCCCTGCTTTGAAATAGGAAGTATTATATATGAAGAGTTTGTTCGCAAAAACCAATAAGTCCATTTTTGAAGATTTTGAAGTACGGTCTCTGTCATAAAGTACAAAATAGATCTTTTAAATGATATATTGGTCACTACATATAAAGGTACATTCTTGAAGTTATGGTCAAAAGAAGCAAAAATTTTCTTATTATTCTCTTTATTTTTCTTGACCTTTAATCGCAAATATCTCCATTTGGCAAATATGGACTTATCGGTTTTTGCGAACAAACTCTTCATATGATAAAAGATATTGTGTGACAATAATTATTTCACCACTCCACATAAGACATTTTGTCAGCGAATTGTCATGTGTGATGTAGGGAGATTTTAGTATATGTAATGCAAATAAATCTTTTAAAGAATAACTATTTCACAACTTCTGCACCTTGTTACTTCATCAAAAAAAGGGCATTTGGAAAACTGCATACTGAAGTGATGTGCCAGTGCGTGCACTGCTTAGTATGATATATGAATTATTTGAGTGAAAAATACATTTGAGAAAAGGCCATAAAAAAAAAAAGATGCATAGTACTCATCACATAGTTGTTTGCCACTTGAGACTTCTATACAAATACACAAGTGGTTGAATTTGTGATTTGAAACCCACTGGTATTCATGAATATGCTGGTAGTTGTGCATTGCATGAGTAATGAGAATGCAGAGTATATAATAGATTGCATTTCTGTAGTAGGCACAAAGCTTTGACAGGTTGTTGATTTTCTGAATTTCAGTATATCCAGGGATCTCGCCAGCGTATATCACCCTTGTCGGCCCCGACAAGCGTGCGGTTTGAAGAAGCAATTGCCGACAAGGGTAAAACTTGCCGACAAGGGTAACACCACGCGTGAACTTGCCGACAAGGGTAACTTGCTTGACAAGCTAAGTTCGGACCAATTTCTCGCCTTTTTCAGTTTCTATTATCTGGCTAGAAAAGAAGCTAGATGTTGAAAGCAGCAGCAGTTTACATAAACAAGCGCAAAAATTTACCCACGCAGTCACCGCACCGATCACAACAACGCGGCTCAACAGAGCGACGTACTAGCTGATACCAGGGAGGTCTCACCTCCCTGCTGATACACACCACATCACACACTTGCTCACTCACATGCGCTCTGATTTGGGATCCACACACACATGCACAAGCACCCAGCCGGCCACTTACTGGTATACCTAGCCGCCTGCGTGTACAACGGTACAGTGTATATTGTGAGAGGGAGAGAGAGGACGGAAAGAGAGGGTCGGAGGCCGAAGGAGGCTGAGGAAGGTTGACACGTGCTCGCTTGTTGTCACGCTTGTTGTCGGGTTACGCAAAAACAAACGATATGAAATGCATGCCCCCCACCGCCAAAGGTTGTATTTTTTTTTTTTTTTTTGGCTGCTTTGGTTTGTTTGTTAGTTTATCTGCCTGTCTGTCTCTCTATTCGCAAAATAAGTCAAAATTTGGGAATAGATTAGGATGAAATTTTCAGGAACAGTTGGTTGGTAAAATGGCGCAAGGAACAGATGATTAAATTTCGATAGTGAGCAGGATTTATAATACCACCGAAATTCACCGCCAGGATCCAGGATCTATAGACTTTGTTTCGTATATTTGAAAGGATTCGTATCAATTCTTTAGGAAGCTGGCCATCGGCAATGACGCAAAATTAGATGCGTTCAAAGCATTGCCGCAGAGAGAAAATTAACTCCATTTTTCGTTAAAAAAAGAAAAGAAAAAAGAACGTGCGATGGAGTAAGCAAATGCAAATTGTTATTTAGGTTTTGGTAGTTTCAATGGGTTATTTTTTTTTTTAATCTAAAAAGCCATGCGTTCCATTTTAACCTTTTCAATTTCTACGGATTTGTAAACGTCATTCGTGAATATTCCATTTTCCTTCTCCGGGCCGAAATTTATAGTAATTCTGTCATGATGGTCTTTCAAGTTCAACGTATACGTAATGCTCCACGTGCTTCTGGCTTGGTTTGTTAAAAGGTGGGTTAGGGGGCCTTCACGGGCAGAAAATAAATGATGATCATTCATCAATGTTCCCAGTTGGTTTACATGCTATGTACACGCTGTTTACGACCACTGAAGCAAGGTGGCAGTACGCGCGACATTCTTTATCTGACACCTGGCTTTCGTGGAAATTTCATGGAAATTTCCACAAGCCATGATATCAAGTTTCCCCACTGCTTGAGGTCGTGCTTTTTTTTTATTTTTCATTACGAACATCAATTTGTTCAACTTGAAAAGTGTAGATAATTTGCTTTGAGGACGTGTTTCTTTCTTCTTTTTTTTTCATTGCAGCATCGGTAACATTTTGTTTTGTTCATCGTCCCTGCATGGCAGGGGTTCATGGGAGGAGAACGATAGGAATGACTGGGGAGAAAATAAACTGAACAAAGTGAAAGAAGGAAGCATCTTTTGAGCGAGCTGTCTTTGTTTTTCTCTACACCAGCATCAGTTATCGCCACCAAGATTCATTTTTTTTTTCGTTACTCCGACAGATTAATGATAAAATGATGCTAGATTCTTTATTCTGAAGGTTCGTTAATCCAAAAATGATTAAGAAAAAATGTCCGTTCATTTCACGACGAAATCAGTTTTGTTATTTCGAACGTTCTGCCAGTGAAATTTCGGAATAAAACGACGGTACAAAACAGCGTGTTTTCGTACTCTAAGGGTCTGTTATTCCGACAGAAGTAGTAATGATGAAATAATAAATTGTAGATTCTTTATTCTGAAGGTTCGTTAACCGAAAATTGAATAAAGAAAAATGTCTGTAAATTTCAAAACGAAATCAGTGCGTCATTTCAAACGTTTTGCCAGTGAAATTTTGGAATAAAACGACTGCCCCAAAACAGTTGCAGTTTTCTTACTCTGAGGGTTCGTTACTCCGACAGATTAATGATAAAATAATGCTAGATTCCCTATTCTGAAGGTTCGTTAATCCAAAAAAATGATTAAGAAAAAATGTCCGTTCATTTCACAACGAAATCAGTTTTGTTATTTCGAACGTTTCTGTCAGTGAAATTTCGGAATAAAACGACGGCACAAAACAGCGTGTTTTCGTACTCTATAAGGGTCTGTTATTCCGACAGAAGTAGTAATGATGAAATAACAATAGATTCTTTATTCTGAAGGTTCGTTAACCGAAAATTGAATAAAGAAAAATGTCCGTAAATTTCAAAACGAAATCAGTGCGTCATTTCGAACGTTTTGCCAGTGAAATTTGGAATAAAACTGCCCCCAAAACAGTTGCACTTTTCTTACTCTTTCGAACGTTTTGCCAGTGAAATTTGGAATAAAACTGCCCCCAAAACAGTTGCACTTTTCTTACTCTTAGGGTTCGTTACTCCGACAGATCAATGAAAAAATAATGCTATATTCCTTATTCTGAAGGTTCGTTGATCCAAAAATGATTTTAAAAAATGTCCGTTCATTTTACAACGAAATCAGTTTTGTTATTTCGAACGGTTCCGTCAGTGAAATTTCAGAATAAAACGACGGCCCCAAAACGGTTACAGTTTTCTTTTACTCTGAAGGTTCGTTGCTGCGAAAGAATAATGATAAAATACTTTAGATTCTTAATTCTGAACGATCGTTAATCGGAAAACGATAAAGAAGAAATGAAAACGGTTACAGTTTTCTTACCCTCAGGGTTCGTTACTCCGAAAGAATAATGGCAAAATAATACTCTACATTCTTAATTCTGAATGATCGTTAATAGAAAAATTATAAAGGAGAAAATATTCGTTTATATCCAAACGAAATCAGTTTTGTTATTTCGAATGTTCTGCCAGTATAATTTCGGAATACAACAACGGCCCTAAAAGGGTGTTTTCTTATTCAGAAGGTTTGTTATTCTGAATAACGATGATAGATGATAGATTCCTTTCTGAAGGTTCGTTGATCGGAAAATAATAAAGAAAAAATGCTTGTTAATCTTCGAACGACATCAGTTTTATTTTGAACATTCATCTGTAGTACCGACCTTTGGTGTTGTTGTTGTTTTCGATTACAAACCTTCGAAGTACTCAGTAATGAATCGTTTCGTTTTATGTTTAAACAAACCTTCGGAATAATGACCATCATTACATTTTTGTATGATATCTCTTTGATGTCACGGCCAAACTACCGCAGTATACCCAGAAAGGAAAGTGCAACGATGTCCCGAAAGTTCTCGCTCGCTTCTCGCGCATCTGCATGCAATAGGCCTACCACGTGGTCGAGCAGACGGCGAGAAAGCAACACGGCGCGCGTTGTTGCGATGCAGAGGCGGCTAATTATTGCAACAGTGAAACAGGAAAGGCCTAAAAGAATTCGGAACCTCCACCACCGGCACCTACTTCTCTTTCATTTATTATTTAGGAACTGCCGCTAACAAAAGGTATGGAGTTTCTGCATTGTTTCTGTGAGAATATGCCCCTCACAACGTTCATTACATCTCCGTGAAAATGTCGCATTATGTGGCATTTTAGCGGCGATTTATCTGTGTTGTATTGAGCATTAGCGAAGGCTTCTGCGCTTCGGGCGGGAGGGGGAACCCCCCTCCCGTACCCACCCCCAGAACAGCGCGCATAAATGCCGACAAGCGTGAAGAAATTCCTGGCGAGAACCCTGTAATATCTAATCTGATGATATTCTGACAAATAAAACCATCACAAAGTGTATGATTTATGCAGTAGTCATGTTTCAAAAAGTCAAGAAAAGAGAAATGTAAAAAACAATTGTCTCTGAACATTGTGCAAAAAGACTTTACAGTGAACATCGAAGTGGTCTCATTAACTTGTTGAGGAATTGACACCTGCAGATGGGTATACACAAAAAGTATGTCACATACGAGAATGGACAAAACACCAAACATTGGGAAACACACCAGTCATCAAATATGTGAATGAAAGGCTTTCTGCTTGAATAGTATGTGTATAGCAGGAAGTGAAGAATAATATACAGCTGTACATGCGGTCTGTGTGTGTGTAGACATGAAATATTCCCATGTGCAGCTTGACCCTTAAAGGGAATAGTCACCCACGACTTCACTTCAATCATTGAATAGCCAATTCATACTTGAAAGCCATGTTTCTACGTTAGTTTCAAAGAAGCCAGAGGTATATCCTTAGTGCCAAGGATGGTGTGGTAGTCATATGTCCACATAAATGTATTCTGCAATGAACAATTGATGTAGAATATAACAATTTGATGTAGTTTATTCTCTTTCCCTAAATGTCAACAACATGGAAAAAGCTGTTGTTGTGGTGATTATTTCTAAGTAAATAGCTCCACTTGCTGCCAGAAATATCAGTTCCCATTTCAATTTGGCATGAAGAAATGGAGTGAAAGTAGACAAATGCAATTTAGCAGATGAGTTATCAAGTAGGACATTATGAAATACGAAAGAAATTATGTCATCCTAAGTGTTTCTCTTAATTGAACTTGCCTACATGCAGAATTAGAGATGATGTGTTAGAGTAATTGCCTCAAAATCCTCCCATTGGTTTGCACACAAAAATGCAATGAAATCATGTTTTGTCAATATCTTTGCAATTACAGTCCATTTTCATACCCTAAAGACCCACTATTGACAATAGGTAGCCTCATTACAGCACAACTGTAATTTGATGTAAATGATAACAGCTTTTCTTCTGATTCCTTGTCTGGAGAGGATATTGGTGAGGATTAATTACCAGGCAGGTTGACACTTGTAAGGTGATGACATTATCATACAACTTAGACAGTATAATTATGTACCGGTAGGTATGAGTGATATCATGTGTCATGAAAGCAAGAGAAACTTCAGAATTCAGTAATTTTTGTATTCTGTGTATTATTTCGATGAAACTTGTACCGATATGTTGCTTGATTTATTCTTTCATCAAAGCTGAAATGGAGTGGAATTGTTCTTTTAACCCATTTCGTACTGGATTTTGAAGTCCCCATAGACTTGATATACAAGCCACCAGGCTCCTGTAGGAACAGGTTATGTGTTTTATTTTGTTCAATGAATGCAGGATATGAAGATCTGATTTAAGGATATTATGCAGTGAATAATTATCATTTTTTTTGGGGGGGGGGGAGGGGGAGGGGTCAGAACATCGATACATTCCACAAGCTCGTTACGTAAAGTGAAACTCAATGTATCCATCTCCACATAACAGCTATGTTCCTCTGAGTTATTAACCATGGCCAGCGAATGAGTGTTTTATGACTTCCTTGTGGTGTGAAAATACTGATTGATCAAGAACTAGTGCCAAAGAGGAGCATGTGTGATTAATGGGGGAAAATGGCTTGCCACATTAAGAGACCATAAAGCCAGCATACTGTGTTGCTTTAATCACTCCAGTGATTAGGACTTGGTGTAGTTTACTTGCACTTTGTGGAACTCTGTGGTTGTGTTGTAGGAGTACTCTTCCTGGTCATCATTTGTGTATTACGATATGAAATTCAATAATTTATCTTGCATTGCCTGTCTTTTCAAGGTTGGCTACATTTTGTATACTTGTCACATGGATCCTAGAGGACAGTTGTCATATATGCTAGCATCTGCCACCACCTGAAGACAAACTGATCCTTTTACTCATAATGTTAAGTTTACTTGTATTTCGCATGTCCATGTTCTTTTCCTTCAGAAAAAAACTTTGCCTGACTTGACTTGCAAAGTGTTTTTGTTTATTGTTTTGTTTGCATTCATGGTTAAACTCATGATAAACCTGGTCAACAAGGAAATGTTGCATTTCAATACCAATAAAGACAGAATTAAACAAAATATATAAGTTTACATGTGTTTGATATGCACTCTAAGTAATGTGCAGGTTAAATATTCAGACCCCTAATTCCCTCCTTGCCATCACTTTATTGGGGATTCCCCATAGCCACTATACAGGGCCTGATGACATCATAGGACGCAAAGAGGCACCCTGATTGTCACCCAAATAAAGTCTCACAATGTGTCCCCAGCAATAAGTTCTGCTGATGGTCATACAGGAGTGCTCAACATAGGATTTTCTCAAACGAGAATGAAATTTGCTGCCAGTATGATTTTCTTTTCTTCTACAATCCACCTGCCTGTCCAGACAAAATCAAATCACTTTAAGGGAGGAAAATGGTTGCTATGTTGTGTTCAGGTGTGTGCATCATTTCAGTCGTGGAGTTTACTTCAGTACTAGATGGTACATACACACTTCCATTATGATCGTAAATTACCCATTTCATTTATTTTAAGAGGATTTCTTCTTTTTCTTCCTTTTTTTTAAAAACCTTCATTGGTCTTCTATGGACTTGATATTCAGCAAGCATGGTGGACTTTATGCATAAAGATATGATTGCAAGTCTTATCATGTCCCTGTGTATTAAAGCATTTTCATCTTATCAACTCCTTTAAAGGAATACCTTGTTCATCTCTTCTACATTATGGAGTGTCTCCTGTTCACGTACTATTTATCATAGATGTGTTCTGCATATATCACTCATTATCAAGTGTTAGGTCTCATAAAGCTTCCCCGGTTCTAGGGAGTAATAATGGAAATGTCATTTGACACTCACACACACAAACACAAATGAATACATCAATGAAACTTATCTGTTGGAAAAATAGTGGTAGTCAGCATATCTGTCAAGAGGCTAGACGTTTTCCGCTCCTCCGTTAGCCCCCCTGACAACTGAAATATCAGATGGAGAGTGAAGTAGAGCGGAGAGGAAGAGGAATCAAAGCAAGAGGGGTTTCACACGGCTTGGAGAACTCGTTTTAAAGCTTGTGTCTACAAACTTGTCATGCCAGTAGAGTATTATCGGTGTTTTCTTTGCATGTTTGAATACAAACTGCAGTCACATTTCTTAAACTGTATGTTCGTGCTCCATTTTTTTTTTTGAATAAAGAATATATGCTTGATTCTGTGTGCACCTTTAAAGAATAAAGCAGAGGATCTAGGAGTGTCGCTCAAGAGTCTGCAGAATACACTTCTGCCATGGTTTGCATACAATGAACACATGCATGTGTGATACATACTCTTGTACTAGGTGTTTCAAAAAACATTTCCCACTTTTGATCATTGATAGTCCAAAAACTATTCATCCGATAAACTTGTCATTGATATGAGTAATAGCTGAATAGTGTACAATTTTGTTGAAGGTGATTTGGATGTGAAAGCATGAATCAGTTTCATTAAATCTAAGATTGATTTTGAAGTAAGGTTTCAGATTTTGGTCAAATTTTAACCCTCTGTACAAAAATGAACTTTGCACAGGAACCAATGATGTGTATGTGAGTGTGTGCTGACAATGGCCCTGAACAATGGACATGCCTGAACCACCTGTTGACTCGGCGTCAGTCTCGCGCTCCCAGGCACATGAATGCTTAATCAATAATTCATGTTGATTGCCCTGGGCACTGCTAGTCTGAATTCATGCACGATAAAGGGTAAAATGCATGCACATCGAAAAAGTAAGCACATGCTTCCATCATGTGCTCGCAAACACCACATTTCATTCCAGCTGGCAATCATTTTCAAATTTTGTTTCACATATCACTAAATCTGGGATATAAATAAGCGTAAATGATCTAAAGTTTTTCATTTTAATACAACTGTTTACTAATATTCTGACAAATTTGTCAATTTTTCGATAAAAGAGATCATTTTTGGTAAAGAGTTCAGCAGCATTTTTCATTGGGGCGATTTGTTTCACAGTTGTGAGTAGATTTATTTAAGGCTCCGTATACACAAGTGTATACTCTAACTGATTTTCTTTGCTTCCTGTCACCTTGTTTACGACAGAACAGAAGGTATTCATTGGAATTTCGTTTTTCAGAAGTAGGGAGAGCACTGTCGCCACTCAATGACAGTATCGGCAGGCGTTTCACTTTACACAGATACTGCCAGAGGCTGAATAAAGACTAGTTGTGATAGTGGAATTTCTCATGAATAAATAATAAAGCATTGAAACCCTGGCCATTGTTTAGGACCATTGTCAGGGTGTTAACCACACACTCCCATACACACCCATTGACCCCTGTGCAAAGTGAAGTTTTGTACAGAGGGTTGAAAATAGAGCAAAATCTGGAACCTAACTGTGAAATTAATCATGGATTTCATGAAACTAATTTATGCTTTCATATTTAAACCACCTTCAACAAAATTGTACACTATTCAGCTATCACTAATATCAATGACAGTGTTATCTGATGTATAGTTTATGAATTATTAAGAATCAAAAGTGGGAAATACTAGTTGTGATAGTGGAATTTCTCATGAATAAATAATAAAGCATTGAAACCCTGGCCATTGTTTAGGACCATTGTCAGGGTGTTAACCACACACTCCCATACACACCCATTGACCCCTGTGCAAAGTGAAGTTTTGTACAGAGGGTTGAAAATAGAGCAAAATCTGGAACCTAACTGTGAAATTAATCATGGATTTCATGAAACTAATTTATGCTTTCATATTTAAACCACCTTCAACAAAATTGTACACTATTCAGCTATCACTAATATCAATGACAGTGTTATCTGATGTATAGTTTATGAATTATTAAGAATCAAAAGTGGGAAATGTTTTTTGAAACACCTAGTATGAGGAAATACACCCTCATATGTACAAATGTGGAAACACTTCTCAGGAGAAGCATGATTTTAAACCAGTGTGAAAGTCCTCTGAAATGACCATGAGTGTGTGTTTGGTGCTTCGTTTGTTGTTTCGTGTTTTATTTATTTATTTATTTTTTTTTGGGGGGGGTGGGGGTGGGGATATTAATGATAAACCAGATGATTGTTGTTCTTTTCTCTAATGAAGAAAGTTAGACTGACTATTAATCTTCTTTAGTTTTCTAGAAAATACCTGGTCACCAACTCTTGAAAAAAAAGAAGCTCTTGAAGACACATTTTCCCTGACTGATTACAGTGAAAAAGAAAATGCAGTGGGAGGAGTTGTTATGCTGATTAAATCAAGCATCATGGAATAGTGACTATGACTGCATGGGAGGCAGGGATCTGTGACACGGAGCTGACCCCAGAGCTACCCTTGAGAACTCTGCCTTTAATTGCCACCATCCTGTGGCCCTTGACGATGCGGCAATTAAGACAGGAGCGGTGATTAGCCATGTGGTTCAGCGGTCTTCATTTTGCCCCCAGTGTGAACGGAGCACATTAACCTTGATAGTCATGAGCATGCTCAGCTTAGCTGTTGTGGAGTCTGAACTGAATGAATGCACATTTGTGTGTATGTGTGTGTGTGTGTGTGTGTGTGTGTGTGGTTTTTGTGAGTTTATGGTATGCCTTGCGTGTCTGTTACTTGTCAGTCTGAGAGTATTTCACACCTGCACTCTTAGTACTGAATCATTCTCAAGTACACATGTGTGAATTCACCTGAGTTTGGAAGCAGTGTTTACATCATGCTTCTTGTGCTCTGCGTCAGAGCTCTCTCAGCTGAGAATGGGACAGACAGACACTGGAAAGAGGTGCGCGTTACAAAACTTATCGGCGCGATCGCTGCTAGTATCGCTTTCCGTCTGTGCTTTATTGCTTCAATGGGCCTGATGATTGTACCGTGCTGGGGGAATAATACTACAGACTTTCAGGAGAAATGCCACTTTCCACTGGACTGCATGCTAGAGGAATTTGAAAAGGGGACTGTATGTGCTTGCTAGATATCAGGTATGTCCCGTATGTGTGTTCTAATGTTTGCTTGAAAGGATCTGGAATGAGAAATTGGTCATGACGTGGGAATTTGTGAATTGATTTCCTGCTTTAGAGGTAATTTCCATGAGTAAGAAAAAGATTCGTGAAAGTAAAATGAAATCACAGTCCTTATCTCTTGCATGCTTATAACTGATATGATAGTCTGATCTACTTTGAATCCACGATAACAATCTATTAGCTTTGGTTTGCCCATGTTGAAAACATGCTGTGATGGCATAAGTGAAAGCTGGCCAGAGCGTTTAATCATTCTTTTCGGGGAAAAATGTATCAATTGGTACAATGATATTTCTTATGTTTCTCCTGATAAATCTATCATATCATAGTATCATCTATCATAATATCATAGTGATGAGATACAATTTTAAAGGAGCATACAAAGAGATCAAGGTGCTGAGAAAGTGAAAACATTGATATAAAGGATAAGTGACAAATGACATGAAAAAAAGACATTAAAAAGAGGGAGAAAAGAAAGGGAGATATAGATATAGATAATATACATATAAAGGCAGTAGAAATATGACATTAGTAGAGAAGAATTTGAAAGAAAAAAGGGGGATGATATACAGAAGATGAGGAAAAGAGATATGAAAAATCTGGCTATATGAAGGACTGGGAGAGTTTCAGAGGGGTAGAAGGAGAGAGATGCAGGAAAAAGATAAAGGTTAGAAATACGAATGAACGGAAAAGAGCAATGCAGTGATGAAAGAGGAAATGAGATGTGAGAAAAAAGTAAGATATATTAGAAGTAGGAGAAAGATGAGTGAGGCACAGATAAGGATTAAAAAAAGACTGTGAAAAGAAGAGATGCGACTTCTGCCACTACATGTTTCTGAATATGATTAACCCAGCGAGCAATCAATCATTGAGGTAGCATTTCCTTTCAGGAATACAAATCAGTCACGGAGGAGCCAGTGCATGTATGGTGTAGGTGAAGGAGGTATAGGTCACAGTCATTATATTCATATAGCCTGCGGTGCCGTATCGCACCAAGTGGGCATGAAGCGAATAATGCAAGACCGGCGTGTAGGTGCTCAGTCCGCAACATCACTATAGGTGGTTTGCCATTCATAAACATCATTTCTAATGGATTCATGGACAGTTGTGTTGATTCTCTGCAAAGGTATGCTGACATTTTGAATTTATTGTTGATATATAATTAGCAGTTTGTGTCAGTGTTTGTGTGTGTGTGTATGTGTGTATGTGGGGTTTTTTGTGGATAATGGAAAAGTTCAGTTGTGTTGATTATTTTTCTGTCATGAATACTTGCAAATAATACAATATCATAGTTTGTTTCGAAAAGATGTTCTAAAAGAATGGAAGGCCTATTTATTTTCATCTCTATTGTGAGGGTGGGTGATTAGTGATGGAAGAAAATATCAAGGAGGTCTTTAAGAAAGTGACAGGAGTTGGTGTGCTTGTATCTTGACTACAAAGATGTGTCTGGAATATATGAACATAACATACTAACAAAATTAAGTATTTCAGGAAGAAAAGGAAAAAATAAAAGATAGAAACGGGAGAATTCAGAAAACTGCACAGCAACAGATTCCCATATCTATCTAGCAGTAGAATACATGTATTTCAATTTATCCGCTTTATCTAGACCAAGTGAACCTCATCATATCAAGGCAGCTGTTGTGTTGGTGGTTGTCATTTTTTTTTCTTCAAATATCTCAGGATGTTTAAAATTTAACACTGCATGAGGACTGATACGCTCCCAGACCACTCCCCACTGTGTGACTGATTGCTGCAATCATGAAATGAAATACACGGAGGACAGTCACAGAATGATTAACCTCCTTTATTGTTTGTGTCCATCGGGAATCGACAGGATGAGGGATCTCCTCAGCCAATGCATAAGAGCATGAAGTGAAGATATTCTAGAAAAAGAAATATGTGACCCTGCACCACAAAACCAACAAAAAGTCACCAGACATTGATTTTTAGTTAAGGGTAGATTCTAGAAGAGCAGACTCTTAGCTTTGAAATGATGTATAACTCAATTCAAATTAACTCTGCTTAACCTATCTAAATATTTGAAAGAAAGTGTACACTCTGGAAACGTGTGAACTGAGAAAAGAGGCTTTGAAGTACAGGGTCTATTCAAGTGCTAAATCTTTAGTAAGCATTGCTACCTGTGCAATGAATGGGACAAAAAAAAAAACCAGGATGTAAACCACAGTTAGAAACAACAATGAAGGGATTATCAGATTAAGCTGAAATCTAGGGTGCTCTATCAACACATTCTCTCTATGATTAATGCCAACGTTCAAAGTGGTAGCATTATCCCTTCAAAAGTTATTAGCTAGTTCAAAGTGGATAATTTGGAAAGGATTTGCCTCTAAGACATACCTGATCGCACTACTCTACCGAAAAAGGGGTTGTAAAAAACTGCCGAAAACCCACTTTCCCTTTCATTTTATGAACCCAAGCTCAAGAATAAGGTAGAGGAAGAATAGCTCTTTCAGAAAATGTGGAAAACTTAAAATTGACCCTTTTCACCTTTTTTGAGTCCTCATGTAAAATCAAGCGGTGTGACTTTTTATGCCTTTGCCACGAAGTGGTGCCAGAGGCATTATGTTTTTGGGTTGTCCGTCCGTCCGTCTGTCCGTCTTTCCGTCCGTCCGTAATGAATTTTGTGGACAAGGTAACTGTCAAAAGCTGTTGAGGTATCCTAATGAAACTTGGCATGTATGTGTATTAGGGGGTGAAGTTGTGCCTATCAACTTTTGGGTGCACGTGCTCAAGGTCAAAGGTCAAAAGGTCAAGGTCAAGTACATAAAATTTCACACTCTTTCCACCATATCTATGCAATGCCTGAAGATATTTTCTTGAAACTTAGTGTATACGTGTATTACCCAATGTAGATTCTCTGGTGAAAGTTTGGGTCATGAGGTCAAAGGTCAAAGGTCAAAAGGTCGAGTAAAAGTATTAAAACTTCTTTTTTTTTCTCTGTAAATTGGAAAATTGTTCAAGGTATCTTCATGGAACATAGTATATACATGTACTGACTGGCAGTGATTATCTAGAGAATGTAGGGTTCATGGGGTCAAAGGTCAGGGGTCAAAGGTCAAGTGCAACACTTTAAAATTTTACTATTTCCCTCATGTTCATGCAATGCCAGCAGGATTATTATTTTTTTTTTTACACTTGGTGTATGCATGTGTAACTTAATAGAAATTCTCTGGAGAGTTTTTTTTTCTTTTTCTTTTTTTTTTTTTGCCTCAAAGGTCAAAAGGTCAAAGATCAAGTGAAAGTACTGAACTAACTTTTTCCTCCATATCTCGGAAGTGGCTCAATTTATCGTGAAACTTACTGCATATTTATGCATGTTCTACCTGAAAGTGATTATCTTATGAATTTTAGGGTCAAAGGCCAGATGAACATGGTAACAATTTACTATTCAGTACAGAAATTACACGTTTTCTCCATACCGGTACCATGAAAATTACTCAATGCATAAATGTATGAATGGGTCAAAGTCAAGTTAAAGTCCTTAAATCCCCAAATACATGCTCTCCTATTCATCCAATTAAACCAAGGTCAAGGAAGGTGAACATTCAACACATTTGTGACAAACTTGTCATTTCAATATTTTGCCAGTTTTGTGAAAATGTAATCACACATTGTCCACATGTACTATCTAGACCTATTAGGAGAATCATGCATTATGGCGGAGGCATACCAGTCGCCATAGCGACATTTCTAGTTGTTAATTTGTGATGCATGGTCACATAATCATATTCTTGATGAATTGACAGGATTATTGGTACTTACTATAATGAATATGATTCATACCTGTACAATGGTGGTTGATCCTAACAACTGAAAAAAAAAAAAACTTGCTAGAGGATCACCTCATTATGAGAAAGAGAATTACGTGCAAAAATTGGGCTCCAAGTGTTGAGATGTATAAAAGGAGCTTGTTATATGAACAACTTGTTATCATTTGTTTATTTAGAAATATGAAAGTAAATTGAAAGTGAAATTGAAAGGAAAAAGTTGAATGCATCAGTAAACTGATGTATAAAAAACATTTTTAAGTATTGTATAATGTCCTGAATTTTAGTGGTTTACAATTTCTTCTCCTTGAGCCACTACGCAGACTGGAATTCAATAATTTTCAGTAGTCATATGATATTCATGAAATTAACCACACATTTAAGTTTTGTCAACTAATAGAACTTTATAAAAGAGAAATGCAATGCATACTCCCCTATATCACCTTCAGGATGTCAGATAACTAACTTTGGTTCTCGAAAGGAGACAATTTGTGACCGTGCATCACAAAACCAACAAAAAGTCGCACCCCTTGATTTTACGTGAGGACTCAAAAAAGATGAAACGGGTCAACCAAGTCAATCTTGAGTTTGTTATATTTTCTGAAAAAGCTGTTCTTCTTCTACATTATCTCTAAGTTTGGGATCATAAAATAAGTGGGAAAGTGTGTTTTCAGCTGTTTTTTTCTACATCCTTATTTTTTGTTTTGTAGAGTAGTGTGATCAGGTAAGTCTTAGAGGCCCCTTTTCATCTTGAAAAATCCTTTACACACTCTTCACTTTCAACTCTGATAACTTTTGAAAGGATAATGCTACTGCTCTGAAAGTTGGCATTAATCATGGCTAGAATGTGTTGATAGAGCATGCTTAATTTCAGCTCAATCTGATAATTTCTTCATTGTTGTTGCTCCTGTGGTTTACATCCTGTTTTTTTTTTTGTCCCATTCATCACACAGCTAGCACTGCTTGGTATAAGACTAAGCACTTGGATAGACCCTATATTTCAGAGCATCTTTTCTCAGTTCACTTTTTTCCAGAGTGTGTGCTTTTCTAATATTTAGATAGGTTAGGGGAGTCCATTTGAATTGAGTTATACATCATTTTAAAGCTTAGAGTCTGCTCTTTCAAAATCTGCCCTTAACTAAAAATCCATGTCTGGCAATTTTTTTTTGGTTTTGTGATGCAGGGTCACATTTAGAAGTTGTATTTCTCATTCTGTTGCTATGGTTCGTGATACAAGCTCCAACACTTGCAATTCTTCTTCTTCTTCTCTCTCTCTCTCTCTAAGTGGCCACATTGATATTCTTGCTTCATGTTGTGCCTGCCTACCTCAATGATTTGCTGATAGAGGTGTGTCTTTATTGTCACATTATATTGTCACAGTTCCGAAGGGGTGATACTGCTACAGACTGCTGTAATTTTTTGAGTGTGAATGGGATCATGGGTTATTTCATTTATGCAGCATGATTATTGGAACATTAGATATCATGAAGTACCGTATGAATATTAACATGAATTCTCATGCAGTATGAATAGGAACATGAATTCTCATGCAGTATGAAAATAGGAACATGAATTCTCATGCAGTATGAAAACAGGAATATCATTCTCATGCAGTATGAATAGGAACATGAATTCTCATACAGTATGAATAGGAACATGAATTCTCATGCAGTATGAATAGGAACATAATTCTCATGCAGTATGAATATAGGAACATGAATTACTCATGTAGTATGAATAGGAATATGAAATCTCATGGCATTATATGAATATGAACATGAATTCTTGTGCAGTATGAATAGGAACATGAATTCTCATACTGTATGAATAGGGACATGAATTCTCATACAGTATGAATAGGAACATGAATTCTCATGCAGTATGAATAGGAACATAATTCTCATGCAGTGTGAATGGGACGTACTCTCCTTTATCCAGTAACCACCTGATGTGACGTCAGCAGTCGTGCACCGACAATTTGGAATCGAGTGGCAAATTATCTCCCAAACAAGATTCATTTTGTGCAAGGAGCCAACAAAGCTCCCTTGTGGCTGACAAACATTGTCTGTTTATAAGTAAGAGTCTAGCGTGTTTTCACTATTGCACCTTGGCAGACGTCTGACATTCTCATGCTCTGTGTCTATGGTAGGGGAGGAGCGATAATTTAAAGTGGTTTCCTTACTTTAGGAGCTTGATATCACAGGTTGATTCCACTCTGTTATTAAATTGCCTTAATTAGATAACATAGCAGTACAGTTTTTCTAACATTTAACAGAACTGAAGTCACAATACATATGATTCTCTTGAGAGGTTTTTTTTTTTTTTAATATGTGTAGTGACATCTGTCATAATGTTTAAAATCAAAAGTTAAATCTTAAAAATTTTGATGATGAAACTTGTGAGGCAATTATACACTGCCTGCAACTTATTGCATACTGTAGCATAGAAATGTGATCAATAGCTGTTTTGTGAAAAGATCAGCCTCAAACTTCATAATGGTTCTTATCTGGTGTTTGATATCCATGAAACTTACCCTTTTGCGTAAATTCAGCTTAATTTCATTCTACTTATTTATTTCACCCCTTTATCACCACTCTACCTATTACAGTTAATTTACTGTATTTCTTTATTGCATGGACAGCATCCTTTTTGTCATCTTACTTTTGACTCACCCACCTGTGAGAAAATCCAAGATTTTCCAAGTTATGCCCTGAGATTCTTCCTAGCAAATGTGTGTGTGTGTGGGGGGGGGGGGGGGGGGGGGGGAGCATTGCCCCATGACCCCCATGTATGCTGTATAAATACTGTGTGTGAAAGCTATCACATCCTCAAGGGATATTCCACACTATAACAAGTGTCACATTTGGAGCGGAGATGCAATTGCAAATGCCTGCGTGCGTACGTGTCTTTCCAAAATCAATTTGACTACACTTTATTTTTACACACTAACATAGTTTTATCTGTATGAGATGGGCTACATATCACAATGACAGACCTTTGTAAACTGTGATAGCAGTGACAACAGGCGGGAAGGAGTGTCCTGTTGCTGTGCTCAGGTTATATTTTCCTTGCTGATTGAAAAAGGAATATATTGGTTGAGTGTTCCAATGAGATTTTTCAGTCATAGGGACTGAAGGTTGGAGACCACTCTGGCTTTTAGTCGCTGAATCAAATATTTCTTATAGTGATATCTTCATATTGATTAATTATCCCCACAGACAGACGTTGATGTCATTGTAGAAAAGGAACACAGGTGTAGGAGCAAGACTATTTTTGTGTAACAGTATCATTTCAATTTAAACCTAAAAAGGTCATAGACTATAAAACCTGCTGAAATTTGTCAGACAGTCTGCAGAAGAGACTACAGTTTACAGCAACCTCCCGCCCCATTATATTCCCACAGATTGGATCTGAAATCCAGAATCTGCTTTCTGCAATCTATATATCTGCATTCAAATTCTTCTGTACAAACCATGTTGATTGACTACCAGTGTGACTTGTCTGTGATAGAGATTAGCTTCTCTAGGGTTATAGTTTTAGGGTACTCCTAAAAATGGAATGAAAATATGCCTGACTATTGAGGTCTTCAGTTGTTTTATACTATGTAGTAACGTTTGTCCTATACAACAGTGCGATTCAGTCATCATACATCATATTTCTTTTCTGTTTGCCAAATTGACACTTGCTACAGTTGCACACTTGATAGATTAATGGCTTAATAATGTATGTCTTCAGTCAGTGCAGGAATTATGCAGTAAAAAGGTTGAATTCCTTTATGATGCATGGAAGTTGTTGGTAGATTACAAATTCTTATAGTATAACAGCAATATGTAGGACTCCAAAACCTAATTAAGAAAATTATCAATTTTTAGTCTTGTATTCTTGCACATTTGATATTGCTTCATTTATGTTTATTCTGTCTCTTATGTATCCTCTACGTTGTATGTAATACAATCCAGACCATGAATTTTTATTGAAGAACAAATGTTTGAAATATTGGGATAGGTGTGAAAAAATAAAAATGATAATGTACATTTGATGTATTTCAAATTGTGTAAGTGCTTGTCACTGTTGGAGTACATAAAAAAATGAGACAACTGGGATGCACCTTATATTCATCAGCCATAGAATAAAAGCAAGATGAAAAGGTTTAGTTTTAAGTAGTTTTAGAATATTATGGCAGGAACAGATAGGAAAATAGGAGAGAAATTGACTACTTGTAATACCAACGGTTGATATGTAAATTCTCATGTGTGTGCCCGCCCGGGAATATTTACACCATAGGTGGGTAGTCTGGATCAAAGTCAGATAATATTCCTACAAAGAGGATGAGGATGAGCGGTGTTATATGGCAGGAAGACATGCCAACTTTACTCACCTCAAAATGAAAGCAGGAATACCTTTAATTCCCCCTCAGACAGTAGCTGCTAATGGCATTTAAACCACCATGCATCTAGTTAATTTTGAAAAACATCATTATGTAAACTTCACTAATATGTCTCAACTTACAAACATACACACTAGGGTCCTAACTACAGATTAAAGTAAAATACCCCGCAATCAGTCAGCAAAGATGGGGATAAGTGTTGACGTAGCCCTCACAAATTGCGGTAAAATTGGGGGGGGGGGGGTGGTGGAGCAGGGTTGCTCCTTGCACGATGTTCGGTACTTAGTGGTCACAGCTGATCACGTTAGCATGATATATCACTAGGGATTGGCTGAGAGATGGGTACATGGAGGGAAAGCTCATGTTCTATAAAGTAGTCATGCAATATGAACCATACTGTGGGAGTCCTGTTTGTATTGGTCCCTTCCTGTGCTTACTGCGTGCGCCATATATTCTGTTGTGGTTTTTAAAATGGCAGTATTAGTAAGAGTTGAAATGCATCAGTGGTAATCAAGTAGAAATGCACACCTACCGTTCGGTTCGCCGTTTGTCAATCAAATTTTGTGCAGCTATTGGAGATGCTAAATTGAACCATATCAGAGAACTAGAACTGCAACCCCAATATTTGCTTTTGTTTTGTAGTAAAGGTCCATTTTGTTGTGCAATATTCATTATGGATAATTTTCATTTTTTTTATATATCTTTTACTGTTTTGTACACATATTATTCTTCCATCATTTAGTCAGCAAAAAATGTTGACAGATATACAGTTACTCGCAGGCGAAAATTAGCTAAAACGATAAAAAACAGATGCATCAAGATCACTTTCTTTCTTCCACTTTTTACTGTTGAGCCGACGTAATTATTGCGGTTAAACGCCAAACAAGTGGCTGTATCACAGACTACAACGATCGATCATCATCATTATATCGCTCTTCCACATAATCGATCATCCATCATGCTACGCTGACACAGCCGTCGATCGGCGTACTTTTGAGTCAAAATTAGCTACTTTTCTTCTGTAATTAGCCATGAAATTTCATGAAACCTCAGATATGGTCCATCTTGACATTTCTGATAGCCACAAGAAGTTTCATTGACAAATTAAGGAAGGAAATGGTAGGTGTGCATAGTGTGTATTTCTACATGATGTTTGCTGGTTTACAACAATTTTTGAAGATTTTATGTGATTTTTACATATTTTGAAGCAATGCTATTACTACATGTAGATCTGATGTTGATTAATTTACAGATAAAATGCAAGTAGGCCTATAGGACTTCCCCATACCAATATCTCACTGTATACCTATTCTCTTGGAAAATGGCAGAACTTTAGAAGGTAATGAGAGTGTGCTTTACCTCTTGATAACAACACTTTTTATAGTCTCATAATCACACATCCCTCATGCACTGTGTGCACTGCACATTTCTGCAATGGCCAATATTGCTTGCATTTATGTCAACGCACACACCGATGCAGCATTACATGGTGTGTCACTGTACCGGAATAGCCTAGCGTCACAGTGGGTAGCTAAGCAGTATGTATGCAGACGACATTTGGTGGATGTCTGGTTAGAAGGAGATTTGTGGTTTGGTGGCGTAGGGCCCGCTGCAACACCGCATGACTAAATGTGTTGGTGGGGTTGTTTTCAGATTTTTTTTTCTTTTCTCGTTTCTTTGTCAATTATTGATTCTTTAAGAGTGGAATGGTTTTTTGGAACTGCTGATTTTATTGCAGGATTCAAAGGTTATCTTAAGTTCATTTTAGAGAGAAATTGAAGCATTTTTAAAAAAAATTCTGTGAGGAATTTGTATCTTTGAAGAAAGTGTATCAACAATTTTAATTTACTCTGTGTAATAATGAACTGAAAATAAATAGTTAAACAACCTTTCTAGCTTTGTCAGATTTGTTCAAAATATTGTCAGTGTACTTGTTTCATGGAACAAACAATTTTCAAGGTTGATAAAATTCATCCAGTCTTAACTTGATCCACTGCAGTTTACATGAAGTGAAAAATATCCCCCCCCCAAAAAAAAAAACAAAACCCAACTGTCTGTTTTGAAGATAAATCTAGATATGGTGTTGACATCTGTCAAATTTACCCATCAACATTTGAGTAGTTTGCTGTGGTAAACATTACATTTTGTTTTTTATTATTTATTGACAATGTTTCATATGGAAGATATAAAGGAGCTATCTTTCATTCGATCACTGTTTTGTTCATGTACCATTTTAATGATTACTTTTACAACTGATCCTTACATTTGGGCGGTGAGTTGGCTCAGTCGGTAGCGCGTCTGCCTCACGATCATGCGGCCTGGGTTCGAACCCAAGTCTGGACTGAGCAATGTTGTGTGTAAACATACCGTCCCCTCTAGCAAGAGGCAAAACACTCTGTCCCTCGGATAGGACATAAAATGGAGGTCCCGTGTATGAGAGAGTCACAGCTCATGCACGTAAAAGATCCCGCTTCATTCATTCATCGCAAAGAGCAGGGTGTCTAACCCGGTGAAGTGGTCCCACCCCACATCCAACTGGACCCCATGGAAGACCAGCTTAGTGTAGCTGAATATGGGCTATCCAGCCATCTTCACAGATGGAAAATGAACAACAACAACAGTGGCAACGCAGATAAGAAGATTTACAATGTATGACCCTGTTTCTCTCTCATTTTCTTACAAACATCCATTCTTATCTCATAGTCAATGTTTTATTTTATCATCTTTTCTTTCCTTACAGCTGATGCTTTGCAGGCTACTTACTCTTCTAACAAAGTGCTGAGATTCTGACCTGACATCGATGTGGTCATCAGCTCAGTTGCCGCTGCCCAGCGCGTAAATTTGGGCCGGAGTGCGCCCTCGTTGTTTGGTGTCCTGCCTCAAATATCGCAATGAGGCTTCTCTGCTGGTCAGGAATCCTGGTAGGTAGTCATTTCCATTTCATGTCCTTTTATTTAGTTACTTTGCAAGTATCCTCATTGGGAAGGGGGAGGAGCACGTTTAAATTATGATGCATTCATGCTAGCATCTCAAGATGCAAGATGGCAGCCTATGTGCTGTATACTTCGTATCAGGGCAATTACCCCCTGACTAAATACTGCATGTTCAGAGTAAAGATTAGGGTTAGGGTTAGGTTTAGGGTTAGAGTTTGGGTTAGGTTTAGGATTAGGTTCATGATTAGGATTTAGGTTAGGGTTAGAGGAAGGGTCTGGGGTAATTGTCCAGGGGGTAATTGCCCTAGAACCATATACTTTAACCCGTTCCTTACGGGAACCTAGCTGGTATACCAGGTTCCTGTGGGAGCAACTGATATGGATACGGGAACCTGGTATACCAGGTTCTGAAGATGAAGATAAGAGTGCCTACTTTTGAGGCCTAAATTCATGTTTCTTTGTGTTGTAATGCCCAGAAAAATGGGTTTGATAAAAAGATAAGAGTTCATTCTATCACCATATGTTTATCTTTCTGTCGGAAAAATGTGTATATCACTGCATTATTACATTTTTTCCGACTGAGTTTGCGAATGCTTTGCTACAAAACTTGTATGAACATGTATATAGCGATCGAAGCTGAGCTCGAGTAGATTTCTGCGTTCGCTGACCCCAATCATCCCATTCAAGTACCAGGTTTTCTGTAGAACAAAAGAGTCTGTGAGCCCATCAGCGCACGCTCTATTCATACCTTGCACTCGATCAATATTTTCATTGTTCGATGGCACATGTAGTTGACCTTGGAAAGGGGATACATGTACCGCTTGACTGCTTTCGCTCAGGCGGATTACAAACCTGTCCGTTCTCTGTCGACGGGCAAAAAGAATCTCGTTTGGGGGCATTTAAGACACTCAAATAATTGCGGAAGGAACGGGTTAACAGTTAATCATCAAAATGTGAGAAAAGGGTAGCATTTTTAAACTATAGATAGACACTGAATCCTAATACACTTATACAGTGAAAGTAATAACTGCTACAAATGTATGGGGGTTGTGGTTTCTTGAAATCCATAGCAAAACTGAACTTTGTCAATGGAATTCCAATATTGATCCACATGAAGAAACTCTTATTTCCTTATTGTAAAACACCCTTTTTCCATATTGCAAGACAGGTACCGTGCTGACAAATTTGGCCCATTCATCATGGTATATCATAGAACACAAAAACACACAATGGGATCACAAAAAGATAAATCTTGATTTATTAAATCCTTTTAAAGGCTGACTACTTTTGCATGGATTGAGCAAAACTGTTGCTTTATCTTGTAATATTGCAACCAGAGATGTCTTCCTTAGACATTAGTTGGTTGTAGTATTTAAAATATGCATTTAACAATGAACCCCTGTCATAGGAAATCTGCATTTGTAAGTAAAGCTAAATACACTTTGCCAATATTATTCCATATTCAAACTGTGAGATTATGGTAAAATGATATCATTATTTTGTAGAGTGCTACATACTTGTGGCAGTGGCTGTCAATTTCATTTCCCAGATTAGGAAACAGTGCATTATAGATAAATATTTCTACACAGAGAGGATTTAGCCGATCTATAACCAACTTCAGGGTATCTTCACTTTTCATGCATTAGTATTCATTGGGCTAGAACAAAGCATTTCACTGGCATGAAGCCTGCCTGATAAGTTTAGGGATTATTTTTCACATCAGCCACAGAGACAGAAATCTTAGCCAAATCTCTAGAAAAATTGAGGAATCAAGACTTTATTCATAGGACAGTTTTAGTGTAATTTTGTTCTGATGGCTTTCACACACTTTGGGTGATGGCATATTATATGAGATAAACTTTTATTTTACTGCTTTCGGAACCAGCTCCCTGGAGGCAAAAACACAGAAAAAGTGAAGGTACTGTTGCAGTAGCAATATTTTAAATGAGAAAGTAAATCTGGAACACACCCAGAAAATGACAAGCTGCCAGGCATCAATTCTATTTCAACTGCTGTCTTCTTTCAGACCAAAGGAAAAAAAAAAACAGAAGGGGAAAGGATCAGTCAAAACTCTGGTTTTATTGAAAAGATTCAAAATCCACAGAAAATGAAAAAGAAATTCCAAGTATTATGTAGTCATGTTTGCAAAGTAGCTTAGTCATGAGTACCTATTGTTTTTGTTTTATTGCAACTGACTGGGAAATGACATATTCCATTCAGTTGCAATAAAGCTGCAACTTGATGCAAGAATGTATTGATTTGAATTGCTTGTGTTTGCTTTCATTTTTTTAATGTCATCAGACTACCAGGAGGCTGCTGTTTCTTTTAGTCTGGTATGCTGTTGCCATGGTGATAGCCATCTTCTCATTTTCCCACACGCGATGGAAAGAGGAATCCAATCTGTTACGAGTCTACAACTCTGTATTTTTTGTGCCAAGTGATGTGCCTGTAATGAGGGACTCGTTACCCACAGGAAACACAAATTTTACATACAGGGGAAACGGGACAAGCTTCAGAAATGCTTCCAGTCTGTGGTTGCCATTTGACCCTGAAACGGGGGAAATCAGGTATCGTTACTCATCTCGGACGCATCCTCAAAGGACTAGCAGCTTAGATGCTCTCAAGGAGAGTTTACTTCTGAGGACAGGCAATAGTAGTGCGTCATTATCGTCATTGGTGCTGGTGAGGAACATTTCAAATGGAAGGTTGTTGTCAGAGAGCTTTAGCAGAGACCTGCCTAAAGGAGAGACCAGAGGCAGGACTAGTAACAAGTCTCTGGCCGGTGTGTTACAGCAGCTGGTGGGTGGGCAGGTTGGTGACCTTCTCCACAGGGATCGGTATAGCTCATACAACAGCTCCATGCTCCTGGCTGCCATTGAGAAGAATATGCAGAAGATCCACGAGGAGACAGAGATCAGCCTCAAACACCTGTCGCAGCTGAGTGAGATCCTGAATGGGAGCGTTTCCAGGAACGGCTCCGTGGTGAGCTTGGACAGGGGCGAAGGAGCCCTCCAAGAGATGCAGCATCCTGTCCAGGAGAGGGACCCCTCTCGCCATCCTCCCCTCACTGGGATGGGGACAGAGGGCACCCCTCAGGGTTCCCTTCAGGAGAGGCGGAAGGAAGAGCGATTGCCAAGCAAGGCTGCTCATTCTGGCAAGAAGACAGATGGACCAAGTCTTCTGAGAGTACTGATTGGCCAAGACTTGTACGTAGAGGAGAGGTGGCCAAAGTTGGCCCAAAAGAAGAGCGTCACGAGAGAGCTTACCAAAAACAGAGACATCTCCAATTCAACGGTTACTGTGACCATAAGTCCTCCTGGCACAGAAACGCCAGAGGTGGACGGATATTATCGCATCGATACAAGAAGGGTAAGTATGAGCACCTGTTGCTCCGACCTGTACCCACATTGTGTCTTAATGGAGGTCAGTGAAACCATTGAAGAATGAGGAAAAGAAATCTTTTTGTTTGATGAAGGAGAAAAGCTATGACATTTAGAAAGTCAGAGAGAGAGAGAGAGAGACAGAGAGACAGACAGACAGACAGACAGACAGACAGTCAGAGAGGATGAGAGAATCTGAGGAAAGGAAATGCACAAACAAAAGGAAATTTGAGTACCTGAAAAATAGCAGTGTTGAGAAATTGTCTGAAGTAAGTGTGTGGCTGGAGGCAGAGAACTCAAGCTCTTAACCACCTACAATTTTAGCTATCCATAATTTTCTCTTTTGACCTGGCCAAAATTTCTATGAATGCTTGTGTCGATATATGTATGATATATATGTTTTGTTTTGTTTTGTTTTTTTTTTTGGGGGGGGGGGGGGTTAGGAGTGTGCAGTATGAGAAGACCTTGATATTTTTTGTAGGTCTTTATGCAATGTATACAAGTGGCATATGCTGTGCTATAGGAAAAATATAGGTAAGTTCTAGTGAAATTCCATTTAGGTTCCCAGTTTAGTATTGGTAGAAAAGTAGAGAAATCTTTTGAAATTCATTGAAGAAACCACCCCAACATTTTGTAAATGCAAGAGGAGTTCTTTTCATTTTGTTTTTTTTTTTACTTTGTGGGCAAAGGTACTAAGGCAAAAGTAAGGACACAGGTAAGGAAATAAAACCCAGGACTATTAATCCTTCTTGTGTCCAGGCACTTGAAGGACAAATCCACCTTCATAGACATGTGGATTGAGTGAATGCCACTATATTAGTAGAACACATCAGTGAAAGTTTGAGGAAAAAACGGACAATCCATTCAAAAGTAGGAATTTTTGAAGTTTCTGAACAGTCACTGCTGGATGAGAAGACTACTACAGTGTATGATGTCACATACGTACAATGATATAAGGAAAATAAAAAGAGAATTTCACAAAACTTTGCTTTTTGAATAAAGTGCACATTTCCTCGACTTGTCACTGACATACTCTGTATGTTAAGGGTAATATTATTTCCCTTGCCTTCTGAAAGAGGGAAGTCAAGTGACCTTTTATTAAGGTAGAAAAGTGAAAATATGTTGAATTTTCTTTATATTTTCTTTATATCGTTGTACACATATGACATTACAAGCTGTAGTAGTCTTCTCATCCAGCAGTGACTGCGTAGAAACTTCAAAAATTCATAACTTTTGAACGGATTGTCTGATATTCCTCAAACTCTCAATGATGTCTTCTACTAATATTGCTGCATTCACTCAATCCACATGTCTATGAATGTGAACTTGTCCTTTAACATAACTTTCCAAAACTCCTGTATCAGCATTTAATAATCCATCCAAACTTGCCCTGGTTGTAGAGTTGGTGAGCCTACTCAGGTGTAGCACTGACAATCTTTGTTTACTGGCAGTTAGTTTGCGGACATTTGTGTCAGTCAGTGAAGAAAGCTCTCCAGCATGCATGTCAAATTTGGAATTAAATCAAATTAATCCCCTTAATAACCTGGTAAGTTCAGAGTTTAGATATGAGAGTATACAGAACTATTCAGTTGGAGTTCAGTGTATTTTGTTCATGGAATTTCATTCCAATTGCACAATGACTGGTATTGTATCACAGTGTATCAAAGCAAACCAAAGAAAGAATGAAACAAAGAATCCTGACATACCTTCATTATTTTTTATTTAGTTCTCGATATTCACTTGCGGGCTTTCGATGTAAAATGAGGCAAAGCTCAAGCATTGTGTATGATGAATTTGATATGTCATCCATGACATTCCTATAGATGCTTCCCAAAATCTCCTCTCTGCAAACTCTACTGGGATGAGAGTTTGATTGATTCTGAGGTGTGATGCAGAAAATAGGGCATATAATAGGAAAAGATGCTCATTTATAGTATATCTCTGTCATAGATTTTTATTAATGCAGCTTTTGAAAGGGGAAGGACTATTTGCTGGGTGAGAGTAGAACAATCCCTGACAGTGAATACAACTGGGTGTTAAAGAATGCATTAACTCATGTCAAATACCGTTGTAAAAATGTATTTGCATAATACGTGTATTCATAGGGTGTTCTTGCTGTATATTACACTGAAGAACTGGGTCACAAACATTTATATTCCTTGTCCCATGTAGGATTTGCAGTATTGGGATCACACTAATAACCATAACTAGAGCAATGAGGGCTACAGCTCAATTTTAGGGGCATCCAACATATGCAATGTGTCTTTAATCAGTCTCTCGTGATGGCTTGGGATTTACCTATATCCAGAACAGAAATTTTGCAGCCTTATGCAGCATCAACACTGCACCATCTACTCTCTAAAGACCAGTATAAAAAAACCAAGCCTGTGCCAGTTTGTGTTTGTCTACAAAATGGCCATGGGACAGGTGTCTTAGTCAGAATTCTGGATTGCACAAACAGCATTGTCTTAAGATGGAAAATGATCACATGTATGTTTTCACCAATGATGTGAGACCCTTTTTTTAATTGGTCTCATCAAATGAGGAATTGCAAGAAAATTGCATTTATTAGTAAAGAGCAATAGATTATGATATCACTTCATTTTTTAGTATACTGAAGTGTGTGGACTTGATGACCAATAAGTCACCTGATGGTATAATACTGTCATGTCAATAGATACAGGATATTGCAAGTTCAAACTTATTGACTGATTTTTTGTGTCATATATCATCTTTCATGCCATATATCATCTTTCATGCCATACATGTATACAAAGTAATACAAGCCACCTACATTGAATCCTTGTACATATTTTGAGAGAAAAAAAATCCTGATTTTATTGGTGTTAAGACTAGATGTGAAGAGTTGAAATTTATATGACTCTTTAGTTGCTATAGCATTATAGAGATATTTCCTTTCTCAGTATTCATAGGTGTTGTTGTACTTTCTGAAAGAAAAATTGAACATCACTTTCCTGAAAGCTAGAACTGCACTTTTTGGAAAGTTGTTGAAAGTGTCGCCCACAGTAATGGATGCAGAGGGCAGAAGGGCAAAGAAATTCCTTTTCTCTCACCATGCATGGCATATGGAAAGATACTTCACACCATCACTGTGTCTTGAATCATTCATGGTTGCATGCCTGTAAATGTGATGGCACCACAGCTGGCTGTGTGAGTTGGATCAAGTCACAGATACTATGTCTGAGACACATTAATTAGACGGGGGAAAGAGTGCTATTCTGAAGTTGACATGTGACTCATATTTCATTCGAGAATGGATTTCCCTGCTGAAAGTGTCCCTTATGAAATACAGACAGATCTCCCGTAGAACTGAAATTGCTTTTGTTATTTCTTATCCGTCTGTTTTTTTTTTCAGTGCTAAAATGAGCAGCCAAAATACAGGAACAAGTGGACTAGCTTTGCTGGAAATGCATAGTGCAGATTTTATCTTAGACAAACTCTCCACATAAATGGCATGGTTGAACGAACATCTTATAATTCCATATTGATGTTGCAGAAACAGAGGAAAAGATACCTAAAAAATTATTAGGTTCATACAGAGACTATAAGGGCTAAATGGGAAGCACTTCTAGTTCCTTCTTCTTTAAAGTCCAATCAGGCTCAATCTGAACCAAGCAGGAGGGATGTCGTGCTCGTTGATCTTGAATCGGCCATTTTCTGATGTCCATGGGAGAAACAGGAAATTGCCACAAACTTGAACCTGATTGGCCACTTTCAGGTGGAGGAGAACAGGCCTGTCTATAGCAGCATAAAGTGTTCTTAAAAGTACAAAGGCATTCCCCCAGTCCATCGCTGTCTATTTAATGTGCTGCTGCCCTTGTCCAGGAGTGCCTATAATGCATTTCAATTCTTTCAAATGGAGTTTGTCTCATCTGGCAGATACTTAACATACTCCTTGCACTTTAGGGTATCTAAAGTACAATCTCCTTCTTCTTCTTCCTATTCTTCTTCTTCTTCTTCTTCTTCTTCTTCTTCTTCTCTTTGTGGAGTACCAAGAATCTAGGAATAGTGCAGTTTGTTCATATAATTCCAGAGCTATAATGTCAGTGTTTTCGTTTTGTTTTGTTTGAAACATTGGAATCAAGTGCAGAAAAGGTAATTTAGGTTAGGAAGTTATGCAATGAATTATGCTGCTGAAAATGCTGTCTGTGAATCAGATATCATCTAGTTCTGTAACTTAACGGTGGAAACTTGGTACCATTGTAATTGAATTTGTATATTCTTGTATAATCTTTCCTTTTTTTGAGTGGATGGGGACAGATATGCTATGTGTTGTGCACTATATGAGCACTGACGGTTATTATTATTATTATTATTATTATCATTAGTATTATTATTATTATTATCATCATCATCATCACTATTATTATTAGTGCACAGGAAACTGTCCTTCAGGGAAAACATTACACTTTTTCCACGAAGATCCAAGCTAACATTTGGACATTTTCTGAACGTTCTTGAAACCTTCCAAGTTCGTAATTTGGACATTTTGTCAAAACGTTTTCAGAACGTCTTTTTGTGGAAGGTTTTCGACGTATTTAAAACGTTTCAAATGAACGTTATAAAAACGTTTTGAAGTGTTTAAAAACCCAATAAACAATCTTTCAGAATTTTTAAGGACCTGCAGAAAACCTATTGGACGATATAGACGTCAGTAAAACCTTTTAAGAATATTCAAAACATTCTGTGGACGTTCTGCGGACGTCCAGAAAACCTTTGAAAACTGTGTAGAACGTTCAAAAAACGTTTTAAGATCGTCTGGAAAGTCTTATAACTCATTCCAGAATGTTTAGAGATCTCTCATATCCGTCTAGAACATCCAGAAAACCTTTTAAGAACATCTAATGTTTATTTTTTATTAGGTATTTTAAAAAAAATTATAGTTATGAGATTATACAGGCACAATTTGGGATTAATGTACCCTAATCCTAATCCTATGTAATCATATCCTAACCTGTTCCTAATGTTTTACCACCTTATACCTATACTACATCCTATTCCCATTTAATGAATCTGTATCACATTTATTTATATACCAGCAAAATGTTGTAATGCATGAAGACATGGTTACTAAAATTAGATCACACACACCTTAATTAGGCCTATAAATATATGAAAATACCTCTTCATAACACAATTTGAAATTGTGAATAACTGAACAATAATGTAGGTAAGTTTATTTTTAACATAGAAACTTTGAACCCAGCATAAATCTTTAGATTTCAATGTCCACTAGTTTTGAAATCTTATATTTTCTTATTTGAATATTCACAAATAGGCATGAATATTCATGATAAAGAAACCAATGACAAACATGTAGCGGACCAAATAAAAATGTTTTTTAAACGTTCGTTAAAGAGGAAGCCAACATAGCAGACCTAATAAAAACATGTGGACGGTTATAAAGGACGAAGACATAGCAGACATAATGAAAATGTTTTGTAACGTCCATTGACATTTTTCAAACATTTTCCAAAAAACCTGTGCTTTGCGGTAAATGCTAAGTCCCAACTTTGACGTTGTATGTACGTTTTGAAAACGTCCGTTTTATACAAAGATGTACAGAACCTCAAAAAAACGTTGAGGAAACATTCTGAAAACATGTGTTTGCTGGGATACTACATTCATGAATAATCCTCCCATGAACAAGAAAACTTTACTTTGTAATTATGTTTCATGTGGTTTTGGAAATAATGATATCAAAATGGATGCCTTCATTTGGCATGTCTTTTAGCTCTTCTGTTTGAAAACTTGAAATATAAGAAGTGCTTCTGCACAGTGGAACTCTAGTATTTAGGATTCAGGTGTGAAATCTATTTTTTATTTTAATAGGGGTGAGGAGAGGGAAATCTTTGTTATAAATGTTGAATTAATTATGAGTTCATCACAGGTCATGAAGGTCACATGATTTTTTTTTTTTTTAGGTCTAGAAATCCTTCAGAAGCCTTGAACAAAGAAATGTAGACACTGTGTGGCATGAGCAAAAGTTCATTGTTTTGATCTATCCTGATGGAATTGCAAGCTGAAATTGTGATGTAGCTTGGCGTCATCATTAAATGAGAGTAAATCATATGACGGCACATTGATTGAATAAGTCGTCTGCTGTTTTTGCATGTTGTCTTTGTCTGTGCTGTCTATTTTTGTCATTTGTTATTTGCTAAATGTGCTGTGGGACTGCTGATGTAGAAATTCATGTGCTTGATGTATCAGAGCGGATGAGCAATGCTCCAAGGCAAACCAATTCCTAGAATATCATCCCCAGCCTGCTTGTGGAGAGAGGAGTATACTGCAGAAATAGCAACACTTCAAACTTGGGCTCTCAGCGTACGAGAAATGCGTACAATCAAAACATGGCATCCACAGAGAAACAGCAGAGTGCCATTGTACGAAGCTTTTTTCCTCTGTCTGTTTCTGTCCTCAGTACAGATTAGCATGGGAAGACTTTGTTCTGGTCTGCTCTTCTTATGCTGTATATGCTGAATATTTTGTGAGGTTTTCATTTTCGCGAATTCCACGAGTCAGGTGCTATTCGCAAAATTAAAGACAAGTGAAAATAATAACTGTGATCCCGATAGGAATAGACACACATGTAGGTATTTCTCCGTGCAGAACAGTACTCCACGATCGTGAATTTAACCACTCACGAAATCATCGGGAAGTCATGATTCGCGAAAATATAAACTCGCTAAATATATGGCATATACAGTAACCATTTACTTGCTGTACCAGTTTCATCCACCTGTTCATATGGAGGTTGCTTTTTTGCTGTTGCAGCACCAATTTTGTGGAATAGATTGGTATACAGACTTAGGGCTGAGGTAGACAGACTTAGGGCTGAGGCAGACGCTAAGCAATCTGTAAAATCCTTGAAAACTTTTTATTATTTTGTTATTTATTTATTTATTTATTTATTTATTTATTTATTTATCTATTTATTTATTACTATTTTTTTTGGGGGGGGGGGTTGGTACTGTGGTTGCTTGCTTACTGGCATGTGTAGCTTCCTTGGAGCCTTCATATAGAATGAAGACATTCAATATTCAAATAGGCATGGCCATGTGTGTGTATCTTTGAGGAGGTAATGCTGTGTACAGCACATGTTCCGTAAGGGTTGTTATTTTTGCAAATTACGCGAGTCTGGTGCTATTCACAAATTTAACAACACTGGAAAAGACCAACTCTGATTCCAACATAAATCCAACATGAAGACATACATTTCTCTGTTCATTACCATCCTCCACATTTGTGAATTTAACCATTCGCAACATTGTCAGCTTGTCCCGGCTTGCAAATGATAATTAAAAAAGAAAAAAATAGATGCGCTAAATATATGGCATATACAGTATGCCATCCATATCATGGTCTCATGACACAATAAAAAGGCTTTAGTCAGAAGGTTGGTGTTTTGAAGATATTTTAGTACAGAGATTGAACCTGCAACAAAAAAAAAATTATAGAACAAGTTCACCTTCATAAACATAAGGATTGAGAAAATGTAACAATATTAGTAGAACACATCAGTGAAAGTTTGAGGAAAATCGGACAATCGATGCAAAAGTTTTTGTGTTGGAACCGCTGGATGAGGAGACTACTACAGCTTGTGAGTCATATGCGTACAACAGTATAAAGAAAATGTAAAAGAAAATTCAACATATTTTCACTTTTTTCGCATAATAAAAGAGCTCTTGACTTGCCTCTTTCTAAAGGTAGGGGGAATAATATTACCCCTAACATTTGTCGGTAAGGAGTCAGGGGAATGTGTACTATTTTCAAAAGATGGAATTTTGTGAAATTCTCTTTATATTTTCCTTATATTGTTGTACGCATGTGACATCTAAGTTATTCATGCACTGCAGTAGTCTTCTCATCCAGCGGGTACTGCACAAAAACTTCAAAAATTCATAACTTTTGAACCGATGGTCTGATTTTCCTCATAATTTCAATGATGTGTTCTACTAATGTTGCTACTTTCTCTTAATCCTTATGTTTATAAAGGTGAACTTGTCCTTTAAAGATGGCTTTTAGGCTTAGCTGATACATTTCTCTCACTTTTATGCAAATTTGGCAGCGTGACATCTACAGGAGATGTGAAGCTACTTAGCTATATTGCCTGGACAAAAATCTTCGCAAAAACTTGAGTAAGTTCGTGAATGATACTATATATAGTGCTTTATTAGACTTTCCCTGTGAGGACAAACAAATTTGTCACAATTTTTTTCTCTCTCTTGATCGGATTCCTTTCTGAGATTTCCAGGCAGGTTTATGTATTTGATATCTGAGTACATTCTGGTAGTGGAAACAAATTGAAAAGAATTGATATGCATTGGCTTGGATCTATGAATCTGTGATAGTTGATATGGTAGCATCTAATTTCATCACCTGCCACAATGTAGAATAAGTATAAGAAGTGTGAAAACAACATTTTTTTTTTTAATTTTATAATTCATTGTTGTTATTATTATTATTATTTTGATGCTCCAGTGAGTTTAACCTTTCGCGGCAAGGGAAGAGCGTTATGTATTCATGCAAAAAGAGAAAGAAAAAAAACAGAGAGAGTGATAGAGTTGTTACACATGAACGTGCAATCCTAGTGGGGCCATTAGTGTGTCTAAAGGATGAAATTAGGGGCCATTAGCTGGCAGGTACTAGCTCCTTTAGGATAGAATCCCATTATCTCACTCTCTTCTTCCTTCCTCCCATCTGTCTCATTTTATCTGTCTGTCTCTCTGTCTTTCTGTCAGTCTATCATTCTGTCTGTCTATCTTTCTGTGTATCTCCCTTTCTCTGTATCCCCCTTTCTGCCAAGCAGCCTTTTATCCACTCAACTCACACACAGACAGACTTGCTGTCACTTTTTCTAAATAGATTCTTGAGCACCATTTTCCAACATGAAATCTCTGTCTCTCTCTCTTTCTCTGTGTGTCTGTCTGTCCGTCCATCTCTCTATCTCTTTCTTTGTATCTTTCCCTTCACTTTTTGTGTATTATTTCTGCCTTGCTTTTTCCTTTTGTAGTACAAGTATAAAGGGCGAATCCAGGAATTCCGTAAAGAGGGGGTGCCTTTACAAAATTAAAGGGGGGCTCACGTGCTCCCATTTCTTTTCTTTTTATTTCTTTTGTTTTAACAAAAATTGAAGAGGGGGCGTGCACCCGGTGCTCTCCCACCTGGATCTGCCACTGAGTATGACTTGTTCTGTTTCTATATGTTGTAGAAAAGAAACAATATTGAGACAGTAATTCCTCAAAGTTTACTGCATCATTCATGTCAATCATTGTTGTGAATACATGTATATAGTATACTGTTTATCTATGCTAGACATGTCAATAATTACTGGGTTAGAACACTTAAAGAGCTTTCCATTTTTCAAGCATTTGAGCAAAGCATACCAACAAATTACACAGTGTCGGCCTATCTTCCCCCTTGCTCTCCAAGTTTTGTCACACTGGAATACTATAGCTATGTGAAATACGATATACTGCTGGATGTGATAGGAAGTAAACCCACTGTACTCATCAACAGGACAAGTTAACTTCTTATGATTCAAGACATTCCACTTGAATAAGTATAAAGACTACTGTAAAACCAGACATTGTCGCATACATGAAATTTCGCCATGAGCTGGGATTCACAAAAGTAAAATGCACATGTATGCAAAGTTTCATCCACACAATGCAATGAATGCCAGTGGCTCCAATTAGCAGAAGTTTCATGCTGAAAAAAAAACAAGAAAAAAAAAAGCTGTCAGCTCCAATTTAGACAATTTTATGCCTCAGATGTTTCTGGTTTTACATTTTATTTATCATGCATTTTATGTGCATAGTCACAGCTGTGGCTTGATTATTCTCATCCCATGAAATGGCATCACAGACTTGAGGACAAAGACAAATTAAACTAAAGAGACAAAGAATAAACAGATGTTGACTTTAGCACTAGCTTGTAATGTCCACACATAAAGAATAGGAATAAATAATGATTTACAGTTCGAAAGAAACAAAAGTGTATTGACAGTATGAAAAAAAAAACTAACTGCAAGCTTGACTATAATATAGTGGCATAATGACTTAATAGCTATCATTTGTCTAAATTAATAGCTAACATTTGTCTGCTTTTGACAAATGTTAGCTGTCAAACTTCATGGTACATGTATCATGTGTTTTTAAAGATATTAGTGATGTGCATTTATATGTAGTTGTTTTATGTGCATTTACATGAAGTTGTTTTTCTAGTGTTCATCATGAGATCACATTTCAGTCGTATTTACTTTGCTCTACATTTGTGTCGTCGTAAGAAGAGAATAAGATTGTCGCCAGAGGTGTAGATGATTTTAGCGTCTTGTACTTGTACATGTGTAGAAATGTGACACACATTTCTGTGGAGGTCAACTTTGTGGCTAGTTTCTGTCATTCCCCAAGGGAAATTTGGAAAGTGTTAGTTGCACGAAGGTATCTTTATCATGTATTCCTGGGACAAGCTTCATGCATACTCCACCTACTTAACCTGGCCAGCAAGGGTTCAGAAGAAGCCACCATGCAGTGCCAGCAGAGCGTGCAAGCCTGTGGTTCAACCAACAACTAATAATCTTGCTTGCAGTCACGTCAAGCCCCCCCCCCCCCCCCCCCCCCCCCACACACACACACACATACACACAGTTTCACACCTGTCAATAAACATCTTACTCATTCTGCTGGTGACATCTCATGGCCTTTTTCTGGTCAGAAGCTGTTCATAGGATAATGGTATACAGTCAAGAAGGTAAATGTAATTGTTGGGGGTGTGTTTATATGAGCTCACTTAAACCTAAAATGCAGTACAACATCGGTACACAAATTTGCATTATTTGTATACTCGAGTAATTAATAGTGAACAATACCTTGTAGTTTGGTTGCGTTTTTCTGCCTCACAGCACATCAATTGCTTTGTCTGAGACTTCATTTACTTCTGCATAGTTAAATGGTAAATAAAAAGGATACTCATTAACACATTTTCCTTAACTTCCTCTGTGATAGAAAACAGAATTGAAGATGTGATGCTGTCTCATCCAAACCTATTTGGGAGAAAGAAAAATTCTTGGCAATTATCTTTCAGCTTTTGTAATTGCTGTCAAAGTACGTATTTGCAGCAAAATGACTTCATCTGCTGTGTTGTTTGTGGAACAGTGTATACAAAGTTACTACTAGCAAGGAAAACAGTTTATAGACTGTCTCAAGGCTGCGAGTGCTATAACTTGGTACTAGGTATTTGTTTTGGGTAGTGTTGATCCTATATTTGTGTCATGATTACCCCGTGGATTTATGTGCTTTCTTAAATACTACATTACCTGTTGCATGATAGGTTCAGTGTTCATATCTCAGGTACAAGGATAAAAAAAAAAAGAATTACCTCAAGGCAACCTGGAGGTGAGACTATACCAGGGGCATTTATTCTGCCAAGCTTCATAGTTGAGCCAGGCTCATATCACGCGCATCATGCAAGATTCATGGCGCTGGTGTGATATGCAGCCTGGTGTCTTGGGGTAATCTTCTGGTGGCAGCAGCAGCAGATTGGGATGAGTCTGGGCATCTGAATTTTGAGTTCCAGGCTAGACCCCGCTGATTGCTTTAGCATATCAGGCATCGCAGCCAATCGGCATGTGATGCATCAACGCAAATATTTAAGTTAGGATCTGTTTCTTATTACCTGTCTCTCTCCATCTCTCTCTCCCCTTTCCTTGTACATTACCTTGGTGTTGAAACCGGCATTGAAGTCCCCGCTCACCAAAGCTGTCAGAAGTATGCCTTTTCAATCCTGGCCGCCCTATTATATTTCCACCCACGCTATTCATGGTGTTATGAAGAAATAAGCAGTTCACCTCAACCTCATTCACTTTTGGCACACTGCGCTGCTATAGTGACAGGCAGCTGTGGTGGTGCTTGGACAATGTTGAAGAAGAAAATCACCATGGGGCATTGCTGAAGGGATCTTAACCCATGAAAAGAGTATGTTCAATGAATGCCAACCTCATTGATATTGAAGATTTGAAGAAGATATGAAAAAAGGAACACCCTTGAATCCGTATAAAGATTGTCATAAACATATTAAATATGATTCAAAGTAAATTCAAGTCAAAGTTTCATTTCCAATATCACAAATTCTAACAAACATAATAATACAACTAGAAAAGCACTCTGAGAGCGCAGACCTCCGCCAAGCAGTAATAATCTTGTTCTTCCATAGAGATCAGTGATTTTCACCCATACGTATGCGTGCTGAAAAATCGCCTGATTTCCCAATATATATAGAAGCCTTTGTTTCGTCACAAACCCTCAGCTGCGCGGCGCGCCTCGCCCTAGCAGAAACTATTGCACGCACTCTAGTGCGCGCTTGAAAACCTCAAAAATGCGCAGCTTGAACTCCCAAGTTCATTAACCCTACCTGCCAAAATATCAAAAATCCTTCATAAATTCCCAAAAAATTCTTGGATCACTACCAAAATGTAATCATCTCTTACTTGTGTCATTCTCAACCTTTCCTGTAAGTTTCATCCAAATCCGTTAACTACTTTTTGAGTTATTTTGCACACAGACAAACTAACTAACGAAAAAAAAAAGCCCAACGGTAACGAAAACATAACCTCCTCCCTTGGCGGAGGTAAAAAAAAAAAACAACTAGAGAAGCGCTCTGAGAGTGCAGACCTTCACCAAGCAGATCATTTCCACCACTGATCTTGTTCTCAAAATGAGATTAGTGATTTCCACCCATACATGTGCATGCTGAAAATCACTCGATTTCCCAATACTGAAGCCTTTTGTTAGGTCATCAACTTCCAGCTGCACGTCGCCTCACCAGCCTGCGCAGCAGAAACTAAAGCATGCACTTTAGTGCAAGTAGGGAAACCTTAAATATGTGCAGCTTGAACTCCAAAGTTCATTGATCCTACCTGCCAAAATATCGAAAAATCCTTCATAAAATCCATAAAAATTCCCAGATCACTACCAAAATGTAATCATCTGTTCCTTGTGTCATTATCAACCTTTCCTGCAAGTTTCATCCAAATCTGTGAAAAATTTGTTTAGTTATTTTGCATACAGACAAGCAAACAAACCAACCAACCATCCAACTAACAAGCAAACAAACCAACGCAGATGCAAACATGACCTCCTTCCTTGGCGGAGGTAAAAATCAGTGTAATACAAAGTTTATAAACATATTGAACGCAGAAGAAATAGCAAGTGCAAAGCCTATAAAAATTTATTCGAACAAAATCATTGCATTACCAGAAAGGAAAAGGCTAGATTATCTACCATGGCATCATATCATAATATTAAATGGGTTAGTCAACTACTGCTTAGTGATTGGCTAAACACAGTCACGTGATGGAGGCACATTTGGTTATGTTCGCCCATGGGCAGAACATTTTTGTAATGTTCTCCCATGGAAAAACATTTTCACGTAACAAATAAAAAATGATACCAAACGATTGAACGATCATATTTTTCACTAATTTGACTTACCCACATGATATAACAGATGATGACTTTTGTTGTCGGGAACATGTACCAAACGTTCACCCTCAGGGTTTGAAATGCTATTTTGGGTGGCTATAACCTATAACCTCCCTCAATAGCATTTCAAACCCTTTGTGTGGACCATTCGGTATGTTTCCTCCCCCGCCAGTCATCATCTATATAATGTGTGCTAAATATGATTACCTGCAGTTGGCCTTATGGCTATGTGATATTCCGTGGAATGCAGTCATATTTTTTTCCAGACATAATATTAACTAGCATTATTTCATTTACCTAGGAGATTCTGATTTTATGTCTTTGAAATTATACATACAGTTGTAAGTACAATTTCTCAGCTTTACATGTGTCATAGTGATTCAAAATATGTGACTTCATAGAAAAATGATAGTGACATTTATTGCATAATCATAGAGATGAGTACGGAGCATCACATACCATGTACCGTCATGCCATATGAACTGTTGACTGTTTTAAAATGTGGAAAGGATACATGTGTTGAATAATCAACTTTAAAACTGTCATTAGATTTACAGTATCAATCTAATTTTTTTTTTTTTTTTGTCTGAGCTATTGCTTTTCTGTCATGAGCCGCATTTACACTTACTAACATCGCGATTTTTAAAATCGCAATATTTTGGGTCCACCGTTTACACTTGCGCAAAAGCATGCGAAGTTTGAGCTTCACGAAACATCGCGACTTTTTGGTCGGTAGTGCGCATGCGTAATTTACCTCTTTTCAACACGGTAGCGGAGTGGAAGCGCGCGCTCTCTGTCTGTTCTGTTGGTTTTCACTGCAGTGCAGTATATTTTGATCACAGCTAGCTGGTTGGAACGTTGAGCCAGGGCATTTTATCAGTACAATATGCGCCAATGCACACATACATTTGTGCTTCTCGAGACTGTTTACTTACGGTAAAACTATACATAGCTTGCTATATTAGATCACATACGTAGTAGGTGTGTAAAACTTCATCTAAGTATGGAAAAGTTGATGACAGCAGTATTCAGGAGGATCATGAAATTTCGCCGATATGACGAAAGTGCATTAAAAGTAGGACTTGTTAGGACTGGTATTTTATCAGGCGACAGCAAGAACTCACACTTGTTACGTACTCCTGTGTTCCACAAACAACGTATACCGAGAGCAGTATGGGCACTCCCACAATCAACGCATTTCTGGGAGAACATTATTTTGTTAAGTCGTCATGGGGGTGATGATACGTGGTTTGGGAACTTCACATTTGCTACTAGTAGTAGTTTTCACGTATAGTTTCATCAGGGAGAGTGAGGTGAGGTTTAGACCTGTACACTGTACCGTGTACAATGTACTTAGTACTCTGGCCAATGACCGACGTACTCTCTACACATCCCAAAGAGGGATCGGGAGCGCGCGTAAACTCCCGGTGGTGCAATCCGATACCGAAAGTCGCGTGATGAAAAATTCTGCAGCTTGGGTTTACACTCGCTAACTTCGCCTCAAACTTCGCGATGTTTCAAAAAATCGCACTCCGGCTGGCGATTTTTCTGGCGATGTATCGAGGGCGTTTGGGTGTAGTTGCTTAGCAACTTGCACCCAAATGTCGCGATTTTAGAAAAATCACGATTTTTCCAAGCAAGTGTAAATGGGCCTATGGTCTTGTTTATGATGAGATTTGTTTTTTGTCTTTATGGAGAATTCCCTGCTTATGTGGATCCACAAAACCCTTCATGATTTTGTGCCTTCATCTCATGATGATTTTCTCAAGATTGTTAACCACTTCATCTAAACAGTGTATGTCTTAGATGGCAAAGCATTTATGAGTACATGTGTGTGTGTGTGTGTGTGTGTGTGTGTGTGTGTGTGTGTGTGTGTGGGAGGAGGAGGAGGGCGAGTTATTAACCCAGTTTGCCCCCTATTTCTTCCCTCCTGTCACCATCAGATGGAATTTAAAGGACTGATCAAGCTCTGATTGGAAACTGTCTGCAAGGACCAGTTTTGCTATATTTGCCCAGATATTAGTTTGCACATCAGCCAAGCATTTATTTCTAGTTCCAGAATGATTCTGGGGGCGTAAAGATACATGGTGTAAATCTGGTCTTTCTATATATGTCTATTTCTTTGTTCCTATTTTGGGAAGAGAGAAGGGAGTATGATTGCCGAGCCAAGAGAAACAGAATGAGAAGGAAGGACAGTGTGTGGACATTGCTATGAGGAATGTATCAAGTACTGGACAGCAAAAAGTGCATTGATGTAGATGAACCATGATATGGTTTGACAGCAAAATTGTGAAGAGATGCCTGAAAAGGAAGTCTCCTCGCTTCTACAACCTGCTGTTGAATCTATTTTTAAGACAAGAGAAATGAAAAGAGTGAGAAAGAGAAGCAGAGGAAAAGAGAATGACGCTGATGGTAGTGGTGATACTGATGATGGTGGTGATAATGGCGGCGGTGGCAAGGAAAGTGGATTCAGAGTAGGAGAAAGAAAGCTGAAGCAGACTTCAGCTTTCAAGACAGATGACAAGTTTGATTCCCTGGAGTAAACTTTGCTGATGGGGGAAAATATCAGCCTTAAAACCCTCTGTCTTCCAAATCTTAGCAAGACAAATTGGATCAGTGCTACTCAAAGGCATTCCATATAATGCTCTCGGTGCAAGTTTTTTTTTTTTTCTTGGTCCTCTGAGGCATGTTTAGAAATCTGCTGCTTCCATGCAAATTATGTGATTCTCTTGAGTTGACTTTGTAGAGAAAAGAAGATGCAAACAAATTATATTTTGCCTCAAGTGTGTAAATTTCCTCAGACATTAATAATATAAAGTCTTCTCTCTTTGCAGCAGTAACAATCCCATTGCTGTGCAGACAGAGATTAAAGTAAGATGATGCTGAGGAGGAGGGATGGATTTTGCAATAGATTCAAAGAATGAGGAAAAATGATATTGGAAATTTACAGATCTTTAGAAGTGTGCATCTACACATAAGAAAAAAAAAAGTTCCCTGTTGCAAGTGCTGCTGTATGTTTAGACAAGGATGTATCGAGTTCATATCGAGAAATTGAGTTTGTGAAATTGGGAGAAAGATATAAGTGAATATTGATAAGAGTTTTTTTCTCTGTTTTTTTCAAGATGAGAAGCATCAAGCGTAAACATAGTCATCACTTTTAATCATTCCCGGCAGAAACTCCGGCTGCAGTGCAGATCGTGTGCGGTAATTTCCAGCTCTGGTCAGCTCCTCAACAGCAGTGCTGGTGCAACCATTGACACCTATCCTTGTGTCATCCGCATGAACAGCGCCCCCACCAGTAGCTATGAGAAGGATGTGGGGTCAAAGACCACAGTCAGGGTTATGGGTCATGTCAATCTGTTGAAGGTAAGTGATTGTCAGAATCACTGGCAAGTACTATCGCAGTCTCATATAACCACTGCTTACAAAGATATTTACAAATTTTAAACATGGTAAATAGCTGGTTGTCAGTATCAGGTTCAAATCATTATGAAACATGCCACATATATATTTGATATTCTTATATCAAAACAATATTTATGATGGTTATATTGATTATCAAGCCTTGCCTGTTGAGCAAATACACTGTATGATAAGAAGGAAACTATTTTTCTTTTTGCCCAAGGAGGTGTCGGTACAAACATGTTCATTTGATCTGCATATTACTACTTCTGCAGCAAAACAAAATATACTTGTGACAGTGTCCCCCGCACACATGTACATCTACCATGCAATTTTCATACCAATTGGATATATAATTCAAAGGACTTGGTCCATTGTTACAGTGTGGCTGTCAAATGTAGATGTGTGTTTATGGTAACCAAAGACGCTTAACTGAAAAGACAGGAAAGTGCGCGCTAATCCTGTACAAAACAAATAGACAGCGCGCGGTCCTCAAGCATATTACGCACATCACCTGAGACCACTCAAAGACGCTTGATAAACAACAACAAAAAGACACTCATCTTTGCCTGAGACGCGCTGTCTTTGAAGTTGTTGTTGTTTATCAAGTGTCTTTGATTGTTTTTAGATCATATTGTTGCCAAATTTTTACATCCACGAAATAATCCTTATTACTTTAAAATCTTGTTCTTCAAAATAATCCCTTTAATCGAAAAAAAGCTAGGACTATAATTTTTAATTTTTTTTAAGATAATAAAAATACCACTACATTTGGAAAAGGTGTACTGAGTTTGTACTTAGCTCTCTTTTATATCGTCATGTAGGGTAGCCATTTTGTTTCCATTTTTATCACGCGCCTTCCTATCTTCCTCTACTATCTTTGATAGTAACCTTTTGATTACATTGTAACTATCTTTACCTCCAGGTGAACCAGAGTGAGAGTGAACAGATGGAGATCTTTGTGAACAAGAAGACACGGACGGAGATGCTGATCATCCCCTGGCTCTACACCACCCGCATCAACAAGCGGCGAGACAAGCACTACAACATCGCCAAGAACTTCTCCAAGGCCTTCCCGGCCACCGAATTCTACGTGCTCTCCTCGGGAAAGATGATATCGGCGGAGAGCATCTTCCAGCGGGAGACGGGAATCACTAGGTAAGGAGGCAGTGCGGGGGAACGTGATTGTGATATCGGCTGATCACACATCAGATGGTGAGAGAGGCAGGGAGAGAGATGGTTAAGATGGAAAAGAGTGAAGGGTAGAGATGATGACAGGCAGAGAGATGGAGAGAAGGTGAAAGAGTAATAGAGAGGAAACCTGAATGTATTTACATGTCGGGCTGTGTTACTGCTTGTTTGCATTCGCAGGGCACCAAGCTACTCTGAGGAGGTGTTGGCATAAAACCCTGACAAGTGCATTGATTACATCAATCAAAGTATTTTGTTACTGCAGGCAGATATGATGACAGTGTGGTTGCCTTATGAATCTCACCTAATGTAATGTTCATATTAAGTCATATATGTACCTCTTGTATATCAGTGGCATTGTATCTCATATTGTGAGCTGATGAGTTTGTTGTTGCTGTTGTTATTTGTTTTTGTTGACTCTTCAAACTCCACTGATCCTCTCTCCACAATGGAAAGACAGGATGAACAAATTTTGTAGGGCTCTACTGTGTCTTCATTCAAATTTATTTTCTCTTTGTCTGTTGTATGATAATCACTTAAAAAGTGTACAGTCAAACCTGTGCCTTAGAGGCCACCTGTCTATCGCAGCCACCTGCCGTGTGCAGAAAAAAAAAAATCTGCTATTGATAGGTTTGACTGTACTTGTGAACACAAGCTAGTAGTTTTGAATGCAGTGTTCACATAGAGGTAAATTATTTGATATCAAAACATTTGGGTGCATATGTCCATGTCCAGGATAAAAAGGTCTCCAGACAAGTAATTATTCATGTGTTGTTTGAAAGATTGAAAGCAATTATTTGCACTACAAGATTGGCTGACTTCTCACCAAAATTGATACTTGCAACAGAAAGAAGTATTGCAGAAACTACAAATGTCTAAATCATGCCCTCTCTTGAGAAGACACCACAACTTGTTCTGACAGGGATGATGTGTATGAACCTAGCTTATCCAATATCAGAACAAAATAATGATAACTTGCCATAAATCTCTTTACTTGAGCCTTCCATTTGCTAAATTACACTCAATATCAAGATGTCATTCTGTAGGAGTTGGTGAGTTTATTCAGAGTCATGACCCCAGTTTACGTCAGAGTTACCCCCAATATGGCATTTTAAACTTGTGTCTAGTGCTGGCAAAAATTGTAAGTATGCAATTACCTTGATTCCCATGTCATTGCAGATAGAAATGACCTGAAACTAATATACAATCCTTGAGTACATTGTAAGTAGCAGCTGCGGTCCCCTTCCACACCAACAACAAAATTTTCTTATAAATCAGATATTATCATAAGTAGGCCCCCCCCCCCCCTGCAAAAAAAAAACAAAAAATGGAATAAAAGTATCTAAGACCGCGTTCATGCAGATTTCGTAGCCAGAATCACAAACATGAATCATGATTCAAAATGGCGTTTCAAATCACGGTCTCCGCGGAAGAGCGTTTATGCGGGCTTTCGCAATGCTGATTCTGGCTCTGCTCATGCTTTGCCATTGCGCAGCGCACTGCGCAGTTTGACCTTGTCTCTGCAACTCGAGCCTGATCTCCTTATGCCAACTGATCAGTCAGTTTATTGTAGGCCTTTACGTTTTTATTTCGGTGAATACTTTCCAATAGGCTGTGGCATTCAGGCTCTGCCCACAGATCAAGGAATAAATTCTTCGTCTCTCCAATTGTTTCCCTTGGTAGACACAGCGCTGCAGCCATTACTATTATCAACTCAATCGGAGAGTAATAACATGTATTATCATATTAAACAGCTGGATACTAGCATAGAATCGGTGTATGGCGTTGATGTAAACAAACAAGTGCAAGTATGGTACCGAAACACACGACTCATAAGACGTACACAAGCTTGCGAACAGAGCAAGAAGCTGTGGGATACCCTACGAGACACGCATGCGCACAGCGCACAATGACATCATAGAATCATGATTGAAATCACGGTTGCGTTCATGCGGTTTCTGCGATCGTGATTCAAAACGCCCTTTTTTTCCGCGTTTCAGATCGGCGTTTTGAAACGCGGAAAAATCGCATCAACGCAACTAAACACGTTTTAATAGCGACTAAACGTGTTTACAAACGCATTTCTAGTTTTGCATGAATGCAGCCTAAATCAGATCATTGTAAGTAGCAGCTATGCCCCCCCCCCCCCCCACACACACACACACATTCGCACCACCACCACCACCAACAACAGCAACAACAACAACAAAATGTTCTTTTATAAATCCATTTGATGGAGTGTGACATGCAAGAACCATGGATTGGTACAGAAGGGTAAATAACTCATATATAGACCAAGCATCTAATCACCCATGGGAGCTGTCTCTGTGCAATGGCTTGACATTTCCCAAAGGGGGAAAGATATACAAAGAAGAGAAATATATGTGAGTATACGGGGATCAAGAAGGGAATTCTGGCTTCTATTTCCTAGAATCAGGAATGCCAAGGCCATAAGCTGTTTGCTCTCTGCGAAGATAATGCAGACATATTTTTATCTGAGGAGAGAAAAACAATTAAAGAAAAGGACAGGGAAGGAGGAATGGTTTGAATGATGGAATGTCCTACCACTGCACTAATAATCATGTGAACTAGATTGCTTGGTGCCACAGATAGCAATAAAGATAGATGTTGTCTTGGTTTTGAAAGGAATCTCTTATTGTCATACCCTAGTCGTGTCGAGTTTAGACAGTCTGGTAATTGTGTCATGTTGGGGAGCATATATATGTCATGTGACCATCACATACTTACGGGCATTCACCTATAAGTGGTAAATGTATTCAACAATATCTTCACCACAACTTAATGTAACATACAGTACAGTCATGAACATGTAGAGTATCCTATTGAGTTTTCTTGTAGAGGTTAACTGTAGCTTGAAAAACAACCCATATTTGGTCAGATTTTTTTTTTACACCATACTTCCACACCTCTCTTGGAAAGAAAGAGAATGTATACACTTCATTTTGTTTTGTGATATACCTACTGTGTGTGGCTATACTCACAAATCGACAAGTTGCACAATGATTTTGTAGTAGATGTTAGGGACAGCCAATCCTTGAGATTTATAGATATCTCATTAGAAAAGGTTGAAAACTTCCCCCTGTGCAGAAATTGGCCTGACAAAAAATACAAAATTAAAAAAAAAAAAATAAAAAAATCATTGAAATCTTATCTGGCATTTTTTTTAATCGGTTTTATGATGTGAGGTAGCTCAATTTGATACATGCTTTATTCTATTTTTATTTAGTTTCATTATTACAGATGTATTAAGCTTGTCATGTTTTTGTTTTTTGAACAAAGACTGTAAAGTAAAGGGACAGATGGGGGAGGAGGAGGGATGCTGAGATAATGATGAGCATCAGGATAGGAGATGATCACAAAAACACTCAGAGCCGGAAAGGTGTGGTCTACATAAAAAACAACTGTAGCAAAGCATTAAAGGATTACCACTTTAATAGCAGTGGTCTCCCACGTGAGTTCATCACCTGAAGTGGCTTTTCTTCTATCCCCCTGCGGCTTTGCCTAATACAGCAGAAGAGCTTAGAGAGCTGGGGAGGTATTTTTAAGCACATTGCTATGGCAACAGCTTCTATAGACAAGTATGGAAGTGATGATTTTTAATATATATACAAATAATATGTGACTTTTTTTCCTTTTTTTTTTCTTTTTATGTTTAGAAGACCAGTAGGTTTTAGTGTGTATGTTAGTGTGTGTGTTCCTTTGTGTGTTCCGGTGTGTTCCTGGTGTTTCTGTGTTTTAAGAAGAGAGAGAAAGGTAAATGAAGAAGAAAGACTGTTAACATCTTTCATACAAGTTTATTTTAAGAGGAAGTTATTGTATGGAGTGAGATGTGAATACAGAGAGTCAGCTTGAAGCTTCAGATGGGCCATATTGATGTTCGCCAAATGTGAGACTTTGGATTATTTCCACAGACAAAATAGTGTGTGTATCCATGACATTAAATGGACCACTTCCACATGGATCAAATCAGGGCTTATGGCATGTTTCATGATTGAGTAGCATTGGAGAATACATGTCAGGAATTTATCTGAAAATTCTGGATATGATAACAAGAGCTTGCACTGTTTGAATTTTCTCTTTCTTTTATGATATAGGACTGGTGAGATTAATCCTTATTTGATGCGCAAAATAATATTGTGGCCATATGGAGTTGATGTCAGTAACCTGTCAGTAATGCTCCTTCATGTTTTATAATTTATTGGTGAAATGTCAGGTAGAGCTTTGTGTGAAAGTATCATGTGTGTTTTTGTTGACAGTGTTTAAAAGTGGCAACACTCAGCTGGAATTGTGTGAGGTAAAATCTCAAAGAAAGGAAAAATATTTATGAAGAATTTCAAGATGGTTTCATGTCTCCTTGAGGATGCTAATAAGATATAACTGTGAGCCCAAATCCCAGTGAAACATGAGCAGATGCAGAAACAGAACAAAATGTCATGTGATATGTCTTGTGTGTCGTCCCCACAGGAAGGACGCCAAGACATGGCTATCTACCGGCTGGATGACACTCCTGTTTGCCCTGGATGTCTGCAACCGGGTGGATGTCTTTGGACTCGTTCCAGATAACTACTGCAAGTAAGAATGGGGCCCTGCATCCTCAAAGAGGTTGACAGTTATTGTTGGAAGTTGCCATTTTTCTTTTCTTTTTAGTTGCTGCATCTACAGCCTTAACCCATTGAGGGTGAGCTGAATTTTGCTATGACACATGTTTCCCATAAACACCTGCCTGAGTATACTTGGAACTAGCTAGTCTTCTATGGGTCAATTCTCATAACTGCCTTACCATTGTTTCCTTGGTTACTATTGTGATAACTACAGGTATGACAGACTACAATTATTGCAAACCTCAATCTTGAAAAAAAAAGTTCCAGAAAAGTGGCTGTGTCTTGAAAGGTATATACTGGGTGATAGTGTACTGTCCTTCAATGTCTTTGATGTTTTTCTGTACCTCCCCTTTTTCAGGCAAGTACGATAGTTTTAAATGTCAAATTGATTGATTTCTATATATTTTGTCCAGAGTATTAGCATATCTTATATCATTGAACATATCCATTGCATCTGGCTGAAAGAAAAGATAAAGATAAGGCTTTAAGACTCATAGTAAAGTTCTGAGAAATCAGTGTGTATTTACAGCTGTTATTTTGAAATATGTGCATAGATGCACATAATAATTTGGGACATGTTTCTTGGTGCTGAAAAATGAAGCAACATACTAAAGTAGATAGAACCATAAAGACCATTAAAGAATGATTATGGTTCTGATCATATGTATCTGAAGAGTGTAATACTTCAGTAAAAGTGGAAAAAAGGTGATTGTGTTTTTGGTTTGATGTAAGATTTAACAAGATCTTGATCAAGGTCCTTTGTTAAGCTGTGAGTTAGCTCTTTGAAATGAGTTCACATTCAAACATGATGTAAGTCTGATACTCTGTTATTTATGTTCATCCTCTGTAAAGGGAGCACCCGAATGACACGACACCATACCACTACTATGATACCGAGTTTAAGTCACAGTGCACGTACTACAAGGAGAGTGAGGAGCATCTTACTTTTGGCCACCTCTTTGTCACGGAGAAGGCCATCTTTGCCCGTTGGGCCCAGAAGTACAACATCAACTTTCTGTACCCCCGCTGGAACCTGACGGTGTCTAACACCACAGGGCCCCTGGACACACCCTTCCTGAAGCTCTTCCACGAGGCGCAGCACAACAAGACCAAGCAGAAGACGCACCGGCACCGCACGTTCCTCGGTGCCCGCATCCGGCCCCGCAAGCCACCCCTGATCGGGCCCAAGACCAAGGAGGAGGCTGAGAAGGAGAAGTATCAAAAGTTCACCCATGCCATCATGTTCATCGTGGCCATTTTCCTCAGTCTTGTCGTCTTCCTTCTCCTCTTCTTGCTGGCAAGTCTCTTTGTGTTTTGTTTCTACTTATAACAGCCATGGATGGTGGTGTGCTTCTCTGTCCGTTTACTGTGTTACTCTACTTTGCAGATCAATCTATCCTTGGATGTTTATCATTCCTTGTTAAAAAACAGAAGAAGAGAATATTCTGTCATATCTGCCAAATCTAATGATCTAAACCTTGAATTTTCTATCACTGAACAAAGTCACTAACATCCTTTGTGTGGTTGTAATATTCAGGCATCCTAATATGTGGTGTGTATTTTGTTGTTCATACCATTGTGCACACACTTGTGCAGTTTTGAATAACATAGCATTATGCAGTGCTTATTGCCAGATATTAATTAGCCAGAGAAGCAATGATTTAGTGATTTTCAAATCTATATGAAAATCAAGCTCTGTTATACACTGCAGCTGATTTTGTAAATTGTGTCATATCAAGATCACTGTTTACATAATGTAATGTAACAGCATGTGTTGCATGGTCAAAAGACATGAATCAGAACAAAAGAATTTAACTTAATGATATACATTGTATAGCATAGATGCAATCTACATTTGCCTAAGTTTCTTATTTATTCTGTTTGTGGTGAAATTGCAGCCTGGAACAGAATCATCTAACCAAGTTTTCGTCCATACTTTACTTTACTAAAGTACTTGCAATCAAAATAAATTAAGCAAGTATCAATAAAGAATAGATTGAGTTAAGCCTGTAATGTGAAGCAGGAATAAACTAAAAAATCCAGCGTTCTCTTGAAATGTCCCAGTTGATGCATTGAAACAAGGAATAAAGGCAGTTACAATTCACTGAACAATATTTCTGATTTAGACAAACCAAAATACTACAGAAAGTCAATCACAACTCAAGGGGTCTGGGCCTGTAACGATATTTTACTTTCCTGTGCACAAACTTAACAATTACAATGAAAATTGCTACTGCTAAAGGTGTGAAAAAGCCTATGCCCTGTAGGGTCTCTCATCTTATCTTCTGGGCACTGCTCAAAGAAAATAGTTTGGAAGCTATTAATGTGAGTGTATCTGAAAAGTTGTTGATAAGAGCACATTTCATTGTGCAAATTAGATAGATGTTCCAGAAAATTCCCAAAATCAGTGTCTTAAATCAAATACAGTGTATATCATTCTTGTGTATTCAATATGTATGAGATACAATGTATCTACCTATAATTCAAATACTGGTATTCCAATTTATCTACTTAACATACATAGCCAAGCTTGCCAGTATACCATTACTACTGATAGGCAAAAAGTCATAATCTGGTAAAACTAATTTTTAAATTCAGTGGTGCTGAATTTGAATTTCTATCTCTCTTTTTTTTATTTCATTATTTCCCATTAAGAGATATTTCTTTGAGAAAACACAGTCACAAAATATCACAAATAAGTCAGCCTTAATCACCTGAGCATATCATTACATACATGTATATGAGATGTTTGGGGCTATGAGACTATAGCAACCCTTCTCTGTAAGAGGAAACTGTGTTTGCTCCTAAAGTATATATCAAGGTCACCTGCCATCTTTTGCTTGACACCATATGAGTGAATAACATTGGTTTGTATTTACTGCATGACAACTAACTCTAACTCTCAACACAAATTTCTGTTGTATTGTTACAAGGTGAGTACATGTATGTTTTGTGTTATGTGACTTTTGGCTGTTTCTCTGTATTATATCAGTTTTTCTAATATTTCAGTGGTATGGTTGATGGAGATGAGAATCATTTAGAGATGATGAGTCCAGCACTGAGTCAAACTGAACAAAAGTATGCCGATTGGATGACATATGGGTGTATCTTGTTTACAACACTCTGCCGTAAGGGAGCAACAGATGTTCAATTCAGTTTGTTCAGTTTGATCTTATTTCTGCATTTTTATGAAGGTCATACATAAATTAATGATTCATGTATTTCCACATTTTCCCATGAAAAACATACGTGAATGAATGGTACATGTATTTGAACAAAAATCTTTAAAAAATTCACAGCATTATGATCGCAATTATCTTTGAAGTATTTGAACAATAACAATGGAGAAGTCAACAATGCACTTTTTCAATTATACTTTCATTTTGAGAGTCTAGAAACAAAACACAACATGCAGAAGTCTGCAATCTAAAGCAGGTGCTTGACAGTGATGGTATCCACAGGGGAAAAATGATGTAAAAACAATACAAAGAAATGGGCAAAATACCATTGAAACTTGGCGTGAGCTAACGTTATGGAATCAATAATGGGAAGGAAATAGCGAAGGAAGAAAAGAAGCAATGTGTAAAGTGTGGAGGGTGGTGAATTAAGTGAATTAGGTGCAATTTGTCATGTGCTTGATATACAGCTGAACCTCTCTTATCCGGCCTCCCTTTATCCGGATCTCTCTATTATACGGACGCAATCTCGCCATGATTTTTTTTTAATGACTACGGGAGGAAAGGGGATTCCCAACTCCTTGAGAACTCCTAACACAAACACACATGAATTACATATACTTGATACATTTCTTAATAGTTATTTAGGTAAATAATCCCAAAGAATTTATAAAAGAAAAAGATTTCATTCTTGCAAACACGAACCTGTATTTTGGGGTCTGTTACTGAGTGTAACAATGAAAAGGTTGCAGTATACACATTACTACATTGTACATGTGGTACTACAATGGGCTACTGTACATGTGTATGTATATTATGTACATGTATAAAGCATTGAGTCTCCCGTATCCGGCCAAATCCCTCATCCGGATGAGCCCGGTCCTGACTTGTCCGGATACGAGAGGTTCAACTGTATTATTAACATTGAAGATACAGTGAAAACTGTGTTATGTGAGTAGACATGTGCGTCTACACTGTATGTGTTGTGAATGCATGTGTGAGTCCAGTGTTATGTGTACTCATGCTTCTGGAGTTTGTGAGTAATTATGACTGTACATGTGTTTCTGTTGCATGTTTGTGTGTGTGTGTGTGTGTGTGTGTGTGTGTGTGTGTGTGTGTGTGTGTGTGTAGGCTAGATAGATTTGAAAGTTTGAAAGGGCCCTTGTTGTTTTGTGAATGAATAAATGAATTGCATCTTTGAAAATCTGTGAATGAATGAGTAATGTAAAAAGGTAAGAGGTAACATAGACCAAAACTGAGAAAAACTAGAGTGTATGGATGAAGTCTTGAATAAAGATATGTTTAAAGGATAGTTTTAAAAGGAATCAAGGAAGGGACATTGCTTTAGATAGTGGAGTATGTATAAGGTCCATGGTGCCTGATTGATCTTTAAACTGAATTAAATTTAGGATTATTTTGGTCATAATCAGTTGAATGGGGAGTCAGATATGTGTGTATATTAGAATAAAGATTGTACATATTATGAAATGGGAATGGGAGTTGACTGAACTTTTAATATGCCTGTTTGTAAAATGTGGATATCTTGCATTTTTAAAGGTATGAAGATTTTATTTTTGTTATGCTGCAATTTCCCCAAACAATGTTGCAATATGAAATATGATAGAATTATGTATTACATAAGATATATTAATGAGTAGGGACAATTTCAGCGAGTTTGAGGGATTAGGAACTTTGCCCACTGAACGTGGTGATTAAGAATATGAATCAATAGAGAAGCGCTATAATAACTGATAGTTTTCAATAAATCTGCACTGATATTTTCACGTCTCATGGATTTTCTTTACTTTAATTTCTCATAATCATTCGCTGAGTTGATAACTATGATTGATTTTAACAAGGTATTGTTGAATAGAACTGGTAAAATTGTGTAGCACTGTGAGCAATATTATCTGCTAAGTTTAAACCTTCATTTAAAAAATAATCATTGAAAATAGTAACTATTTTGTTTGGATCATCAATTTTTCCTTCATTTATGCACAATATGACCAGTGCTGTCTATTCTGTTCTATCCTAGGAGGTCATTTACAATTTTCTGTATCAAATTTGTGGTAGAGATCAAGAGCAAACATAAAAAAAATTCAGTGCATTATTTGACTTCTTTTCTGTACATTTCATACTTACTTTGATTTGTTTTTGGTTCATTTGATTGCAAATGGTAAGATTTCATAAGTGATCTGAAGTGTCACTATACAGAATGCCATTTGTAAAACTTCTCTGCAATGTATTACAAAATGAATTGTTAGGGACAAATTTTAATGTGATTGGTATTGTAGTAAGTTTATTTATGTGGGTAAAGCATAATATGATGGTAAGGAATGAAAAAAAAATCAAAGTGTTATTATCATCAGTGCTTTATTAAATTTATGTTGTAGTTCCCTGGTAAATGAACTTCTTGTGGCAGCAATGTTGCTGCAACGGATGTCACATGTCTTCATGTTGCTATCCAGAGATGATGTAAAACTGGCACATGATCACCATATTTCCCTTGTGTCAAGTCAAAATTTGTCTGCCATGCCCCACCCATCTTCCCCTTCTCTACTCATTTGCATATCATTTTGAATTGCGTCATCTTGTGAATGTTCTCCCTCTGTTCATTTGGGTGTTCACCCTGTGCTGTAACCCATCCACAAATTTAAAACAACATTCTTGGAAAAAAAAACTCCTTAATGTTTGTTTTTATCCATAGAAGTGTCTCATGTAGATGTGCTCTCTTGCCCGTTTTCAGAAAGTGTCACTGGCAACATGCTTAATTACAACTGTGTCTTTAAGTCCATATGACTATGTTTAGGTGACTGTGATTGGAAATGCTCCTTTTGCTTTCACAGTGTTCCACAATCTGGTTTTCTTTCCCGCAAGAGTTTTTGTCAGGTTTGGAAATAAGTGAGGCAAAGTACGTTGCAGAAGGGAAGCAGTGGTTGCACACATTGGTGGAAATATTCTACAATTCATAGACATGCTTAAATCAATGTATATGTTGGGTGTTTTTTTTTGTGTTTCACTTGGAGCATTTGGTGAAGGGAATTGTCCTCTCCAAAGTTTTGGTGTAGTTTGGACTTGTGTGTGTGTTTTTTTTTCTTCATTTGAGCACCTGTGTGTGTAGAGATGAAAACAGAACAGAACAAAACAAAACCTCTCATAGACCCATGAAATAATCTGCACTGAATTTGAACAACCTGTTGTGATGACTAGTGACATGATTCAAAGATTCTGTGGCAGCTATCAAAAAGAAAAATGAACAGGACTTGGAGTCAGACTACCTTTATATTTGCCACTCGTTGCAGCCACCGCTTCCCTGCAGTGATGGAGGCAAGAGACTGACCTGTCGCCGCCATAGCAACAAATCCCCTGGGTATTGGCTGAAATGCCAAGAGTTGAAAGTATAGTGAGAAATAACAATATACACTGACTGACACATACAGAGACAAGGGGGGAGACATGCAATACCAATCACTTCTGATTGAATTACTCCCCAAACAGCAAAGCTCAATGATGGAGGATGAGAGCTATGATCGGGCAGATTACCCGTCCCGGCGTAGGCACCGCTGGAGTCGGCGTCTGGACCAGAAAGTGGTGCCGGTGGGACAGCACAGCACCCCTGACCCCAGCATGTCACTCAAATCAGACCCAACTGTGTAGTGATTGCACCCCATCCTTCTCGTCTCACAGCTCAGTGTGCGTATCTGCCACATTGCTCCGCAAAATGTCAATGTTTCACTATTTTTCGTTTTTTCACGACCGAAAAATTATCCATTCATAGCTGCTTTATAACATTGCCATTATCCCTTTATATCAACATTTATTTATTTCCATCTTATTACTAGTCATTTGTTTTTGTTTTTGTCAGACTGTGCAATATTCAGCAATATTAAATCTTCAGCAATAGTGTAGAAGCAGTATATGAAAAAAGAACAAGCTATTGAATGCAACTTTAATAACTGGCCAAATGTTAATGGTGATAGCCAGAATGCTATGTAATATTTGATTTATATACCTGTTGACTTCTTATCTGTAAAATTTTGCCTCTGTTGAGATATATGTTGTATAAATCCCTCAAAGGGCCTCTCAATGCGTGCATCACAACCACTCACATAATTTTCTATAAAAATTTGTTCATGTGCTTGATACTTGTAGTAATGGAACAATTTTTCAGCCTTTTCTTTCCAACCACTTTGTTGTTCATTTGTTGTTTTTGTATTGCCTCCACCTGTCCACCCCAATGCTTAGCCTGCATGACATGGCAGCATATCTTTTGCCATTTTACTTCCTTTCTCTGATAACAACAATCTCATGTAATTACATATTGAGACAAAACAGTTTTTACCACTAACACAGAGATATTTAAGTGTGACTTATGGGGAGGAGGGAGAGGGGATAAACAAGCTGATTTACTGGCAATGTTTGGAGGCAACAAGTGTAGCAAGTGCACAGATTGATGAAAGCAGCCCTGGCGGAATGAATATTGATGAGTGCATAACTTTCAAACAGGTGTTAAATCAAGGGGGAAACCAAGGTGATGGCTAAACCAAGACTACACCCACATAGGCTCACACACAAACAAGATGACATTTGTGTGGAATATTTCCATCTGTGTCATAGAGTGAAGGTGCTTCTCTGCAGTCTTGTGGCCATCTTTCTGCATAATGGATTTATCTAACTCTATTCAGGGAGGTGCTATCCCTTGGTGCGGCTTTATGTGTCTGTGTGTATCAATATGCATATATATTTACATAATACTATACATATATATGAAGAGACGGAGAAAGTAAATTGGTAAAAGCAGCAAGTGAAACAAGTCATGGAAGTGGTAAATCAAATGTCTTACTGGCTTTGTGGCCTGATCATTCCTACATTCATATCTACAGTAGACCTATAATTGCTTAGCCAGTGTAGAGTATCTGGAATTTTATAGAAACCTCATGAAGACTCAGAGTACCCACATATATGCGACCATGGAAGGCTGAGCATCTACATTATTCTCTCAATCTAGATTTGATTTATGACATATAGTCATCTTCGCTACATGTTTTGTTTGGAAGCGTGCTCCGTAAAAGCAACCCCCATCTTGATTTAATGGTACCAGCTGATGTGCAAAGAGAGGGGGGGGGGGGGGGGAGTATGCTGTTGTTGATTTGTTCCTAAATGTCTGTGAATATGGAGCAAAACTTGAGCTGTTCAGAGATGAAGTGGAAGTTGGCGTGAGATACGATCATGGCTAATGGATATGGTATGGAGTGTGTGTTTGTCAGATTTGGCATTCAGAGATGCATGCAGGTATAACTGCACTCCGCTCATCATTCGGGTCAGAGTTAATGCAGACGTGAAAACGCGTAGGCCTACTTACTCACTCAGACAGGGATGTGGTAGTGAACATCTTGGCGGGAGTTCCCGTAGGTTTGTAATGGAGAGTTTTGTCAATTAGCCATTGCTGGCAAACTCAAGGCAACGTTTGTTTTTGGTTCTCGTTACGGACACAAGATCCATCTGTGTCACTTTTGTTTAATCTAGTATGCGTGGACTCTATCTCTTTGGGCTAGAGTCATATCATCTGTTGGACTGAACGAGCCTGTGTGAATTAGGAGTGAACGTCCTTGCTTGTGAGATTCTGCTTCCTGTGTGAACAGAGCATTCAAATGATGGGTTCAAAGTGTCACATTGTAACAGACACTCAAAGAAGTTATTCTGCTAGGTAGAAAAGAAATGTGAGCTGTGGTGAAGGATGCATCCACTATGTAGTGGTAGTATTTTGTACAGTTCTGATGTACCAATTCTCCTCTTATCTAATGTGGCAGATCTGTAACCGTATTCCACCAACTTGAAACTACATTTGTACTCCTGAAATGTGTTCATTGCACGCATAGGCATTTGGAATAGAGAGAAAAACTGCTCACAATCTTGTCACATTTATACATTATGATAATTTCATGAGAGAAACCTCATTTTATATTTTTATATTTGTCTATGTCAAAGAAGAGAAAAGTCATGCAAACATAGCAGTGAAAGTTTCATTGAAAATGAGTGAAAAATTGCAGAGATAGAACTGAAAAGTTGCACAAAACTTCTAGAAGAATGTACACCTGTGTTGATTTGATGAGGACATGTCATTGACTCAGTATCAAAACTTTGTGATTAGAAATATAATCACTTTATTGTTCAATAAAAAAATAACTGTGATAATTACCTTAAAAAGATCTGTATTGCTTTACCATAGTGCTATGTAAATTTGAAGCAAAGGATAAGCCGTTTACAGAACATTAAAAAATGGAATTAGGAAGGACTTGTCTAGACAAAAGATGGTTATTTCAGCAGAGTTTTCAATTGAGTGAGTCTGACTTTTGTCATTGAAATGGGAAGAATATGCTCAATACCACAATTAATGACTTCTTGATCACTTGTGTGGATGGTACATATACTTCTTAGTGAATTTGTTGTTTTTTCTTTTATTTATGAGCGTGTAAAAGAAATGATAATTGAATAGATTCAGGGTACGATCCCCCACTATGACATCTTTTTGTTTTGTTGGTGGGTACTCACATGTTCTTCATCATTTCTCCTCCTGCTATGAGCCATCCAGCTTTCCACTCTTCCAGTGGGTATCTAACAACTCTCTTGCATAGTGAATGTGTGTGTGTGTGTTTGTGTGTGTGTGTGTGTGTGTGTGTGTGTGGGTGTGTGCACTAATTCTTGTTACAAAGGTGTGTATGATGCATATCTAGGTCGTTTTGTTCATTGGCCCACTTGTAACTACTCTTTTTTTCTGGCATTATAATTGTTGCTAGCCTGTATGTGCTTGGGCAAACATTCTAGATGTAAGCTGTAGTTTGTATGCCACCCTCTGGGCTAATAAACTGACAATCTGCAGCTACGATTCTTCAAGTGGACTTTCGCTGATTACCAGTGGCAATGTGTCTCATTGTGGGCTCATGTGCGTACGGGCAATAGTAAATGTCTTTACTTTTGTGTGCCCTGACCCTCATGTTGTCTCCATTTGTTTCATTTTCATTTTGTGTAGCATGTACAGTACAGTGTATCCTTTGTAATGTTCATTCTGGTTTTTGTTTTCATGTTTGTAATGTCTATGACATGCAGTGGCGGATCCAGAGGGGGGCGCACCAGGTGCACGCCCCTCTTTATTTGTTGTTAAAACAAAAGAAATAAAAAGAAAAAAAATAAGATGAAACTCGGAAGTAGCACCAGAAATGTTGTTTGCCCCCTCCCCCCCCTTTTTATGGAATTCATGGATCCACCCCTGACATGTATCCTGCATTCTTTACCTGGTCGAATAAATATTAATTTGCTGGATATTGAGAATGCTTCTATGTTTATTAGGAGTCATCACTTACCTCTGGCGTATGCATTGCACAAAAACACAGAAAGCACAGACAGACAAAGCACAGTCAGTAAATACCCAAATGGGAGTATGTGAAAATAGCTTGGTAAATGATAATCCTTGCATGAGTTTGGCTGGGACAATGATGTTCTGATACTGGATGATTCACATGAACTCATAACTTGCTCTTTAACATTTTCTCTTTTTTCTCAAAATTAATTGGCTGCCTCAGCTCTATTTCCATCCACCTGTTTGCATTTCATCTGTGCATTAATTGATATAATCAGAGTTTCTCCTTTCTCATTCCCCTGATTGCTCTTTCATTTCTATCTTATTCTAGTGTCTGCACATTCAGGATGAGCTACCCATAGAATGAAAAACAAAACATACCTCCACTCCTTGCATATATGGTATGCCAAGTGTGTGTGTCAGTTATGTTTCATTTACATTGATTTTCTCAGATGTTTGCAAAATTGGCTGCTATGGAAAGTGAGTGTGAAAAAGGCAATTATAACTCTTGCAGTGTGATACTTATGTAGAGTATTTTGCCATCTTTGCTTCTAGTGGCTATACATAATGATGTACCTGCATGCTTTATCCCATGAGTAATATTAACAAAGTACAAGAATAAATGTGACTTTGCTCATATGGATTTTATTTTCTTCACTTCAGTTTGCTCTTTTATAATGTTGCATGTGGCTTCTCTTAAAAAAACAGTGCTTTTAAGCTCCATCTACGAATGACGAATGACGGAACATATATGATTAAAAATATAGTATGTCTAAGAAGGACAATTCTTATATCATCCAGTGAGACAGATATGTTTAGAGTCTACTGCATTCTATGCCAAGAGTCTGTAGCAAAGATCTCATAGTGCTGAGAGTAGGTTCATGGTTTGGTAGGCAAAGAGATGAAAAATACCTGAAGTTCAAAATGTTCCCATTTTTCTTACCATCATTTAATTGAGAAACTTAATTCATCAGCGTATTTTTATTCTTAAACTCAGATTTATAAACTACATGAGCAAATTTTCCTATGTTAGGCAATCACAAGGTCTGTATTCATGCATGGCATTTTGCCCTTCCACGCTCCCTGTCCCCCAATCATAACTGCCTCATGCAAAATATTTCGAATATGGTTTTGATACTTGACAATGACAAACCTCTGCAAGTAACAAAAGCTCACTGCCTCCCCCCTCCCTCCCCCACCCCCCCCCCTTACTACCAACTTAGTTCTCACATTGTGTGAACTATTTTGACAACTGCTGTGCTATTGCATGGTTGTATCCTAGCCATCAGATACAGCTAAATCATTCAAGTTTGATTTCAGTATTTCTATATGTCTGCAAGTGAATTCCAGAGGACCTGCTGTATCATGTAAATCACTGATTTAAAACCTGCTACCATACCTGTAGGTCTAATCCTATCTCATTCTTTTCTGCATAACTCTACCCAGTAGATCAGATCCAAGCTTGTAATCTCATCATATCTATTTAGCAAACGAAAACAGAAAAACTAACCAGAAATGAATTTTATTTATTAGTGGAAAATTGAGCAAAGAAAATGGGATTCCATCGGGATTTGAACCCGAGACCTCCAGATGCTAGCCAGGTGCTCTACTGACTGAGCTATAGAAAGCCCTAGTTCAGTGTTCGTCCCAGAAACCCTAAAGGCCGTGTCACACCATTCCGGGCAAGCTACGCGGGCTTGTGGCGAGGAGGTAGTTTCCAGCACGTAGAAGATTTTCAGCGGGCGAACAAGAATGTTTGCAATTTTCATTCATGCCTTGTCATACTGTACGGGGGAAGTTTTGCGGCTTGACTTGCGGGGAAACAAATTTACTCCCCGGAGCTCTCCACAGTTGGTCCGCACCTGACAGTATCTAGCGCGTAGTGGCCCGGAGGTGCTCACGCAAGTCCGATTTAACTGCAGCCAAGTTTTGAGTATGACCAAAACTTTTTCCGGGTGAGTGGCGGGAATGCCCGTAGAGGTCCACGCAGAACGCCAGTAGGAGGCCCTTAGCGGCAGCACTTCCCAGGCAACTCCCACGCAGGTTCTTCGCAGTCCCGTATGCAGCCAAGATAATGAAATTCTGTGGGATTTCAGCCATTCCATTAGAGGAATTCCTTCACTGAGTTGTCGGCCCCCACGCGACTGGTACAAAGGTCACACAGTATACTCGCAAGTATGATTTAAGTAGAACGCGTCCAGCAAGTAAGACACATGCGCTGACTCGCTCAAATCCTTTTCCGCCCTCAGGAATGTCCAGTATGCTAGAAAATCCCTACACGTAACAAGCCCAAGTAGCTGCCCGGAAAGGTGTGACAGGGCCTAAACACGGTTGTGGGTAAATAAATATGCGTGTGCACCTCTGGGCGACTACGGTTGAGATACATGCTAGGTACTGCTATGTGCGGATCATCTACTGGGACCTCCGGGTAGTCAAAATTGTTCTTTGCAAGTCGCACGCAAGGTTTGCCCGGAAAGGTGTGACACGGCCTTTAATTCTCAATGCTCGAATGGTCAGAAGCTATAGCAGTGTGTTTGTGTGTGTGACGCACTCGTACACAGTTGAACCTAGCATAAACCTGAAGGATAATTCAACTTGGGGATAAAAGCGAGGGATTACCGAAGTGATGCAGCTTTTTGAGTATGTAACAAATGAAAACAGAAAAACTGACCAGAAATGAATATCATCTATTGGTGGAAAAATATTTTCCATATCATTTTCCATATCTATTTGATATATACCTACATATAGAAAGACATGAATTTCTAGTTGTTATCATCGATTTGATCCTTTGACTTTGAGGGAGAACCTGTAAGTTTGTATAAGAAAGGTCCTTTGCTGACAAAAAAAAACGACCAAGAAATAACACATTTAATAGAATAGAAGTTTTTTAGAGTCTGTTACTCTTCTATTACCACTAGCAATATTTTGCTGTACTGCTAGATGTGCAGGATATTCTTTGGAAGGTGAAGGACCTAAAGGGGATAAAGTGGCACAAGCTTTATTCCCATGCCTTGGCTTATGTCTCCCTTCTGGCGCCCCTCATTGCTTTCTCACATTCATTCCCACCCTAACCCAGCATTTCTTTCCCATGAGAGTGCTGTATATCGAGGAATTAAACATGTTATGTTATTAGCAAGGAAGCTTGTTGAGCGTGTGCAGGCCATGCCATTTTGCTGCCTTGCCAAATGAGCCGGTCCCTTGGAGCTGTAACAGACGTGACCAGAATCATGTAATTTGCAGGCACCGAAGACATTTAGCCCCTCGATTTAAGCTGCTCACTCATCTTAAGTAACCTAGCTCTATCCCTTTTTACCGTTTTGGTGCATAATGCACCTCTTAGATCAAATTTCATCCTTATTGGCGTTCTCCCACTATTTGTCCCTCTGGAATGTTTTAGTGTGGGTGTGATCAATATGATTTTTTGCATCCCTTTTTCCATCACTTGCTCATACTAGTGTCTGAGGATTTTAATAATTTTTGTCTTCACTGAGGTATGCTGAAGTGGAATAACTGCCTTTTGTGTGAAGTTTAGAAATTAAGAACGATCTTCGAGTATCATCTTTATCGAAAGAAAAAAGATCTGCAATGAGAAATAAAGAAAACTCAGAATTCCCTTGGTTCCTTATCTACTGATGATATTTTCTCTTCTTGCAATTGCATGTCTACTACCTGGCATGAGGTTGAAAAACATGCTGACATACATTTATGATTTCTTGTCATTTATGAATATCTGAATGTTAGTAAACATAAGAATATGGAAAAAAAGAATGGAGCACTTTTTCAATACAAGGTTTGGCTCTTTTCCTCCTGAAATATAACATATACCTTTCCATGAGTGAAAAAAAGAATTGTAAGAGGTCCATTTTGTTCAAAGATCCAAACTTGAGTGTTCTTTCCAACTTTTATGTGTGCCATATTTGCTTGAAGGATTAGATCGAGATGATCTACAACAACTCACATACAATGTAGACCGAGTATAAAAACTTTTACTATTATGTATGGCTGGTGGTGACAGTGATGGCCATGCATGTAGGTTTCCTCCCGTGCTAGTCTTAGTTGTTGTAACCATGGCAACCGTGTAGTTCTCTATCTTTTAGTTTAAGCTAAGTCTGAGGCATATACCCAGCTGGCAGCATCATTGTTTCAAGTATTGTGCTTTCCTGTCCTTTAAATGGGGTGCTTTGTCCTTGATATCTTGTCTACTCAAGTCATGAGTTCATGGATGTCTAGCGTCCAGGAGGGCATCTTCCTCCTCCCCTGCTTCCCTGATTTCCATCTGACCACCAGCCTCTTGAATCACATCTTAAAGCCAGCTGGAATAGCAGGGACAAGCACCACGGCAGCTATGAGGATAGCATCTATTCAGATTTGATGAACTGTTTGTTTTTTCATGGTTCCCATGGTCATTGACAGTGCATACTGTAAAAGTGGATATTTTCGCGCTTCTAATTTCTCGCGCTTGGCCAGGTAAGAAGAGTTTGGCATGTTTTTAATTCCGCGGAATCAAGACATGACGCACAGGAACATATGGCTAGCAAAAATATTCGCGTGCTTTTACTTTCGCGGTAGTTTCTGGTTGCGCCAGAACTCTTACAAGTTCTGATGGCTTTCTGATGTAATGATAATTTGGCTGACACAAATCAACTACAATTTTAAAGGATTGAAACCTTGTTTCAGCTGGAGACCTTGCACCGCTCCTTGAATTACTGCAGACATCCCATTCTTGCTACGAAGTAGGAGTGACAAAGCTCCATGGACAACTGTGCTTTAGCCTTTTCTTGGATGTGAGGGGCAAAGATTTTCTTGGAATCATAAGAGGGCTTATCCAATCATTACAGTTCTGATTTTATGTATGTTTCATACCTCTTTAACAAGGGTTTCCCTGTAAGAGAAAAAATCCTGCCAAGATTGTAAACGACTGTTTACAAAATGTACGTGCATGGCCTTTAGAAAGCCGTGCATGCCAAGACATTGTGGCGAGCGGAGCATATGGATGTTGTACGGTGTGATCCTTATGTTCTTTTCTTCTTTATCTTCATTAGGGTGTTGGGGGTGAAAAGTGAAAGAGAGTACAAAGAGCTGTAGGGTTATGCATAAAGGTGGGTTCCCACTGCCCACCATATCTACTAAATTAAGCCCGACCAAATTTTTTGGCCTGGTCAGGCTCGAACATCATCTTTAAAACCAGGAGTGTGATAGTTTGAGCATGCCTAGCAAAAATCAAAGTTTACAAACCACTTCGTACTATGTGTGATTGCACACATACATGGTATCTGATAGTGAGGTAGAATGATGAATGTCTACAGCAAGAGGTGTGTACATACCTCATTACCTACAAGGAGAAAAAGAGATAGAGAGTGAAGTGTAGAGATGAAATGGTTGTATAGTGTTGATTTTAGTGTTGAATGTCTGTCTGTTTGCACGAGTGTATGGAGTAACTCCACAATATAGAGACAGATACCCCACTTGTTTTCACATAACACAGTCCCACAATGTGTCCTTAAATCTTTCCCTACCTATATGGACAGTGTGTGCAGCACTATGGGTTGCTGTGCCAGTTGTTACTCAAAGCACACTAGGAGTTAACAGAGCATATTGATGAAGACCGGTGGGAAAGAGACTGTAGTGTTCCATCTGACGGATTGGGAATGCTGTTAAGGAAGGTTGCAAGACAGGAGATGAGATGGGGGGACTTCTGACATTTGTGAAATATCATCACAAACCCTGAAGCTAGATCATTCTGTGCATTTTTTTCATCATCATCTGCCGTGCTATGTAGATCAGTAGTTGCAGAAGATGTAACTTCAACATGTCACATCCCCCCCCCCAAAAAAAAAAAATGAACGTAGAAACTTAATCAGATCATCAGGATACTTTCCCTCATCCTCAACCAGTTTTCCTTTCCGTGCAGTGATATCTCAGAACATTCATAAAGTGTTTTATGACATCTTTTATTGTACTCTGTGAGTATCTTTCTGCAAATATACTATCAAGCTATTGGAAAATGATAGAAACCATGGCTTTTTTGTACAATATTCCTCTTTTTCTGAGTTTTCAGTAGTAAACATGTTTGCTGCAGTGCCACCGATACAGCCCAGCTTTAAAACCATGCCTCATCCAGTTTTATTATGCAACTTAATTTCTGTACTGTAATTTTGTATGCCATGCAAATCATTGGTTGTCTTGGTTTAAGTTTTGCATCGAATGCAGAATAATTGTGAAAGTGTTCTATCAACTGCACTATTAAAGACTGCTTTAGCACATCTCATTTATTCACACAGATGTATGTTCTGCTTTGGAGAATGCAGCTGATTCTACCCATGCACAAACATTACAAAATGTCCCACTCTTTTTTGGTCATATTTGCACAATTGCTGACTGGCTAGCCCATTTTCCCAGCATTAATCACATAAAGTCAGACCAACTCACTAACACCCAACCACTAGTTCAAACCAAATTCTAACCTGTACTGGTTTCAACCCGTTGAGGACGAGTCTCGAGTATATACTCAGGCAGGTGTCTATTGGAGATGTGTGTTGTAGCAAAATCAGTCCGTCCTCAACGGGTTAATACATGTATCGCTTAGTAAATACATTGTGCCTTGCCATGTAGTAACTATAATCTCATCGCTTGCTATAGCATATTATGGTGTTAACACTGGTGTTACAACACTACCACTCTGTAACATTAGTTGTTGGTTTGTTGTTTCTTTTTTTACTTTAGCATATTGATCATTGCTCTTGTTTGTCATTAGAGAGCTTTCATCCGTTTTTTTTATTTGCTTTTGAGACAAATGAGTTGCTTTGGGTTTTGCTTTGCAGTGGAACAGTTTTTGAGCAGGTCAAGAACATTTTAGTATGTGCCATAAATAGTGCACACAGTTCACATTTTACATATGTTTCCCCCCACAAAATTTTCTCCCACAAAATCTTTCCTGCACACCATATTGCACACAGTTTCCCCCACAAAATTATTGCATGCTTGAGCAACACAGCAATACAGTAGACGTCTAGATGACATAATAGCTGTGCATATTTGCAAAAAGGAGAATTGTATTGCTAAATTATCCTTTAAGTCCCAATTCATGAAATATATGGCATACACGTGTATATACAGTATTCTAATGAACTTCTTTCACATCAATTTCTATGTAGTATCTCTTCATCAATGTACTCAATCAGATCTTGTCAAAGGATCATATTATGATATGATTTCCCTTCTTTGAATGTATGTAAAGGGCATATATGTATTTGAAATGAAGACAAGTCCTTAGGAAGGAAGTGTATCAATGAAATAATGCACCTTTAAACTGAAAATTGAACAAACTGCATTGCAGAATACCACACTGTATTTGGACATGACTGTCAATCGAAAGTATTTCATGCAAGATCTGCCCCAAGGATATCACTTTAAAAAAAAATCAATCACATATCATGATGCGTATTTTGACGAGTCTTCTCTTGCATTCTTTTTCACCGCCAGGTCGTCTCAATCCACACCATCTAGACCCACCCCTGCTCATTACTGCTCACCACATGGCTGACGAGGGCGCTATTTGCCCCACAGCCGTGCCACTTCCAGTCAGTAGTGTGGCATCCAGTACTGGTAGAAAACCTGGAAAACAAGTACAACGAATGTTTGGTACTGTCTACAAGTACAGAAAGTGTGTGTGCTTACTATTTAACCTCTTATCTCTGACTATTATGCTATTAATTATTTAAGGTAAGATCACATCAGTTAAGATGACATATAGAATCCAGGGCAGAATAAAAGAAAAACAACATCAAAACAACTTCTGTCTTTCAGCAGAGATTGTTTACATGTGACATAACTATTATGGGATACTTTTTACTTATATTTTTGACCTGGACTACAAAACTAAATGTAAATAGAAACTGGTCTTGTTTGACCATTGTATAGCTATGCATTCCAATGGTCACTTGCACCTGTACATGTGGGTTGCACAGAAGAATTTTTTCTTTAGTTGCCTCTTTTGCTTATAAACATCATCGGTCGCATTTATCTGTTCTCACTTGCAGAAGCTCTCATCATCCATAGGGACCCCTGGGCATTTCATGTGTCAGCTGTTTATTAACCCTTCTCTTTTGCGATGGAAGCAACATGATAAATCAAGAAGCATGCCAAAATCCTGAAACTATACTTTACTTTGGTAGCTTCAGTCTTTTAGCATGGGTCTGAAGGCTGCCAAACATAACAGTTATCAGAATCTAACCTTTCACGAGCATTCTGAACATGTACATGGATCGTTATTCTGTATTCTTTATTTTCAGGACTGTACAATTCCTCGGTAGACCAGTGTAACTCTAGTTATTTCCACTGTTTCTCACATTAAGTCAGCGAAAATCTTACCTTCTTATTTTCGACCAGGTTCAAAACATTAAACTGAAGTTAGCTTAAAGATGTCAGAAGTAGATAGTAACTTGTTGTTGGCAGTATCATAATGGTTCAAAGTTTGCAGTTGCCCATTTGTTCTATTTTTTTTATTTGATACTTGCCAAACATGTATTAGCCCCTTTATAATTTTGCCCCAAATTCACCTTCAGTATTCCAGAAATTGTGGTAAATCTTGCAATCAAAAATACATTGTTAGTATGTGTCTAGCTTCACAGTATTAATTTCATAGCAGATTTATATTCACGATAATGTGTCATCAACATCTTACACGAGTGATTTATTTCATAGCATTGTATTGGGATAACAACATTTAGATTTGAAGTTTTAGAGAATCTGAAATTGTAACAAAACTATGTCTGCATTTTGAAATTTGAAGCTAACATAGACTGTGGAATAAGATGCATTCTTGCCAAAATGTCGAGGGTAAAGCAAACTATCAACAATATTAAATTCCACTCAATTCGATATATTTTGCCAAGATTTTACCATTCCTTGTGCTCCAAATGAAAATAATTTGCCTTTTGCTGTGATTTGGTCTTGCTCTCATCCCAAATGAAACAGGTTTGCTCAAGTTACTTGGAAGTGCGAAGTCAGAGGTCAGAGGTCAAATGAAGCATGACTCCTCTAATTGAGAACAATTAACATTTGTTATTGAAATCATGCATATTGCTGATTAATTCTGCAAAAGTTTTCATTTTTTTAAAAATATTTTGTAGCCTTTCCTTTGTCTCCCTGCCATATGCAATGAGGTGTGTATAATCATTTCAAAATGGTGATTGTCGCTGCTGCAAAAGGGCCTTAAAAATGGAAGTTGATGTAAAAGGGTATTATATAATGACTGCTCACCAGTTTGCATTATTACTCTCATGATAAATTGATACACCATTTTACTGTCTTACCTCATTCATCCATCCCTTGACACCTAGTAGTTCTCATAGTTGTATTCACATGTTCCCTCCCTCCTTGGTGTTGGTAGGCCGTTTTCACCAATAATTTTCATGTATCTTTCTTCTTTTTCATCTCATTTCGTGTTGCATGTTTGTATGTACTCCTTGTTTACTTGGTGACAGTCAGCCTTTTGTTATATTGTGTGACACTTAGTGTGTGCTGTCTCTTTTACATCATCTCTTGGGAAGCATAGAAAGACATAGATAACAAAAAAAATTGATCATGTCTTAGTTTTATGTTCTGAGAAGTTCAAGCCATTACATTCAGATGCACAGCATCTTCTCTAGCTTGTTCTGTACTGGTTTGGTTTTTAAAACACCTTGACTGCTATGAAAGGAGTATCTGTCTGGAAAGGGTCATCAGCAGTACAACAGTTTTCCTGACATAGCAATATTTCATGGGCTCAATTTCACAGTGTGAACAGGGACATATTGAACATGCTCTACTATTATTCATAAGGGTCTTTACAACCCTGATCAGTGTAGCCATGTCAGTTTACTGCATTTAGCTCTCAAGATGCTTTATACTGTTTCCCTAGTGTTTTCTTCAATGCAACCCACATGTACATGCAAAAAAAGAAATGGAAATACATTGTAAATCACATATCTGCAAGTGTATATAAATTTACATTATCATCTACAAACTGAAATATTTTACTGAAATATCATTCAGCTGTCATCTGACCTTTGTGGAGGTGTTGTCCTCTGGTTTGATTATGCTCTGCACAATTATTAAGAATGTTAAGGGTTCAAGCCCTACTCTAGAACTTGCATCCTTATAATTAGCAACACATTTCATTCATATCACATAAATTCCAATGACCAGAGTTAGAATGTGTTGTCAAGCACTTTGAGCACTACTATGTGGGAAATCACTATATAAAAACAAGGTATGGTACATATAAACTTGTATGAGTAGCTCTGGAATGTTAGCCATATCATGAGTCTTGAGAGTTTTTTTTTTTTTTTTTTTTGTTTATTGCAGGATTAATTGTGACCCTGCATCACAAAACCAACAAAAAGTCGTCAGACATGGATTTTAAGTTAAGGGTAGATTCTGAAAGAGCAGACTTCAAGCTTTAAAATGATGTATATCTCAGTACAAATGGGCTTCCCTAACCTATCTAAATAGTAGAAAGAATGTACACACTCTCAAGAAGAGTTTACTGAAAAAAGAGGCTCTGAAGTTTAGGTTCTATTCAAGTGCCTAATCTTGCACCAGACTGTGCTCTGTGCAGTGAATGAGACAAAAAACCAGGAAGTAAAACTCCATTATAGCCACAATGAAGTTATTATCACATTGTGCTTAAAGTGTGCACACTCTATTAGCACATTCTATTCATATATCAACTTTCAAAGCAGTAGCAATATCCTTTCAACTGTTACTCAAGTTGAAATTGAAGAGTGTTTAAAAGGTTTTTTAAAAGATGAAAAGGGGCCTGTAAGACTTACCTCACCAAAATACTCTTTTTTTAAGGGCTCTGGAAAAAACTACCCCCCCCCCCAAAAAAAAAAAAAAAAAAAAATGCAATTTCTGGTCTGATTTATGATCTAAAACTTAAAAGGAATGTAGAAGAAAAAATTATCTAATCAAAAAATATAAAACACTTAAGATTGACTAAGTTGACCAATTTCACCTATTTTGAATCCTGACATAAAATCAGGGTGTGTGACTTTTTGTTGGTTTCATGATGCATGGTCACAATTTGATATTATTTTCACTTTATCAGGTGTAACTTACTTAATACTGATTTATGCTAACCTTCCAATTCATTGATGATGATGAATGTTTGCACTTTGGCCAGCTTTTTAGCAAATATTCATTTTTAAGGCATGCAGATCTCAGATCTAAGGACTCACAAACAAATAAATAATGATTCATTCATTTCTAATCCTGTAATTAATACTCAGCAATTTGAAACTGAAATTGCTTCAATTACTGAAGTGCTTAAATTCCTGAGTTCTAAGAAGTGATTCAGTGACAAGGTGTCTCAACATCAACAGATGAAGAGTTTTAAATGCAAAAAGAGATATGTCCATTTTTATCAACTTGAGATATTTGAGATTGATGCTGCTGACAAAACAGAAATAATGAATATATAATGTTTTCTGTGATATTCTAAAAGATATTACTGGCTATGTAATGGGTGCAGTATCATTGAAAAGTTTTTGTTTTCTTTTTATACATTCAGTGATGACTTAACTCTAAAAATTTTGACAGTGGCATTTGTCTGTTTACATATATGCAAACCACCAAATGAAATTTCAGAGGAAATGTGTTTACTCTTAAGCATCAAATCTAATTCAACTAGGAAATTCTGGCCAATTTTGCAGCAGTTCTGTGACACTGCTCATTAAACTTTCATGTGAATTACTCTTGGAATACTAATAGGCCAGTTTCCTGTAGTATATTTATGTTTTATAAACTAAAGTTGGTGCAATGATAATTCTTGCCTGAGGCTTCCCACACTTACCAGTTGTATTTTGCTAATTGTCTGTTTTCAAATTTTACCTTGCCACCATCAATAGATTTATTAGTTTTGTTCATATGTGTGTCAGTAAAGAAAATGCTCCTTTGAAGCAACCACACAGTTATAAACAAATCATATTAAAGTGTGTGTGTGTGTGTGTTGTGTGTCATTTAGAATAGGTAAAGGACACCAGTTGAACAGGATAAAAATGTTTTGACATAATTGTGCAAAAAATCTGAGTGTGCATAGTATGCAAACATTATGCTATATTTTTTGTGTACATCTCAGTCACTGGAATGGTTTTGAAGGTATAGAAGAAAAAGAAAATCCTAAATTATAATGTCCATGTTATACTATGTTAGTGACATTTTCTGACAATTGTACAGGCTCATGACCAAAGAAAATGACAGAATTTGAACAACATAATCAGTGTAATCAAAATTCCATTTTCTGAGCTTGCCATTGATGATTGCAGACATGGATGTGCAATTTCAAATACTTTGAACGCTTCTGCTGTCAAGTACTGTATCATGCTGAATTATTATGTATTTTGTGAACCTTTTACATACATGTATCTGTAAGGTGCATTTTTCTGTATTATTATACAGGTAGTATATCACATCACCATTTCCCTCCAGTCTGTATATTATAGGCCGGAGGAATGACAAATTTATGTGCACTGCAGTAATGTGCTTCTGCCGCTGTTGAGATGTTTATTTTCTGAGCTTGATGAACAAGGCGTGATGCATTAGGGTTTCACTTTCGTTGTGCAGAGTGCTGATGAAGTGTTCATGAATCTGAATAATGAATCTCCGATTTGCATATCTTGCCCAGTATTATTGCCAATGGTCAAGCCATGCCAACGAAAACAATCAACTCCTTCCAAACTACTTGCCATTGTGGTAGACAAAATAATACCAGGCTGTTATACTGACTTCACAAGAGGATTCTTTTATAGCGTATAGTATATGAAGCACTACTGAGGTATTACATTTATAACTCACAAGTATTACATGTATGAGAGTGTTTATGTTGTCTCCAATCCAATACTATCATAAACTTGTGTGATGTGGAACATTGAATCTAAAATTGTTATGATGGAGGGTATGAGTATCAAGTACTGTGTGATTGTTTGATATTGCATATGATGGGCCAACAAACTTCATTTTCCTGCGGTGCTGCTGTTAATTTAGATGCAGTAGGGTGGGGATTCATGGGTGTGGTCCAATTCATTCGCTGCCCACCGGGATACATACCAAAACCACAAATTGCACCTGTCAGCAAATATGTGCATTGAAGCAGTTGCTTTTATTTGCTAATGGTCGACTCCAGTTGAGATTCTGTGACTGTCTGTGTACTTACATAGAGATCAGTGATAAAACTTTACACAATTTGTTACAGGGATTCTCAAATATTGTACATCCAAACCAAGCCTGCCTTCCACTCCATGAATCCCCATATGAATGATCTTTAATTAACAATCGCCTGATGGAATGAACATTTTTATTTATTTATTTATTTATTATGAGATACTTGGCTTAACTTGATTCTTATTTTGGTTTTCTGCTGCGGGTGTCCCAGGTTCTGTGGTAGGCAGCAACTCTCCTCTAACAGATATATGTATTGACACAGGAGATACTGATGACTGACTTTTAACCATGTTTCTTATAACAAGCACAACTTTTGCAGGGTCATGTTTTTTGTTTTTTGTTGTTGTTGTTTTTTTTTGGTAACAGTAGGGACTGCCCATGCAACAACTACATATTTTCCATAAGTACAAGTACGTACATGTATGTAATATGTTTTCTCCATACATTCCGGTGGTACACTTTTCTTTGGATGATGTTGCAATACTGAATGATAAAGATTGAAATCATGAGCATCTGATGTACTTTGGTCAGACAATCAACTCTTATCTTGGACCTATTTTGTTGCTGTAGTAGGCAGCGACAGAGCAATTTCTATATTGAATATTTGAGTGTAAAGCATGTAAGGCTTGCTGTTACCATGCATTCGAAATGCTTTCCTTTGTGCATACTTGCTGTTGATTCACTTTGGTCTTCAAAGATTGTGATAAAGCCATACATACAGTGTAGTGTGTCAATGAAGAAATAACCATTTACAATTGTTTGTCATATTCCAATGAAAGCATACTTGCCAATGATAAGACAAGTTTTTATATGTTGAGGCTATCTATATTGATATGTATAGCATGTAGAGGGCATACCATATTCCAGGCAAATATTTCTGCCTTTTTCATGCAACCAGTATGTTTGATACTTTGTGTGCATATTATAGTGCAAATACAGGATGCAACAGATATTAACAGAAACAAGCAATGACAGACTCTTCTGTTTAGAAATGTTGCAATTGCAGTTAGTATGTCTGTAGCAATCTTACACCCTGGTTGAAACCAGTACCATAAGAGAAATCAGAAGTGGGAAGTAGACTCATATACACGTACGTATGCTAACAAAATACATGTATTTTGTGAAACATACAATATTTACGGTAGTGTTCCAGTCAACACATACCCAAGCCATGAAGTTTTCTTTTATGTTTTGAACAATGGAAAAGTAGTATAGCTGCAGCTATTGATTGATATTACATAAACTTGCCGTGCATTAGACCATAATGGTAAGAGTAGCGCGCAAGATGTGATTATGATGCCACACTATGCCATTGCCAAAGGTATGCAGTGTATGAAGTGCAGAGGATTATTTGAAATCCTGGAAGAAGAAGAAGAAGAAGAAAACAAATATATATATATATATATATATATATATATATATATATATATATATATATATATATATTTATATATATTTATATGAATGGGTAAGAACTTGCCAGTATGAGTGATGGGGGTTAGATTTTTTTCCCCTTTGCTCCCTGTGATATTTTGTATCATACCATTTCAGGGAGAAAGACCATTTTATGTAAGGTGCAATATTTAGATATTGAACTTTGGAATAACAATATTAAAGGCAGTGATATTTTCATCATTGTTGTAATTACACTCTTCCACATCCATTAACAGCACATGTACCACCGAAAAAATGCTTGGATAACACCATGCTTGTTCCTCATATCCTGTACATATGATCAAAGTTTGCCCTCTCTGTTTTGCAAAAGATCAGTCTCTCATTCAACTGAAATATATATAACAAATCATGGCTGTTGAGAAGGCATCTGTAGCAAAGAAAACCATGCAGAGATATTTCCCTGAAGTGTACCAGTATTTGAAATTAACTGGACTATAATTAATATGCTGGAGTGTTCACAATGTTGTGTATCCATTCACTGCACCCTCGAGCTCCTTGCATTACCCTCCAACTGTCCATACACTTTAGTATTCAAAGCCAAACGACACTGTAATACATGCTGAGGGACACTTATTGACTTCGATACACACTTTTACTGTCCCTCATCAACTCTAGCTGGTGGAATTACATGTATGTCCATTTATCTCCTGCACAACCCCATGAGATTACAGAAAAAATATACCTATATCTTGTTTGGTGTAGTGCTCTTTGAAAACAAAAATTTGCATCTACAAAGTATTTTGGCATCAGCATACTCTATGTGTGTGTGCGTGTGTGTTCTTTTTCTTTATTTATAGTTAAGAATGTGAGATCATAACTGAATTAAAAGTTGTTCACATTTGTTTAAAATTGTGCTGAAGACGTTCAGTGAGCTCCTTCAATCTACAAATTGTATTTGTATTTTGTGAATGAATATCACCAGCAAATCTTTTTCAGCAATCTGTGCACTTTTCTTAAAAAGAGTGATCAGTAGAATGAGTACAAGTTTGGAATTCAGTTTTTTGCCACCTTTACCGCGAAGGTGGAATTCAGAATGCAAAGGATGCATGTGCTTAAATCTGTCAAGCTGTGATTTTGCTCAAAAGTTACAGTTTGTATTTCACTGTCAGTGGGGAGATACATTATTTGCACTCAACTTCTTCAACCAACCAATCATATTTGGCCAAATTACTTTATGACTGTGTCTAGTTCCCTGTATGATGTCAGTATTATGGATACTGCAAAAGTGGAAATATTTGAGGTGTTGAAATTTTCGCGCATTTCGCACAACCATAAACTAGTGTGAAAATAAAAGCATGCAAGTATTCTATGCTTGCTGTATGTTCCAGTAGTTAAGCTCTTGATTCTGCGGAATTACAAACACACAAAAGTCATCTTACTGGGCCGAGTGCAAAAAATTACGCGTGCGGAAATATCCACTTTTACAGTATTACTATCCATGTCTTCATACCCCTGAACGTGAAATCATTTCTAGATGTTGAATGCAGTGTATGTGCTATGTATCATGTGCACCAGTACCCCACCCCCACCCTTCCTGCAGAAACAAGAGAAATAGAAAGAAAAAAAATAACTGCAGGAGTTGGGAGGGGTCAGCTTGAAGAATTAACCAAAAAAAAAAAAAAATATGTATGTTAGTTTATGACAGCATTCTGTGTGTGTTTGAAACTGACAATATAACATGTGTAAATAAGATATAACAATAAAATGATCATTGGTTTCACTGTATAATGTACAATATAACTGAAATTTCGTGCTTGTAAAGATGCTTTGTCGTTTTCTCAAGGTCGTTGTGTCTAAATTATGAGCATCATTCTATTTTATTCCTTTTATCAAGCACATCTCGTTTGGGGAAAAAACGTGTCACATTAAAAATGAGTAGATTATTTCTATGCAAATTTGATGGCTGTTCTTTTATTGTGTGTGTGTGTGTGTGTGTGTGTGTGTGTGTGTGTGCTTTTGAAGCAGGGAGCTGTGAGGAGGATGTACAAAGAGTGTAGTGCAGTATAAAAGACATGGGTATGTGAGCCACAGGTATTTTCTTTACCTAGTAGCTCTTGATTGCATAAGAACATGGCATTACGCAGCTCAATAAACAGTGACAGATCCAGAGGGGGGCGCATCGGGCGCATGCCCCCTCTTTATTTAAAAAGAAAAGAAATAAAAAGAAAAAATGGGGGCGTGTGCACACCCTTTAATTTTTGTAAAGGCGCCTTCCCTTTACGGATACGGAATTCCTGGATTCGCCCCTGATAAACATTCTTTTTGTTGTTGCATAATCTTTTTCTTTAAAATATGTGAAAATGCTTGGTAAATAATAATAGCATAAGACGTAAATATTGACATATATAACATAACATAGTATAATGATATGTTCCTCCCACTGCCAGCTATCACATCAACAAACATCAAACATAAGACTGCATGAAGGTTGAGCACACGTGTGTTGATCTGACCACATGCCGTGTTTTATTGCATACCGGAAAGAAGAAAATACACAAACACACACGTAACATTCAATAATTTCCTCTCAAAAAAACTACATTGAATTGTGCCTGCACTCATTGGCTGGTACACTGAACACTTGTTTTCCTCAATTTTCCAGCCATGATGAACTAGAAATGGTGAATGAATGTGGACCCTGTTAAGAGCCCAGACTACGGATTCAATAGTGGATGTGTTCACCTGTTAACACTGTCTATGGTGTTAACCTTTCCATTCTGTGTTAGTTTCCTACAATTTGGAAAACAACAACACCCACCAACACAAAACAAAATAAAATAACAAGTAAATACTTTCATCATTAAAACAGAAGTAATGATGACCAAACAACGGGTAAAAATATTTGGGCCAAATTCAGCAAAGGGTTTGGCACATTTGCTCCCAGTAACACATACAGTGTATTGTATCCCAGTAAGTTCCTTCGTCAAGGAGCATCTACAATGTAAGTGTCTATGAAATTGTATATCTAATAACTGACTCTAGGATCTCCAGCTCTAGTGCTGAGAACGTTCTATTAAGTTTGTATCACGTTGGCACCCCACAAAGATATTAGTACTCTGCACAAGCACTGCCTACACAGAAGCAGCTTGGATCTCTGAAACTCCCTGAGCAAAATATATCATACATTGATATTACGTGCCCACCTAAAGATCAGTTTCTGATCACAGTGATCCAGTGTGGCACTGTAATGAGCATTTCAGAAGGCAGGACTTGGTCACAAGACGGTGGTGTTGAATACAGTGTACTTGCATACAGCTGTAATCATTAGTTTCTTTTCTGTAGGTAGAATGATGTAATTTCAAATATCCATAAAATATTATTCCCTTCATAAGTCTGCATAAGACTGACGAGATATGAATTTTAGACATCCTTCAAACCATGCTATGTTGAATTCTCTATTTTATATAAATTATAATAATGATAATACCAAAAAAATTCTTTTAGGATAATCTCTTCAGATGCCTCAATTAGCAGTCTTACTGCCACTTAACAGATAGTGTTAAATATCTACCTTGATTTCTTTTGCTTTAATTTGATATGATTTGATTTGAATTTATTCATCTATTCCACAAAAACAAAAATAACTGAGTTACAAAAAAAAAGACAAAATGTTATTGTCTTGTGATATATAACGTTCTTTTTTTTTCTTGACATACAAAAACAATCGAAAAGTACAAAACATACATTTGCAACAAATTGTGAATATGTAGAAGTCACAAGAACCAAAGTGGGGGAGTCTAGATCAAAAGCACAGCTTGTATTACTTAGGCCACCAAAAAATCAAATGACATCACAATGAGACAATTGAACACATAACAAAAACAGAGAATATACAAGAATGGCATTAAGAAAAACAACTAAATCTTAAACTGCTTGTTCAAAACAGCTTTCTCTTTGAGGCATAAATATCCCATTAAAAGGGCATTGAGGTAACATTGATGCTAAGAAGCAATGCCTTAAGAAAGGCAACCTGATATAAAGCTGTATTGCAGATATTGCCATGAATCCTGCTATACCCACTGAATTGTGAGTTACTGGTCATTTCAATACTGATGATCATACGCAATATCTGATACAATCTCGATATGACCCTCTCACTATGGACTTACTGCAGCTGAGCAATGGAGACAGTACCTGCACTGTACAAGGGTTGCACACCAGACTGTATGACCTAACCCTCTGCTTACTAGAACCTCATCTACTATTAAACTCCTTATGTGCCACATTTGCACACCCGACTCAGTTGACGGCATGCCAAGTTTGCATATTTTGCCAAAACACACAAACTCGCCCAAACTGATCTATATAAATCACCAAATGCGGCAGTACAATGGAAGCTTCACTCATGATTCTATTCCTCATACATATAGCTTGCATTATCTTGCAATAGAACAGTGGTATTCCACAGAAGTTTTTCTACAAAATTCTAATTCTCTTTTGCGGTTGTGCTGTCTGCAAAAGTCATGCCTCCCAGACTGGGACAATAATGTAGCTACTGGCCATTTGCACAAAAAATAATCATACATGTAGCTTTGTCACAAAGTTTGACATTTACTATTACAGATACAATACATCACAGCAAAGCTCGAAAATTTTCTCTCCAACTGTGCTCATTGCATACCTAGCATAAAGTTAATATGAAAAGCTACATGGCTTTGGAAAACAGAATGTTTTTCAACAGCAATTGTGCATTGCAGTCTCAGAATCATGTGGCACCCAGGGTGTTTACACCATAGCACCCATACAGTTAATGACCACATGAGAATTGCAGGATCTTGGTGGCAATAGATTAAATATAGAGAGGGCTGAGCACTGATGATTCAACTTTTCTTCGCTGTGAGGGAGCTATCTCAGCCATTTCAATGTAACTTATGAATGGTGTACTGTTAGATCAGTGTGCACATTTCAGAGAATTTATGGATCCCAATGGAATCCCATTTTCTGTGCTCATTTTTTCCACTAATAAATTATGGATCTACTAGCACTCTTCAGGGAATGAGTTTTGATTCATATCACTACATCTCTTCAAGTGCTATGTGCATCCATAGTTTATATTCAAAGCAAGCTCTGTGATGTTTCAAACTAAACAAGATACATCCTCATATGACTTAACATCATACCACTGAAGTATGTTGAATTGAGAAAGTCACATACACATGTAAATGTACCTACTCAAAACCAAGTCTGTGAAAATCTTAGAATACATATTTTCTTATACTCACTTGAAAGAGAGACCAATGAAGGCTTGACCTAATGGATCTTGTGTCAAACGCTGCTATAGACATTTGCATCAAGGTCTTCATCAATTTGGCAGTGGAGATCATTATTTAGTAATGCATTGAAGACAAAAACTGTCACTATCAAGTCAATATCAACATACTACAGAGAGAAATGAAAATAAACAGAAAGGTGAAGAATGCTCAATATTACTGTAGCTGAACAAGGACATACAATAAAGTTTGTTTCACATCTACAGCTGTTGGGACGAATATACTTTATTGTCCAACAAACTTTTCATCATTACACAGCAATTCATTAAATGGAAATAAATGAAAGACATTGGACGTGTAAATATTTGCAAGTGACTTCTCTGTCAATACCCGTTTAAATGTTTCACGTTTTAATCATCATGCCGTGACATTGGCTTTTCCAGTTCTAAAACAAACTTCTATCTATCAATACAGCATCTTTCTGAGCATTAACCTTGCAAATGACTAGACTACATTCATCATAAATCAACCACTTCACAGACGCAATACCACTCACTGATTTTCTCTTGTGCATACAATTGCACTGTCCTGGCTTGATATAGTCCGGAACAAGTGCATAACAGTAATCTCTTCTTTTGCATAATAGATAATCTACACATCAATTCCAAAGTACAGAAAGTTCTGTAGGTAAGTGAAGGTAGTCACTTTTCAGGCAGATGACTGAAATAAATACAGGAACAGAAACTAGACTTGCAAAGTGATAGGCACAAAGTGGGAAATAATTGGTCACATCAAATGTTTCAGCACAGTTATTAAGTACAAATCACAGCATGGCAGTCAGCACCTAGGCATGATACAATGACCAGGGTAAATGATATAGGGTTCAAATACCATAATGTTTGTAGTGCCACACCTTAGAGGCTGCTCAATGTGAACCAATGATTTCAGAACAGTATGAACAGAAAGAAGAAAATAGAATTCACTCTGACAGATAACAAACTTTTCCACTCAAATACAAAGACACTTCTCTGGATTTCATTTTGATTGCCTCTTCTAGGTTTAGCCACCAAACTCACTCAAGATGACCAGGAACACTGTGCAGTTACCATGGCAACATTTTCCAGTTCTACAACTTGAGTCCCTTGCTGGTGAGGAATGCCTCCTGGCTAGGTTCACGACCCAAAAAGTTCCTCAGCATGTCCATGGCATCCTGGTGTAAATCAAATTACATATGGACACAAAATATGTTTGAATGCAATTTACTCCATATTCACTTTATGATCTATGGTGTAAGAGAGATTTCACTGTTTGAGAACAGAATTATATTTTCATGTAAGGTTTATAATAAGCAATATCGTATTTTGACAACACACAATCTTTAATACACCATACAGTGTATATGATGTTGAATTCTTCCTCCTTTTTTTCTCAGAGAAATGAAGTTTTTTGTTTTAATCCTTTTGTATCATTGCTTGGAAACTGTATTTCAAATTCATTTCACATCTCTTGAAATATAACAGACACAAAAAGTGCAAACACATACAAACGAGGGCAAAAGTAAACAAACCAACAAACAAAACACTATAACTCAATAAATACAGCAAATGTCCACTTTCCATTTGTTTCATTGCATACTTGTTATAATATATATATCATCACATAAAGGAAGGTACACTTTGTATGAAGTTTTCCTCGGCCTTGCAGCCATTTCTTCCCCTTGCCCCACCCCATTTAGTTCAGATACAGTATAGCCCTACTACATCCAAAACAATAAACAACAAACAACAAAATGTACACAAGACTTGAATACTTTTGCTAACAACAAGGCAATTCAACTCTAAATTTGCAGTTTCATTTACTCGTGGCTGGTTCACCATTAACACAGATGATTCAAGGTCTGGGGATATACACCTCCTACTCTGAGACTCATTCATAACAAAGCAGCAGACAATGTTTTAATGACTGGACGTTCTTATAGACCCAAACTTCTCCTGTGACTATAAGGAGGAAATGCCAACTTACGATGGAGCCACCAGGTTCCAGGATGAACTTGCGGTACTCCTTGCCGACCTTTTGACTCAGGATGCCCTCCTTCTTGAAACGGGAACAGAACATGTCCATGCTGTACACTTCACTCCACTGAAAGACGGAACACACAGAGACACCTCTGTAATTACAGCATCAAATTCTACTGAACATGTAATATGCTGAACTCACAGCAGTTTCATTTTACTGACATGCCTGTCAAACCTCCGTGAACCTCTATATTCCTGTAACGCACAGAAGATGGACTGCTTTTCCTTCAACAGGCATTTCCCATTTACCCCAGCCCGAGAATACTTGGGACTAGTCTTCTGGATGCAAACTTACATAAGATTTGCTGGTCTATAAATGAAAGTCACATTTTTCGAGGAAGAAGCTTCGTTCCACCTTGTATTTCAAACTTTTGATCATCTGCTAATTGTGATCATTTACATTTTCTCGCATTATTCTAACACTTGAAAGGCATGCTACAATATGAACATGTAATGTATATGAAATGTATATTTCATTGATTATGGCCATGTGTAATGAAGAAGCTTCATCAATACAGCTAGCAAATGGAAGACATTCATTGTTATAAATTTACTGCAAGCATCACAACATGTCGGGCTACAGAAAGACAGAGCCAGGGAGTGGAATCTTTTCCCTCACCAGATATCCATAGTACTGAGCGTCGTATCCGTCAGCCAGATGGGCAAAGGCAGCACACATGTTGGTTCCTGGTGAGGCCGGGATACCCAGGATGGAATTGGAGAGTTTGGAATAGACGGTTTGTGTGTCAGCCTGTTGGGGAAAAAATTGAGATGGCAAAGTTTGTCATGTTATCTCAACATATGGAACCACGAATACTCTAGTGGAAACTATTGCATGATTAATTTTCATAATTTGGTTAATTTTAGTAAATTTCCCTTGTTTTCTACTGGAAAACACTAGGTTTTTTGTGCATCTCAAAGTATCTCTTTTCACCAATTAAAATAATAATAATAATAATAATAATAATTGCATTCATATGGCGCTTCATACTGACGTTTCTCAGCGCACTTTGCTACTCATACAAATAGACTAGAAAACACAATAACATTAACAAAATCAGCGTTAACAGTAACAAAAGAAGAAGAAAGAAAAGAAAAGAAAAGAAAAATACATGTGATACAATGGTACAATAATTGATAACTGTGTGCGCCTCCAGAAAAAAAAAATATTACAACAGATTACAATTACAAAATAATTACAATTACAAAAAAACAACAAAACCAACTTACAAGTTATTGTCTTTGCACCAGTTTAGTGGAAAGTGAAATTTGCAAAATATTTTGTATTTACAGTATCAGAGACCAGCTTGGGCCAAAGTGAGCTTCATCCTTTCAGCTGGCCTAACTGATAATAGTCATGGTCTTCCATGCATTTTCTTGAAATGTCTTTGAAAGTGAGCCATCTTTGGATGTTTATAAATGAAATACATTCACAATCAAAATCCAGCGTTACAGCAACACTACCATGAATGCGCACACTTACAATGTACCTACATAATGAAGCAAACACCATTTAGCTCTTGATTTCTTTTTCCAGTAGTACTCTGACCCATTCACACTCACAACAATGTACAAATTCTGTGTATTTTTTTCTTTTTCAAAAAGTTACAAATATGCTTATTACAGTGATTAACTCATCGCTGATAACAGAAAACATAACCATCCATTCCCAGACTTCTGGCTATCAACTAATGCAAACTTGTATATACCACCAAGTTCAGTTCATTATCATACTTCTATCCATGCATCACTTACTGTCACACTGTTTTGAATTCAACTGTCTCACAGATAGAAAGGCAAAAATATCATGATTATAAGGTACCTTGTTTAATCTTTCCCTTCACAAGGTCAGCAATAGGAGGAACCACATGCTGGTGATGAATCTATTCATCTAAAACTCCATTTATAATCAACTTGATAAGACATTTGACCAAAAGAAATAGAAAAAAATATACATACGTATTATATGCACAACAGACATGCATATAACCAACACACGGATAAAAATCAAATTAGCAACCAAGTTGTCTATATCGATTTTCCCATCCATGCTGCAGGTTCCTATCTTGCTATTTCCCTCATGTAGAAATGTGTGATTGTATGTAGGGAGATGAAAACCAAACATGCATTACCTTATCTTGGGTATGGATGGTCTGATCAAAGGTGCCCAGCAGAATTTGTCGCAGGTTGAAGACTCCAGCGTTAGCGTTGCGTGCCTGGACGAGTTTCTCCACCATGTTGTCGGGGAGGGGCGAGCCATCCTTGTAGTGGGCTGACAACAGGCCAAGCGGCTCGGCGTGCCAGCACCAGTTCTCCAGCATCTGAGAGGGAGCCTCCACAAAGTCTCGCTCCACACGGGTGCCACTGTGGATTGACAATAGAAGTCAACAATACAATAGTGTCAATGCATGTTGAATTATTCAAATACTGATGTAAAATTTTCATTTGAAGTGACTTTTCATTACTCATGAAATGAATAAAAATGGCAAATAAAAGATAGCAGAAACTTGTACGACTTCACATTATTATTCAAATTCATGAAATACGTCAATGTAGGGCAATTTGTCAATCAGTTGCAATTCCCATTATTAATTGTAAATATTGCAACAACCAAATGAATTCCACTGAATTAACAATACTACTGATACTATTTTTAAACTTGTGATAATTAAATCTTCAGAATCATCTTCCCATTTTCTTAAACATGATTACTTATTTTACTTAATATTGTATGTAAAGAAAAAAAAATGAAATGAATTCTGCTGTGTGGTATAAAGAATGTCATGTGCAGATTTACGATAGCAGGTGGCATTAACATAAGACATGAAAATAAAATGAAATAATTTCTTGACAATATGCACTACGATTGTTCTTCAGAAATCACTTTTGAACTTGATATTTGCTGCATTGAATTCTCCATATCATAATTGTAGTAATTCCACAAAGACAAACCAAAATCTATGAGCAGTCAAACTAATGGAAAACAAATGGGAGCAAAAAAAAAAAAGCAGTTGCAAGTCGCTCTCCACCATCACACAGAGAACTCTCATCATAACAAACTCCTTGGGACTAGCAGAAAAAAACTTTGTTCTTTGAAATTTTGTTATATAGGATCTGAAAAACAAATGATAAAACTACTTCGTCACTATGACATTTTGTTACATCAGTGTTCTTTACAGTGAGAGTCCAATGTACTGTATGTCCCCCCAAAAAAAAATTACAATGGGACAACTTCACCAAACTGAATGGGAATTTCTGCAAAAAATAGGTAAGACATTAAATTCTTAGACCCTAAAATAGCATTAATCATACTGGAAATCATCAATGCGAAAAAAGGATTGTAATTTTTTTGGGGACATACTGTATTTCTACATACTTTATACAAGGAAAAGTAGAAATTACGCGGTGCGTAATATATGTCCCCGCCGGAAGTAGCATTTAGTAGCAAAATGTACAATATAGGTAAAAAGATCAAGGTCAAAGGTCAAAGAAGTCAAAGGTCAACATTCTTTGTAGAAGTTTTGAAGCCCTCACCTAGTGCCATCACTTAAAGCAAACAGAATCGAAATCGGGTTAGAAATGGCGAAGGAGTAGCATTTTGTAGCCAATGTACAATATAGGTCAAAAATCAAGGTCAAAGGTCAAAGAAGTCAAAGGTCAAAATTCTGTGTAGAAGTTCTGAAGCCCTCACCTAGTGCCATCACATAAAGCAAATGGAATCGAAATAGGGTTAGAAATGGCGAAGGAGTAGCATTTGGTAGCAAAATGTACAATACAGGTCAAAAATCAAGGTCAGAGGTCAAAGAAGTCAAAGGTCAAAATTCTGTGGAGAAGTTTTGAAGCCCTCACCTAGTGCCATCACTTAAAGCAAACGTAATTGAAATCGGGTTACAAATGGCGAAGGAGTAGCATTTTGTAGCAAAATGTACAATATAGGTCAAAAATCAAGGTCAAAGGTCAAAGTAGTCAAAGGTCAAAATTCTGTGTAGAAGTTTTGAAGCCCTCACCTAGTGCCATCACATAAAGCAAACGGAATCGAAATCGGGTTACAAATGGCGAAAAAGTAGCATTTCGTAGGCAATGTACAATATAGGTCAAAAATCAAGGTCAAAGGTCAAAGAAGTCAAAGGTCAAAATTCTGTGTACAAATTTTGAAGCCCTCACCTAGTGCCATCACTTTAAGCAAACGGAATTGAAATCGGGTTACAAATGGCGAAGGAGTAGCATTTTGTAGCAAAATGTACAATATAGGTCAAAAATCAAGGTCAAAGGTCAAAGAAGTCAAAGGTCAAAATTCTGTGTAGAAGTTTTGAAGCCCTCACCTAGTGCCATCACATAAAGCAAACGGAATCGAAATCGGGTTTCAAATGGCGAAAAAGAAGCATTTTGTAGGCAATGTACAATATAGGTAAAAAATCAAGGTCAAAGGTCAAAGAAGTCAAAGGTCAAAACTCTGTGTAGAAGTTTTGAAGCCCTCACCTAGTGCCATCATATAAAGCAAACCGAATCAAAATCGGGTTAGAAATGGCGAAGGAGTAGAATTTTCAAGCAAAATGTACAATATAGGTCAAAGGTCAAAGGTCACAACTGAAATTCTGTATAGAAGTTTCAAAGCTCCCATGTAGTGCTATCATATAAAGCAAACAGAATCAAAATCGGGTTAGAAATGGTGAAGGAGTAGCATTTTGAACATTTTGATCACACACGGACGCACGGACGGACAGACGGACACACGGACACACACACACGTACGGAGCCCATTTCATAGTCCCCTGCTCGAACTCGTTCGGCGGGGACAATAAACATGCAAAGAGGTATCAAAGAGTAAATGATGACAAAAAATAAATTAAACCATCTTCCCTTTTTGTCCCCTCTGTAATGAAGAAAGAACCCCTGAACTAACCTGAAGTAACACAAGTCGGTCTGCCCCAATATGTCATGCATCACGTGACCAAACTCATGAAAGAAAGTTTCGACCTGCACACATAACAATAACAGAGACGGGAAGGAGATATTTATAAGTTGCGTGCTTAAAATAGGACTGGGCCGTGGCCCCATAAGTACCTGAACATTCGGAATTCTGCTTGTGCACAGATTTGATGCATGACGTGTCCAAACTCATGGAAGAAGGTCTCTACCTACAGCACGAAGGAAGGTGGGCAAGGGATCACATAATTACTAATTTCACTGGGTCAGCAAAGTTTGTATCAGTGTTTGGATGATTTACAATAATGAAAGTTTGACATGCTATAAGAACCATCATAATGATACTCTCACCAATACTTTGGTAGATGTTAAAAAAAAAAAAAAAACACTTAAAAATTAATATCTTTTCATACAGGGTTTCAAACTGCAGATCTAAAACCATGCTGATGCACAGTGAAAACACTTTGAAAGTTAGAAGGCAGAAAATTATTTGGTAACAAAACTAGGACATTGATCATACTGTAAAACATGATATATTTGTGGCATGAAATTTTCACAAATTGGACCCAACGGCCTTTTTTGTGGCATGAAATTTTCGAGAATTGCCATTGGCGTTCAATGCATATAGCATAGACAAGAACTTTCATGTGCATTTTAACTTCGCCAATCTGGGTGCTCGTGAAATTCGCGAAATTAAAATGCACGCAAACATTCCTTGTTTTACAGCATTATGCATGCTACATCAAATTAATGATAAACACATTTTTCATTTCAGACCATATTTCGTATTCCAGACAAAGAAAAAGCATTTTAAAGTATTAAATACACATAGTCTCGTTTTCAGCTCTAGATGTATATAAACAAAGAGTACAATTTACCAATGAAGCTTTAACAACAAATGCCACAGTTTCCTTTACCCATGAATCTTCAGCTAAGTTGTTATCTAGTATAAAAATGAAGAAATGAATAAGACCTTAATATAGTACTCTGCAAATCTTCCATTGGCTCTGGCTGGAAATCTTAAAATTAATCAATTATTCAAATTGATTACTTCTCCTCCTCCTCCTCCTTCTCCTTCTCTCCCTCCTTCTCCTCCTCCTCCTCCTCCTTCTCCTCTTCTTTTTCTTCCTCCTCCTCATCCTCCTCCTCCATCTTCTTCTCCTCCTCCTCCTCCTCCTCTTCCTCCTTTTTCCTCCCCCTCCTCCTTCTCCAGCTCCTTTTTCCTCCCCTCCTCCTTCTCCAGCTCCTCTTTTCCCTCCTTCTCCTTCTCCTCTTACTCCTCTTCCTACTCATCCTTCTCATCCTTCTCATCTTCTCCCTTCTGCTTTCCTCCCTCTCCTTTTCCTCCTCTTTCTTCTTTTTAATTTGGTAATAGAAATCCAACAGGAATTCACTTAAGAGGATGAATGAATTGTAAAAAAAAAAAAGACAGAATCTTGCCTCGTCATGTGTAGAGAGGGACGGAGATTCTGGAGTGGGCTTGGTAAAGTTCGCAACCATGGCAGCAATGGCTGGCTGGCGAGTTCCATCAGGGGCAATGCAGCCAGGCTGGGTGAGACAGACAAAGTAATAGTCATATCAGTACTTGACAAAGATTTTGGCAGCCTCTCCATAAACAGTTTGGAGGGTTTCTCTCAAGCAGTTTGAAGAGAAAACACTTTTTGGAGGGAACAACCTAAACTGCACAATTCATTCAGGGAACACATTTTATGCTTATTTGCCTGTTGTTAAAGGCTTGTCTGTTAGACATTAATCAATTAGGGCAGATAACATAACAGAAACATGAGAGAATCTGTTAAATGATTTATCCAGATTCAATACATCAGAACTGGTGTGTTCCAGAATTGATATACATAAAACAAGCACATAGTGTACCTTAGATATGATGTATTTACTCTTGAAACGTATAATACATTCTTAAGAGGTTGCAATGTACATTCTGTATATTCAAACATTCATAGCACTCTTCATCAAATAATCATTTACTCAACCATAAGCCTACCAACCATTTCCATGGTTCTTCATTTCAATATTATCTAGCAAAACAGTGCAAAGATTTCACACCAAATGCCCAAATTCAGTACAATTATGTCACTCAGTAAATACAACAAATCCTATACAACTGAAACCTTCTTTTTTTTTTTTTTTTTTTTTTTTTGGGGGGGGGGGGGGGAGGTTATGTGATTTTATGGGACAAGCTCCAAGTCATAGCACCCTTGTATATCAGCTGAATGGTTCTCATGTCAAATTATCTCTTGTTCATGTCTTTTCCCCACACTCTTTTCAAAGTTAACAGCAACTTAAGACTGAAAAGTTGACTTGAGGAAGAAGACATACCTGCAGCCCAAAGCAGGCAGCATGGCTGAATTTCCCTTCTCTTGGGAACAGGTCCAAGTAGAAGAAGCCCAGGAACTGGTTGGTTTCTGTGTCTGTCACACTGAACTGTAACAACCCAAGACAGAAATATGAATCACTCATCAAAGAAAGGACTATGTGCAGTGCACGGTGCTTATATTTATGAGGTAGTTGTCACACATTTGAAAGTTGGTACTGGAAGATCAATGTACAAGTGTATGATAAGATGGTGAGATGTGAAGGTAGTTAGCAGTGTTAACAGTGGGGTAAATTTGCATCTGCTACCCAGAATGGTGCACATTGTAGTAGTTCTGCAACAACATAATCTATGTACAGTTCTGAGTACTAGGACAACATGCTGTGCTGGTTTTGTTCTGTTTTGTTTTGTTTTGTCTGCAGGAATGCACACTGACTGAAAAAAATAATGTATGGAAGTATCAACAAATGTGTAGTTAAATCAGTAATAAAATACCCACTGTCCATTTTGTGCTATTGGATCAAACCTCCATGCATTGTAAGACAGCAAGAGTACACTTACAGTAGTGCCATACATACACACAGCTCTGCAGCTTCTTAGGCAGAAAAGGCAATAATGCATGTCAGATAAAAATGAACCCTTCCTCTTACCATCTGAACATCATCATTCCACACTGGAGCCTGGTCCTTTGGAACCTCTTCAAACTTCAGTCCAAGAAGATTCTGGATTCAGAAAGACAACATGTTAAAACAGAAGCAGATCTATGGAGATATATTTAAACAAAAAATTGTAATAAATCATACGTCACTGAGTATGACAGCAGTCATATGTAGACAAATAGGCCTGTGAGAGGAATCCCTTGGAGAGTCATTTGTCACTCTACATAGCACATAATACTCCGTACGCAATTTTTGTACAGTCATGAAATTGGACAAAGTAGAAAATAGCTGTATATACTGTATACATATGCTAAAGAGCAGAATCACTCTGAGATATCACTCTTTTGATTTTAACTGAGTAGAATCAAGTAATGGCAGAAAATAAACAACAATTAATATTTTGTATAGTACTTCCACTTTAATCCATTTAGCTATTTATGTGCCATGGTGTACACCCCCTGTGTGCCACATTATTCTGAGACAGCAACATCGTCATGCTTTGGGAAAACATTCTGTTTTTCAAATCTATGTAACTTTTACATAGTTTTGTTAAGCTGAACATGTAGTGAGCAATGTTGTACAGAAATTGCCAAGCCTCGCTGTGATGTAAACTGCATGACAAATCTTAATGTTTTCTATTCAAATGACTAATGGCTACATTATTGTAAAGGCATGACTTTTGCACACAAAACAGTGACAAAAACTTAGAATTTAAACATAGAATCCAGTAGGGAACACCACTTGCTAGTCATTCACCCCATAAAATGTAAGCTTAGTGCGAGGGGAACGGAATCGCAAGAAACGCTTTCATTGTACTATAGCATTTGGCAATTTATCGATCAGTTTGGGCGGGCTTGTGCGTTTGAGCAGAATATGCGAAGTTGGCATGCCGTCGACTGAGTCAGGCTTGCGAACGTGGCACACAAAGAGTGAACCCTTTCTGTGCTGGGGAATTTGGACAGTGTGCACAAGGCTATGGGGCTTTCTGGTTACTGGTCACTATCAATTTGATGTCCTATTCCTGACCAAATGACCTATTCCTGACCAACTGACCTGATAGATGTCCCACAAAGAGTCAATGGTCACTACTCATTTGATGTCCTATTCCTGACCAACTGACCTGATAGATGTCCCACAAAGAGTCAATGGTCACTACTAATTTGATGTCCTATTCCTGACCAACTGACCTGATAGATGACCCACAAAGGGTCAATGGTCACTACTAATTTGATGTCCTATTCCTGACCAAGTGACCTGACAGATGTCCCACAAAGGATCAATGGTCACTGCTAATTTGACGTCCTATTCCTGACCAACTGATCTGATAGATGTCCCACAAAGGGTCAATGGTCACTACTAATTTGATGTCCTATTCCTGACAAACTGACCTGACAGATGTCCCACAGAGGGTCAATGGTCACCACTACTAGTAATTTGATGTCCTATTCCTGACAAACTGACCTGATAGATGTCCCACAAAGGGTCAATGGTCACTAACTTGATGTCCTATTCCTGACCAACTGACCTGATAGATGTCCCACAAAGGGTCAATGGTCACTACTAATTTGATGTCCTATTCCTGACCAACTGACCTGACAGATGTCCCACAAAGGATCAATGGTCACTACTAATTTGATGTCCTATTCCTGACTAACTGACCTGATAGATGTCCCAAAAAGGGTCAGTGGTCACTACTAATTTGATGTCCTATTCCTGACAAACTGACCCGACAGATGTCCAACAAAGGATCAATGGTCACTACTAATTTGATGTCCTATTCCTGACCAACTGACCTGATAGATGTCCCACAAAGGGTCAATGGTCACTACTAATTTGATGTCCTATTCCTGATAAACTGACCTGATAGATGTCCCACAAAGGGTCAATGGTCACGACTAATTTGATGTCCTATTCCTGACCAACTGACCTGATAGATGTCCCACAAAGGGTCAATGGTCACTACTAATTTGATGTCCAATTCCAGGCCAACTGACCTGACAGATGTCCCTAAAAGGGATACTGGTCACTACTAATTTAATGTCCTATTTCTGACCAACTGACCTGATAGATGTCCAGTGAACCCTGGATGACCTTCTCCAGTGGGAAGTACTCCTTGAGCTTGTTGTGGTCAACGGAGTAACGTTTCTCCTCGGCCATGTTCATGAAGTAGCGCATGTCCCACAGGTTGATCTTGCTGTCATACGGATAGCCATACTTCTTACACTGTGTGGGGTCACATGGAAGAGATTAATACCAATCAATTAAAGAATCATTAAAAGGATCAAAGGTCATGAGCAAAATGAAATGTCCACTGACATTCATTCCATGATATCAGCTACATCACTCTTTCTGCTGCACTGCAGCTTCTGTCGTGGCAACAAAGAAATCTACAGCTGTAATTTCAGAGTGATGAAGGGTAATGATGCAGCAATTCACAGAATATACAAAACACAGATGTAATTTTGCTGAAATATCTTTCCTCACACCCTACCATCTCTCTTCTCAAACATTTGAACTCTACATAGAGGAGTTAGTTCAATTTCTGAGTAAGCATCCTCCCTACAAGCTGTCCTCATCAAGCACAAAAATTAAAGTCTACATGACAAGTATACCTAGTTCATCAAATATAAAAAGGGGCATTTGTTTTGACTTCTCTTGTAATCATATTGACCAGTTTTCCTCAGGGGAACATACAACTGCTTTTAATCTTCAGGTGCAGGAATTTAGGCTCATTTTGGGGGTTTGGTTGTCATGACAACTCACATCCTCCTCCTTGTACTTGAGGAAGCCTTGCAGCTCATCCTGCTGCAAGGCCCTCAGCTTCTCAGCCAGACCGCTGAGGAAACTCGACACAGTCGTGGGCGTCTTCGCCATGCGTAGTTCTAGGATGTACTCAGCATGGGTGGAGTAACCAAGCAGCTTGGCCAGCTGGGTGGGAGAATATAAAGAGAGAAACAGAGTGAAAGACAATGAGACATACTGACATATTGATGAAATCCTGTGATATCTCTGAGACACAACTCATTTCTTACAGCATAAAGAAGAACTCCATGCTGAGTCTGCCCCATTCTCCCCACATGCAATCTCAGTCACAGCGGATGTTTCTTCCCTGTATACAAATATCCCCCATGCTGAAGGCTTAGAAACACTTCAAAATGCCCTCTCGCATCAAGAGAAGCCTTAACCACCAACACACCAACTGGAATGCTTTCAGGAACTTGTCTTAACACTGAACAACTTCCAACTCCAGGGAACCAACTACCTGCAAATCCAAGGTACAGTACAGCCATGGGTACTCCAGAACCCCTTCCTACACCAATCTGTTCATAGCTGAGAAGAAACAGGAAATCCTTGAAATGATTAACATGCCCATGCTCAAAAAATCATGATGGTGATACATAGATGATATTCCGTTCATCTGGGTTGGTTCTCCGCGTAGCCTCTCAAAATTCCAGAGCAGCACCAACCAAAAACACCAAGCAATAAAATACACATTTGAATCTGATACAAGCTTCAATTTCCTGGGTGTCACCCTCTACATTGAAAAGGACACTCAACACACAGAACTCCACATTAAACCCACTAATACACATGCTTATCTACTCCCCTCATCCTGTCATCCGAAACATGTATTCAACAGTATCCCCTACAGCCAAGCCACACACATCTGCCGCATTTGCGCAGATCCAGATGAGACCTCCCATCATCTTGAACACCTGAAAATGCACCTCAAGGAGAGAAACTTCAAATCAACAATGGTCCATCAACAAATTGCTTGAGCATCACAAATCCCTCGGAAAGATCTTCTCTCCTATAAGAAACGCAACACATCATATGTGACCGTGCACCTCAAAACGAACATAAAGTCGCACACACTGATTATGCGCGAGGACTGAAAATAAGTGAAATGGGTCAACCTAGCCGAACTTGACTTTTTCATATTTTCTGAAAGAGCGGGTCTTCTTTTACATTATGCTAAAATTTGGTATCATAACACGGGCAGGAGAGTGTGTTTTTTAGCAGTTTATCTCGAACATTTTTGGTAGAATAGTGTGATTAGGTGGGTCTTTAGAATCCCTTTTTCATTTCTGAAAAACCTTGTCCACACTCTTCACTTTCAACTCTAATAACTTTTGAAAGGATAGTGCTACTGCTTTGAAAGTTGGTATTAATTATGGACTGAATGTGTTAATGAGGCATATTTAATTTCAGTTTAATCTGATAATCCCTTCATTGTTGTTACTCTGGTGGTTTACTTCCTGTTTTTTTGTCCCATTCATCGCACAGCCAGCACGGTTTGGTAAAGATTAAGCGCTTGAATAGACACTGTACTTCAGAGCCTCTTTTCTCAATTCACACTTTTCCTGAGTTTGTGCTTTCTTTCCAATATTTAGATAGGTTAGGAGAGTCCGTTTGATTTGAGTTATACATCATTTTAAAGCTTAAAGTCTGTTCTTTCAGAATATGGTCTTAACTAAAAATTCATGTCCGGCGACTTTTTGTTTGTTTTGAGGTGCAGGGTCACATATGACATTTATGGCCATGGCCAAAGTCTCTTCTATCAACCACAAACATCTTAGCCTAATCAGCGATTGTGAAACACTACGGAAGCATCTTCCTCAGGCCACCCATCACATCAAAAACTACACGAGTCAACTCTACACTTTTCCCAATGCCTACACCAAGGTTATCAGTTTGCTTGGTTATATGCCATACAAGTAATTCAATTTTGTTGTCTTGTATATTTTCAATTATTTTATTGTAATTAGCATTTCGCTGCTGATGAGAATTTATGCCATACTGCAGTTTTACTGCTTTCGTTAAACACCACCATGCATGTCTATGTCATATTGCTATTCTGGTGGAGTGCATGTTAATCTATGCCATGTTGCTGTTTTTGCTATCTTTTATTTTCGCTTTATTTTTTTAAAATTATTTTTGCTTTTTGTTGCAGATTGGGTGCCTTCCATTATTTCAATTTCCAAAACCCAGACGAAGACCTGCCAAAAGGTCAAAAGGTTGGTACCAACATAAAAGGCATTAAAGTGAACGAATGCTACGTCCGCTGGCTCCTCCTTCCTGTCACCATCATAACACAAAAATCTGACAGATCTTTATGTAGATAGATTTTTAAGTGGCTGAATAATTGTAGTTTGTAGCAGATTAAATGGGAATGAGCCCCACCACAAAACAATCCCACCCCCAACATTCCCAGTCACAATCCTCACACTGACAACACACATGTGCAAACCCATCTGCTTTAGAGGATGTACATCGTAAGTTCCACTTTTATTTGTATTCGTTTACAAATTTGTTTATTTTTTTTTTAATTCTGGTCCCTGTTTAAAATATATATCAGTATTTTTCATGATAACATGACTATTCTTTTTCTAGTATCATATTATTATTATCCGAATTTATATAATGAAGGCTATGTGCCCATATGTATTCATATGAATAAGTTTAATCTTATACCATGGTCAACCGTGGTTGATTGTACAACATATATACATTTCATTACTGTCGTTGTGTATTGTTATAGTAGATCTGACGACGGAAGAACATATTTGTTGAAGATGCATCTACAGACTGCAACAGAATCATTCTGCATTGATACTTGAAAATTCATGCTTATGTTATGAGCAATTCTAAAAATGGAAAGTGAATATTATATAAAATTCTTCAAGAAATTGGCATGACAAAAGACATCTAATGAGTTTCATGCAGCCTAATGACAGAAAATACTTTCATATGTTACTGTACTATTGTTTTTAACATATATTCTAGCCTGATAAACAGTGAATATGTAATGCCATGTAATGTCAGGTAATGCCTTTGTAAATAACAAATATATTAGAGAGTCCCTTCAGCTCATATTTCAGAGTGAAGTCCACAACATAACAGTACACATCATGATACATTTGCATCCACATTGCACATTGTGATGCAAAATGACATCAATTAGAACAGAGGGCAAAGAGCCACAAATGTACCAAAGGGTACAATTACTGGCAGAGTGATGATCACTGATGGGGAAGGATAAATATATTATGAAAAAGAAAGGGAAATTTACATTGCATGGTTTTACACAAAAGCCAAGCAAGTGGTAAGGAAAGACATAGCAAACAGGAATATCTCATGTACATGTAGCCTCACCTTTGCCCTGATCTCAACTAACTCCTCCAGGATTTTTGTGTTTTCCACTTTACACCTGCAGTGACAAATTGTGAGAAATGATATTTTAAATTCAAATTTATTCTTATTTACTTCATTTGAAGAGATGCATTTTAACAAAAGTTTTTGTGATCGGCACAAGTTGAGGCAAAAGTGGGTTTAATAACAATAACAGGTGCACGGACAAAAACATTTCTAAACATTGACAACTCACAAAACATGGTGACCTTTGGCCTCTTAGCATGCTGTCACATGATTTATGCTTTTCATACACTGTGCATGACTTCAGATCAGAAAAGTTTTCAAAAGAAGAAGAAAAAAATATAAAAGAACATTGTGTATAAGTAAAAAGATTGACAATGAGAAGACAATGAGAGCAAGTATATCTTTTTGTACCATGGTGAGCCAACAAACTGACATACTGATTTCAATAACCAGAATATAAAATGAAACTTGAAATTAATTGTTCCCCAATCGAAGAGAAAAACTGCACAGCACTTCTGAAAGACATTAAGTGATCAAACACTAAATCTTAAGTGATGTAAAATCATGACTGGAAATCTGGAAGATATTACTACTATATCACCAACTTATTTGCTGTAAAGTCATTCTCCACTAAAGAAAAAACAAAACGGGTAAATTAACCTGACACATTCATCCTCCATTTTTACTTTAAATGACAAAAACTGACGGAATAAAAAGGACAATATTCTCAAGCTTACCCTACGGTAAAAAATCAATTATGATTATAAATAAGACATTTGCCACTGACCTAGAGTTGAAGGCTACTTCCATCGTGCGACGAGTCTCTGGATTATGAGCCTTCCTCATGACAGGAAAGTAGTCTGGGTACTTCAAGGTCACCTTGCATTTCCCTTCTGAGGTCTGTGGAAACAATGAGGTGAATTCAAGTGTGCAATGACAAAAAGGGTTATGGGTCAACTTATGCTACCACAGAATAGGAAGGCAAATCTCTCATGCACACATTTTCATTCCTGATTTGAGAAAATAACATATAGATTAGATATGCGTTTTCTGGTATGTCTGTTGTCAGTCTCTAAATACATAGCTGCATGCCGTATATGAGTTAACAATGTGAGGTAATTGCATACCGTTGAGCGACATAAGTGTGTGATCACTACACATTACACTGTAGTGTAAAACCTCCCAGGATTACATTACCACAACATCTACAAATGAGTACTCTTGTTCTGCTTCCACAGGGTATTTTCTAGTCTTGCCATATATATGTTTATGCACTTGTTTGTTGCTTTATTTTGCCCTTGAGGCACATGATCAGAGCTAAACAGAAATAGAAACATGATTTGTCTCTTTATTCATGTTTGTCATGTGATTCCCGAGACTAATCATTCATAAAAGACAAAAATATCTCACCTTTTCAAGACGCTTGATGAAATCCTCAGGAAGACCACCTAATTTGCATTACAAAAGAAAAGTAGAAGAGTACATGAGATAAATGGTAAGACATGAATTTCTGGAAAGTATACATACATGCAAGACAGCAAATGCCCCTAAATGGCAGCATACACTGTACATCCATCACAATATCACAGAAGTCTACCCCAATTATGCAGAGAATGGAGGACATTTAGAAGCATACATTGTAGATATGTGCCCAAGAAAAAGACCTCCCGCCCCCCCCCCCCCAAAAAAAAAATCAAATCAAAATAACCTTGATACCAAAACAATCACTGTAGCAGTCAATCACCTTACTCTGTCAAAGAGAACAACAACAACAACATCATACTTATAATGATAATAATAATAATGATAATAATAATAATAATAATAATAATAATAATAATAATAATAATAATAATAATAATAATAATACAAGAAGCTGCAAATCCCTGCTCAAATATGGCAACTGAAATAAGTGAGAGAAGGAGTTCACTGTTGTCTTCCATCATTCTATTGCTGATGACGTAGACGACAACTTCTGTCCCCTGCATCCCACTCCTCTCACAGCCTGGCAATTTCCTAGAATGGCCATCTCTGAGAAGAAAACAATGGAAACATCATGGCAGCTGAAACAACCACAAAAAATATTTTCCTGGCTCCATGGACGTTTGTGTGCCAGTGCTCCTCTACTTACCAAGCTCGGCTTCGCTGAACTCTAAGATGGTGTTCTCATCGTTGACGTTCTTGTTGAAGTCGATGCTGATGTCGCTGGCTCGCTTCTTCAGGGCCTTCACCTTATCCTGGACATCCTTGGGCAGATGGAGACCTGATGGGGGACAAAAAGAAAACATTGACAGTAAATGTGGAGGAATGAGAGTGAGCTACAGAAATTCACATCAAACTGAGATGAAAATAATTGTTTGTTCCACATGCCCTATTCTGTGAATCCTCAGTAAGAAAAAAAGAAGAAGAGAATGAGGCCTTTCATGTTTTCATTATTTTTCTTACCCCAAGGATGGGGTGACCAAAGTCCCCTTATCGTTCCTGCTGTACCCCCAGGATGGAGTGATCAATGTAGCCTTACCGTTCCTGCTATACCCTCCGGATAGGGTGATCAATGTCCCGTTATCATTCCTCCTATACCCCCAGGATAAAGTGATCAATGTCCCCTTACCCTTCCTGCTTTACCCCCAGAATTTAGTGATTAATGTCCCCTACAATGTATACTGTTCCTTCTATACCCCTAGGAGAGGGTGATCAATGTTCCCTTACCATTCCTGCGACCGTACTTGATCCTCTTCTCCAGGTACCTCTTGGCCTCAGGCTTCAGTGAACTGGCATCAGCCTTCTCCTGGAAGGCTACCAGATTGTCAAAGACATCCTGCCTCATGCTGTATGAGCGTGGAAGGGGAAAAAGTACAAAATGTATTGTCACTGGCAACTAAATGCACACTTGACTCTATCATGGAGCAGTTATAAAGTCTTAGGGGCTCGTTAGACATGTGACCAACCACAATCCCGAAACCATTGCTGAAACTAGCTACAATGTACCTTGTATCTGTACACACTTGATTCCATTGAGGAGTATTCAACAAGTTTTATAACATATATTTTTTCTCCTCCTCCTCCTTCTTCTTCTTATTTTACATTCAATATACCCAGATAAAATCCTGATGAAATTGTGAACGTTGATTTTTTCGATTTAGGTATAGTATCATTCTCCAATACCTAGGATTTTTTTAATTCATTGCTCTATTTCTTACCAAAAGCTGACAACAAAAATATATGAAAGCATGCCATCAGGCAAACACGGTTCTGAGAAAATCAGCTTTGAAGTGAAAATTCAATTATTTGTGGAGATTGGACATTCTTAACCCTAACTGCACTGGGGGGGGGGGGGGGGGGGCCTTGGAGGCCCCCCCTCGACATTTCGCACGATTAATCTGCAACACGCAATGCTCTCGCCGCGATGCTCCATGACTTTTTTCTCTTGAGTTTCCCACACATTTTTGACACCAAATTTGTGACGCCTGGGGGTACGGTTCTGAAGTTACATGACTTTTTGTACATATGCACGTGAGGCCAAAAATGGCTAAAAAATGTGATTTTGTGTACAAAGTGAATGCAAATTGAGTTTTTTCACATGGTTCATATAAATATGCTTATTTTTACTCTCAATGGCTAAAATTAGTTTGTTTTAGGAGTATTAAGCTTCAAAAAGTGTCTGTGACAAATTTTGCTACAAAAAACAACAAAAACAAAAGGTCTAAAAAACAAAGAAATACATAAGAAATTCATGAAACAATAAAATAAATAAGAAATTAATTTTGATACCGAATTTTTTTTCAAGTACATTTGCTAAGAATGCCACAAAGAATAATTATACCAAAAATGAGCACTTTTGGAGCTTTATTTACTGATTTAGATGAAAGATTCTGATTTCTCGCATAAATTATCATAATTAATCAAAATAAAATGAAAGAAGACTATTTTGGAAAATTTATAAACACGATCTTGTAGATTACATCGCACATTACCGTTGTGCAAAGTTCCGCGGCGATCGCGCGATCCACGGCCGAGATCTCAAGGGGGGGCCCTTGAGGCCCCCCCCCAGTCTTTCGAGCTACCAAAATAGCCCAGTCTTTTTAGGGTTAAGAAAAACAGTTTAAAAAAGAGACCACAGTACAGTGTAATGCAATTTCAATCAAATATATCAAACCAATGTGAAAACATTCTTACACTTTATCCTTCATACCAATGCTTTCAGCATTTGTGTCATCCTACACTGGCATAGAATTTGCTCAATACAGCACATTTCACAGTAAACACAGTACTGTATACGCCATATATTTCGCGAGTCTTAATTTTCGCGAAGAGTGACTTCCCGATGATTTTGCGAGTGGTTAAATTCGCCATCATGGAGTCGTGTCTAAACAGAAGTGTACACACATACATCACATTCACATCAGGATCAGTGTCAATATTTTTCGCGTGTCTTTAATTTCGCGAATAGCACCTGACTCGCGAAAATAAAAACCTCGTGAAATATTCGGCGTATACAGTAATCAACATAATTACATACTGGCAGTATCAAGGTATTCATAAAAGGATATAAAACTTTATACGCCAAACATATTGGCAGTACAGATCACCTGAGAGAAAAAGGCTTCTTACCTCATTTCCACATCAAAGTCAGAGAGCTTCTTGTCTGCCTCAGTGCTGGCCTCCCTGACCTCCTTACTGGGGGAGACATGCTGGGGGAAGTCCAGCATATTACGCTTAACCCCATACTCACAGTCATTATCAGCCAGAGCCTGTGGGGAGGGATGAGATGGGGGTAAGGACCCAGAGAGAGGAGGTGTGGTGTGTGTGTGTGTGTGGGGGGGGGGGGGGGGGCGTGATCAATGCAATAGTCAGATACAACTTGTATTGCACATCATTTCTTTTTCTAGCAAGAGATTTCTGACAAATAATGAGCCCAGATAGTTACATTTTGTCTACAGCTGTACTTTGCCCAAGGCATACATTTATAAGTTTTGCCATTTCTTGGAACAATTTTTTCACACTGCCGTAAATGGATGAGAATGCATTCCAGCTCAGCTCCATAATGTGCAATGTACGTTTGAATATACAACGCTGAACACTGGCACTGGTCTGATGGTCGGTGACCAGTAAATATCATTGTCAGACTAGTAACTTTTTCAGGACTGTACAGTCAGTAAAAAATGAAAAACTGAGTACATTCTGGTCCGACAGACAGGTTGGACCAGGAGGGGAAAAAATGGGGTTATTGTGCAGCCCTGTGTATTTAGTACAAATGTATGCACAATTTGTACCACTATTGTTGTCTATGTATCAAAACTGTTCACACCATACTAAAAAGCAGAACTTTACAGGTTTTAGTTGACTCTAATCTATCCCACTTGACTCATTTGATTGGGAGTGAAGAAATATTTTGTAAAATTACAGTGAACATTTATGCTCAATTTCATCTGACATAAACAGACTATCTGGCAAAATATGAGATCTACATAATTACATGTGACCACAATTGTGTGGAGATACTTATTCATGTTACCTATTCTTGCTTTATTCTAAAGAGACCATACTAGCATTGTCACTTTTTTTCAGAGTTAATAAACTTGATAATTATTTTGGAGGGGAATGGACTTTCAATTAATATTTTGTGATTGATTTTGTGGCAGCTGACAATCACTTTTCCCTCATGGAATCCAATCTCAGTCAGTGTTTCCCTCATCAATCTCGACACAAAATGTACCCAATTTATCAAAGTTCTAGGTGGGTAATAAAGAGTTTTTTCCAGCAATGGAAATAACAAGGAGATAGGGCTGCACAGGATGTTTTCACTCAAAAAAAGCATTCATACTGAGCTGGTATTCTACAAGCCTCTGAGAGGGAAACCTCTTGAGCATGGCAGCTCTATGCTACAATGGGGGGTGGGGGGGGGGGGGGGCTGGTGGTTGCTATTCATCTATACTCAGAAAATACATTGTCAAATTTAAGAGGTCGAAAAAGGGTGCTTGTCCAAAGAGTACCATGTAAACATGGCTTATGTCCACTGAAGCACAGCAGAATGCATGCAAACCTGGTGAGTGGCCTACATGCACACTTCATTGGTATAATGGGAGTAGGGAGCGGGTCTGCCCGCAGCTGTGTCACCATGGCAACGTATTGTTTGTTTGCTGCTGGCCACGGGCATTCATTCATATGCGCGTGTGTGGCTTTAATGAAGTCAGGGTTGCCAAACCCTGATGGTTAGGAATGGCCATGATTACAATTTTATTGATTTCATAAAATCTATACAGTAAAATGCAGAGTCACTCTTAATGGCAGTACATCCTTCCAATAACTCTATTCTATACATTTACTATATAGTAAATGTGTAGAATAGATAAATGTGGCCAGTGGTGTCATGTGTAGTTAAGTCCACTGTCATGTACACTATAGACGGTGTAGAATGCATTTCTCAGCAATATAATATTGCTGAGAAATGCATTCTACACCGTCTATAGTGTAACTGACAGTGGACTTAACTACACATTACACCACTGGCCACATTTATCATACATTTATAAGCACTTCTGCTTTTTGGCAATGAGCACTGAATACTGTACGAGCTGAAATTTTCTCAATGGTTTTATTTTCGCGAATTTTGCGAATCGCCTTTGAACCGCGAAAATAACAACGCGCGAATAATAAGTTCCGTTAGACCCTCGCAACCGCGAAATTAACAACTGTATGCAAAATTGTCCTCCAAGTAGCAATCCACGAAAAGATCTGTACGCGAAAATTTCAGCTCATACAGTACCCTGTATAGCTTCTAAATATTGGAATATGATATATTTTATTTTCCTTCACTTATTTTATGGACATCAATAAAATCTGACAACAAATTCATAACAAGGATAAGAAAATTATTGTTTGCCAACTGTTATTATTGAAGTTATTCTATATACATTGTAGTAAACTTAACCTGGCATCAAAATACTTCAACAAATTGGAGAGACCTACATGAACACAAAAATATCCACAGACCAACAATATGCATTAAAAATTGTGTTCACAATTACACTTGTAATCTATTATCACACATTTAGAGCACTTCATATATAGCAACTTATTTTTGAGAGTTCTGATGTGACTGTAACATCACTTTTAAACCCGTTTTCTAAGGGAATCTGGTGGTCTGTGTATTGAGTCTATATGGATTTCATAATTCAGCATGGAACGGGTTAAAAATATCTTTTCTTATGCCCCCTAAGATTACTGCATCCAGTTTTCTTCACAAGCACTTTTGTTTTCTTCTTCTTCTTCTTCTTCTTCCTCTTCTTCTTTTTTTTTTTTTTGGGGGGGGGCCCTCCATGCCATCATCTCAGTTTAATGTTTTTGTAAAATTAACCTCTAACATGGTTTTTGGTTTCAATCAATTCTCTTCTTTCATAAACAAAGAAATAGATTATCTACTAAGTTTGGTCAACCCACAATTTCTGTCTCTTGACCTTGGTGTAGGTGCTGCAGGATTTGTTTTACTTTTCATCTGTTCCTTTGCAACATTCTGAAAAACCTGGACTTTGAACATTAACCATCAAAACATTTTGAGCAATTACAAGCACAGTCAATTGGAAGAAAGTGAGTTTGGTACCTTGGTGCGCTGAAAGCATGTTCTTTATATGGACATATCAGTGTAATGTATACTTTGCAACTACAAATTGTAAAAGAACCATCGACTAAACAACTTGCCATTACATGAATCATGATATTTCTTTTTTTTCCGGCAGTTAAAAATGTGCACTGATCTTTGAAAGAATTCTCCTTCAACCCTTCATTTGGTATGGTTTTCTCTATTTCTAAGGCTAAGAAAAGACAGAGATCTATACCGATCGTATATGGCCAACACAGGATTTAGGATAAGCACTCATGCATTCTGATGCTAGCATTTGCCTGGATTTGCTCAGACTTCTGCAAACTGCATCATGGTGTTACAACTTGCCTACTGCAGTACTGGTGCAGAAATAGAATGGCGCTATGCACAGTTATAAAGGTCACAACAAAATTTGTTGACACAGAGGATAAATTCATCTGCTGTTTTTTGGGCAAGACTTCCTTGAATCTGTCCCCACATCAGTGCATGAGCTAACATTAAAGGAAATCAAAGCCAAAATTTAGATTTAGTGTCAAGTGTCAGTAATTATAAGTAGAGTGACAGTTCAGGGAAATTGGACAATCAATCCAAAAGTTACGAATTCCAAATGTTTTGCTACTGTCCTTGCTGGATTTAAGGAGACTACTACACTTCATGTCATCATTATGGACAACACTAGAAAGAAAATACTATCAATTAGTATCATGAACTGTAGCAGTCTTCCTATCCAGCAATGACAGCACCAAAATTTTAGAAATTCATAACTTTTGAATCTATTGTTTGATTTTCTTCACACATTCACTGATGTGTTAAAATATCGCTGCTTTCACTCAGTCTACTTTTTCAAATTTCAATTGGGCTTTGATTTCCTTTAACAAAGGGTAGGGAAATGCAAAGTGGCATCAGCGAGGGTATGACAAAATTAGTGGGGAAGGGATATAAAGGAAGTCCTTCTGCTTCTGACACTTTATATATTTATCATTGTTGTTTTTTGTGAATTTTTGTGAACCTCGGGCTCTGCACAAAATTCAACATTAATAATGGTAAAAACTGCATTAAAAAAAGGAATAAATTACAACTTGACTGACAGCAAGTCAGTGACATTCTCATGATTGGAATCACCGGGCAAAACTCAATCTCACTCTGCTTTACTCCTCCTCCTAAAATGGCTAAAATACACACACAAACAAGAGAAAACAAAGTTGGAGATTCACTTCAAGGCAATCCTGGGTTTCGGTCAGGTGCCCACTTCAAAGTTTAATAGATTTACTCGAAATTAACACAGAATCTTACCTGATGGAAAATAAACTAACATTGTCACTGATAACTGGGTCGACACTGAAACTTTATTAAGCTTATATCTTCCAGTGCCAATAATGGGATGAAATCGAAGACGAAGTTCCTCATCTATGATTCTTATGATGCCTGATGGAGTTATGACCGTGTTGTGGTCCATAATCTTTCATTTATGGGATTAAATCACAAAATTTTAACATCAATTGATATAGTCTAGCACTAGTAGCAGGGAAGGCATTAGGGGCTTACATGTACTTTTGATTATTTTTCTTTCTTTCTAAATAAGCTGCTGGTTGTGCACTACATAAACAAGCAAGATCAAGCGTTGCCTGACTTTGTCCTTACCAAACGCAGTCCAATGGCAATGCAACCAGCGCAGCTCGGGCAACTCCGCTCCGGGGCCTTCCCTTTCTGGCGTTACCAACGCTATGGCCTATGCTGCCTTTACACAGCCATGTCGTCGCTGCACGTGTACAGCAAGTTACGCCAGCCTTTCTCATCCTACGCCACATGCGAAGCCGCGGCAAGAATTTGCACTGACACATACACATGATATGGCACAGTAACGGAGTCGGCAGTGACACTCAAATTCACAAGATATTCACCTTAATTATGTTGTTAAAAGTCAGTTGGTCTTTAGGAACACTTCCAACAGCATCGTAGACAGCTAAAGAGCTCTTTTTAAGCTCTTCGGCCTGAGTCTTGATGTCCTCAGGGGTGAGGTCCCAGCGGAGACGGTTTGCTGACAAGTGCTTCGCCATGTTTCTAGAAAATAAAACTACAATGTACATACACTGTATGTAGCCTTTTTAATAGACACTTGTTTGTTACGCATTACGACAGGGAGGTGATGAGAGAAGACTCCATCCGAGTCCCTGGTTACGAGTTATTGCGCGCATATCCCATTCAAAATGAAACACACAACATTAATATCATATAGGGCCTATAGACAGTTGAAAAAAAATGATAAACCAGCAACAACAACAACAAAAAAAGGATAATAATGACAAAAGAGAAACGTTTCAGGAGCACTACATGACTTTATATCTGGACCTTTTACACTGCCACCCCAACTTCCTCGAATAGGACCGAAGACTATTCAAAGTTGCTCATTTATTCTATGCAGGGTCAATTTCTCAGCTACAGTTTCACACCTAGCTCTCTCTCTCTCGTAGATACCGGTGTCTTCCTCTATATCTCTGTGTTATTACACTCGTGTGCGGAGTATTCGCCCTCATTATCAACAAAGATCATTTCTTGACATTAGCTAGACCTACATGTATACATTTGTATTCTTTATTTGTTTTATTATTCACTACTATTATCGTTATTAGGCCTATCTCAGGTAGCAGCAATAGATATAATATTATCATCTCTCAGTCTATAGTACAATAATTCTTCCGTCACCATCGCCGTATCATCACAAAAGGTGAAACTCGCATAATAATAGCGTCATTTTGGAGGTTTAATGGGTAAAAAAGGCCAATACAATGGTAAATACGCAGGCCTAGCTAGATGAGCTAAAATTGAAATAACATAACTTTTAAAGGGGAAATCCAATCCAAATATAAGTTAGTCTGATAAGAAAGAGTAAAATCTTACGAGATCAGGGGTATAAATTTGACTGAAATCGGATGAGAAAATAAGGAAGGTATGACATTTTGAAGTTTCCCTATCTTGGGGAGAATGCCCTTCTTGAACAGTCAATATGAATATGCAAATGGCAATCAGTGAGCATATCATCCCCTCACAATTCACCATATATATTATTTGTACATAAAATTGTGAATGTTCTTTTTTTTCGTTGTAAACTAAGATTTGGCCTGGATTTTATCTTTAACAGAATTTGTAATATTCTTTCAACAACGGGGCACAATGAAAATACAGAAGTTTTCAAAAGCGTTAAAATATGTATACAGGCCTAGGTCCATAGGCCAATAGATCGTAAATCAAGCAGCTCATTAGCAGGTGCACACACACACATCACACATCCTATTATGTTATGCTGAAATACTTGGATGAATCTCCATACCTCATGCACATTTATAAATCGACAAATTAATGATTTTGCTCATCGCTCTTTTGACGGCCAACATGGATGCAAAAAAGGCTATGATAGTTTTTTTCCCGCGAAGATTTCAATATCTCTCCCTGTCTCTCTCTCTCTCCTCTTATCCCCACGCCCATGTAGCCAGTATTCATGGGAGGGGGGGGGGGGGGTGCTGGGATGAAAACAAAATGATATATCATGTGCATGAATGACGTGCATAATAAATACACGCAGGTTACAGAAGGTTCGTGATTCTGAAAATACGATAATAGGCCAACAGTCTGCTATATAATTATACATGTCGAAATATTGGGTCCCGTGAGATTTTCTTGCCAAAATTGTTTTTTTTTTTTTTTTTTTTTTAGCTAACTTGGTCAATTTGGGGGTGCTGAAGCCAAAAAACTTTGGTTCCATTTTTTCTGACCACGTCTTCAGCCGCCATTTCGAATTTCAAAATGGCCGCCATAGACCTGTATTTGACCCAATTCTCATAATGTGAGCATCATAGAAGGTTCAAATTTGATGCAAAAAGTATCTTTATGATGTTAGACATTCTGATACAACATTTCATATTGTAGACAGTTTTGATACAATTTTTAGGCAGCCATCTTGAAATTCAAAATGGCCGCCATAGCTAAATATATATTTACCCATATCTCAGGTTGTAAGCATTATGGAAAGTAAACATTTGGGGTGAAAGCATAATGATGACAGACATGCTGATGTTACACACATTTCTTTTAAATGATGGATCATTTTTGTTGGCGGCCATCTTGAAATTCAAAATGGCCACCATAACAAATGTAATTGGGCCTGTATCTCATACCATATGCATTGTGTAAGGTTCTAATTTGGGGAAAAGAGCATGCGTATGCTTTCAGACATTCTGAAACATCTTTTTCTGAAACGATGGTTCATTTTGATATTAAAGGTGGCCATCTTGAAATTCAAAATGGCCGCCATACAAGAATGTATATTTTGACACATATCTCATGTTGTAAGCAATACAGAAAGTTCACATTTCGGGCATAAACCGCGGGCTCATAATGTTAAAAATTCAGATGACTTTCCCCCTCCCTGAAATTGCAGATCACTTTCGAGGCTGCCATCTTAACATTCAAATGGCTGCTTTTCAGCTAATATCTCCGATTACAAGCCACTTTTAACATATCAGTGTTTATGGTGGTATACAGTGTACATAATCTTTAACAAAGACACACACATAGGGTCTATACGCTCTGTAATAATGGATTATTCGTATTGGCCGCCACTCTTGAAATTCAAGATGGATTTCGACCATATTTGGTGCTGTAAGATCTATAAACTGCAAACCCAAGCATGCTGGAACACTCATGTGTAAGTCGATTACTTCAGTAAATTGCGTAGGCGGGAGTGCTTCCTGTCCTGGAGGTACACTTGCCATGTTGAAATGCAAAATGGCTGCCATGGGAAACATTCCTTTAAAAGCGTAGCGTTTGGGTAAAATTTGTGAATGGGAAATCATGTGTGATTCTGATGTCAAAACAAATGACTTTCAAAAGAATCTCCCAATAACTGTGTCTGAGTGACTAAATGCCCCAATTTGACGATTTGGTTGTAGAAATTACAATATTAGCCCTGTACTCTAAAAATTCATCCATGAACTTCAACTCAAGTATTGTCTGAAAATGTATGGTGTTTGAAACAAATATTGCTTTGAATTTTTGAAATCTGTGTCCTATATACCGTGGAATTGCCCATGGGATAGTCACCTAGATGATGTCTTATTCCGAAGGTTCGCTATTCCGAAGATTTGTTTATTCCGAAGGGTCGTTAATCCGAAACACACAAATTCCCTATATCTAGAGGTTCGTTAATCCGAAAATGAAAAAGGGTTCGTTAATCCGAACATTTGTGGCGTTATTCCGAAGGTTCGTTATTCCGAAGATTTGTTAATCCGAAAATGAAATTCGGAACAACAAACCTTCGGAATAACGAATCTTCGGACTATTAAAGAGCCTTCGGAATAACGAACCTTCGGAATAAGGAGATGTAACCTTTCTATCATTCCCTGCTTGTGTTTTAAAGTAACAGCACTTTAAGTCTGCACACAGGGGGGAATTAGTTCTAAATTTTCCAGAAACAATAATTATGCATTTCTTGCTATATGAGCATGATAATGAATTCTGTGGCTACCGTTGGTGTACAGGAATCTCAAAGTATTTTATAATAATTGAACAGTTTATGTATAACCTCTGGAAATACCTACAAAGTAATATATCATATTTCCCTGTAGTAGGGGCACAAACTAGGTTGTGAGAGTTTACGAGGTTTGCTCTCTGGATGTGTTGTATCAAGACACTACGAGGGTAAAGCCAGAGATTGTCCTGGTTAAAGTCATCCACGCCAAACTTCTGGAAGGCATGGACTATGTCATTGCACATTCTGACTGATTAAAGGTTTAGATACTTCTTGGTCCATCTGTTCTTTGAGACATCCTCAAGTTTCCAACTTCAGCCAGCACCATGAAAGGCATGAAAAAGACCTTCAGTTGTTGTTTTTTTCGCAACGAACTGCAGAACATAATCTATTAACAATGTCAGTTGTAACTTTATCATTTCCTTTTCCAGTGATGGAGCAGAGAACATGCAATGCAGTAAGTAAAGCAAACTTACAAGATCCATCAGGAGAATTGACATGTCAGTGTCTACGTAGTGTCTCTGATTTTCCTGTTGCTCTAATACATAATACAATATATACAATTGAATAAAGCTATCTGTCGTGAGTGACGGGTGCCAGTAACTCCCATGGCATCTTTAATGAACTTTTTTTTTTCTTTCTATGATGTGGTCTCTGTGTCAGATGGAATTGACTGCTCAGCATTTCAACTTTCAGACTGATTATTTGGTTCAGTTTTGTGGGTTTCTAAGGCATGGATAAGAAAAATGAACCTATGTTAGTAATGAGAATGAGGGGAGGCCATGAAATCATGAGATGGAGAGTGATTGTGGAATTACTTAGAACATGTATTTTCGATAATTGTATTGTTTAGACTGTAGAACCAGTAGAACTGTGATGAGAAGTTGGTGTTCCCTTAAGCTTAATGACTTTGGATCCAATCTTACATGGTGATTATTTTTTTTTTTTGCATTAGCTGAATATCTGGCCTTTCTCATACTGTCCCAGATATTAATATATTTCAATTCTCTCAGATTCGAATTCTTGGTACAAAACATGAAAACTGTCCTTTTCATCTCTTTCTAGAATATCCCCCTTCAATGTTTCCGATATCTGATTGTCAAACACCACATTCATCTGCTTCAGGACAGTGACAATTCTTTTTTTTTTTTTTTTTTTTGGTTACCCTCGTGTGATGATCTTCTAAATTGTGGAGGAATTCTGATGTTTGCAAAGCGCCACAGAACTGAGCTATTATTGCTCCTTTGTAGTTTTAGAATCGTACAGCAGTAAGCATCTTGGAAGTCTTACTAATTGAAGATGACCCACTCTAGGGCAATCAGGAAAAAGCCTACTCATTCCTTAATCATTCTGTGTTATTCCAGAAATATATCTATCATCAATGATGTTCCTAACCTAAACTTTAGTACTTCGACTAAAGTATCTCTCTATGCAGACGACACGGCTATGTTTCACCCAGGACGTAATGCTTATAAAGTACAGGAACAACTCCAAGCAGACACTCTACTCCTCAGTAAATGATTTTTAGATAATGGTATGATTGTTGATTTAGAAAAAACGAAAGTCATGTTATTCAGAGGAAAACAGAGACATTCTTTTCAAATTTGTATGAATGGCAGGCCTTTGGAAACTGTCACGAGATTCAAAACACCTCTCCCCACATCGATGAAGTAGTCATGAAAATTTCTCGTTCCTGTATATGAAGAATCAAATCGTGTTTGACACGTAAAATCATGAATCAGCTGTATTTTTCTTTCATACTTCCACATATTGATTAATGTTGTGCTGTATGGGGGTCACTAACAAAGACTTAATTTAAATAGATTGCAACGCTGTCAAAACAAGTATGCTGGTGTAGTATTGAATGGAGGTTATTACATGTCAGCGCAAGCTCTTACTCATGCTCTCAAATGGCAGTCAGTTGAACAAAGAATTCAATATCATTACTGTGTCCTGGTGTTCAAATTATTACACAATTTAGCCCCAATGTACATAGTCAAACTTGTGACCAAACGCCATACTACTTATACCACTCGATATCGCCCTTTCTTGCCAATTTTATACATATACCCAAACCTAGAACTGAATGTAAGAAATGCTCCTTCACATTATGCTGCAAGCAAATCATTTAATGAGTTATCCATTTTTATTCAAACAGCCTCCTCATAGCAAACATTTAAGAATCGTGTACGCCAACATCAATCTCTCATTTGATATGAACCCTTTGCACTAGATATGAATTACTCAGATATCTATTTCTCTGCTCGTTTTATGTTCTTTCTTATGTGTTTTATGTTTTTTCGAACCGATTGTTCTTTAGCTGTATCATATCTATGTTCGTTTTGTTCTTGTTTTTTTATTGTGTGCACATGTAATGTAATGTATATCAACACAGGGCTCCCTTCTAAAGCAGGCCTTTGTGGCACTGAACGGGACTACCCTGCTTTTAAAGAAGACTTAATAAATAAATTAATAAATAAACATGGAGATGAAAAAGAAGATTTTTCCCCTCTCACCACCGTATATGGCGCCCTTCCCGTCTTCGTGATCATAATTAGGATTAGCCATGCACGACGTTATAGAAACAATAAGAGTTGGGTCACTCACCAAAGGGAAAAGAAAAAGCCACATTTTACGCAATTTTCTGATGAACAAACCTTATTTCATTTTCGGATAATCAGACCTCATTTCATTTCCGGATGAACGTATACCTTCTGAATAAAGAATCTTATTTCGAACCTTCGGAATGATGTTTCTTTTCAAAAACGAACATTATTTCATTTTCGGATTGAACTTTTGAATAACGAAACTTATTTCATTTTCGATTTAAAGAACCTTCGGAATAACGCCTCATTTTTTTTTTCAATTTTTGGATTAACGAACCTCTATCAGAGTACGAAATTTATCTGTGTTTCGGAACATTATAGAATGACGAACATCTCACCTATATGCATAGAACTTATTTTCGATTGGACATAATATCACTTCTGCATGTAAGTTGTAAATCACACTTTTGAAATTAACTTTTATGGCTATCTTCAAGAGTGGACCAAAGTTATCCTTTAAGATATAAATAACCAATTTCCGCTGACAAAAACAAGAGAAAAAAAAAAATCCATGGTGTTTCGAAAGTTAAACATTTCTAATGTGAAATAAGTATTCGCAGTGTTCTGATGAGCGTCTGTTGACAAAGGAGTTTTTGGACTTGTCGGGTGAGGTTCATTATTCCGAAGGTTCGTTAATCCAAAATTTAAATGAAATTCATCAATCGGAAAGTTAGATACTCCGAAACATATAAATTTCGCATTCTTATAGGCATTCTTTAATCAAAGAAAAAAAAAATAAAGGTTTCATTAATCCGAACATTTTGCGGGATCATACCAGAAGTTCATTGATCCGAAAAGGAATTAGTGTGTGTAAGATTCGTTATTCCGAAGGTTGGTCAATATAGAAATGAAATGAGGTTTGATATTTCGAAGGCTTGTTAATCACAAGGTTCGTTACTTTGAAGGTTCGTCAATTAAAAAATGAAATAAGACTCCTTATCTCGAAAAGTTTATTAGATGTTCCGAGACACACATATTCGGTAATCCTTGATATCAGTTAATCCGAAAATGGAAAAGGATTTATTAACCCGAACATTATTCAGAAGGTATATAATCCGAACTGAATCACTCAGGTGAAAGATTACTTGAAAAGAAAAATGAGTAGGGTTATACTTACAAATCTTCGGGTTTACGAACCTTATTTTGTTTACGGATTAATGGACCTTCGAACTAACTAACCTGATATGGAAAAACATAATTGTGAGGACTTGTCAACTAAACAGCCACTTGGGATAGGATGTGAAACCTGTTATGAGAGACAAAATATATCGTATTCAATGAGTTTAGCGGTATAAATTCAATTTAAAGAACTAGATTCAACGAGGAAAATATCGTGGTATAGTTAACACACTAATGGCTTATCAGCAAATGAATTATACCGTCAGTTGCTGACCAGGGATCGAGGTGAACAAGAAACTCCCTCCTTCAATAACTAGTCAGGCCTGACTTCGCAAAATTCCAGTTTAAAGGCATCGGGGGTAAGAGAAGAATCAACTATCTTACATTTGAAAGTTGTTTGGACAATGATTGTTACAAAAATATTATAATTTCTAGAAGGAGTTATAAAGCTCCAAATGCATACACAATGTATTAATGCTGTTATTTGTGATACTTAGTGTTTCTTTGTCAGTTAATTTCTCGTACAAGTCTTCCCTATGATCTACCATTCATTCATCTACTTATTCATCTTCTTGATACTAGTAATTAATTTAATCATTTATATTTCAATTCATTGAAATATTAATCTATTGTACAATATTCTATTTTTTTTCTTTCGGTAGTATTGCAAACAAATTAACAGCAATTGACTTGGAATGAGAACAGCGGGCTATATTAAGTAGAAAGCCGAATAGAAAACCTATACAATACATTTACACGCTCTGCTAATCAGTCAACCCACACTGACCAATTGAGACGAGCACATACTGCTTGAGTATTTCGTAAGAGAGTTTCGATCGACTACTGGTACTTCAGTGTGCGGACGGGTCGGAGTGACCTGTTTACGGTAGGTATAGCAACATCCCAAGCTTCAGAGAAGCCTTATTTTGTGTGCATGTAGATGGCGGCTATTTCTCCGTCTTGCGTGTGTGTCGCATTTACCTGTTGAATCCTAGATTGTTGTCTGTGGTAAGACCAGTTTTGTCGATTTTGAAATCGAAAGCTCTATGCCACCTAGCTCTAGGCTTAAAAGCATTACGTAATTTAGCTCAGCGATAAGTATTAGGTCTGATGAGTACGTATAATGACAACCCTGATTAAAGAAACTTCTAAAATGCATGCTTCCAACACTGTTAACGTATAGGCCTAAATGTAAATGCGCGTGTGTATTCGTTTCATAGTGGTGTGTGTGGATGATTGTGAAGTAGAATCATAACTACTGATATTATACGTCTGAGGAGACATAATTGATATCAATGTACACGTAAATCTCAATTATCATGCTTAGCACGAATGTATAATATGTTCATGAAAATACCTATATCACTGTCCATGCTTTGTCTTTAGGCTATACATATACTGCTGCGAATGCAAGAAGAGGTCTTCCGATGAGCTGAATGAAATGCAATTTGATGGAGAGTTTTTGTACAATATTGTATTTTCATCATTTTTTTTTCAATCGCAAGTTGTAATCAAAGAATATAGCCACGATATAGTAGCTACCTACCTGGCCCTACAGTATCACTAAACTTACATTAAAATTTTCATCAAGATGGTAAGACCAGACTGAGGAGAAAGTGATGTTAGGGCCTGAGATATTATTTGCAGTTATTGGAAACTATCGCCATCAAGGTCACAATGTAAAATGAAGTGTATAGTATGAGTGTAGAGTGCTTTTCAAGAATGGTGAATCATGATTATCTTTTTTTGCTTATCTTGAAGTACCATCAACACTAATCATTGCCAATAGATGAACCTAGCACTACCACGTGTAGGTGGCGCTTCATGAGCAGCCGCTGTATTGTGATTGTTATCATTATCAATATTATTGTTGTCATTATCATTATAATCATTCTCGTCGTCATCATCATCATCATCATCATCATCATTATGATTGTATTGAAATATATTTCATTCTCATCCCTTTGACTCTTCCGATCCTTTCATGCTGCGCCGTGTATAGGTCTCTTGAGCTTGGCACCACATAGCATGGGCTGCGGTTCGTCAACCTCACTCGACGTACCCTCGTCCTCTTCGCAGTACAAATACATCGTGGAAGAAACGTGGCAGAAGGTGTCCAAGACGCTCATGGACAAGACAAAAAGCGGCCCTGACCGGCAGCTGGTGATCAGGAGATCAGGCTGGAAGACCATTCGCATCTTCGTTTCTTCCACCTTCAAGGATTTCCACGCAGAGCGCGAGGTCCTCGTCAAAGAGGTGACTTGTCGACTCGACGTCGTTGGCGTTGAGCTCATCGCCATTGACACCGGTGTTTTATCTGTTGTTGTTCTTGCTGTTCCTCTTGTGTTGTTTTAGGACAAGGAAGCAGTGAGTGTAATTGAGATATTTTTGTTTTCGTTTTTGTTTTTACTTCGCCTTGAGTTCTTGATCATCGAAAGGGATAATTCTATGAGGATTATACAGCCTCGAGTGAGACGATGCCTATATTAGAAATATACATTGAGACAACAACAATAGCCAACGAAAACATTATGATAAAGTGCAGAAAATCGACAGGAAAACAAATACGAAACATGACAGAACAAGCAACAATACAGAGTTCAAACGTACAGCATGCTATTTTTTTCTCTCTATAACTGGAGCATAATCAAATAAAATGCTAATATCAGACTAATGTGTGTGTATTATTGACTGATGTATGTCTATACCAATCTTTTGACTCCGTGACCAGGTTTTCCCAGATCTGCGTCAATGGTGCGAGAAGCGACGTCTACACCTTGTGGAGTGCGATCTCAGATGGGTATGAATTACTTCATTGGTTTTTATAATGTAGACATCATGCCCTGTATGCAAATCATTGTAAATCTTCATATCAAACGTAGATGCGGTTATGACATCATCATCACGTCGCTGGTCACCCATTCGTTGACACACAATAATTCTTCTCTTAAATTCTTCTTTTATGTAAACTCAAACGTTCGAAACTTACTGTGATGGCTAATTATTGAAGGGGAGTGACTGTTGCTTAATTTACCAGTTATGACATCTTTAGCATAGTTTCAAATATGATTATTTGTGTATTGAAGTGATGGAGTCATCATCTTTTTTTTAATTTGCATCCATTATGATTATGTCTAATTATTATCACTGTTAAATGAAAACGTTTGAATCTGAAGTATCCCACAACCTTCTTATGTTTTTTTCCTACCTTAATGAAACTTAACTATTATTTGCTGTTTGCTTGACCGCAATTTTTTTTTTTTAGTAAAGATAATCTTGACCAATGCGTGAAAGGCTCCTCTGGCTTTAATGTAACACCATTAGCGTAAAACCTTGCCCCTCTTTCCTTTACGGTATAAATTACCGAGGATAAAAAGCCAAAGTCGCAGACTGTAATCATATACATGTACATATCAAAGTTTTCAACGAAAATGATTTTCCCTAACATCAACATCTTTGTGGTAAAGTCGGTAAAGACGGAATGGTATCGAATGTTGGTAGATATCTTGTTGGTGATCACAGAATTACACCATACTTTTAACACTAATTTTGATATAAGTGTATATAACACAATCCTCCCATGACTCACACTCACAGGGCATTCCCAAGGATACAACAAGCGCTGACACTCTAAGGGCGTGCCTCGGAGAGATCGATCGTTGCTATGACGACAACATCATGCCATTCTTCCTGAACCTCACCAGGTATTTGAGAATTAAAGCATAAGATCCCACTGAGGTATATGAAAAAAAAAAACACTTTGTGGAATCATATTATGCTCTTTTATCTCGCTGGTCCCGAAACGATAGTGCTTCCTTCCAGGGGGACAGGGAGCCAGGTAGAACAGTCAGTGGTAAAAGGAACAGGAATCATCGTTAAAGAAAATGACAATCTTTCACTCTTCTTTCTTTCTTTACATTAATAACAACAAAATGACAAAAGGTGATATTGATAACTAGGAGTTTGATTACGTGCCTTCTAAGGAAGGTATTAGCCAGGTTGCATTTGGGCTTATAATGCATTCTTTTTTTCTGTTTTCTTTTTTACAGACTTTATCTCTGTGATGAAATTGATTTGGTGTAAAAACGTCCGATGTATATGAAGTAATAGGAACTTGGACATAGATACCAATCAAGATATTGTTTTAACCCCTGCTATTTATTTGTACCTTTATTAAGGGTACATAATACCCGTAACATTATAACTCTAACACCATTGCCAAAGACAGTGTTTTACCACCGACAACTTTGCCCCTGACATTACCTCGGTCATTATACTGTTCAGCTCTACCAGTTTGACGTCTGGCACAACTGCCTCAGAAATGAGACATCGTGTACAGACGTTGTTCCTTATCATGGTAGCACATCCCCCAAAAAAGAGACCGACTTCTCTTTCTCATAAGAGACCAATACAAATCTGGCCACGAACATGAAACGTTTTGTAATTAGAAAATGTAGGACCCATATCAGCTTGAAAGCAACTTTAATTCTTTGCCATACACAATCATATTATTATTCTGCACCCAGCTTCCTTGCCCTTCTCAAGTATCACCTTCTTTTCCACTTATTATATCCACCTTTCTATGCCTCTCCGTTAAAGTGTTATCAAGTTTGCTTTTATTGCTCCTTGATTCGACCTCTCCTCCGTGCAGCGAACGGGCTGGTTGGATCCCCACTCACCAAGACGTACCTCAGTCTCTGGTTCAGGAATACCGCTGGGTGCACGGACTATCCGTTACTGAGATGGAAATTATGCACGGCGCCTACCGGATTGACAACCCCAATTGTGAGATGATGCCTTTGTATATGATTAGTTAAAATTGTATCAATACTCTTTGTGTTTTTACAGAAGAGGCTTGAATGAGACGAGCACAAGCCGTAAGAAAGAGCTATCACTCTTGAGGACGTTTGATAGGTTGTATCACATGAAAACTCTCTTCGCCTGATAATAAATTTTTCAAAACAAGTAGTAATAATCAAGTGATGTGCTTGTTCTCTCTGTGCCGTTCCAATGTGGACAAAAGCAAGTAAATTAGACCTACTGCTGTCCGTCCATTTTTTTAATTTTGTTTTATATCAAATATTGATTATGAACAAAAGCACAGGTAGCATATAATTGCATGTTAATATAATGCCCTGGTTCACAAGACATTAAGGCTGAAATATATTTCATGTGAGAATATCTTTGGTATAATGAAATATATACAAGAGAAAGTCAGTCTAGGTCGATTCCTTTCATTGCGTTGTCAAGATTACAATAATCGATACTCAAAAATTGAAACTTCTTCCGTGAACTAAATTTCTTAAAGGTTCTGACTATACACGTAAAGCATTATAATGCCTCTCCCCGTTTTGTTGTATAAGATACGATTAGAATCGTGAGTGAAAAAAAAAAAAAATCTGTTTTTTTTTTATCTAATCACGCTGTGTGTGTGTTCCCCCATCTTTTTCCTCCTACAAAGCCATCTTTATGATTCGGAGTACGAAGTTTATCGACTCACTACCGGCTGCTCACAAGGACGACTTCATCGACGCGAACCCAATAGCCAGCCACAAACTCGACATGCTGAAGAACATGCTGCGTGCTAGACTGGTAAATAATGTTATGACGCGTGGTACACGTATCTTCACTATCACTACCATTCACAAATCTCTTCATGCTTTGGAGCAGGTACCGCGCGTCACTGTTGAATCTTAATATTTCACAGGACACTCTCATCCATCTATACAGTTGCCAGAGGGAAAAAGTACTTCCCGTTACCACGCATTTCAATAAAAGTTAAGACTCAATTATCCACGTAAATTGTTATTGATTGATAATGCGTTTTTGGAAATTTTTGGAATGACATTGGGAAAAAGAAGAATGAATTATCAGTTTGTTCGTTAGAAAAAAAAAGCTCATATATACTTTTTAAATGAACGACAGCTTTCTTGTATGTGATATCCCGTAAGGTTGAAGATGCACTTGAACAGTGACGTCATTTTGTAATGACTCATGCCTCATGGATTTGCAAGAACGTCGAGGTGCAAACGATAGCGAATATCAATTGAAGATCTTCAGTTGATAGATCGAACCCAAGTTGCAATCAACTGCGACTTTCTGTTGCAAGAAGTAAGCTAACTGCATCAATTGCAAGACTTCACATAACTGATTTTGGGGGATTTGCAATGGATTGTTCTCACAGCTTTCTTACAACGCCCCCCCCCCTCCCTACAATAATGTAATCTATTTGAATAGGCGTCATTTTCGCTTTCCCATTAATGACAACATAATAATCATAGAAGCCTACAAAACTTTTATCAATAACTACTTTATTCCTAAAGTACCTTTTCCTCTCTCTGTTTGTCTATCCATCAATGTTCCCATCACACTGTTTATCTGCCCAGGGATCTCAATCTGTATCTATTTACCAATCCGTCACCTAGATGTGCCCTATAACCACCTTTCCAATCGTACATGGGTTGTGTTTTCATACTGACAGGGTTCTCGGGTTCATTGGTATGACTGTGAGTTTGCTGGCGTGGACGGAGACGGCAAGATCATGTTCAGTGGACTTCAGGAATCCTTCTCAAAACTTGTGAGTAAATCAGGAAAAACACATTTTGTTATCTGCGTGACTAACGGCAAGCTTTTTTAAACATTGCATTGACTATAGAAAGAAGATTATTCTTGTATACCCATCTGCAAAAGTTTGAACGATTAAAAAAAAAATCTGCATGACATCCGCTCGATTTCATGATCAGTTCAGATACCGAACAGTTCAGTCGCAAAGAACAGCAAATTAATTAATAGACCTTATGAAGTTGATATAAATTATGATTTTCTTCTGGATGTGATGCTGTAAAGCAATTGACATCTTTAATTTGATTTTAGAGACAGCAATGGATACATTTCACAACATCATCACAGAAGTACATAGCTGAAAGTGTTCACGTGTGTTCGGCATTATCGTATTTGATGTCTTTCTCTGTGGTCTTGATTTCTCTGGAACCAGGTTTTTGACTTCTTTAAGGAAAGAATCGGTTACCAGTATCCCCTGACTGAGGTCACGATGGATCCATTCCAACAGACCAAAGAAGCCCATGAGGTGAGGAAGGATGGACATGAATGTTTGGAAACAAGTTTGAAGCCTCTTGAAACAATGATACATTGCGCACGGTGTTTTAGGCTAGGAATAGAATTACAGTACTAAGCATGTTGCAGCATCTCCACGAATCATAACCAACAAAAATGAACTCTATCATCCTCATGGCGTGTAAACCTGCTCACGAGTTCCAACTGAATGATTTCAAAGCCGAACTCCTTTAACCACATTTTCACAAAGCAAGACTCTCCTCGAGTTGTACATTGTAACAATAGAGACGACTATAATGACAATACTTTTAGGACAGTAAAATATTAATCCTGTTAGTAATAATGATGATTATTGTCCTATATAGTGATAATGTTATCAAAGATGGTGACATGACATTTTTGCTCCTGCGACAGTTGCTCCGATAGGGTTAGGGTTGTGATAGGGTTGTAGGTTTAGCCTGATGTGAGGATTAGGATTAGGGATGGGGCTATGTTTGTGGATAAGTTTTATGTGTGGATTAGAGTGCAAATATTTTGTGGGAGCAGTTGTCGCCGGAGCAAATGTCATGGAACCATCAAAAATAATATTTGGTCAGGTGCATGTATGAGAAGAGAACAAGAATACAAGGGAAAAAAGAGGAAAATACTGAAATAAGATGCTAGGTGTGATAGCATCTATAGTACTAACAACAATTACGAATTGCGAGAGGGATCAAAGTTCTGTTATTGTTACTATTCAGTAAGATATTTCTATCCGTCGTGTTTCTTTCTAGTCATTTCTGAAGAGCAGAAGTCCAATGGTGCTGGGTCGTGTGACCATCTTTGAGGAGATCCAATCGTACATCCTGCAGGAGGGGACAGGCGCGCCCCTGGTGCTCTCCGGCGGGGCCGGGACGGGGAAGACATCCATCATGGCTAGGGTCGGGGATGTCGCGCAAACCATGACCCTCAACAATCGCATACCAGGGTAAGAATAGTTGCTGCTGTCTAAATGGCACAGATTAATGCTCTGTAGAGAGAACTTACTTACGCATGATATACATAAAAGAGACTCGACGTACTTCGTAGCAAAAAAAAAAAAAAAAAAACCCGATAACGATATTAGCAGTGTTCCGGTGGCCCAGGGCTACTGAGAATAGATGTCTGGCCACCAAATTTCCGAAAAAAAAACTATCCTTTGGTGGTCCGATCGGGTACCTAAAATTCAAAATGAAATTTTACATTTTCTTTTATTTTGAGACAATAAAGTATCACATTGAAATATGTTTAGTGGCACGAACGAGAAAAATATTAGTGTCGCGCCCTTCCAAAAATCATATTCTTCTTTATCCAGGCTATAGCCTCGGCGTTGTTGCCACTGTTCCCCAGAGGGTAGTCATGGTTTACTAAGCTTAATGCTGGCTGATTTTGTTTAGGAATGACAAACATGTTTCCGTAAAAACGGGTAACACCTTTGGCTCAGATAGATTGAGGAGGTTGGGCATGCACACAAATCTGTAGTTGCTGTAGAATGCAAATGCTGCCAACGTTATTGAAATATCTGTATTACTGCCGGCATGACAACATCTTTTATCAGGGGTGGAGAGAAGGGATGGCACGTCTTCTACCATTTCGTTGGGGCAGTCCCGGGTTCGACCGACCTGGAGATGTGCCTGAAGAGATTACTGAAGGAACTCAGCCTGGTCAATGTGAGTAAAACACTTTCCGGCTTTCGTCTATTCTCCGATAACAACGGCCTACGCATTGCTATCTCATCACTTATTAGTTAACAACACTCTACAGTAGGTCCCCGATCGAAAATCTAATTCTGACAAGAGATTACACACGCATGTTGTTTTTGTTTTTCCTTTCGCTATGGTAATAGACCTGACTGGACGCAGAAGTTTGGGAACATTAAATGCAGAAGTTTATAAAAGCTTGTAGTAGTAATTTCTAATTTCTATGAAATTTCAGGAGATGTTTATGAGCAATACTAGTGAAACATCTTCTACTTTCTTAATGGTAAAATCTTAGCCAGGAAATAAGAGATTTCTTTTCTCTCCAAATTCTCATTATTTTCATATAAACATCTCATCCACTGTGCCTATTAAATACAACGTTGTCATCATAGAACAGTATCTTTGATAGTAGATCATAATCGATAGAACTTTATTACTCACCGAGCCAACAAAATTATACTTATTGATTGAGACATTTGACTTCAATTTGCATGGTACTTCATTTGAAAAAAAAAAAGTGTGTGTGGTCATGGTGGTTGTGTGTTTTCTTATCCTGAGATGCTTAACTTAGTCATGTTTTACAGCATAAAATTCTTATATTTGTCATCAAACCAGTTTGTTACGAGATTTTTGCCTCTCCAAAATGTCTAAAAAGTGTCTTTAATATCAATTTCTATTGTTCTATAGGAGTCTACGATGCCCGTCACTCTGGAGAACACGTGTCAGCTGATGTGCAGTGTCTTATCCAATGCCAAAACGCAGCCGACCATCATTGTGATAGACGCCCTCAACCAGGTAATACATGGAGAGAGAAAGAGGAATATTGGAAAAAAATGACTGTGTTCTTTTAAAGTTTGTTGTCCGTCTTTGTTTCATCTCTGCGATATTTTTTCATTATGGCGATCTCTTGCATAAAATTATGCAGTTGTATCTCCATATACGGAAATTAGTGATTGAACGGAAAAAAAAATATCCAAGCGCTAGAATTATTCGGACAAAGCAAATAATAATAATAACAATAACAATAATAATGATAATAATGATAATAATAATAACAACAATAATAATAATAACAATAGTAATAATAATGAAATAATAATAATAATAAATTGCAAAATGAACTCATTCTTTTTTATTGAAATTATGCACTAATTACCAACTGTGTTAATGTACGTCTTGTCTCCTTTGTTGTTGTTACGTCGTGTTCTACCACAGTTCGATGAAGACCTGTCTCAGTCGCTTTTGTCCTGGCTCCCTCTACGAGTGGCTCCACAAATTCGGGTTGTCTTGTCCATGATAGATGACACACCCCCTCATCGGGAGCTTCACGAGAGGACTGTTAATCCTATCGAAATTCCTGTCACGCCGCTTGTGATGGAAACCAGAAAGGTTAGAGAACATCATGTTTGATACGAAATATTATTTGGATATGCAGGCATCTGTGTGTTTGGGCTGCTGTGCAAAGGGTATATTGTGCAGCACATAGTACCACAGCTACCTTTTCTGTCGTATAAGTGCGTAGAAGAGGTTCAAGAGATGGAGTCTCAGCAGTCGTATTCCCTTTAAACCCGTGTTTGATGACGTCACTCAAACATATGAAATATGTGCCAAACTGGATCTATCTCACAGATAGAACAATCATTCATGTCCCATTGCAGAATGACCTGCATTCTTCAAGGAAGATTAATATTCCTGAATGATGGTAATTATTGATTTTCGCCATTGATATTTTCTTTTTACTACAAAAGATGATCGAAACATAATAATAACATGTAGGAAGCGCGGACAGGAATTGCGCAAAGGCTTTTACGAAGTAAATCAGATTTACTCGACTGGGCATGTCAAGCAGTTTTAATTATTTGAGTCTTGAGGGCAAATTTAGAGCAGTCAGCATTCGAAATAAACGGATAGCTTGAGGCAATTAATTTCAACAGAGGCAAGGTCCAGCTCAAGCGAACTAACGACCCCCCCCCCCCCATAATTTCGTAGTGTTTGGAACAACAAGCAATTTATCTTTCATATATGAAAATATATATGCAAAATGTCCCGATGTAGTGAACCACGTTAAATCTGAGAGCATAAAGAATCAGCAGCTGCCTGTCACAACGTACAATTCTGGGCAGGATCTTTCTTTTTATTGAGCCATCCATTTCTGTGATAGTGGATTTAAAAATGTGCCTCTTACACAGTGAATTGATAATGTAATTGGCGTTCTGAATATTTTTTCTTGGGCCTTTGACCCAAGACCTCAGGACCCCGATACCCAAAGACCCAAGACTCAAAGACCCCGATACCCAAAGACCCAAGACTCAAAGACCCCAAGACCACAAGAGACCTCAAGACCACAAGGCCCCAAGACGTACCCCAAGACCCCAGACGTACCCCAAGACCCCTTGACCCCAAAAGACCCTAAAGACCCAAATCAGAGATAAGTTGGCAGCATCAAATCCCTATCATTAAATTCACAAATGCACCCGTGGTATTCTATTGTACATCCTTGATAAACTGACGGCTGTTTGAATAGTTATAGACAGTTGAAACTCTATGTCTTGAACCTCCTTGGCGGGAGAGTGAATTTGATAATTCTCTAGAAAATATGCAACAATAAATCATAGTTCTACGGTTTGCATATCGTCTCATTTGCAACATTTCACTTTGTCATGCATATATTGTGGTTGACATAGGTGCAGCGCATTCTTATTAAAACGTTATGGAAGTCATATTTTAAACATTTTTCTGCTTAATACTTTAACTGCTCTCCTGAGGTATGAAAGTAACAACTCAAGTGTGCGCGCACATTTTGTGGCGTGTTACTGATGAGTAATAAGGACAGAGATAGGCTTAGATGGAAAGAAAGAGAGATGGAAGGGGTGAAGAGACAAAGCGAGTTAGTGCTTGAGATGATGTACAGTGGATTTTCGACAGATGATAAATTCAATCTTCCCTCTACCTTCCTTTGCCAGAGCATCGTCACGGAAATGCTCGGCCGATATAACAAGAAGCTAGACGAGGCCCAGATGGCAACCCTACTGGCCAAGGAATCTTCGCAGAATCCTCTTTGGTTGTCGGTGGCCTGTGAGGAGCTCAGAGTGTACGGCCACTTCGAGAAGCTTACAGACAAAATCAACACCTTAAAGGACGGGCTCTTCGAGTGAGTTTCGAACCCTATACCTTCGGTTATCGGGTCCTTTCGCAGGGAGAAATAGCTCTCAATTCAAGAACAGGTTCATTCAATCAATGTTAATTTAAGGCAAATTTCAAACAAACAGGATTGGTCAAGTTTAATTAGGATAATGTAAAATACGAATGATACTTTCGTTGCTCTATGTCATTACATTTATATCTACTTGAGATCATCTTTGGGTTTTCGACATTAATTCTGAAAAAATATGTATATGATATTGAATAAGGTACTATAACCGTGGCGGAATCATGCGGACAAAAAACATGGTTATTGAAAATGATTCTTGTACAAATATTACGATATGAATGTATATAGGCCTAATGATTCATAATCATTTGTTAATTGACCGAAAACAGTCTTTTATTTCGTGATTAATGTATGTTGTCGCATCACCTAATTAGAAGAAAATATTAGTGAGGTGAAAAGATCACCGCCTTGAGTCATTAGCATTTGCAGCTACAGCCGATATCACTCTTTTGTGAAAACATGAGAAACTGAGTGTGTGTAATGTGTGGCTTATAGCTAGCACATAGATACCCAAAGTCCTCAGAGTGTAGTTACAAGTTTATGGGCTCTCAAGGGCTAGCAAAAAGCCTTGGTATTACGATATGGGACCGGGCATGTTTGCAAAGTGAAGGGGCTGCATTCCTACACTTGTATGATATTAGAGAAAAAGCAAACTTCGGGTGCAAGAAAAGAAGTATAATGGTTTACATCTGAGAAACAAAATTAATAAACAAACAAACGAAATTACAACAACCTTCAAAGACCTATAGGACTCTTTGGTTTCAGCCGAGGACCCCAAACTTTCCGCAGCTCTTCCTCAGCATTACTGGGTCGAACGGACAAAACACTTTACCGAAGGATGTTGATGGACATCTAGTAGGATTCGGCTCCAGGATTCCTTATTTAAGAGCTTAGAACCTTATCCACGATGCCATAACGTGCTTCAATTTACAGACCACACCCATCTACACAGACTTCCTTCTTCCTTTTTCAGTCTTCTGATGCAGGTCTTCCAGCGATTCGAGGAGGAGAATGGTGGTAAGCTCCTGGTGGCCACCCTGTGTCTCCTGGAATGTTCCGTGACTGGTCTCCTGGAGACAGAGCTCCTGTCTATCCTAGGGGACGAAGATAACCTCACCATGCCAAGCGGTGACGTTAGTGAAGCCATGAAAGGTTTGTCAGCTCTTTATAGACTTCTGCTCGGAGTTAAGACCACCCCCTGTGAGAGGTCGGGATAGTACTTCTCGCATCGGCCGTGTCAGGGATGTCACCTCAAAATGCTTTTCACATTGCGTACAAATTGACTGAACTGTAACATGTTGCATGCAGAAAAAAAAATGCTGAATTTTTAGTTATCGTTTCATCTAAGATCAGATTCAGTCTAGAAATTAAAGAATAGAATGAGGAACAACAAAAAATAACATGAAGAAAAAATAAATGAAGATCAGTCACCTTATTGAGTGACAATTATGATAAGTTTCTGTTGTGAAAAACTTAAATATTAACATTTCAATCGTAATATTTTATCGACTATGTGCAGATGCACCGAACTATAGCCTAAAAATATGTCTGTGTGCGTGTGTATGTTTGCGCGTGCCGAGAGCGTCGTATGAGTGATGATGATAATTTTAATCATGTGTTTAAGCTTTCATCGAGTTTTATGTTGTAAATCCTGCAGACTTGTCGACGAAAGAGAAATCGAGTCGAGAGATAGGAACTCTGCCAGCCGCGAAGTGGGCGGTCGTGTACCGCGCCCTAAAGCCCTTTATTCGTCCTTTCGGAGAAAGCGGGGAAGGTCGGCTTGACTTCTACCATCGCGCCGTGAGCAAAGCTGTGCGCAGGATGTGAGTTGGAATGGATGGAGATGAAGACAACGACTGTTTCGATGATAATGATAACGATAATGAAGATGATGATGATGATGACGATGACGATGATGACGACGATTGTGATAGCAGTGACAAGTGTTATTAGGAGGAAAATAATGTATGATATTCATAATGGCAGTAATGATAAGCACAACAATACTACGATAAACTGCTGAAGATAATGCTTACAATAATGTTATTGTTATTATATCTTTGTCATTCTTTTTTTTATGATTACAGCCACCAATACAAAAATGTAGGCTACAAGTGTATAATTCTGATTACGTATGCATAGAATATATATCATATCCATGGTAGGATGACAATTTGTTAGAAAGCAAACTCACGTAATATTGGCCAGTACTCAATGACGTCCATGGAAACCATTGTAGAAAACGATATTGATACATTACGTTGTTCAGTCCGTCTGAGGGAATTCGTGACTGATAAGAAGCAATATAATCTTTGTTGTGAAGACATCTGGAACTGATACTGGAGGATTTTCTTTTTTAAGGATGTGTTTTTCTAGTTGCTCTTTACATTATGTTCTTCTCAGGCATGCCCTTGAAACAATGGATAGAATCACAGATCCGAAATAATGAGGTCCCTGGTTCGAATCCGCTACCAGCTACGGTTTTGTCCCGGGTCAAGCACTTTCATATCATTACCTAGACCTTCGAGACTACCTAGAGCTGCAGTGTCAGATTCCTTGCAGTTTGCTTGTTCATAAGCACTCAAGGACTTCTTTAGTGGCCACGTATAGTAAATTCATTACACTCAATCACTTAAAAAAATAAAAGGTCCATTGTTGTGACAACTACGCCCATTGCTATTCAATAGTTGGACGCTACCAGTGGGTAAGATAATGTTGTAGGAAATACAAATAGTCAAAAGAGAGAAAGAGAGAAATACATAGAGAGATGTCGATGTTCTTCTATCCTTTAAAATGCAGGTATTTCAGTGGAGCGGACAAGGACAAATGCAAGCAATGGTGGCACACCAAACTGGCAAAATTCTTCATGCAAACAAATTCGCTGGAAAGGAAAATAGAGGTAAACCACAAAAGGAGGGGATACGAAGAGAGAAATGAGATGAGGAAGGATAAGTGAGATTTAATTTAATTGTGTGTGTGCGGGTGTGTGTGTGTGTGTGAGAGAGAGAGAGAGAGAGAGAGAGAGAGAGACACCAGAGGCATGTAGGATCTGGCAATGATTATTGAAGAAGAGAAAATCTGAAGGGACAAATTCCCTTTATAAATTAAGCAATACCTCTTCTCAATACCAAAGCGAAACAAAAATATGAGAAGGAGGTTGCCGTTTTTAATTGACTAGTGACACCATCTTTAAATAATCGAAATACTCCGGGTTATAGTTCATAATATGCTCCAATGGTTTGATTGATTTTTTTTTTTTTTGGTAGTTGCGGCTTGACCTTTGAATTCCACATGGCAGACAAACACACTCTGGCCATGGAGTTGCTTGTCATCATTGACTAAAATCTGCTACCTTTGATTCAACTGTGACTTTTGGCATTAGGATTTTGCATAATATCCACTCGATGCTTTTCGGCGATGCAAGAAAAAGAAAAAAAACCCAGAAACTCCATTATTAACGGGGATTTCCGATTTATAAACCACAAACATTGTCACTATAAAGAGCCTATTTGAGACCCATGACATTTGCACACAGTCGAAATAATCATGAAGTTATCCGTCAATTTTATCTGCTGTTTCTCAATTTTGCCATCCATGCTGATGTGTATGAAAATGAAGTGAGCGAATGTGCTGATCCTATATGAATTTAATTGGTGTATTATTGTATATTTCAATCACATTTATCAACATGAACGAAATAAGCAAAATGAAGAGGATGTTTATGGTGTCTTCAGTGACGATATCTATGCTGTGATAGTACTGACATCATGATTCGTTTAATAAGGCATTATAGCAAGTATGTAAAAACAGTGACAATTCCTGGGATAATGGTGTTTATCTATACGTAGTTACAACGGTCAAAGCGAGAGTTAAGACGAAGAATACCTTTGATGGTATTTACGCCTATTCATAACATTGTCCTTATCACCATGGTTACGCCTATCTTACCCATACCAGGAGCTACCAAGCCATCTCCTCCAGATCGGTGATCAAGAGAGTCTAATCAAGGTCTTGACCGATTGGACTGTCTTTGAGCAGCTCTTCCATGAAGAGTACAGTGTCTTCTTACTGAAGTACTGGCGAGAGGTAAGCTAGAAATCATGAAATAAGCAATTTTGCTATGTATACTCAAATTAGAACCATTCTCAACATGGCGACCTACAATGTATAGCATAATAGCAGATCTATAGTGGTGATATGTATATCCACCTATATACATATTGCCACTAGGCAATATCTGGAATCCAGTCTGCATTCGGAACTTATCCCTAAGCCTGGCGATCCTAAGGCAGGCGTTGTAGATGTCAGGAACAAGCTTATTTGTTATTAAGATGTACCTCAAATTCGAACAACCTAGCGAACTGATCTTTTCCTGTACTTCGATGAATAACTAATCTGCGTCATGATTTAATGTCTGTCATGGAAACATCATGGAGAAAACATTATCATTAGTTTGCCCGATACAGAATACCTGATATAGATAAAAGAAAGGTTATGTGAAACCATTTCTAATCCCATCCTGCAATGCAAACGTCAGTGCCGCAAAGTGTGAGGCTTTGGACATACAAATCGTTTGGGGACGAGAACCTGGATTGCAGTCTGAATCGTAATTTCTTTTCATTTGTTAATCTTGCTGAATCGTTGCATGTGAATATTCTACTGCTCGCTATCATTAATTTTTATCCAGGGATTCGGAGAGAATTGGCAAGATGTGATGCTCGAGCACTACGGAAATATTCTCTCTCAAGAAGCAGAGTTAGACATGGACATGGAAATCTTTATAAAGCATGTCGAACAGATCAGTAGAATCGCGTGAGTATAAAATGACAAACAAGGTATTTTTTGAAGCCCAAGTAAAAGCTAGGCAATGCTAATAAAGCATATTCCGGTTGAAACGGAGTGTTTAAATATCCGCTCTAAATGTGTGAGTTGGTCTTTTCGGAAGACTCTCGGATTAGGTGAGCCATTAGATATGCAAACAAATCGTAAGGGTCTGGTACAGACCGTATACAGAAATGCAAATAGGGTGTATACGAGCAGTCTTGCACAGCCTGCCATGACTAAAATCGTGCTTCCAGCAAGCGCAAAACTTTGTACTAAGTGCCAATGATTCAATGAATGTTGTCTGTATAAGCAAATTTCATAACTGTCTTAAAAAAAAAAAAAAAAAATTTATCTTGATGTGTATAAGACGATTGATGACGTCTGAGGAGACAGCGAGGTAACTTTGAAATTTAATTTTGGCCGATGAAGGAATACATCTTTATGTTTACAAATCACTAAGTGCATATAAAATGAACATTTTTTGACACTTTGAAATTTAAACATCGCACGTCAACATTATAATGTGACATTTACGTTTACCTGAATGTTGGTGAGTGAATAAATTTCTTTGTGAAAAAAAAAAGAAATATGAACGAACAAATCGTACTAATAATCATATCAAGATATGTAAATTAAAACTAAGAAATATATGATCATTAAAATACCTTAATCGTTAAATTAATAGATGTAAGAGCACGTTTCCCATAATCATTATTTCTCACAGCACGCAGTCAGGCCGCCATAACGAAGCAATGCAGTTCTTACAAAAGTGCTTGAATCTCGAGGAATCGAGGGGAAATCGGAAGGAGAAAATGGTCGAATACTACCACCTGGGAACAGTCATCTACGATCAGGTACCTTGCCTTCTTTCTAAGTCTTATCTGTTGGCGAGGGCCAAATCTAGCAAAATTATCACGTTTCTCACATAGTTCATTCCTTTGAACCGTTATAACCTAACTTCGCCCTTCATGGCGACACCTACTGATAAAAATTTTGACGATGACAGATATTTTCTGCATTTGTCGGCTGTGAATGGCAGCAGTTTGGGTAGTATCTTAATGAAGCAGGTAGAGCGTAATCAGTAGCTTTGCATATCAAGGCACACAAAGTTATCAGACGAAGGTGAATTTGATACATATTTGATGATCTAGAATTATTACAAGTCATAATACCCTGTTGAGAAAACAACCGGGTTCAGTCTTTTGTGTGCGTGTCGTTTTTATGCCTCCGCCAACGAAGTGGCCGGAGGCATTATGTTTTAGGGTCGTCCGTACGTCCGTCCGTCCGTCCGTCCGTCTGTCCGTACGTCCGTCCCGTTTTGTTTTTGTCGGTATCTCAAGAACCGTGTGGTGGTTTTACATCAAACTTGGTATGAGGGTATATCCTGAGGGGATAATACTTCCTTTGGATTTTAGGGTCACGGGGTCAAAGGTCAAAGGTCAAAGGTTATTTTGTGAAAAAAAACTTTTGGTACAGTATTTTTTGGTGTGAGGGTAGAGTATGACAAGACAAATATTCACTGGTATTTTGGGGTCAAAGGTCAAAGGTCACAAAGGTCCTTACGATATAACACAAATAAAATATTTTTATAATATTACAGATGTTAGACCCATGAAAGCCACTGATTAACATTGTGTTTGATCGATTTAAAAATTCTAAAACTGAGCTGCCTGACCAGTCTAATTATGTTCAGATGGATGACACAAGAATGCAAAAATAATGAAAGTAACACATTAACTATGAAGATATCTATGATAATTGCATTTATTCTCGGTCCGAGAATAATAGCACAGTAGTGTATGGCGGTGATTTCAAATTTTTACTTCTTTGAAGTACTAAATGATAAGTTTGAAGCAGAATATTTTCACAGCTCATTTTTTACACCTTATCAGATATTCTGATAGCATTTAGGACCATGCAGCTCAGATTTTTTAAACTGAACATATTAGGAGAATCATGCATTATGGCGGAGGCATATCAGTCGCCATAGCGACATTTTTAGTTTCCTTCTGCGAAAGGATATCCCATATATACTGTCCTATAGTTTTTGTTTGTTTGTTTTTTAGCATAATCATAAGTATTAGTATACTCATATCTTTATTATCATCGTAAGGATTACTGTGCTTTATAAAATATCATAAAACTATATTTTACATCTAAATTCATTCAAAAGAATGTTATTGAATGTCATCCTTCCTTGAATGCCTATCACCGTTATCATAGTTAGGTTTGTTTTACTATCATCACAATTTTTATGTAATTATATTAATATTTGATTATCGTTATTTTGGTCTGCTCCTTTTATCTGAATAATTATTTGTAACAATAACATGGATAACATAGACATATAGTTATATACATACAGTATGTACAGTTTTTATATATTTTGCCTTGTAAGAAATGAAAACATTGAATATTCTGCGACATGGCCCAGAAAGCAGTTGAATCATAGAGAAATGAGATGTGCCAATCATGCACAGCATCCTTTGCACATCCTTCTTTCTCACAGGTTGTGAAGACGCAGCAATACCAGCGAGCCAGCGTGATCAGGTCTCAGTGCATGCCACTCATCAGATTTGCTAGGGAGTCTATCGCTATTCGTGAGACGCTGGAAGGGGACAAGCATAAAGTAAGAACTAAAAATCGGGCCGAGCAAAAGCCCTGGTCGCCATCGAACATAATTAATGCGTAACGTCCTTTAAAGGTACTAGCCCACATTTGCAAACCCACGAAAATCAAAACTGCATAAAACAGGTCCAATATGACTTCAAGTACAAGTTATAACAGTAACATAGCTCACCTGTTACTCTTTGTCCATACCATTCGATAAAAGAGAGAAAATCATCGTTTTAAAATCAATTTTCAAATCGGGTCAACCCGACCCAAAATCGGATTACGAGCGCGGGCTAGCTACGTACATGTAACTTACACATGTATCGCGTGCATGTAGTACGTACGTGGACCGGAGCTAGCGAGCATGCATACGGTGCATTTTCATTCATTTTTATGAAAGTAATGGACTAATTGGAACGAAATTTTGCACAGGTGTTACTGCAATCATACCCAAACTCCATGCTAAATATGAGACCAATTGCTGCAGGTTTACAAATGTGGGCTAATACCTTTAAGAATATCCGTACAAAGTTTAGAGTACCACCCTCTGGTATTCTTATACTACAGAACATTCGTGGTAATGAGAAAAACAGCCTTTTATGATCATAATGAAAGCCGTTCCAATAACCATTCAGAATTGCCGATACATTACTTCAGGAAACTAACACATAGATGACCAGAATGATTTCAGAGCGTGTCAAAATCAGTTATGAAATTAGAATCTCTGCAGTCTGATTGGTCAATTCTCATGCATTGATTTTTACTGATCCACACTGAGCCATGCGTCCGGTAAAATCATACGCATGGCTCAAGTCTTGCATGAGTGTTGTAGGTGTACCGGACGCATGATGGGGAAAATGGTTGTATTTCATGAATTTACGGGCCCATTTTATAACACAAATGACACACAGGACTATTTCGTGGATCAGTGAGAATTGGATGCTCTCGTTTAACTTTGGAACAGTCTAAAATCCACTCGCTGCGCTCGTGTGTTTAAACAGTTCCAAAGTTAAACTCGCGCATCCAGTTCTCACCGATCCACTCTGTCCTGTGCATCATTTGTATAATAACGTAATAACATGTACTATCACTGGGCAGTGTCCATTTTCGAAGAATCACACGGCTATACACACTGAATCATATTATAAACATAGGACACAGAATCCAGTTTTCAAAGTGGCAAAACGTGGCAGGCAAATAGTTAGGTATCAATGTGAAGCAAGGACTCTGGGTTATACTGATGCAATATTTATCTTCTTATAGATCTTTTAAGATAACAACAACAAAAAATGTAATATGAACTTTTTTTTTCATATTCTCATTAAAACTTGAATAATTTTCAGTCAATTGGTGTTGAGGAACTTACAACGAACGCCTTTCATGTATACTTTAGAGATTTTTAATTTACATGTTACCAGTTCGTTGAACAAACAAATAAACAAATTGGTATTCATAGTCTCAGGCGTAGAGACGTGACCGGAATGTTAAAGTGCACAGTATTACAGTCTATGTACTTTGTATATTTGGATAGCAAATCGTTGTTTTTCGAAGGTGTCCAACCAAAGTAAACGAAAAACAACAGCAACAACAACAACAACAACAATCATTTAATGCGTAAGCATTAAAAACAAACAACTCAGCAAGAAATACGTAATTTGTGGACTATATACGTAACTTATGACAGAACAAGAGTGAAAGGCATTGAGAATATCCTTCAGGGAGTTTTGTTTTCTGCAGGACATAACAAAGATGCTCAGTTTGGCAGACTTGCTTTGGTCGTGATTGCTGTAACCACATCTTCACAAGGAAGCAATGTCAATGTTAGGGAATCAAAACATTTAAGATCAATTCCACTTGTCCAAGCCTATTCATGTTATTTGATAGCATCGTACAGTATTTCTTTCCGTTGTTGAAGCAAAATTATCCACAATTCGCTCTCGCTTCCTTCTTCTTCTTGATCATAACTTAATCTCCGAACCGAGAACATCAAAACTGCTTGGTGCACTTTTGTGCTTATCTCTTGAAGTAATGTTTGAATGATGTACGTTATTTTGTAATGAGCAGTAGAGTATAATAGCTGCGCAATATAAATGTCCTTTATTATCATAATTATTATTATCCTTGATGTCGAAACTGAATATTAAATAACATAAACAACGACACAATGAGCGGCTTACACATTGTTCCGCGATTTTCGCCTTGTGTTTCCGTAGTACAACCTTGGCAAGATCCTGATTCACTTGGCCTTTAATCTGCAAAAGATGTGGGAGATGGAGACTCACATGGAAGGGAAAACCCCGGAGGAGCTTCGGGAGGAGGGACAAGCCGCGGCCGAAAGAGCGTACCAGATCTTCCAGTCGGTAAGGCCGGCAAATCTGTCACTTCCCTCATCGTCCAATGCATAAGACCCTTGAATGGCCTGATTTTGACCCAGCTCGCTGACACGTTTGGTGTTTATTTGGTTTTTACATGGACATGGAATAAAAGAAAGTCAAACTTTCTAATGATTTGTGTATGTGTGTATAACATGTGTATGTAATGTGTTTATCATACACACAATATACACAATATCCATGTCATAACATTTATTCCCACAACTTTCTTAGTAAAATGATAAACGGGAAAAGAACAGTGTGAAAATCATATTGTATGCACAGTGTAAGAAAACAGGTAAGTGTTATTGCCCGTCAAGCTTTCTCCCCTAATAAAAATTGGGGTGATCAAAATGTCTAAAATTGAGACAAAAACAAAACAAAACAAAACAAAACAAAACAATACAAAACAATACAAAACATAACATAACGAAATAAAAACTGTAAATTTTCACTGGCATCACTGCTAACGGGTTATGAAAGGAATGCATGATTTCAATGTAAATGAATTTACAATAACCCTTATATACTCTTCAATTTTGAAATAATAAGTCCCGCCATGAAATGTATGAGATCTTCGAGGCTCATCACCGTTGACAGACGTTTAGTGAAAAGAAGACAGCTCTTTCGAAATGAATTTGCTGTACAGGAAGCGGGCACTAAAACCGACTACAATCCAGCCACCTGTTTGTTTGTTTTTTGCCATCAAGGCCATAAATATAAATATTTCTGAATGAAGATTACAAATCGAAGAGAAAAAAAGCAGCCATAAAAGAAAGACAGCATTGCATAGTGTTTCAAGTCAGATCCTAATGTTACCCTCCTATTTTCATTTGCATACAGCTTGGTAACGTCAGTGAAATGGCCGATTGTATTATGACGAAAGCCGTGCTTGAACTGCGTGGAAGTGATGAGCAGCTGGAGGTATGCAGTCAATGTGTTTGTAACATTCTGAGATTCCTCCCCCTCGACTTAAAAAACTGATATAGATTCTGATCTTTTTAGATTTTCTGTTTAGCATTTATTTTGCTTGTTTGTTTGGAAGATTACAATGCAACACTAGCATACTTATTTCTATTGCAGGGCATGCATGCATGCTGAGAACACAACGATTAAAAACAAACCCATTATACAGTGGACAAAGGAGAAAGAAGACTTAGGATGTTATTCAAGTTATGAAAAATGTGTATGACGATAATAAAACTGGTGGTGATGGTAATCATGACATTGCAGAAATCGCGACGACCACGGAAGATCAATATTATATTGAAGGAATTATAAAACTAGTATAGGAAAAGAAAAGGGGAAAAACATGTGTGTGGTCCAGTGTAAAATAATATACCTCGTGCTTTTTGTGTATTCTGCTCTTCAAAACCATTTAGTGAATATATATAATCATGGTTACAGTTATTTGAACCCACATGGGTCTTTTCCAAAGTCTAATGATGGTATTTTGAAAATCCCGTAGAGATTGGGGTAATGGGCAGTATGTAATAGTAGCAATCTTTGTGGAATGATATACGGGATTGTCCTCCACCCTTTCCAATTCTTGCGTCTAGGTCATGTAGGTACTGTATAGTGTGTAGCCCCATGTACAACCTGTTCAGTTTAATTGTCAGTTCTCCATAGGATCTGCCATTACCACTACTAGTGTCCTTGTGTACTGCCAGGACGTGTCCCTTACACCATTGGTTCAAGAGGGGAAAAGTGTGTAAGACACCTTTGTGAAATCAGGACGTGTCCCTTACACCATTGGTTCAAGAGGGGAAAAGTGTGTAAGACACCTTTGTGAAATGATGTAACACCGTACTGGACAAGAATTGAGGATCACCTGCCTCCGACGAATCAAATCAAATCATGCACAAATTTCACACACATATCTATGGACAAGATGTTAATGTGACACACAAGGGTTAATTTGATATTGGAGTAGGTATCGTCCCGCTAGTTGTATAATAGCCATGCATCTGTGCTTCTCCCAGCTCTTCTACCGGGCACTCGACCTGTCGCTGCAGGCTAACGGCGAGTACAGCGTACTGACCAGCCGGTGCTACCTCAACATTGGCATCTGCAACGAGTCTAGAAACAGGACCGACTTGAGTTACGAATACTTCTTGAAGTGGAGGGACGTGTGCGAAATGGTACGATCGGAGAAAACTTTGAATGTATAGCTTAACAAAGTTGCAGAATCGAGCCTTGTCCCTGGACCACCCTAACAAAGAGCATCCCCCCCCCCCCCCGTAACACACACACACACATGCACACACTCACTAAAGGACCGATATTGCTTTTAAACTTATATAAATATACAAAGAAACTGTGTGACTGTTTCCAAAGTTAGTGTAAATGACTGTTTTCATGAACACGTTTACATACTTTACTGGCGGAAAACCTAATTGAACTATGATATTAATGTGCTTTTCAAGTAAAGGGTTACCACTGATTCCAAACAATGGGTAGAACACATACCTTCCTGTCTTGCATTGAACTGGATTAATTGGATAATTAGCACAAACTCTCAGAAAGTCCTAGGAAATAACCAAATACTCCATTAAAAGGAATGTATATCAGCTTATGCAGTTCAGGAAGGTAGAGTTCTTGCATGTCTTATAACTCTTGTTTTTTTTTTCTCAAAATGCTTATGCCTCTTTGCCATACAATATTGTCCTATACAACAGGTATTTGGCAAGCATCACCCGCGCACGCAACGTGCGTACAACACGCTGCAAGATCCAAGGTTAAGGCAGGTCGCCTTACTAAAGCGACAACAAGAAGAACAAAATCGAGTGAACGGAAGCAATGTCACCGACGAAAGGTAGCACGTCCGACCGACGAAACGCACCCAGGGGCTTGTCTTCTCAACTTCTCGTGACGCCGTCCGTGATCCGCTAATAAAGACACTGCGTACAGTGGGACAAAATAATGTGGAATCTAGGTTTACACCATTATTCATGTGTAACTCCTGGGTCTGTTAACTCGAATACACTTCTGAAGTTGCCGGTTTGGCGTTAAATGTTTAATCATGTAACCCAGAATCTATAACTACTTATAGAACCTTCTCAGAAAGAAGTATTCTTTCCTTAATCATTAGACAATCTGTAACTGTAAATCCTTCTAAAAGAATCTTTGAAAATGCATTTATTTCAAATCCACTCTCTAGTTCTTTACCATGTGTAGGCCTATAAATGTTATTTTCGCCCACCTGAATATAATATTGTGATGTATAAATGACACATTTCACCTTGTTCATTATCACTTTCATTTTCAATTCCTAATTGTGTTGAAAGTAGAAAGTATTCTTTTCTCATTTCATATTAAAGAGCTCTGAGCCTTGTGGGAAGTATATACTAGACATTGTATTTCAATGTATAATATTATGATATATAGTTTAAAACAACAAGCACAAGAAAATTTGTACTGGGTAGATCTTATTAATACATACATATATATAGGCCTATATATATATATATATATATATAAACTCCTCAATAAAAGTTCTGCAAGTACAAGTTGACGTATCATATTTTTCTCAAAACTATATTATTTCATTGAAATGTGATGTCATAGGAAAGCCAGATAACTTATCTTGAATGAAATGATATAGTTTTGAGAGAAATATGATACGTCAAATTGGACTTGCAGAACTTTTTTGAGGAGTTTATATATATGCCGTGTTATCATCTGTCATCTTACAGGTGTGATAAATTATTGCAAAGGATGTCTCAGGATACCAGATTTGTAGCAGCTTTTAACACAAGTCACGTCTTCTTCGATCAGCTTTATCTGTCTGTACGCATACACGAAGCACAAAAGAAATAAACATAAATGGAGCTGCGTGGGATTTTAAAATATTGGACATAGATCAAGTGATAAGGTATGGAATAATCAGAAATTGACATAATTGGATTGGATGTGATTTCAACGGAACAATCGAAAATATATTTTGTGATTAAAAAACATGAAAAGACAGAGGACAGCGAAGTAGACATGTGCGTGTATGTGTGGCATATAATATCTAGCGGAAAAATTAAGCAATGGCAAGCAGCAATAGATACAAATAAATTTATCGTAGAACGAATAGTTAATTGGTTGGCAGACGTCTTGCTTTAGCTGTGTTGTGGCTGATGTATATATATATATATATATATATATATATATATATATATATATATAATACATGTATATAGATATAGATCTAATAATATGATATCATTGTGCGTGCTTATTGGAATATTTCATTATTCATCATCTGAGTAGGTTGAAAACGCCCTTTACTCTATGATAAGAACACAAGCACTATCTTAGGTAGAGCAAGATTTTTGGTTTAGCATTCCACAAAGAACCGTTTGATTTTCCCCTTTGAGTAAGCTGCGCTGCATTCATAGAAAATACAGAAATAGCAAAGTGTAGTCTCTTTCCAATGACATTATTCGTTATGCATTTCTTTGTCATTAAAAGTTTTGTATTTTCATGCCAATCTGTTTTTAATGTACTTCTCTATAGGGAATCACAATCTTTTTCGTGGTTTTCCTCGACATTTTGATTATTGTACAAATATTGGCTGTATTGCTTTTATGAAATCAATAAATTGAATTGAATTGAAAGTTTCGTCAGTCCCTGTTGACATTTTGGAAATAAAAGTTTGCCCTTCAATTTCCACTAAATGATAATAATAATATTAATATGATCATGCATAAACAATTAAGTATAGGTATCATCTCGAAACTGGAACGGTTAGTAAGGTCGTTCAATGGTCGTTCGTGGAATTTGAGAACGTTAAAAAAAAAAATTCTTTATGGTACTTGCACTGACATGAGCCCTTTATCAAGTTCTTTTTCATGTTCATTTTTTTTTCTCTGACGAATCAAAAGATGTTGAAAAGCTTTTTGTATGAAATTGTAAAGCAAGTTTGCGACAATTAAGCAGCCTACGTCTTATATTTCATGTGATGACAACATGACATACATATGCATGCAAATGATAAGTGTCTGTATGCGTGTGTTTGCTCGTGAACAAACCATAATGGCTCCTTTTTTTTCTATCTAAGGTACTGCCCCTCCTCAGCCAATAAAGCGTTTTCATTTTGAATATGTCGATTTTGAATGCTTATGTGCCAAGAGTTTCCTACAGGCCTAAATGTATAGACCAGTACCGGAATGAGGAAGATTTACACAGACTTGACCTTATTTTCCGTCGTCTCATCACATCTGTTTCCGCAGACATCTGTATAGAGCGATAGGGGGTTTCCCTGACAGTTCCCCTTACAACTAGTGTTACGTTAATTGTCTGTCTCCATCCATCCCGTGAGTCACCCTTGTGACAGCGCATACTGTGTCATGACAACAACAACAACAACAACAACAACAGCAGCAGCAGCAGCAGCAGCAGTTGCAGCAGCAACAACAGAAACAACAACAAATGCTATTGTCATGATTGTAACCTATCGTATAAAGTACCCAAAATGGCTGCATCGTGGCAGTATAATGTTGCGAAAGATTAAGTTCCTCAATTCCAAGGACCTACCAGTCTTTGTTTCTGGTCCATTATATAAGGATAAGTTATGTTTTACTATCGATCCTAGTCTCGCCAGAGACATCCTTCCTTTGTATCTGATCATTACCGAAAGTAATGCGCAACTACCGCAAATTACAAGACAATGAACCGACATCAAATTCAGAGTAGGCTTTCCAGACCACTTCATATATGGCGTGAATGATTCCTTAAACTTTGATCTGTGAATGTTTAATTTCTTCGTGAAGATATTCTGAACCCCGTTTGTAAAAACAGGACGATCTCATTCATTTTGAAGAGAGCAGTTTTCAAGGAAAGTCCTACTTTTGTTCTACGGCGATTAATGATCAATAGACATCATCAGATCAAACAAAAAGGGAGGGTATATATATATATATATATATATTGTAATATGTTATCATATATACAGTATAATCAAATAGCTTATCTTTCTAGGTGTTAGCACAGAGGAACATAGATTTCACTTCGTCGAAAGATTATTACTTCGTCTCATCATCCGAAAACAGAAGTTGATTAGGGCGCGTTCATACGGCGCACGGTATGGCAACGGTCTGGGTTTTTGCTATGGTGCACCAAAAGGAACCATGTCTGGTTCTGTTCAAAAAGATTCAGTAATTTGATACAAAATCACCCAAAATGTTATTCTCATTTCAAATGTCAAAATCAAGAGCAACAAAATCAACAGTTATAGAAAATTAATTCTGTAACAAAATTATTAGCGGGGAAGTGATATTGTAACAGAACCAGACATGGTTCTTTTTGGCTCAACATATAAAAAACCCGCCCCGTTGCCATTACCGTACTCGGTGTAAACGGTCCTCTCTCTCTCTCTCTCTCTCTAGTCACATCTATGGATAACTTTCTGTCAACTCTATTTTACAGCCCAAATTTGAATCTGGTGTGGACGTGAAAGAAGACGGACTGCTCCGAAATTGTAAACACGCGGCCATCTGATTTGACAAGTGTTTGACAGGGTAAAACAGTAAATATTTTGCCATATGACTTGTCTTTAGTCGATTTTATGGGCTTTACTGGAGGAAAATCAATGGTTACAAACAGTTAAGAGGTTAAAACACATTGTATTTTTAATGATTAGCTTCGCATTCTACTTGTTGAATACATAAACGAATGAAATAAGAGCCAATTTAGAAAATGTAAATAAAAAGATGTTTATAAGACTATAGTTTTTACAACATCTCATCAAAGTTTGAACATTTTTCTTTGAACATTTTATGCATAAGGTATCTTACAAATAACAAGTTGTATAAAAAAGGCCTGTTGATTTCAGTTCTATTATATTAGGTAAACATACACACTGTCGTGGAGAGATATATGTTTAGTGTAGAAAGAATGGGGACTAATAGCTGAATTAATACACGTTTCTTCAAGCTTGAATGGTTAGACAATTTACGCTATTGTAAGGTATATAACAGATCATTAGCTCCATATGAAAAATGTCCGTTGATTAGGTAAATATATAACTACATGACTGTCATGGAAAGGCGGATGAGGTTTGGTTAAGGTATGGAGACTAATAGCTTGATAAAGGTAATTAAGAAACCTCACGCTCCAAGTTCTTAAAAAGTATAAAGATTAAAGGAAATGTGAAGATAGTTTCACATTTCATATTTCTAGGAAAATGAAAGCGCATTTGATTTACCTCCGTCAAAAGGCATGGAATGAGAATTACCTTCAAGATAGGGCCTAAAGTTGAGGTCTTCATTTATTTTTTGGGGTGATATTTACACCTACTTATTTTGGCAAAAGATTTTATTTTTACTTACAAAACACTGCAGCTGAATCTGATGCAAGTTATTAAGCGCAGTGCATATGCAATATATGTTGTAGTTTCCTAATTCCTAAGCAGTGCACTCTGAAATCGAATTCAAACCAGTCACAGAGTTTTAATAATAACAAGAGTATCACAGCGGAATTGACTTATTCACCCATTTCCAATGTGTCATATTTGGCACATATGGATTGTCGGAAGTTTGGTTGAGGTAGTCAAAACAAAACAGAACAGACAGACAGGTATCTCCATCCTGTATTAGGTTCCAGACATATGAATTAATATAAACATGACTCTTTGACCAGGAAGGAAGTCTTGCGAGCCAAGTTCTGGAGTATAGAAACCGGTAGCAACGGAGAGCAACGCTAGTAACCACAACCTATCGAATGTATTTACATGTATTTTACATTTACATTTCAATGACAATTTCAATTTTTAGTCCATTAGGAAATCCTTTTCATTTCAAGTCTTAAACTTACAAACATCAAAAACGTTAAACAAAAATGTGATTTAAATCATAAGATATCCAGCATATATCAACATATGCACTACCATCAAATTTGAGGATTTTAACGTAAAAATGCGTACATGTGTTTGTCTGTTTGCTTGTTAATGTGTGTGCGTGTGTGTGTGGGTGTGATTGCCTGTGTAAATGATTGCATGATTTGCACACTTGCAAAAGGGGATGTCTTGTGGATATTATGATTACATATAAACATACACACGGTGATCAAAGGCTTATTACATCTATCCGGCTGGAGAGTGTTAAGAAGCGATTAACATGGAATTAATTGAAAATATACTGGCTAGAAACAAATTCGTCGTCGTCTACAGGTGTGATTGGCGTCTTTGAAAGGGCTCGGTAAATCAGTATCAATGGATCTTGAGAGCATCAGTGTCCGTTTTACTGTTTGAAGAAGAATTTTCCATCAGTGTTAAATATACGTTTCTTCACTTTTTTTATATTCAACAGGAAATATTTGATTCTTAGCTACTGATTGCAAATTTAAAACAATTATTGCATCCTACTTTTGAAACATACGACTTGCTTATTTTCCAACTTGTACGCTAAAAGTTAAACGCTTCCTTTAATAGCAAGTCTACAATGGAGACAATGCCAACGCCGGATATACCAAATCGTTTCTGAAAACCAAAAGAAGAGAATCCTTTCCTCACGCCAGTCCGCCAATGGAATTGACATATTATTACCACATTTGACACAAGGAAGTAGACATACATTTGCCAAGAATCCGCCTTTGACAGACGGTGAATTCAAATTGCCCACACGCGACTCACGAAGGACAGAGACAGTCGCAGTCTGCCAAAGTTTCACTACGGAGCAGACCGTCTATCAGCTTGGTGAAGTGAAACAATTTGTTGGATTTATCCTTTCAAAAATCTCAGTATTCTCTTTTTGTGTCCATCCACATGATGACAGGGATGGACCTAATACGAGACTGGCGTGGTGTGTGGATTCTCACCTTACTTGCCACACTCTTCACCTGTACGCTAGCACGTAAGTCCTCTCAACATCTCTATGACATGTCTGCGTTTGACAACTCTGCAGAGAGACACCAGTGTATACCACTCTCTGTATTGAAAAATAAGGGAATTCTCTCTGTTTGTAAATAAGAAAATTACTTAAAGAAAAATTAGTAAGAAGTGATCATATTATATCTCGATTATGGTAAGAGCTGCAACAAGTTGCTTGAGTATGCGCTCACAGCACGTTGCTTCTAATCTTACACACTGCACATTTTCGTATTGTAAGGATAATAATGTCAAAAATGAAGAACAATATTACAGTTAAAGGACAAGTTCACCTTCATAAACATAAGGATTGAGAGAATGCAGCAATAGTAGAACACATCAGTGAAAGTTTGAGGAAAATTAGACAGTCAATGCAAAAGTTATGAATTTTAAAAATTTTTGCGTAGGAACTGCTGGATGAGGAGACTACTACAGCTTGTGATGTCATATGTGTACAACAGTATAAAGGAAATATTAAAAAAAAATCAACATATTTTCACTTTTTCGCATGATAAAAGAGCACTTGACTTGCCTCTTTCTAAAGGCAGGGGGAATAATATTACCCATAACATTTATTATGTTAGTAACGAGTCATGGGAATGTGCACTTTTTTCAAACGATGAAATTTTGTGAAATTCTCTTTATGTTTTCCTTATATTGTTGTACTCATGTGACATCATACGCAGCGGTGACTGCACAAAAATTTCAAAAATTCATAATTTCGAACGGATTGTCTGTTTTTCCTCAAACTTTCAATGATATGTTCTACTAACATTGCTACATTCTCTCAATCCTTATGTTTATGAAGGTGAACTTGTCCTTTAACAATCCACTTTTTATGCAACATTGATTATATATGTGAAGTTCGTGCTATTTTGACTCAGATTTGGGGCGGAAATGGATAAGATGCTATCTAAAATATTCCTGTCGATAATTTTGGTGCATATTAAATATCATTTTTGTTCAAAAATTGTCACAAATAATATTTCCCGATTGAACTTCAAATGACCACAAAACAAATAACGTAAAATTCTCCTTTGTTGTTTCACTCTGGCCAAAACACAGGCTAAGAGACTCGGCTTCAGACTAGCATTCTGTACATTTTCATGACGCAAGGCCGTGTTACTTTCGAAGTTTCTGTAGATATGACCTGCGAGTCAAACGCGACATATCTTCTAGACATTATGTCATAATGGACATGATAAGTGAGTTGATTTATTCACTCACTTGGAATTACGAATCACGTATGAATAAAAGAAATATGAGATGTTCGAATATAGAAACATATCAAATGTACATGCAACAAAAGGGAAACTTAATAGCGCAACTGCTAAGTGGGTTAAGTTACAGTTACGAATGTATGTCATTAAAGGGGACATGTCCACCTTCATATACTGTACATGAGGATTGACTGAAAGCAGCATTATTTGTAGAATGCATCAGTAAAAGTTTGAGGAAAATTGGACAATCCGTTCCAAAGTTATGGATTTTTAAAGTTCTGCGCAGTCACTGCTGGATGAGAAGACTACTACAGTGTGTGATATGATGTCACATGGTAGCAACAATATAAGGAAAATGTAAACAGAATTTCCCAAATTTTTTTAATTATAGTAAAAAGTACACATTTCCTCTACTTGTCACTGGTGTATGTTCAGGGTAATATCATTACCCCTACATTCTAAAAGAGGCAAGTCAAGTGTTCTTATATTATGCAAGATAAGTGAAAACATGTTTTTTTCTTTATATTTTCTTTATATCGTTGTACACTTGTGACATCACAAGGTATGTAGTTTTCTCATCCAGCAGTGACTGAGCAGAAACTTAAACGGATTATCCGATTTTCCTCAAACTCTCACTGTCTTGTAGGTTCTACCAATAACGCTGCATTCATTTAATCCACATGTCTATAAAGGTGGACTTGTCCTTTAATCAAAATTCATATGCAACTCCTAAAGCAAAAACAAACAAACAAAGCAAAACAAAATCTTCTTTACACACTGCACACAAAATAGACGGAATATTGACCTACACGCGTCAAGATAATTATTCAGTTAATGAGTTAATGTCTGTCGGTGCACGGAAAAGTCAAAGTTGAATGAATGTCACTGTGCAAGGAATTTCACATTTAGCTAAAGAATGGTTTATGTAATAGTGACGTAGTTTTATTCTGTTATATGTATATGCAACCATGGTTTCCTTGTAAAAGAACCAAAAAAAAAAAAAAAAGAAGAATCAAACAAACCAACAAAAAATTTTAACCTCGAAAACACGACACATTCTGATACACAGGCATGGATTGATTTTCCAATCTGCATTTCTAATTTCCCCGAATCAAAACTGTCAGCAGCCACCTGCCATAAGGCTTGAGCTTTTGAACAATTCCTAAATACGTGTTAATACCACTCATGTAATTTGACTTTTAAAAAAGATAACACAGATTATGCTCATAACACATAAGTAGGAGATGCTCCTATGTATAAATTCCCTCATACAATACCTTGAATCGAGCATTTCTTCTTTCCGGCAAATTGACCATGCGCAAACAGCGTCCGTAGAGCGCGCGTCTTCAAAAAAAAAAAAAATAATAAAAAAAGATAATGAAATAAATGAACAACTATTACCGGCGAATTGCATGCAGCTTGCCTCTATCAATCGGGTCACACGCTAGGCATGATGGGATGCATGGCGGTAATTTCTTGAGGCGAATTCACTATAGTTACGTCCTTATCTTCAAGAATAAGCGAATTTCGAGGATAAGCTTGTAGTAAAGTAGGCCTATGGGGCTCCAACTGTCGTATATGGTCCCTTCCGTCGAGAAATTTTAGGAATGGTGAGTTGGCTCAGTCGGTAGCGCGTCTGCCTCACGATCACGCTGCCCGGGTTCGAACCCGAGTCTGGACTGAGCAATGTTATGTGTAAGCATACCGTCCCCTCTAGCAAGAGGCAAAACACTCTGTCCCTCGGATAGGACATAAAATGGAGGTCCCGTGTATGAGAGAGCAACAACTCATGCACGTAAAAGATCCCGCTTCATTCATTCATCGCAAAGAGCAGCGTGTTTAACCCGGTGAAGTGGTCCCACCTCACATCCAACTGGACCCCACGGAAGACCAGCTTAACGTAGCTGAATATGGGTTATCCAGCCATCTTCTCAGATGGAAAATGAACAAACAAACAAATTTTCCGAGTTTTGGTAGAGAAATTTTGGGAGCGTAACTTTCAAATTAGCGCGCTAATTTGAATTCACACTATCAAATAGCGCGTTATTTCGTCATCGGGTAAGGTAATTCCAATTTCGAGATTCTGAAAAAAAAGGCGCTATTTCGAAACATCGGACTGTCATCGAGTGTCGTTGCACTAGCACTCGAAGAAAGCGTTTCCAACTGGCCAAACTTGTTTCAACAGCTATCAGTTCTCTAAATGTAGACACACAAATTCCACTGGTGCATTTGAATTGTGCCTTTGATATTCGATGTTTGAAGTCGAAGTCTTTCTGACCAATCTGAAGGGTAATTCTGAAATTTTTTTAGGACAATGCTGGTATATCTTACTTCTCCATTTATTAAATGAACTGAAACATGATTATAAAAAGAAGAGTCTACTCCGTCAGGAAAAAATAAATGTGCAAAAGTACCCTGTTAGGAAAGCCGATTCTCACTTTTCTGCTAGATTCCGGCAAATTATCTTACAAATTATGATATTGTTCTTTATAAATGAAATTGTCAGATTAGTGGCTGGATCGATAATCCTGAACACTCAATGAATATTTTCCCAAAAGCGAAGACATAATTGTCCTGCAGAGGGATGTGCTGTGCGGAGTGTTGTAGCAGGTGCCTGTTGCGATGTGAGCTCCTGTGAATCTATAATATGTAGAGGTGCAGGTGCAGGTGTAGGTGTGCCTCTCATTACAGCATCTGGAGGGCTATAAGGGGGTGGTGACATCTGTCTATAATGACAGATAGGGCTGCACTTCTAAACAGCATCAAAGTACCCGGTATTAACCAAGGCCTGCAGAACGGGGGGGGGGGGGGGGGGGTGAAGGGGCGCGCACACATACACACACACACACACACACACACAAACTATTTTGCATAATACATTGGAATACATGGGGTTTTGCGTGTTAGTTGAGGAAAGGAAGCCCGGAAGTGGCACCAGAAATATGAACTGCCCCCCCCCCCCCCCCCAACACACACACACACAACCTTTTAAAAACATGGCGCCGGCCGTGTTGCTACATTGGTTGGAAGAGTGTTCCAAATTCTTCTGGCTCAGGGGTAAAAACCGTAAAGATGGCACATGACTCTGGAATAACGGTTGGGCGCATGACAGTTCCTTGTGTTGTTCTGCACTGTGTTTGTCTCCTCTGCCATAGCTATGTTGTCAAGACCGTAGTGAACCATATAGAACACTTCACACTAATGGAGGAGGCGATGATGTCTTAGAGTATTCAAACCAAGAGAAGAGAGGATAGAACTTACACTAGATTCCTATGAGTAGTCATGGAACACAAACTCGGCTGTTTGGCAGTGAATGTTTTCTAGGATTAGGCTATACTTCTAGGTATGTGAATTCCAGGTGCAAATTCAATATTCAAGCTGAGGACTCACAAGTTGTTGTATGCTGCTACCATCGCCTTCTTGTCGCATTTGCCTCATGTTCTCCGGATAATGCCAAAGGTCTCGAGGCCTTTACCTGGTTTCTGAATGTGTGCATCCCAGCTCAAATCGTTGGCGGCCGTGACCCACAGGTATACTTCAAGGCAGATTTTTGTCTTCGGTACCTCTCGTCCATGTATGGTGTGGGAGCATCCCAGAGGAGCATGCCATTGCTTTACGTGTGAGGTGATGTCAGGTGTGCACATTCCTTGATGTTGAGGGCCATGTCCACAAAGTCTCTGTCCATTGCTAGAGTAAACGGGTCTTTTGGGAGGAAATCCTAATCATCTCGATTTGATGCATCGGTAAACAACACAATCGTCAGCAAAGATGCCACTGATGTACATCTGGAAATGGGTCTGCCGGAGGAGCAACCCTTGAGCACTCCAGAGAGGACGTCAGCAGCTGAGGAAGAAGAACCATTGGTGGCAGTAGTCTGGGACCTTCTCCTGACGGAAAACTCTGGATCTAGAACAGAGTGCTGCCACGTATACCATAGAAGTCCAATTAGTAGATGAGCTTACGATGGACAGCCTTAGCAAATGCTAAAGTCAAGGAATAAGGAATCAGTCTAATATTGCTGATTCATTGTTGAGGCTCAGTCATGAATAGGTTCATTTAGTTGGATTAACGAGACAGGTGTTGTCTAAAGCCCTGTTGGTTCTTCATGGGGGATGTCATTAATGGCAAGATGTCTAGAGACATGACTTAGAATGAGATGTTCCATTATCTTGCTGCACAAGCATGTTAGTGACATTGGCCGATAGTTGTCTGGATTACTTTTATCGCCAGATTTGTAAATACTGGCAATCCTATTAATTTTTCTTCCATTCCTGGGGCAGATATTCAATTTCACATGACTGCTTGATAAGGTGCGTGATGATAGACGATAGCTTTTCAGCTTTGTCATGAAACATTCTGGTTGGTAATCCGTCCTGTCCATTTGTATTTTGGTTTTGCTGAGTTGCTTCAGCTGTTTCAGGAGGCCAAATTCCCTGACTTCAACATTTTCAGTTGAGTCAAATCGGGAATGACATGCCCAGTCGAGTAACTTTGACTTCTATTCCATCTTTTTTTTCTTTGCCCAATTTCCAGGGCGGATTCAGGAATTCCGTAAAGGGGTGGGGGCGCCAAGCAGTTTACATTTCTGGTGCCACTTCCGGGTTTATTTAACTGACGAGTAAAAAAAGAAGAAGTCTTGACTGTGTGTTTTGTTTTGTTTATTTGTTCTCGTGCCACTAGAAAAGAAATAAGGCTGAGTGCAATAGATCGACTGACAATGATGGTTTCTTAAAAGAAGACAGAACAAAAAATGAAAGGGGCACGAACCCAACAATAAGAGGAACGCGTTCGGTGTCCCCCCCCCCCTCCGTCACTGATTTCCATTCGCTCATCCTCGTACCTTTACCATTATGTATCTCTAATCCTTATAGCAGATAATCATTATGACGGAAAATGATTACCGTCATGAGACATCTTTGACTATCTTCCTTCGAGCGAAGCTGGTCAATTATTGTCTTTCTATCTGTGAAGCAGATCTAGTTTAGTACATATACTGCAAAGTGCAGGCTTCAAACATCTGTTCAAAGGTAATTGGACAGTTTAAATCACTCTAATCTCTCGAACTTCCTTGATATAACTAACTACTATCGACAATGTTTATTTCACCAACTGGCTTGGGACAGGTTGCGCCCTTAACGGCTATGAGGACTGCGGAGGACACCAACAACTGAGAAGACGTCGTCAAGCGTGTACTGAAGAAGATAATGGTAAGAAAAGCAGCGCCTTCTCCACTTTGGGACTTGGGGTCTGTTGCATATTGTTAACATTTGCCAGGATCTTCTTTTCTAGTGTGCGTCGTCCCTATGGAATAGGGTCGATTACTCTCCAAGAGATTGCCAGGCAACCATTCAAACCATTATTCTGAGGAAACCTGCTCAATTACGACAAAACCAGTATGTCACTTAAATATCTTGTACAAACAGATGTGATATGAACAAAGGTTCGAGATACGATAATGCATGTCATATCATAAGATGATAACATGTGTTTCTTAGTGTGGGGCTTGTACCGCTTTCAACTTCTTTTGTCACAACTCTAGTTTTTCTCAAGAATAATTCAGTGTCATGGATTGCAGAGAATTCTTATTTTATATCCCCGCTACGAAGTATCACTAAAGGCATTATGTTTTCAGGTTGTCATCCGTCTGTCCGTCCCCCCCCCCTTCCTTCCATCCATCCTTAATTAATTTTGTGGACAGCAAAACTTAAGAACCGTTTGACGTATCCAAATAAAACTTGGCATGTATGTAGGCCTATGTATGAGTGGACGAAGTTGTGCCTATCAAATTATAATTTCACATGCTCAATGTGTCAAAGGTGAAGGTCAAATTCCGAAAACTTCCCTATTTCCTCCATATCTCCGCAATGCCTGGAGGTATTTTCTTAATGTATGCATGTATTGCCAAATAAGTATTCTTTAGGGAGAGGCCACATGGGGTCAAAGATCAAGAGGTAAAGGTCAAGTGAAATGCCAAATTTTTAACTTTTTCACCATTTCTTAGAAATGGTTCAAAGTATCTTAATGAAACTTAGTGCATATTAATAACTATAGGGCTTTTTACACTTGTAAATTTTTGCTTAGTGGGCTAAGGATAGTCCCGTACCAACGGTGGGGCTAAGGCCCCCCCCCCCCTTAGCCCCACCGTTGGTACGGGACTATCCTTAGCCCACTTTCTGTTTACACTCGTTTTTGCCAAAGTGGGCTAGCCCCACCGATAGTCCGGTATATCTGGCCCTGCAAAATAGCAGGGTTAGCACCGCAATTGCGGTGCCAAGCAAGTGAGTGCAAACAGAACGGAAAAATAACCGGGGCTAAGCGACGGAGACGAAGTCCAACCCCCACTGACCAATCAGAAACGAGGTAATCAAGTACTGCTGGTGCGTGCGTGTACGTGTACAGTGCACAGCGTAATCATGAATATTCATGTGGTTTGGAAAGTCCGGGGCTAAGAAATACGAGTGTAAAAAGGTCAGTTTTCTCCTTAGCCCCGGGCAAGAGATAGTACGGGACTAATTGACCAGTGTAAAAAGCTGAAAAAATTGGTACGGAACTAACGATAGTCCTGGGTCAGAGAAAGTCCGGGGTTAAGAAACACAAGTGTAAAAAGGGCTTTATATGTATGTACTGACTGAGAGTGATGGGAATTTTGGGGCAATGGGGTCAAATGTCACGAGTGAAAGTCAGGGCAAATCGAAGAAATTCTGGTATTTTTCATTGCACTCTTTTCCAATACCTTGGGGATTACTCAATATATTTCATTTAATAAAATTAGGTAGGCCTATATGTATATTACTGCACAATGATCCTGTAAGGAAAGGTTTGGGCTATGGGATCAGGACCCCATTTCATAAAAATTTGATATGATAGCAACTCTTGCTGAAATGGCAATTGTCATGACGATGACAAGAATCCAGCTTCCTGATTGGCTGTTGCTATGGAAAGTTGCCATTCCAGCAAGAGTAGTCATCCTAACACCATTTATGAAATGGGGACCAGAAGTTACAGGAAAATGTTCAAATGCAAAAATTTTCCCGCATTTTGAAAATAGTTAATAAGTAATGTAATGACAATGGATGCTACCACTTAGTGATTATTTGAAGAATTGTTGGCCAAGGGGGTCAAAGGGCAGGGTAAAAGGTCAGTGAAAACGCTCAAATCCACAAATACCTGCTCTCTTAAATAACCAACCATTCTATCTAGTTCAAGGAAAATATACTCAACACATTTGTGAGAAATATGTCATTTCATTATTATATATATATATATATATATATATATATATATATATATATTTTTTTTTTTTTTTTTGCCAATCATGTGAAACTGTCATATCACATTGTCAAGACGTACCCAGACCTATTAGAAGAACCGTGTTATGGCGGAGGCATACCAGTTTCCATAGCAGCATTTCTCGTTTAAAGGTCCTGTTTACCTTTGAGAATAGTGATTTAAAAAGATTTCAAAATATGACATTCAATGCATATGTTTAGGTCTGTTGTACCACACTACATCCTATCATATAAAATTTTAGCGATAAAGCCTAGAGTATAAGGAGATATCTGTATTTTTCTCAGTAAACCGTAACTGTAAACGGTTTAGTCTGGAAACATTTTCATTATAACAATTGTTTACATTTTGTATATCTAACAATGCTTAACATCGATTTTACCGATTCAAATGTTTACAGTGGTTGTTTCTATCCCTAACTCATATTTTAGAACAATTTTAAAGACAGCCAATCCCTTTTGCATGCAAATTTTTGAAAAATTGGTGAGAACACTTAGGTATTGAAGAAAGCACTTTTTGGAAACCTCCTGTAAATTTTGAACTCAAGAGGGTTTTTATTTGTTTAGTTAAATTGACCGTTAAGATTTGAATAATTTTTGCGTACTACGCAAAAATTACAAATCTAAATACTAGTCTAGTTTTACAGACCTGTGAGATGCACTTAGTTGTACATATAGTTCATGTAAGTGGTGTGTTGTTATTTGCCATGGATAACAAAGTAAGAGAAGTGAATTGTGAATTCTTCTTTTCTGACAGCTTTAACATGCATATCTGTTGTTCGAAGTATAAGTATCATATTACAACCACAGGATGATTAATGTATGCAGCTGTGCCCAGTACACAGAATACGTTACGGTGAGCGTTTGGTGCATTATTTGAATCTTAACGGCTAACAACCTTCAAATATCACAGAAATGTTATAGATTTACGATAGTCTTGTCATTCTGGTGGAATATATCATGTTCTGTGCTATTTGGGAAGGAATGCAAAAGGGAAGGGCCATCTTTAAAGCACTAATGCTGGGTTTTGGTTTCATCTGCAAATGGTAAATTATGCCTTTAACATTTGAATGAGCCTATAATTGAACAATAACCTCCAATATTCAACAATGTGACAATTTACGGTATTACCGTTAAACCATTCTTTCTTTTTCCGTAGTCCGCTTCGACACAGTTGCTACATATGGAGTCCAAGCGACTCATGCCTTGTTATATTGGACAATGCATAGGCAAAGTACCAACTGTGCAGTGGGTCACTACAAAGTCACGCTTACACGTATCGAATATCGGGCCTGTCCTTCGTCTTCTATATGGTCCAGAGATGTTACAATCATGGCACAGAGAAGTCTTATGAATGTTACTGGACTGGAACCGTACGCGACGTACAACATCAGAGTCACGGCGGAATCCGCAAATGGTTTTGTCCTCGCCTCAGCAGGAATCATTTCTCTTACCACAGGAACATCTAGTAAGGAGTATCCATAAAGATATACTATCTACTTTACCAATGACATCAGTGAAAGTAAGCTAAACAAGACTGGAAGTAATCGAATACAGATCTCTGAGAGATCACATTGTCAAAAAGAAATTCAACAATTTCAAGAAAAAAGGGCTTGTCTGTAGGATGCAATAAATCACATTTTACTTGGAACGGAAAAAGGCTGATGTATCTTCCCATCAATTTGCATGAAAGCAGAAAACTATAATCAATAAGGTACTGAAACTGTTTAAGTTTTAAACCATTGTTTATCGACGTAGGGTCTTACGTGGATTGAATCTGATGAACAAAAAAAAAAAAAACAACAACAGAGTAGTACTTATTTGTTGTGCTTCTCAGTATCCATTTAAGCACATTCGATGAACGCAAGACGATTCCAGACAAACGTGGTAAACTTAATTCCCAACAGAGTGGTAGGCCTACCATGCAGAATGCATTTTTTTTTCCACTGGTGCACTATGTAGGCCGTAATGAAGATTAACATCATGAACATAAATCAATGTGTTTAGCATTAACATACAACAGTCAAACTTATCATATGATAATTTAAAGTGTGTTTCAAAAATTCGACAGCTCCCCCTCCAGTGAACATCACTCGAGTAGAAGAGGGGCCTACTTCTATCACCCTTCATTGGATGCCCATTACATGTGCCAACGTGGGAGGTGACTTCAATTACTACGATGTAAGCCTGGGTGGGAGCCGACATTTAATGTTACAAGGGATGAACACTTCGTCAACACAAGTTCTTGAGCTTGAACCGTGCACTTCCTACCGCCTAGCCATACGTGCCGTGGTCTCTGGGAAACTAGGCAGAGAATCTACACAAACTGTTTCTACGACATCGCTATCAGGTAGGTAATATTTAGATATAGGTAGGCTATATTTTGTGCTTGACATTTTTTATTCCAAAGGTTCGTTATTCAGATGGTGCGCTATTCACACAAAATTCGTTATCAACGCAAGTTTCGTTATTCCGAAGGATACGCAGGAGGGTTTGCTTGAAAGAAAATGAAAGGGCATTCGTTATTTCAGAAATGAATTCTTACGTTAATCCGAATGTGGTGTAGGGCTCGTCATTTAAAAAAATGGGAGAGATTTGCTCCGTCAATCCGACAGTTAAAACAGACAAAATGAATATAGTATAATGACTTGCACTTCAATGTATTGGATGTTCATTTCTTTGTTTTGGGAATTATCATATTCAATTCCTACATTGAATATTTTACATTTCGGAGTAACGGACCTTCATGATCGGATGAAAACAACATCTTGTCACTTTCGAACCATGGCACCAGAACCAGAAACTCGGAATTGAACCTTCAGAATATAGCGATCAGTAATCATTGTAACTGTGTTTGTAATATGCGTGTAAGCAGAGAGTGTGAACAATAAAGGCCGTGTCACACCTTTCCGGGCAAGCTACGCGGGCTTGTTGAGGGAGGGATTTTCAGCACGCAGGAGAATTTTCCGCGGGCGGACAAGAATGTTTGCGAGTTTCGCACTTGTTTTTAACCTGCTAAACGCGTGCTACTTACCTTCTACTCGCGTGTTTTCCGTGTGACCTGCGTTAGAGCTTTGAAACCGATCCGTTTTCTGTTACGAGCGACTTATGGGTACTGAGAAGTATCTTCGTTGGAGTAGCCTGCGAGGTGCTGCCGGTAAAGGCCGTGTCACACCTTTCCTGGCAGGTTACGCGGGCTTGTGGCGAAGAGGTAGTTTCCAGCACGTAGAAGATTTTCCGCGGGCGACCAAAATGTTTGCAATTTTAGCACTTGTTTCTTACCTACTAGACGCTTGCTACTTAGCTTCTACTTGCGTGCATTCCGTGTGACCTGCGTGAGACCTTTGAAATCGATCCGTTTTCTGTTACGAGCGACTTATGGGTACTGAGAAGTACCTGTGTTGGACTTGCCTGCGTGGTGCTGCCGGTAAGAGTCTCCTACTGGTGTTCTGCGCGTACCTCTGCGAGCGAACCCCACTACTCACTCGGAGCATGTTCAAGGCCTTGTCATACCGTATCTGAGGAAGTTTTGCGGCTAGACTTGCGGGGAAACAAATTTGCTACCCGGGGCTCTCCGCAGTTGGTCCGCATCTGACAGCTAGTACCTAGCGCGTATCTCGCCTGTAGTTGCCGGAGGTGCTCACGTGCTGGAAGTCCGATTTAACCGCAGCCAAGTTTTGATCATGACCAAAACCCCGTGAGTCGCGGGGATGCCCAGAGAGGTCCACGCATAACGCCAGTAGGAGGCCCTTAATGGCGGCAACACTTCCCAGGCAACTCCCACGCAGGTACTTCGCAGTCCCCGTATGCGGCCAAGATAATGACATTCTGTGGGACTTCTGCCATTCCTTCAGCGGAATTCCTTCACTTAGTTGTCAGTCCCTACGCGACTGGCACAAAGGTCACACAGTATACCCGCAAGTAGAATTTAAGTAGAACGCGTCCAGCAAGTAAGACACATGCACTGACTCGCCCAAATCCTTGTTCGCCCTCAGATATTTCCGGTATGCTGGAAAATCCCTACACGCAACAAGCCTGCGTAGCTTGCACGGAAAGGTGTGACAGGGCCTAAACATGGGTGCAGGTAAAAAAATTTGCGTGAACACCTCCGGGCGACTACGGGTGAGATACGTGCTAGGTACCACTGTCATGTGAGGGTCATCTACAGGAACCTCCGGGTAGTAAAAATTGTTCTTCTCAAGTCGTACGCAAGGCTGGCCCGGAAAGGTGTGACACGGCCTTAAAGGTCCTATTTACCTTTGGGAACATTGGTTTAAAAAGATGGTCAAGATGTCACAATTGATGTATATGTGTAGGTCTGTTGTATCACAAAACATCCTTCCATGTAAAATTTTTGCAATAAAGCCTAAAACATACGGAAATATTAGTATTTTTCTCAGGAAACCATAACTGTTTAGTCTGAAAACATTTTTATTTTCGTTACTATTGTTCACATTTTGTGTATTTAACAATACTTTACATCGATAATACGGATTCATATTTTTACAGTGGTTGTTTCCAACCCAAACTCACATCTTAGAACTATTATAAAGCACTAATGCTTGGCTTTTGATTCATCTGGAAATGGTAAAGTATACCTTAAATGAATACAGGAAACATGACGCATGCATAAAAGGTGATCTGCATGATTCGCAATACTTGCGCTAGACAAGATCCTTTGTAATATTTTTATAGATATTGTGATGGGGGAACAAGATTCACGTGTAATTTTATGGGATGTTTATCCTTCGTTGCTTTTCCAGTTATGATGTAAGAACATATGATTTGATGAAATTTGGTGATCATAAAGAGACAAGGGAGAATGAAAATCATTGTAAGGTGAACATTCAAAGAGGAATTATACCCAAATGATATCATGTAAATTGAGTAAGTGCAGCACTATTAGTAGAACACATCAGTGAAGTTGATTGCGGAAGATCTGACAATCCGTTCATGTGATATGAATTTGTAAAGTTTTCATATCGTCATTGCTGGATGAAAAGACACCAACAGTTTGTGACGTCATTCCGAGACAACAATGTTTGGAAACTGTAAAGAAAATCACACGAAATTTCAGATTTCAACAAAAATTACATACATGTATTTCCTCAACTTTTAACGGACATAAGTTAAGGGTTACAGTCATATTCCCTTGCTTTCTGAAAGAGATAAGTAGAGTGTTCTTTGATTGCGCTACAAAAATGGAAATTGTAGCATACTGAGTCCTCTTCTTAGAAGACGATGCGGCTCAGTGCTCAAGACCGAAGATTTTCAATTGTGTGGTCCGTGGTTGGAGTCCGATTATAGGCTAATGACCATGAGCAAAGCACTACTATTAGTTCTTCGATGAGAAATTAAAGCTGTCGATACAGTGGAAGTAAGTATGTAAGGACTTCCTTGGCGATAGCGTTCATTACATCAAAGCATACCCTTTAACCAGTACTGCAGGATTTCAATCGTCAACAAGATCATTATCAATATTGTTATCGTAAGTTTTAAAGTTCTGATCGATTGTTGTACACGACGGTAAAATTAAGTAGCAAAAGATAACAAGAGTAACGAATGTAATAGGCAGACAATATTGACCGTTGATACATGTATGTACGACAGGCAAATCGTCTCTTTCATTCTCAAATCCCTAGAACTAATAACGGTGTTGATTGGACTGGAGAACATGCAAATTCTCATCTAATCCTAGCTATCGTGATGCCTAAGTCATGTTATATCTTACGCGTTTTCTCATGATAGCTTCATTGGTCAATCTTAGAGTTGTTCACGTTAACTCGACGTCTATAAAAGTGAGGTGGACGGAACGAGGGTCATGTCTAAGCCAGAACAGGAAAACTTCAGTGCTGGTGACTTACCAGCTGATAAGAAGAGAATCCTGTCCGAGACACTCGGTGGGCGACACTGAGCAACTAAGCAAAAGCGTAACCGGACGTCGCGTGGTTCTCGCGGGACTTGAACCCTCCTCCACTTACAGAATCACCGTGACTGATGCTAACAACCAATCTACTGAGATAGAGGGAACCACTTCGTCTGGAGGTAAGCAAAATGAAAGATGAAAAAAAAAGAAGGTTTTTTGAGACAATTATTTCCGGTACGAAAATAGATAAGAAAAGCCAGAATTATCTGAAAATCTTTCTGTATGACTCACTTTCGTATTCCTCGTTTTAATCGAATGCCAAAAACATCCCTGAAAGTGAGACCTTCGTTGCATTTATTCTCTCATATTCTCAAACTAGGAGTTAGAGTAAACCTCTTACAGTCAGATGGGAAAAACTCCCTTCAAGGGTAAAATTTGTATAACGCATTAGTATTTATAGCGTGGTTGCTTATTACCTCAAACCTCTAAATCATACACAATTTTGAATAGACACGATTTGTTGTAATGATCTGTAACACGTATTCATCGTATCAGATTGTTATGGTTACGATAAGAATGAACTTTATAATCTCATAACAGCAAATGGTCACATGTTCATAAATATCTAAATGTTTATGCTTAAAAAGCCAAAAAACAAAACAAACACCAAAAAATGAAGACTCCACATCTTTCTACCGGTTTCGACAATGTTTAGTTTTAGTGGACAGCGCCGAAATCAGTCAGGTAAACTCTACGGCTGTATCAATGAGATGGGTGGTGAGAGGAGGTTGTCCGGACCAGACCAGTACAGCCCAGGTGCGGGTAACCCACCAGCTAATAAGAAGAGAAGCCTGTCCGACCACTGCAGTGTACAATCGGCCGGTGATGGGCCAATACGTCACACAAAGTCATGTGGTTTTGACTGGACTTGAACCCTATGCTACCTATAGGATCACGGTATCATCTGCTAGCGTGACTGAAGTCCTCGCGACCACCTCGATCGCAGGTATATTGACATTTGGCTATTGACCTCATGTTACCTCTTCAATATATATATGGCACACACTATGGAAACACGAATAGGCACTGTGTGATACTCAAGCCCACACAACATAACGTTCACATTCGATATCAAACATGGTTGTTGATAAGTACTTCACATGTCACAATTTAATTCATAGTAACGGCACTACCGAAGTTACTTTGAGACGCCTTTGGACACCGTGGTAGTCATGAATGGAATTTATAAACATGATTACAGTGATTCTTGTAATTAATCTGATTAGTCGAATTTTCTCTGAACTGTTTCATTCATTGCTCTATTCCTATCTTCGAGAGATAATTTTTCAAATGATAGCGTTACCTGACAGCCAGTTTAATGCATTTGACCTTCACTTTCTTCCTACACTGTGTCATCTGACTCGAGAGATCCTCGCTCTGTCGCCAATTTGAGAGCTCAATATTGGAACAAAGACAGTATCACTTTCGTATGGAACAGACCAGGTTGTGAAAACTTACGCGGGAACTTCCAGGGTTACGAATACAAGCTCGTGCAACAGAGCAACCAACGAGTCATCAGTGACGGCCTTGCGACAATCACGTCTAAAACGTTTGACAACCTTATGGCGTGCACCAGCTATGAAGTCCGCCTACGGGTGGTTACCGAGACAGGAGTGGACACGCGATACGGTCAAATGGAAAGCTTCGAGCGATCAACCAGTAATGCAGGTGAACCGATTCAGATATATCTTACTTTAACAGGGACCGTTCTGATTTTATCTTTATCAATTCTAGATGTGTCTTTACAACAGTGGCGTTGTTTGAGATTTTTTCCCCAATTTACACGACAACATGAAAATATGGTTTGCATTCCTACGTATAGATTAATAATTTCTGTCAGCAAATAAGGCATAACAATTATAGGTAAAATTTTGTACAGATATTCGATTGTACAGCCTAGATTCAAAGGAAACTTGCAAAAAAAAAAATCTCCCATTAGGCATATTTCATAAGAATTCAAAGGAACTCCAAAATGATGATACTCATGGTAGCGCCAATATCACTGAGGTACCTCGTACATTCAATATCTTTACAGCACCTGGTTTGGCGCAAAACGTCAGCATCAGCCAGCTGACTTCGACAGACGCACAAGTGACCTGGAACAGACCAACCGAGCCGCCTTGTTCTGTGAGTTACTATTATGTAACTCTCTACCTTTTGAACACAGACCTCTGCATTCCTTCTTCATCTGAACACCGGGTCGACAGCGGATGGGTCAGCAGTCAGAGCGAACTGCGACGGGTTTTTGACAGCCTCTTTCCCTACACGAACTATAGTGTATGTGTTAAAGGAAGTAATTCATACAGGCAGGTTGGTGCTGATGCGTGTACAACTTTTATCACGCGCCATGCAGGTTAGTGTTGATCTGCCCTCCCCCTCCTTGTTATATCTCCTGTTTCGACCTCTTCCTCATTGACCGTTGATACTATCTTTCTCATTTCTTGTTCCTTCGAAGGACGAAGCTATTCCAATTTTTCAATATTTTAAATCTTATTTATTTCAAGGGCAATTAGAATTACACCTTTATCACCTCAGTAGGCCTAAACTACTATTTAAAAAAATGATAGCATATATTGACGACATGATGCCGTGTGTTCTTTGCCAGCGCAACGTAGAACATCCATGAATTGTCTTTTTTATTCTGCAGCTTAAATGATGGAACACTGATTTTCCACCAAAGAGTATATTATCTTATGCGATTAACTCTCACTATTGAGAAAAAAAAAATAGACGGCATTACTCTATCCGAGTAACTCACACTATACTGTGTAGGTCAAGGGCAGAAATATCGCATAGAGTTAATCCCCCTTTGAATCACACTAGTGTAGCACTCTTGTTAGATACATCACGATCATATTGTGAATGATGACAAAAGCTTAATTCCAAATGTAAAATGATCCGTGAATTGAATCCAGCTTTATTGTTTTCCAAAGGGATACTCGAAAATATCGAATCCAATGCACATCAGGTGACATTGGTTAATAGAAGTTGAGAGTGGTCATTTCTCTTTAGAAACGGTCTTTTTGTCTTTTAATCTTTTGGTGGACAAGAAGAGTTTATGCTCATGTATCGTAACCAACTCCTCAAGAGGTCATGAAATAGTTAAGTGTCAACTCTTGTGAACCCTGTCAGTATTGACCATTTAATCAATTTACTTATATGCATGGGCCTCGTGGCCTGAAGATACTACGAAGGGGTTGAATACCCAAAGGTCGAAACTCCTGGAACACACTGTTCTTCCACATAGGGGAATTTAGTTGAATTGTCCGATTTTATGTACTTCTGTCTAAACAATTAATGGTGCCACATAATTTACCTTTTTGTTTCTTTACAATGGCGCTTGATTTCTGTCACTTCAGCTTTAATTATCTTATTTCTTTTAATTTGACGTCACTACAAAGTGCACCTACTATATTGACAACGAATATCTCATTCCAATAGCGCCGGGACGCCCTGTTGGTGTAATTGTGGTAGAAACTGCGTCTCTTAGGCTTACATTCAGCTGGGAGAAGCCACGATGCGGCGAGCGCCACGGACCAATTACCCACTACGAGTATGCTTTGACTGACACTGCTTCTGGCGTCGTCGTAGAGCAGAGAAATGCTTCAGTGGAACCGACGCAGGAGGTTACTACTCTAAGAATTCAGCAGCTCAAGGCTTTTCATTCTTACAGTTTCAAGGTCAGAGCGTGTAATTTTGATATCTGTGGAAGCTACAGTCCGGAGACCACGAGGAGAACAAAAAAGCCGAGTAAATTGACAACATTTCTTCTGTTATATACAATTTTATACTTAAAAAAAATTTTTTTTGATTTAGTTTTCATTTTTTCTTACTCTGTCCCATTTCTCGTTTTTACTCTCTCACACACACACACACAATGCATATCATGTGATGAAAAAGTTCCATTTTCTTTGTTTGATCATTTTAAGTCAAGCAGTAATGATTCAAAATGCTCACATCGTCGAGTACATTATTAATTACAATTAGTTGTCTCATCACAATAAACTTAAAATGACAGGATCTACGGAAATAAAATGCATGGAAGGACATAAAGAAAATAATTTATCAAGATGAATTTTGCCACCTGGTACCTAAAGAAAATGCAAAGTAAACATTAACTGATCATTTTCTATTTACAGGTTTTATATTCTTTAATAGTTTGATATACTTTTATTCATAGGTAAGACAGCGGAAATGAACTAAATATTTCGCCCTTTTTCAGGGTAAGAAATTGAACCTTAAACTATCAAACGCATGGTCTTCTTTAAGAGCTGCATCGTTGTTTTGGAGGTTTTCTGTTCGTATAATGATATCTCTGTTAGGGCAAATATAGTTTCAGCAAAAAAATGGAGAAAGGCTGAATAGAAGATATGGTATAGAAAAAAAAAATTTATCGCGGCATCTTTGTTGATCAAAATATAGATGTGAATCATAAACTTATAACTAAAGTACAGGACAGGCGTTGCTATATGTAAAAAAAAACAACAACTAAAAACAAAACAAAACCAAACGCTAAGTATTGTTATTCTTATTTGTCTGACAAAGTCCATTTTCCGATTGGGATAAACCGAAATACATACCCATGATTGCTGATCCTTGCTAATGTGTTTTAGAGTCTCCGGGACTGCCGACAAACGTAACTGTCCTGTCGGTGACAGAGACTGAAGCAATCGTCACATGGCAGCGACCAAATCCTCAGTACTTTACAATCACTGGCTACAATCTAACCTATGAGGCGATCGGTTGGCAGGATAAAGATCAGCCCAGGTTAACCATCAACGTCGCGTGTGAGGTGCTGTGCCAGGAGGTTATGCAGACAAAACTAAATGCACTGCATTCAGGAACATCGTATTCTTTACAGGTTTGCTTTTCTTTCACGATTCCAAAGCCCAATCCATACATGGATCCTTCTTAGTTGAACCTATATCAAAGCCCGTTTTGTATTCCAGTGCAAGTTTTAAATGAAAAGAAAGAGAGAGTTAATAATGAGAGAACAAAAGGGCAGAAGAATATTGCCTTGGAATCTAAACCTACTGATATTACATTTCAATTTACCCATTAGAATATATATCAATATTTGGTAGGCCTTGCAAGTGATAAGAGACAATCAATACAGTTCAAAGAAAACTATGGTAAAATGTTTTTTCGTGATCTACAGGAATATCTGCAAAAAGTGGAAAGTTATGGGAGCTTTATAAAGTAAATACTATAATCTGTGTTTTAACTTAAAAAGTTATGTCATAGCGATGCTGCAAAAATCGCTTGTGTAGCTTGTATATAGTCACTGAGAGGAACAGCACCTTTTTTATATAAGAAGTATAATTATACATAATTAAATACATATAAATGGGTATCATATTATACGTAAATGCATCTATATATTTTTTTTTCCTCCAAGATATATGACTCCAATGTTTTCTTTGCCAGAATATAACATAAAGGCACTTTTGAAAACGTTTCCCTTGTAGATTCGGGCCCTCGCCGACACCAATGAAGGGAGCCCAAGTGACCCCATCGTATGGACGACCCTGCATTTGACGAGTAAATACCAAGTAGTTTATAATCATTCTGTTACATGTCATGCCACTGTATGCTATCCGGCTGACGTACTCAGACAGGAATCGATCTCCTGGTGAATGGGAAATGTCTAAAATGGTGCAATAGCTGTATATTTGTTTTTCATTGACGTTCACTTGTTCTTATTTTAGATATTTCAGCTACTATTGTCCTGAATAGAATGTACTGTGAGGTTGCGAAAAGACCTCTGAGACTTAAAGCACGCGTTACCAAATAGGTACATATACATATCCCACAAAACATTACCCTGCTCAATTCATTGGCACATTAATTTCATTAGATCCAGCTAAGGCAAGTGGCTGGTTATTATTCAAAACTCGCTGCCCTGAAATGAATACCCACATAAGGAATTGAAGAATTGATTCGTTGGATAATCGAGCTTGGTTCTGCCTGAACCGTTCAGTCTCCGCGGCCGAGCAGTTTAGGCATTGGCATTGCATGCCAAAAACTCGGGCTGGATTCCTGGCTGAAACCAATTTTTGAACTTGTGCACTTTTTCAAAAAAGAAAGAAAAAGGAAAGAAAGAAAAAGATGTTGAAAATGGACGAACATTTAGAGGAATAATTATAATTTCCACACTACGCCGTTTTCTCTTTCCTCGTATCACACACACACACACACACACACACACACACACATATATATATATATATATATATATACATATAATATAATGTTTTACACATTTATGTACATTTGCTTGTAGGCAAGTCGGTATAAAGAGGATTCCCGCTGTTTCGCACCTCCAATACAGAATCCAATAGAAAAATTTGATAAAATTAGTGACGGTTTATCTATGTCGAAGTAACCCCCAGTCTTGTTATATTAGCCCCACCACCAATCACTCCAATGGCTGAACAACAACCATTTCAACCTGCCGACAAAGAAAACCTTCCCGGCAATAGCGGCGTATTACCTGCTGTGATAGGAGCCGTTGTCTTCCTTGCTGTACTCATGATAATCATTCTAGCGGCAATCATGTACAGGTATGTGGATAGCATAAAGAAAAAGTAGAGCTATTCTTTTTAGTCCTTTTCTAAAGTTTTTTAAGAGATAATGGACATTTTATTTTGATATTGTAAGTAGAGTGTGGTGTGACTTCACCTTCCATTTTTATTCAAATCTTGTCTTTCAAACTTTATGATATTATACATATATTATACATCATATAAGATTCTTATGAGATGCGGTCGGAGCGAGGAAATACGTAGATGATTCCTCCTCTCAGTCAAAAATAGATTCAAGTTGAACGGACTGTTTCAAATCAGTAATGTTGATTACAATATACGCCATCGTACCGGTTGTCTTAATGAGACTCAGAGTATGCGACTTGCGTGTTAAGAATAAAAGACTCAAGTATTTCCCACATTAGAACTAAATATAAATGTAGAAAGAGAATAGAAATAACCATGAACGCGATCACACACACATACAATTCTGTGTAAACAAATACTGTATGTCGCCTTTCAAATTGACCCATTGCTTAAAACGAGATATGTTGTACAATCGTTTGTCGTGTTCTGTATTTGCAGACGAAAAAGGAGAAAGAGATCAAGCACAACACCTATGGGCGAAACAGCCCGTGGGATGGAAACCTCAGGAGGGTCCCTAAAGATAAAAAATGAGGGGTATGTAAATCAACGTTTTGTTTTGCTTGTTTCACTTAAAATGAGTAAAAAGTAAATACAGAGCATATTCCTTTGGGTTTGATCGGCAGGACTTGTTTATTCTTTTCTCATAAACTCGTACATTGTAGTCTTCTTTCGGAAACCTTGACGTGCGGTTCCTCAACATCTCATTTGATTCCTTTATTCTTCATGTTGTTTATGCGCGACACTTTATTTGAATATGCCAGAATAGAGAAACCTCAATCAGTTTTCGAACAAACTCACTAAAAACATACCTTGAACTTTCATTCTTCTTACCGTACCCTGCGGTTTTCAGCAGCACAGATTGTTTATTCGTTGATCATATAACAATAACTTATATACAGTATTATTGCCTGTGACATGTAGGCCTACAACAGCTCATACGAGTTCTCAGATACCACAGACCAGCATAGAGAATGATTGCTCTTGCTCTTTGCTGCATACGTGATAGTTTGTCAAAGATATCACTATCATTAGACGTAGAAAATAGACCTTCATGATGCTACCTAATAATAATAGCTGTTCTGATTTTGTTCACAGGGCCGAGGGTAACAGCGAATCAATAGAACTCCATCACCCAAAGCAAAGAGGTAAGGTTGTCCTAGAAGTCAATATCTGTTCAAAAGAACAAAGATGGTTTGTGTGTGGGAGAGTAAAATACATGAGGACAGTTCGAGCATACATTATGTATTTCAATCGAAACTGACAAATGAAAATCCAGGTTTTGGTTATCGTCGCTCTATCGAATAAGCTCGTACTCCTTGCATATCCACACATAGACCGGGGGCCCAGAGCATTTATTCAGCTGAAAAGGGTCACACTTTTTGATGGTCTCATCATGTAAGGATGTGGCCAAGGGTCAATAAAATGAATTGCTGGCAAGTCACATCCTGTACCGTAAGCCTAGGGACCACAAAAAGGGACCCCGAAAAATGGATTTATTCAGCCGAAGGGGGTCACGGACAAAAGTTGGTGGATATTGTTCCTTTGGGTGTAGTTATCATGAAAACAGCAATGCCAGCTATTTTATCCTGTACGGGGCCCCAGACAGTAGCCCCAAAGGGTCCCACAAATATGGTGTTATTCAGCTGAAAAGGGTCACGGCTAATTTCTTTTGCAATGGAAGTAGTTCCCACCAGAGATATCCAAAACACCAATGCCAGCTATTTTATCATGTAAGGGGCCCTAGACAGTAGCCCCAAAGGGCCCCACCCCCCATAGGCCTACGTACAAACACACACAAACATTGATTTTATTCAGTTAAAAAGAGTCACGGCTAATTTCTTTTGCAATGGAAGGAGTACCAATCAGAGATATCCAAAACACCAAAGCCAGCTATTTTATCCTGCACGGGGCCCCAGACAGTAGCCCCAAAGTGCCCCACCCCCTTAGGCCATACGTACAAACACACACAAACATTGATTTCATTCGTGCAGCTGAGAAGAGTCACGGCTAATTTCATTTGCAATGGAAGGAGTACCCATCAGAGATATCAAAAACACCAAAGTCAGCTATGTTATCCAGTACGGGGCCCCGGACAGTAGCCCCAAAGGAGCTCCCCCCCCCCCCAACACACACACACACATTAGTTTCATTCAGCTGAAAAGAGTCACCGCTAATTTCTTTTGCAATGGAAGTAGTACCCATCAGAGATATCCAAAATACCAAATCCAGCTATTTTATCCTGCACGGGGCCCCAGTCAGTAACCCCAAATTGCCCCCTCCCCCCCCCCCCCCCCACACACACACATTGATTTTATTCAGCTGAAAAGGGTCATGGCTACTTTCTTTTGCAATTGGAAGTAGTAGGCATACTCATCAGAGATATCCAAAACACTAAAGCCAGTTATTTTATCCTGTACAGGGTCCCAGACTGTAGCCCCGAAGTGCACCCCCCCAACACACACACACACACACACACACACACACACACACACACACATTAGTTTCATTCAGCTGAAAAGGGTCACGGCTAATTTCTTTTTCAATGGAAGTAGTACCCATCAGAGATATCCAAAATACCAAAGCCAGTTATTTTATCCTGTATGGGGCCCCGCAGAGTATAGCCCCAAAACACGGGTAATTTCTTTTGCACTGGAAGAAGTACCTATCAGAGATATTCAACACACCAAGGCTAGTTATTTTATCCTGCACAGAGCCCCAGACAGTAGCTCCACAGTGTCCCATCCATTATACATGTACTGTGAATCAGCTGAAAATGGTCTTACAAATTCTTTTGTAAAGTTACTATCAGGGCCTACTGAACAGAGATATCACAAACACTAAAGCAAGTCATCTTATCCTGTAAACGGGGTCCCATAGGATACAGTAGCAAAACACTCAAGAAATTTGCAAAGGAAGCATACTTCTGTATAGTGCACAACCAAGATGACCATATTACGAAAACCAGTCATTTCATCTTGTACTGGGCCCAGATTACAGTAGCCATAATGTGCCCCTCCCCCACATAATTATTATGACATCATTTAGCTGAAAAGAATCATAGTTGTTTTTCTTTTACAATCGAAGTAGGCCTTAGTTTACATCATAGATACCCAAAACATCAAAGCCAGTTAGGTTTTCCCAGCAAATTTCGCACTTTTGTAGGTTCATTTGATAGAAGGTTCGAATTCGTAGAATGGGTATTCAAATTGGCTGGTACCCTACGTACATTCAAATTCGCCTTGACTTGCCGAAAAGGGTATTTCAGTCATTAAATTTCGCGAAAGACAGTCAAATTCCAAACGTGTTCATTCAAATTCAAATCATGCTGCTTCTTTGTTTCAGATCATTTTAGCATGTCTTTCTATGTGTGTTTTCGTTTCATCTATAAATTACTGTTATAAAGCAGTAAAAGTATCATATTTCTTATCTAGTATAACTGGATTTGGTTGTTCTGTAACCAGAATGGTAACGCTCCTTCTCTTTCATATACATGTCATTATAGGCCTATACGTGTACCAGTAATGCAGATTAACTTCATTTCTTATAGCCATGACAGCACAATCGATACAGACGTATATCTCTAGAAGACATAGAAAGAATTATTTAAAAAAAAAAAAAAACATTTGAGGATCATAACCTTGACTTCTTGGAACTGGCCGACCGCTCGTAATAAAGGGGTCGTAACGGCCAGATAATTTGTGGCTTCTTACTTCTTTGGATTCAAAAAGCACGTTAAAAAAATGGTGTCAAAGTCTCTTAAACGAATACGAAAACATGAAATGCTATGATGCTTACAAAACAATAACTACGACGAAAGAAAATAAGGAAAGAGGCCAAGCATGAACATATCTGTTTAATTGACTGCAGAACATGTTAAATTAGATGGCCAGAAATCAATTTGAATGAACGAGCGCAGCATGTAATCACGGGACTATATCATTATGAATTTATGAATGAACGGATAGTGGAATGGTACTTCTCTTATATATGGATTTCAGTTGAAAAAGTATTATTTAGAATAAGGTTAGAGGTAATGTGAATGTTTCAAAATAAATTTGAATGAAGAGATTAATATGACATTGAGCTACCATGTCATCTAGGCGAAATTTTTGTTAAGTTTAATTCAACATTAAAGAATTCGATTAAAAGAGGTGCGATATTAGCCCGGATGCAGGGCCCTTGACAGGTATAGCCCCAAGGTATTCCCACCCCATATGAATTAATTGTTTTTAGGTGAAAAGAGTCATGTATGCCTATTTTCCTTGGCAGTGGAATTAACAGCTGAGATACGTAAAACACAAACCCATCCAGTTAAGGGGCCCCCAGCCAGTAGCTGGAAAGTGCTCCCGTATTATTTTATTCTAAGTGAAAAGAATCACTGCTATAATTTCTTTTGCAATGGAAGAAGTACTCAAGGAGGTATCTAAAACACCGAAACCAGTTACTGTATATAGGTGTACGGGGCCCCACGGAGTGTTCCTAAAGTGTCCCCACATGTAATTCCACTATCAAGATCTGCATCCCGATCTATTCAATCTGTCAGATCGGGAGAGAGCGGCAAAAGTGTACGGGGACCGGGAGCATCGTAGCAGCAGCGTTTGGGTGATGGGGTTGGATCTGGCAATTTTACAGATCGGGAAGAAATTTTGAACTGGTTCAAAATTTCTTCCTCATCTCCCAATCAAGATTGACCTATTTTGAATCGTAGCTCAAACGGGGAGAGAGCAGTGACAGTGTAAATACCGCGGGATGAGCGTTACAATTTCAGGTTTTTCTGACCGTAGTAACAGCGGCACAAGAACGGGACATATAGTCTAAAGTAGACACCGACGACATGGTCCCGCTGCTGCGCCGCTTTCTTGATCAAAGCACGACCGTCCCGCTTTAACGACGCTCTCACTAAGTTCTCTACTCTCGTATAAAATCAAGGCCTGTTCCTACGACGCTTCATTCCTGCTTCGATAACGCTGTTGGCCGCTTTAGCTACGCTGTTCCTACGCTTTCCCAGACTCAATTATGCACGTCTTCCGCTCTCGCCGCTCTAAAATCGAACGTAGCCGATACGCTGGAAAATGTTTGCCAGAACAGCAAAACTGATGATGATGAGGAGGACGCGTTGTCGTTGTCGCGAAAATGAAGACGAAGGAGCGCATATTTAAGAATTGCTGATGCAAACAATAAAGAGAATAAACCAAAACACTTTGGAGCTACTGTACGGGACCCCGTGCAGGATAAAATATCTGACTTTGGTATTTTGATATCCGATGGATACTATACTTCCATTGCAAAATAAATTAGCCGTGACCCTTTTCGGCTGAATGAAACCAATATGTGTGTGTGTGTGTGTGTGTGTGTGTGTGTGTGTGTGTGTAGGGGGCACTTTGGGGCTACTGTCTGGGGCCCCGTACAGGATAAAATAACTGGCTTTAGTGCTTTGGATATCTCTGATGAGTACTACTTCCGATTGCAAAAGAAAGTAGCCGTGACCCTTTTCAGCTGAAGAAAATCAATGTATGTGTGTGTGTGGGGGGGGGGGGGGAGGGGGAGGGGGTAAGGGGGCAATTTGGGGCTACTGTCTGGGGCCCCATGCAGGATGAAATAACTGGCTTTGGTATTTTGGATTTCTCTGATGGGTACTAATTCCATTGCAAAAGAAATTAGCCGTGACCCTTTTTCAGCTGAATGAAACTATTGTGTGAGTATGTGTGTTGGGGGGGGGGGGGCACTTTGGGGCTACTGTCTGGGGCCCCGTACAGGACAAAATAACTGGCTTTGGTGTTTTGTATGTCTCTGATGGGTACTACTTCCATTGCAAATGAAATTAGCCGTTACTCTTATCAGCTGAATAAAGTCAATGTGTGTGTGTGTGTTTGTACGTAGGGCTTATAGGGGGTGGGGCACTTTGGGGCTACTGTCTGGGGCCCCGTGCAGGATAAAATAGCTGGCTTTGGTGTTTTGGATATCTCTGATTGGTACTCCTTCCATTGCAAAAGAAATTAGCCGTGACTCTTTTTAACTGCATAAAATCAATGTTTGTGTGTGTTTGTACGTAGGCCTATGGGGGGGGGTGGGGCCCTTTGGGGCTACTGTCTAGGGCCCCCTACATGATAAAATAGCTGGCATTGGTGTTTTGGATATCTCTGATGGGAACTACTTCCATTGCAAAAGAAATTAGCCGTGACCCTTTTCAGCTGAATAACACCATATTTGTGGGGCCCATTGGGGCTACTGTCTGGGGCCCCGTACAGGATAAAATAGCTGGCATTGCTGTTTTCATGGTAAGTACACCCAAAGGAACAATATCCACCAACTTTTGTCCGTGACCCCCTTCGGCTGAATAAATCCATTTTTCGGGGTCCCTTTTTGTGGTCCCTAGGCTTACGGTACAGGATGTGACTTGCCAGCAATTCATTTTATTGACCCTTGGACACATTCTTATATGATGAGACCATTAAAAAGTGTGACCCTTTTCAGCTGAATAAGTCTTCTGGGCCCCCGGTCTAACATATGCACACACGCATGAAGTTTATGCATGGATATATTTATTTCATATTGCCCATTTACACTTGATACATGATCATTTGCACAAAAGGATGTTTGGGCAAAATTTGATAGTTGGACTGAACAGCTGAACATTACGTGCAAACCATCAATAATGATTTTAATCTAAATCTATCGACCGCCGTATTGAGATATTTTGCTGCTTAACTTCCTCTTCATTTTCTAGTAAATAATTGCTATTCTGACATCAATATCAGCTTCATGTAATATGTACCTTTTCTCATGATTGTAGATATGAGTGATGACCGATCCTCACAACCCTCATTTTCCTCATGCGAGTCGCTGGACGGTAAGCAGGCTTCGACTGCCCCTGGCACGGCGGGAACCTCGATATACGAAAACGTAATGACTGAAAGCAACAAGCCCCAGCCCATTCCCGTAGGTGAGCTCGGCCATTATCTCTCGGAGAAGAATTCGGGAGGTCTGTTCGACTTAAAAGCGGAGTATCAGGTAAGATGTTGCCAATCTACTCTACAAAAGCGCTTCTGTTTAATACAGCTTTACTCATATTCAAGTTTAATGCAACGAATACAGTAAGGATCAGTCAAATCAGGCGTAAAATAAGAACAATAGATTGTAACACTAGTTATATCACAAAATTCTCACAGCAATGGCGATTATAATCGACAATTTTCCGGCCTTATCTTTTTACAAGTATTCGGGTTAATTTAAGGGTCGTCGTAGGGTTTAAGGCTTGGTTTGATGTGAGACGGACAACAGGCTGTTTTAACCTAATCTTCTTTTTGACTCAATTTCCCTGACTTAACCAAACATTTCACCTACCGAAGGTTACAATCATTGCAAATACCGTTGATGTATTCATCACTTGTGTGCTGAATTATTCCTATTAGGTTCTCATCAGCCTTATTCTAGGACATTAATTGAATGTAGGAACTTCCCACACTAATTATTGTCATTCAAATTGCATTTAATAGAACGTATAAGAAGCTGATGATAGATTTTGAGAATAGTGTTCAAAGTCTATATGATTCGTTGGCACAGAGTCTTCCCTCGGAGCAACTACATCCCTGGGATGTGGCGGCTAAAGAAGAGAACCGGACGAAAAATCGCTTCATCAACATTCTTCCATGTAAGTATAGATACCACGTTTTCTTTCTACAAACGGTTTATGGGACTAGTTCTATCTTATTTTTTTCCACATCAATTCGACGATATTATTTGGTAATCATCTTCGAAATTGTTTTGTGAGAATTTCGAGATAGGTATTATTTGTCATGCATTGTCATCGCGATATATGTTTCAGCCTCGCTCTATTTTGTAGCCAAAAAAAAAAAATGAAAATCAGCTGCAGTCGTGATATCGCATATTTTCACAATAAAGGAATATAATTGTATGTAGAAAATAAGGAATGTAAATACATGTGTACATGCTATGCTGTAGTAATGATACATTCTATAGAATAAAAGTGATGCTTTTTGTAGGAAGCTTACAAGTGTACTGTGACGTCTGTCATGAAAATCACTGCCTCTATGAAGGCAAAAACAATCATTTAGCAATATATCTATTTTGAAAGGGATAAAATTGTGTCCCTCAATTTCGTACCCACAGACGACCATTCTCGAGTGGAATTGACTCCGAAAGAAGGTGATCCATCCTCAGACTACATCAACGCCTCTTTCATTGACGTAAGTCATTCCTTTTTGTCGGATAATCAAGCTTAACTGATGGCACAGTTACTTCCATTAAATCTTCTTGGCTACTTATGCTATGACGTTCATGTCTTCTAAGTTTCAATGATGTTTTAATTTTCACATGTTTTCACAGACAGTGATTATTGAATAGAACGACATTCATATCACCTTACGTCTTTCCTATATATTCTTTGCGGCAAACAAACAATCATGTTCTTGGTCGATAATGTAGGAATTAAAATACTTTTCTCCTAAGAGTCATTGAAATAGAAATTGAGGGATCCATTATGTTGACATTTCACGTCAAGTAAGGAAGTTAAGCGAAGACCAATATAAGGGTCAACGAAAATCTTGTTCGCTTTTACACATCTCCTTTCATTACACTGATAAACAATATTATGGCTTTCAAATAAATGTTTTGTCAATATATATATGACAAAGCTGGATAAGACCACTTCATTTGTTTCGTTACTCTCTATCTCTTAAAGCTAAGTTGATAATGGTGTTGTTTTGCATATTATGGCTGTATTAATGTTTATGTTTTCTCACCATTCCAAGGGCTACAAGTCTCCTGGAAAGTTTATTGCTGCCCAAGGTAAGATTCAGTTCTATATATATATATATATATATATATATATATATATATAACAATTAGGAGGCATTGACATGCACGAGTCCGGTCTCAAATGAATCGGAGACGGGCATAATACTGGTGTGTCAAATTTTCATTTTTTCTTCTAGGATGCGAGCATACCTTTTCTGCCATTTTGGGTGAAATGACTGTAAGATGTCGTTTTTCCCCTCTCAATCTGAATTAATAACAATATACCATTATAAAGGCATTAATTTGTAGCATGTGTTCTTTGATTTACAACTTTTGACCTCTTTGAAAGGTTCAATTCAAGATGTATATTTTCTAATATTTCACTCGGCGTTTCTAAAGGTCCGAACGTGGCTTCCCTGGAGGACTTCTGGCGAATGATATGGCAGTATGGCTGTGGTAAAATCGTCATGCTAACCAACTTGGTCGAAGGCAAAAAGGTATGATAATCTTATTTTTGACTTCTATCCATATTGGCAGAAATGTACATTTCTTTTCCCTCAATCTCTGCCAAAAACCACTGTTAAAAGGACATCAAAATGAAAATTAATCTACAATGTTTGAAACACGCGGGTTGAAATCTTGTAACGCGTTCCTTTTTCATCCTATACGTAGCGCCTCGTTAGAAGTTTTAACAGAAATTATTTCTGGACACCATTGCTTTCATTACCCCCAAAATTGATGGCCTAATCTGAGATGATATTAGTGACAGTGACGCATTTAGGACTATCTATGAAATTGACAGCCTGAGATCTCTCCTAAAATTGATACTTGATGTTTACAGTTGAAATGTATACTTTATGATCAGACCTAATATTAATATCGTAATGGTAATGACATGATTGATGGATGCGTTATATCATAATTTCACCATCACCGTGGGAAAGCTGAATAAGCTAGCACTTTGTGATATCCCGAAATGTTGGAAATACCTTGCGGTAATTAAGATAAACATTATATCACCTTTCACGAAGTGCTTTCGTACACAGTGGGAAGTATGAAGTACGTAAATTTGATGCATGGTTTTTTACATTCTCTGAAACGCCATTGCACTAATTCTTTCAGCCTTATGATAACGATTCACATAAAGCTCTATTTCGACTAAAATGTAACTCGTCTTGCACTTATTTTCTCTAAAATTTCAGAAGAAATGTGAGAAATACTGGCCAGACGAAGCCATGACTTATGGCAACATCCACGTTGTGCTGGTAAAAGCCGAGATTCACCCTGATTATGCAGTCAGGACTTTCAACGTCACGGTAAGCAGGCAAATATTATGCGTTGAGAAGTTTTAATTATACATCTAATTAAAACAAAATCACTGCAACATCCAATGCTGCGCTGGAGAATCTGTGAACATTTCAACGAGACAAAATAAAGATTAAAGTCATACATAAATATGGATCTGTTTCGCTGCATTTCCTTATTGATGTGAAGCATAATTGTTTGGCTTGAACATTCCTTACGTGTAATTTCACACGACGTTGATTAATTATTTCTACAACATCGCTGTAAGAAAGGTGCCAAGGCGAAATAAAAGGAAAGATAAAACAAGTATACCTCCTCTTCTTTCCATCCTGTCCATGAGGACATCGTCTTTTTCTTTGTTTCTTCATTCTTCCAAAATGTTCCATTGGTTCATCAGCGCGATGACATTCAGAGAGAGTTAGTTCAGTACCACTACACAGCCTGGCCAGATATGGCCGTTCCCGAGTACACGGCACCACTCATGACATTCATCCAAGTTACAAGGCGTCTCGATCGGATCCCAACTGTGGTTCACTGCAGGTGAGCTTATAAGGCTACATTTGCAGAATGTTGCACGCCTTGAGGTGTAGACATATTACGATTTTGTTCCCACTTTGATTAAATATTGTTTGGTCAAACTGGGCAAATCAAGTGGGTAACGAATACACTGACAGAAGTAGAGGTACTCAGTATGCATCTGTCGAATTTTGATGCGGTGGGTACATTGCCATTTTTCAGTGTGCTTCTTTATGCCACGCTTAATTCAAAGCCAAAGACCAAAAGGGTAAGCGCTACTTGCTTTGCAGCAGGGACTTTGACATTTTGCATGACACTTGCCTGGCTCATCAAATTCGTTCAGCCTAATGCCAATAGCGCACCCCAGAAATGGCAATAGCCTTCTACCCTAGCGTACCTAAGCAATATATTGATTACGGATGATTAGATTAGCCAAATACAAAAAAAAAAAAGATTTAAAGTATCGAGGATTACAATGGCAAAGGTATAGAAGAACATTTTGATATAACTAAATGATGTTTCAACAGCTCCACCTACTTACTAGAGTAACGTAAAACTACGCAGAAGTGCAAAAAAGGTCTGTATTTGCAAAAATCCAACAATAGTGGACAAGGTATACACAAGTAACTTCAAGATCTCTTATCTGAATTTGCAATGATGAGAACAACCTCCACGAGAAACTATCGGCAGGGCGATCTGTGACTGCGTGGTTTTTTTTTTTTTTTTTGTCTGTCTGTTTGCTTGGTTTTTTTTTTAACCTCAACGGCATTTTAATATTATCATTATACCCAGCTGGGAAACGTGATACAAAATATCGTGATGTGATGAAATGAATCAAACACAACGTAGCTTCAAGAAACTTTGATGAACAAGTATGATTATTAAATTTTTGCCGAACGACATGTGTCTATTATGTGTTATATATTTCCAGTGCTGGTGTAGGCAGAACGGGCACGTACATCACATTAGACGCCATGTTGGACCAGGTGAAACATGAGCGAAAGGTGGATGCCTACAACTTTGTCTCTGGTTTAAGGCAATGCAGGTTCAAGATGGTCCAAGTTGTGGTAAGGTGTTTGCTAAATTCCTAAAATCGATTCGGTCGGCTGTTGTCGTTTGTTGTAAATTATATATAAATTATGTATAGGTCCAATATATTATGTTCCATGCAAAAAAAAAAAAAAATTGAAGACAATGTTTCCAAACTTGATTAATATATATATATATATATATATATATATATATATATATAATTATGTTTGTGTGCTTGTGTTTGTGGGTGTGAGTGTCACGTCATGTGGAAATTATTAGTCGATCGTTTTTCAGTGTCTGTAATTTCGAATATTTATGTCATCATAAATTGAGCCATTAGTCCTCTGAATTATACCATAATGGTATGTGAACATGACACAACTGAGGTATATCACACTAAATACATGTATGTAGGAGCAATACAAGTTCATCTACAACGCCCTTCTCGAGAGCCAGACGTGCGGAGACACTCGAATCTACCCCGACGCCTTCCCGGCCCGATACGCCGAGTTGATTGCCACCGATCCACGGACTGGATCCTGCCCCATGGCTCAGGAATTCCGGGTAAGATCACCGAGATCAGATGAGGGATAACTAAAGAAGTTACCTAAGAAAATAACGAGCATCCGAATAAAGACCTCTGTTTCCTGACGTAATTTCCTTACCTTTTTTATCCAATGGAAATGGAAACAAAAGCTTTAAAATGATTTAAATTGTAAAGCTCATACGTGGCACTGACACCTTTTGGTAGAGAGATCTGACATTTCCCGAGATTTTATTTTACTTTTTAAAAAAGAAAATTTTAGTATTGGTTTAGGTTATGTATTTTTGTTTGGACCCGGCGGCACTGAATCAGACAGTGCGGCTCCGGGTGATGCTTCAAAAGACTAAGCGACCAATCCAAAATTTATTATGAGTCTATCTTATAATGTATTTGATATTCCCGTTTCTTGCATAGCCCCTTCCCATAGTGGAAGTAACGTCCAAACGTATTCCTCACTGTATAACCCCTTTCACTGGAATCAAGCCATCAAATTTTCCCCTTCTTTCCGCTGAATAGCACTCTGCACTCGAAGGCCATTACAATTAATGCCAAAAAGTCGTGCACATATAACTTCCAACCAGAAACCCACTTATTAGCTTGTCTTGGGAGGAGTTGCCTTGTTTTCAATATCAACGTGTGGATATAAGGCAGATTGTTTGATTTCTTTTCAATCATTTAGATAGGCATTTTAAAAGTGTTTCGTCACTTATCTGTTAGAATGCCTGGGAAAAAAAGCAATTTTTTTTTTGCTGATGAAAGCAGGCGAGTGAAATGGAGTCTACATTCCATGATGACCGAGATGACTATGATGCAATATACCTAAGTCTGTCAGTGGTAATCACCATATTTCCATTCACCTGACTGTGAAGTGTTTGGTCTAGGACTTCCTCTCTCTCTCTCTTACATTGGGCACATATTCCCCTCACCTACAGCTTCTTGATGCCTTCTCTGTCCATCCGAAGAAGACGGAAACTATTGGCGCCAGAAGTCAACTCAACTCAATGAAGAATCGCTACAAGAACAAACTTCCAAGTATGTATCATACAATGTACAATGCACGGCAATTTAAAGGGAAGTTACGATTCAGATAAAGTTAGTCTGAAAACAAGGAGTGGTATTGTGCTAGCACAACAGGGAAAATTTGATCAAAATTTGATAAAAATGAGGAAATTCCATAACATGACTTACAACTTGCCTTATAGTTTGCACAAGAAATCTTGAAATTCTCAGTTGTTGTTTTTTTCCCCAAACTCAGATTGATATTATGCCCAACTCTCAAATGCTGTAGCTGACTGAATGCGATTTTCGAATTATTTCAGCCGACGATAACATCACTTTTTGTACGGTTTGACAGAAAAAAAAATGAACATTTCATCATCTACATTTTGTACACGATCAATAGGATATTGAGAGGCGTTAATATCATGAGCTCACTATTTGCGTGTTCATATTATGACCTACTGTTTCCTAGACTGGCAGCCCATCATTATATTTATTTACGTCGATGAAGGGCAGTTTATCAATTCACGCGGAAAAAAAAATAACAACAGCGCAACAACAGATAGGCAAGAATCATAAATTTGAATGAATATGCAGTACCCGCTGCCATAAGAACTCAGAATCACCACTGGATATCGGACGGATATTATGACGTATGATAGAGTGGTTTGATGGATACGACTCGTGTCTAGCATTTAAGAGGTATGTATGTATGCTCCCAAAATGTATCTCGGCTATACTCCAAATAATCGGTGCTTATGTCAACCATGACAACTTGTCCATCAGTTGCGATTCTACAATTTTATCAATTACCATGTTGTCAATACCAAAAACTCTATGAACAAAGAAGATCACTACGGCGATAAGACAAAATGTCTTATTCAAACAATGTGGAATGTATCTGTCTCTTGTCTAAAATGGTCTACACTTCAGTCGACAGGATGCGGCCTTACCTCATGACTCAGATTGACGGCTGCACGGACTACATCAACGCCTCTTTCCTTCCGGTAATGTGATATAACTCCGTAGACCTTAGTACCCGTGTTAAAATCTTACCATGCATTTAACAGTCATGTTCTCTGTAACCATGACTTTTTGTAACAACCTGTACCATGTCTGGATACTGTATTTAATATCATATCTTATACCAAAGGTCCCAATTTTCACTTTTATCACGCTACGTAATGACTCGTCACTCCTTGGGAGTGGGGATGGCTGTGGAAGTATTACTAGTCTTGTTTGGATTGTATATGTACTTGAGATTTTGATTAATCTTATTTCTATATCTGTCATCTAATTCTATCATTCTACTTAATTGATCTTGACAACAAGGGTCGTTAATCAAACTTTCAATTGAGGTTTTGTCCCAATTTTCTTCCATCCAATATAACTACCCAGGAAAATATCAAACGATAATACATTGAATATGAGATACTAGAGATACATCTACTTTGACGAAATGTCTGCAGCGATAAGCAATACCACTCGTGTGTTCGTCAGTTATAGTTTTACCTTTTTGCGTGTATAGTAATTTCCATTTGAATTTGCAAACATGACGTGGGGAAGTATTTCCAATAAGTATTAAAGTGCAAACAGCGTTTTACGTTTATCTGAGGAAAAGAATTACCTGGAACCATGAAACCATAATTGTATTAAAATATAGTCAACATGATAAATAACGTTATCATTATTTTGTACATTAATATTCCTGTTATTTTCATTAATTGTCATTTTCTATGATTATCTCTATTTTACAAGATATGAATGAAGACAGTGTTAACATAAAACAAGATTTTAAGCTTGTCGTCACTACTCACAGCGATTGTCGGCTCACATTCGATTTTTCTCCTTAAAACTTATCCAGGGCTTCAAACACAAAAATGAGTTTATAGGGACCCAGACACCACTGCCGGAAACCGTGGTAGATCTCTGGCGTCTGGTGGTAGACTACAAGGTCACGTGTATCCTTATGCTGCACGGAAGTTCCAAGGACAAGGTGAACACCCATTCATATCTCTGATTGTGGTACTTTGGAAAAAAGAGAAATCAGTAGCCTTGGAGTTTAACAAACCAAATAGGACGAAATCAGTCACATATTCTTGCCAAATTCGTCTAGTCATTCACTCTTATATGATTATAAACTATATTTATTATACTTAGGGATATCTTTGTATCTCTCTTCCCCTTTTCTTGATTCCATCTCCAGCCTTTATAAACACAATGAAATTAGGTGTGTATCCTGGGAGAAATCATGTATGCAGAAATCAAAACTTAATTTAAAAATGGGTGTTGTCAAACTTCGGGAATTCAGTGATTTAGGAAATCGTCTTTGGAAATGTGTAGGTATAAATAAGCATAGATATAAATGCATAGATAATTTTTCGTTGAAATCATACTCTTTGCGACATCTTTGTAAAATAAAAATAAAAAATCTTATCTTAGTGTAAAATCGACCCATGTGGTACAAATGTACTCATCAGCTTTGTCAACCAAACTTTACCGCTATGATGAATCTGAGTATACAGCATTTAAGAAATCCACCAAAAGACCGATCCTTGCAGCTGATGTCGATCTTTCTCTCTCACAACAGTCATTTGCTTCGTATTTTCCCGAGAAGGGGAGCCAGAAATACGGGCCATACACTGCCACCCTCTTGAGTAAAGAGAATCTCAATCACATCACCTGCAGATCGATACAGGTTGTCAAAGACGATTCTAAGGTAAAGCCTCATCGAATTTCGTGTTCGTAAATCTTCAAGTAGATTTTAGTATCTCAGAAATGACATGTACGTTTCTGAAAATTTTGATTACTTGAACTGGTTCTCTTACGTCTTTGCTGTATGTAACAATGGAGATAGTAAGGATTTTAGAAGAATGGCAAAAAGAGGAAGTTGAGAATATGAAAAGATGACAAAGAACACACAATATGAGTGATGAAGGCCCTGAAATACAAAGGGAAGGGGTGAACATGGTGAATAAGAAAAATTCCAAGTGGAGGTGAAGTCGTGGTCTGTTGACAGCACAGTGACTTTTCAAACTTCATAAGGTCTTAGGTTCAGGCTGTGCAATGGAACTAATTGGCTTAGCAAGACACTCAATCCACATCACTCTACTCTACCCAAGTGTGCAAATGGGTAAAATACAGCAAGGAAGGGGAGGCTTGGTGATTGAGTTTGGGTAAAACTTCTTAAAAGGAAACAAGAGTTCAAATCCTGGACCCAGGTAAACCACAAGACGCGATTAATTGGACCACCACACCTTAATATCTTCAAAAGTTGACATAGCATCTCATGTTCCGTAGTCCAGATTGGTACTCGTGATACTCGAATTAATGATTATCAAGGGAGATGCACAATTTCAGTGTGGCGTGTATCCCGCAGAAAGTACATGAAGTGCACCAGCTTCAGTTGAAGTCATGTCCAGTGCAGGCCGAGCTGCCGTCCTCCATTCAAGACGTCTTGGAGTTGTACGAGCAGCTCACCAAGGCGAGATGTAGCGAGGAAGACGGGGATAGTCCTGGACCAGTTCTCGTTCACTGCAGGTAAGAAGAATTCCACCATGGTTTTCAAGAGTATTCAAATCTCGTCTTGGTGTGCTCATCTTGATTGATAAAAACAGACAGCTCGCTCTCTCAGCAACGGCGTAAATCCGTAGGAGTGGGGGATGATTGGCGATAGTCACCATCACCACAATTACAAGCCCATAACCGGACCGGCGCAGCCTTTTTTTTTTTTTGGGGGGGGGGGGGGGGGGGAGCTTGGTGCCCCCCCCCCCCCCCCCCCCCACATCAACTTTACAAGGATCGGATGTCCCACGCTTTTGCATGAAATATAAAGTGGGAGGAAAGTGGCAGCAAAAATATGAAGACTTTTTGTTCTTGTTGTTGCCTTTTTTTTTTTTTTTGCTTGTCAGATGACTTTCGACGGAAAATCAGACATTTTTTGTTTTTGAAATATCTGTGAGAGGGAGCGGAGCGACCGAACGGGGGGAGGGTGTGTGTGTGGGGGGGGGGGGGGAGTATCCCTCTCCAACACGAGGAAGATTTTGCATTTTCAGACCTGAAATTCAGCGATCTGGGGGGCATTTCATGAAACGTTTTGGTCGGATATTTTTCTGACAAACTGTTACAAGCTATCAAAATCCTTGCATCTGATTGGCTAAGAGCAAATTTGTCCGACAACTTTATGGGACAAAATGCTTCATGAAATTCCCCCCCCCCCCCTGGTGTTTGTTTTTTTGTTTTTGTTTTCTTTAAAAAACAATAAGAAAATGAAATATTAACAATATATTATTGAATGACTAAATCGTGGTATTTCAGCTCTTGCTCCGCCTGTGCAACATCACTGTGAAGACCTACTAAATAGTGGGGCCTATCACCGGCGGAAAGACAGGATTTGATTTTACGGGAGCGGTTATGCGAGGGAGCGTTTTACAGTCACAGTGACATTTTACAGTCCAAACACTGCCGTTTGTAACTATATTCTTCGCTTTGGAAATTAAGGGGGGTGCAACTGCTGTAAATCACTGGCAGCAACATCAGGAGAATGGCATAGCGATTAAATGCGAGCGAGTGGAGCGAGCGGAGCTTGAAAATGTTGACATTTTACAGTCTAAAAACTGAAGTTTGTAGCTATACTTTTTCGCTTTGGAAATTAAGGGGGGGGGCACACCGGGCGCAACTGCTGTCAATCACTGGCAGCAACATCAGGAGAATGGCATAGCGGTTAAATGCGAGCAAGCCAAGCGAGTGAGCTTGAAAATTTTGACATTTATACAGTCCTAAAACTGCCGTTTTTGGCTGTATTTTTTCGCTTTGGAAATTAAGAGGGCGCACCGGGCGCAACTGCTGGCAGTTACTGGCAGCAACATCAGGAGAATGGCATAACGATTAAATGCGAGCGAGCGAGGCGAGTGAGCTTGAAAATTTTGACATTTTACAGTCCCAAAACTGCCGTTTGTAGCTATACTTTTTCGCTTGGAAATTAAGGGGGGCCGCACCGGGCGCAACTGCTGTCAATCACTGGCAGCAACATCAGGAGAATGGCATAGCGATTAAATGCGAGCGAGTGGAGCGAGCGGAGCTTGAAAATGTTGACATTTTACAGTCTAAAAACTGCCGTTTGTAGCTATACTTTTTCGCTTTGGAAATTGAGAGGGGGGGGGGGGGGGGCGCACCGGGCGCAACTGCTGTCAATCACTGGCAGCAACATCAGGAGGATTTCATAGCGATTAAATGCGAGCGAGTGAAGCGAGTGAGCTTGAAAATTTGGACATTTTACAGTCCTAAAACTGCCGTTTTTGGCTGTATTTTTTCGCTTTGGAAATTAAGCTAGCGCACCGGGCGCAACTGCTGGCAGTTACTGGCAGCAACATCAGGAGAATGGTATAAACGATTAAATGCGAGCGAGCGAAGCGAGTGAGCTTGAAAATTTTGACATTTTACAGTCTAAAAACTGAAGTTTGTAGCTATACTTTTTCGCTTTGGAAATTAAGTAGGGCCGCTCCGGGCGCAACTGCTGTCAATCACTGGCAGCAACATCAGGAGAATGGTATAGCGATTAAAGGGTGTGTACAGTTCTGGTTGAGGTGAGGACTTAGCTTTTAACGTTTTGCGAGATATTCAGAAACCACTCTATGATATGTCAAAAAGCATGCAATTCTAAGGAGTATCAAAAGCTTATTTTGATGAAAATCGGTTTTGAAATGGCTGAGATATCAAAAACAAGGTGAAAGAAAGAGATCCTAATAAAAGTGTGGTATGTCGCCTTTTATTATTATCACTTTTTTGGGATATCTCGGCCATTTGAAAACCAATTTTCATCAAATAAACGTTGAATCCCTCATAAAATTACATGCTTTTTCATATTACATAAGAGATTTCTCATTATTTTACTTGGGAATGTTCAAAATATGAATTCCCACCTCAACCATTACTGTACATTCCCTTTAAATGCGAGCGAGCGGAGCGAGCGAGCTTGAAAATTTTGACATTTTACAGTCTAAAAACTGCCGTTTGTAGCTATACTTTTTCGCTTTGGAAATTAAGGGGGGGGGGCGCACCGGGCGCAACTGCTGTCAATCACTGGCAATAACATCAGGAGAATGGCATAACGATTAAATGCGAGCGAGCGGAGCGAGCGAGCTTGAAAATTTTGACATTGTACACTCCAAAAACTGCCGTTTGTAGCCATATTTTTCGCTTTTGTTTGTCCCACTTTATTGGGGAACCATCCCCCCTCCCCCATCGACGCCTCTGCATATGAGGGAGCTTTTGTTAAGTCAAAGATCTGCTGCACACTCTTTTGATAAATTAGGGAAATATACGTCAATCTCAAAAGTGTACAAAGTCTATCGAAAGGGATCCAGTATAGCGGCAGCGGAGCTTTTGCATGTTTATGATTGCAATTGAACGATCTGGTGCATAGTTCTGGCGGTATTTGGACAAGTTTTCATTAAGAAAGTTCGAGATTTGTCCTCATCTCTGGAAGTGTCATCACTCACTGTCGTTTCTAACGAATGATTCAGGAAATGGAGGGGGTTCAATAATGGCGATATAGTTTTTGTTATTGTTTGTTTGTTTGTTTGTTTGTTTTCGTACATATTTTCTAGATGGTCCCCACTCGCGTCATAGCATGTTTACATGTAGGCCTATACTATTTTACGTTGTCAACGTCTGAGCTATACCTTAGAGTGTATGTCGATGTTACTTTTTTCGCGAGCGAGCGAAGCGAGCGAGCGCTTGAGAAAATTATGTAATTTTGTATACATTTTCCTACAAGATAGAATACTGTTCAGCTCTGTTACCTGTCTGAAGGCCGGCGTACAAACGTCATGCAATATGCCAAAATTGATACAATCGCATTTCTGCTTCCTCCATTTTTTCCCAAAATTCAGGGGGGGGGGGGGAATGATTGTACAGGCCATCCCCCCTCCTCCATTTCAGGGGGGGGGGGGGGGATATATCCCCCCATCCCCCCGGGATTTACGCCCATGTCTCTCAGGAAAATCCTTCCTACAGACATTGCAGGCGGGGGGGGGGGGGGGGGGGGGAGGGGAGGGGGTAATTCGATGAACCATCACGGTCAAAATTTTACACCAGTAATCTCGTAATTCTGAACAAAAAAGTGAATAATTGACGTGACAAGTCATAACAAATCTTCATATGTTGAAAGACAAAAATGAAGATCCCCAGCGCTCCAATACAAGCGGCAAGTGGTGGTATTTTGATTTGCCATCTCACAGGGTATAGGATTTAGCCGTTTTACTTTGAAATTTCTCATTCTCAGAATGAACGATATATTCTTAAAAAGATGTAATATCTTTTATTCATCACAACAGAATTCCAACTACCCATTACTGGATAGAAAGGATAGAAAGGCCGGACAGTATTTCAATATAGAATCTTTTCCCTTACATGTTAAGAGCCTTACGCATTAAATCGTCCTGCTACGCCATGAGCTCATACTCACAAGAATAATCGAAATTCAAATGCAATTTCGACACTCCTCTGAAAGAACGAAAAAGTAGGCACATTCCTGACCAAAGGGAATCGCATGTTATCCGTGGTTATTGACTTTTTAGTGATGTGCTTCTTTTCTAAAAAATATTTGCAATATCTAGAGACGGAGAGGGCGTGACAGGTATGGTGTGTGCTCTGTTTGCCGTGCTGGAGCGACTTAAAGCAGAACGTGTTGTCGACGTGTTTCAGGCTTGCAAGAGACTACGAGCCATTCGCCCTGGTGCTGTAACCATGGTAACTTCGTAGAAGGAATTGTGATATATCCATCGTTTGCCTGAAATTAAACACTACATTTCCCGGTTCTCTGTTTGTTGGGGTTATTTACTTACAGTTTGGAATACTACATGCACAGATGATAATGTTGACAGTGAGAAAGCTACTTCCTTAAAAGATATGAATGTATTATAAGGGTCCCAAATAAACTTATTCGTGTGATGAAAAATGAATTGTGCCACAAAATACTTTAAGAAATGTATATTTTGCCAAACGTTACCATTATATTTTTACCACCATGTGTGTTTTAGGGGAAGGGCTGCAGTTATTGAAAAAAAAAATAAAGTGACTGTCAAATGTTATTTATATATATCATATTATCACACCAATAAACTTCCAAATTTCATGCATTTCTCTGAAACTGTGCATTTTTTAATTTGTCTATTAACCTACTCATTAACCTGACGCTGAACACTGGCGTATCTTTCAATCCGCAGAAACAGTACGAGTTCATCTACAAGGCGGCGAGGACACAGCTGGATTCTGACTCCATCTATCAAAACGTGTAAATAGAACCAACACTGATCGGCTGCAATCATTTCGTTGATATCTGAAAGACTCATAGTAGAAATGCTAATTGTTTGTTTGTCTGGTGAGTTTCATTTAATTTCTTTGATATATATGTAGTTTGTACGGAGAGTGTGTTGCCCACTGAAAGTGGAAGCACGGCTGAGAAAGCGGAATGGCGCCCTCTGTCGATAGTCCTGTAGACAATTTTGTCACTCACGTGAACCCTTTGTGTGCTTTGAGTGCCAGTTGTCATTGATCACCTTATAATATCGTGCATAGAGTCCACAGTCCCTGTCGCAGAAAGTGTTTGCGCTTTAAATACTCAAATTGCATTAAATTAGTGCCCGAGACACACGTGGGGGACTTTTAAGTCATGGTGCAGTCTAACATGTCGGCTATTTAAAGTCAAAAACTAGTACAAAACATATGTTGTATATAGTTTATTCTCAAGACTCCTACAACGGATAATTTCGCGATAGTTACCCCAATTGCCACCAACGTGAGACTTTGCTATCCACACTATGATTCTTGCTAATCTCCCTGCTCCGATTTAGAAATTGTGACTGAAATAATATTCTTATGGAAATGTAGGCCTACTTTCCTGTCTTCTATGAAGCTATTATGTGCATGTTTCTACATTCCGTGTTTATTTTAGGGGTTATTCAGTTATTGTGCATTCCGAAATCTTCCCATTGGGCAGTGGCCATTTACATAACTTGATGAATTATGTTCTATCAATATTTTGTTTCGGCTCTGCCAGCTTAATCTGTGAAACCGTCACAAAGAATTATGCCTATTAAAGATCAGTGATTTGCATCTGACAGTCTGACTCGTCTCGGTTAAACACTCAATATGTTATAGTGGTTTGGTATTGTTCTTATGTGTTGTTTTCTTTGAAACTACATGTGCATTAAGACTGTATTGTATTTCTAGCCAGGAGCACGAGGAGTAGACTATTACTCAGTGCTATGCAGAGCTGATTTAAATGAATTGTTTGTTTTCTGGAACTTATTCCGAACTGCCTTGGTGCTTTAATACCCAGACTCGACGTCATTATCAATGCAAGACATATAGCGTTGTGTTATATCAACTCTCCTGTATAGAATTACGCCTATAGATATGAAATTTAATTGATAATCATCATAACAGTGTGAATTATAATCATGTTGACATTAGTTGTCAATCATATTATTAGAATGGCATCAATATGCTGGTTTCACATTTTGTTTTTTATTTGTTTGTTCGGTTATGGTTATTTTTTATTTTTTTTTTTTTTTTTTTTTGGGGGGGGTAATTGAAATGGAGAAACTACTAATAATTATATCCCTTGATTTATACGCAGATTAGAAATTTTAAAAAGCAGAGCTCTTTGGGTGAACAGTGCTGAAGGAGGGATGGGGTAGCCCCAGCAGATAACACTCCTAGACCATGTTAGACTGTGGTTAAAGCGGAAGAACGAAAGCATGAGGGCTGTACTGCCTTGATGTTTTGCTGCTGCGTAGTGTGTTTTATTGGAGAGGAACAGTGACAAATGATCAAAGGAACATTTCTTTAATTGCTCAGGCACTTATTCAAACGCATAAAAGTCCATTCAAACTCACAGTACAGTACAACGAATAAGATATGTCAATATTACCATTTATATCCTGTTAAGTACTGTCGATGCTTTCCTGTAAATTCTCCTGGGTACAGCCTTTCCTGAGAATACTTGTACTTTCTTACAATCCAAAAGATCACATCATCTACGGTGTTCGAGAAACTTCTTTATCTTATGACGTACAATCGATTTATTGTTGTATAGACATGGAATGTGTTGTGTTGTATTCTATTTTCCGTATAAAAAGAAATACAAACAAAGGTACATGAAAATGGATACTTTAACGGACGAATGACCCTACTCTGTTATCGTGACAGCGTTGTTTTACAGCGGGGTCCCTTATACCATGAGAATTAAAGTAAATGACTGCAAACATGAGATATCATGATGTTTTACATGTTAATTTAGAGCTAAATGAAAAAAGTTAAAGAGATGTACATCCATGCCTTACAAATGTCATTTCATAAAGGAACATTATATTAACCGTTATCTTGCATGAAAATAGGTGCACAGGCGATGCAAACACAATGCTGATTGCTATAGCTATCAGTCAAGTTGTATAAAAGTCCACTTACTAGTACATAATATCTGAAGCCGAGTTATTCTCTCCGCAAAGAAGTATCTAAGATCATGCACTATGATTAAGGCATACGAAAATAATGTCTCATTTTCTTATGTCATTATCTTAATAAGACTTCATAGCATGCGATTACTGGTGAGCTATAATTAATCATGAAAGTTGTTGCTCCTACTCAGTTTAAGGTGTGGTTCTTACACTGAGCTAAATGTATGTGTTCTGTGATCACAAGGACATGATTGTTGCTCCTACTCAGCTTAAAGATGTATGGGTTTTTTTTTTTTACATTGTGCTTTTATTCATGTGGTCAAATATAGGACATTTATACAGAGAAGCCGCCGAGAATTAACAATTATTATCATAAGTTTCCAGACTCAACATTGACTGATAGTGCCATAATCTATATCACATCCACACATTATTTCCATCTTTCACTCTGTGTATACATGTGATTTGTGTGCATACGTAATTCGCCTTCTGATTATAACACTACCTACTGAGGTTTATTCTGTCATGTCCGTTACATGTTTATTAACATTTTATGTACAGCAGCATAAGTCAGCTTGGTCTGACTGGCTCTCTCATGTTGATGTCTTTGCCGCAAAAATGGTGATCCAAGCCGTTTAGTTTCTCTACTAAATATTTTTAGTTTCCAATGCATATCTAAATCTAAGATGTACAACTAGTACCCACGCAAAATTTCGTTCATTCCATGTGATAGTTTGTAAAATGGACAGACGTGACGTCTGTGAGCATGGTGATACATGCAGCAGGTAATAACATGTAGCTTCCTCATTTAATAGTACAGTATATTAATATCCTCTGTAGCTTTCGTTTTAATCATAAAGTGTCTGTCAGACAGAAGTGAAAATAAATGCATAAATGTGAGAGAGATACAAAAGATACAAAACTGACTCAAGGACTAGCCTTCTTCTGATCGAGGAATCGTTTGTGAATTATCTGCTCCATATAGAATGAAAACATAACACCACAAAAGTGCGTCAGTCACAATACGGATATTTCGCAATGTCGAAATTATGCCCTCACACACGAGATTGGCTCCTCATATTAAGATAACAATTAATGTTGTTGCCAGATCACGTATAGTCTCTATAAACAAAAACGCGGAAGATAAAAATACGGTTCATGCTACAATGACACCACTTTACAGAAAACATTCGACCATCGGGTTTCGGTTTTATAGAGGGCTAATGACTAACCACACAGTGTGCAATATCATGAGTATGAATTATGAGCTGTTACGATAACATTTTCTTTCTTGTATGCTGAAGTCCCCTCCCTGGTGTATTTCACCCAGTACAACAATGAACAGCCTTGTGCAGCCTTTATCTGTCATAGGTATTGGTTTCACTGGCGTCGAGCAAACATCTTTTAGGTATTGTTAAAATCACCTCAGTATACTGAAGTGTATTAAAGTGCCATTTCAGACAATTTTCAGTTTCACATCATGAAGTGCTCAAATCGACAGCTCCATGTATAGATCTGTGGAATTCATTGTGATCCTTGAGCAGAGAAAGCAATACTTTAAAAGAACCTCAAACAAATTACACTGAACACTGATGGTGACATAGGAGGCTCATAATAAATATATAGTTCAGAAATGTATAACAGTGTAATTCCATTTCAATACTGCTTGCTTTCAAGTTCATCTGTGTAATAATTTTATGCATGCCTTCTTTTAATCTGCTTTCTTGAGCCCCAACTCGTGCATTCTTATGGCTGCTATGTCATCATCATTATTCACTTATCTATAAATTCTGAAACTCTGTATTCTGTATAACTAATTGTGTTCAATTGTAAAAGTCTGAAAATCATCTCGAGGTCTCCTTTAAGCGCATTGTTGTACAGATGACATGCATAGGATTATGGATATGCATAGGATTATGGATATGCGTTGTGCAGTACGTGCCTTGTTTTGCAGCAGAACACTGTGGAAAATACACTTTTGATAGAGGAGATAAGAAAACGAGAAGAGATAGTGTGCTGAATGCTGGCCAGGGTGATCTTATTTTTTGTGAATGCAGCTCTCATTTCCGTAATACTATCTCCACAGGGGGTCATCACCGATTCTGTGTGATGATATGCTGCCTTGTTTGCAGATAGTGCTAAATTTTTCTTTGACAGCCAAACATACAATATGTAGAGCATGCGTGTAACGGTGCCAAGACATACAAGGAAATTCACTGGAGTATGTTTGTGCAACTCGAGCTACAGAGTTTCGAATAAGCAGACACAAAGATCGCACACTATACATCCGCATGATCGAAGTTCATGGTGTATTATCTCGCATATGAGTTTGTGTATTAGATTACCTCTCTTCGTTAAGCAGGCACGCTTGCAATGTTTTAATGCACACCTTATTTCATTTTCTTTTTGTCATTGCACGTGTCTTCTTCACAGACTTCAGTCTAGCATTAATTGCTTCTGTGTAGTAGAACCTCAAGAGCAAGAACCGCCAAGTATAAAGTTAATCGGACCCACGCATGCATAACCATGTTGGATGCAAGCTATGTATATTAGACAAGCTTAGCTGCTATTCCAGAAAAAACGACCACTGCACAAACCTTAGTGATTTTACTCTACTGACAAATTACACATGCATGTTATAGATACAAACAGAAGTATCTTAGGTTCATTTTCGAGCAAGTGTGTGTCTCATGTACTTTGAATAATACAATCATCACATGCAGCTTAATCAAGACTACGTACAGTAACAGGAAGCAAGTGTTCACTAATTCTCTATACATGCAGCTTCAGTGAGTTATAGTAGTTCTTCTACTCGTTTAGGATTTGTGTAATACCCATAGCTACAGTATCGTCTAGTTTGTACGAAGCGTTGAAGAAAATTGTACCCTTTCAACCGATATTTGGTCCTCTTTAGGACTTGAATATGACGTGTATTGGACATGCCACGATATCGTCCCATTCTACGTCATCAAACCCGATGCACCCTGGAAGACGACCTTTTATTTTTCATTCATTCATTTATTAGTTCATTTCCAACAGAAACATATGAATATATAACAGAAGTTGAATACATAGATTTCATCATAATACAAATATAATACCTTTTATACGGAGATGGAATGTGGACGTTACTGTCGATATCAAGAATATCTACAAGTCAATTATATAATAATACAATAACAAGAGACCCGCGGGTCTAGCGCTCACCTGAGTATCGCAAGTTCACCTTTCACGCAGTCACTAATCTTATTCACAGCTCTACCAAAATTTGACCAGGCAGTCTCAAGTAGAAGATGAAAATGTACAATAAGGGCCCAATTTTTTTAAGATTCCTTAATTTGGGGGGATTGGGGCCCCCGGGGCCCTCTGGGTGGGGCATGGTGCCCATTTTGATAAATTGAGATCCTGACCCCCTAGGGATGCTACCTGCCAAGTTTGACAAAAATCCATCATGAGGTTTTCAGGAGGAAGATGAAAATGTACAATTCAGGCCCCCATTTGGACCCTTCCAACCACCCCCCCCCCTACCCAAGAAGGGCACCCCTGGATCTCCTATGAACAAACTTGAAACTACAGTCATTAATGCACTCACTCATAGTATTATCTCAGCTCTATAACTTCTGATTCTAGAGAAGATTTATAAAGATTCCTTCATTTGGGGGGTTTGGGACCCCTGGGGGCCCCCTGGGTGGGGCATGGTGCCCATTTTAACAAATTGAGATCCTAACCCCCTAGGGATGCTACCTGCCAAGTTTGGTGAAAATGGGTCATGGGGTTCTCAAGAAGAAGATAAAAATGTACAATTTAGGCCCCATAAGGACCCCTCCTCACCCCCTCCCCTGGGTCCCAAGGGGGGCACCCCTGATTCTGTAATGAACAAACTTGAAACTACAGTCATCAATGTACTAACTCATAGTATTAACTTAGCTCTATCACTTCTGGTTCTAGAGAAGAAGATTTTTGCGGATTCCTTAATTTTGGGGGGTTTGGGCCCCCTGGGGGCCCCCTGGGTGGGGCATGGTGCCCATTTTAACAAATTGAGTTCCTAACCCCCTAGGGATGCTACCTGCCAAGTTTGGTGAAAATGGGTCATGGGGTTCTCAAGAAGAAGATGAAAATGTACAATTTAGGCCCCATTAGAACCCTTCCCCACCCCCCTCCCCTGGGTCCCAAGGGGGGCACCCCTGATTCTGCCATGAACAAACTTGAAACTACAGTCATCAATGTACTAACTCATAGTATTAACTTAGCTCTATCACTTCTGGTTCTAGAGAAGAAGATTTTTACAGATTCCTTAATTTTGGGGGGTTTGGGCCCCCCCTGGGGGCCCCCTGGGTGGGGCATGGTGCCCATTTTAACAAATTGAGTTCCTAACCCCCTAGGGATGCTACCTGCCAAGTTTGATGAAAATCGGTCTTGGGGTTTTCAAGAAGAAGATGAAAATGTAAAAAGTTTACGCACGACGCACGACGGACGACGGACGACGGACGACGGACGACGCACGACGCACGACGCACGACGCACGACGGACGCCGGACGAAGGGCGATCGCAATAGCTCACTTGAGCCTTTGGCTCAGGTGAGCTAAAAATGGATAAACATAAGGTTAAGTTTCATTTACCATCTTTGGTGCAAATTACTGTACATAATGAACCAGCATTGTGAATAGGATCGTCAAACAGTGTGTTTGGTGAAACAGTAATGAATAAGTCATAAAAATTGATTCACATTGATTTATGAATTTTCTTCAGTTTGCAAGATCGCAACTGCTAATCTACATTTTTACCAAACATGTCGGGGAAAAAAGGAACCAGTGAGAATCGAACATGTCATCTACTGCAGTTCGATTCCCGCTGGTTCCTTTTTTTCCCCCGACATGTTTGTTAAAAATGTAGATCAGCAGTAAGTTGCGATCTTACAAATTTCACATGTACACAAGGCAAACAGACTGAAGAAAACTCATGCCTAATATCTTCATCCATCTGCTCAATAATCTCTTGCACTGAATTCGATTCGGATTGTTTGTAATAAGATTTCCATGAGCTTGGAATGGCCCATTAATCACCGTCCCTCAAACAGCAGCTCGATGGTTAGTGAAAGTTGTAGATGTTTCAGCCCCTGCAATTCTCGTAGATCTCGAAGGAACTGATGTACTCCTGGAGAACGTCGTACAGCAACTGATACTCTTTCTGTTTGGGAGGAAAAACAGAGCAAACAAGGCCATGCATCATATTTTGTTCATGTGAATGTACATGCAGAAATGCAAACATGGAAAACGCAGACATACACTTAACATAAACTCTGGATCTCATGTACAAATCATTTTCAGATATTCCTACTGCAGTTCACTCCTTGCTCGTACAGGTGTATAACTTGTTGACTAACAATGCTCTCGACTAACGACACACAGATTACGAATGATTTGTGAAACATTCGTCGTTTCAGTATCTACAGCAATCGTGGACTACATATATACATAATAGAATTTATTATTAATATGAAATTATGGTGATCTAGTATACGATGTCAATCCCTTTAAATCTGCATATCGGTCCCGATTTGGCTGTGCAGTGCCTTCTTAAATCATAACTTGTAAATGGAGTATAACTGCATATTGGCTTATTTCAAGGACGGAGGACCAACGCTGCTTACCATATGTGAAATGGCCTCAGGTCGGACAGCTCTCATTTTCTTGCACACCTGGAAGATTTCCACGTCTTCTGAACAATCTGCACGATCCATAATAGTCAAGAAGGCACAGAAAGTTGCAGACGTTCCAACGCCATCCCTGTGAGTAGAATTTATGTGTGTGTGTTTTAGGAACGAGGAAGACGGCAACAGAAGAAAAAGGAGGAGAAAGAGAGAGAGAGAGATAAGCATTAGTATAAAAGCTTCCTGTTGGACATGCGACAAATACGACTGGTATTTTCGATAATGATGATAGTAGCAACAATGGCAATGATAATAACAATAATACAATGTATTTGTACTGCGCCATCCACCTATAGATCTATTCACTAGCCCCCCCCCCCACCCCCTCAAAAAAAAATGATTAGATTAAAAAAAAGTAACATGCACTGACACCTTTTATTATCACATACACTGTAAGAAGCGCATGCATGTACGAGCTAATATTATGGGCTCTGGAGCAATGTCAATGTAGCATTTAAATATCAGAAAATACCATGGGAATTCCAATTGTCGGTATGTATCATCAAAATACATTAATAACTCATTTAATACAATGACTCGCGCGGTTTGTTAAATTGGAAAGGTTGTAACGCCCTCGGCAAGGGCAGTAACCACCATTTAGAACAGTTAAGGCCATTGAAAACTGAAATATTCTGAAGTTCCCTCTCCCGCCTCCTAGACATCTAAGTATCAATATCTTTGATGACATTGAGCTGGTATCTTCACCAACCTGCAATGAACAAGGATGGGACTGCTATCATGGCCCTGTGTCGGCCAGCTTTTCAAGCGATTCCGCATGAAGATCATGTCCGATGCAGAGGGCAATCCATCATCCTCCACGGGGTTACACTCCAACTGTAGCTGGTAGATAGTCTGCGATGGTCTCTTGGTGGTGAGATGAAGTTAAGTGGAAAATCACGAAATTGATAACGTTAGTTGCAAGTAGTACATTACAGACTGTCATGATAGATACGAGTATATGGGGGGTTCTTTCACTTTTATTCTCTTGAAATTTAATCTCCCGTCCTAATTACATGCGTTTACGCATTTCAGCGTTTTATTCCTGCACCGATGTATACGGCATGACCACACACATACACACAAACACACCCGCACACACACACACACACACACACACACACACATCAAATTACGTCTTATATCGTTTGTTTCCCCCCATTAAAACAGATTCTTAAATACATATGAATAGAAACTCGTGATTGCTATGTGGTTTAACACATTCGTTTCATAGGTGTCCACCAGTACAGGACAAAAAAAAGAAAAGAAAAAACTTTTACGAGGTTATTACCCAAGCATACCAAGAGTAATTGTCAAAATATTTCTCTTTTTCTAAATGTGAAAACGACGAACAAAAAATAGTCCAAGTAATTCTTAAGGATTGATAATGATGTTTTGGCATATGATATATTTTTATTTATTCAGTTATTCATTTATCCATTTATTTATCTACTTATTTATTCATTCATTTATTTGTTCAATTATTCATTCTTTCATTTATTTGCACATCCACGTGGTGAGGATGATTGTTGTAATACCTTCGATGTCTGTTTGCGTACAGTCAATGTTCTCTCCACAATTCCGGGCACGATAATTTCTTTGGCGCTGGTTACAACAAAGGGACCACAGATAAGCTCACCATCCTCCGGCCAGTACTTTGCGATGGTCTGGTGATTATAGAAATCACATTAACATAGGAGTCTGAGTGAATTTCCCATGCTTAACACTGAAGATTATTGAGTGCGCAACAACGTGAGCACGCTGCCAACGAATCACACCACATATACATAGGGTCATACATTGATGTAGGTGGAGAATGTCTGCAATGCGCATGTGTGATGTACGTATGTTGAAAATTCATTTGATTCCTTTTTTCGTTCACACATTATATGCCAAGAAAATCTAAGTGTACCAAACAAACAATTATCTTGAGTATGACACTTCTCTTTTATTACTGTATGTTATGAACTTAAACCTCGGATACCACGAAATGAATATATTATATGCATGATTATTCTTTCAAGAAACGCAGGATATGATGCAATATTATCCGATGACCAATCATTTATTTGTTGGGCATTGTGGACCCAAATCTGTACAGACCACTCAACAATCCACTGTGCCATGAAAGCTACACATCTTGTATGACCCTGATACGCACCTCATCAGACGTGTCCCCATGTAGCATCATGATCCTTGTGACCCTGTAGTCTACCACGAGGCGCCAGAAATCCACCACTGTGTTTGGGAGAGGGCTTTGTGTGGTGATGTACTGATTTCTGGTCTTCCGGCCCTGTAAGTCACGATATCAAACTATATCATTAACAATGATGTTGATATATTATTATCTACTTTTGTTTATTTACAGGAAGTCAATAAACCCATCATTCCCACTGAGGATGTGATGGGAGGATAACACATTGTTTTTTCATTCAGAATTTTAATCAATATTAGAATGAACCATTGGTGGACTAAAACATTGGAAAAAAATCAAATAAAAAAAACTTTCCGTATTTTTGTGTCACATCATCACATCACACACGTAACATGATTTCATCGAGATCTGTAGTGTGAAATTTGATTCAACATGTCTATCATGGCAAATTTTCGTTCATGGAGCTTACCACACAGTCTTGTTTAAACACACAAATATCAAAAGGCTTCAGTTCATTGTGTAATCGTAATTCATCGATTTGAAAGGAAATGCTTTTTTTACCGTTTGCAATAATCTTTCGATTTCATGCACAGTTCCTGCTATATGTGAGGGAGCAAGATAAGACCTGGGATCATTCCTGATTATACGATTACCCTACATTTTGAGGACATGACAATCGAACAAATAAGTTGACGATTTTTTCATATTACTCGGAATGTTGATCGAAATTAGCTAATGCTAATTGTATCACTGAAAAACAAACCGGGAAATATGTTGCGTTGATGTAGTTAGTGCCACCTTCAACTTCAGTCATGAGGTATGGGCGTACTCTGTCGGCTGGTTGGCAGAGAGATGGAATTGCGTCAGAATGAAAAGATTGGAAAATGGGATTAAAAGTTATTGTGATAAAACGGTCATATGTCTGTTGATGTACACATATATATATATGCATGTTTATACCAAACACAAACTGTGATGCCGCTGGGTCGGTATATATGATAACGACTTGATGATAAAATTGTAACAATTACGAGATATCAACAATACTTTTTAAACATTATTTTCTACTTCATCACATTGTTCGTGAAAACCTGTGTATATGCACAACAAATTAGTAAATATATATATATATATATATATATATATATATCATACATAAATAGATATTATTGTATGTATACTTATATAATAAACAGATTGTATGATACGTGTTCATTATAGGCAGAATATAGAAAAGTAAATGAATACCATGCTTCTATATTGTACGCAATGTCACATTATGCATGGAATATACAAACCAGTGCTAGTTCAGTATACGTCAGAAATATCACCGATCTAAATTTACCTCCTTTTATTTATTCATGCCCTTGATAGGAATAATAAATACGCCCTCGGAATTATCAGAACATTTTATCAGTTATACGACGGAGTGAGCTTGATCGAAAATAGAAGTATCAGTACCTTTCTGAAATACATGCATTGTGTAATAGGTTTGGCCCCCTGCCTGTTTGGCTATATACAACTGTATTTAGAAATGAGCTCAAATGAGCAAACCGATATTGAAACTCGTCCGTTATAGTGTCCCCATTTTTTCCCTGTATGCCTATAATTATGTATCAGAATTATACATGTGCGTATGTGTGTGTGTGTGTGTGTGTGTGTGTAAGACAGATAGAAATAGAGAGAGGGGAGGGAGAGAGAGAGAGAGAGAGGAGGAGGAGGAGCGAGAGAGGGAAAGAGTTTGTGTGTGAAGGTTATAACAACGTTCCCGGAAGGAAGTGCAAACCATTACAATCCATTGTTCCATCGTTATATAGTGAAAGTATTCAGCTTTGGTGGAGTTCCGCAATATAAGTCTGCGACATAATGATAACACATAACAATATAGAATTTGATCTACCAAAAGTTCATTATTATTACCATTTAACGTTACGTGATTCCTTCTTTACCCTTATTTCAGCATTGACAATTGTCGTTTTATATCGAGGTGATGAGGACTTTTTTGTTTTAGTCTAAGGGTTTTCCTGTCACAGCACGTTGCTCACCTACAGTACGATCAAGTGCGCTGTAAACGCATTTAAGCACTGCACATGTGCCCACTAAGCATAATGGAGTGATTCTGAAAGCGTCTCAAGGGAGCCTACAAACAGGGAATATGAAAGAAAAGAAAGACAAAGAAAGGAACTCACGGGGAACTTTATTTCTGTAACGGTTCTTGCTCAAGTTCTCCTCGCGTGTAGCAGCGCTGACTTCGTCTTCTCCCGGTATTACGGTGTACGATCTCAGCAACTATTTCAGTGGCAGTAGAATGACAGCATCACGGAATTTGAAGCGAATTATACAATTAATATACATACAACACACATATCATCGCTGTTGATATCATCATGTATCATTGCGGACAGAAAGATGGAGATAGATCTTCTTCTCATGATATAGACAATCATGATAAATTGTTATACTAAGCTAGAGTTTGCTTATCAATGCTCTTTCTGAGGGCATAACCATTATCATTGCATAATCATCCAAGTTTGCGTTTTTACACTGTAAAGGTTATTACAGCATTTTTTTGACTAAAATATCTTGTCTAGTGGGAAGCAAAATGAACTCAGAATCTCTCGTCAGGTATTCGTTACACCTCACTGCTTCAGATGTCATTACAAATTTACCACTAGCTCTGTTACCAGATTTCACAGAAAACAAGACTTAATTTTAAGTCCTCACTGATCATTAATGACAAGATTTCACCTAAGGCATAGCGTTTCATAGTGCTTCTCTGGCTGGTGAGTATAATTATTGCTTGTGAAAAGTACAGTGTGAACATAACGGTTAACCACTTAATGTTTCATTGAAAGTTAACGGAAGAGCAGCGTAGTATAACATTTGAATACATCTCATTTCATGTTTGAAAGTGATATAATTTCTCCTCCTCTCCCTGGTTTTCTCTCTATATATTTATACAGTTGCCCATTGAATCAATCGCTCAATCCACCTATTCCTTTACAGGTCCTGTTTACCTTTGGGAACAGTGATTTAAAAATGTTCAAGATATGACATTTAATGAATATGTGTAGGTCTGTTGTACCACAAAACATCCTATCATATACAATTTTCGCGACAAAGTCTACAATACATGTATAAGGAGATATTTGTAGACGGTTTAGTCTGGAAACATTCTTATTATAACTATTGTTCACATCTTAAGTTAACAATACTGAACATCGATTCTAGCTATCAAAATTTTTACAATGGTTGTTTCTATCCCTAACTCACATTTTAGAACTATTTTAAAGCACTAATGCTGGGTTTTTGTTTCATCTGCAAATGGTAAATTATGCCTGTAAAGTATTTATCAGTCTATAATCCTATCTGTCAGTCATTCTGTCCATCTTTCAAACTATTCATACTCATCATTATATCCATATGAAGGGGCGGATCCACTAATTCTGTAAAGGGGAGGCGCCTTTACAAAATTAAAGGGGGGCACACCCATACCCCATTTTTCTATTTATTTCTTTTGCTTCAACAAGAAATAAAGAGGGGCGCGCTTCTGGTGCACCCCCTCTGGATCCGCCACTAATATGAAATAATCTCTAAAATCCTTTATCTGTCTCTCGGCTCTTTTTGTCTTACTTCAAACTCTTCCTGAAGAGATGTGACTCCTGTATCAGGGCTTGGTGTCTTCAAAGCTCTGTAGCGCCTCATAAAATCAACCTTTGGGATTGATGTGTCCCCACAGGTAAGGGCTTCAAGAAGAGTGGCGTAGATGAACTGGTATTGTTCCTGAGTGGAGTGGAGACGAACAGATCATGAAAGAAATGGTAACACGTCGTCAACACCACCGCTTGGAATTTTCAGTGACTTTGGGTGAGATGTATTGCTAAGTCTTCTTCACTAGCCTATCTTCGTGATCTATTAGCTCTACCCGTAAAAAAAAAGAAAATTATAATAATAACACTAAGCAGATATCAAGAGAATTAATTGTCGGCTGGTGCACGTGATATATTTTGATTTCTATCAGTAACATTCAATCATCACATAAGAAACGCCGGTTATACATGTATCCTAATGAAAAAGTTCTGGCTTGAGCTACGGTAAGCTTCAGGTAAGTCTTAAAACTCAGAAATGTTTTGTTTTGTTGTTATCCGTACCACAACTTGCACCATCTTTGCCCTGTGCTGCCTCATACCGGCCACGAAGTTGAAGATACCAACAGCTCCCTCGGCGTTCATCTGGTCTACCATGGCGTCCAGTGTGATAAACGTACCAGTCCTCCCGACGCCGGCGCTAGATAATCATATAACGGTTTCTTAACGTTATGGTCTGATGTTTCACGATGTTATCTACAGGTGCACTTTTTTCATTTTCGATGATCCTTTTCCTCTCAAATAAAAGTAAGTAGCAATTCAATTTGGTACAGCTGTTCAACGTTTACAAAATTCACAGTAAGCAACAATTATATAGTGCAGTAGTTCACGCATAAAAAAAATACACACATATACAAACACTAATCAGCTATGCATAAAGCATTCTGTGGGAGTTCGTTATTCTTGGAGGCTTGTCAAAATGAAATAAACAGACAAGAGGATAAGATTATCAAATGAGGTTCATTGTGGCAATACATCTAGGATTTTTCGGGTTATCATGAAAGGACCAATGAAGCCTCATTAAAGCACTACCATCATGTAGACAGGCGAAAGGCGATGTTGTGATAGTATTCCATTAATTGCCCAGACTTAACCTCGTGGGTTGTAGAAAGCTGTAGTGAAAGGGATGGGCTCTCGACACTTTAGGCTTTGAACTCCCTAGTTTGAATCCTGCCCGATGTATATATATAAACTCTTTTTTTAACTTGTTGTTTTTCTTTACGAGAGTGTGCAAATGGGCTTGTGGGATTGCAAGAACATTAATGATAAAGTACTCTGGAAGAGATAACACAATGTTTGTACTGAAGAAAACCATACTGTCACGAACTAAGTCTGTTGTAGACCCAGAAGCAACTCCATCAAACTAAACAATGAATGATAGTATGAACTTATAAAGCGCAAATATTATGTATATACATATCTTCTGTACCACAGTAGCTACTGGTATGCTTGACACAGTTGAATAAAAAAAAAAGGTGGGGTTGAGTATTGATTTAAAGACTGCTTTAGCTTAGGATTTTCTGATTTCTAATGGGAAGTCATTCCACAGGCTGGGAGCTGAGCAGGCAAATGCTCGGACTCCCAGTTTTTGTTTTTTGTTTGTTTGTTTGTTTGTTTTTTTTTTACATGTTGGGATTAGTAAAAGAATAGTGTCTTTACTATGAGTGTGTTAGCATCCTTTGGTTAGCATCACGTCTCAGATCCTTCGACCATGTGTACAGAAGAAAGTGGTGCATACAACACAATAGACCCTATAGCATCGATGTCAGTATCAAGAATATCCAATGGCAATCTAGCAATCAATACCCAAAACATAAACACTTACAGGTATACAAATAAAGAAGAGAGAGAGGGAGAGTGAGGAGAGAGAGTTTCTATTATCAGTTCTAATGACCAGCTCCTTTATGACGTCAACATTGTAATGCAATAATACCTGCAATGAACTATGATTGGTGACTTGCTTGCACCTTCCCCTTCTCTAGTGACCTCGATGAAGTTCATAAGTTGGGAAGGCTGTTCCGGTACCCCCATGTCAGGCCATGCTGTGTAGTGAAATTGCACCAGTTCTCGGTGTACACCAGCCATCTGCGTGATTTCGACCAGAATCAATTATCATATCTGTTGACATGATCGTCATCATGCTTCAAATTGACTAAAAGCATGCAAGTACCTTATTGTTAATTTCAACAAAATCATGCGCGTTTATTTTCATAATATTCTATATTCAAATGAGTATGCGCGATTACATAATGTAGAACAACAGCAATGATAATCCTGCATTACATAATGTCACATTATTGTCGATAGATCACGAGTCTGTACATGGTACAGAAATGCATACTGCCGTGATATTTGGCGTCCATAACCCAACCCCTTAATGTGCCCAAGATAATTTGACACGACCATCATTCATTCTACAGTAATTATTCATTGTATCTGATCCGAAATTAGACATGTAATTCAGACGTTACCGCATGTATTTTAATTGCTTTGTTTTATTGGGGTGCACGTCACGAGACCAACACCCGCAAGTCATTCAGCCCACGAGTTGAACACTATAAGCAAACAAGGCCCACGAGACCGATACATTAAACCCCGTGTTGTATCTGTCTAACTCATGGGCTTTATTTGCCTAATGTCGAACTCGTGGGCTGCATGACCCGTGGGCTATGTGACTCATAGGTGTCTGTCTCTAGGATGACCCCGTCTTATTGTCGGCATCCGAATATGCCATATGCTGACCTATTTAGCATCAAATCGGCAACATAATGTTTATGATCACTGTACCGCGGAAGCATGACACAGGAGTTAAAGGCCATGACAACTAAGAAGCTAGGTTAAAGAGAAAGTAAAGAGCAACGTTCGTCTCAAAATAAATTGTCAAAGAAATCAGACTTTAGGCGAACGTTGCAGAAACGTTGCATATATACAGTACGTATAAAAAAACGCAACAATTTTTGCTTTCACATTTGTGAAGATTGTGTTAACTTTACACCACAGTGAGCAACAACATCTTAAAATTACATATCTCCTCTTTCCAATGATATCTTACTTATTCATACACGGTCATGGATGACTGAGTAATCATTCTTTTTGGACAATGGGACAAATTGGACTTGGGACCAAGTTTAGACACTACAAGAATCAATGCACCTTATTAGAAATTAACTTAGCAAATGGAATAATGAAATTAATAATCGCAACTTACCATTGTCTTCTTTCGGATATCTCTTTTTAACATTACATCCCATGCCCCTCAACATGGCCACCATTACTTTCCACACAGAGATTAGATCTTTTCTCCATCTCACGCACAGCCCTGCGAATCATTGGGGCTTGGTGGCATAGAGCTTCAAACTCATCAGTGATTCTTTGTCTCAAGTTGGAATGTCAGGTGGAGGGGTAATGAACACTTTTCTCTTGAGATAACCCCAAAGAAAAAAGTCACTAAAAGTCAGATCCGGAGATCGTAGTGGCCACTCCACATCATGATACAAGGCAATCACCCGATTTCCAAATACCTTAGCCAATCTGTTTTTAACTGCAGCTAGTCGATGGGCTGGTGTGCCATCCTGTGCCCACCATTGGCGTCTGAACACACCCCTTTGTTGCACAGGAAAAATTTCCATTAATTCAGGAATCACATGTTCATTTGAAATTTGTAAGTATCCATTTCCGTTCATGTTGTTTTCAAAGAAGGAGGGCCATAGGTATGTCTCACATTCCAAAAAAGAAAAAAAAAGAAAAAGAAAAAGAGGAGAATTGAAAAGGATTAAAAATTTTCGCTGGTCTTACTACTTGAAACTTGGTCCCAAGTCCAATTTGACCCATTGTCCAAAAGAATGATTACTCAGTCATCCATGACCGTGTAAGAATAAACATGTTATCATTGGAAAGAGAAGACATGTGGCTTTAAGATGTTGCTACTCACTCTGATGTTAAGTTAACACAATTTTCACAAATTTTAAATTAAATCTTGCTGCGTTTTTTTTATACGCACTGTATATATGTGTTATACAGTATATTTAAGCTGTATCGATGGTATGCCTTATCTATATTCTTCCAATAACTTAGTCAAAGCAATTTATTTACTTACATCAATGTCGAAACGTCTGATGGTGTAATTCTTGCTCACTTGCTTGCCTTTAGCAGCAACATAAATTTCTCCATAGGAACAACTCTCGTCTGGCCAGTACTGTTCACATTTTCTCTAAAGCGACCAAGATGAAACAGTGGTCAACCAAACCACAGTCACCGCTTCTCAGATCCATACACTCCTTCTTTGTGCTTTCTTTATTGATCTCAAGTTTAGATCAGTGTAACTTATAAACTGCAGCTCATATAACCTCTAAAGATGAAACTGTGGATTATAATGGTAACGGTTCACAATGAATGCACAATAAGAATCCATTTCTTAAAGAAGCACCCACCAAGACTCGGAGGGCTCGTTCTAAGAGTCACGAGATGATGATGTCGCAGCGGAAGCCCGTATCATTGGCTTCCAATGTATAATTTGCCTCCTCAGTAAACGACTGTTACATCAGACACTCTCATAAACACACGCAACACACAAAATCCATGTATACTATATGTTTCTTTATCATTTTATGTATACGTATTTTTTAGTACGTTCAATTCAACTAATTTTGTTTTCATTCGGGTTTTTTTTCCAACAAAACATATAACATCGAGCAAATTGCGTTTACATTATTCACAACAGATATAATTCTGCAACTTTCTGTGTAATGGCTACTTTCCAGACCTTCTTGCCCTCCACGAGATTAGTAAGCATGATGACCTTTTTGCAGCCATACTTCCAGATCATGCGCCAGAAATCATTTATGGTGGCAACTGCCGGCCCTGAGGAATCAAAGTAACAAGCGGTCATAAGATATCTTATTATAATAGTCATCCACAGCAAAAATGCGTCGGGGAAAATCAAACCACTTCAACCTTTAGAAGAAGCAGTCTTAAAAAAAACAAAGCGTGGGAAAAACCATAATTGAGTCTAGAGTTTCCATTTTAGTCTGTGACTCCGCGTATAGTGTTTCGCACCTCTGGCCGCATAGCGGGATACGTACGGAATATCATGATGGAATTTACGTCACTTCATATCATATAGTGCCGGTTTTTCCTTCAGGCTATGCCTAATATGGTATATATATTTTTTCTTTAGTCATTGTTACCCATATCTATATTCTCTGATAAGGCAATGACAATTCAAGTAAATTTCTATATTCTTGATTTAGGTTATAATTCGGCATTTCTATGCTAATAATGAAAGCATGTTTCTTTTCGCAATAAATGAATTTGATATTGCAAAATGTCGAATATATAGTTCTTAATTAATCACAAAATACGTAGAAACGAAGTTCTTACTGAAATAAGGAAGTAAATTATCATGAACTTGCTAAATACCGGCAAAGTGCATCCGTTTCACCCATGTAACCAAAGAAATTCTAATAAATGTATCGATCGTGCATTCATTGAACTGTTTTTTTTTTCTGCACTAATAGGGTAAAATACGGAAAGATAGATCACAGGTAATTATAAACTATTCATTCTCAGTCATGTTTATAAACAATGTAGAACATAAGATCAATAAGTTAGTTTCTGATCACCGAAACACACACACACACACACACACACACGCACACACACACAAGAAAATAGTTTTGAAACACAATATACAGAAACAAGGAAAAGTAGAAATTACGCGGTGCGTAATATATGTCCCCGCCGGAAGTAGCATTTAGTAGCAAAATGTACAATATAGGTAAAAAGATCAAGGTCAAAGGTCAAAGAAGTCAAAGGTCAAAATTCTATGTAGAAGTTTTGAAGCCCTCACCTAGTGCCATCACATAAAGCAAACGGAATCAAAATCGGGTTAGAAATGGCGAAGGAGTAGCATTTTGTAGCCAATGTACAATATAGGTAAAAAATCAAGGTCAAAGGTCAAAGAAGTCAAAGGTCAAAATTCTGTGTAGAAGTTTTGAAGCCCTCACCTAGTGCCAGCACATAAAGCAAACGGAATCAAAATCGGGTTAGAAATGGCGAAGGAGCAGCATTTGGTAGCAAAATGTACAATACAGTTCAAAAATCAAGGTCAGAGGTCAAAGAAGTCAAAGGTCAAAATTCTGAGTAGAAGTTTTGAAGCCCTCACCTAGTGCCATCACTTAAAGCAAACAGAATTGAAATCGGGTTACAAATGGCGAAGGAGAAGCATTTTGTAGCAAAATGTACAATATAGGTCAATGTTCAAGGTCAAAGGTCAAAGAAGTCAAAGGTCAAAATTCTGTGTAGAAGTTTTGAAGCCCTCACCTAGTGCCATCATATAAAGCAAACGGAATCAAAATCGGGTTAGAAATGGCGAAGGAGTAGCATTTTGTAGGCAATGTACAATATAGGTCAAAAATCAAGGTCAAAGGTCAAAGAAGTCAAAGGTCAAAATTCTGTGTAGAAGTTTTGAAGCCCTCACCTAGTGCCATCATATAAAGCAAACGGAATCAAAATCGGGTTAGAAATGGCGAAGGAGTAGCATTTTGAAGCAAAATGTACAATATAGGTCAAAGGTCAAGGTCAAAGGTCACAACTGAAATTCTGTATAGAAGTTTCAAAGCTCCCATGTAGTGCTATCATATAAAGCAAACAGAATCAAAATCGGGTTAGAAATGGTGAAGGAGTAGCATTTTGAACATTTTGATCACAAACGGACGCACGGACGGACAGACGGACACACGGACACACGGACACACGGACACACGGACACACGGACACACAGACACACACACGTACGGAGCCCGTTTCATAGTCCCCTGCTCGAACTCGTTCGGCGGGGACAATAAAGGACAACGTACCTTGAGCAGCTATGTATTTCTTCGGTGTATCATAACCCTAAACCAAATATAAATTTTTCATAAAAGTTATGTGAGTGTTCAAAGATATATATACAGTGTCCAAATGACATCAGTGATATGCAAATGAAAAGGCAAGATTCACCAAGTATAGACTTAAAAAGAATGCAAAATCAGAAACAAACCAACCAATATATATATATATATATATATATATATATATATATATACATACATACATATATACATATATACATATAGACATCCAATTCGCTCCCCGCTCGTCCCCTGGATGTGCCACAAATACTTACTAAAAAGCACATCGATGTATTAACTTAGAGCATTTCTGGTTTTAGACAAAATTTCTTTGTTTTTTTTTTCTGATTTGGGGGTTCCAGAGTACTTGTATGAAATATACGTATATTGCGACACGAGAGATAATGCTTGCCAAGTTAAGAATATAAATAGATATGCAAATTATATCCTAGCTTGCCCCAGCCCCCCCCCCCCCTCCCACAACCCCCTAACTTCCTACTGTAGCCACCAATATTGTTACTCAAAGCACTAACTTTGTTTTTCACTTCTTGTTCTGGGGGGATGGTGCATATTTGCACATTATTCTGTTATTCTATAGCGATAACTCAAGTTTGTCAAAAATCTGACCATGCCTTTAACGTGAAAATTGGGTTCTAACGTGATCCCCTCCCCGGCCCCGCCTATCCCTTGGACAAACTTGAAACCACAGCCACTGATGTAACAAACTCATAGCACAAACTCAGCTTTTCGTTTCAGTTTTTCAAGATTCCTTGATTTTGGGTTGTTGTCTGTCTTTATCTTCCCCATCCCCTCGACAATGTCCTCCAGGGGGTTCCCAAAGGTACAAAATGACATGCCCATTTGTAACAAAAATACATACATTAACCTGACATAAACCCAATAAGATGTAAATCAACTTTGGAATAAATGCGAGGCATCGCCGAAGCGATGGAGCTTTTTTCATTTTTTTGTGATATATATTGAAACAAAGAAAGGGAAAACTCACCAGAAAACCATATATATTATATATATATATTTTTTTTTTGGGGGGGGGGTGGGGTGGGGGGGGGGGTATCCAAAGAATGCATTAATCTAAAAAAAAACCGCTTCTTGCTTACGTGTATCCACGATGCATTGATATAACCAGAATTTGGATCTCTCCCACGCAAGTTCAACTTTACCCGAGAATGGTCATCTGTACAAGACATGAATGTATAAATTATGTCAAATACTAACTCCATTATCAGCATGACACTGACAGTTATATTCACACTATAATTATATATATAGATATATATAAATAGTTATATATATCACATACTTATATATATATATATATCATATTTGTGTGTGAGTGCGTGTGTTCTAATCAGTATATATATAGTCACAATGAGGTGTTTGGTTGTTGATTGCAATTGCACAACATTACTGTGAACAAAGTGGTACGAAAGGAAAGTCAAAAATGCAACAGCTGTATGGAGGAATTTATAAAGTTCAAAATAGCGCTGGTTACGCTGAACTGCGCAACTTTGCTTATAATAATATGTACCGTAACCGTAATAGTTCATAGCATTTTGTTTGCATCAGTATCTAGATTAAATCAGCTGTTGTCTGAAAATATGGTAACAATTCGACAAAAAACCAGGAGGCTGGCATTAACAGTTTTGAGTTGATTTGATTTGATTTATTTCTGCATTTTTTCACAAAGTCAAACACAAAATGAAAAGAAATACAGTCATAATGAACCAATAATGAAATATTGTATAGTTGAATAATAATCATACAAAATCAAATGGAAAATCACTGATTATTCAGTCGAGTTAATTCAAATATATTGCAGGAAACCGTCAGCTTAAAAGGGATAGCTAGTAACTGATCAGTGGGAATCAGTAGGAATGCTGGGGGATGATTGTTCCAATCCTTGAGGGATTCATTTAAGAGTACGTAATATATCTATTGTTGTGTGAAAATTATTTGCTTCAGAATGGTCTCATATTCAAGGAATGAGTAATGTGCAGTTTAATCGCCCCGTCACTATACAGGCATGCTAACCTGGAAACATTAAACTGCACATTACTTGAATATGAGACCATTCTGAAGCAAATGATTTTCACACAATAGATACACAATGTACTTTAAAATGAATTCCACGAGGATTGGAACAATCATCCCCCAGCATTCCCACCGATTCCCACTGATCAGTTACTAACCATCCCCTGGCTGAAGCTGAAGCTTGAGTTTGATGACGGCCTCTGCTCAACTATTTTCTCGCTTTTTCTTTTGTTTATGTTCATATTCTTGTTTTATCTGTCAACTAAATAATGAGGGGAAGACAAACGTATCCAACTTACATGGCAAGACGTTCAGGAAGCGGTTCTTCTTTTGGTTTTCCTTCTTGTTAGCCACATCGGTCGGATACGTCACTTCTAATTGAAAAATCTGATTGACGAATTTTAAAACAGAAGTCATCATTAACAGAAGGAAGGAATTTTTAAGTGCCGCGAGGATTACATATCTAATTCTATATATATGTTCATCGTGTATTTTGTTTTACAATTTTGCGTGATATCAACATAGCACTCCAACAATGCATACAAGAATAGTACGTGCTTATAGTTATTTCACACACACTAATTTATGTGTGCATACATATGCATTACATACATGTGTGTAAGCATGTGCGTGGGTGTTGTTTGCATATGTGTATATATAGAATTATTATTATTATTATTATTATTATTATTATTATTATTATTATTGGCAACATTAGTAGTATTTGCACACACCACCTACACCTATGATGTTGGAAGGTCAAAATCCGTCCAACACATGGTCAAATTCAAAAGTTGTATTCATACATAAATCTGGTGACTTAAGTTTGTTGTATACAGTATTTGACGGCAGAAAGTTTGATTTCATTGCCCATTCTCGTTATAGTGTACCCAGTTGTTTAGTAGATTCAGGGCACCCTCCTGGTAGATTACATCGATTGATTGTAGAGCAGGCTTCAGAGATGTGTTTCAGGCCCTTTGTGGGAACATTTCTTTCAAGGCGACCATCCATCCCCAGTTATATTTCTTTCTTGTTTTAACCCTCCCCTGGAATATATGATTTTTTTTTCAATGTAAGCATGGTTGTGACCTCAACGGACAAAATGTCATCAATACCCTTTATGCAGACGATTAAATGTCATCACCAAAATAATCAAAAAGTATATATAGATACACATTTCATCAGAATTCAACTCTCACTCTCAGTTCATGGGTTTCTCCCTACAGCATGCAAAATGTTAAAGTTTGTTAATTAGTATACGAATAATTTATGAGTTGTGAGTGCATAGCACGAATATCGCACGAGGCGCGAGATAAGCCACTGGTCTATTCAACAAGGCGCGTAGCGCCGCGTTGAATAGACCAGTGGCGAATCTCGCGCCGAGTGCGGTATTACGTGCCCCAACGCACGAACAAAATCATAAATTATTCGTTTTATACAACACCTTGTCCACAATCACAGTACTAAATTAGTGACCGCCAACTCAGGAAGGCCCAAAAATAAATGTAACAATTAGGCCGAGAATTGTAAACCACCCTGTGTACTGATTTCAAACACTCGTCATGATTCGACCACACAGTCACAGGAGTCACAAACTCCGCAGGGTCTAGCGTTATAACCATTCTACGCTAACGTTAGATCGATTTTAAAAATAGGCCTGACTGTTAGGCCGATCTGAGATGTCGGTAGATCTAGTAGTAGGCCTAGACTTTGTCTATTTCCGAAAATGATTTTGTATAAAAACACAGAAAAATAATCAAATTACGGTTTTTCAACTTGAAATGAAGTCTTGATTTTGGGATCACTGTGGTCCACGTAGCAGATCAGAGTCAAAAGTAAAAACACAGCAGTAGGTATAAAGGCCGCAATACATGCAACTAGCTAGGTAAAGTAGCTGCGCGTACACGTATAACGTTGCAGTACTCCGCCGCGCCTGGTGCTGTGAGACCGGCAGCGCAGCGCAGCCGGCCAGCACGTACAATGTAGTTTGCTGGCGCTTTGCTGCTGTGAGCCACAGAACTCTGTGAGCGGCCATGCATTAGTAGCCCCCCGCGAAGCCGTGCTATAGTACCTTCGAGCCGTGCAATAGGCCCATGCCAGGGGCCTATTGTATGGCTGTCACTCTCAATGAGTTTGATAGGTATTTTCTATTGAATGTCATGTGACATGTTCTTGGCCAATCACAATTCGACATCATTCTAAGGTGTTGTATAATATACGAATAATTTATGAGTTGTGAGTGCATAGGGCACGAATATCGCACGAGGCGCGAGATGAGCCACTGGTCTATTCAACAAGGCGCGTAGCGCCGCGTTGAATAGACCAGTGGCTCATCTCGCGCCGAGTGCGGTATTACGTGCCCCAATGCACGAACAAGATCATAAATTATTCGTTTTATACAACACCTTGTCCGCAATTACAGTACTAAATTAGTGACCGCCAACTCAGGAAGGCCCAAAAATAAATGTAACAATTAGGCAGAGAATTGTAAACCACCCTGTGTACTGCTTTCAAACACTCGTCATGATTCGACCACACAGTCACAGGAATCACAAACTCCGCAGGGTCTATACCCATTCTACGCTAACGTTAGATCGAGTTAGGCCTGACTGTTAGGCCGATCTGAGATGTCGGTAGATCTAGTAGTAGGTCTAGACTTTGTCTATTTCCGAAAATGATTTTGTATAAAAACACAGAAAAATAATCAAATTACGGTTTCTCAACTTGAAATGAAGTCTCGATTTTGGGATCACTGTGGTCCACGTAGCAGATCAGAGTCAAAAGTAAAAACACAGCAGTAGGTATAAGGGCCGCGATACATGCAACTAGCTAGGTAAAGTAACTGCGCGTACACGTTAACGTTGCAGTACTCCGCCGTGCCTGGTCTGTGAGACAAAATTACCGGCAGCGCAGCGCAGTCGGCCAGCACGTACACTGTACAATGTAGTTTGCTGGCGTTTTGCTACGGGTGTGAGCCACAGAACTCTGTGAGCTCGAGCGGCCATGCATTAGTAGCTCCCCGCGAAGCCGTGCTATAGTACCTTCGAGCCGTGCAATAGGCTCATGCCAGGGGCCTATTGTATGGCTGTCATTCTCAATGAGTTTGATAGGTATTTTTTATACAACACCTCAGAATGATGTCGAATTGTGATTGGCCAAGAACATGTCACATGACATTCAATAGAAAATACCTATCAAACTCATTGAGAGTGACAGCCATACAATAGGCCCCTGGCATGGGCCTATTGCACGGCTCGAAGGTACTATAGCACGGCTTCGTGGGGGGCTACTAATGCATGGCCGCTCACAGAGTTCTGTGGCTCACACCCGTAGCAAAGCGCCAGCAAACTACATTGAACAGTGTACGTGCTGGCCGGCTGCGCTGCGCTGCCGGTAAGTCTCACAGACCAGGCGCGGCGGAGTACTGCAAACGTGTACGCGCAGTTACTTTACCTAGCTAGTTGCATGTATCGCGGCCTGTATACACCTAGTGGTACTGCTGTGTTTTTACTTTTGACTCTGATCTGCTACGTGGACCACAGTGATCCCAACATCAAAACTTCATTTCAAGTTGAGAAACCGTAATTTGATTATTTTTCTGTGTTTTTATACAAAATCATTTTCGGAAATAGACAAAGTCTAGACCTACTACTAGATCTACCGACATCTCAGATCGACCTAACAGTCAGGCCTAACTCGATCTAACGTTAGCGTAGAATGGGTATAGACCCTGGGGAGTTCGTGATTCCTGTGACTGTGTGGTCGAATCATGACGAGTGTTTGAAAGCAGTACACAGGGTGCTTTACAATTCTCTGCCTAATTGTTACATTTATTTTTGGGCCTTCCTGAGTTGGCGGTCACTAATTTTGTATTGTGATTGTGGACAAGGTGTTGTATAAAACGAATAATTTATGATTTTGTTCGTGCATTGGGGCACGTAATACCGCACTCGGCGCGAGATTCGCCAGTGGTCTATTCAACGCGGCGCTACGCGCCTTGTTGAATAGACCAGTGGCTCATCTCGCGCCTCGTGCGATATTCGTGCCCTATGCACTCACAACTCATAAATTATTCGTATACTATACTAATGATGCACAGGATAGAGTGTGTTAGTGAAGGTGCGGCGCGCTCGAGAGTATTGACAATGGTGCGACATGCACGAGGCGCAGCCGAGTGCATGTTTGCAACCGTTGTCAATACTCGAGAGTGAGCCGCACCTTCACTAACGCCACGAAATAATCCTGTGCATCATTAGTTTTATAAAATGGGTCGAAAACTAACAGCATTATTCACGTACCTTTGTGGGTCAATACCAGTCAGCTACATGTAGCACTCGCTCAAAAGTCAAGATGTCCGAAGATGTTCGTCCCAAACATTTACGCACGTCGAACTCGGAAATCCCGCACAGTACTGTACGTACGTATAAGAGTATACGTACGCCACGTACTGTTATGCACAAGAAAGGCCGCCGGCTGTTGTGGCAGCCCGTGGCCCGAACTAGAAGTTGTTTACAGGATTGACAGCGCGTATAGTAGCGCGTGACGCACTTGTAACAACTGATTGAGTGCGCACTGCTAGTGTAAAACATTGTGACGTACGTCAGGCCAGGGAGGTGGAAGAGAGACTCTTCTTAGTGCTTACCTGAAGAAAATAATGCACGCACACGTGACTCATTTCAGCGCTTCCAATTGGCTACATTCTTGAACCCATTTTATAATATTGAATATCATGTGACATGTTCTTGGCCAATCACAATTCGACATCATTCTGAGGTGTTGTATAATATTGTATATGTGTAACATTCTATATTTGTATATATGTAATATGGAATTAGATTACACCGAAAGAAGGCCCATTACAGTTTTTTTTAATGACCACGGACATTTTTTTTTTTAATGGGAAAGTAAATTAAGTTTTTGATTTTGTATAAAGCGACATCAGAAAAAAAAAACCACCAAAATGTAGAACATCGATCGATTACTGATCCGTCCGGAGTGTGAAGTTTCCATAAACGTCCGACATAATATTATATATATATATATTTTTTTAAAGAATTGATATAAATGTTATAATGATTGTTGGTGTTTAATATTGTTGTTGATACTGGCGCATTAATCTCATGGATGTTTTTGTGTTGTATGTTCAATGTGTACCTACAATTATCTAAAGAGATAATTGACCTGGTTATGTATAAACATTTTCTTGAATAAAGAAATGATTCAATCAAAAAATTACCATGTCAACTGTGATGCCAGTGTAAATTGACTTCGGTATAAAATAGACGACTAACAAAGACTAATCGTGCTAATGGTTTCTATATCACTGACAAATCTTGCATGAATCGACACGCACAGGACAGGGATTTTTAATATGCAAATGCGACTGAAATGGGAATGAAACCAAATAAGACATATGGATTGAGTGCATGATGCAATATTAGCAAAGACATAATTGAAGTCCGGAAGAGCGAAGGGATACCGCACAGTCCATTGAAAAGTTATGAATTTGAAAGATTTCAGAGCAGCCATCACTGGGTAAGAGGATAACTGTAGTTCTTGATGTCACATTTGTAAAGCGATATAAATGAAATGTGAAAAAGAATTCAAATAAGGAGTTTCGAGAGAATAGAAACTGACAAAGAAAATGATAGCTATTTGGATGATTTTAGCCGATTGGATATTCAGCTCTGAACCCTTTTATTCAACAAAGTTTCCGTCAAGAAGTATGTGCAAAAGTTAAAATCAGAGCTGTATGCTGTGGAAGGGTTTGAAACTGTACCCTCCTTCAAAGCCGATTCCATCTCTTTCCTGCTAGACTGCTATACAGATAGAACAAATATGGCATTATCTTCATGCATGGTTATTCATTAATCAATTCGTCACATTAAGTGCTCTAACAAGCCAAGTCAAGTAATTTTGAGTTTTATTTCATCAATTTCAATTCATGCATTCCCATGTCTTGATCCTTAAGCATCGTTCATCTTTTATGAAGTAGGGAGGGAAAAAAATACCATCACAGAAACATGAACCGCACTTCATTTCATTTCATTTATTTTGTTCCCTGAGAGAGTGGCTGGTCATTATGCAATGAGGTATGAATCAATGATTTATAATTGTCTTCTTATTTGTGAGGCAGATCCGGTTTTTGTACAATCTCACATATGAACATGCGGCTTTGAGCATGGAATCTCAAGAGAATAAGACAGTTAAGACTCTAATCTCTCGAAACTCCTTCCCTCCGGTAAAAGTAACATGGTCTCATTGAGTCCACTTAAGCTTTCAAAATTAAAAACAATACATTTAGAAACCGTTTAGTAAGTATCTAATTGCTTCGACTGAAGCAATGTGTACTGTAATGAAAAAAAAATCAGTGAACAAAAAAAAAACCAAACACTTAATTCCAGGCTCATTGCCAAAAGGCAGTTCCATTAGAATGATGTACATAAAACCATAGTAGCTATAGTATGGTAATCGGATGGTTACGGAACTTGGATAGAAAGTGGGTTTCCAGCTCCAGATTTTAACTTCTATTAAATGATGAAATGTTAGAGTAAAAATAACATTTTCATCTTTCTTTTTCGGCAAATAAGTAAGGAGTGACAGAGCAATCTATAGCCTTTTGTCACTTTCTTCTTTTGTTGGGATTTACATTATCAGTGTATCGTGCTCTACATTATACTTGCATCACAAAACCCAACAAATTCGTTATAGTCTAGGTGAAATGGATTGATTTACTATAGTCAATTGGCATGGTTTTGATATTTTTTTCTGAAAGTGTAATTCTTTTTTACATAGATTTTGATTATTTGTAGGATAGGGTAATTAGGTAAGTTTCATAGGCCTCTTTCCATTTCTTAACAACCCTTCACACATTCATTTTCAAGGCTGATAACTTTTTGAAAGATCGTGCTACTGTGTTTAGAGTTATTTTAATCCATTAATAGAATGTGCTCACTGTGCTCAATGACTATGAAAATCAAATTTCAGCCTCGTCTGATATTCCCTTAATTGTGGCTGCTACAAAGATTATATCCTGTCTTTTGTTCCATTCAATAAACAGAGGGCAACTCGATGGGATTAATTACTTGAATAGACCCTTAGAAACCCCCTCAAAGCCTCTTTTCTGAATAAAGACTTGTGTGCTTTCTTAAATCATTTAGATCATGAATATTAGGCTAGGAAAGTCCATTTTATAGAGTTGCACACCTCCGATAGGAGCAACCATTGGAGAGTTATATGTGCTTCTTTTCTCTGTCCTTTTTCCTTTAACATCCATAATTTTGTGTTGGGGGAGGGGAGCTGCATTATCATCTTAAAAAAAATCATAATTGATAACGTACAATTGTCGCGGGTGAACTCAAAAACAGACAAAACACCTTCTTGACTATAATGCAGTTTCCTAAAAAATACCTATAGTAAGAGTAAAAATAGCCTTATTACTTTTCTCACGTCACTCTTATAGTCGCCAATTTCGTACTATACAGTATACAAAAACACAACATACGTTTCTTCTCACAATCACTTATCATTTTGCCAATTGTCCTGTTTAATCTTCCGCAATATTAAGCTCAAAGTGTCATACTCAGAATAGATTTCTCTAAATGTAAATTGGAAAGAGGTTAGGCAAGTACTCTGAAGAGTGAATGGGCCGAATGCATAAACGCTAGCAATTGCTTGAGCTAGCCTTTTACTCGAATCCGTATGCATAAAAACAAGTAAATTGCTTGCTGCCCGCAAGCAATTGCTTAGAGACCAAGCATTTGCTTACAAACGTATGCATAAAACATATCTTTTGCTAGTTCTTGCTAGCAATTGCTTACGATTTTCCAAGCTCTGTAAAATGAGCTTGAGCTTTTGCTTAACCGGAACGTATGCCCTTTTAAGTATCCTTTTCATATTTATGAAAGAAAGACCACACTTGTGAAGGAGTGGTATAAATCTACAAGAAATTACTCATATGTAGTGTAAGAAACTTTTTCATTTCAACAACAGGAATTTCCAGTGGTTAGCACGCAAAATGTGATGAAAAACAGGTAGGATGTCTGACTTCGGTGGAGAGCAAGGAGACCTCTCTCCGCGTGCGATCTGGCAGATCCGGGCTACTGTAAGCTGCAGTGATGGGAATCAGCCAGTAATACGTGTGTGTGTATAGATGTGTGTGTATGTGTCTGTGTGTGCATTTCATAGCTCTTCTGCTATGTCAGGAAATGTTTCCACACAGACATGCCCTTTCAAATACATGCTGCCACACTCGCCTTTGTTCTTGTGTTCGCACAGGCATGACGTCCCTTTTGTTGAAAACGCAAGCAATTGCTTGTGCGGGACAAGCAAAAGGTATTAGCATAAGCAAAAGGTTATGCATATGGATTTAAGCAATTGCTTGAACTCGACCTTTTGCTAGACGAACTTGTGCTTTTGCTTGAAGCAATTGCTTACAAGCAATTGCTTGTTTTATGCATTCGGCCCAATGTCCCTCACTTTACCTCAAATTCGTCCTGAAATCCAGTGGCCCCTCTGGAGTTAATGCCAGTCATGTACTCCGCCAGCCGGTCTGTAGGAATCGCTGGCCGAAGTAATCTATCTTGCTGGACGTTCTCATAGATCAGCGCCTCTTGGTTGATCTCGTCATAACTGAGTCGACTGTCGACATCTTCGTTGTCGTTGCTTTCATTCGCACTTGATGCAGCAAAACAAGCAGGCTGAAGTTTTTCGTCTTCAGAGATATTCCAAACATAATAGATATTTCCACTCATTCATCGTGCACTCCGTTAACCGTTGATGCATATGGAAAAAAGTATGAAGTCAACGTACCATATACTCGTACCATTGCAAATCACATCGTAACTAAATTGCTAACATACAAAATGGACAGGACATTCAATCCTTGTATCTCTAACAGCAATAGAAAGTTATATTCTACAGTTGCTGTTCTACCCTCAGTTGTTTTTTTATGTTGATATTGAATGTTACGTTAGGACTTGTGCTTCATACTTACCCGACTTAACTCCATACATCGCAAACTCAGATGTTTGTCCTCTGTAGATAAACGTAGAAAAGGCGGTAAAGGTGACATAAACTAACAAACAACGAAACGTGATAGCACAAGACACGTGGCTTTCAATATAGGAAATCATAGTCAACCAAGAAAACCTCACCTGCTGTTGCTCGTCGATTCATCAGAGGTATGCTTCAACTGCTTCTGCTTTCGTCTTCGATAGATTATTCCGCTTAAGAAAACAAAACGAGCAAAATAAGCGTTCAATCTGACGGAACCATACGACAGGACAACAGAGGAAAAAATAGCAGAAATCCCCTTTAATATAAAATTATAGTAAGAAGAAAACAGAGATCAGTATGTGGGTGTAGTAAAGTAAAGACCGCTTTGAAAAAAGCTCCTTTATAGCGTGGGTAAGGTATAGGCTTAAAAATGAGCGCACACCCTGAGACAAGGGCCGATATCCGTGCAATCACACCGATTCAATCTCTCCGTTTATCATGTATACGGTTGTGTGAATAAGAAATAAAACTTTTACTTACATGATACAAACTATCATTCCAATAATTACCAGAATGACGATCGGGTATACCACCAGTGATACACTCGTATTATGATCTGGACTTGCTTCCGTTGAAACATGCGAATAAAAACGGGAACATTTAAAGAAATAAAGAAATGTATTTTATGAAGACGTTATACATTTACTTATTTATATTGTGCATTGGTATAGTTTGGGTTTCCACCCGATATCTTAGTATTCTTATACTTCACTTCTCTCTTTCAAACTTGTGAGATTTCAAGATTATAATGACTACTAAGCAACTACGTTGTTATACATCATTTTATTTGTTTAATTTATTTATTCTCTATATATTTCTACATTTCGAACAAGGGCCTCCTTAAGAGCAACACAAAATTTATACAAAATTACATAAAAAACAGTAAAATAATGATAATAGAGGCCTACATAATTACAAGTTGAATGCTAAAGCAACAATCGCATTCTTAAGGTATAGCCATGGAGATGACCTAACAAGGGAAATATGAGCGAAAATACATTTTAGGGTGTCTATTTCGAGCTGTATTATCATCTCGTACAAAACGTGGACTTTATCTAGGATTTTGAACAGTGCATCGCTGGACAAAGTGTGGTAATAACGTATTTGTGATATGAAATGCTTGAATGAGTAAAATCCTTTAAGCTTCATCTAAAAAATAACAGTATATAAACATGCATGATGCAAGATTAAGATTTGCTCATTAAACTAGGCAAACCCTAAACTCAAATAAAACATTCTTGATATCTCTCAGGCCCACATTGGATTCAAAATCCTTTTCATTCGATTCGCATACTTCTTTTTCTACAGACCAATGTACAAATTTCGCTTCCTAAATCATAATATTGCTTGAAGAATTTACTTAAGATGTGAAACCGGTACTTTTATCAAAATTAAGAAATTATAAGAAATATAAGAAAATTCCGCTATGTTATAGGCAACGCCGATTATTTAATCTCTATCAAAATTATCTGACCAATCCGACGTTTTTGAGCAACTTTGACAGCTTCTGTATTGAACAGCTTACTTTAAAGCCTATGTTCATCGAATCTTAATTACCGACTATGAGCAGATAACGGATAAGTTTGAATGATATTGCAATTTATACCTTGAACATCGTTGCAGTATGCCAAGCCATGTGATAGACCATAGAATAGCATATCAATTCCTTATTTAAACCTTTTTTCACAAACTCCTTACTAAAATTTTATTTGGAGATGACGTTTTCACAAAGTTTTCACTATCAGCAGAAAGTGGGTTGACTCATTAAATGCAACAGAAGTAATAAAACGACGAGAAAATGTCATTTTTTTCTCTCTTCATGTTTGGAGTGTCAAGCCCTTACCTGTGAAAGAAATTAAGATGATCGTCGTCGCACTTAAATTTCCAAATCCAGCTTTGTTTTCAGCTCGTACCTACAGAGTGATGATCAAAGTGTTTGCTGGATTTTTACCCTTAACAACTAAAAGACATTTGAGAGTAATCATTAAATGCAATTACTACCCTCGTCATTTATTCAGTAACGATGGTCTCAAAATGATGTGTGTGAATAAACGGTAATGTGTATTCACCTCATTTTCTACGTGTCAATGAGCAGCTAACAATACACGGCCAGTAATTGGATATTACTATAGTTGGCAATACACATGTTTACCTTGACGGAAATAAAACAGATTTTAAAGACCTGGGTATGCAGATGCCGGTAGTGAAACCGCTGTACGGTTGACAAATTCTTAAAATATTGTATATCCGCTCCCCCTTCTTAAAACAGGTTCTACAAACTTGTGCAGTTCCTACTCTCCCTCTATGAAGGTTCTCAGCCTCCGTTGGTACCAAACGAAAAATTGCGGTGAAATGTTTACATATCTGGGCTGAAGAAAACAAAATGTGATCGCTATATCGTCGGAAAATTCTGAAGACCAGCCAAAAAAAAAAAAAAATCACAATAATACAATGATGATGATAATAATAATAATGATGATGATAATGATAATTATGATAATAATAGTGATAATCATAATTATAATCATAATCAAAATCATAACAATTTTCAGAAGCAAAGTCTAAGGCCATTGCAATGTCGTATCCGCGCGTTCTTACCTCCACGTAAACAGTACCATTTGAAGGGAACGCGTGTTCTTTGAAATCGTGAGTGAAATTCATCTGTTGACAAGCTGATGCTGAGCAGGGCAGAATAACAATGTCTGTTTTTGGTTCTTCATTTTCAGTGATATATGAGAAAGAAATCTTATAACCCACTAATATTCCATTTGGCGTGCCAGGTGAATCCCACGTTACGGTGACGCTACTAGTTCCAAATTGCGTGACGATGAGGTTCTCGGGTGCAAGTGGTTCTGCAATGATAAGTTAAATGAGGTAAAATGCAATTACGCTGAAAAGATTGTTTGATTCCTCTGGCGGCACCAGATAGAAGAAGACTTTGAATTACGATGATCAAACTTTGCGTACGTTCTCTGTATTTATATAGGCCTATATATTTTTTCTTCAAGCTTGCTGTTTGCTTATACTTCGAGAGAAACTGCATCTAATTGATATCGTTGATTCAGAACTTTACTTTCATGACATGAAGACCCTTCGGATTACACTAAATCTTCGGCTAACCTGACTCAAATGTATCTTGAGTCGCGAAACTAAAACGACTCACTCGGAACAAGTTTTGAGCATGCTTAAGGCCTTGTCATACCGTATCTGGGAAAGTTTTGCGGCTTGACTTGCGGGGAAACAAATTTGCTACCCGGAGCTCTCCGCACTTGATCCCCATGTGACAGTACCTAGCGCGTATCTCACCTGTAGTTGCCCGGAGGTGCTCACGCAAGTCCGATTTAACCGCGGCCAAGTTTTGAGCATGACCAAAACTTTTTCCGGCTGAGTCGCGGGGATTCCCGGAGAGGTCCACGCAGAACGCCAGCAGGAGGCCGTTAGCGGCAGCACTTCGCAGGCAACTCCCACACAGGTACTTGGCAGTCCCCGTATGCAGCCAAGATAACGGCATTCCGTGGGACTTTTGCCATTCCTTCAGAAGAATTCCTTCAATGAGTTGTCAGCCCCCACGTGACTGGTACAAAGGTCACACAGTTTACCCGCAAGTAGAATTTAAGTAGAACGCGTTCAGCAAGTAAGACACATGCACTGACTCGCCCAAATCCTTGTTCGCCCTCAGAAATTGTCCGGTATGCTGGAAAATCCCTACACGCAACAAGCCTGCGTAGCTTGCCCGGAAAGGTGTGACAGGGCCTAAATACGGTTGCGGGTAAAAAGATTTGCGTGCACACCTCCGGGTGACTACGGGTGAGATACGTGCTAGGTACTGTCATGTGCGGCTCATTCCGGAGACCTCCGGGTAGTAAAAGTTGTTTTTGCAAGTCACAAGCAAGGCTTGCCCGGAAAAGTGTGGCACGGCCTTTATGATCTGAGTCAATTTGTGTGCAGGTAAGACAAAAAAATGTAACAAGAATTCGTAATAAAGAAATGAGGGTTTTCTTCTGAATTTTTGTTTGAGGGTTTGATGCATTATGTTGCACACAAGCAGTGATAACGCTTGGTCATTGTATGGTATGGTGTAGGTTCGACTCCAGACATATCTAAAACTGGGAGATAACCTAAGGCAGGGAGGTCAGGCTGATTACGACTCGATCCCTCGATTTTGTGCGTGTACACCAAGAAATCGGCCCGCTGCCCATTCTGGACTTTTCAATTGAACATCCATTTAAACTTAAGATAAAGATATAAATCTTAGGCTACGGCCACAACTCAGGGCGGCAAGCGGCCGATTTGGTATCCTGCTCGGTCACCGCTGGAATTTATAGGCATCGCTCAACAACATTTGGAAAAGTCGAGGGGGTTGTAAAACCTCAGCGATGCCCGAGCGAAGCTCTGTCGATTTCCAGTCGGTCACTGGTCCATGTTAGGTCAAAACTTGGCGAAATCTCCACGAAGAAATCAAGCAGTCTTCGAGTGATGACCCATCGGCAAATGGACGATCTCCTACCGGTCATCGGTCGATTTTTAAGAAATCGCCGGTGATCGGTGGGACATCTGCAGGTGTCCCGTAGCTCATCTGCAGGTGTCACGCACGCTATGGAGAAGGCAAGGCGGTTTGATGTGAGGGCCGATTAATTTCACATTTTTTTCCGGATCTTACTATTTTGATATTGCTCCATTACCAGTATTATTATGAGCAAAGTGAGTAAATCTACAGGAACTGAAATGGAGCCGTATTTGTTGAGAAACAGGAAAACTAAACACCCAACTACTTTTGATACCTCACAAGTAGACGCTACACTACCTACTCTACAGGCCTCTGCTGGTGCCACGTCGGGCAATCAAACGGGAGGGACGTCTTCTACAATAGGCCCACTTCACATCACGCCCGGATGCACAACACATCCCACGCATTGCTCATTAACTTCAGTGAAGGACAAGATGGCGCCCCCGACTACGGATACTGATCCGGTAAGCCATTCTGACTTTGTTAAAAAAAATTCTGGAAAAATTAGATGCGCTGAATGCTAATGTGACAGCGATTCGCACTGAAGTCTCTGAAATGCGGGCAGAAATGTCGGATTTACGAGCCGCAGTTGCAGATTCTAGTGCAAGACTCACTGCGATTGAAGACGATGTTTTGCCTAAGATGCAAAAAAAGAACGAAAATCTCGAAAATGAATTGAAGCAAATGATAATGGCTATGGAAATACATGACCGAAAAATGAATCTGTTGATATATGGAGTGGAGAAAAAGAAAGATGAAAGAGTTGTAGAAGTTGTGAGAAACATAATTCAGAAGTTGGGTTTCTCAAAGGAGGAGGCGCAGAGTATGTTCATTGCTAACGCACACCGGCTTCCACGACGTGTTATACCCGGAAATGAGCAGAGTAGGCGTGGTCACGATCCAATCATTGTACGGTTTGGCGCCATGTTGGATAGAGATGCCGTCTTAAATACATACCTACGAGCGCAAGTACGTCCGATGACCTCTGAAGGTCAAACTGGTGTCCGTCACGCTTTCCGCATTGTGACCGACTTACCTGCACCACTGAAGAGGAAGCGTTTCTTACTCGAGCAAAAAGCGTATCAGATGAGAAAAAATGAGAACAAATCCACAAGAATCAAGTTGAATGGTGTAAATCTGCATCTAGAGTGTAGGGAGAAGGGATCTTCGTCAGCATGGCGTATTGTCACTGATTGAGTAATCTAAAGCTTTTACAGTTGGTTGAATAAAAAATGTAAAGCTTTGAATCTACACGTCACCAGTCCCGAAGTTGATTATTATAAAACGTTTTTTTTTTTTTTTTTTGATTCCGGTGGTCGAGTCTACAGTATGTTATCTTATCACAGTTGATGTGTTAAAACCCTTACGCGATCATCGCTTTTTGCCCGTGATCGAGAAAGATGCAAATGTGCATATTGATCAAGCAAATGTATGAATCGTGTTTCTTTATGATCTGTTGTTGATACATACATACACCATAAGATTCTCTCCAGTGAATTTTTTAATGAAAAAAAAAATATAATTGAGTGTTAATATTTGTTAACCATTGTATTATTAGAAAATCATAGAGTTAAAAAAGAAGACATAATTTAAATGTGATGAAAAGAAATTGATACTGAGATCTCTCAGAAACTGTTAAAACTTTCATTTACGGATTTGAAAAAAAAAAGAGACTGTTCAGCAGAGATAATAGATATTTGATTATTATACATCCAATAGGAGAGAGAAAAAAAAAAGGAAAGAAAAATACTTTCGACAAAGAAAAATGTTTTGGGTTTTGTTAAACGAGTTTGTTGGATTGGACAAAAGTTTGTTGTTTTTAATGATACAAATCAGTTCCTATGATACTACCTGTATAAGGACATAATTATATGGCGTTTTGTATAGTTCAGTTTTTCAAATGTAGTAACTCAAGACGGAGTAATTTTTGTGTGTGTGTGTGGTTTGTAACAAGAAACAGCCAAAAGTGGGAAAACACCACCAAACCATTTTATCGTAAAACTTATAGCTGGTTTGTAATCACAAAATTGAAATTAAAGAATATTTTTCAGATTGGTTCAATGTGTGAAATAACTATGTCATGACCACAGAAATGTGCGACCTAAATTGGTTTAGTAAAGTCAGGGTTATCACTATATGCAGTGAAAAGAGTATCTATCTTAAGCGAGGTCATAACCTACGCGACATGTTGGTTGTTGGTTTTTTTTTTCACAATGCTTATCATTAATGCCTGAGCACTTGTTCTGAATTTTCAAAAGTGCATATAACGAATTCTATACATGTATATGGATAATTCTAATGTACACTTCTTGGAAGTGCTTCTACTAGGTCCAAGATTAGAAATATGGTGAGAAAAAAAATAGCAAATCTACAAAATCAAGTTAAATGGTGTAAATCTGCATCTAGAGTGCAGAGGGAGAAGGGATCTCCGTCAGCATGGTGTATTGTTATTGATTGAATGATGTAAATCTTCTTCACTTGGATGAATCAAAATGGAAAGCTTTGAACCTTATCTCACGTGAAGTGAACTATCATAAGACGCCTTATTTTGGACTTTTTTGAGTGGCGATTTTTACATCCGTGATATTTTATCACCGTTTGATGTGCTAAAATCCTTACACGATCTTTGTTTTTTATATATCTCGTTTGTAAAAAATTAAAAGAAAAAGAAAAAAAGAGAGAGAGAAAAAAAAGAAATGTTTTAGTTAATTTTTGACATAATTATGGAGCTTGTCAATTCGCAAATGAAAATGAGAGAATAAGTATGATCCAGAGGAGAGACTGACTATAGATATTCATTTTGAACGAACATTTGGTGCGAAATGGTCATCGTGTTCAATAGTCATACTTCTTGACTTTAAAAACATTTTGCTTGTTTGTTATAGACAATTTTTCTTTCACGGTTACATTCATGAATATTTACCTTTAGACAGTGATGGTCTGGGGCATAAATTTTTTTCGGACTGATTTCCATACATTGATCCGGAAATTATGGGGGTTGATTTGCTATTCGCAGCTGTCGTCAGTCAGCTCTGATGCGTTGCGTTGCGTCCAAACGTTTGTGTGTTTTGTTTCGTGTTGTGTGTATTGTAATGTTTTCGTCACAGTACAGTCTTGTTTGTGTCGTTACTGTTTGTGTACATAAAATGAAAACTTCCACAGGTTGTTCCTCTTTTCTTTCCTTCATTCTTTTCGTACATGATGCAGGATAACGTTACGTTTATTTCAATGAATTGTCGCGGCCTAGGAGATAGTCGCAAAAGACAAGATGTTTTGTTGTATTTAAAAGCTAAACAATATGATGTTTGTTGTATTCAGGATACACACTTTACTCGGGAAATAGAGACCGATATACGTAGGGAATGGGAAGGTAAATGTTTTTTCTCTTTCAATACGTCCAACTCAAGAGGAGTATCAATTCTTTTTAAGAACGCTGTCCCAGTAAATATAAATAAATTTAAAGTAGATAATGCAGGGAACTTTGTGGTTTTAGATGTAACTCTGTACGAATATAATATTACTATCGCGTCGTTGTATGGGCCAAATACAGACAACCCAACATTTTTTTTTGCAGATCTTCAACAAATTATACTAGATTTTGAGAATCCACATGCTATTGTTTGTGGAGACTGGAATTTAGTACAAGATTCAAACCTTGATACATATAACTACTTGCATGTTAATAACCCGCGAGCAAAACAACAAGTAAATAACATGAAAGATGAATTAGATTTATGTGATCCTTGGAGAATTAGATTTCCAGATAAAAAATACTATACATGGCGACAACCTACCCCTTTTAAACAGAGTAGATTAGATTTCTTTTTGATATCCTCAGAACTTCTTTCATTAGTGCATAAGGTTGATATTCTTCCAGGTTATCGAACAGATCATTCTTTAATTCTTTTAAGTCTCAGTTTGAATCAGTTACAACGAGGCCCTGGCTTTTGGAAATTTAATAATTCTTTGTTAAAAAACGAAGGTTTTGTTTCACACATTAAGAAAAAAATAAAAGATACTATTCTGTTTTATGCAAAAGACGGAGTACAGTTCGATCAAAATGATTGCATAGTGGGTGACTGTGAATTCATTGTAAATGATCAGTTATTTTTTGAAACTTTAATGATGATAATACGGGGAGAAGCAATATCATACGCTTCTTTCGTTAAAAAACAAAGTGTGAATAGTGAAAAGGATTTAGAAAAGAAAATTGAAGAGTTAGAAAGAAAATTTACAATTTTAAATGATAAGAATTCTATATTAGAGGAAATTGATAAATTGAAATTAGAACTGGAAGCTCTCCGTTTAAAATCAAATGAAGGAAGTGCGATTAGATCTCGGATAAAGTGGATGGAGTTTGGAGAAAAACCTTCTAAATTCTTTTTAAATTTGGAAAAGCAAAATAATATCAATAAAGAAATACGTCAGTTATCGACTGAAAATGGAGATATTTTAGATAAACAAAATGACATACTTAAGGAAGTGTTTGATTTTTACTCTAATCTTTATGAAGAAAATGAAACTGATGAAATTAATTTGGAAATGTTATTAAATCATTCTGACATTCCTAAGTTGTCTTCACAATTGTCCTCTTTATTGGAAGGTCCACTTAGTGTTGATGAGGTCTATTCCACTTTAAAACTCATGAAAAATAATAAATCTCCCGGACAGGATGGTTTTACTGTAGAATTTTATCGTTACTTTTGGGAAGATATTAAATACTTTCTGGTAAGATCACTGAATTATGCGTATTTTTCAGGACAATTGTCAAACTTACAAAAAATGGGAATAATAACTTTGATTCCTAAAGGAAATAAACCTAGACATTTTTTAAAAAATTGGCGCCCGATCACTTTACTGAATGTAGTTTACAAATTGGCATCTGGTTGTATTGCAAATAGACTCAAGGGCGTTTTGTCTTTTTTAATACATGAAAATCAAACAGGATTTTTGAGTGGTCGCTTCATTGGCGAAAATATACGTCTATTATATGACACGCTACTTTATACTGAATTAAATGATATAGCAGGCATGCTTCTTGTTGTCGATTTCGAAAAAGCTTTCGATTCCGTATCGCATACTTTTCTATTCAAGGTCCTGGATTTTTTTCACTTCGGTCCATCTGTAAAGAAATGGATCAAGTTATTTTATGCCAATGCATCTTCTTGTGTATTAGTTAACGGATAATGTACAGATAGATTTGAAATAGGACGAGGGTGTCGTCAGGGAGATCCTTTGTCCCCCTACTTCTTTTTGTTAGTCAGTGAAATACTTGGTATCCTAATACGACACTCGGATTCTTTAGTTGGATTGCATATGAATGGGAAATCGCTTAAACTTTTGCAATATGCAGATGATACCCTTTTGACACTCAACGGTTCAACCCAGGATTTACAAAGTGCTGTTACAATACTTAATGAATTTGCAAATATGTCCAACCTCAAAATTAACGTAACTAAAACTCAAGTAATATGGATTGGGAAGAATAGAACTTTCAAAAAAGAGATTTTACACGAGTACAAATTAAACTGGATATCTGAAGGATATTTCAGGTACCTGGGCATTGATTTTTCAGTAAAATTATCTGAAATGGTTAATCACAATTATCAAGAAAAGGTTAAAGAGATAAAACGTCAGATAGCGATATGGCTGAAAAGAACATTGACTCCCTTAGGGAGAGTAACGATAGTAAAATCTTTATTGATACCCAAACTGAATTATTTGCTTTTATCTCTTCCAGAACCAAAATCAGAAATTATGAATGATGTTAACCGATCTTTTTATAAATTTATATGGCACGATAAACCTGATAAAATAAGTAGGAAACAAATGTGCCAATTATACAGTGATGGTGGGGTTAAAATGACAGATATTTTTATACATTCTAAATCACTCAGAATATCATGGATAAGAAGATTCTTTTGTTATCCAAGTTACGAAAAATTTCATTTTACATATGTTCCAATCATTCCTGCCTCCATCATACACATCTCTCCACTTATTCATGGGGGGCTGAACATTACAAAGAATTAGCCATTTCAATGCGCAACCCATTTTGGAAAGAGATATTATTAGCCTTTTCAAATTTAACTCAGTCCATTGTAGATAATATCGCATGTCAACCCCTTTGGAACAATCCTAGAATACAAGTTTATTTTTTATAGTCATTTTTTTTAAAGTCATGTATATTAATGAATGAATGAAATCAATTTGCCGTTTTTTAGAACTTTGCTGGCTCTGAACACCTTCATCTACGATGGGCCAAAATTTTGGAACTGACTTCCTAAGGATATAGTAACAGTTAAAACTTTGAATTCTTTCAAGAACAAATTAAAATCATTTCTATTGAAATCTTGTACAACAGAATTACGTTCGTTTTTATTGTCTCAATCAAGTCATTATTATACAAGCATTAATCAATTATATAACATCATTTTCTTTTCATTAGAGAAAAATAATCTGTCAAACAAAAGTCCTCCTCACATGCTACTGTTGTTGTACCGTAAAACAGTGTGTCTATTCTCTCTCTCTCTCTCTCTCTCTCTCTCTTTGTGTATCCGCTCTTCTGCATTCTTACTGGTATATGCACACAATCCTTCGCAATTTCAATCCAGGGTGCGTGACGTCTTATCATTACACTTACATCATGATATCCAGTCTGCTTGTGTCCACGATGGCGCGTGTTGTAGTTTCTCTTTCTTCTTTTCCTTTTTTTTCTTTCTTTCCGAAGTTGATTTCATGTCAGTTGACATTGGTTTCTTTGATTTTGTTTCATATAATGTTTGAAGTTTCATTAAGTTATTATTCGTTCTCTTATGCATTTTCTGAGGGTCCCATATCTTACAAGCTTTGCTTTTTAGTAGGACCCTCCATTTCCATTCCAATCTTTGTATTATGCATAATAGTTGGGGGCCTAAGGGCTCAAAATGGGTTGTTTGGTTCATATTCTTCCAAAAGCACCAAATTTGGCTCATAGGTCCCTTGTACCATACTCTTTCGATTTTTGATGGGCGCCAAGACTAAAAACCCGTGGGGCCGCCATATTGGTTGAATCCAATATGGCCGCCATCCTGGTTAAAGGTCAACTGCAGTTACAAATTGAAAAGGTTGATTAATGTCATGAATCCCATGTGGAAGATTTTACGGGGTTAGAGAATTTGATTCTAAATATCATTTCTGCAATTCAAGGTCACTATCACCTCTCAAGGTCACTTTAAAGGTCAAATAAGGGTCAAATCAGGCATTTTGTGCATTTTTCGAAATGGCGTCTGTGAGCATTCAACTGCAATTCACTGGTACCCCTATTTTGTACCATTTGGCATCTCTTCAATACTCCTTCAATGGTCAATTAGGGCCAAGAGGGGTTCCATATCAATAATGATTATGACAAATAAATGAAAAAAAATATTTTTAAGATATATATACATATATATATATATATACATAATTATGTTGAAATTTTGAGCACAGAAGATGGGCTTCCATGGTTTCGTTTTCTTTTCTCATTTTCTTTGCTCAAAGTTTTCACTATTTATCAATTGTTGCTGGTCGGTCTTTCCTTTCTTTGTTTCAATATATATATATATATATATATATATACATATACATGCTTAAATACGGCCGCCATCCTATTCTAAGGTGCCGAATCAGGGTGCAATGGCAAAGAGGGTAATAAACACGCCTAATCTTATTTTGTCTTCGTTTTTCCTTCTGAGGAGATAGCTGGATAGCCCGTATGCAACTAGCTGGTCAGTTGTGACCCTGCACCTCAAAACAAACAAAAAGTCGCCAGACATGAATTTTTAGTTAAGACCATATTCTGAAAGAGCAGACTTTAAGCTTTAAAATGATGTATAACTCAAATCAAATGGACTCTCCTAACCTATCTAAATACTGGAAAGAAAGCACAAACTCAGGAAAGTGTGAACTGAGAAAAGAGGCTCTGAAGTACAGTGTCTATTCAAGCGCTTAATCTTTACCAAACCGTGCTGGCTGTGCGATGACTGGGACAAAAAACAGGAAGTAAACCACCAGAGTAACAACAATGAAGAGATTATCAGATTAAACTGAAATTAAGCATGCTTCATTAACACATTCTGTCCATAATTAATGGTAACTTTCAAAGCAGTAGCACTATCCTTTCAAAAGTTATTAGAGTTGAAAGTGAAGAGTGTGGACAAGGTTTTTCAGAAATGAAAAAGGGATTCTAAAGACACACCTAATCACGCTATTCTACCAAAAATGTTCGAGATAAACTGTTAGAAAAACACAATTTCCTTTCCGTTTTATGATACAACATTTTAGCATAATGTAAAAGAAGACCCACTCTTTCAGAAAATATGAAAAATTCAAGTTCAGCTTGGTTGACCCATTTCACTTATTTCCAGTCCTCACGCAAAATCAGTGTGTGCGACTTTATGTTCGTTTTGAGGTGCACGGTCACAGTTGTATGTACTTGGGGTGGACCACTTTACCGGTTTATGCACCTTGAGTTTTCCGATAACGGAATGCCAATTCGGGATCTTTTCATGTGTCTGGGTTTGTGATTCTTTCACACACTTTTTATATCCAAGTGATGAGGTGCAAAGTGTTGTTCCTCCACTAGAGGGGACGGTATGACAACACACACCATTGCTCAGCTAGACTTGAGATAAGTGGGATTCGAACCCGCGCCGGAACGCAAGTCTTTAGACCGCAAGCCATACGCTACCGACTGAGCCACCTCGTCACCTTTCATAGTCAATTATATAACTTTCCAGCTGGCAAGCGATATGATTCTCCTCGTGCTGAAATTGGTGTATGCCTGCTCTCCCTTGCTTACGGGAAATCGAGCTCCTCAATCCAGGTCTGACCAGTATTCTAGCGGCAGTTAACTAAATTCGATCATTAAAGTCCTTTAATGGCAGTATCGTATCTGAGTAGGTGAAGACAATTTAGCTGAAGGGTTTTTCTTATCTTTTTTTATTCTCTTATCAAACGAAACCGTTTCTTTACTGAAAGCGCAAATGACTAGGGAAACTGAACACCTATTGATGTTGTATGGGATACTGATCCTAAAGAAAATAATCTTAACAGTTTTGCGCAGCAACACTGTGAAGTCCTCTGACAAGAGATGGTGATGGCACCACTCAAATCTCAAATTATGATCGGAAGAGCGTAGCGGCTTCCTGAAAATTAAGATTGAAAAATAAAGAACTGCCCTCATTTATCAGCGCACAGATATCCAAGAATAAATGAGCACCTGATTCGAGACGGAAATATCCAACAGGAATTGTGATCTCACAACCCTTCAGCTTTCCAACAACTTAGATGCGATCTAAGCAAAGATATCCTTACAAAGGATGACATGATGTTTTCTGAAAGCACTTTCTGAAAACAGTATACAATCGCACGGATGAGCATAACATCACATTTTCGGTAGTGTGCTTTTTTTTTTAATCCCTTTGATCTGAGGGAGTTACGGGTGGGTCGTGGTATTGAAAAGATAAAGGCCTTTTCAGCTCTTTCCTGTACAGCATACCTCTCTTCAAGAGCCCAACATCAGGCACTGACAGGGTGCGACATTACTTCAGACTTGCTTTGATGTGTCATGCAAAATGCCTAAGTAGTATGGGTCAGCAAACCAGAGCTCACTGACACATTAACAACTTAAATAATCGTGCTCATGTCCAGCAAGGACTGATGAGCAACAAGGTTTATGGGGCAGCCTGCGTCAACGAGGGTAGGCATCATCTCGTCATAACGTGGGAGCAGATCATCAGAAACCACCCTATCTGATGTGATCCCTGACTTCAGGGAGTGGAGTTGGAGGAAAGATGGCACAGGTACATGGCAATTACTAGTACTATCAGCCACTCTCCGCAATGCTTCAGTAGCAAATTTCATTCTTCTGCACCGCAGCTGTTTTAAGGCATGCATTGGGAGGTGGAAAACATGGAAATGGAAAAAAATTAATGAAATGAATGAATGAATGAAATGAATAAATGAATGAATGAATGAATGAATGAAGGTGAAATGCACAATGTACAGCAGGTATCAGATGAGCCATGTTCAGTAGTTTGATATTACTGCAAACTTAAAGTGGGGGGGGGGGGGGGGGGGAGGGAGGGGATTGAGGGCCTATCTGGCGGGAGGAGACATTGTCGCAATGCCAGCGTCTCGAAGAAATTATTTTCGCTGTCACAACGCGATTTCCAGGGCGACGTCCAAGACGTCTTCAAACAAAGGGACAACTTATTTGCTTGGAAGTCACGGGGATGTTGGCGCAGCTTTTGCAGTCGCAGGGACTTATCAGAGACGTCTTATCTCAGCGATTTCTCCCTTTCGTCGCAATTATGTTATTACGGTCTCCACAAGATGCTGGGACATCTTGAAGATGTTGCACACATATTTAGTCCCCATGACATGGCCACAGTGAGACTTCGCAGAGACGTCTCGGAGACAAGCTGGAAGACGGAAATAGTCTCTGCAAAAATCGGAAATGTTCGATTCTCCTGCGAATCTTGGAGATTGGGCTCGTCTCCAGGAGACGTGTGTCGTAGAGATGTTGCGGAGAGTAGAGTTGCAACCTATAGTTTTCAGACTAACGAGATACCAACTTATAAAGTCTTGTGATATCATACCAATTTGCGTCCAAGCACTTTGGATAGAATCTTGATAGACCCTAGAAGGTGTCATGAAAGTTGTACTATAGCATATCTAATCTGAGCCCTGTTAATGGTGTCACTGTGGCACCTGTGAAATATGCTTGTTCCCTACATGACGTCACCAGGACCGTCACGTTCTCTGAACGGCATATTTAGCTGTGGAGGCACATAAATTTCCTATCGAAGGACATTAGAATCGAACTTTCTTACACAAGTTCGAAAATAGCAAATTGATGCCAACCTGATGTACTAAAAACTCTCTTAAACACGACAGATTTTTATTTTTTCATCCAGATTAGGAGTGATCTTCATAATTATTATTCCATTGAATTCAAATCTGAATTATGAATATCTATTGTGATTGAGGATTCCTGAACTGCAACAGAGAAATAAATACACTTCTCTTTTAAATGGCAACGTCAAGGACGCTGGTAATATAGAGAGTGGTCCCCCCCCCCCTTATTGCTAAACGATTAATATATAAAGTAGCGATAGGATTCTATTTCTCATGTATGTGTGTTTTTATTGCATTCCTTGCAGATGAAGATGAAAATAATAATCAAATAATCAAATCTTGAAAACTCTTTTAAAGGGCATTACCCATAATTCTAACTAGCTCTTTTGGCTGTCATTAAAGCAAATGCAAATATATTGAATTCCGTAAATATGACCAGTCGGTGAGGATATTTCCTCTTTAATAGCGCCTGTAATGTAAAAATAATTAATGGATTTTCTAAATTACCTATTGTGAATATAATGGTTTGACCTCAAATGACCTTTAGGGAGACCTTATAAGGAAAAGTTGACATCAGACCATAAAAACAACTTCAGAATCGAATTCCTTGACCCATAAAACCTCTATAAGCTGACTTTTCAAATTATTGTAACACTTTAAAGGTTTTTTGTTATGGACTGGCCTTTAAACGTAGGTGGCAGCCATATTGGATTTGCAAATATGCCGCCCCGGAGGGCGCCCTTCACAAGAAATACGCCTTTTTTCAGCCGTCGACAACTGCAATTCTATTACTAAGGCTAGCATTCCTGGAATATTGACCATGGGCAAGCCATTTTTTCAATAAACTGTTATGAATACAATGGCTTGACCTCCTAAATGACCTTAAGGTGACCTTATAAGGAAAAATTGACTTCAGACCATAAAAACAACTTCAGATTCGAATTCCTTGACCCGGAAAACCTCTTAACCTGACTTTTTAAATGATTGTAACCCTTTTATGTTTTCAAATTCAAGTGACCTTTAAACCTATATGGCGGCCATATTGGATTTTGCCAATATGGCCGCCCCAGAGGGCGCCCTTCTTGGCGCCCATCAAAAATCGAAATAGTATGGTTTGGGCTACATGTGTGCCAAATTTTGGTGCTTTTGGAAAATTTTGAACCAAAAATCCCTTGCGCCCCCCACTATAATGTATATACCTTAAAAAAGTGAATTTAAGTTGCTACTCGTAATCAATGTATTTTGTCAATTTACATTTTCGAAATTATTACAAATATGTTCTGTTAATGCATTGTATATGATTTTCCCTGTTTATTTAATGGAAAATGAAACAAATTTGATTGATTGATTGATAATGCATAGTTTACCGCACTTGTTTGTTCTGTGATTAAATCTATTTTTGGTTATGGTTCATGTAATTTGCAAAATACACTTTTGTAATAATATTAATGGTCAGAGATACTATTTTGTTGAAAGATAGAGATGTTTTGTTGAAACTAATGCGATGCAAAGTTCCTTAAAACATTTGTACCCATGTAAGCATTACTTGAAAATAAATTATATGAATTGAATTGAATTAAATTAAATCAAATTGAAATGAATTGGATTATTGTAAAGAGCATAGGGAATATTGATTTGCTATATTCGCTATTTAGAAACTTATTGATTAATAAACATAAAACTGGAATTGCGAACTATCAACCTAAGCTATGTGAAACCTCAGATAATTAAGTTGTACAAAAAATAATAGGAAATCAAATAAAAAAGAGGAAAACCCAAGCTGAAAAGAAAACAAAAGTCTGTATTCATTCCTCGACAAAAATGTTCAAAATATTTCTGCTTACTACGATATTTTCACTATATTTGCTATTCTCAAAATTTATAATTTTATATATTCATTCCTCATTTCCTTTGTCATCTGTTAAGTTTTCATTCAATAGGCCTAAATAATCATATCTATACATAACAACGCCCTCTTCTGCGTGCGCCATCAACTTGAGAATGTCAGATAAAAGCTCCAGCTACATGTCTCTTCTTTCAAGGGGAGTAGTTGGTGTGGTTTCCTTGCATCTATCCCTCCCCTGCCTCTACCAGATTTAAATCAGTGGTGCCCGCGGTCGGTTAGTGGTCCATTACTGGTCGGTCACCGGTTGGTGCCCGACCGAAAATGGCTAAGAATCAGTGGTGAACAGTCGGTTACTGTTCGGTTACTTGTCGGTCATCGGTTGGTGCCCAACCGAAAATGGCTAAAAACTTGCCGAACGGTGGCCGAGAAGAGCGACTTTGTGGATTGTAATCATAGCTTTAAATGAAAAATTCAGGACCATACTACGCTCTAAAAAAAAAAAAAAAAAAAAAAAAAAAAAAATCGAGTGAAAATATTCACTCTTAAAAGAGTGAATACAAAAAAGAGTGAATTTAGAGTGAAATTGGAGTGAATTTTGAGTGAAAATGTTCATTTTCACTCATTTTGGAGTGACCTCAGGGATCACTCGAAGATTTTGGAGTGATCCTGAGGTCACTCTAAAACGAGTGAAAATGAACATTTTCACTCAAAACTCACCCCAATTTCACTCTTAATTCACTCTTTTTTGTATTTACTCTTTTAGGAGTGAATATTTTCACTCGGTTTTTTTTTAGAGAGTAACATTCAAGAAAAAATGGGGATAGCGACGTTAACTGCAAATTTTTGATGGCTGAAGATTGTTAACTCTATAGAGGCAAGAAGCCCGGATCGTTTCAAATATACTCCACTCCGAATTATAGGAGGACAGAATTATACAACAACGAGAGTGAGTAATACTTCCTTTTTTCCCCTTAAGACTTGTCGGGGATTATAGCGTTTGTAATACACATACACAAAAAGCGCTCAACTTTGTTGTTCAAACAACGCTCAGCGTATACTGTATATAATATGTTTGCATGATGGACATGCAGTTGAGCAGATGCTCTGATACAACTTGCAAGGTTGATCGAGCCTTTACGGAATGGATGTGCCAAATTGAGAGATCGAGGTGCGGCACAGACTAGTGTAACCTCAAAAGGTGATCCCAAATTTGCCACGATTCGGTTTCGTAATACCGCTTCAACCAAGTTTAAAAAGGAAATCCAGTCCAAATATACTTTGTCTGATAAAAAAAAGAGTAAAATCATCGAGTTCAATGGTAAAAAAATGACTGAAATTGGATAAAAAATAGGGAAGTTATGTGATTTTGAAGTGTGTACAGTGACTATGAATACGCAAATGAGTGAGCTAACTATGTCATACCTCACAATTTTCCATTGGTCGTGTACAAGAAACGTAAATTCAATTTTCTGTCATTGAAGTTTGAAACATGATGTTATTCCCGGTTAATAACTTCAGAATAGTGATCAGATATAGTGATTAGATATAGGCCTACGAGGATTTGAGCCTTGGACATAATTGCGTTTGAATGAAAAAAACTGGAGATTTCAAGATTTTATGTACAAACTATATGATACGTTGTGAGGGTATAGCATGCTCACTTTGCCATCTCCATATTCATATTGACTATTTAAAGGGAGGCAGTCCTGAGAATTTTCACTGCACTGATAATTAAGAAGAGTAAAAAAAAAGATAACCTTTCACCAATTTATACACGTGGAAAGCAAACACTGTCTCCGTACGTGATTTTTGAAAAATAATTCCTGCAAGCGATCGTGTAAGGGCCTGCAAAAAGGGTGCAACGTCAGTGATGCCCAACTCACCAAGTTGACAGCCGCAGAAAACCAATTTAAGCATTCTTGTATCTTCACATGTGTGAGGAGATTTACAAGTGTGTATGTGCGTACATATTCGTATCTTTATGTACATGTGTGTGCGCAGTTGTTTAGTCATAGGCCCTACGTGTTTTTAAGTGCTTATATGTATGCTTGTTTGTGATTGTACTAGGTGTTTCAAAAAACATTTCCCACTTTTGATCATAAATATTTCAAAAACTAGTCATTCGATAAAACTGTCATTGATATGAGTAATAGCTGGATAGTGTACAATTTGGTTGAAGGTAATTTGCACGTGAAAGCATAAATCAGTTTCATTAAACCTAAGATTGATTTTGAAGTAAGGTTTCAGATTTTGGTCAAATTTTAACCCTCTGTACAAAAATTGAACTTCGCAAAGGAACCAATGATGTGTATGTGAGTGTGTGCTGACAATGGCCCTGAACAATGGACATGCCTGAACCACCTGTTGACTAGGCATCCATCTGGCGCTCCCTGGCACATGAATGCTTAATCAATAATTCATGTATTGCTCTGGGCACTGCTAGTCTGAATTCATGCACGGTAAAGTGCTTGCAAACACCACATTTCATTCCAGCTGGCAATCATTTTCAAATTTTGCTTCACATATCACTAAATTTGGGATATAAATAAGCATAAATTATCTAGAGTTCCTCATTTTGATACAACTGTCTACTAATTAAATAGTCTGACAAATTTTTCGCTTTTTCGATAAAAAGAGATTATTTTTGGTAAAGAGTTCAGCAGCATTTATCATTGGGGCGATTTGTTTCAGAGTAGATTTATTTAAGGCTCCATATACACAACTGTATATATACTTTAATTGATTTTTTTTTACTTCCTGCCACCACGTTTACGATAGAACAGAAGGTATTCATTGTAATTTTGTTTTTCAGAAGTAGGGAGAGCACTGACGCGACTCAACGACAGTATCGACAGGCGTTTGACTTTACACAGATACTGCCAGAGGCTGAATAAAGACTAGCTGTGATAGTGTAATTTCTCATGAATGAATAATGAAGTATCCAAACCCTGGCCATTGTTCAGGACCATTGTCAGGGTGTTAACCACACACTCCCATACACACCCATTGACCCCTGTGCAAAGTGGAATTTTGTACAGAGGGTTGAAAATAGAGCAAAGTCTGGAAGCTAACTGTGAAATTGATCATGGATTTCATGAAACTTATTTATGCTTTCATATTTAAACCACCTTCAACCAAATTGCACACTATTCAGCTATCACTCATATCAATGACAGTGTTATCTAATATACAGTTTTTGAATTATTAAGAATCAAAAGTGGGAAATGTTTTTTGAAACACCTAGTATGTATGTATGTTATATTATGTAAGATTGACGCATATATACACTCATATTGGTATATTTATTTTCTGCCGTCTCTGCCTCTATTATTGTCGCTATTATTTTCACTATTGTCCTGGGGGGTGATTCATAAAGCTGTTTGTAAAGTTACGAACGACTTACGAGCAACTGGTAATCAGTTCTTGTGCTGAATTATGGAAATTCTGATAGGTATAGCAGTACTATTAGCACATAAGAACTGATCACCAGTCGTTCGTAAGTTGTTCGTAACTTTACGAACAGCTTTATTAAACAGGGCCCTGATCATCATTATTTTTTTTTTGTATATGATATCCATGTTCTGCATTTTGTCCGATTTGTCCTCAGTCTTGATAAAGGGCAGGGCCCGATGAAAGCTCGAGAAGTAAAATCAAATTGTGAGGATTCAAAAGCTACGTCTACCGCCTTTACACATGTATAATTATACAGTATAAACATACCTGCTTCCGGGGTCCTAACGAAGATTGGCGATGAGAACATTCCCTGAGAATCCCAATTCCATGCTCGTACTTTAAATGCGTATTCAGAATAAGGCTGAAGATCACGAAGAACAACAATCGTTGTTTCCCCAACCGATGAATCAACTGTACCGCTAGCGACTAGTCGTGTATCCTTTGAAAAGACATAATCATAGTGCGTAATCGGGCCGTTTCGGAACGGACATTCAGGTTTTTGCCACTGAAATGTTAAATTTTCATTCCCGAGGGTGGCTGTGACATTGACAGGTGGAGCAGCGGGAGCTGAAAAAGAAAATGAGTCAGTAGTATGAATCAGTATAGGGTAGATTCATCATCTTTTAGAGATATTTTCACGAAGATTCTCCCATCATCCTGTAATACTGCCACCTACTGTTACTGTTTACGTAATTACAAATGTACTTAGAAGTGACCTTAAAGTATCCGAAAACCAACTAACACAAATATAAACAAGTTCTGTTTAGCCAAATTCCACTGTGCCATTGAAAGCGCGATTATAAGGTATGACCGTTTATCATTACTTGTAATCTTGATACAGATTTTGTAGGCAAAGTGAGCTATAACGATCATGTTTTGTTCGTCGTCCATCAAGCATCGAGAGTCCTTTGTCGCCTTCTATAGAATTCATAATTTAAAACAAACTTGGATGAAACTGCTGCTAGTGATAGGGATGCAATTTAAGTTATTGAAATGGCGCAGGTTGCCTCCACGGGAGCCAAGGGTAAGGGTCCCTTGAAATGCAACACGAGACACTGTGGATTATAGATTAGTACTATCGATTAAAACCTCGATCTACGTAAATTGCATTGGGTGCACGCTCAGTTAAAGGTACAAATAGTACATTGCAAGTGGACTCAAAAGAGGGAAATGGAAACAACAATAACGGTAACTTCCTTTAAAGTTGACGAGAGCGGCATGTATAGAAGTGCATAGCATAGGCAAACTAATGACCTCAAAATACATATGTCGTAAAAATTCATGCCAGGGTTTGGTGAAATAATTTTGATCAGGTATTTCAATGAAGGCGAGAATTTTAAACCTTTCCTTTTAACTTGGTTGTGTTCCTGAATTGGCAGCAAAAGATCTTTGAACTTTAGTCCATGTGAATGGATTGTCCCTTTAAGGTAAAAAAAACACATTAAAATGTCCATATAATCACTTGTTCATACCCCAACTTGTTCCCCCCCCCCCCCACCCTAAACGGGCCACCAGTGTGAAAGTGGCACGAACAGCGTAGTATACACATGTACCTCCAAGTGCATTCATGAGGTATTACTTTTAATAGCTAGCGAAACTATTCGAACAGCTATTTCTATTCCTCAGAATGATTCCTACCAAGTTTGATGAAGATCTCATTGTGTATTTTAATTTGATACGATCAAAATAGGAACTTTATCCTTAGACCGTCATGTCAGGAAGATCATATAAACCGCCTTCTTTCTAAATCAAAGCGATAGTAAAGTGCGGAAAAGGCTTTGTTTCTTTCTTGCTCTGCCAAATATGTACAATTCAAATGCTCTACACTCTAGGAAAATACTTCTGCAGTCAATAGTCAACTACAAGTCAAATAGTCAATCACGTTTTCTCCTCTTTTATCTCTTTAGCAAGACTGCTGTAGAAGCCGAACACACACAACACACACATACACACACACACACACACACACACACATATTATATATATATATATATATATATATATATATGATATATATACATGTATATCGTCAAATTGGATGTTCCTATGAAAATCATTGAGATAATCCAACCTTGTTTGAGCATTACAAAACTATAGGCATTTTGGAGTATATAAACTATACTCTAGTGGTATAAAAGAATGGCTAAGTAATAAACTGACTTTGAATACTCATTTAGCACATTCTATTTATGGATGTTAAAAATAGCTGTACTAGTGTTGTGGTGATATATTTGTGGGGTTCTTGGGCACACTTTCATTCAAGACATTACCAAATTAAAACGGAGAAAGGAAAAAAGAATTGACAAAAAGTAATTTAGAAATAACTAACCTCCTTTACGTGTTGAAGTATTTGTCGAGATAGCAGCAAAAGTGAAGTTGCCAAACATTTTTTCAACTTTAATCCCGTACAAGGAAAAGCTCGAGAGCGATGAAAATATAGTAGAATTAGAATTTCTGACATCTTTTAGCTTTCGTAGTTCATTGAACAGTGCGACAGGAGAATCTGGACAGGCATTCCGTCGAATAAGTTCGATGGTCACCCTGTATCTGCCGGGACAAGAAGGAGCTAAATACCACACAACCACCAATTCATCCGGGCTTTTCTTGACGACACCTGCAAAACAAATGCACTGTGGTAGTATTGCACTGATTGATAAGAGAGCATGATTGATTGCGAACGATTTGCTTCTGCACTACTGTATCTATAATGACGAGAAAAGGGCCTAATAACCAATTAATAATAATGATGATGATGACAATAATAATAATAATAATAATATGTAATAATGATGATAATAATAATAATAACAGCAATAGTAATAAAGAAGAAGTCTATATTATTAGGAACACTGTTTTAACTGAGAAGCATTTGTACTTTCTTGAATTATATAGTAACTTCTATGACGTGACATTTCAAGCTTAATGGCCGTAAATGTCTTTTTCTATTTTGTAACCATAAGTATCCTTTTCGCATCACTCTTGTAAAACATCAATAAAAGATGATATTAGCTGAGAAATCATAACAAATATGACATGAGACTTACCAGCGCGTTCACCTTGTTTGTCTGTGGTTATTAGCCTGCTGAAGTTTGTAACCGTGCTATTCGGTTGTCCAGTTATCAAGATCGTGACAATATATTCTGTATTTGTTTCGAGACCAGTAATGTCCATTGTACCTGTATCACCCGGGGAAAACGGGATAGTAGCTTCTTCATGCACAGAAGCAGGGATATGTGGACAGGACAGTCTCTGAACAATTTTATAAGAAACCTTATATTCATAGTCAGCGCATCTGGCCGCGCCACTTGTTAGCTCCCATGTGACCAGTACAGATGTTGGTGATGTTAGCTCCACGTTCATGGACAAGACTGAAATACAATAATAGATAAGGAAGGATTTTTTTTAATTGTTTCTTACAGAATTCTTTAGAAAGGTTTTGCATTTTTAGAATTGAAATTCAGGGATGTAGACCCCGCTTCATCAAACTTGTTATCAGTGACAACTGCCCCATTTCTATAACATATTTGCTCTAAGTCAATCAGATGCAATGATTTCAGTAGCTTATAACTACTATGACGACGTCACTGACATGAACGGATACACCTTCACTTGAACTCTATGACTTTCAGTGAAAAACATTTGTTCCCCTAAAGAGCTATGAATAATAACGTGAATTTACTAAATGACGTCATACCGACGTCACGAATGACCGATCAACCTAATACATTAGATCTGTCGTCTTTAGGACATGTTACATAGATGTCATAGTGTTCTAAGTCTAAAAGTGTTCTAAGTCTATAGAAAAGGATAGAACGGGGTAGAGTGTGGCAGGAAAATTTTGAATTTTCAGCATTGAAATTTACAAAGTCTCGTGCATACGGGACCCCCTTAGAATGGTTTAAGAGTTATTTAACAGAAAGAAAGCAATTTGTTAATATCAATAGCCATGATTCGCAATTAAAGCCTATTTCATGTGGAGTCCCGCAGGGCTCCCTCTTGGGCCCACTTTTATTTATCTTATACATAAACGATCTTCCAAAATCATCGCAAATTTTGTCATTTATCTGTTTCGCCGATGACACAAGCTTGTTTTTTTTTTTTCACATCGAGACCCCAATGCATTAATAAATATGATGAATACTGAGCTCAGGTCTGTGCAATCCTGGATTTATGCGAACAAATTATCTTTGAACATAGAAAAAACTCATTATATGGTATTCAGTAATTCCTTGAATGCTGTTCCATATGATATCAAAATAAATGATTTATGTTTAAAGCAGGTTAATAATACAAAGTTTTTAGGGCTTTGGATTGACCAAGAATTATCCTGGAAAACTCATATTAATTTTGTAAGTAAAATTTTGTCTAGAAATATTGGAATCTTGAATAAGCTCAAACATTTCTTTCCTGTTCATATTTTGCAGAGTATATATTCTTGTTTAATATCTCCACACTTTAATTTCATGGAATTTTGGCGTGGGGAAATGCAATTCACTCATTACTAGATTCCCTTCTCCGTTTTCAAAAGCGTGCAATAAGAATCATAAACCACGCCGGATATTTTGCCCATACAAATTGTTTTTTCCATCAAAACAGAATTCTGAAAATTCAAGACCTATTTTATTACAATCTCGGAATTTTCATGTATAAACTAACAACTAATGAATTACCATCTGTTTTTATCCACATGTTCAAAAGGAATCGTTCTATCCACTGTTATCCCACTCGCCAGAGTGACGCCTATCACCTTCCCCGTACTCGCACTATTTTTGCAAAGAAAACAATTATATTTACTGGACCCAGATATTGAAATGATCTCCCTCTATATAGATATCACTTCTTCCTTATCTTTATTCACCTTCAAACGCAAATTAAAACAGTTATTACTTAGTGGATACACACTACCAAGTTTTTAGCCACCCTTTTATGCTCCCATTCTTTTGTCCTTGTCCGCAGCACCAAGTCACTCAAGTTATTTCATGGTACCGATACATCTTTTAATAATATAGCATTTTTGTTATTCAAACACTGCGAGATTTGTATGCAGTCTGGTTTGTGCGATATCTATGTGGTTCATTAGTTTATTACTCATCGATTTTTTGTACTTGTGTAATTTTAATTGGTCAAGACAAACATATCCGTTCTCCGTGTAAAATTATATGCCTATGAACTCGGGAACCTACAGTTTTACACGGCTTTAAAGCTTTTATGTAGGCCCCATCTTTTTTCTTATACTTACTAGTGACATTTTCACACGATATGACCTTGTACATTTGTGTCAAGTATATTTTCTTTTTCTTTTCTTCTACAATCAAAAGACATGATTGTATATATTTTGTATTCTTGTTTTGTTGTCAATAATTTTGTAATGTCATCATTGAGAAATGGAAATATGAAAGAAATTTGAACTTGAACTTTGGGTGAAATATTCGCAGTGTTTTTGGGCATAAAAGCAAGAAAATTGTCCACATCTTGGGAATCATTAGGGTGGGAGGGGGAGGGGGAGGGGGCAACACGATGTGTCCTCCCCCCCCCCCCCGTCGTCCTTTCCCGATCGACGCCACTGCTAAATGATTATGTATTCCAAACTCTAGGAGTTTTCGTTTGTTGTTTTTTATTTTAAGAAGCTTTTAAGATAAAAGTCATGACACCCTTCTTTTTCTTACCTTCTACACCGTTCCATCGTACATTACCAGACTCGTGGGCTCTGTGTACTGAGATATGCAGCGTATAATCGGTACATGGGTATGTTCCAGAGAGAAGAACAGATGTCTCTTTGCGATTACGCACAGTGAAAGTGTTTATCGAATCGTTATCATCATATAGGTACACCACGTATGATTTGAATTTAGCTCCAATATCCTTGCAGGCAATAGGGGTCCATGACAACTTGTGACCAGTCAAGTTCCATGTGAAGGAAGTCAAGCGAGAAGCTGTGGAATAAAATATTAGATTCAGATGAGCCCTAATGCAATTATGCACCGAATATTAAAGTATACAAGACTGTATTCAAGCGCATAGAAACATAGTCTTAAGGTCGCTCGCTCGCGCGCGCGCGCGCGCGCGCGCGCACACACACACACACACACACACATAATGCAAGTGCATATTGTATTGTATCATAAGGTATCAATATGATATGGACTGGCCTTGATGGGGATACATTTATTGCCTGAACTAGAACTGTATTGCCCGAGTCGAAGACGAGCTGTGGTTCTACAAAATTGTATTTCCTTCGTACTATACGCTCGGGATTACGCGCCAGCAGGAAGAAGAGGGGCAAATTTTCCATATTCCCTACTTTGGCAAACGCCTATGGGATTTGCGTGACGAGGGGAATATAGCATTCGGGCACTTGAGCTCCCAGTGAGTACAATTTACTGTTGATGACAGTTTCTCGCGGAGAGGTTTCGAAGGGTAAATTCCCTTAGGTTTACACGTAAAACTAAAGGACGATCGCTGTTGCTGTGTGAGCTGGCTGCTATACGCGCCGCGTACCTGAGCTGTGTATAGGGATGTAGCGCGCATTGTGGTGTAGACCTTGAGCTAGGGCCGAGTGAAATGCTACAGTACCCTACAGTGTATTGGAAAGTTGTAAAAAGTTACATTGTAATGATTTATTTTGCTGCTAAAGATGCCTGAAATGGGTAATGATAATGATAATAATATGGACAATGTCTGCTTTTGGGGGATACGACATTAATTTCCCTCACTAGAATTGTATTGCCCTCGTCTTCGACTCGGGCAATACAGGTCTAGCTTAAGCAATAAATGTCGTATCCCCCTCAAGGCCAGTCCATATCATATTATTTTTACCCGTATCAGGCGTCTGAGCTGTGGTTCTACAAAATTGTATTTCCCTCGTACTACGCTCGGGATTACGCGCCAGCAGGAAGAAGAGGAGCAAATTTTCCATATTCCCCGCTTTGGCAAACGCCTATGGGATTTGCGTGTTAAAAACGAGGTGAATATAGCATCCGAGCACTTGAGCTCCCAGTGAGTAATAATACTGTATACCATATTGTTATATTTCTTATTACATCATATTTCATGTTGATATGCATCTATGTGTGTACGTATGTATATGGTCGATTCCAACTAAAAGTGTACAAAATGAGGTTTATGACTTCCAAATTTCAAAATGGTTCCACATTTCTCTAGTTTTGCTTGCTCAAAGTAGACATATTGAGCATATTAATACGGAGAGAGTTTGCCATCACTAATCTCAACTAAAAACAAAGTTAGAACCTTTGGAAGTAAAACTGGTAATTTTCAATGTTACCTACGAATACAAGCATTTTAGTTTAGAAATGTACACCTGGATTCTTTATTTTCCACATATCTTCTAAATAATTGCTATTAATTAAAAGGGGGCCAATATGTACTTGTGAAAAGATGTTTAGTTCATTGAAATCTACTATATTTTGAAATTTCGGGCATGTTATACACATCGATCGAATTTCAGATTTGTAAATTTTGAAAGTAGACTTTATGTAACTTCCTATATTTTTGTGGATATGACATATATGAAGAAAGTTTCTCTCATATCTTACAGATGAGGAAGAGTGATTTCTAACAAGTTAAAGTTTGGAGGCAATCAACACATTTTATTACATGATCATATCAGTTTCAATCTTGTGTATTCGTAGGTAACGTTGTATTCGTAGGTAACTTTGGCATTTTGGTCGTTTCTGTTGAACCTTTAGTCAATGAAGAGACGTTTCTAAAGTTTTATAATAATGGCTCGGGGTGGATTCCTCCTTTTGAAATGACAAAGGTACATTGAATTATCTATGGATCTCACTAATTCAGGATATGAAAGAAAAATATCATTTTACCGTTCTAAATGTTCTAAATGTACAAAATACAATGTAAAATTAACCTCCAAACATAAAGTATAGAATATCAAAATCAAAATTTGAACAAAGCTCTTGCTGAAATAAAGGAATATTAATCTTATTAACAGGTTAGCATTGTGTGACATTGTTTAACAGAAGGTATTCACATGGTTACAGATGTATTCGTAGGTAACAGTTTTTTTTTAATGTTATTCACTTAAAATACCATGTACATTATCCTACCATCCTCCGTTCAAATACTTCACCCCCGGAACATCATAGGGAAAGAACAATTTACTGCATTTAATCTAACCATTCACATAAAAGTACATTATCAGAACTTTCCATTATTTATATATGAATTTCAATTCATCTTTTTTTGTGACAAAAGGGGAGTTGAGGGAGGTAGTATTGATTTTTTCTGTTGTTTGTGTCATATTTTCCTTCATTTATGTGTGTATGTGTGTGTGTGTGTGTGTGTGTGTGTGTGTGTTTCGGTATTCACAATCAGAAACAAAAGTTTGTGATTGCGTGTGTGTGTGTGTGTGTGCGTCGTCATAAGGATGTACGTGTGTGGGTGTGTTTGAGTGTGTGACATTGACTTTGACATGCTTCTTCAGCAACCAACCCCCCTCCAAAAAGGAATCAAAATTGTGTTGAATATTCTATACACTGAAAATCGAAAATAAGTCAAATTATATCGAATGAAATATTAAAGTTTTATTTTTGATCGCTTTTTCATATGTAGGCTCTAAACTTTTACATTCACAGGAAACGATTTTCTTACTCATTATCATCAAATCATCAATTAGAAAAGTATTAATTATGAAAGGATGATTATATTCTTATTATACTCATATTAAATCACCATATTTTTTATTATTATATTCATTTTTCTTTATTTCTTTGCTACTGTGAAGAAGCCCAACATCCACTGTCACTCATTAAATTCAAATATATGAGATTTGGGCAAACATCCATCAATAAGGAGTGAAAATGATGGTCACTACGTTACTTACGAATACATTTGTTACCTACGTATACAACATTATTATCTGAATAATTGGGGAGGTTATTCATTAAAATGAGCACTTTGCATTAAATTTGATATCCATAACTATAATTAAGAGGTGTCTGTATATGATAAATAACTATAATTACACTAATGTAGCCAAGGAATCTTAATAAGTGGGTGAGTTGCGTTAAATATACTTTGTGCCTCTCTTTTTTAATCGATTGTCAAATGTATCATATCCACATATTGTAGTTCAACTTTGGTTTAAGTACAATAACAATCAAAAACAATATTAAACAAAACACCCATAGTCTTCTGAACACATTTAGTACAATAATTGTGACATACGGTTCCGAAAAATGTGCTGAATTGGTCACTAAGTAAATGGTTGTAATCTTGTATTCGTAGGTAACATCTCTGACATGTAAAATTACCTACGAATACACATATGTTGCATTATCTTAAAAATCTGTGATGCAATTACGATGAAACTTTCCAAGTATCAGGAGGGAGTGGTCTTACATATTTCCATTCAGTATTTGGTCTTATTTGACCAGCACTTTCAAACTACAACATTTTAAAATGTATTCGTAGGTAACGCTATTTTTATTACCAAATGGCACTTTTCATCCCTTTTGTTATCTCTTGATTTTACAGTTCTATCTACTTTTTAAAGGCATATGTTTTTTGTCTGGAGGGCACATGTGAGTAACTTTTTACACTTAATTCGTATTGTATTTATGAATTCAAACTAATTTGTGAGCATGTTGAAAAATGTATTCGTAGGTAACAACTAAATTTTACCACGGGGAGAAAAATCAACAAAAATCGGCAATATATTCAATCATCATGAAATTTTAAGGAAAAGAGCGGGCTTACATTGTTAACATTGTGGCAAGTTTTTATCAAGTTTGAGTTACATCTTCATATCTAAATTGTAAATTTTCTGAAAAAGTATTAAGAAAACTTTTCCAAAATGGCCAAAATTAGCATGTTTTTTACTCATAAAACCAAGATTATATGGCCATCACATCATATTTGGTATGGCCCGAAAAGTTTCATCGAGCTCTTTCACCTGAACACAACTGCAATACTGTCAGACGCCACAGAAAAATCATATTGATCGCCACATCATTTGTACACTTTTCGTTGGAATCGACCATATGAATATACATATACATATATATGTGATTTACCCAACAATCGGCAATCAATGGTTGTTAGTCATACCATTGCAGAAGTCGAAGGCTCCATAATATTCGGCAATTAATTTTTCGTGCTAAAACGAATGGAATGTTTTTATCTTAACCATTAATACAAAATAAGTATAAGGATGAAGAAAGCTGTTATATCCAGTGACTTAGCTTTCTACCGCACTAATTGGTTGGACAACAAACGAAATCATAAATGGGATTGTAAACATAATGTCACTGATGCATACCTTACAAATCATATGAATGATGCATGAACGTGTAATCGTGATACATATGGAAATTCATGAAATGACGTAAGTCCAGCCATGTAAGTAGGTGAAGAATTAGTGTAAAGGCCATGACATGCCTTTCGTGGCTTTGTCAATATTCCTCATGGTGTGGCTGTTGGTTCCGTAACTGGATGGTGTGTTGTGTCTGTGGTTTATATCTACACGCCGTATATATATATATATATATATATATATATATATGTGTGTGTGTGTGTGTGTGTGTGTGTGTAAATGCGAATATATGAATGCACATAGGAATAGATAGGAATACATCCGTCCTGTAGTCAACATATTGATACTGTAGTGCTTTGCTCTTAAATGTAGTAATGATAATGGCATCATTACGATACGATACCTGAAGACAGTGTGCTTGAATTTAGTGAATGCCGAACAATTTCTTCTCCATCGTGTTTCTTGATAATTGTGACACTGTATGTTGAAAAGGGGTCCAAACCATCCAATGTATCAAAGGTTTGAGGAAACAGTGTTGAGAATGGGACGTCCGATGAGTGGCTGACTGGAAGATCTGGACAGGCTTCGTGACGAAGGAGGCTATATTGCAGTTGATACAGTCCAGAGCATAGAGGAGCTAGTGACCAGTTCAGTGACAATTGGTAACTATGAGCTGTCACGGACACTACAGAGAGAGAGAGAGAGAGAGAGAGAGAGAGAGGTAAGGATGGTGTAAATGAACCAGAGTCGTTGATTGGCAGTGAGCCTGATATAAAAACACGGTTGAATAGGAATTATTGCTGATAGGAAAGGGTATAGTGGCTGCCTACGTATGACAGTAATTGGTATCATGCCACGACCTGATTCACTTTCAAAATTACATGCTAGCAGTTTTGCCAGTACTATAACACAAAGATTCGCCACATATCCTCAGCCTACATTTCTCCGTAAATCGCGATAAATGCTCCGCGACAAAAAAAGCCAAATGTTCCGCCACAAAAAGTTAACGTTCCGCGACATTTGCTCAGCCAACATTTGGTCCGCTGACAATTACTCCACCGGCATTTGCTCTCCCGACAATATTGCTCCGCCGACAACTGCTCCGAGGACACGAATATGTTCTGCTTACACATTGATCATAATTTCTTTGTTTATTCGATAGAAATTAAAATAGATTTAAATTTGAATTTGAAATTGAATTCGAAGATTTTTTTCTTGTGCTTTTGATATCATAACGTTTACTTTTCGTGAATTCTGTGTGAAACTATGATAGTGTTGAGAGGTATGTTATTATGTTTATGGAGGGAGCCCTCCTCGGCAAGAAAAAGAGAGAATAAAAATGGAGACTTGCGGGAAACGCTCGCTCTACGAGATATGGATTTGGAAGGCCTGATTGTGTTGGATATTGTGTACTAATAGACGATGGACTTTGAGAGAGATACGAGGAAAAACGAAGAGTGATCGGAAAGGGGTACCTACGCAGACGCGACAACGATTTTGTGGGCAACAATCCCAAGGAAGCCAGGTTGGGTGATCCAGATGTGGTCCCCTCTATGCCTTCAAGAATTGGGGCACCTCTGATTTTGGCTATCAATACAGCCTGTGAATTAGGTGGTATTGTTACTGTCTGTTTAGCAACCACCCTTCTCACAGGGTTCATGGTGAGAGACATAACATTCTTACTGAATTGAACATTAACACTGTTGTCACAAAGGAAATCCTGCCCCAAAATAAAGGAAGGAGTTAATTCAGGAACAACATAAAGTTTCAGATTAACCTGATAACCTGCAATGTTTGCTTAAACAAACATCAAACCGTCTATATCAGTTTTGTTTCCGGTTGCTGTTTCAATAGAACTGTACTCCATATCCTCGCGTGAAAGCTCAGTGAAACATCCTGCAATCCTGTGCAATAATTTGGGATTAATAGCACAAATTTCTGCACCCGAATCAACCATAGCACAAACATTTACATTGTTTATTACCACGTCCACATAATTATTCAATCTTGGTGCTGGAATAGATGAGACCTTAGCAGCCCTACCTATTTTGACCTTATGTGCAGGTTGCACAAATTCAATGTTATTTTTGGAGTCACTGGACAAAAATACACCTGAACAACCTTCCTGCATGTTTTCACATTTACGCATGTCTCTCTGAATATCCTGTCTGTTCTGGACATTCTTTCTGGACGTGTCCATATATCGCCCACATTGGTAACATTGAATGCTCGATGGGTCTCGAAAAAATGCTCTAGCGGTTATCTGGGGGCATTCATTTTGGTAGTGACCATACTGTTTACACTGATAACACTGAACATTTGTAGGATCTCGAAACCGTCTTTGTGGCAGCTGCCTTGTTAACGAAACTGGAGATGGCCCATACTGGTAGGGTGGTGAGTACGTGGGTACAGCACTGCCCCCGGTGCAGGCCTTCGCACATCATATGTGAACTGGGAACATGCAGTAGCTACGTGCCCCTCAGCGTTGCACAATTGACACCTTGTTGATGCTTTTGTGCTGGACACTGCATGTACACCTGCTGCACCTGAACATGATGGAACGATAGAACCTGACAGTTTCTTGGCCAATTTATCCACCAGCGCATCCAAGTCCAAGTCTGGTCCCGATCGGGCGTCAACAACCTTTGCAGCATTGAGAGCTTCGAGAGTTGATGGCTGCGTCCTCAACACGTGTGCTTGGATGGGGCCCAATAGGCCCTGAATAAAAAAGTCAATTTTATTCTGATCAGTCAAATCTGACAGGGCACCCCATTTGCACTCCAGTCGCTCTAAGTACATGTCTACCTTTTCATGTCTCTCCTGTTTAGTTGAAATGAGTTCAGTCCGAAGACGAAATCTGCTTGCTCCTGAGGGACGAAATTTTTCCAAGAAACGTGCCTTCAGCCACTCATATTCATTATTGTCCTCGAGTTCAGCACCCTCCCTGGGTGGTAGCTCTTTCAACCACCTCGCTGATCGGTTTTGCAACATAGTTTTGAATGCATTAAGCCTTTTGGCTGGAGCCCATTCAGCAAATTTTGCATAGCGTTCAAATGAATCCACCCACAAATCAGGGTTCTCCGTCCCATCATAGAATGGGGGTCCTAACGATTGATTAGACATGTCTGGCGGCACCGACTCACCACTCACCGCATAACAGTCCGGCAGAACTAATGTTAGAGTTCTAACTTGTTAATAAGCCAATGGTCTACGTCGACTCTACGTGCATTGCCATTAACAATGTTACACGTACGTACCTCAGCTCCATTACAGTCACCACTGTGTAACCAGTTAACACTCAACAGTAAGTTACTTTAGAACGATCATTAAAATTCTCTGCCGTGCCCGGGTTCTCCACCAGTTGTCGCGTCTGCGTAGGTACCCCTTTCCGATCACTCTTCGTTTTTCCTCCTTTCTCTCTAAACAGACAGTAACAATACCACCTAACTCACAGGCTGTATTGATAGCCAAAATCAGAGGTGCCCCAATTCTTGAAGGCATAGAGGGGACCACATCTGGATCACCCACATTGGCTCCCTCCATAAACATAATAACATACCTCTCAACAATAGTGAGGCGACATTTAAATATCGTTGAGAAGTTATTTTGCACAACTGCTGCATCTTTCTTTTGAATAGTGAATGCTTTGAAAGCTAAAAATTCGGGATCAGTCGAACCATTAACACTCAAATGTTTCATCGGTTATACTATCCGAAAATACTTAAATATGATGATTATAGTTACTGGCACAAGTAATTGTCAAGCCAAAGGCACGTCACTGGCGTTATCAATCCCAAGTATATCCACAAGTCCAGTTACAGTTTTTGGTTACGTCTAAAATTTCCTCCAATGTGTGTTTCTTATTCGTCGTCAGTAATACATTTTTCATCGACATAACACCCCAGAAGTTATGAATGAACTGTAGTATTTTCTACAGTGCAAGTTTATTAAAATATCAAGAATAGCTTGTATTATACAGTGAGTCGCTGCTCCCATACAAAGAGAGTTCATGGCAGAGACACGATAGTAGTTTACAATCTGTTTAGAATGCGAATAAGAATGTGCCTCCTTCTCGTCCCAAGTCTGACACTTCGTCTTTCGTGAAAATTATAACAAAGTTAGCTTTCACTATTACTAAGTTTCTTCTTATTCGTCATTACACTAAAAGGAAAAATCACACTTTTCCAGTTGTTTCACTTCGGGCATTATTGGTGATACAACATTAATTGCTCCTGCGACAAAGGCTCCTATGTTATTTTCTCCACGGACTTAGGGTTTGGGTTTTGTTTGTGGGTATAAAATAAATGTTTGGCTTAGCGTGCAGATATAATCATCCGCTACTCACCAGATGTGTTCTTAAAAGTTGTCGCATTAGTGTTGAGTGAGTCAAGAACGTTCCCGTTCTCCAATATGTCTACAGTGATGAGATAACTTGTATAAGCTTCGAGGCCAGTAAGGGTTTCATTTACGATTTCTTCTGATGGAAGAGGTAAGGTGGCCATGATGCGAGGTGACATGTGCTGTATAGGGATGCTGGCGTGAGGGCAGAATTCACTCCGAACAACAGTGTATGATATCCTGTAAAGGTAGGCACCACACAAAGGAGTCCTCTCCTCTAATGACCAACTTACTGTAGCTGTTGTCGAAGAAGTTGCATTTGCTGATATCAATACTGAAACGGGGGAACAAAATTGATTGAAATGGGTTATTCGATAAAGAAAGGTACATACTGAGACTAGCAATATAGTCCAGGCGCAGGGACCCAGAAAAAATGACTTCGTTCAACCCACCCCGCAGAAAAGGTTTGACTGCATAGGGTGGTCGGTTGGACTCTCTGGAACACCCCTAGGTAGTATGTTATTCGAAATTGTGGTATCAATAAAATTTTACAGGCCATTTTAGTTGCGACAAGACCTTATTGTTCGAAAAAGAGTCTGCGCACGCCAAGACTACTACACGCACCACTAGCACTGCTACAGGCGCCAGTGCCAGTGGTGCGTGTAGTAGTCTTAGCGCACGCAGACTTTTTCCTCGGCAAACAAGGGTTTTTGCCAGCAAACTCACTAGCTGAGGTCAGTGTAGTTTAGTTTCTAGCCGTTTTTATTTCGTGTATATTTTTTCCGAGTTGCAGCAAGCCGAGTGAGGTTGCATACCCAGTGATTGTGACCCCAAACCGTTCGGGCGTCGCAATCACTTGGTATGCGCCTTCGCTCGGCTTAGCACAATAAAGTGGGCTTCTACACAATGCCCATGCGCAAGCTGCAACTCGGAGAGATGAAAACGAAATAAAAACGACTAGAAACTAGACTGGGGTCGGTTACGGCTGGCACTGAAAATTACAACATACAGTTTTTTGCAGTTATTTCATGAATAATTCCTCAAAACACCGTAAAACCATATATATATATATATGTTGCTAGAGATGTCAGCAAAACAATGGGATACATTGTAAGTTAAAATATTGTGCATGGTTACCATGGTAACCAGATGTATACAGGTGATTGATAATCCAAAAAATGCCTCCAACTGCTGCAAACTTTGGTATTTTTTGTTCAGTTTTTTTTTTGTAGATAGGTGAATTAAAAACAAACATTTCTATTGATTATTGTTCAAAAAAGTTTTTTTTCCTGTTGCCATGGCAACCAGTAATATCCAATCAGGATTCAGCTGTCAATACTTAAGAACTAATACCCATATTTTCAAAAAGCTCAATAAGCATGTCATTCTGCATAATTGTACCATTTACCGTACTTTTAACACATATTTGACTTCAAATTACAGGCAAATGTTGTTTCCAGCAATGTATGGACACAAAATTCCCTTCAAAATCTATGTTAATACAGAGAGCAAAGCCGACGATATTCTGATATTAGCTTTTTAGAGTATATATTTACAGAGAAATGGTTATTCGAAACAACCTTGGAAAAGAGCAGAAGGAAGCAATTGATTGTTCTTGTTCTTAAAGGAAATTTATTCAAGAATGCAGATAAATTCCTTTCTAAAGAAGGAATATACACGTACACTGCATTATCCATCAATGGAATTAAAAGCGTACTTTTCGTTGGTAAGCTATATATATTTGGACAACTTGTGGTGATATTTCATAATCAAGTTCGAATTACCAATTCTTTGTTAAATATGAATTCAATTTTTCATTTCTTGTTAAGCCTGTTACTGGAGCTCACAGTGTGATGGATTGCCTTTCAGTACTTCGTTATATATATATATATATATATATATATATATACAAGTATTTTAGCTTTATTTTCAACAAGTTTATTTGTGAATCAAGGTATTTGTGTATCAGGGTATTTTAAGGACGTCTCAGGGTCAGACAATTCAGACAATCAGACAACTTTCCGTCTCAAATATACCATCAGCATTTATGTTTGTACCACACCAGCGTGCGATAAAAGTGAAAAAAGAAATATCTCGAGTGTACATACTTTTTCGTGCTTTTCGTGGACTGTAAGTGCACGAAATTTGAATCATTCTGTTTGTTATAGGCTATATCTAAAGTGTAGATACATTTTTTTGTGCTTTTCGTGGACTGTAAGTGCACGAAATTTGATTCATTCTGTCGATATAGGGTATCATTATTTGGACAACTTATGGTGATATTTCATAACCAAGTTCGAATCGTCAGTTCTTTGTTAAATATGAATTTCTTGTTATGCCTGTTACTAGAGCTCACAGTGTGACTGACTTTCAGTACTTTGTTATACATTACAGTACAAGTTTTGTAACTTTTTTGTTTAACAATTTTATTTGTGGATCAGGGTATTTTAAAGGTAGGGATTCCCATTTGCACGCCTTAAATGAAGAGTTGTATAAATACAGTACATGTTGAAGAGAATATCATTTTTGAAACTCCCATAAAGTATTGAAAGTGGAAGGTAACATTTAGTACATTTTTTTGACGGTTAGATTTTGAATTGAATTGTTTTCGGGGCTCACCGTAAATTCCAGTACATTACTAGGCTACCTTTGCAGACCCATGTACTGCATGTGTGTCCATCATGTATATTTTGTGAAGAAAGTTCATCAACACTTACAAACATTTCTATATACATTCTTACCACACACTGTATATGTTATTACATCAGCTCTTGTACTTTTAGATTTGTGTTTATAGATCACAAATACAGAAGAATGCAACAAAGAGGCTTACACACAGAACTACTGAGTAGTTGAGTTTTGTGCATTATTCAAATTTTAGATAACTGTTGACTTCCAAATTTCTAAGCAGTGGCCTAAGCAAGTCCCCTGAGGTTCATATTTAATGTTTTGCTGCATTTTGGGAGGTCTGTAAAAGGTATCCCCTACCTTTAAGGACATTTCGGGCTCAGATAACTTTCTATTTTCCACAGTCATTTATAAGTTTGCCACAACAAAGTAGGATAAAGTAAAAAAAAAATATCTGGAATCCAGACACGTTTGTTTATTTTGCCTTACGTGCTCATGATCACCCATTGTAGGTCGGGTCTTAACCCTATAAAGCCCAAGCTATTTTGACCCCTTCCAGGCCCAAGGGGGGGGGGGGGGGGGGGCACATTGTGCCCCCTACATAACTTCTTTATTATATGATGTATGACCGTCATATTTGGCACATGGGTAGAGCAAATCATGCTCTACATGACCCAACATTTCTCAAGGTTACCCACTGAGGGCACTATTTCCCAAAATATAAAAAAATACATAGAAAATGTGCTAAAATCATGTTTTTTCTTTCTATTTCTTTATCCCCAGTAAATATGTTGTTATTTTATATTAATCGTTTTCATATTTACTACAGAGGAAGAGCAAGTCAACGTTCACTATTTGTTATGGTTGAAATTTTTCAAGGTCAACATGTGGGGGCGTAATTCATTACAATATAAAGAAATATATGAAACCTATTACGTATTGCTTGGAATGGGTGCATATTTGTATCACATTTCATATTTCCAAAATACTGAAATTTTAAGTTTACAGATTGATATTATGATTAACAAATGATATTCCAGGCAAAGCTTGTGTGAAAATAACACAAAATAAAAAGGTAATCTTTGAAAAATGCTGTATTTTCGATTATTTCTATTATATCTATTGTTTGATGCCTATGTTATATAGAAAATAAAGGAAATAATAAGAAGAACACTTCAGGGTAATTCTCAACCATAATTACTTCACATTTCTTTCCTTTAGCAAACTATAGCCAAGAAAACCCCAATTTCATCCATAATTATATTGTTAACTGAAATTGAAACAGAAAATCATACAAAATCTGACTAACATGGTTGTCAGTTTACGGTTGCCATATCAAACAGGAATATCGGACATACCTAAATTATATATCAAAATGTTTGTAATAAGATTTTAGGAAAAGCCACCAAATTTGGTTGAAATCGGGTAAAGGGTTTAGGAGCGGCAAATGAAGATATGGTAGGGGGCACAATGTGCCCCCCCCCCCCCTTGGGCTTTATTGGGTTAAACTACCCACCTCAACACTACAAAGTTAACCTGGATAAAACGGATAGGACCCCTAAGATTTTCCCTCATTCTCTCCTTAATAGCATTAATTCATTACTGCACGTTTTAATACAAATTTACATGTCATGACTTTTCATTTTATTTTTTTTTTTTATTTTTAACCCTAGCTTACCAACGTAAAAGTACGCTTTTAATTCCATTGATGGATAATGCAGTGTACGTATATATTCCTTCTTTAGAAAGGAATTTATCTGCATTGTTGAATGAATTTCCTTTAAGAACAAGAACAATCAATTGCTTTCTTCTGCTCTTTGCCAAGGTTGTTTCGAATAACCATTTCTCTGTAAATATATACTCTAAAAAGCTAATATCAGAATATCGTCGGCTTTGCTCTCTGTATTAACATAGATTTTGAAGGAATTTTGTGTCCATACATTGCTGGAAACAACATTTGCCTGTAATTTGAAGTCAAATATGTGTTAAAAGTACGGTAAATGGTACAATTACGCAGAATGACATGCTTATTGAGCTTTTTGAAAATATGGGCATTAGTTCTAGTATTGACAGCTGAATCCTGATTGGATATTACTGGTTGCCATGGCAACAGGAAAAAAACTTTTTTGGACAATAATCAATAGAAATGTTTGTTTTTAATTCACCTATCTACAAAAAAAAAACTGAACAAAAAATACCAAAGTTTGCAGCAGTTGGAGGCATTTTTTGGATTATCAATCACCTGTATACATCTGGTTACCATGGTAACCATGCACAATATTTTAACTTACAATGTATCCCATTGTTTTGCTGACATCTCTAGCAACATATATATATATGGTTTTACGGTGTTTTGAGGAATTATTCATGAAATAACTGCAAAAAACTGTGATTGTGTTGTAATTTTCAGTGCCAGCCGTAACCGACCCCAGTCTAGTTTCTAGTCGTTTTATTTCGTTTTCATCTCTCCGAGTTGCAGCTTGCGCATGTGTAGAAGCCCACTTTATTGTGCTAAGCCGAGCGAAGGCGCATACCAAGTGATTGCGACGCCCGAACGGTTTGGGGTCACAATCACTGGGTATGCAACCTCACTCGGCTTGCTGCAACTCGGAAAAAATATACACGAAATAAAAACGGCTAGAAACTAAACTACACTGACCTCAGCTAGTGAGTTTGCTGGCAAAAACCCTTGTTTGCCGAGAAAAAAGTCTGCGTGCGCTAAGACTACTACACGCACCACTGGCACTGGCGCCTGTAGCAGTGCTAGTGGTGCGTGTAGTAGTCTTGGCGTGCGCAGACTCTTTTTCGAACAATAAGGTCTTGTCGTAACTAAAATGGCCTGTAAAATTTTATTGATACCACAATTTCGACTCACATACTACCTGGGGGTGTTCCTGGAGGTCCCATCTACCACTCTGTGTGGTCAAACCTTTTCTGCGGGGTGGGTTGAACGAACTCCTTAATTAAGGCCCGTACAGGAATTAGCGCCTTGACTAATAAAGTTGCACATCATAAGAGTATTGGGAGAGCCAGAGCAACAGAATGTTGATTTTTTTTTTCCTGTGATACATGCCTGCAATACATCGAGATGACGTATTTAGATTGCGTAAAAAAAATTTTTTATTTGATTCTTTGTCAAAAGATTTTCCTCGAAGTATGACAAAGTTTTGATTTAATGAAGCTGAATTAAATTGTGATGTTACAATAATGATTTAGAATATCTAAGACTATTAAAAGACTATGTAAGCCTCGTGGAAAACGCTCTATGAAGTCTTCGCTTAACGAAATAGTCATTGAGTAATCTAAGCAAAGATCCACTTTGGTATTTTTTTTGTATTATTTTCGTTCAGACGATGATCCTTAACTTCGAGGATAAGCTTGTGATAAAATAGTTATTTCGTCGACGGAATTGATGTCAAAAAAAAAAAGAATGTCTCGAAATTGTCATTTCCGTTGATCGTATGTGAATAGGAAGGTGGACCAATTCACAGTGGTTATAGCTCCCTGCTTTTTGCCATAAACGAATAAAGGGTGCACGTCACGATACCGACACCAATCAGTCATACAGCCCACGAGTTATACAGCCCACAAGTCATACAGCCCATGAGTCATACAGCTCACAAGTCATACAACTAACTAGTCATAGAGGCCACGAGTTCGACATCAAGTAAAATAAGCCCACGAGTTATACAGCCCGTGAGTTCGACACTACGCACAAAAGGCTCACGAAACCGACACTGCGCAAACATGCCCACGAGACCGACACTACGCTTAAAAGGCTCACGAGACCGACAGGATGAACAGCGCCACCTATAGCACAGTTTTGTATTTTACATTTTTTTTTTTGTATTCATTTATTTCCGCATTCAACCATGAACAAAAAAGTAACACAAAGACCAGAATAAAAACAAACAAACAAGCAAACAAATCTTAAGATATAGCACATACAGAGACAGTACCTAAAAGAGATTAGGTATATACATGGATACGGAGGGATTGCCCATTCAGCTGCGTCAGCGAGGACATCGCTATTCTTCCATGGGGTCCCGAGAGTATTGACGCGACGAAAAATGTTCATATGAATAATCAACTAATTCAATAAAATACACATAAGAAATGACTCGTAAAGATTCTGTACGAAATACGCTGTATTCAAAATGAACAATTGTGACCCTGCACCATAAAACAAACAAAAAGTCGCCAGACATATATTTTTAGTTAAGACCATATTCTGAAAGAGCAGACTTTAAGCTTTAAAATGATGCATAACATAAATTAAATGGACTCTCCTAACCATCTAAATATTGGAAAGAAAGCACAAATTCAGGAAGAGTGTGAACTGAGAAAAGAGGTTCTAAAGTACAGTGTCTATTCAAGCACTTAATCTTTACCAAACCGTGCTGGCTGTGCGATGAAAGGGACAAAAAACAGGAAGTAAACCACCCGAGTAACAACAACGAAGGGATTATTATATTAAACTGAAATTAGGCATGCCTCATTAACACATTCTGTCCATAATTAATGCCAACTTTCAGAGCAGCAGCACCACCCTTTCAAAAGTTATTAAAGTTGAAAGTGTAGAATGTGTACAAGGTTTTTCAGAAATGAAAAGGGGACTCTAAAGACACACCTAAGCACACTATTCTACCAAAAATGTTCGAGATATACTACTAAAAAACACACTTTCCCGCCCACTTTATGATCCCAAATTTTAGCATAATGCAAAAGAAGACTTGCTCTCTCAGAAAATATGGAAAAGTCAAGTTCGGCTAGGTTGACCCATTTCACTTATTTTCAGCCCTCACGCAAAATCATTGTGTGCGAATTTTTGCTCGTTTTGCGATGCACGGTCACAATTATGAAAAGTAAGGACTTTTTTTCAATCTATTTCTGAAATATACAAACTATCACACAACTTTAATTCAAAAGGAAGACAATTAAATTGGAAAGCACCTTTATAAGAAAAGTTCTTTTGCAATAATCCGTATTGGGTTTTGATAAAAATAATTTTCCGTGGGACCTAAGAGAATAGGAATATTGGTTGTATTTGAACAAATTTTGTAAATAAGGAGGGGCCAATTCATTAAGTGCTTTACATGCCATGGTGTTTAGTTGACAACGTCTAGATTCCAAAGAGTTATAGTCTATATATAAAGCTCTCTAAATTGAAACGTGTTCATAGGGCCTCACCCCAAGAATAATGCGAATAGCTCGCTTTTGTAATTTTTGTAAAGGGTTTATATACTTAGCAGCTGCTGTTCCGTATGATATGTCTCCATATTCAAAACATTGGGAGTGTAATTGCGTTATAAAGATAGCGTGAGCGAGTGTCTTAAACGGCATAATAAACGTATCAGCCTACTCATTCGAATGATTAATTTTCTATAATGCAAATTCTACTTTAAAGTAGGACCCAAAATCATACCAAGATACTTCCTGGATGACACTGGCCGAATATTCATATAATATACGTAAATGAATCATTTTTCTCAACATCCCTTGAGAAGCAAAAAACATGCAAACAGTTTTATCATAATTGAGACTCAGTTTAGAAATACCCAACCATGCAAAAACACTTTGTAATTCTCGATTCTAAACAGACTCGATAACATATATTTATCTCTATGTGTAACTTACCGTGTCGTCGACATATAGATGCACCGAACATTGATCCAAATATTCAACCATGTTATCAATGTATATGATGAATAAAATAGACCCTTGGGGCACACCATAAACTATCCTTGATTCAGTTGACGTTGTTGAATTGAATATTGAACATATACGACGTCCAGTCAAGTAACTCCTGAACCATACTAAGCAATCATCTGATACACCGATATGAGAAAGTTTGTCCAAGAGGACAATTGGATCTACGGTACCAAATGCTTTTCGTAAATCTACGAAAACAGCGCCAACAAAGAGACCGCGATCTATTGCAGTGAACAAGTCGTCAGTAACTATAAGTAAAGTGGAAATAGTTGAATGATTTTTTATAACCTTGGAAACAGATGGTAATCTAGATATGAGTCTATAATTGTTGACAAATGTTTTCTTTACCAGATTTAAGATTGGAAATATCTTACATTGTTTCCATTGTGCTTGAAAAGCACGTTTACATAAGGACCTGTTGAATATTTTCGTCAATGAAGGTATCACAGTAGGAACAGCCATTTTAAGCGTTAATGTAGTAATATGTAATAATTATTACCAACACCTGCAGATTTCTTATTACTTAACACTAAGATTGTTTTAAATCCATCTTCTTCTGAAGAGGCTCAAATCAAAATTGGAAGTAACGTAACAAGTAAGTTTACCCGTGTATCCTTGAGGAACACAATGGATTTCTGAAGCAAAACTAGAGCCACCATTTGCAAAAAACACACAAACAAACAAACAAAAAACTTATCCAGTTCCGAATAAAGATGGCAACAACCCCCCCCCCCCACTGCGAATTCGATCTTTACGAATCAAGTCATAATCTTCAATCTTTTACTCGTTGTCACTAATGGTTTCATCCAATAAGGTGTCATTTAAGGCTAAAATATGAATGTCATTGTCATACAAGAACAGCTTTCTTTGGTGTCCCATGATGTGCGAGTATTTCGAGACCTTTGCTCCAACCTCCTCGTGCACAGAGCCGACGCGCGATGCGATCTCTCTATTTCGCTTTTGGTGATAGGAATTTTGAGAACCTCCATCACTAAGCCCCTTTTACACTTTCACGGATTGCTTCACGGATGACCACGGATCGTCATCCGTGGTGTTCCGGCATGCAAAATATCGATTTTCCTCTCTACGCCGGTGTGAATACGATCCTAACTGGGTGTCTACACGGAGAAGTACGGAGGCTACACGGACATGTACGGTGCCTACACGGACAGACAAGGAACGAACGCGGACCACAGCAGAAACGATACGGAGCTAACACGGATATTACGGAAGAGCACGGATGCAACTGGGTCCCTTCTCGGTTTCTACACGGATATCTCCAAAATAATGACAGATGACATTTACTTTTGCTTTTGATACTTTATCATTCTCGGGCAAAATGCCTCTAGAGCTAATAACAAGCACACCAGAAAATCTACAGCAGCCTATACGCCTCGGCTTGTCGACATCAGGCAAATCTCTTGTTGCAAAGTCTCATTCACATCATGACATAAACAAAGCAAAACAAAACAAAACAAAACAAAATATATCAAAACACCCCCCCCCCCAAAAAAAAAAAAAAAACCAACATCAAAGAAATGTGTGTGGGCCACTGAAGCTTCTCAGACGACCATTATACAAACAGTATGAGGGGTTGCTGTCTGCACTGATGGGGTAAGGTGTGAGCAAATTTCATGGACTTTATGAGCTTGTGTTGGTAAAATACACGTATTTTTCATCCCGGATGGAGCCGATGCTAATACGGACGTCCCGATGTCTTCACGGATTGTCCAGGAATGAGTACGGAGGCAACACGGAATAGCCGGTGCCTACAAGGAAGCAATACGGAGGCAACACGGAGTAGACGGCGCCAACAAGGAAGAGTTCGTATTGATTTTCATCCGTGATGTCCGGGATGAAAAATTAAGCAAGCTTATTTTTTCCGCGGACATCACGGATGATCAAGGATAATGTCGGATGACTTGAAGGTGTCAACACGGTCATGCCGGAAACAGTACGGATGATCCCGGATCGACGATCCGTGGTCATCCGTGATGCGATCCGTGAAAATGTAAAAGGGGCTTATCCGACACACACGATCGTCAGTGTTCTTTCCGTTGGACTCCTCGACGCCATGGAAACGCAGACAATTGCGTTTTATGCCCCAGTCACACCTTTGCGGGCAAGCCTTGCGTGCGACTTGCGGAGAACAATTTTTGCTACCCGGAGCTCCCCGCACATGACACATGACAGTACCAAGCATGTATCTCACCCGTAGTTAACCGGAGTTGCCCATACACACAAGTCCTCTTTACCCGCAGCCAAGTTTTAGCCCTGTCACATCTTTCCGGGCAAGATACGCGGCCTTGATGCATATGGGGATTTTTGAACACCCAGGAGAACCGTGCGACTTATGTTCTACTTATGTCCATTCCGTTTGACCTGCGTGTAGGCTAATGGATGGCGAGTGAGAGCTGACAACTCGGTGAAGAAATTCCTCTGAAGGAATTTGATATGGCAGATGTCCCGCAGAATGTCATGCAAATGACGCACACTTCTGGCGCAACAGCATAGATTCACGGGCAACTTACGTACTTGAAGTGGGTCAACTGCCTGTGACTTTCCGCGGCTACGGGCCTCCTAATGGTGTCCAGCGTGGACCCCTGCGGGCAATCTCCGCGACTCACCTGGAAAAGTTTGGGTCATGTTCAAAACTTGGCTGCAGGAAAATCGAATTTGCTCGCGCACCTCCAGGAAACTGATACGCGAGATACTGTAAAACATGATATATGCGCGGCATGAAATTTTCGCGAATTGGAGCCGACAGCCCTTTTCGTGGCATGAAATTTTCGCGAATTGCCACTGGTGTTCAATGCATGTAGTGTAGACAAAAACTTTCGCGTGCATTTTAATTTCGCGAATTTTGGCGCTCGCGAAATTCGCGAAATTAAAATGCACGCGAAAATTTCTCGTTTTACAGTAAGCGCGATGTACTGTCAGGTGGGAGGCTGGGTGGTCCTGGTAGTAATTTTTTTCCCCCGCAGATCAACCCCGCAATGCTTTCCCAGGTACGGTATGACAATGCCTCGAGCATGCTCAAAACTCGTTCCGGGTGAGTGGCGGGGGTTGCCCGCAGAGGTACACAAAGACCGCCAGCAGGAGGCCCTTATGCCCCAGCCACACAGTGCCTTACGATGGGCTACGTTCGCCGCAGGGGGACGCAGCGTGGACGCAGGCATCCGCAGGGTTGTATGTAGACGTAACCTTCCGTAACTAATCCGTAAAGAAACGCAAAATGACGGCGCCAAGCCTGCAAAATTTTGAAACGGCCATGGATGCAGCCATACGCAAGTAACCGGAACTAGATGTAACTATCCGTAACTGAACGTAACTATCCTTAGCTTGGACGCAGACCATCCGTAAAAATGTTTACCTCCCGTCCATTTGCGTTCATTTGCGTCTACCGTAAGTATCCGAAATTAACCGCAAGTTAACGTATCACAACACTCACGTCCGCTTACGGACATTTACGGACAGTTACGGATGCTGTGGGCGATTGCGTCCCTTGACGTTTTCCGTTTTCCACTCCCATGGGAACAGAGAGTCGTGGGAAACCACACCACCCGTGTTGCCAAGATGCAACGCACGTACCTGAAGGAATATTACAACATAGTCGGAGCGATGGAGTGGCAAAACCGCATGGTCGAGTTATGAAATTTCTCCCATAAATGGTCGTTTTAGGCGGCACCCATACAGATGACATCGGTTGACCACTGGTGCTGAACTTTTTTCTTATACTCTTTGAATGTATATTATTCGAAAAAGGTCAATATTTAGGGTAGGGGATGGGGTGACAGCATTTTATTTACTTCTCTGGCCGAGGAGGGTGTGGGACAGCGATAAACTATATAAAATGAGAACGAATTTAGTATTTCTCTTACAGTCTAAGCCACTTTACACTCCTGAATGTGGATTACATTATTTTGTGGATAGGGGCGGGGGTGTTTAAAGTTCATTTTTTTAATCTGTAAATTTATCCAGCATCTTTTTATCATAACAGTCTCCAACCCATTAAACCATGAATATCGATGAACAATGAAAACGTAACCAAAGTTTGTCTATTCCATGACTGTAAATTTTATCTTCTTCCTCTATGTATTGTTTAACTTATCAATAAATATTGTATTTTATTTGTGGTATAATTGTATTTTGTACATTAATGATATATATCAATATTTGAGTTAAATTAATAGAATTCAAGCTTCAAATTTCATTTTTCTTTTATTGCTATAAAACATATTTAACTAGAAAAGCACTGCTCTTGAGAGCGCAGACCTCCGCCAAGCATCCAGTTACTTTCCACCGATGATCTTGCTCTTCCCAAAGAGATTTTTTCTCCTCCCTACCACTGTGAAAAAGCTCTGTGGGCTCTTCCAAAGAGATCTGTGATTTCCACCCATAGGTCTACATGCTGAAAAATTGCCCGATTTCCCAATATTAAAAGCCTTAGTTACGTCATAAAACCTCAGCTGCGCGGCGCGCCTCGCCTTGATAGCAGAAAGTGGAGGACGCATTTTAGTGCGCGCATGCAAACCTGAAATACGCACAGCCTGAGCTTCCAAGTTCATTGACCCTATACATGCCAAAATATAAAAAAATCCTTCATAAATTCCCCCAGAATTCTCGGATCATTACCAAAAGTTAATCGTTTGTTACTTGTGTCATCTTCAACCTTTCCTGCAAGTTTCATCCCAATTCGTTAACTACTTTTTGAGTTATTTTGCACACAGACAAACTAACGACAAACACACAAACACACACACACACACACACACACACAAACACACAAACCAACGTTAACGAAAACATACCCTCTTCCCTTGGCGGAGGTAATGAATACTAAAAGTCCTCACAACTTGTTCGTAATATGATTTCAGTTTTCCCCAGTAATGTACATAAGACAGTCCAATATGTGATAACCTTGCTGTCATGAATACACTGACTGCTAGGGAACGGCACATAAAACCACATTGTCCTTAATTATTTGTAACAATCTGTACCTATCCGTAACTATCCGAAAATATTCGGAACTCTCCGTAAATATTCGCAACTCTCCGCAAGTGTTCAGAAGTATTCGGAAGTTAACGCAAGTTGAAAAAACAAATTACGTGTCAATTCGTAAGATCATCCGCAAGAGTGAACGCAAGTATCCGTATCTGTCCGTATCGCCCGGATTTTTCCCGTATATTTTGTAAAATTTTCTGGTGACGGCAAGGAATCCGCAGGAGTCCGCAGAAAAAATGACTTTTTTTTGGACGTATCGCCGGATGCAGAGCATTATGTGACTGGGGCTCCAGCGGCAGCACCTCGCAGGCAATTTATACGAGGGTACTTCGCAGCTGTAATGCACGTACTTCGCAGCGCACGTATGTCGCTCGTAACTGAAAAAGAATCGGTTTCAAGCTCTCACGCAGGTCACACGGAATACCCTCAAGTAGCAGGTAAGACGCAAGTGCTAAACTCGCCAACATCCTTGTCCGCCCGCGGAAAATTTTCCTGCATGCTGGAAAATTCCTACTCGCAACAAGCCCGCGTAGCATACCCGGAAAGGTTTGACAGGGCCTTTACGGTGGGTTACATCCGGCGCAGATAAATACGGATAAGTGGACGCAGGGGGAAGCAGCGTGGACGCAGGCATCCGCAGGGTCGTATGCAGACGTAACTGTCCGTAACTTATCTGTAAGAAACACAAAAAGACGGCGTCAGCAAGCCTTCGAAATTTTGAAATGTTGGAGCTTTCGCAGAGGGACTCCACGGATGCAGAACTACGCTATTAATCGAACTAAACGTAACTTAACGTAAACTTCACGTAATTATCCGTAGCTTGGACGCAAAACTTTTTACCTCCCGTCCATGTGCGTTAATTTGCGTCCGTCGTAAGTATCCGAAATTAACCGCAAGTTGACATCATTAGAAAGAGCAGCTTCCGCAGAAGAGAATGATACCAGAGTTATCAAATTTGGTTAAGTACTTTATATTGTACGCGGCGTAGCCAGGATTTCATCTTAGGGGGGCGGTTAGTCTGCGAGGGAGCGAAGCGACCGAGCCCGATCGAGCGGAGCGAGCGAGGAGGGGAGGGTGTGGGAGGGGGGTGTCCCCCCTCCCACGGTGAGAACTTTTTGCATATTGATGTTGTAAATGGTGCAATTTGATGCATGTTTTTGCGCGTTTCATCGACGTGAAACAGTCCCACTTGTTTATCCTAAGGTAGCAGTTTATTTTGATGTAGATTATTATTGAACAATTTGCCTATAAAATGGTATAATTTAAATGCACTTCTTATATTGATTCTTTTCACTGAATATCATGAACGCGACTGAACCCGAGCGAGCGGAGCGAGCGAGGGGGTGGGGAGGGTGTGGGAGGGGGTGTCCCCCCTCCCACGGTAAGAACTTTTTGCATTTTGATGTTGCAAATGATGCAATTTGATGCATGTTTTTGCGCGTTTTATCGACGTGAAACAGTCCCACTTGTTCAAGGTAGCAGTATATTTTAGTGTAGATTATTATTGAACAATCTGCCTATAAAATGGTATCATTTGAATACACATCTTGTATTAATTCTTTTCACTGAATATCATGAACGCGACTGAACCCGAGCGAGCGGAGCGAGCGAAGGGGGAGGGGAGGGTGTGGGAGGGGGTGTACCCCCCCTCCCACGGTGAGAACTTTTTGCATTTTGATGTTGCGATTGGTGCAATTTGATACATGTTTTTGCGTGTTTTAACGAGTTGAAACAGTCCCACTTGTTTAAGGTTGCAGTATATTTTGATGTAGATTATCATTGAACAATTTGCCTGTAATATGGTATGATTTAAATACACTTCTTGTATTAGTTCTTTTCACTGAATATCATGAACGCGACTGAACCCGAGCGAGGGGGGAGGGGAGGGTGTGGGAGGGGGGTGTCCCCCCTCCCACGGTAAGAACTTTTCGCATTTTGATGTTGCAAATGGTGCAATTTGATGTATGTTTTTGCGCGTATTATCGACGTGAAACAGTAACACTTGTTTAAGGTAGCAGTATATTTTGATGTTGATTATCATTGAACAATTTGCCTATAAAATGGTATCATTTAAATAATCTTCTTGTACTAATTCTTTTCACTGAATATCATGATTGCGACTGAACCCGAGCGAGCGGAGCGAGCGAAGGGGGAGGGGAGGGTGTGGGAGGGGGTGTTCCCCCTCCCACGGTGAGAACTTTTTGCATTTTGATGTTGCAAATGGTGCAATTTGATGCATGTTTTTGCGTGTTTTAATGAGTTGAAACAGTCCCACTTGTTTAAGGTGGCAGTATATTTTAGTGTAGATTATTATTGAACAATTTGCCTATAAAATGGTATCATTTAAATAATCTTCTTGTACTAATTCTTTTCACTGAATATCATGATTGCGACTGAACCCGAGCGAGCGGAGCGAGCGAAGGGGGAGGGGAGGGTGTGGGAGGGGGTGTTCCCCCTCCCACGGTGAGAACTTTTTGCATTTTGATGTTGCAAATGGTGCAATTTGATGCATGTTTTTGCGTGTTTTAACGAGTTGAAACAGTCCCACTTGTTTAAGGGGGCAGTATATTTTGATGTAGATTATTATTGAACAATTTGCCTATAAAATGGTATCATTTGAATAATCTTCTTGTATTTATTCTTACACTGAATATCATGAACGCTGTCTGTTCAGCAATCAAACAGAAAAAGCATGCACACGAAGGTGTAGATAGGGGCATATCCCCTCCCACACGAAGGTGATTTTGCGTTTTCAGACCTGAAATTCAGCGATCTGGTGCAAATTTCTGGTGCAATACTTTTTCATCGAAGTGTTAAAATCACGGAATTTAGCTCTTATTCCGAATGTGCACCGTCTGTGTGTATGTATAAAGTCTAGTGAGGTAGAGCTTAGGGAAGGGGGATTCCCCCGTTTTTAGAATTGAAATAAAGCGATCTGGGTATAGCCACAGTCTACTTCTATGCATGGCGGAAGGGGGGGGGGGTAGGGGCGGGCGAACAGGGAGAAGGCGTGGGCGAGTGTTATCTCCACCCTTCCCTTCCGATGGAGCTTTTGCCTTTTTAAGGTTGAAATTGATAAATCTCGTATATGCATATTTGATGGAATCAACATTTGGGAAATAAAAAAAAACACACATTACTAATGGGGGGGGGGGACTGAGGGAGGAAAGGGTCGATAAGGGTAAATTCCCCTTATACATGAGGGAACCTTCAGTTTTCGGAATATAAGTGATAAGTCTTGTGCACTCAGAATTATTCATAATATTTTTGTAAATCTAAAAAGTGTACTAAGCTAGGGAAAGAGGCACAGAGGGGAGGGTTTGGGAGGGGTGTACCCCCTCCCAAGCACGAGAGATTTTGCATATTTTGAATTAAAATTCAACGATCTGGTGCACACTTTGAGTGAAATATTCACAAAAATATCTTATTTGATGAAAGGTTGCAAAGGAGACCCGCTTCATGTGCATGCATATAGTATACACGCATTTTTTTTTCCGCCTCCCAAATCCCCGGTCCAAATCTTAGGGCCCCCCCCCCCCCCGGCTACGCCAGTGATTTGTACGCCAATTTCTGTTAAAATGCAGTCATTTTCAAATTTCGCTGGATTTTTGCGACGTATGAGCGAATAATTTGGGTGCGACACGCGTTCCATACGGTGAGTTGTGTAAGCCCGTTGATCCATGTCAACGCAGATACAGCTTTCACTTTGGGCGCAGGCCAGAATAAGAAACCCCTGAAAACGTGCCAAGCCAGTTCAGTTTTTCCTCACACAAACCAGTTCAGTTTTTCCTCACACAAACAGACTTCGCTGCAGAGAGCTCCGGTTCGCGCCTTTTTTTTTCCATAACCAAGCGAGAAAATTATCTCATGATTATTCATTACGCGCAGCCGCAAATGTACCATTCTCCTCGGCAATAGAGTGGGCGCCGTTTATGAATATTTATTACGCAGGACGCAGTGTATGGTGTGTGTGTGTGTGTGTGTGTGTGCGTGTGTGTTTGTGTGCGTGTGTGTTTGTGCGTGTGAAAGAAGGAAAAAAATAAAATAGTGATAAATGATAAAGGGTGATAGCTCCCATTGAAACCGTTCCACTTTCGAATTCCGTCCGATGTACAAACCTGAGAGGACGGTGAAACGTTCTTAACCCGTTGAGGACGAGTCCCGAGTATACTCGGGCAGGTGTCTATGGGAAATGCGTGTTGTAGCCAAATCAGTCCGTCCTCAACGGGTTAAGGCTGCGTTCACATAGAAGTATACTATTCGGGTATTCGGGCTCGTTTTTCGAGGGCACGCGAATAGCTTGAATCGAACGATAGGATTTCCTCACGCCGGTTCACATAAGAGGACACTATTCGAAAGTACCGAATACCTGCGAAAAGTATAGCAAAGTGGGAATCGAGCTTGTTCGATTTTCTTGCAGCGTATACCGTCTCTCGTTTATGAAATAATGACAATTTTGGTCTGGATTTGCCCGTTAGCAAAAATAAGCATGTAGACTGACATTCTGATGCAGTTTAGAAATTGTTAATAAGATTTGCTGCGATGTAGGAGGAAGAAATCCTCACTACATGGGATGGTGAGTTGACGGTGCGGGTGATGGTGTATTCGGTGCTCGAATAGCGAATACCGAGTACCGAATACCGAATACCGAATACTTCTATGTGAACGCAGCCTTATAGGCTGCGTTCACATAGAAGTATACCGTATTCGGTATTCGCTATTCGCTATTCGCTATTCGGGAACCCAGTACACCATCACCCGCACCGTCAACTCACCATCCCATGCAGTGAGGATTTCTTCCTCTTATGAACAATTTCTAAACTGCATCAGAATGTCAGTCTACATGCTTATTTTTGCTATCAAAAGGGCAAATCCAGACCAAAATTGTCATTATGTCATAAACGAGAGACGGTATACGCTGCAAAAAAAAAAAAAAAAAAAAAAAAAAATCGAACAAGCTCGATTCCCACTTTGCTGTGCTAGTCTATGATCTTCGGTACTTTTGAATAGTGCCCTCTTATGTGAACCGGTGTTAGGAAATCCTATCGTTCGATTCAAGCTATTCGCGTGCCCTCGAAAACGAGCCCCGAATACACAATGCACATGAACATTTGAACAATGGGTTTGAGCCAGTGGACATTTCACTTGGAAAACATGTCCTAAACGATACAATTACACATGTGAAATTATGACTTTGTGATTCAAGAAATCACTGTCTAGTAGGGAATGGACATTTGAAAACATTATTTGACATTGGTTTCCCGGAGCATTGTTTCTTCTTTGTAATATTTTGCTTTGCAACATTTGAACTGCATGATCTCTTGTCTGATATTTGGCATATGCTATGTGGATATTTCATACCAAAGTGGATGAATTGCCTAATTTGGTACCATATTCTGTCATAAACATTTATTCAGCTGTATGGACATTTAAACTACCTTCATGACATATGGTTTATCTCGATGGACATTTGACCTGGAAAACCTATGTTAGAAAATCTTGTTTATGGTCAGTTGTACACTTATTTTGAAAACAATAATTTGTTGAGCAATTGACAGTCGGGATTTCGACCAATAACTTCCACACACACTGCGCTAATTGATCTGAATGATTATTTTCTGAGAAATATTGATGAGGGGTATCTGACCGGTGTAGTTTTTCTTGACCTTAAACGTGTTTTTACTCGGTAAGTCATAGCAAGCATGGTTGCTTGATAAACTGTCAATAAAGTATGGTTTTACAGAGAGTGCGCTCTCATGGTTCACCAGTTACTTTACCGAAAGGGAACAATGCGTATCTGTCAATGGGGTACTGTCGGATTTTAAGTCTGTTCAAACAGGTGTACCACAGGGGTCTCTCCTGGGCCCGATGTTGTTTTCCGTCTTCATCAACGACATGTGTCAATTGCCTTTTGATTGTAATATCAAAGTATGTTTGTATGCCGACGACACAGCCGTGTTTGTCCGCTCAAAGAAAGACAATGTTATCTCAGAGCTGCTTCAAACGGAAATGAAAAAGTCTTTAAGTGGTTGGATAAAAATGTCCTTTCATTAAATACAAAGACAACAAAAGTAATGCTAATAGGTTCCAAACGGAAAAAAAGGGCATTTCACTTTCAGTGATGCATGGGAACGAACCCATTGAACAAGTGCATGATTTTAAGTACCTTGAGGTGATAATAGACAGTCATTTGAATTGGGCCAAGCACATTGACCACACAGTGCAGAAAATTTCTAGGACGATATGTTACCTCTCAAGGACAAAGAGTTATTTACCGGGTGAAATACTTAGAGTGTTATACTATAGCATGATTTTCCCTCTCTTCGATTACTGCAATGTTGTATGGGGAAGTGCAGCCATGCAGTTGTTACATAACGAGGTTACAGAAGCTACAGAACAGATTCGCGCGATTAGTACTTAACTACTTAACAGAATTGTGATTGTATCAATTTTGGCATATTGCATGACGTTTGTACGCCGGCCTTCAGACAGGTAACACAGAGCTGAACAGTATTCTATCTTTATAGGAAAATGTATACATAATTTCCTCAAGCGCTCGCGAAGAAAGTAATATCGACATACACTGTAAGGTATGGCTCAGACGTTGACAACGTCAAATAGTATAGGCCTACATGTAAACATGCTATGACGCGAGTAACTGGGAACCATCTGCAAAATATGTACGAAAACAAACAAACAATCAATAACAAAAAATATATCGCCATAATTGAACCCCCTCCATTTCCGGAATCATTCCTGAGAAACGATAGTGACTGGTGACTCAGTAAGGATACATCTATGGGCATACCCAGGGAAGATCACAGGGGCGTCGAATCTATCTCGGGGTGGGGGGGGGGGGGGGAGGGGGCAAAGGGGCATTTGCCCCGCCCCTACGGAAGTGTTTAGACAGACAAATCATTTGTCCCCCACGCAATTCCCGAGATGAGGACAAATCTCGAACTTTCTTAATTGAAAATTGTCAAAATATCGCCAGAACTATGCACCAGATCGTTGTATTGCAATCATAAACAAGCAAAATCTCCGTTAAACAGGATCCCTTTCGATAGACTTTGTACACTTTTGAGATTGACGTATATTTCCCCAATTTATCAAAGAGTGTGCAGCAGATCTTTCGCTTAACAAAAGCGCACCCTCAATTGGCATATGCAGACGCGTCGATGGGGGAGGGGTGGTTCCCCCATAAAAGTGGGACAAACAAAAGCGAAAAATATAGCTACAAACGGCAGTTTTTTGAGTGTAAAATGTCAAAATGTTAAAGCTCTCTCGCTCCGCTCGCTTGCATTTAATCGCTATGCCATTCTCCTGATGTTGCGGGCGCTGCCAGTGACTGACAGCAGTTGCGCCCGGTGCGCCCCCTTAATTTCCAAAGAGAAAAATATAGCTACAAACGGCAGTTTTGGGACTATAAAATGACAGAATTTTGAAGCTCGCTCGCTCGCATTTAATCATTATGCCATTCTCCTGATGTTGCAGCCAGTAATTGCCAGCAGTTTTCGCCCGATGCGCCCCCCTTGATTTCCAAAGCGAAAAATAGAGCTACAAACGGCAGTTTGGGGACTGTAAAATGTCAGAATTTTGAAGCTCGCTCGCTCGCATTTAATCATTATGCCATTCTCCTGATGTTGCTGCTAGTAATTGCCAGTAGTTTTCGCCCGGTGCGCCTCCTTAATTTCCAAAGTGAAAATATACAGCCACAAACGACAGTTTGGGGGACTGTAAAGTCAACATTTTCAAGCTCACTCGCTCCGCTCGCTCGCATTTAATCGTTATACCATTCCCCTGATGTTGCTGCCAGTAACTGCCAGCAGTTGCGCCCGGTGCGCCCCCCTCAATTTCGAAAGCGAAAAAATACAGCCACTAAGGACAGTTTTTGGGATTGTAAAATATCAAAATTCTCAAGCTAACTCGCTTCGCTCGCTCGCATTTAATCGTTATGCCATTCTCCTGATGTTGCTGCCAGTAATTGCCAGCAGTAGCACCCCGTGCGCCCCCCTTAATTTCCAAAGCAAAAAATAAAAAATAAAAAAAATAAAAATACAGCCACAAACGGCAGTTTTGGGACTGTAAAATGTCAAAATCTTCAAGCTCGCACGCTCTACTCGCTCGCATCTAATCGCTATACCATTCTCCTGATGTTGCTGCCAGTGATTGACACCAGTTGCGCCCGGTAAGGCCCCCCCCCCCCCTTAATTTCCAAAGCGAAGAAGTACAGTCAAACCTGTCTATAGCGGCCATCCAAGGGAAACGAAAAAAGTGGCCGTTATAGACAGGTGGCCGCTATAGACAGGTAATCCAACTTAATGTGCATTGCCTATACATGTACATTATCATCGTTGGATACATCATAAGTATTTAATGTTCATAACGTAGTATACGTAAGTATACACACGTGTATTTCATGCATTGAACAATGCCGGTAAATAGTTGCACAGTAGCATGTGTACAGTCGTGAAGAAAGCTTTACACTAGTGCATTATTATGACTGAATAAGTGATGAATGCAGCTGTGGCGATCACTTAACGTTGCCCATGAATGTCTGGCATGACCACAAATCAGATAAACACGCTGAATTACCGGCTCTGCGGCCGCTATAAACAGGTTAAAATCTACCGCGGGAAACAAAATTTGTGGCCGCTGGCCGCGTTAGACAGGTGGCCGCTATACACAGGGTCTTTAACAGGGCTCTTCTCTCGGGGGGATTTTTCAGTGGCCGCTATAGACAGGTGGCCGCTAAGGCAGGTTTGACTGTATATCGACAAATGGCAGTTTTTAGACTGTAAAAGTATACGTCAAAATTTTCAAGCTCGCTAGCTTCGCTCTCTCGCATTTAATCGCTATACCATTCTCCTGATGTTGCTGCCAGTGATTGACACCAGTTGCGCCCGGTGTGCCACCCCCCCCCCCTTAATTTCCAAAGCGAAGAATATAGCTACAAACGGCAGTTTTTGGACTGTAAAATGTCAGAATTTTCAATGTAAAACGATTTCACCGTGGGAGGGGGAAACCCCCACATAGACCGGGGGCCCAGAAGATTTATTCTGCTGAAAAGGGTCACACTTTTTAATGGTCTCATCATATAAGGATGTGGCCAAGGGTCAATAAAATGAATTGCTGGCAAGTCACATCCTGTACCGTAAGCCTAGGGACCACAAAACGGGACCCCGAAAAAATGGATTTATTCAGCCGAAGGGGGTCACGGACAAAAGTTGGTGGATATTGTTCCTTTGGGTGTACTTATCATGAAAACAGCAATGCCAGCTATTTTATCCTGTACGGGGCCCCAGACAGTAGCCCCAAAGGGCCCCATAAATATGGTGTTATTCAGCTGAAAAGGGTCACGGCTAATTTCTTTTGCAATTGAAGAAGTTCCCATCAGAGATATTCAAAACACCAATATCAGCTACTTTATCTTGTACGGGGCCCCAGACAGTAGCCCCAAAGTGCCCCACCCCCATAGGTCATACGTACAAACACACACAAACATTGATTTCATTCGTGCAGCTGAGAAGAGTCACGGCTAATTTCATTTGCAATGGAAGGAGTACCCATCAGAGATATCCAAGACACCAAAGCCAGCCATTCTATCCTGCACGGGGCCGCAGTCAGTAGCCCCAAATTGCTCCGTCCCCCCCCCCCCCCACACACACACACATTGATTTTATTCAGCTGAAAGGGGTCATGGCTACTTTCTTTTGCAATTGGAAGTAGTAGGCATACTCATCAGAGATATCCAAAACACTAAAGCCACAGTTATTTTATCCTGTACGGGGTCCCAGACAGTAGTCCCGAAGTGCACCCCCCTCCCCCCAACACACACACACACACACACACACACACATTAGTTTCATTCAGCTGAAAAGGGTCACGGCTAATTTCTTTTGCAATTGGAGTGGTACCCATCAGAGATATCCAAAATATCAAAGCCAGTTATTTTATCCTGTACGGGGCCCCGCACAGTATAGCCCCAAACACGGGTAATTTCTTTTGCACTGGAAGAAGTACATGTACCTATCAGAGATATTCGACACACCAAGGCTAGTTATTTTATCCTGCACAGAGCCCCAGACAGTAGCTCCACAGTGTCCCATCCATTATACATGTACTGTGAATCAGTGGAAAATGGTCTTACAAATTCTTTTGTAGCGTTAATGTCAGGGCCTACTGAACAGAGATATCACAAACACTAAAGCAAGTCATCTTATCCTGTATACGGGGTCCCATATAAATAGGTTACAGAAGCAAAACACTCAAGAAATTTGCAAAGGAAGCATACTTCTGTATAGTGCACAACTAAGATGACCATATTACGAAAACCAGTCATTTCATCTTGTACTGGGCCCAGGTTACAGTAGCCATACAGTGCCCCTCGCCCACATAATTATTATGACATCATTTAGCTGAAAAGAGTTATAGTTGTTTTTCTTTTACAATCGAAGTAGGCCTTAGTTTACATCATAGATACCCAAAACATCAAAGCCAGTTAGGTTTTCCCAGCCAATTTCGCACTTTTGTTGGTTCATTTGATAGAAGATTCGAATTCGTAAAATGGGTATTCAAATTGGCTGGTACCCTACGTTCATTCAAATTCGCCTTGATTTGCCGAAAAGGGTATTTCAGCCATTAAATTTCGCGAAAGACAGTCAAATTCCAAACGTGTTCATTCAAATTCAAATCATGCTATTTCTTTGTTTCAGATCATTTTAACATGTCTTTCTATGTGTGTTTTCGTTTCATCTATGAATTACTGTTATAAAGCAGTAAAAGTATCATATTTCTTATCTAGTATAACTGGATTAGGTTGTTCTGTAACCAGACTGGTAACGCTCCTTCTCTTTCATATACATGTCATTATAGGCCTATACGTGTACCAGTAATGCAGATTAACTTCATTTTTTATAGTCATGACAGCACAATAAATACAGACGTATATCTCTAGAAGACATAGAAAGAATTATTAAAAAAAACAAAACATTTGAGGATCATAACCTTGACTTCTTGGAACTGGCCGACCGCTCGTAATAAAGTGCTCGTAACGGCCAGATAATTTGTGGCTTCTTACTTCTTTGAATTTAAAAAGCACGTTAAAAATATGGTGTCAAAGTCTCTTAAACGAATACGAAAACATGAAATGCTATGATGCTTACAAAATGATAACTACGATGAAAGAAAATAAGGTTGGAGACCAAGCATGAACATATCTGTTTAATTGACTGCAGAACATGTTAAATTATGGTCAGAAATCAATTTGAATGAACGAGCGCAGCATGTAATCACGTGACTATATCATTATGAATTTATGAATGAACGGATAGTGGAATTGTACTTGTCTTATATATGGATTTCAGTTGAAAAAGTGTTATCTAGAATAAGGTTAGAGGTAATGTGAATGTTTCAAAATAAATTTGAATGAAGAGATTATTATGACATTGAACTACCATGTCATCTAGGCGAAATGTTTGCTAAATTTAATTCAACAATAAAGAATTCGATTAAAAGAGGTGCGATATTGGCCCGGATGCAGGGACCTTGACAGGTATAGCCCCAAGGTATTCCCACCCCATAATTATGAATTAAATGTTTTTAGGTGAAAAGAGTCATGTATGCCTATTTTCCTTGGCAGCTAGTGGAATTAACAGCTGAGATATGTAAAACACAAACCCATCCAGTTAACGGGCCCCCAGCCAGTAGCTGGAAAGTGCTCCCGTATTATTTTATTCTAAGTGAAAAGAATCACTGCTATAATTTCTTTTGCAATGGAAGTAGTACTCAACGAGTTATCAAAAACACCGAAACCAGTTATATAGCTGTACGGGGCCCTACGGAGTGTTCCTAAAGTGTCCCCACATGTAATTCCACTATCAAGATCTGCATCCCGATCTATTCAATCTGTCAGATCGGGAGAGAGCGGCAAAAGTGTACGGGGACCGGAAGCATCGTAGCAGCAGCGTTTAGGTGATGGGGTTGGATCTGGCAATTTTACAGATCGGGAAGAAATTTTGAACTGGTTCAAAATTTCTTCCTCATCTCCCCATCAAGATTGACCTATTTTGAATCGTAGCTCAAACGGGGAGAGAGCAGTGACAGTGTAAATACCGCGAGATGAGCGTAACAATTCCAGGTTTTTCTGACGGTAGTAACAGCGGCACAAGAACGGGAAATATAGTCTAAACTAGACACCGACGACATGGTCCCGCTGCTGCGCCGCTTTCTTGATCAAAGCACGACCTTCCCGCTTTAACGACGCCCCCGTCACACTAGAGCGGATCGAGCCAACGAATGCCCAGCGGATCCGAAAATTTGGACATACGCTCACATCCGTTGCTCGTCGTTCGTGACCCGCTTGACGTTCGTTGTATCCGCTAGCTGTTCGCAGAGATTCACAGAGATCCGCCGGAGCAAAATTTTGATTTTGGACATGTCCAAAATCTTGAGCGGATGACGAACGGAATGACAATCCGCCCTGTGTTCGCTTAGCATCCGCTGATTGAAAGTTTTGCTCGCTCTGCATTCGTTTCTCATTCGTCCGCCGTTCGGCCAAATTCGCCCAGCAAATGTGCACAGCAACACACATTAATCAAACGTAGATTAAAAAAAAATAGATATTCATATATAGCACATATAATAATAATAATGATAATTATAATAATAATAAAAAAAGGGTCTTATTTGCCCAGGGTAGCCTCTTCAGTGTTGTCACTGCTCTACCAGAGGGCCCTGCCATTATTATTACCCCAGCGTTGCCAAGTACCCATTTATACACCTGGGTCGAGAAGGACATCGTGGGTAAAAAAATCTTGTCCAAGATGTAAGCACTGGGCGGGATTCGAACCCGGGTCCTCGGTTCGGGAGTCGGATCCACTATGCCACAGCTCCCCACATGACATTTCATTACACGTATTCTGACATTAAGTAATAAGAGATCATTATTCTAAACCACTGCTATAAAAGTCAACCTGTAGTAAATGGGAATCTCTGAATGGAAATTGGGAATTGTGAAAGTTCGACTCCAGTTGGAGGCACCAGACGCAATGGAGGATGTTGGACTACCAACCTCATCGTCACGTGATCATCAGAAGGAAGTACACTTTTAGGGGAATCTTGAATGAGTGACATCAGGAGTACTTGGTGGTTACTTCGGCTTCCTTCTTTTTGGGGCCATTTTCGCAGTCACAACTAGCTAAAAAAAGAAGATCATTCCAAAATCTTCGAGTGATCCCTGAGGTCACTCCAAAATTAGTGAAAATTAACATTTTTACTCCAAAATCACTCCAATTTCACTCGAAACACACTCTTTTTTGTTATTTACTCCTTCATGAGTGAACAATTTCATTTTTCTTTTTTTAGAGAGACAACATTACTTGACACTGTCACTGCTCAAAATGATTTGGTAAAGACCGTGTGCGTCATCCGAGATCCGTCACGTAATTGCCGCAGTATCGCTCTGCATATGTTGGGCATTCGCTGCTCATTCGCTTTGTCCGCTCAGCATCTGTTGGATGGACTGTACGCATTTGCTTTCATTCGTTACTTTATCCGCTCGTTACACGGTCAGCATATACTCATCATTCGTCAGGCGAACGTTCGAAAACCACATTTTGCTTGCGAATTCGAGCGGATACGAGCGTATCTGGACTTTGCCAAATTTTGCCCATCCGCTAGTCATTCGCTGATTTATACGCTGTAGTGTGACGGGTTCTCTACTCTCGTATAAAATCAAGGCCTGTTCCTACGACGCTTCATTCCTGCTTCGATAACGCTGTTGGCCGCTTTAGCTACGCTGTTCTTACGCTTTCCCAGACTCAATTATGCATGCAATTATGCGATACGCTGGAAAATGCTTGCCAGAACAGCAAAACTGATGAGGATCAGGAGGACGCGTTGTCGTTGTCGCGAAAATGAAGACGATTAAGAAGAAGAAGAGATGCAAACAATTAAGAGAATAAAGCAAAACACTTTGGAGCTACTGTCTGGGGCCCCGTGCAGGATAAAATATCTGACTTTGGTATTTTGATATCCGATGGATACTACTTCCATTGCAATAGAAATTAGCCGTGACCCTTTTCGGCTAAATGAAACCAATATAATATACATATACATATTATGTGTGTGTGTGTGTGTGTGTGTGTGTGTGTGTGTGTGTGTGTAGGGGGCACTTTGGGGCTACTGTCTGGGGCCCCGTACAGGATGAAATAACTGGCTTTAGTGCTTTGGATATCTCTGATGAGTACTACTTCCAATTGCAAAAGAAAGTAGTTGTGACCCTTTTCAGCTGAATAAAATCAATGTGTGTGTGTGGGGGGAGGGGGAGGGGGTAAGGGGGCAATTTGGGGCAACTGTCTGGGGCTACTGTCTGGGGCTACTGTCTGGGGCCCCATGCAGGGTAAAATAACTGGCTTTGGTATTTTGGATTTCTCTGATGGGTACTAATTCCATTGCAAAAGAAATTAGCCGTGACCAGGCCTTTTCAGCTGAATGAAACTATTGTGTATGTGTGTTGGGGGGGGGGGGCACTTTGGGGCTACTGTCTTGGGCCCCGTAAAGGACAAAATAACTGGCTTTGGTGTTTTGTATGTCTCTGATGGGTACTACTTCCATTGCAAAAGAAATTAGCCGTGACTCTTTGAACTGAATAAAATCAATGTTTGTGTGTGTTTGTACGTAGGCCTATGGGGGGTGGGGCCCTTTGGGGCTACTGTCTGGGGCCCCGTACAGGATAAAATAGCTGGCTTTGGTGTTTTGGATATCTCTGATAGGAACTACTTCCATTGCAAAAGAAATTAGCCGTGACCCTTTTCAGCTGAATAACACCATATTTGTGGGGCCCTTTGGGGCTACTGTCTGGGACCCCGTACAGGATAAAATAGCTGGCATTGCTGTTTTCATGATAAGTACACCCAAAGGAACAATATCCACCAACTTTTGTCCGTGACCCCCTTCGGCTGAATAAATCCATTTTCGGGGTCCCTTTTTGTGGCCCCTAGGCTTACGGTACGGGATGTGACTTGCCAGCAATTCATTTTATTGACCCTTGGCCACATCCTTACATGATGAGACCATCAAAAAGTGTGACCCTTTCCAGCTGAATAAATGCTCTGGGCCCCCGGTCTAATACCATACCCCCCCCCCCCCCCTCGCTTGCTTCGCTCCCTCACGATCTCATAACCGCTCCCCCTAAGATCAAATCCTGTCTACGCCGGTGATGGGCCCCACTATTTAGTAGGCCTTCGCAGTGATGTTGCAAAGGCGGAGCAAGAGCTGAAATACCACGATTTAGTCATTCAATAATATATTGTGAATATTTCATTTTCAATTGGTTTTTTTAAAGAAAAACACAAATTTCACCAAAAGTGTGCACCAGATCGCTGAATTTCAGGTCTGAAAATGCAAAATCTTCATCGTGTGTGAGAGGGACACCCCCCCATACACACCCCCCCCCCTTCGGTCGCTCCGCTCCCTCTCACAGTTATTTCAAAAACAAAAAATGTCTTCATACTTTTAAGGTCTGATCTTCCGCCGCTATATAGTCATCTGACAAGCAAAACAAAAAAACAACAACAAGAACAAAATGTCTTCATATTTTTGCTGCCACTTTCCTCCCACTTTATATTTCATGCAAAAGAGTGGGACATCCGATCCCTGTAAAGTGTGCTTGTGGGGGGGGGGGGCACCATGCTTCAACCCCCCCCCCCCCCCCCCCACTCCTCAGTACGGATTTACGCCGATGGTAAGTGAGGTCTTTTCTTATACCATTATTTTTTTTCCTCAACCGGATTTGATTGTATTTTTTTTTCTGTCCATTTTCGTTTCATTGGCTTGTGTACAATCCTTTTCTCTTGTACGCTCTATATTATGAACTTATATCTTATGTTCCCTCTTTGTTACCGTGTTTGTAACTTTTTGTTTTTTACTCAAATTGTACTTTGTCCGTGATGCAAGTACTTGGGTACCTAAGGGGGGGGGGGTCACCGTGCATCCCCCCAGGACTCCTCGAAACTTACATTTTCAGGATCCTCATGACATACCAAAACATAATCAAGATGTTAACAGGAACGAAAAGTGGCTGTTCTAGGTGAAATTTAATGTATTCTATTGTTTTTCATAATTTCTTATGTATTTCTTTGTTTTGCAACTTTTTCAACTTTTGTTTTTTCTTTGTTTTTCTATTGGAAATTGTCACTGACCACTTTTCTACTATAATTAGCACAAAACTAATCAATGAAAGTGATTAATTGTAAAAATAATCAGGTTTTCATGACTTTCATGACAGAGCACCTGTTTTCCATAGGAAATGTACACAAAATCACAAAATTGTGCCCGTTTTGGGGGGACATTCCGTTACAATAATGGGCGTGACCTCGCAAAAGTATACGCAGATGTTGCAAATTTGGTCTCAAAAGTTGTGCGAGACTTGACCAAACAAAGTCAAGAAGCCTCGCGACAGATTTATAGCGCGAAACTTCGAGGGGGGGGGGGCGGATCCCCCCCGTCCTTATGTATGTATGTAATATGTGCTTACATGTAGGGCCTACATAGTAGGGTACCTAAGGGGGGGGGGGGTCACCGTGCACCCCCCCCCCCCCCAGAGGACTCCTCAAAACTTACTTGACTTTGTTTTGTTCAAGTCTTACGCAATTTTTGAGACCATATTTGCAACTTATAAAAATTTTGACATTTTACAGTCCCCAAACTGCCGTTTGTAGCTATATGTAATAATATGTATTTTATATATATATATATATATATATATATATATATATATATATATATTTGCTTTGGAAATTAAGGGGGTTGCACCGGGTGCAACTGCTGGCAGTTGCTGGCAGTTACATCAGGAGAATTGCATAACGATTAAATGCGAGCGAGCGAAGCGAGCGAGCTTGATAATTTTGACATTTTACAGTCCCAAAACTGCCGTTTGTAGCTATATTTTTTCGCTTTGGAAATTAAGGGGAGGAAGCGCACCGGGCGCAACTGCTGGCAATTACTAACGAGCGAGCTTGAAAATTTTGACATTTTACAGTCCCCAAACTGCCGTTTGTAGCTATATGTAATAATATGTATTTTATATATATATATATATATATATATATATATTTGCTTTGGAAATTAAGGGGGTTGCACCGGGTGCAACTGCTGGCAGTTGCTGGCAGTTACATCAGGAGAATTGCATAACAATTAAATGCGAGCGAGCGAAGCGAGCGAGCTTGATAATTTTGACATTTTACAGTCCCAAAACTGCCGTTTGTAGCTATATTTTTTCGCTTTGCAAATTAAGGGGAGGAAGCGCACCGGGCGCAACTGCTGGCAATTACTGACAGCAACATCAGGAGAATTGCATAACGATTGAATGCGAGCGAGCGAAGCGAGCGAGCTTGAAAATTTTGACATTTTACAGTCCCCAAATTGCCGTTTCTAGCTATATTTTTTCGCTTTGCAAATTAAGGGGAGGGGGCGCACCGGGCGCAACTGCTGGCAATTACTGACAGCAACATCAGGAGAATTGCATAACGATTAAATGCGAGCGAAGCGAGCGAGCTTGAAAATTTTGACATTTTACAGTCCCAAAACTGCCGTTTGTAGCTATATTTTTTCGCTTTGGAATTTAAGGGGAGGGGGCGCACCGGGCGCAACTGCCGGCAATTATTGACAGCAACATCAGAAGAATTGCATAACGATTAAATGCGAGCGAACGAAGCGAGCGAGCTTGAAAATTTTGACATTTTACAGTCCCCAAACTGCCGTTTGTAGCTATATTTTTTCGCTTTGGAAATTAAGGGGAGGGGGCGCACCGGGCGTAATTACTGCTGCCAATTACTGACAGCAACATCAGGAGAATTGCATAACGATTAAATGCGAGCGAGCGAAGCGAGCGAGCTTGAAAATTTTGACATTTTACAGTCCCCAAACTGCCGTTTGTAGCTATATTTTTTCGCTTTGGAAATTAAGGGGGGGGGGGGGCGCACCGGGCGCAATTGCTGGCAATTACTGGCAGTAACATCAGGAGAATGGCATATAACGGTTAAATGCGAGCGAGCGAGGCGAGCGAGCTTAAAAATCTTGACATTTTACCGTCCAAAAACTGTCGTTTGTAGCTACATGTATATTTTTTTTTCGCATTGGAGGGAGGGGGCGCCCGGCGCGCCCCCTGGATCCGCCACTGGTAGTCAAGGGTGTCGGTTTATGTTCATGATTGGGGGAGGTATGACCAGCGAGAGGGCGTCGAAGTGAACAAGGATGAAGAAGGATGTCCAAAATCTGTACTTTATATAGAGCATCCCCTAATTTGTTTGTGTTTGTGAGTGTGTGTGTTTCATATAGATTGAAAAGTTAGGAAATAGCCAAGGTCAAGTCTTATTATTGGCAATGCAAGGCATTTTAATATAGACTAGTATGTATAGCAACACTACATAATCAATGATCAAGCTTTGATAGCAAATGTGTACAACCTATCAAACATCACATTGCGCAACATTGCAGCGACTCTTTTTGCCATTCCGATATTCTGAGTCACTGCGCACATCCTGCTTGTATTCAAAATGCCAACCAGGAATCACGCTGAATCACAATCTTTTGTCGACTCCGGGCTTTTTGAACAATCTTATACCTCTTTATTATGGTTAAAAGAAATCTTAGAAAAATATCTTTTTTTCTTGATCATTCTTTCATGTCGATTTCAAAAGCAGTTTACTAACCCTTGAATTACCATTTTCGTAGGTTTTTTTCTTTTTTCCCTTTTTTTAATTTTTTTCTTTTTTTTACCAGCGGATTGGGGAGGGGGGCACGTGCCCCCCCCCCCATGCCCCCCGTAGTTACGCCACTGTTCCTAGACCTAGATATCTAGTGAATTTTAGGCGCAATAAAGTCATCCAACCACAATTTGTAGACTCACACTCAGTTATCTTTCAGTTTTAACTTTCAGTCATTGAAAAAATTCATATCTACTATTACTAAAGATTACCAAGTCCATGTGCTATTACTAATTACATTGAGTAGCAAGTAACTTGCTACTCCCAGAGCTTCCAGAGCTTGCTGCTTCCAGTAGGCTACTATACTGACTGTACTTGGTGGTCAGTGGCGTATCTAGGGAAAACGGCGCCCGGGGCAAGCGCGAAAATTGCGCCACTAATTTCTGAAAAAGTGTTCAACCCCAACCCCATCCCGGTAGGGACTTTAAAAAAAGTCCTCATGATATGCTTTTTGAAGCACTTAAGAGGTGTCTTTTGAGGGTGATTTAAATGTAATAGGCAACCCTAAATTTTGATATATTTTGGCGAGCGAGCGCAGCAAGCTAGCCGAGAATTTTTATATTTCAGCTTTATACATAACATGGAATTCTTGTCATTTTTGGTTATTAAATCTTCGAATTACAATTCTAACTACAGTAACGGCCTTATAGATAACGATTTATACCAACAGTGTCCAACCCCATCCCGGTAGGGACTTAACAAAAGTCCACATGATATGCTTTTTCAAGCACTTAGAAGGGGTCTTTTGAGGGTCATTTAAATGTAATAGATATTGAAGAATTTCGGCGAGCGAGTGCAGCGAGCGAGCCGAAAATTTTTGTGTTTCAGCTTACAAAACATGGAATTCTTGTCATTTTTGGTTATTAAATCTTCGAATGACAATTCTAATCAAGATATAGTGACGGTCTTATAGATAACAATTTATACCAGCAGTGTTCAACCCCAATCCCATCCCGGTAGGGACTTAAAAAAAGTCCACTTGATATGCTTTTCGAGCACTTAAAAGGGTTTTTTTGAGGGTGATATAAAATGTGATAAATTTTGATAAATTTTGGCGAGCGAGCGCAGCGAGCGAGCCGACAATTTTTGTATTTCACCTTGCAAAACATGGAATTCTTGTCATTTTCTGGTTATTAAATCTTACAATTCTAATCAAGATATAGTGACGGCTTCATAGATAACGATTTATGCCAACAAACTAAGGACTTGGAAAAACACTCTAAATTACTACGAGTGAGTGAGCCGAAATTTTTATATTTCCACGTCATCATTACGTTTTGTTCTTCTTATTTTTTTTTGATAAATTTTGGCGAGCGAGCCGAAAATTTTTATATTTCAGCGTTACAAAACATGGAATTAATGTTTTGTTTTCATCTTGTTTGAACACCTCAAACACCCCCCTTTTGGTAAAGGGGGGTGTTTGAACACCCAAAACACCCCCCTCGGTACGTCCTTGCCCACGAAGGTCTTCTTTTCAGATGAACAAAAGGTAAAATATTGCACCCTAGCTAGATTGAACCTGAAGTATACCTTTACAAGAAACGAAGGTGCACCCTTAATATCGCCAAATCACGTTGTTAACACACTTTTTATACCCTGAAGGTGTTGCTATCGAGAAAGCGAGCCACAACCGACGAAAATCTGCGATTGTTTCTTCGCGTAAGAACCGTAATCAGTGGAAGATATGTCTTTATGATGGTAATTACTTTTCGCTGTCCCATCTTATTAAACATGAGCGGTACATAAAGGTACAGACACAGGGATGTGCGAATAAAAATTCCACAAATGCACATGTGGAATTATTTTGTACATCAAAAGAAAACTGACAGCTGTTTGAATGTTTACAGCCAGTTGGAACTCCATTTCTGAAACCTCCTTGCTTATCCCAATTGAGTAGTTTACACAGTTATCCCGAGCTTGTCTCCCTCATTGCACTCTTTTTGCACTGTGCGTGCGTGTGTGTGTGTGTGTGTGTGTGTGTGCATGTGTTGTCGTCACCAGAAAGAAATGGCAGCGTACAGTGTGTCTCTATAGCCTCACAGAGCGAGCGCGCAGGGCACGGTGTTAGGCGTAGATTTTTGTTCGAAAGTTGTTAATGCTACAATATTGAACCATGAATAATAGCCTGGGAAAAATGTTAAATGCACCTTACAAGAGACCCCAAAAATAAAAAACAAAAAATAAAAAATCAAACCATAGAAATAAATCGTGTACTTTCCATCCATGCATATCCGCGATTTTGCTCTGTAAATGATTTCATTTTATCATTTCATTTATTTTCACTTAATAAAACATGCATACATAAAATGTGACAATGGTATGACAAGTATAGCATGACAATGTGACAAACAAACAAAGCAAACAAACAAACAACCAAAGATATCAAGTGAAGGGGTGAGTGAGAAGGCAATGGGCCTTATTTAAAACTAACCCCGGAAAAGTAAATACAGCGTAAATACAGAGAAAAACTTTGGCACACACACAAACACTCACACATACACACACATGCACACACAGACAAAAACATACACCAGCACATTAACAATACACAAGATGCCATTTTCACAAACACATCCTATCTTGCTAGTCTCTTATAAATTCGTAAAATGATATTGGTAACTTCCAGAATACCTTTCAAGTAAAATACGCTTGAAAGCTTTCTTAAAACTTTGTACCCGTGTGTTATTACATTTCACTTCAGAGTGGATGGAATTCCAGATTTGAGGGCCTTGAAAAAATATTGACTTTTTTTTTTTTGCTGTCCCGAGATCGAGTCGCAAAGAAAATCTTTAGCGTGAAGTAGGGTTTGACTCCATCATAGCACAGTAAGCATGCAGGGAATACTGTAACATATTCCATTTTGATTGGTCAATACCAGACGAGCAGTCAGGTATTCTTCGTTAGCTTGTTCGCAGACCCTTTCATCAAGGACTCAACTTAATTCAAAAAATGTTCCGATGAATGATTATGAAATTATGGGAGAACATTTTTTCTTATGATGTCTTAATAAAAAAACATGTACATAAGCACCACGACGGTATGCAATATTGTATTCAAGTGTCGATCAACACCATATAGGTCTTTCTTTGAGACTAGTTACGGGCACAATATTGCACCATAGCAAGAATGAACCACAAATAGGAAGATATGTCTTTTTAATGGTATAGCATAGTTACGTTTCGACATCCCAACCAATAAGAGATAGGTTAGGTGAATGTTAAAGACACGGGGATGCACGGATAGAAATTGCGCAAAAAAAAAAATGAAATAAAACTAATATTATTCGAATAGGCATGTCTGGGCAGTAATTTGATATATCTATTGATAAAGAATTCTATTTGAAGATTCATATCAGTTTGATTTGTCAGAATCATGAGGAAAAGTGATAAAATAAAACCGGCTATAGGGTACAGTTTAAACACTTTCACATGAAACAGCTCTGATATACACTTTTGCACGATAATATTTCTGTTCAGAATTGACTTTTGCTTTATATGTTTTATCTTAAAGTAGGATTTCATTTCATTTAATAGATAAACAAGCAAAATATAGCCAACATTATGTTAACGTTCAAAATGAATCTTCAGATTGCTCAGTGAGACGGCGGCATCGAATCCCGATCAGCGAAGGCACAAATGCACCTGTGGAATTGTTTTATACAGGAATAGAAAACTGACAACTATTTTAATAATTACAGCCAGGAGGAACTTCATCTGTTAAACCTCCAAGGTTATGCGTACAATGTGATTGGTCAATACCAGACAAGCAATCAGGTATTCTACCTTAGTTTTTTTCGCAGACCCTTTTCATCATGGACTCAACTTAATTTGAAAAAATAATTTCGATGAATGATTATGGAATATGAAAGAAAACTAAGTTTCCTGATATCAAAAAATATATGTTCATAATACCAGCACGAGGATATGTAATTTGCATTTTAGTGTCGAGCAACACCATAGGAGGTCTCTGTTTGAGACTAGTTGGGGGCGCAATATTGCACCGTCAATGACAGTGGCAAGATCGAACACCAAATGTAACTTATAAGAAGCAAAGTTCCACCATTTTCGTAAATCGTGTAGTTTGCACCCATTTCCGCGACTTCGAACCCTTCTAGCTCCCTTATTGAACTTGTGAGTGAGGGAGAGGTACAGCTCTAACTCTAACGACAGCTCTGATAATTTGACTTGTATCTTCACTCTATACCACCAAAATGTGATATCTCTCTGGAGCATATATATCTGTTACACCTGGAGAATGAATTGTGGTAGTTTTTGAACCTTATCTCGAATCATCTGCCTCATCTTGCCATATCCTCCAAACTTTCTGAACTGGGTGTCACTGGAGTTACTCCACTTCTAGTCCCACGAACTGGATATCTTGCTGGGCATTTTGTAAGTTGAACAGTACCATTACCATTTCAGTGCATGTACCGTATGCATACTCACCTTATTCGCTCAACCATGCCTTGAAGATGTTTGTATCTAACAGACTTCGAATACTGTGCATACCAGAGTACTTACCTGAATAGCAGTGTCTTTCAATGCATCTTTGATGAGGTGAGTGTCACTGAAAACATCTAGGCCAAATGGCAGTCACAAGAACAACAAAGAACCTTGTGAAAGAACTCTTGACAGATGACGAAGTCTGGTCCACAATCAAGGAGGCAGTGACCGAGATAATCTCAAAGAAACTATGTGAACTTAGTGATCGTCTGGAAAAGCAGGAGGGACTCATCATGGACCTGCAAACAAAAGTGGTGGAATCTGAGCAAGAAATTGCAGCATTGAAGACAAAGGAAGTGCAAAACAAAGATGCCATCTCAAATCTACACTCACAGTTGAATAACCTGGAGCAGTATTCTCGCCGGAATTGTCTCCGTATTCATGGTGTCCCAGAAAATGCACAGGAGAGGACAGACGACGTTGTTCTTCGTATCGCCAATAACAACCTGGGAATTGGCCTTCAACAAGGAGACATTGATCGATGTCATCGCATCAGTCGTCGTCACCCACCACCTGCTGGTACTACACCCAAACCGCGTGCGATCATTGTAAAACTGGCATCGTATCGTCATCGTCAGGCCCTGCTGAGAAACAGAAAAAAGCTAAAGGAACAAAAAAGCGGAATCAGCATATATGAGGATCTTACTGACACAAATCGTGCACTTCTCTGGGATGCCTTCCGCTGAAATGAAAAGACCAAATACCAAGGTCCTGTCAGCTTGGACCATAGATGGAAGGATCATCATTTCCATGAGGGCATCAAATGGGAAAACAATCACAAAAAGAATCTACAGCAAGATTGACTTGCAAAAGCTCTGAAGATCCACCAACATATGAAGTGATTAATAGATTATTGATTCTATGTAAACTGGGTTCTGCTGATTGATTTCTTATATGTCTGACAATATAAAGGATCCAAACTTCAATACTACCACTCATATCTCACAAGTTTAGTGTCTAATGAAATAATTGAAAGGTGTTTTCTCCTGGTGTTTCTTTGCTCTTGATTACAGCTAAAATACTATCTAGGTTTACACCATTCTAATTTTTGCATTGTTTTTTCTTTGTTTTTCCTCAACTTGCCAATTGTGTGATAGTTATTTCAAACACTCTGTAGTTATGTTTGTGTGTATTTTCGTTGTTTCATTGTAATGTCCAGTAAGGATGATTATCGTCATTTTCAGCGCCTTGACAATGTTGATTTAAGTATTCATAAGGATTATCTAACTCCTTCTGACTCTGAGGAGAATGTCTTCTCGCAGGGGTATATGACAATTAATGAATTTAATAAGTTTTTAGATAGTAATTTTGAACTTAAACAATTTCATGATAAGATATTTTGTGTACATGTGAATACCCGCAGTTTGTGTCATAACTATGATGAGGTTGCATTGTTTTTAGACTCTCTGTCTGTACAGCCCTCTATCGTAGGCATAACTGAATCATGGTTTCATGATAATATTTCATTGTCTTTGTATAATATTGATAATTATAGATTTGAGGAAAATCATAGAAAAACTAAGCGTGGAGGAGGAGTTGGTATGTATGTATTAAATGATATTGACTGTAAGAGACGCATTGATCTAGATGTAAACAATGATTTCATTGAAAGTATTTTTGTGGAAATTGAAAATTATAAGAATTCGTCAATAGTTGGCGTTGTTTACCGACCTCCAAATCAAAGTACTGATGAGTTTCGTTTTTATCTATCTCATATTTTAGACGTTGTACATAACGAAAAGAAAATAATATATTTGATGGGTGATTTTAACATAAATTTATTGAATGCCGGGAAAGTGCAAGATGTTAATGAATTTTTAGATATGTTGATGTTGTACTCCATGTTCCCTTCTGTGCAATGCCCCACGCGAATCACTAAACAAACTGCCACTCTTTTAGATAATGTACTTACAAATGATACATGTGTTATTCAGTCAGGAGCCCTTTTTACAGATATATCTGATCATTTACCGGTATTTTGTATTTCTGATAAAAGCATTAAGTCCCAAAGCAAGACAAGTTATGAAAAGCGGGGTATCAACGAGACCACTATCACTCTTTGTGTACGTATGATGGAGAATGTGGAATGGTCACCTGACGCAAATGATGTTAATAGTATGTATAGTGATTTTTTGATTAAGTTTTCAAATGTTTACAATTTTTGTTTACCTAAAAAAGTGTGTTACAAAAAAGAATTTATGAAAGGTAAATCATGGATAACATATGAAATTCGTAAGTTGTGTAAAAGAAAGTGTCGTTTGTATAGATTATTTGTAAAGAATCCGAGTGAACATCATGAGACTGTGTATAAGAAATGTCGAAACAAAGTTACAAATATGATTAAACTTGCCAAAAAACAATATTATGTCGGACAGTTAAACAAATGTAATGGAAGTACGAAAAAAACTTGGAATATTATAAATAAAGCAATGGGCAAAGAAAATAACACATTCAAGTGCAATGGAATATTAAAGAATTGTGAGAAAGTATCTGATAAGAAAGAAATATGTGATGTTATGAATAAGTACTTCGTTGATATTGGATATGATTTGAATTCAAAGTTTACACAAGATCTGACTGATAATTTTATGCAATATGTGAAAGTAAATGAACGCACTATTTATTTTAACCCTGTTACTGAGAAAGAAATCATAGACATAGTCTGTAACTTAAAATCAACTACCAGTGCCGGATATGATGATATTCACATAAAAGTTATAAAGAGAGTTATACATGTGATAGCAAAACGTTTGTGTTTGATATTTAATAAGTGTTTTGAATTTGGTATTTTTCCAGAAAATATGAAAATTGCTAGAGTGATTCCTGTGTTTAAAAGTGGAAGTCCGGAACTTGTTTCTAATTATCGGCCAATTTCAGTCTTGCCAGTATTTTCAAAAATATTAGAAAAGTGTATAATCGTCTTTTTAATTTTCTTACACAGTGCAATATAATACATGAAAATCAATATGGTTTTAGGCCGGGGCACTCCACATCATCTGCAATGGTGAATTTTGTGCATGAAGTTGTAACTGCGATTGAGAATAAAGAATATATGATTGGTGTATTTCTTGATTTAAGTAAGGCGTTCGACACGCTTGATCATAGTATATTGGTACGTAAATTATATGCATATGGAATTAGAGGATTACCATTACAATTACTTAAGAGTTATTTGTGTGAACATAAACAACATGTAAGCATCTGTAATGATAAATCGATTAATTTAGGCATAAGATGTGGAGTGCCCCAGGGCTCTATTTTGGGACCTTTACTATTTTTGTTATATATCAATGATATCTTTAATGTTTCTGAAATTTTAAAGCTTATTCTTTTTGCCGATGATACGAGCATATTTTTTTCACACAAGAATATTTTAGAGTTACAAATTATTTTGAACCAAGAACTTAATCTGATGACAAAGTGGTTTTATTCAAATTAACTTACAATTAAATGTTCAAAAAACTAATTATATGTTATTTACCAAGAGAAAATGTAATATTGATAATTTTTCTGTCAATATCTGTGCCTCTCAGGTAAAACGTGTGTCGGCTTTGAAGTTTTTACGATTAATACTTGATGAAAATGTTACCTGGAATGCTCATGTAAATAACCTTTGTAATGTGTTGGCAAAGAATATTGGTGTTATGTATAAATTAAAGTCAATGCCTAAAGTGTTTTTAAAAATGATTTATAATTCAATTGTTTTATCACATTTGTCATACGGGATCATAATTTGGGGCAATGCATCAAAAACCCAGTTGAACAGAGTTTGTGTCTTACAAAAACGTGCAATACGTATTGTACACCATGCTTCATATCTTGCCCATTCAAAACCAATCTTTCATTTGTATAAGATGCTGCAATTTTATGATATTTATCTTTTACAGTTGGGTATTTTTATGTATTTATGTTACAAAAAGTTCCTTCCAGAATCCCTTTTAGATTATTTTTCGCTGAACAGCACTATCCATAATTACGAAACAAGAAATTCTGCAAACTATCATCTATATCACATGCGCACCTCATTTTTCAAAAATTCAGTTATATATCAGGGCCCTCATATATGGTATTCTATCCCTAGAGAAATTAAAGCTTCAAAATTCATAAATAATTTCAAAATTAGATATAAACACTTTTTATTGGAAGATTACAAACATAGTTAATTCAAGGCGTATTCTTGTTGTTGCTGTTTTCTGTGTTGTTATCGTCCATACCTCCGTAGTTTTCTTTTGTAATGATTGCATTGGTTTGACTTGTTCTGTTTTGTCAACTTAACTGACTTTTTTTTTCTTAAATATGTCAAAGGTATGTATGTTACAGTAAAATGGGTCAGCTACTCACAAGGGCTTTTCCTTTCTTGCTGCTTCCCCCACCAATGGCATTGTCTCTGTATGTAGTCATACCGCCACATTATTTTTACTTTTATGTCGTATGTCCTATGAATTTTTGTCTTTTTGTATCTCATTTTGTACACTCATGTTTTATTGTATGCTCTGTATATTTGTAATGCTTGGTGCAAAATAAACTAAACTGAAACTGAAACTGAAACTGAACTTTTTTTTTCTTAGTGTGTAAGGGATTACCACATGCAAAATGTAGCATAATGTAACAATAACGTATAGTAATAGACGACAATTTGAGGACCAGAACGATGAATTAAATGTAGGCCCTAAGTGAGCATAGTATCATTGAATTCATGATAATGTTGCAAAACATTGATTTGTATCAATAATTCATCGCATATCATACCTTGTTGATCATTTAAGGAATGATGGATGTGTAAGTCTCTATATAATACACGTACATATTTGTATTTTGATTTTTTTATTTTTCTTCTACAAAAGTTAGCAGTAGTATACATTCCATCTGAATATCAGCTCGTAACTAATGTTCCAATTCCCTGTGTATTTCTGCCCTAAACAAACGCTCGAATTCAAAGTTCAATTCCAGCGCAAAACTAACACTAGAATTCCCTGAGTATTTCTGCGCTAAACTAATGCTTTAATTCACAGTTGAATCCTAGCACAAATCTAACGCTCGAATTCCCTGTGTACTTCTGCGCTAAACTAACGTTTTAATTCACAGTTGAATTCTAGCGCAAAACTACCGCTCGAATTACCGTTGTATTTCTGCTCTAAACTAATGTTCGAATTCACAGTGATTTTCTGCACTGAACTAACGCTCGAATTCCCTGTGTATTTCTGCGCTCAATTAACGCTCGAATTCACAGTTGAATTCCAGCGCAAAACTAACGCTCGAATTTCCTGTGTATTTCTGCTCTAAACTGTTTTATCAGCAGAGAGTTGAATTGGTTTGTTCACCTCTGGCTACCGAATCAGGATCTCAAACTGAACGTCCATCCCCAGTTCATATCACAAGTCAAGTGTCCTGGAATCCCGTCATCCTGTCAGTCCTGATGAAGTCCAATCTCTCATTGCAAAGTCAGCCACAAAGTCCTGTAAGTTGGACCCTATGCCTAGCATCTCCTGAAGAAATGTACGCCAGTCATGATTCGATCCATCACGAACATCATCAATTCTAGCTTTGAGAAAGGTGTCGCGCCTGATTCCCTCAAGACTGCCATTGTCAGGCCGCTGCCGAAAAAAGGCTGGCTTAGATCGAACCTCTTTGCAAAATTACAGACCAGTTCCCAATCTACCGTTTCTTTCCAAGGTTATCGAGTGTGCAGTCTTCTGTCGTCTATATGAGCTCTTATCATCCAACAACATGCTCGATAATCGTCAGTCAGCATACAGGAGCCATCACAGTGTCGAAACTCTGATGGCTGGGCTGAGTGACTTTGTCTTACATGAAATGGACAATGGAAACCTGATTGTTGTTGTGATGCTGGACGTTTCAGCAGCGTTTGAAACTATCCGCCACACAACACTGCTTATAATTGTCTTACTCAGCACTTTTGGAGTGACTGGTAAAGCCCTGGACTGGTTCCAGTCATATCTTTCCAACAGTCACCAGCGTGTATCCATAGGGGAAGATCAGTCAAGTACTACAAATCTCAAATATGGTGTTCCGCAAGGTTCTATTTGCGGCCCGCTCCTGTTTTCTGTGTATATCCAGCCATGCTCGAAGAACTGATCCGCTCTCACAAGGTAGATTACCATTGCTATACTGACGACATCCAACTTTTCATTGCATGTCCACCCGGAGATGAGAACCTCCTTGCTGCTGTCAGTCAGCTGGAAGATTGTGTGACGGACATCCGGGCTTGGATGACAGACAACAACCTGACACTTAATGGATCCAAGTCTGAGGTCATACTACTTGGTTCCAGGGGAATGATAAACAAAGTTCATACACCCTCTTTCATCATCGCAGGCGCTGTACAACAGCCAAAGAAGAACTGCAGAAATCTTGGCGTCATCTTGGATCGCAACATGACTCTTAATAGTCATGTATCATGTGTCACTAAATCAGTGAGATATCAACTTCGAAACCTTTCACAAATCCGTAAGTTTCTTTCCAAAAAGCAACGGAAATGGTTGTGCACTCTCTCATATCGTCACGACTCGACTTTTGTAATTCAATATTCGCCAACCTCACTGATTATCAAATCAACCGACTTCAGCGTCTTCAAAACTCCGCTGCCAGACTGGTCACGCTAAGCAAGTCATCATCCCACATCTCACCCATCCTCAAGAAGCTCCACTGGTTTCCAGTCAACGCCCGCATCCAATTCAAGATTCAAGATTCTCCTTGTTGTATACCAAACACTACATGGCACAGCTCCACAATACATCCAGGACTTAATACAACTCTACACTCCACCAAGGCAACTACGCGCCTCAACCTCTAAGTCTGCTTCACATTCCACGCATACATCACAGTTGGGGGCACGGTCTTTCTCATACATTGGACCTCATCTATGGAACAGTCTCCCACTCAACATCCGTCAGGAAATTTCATACTCTCATTTCAAGACTCTAGTTAAATCATATTTGTTTAATTGTAGTTTTGGTTAATGTTAATGTAATATTGGATACGGACTGGGTCTGGAGGGTTATACTGTAAGTTGTTTATGTGTACACAGTATGTGTTGAAGTATGCAGGCTCTCATGCGCGGAGAGTATCAGTAATGATAGATGCGGTGCATTATAAATGTACTTTATCAACTGTACTGATAAGCTAATGCTTTAATTCACAGTTGAATTCTAGCGCAAAACTAACGCTCGAATTCCGTATGTATTTCTGCTCTATACTAATGCTCGAATTCACAGCGATTTTCTGCACTGAACTAACGCTTGAAATCCCTGGGTATTTCTGCGCTCAACTAACGTTCGAATTCGCAGCGATTTTCTGCACTGAACTAACGCTCGAATTCCCTGTGTATTTCTCCGCTCAACTAACGCTCGAATTCACAGTTGAATTTCAGCGCAAAACTAACGCTCGAATTCCTTGTGAATTACTGATATCACATATTCGAATTTGTGATAACAATAATTCAATTAGTGATATCACAAAATGGAATTTGTGATATCAGAATTTCGCATTTTTGATATCCAAATAAGCATTTTTTATATCACAAATTCAAATTAGTGATATCACAAATTCGAATTTGTGATATCAAGAACTGATTTTGAATTACCATTCGTTTTTCACGTGAAACCTATTTTTCATATCAAGAATTCGAATTTCTGATATCACAAATTCATTCAGTGATATCACAAATTCGATTTCTTGATATCACAAATTAAGTTTATGTGCTACACTTACAGGAATTTGTGACATCACAAATTTAATTTTTGATATCCCAAATTTAATTCTTGATATCAGAAATTTGACTATTTTTATATCACAAAATGGAATTCGTGATATCAGAAATCAACTTTAAATGTGAGAAAGGCTTGCCATGCGGTCGCACAGAAACGCTGTTAGTGAGAGGTTTGTTAGCGCTAACAAGTCACTAACAAATCAGCCAATAACAGCACGGGCAAAATGACCGCACAAAAAGCGCTGTTTGAGCGCTCTTCGACACGTGCGCTGTAACGGTGCTGTTAGTGGATTTGAGCCATATAGTCCATGGGCCAAGACCCGAAAAATGGGTTATTGGTACCACCTGAGGTGGCAAAACCATTTTGGTGTCATTTTGTTCGTCGGGCATAGATATGCTTATCAAGCTATGATAGCATTTCCAAATGAGTAGCTTAGTCATAATAAATGAATTTTTAACCAAGTTGGCCTCGTTTTTATATCCCTATACTTCTGAATCGAAACTAACCGCTATACAAAGAAGATCACTGTCTTCTGTATGTCCACAGGTGTTCTGTTGTAAACGCGGTGCTCTCGGTCTTTATTCAAGGCAGCGAAGGGAATATCCAAAGGGTTATGATGTCCATAGCTGTCACGCGGTGCGCTTAGTCTTTATCTAGACCAATGTACCGTTATCATATCTAAAGTTCCTAATAAAAGGGATTTTCTATACTGTTTTATACTACCCTCTCAACAAATACATCAATTTTAAACAAAAATCGCTCTGTTCATTTACAATGTTATTTATCATAATGTATTGTAGTGTACCGGTACATTGTTTTTGCATAATCTCTCATTGTTGGATGGAAATAAAGCGACATTGGCGTGGTATTAGTGTTTTCACCGTAGCGTTTTCACCGGAAAATGATAAATAATTGAAAAATACGGTAAAATTCACAACGAATTGCTTTTTTAAAGGTTGTTTTTAGATAAAGGGATATACACTGTATCATACGCTTTGGATATTCCCTTCGCCGTCTTGAATAAAGACTAAGCGCTGTGGACATCATAACCCTTGGATATTCCCTTCGCTGCCTTGAATAAAGACTAAGCGCACCGCGTTTACAACAGAACACCTGTGAACATACAGAAGACAGTGCTCTTATTTGTATAGCGGTTAGTTTCGATTCAGAAGTGTAGGGATATAACAACGAGACCAAATTGGTTGAAAATTCGTTTATTATGACTAAGCTACTCATTTGGAAATGCTATCATAGCTTGATAAGCATATCTATGCCCGACAAGCAAAATGACACCAAAAAGGTTTTGCCACCTCTGGTGGTACCAATATCTGGCCTGGCCCATGGACTAATAGAGTTAGGCAAAATCTATGCGATTTGTGCGTAATGATAGATTGATGCATCTTGTTGATGCAGCGGCAGCACAACGCAGGGTATTGTTTTCTTCGTGAGTGACGTGTATTCATATATTTAAACAGTTCGATATCATCCGTTCATTCTCGCCTTCTTGAGAGCATGGCCGGCGCCACATTTTCAAAAGTGGGTGGGGGAGGGGCACAATTCTGGGTTTTCATGAGGTAATAAAAACAAAACAAAACAAGACAAAAAGGACTTCAACGCACATCAGGTGCCACTTCCGAGTTTCTTCAGCTGATAAGCAAAATAATAATAATAATAACTAGAGATTGTAATTTGTCATGACTGACAAATTAAGGTGATCCGATTTTTTTTTATCAATGATTCGAGTCCTGATCGCGATAGGCATGACCATACAGGTTCCATCTCTGTTTAGAGACATTGGCCGTGTGATTTTTGGATTCTCATTTAGAAAAGGGAGTCATGTCTGCAATCTTTGGTACTAATTCTGTATACACTAGATAACGAAGATACAGCAACAAATACATATGACCTTTGACCTACCTTTACACTCCCAAGATGGCATCTGAGGAAAAAGTGGTTATTTTGTGAAATGATTCTCGCGACATCGTCTATACGTGTGCAAAATATGGGAAAGATAGGACAGGTATTCATCAAGATACCAGATGATCCATTTATGACCTTTGACCCTAATTTACATACCCAAATGGTGTCCGATCAAGCAGTTGTAATTTTATGAAATAATGTACGTGACATGAACTGAACATGTGAAAAATATGGGGGTGTTAGGGGCTGTTTTTCTTGAGTTATTGCAAAAAGTTGCAGAAAGAAAGAAATATCTCAATACATCGAAGATAAGCTTTAATTTCAACCAAGTTTTTAATATGATCCCGACATTGTATGAAAAAACGAAGGCACACATTCAATAGCGCACAGTCTCAGCTACAACATATTAAAATCTGGGAGAATTTCACCGAAGGGTAAGTGAGCTAGTGCTCGATAAAGACAATCATGTCAATTTTTCACATCTAGAAATGTTCCCTCTCATAGAGATAACACGTCATAACGAAGATAGAGAAAGAGGTACATATGCCTATGACCCCACTTTGCACAGACAAGATGGCATCTGAGCAAAAAGTGGTAATTTTGTGAAATGATTCTTGTAACATGGTCTTTGCGTGTGCAAAATATGGGAAAGATAGGACATGTATTCACCAAGATACAGGATGAAACATTTATGACCTTTGACCCTAATTTACATACCCAAGATGGTGTCAATCAAGCAGTTGTAATTTATGAAACGATGTACGTAACATGAACTAAACATGTGCAAAATATGGGGGTGATAGGGGCTATTTTTCTTAAGTTATTGCAAAAAGTTGCAGAAAGAAATAAATAAATCTCAATACATCGAAGATAAGCTTTAATTACAATCAAGTTTTTAATATGATTTCGACATTGTTTGAAAAAACGAAGGCACACAGCTACAACATATTAAAATCTGAGACAAATTCATCGAAGGGTAAGTGAGCTAGTGCTCGATAAAGACAATCATGTCAATTTTCACATTAAAAAAAAATTCCCTCCCATAGAGATAACACGTCATAACGAAGATACAGAAAGAAGTACCTATGACCTTTGACCCCAATTTGCACAGACAAGATTGCATCCGAGCAAAAAGTGATTATTTTGTGAAATGATTCTTGTAACATGGTCTTTGCGTGTGCAAAATATGGGAAAGATAGGACATGTATTCACAAAGATAAAGGATGAAACATTTATGACCTTTGACCCTACTTTACATACCCAAGATGGTGTCCGATCAAGTAGTTCTTATTTTATGAAATAATTTACGTGACATGAACTAATCATGTGCGAAATATGGAAGTGATAGAGGCTGTTTTTCTTGAGTTATTGCAAAGAAAGTTGCAGAAAGAGAGAAATATCTCTACATCGAAGATAAGCTTTAATTTCAACCAAAATTTTTGACGTGATCCCGACATCGTATGAAAAAAGGGCACATTTACGGTAGCGTAAAGTCACAGCTACAACATATTAAAATCTGGGAGAAATTTATCGAAGGGTAAGTGAACTAGCGCTCGATAAAGATAGTCATGTAAATTTTCATTTCCAGAGAAACTGCACTCCCATAGAGATAACACGTAAACTGGTCAATTTGACAAGATTACTTTCAATTCTTTTTTACGAGGTGATGCCGTCATCCAATCAAAATTTTATTACTTTACGTTTGAAAGAACATTAAATATGCTACAACATACTGAAATCTGGGTGAAAATTGGCCAAGGATTAGTGAGATACGCTCGAATGAACTTGAAATTTGATGACATCATTTTGAAAATTCACTTTTTTTACTTCATTAAGAAATTTAATATCTTTTAATCATCTTTTCAGCATCGCCACCCCATGAAATGACATGTACAACTCATCAGCTTTCAGAATATGTAAAGAAAATGGGGGGGGGGGGGGTCACCGTCCATCCTGACGAGTAAAATCGGGTTTAAAATTGGCGATTTTTTTTTTGCATAGTTGCACTGTATATCGCCATTGACGCGCGCGCGGAATTTCGACTTTGACGGGCATATATGACGTCATATTGAGTCGGATTGACTTGAAACTTGGTAGAATTATTCCTTGACATTTTAAACATCCGATCCGTGTGAAAAACCGGGAAATTTATATTGCATATGAGCTGTGCGTGCGTATATGCGCGCACGCGTACGCGTCCGTCCAATTTTTTCAATTTTTCCAAATATGCTCCAAATGGTCTGAAACGTGTGCAAAAAAATTTTGAGCTCGATTGGAGCATACAAATATTTCAACGCGCACGTACGCGCACGTTTTAAGGTATAGGTGAATTTTTGAGAGCATGAGTAGAATGCGCTTGACTTGAAATATATGTGACGTAAATTTCATTGAAAAATTCTGTTCTATTAATGAGATATGATTGAGAATGTGTTTTCATATAATGACGTCATAGTGACGTCACGGTCGACTGATCATTATGATTTACTAGATCCGTCGTCTTTGGGACACGATACATACATGGTATAAGTTTGAACTTGATAGGCATACCACTTTCTGAGCTAACCTCTGCACAACTTTTGGGGAGAAATAAAGAAAGAATAAAGAATCCGTACAGAAACAGGTGATCCGAGAGGATACTCGGATCACCTAATAATAATAATAATAATGATAATGATACTAATGATGATAATGATGAAAATATAGGTCTTCAGCGCATCTTTCTCATTCCACTTCCGGGTTTCTTCTGCTGAAAGGCAAAAAAAAAAACAACCCATAAAACAAATAAAAAAAAAGGAAAAGAAAGGGGGGGGGGGGAGGTCTTCAGGGCAAAAACGAAGGCCTTACCACGCTCAGAGGTTTCTTTTTTCTTTTTATAGGTGATCCGAGTATCCTTCGGATCACCTTCTGTATCTGTACGGATTCTTTATTTCTTTATTTCTGGACAAAAGTTGTGCAGAGGTTAGCTCAGAAAGTCCTCTGCCTATCAATTTCAAACTTATACCATATATGTATCGTGTTGCAATGACGACAAATCTTGTAAAATCATTGTGATTAGTCGACCGTGATGTCACTATGACGTCATTATATGAAAACACATTCTCAATCATATCTCATTAATGGAATGGAATTTTTCAATGAAATTTACGTCACATATATTTCAACTGATGCGCATTCTACTCATGTTCTCAAAATTCATACTTTCTCTTAAATCGTGCGCGTACGCGCGCGTTGAAATATTTGAATGCTCAAATCGAGCTCAAACTTTTTTTGCACACGTTTAAGACCATTTGGAGCATTTTTTTGAAAAATTGAAAAAAATTGGACGGACGCGTACGCGCGCACACATATACGCACGCACAGCTCATATGCAATACAAATTTCCCGTTTTTCACCCTTATCGGATGCTTGAAATATCAAGCAATATTTCTACCAAGTTTCAAGTCAATCCGACTCAATATGACGTCATACGGGCCCGTCAAAGTTGAAATTCCGCGCGCGCGTCAATGGCGATATACAATGCAACAATGCTAAAAAACCGCCAATTTTTAATCCGAATTTACTCGCCAGGATGGACAATGACCCCCCATTTTCTTTACATATTTTGAAAGCTGATGAGTTGTACATGTCATTTCATGGGTTGGCAATGCTGGAAAAATGATGAAAAGTTATCAAATTTCTTAATAAAAGAAAAAAAGTAAATTTTCAAAATGACGTCATCAAATTTCAAGTTTACTCGAGCGTATCTCACTTATCCTTGCCCAATTTTCACCCAGATTTTAGTATGCTGTAGCTAATTTAATACTCTATCAGTTTTAATCAATCCAAAATTTCGCTGGATGAAGTCTTTACCTCGTAAAAATAGATTGAAGGTAACCTTGTCAAATTTGACCCATTTGCGAGTTATCTCTATAGGCGTGCAGTTTTTCTTGAAATGAAAATTAACATGACTGTCTTTATCGAGCACTATCTCACTTATCCTACGGTGAATTTCTCCCAGATTTTAATATGTGTTAGCTGAGACTTTGCGCTATCGTTAATGTGTTCTCCGGTTTTTTTTTTTCATACGACGTCGAAATCACGTCGAAAAACTTCGCTTAAATTAAAGCTTAGCTTCGATGTATTTTCATATTTCTTTCTTTTTGCAAATTTCTTTGCAATAACACATGAAAGACATTCCCTGGTACCCCCATATTCTGCACATGTTTAGTTCATGTGACGTACATTATTTTATAAGGTAACAACTACTTGATCGAACACCATCTTGGGTAGGTAAATTAGGGTCAAAGGTCATAAATGTATCATCCTGTATCTTGGTGAATACATGTCCTATCTTTCCAATATTTTGCACACACAAAGACCACGTTACCAGGATCATTTCACAAAGTAACCAGTTTTTTCTCAGATGCCATCTTGGGTGTGCAAAGTGGGGTCAAAGGTCAAATATACTTCATTCTGTATCTTCGTTAGTGGATACGGAATTCGGTACCAAAGATGGCAAGTCTGACTTCCTTTTCTAAATGAGAATCCAAACATCACACGGCCAATGTCTCCTCGACACAAATGAAACCGGTATGGTCATGCCTATTGGGATCAGGACTCAAATCATTGATTTTCGAAGAGATCGGATCACCTAATTTGTCAGTGTTGACAAATTCCGGTTCTAGTTTTTCTAGCGTCACTTCCGGGGTGACCCGGGCATAATTGGTGACACCCTATGTCGGCCCTACTCCTATGTTGTCCCACGGGTGCAAAAAAAAAAAACCTCTCCCCCCCACCCCACGCTTCCACCGGCCCTGCAGAGCTGTATTTGAATATGATACATCACCAATAAACCTGTTTTCGTAACAATGTATACCGACGCACCCCCCCCCCCAAAAAAAAAGACACCCGATCTGCATTTATATGAATATGGTCTTTTCCTTTAAGTTGCATTGATTATATTTAGGGTGTGATACGGTAAAAGTGGCGCGGGCACCTACTCACTCACCGTAGTGTTTCCCGAGCAAGACCTACAATGTCAAAAAGCTCACTTTTTGAGAAAGCCCCCCCCCCCAAAAAAAAAAAAAACAACAACAACAAACAAACAAACAAACAAACAAAACAAAACAAAACAAAAACCAAACAAACAAACAAAACAAAACAAAACAAAAAAACTCCAGACTACACTAACGAAGGATTAAATGGTACATGCAGTAGACCTACTAAAGTTTTATTTACAAGGCACAACGCCTGTCAGGAAGCATTAGGCAATGATGCTACACACATAAAAGAAACTCAGTTCAAGGAAAAGAAACATACTCAACTAACACATATGTGACAAACCTGTAATTTCATTTCTTTACCAGTTATGTGAAACAGCCATCTTACTTTGTCAAGAGGTACTCTAGACCTATAATTGGGAGAACCATGCATAATTACGGAGGCAACCCAGTCGCCATAGCGGCTTTTCTAGTTACATAAATTATTATTATGTACATAACAGTTGAAGAGTTTGTTCGCAAAAACCGATAAGTAGATATTTGCCAAATGGAGATATTTGCGAATAATGGTCAAGAAAATTAAAGAGAATGATAAGACAATTTTTGTTTCTTTGGACCATAACTTCAAAAATGTACCTTAATATGTAGTGAGCAATATATCATTTAAAAGGTATTATTTTGTACTTTATGATAGAGACCGTACGTCAAAATCTTCAAAAATGGACTTATCGTTGTTTTCGAACAAACTCTTCAGTTGTAGGCCTAAAAAAAGTCCATCGTCATTGGCTTTAATGGGTATGTAGCCTATTTCACTATTAAAGGACAAGTCTACCTATAAATGTGGATCGAGTGAATGCAGAAATATTACACATTTATATGATAAGTGAAAGTGTGGGGAAACTCAGAAAATCGGTTTAAAAGTTGTGAATTTTTTACGTTTTTGAAGTCACTGCTGGATGAGAAGACTGCTGCAGTGTATGGCATGCGTAGAACGATATAGGAAATATAGAGAGAATTTCACGAAAAACTTTCACAGCAAAATCTAAGTCGCCCACTCCCCGCCACATTCTTAATTAGGTCTCAAGGTCGATCTATTTGGAGCATGTCCACATGGTATAGAAAAGGAGACAATTTAAGATACAGCGCACGCGAGAAATTATTCACTAACATTGTCACTATCGGTGCCCCTGGCACTGTCAGTGAGTTGATAAAAGAGCACCACTGTTGTTAGCTTCTGTGCGGCCTCGCGATGTTAGGCTAACAGCGCGCGCTGTTAGTGAATTGGGCTGTTTATCAACTTCCCCTGTTTAAACGACTTTCGAAAGCCCTATCGATAGCCCTTTCGAAAGCCCTATCGATAGCCCTTTCGAAAGCCCTGTCCACTCCCCTGTACTATTAATGTGCCGCTTGTTTTCGTAGGCTGCGTTTATCAACTTTCCCCTGTTTAAACGGCTTTCGATAGCCCTTTCGATGGCCTTTTCGAAAGCCCTTTCCATAGCCCTTTCGAGACCCCTAAAGCCCTGACTGCCTGTATTATTAATGTGCCGCTTGTTTTCTAAGACGGGACGGCGAAAAGCAATTACCATCATAAAGACATAATTATCTTCCTTTGAGAGTGACGAGTCATGATACAATGCCACATGAATCAATTGTCTGGCCTATCTGTGAGGCAGCTCCAGTTTAGCACATACTTCAAATATTTCTGAGTGGCGGCATGAGACACGGGATCAAAGGGAATGAGACTGTTATTACTCTATTTCTCAAACCTTGTTGGTGAAAGAAACACCTCCTTGTTCCAAGCATATGCGTGCGTTACACACAGCTGTATACACCTGTGTACACGTACTCGTGTGCACTTTACGTGGCGCGCGTCTTTTCAGAAACCGGAAACGCATGGTTGCGTAACCGCAGTAGGGCGACCTAAAGGGCTTTCAAAACAGCCTTGCGTTTATCAACTTCGAAAGGCTTTTACAAACAGGTTTCTGATAACCTGTTTAGGAAACCTGTTTGGATCGTCACATATTTGGGGCTTTCGAAAAGGCTTTCCTAAAGGGCTTTCAAAACTGCTTAGCGTTTATCAACTCGTGAAAATTCCTGGAAAGCTGTTTGGATAACCTGTTTCTGCCGAGAAAGGAGAGTTGATAAACGCACCCTTTCGTAAAAGGCTTTCCTAAAGGGCTTTCAAAACAGCTTTGCGTTTGTCAACTCGTAAAAATTCCTTGAAAGCTGTTTGGATAACCTGTTTCTGCCGAGAAAAGGAGTTGATAAACGCAGCCTTTGACTAACAGTACGCTTATGTGCGGCCAAATCGTTGCTACCAGTGCTGTTAGTGCGCTGTTAGCGCTAACAACGTTTCTGTGCGGCCGCCCCAGAGTCTTGGGGTCCACGATTAGCTGAATGCAAGCGATGAGCATTGATGATGGGTATCGACGAGGCCTCCTTTGTGGAGATGTTCAGGAAGTTGGTAAGTATTTCAGTGACAACTTCATGAATGTTTTCGTCGTGTTTAAGTGGTGCTCCATAGACAAGGAGATTTTGTTTCCTGGCATGTATTTTGCTCAAGGCAAGTTTTTCATTCAAGTCCTCGATTTTGTTGTCGATGTAGATTCGCAGCTGCGGAAAGGTATCCCTCTCTCCTGTGCACAGCCGATCAGAAGCATCAGTTAGACCCGTTTCCAGATTAGAAACCGTATTTTTCGTGCTTTAAGGTCATTCTTGAGCGAAGCTATTTCATCCACTACAGAGTCGAGTTTGTGTTTACCTGATTCGTGAAGGAGAGAAACATGTTCTTAAGTTCCCTCATGAATGAGAAGAGTTCAGGAGGCGCGGCAGCGGTAGCGACCGGCTGGTCGCAAGACTCAAGCAGTGACACATTGATAGCCGTGGACGTGTTTGAAGTGTTGGCGGGTGAGGCTCCGCCCATGGTGCTGCTCGTGGCGTCACAAGTAGCTCCGCTGGTCTGCATAGCTCACTGTGTGCTTAAATTTCGAGTAACATAACTACTGAGATTTGACGGTTCCTTTCTCGTATTAGATGATGGTTGCTTAGGTTTTCCACTTGTCTGAAAGCGGAAATTATAATCTCTCCTCCTTACATCCATAATGTGGAGAAATATGGTCCAAATATCGCGCATTTCCACCAGAGCGTTGCCGCTACTCCGACATCACGTGACGAAATAACAAAATAACACGTGACAAAATAACATAACGTGACAAGATAAAACGATACTAAGTACACTGTATTTTGGAGGGATATCAAGTGTAGAGTAGCCGGTTTGGCAAGTTATTCCTCCCACTTAATGTGGTATGTAACAAAAAGCAAAAAGACATGAGACAAAAATTATGGCTTGTAATATGTATTCGCAAAGTAAGGATCGTGTGTCACAGCACATTTTGGTAAATTGCACATTTTGGTAAATTACCAAAATGTGCAGTTATCAAAAATGTGCAGGACATTGAGGGCACATTTTGGTAACTTTCTGCTCCTCCACAAATCATCACAAAAACAAATTGTAAGTGCAGTTGGTTTTTGTCCCCGCCTAATGAGTTCGGTAGCCAAAGGCCGTGTCACACCTTTCCGGGCAAGCTACGCGGGCTTGTTGCGAGTAAGGTTTTTTTCCAGCACGTAGGAAAATTATCTCGCCCGTAGTTGCCCGGAGCTGCACACGCAAGTCCGATTTACCCGCAGCCAAGTTTTGAGCAGCACCTCGCAGACAACTCCCACGCAGATACTTCGCAGTCCCCGTATGCGGCCAGCGCGACCAACATAATTTCTGTTGGACTTCTGCCATTCCTTCAGATGAATTTCTGAGTTGTCAGCCCCCATGCGTCTTGCACGCAGGTCACAAGAATACCAGCGAGAAGAACATATATAGTATGCATCCAACAAGTAAGACACATGCAGAACTCGTCCAAATTCTTGTCCGCCCTCAGAAATTGTCCGATTTCCTGGAAAGTCCTCACACGCAAGAAGCCCGCGTAGCTTGTCCGGAAAGGTGTGACAAGGCCTAAACATGGTTACGGTTAAAAGGCATTTGCGTTCGCACCTTCGGGCGACTACGGGTGAGATACGTGCTAGGTACTGTTATGTGCAGGTCATCTGTGGGGACCTCGGGGTAGTAAACATTGTTCTTTGCAAGTCGCACGCAAGGCTTTCCGGGCAAGCCTTGCGTGCGACTTGCGAAGAGGCCCTTAACGGCAGCACCTTGCAGGCAACTCTATGCGTTTTGGGTTCAGTTACCAAAATGTGCAAATTGTCCAAAACTGTGGAGGCAAATCCACTTTTTAGGTGACTGTAAGGCCGTGTCACACCTTTCCCGGCAAGCTACCCGGGCTTGTTGCGAGAAGGGATTTTTCAGCACGCAGGAAACATTTTCTGCGGGCGGACAGGAACGTGCGAGTTTCGCACTTGTGTCTTTTTTTGCTAGACGCGTGCTACTTACCTTCTAATTGCGTGTATTCCGTTTGACCTGTGTGAGAACTTTGAAACCGATCCGTTTTCTGTTACGAGCGACTTACGGGTACTGTGAAGTACCTGCTTTGGAGTTGTTTGCAAGGTGCTACCGGTGAGGGTCTCCTAACTGGTGTTCTGCGTTTACCCCCGCGACTCACTCGGAACATATTTTGAGCATGCTCAAGGCCTTGTCATACCGTATCTGGGGAAGTTTGACTTGCGGGGAAGCAAATTTGCTACCTGGAACTCTCCGCAGTTGGTCCGCACCTGACAGTACCTACCGCGAATTTCGCGCGTATTTGCCCGGAGGTGCGCACGAAAGTCCGATTTACCCGCAGCCAAGTTTAGAGCATGACCAAAACTTTTTCCGGTTGAGTCGCGGGGATTGCCCGCAGAGGTACACGCAGAACGCTAGTAGGAGGCCCTTAACGGCAGCACCTCGCAGGCAACTCCCACGCAGGTACTTCGCAGCCCCCGTAGGCAGCCAAATTAATTACATTCTGTGGGTTTTTAGTTCAGTTACCAAAATATGCAAATTGTCCAAAATGTGCAGGCAATCCACTTTTAACTGCACATTTTGGTAACAGTTGATCCCGTCAGATAGGTGCACTATCGGCACATTTCGGTAAATTACCAAAATGTGCCGTACCTTAGTTACGGCACATTTTGGTAATTTACCAAAATGTGCCGTAACAATCATGTCTCATGTAAGAATTGAGAATCGCCTTCTCTTAATAATTTCAGTTGGCCTAAGTTGGCCTAAGGTGTGTGTGAGTTTTTTTTTTCCTCCATTTTCCGAAGGTTGTAAGTTATCTGTTTGACATATTGAACGTAAAGGACTTACCAATTTCCGAAGGAAACGTCGTAATGGAGACGATAGGTGAAACAGATATGTTGTACCACATAGTGTTTTCATATTGTCCCACGATCAAGACTGTGATGTCATACTTTGTTAAAGACTCGAGATCTTGTAATTCTGTGCTGTATGATGTTCTACTAGTAACGGCTGTTTCGTTGGTCTTCATCCATTCAGTGTCAGTTTGACGTTCCTCGGGGCACATGATTCTGTAGTGGAGACGCCAAAGTAGTCCAGAAGGCCTATTACCGTTACATGGTAGAGCGAGTGTCCATGAAACTCTCGCTGTTGTCGATGATATTGCGTTTGCAGACACTGAGAAAGAGAAATATACAACAGTAGTACATGTACTTTTAAGTGATTTGACATGTAATGAAATCATACATTTCAGAAGCAAAGACATTACATAAAGCTGCTGAGAAGAATTTGGCATCACAACTAGACACTGCTTTTGTATCATATGATTTAAAACTGAACAACATTAAACACTACAAAATATCTGATAAAGGTGATTTTTATATGCAAAATATGTATTGATATAAACGAATGTTTCATGATTTCATGTGCAGAAATCACTTTATGCTTCATTGTTGTGGGATTCTGTAAGTAATCAATAGGAATGTTAGTCCAGCGGATATAGAGCAAATATAGGGTGAATCATGCATATTATGGTAAAAGCACCATATTTGGTACACATGTACATGATGCCAATACAAGTCATTTCTGATATGGAAGCCACTCTGATTCTGCCTGTGGCGGCCGTGGCGGCCATTTTTCAAAATGGCCGCCATGTGACATAGCAATGCTGTGTATTTTGGAAGCTATAAGTCCGATTGTCGTGATTCTTGCACCAAAGTATAGGTTTTCAGGGTCAAGGATTCCAATAAAATGATTTTTGAGAGGATAAAACCATGGCAACCTACTTATTAACGGCCATATTGAAAAAACATGGCTGCCGCTCTACATTCTATTCCTATATCCTGAAAACCGATGGATGCATCTTCACGATTCTGGTACAAAAATGTGTTTTTGAGGTTCAATTATAGAAATGGATACATCTTTTCGTGTATACAACCATCACATCCTATAGTTTTGGCTGCCATTTTAACCCTATAAAGCCCAAGCTATTTTGACCTCTTCCAGGCCCAAGGGGGGGGGGGGGGCACATTGTGCCCCCCATATGACTTCTTTATTATATGATGTATGACCGTCATATTTTGCACATGGTTAGAGCAACTCATACTCTACATGACCCAATTTTTGAAATTTCTCAAGGTCATCCACTGACGGTGCTATTCACCAAAATATAAAGAAATACATATGAAATACGCTAAAATCATGTTTTTTTTCTTTTTATTTCTTTATCCCCAGTATCTATGTTTTTATTTTATATAAATCATTTTCATATTCACCACAAAGGAAAAGCAAGTCAACCTTGACTATTAGTTACGGTTGAAATTTCTCAAGGTCAACATGTGGGGGCACCATTCATTAAAATATAAAGAAATATAATGAAACCCATGACATATTGCTTGGAATAGTGCTTGATATATATTGGTATCACGTTTCATATTTTCAAAATATTGAATTTTGAGTTTGCAGATTGATAATATGATAAACAAATGATATTACAAGAGAAGCTTGTGTGAAGATAACACAAAATAAAAGGGTAATCTTTGAAAAATGCTGTATTTTCGATTATTTCTATTCTGTGATGCCTATGTCATATAAAAAATAAAGGAAATACAAAGAAGACCATTTTTGGGTAATTCACAACCATAATTACATCACATTTTGGTCCTACAGCAAATTAGAGCCAAGAAAACTCCCATTTCATCCATTATCATATTGTTAACTGAAATTGGAACAGAAAATCGTGCAAAATCTGACGAACATAGTTGTCAGTTTACGGTTGCCATGGCAACCAGCAGTATCGGACATAGCTAAATTATATATCAATATATTTGTAATAAGATATTAGGAAAAGTCACTAAATTTGGTTGAAATCGGGTAAAGGGTGTAGGCGTGGCAAACGAAAATATGGTAGGGGGCACAATGTGCCCCCCCCCCTTGGGCTTTATAGGGTTAAAACATGGCCACTTCAATACATCATACTGTACGTCTTTGAAACTAATTGGGGTCAATGATTTTAAACAAGTATTTGTTGCTGAATAGAGCTAACACATTTCGTTTTCATGTCCATTGAATAGGATTATGGTCGAAAATTGACCTTCAATTGTTGGGTAGTCTCCGTTACTGAGCTTTGATAAAAATGAAGTAAGAAATCAATGATCAACAAAAACATGTCTAGAAAGAAAAGTACTCAACAAGTTGGACAATTTCGTTTTGGTTTTGAAAAAAAAAAATATTCGTTTCCATTTTCTGAGGGGCACCCTCACTTTCCATATATATTGTCCCATTGACAAGAATCGTTTACCTATTATTGGTAAATGAATCTCCTTTGTTGTTGCGGCGTTTAGTTCTTTATTGTTCATTGATTGTTGTTGATTGACCCTACCTCTATCACATTCACTATTCAATAAGGTATTAAACATCACATAAGTACAATTGTTGCATACCTGGAATACTAAAGATAACTATGTTGAATATCAAAGGCAGAATGAATGGTGAGAATGGAATAGAAGACTCCCCCCTCCCCCCCCCCCCCCCCCAATTTTGGATGCATAGACAGGAGAGTACAATTACTGTACTGTCATAGTTTCCAGCCACAAAGACATGATTATCGCAGTCTTATAAGACCTTCTGATTTCTAAAGTTTGTTTTCAGTTCTTGTTCATTATTTCATAGTATGACCATGTCAAAACTGTTACACAAATTTATAAGGAATCATAATCATGAAGGAATCGAATTAGCTCTGACAATCCAAAACAATATTGTTCCTGATCATCCATTGATGAGTGGTGATGAACGTGAATGCATAGATGCAGGTGCGCCGTAGAGAACGTCTTCAGTATTTCTACTGGTGCTGGTAAGTAAGATCGATTTACTGAATATTTTATTCTGCAGTTTTATCTTCCAATAATTATGAACCTAAAAGTTTGTACTTCTTTGAGGTTTTCCTTAAATTCAAAAATTAGCATAACTTTTCTTGTAGTTTATATTTTGGATGGGCGCTGTTACGTTATAAAATTATGTTGAAATGCCCACTGTCCATTTACCAGTGGAAGTTGCTTTTGAATTATGAAACCTTAATCCCTATTCCATAAGAGAATGACAAATGCGTCAAATTATATTTGTATTATTTCTTTGGGGTTAGGGTAGGGTGAAATTCAGTTCAAGAGGCAATATCATTGATACAGATTAATGTATAGATCAATCATATCAAGTAATGTATTCAGAGTAGAACTACACACAGAAACAGATAATTTGATTTTTCCTTGTTCTTGTTCTTTACAAATTAATGTACATAAAAAGGTAAGATTCACAACCACAATCATTTAAAGAAAATGTTTGTCACATTTCTAGAAAAAAAATGTACACATAAGTATTTTTATTTTACCTCTGTTAAGCACATTTACATAAAATGTTATCTTTTTAAGTAATTGGTAATTGGGTTCATTTGTAGGATAAAATGGCTTCAAAAGTAAAGCTTATTTCAACCGAAAAACAAGCTCCCAGGAAAGAAACAGATTGGACCAAGTGCATATGTCAAGACGATGACACACACACACACACACACACACACACACACACACACAAACTATCATGTATAGCTTTGTCTAAAAGAATTGATGTTGGTATAGGATACAAAATTTTGGCAGAAGATCTGATTTCTTTTCATGCTACCGATTCTTCACCGACTACGCTGCAAATGATAATTAGATATAAACATATAAAGATGTATTTTATAATACCTATATTATATTTACTTTATCGTTTGATGTATACGATTCAGTGTAGTTTTAAGTATCAGAACAGCCTGGTCAACCAAGGATTTTATAGACATACATATTATAGTGTGTTTACATTTGATGTAGCCTAAGTGACCCAAGAAGTTTCAGAAGTTTTCTCACACTAAGTGTCATGTTTCCAAAGAAAACAGATGTACTATATTGGTTGGAAACTATGTTCTTTCATTCCATGGTCAAGGGACCAGCGAAAGCGAAAGTCTATATTTCTAGAAAATGTATAATCTTGATTAATATGTAGGCCCACTTCAGACATAAAATTGTGAAGATCATGTTTTTCACATACACTGTACACACAGAAATCCTATAGAGGAAGTTGAGCAATATTTTCCAAAATGCTTACAAAGTTAACTATGCCCAGATGTTCCACATCAGAATACTAAAAATGAGTGAACAAGTAATTGTTGACCCCTAAAACAAACGTTTACACCAGAATCAATCCACAATGGGCATCCCGCTTTCATAACATGAAACTGGAGGGAGGCCACATTTATTAAATGGCCGCCAAAACAAAGGATGTGATGAACCTATTCACTTTGCTAAAACATCATTATATTGAAAATCTTCACCCCAAAACTATACTTTAACACTTGAATCGTGATTATGTATCTTTTGAGTTCGAAGATATACAATATTCATCATCCCTTGTATGGCAGCCATATTTATTAAAATTGTCGCCAAAACGTAGGATGAAACGATTCATATTCATTTACTGTTGAATTTATCGGAATCCTTGACCCTGATAACATATAAGTTGGTACCAGAGTCATGACCCTTTGTCCATACATTTTAAGGATATGTTGTATCTAGCATGGTGGCCATATTTTTCAAAATGGCCGCCAATAAGTAGGTTGCCATGGTTTTATCCTCTCAAAAATTATTTTATTGGAATCCTTGACCCTGAAAACCTATACTTTGGTACAAGAATCACGACAATCGGACTTATACTTTCCAAAATACATAGTATTGCTATATCACATGGCGGCCATTTTGAAAAATGGCCGCCACGGCCGCCAAAGGGAGAATCAGAGTGGCTTCCATATCAGAAATGACTTGTATTGGCATCATGTACACGTGTACCAAATATGGTGCTTTTACCATTAAGTGCATGATTTTTTCTATATCCGCTGGACTATATGAACATCTTCTCATGAAATGACTTTCTAGTTACAAAGTAAGTCTTTAAATTTATTAAGTTCTTGCGTCAAATTATTTTATGCAACTGGTTGAAAAAATTACCCTGCATCAATGTAAATGAACTTTGAAATGAATCAGTATTTTATCAGTAGTAGCCATGACATAAGAAATCATCGGCATACGTACACGAACTGGATTCGAACTTGAACCCTTCTGTCAGGCGCCATTTGACCACGGAGCTTCCTCCCGACAATCAGTGTTTTAATTCGTTGTAGCACGCAGCAGGTATGCGCAATATCATTCAAAATGATGAGATGCTTGCAACGAGTTGTTGTTGTTTTTTTTTCCTGCTCGAGTATGTATGGGCATGAATTTTGTTATGGCTATTTCTAGAACACTGATCAATTCAGTGCTTAGTCAAGTCGATCCACGGCAATTTGTCAGTCAGTTGCAATAAAAACAACTCGACGCAAGAATTTCATCAATGTGAATAATTACGCAGTTCCCGCTGCACACATAGGGATTAGAACCAGCAATGGTTGTCGGGCGGAAGCTCGTTGGTCTATAGTGCCTTGGAGTTAAATGTAATTATAACGGTAATTTTTACAAGAAATGTCGCTATGGCGACTGATGCCTCCGCCATTGGCCTAATGCATGATTCTCCCGATAGGTGTATAGTATAATGTCTTCACAAAGTGAGATAACAGTTTCACATAATTGGCAAAATAGTGAAATGACAGGTTTGTCAGAAATATCTTGAATGTTCACTTTGTTGAACTACGTTTGCTATAATTGTCTATTAAAGAGTGCAGGTACATGTATTTGGGGAATTGAGGATTTTTACTTGACTTCTGACTGACCCTTTTATAAGTTTATGCATTGAGTAATTTTCAAGGTATAAAGAAAGTGTGTAATTACAGTATTTTTTTTTCATTTAAACCTGGCCTTGACCCTTAACCTTTGACCTTTGGCCTTCTGGCAGGAAATTTCCAAGAGAATTTCTATGAGGTAAAAATAATGCAAGCATTGCATATACTAGTATATGAGGGAAATACTAAAATTTTGAAGAGTTGACCTTGACCTTTGACCCCTGACAATTGACCGATGACCCCTAAATTCCCTAGATGATCCCTGCCAGTCAGTACATGTGTATATACCAACAAGTTCCATGAAGATACATTGAACCATTTGTGAGAAAAGTGAAATTGTAACATTTTCACCTAATCTTTGACCTTTTGACCTTTGACCTTGTGACATGAAACTCTCTCTGGAGAATCTTTATGCAGTAGTACATGTCTACACTAAGTTTCAAGAAAATACCTTTGGGCATTGCATGAATATAGGGAAATAGCAACATTTTTAGCATTAGACCTTGACCTTTTGACCTTTTACCTCTTGCCAATGTCACTAAAATCTGAAAGCTGCTTCATCCAGTTTTGAATTATTACGTTAAAAGATACATTTTAGGATTTGACCTTGATCTTTGACCTTTGACCTTTGTCCGATTTCACTCAAAAATTAATCAAGTAATTGTCCCACCATACATCATCCTTGGACAAAGTTTGGTGAAATTTGCTTGATCCAGTCTTGAGTTATCGCGTAAACAGATACAATTTCATGATTTGACCTTGACCTTTGACCTCTGACCTTGGCTGATTTCACCCAAAATCTTATTAAGTCGTTGCCCTATCATACTTTATACTTGGACCAAGTTTGGTAAAATTCCAGTTAATATTACTCAAGTTACGCGTAAACGAATGCGGACGGACGGACGGACGGACGGACGGACGGACGGACAACCCGAAAACATAATGCCTCCGGCACCACTTCGTGGCGGAGGCATAAGAAGGCAATTTCTAAACAAGTCACACAAGCTAGAAAAGCATTTTATAGCATGTTGGTCAAGGCTAAAAAGTAACAGCTCTTTGTGGACACACAGTGCCATCTATTTGATCATATTGTTTTACCTGTTTTACTCTATGGTTGTGAAGTCTGGGGTTATGAGTGCCTAGACCAAATTGAAATTTTCCATAAGAAATTCTTAAGAAAAGTTTTGCTTGTGAACAAATGTACTCCTGATTGTATGGTTTATGGTGAAACTGGACGTGGAATAATTTTGAACCATATTAGATGTCGAATGATTGGATTTTGGTTTAGATTAGTCAAGGGAAAAGAAACCAAACATTCATGTACAATTTTCAAATTTCTTCTGCATTTACAAGGAGACATACACTCCCCGTCAAAATCACAATGGTTATTATCTATCGCAAATGTTTTTTTTTATTATGTAGGGCTAGGGAATGTGTGGTTAGCACAAGGGGGTGGATTTAGTGCTGCATGGATTTCACACACCTCAAAAGTTAGACTTTTTGATATGTTTATTCAAAAGTGGAGAGCAGCAACATGGTCAAATAGAATCTGTACAAATTATAGAATGCTTAAGGATAATTTGATGTTTGAGAAGTATTTACAGGTCTTGTGTAAGAAAGATTATATTGATTAAGTAAATTCAGATGTCGGTCTAATGGATTACCCGTTAATAAGGGCAGGTTTGATGCAAGCCTGACAGATGAATTGCATTGTACTTGATGTTCATCCGAAGATATAGGGAATGAATTTCATTATATTTTTGTTTGTCCCTTTTTCCACAAAGAGAGACGGCCAGTAGACCAAGTGCATTACATATGGCCAAACTATTCAATTCAGGTAATGCTTGTCATTTGAAAAAAAAAAAAAATAGCCAAATTTGTCTGAAGTATTATGTTTCAGTTCTCTTCAATACCACAGAAGAAAGACAGTAGTTTTGTAAAAAGTAAAGTAGATGTGAATGTTTGTGCACGTAGTGGTAGAGTAGTTAAACGTCCTTTACGCCTTGTTTTGTAAACATATTTATTTATATCTGTTATTTTCACATGTGTATGTACATTATCACGTATATTTTTGTGTTCACAAATTGTAAATATGTTTGTACTCTCATACCCCGAGAGGGGGTCGAGCTAATAGAGTCAATAAATCTTGCATAAGACGTCTCTCCAGTGATCACGGGGTTGCAGTTTCGAATCCTGCCCGAGTATGTATGTCCACGACTTCTTGTCATGGCTATTACTAACCATTGATAAATTCAGAGCTTATTAAGGTCTATGTAGGGCAATTTGGCAATCAGTTGCCCCCCCCCCCCCCAAAAAAAAAAAACCAAACAAACAAACAAACAAAAACAACAACAACAACAATGTTTACTACAGAATTCAGATAAAAATATCTCCTGTGTAATTCCATATAGTGATATGATAAATAAATATATAAGATATATAAGAACTCGTTTTGAAAAAAAAAAATAATCGTACTGCCGACCCTGGCATGTGTGTGGATATTAAGAAGATGATAATTGAGTTTGTCTTTCGTGTCATCGTGTTCGGCTTCACAATTTGTTTTGTATAAAGGAACTTGCATTCTAAGTCATAGATGCAAGTTAGCACTCATGCCTGACTACATTAACACAACAGTGATTCTGGCAGTGAACATTTTACCCTATGAATATTTGACTTGGTGTTGTTTATACTTTCCAGTGCTAATAAAACTTCATGACGTCTTCCATGTCATTCATCTGAAAATGTAATATATGAAACAATTATACTCGACAAGATACTAGTTGGCAGATAAGATTATCATGGATTGTTATGGAGTCTCATCACAGTCTTTTCATCACCTTCTGGGATTTCACTTCTTTCAAATATCATAGACTTCGTTCGCCAATATCCAAAATTCTGCCCGGATTTTCGAACACGAACTCTGAACACATAGCTGACACACGGTGTGGCGTGGTAAAAGGTGACGGTGGTGTTCCAAGCGTCGTCGATTTCGATACATGTCACAGGGCGATTGTTCAACATAAGCTGAAGTTCATACGCCTCAAAGCTGTTGACAGGCCTCACGGGATCCCATCGGACTTTTTTGCCTTCTGTTCTCTTGATGGAGCTGAAGGTTATCCTACCAGGTGCTTTATATTCAAGACAAACAAAAGAGTAATAGACAGAGACTGTCATACCTGAACAGTGAGAGAGTTGACAGCATCATGTTGTAAGGCGCAAACAGTTGATGATGGGAGAACAAAGTTGGTACATTGTTGACCGAATAAAAAGCACTCTACGGCAGGCGTACGCCAGTGCGTGCATTCCGATGACAATCTTAAAAAGATTATGTGGAAAAGCACAGTTTATTCAGCTGTATGCATAGATTCTTCAAGGCTTTTACTGTTTCGAGGATTTTCAAACAACGTGAATGATGGGCACTGCTTTCTTTATTTATTGAGATACGAAAACAATAGATCAACTTTAAGCGGACCACTTGAAATAGACCATATCCAGCAACTAAGATTTCAAGTAAAAAGGCTAGAAATATAACAAAACCAATTGCTTTCGCAGAGTATTGCTCAAAATGAATACAATGTAGTTTGATAAAAGGTCAATATCACGTAAGAAAAGGGAAAAGATAACGCACTATGAAAATAAGTATACGAGTTTATAATGCAGCCTATTCAATTCAATTCCATGACATTTAATTCAAACTGAACTCATTTTCAGACAAAAGAACATAAATACCACTTTCTTTCATAACAGAGGAAAAAGTAAACAAGACAATGAGAAATGAAAAGATGATACATGTACAACGGTATCGAAACCTGATAGCACTGATACATTGTAATGAATCATGAAGTGACCAATGAAGAAAACAATCATGCAATACGCGGAAAAAAGGGAGGGACCTGTTGGCACTTCTGGAGAAGAAGATCAATAGAAAAGTATATATTGAACCACAGAAATCTTTTTAAAAAGTTATGGAAGGCCACTAGAAAGACAGAGTAACGAAAAAAAAAAGCATGAAGCAAGACTGAGACAACAACACTGCTACTGAAGAAAAGACTGATATGCAAGGCAAAATTTGTCGATACCAACAAAATACTAAGATAAAAAAAAACAAGAACAAATTGCGACGTGTGAAAAGGACAAGTAAAGTAGTGGAGTAATTGCGGAAATGACTTAAAAATCTAATCCCGACTCTATAAGTGCGTCAGACAATAAAAGTGGCAATGGAATATATAGGTGGCAACACATATTCTTCAAGAGGGTAACAAAATGTGCCAAACAGGCTAGCTCGATTCTGTAGAATCATAAGATTGTAAAAAAAGAAAAGTTCAATTTCTTTTTTGAATACCGGTATTCTGCTATCAGGTACATAGGGCGATCATAGGTGTATAGCAAATCATCACTCAGCACCACACAGCACACCATGCAGTTCAGTGAGACTGGTTTGAGAACCACCAGTGGAGACAATATCTTCTGGGCATTATTCGTAGTCTGTCAAGCCACTCGAGTTTCGAACAACCTCCCGTTTGTCCAGTCTCACCGAGATTTTGAACAACATCTCTCTCTCCCTCTCGAGTTTCAGTCTCCCCAATTTTCTATAAGGATTCGATATTTGTACCATTCAGAGGTGTAACATCTCGCTGTAATAGTAAATGAAGTAAGGACAGTGGTCTTGAAGGGAAAATAACAGAAGCAATACAAAGAGTCGGGGAAGATTGTAGGGATTTGGGAAGAGAGAGATTTGTGGAGAACGGAGTGGATAGAATAAACAAGCGAGGGAAGGGAAAGCGAGGCCTGGAACGTTGCATTCCAAACATTATAAAGCCATGATCAGACTCACTGGCGAAGAGAGCCTACTTACAAGACGGTAGCAGCTACTTGGAATCAATAACTATCATCAAAATTCGTACCAATGAATAGGAGGGGCAATTTTATATACAAACTCAGGAAATTCCAATTTTTGGTCAGTAGAAGCAAATGTGTGTATAATGGATACCTACAGAAAAAACAAGAACAAAACACGTGAAAATTGATACAGGAAGCCTCATATTTGATTTAAAAAAACAAATCAATTAATGCTTTGATGATTCTCTAGGAGGAAAAGAGAGCTAGAAAAACACACACATACAAACAAAGAAAAAAACAGATGCGTATTAAGGGTGGGGATTTTCATTTGCTGTCTAACATGCCAATATACAATGGACATTTAGATATATGGAAGCAATATCATTCCCATTTGAACACAGAAGAAAATGACATGGTAACAGGAAATTAGATTGAATGGGAAATACGTGAAAAGAAAAGTGAAAGCGTAAAATAGGCGAAAGTGTTCGTAAATGAAGGCAAGCTGATTAATGTACAGCCACATTAGCAGATATGTATATATATATATTCAAACTGAATCTGTCACACTGACACAAACTATGCAGCGGCGATCCAAATAAGTTCAATTTTTAAACAAAAGAACACAAAATTGCATCTAACAAGGGGGAGTCAGTATCACGCTTTCCTCAACGAAAATCCATATCTTCGAATAAATACATGTATTGCATTCAAGAAATCATTACAAAATAAGTAAATGAGATGCTTAAGAGGTTTTTTCGTCGACGGTCAATTTTGTTACTTTCAATATGTTGGAGTATCACAAGAATTTATGATCAATCGATAATAACCTATTTCAAAGTTGGAAAGATCACGTGCTTTCCCTACAAACACTAAGAATTCATCACAAGACTTAAGGAGCTCGAGGCTGTGAAAACCAATCAAAACAAAACCCATGACACGTGACTAGCATCACAGAGACAAACGTCGTCATTGCAAAATAGAGAAGATATAAGCAGTAGGCGACAGGGTATAGCATAAGCAGTAGCGGCCCGGTCAGATCAGAAACATAAGATTTAAGCTATACCACGCGTTGGGTTAACTGTAAAAATTGAAAAAATAATGATATTATATATATATATATATATATATATATATATATATTGTATATATATATATATATATTATACAAATATATATATATATGTATGGGTGAAAACGTTGAACGATGTACAATTGGGCAAATCAGGCAAATCAAAATTAAACTAGAAATGTCGCTTTGGCGACTGGTATGCCTCCGCCATAATGCATGATTTTCCCAATAGGTCTAGATAGTACATGTGGACAATGTGTGATTACATTTTCACAAAATTGGCAAAATATTGAAATGACAAGTTTGTCACAAATGTGTTGAATGTTCACCTTTCTTGACCTAGGTTTAATTGGATGAATAGGAGAGCATGTATCTAGGGATTTAAGGACTTTAACTTGACTTTGACCCATTCATACATTTAGGCATTGAGTAATTTTCAAGGTACAGGTGTGGAGAAAAAGTGCAATTTCTGAATTGAATAGTAAATTGTTACCATTTTCAGCTGGCCCTTGACCCTAAAATTCATAAGATAATCACTTTCAGGTAAAACATGCATAATATGTACTAAGTTTCAAGATAACTTGAGCCACTTCCGAGATATGGAGGAAAAAGTTAGTTCAGCACTTTCACTTGATCTTTGACCTTTTGACCCTTGAGGCAAAAAAAAAAGAAGAAAAAAAAAGCTTTACAGAGAATTTCTATTAGGTTACACATGCATACACCAAGTGTAAAAAAAATAACCCTGCTGGCATTGCATAAATATGAGGGAAATAGTAAAATTTTGAAGTGTTGCACTTGACCTTTGACCCCTGACCTTTAACCCCATGAACCCTACATTCCCTAGATAATCACTTCCAGTCAGTACATGTATATACTATGTTCCATGAAGATACCTTGAACAATTTTCCAAGGTATGTAGAAAAAAAGGGAAGTTTTAATATTTTTACTTGACCTTTTGACCTTTGACCTCATGACCCAAACTTTCACCAGAGAATCTTAATTGGGTAATACATGTATACACTAAGTTGCCAGAAAATATCTTCAGGCATTCAATAGATATGGGGGAAATAGTGAAATTTTATGTATTTGACCCTGACCTTTGACCTTTGACCTTTGACCTCATGACCCAAACTTTCACCAGAGAATCTTAATTGGGTAATACATGTATACACTAAGTTTCAAGAAAATATCTTCCGGCATTCAATAGATATGGTGGAAATAGTGAAATTTTATGTATTTGACCCTGACCTTTTGACTTTTGACCTTGAACATGTGCACCCAAAAGTTGATAGGCACAACTTCACCCCCTAATACACATACATGCCAAGTTTCATTAGGATACCTCAACAGGTTTTGATAGTTACCTTGTCCACAAAATTCATTACGGACGGACGGAAGGACGGACGGACGGACGGACGGACGGACGGACAACCCGAAAACATAATGCCTCCGGCACCACTTCGTGGCGGAGGCATAAAAAACGTGACTCACTGATACAAATATATCTCAGTCAAATGTCATTGATATCAGCTTTCTTGCAAACCCAATTATACTGGGATATCTCCAAGGGTGTTGTTTTTATTCAAGGTTAGATAGAACTGTGACATATTGGCGAACGTCTCTGGCTAAAATAAACATTGTTTTAGTGAAAATTCAAATGAAGGGTAGAAAAAAACATTCAAATGAATATATTTTCATCTTGTTCATGCTTTTGAAGACTGTGTTAATTTGTTCCTAAAATATTGTTTACCTCCTGTGAAGTTTCCAAAAGCTAATACACACGAAAGTTAAAGTAAAAGTGGAGTTTTTGTCATTTAAAGGGTGTGTACAGTTCTGGTCGAGGTGAAGATTTAGCTTTTAACGTTTTGTGAGATATTCAGAAACCACTCTATGAGATGTTAAAGAACATGTGGTTCTAAGGGGTATCAAAAGTTTATTCGATGAAAATCGGTTTTGAAATGGCTGAGATATCCAAAAACAAGGTGAAACAAAGAGATACTAATAAAGTTGGGCCATGTCGCCTTTTATTATTAGCACTTTTTTGGATATCTCAGCCATTTGAAAACCAATTTTCATCAAATAAACGTTGAATCCTTCTTAAAATTACATGCTCTTTCATATTTCATGAGAGGCTTTTCATTATCTCACTTAGGAATGTTCAAAACATGAATCCCTACCTCAACCAGTACTGTACAGTCCCTTTAAGCAGAGATTTTTATGTTCTTATCTTCACTTTCATCTCATTTGAACAAAACATATAGCAGGGGTCTCATTTGTATAAATGTTAATGTTCAGTAGATACTAATAATTAATTTATTGCATTTCGTTCGGTCAAATCCCCATAAAAGCCCTTTACAGATGCTGAAAGTAAGCCATGTTTTGATCAGAGACGTTCAGGTTTCACTCATAGACGTTCCTCAGACATAGACAATAAAAACGATGTCCTTTGATCCATAATTACGAGGTTTGTGAACAAACAACGTTATTCTTTTATTAAACACATGTTTATCCTTTGTCAACAATTCAGAATGGTAATTTCAACTTGAATTAATTTTCATAATAACTGATTGTAACCACAAACCTCCAAATTGTAAGAGGAATTTCGATTTCTACACCAAAAATCAACAACAAACCTGTCCTTGTTATATCATTCATATCTTACAACACTTTTGAATGACAGACAAATAAAAATTACATGAAATACTTGCAATTTTGACTACCTTACCTAAATCATTTGTTTACATCACAGACATTTGCTTTTCCATCAGGGACGTTTCAGCTGTAAGTTATCACTAGAATTAAACACCAAACTCCCTATTTTAAAAGATGCTCGTAACTCAACGTTCCACATTCATTGAGAAATCATTTACCTAGGCATATGTGTCAAGAATTGTTTTTGTTTATGATGACCACTACTTTGTATTTCACCTTCCGGTGTATACGAAGGTGTGCCCACATGCTATCAATATTGTGTATGTTTTCTTTCAAATGTAGTTCAAATCTATAACAAAGGTAAACACAAATTTGCTAATACTATTTTAATTTGACCACTATACCTCAAATAACATTATGATTGTATGTGTATGTCAGGCCAGTTCGGATTTTTATCAGGGACCGTACCTGGGCCACTGTTGTGATGTCGTCTCAGAAAGCTGTGATTAACCTATACTCATTTTAGAAGCATCAAATTCCGCTGTGCTTTTTGTATCCTATGGCAGATATAAATTGTAAACGCCAAACTCAAAAGAATATCAACGGTGTGGTACAGCAAACGTTTGACCAAAAATGAATTGAAAACCTCTTTCAAGAGGTTGACAATGTTAACATTACAATATCACATTTTACCTGTCACATCGGTAGGGGATTATCAATCCTTCTTTCTACCCGAAGGCGATACATAAGTAGTGTTGTAGAGGAAACTAAGTAAAGGGACATTCTTTATAGACGTTTTCTTGTTTCATCACAGATGTTAGTATTTTTCCTTTTCTCTATATACTTGGCTTACAAACCTCAAAAATAATACCACTAGAATATCGCACCTTACTTCTAAGAGAAAAAAGTCATTACAGGGGAAATTCAGCCCAAATATGAGCTAGCCGCTGATAAAGGCCGTGTCACACCAGCCTTGCGTGCAACTTGCAAAGAACAATTTTGACTACCCGGAGGTCCCCGTAGATGATCCGCACATGACAGTACCTAGCATGTATCTCAAAAGTAGTCGCCCGGAGGTGCGCACGCATATTTTTTTACCCGCAACCGTGTTTAGGCCCTGTCACACCTTTCCGGGCAAGCTACTTGGGCTTGTTACGTGTAGGGATTTTCTAGCATACCGGACATTCCTGAGGGTGGAAAAGGATTTGTGCGAGTCAGCGCATGTGTCTTACTTGCTGGACGCGTTATACTTGCGAGTATACTGTGTGACCTTTGTACCAGTCGCGTGGGGGCTGACAACTCAGTGAAGGAATTCCTCTAATGGAATGGCTGAAATCTCACAGAATTTCATTATCTTGGCTGCATACGGGACTGCGAAGTACCTGCGTGGGAATTGCCTGGGAAGTACCGAGTACTGCCGCTAAGGGTCTCCTACTGGCATTCTGCGTGGACCTCTACGGGCATTCCCGCGACTCACCCGGAAAAAGTTTTGGTCATGCTCAAAACTTGGCTGCGGTTAAATCGGACTTGCGTGAGCACCTCCGGGCAACTACGCGCTAGATACTGTCAGGTGCGGACCAACTGCGGAGAGCTCCGGGGAGTAAATTTGTTTCCCCGCAAGTCAAGCCGCAGTAGTTCCCCCGAACGGTATGACGAGGCATGAATGAAAATTGCAAACATTCTTGTTCGCCCGCTGAAAATCTTCTACGTGCTGGAAACTACCTCCTCGCCACAAGCTTGCCCGGAATGGTGTGACACGGCCTTAAGAAAGAACAAAATCTTACGGGCTCAAGAAAAAAGGGAGGTTATGACGTTTTGAAGTTTCGCTAATTTTTCAGGAAACAGTTTTTGAACGGTCATTGTGAATACGCAAATGGCAAATTGAGCTTGTCATTCCCTAACAACTTGCCATGATGTTTGCACATAAACATTTTGAAATTTTCAGTTTTTCATTCCAACATAATTATGCCAAAGGCTTAAATCCGTGTATATCTAACTGATCACTATTCTGAAGGTAATCAACCAGGAATAGCATCATGTTTCAGATTTCAAAAACAGAAAAATGGAATTTTCGTTATTTTTTGTACACGATCAATGGAAAATTGTGAGGTTATGACATGGTTAGCTCACTCATTTGCATATTCTTATCAACTGTACGAGAACTTGTTTGCAGAAATTTGCAAAACTTCAAAAAGGCAGTTAATCAAGGGTGCAAGTATGCACCGCAGGTGTGCTGCTATTGTTACAAACTAGGTGCAAATTTGAACATTTATTTCTTAGAGTGTAAGCCTCAGATTTTACAGGCTCAAAAGAAAACGTATTGATGTGCATTAAAAACATTGAATTGTATTTCCCCTCCACTTGATATTCCATGTCCTCAATCAGTGCATGGTACCGACTGCGTCGCTTGCTACCTGAAACAGGGGTTGGGATAGTCTTTGTAAACAGATGGCACCTCCAAGATGTCCGTCCTGTCTTGCCAGTACCACGGCTATTGTCTGGAACTTGTAGGCTCCACGAACATGAATGAGCCTAAAGATCCTGAGCAGGAAGAAATTCTAATATTCGGAGCCTTTAAAATCCATCCGGTCTTCCCATCTTGCTGTAAGAAAGAAAGATAGAGTTAAAATGATATTAAAATAGATTTATCATGCACTGGAAGAACAATGTGCGCACAAATGAACGTCTCTGATCAAAATTATAAAATCAACATTGTTTTTAGATTGCGTAAATTACCTAGAACGATGTATGTATACGAGTGCCATATACTGTGGAATAATGAAAGATCAACTCCTTATTGTAGTACATGTAGTTGAAAATATGCAAAACATTCAGTGTAACGTCTCTGACGTAAACTTCTTTGCTTATCAGTACTTAATGGGTTTGATTTTTACAAGATATTGGCATTACATTTGGATTGAGGAACCTATGTGCTACAAACATAGGCACCAATTCGCCATGATGGGTCATTGATATTGGTTTGAGAGCAGATCCTATTTGTTCAGAGAACGTCTCTGACCTAAACCTGTTTTTCTTACATTTCTGCCTCTCTCACAAAAAAAAAAAAAAAAAAATATGTAAACTAAAGTGACTACTACATAATAATCATAGACTATTGACCTATTACTAGTCATAAAACATAGTTTCTGTCCTGGCAGTGTGTTTACACTTGCTCAATCAACAGAAAATCTTAAATTTGAAACTCTTTTACATATTTTCAACATCTTTCAGGAATCTTCATTTTTCTTAATATTATAACACGCCCTTGTTAACTTGGTTCTACTTATTCCTATTATACTAACTGAGCCCATCCAAACATAAATTTACTTTAATGTTCTCATAATTTGTATAGTGGATGTCTTTATTTCATGAAACAGTAATTTTCAGAGACGTTTTTCATTTTGCTTAGAGACGTGCGGTCTTTGATCTTCGTGCAGATTCGTACATATTTACTGTCTATCCTTTTTTAATTTACCTCTAATCCAAAGATTAAAATACATAATTTCACAAATGATACCCATTGGCAAATCTACAGAATAATAATTCTAATAAATCGGCACAAACACCAGGAAAGTTTTTCTTATTACTCACATTTTCAAGATTTGTGGGCTATCTGTCGTTGAATTTTGCTGACTCGATTCCAGGATGGCTCGTCAGTGCGTAAAATAATCACGCAAATAAAGTATCATGCAGTGCGAAAGTGTCAGATGAGGGAATATCCCTTCAGAGCCTTTCAGTCAGAGACATTCGCCAATTCGAGTTTTCAACCAGAACTCATTTTTGTGGACAATATGCTACTAAAGTTGCCAATCATCATAGTCGCCTGGCTCATACTGACAAACTGATAACCACTTTTTATCTCAAACATAATCCACTTTCGTTAATGACACCATTAAACAACTGAACATCTCTGATGGTTATTCAGTATAATTTTCTTTAATGAGCCACCACACGATTATTTCACACAGCTCATTCACAAATTTTGATGGAATGGTAGTATGGATAAGACGCTAAATGAATATGGCCCTCTATGTTTTCATAGTCATCCTGAATTTTTGGCATCAAGGAAAAGATAATTAATTCAGAGACGTTCTTTTTCAGACATAAGTGAATTCAACATTTCCTGATAAGATAAATAATACACACGTTCATGGCAGAAGTACTTGATTAAATAGTTGGAGTGTGTGGGCTTACTCACAAGGAAAAACAAAGCTGTAGAATTGCATTAGAAAAAAATTAAGACGTGTGATTCTGGGATTTTTTCGCAAAATATGCATTCTTGTCAATTTTTTGAGCTTCAAGGCATTATTTTTTTAAAGAAAATGCAGTAAGAACACTACAAAGTATATAATTATTTTCTGAAAGGTACAACCCTCCCCTACCAAATGATACTTAAAACCATGAAAAACACCTCCCAGGTGACAATTTTACAAGGGTTTGAATATCGAAAAGCCCGAAAATGGCCAATTGTACATCGTCCAACGTTTTCACCCATATATATTGTTACGGAGGTTAACTTGGACTAATGAACCATCTATAACCACCAAAAATACCCACACTCTCAAACAAGGTGTATGGTCGATGTCGGTCATCTTGTCGAACTCTTTATTTACATATTCCTCCGCGGAACAATAAAGTGCCAAGAAATGATAGTACAATGCACATGTATCTATAAAACACTTCCCCCCTAAAAGAGTGCATTTAACATTTTCAACCGAAATGGACTCTTTCCTTGGCATAATATTTTGGAAAAGTATTGTACATTCCTCTTCCAATTCACTCTTATAAATCCATAAGTTTACCATGGTTGCGTTTTTATTAGGAACACATAAACAAAGTATGCTATGGCTATATCATCATCACAGCCTGTGATAAAACATGTACGACTTTAGTACCATTCAACGTGTACCAATCGAACACTCTCATGAGTTACTGCTGCCTGTTAGTTGCAGCATACTGGAATTACATGTAGTTGTGCAACACTGAATACTGCAATGTCATGTCATGCATACAAACAATGCACATTATACCAAAATCAGATGGTTTCCTCATTAGAACATACATGTAAGTCAATTTTACACTGTCATATCAAATGATTAACCTGTGTGCGGAGATCATAAACACGTCATCTCTTCCAGAAGCAACTGCATATAATTCAACTGATGTAATCATATTACCTACAATCAAAACATCATATTCCATGATATGTGACTTGCATATACCTGTAGACGTTGTGTAAGCATCTATTGAAATGTCGAAACATCAACAAATGTCACATACCCTACTTATGTTTCTGAAAACTTTCCTGTCAACATACAAGACACCAAGAGTATGACCTGCCTGACAAGGTATCAAATGAACCTGAATGAGATATCCTTGATGATAACCTGTGTGTACACCTAAGCTTAATAAGTGAGTGTATACCTGTATACATCCCGGTATAACACAGTCAGCTTAAATATAATTTATTATGCCTTTTGGTATGTTGGATCAACTGTAAAATACTGGACACCTTTGCCAAGGCAGTGATTGAACTACAATAAAAAGCAAAAGCTATGTATATGTATAACTATATAATTTCTGTACCTAATACAGTATACATGCTAATTAAATCCAAAAGGCAACATCCAATATACTTAGGGTATCTGCCACAACAAATTTAACCAATACCTGTACATGTATAAGTATGAAACTTCAAATACCTGAACCGTACCTGCATTACTCGATACACCACATTTTCTATACCAACAGCAACACTACCTGTTTAAAGTTATTTTACCAACAACTCACATTCTTGACAACTGTTGATGGCTAGCGCAACTAAAAACAGCCTTCATAATGTCTTCTTTTGGAGAGTGACTCAAAGCACGAATATAGCTTGCTGTGTTTCCTTATTAACACAAACATGTCTGAAGATAATTCCGTGTTGTTATTTACACACTCAAAGTGTCATTCATGCTGTTTGCATCACAATTATAGTGTATGCAAGATACATACATATACATGATGTACACACACTGTCCTGTGTACTTGCAAAACAAAATCACACCTGTTTAAAAGTGTTACAAACATAAAATACATTTGCACAATTGTCGCATCTGGCAACGAGACAAAATATTGAGATTTCTCAATTGAGCACGTGAAAGTGTGTCTGCGACAATGTTTTCCTTTCCGCGAAGGTGTTTAATGTCAAGGTTATACTCCTGTAGGATTAAACTCCATCGCATCAGTCTCTGGTTTTTGTTTCTCATTCTGTAGACGAATGTCAGTGGGTTGTGGTCAGCCCACACAACAACCGACTGAGTTGTGCTGCCCACGTAGACATCAAAATGGCTGAGCGAAAGAATCAACGCTAGGGTCTCCTTCTCAACGGTAGAATACCTCCGCTGGTGCGTATTGAACTTCTTTGAGAAGTAGCAGACCGGTCTGTCCACTCCATCGTCATCAGCTTGCATCAACACAGCGCCTGCTCCGACATCGTTGGCATCGACTGCTAGGCTGAAGCCTTTCTTGAAGTCCGGGGCTGCCAATACAGGACCACTCGACAGGGTTGCCTTCACTTGGTCAAACGCACTGGCATGCGGCTGACCACTTAACTCCACATTCTTCCGCAGAAGATCAGTCAAGGGTGCCACAACATCCGAGAAGTTATGGCAGAAGCGACGGTAGTATCCGGCCATACCGATGAATCTCATCAGCCCTTCCTCGTCTTGGGAACAGGGACATCTTGGACTGCTTGGACTTTAGCAGCTGCGGGACGAACTCGACCATGACCAACGTCGTGACCAAGAAACTGCACTTCACTATGACCAAACTCACTTTTCACTAGGTTAACTGTGAGACAGGCCGCTGGCAGCCGCTTGAACAACTCCCTCACCGTTTTCACATGGTCATCCCAAGAATCGCTGTAAACCACCACACCATCGATGTATACCTCACAGCCATCCAATCCACATATCAACTCATTCATCATGCGTTGGAATGTAGCCGGGGCATTTTTCATGCCAAACGGCATCACGGTATACTGAAGAAGGCCCTGTGGAGTTACACCATGGGGCTCTCACCATGGGACAAATAATCAAATTTCCTGTCAAGATCGCAAAGAGCATCCGAGTTCTTAAGCTTCACACTTGAATACTTCCTTTCTTATTCAGCACATTGATCATCTGTTGTGTGATTCAACTCTTCTCCTACCACACACATGATCGGCTTCACACTCTCACCTGCACTTCTCTCAACATACTTCTTCAACATGTTGATGTGACACAACCGTTTCTTTTTCTTCCTGTCTGGAGTCTGCACGATGTAATTCACATCACTCAATCCCTCCTCCACGACATAAGGACCAGAGAAGTGAGCACACAGGGAATTACCAGGAATGGGCAACAATATCAATACCTTTTCACCGGGACTGAACATCCTTTCCCTGACCTCTTATCAAACAACTGCTTCATGTTCTTTTCACTGTTTCTCAAATGTCCAGCTGCAAATTCGTGTGCACGAGTCAGCCTACCACGGAACGTGGTCACGTAAACCAACAAACCAGGTGACTCATCCTCACACAACAGCTTCTCCCTGAAGACCTTCAATGGACCACGAACCTTGTGTCCAAACACTAAATAAAAGGGACTAAATCCTAAGGACTCTTGCACAGATTCCCGCAACGAGAAAAGCAACAACGGCAAGCCTTCATCCAAGTCCTTTTCGACCTCAAAGCAGTATGTTCTCATCATGTTCTTCAGCGTCTGATGAAAATGTTCCAGAGGCTAGAGCGCCTTGACTCTGTGGATGATAGGCACTCGAGGTAACACATTTGATACCCAACTCACGCATCACCTGCTGAAATATCTTTGAAGTGAAGTTGGAACCCTGGTCTGATTGCACCGCCTTTGGCAAGCCAGCCGTTGTGAAGAACTTCACTAACGCCTTGCTAACGTTCTGAGCAGTTATACGCCGAAGTGGCACAGCTTCTGGAAATCTCGTAGAAGCGCACTCATAGTGAGCAAGTACTCGTGTCCAGCCTTTGTCTTTGGCAAAGGACCAACACAGTCTACGATAACTGTGCTAAACGGCTCATCAAATGCTGGTATGGGTTTAGGGGAGCAGGAGGAATCTCCTGATTAGGTTTTTCGAACATTTGACTAACATGGCAAGTCCTACAGAAATCTGAAACATCCCGTCTCAAGCCGGGCCAAAAGAAATTATTCAAAATCTTGTCAACCGTCTTATTGACTCCAAGATGACCACCAAGAGCTGACTCATGCGACAGACTCAAGATGTGTTTACGAAATACTGTTGGGATGACAATTTGGTGAACTCTTCACCATTCTTCATCACTAGAAGAGTCAACTGGCATCCACTTCCTCATCAACACATCTCCTTTCATGTAGTAGCAAGTCCTTTCACTCAGTGCTTCTTCTTCAGCAAGAGCACTGTCACACAATGCTACCAACTGTGGATCATTCTTCTGTGCGTCAAGCAAAGAGCTCTTGTTCAACCCAATCTCAATTTCATCTACAGGCTGAGACTCATCCCCTATCTGATGTGATTTTGATGCTGTGGTTCTACATGTACTTACTTCTACATCATCAAACCAACAGAAGAAACTCCCTTCTAGACTGATATCCTCTGGACTAGCCTTCATTTCAGACTCCTCTGATTTTCTAGACATGGAACGTGTGACTACACAAGCTGGGAAAACGTCAGGGAATTCCTGAACCAATGCAGCTGTCTCATTTCCTTCTTTATGCAAAGGGACTGCACTGACCACTAGAGTAGTCACTTTGTCTCCTGCAAGATCATTGCCTAATATCAATGCTACACCATCCATAGGAAGTGACCTCCTAACACCAAGGCTCGCCCTTCCTGAAACTAGGCCTGACTGCAAATCGACTGTGCGGAAGAGGAGCCTCAACGTAACCTCCTTTTACACCTTGTAACAGTTCACTTGTGCCTGTGGACGACGTTTGCCCAAAAGGCAAAACACTGTCAAGAATCAATGACTGAGATGCACCAGTATCTCGCAGGATGGTAACCTTTCTGGCTTCATCACACCCTACCAATGACACATAGCCTACAGAAGTGAATGGTTCACACTGAGACTTAATCTTGTCTTTATCAGCTGACTTAATCACACTCTGAACTTGTTCACACCAATCACCTGCCGATTCCACTGAACGACTCACCAATCCATTGGGATGACACTTTTTTTCTTTGTCTTTTTCCTGTTTTTTTCTCGTTTAGAACGGGACAATTAGACTTCACATATACCCTGGTTGCCTACAATGGAAACACAAAATAGGCTTATCTGTGTTCCTACCTTTCTTGTCAGTCTCATTTTCTACCACTAGACCAGCTTTCACCTCTGTCTTACTGCTAGAATTTGTCTTGCCAACACTTAGACGATTAGGAGCTGCATATTTGCTTCCTACATACATGTTTCCATGACTATGGGACAAAGTATACTCATCAGCCATTGTACTATATAGATACCAACAAAGTTTTCATTTTTCGTTTCTCAATTGCGAGCGCACCTCTTGAGGTAGCGACCTCTTAAACTCTTCTGCTAACACGAGTTCCCTCAAGTCTTCAACAGTAGCTACGCCTACTGATTGCAGCCAACGATTGAATGCAATTTCCTTCACTTGTGAAAATTCTCTGAATGACTGTAACTCTAGTTTTCTACTATTCCTGATTTTTGTCTGTACGCTTCAGGGACCAATGCGTACGCATTCATGATCGCCTTTTTTACTGTTGCATAATGCTGAGTTTCTTCACGCGACAGTGAAGCATAAGCAGCACATGCCATTCCCTTTAACTTTGTCTGCAAAAGATGAGGCAATTTTTCTTTCGGCCACTCCATGCTATCTGCCACGTACTTGCTCGAAATGCAGAAAATATCTATCTACATCTCCTTCATCGAACTCAGGGACCACTCTGACATTTTTGGTGATGTCAAAAAGCCCACCACCGACGCTTACACCATACTCTCTCTCACCGACTTGACGAGCCCTTTCTAGAGAAACTCTCTCTCTCTCTCTCTTTCACACTCAATTCTCGCTTTCTCAAGTTCAAGCTCTTTCAGACGTACTTCTACACTCCCTTGCACATCACCAGGGGACTACCTGATATGCTACGCAATCCCTTGAGGGGATATACTTCTTCATCTACAAGAAATTTGATTGTGTGCTGCGTAATCTCTGACTTTATCATTGCGCTCTTCACAGCAGGAACCTTGTAGTTTTCTGCAACACGCAACAAATCAACCTTTTTCAAGGTTAGCAAACCTTTTTCAAGGTTAGCATCTCCTCAACTGTGGGTGAATCCACAAACTTCTCATTATGCACCAGTAATGTACAGTTAATAGTGCAACAAGAAAACGTGACTTCTCAGCAACCCGCCAGCTGAAAAAAAAAAAAAAAAAACGTTTTCAAAAAAACCCCAAAAAAACAGTCGAACTGGGATGTCTATAAACAATAACGCTTATGCTATACCACACAAGACCACCGTGGAACATCCCGTGTGCTAAACCACACACGACCACCATGGAATATTCCGTATGCTAAACCACACACAAACCGCCGTAGAATAACACGTACAATGCTGAACCACATACAGACCGCCGTAGAATAACCCGTATGCTGAACCACACACGAACCACCACGTACGGGACCAATGTTTCCACGCACAGACACTACATACACGCAGCGTATCCGGATTTACGCGCGAGTCAAATTGACCCTTTCGATCCCGAGAGATATACGACCGTGAGCTTCACTCACGCAGACAGAGAAAGACGACCGATTTACATGAAAATGTACAGCATATCGCTCCGCGTCCATCTGCGTGCACACACACACACACACACACACGTACACTACACCATGAACGCACCATGCTTTCTCAAATCGTAACACCTGCACATACAGTATTCTAACAATCACGATGCAAACCACATACGTACTAACGCAGTTACGCGACGTAAACTGTATCGCCGGTGTCCACGACATAGCATAGATAGTCCAGCGGATATAGAAAAAAATCATGCACTTAATGGTAAAAGCACCATACTTTGTACACATGTACATGATGCCAATACAAGTCATTTCTGATATGGAAGCCACTCTGATTCTCCCTTTGGCGGCCGTGGTGGCCATTTTTCAAAATGGCCGCCATGTGATATAGCAATGCTGCGTATTTTGGAAACTATAAGTCCGATTGTCGTGATTCTTGTACCAAAGTATAGGTATTTGAGGGTAAGGGATTCCAATAAAATCATTTTTGAGAGGATAAAACCATGGCAACCTACTTATTGGCGGCCATTTTGGAAAAATATGGCCACCATGCTAGATATAACATATGCTTAAAACGTATGGACAAAGGGTCATGACTCTGGTACCAACTTATATGTTTTTGGGGTCAAGGATTCCGATAAATTCAACTGTAAGTGAATATGAATCGTTTCATCCTACGTTTTGGCGGCCATTTTAATAAATATGGCTGCCATACAACAGATAATGAATATTGTATATCTTCGAACTCAAAAGATATATAATCACAATTCAAGTGTATAAGTATAGTTTTGTAGTGAAGGTTTTCAATATAATGATGTTTAAGCAAAGTGAATAGGTTCATCATATCCTTTGTTTTGGCGGCCATTTGATAAATATGGCCTCCCTCTACTTATATAGCGTACGAGTGTTAAGAAAGCGGGATGCCCATTGTGGATTGATTCTGATGTAAGCGTTTGTTTTAGGGGTCAACAGTTACTTGTTCACTCATTTTTAGTACTCTAATATGGAACATCTTGACATAGTTAACTTTGTAAGCATTTTGGAAGATATGCTCAACTTCCTTTATAGGATTTCTGTGTGTACTGTGTATGTGAAAAACATGATCTTCACAATTTCATGTCTGAAGTACATACTAATCAAGATTATACATTTTCTAGAAAAAATGGACTTTCGCTTTCTCTGGTCCCTGGACCATGGAATGAAAGTAATAGTTTCCAACCAATATAGTACATCTGTTTTCTCTGGAAACATGACACTAAGTGTGAGAAAACTTCTAAAACTTCTTGGGTCACTTACATCAAATGTAAACACACTATGTATGTCTATAAAATCCATGATTGACCAGGCTGTTCTGATACTTACAACTTCACTGAATCTTATACATCAAAGGATAAAGTAAATATAATATGTATTATACAATACATCTTTGTAGGTTTACATCTAATTGTCATTTGTCATTTGCAGCGTAGTGGGTAAAGAATCGGCCTCATGAAAAGAAATCAGATCTTCTGCCAAAGTTTTGTATCCTGTGCCAACATCATTTCTTTTAGACAAAGCTGGACATGATTGGTTTTTCGTGTCATCATGTTGACATAATAATGATGCACTTGGTCCAATCTGTTTCTTTCCTGGGAGCTGGTTTCTCGGTTGAAATAAGCTTTACTTTTGAAGCCATGTTATCCTACAAATAAACCCAATTACCAATTACTTAAGAAGATAACATTATGTAAATGTGCTTAACAGAGGTAAAGCAAAAAACTTATGTGTACATTTTTTTCTAGAAATGTGACATTTTCTTTCAATGGATTTGTGGTTGTGAATTTTACCTTTTGATGTACAATAATTTGTAAAGAACAAGAAGTAGGAAAAATCAAATTATCAGTTTCTGTGTGTAGTTCTACTCTGAATACATTAGTTGTCAGGGTTGATCTATGCATTAATTTTTATCAATGATTTTAGCCTCTTGAACTGAATTTCACCCTACCCTAACCCCAAAGAAATTATACAAACATATATTTGATGCATTTGCCATTCTCTTGTGGAATAAGGATTAAGGTTTCATAATTCAAAAGCAACTTCTACAGGTAAATGGACAGTGGGCATTTCAACACAATTTTATAACGTAACAGCGCCCATCCAAAATATAAACTACAAGAAAAATTATGCTAACTTATGAATTTAAAGAAAACCTCAAAGAAATACAAATCTTTAGGTCCATGGATAATTATTGGAAGATAAAACTGCAGAATAAAATATTCAGTAAATCGATCATACTTACCGGCACCAGTAGAAATACTGAAGACGTTCTCTAAAGCGCACCTGCACCTATGCATTCACGTTCATCACCGCTCATCAATGGATGATCAGGAACAATAATTGTTTTGGATTGTCAGAGCTCATTCGATTCCATCATACAATGTCATATGATTCCTTATAATTTTGTGTAACAGTTTTGACAAGGTCATGCTATGAAATAGTGAACAAGAACTGAAAACAAACTTTAGAAATCAGTAGGTCTAATAAGACTGCAATAATCATGTCTTTGTGGCTGGAAACTATGACAGTACACTAATTGTACTCTCCTGTCTATGCATCCAAAATTTTGGGGAAAGTCTTCTATTCCATTCTCACCATTTATTCCACTTTTGATATTCAACATAATTATCTTTAGTATTCAAGGTATGCAACAATTGTACTTATGTGATGTTCAATACATAAATATGTGAATAGTAAATGTGATAGAGGTATGGTCAATCAACAACAACCAATGAACAATAAAAAACTAAACGCCGCAACAACAAAGGAGGTTCATTTACCAATAACAGGTGAACGATTCTTGTCAATGGGACAATGCATATGGCAAGTGAGGGTGTATACACGGTGGCCCCTCAGAGAACGGAAACGAATATTTTTTTTCAAAACCCGAACGAAATCGTCCAATTTGGTTGAGTATTTTTCTTTCTAGACATGTTTTTGTTGATCATTAAAGGGATCGTACAGTTTTGGTTGAGACCTAATTTCAGGTTTCTAAAAATTTTTGGTGAAATAATGAGAAACCTCTTATGAAATATGAAAGAGCATGTAATTCTATGAAAAATTCAACGTTTATTTGATGAAAATTGGTTTTGAAATGGCTGAGATATCCAAAAAAGAGCGATTCTAATAAAGTGTGGGACCCACACTTTACTACGATCGCTTTGTTGTACCTTGTTTTTGAATATTTCAGTCATTCCAAACCCGATTTTCATCAAATAAACTTTGAATTCCTCTTAAAATGGTATGCTCTGTACTATATCATAAGCGTTTTCTTGGTATCTCGCAAAAAAGTTAAATAAGCCAAATTCTCATCTCCACCGATACTGTATCATCCCTTTAATTTCTTACTTTATTTTATCAAAGCTCAGCAACGGAGACTACCCAACAATTGAAGGTCAATTTTCGACAATAATCCTATTCAAGTATTCCACATTGTGATGTGCGGCCTCAATTCTTTGTTAGTCTCCCAAGGCAGTGGCTTTTGTTCGATGCTGAAATTTGTTGATTTGAGCTAAGAAATTTACGCTCGACCCGTCTTTATAAAAACATCTGTAGAATGAAAACTACTCAACCATATCGGATGATTTTGGTGTCATTCTTCTTCTAGATAAATTCTCTATAACTCTGTGTCATTCATTTTGGCATCAAAGTAATGCAAATGTGAAAATATTTGCGAAAACTCGCGTTTCCCTTAATTCTAGGCCACACTGTATATAATGTGTGTGTGTGTGTGTGTGTGTGCATACTCTATGTAGTTCGGCAGTCATATTTATCAAAATGGACATGAAAACGAAATGTGTTAGTTCTATTCATCAACAAATGCTTGTTTCAAATCATTGACCCCAATTAGTTTCAAAGACGTATGCCTACAGTATAGTACATATTGCGGTGGCCATGTTTTAAAATGGCAGCCAAAACATAGGATGTGATGGTTGGATACACGAAAAGATGTATCCATTTAAATAATTGAACCTCAAAAACATATTTTTGTACCAGAATCATGAACATGCATCCATTGGTTTTAAAGATATATGAATAGAATGTAGAGCGACAGCCATGTTTTTTTTTTTTTTTTTTGCAAAATGGCCGCTAATAAGTAGGTTGCCGTGATTTTATCCTCTCAAAAATTATTTTATTGGAATCCTTGACCCTCAAAACCTATACTTTGGTACAAGAATCACGACAATCGGACTTATAGTTTCCAAAATACACAGCATTGTTATATCACATGGCGGCCATTTCGAAAAATGGCCGCCACGGCCGCCACACGCAGAATCAGAGTAGCTTCCATATCAGAAATGACTTGTATTGGCATCATGTACATGTGTATCAAGTATGGTGCTTTTACCATAATGTGTATGATTCACCCTATATGTGCTCTACATCCGCTGGACTAAGAGTGCTATACCACGCTACTCAACGAAATTCATCGGCCAAGCGAGAAAGAAAAAACACTCCTGGGATCATTTCAAGCCCGACCACATCACCGTTAGGTCCGCAGAAACCCTGCCGAACTCTCGTGACTTGCTCCCATGAATTTGTTACGAAGGTTAACTTGACTAACGAAACATCATAACCACCAAAAATACCCAGACTCTCAAACAAGGTGTATGGTGGATGTCGGTCATCTTATAGAACTCTTTATTTAGGCCCTGCATATTCCTCCGCGGAGCAATAAAGTGCCCAGAAATGATAGTACAATGCACATGTATCTATAACAATATATATATATATATATATATATATATATATATATGTATATATATATATATGGGTCATTCCATGGGGTTGGGTCTTCTCTAGATTTTCATGTTGTGTAGGGAATAAAAGTCATATTCTGAAAAATTTATCAAATAATTGTCGGTGGTTTGCAGTTATTCTTGGAGAGAAATGTGTGAAGAATTATTTGATGAAAAAAAAAACAAGCCTGTGTACAAATGTATTTTGTCTATGACTGTTTCACTAATGATGTCCCATGGTTTTTTGTGGTTTATGTTGTGACATAAATATATGCCATTTTCATGGCAATGTAAAACAGGAATATACAACCTTTCAGCATTATGCCTATCATAATTAAGAGAGGCAAGGTGACTTCTACAAAGACTATAAGGCACATAAACATTTGTCACAAAATAAGAACACCAGAGCATCTTCAAGCAACCTCATACCTATGTTACAAACGATGTCCATGGCAATTTTTGTTGTAACATAGGTATAGCATGGTTTTACATACACTTCCAATCATAATATGATTAGAAACTTTATTTCTATAATGAGATTTATATTTCAGGAGTATTCTTATCCAAAAATTAGCAGCAAAATCTTCCAAATAAACGAGAAAATACGGAACATATCACTGTACTTCAGTGCGATGTCCGGCCTCTTCGTGTAACGTAGGTAAGGAAAGACTCGTCTCGCGATAAAAAGAAGAGCTACTAACTTCAGCAATCATATTCATGTCACTGGCAGTCCTCCCCCAATGGCAGAAAAACTACTCACAGCCAATATACACCTACCTGGACAGCGCAAGATCTGTTTTTCTGCCGTTGTCCATGTAACGTAGGTATAGGAGTTTTAATGTTTCTGATGTCAATTGGTAAGCTTTTACGCTATTTTACGAAAATAATAACATTTGTCACATTCTGTAACTCTATTACAGGAAAAAAAACGACATCTAAACCTCTGAACTGGCCAAAAATACTGTGGACGATGATACTGTAGTCCCACATACTGAGATATTTGTTACAGGTTCATGTTCATAATTTTGATTGCCAAATTTTCCGTCCATGCGGGTCTCTGCAAAAGGAGCGTATATTCCTCTCTTAGAAAACCATACAAAAGTATATCAGTGTATCTTCACTGCAATATAAAATTGCTTTACCTCCCGATTATTGTGAATTTTTGGACCCTTTTGTCATTAGGTATCTACCAAGGTAGACGTGCTAGAGTTAGTATTAATCACTATATACTAGTTGGAAAACGTAGATGTCCAGACTGCATCTGAACTAGAGAAATAGAGTTTGCCTTATTTTGCTGGTGATATTGAGGGAACTAGGAGCTGTGAAATTCTTTCTCTTTAACAGATTTACTTCGAAAATGTCAATGTTTTCCTTCCAAGATTTCACTGACCTGTTAGATGCTCTGATGAAGTTGTTAACATTTCACAAGGATTCACCATTTCCATTCCATGTTCACCCACTGTGAAGTCTCAAAGCTAAAATGCCAGTGTCCTATTCAGTTTGGGTGGGTAGTGGGTAGGAAAGGCTTCAATAAAATTATGAACCCCAATCAAAATTGGACTATTATTGCTCTACACTATCATTCAAAAAGAGGGCGACAATTTCGATGGGGGATGAATATAAAATAGGGCCTAGTATTATTTTGGGAGTCTATTAAGGACCATAACCGTAAACGTAACCCTGACCCTAGCCCTAACCTTAGCTAGGACACTGGGGGCAGCGACCTGCCCTTCCTACAGTGTAGCTTGCATCTGAAAACAAGTTTTTAGCATAGAGTATGAAAATGATATTTTCCTATGTTTTACATGCTATATTATTATTATTAATATTTACATCATTTTAAGCATAACCCATTTTTTTTTTCAATTTTGGTGGGAGGTACACATGGAACTCTAACTAATGGGTATGCCAAGAGGTAGAAATGTAAGCAAAATTGTTAAAATTATTTAATTCCATTCATAAACACACAGATACATCAACAGGAATATATAGTCAACCCCGATAAAAATTTTCTTTTAATTTTTTTATTCTATTTCTCTTTACACCTTTTGTTCAGTTTTTTGATGAATCTGCCATGGCTCCTCCTCTACCACCGCTACGTGTTAAACTACATGAAAGAGTGAAAAGGACACATCCACAGCACTCCACAAACAGAGAGGAAGCCGACAAAGCAACACCCAAGAAGAGCGAATGTAACAAACTAGACAAGAAGAAAACTGCACAGAGGGAAAATGGACAGAAGAAAAACAAAAATCGTGGGCTAAATGGACATTGGACAAAAGAGCAGAAATTAATTTCAAACAAAGAACATGGAGAAGACAAGAAGACTTGTCTGATTTCTCTTTATTAGTTTTCTTAGTTAGTTGACAACTAGTTGATGATGTTGTTAGTGTATATTAGGTCAAATTGTGTAAAGCTTCACTTTCTTCTTCTTCTTCTGATTAAGTCTGCCTTCTTTCATATCAGAGTTACAAAGAATTGAAGTCTGTGTAACATAGGTATTGTTCCACAGGTGTGCAGTAGATACAATTCCAAAGAACTGTTACAATAGTGTTATTTGTGGGAACATACATAAAGTCTATATGTGTAGGTTTTAACATCTCACACCACAATAAAGGAAATCAGTTGATATGTCGTAGTGTACCTATGTTACAAAGACATACTGTCCGTGTAACGTAGGTAGTACACCGTAGGCGAGGTTGTTGTCTGAAAACCCCTGATTATAACAATAAAATCATGTTTTCACTTGAATACCCATACAAATCACTTGCTTCAATTGTGGTGCTTTTAAGAATATTGTCATTGTATCACTCTTGATGAAAAAGTTAAACCTTTGATTGAAATTGTTAATGGTTTGTAGAAAAAAACATGTTAATAAAAGTGGCTTGCAGTTGACATCAGAACATACAATCTTACTAATAATGATCTCATGCGCCTGTTAAATAACATGTTGATGTGCTATGGACGAAAAAAAACGTGGATGTGTTCATTGTTATCATTTCAGAACACAAAATGATGAAGGATGTCAACAAATGAAGTCCGTGTAACATAGGTATTTTGCCATACCTGTTTACCCATGCTGACTGAAAGTGTGCGAAGTAATAAACAGATTTCTAGTGGAATATGTTGAAGAATGGGAGTAACAAATCAGGGGGAAAAAGGAAATTTCAATTTACCCAACTTGAATTTTCAACTTGTATGTCACAATTTCAGTCCCAACCCCATGGAATTACCCATATATATGTATATATATATATATATATATATATAGATATATGTATATATATGTATATATATATATATATATAATTGAAAGCACGATCGATAGCACTTATATATGTATATATATATATATATATATATATATTCGATAGCACTTACAGACGTTGACAAAACGAATATAATGATCACTGAGTTACACCAATATGGAACACAGAATGGCGTGGAATGCAACAAAAACGTTCATGCTTCTGCAGCCATGATTTCCGTCGAACCCTTGTTCGCATGACTCTTGCAATCATGACCACAACCAATAGTCAGGCCAGATATTGGTACCATCTGAGGTGGCAATACCTTTTTGGTGTCATTTTGTTTGTCGGGCATAGATATGCTTATCAAGCTATGATAGCATTTCCGAATGAGTAGCTTAGTCATAGTAAATTAATTTTAAACCAATTTGGTCTCGTTGTTATATCCCTGTACTTCTGAATCGAGACCAACCGCTATACAAAGAAGACCACTGTCTTCTGTATGTTCACAGGTGTTCTGTTGTAAACGCGGTGCGCTTAGTCTTTATTCAAGGCAGCGAAGGGAAATCCAAGGGTTATGACGTCCACAGCGCTTAGTCTAATATTCAAGACGGCGAAGGGAATATCCAAAGCCTATAATACAGTGTATATCACTTTATCTAAAAACAACAACAAAATCAATTTATTGTGAATTTTAGCTGTTTTTCATTTATTTATCATTTTCCGGTGAAAACGCAACGTTGAAAACGCTAATACCACGCCAATGTCGCTTTATTTCCATCCAACAATGAAAGATTATGCAAAAACAATGTACCGGTACACTACAATACATTATAATTAATAATGTCGTAAATGAACAGAGTGATTTTTGTTTGAAACTGATGTATTTGTTGAGAGGGTGGTATAAAAACAGTATAGATAATCCCTTTTATTAGGAACTTTAGATATGATAACGGTACATTGTTCTAGATAAAGACTAAGCGCACCGCGTGACAGCTGTGGACATCATAACCCTTTGGATATTCCCTTCGCTGCCTTGAATAAAGACTAAGCGCACCGAGTTTACAACAGAACACCTGTGGACATACAGAAGGCAGTGCTCGTATTTGTATAGCGGTTAGTTTCGATTCAGAAGTATAGGGATATAAAAACGAGACCAAATTGGTTAAAAATTCATTTATTATGACTAAGCTACTCATTTGGAAATGCTATCATAGCTTGATTAGCGTTTGCACAAATAACGAAGGTGAATGGGAAATGAATAGCGTACTATTAAGCAATAGGATTCAGGAGTGGTCATTAGCAGTTGAAAAACTAACATTCGCTTGAAAAACATTACATTACTACCTGACCATCACAGCTTTTGTTTTAACCCCGAATGTGATACAACAGTGGCGGATCCAGGGGGAAGCGCGCCCCCTTTATTATCTCTTCAAAAAAGAAATAAAAAGAAAAAAAGCGGGGGATGCCTGCGCCCTAAACCCCAATCTTTATAATATTGCTTCCTGCTAGATCGCTTTTTAGATATGGAGGGATTGTTGCATTTCTGTTTAGCTTACCGTCATCTTCTGCCGTTGTGGTAAACGAGATGTATGAATCCGTCTCTGGGTTTGACAGTGTCACTTTGACGTTATAAGTGGTAAGTGGATTCAAGTGCTTCAAAGTTCCATTTCCATTATGACGAAGATGATTATGCCAATATCCATATCCATTCGAACGACCATAATGACTGGCATAATCAGTCCAATGAGTTGTAGAGGAATAGGTCCACTGAGATAAGGATGAATGTTCATCTTGGCAAAGATCTGCAGCTGCAATTTTGTGAAACACATGCCACTCCACGTGTTCATAGATAGATGGGCACTGCTGACCGGTGGCAGACCAAGAAATTGTTACTTGACGAGGCGACAGATGAACAGGTTGAGCAATATCTGAAAAAAAAAAAACATAATGGAAGGCTGCTGCATAGACAAGCCAACTTTATAAGTGCTTCTTATAATAGGCGACATAATAACTTTCACAAATTAAGCGATATCGAATCAAAATTAAAATTACAATCAATATTGCCTTGCGAATTATGTATTTTATAGAATTTATTTCTTCCTATAAATCTTCCAGTTTTGACGACAAATAAGGCTGAACGAGCTATCATATTTTCTGAATAGATATAAATTGTAGTCCTGTGCAACTGTTTCCAAGTGTACATAGAACAATACTTTACATTGCGTGTAGAGCATAGGTAAGCATTTCCTTGTTTGCAGAATTGTATTGTTTGTGTGTGTGTGTGTGTGTGTGTGTTTGTGACAAATACCACTTTGATCCATGGCACTAATCATTCCCCATTGCTAAGGAATCGAATCCCAAGTTTAACGTTATTTTTTGCGTTGAGGAAAAATACCAAATAAATGTTAGATTGGGAGCAGTAATTCATATGTGTTTAATCTTGAATGAACTGTACATCAAAATCAAAATCAAAATATACCCCAAATGCTTGTTTTACCACTAGTTTCTAGACGGTAATGAGATGCAAAAGATTGATATTGAAAAAAAATACGATCCCTCTAACTCCTATTTTGCAAGTAAACACAATACACGCATTTCATTAAATCTTGCCAATTGATAATGGCAAACGCAAGCATTCATTTTAGCAATGAACATCATGACAAAATTGTTATCAACATATATTTGACGGACGTATTTAGCATAGTGTATACACACTCACAAATACACCCATAGGCCATTTTCTACCTATATAGCCTATTCAATAGCCCATTGTTAATCAGGCAAATGTTCACATTCATTAGTGTAATCACTTACTTATTATGCATTCTGGTTGTAGCTGGTGACCTGCCGCTCGTCCTTTTGAAGAAAACACAAAATTCCAAGTAACAGTATTATTTCTTCGCAGATTAGGTAAATAACATGTATCATTATTAATTGAATTTTATAAAAATGGGTTCCAGAATGTAGCCACTTAGAAGCGCTGAAATGAGTCACGTGTGCGTGCATTAATTTCTTACTAACATGCACGGCCTGACGTCACAATGTTTACACTAGCAGTGCACACTCAATCAGTTGTTACAAGTGCGTCGCGCGCTACTATACGCGCTGTCAATCCTGTAAACAACTTCTAGTTCGGGCTGCCGGCCGGCCTTTCTTGTGCATAACATGTGGCGTACGTATACTCTTATACGTACAGTACTTAATGTGCGGGATTTCCGAGTGCGACGTGCGTAGATGTTTGGGACGAACATCTTCGGACATCTTGACTCTTGAGCGAGTGCTACATGTAGCTGACTGGTATTGACCCAGAAAGGTACGTGAAAATGCTGTTAGTTTTCGACCCATTTTATAAAACAAACGATGCACAGGATTATTTCGTGTGTGCGCCTCGTGCATGTTGCACCATTGTCAATACTCTCGAGTGCGCCGCACCTTCACAAACGCACTCTATCCTGTGCATCATTTGTATACTATCAGTAATAATAAAGTGCACGTTAAGGAGAATATTTCACATAATATTTTCCGACAGCCATGAGTTCCTATGTGTGTATACCCATAAATATAGGTATAGACGGAGATCTGGGACACATTTTTTTTCAAAGAGCTCAGAGGAGGAGGAGGAGAGCAGTGTTTGTTAGAATTTCGCAATTTTCCCCACGGCGGAAGCTACTACGACACAGATCTTAATACCGTGTATGATTGAGCACAAAACAGATATCAACACCCGTCGATTAACCCAGGCAAGTGATTGAAAGCCAGAGTTCAAGGGCCTTTTTACATTGTACATCATTTCAAAGGCTGAATTTAGATAATGACTAGTATTCCTGAGCGATTGGATTTTTGTCATCATTTACAATTAGATTTACAAAATCACTGTGATCATTTGAAGCCTTACATTTATCGTAAATTTATCTCTCAGAGTAATAGCATTTAAGAAACTTGGATTTGTTATTGGCTGCAACTGCAAATCACAAATGCCACAGCGTTTGCCTTATCTGCAGTTTGCATAAACTCTTCCATAGATGACCTGTAACTGGAAGCTGCCCTTCAGAAACTATGAGATGTGGTTTGGTTCGGTTTGGTTTTATTTTTGCATTTTCTTTCTCCAAGTAAAATATCAGATGAAAACAAAATGATGTAGAGTATGTAAAAAATCCAAAAAAAAAAAAGAGAGAGGAGAGTAATAGGTATATTATAATCATTATACAAGAATTAACAATTTCATAAGATCAAACTCTAATAACATATGCAATTAAAGCAACATATTAAGACACACTGCATTCGCATTTTAACCCTAGGAGAAATCAGTGCTGGGGACCGTAAGCCCAGCTTGACGCGGATGAGTTCCTATATTTTATATAAATAGTGCATGCTCTATGATGCACTATACTGGATTAGAGAACGACAAATACTAAATCATCCCGAGTGTTGTTTTGTTTCACCGAGGCCGCAGGCCGAGGTGAATAGAACTGCACGAAAGATAATTTAGTATTTGTGACCGTGCACCTCAAAACGAACATAAAGTCACACACACTGATTTTGCGTGAGGACTGAAAATAAGTAAAATGGGTCAACCTAGCCGAACTTGACTTTTTCATATTTTCTGAAAGAGCGGGTCTTCTTTTACATTATGCTAAAATTTGGTATCATAAAACGGGTAGGAAAGTGTTTTTTTTTTTTTTTTTTTTTGCAGTAAGTTTGTCTCGAACATTTTTGGTAGAATAGTGTGATTAGGTGTGTCTTTAGAATCCCTTTTTCATTTCTGAAAAACCTTGTCCACACTCTTCACTTTCAACTCTAATAACTTTAGAAAGGATAGTGCTACTGCTTTCAAAGTTGGCATTAATTATGGACAGAATGTGTTAATAAGGCATGCTTAATTTCAGTTTAATCTGATAATCCCTTCATTGTTGTTACTCTGGTGGTTTACTTCCTGTTTTTTTGTCCCATTCATCACACAGCCAGCACGGTTTGGTAAAGATTTAAAAAGCGCTTGAATAGACACTATACTTCAGAGCCTCTTTTCTCAGTTCACACTTTTCCTGAGTTTGTGCTTTCTTTTTGATATTTAGATAGGTTAGGAGAGTCCATTTGATTTGAGTTATACATCATTTTAAAGCTTAAAATCTGCTCTTTCAAAATATGGTCTTAACTAAAAATTCATGTCTGGCGACTTTTTGTTTGTTTTGAGGTGCAGGGTCACATTTGGAGTTCTATAGTCCAGTACTGGTGCATCAATAGAACATGCACTAATTATTATGGTAAATTATAGGTCCCTCCATCTACATGTATTTCCGTAGGTCTAGGCCCAAATTTACATGTGTAGATCTAACAAGACTCACCGTACCGCCGGTGTAGCGGCAGATAACGTTCCGCGGCGTTTTTTGCTCTCAAACAGTATCCGCCGGCAGATCGTGTCCTAACACTTGCGGATACTGTTCTGAAGCAGCGCAGGTATCGTTAATATCGTTGCTTCTCACTGTGGTTTCTTCTTTTCGCTGCTTCTGCCAATGCGCCCCTGCTTGTTCGCTGCTTCCATTTCGAGTTTCACGTACAATACCTCTATATTTGCTGCTTCCGCCCCTCGCTGCTGCTGTTTCGCTGCCTCCACTTACACTCCAGACCGGTATTCCCTTGTCGATGTGGAGCTACACTTGTAGCTCCCAGTGTGTGTGTGTGTGTGTGTGTGTGTACGCGTGTACAAATCATTTGGCACTGTAGCTGTCTGCACCAACCGCGATCTGTATTCTGGAAGTAAGAAGAGGAGAGGTTCTCGATGATTGTACCCTCCATGGTAAAGCGATGGAGCTTCATACACGTTTATAGATACTGATATACGGGTGTGAAGTATAAGGCTATGAAGATATTGCTCAATTTGAAAATTTTCACTGACAGGTTAAGAGGATTATACTCCAGATGCAATGGAGTGTGGAGAAACTGGGCGCTCTTGTTCAGTCATGTTAGCTGTAAAATGACAGGATATTGGCTCAGAATTGTGAAATGTCATGAGGGCAACACATTTTATTGATTTATCATGGTTTTATTTCTAATATGCACAAAGATCAAAATATGTAGTTCACGTAAAAATGGATGAGTTACATTGAAGATACTCCGGAAAGCAGCTTTGAATTTTCTTTTAAAGAATACATCAGAACAAGATTGGCATGCAGCAGCATGTTCAAATCGTCTTTGTTCGAATTATAAGATGATTTTGTATTGACAAGATTGTTAGTGTCCCAGGTATTTTTGCCTTTCATTTTTGTTTTTCTTTATTTTGGTCCTACGTTGAATCCGTGCTCCAGGCTTACACTGTTCAGAATTTGGGACCTACGTTTAACAAGCTCGTTTTTAAGTAGATTCAATCATATTTCTTATAGCGTTATACGTCAGAGAACCAAACGCACGATGATTGACCGCTATGTTTTACATGCTTACATTAATTTACTGTGCATCAAATCCCGATATTATGATTCACTATGTTTTTATTACATTTAATGTACATTTCTTCATTGAGAAATATGAAAATAAATTGAATTGAACTGAATTGATTAAAAAAGACTTGGCATTTGAGACGTAATTTCAGTTTTTAAGTGATACTGATCGACGCAACTATACAATGTGTAAAATTCAAATGCACGTCTAATAGGTTACCCTTCACTAACAATCGATTTCTGGAGTTTAGTGAATGATGATTTAATGAAGGGCCTAGATTAGAGTTCCATTATACATTTGTGTGCTCTTTCTTTACTAGAAAAAGACAGTCGCTGGACATTATACCAAAAGAATATTTCATCTAACCTTATGCTTATCAAATGGGTAGATTGTTTTGCGTGGCGATAAAAGGTGCAATAAACAAAAGTGAGATTCACTACAACAAATGCTGTAGTCTCTAAATCGTTAATTGATGAGAGTATTTTTTAATGATAATGATACAACAGTTAATATCACAGTGAATGTAACCGTTACTGGTGAGCGGCAGGGTGGTTAAACAACCAGTGCGTTTTTGGAGTGACGTCGGGGATCACTCGAAGATTTTGGAGTGATCCCTGACGTCACTCCAAAATGAGTGAAAATGAGCATTTTCACTCAAAATTCACTCCAATTTCACTCGAAATTCACTCTTTTTTGTATTCACTCTTTTTAGAGTGAAAATTTTCACTCGATTTTTTTTAGAGAGTAAAATGGCTGCCGTAAAGCTCGCGCAACTATTGGTAGGAATCAAAAAGATTATAGGAATACAGTAGCCACTTGGAACCTAATCCGCAGCGCGGAACTCTTTTGACAGTCCCTGACGAAGATCACGTGCACGCGGCAGGTTGAGCAACGCTATTACAACGTAGTAGCCTGTATGTACAAAATCCGCCGCTGTACAGTATCTGCCGTAATCGCGGCAGATTTTAGCCCATGTCGGAACGATAACTGCTGATTGAAACAATAACCGCCGGCGGATACTGTTTGAGAGCAAAAAACGCCGCGCAACGCTATCTGCCGCTACACCGGCACACATTTGGTGCACGCACAGTTAATCGCAACCTACCGTAGTTTACGTACAAACTGTACACAGCGCTAGCGTGCGACGATAGTACGTACAGCCGTGTATGCGTATTGCACATCACAGAGCAGACTCGCTTATAGACTCCTACATTCTGCGTCCATGATCCAGAGCTCTACGTGCGCATGACGTTGAAATGCTTGGCCATCGGCCGCCCTCCATAGGCCTAGCGCGAATCTGTTCGTACACAAAAGCGTAGGCGCGCGCGTACTGTAAGCGTTTTAGTGGAACGGTCGTGCCACTATAACAAAATTTTTGCACGATCACGTGGTACTATCCAACCAATCACAACGCAAATTTCACTCTACCTATACAACACCAATAAACGTATACATAATACTCTTAATCTTAACGTTGTATACCGGACAGGTTTTCCTAAAACAAAACCACCAGAGAAAAAAAAAACAACAAGAAAACAAGGAAACAAACAGTGACTTCGAGCTTGCACTGATCGACTGTTTCATTTCATTTCATTTCATCTTATTTCATTGATTTCATTTTCAAGAAAAGGTGTCAGTGTACAAAACATTATGTCCATTGTCATGCCCCAAAAGAACACCCGTCAGCACCGACATAACATCTGTCATACACCGACAAAACATTCCTGGATCAGCACCGAATGACTACAGCCGTTTACGCCATGTTTGCCAACTCCAACTCTCATGTCCCGGATGGACACTTTTTTTCCACCCCACCCTGGTTTCACCAAGGCACATCACGGTTCTCCGTCACACCTCCCCCCAACAAGAGGAAAGTTATGAATGTAACTTTTCGACTATAAACACCTTCGTTGTACGGCTTACTTCACTGTTCTTGCGTACATAGTCAGCTTACACGATTACAAACTCAAATAGTTTTTTGTGTTGTTTTCTTAAAACCACACCTGGCATACTAAACTTATAATTACTGATCTTGAGCGTTATCAGAATCACATAACTCTGGCATCAATTGTCCACTTTTAGAACAATATATAAAAACTTGACAAGCCCCCTACAAAACATGTAGATACAATAATTACGCAATGTGTCTACAGTAATATATATGTGAAACTGTTTCAACGGGTGCACGTACGGGTGCACATAATCCGGAAAGATTACACCAAATGTAATCAACTTCTCAACTTTCAACTTTATTTTCACCTCCATCAAAATGAACAAAGAAATTATGTACATTTGCATATACACGGGATATTTGTGATACAGAACAAAATTTGAAAAGGTACATAAGAAAATTATGAAAATGAAAAGTAGATGCGATTACATCTTTATTAAATACATAAAGCGTATAATGCAAGTCAACTAAGGATGAGGATGGAAGTGGAGGGTCCCACTAAGAAGCAAAGCTTGTACGATATGGGACCCTCAGAAAATACACAAAACATCAATATAAAACACAATAAACGAACTGATGTCAACTGACATCAAAATGATTGGGAAGAGAAAGAGAGAAAAGGAAAGAAAAAAAAAAGAGGAAAAAAGAGAGGAAAAAAAGGGAGAAAAAAGAGGGAACTACAGCATGTGCCATCGTGGACGCAAGCAATCTAGATTTCATAATGTAAAATAAGTGATAAAATACAAGCTGGATTGAATGTAATGCAAAACATTTTTTATACGTAGTTATGTTGGTAAGAATGCAGGAGAAAGAGAAAAACACATCGTTATATTTAGAACACAGACAGGGACATACTTAGGAGGACTTAGGAAACTAACTCTGTTGGATGTTGTAAAATTTCAATAAAAATGATTTTAATTTATTCTTGAAGGAATTCAGAGATTGAGCTGTTGTAATGTTACTGGGAAGTGAATTCCAGTACTTTGGCCCATCGTAAATAAATGTGTTTTGAGCCAACAAAGTTCTCAGAAGTGGCAAATGGAAATCATTTGATCGTCGTGTTGGATAATTATGAACGGATTGATTTCTTTGAAACATTGTTTCAAATATATTTGGGAGATTATTTTTATTATAATTATACATAAATTGTCCTAGATTAAACAAATACAAATCATTAATTTTCAATATTTTTTGCTCATAGAATAGTGGGTCAGTATGGGACAAAAATGCAGTATGACCTATAACACGGAGTGATTTCTTTTGCAATAAAAGTAATTTATCTAAGAATGTTTTATAAGTATTTCCCCACGCGAGAATACCGTAACTTAAATATGGCAATATTAAGGATGAATATAATACGAGCAGGGACGACAAAGGAAAACAAAACTTAAGCTTATTAATTATACCAATATTACGTGAAATAATTTTACATATACTGTCAATATGAAATTTCCAGGACAGCTTATTGTCAACTGTTACTCAAAAAAAGTTTATATGGGAAACATTTTCGAGTGGAGTACCATCTAAAACAATATCAACAGGTAATGCCTCAGTAGAATTACTAAAGAGCATATATTTTGGTTTTTTTTTTGAAGATTAAGAGATAGCTTATTTGCTTTTATCCACTGGGCAACATTTTCTAATTCTAAATTTATTGTATTAACAAGGGTAAGAAGATTATTGTGTGAAAAAAATAGATTTGAGTCGTCTGCAAAAAGAATAAAAGAAAGAACATCTGATGATCTACAAAAATCATTTATGTAAACAGTAAACAACAGGGGACCTAATAAACGTCCCTGTGGCACCCCACATTTAATATTTAATATTTAATATTATCAATTATTTCTCCAGTAGTATCAATATTTTCACTGAGACTGTGCTTTCTGGTAGTCTCGACTGTAATCATATATCTCACATACTTGACCAATACACTTACATAACTTCAGGCATGTATGGTATGATATATATATATATATATATATATATATATATATATATTTGTAACATACACTTCATCTTTAAATGTGAAAACCAAACATACAATTTCTTCCTGAAATTGTTCTGACTGTTGCATAGATATGTCTGTTTCTCCAACACAAATTTACACTGCAGTTTCACTGGATGAGGTAACAGCACGCATCTCTTGATTATAACAACATCGTATTTAAACATTGTGACACATGTGTACATCTAGTACCCAATGTACTGGCTCATAAATCTTATACTTATGTCAACTCTGCGTCATAAGTTAGCCAAAACAACGAAATCTTAACCATCGGACATTCCATTTTGTCCCTCCACACATATTTGTTTTGTCACTCGTTAGCATGTTATAATATACAATGTATGTGCAAACTCTGGAATATATCGAGATCATACTCGACACACAAATGTGACTCTGTCACTCTGTAACGAAATACATACAGGTTATTAGTTTACAAAGTGACATTATATTTTGGCTTCTTTATGCCTCACTGTCACTCAAAACTTTTTCATTAACACAAAACAACATAAATTCTTTTGTTTCAACACAAATCGGTTGACATCAAAATCAAAATTTGATCAACAGTTTTCCTGTGACTGGCCGGTTGTGTTTTGCTATACTGTTTTCGCATTGGCTAGCATTAACTCTGTAATGTATCGGTATACATACAAATATGAATCTTTTGACTCTTTGGGGTACATTGAATGAAATAAGAATAGCAGTATGCATCTGAAGCACAGCTTTCACTGTAATCTTACACACCCCAAATGTTGTATCCTAGCGCTTCCTGTAATGCTGGGTTTTCAAAATATCATACTCTGCTTGGCGTGTAACACATCATGAATTTTTTTTTTTTCAAGTGATGTCTTCTTATTAAGACAGAATATTGTGTACTAGTACTTTCTCATACTTCCTAGCATCACTCAGTTTTACTGTTTTCGTTTAAAACAAACATGATTAGCATAAATACAATTTCTTCCTTCACAAATCCTTGGGAAAGGAAGAAAACTGAACGAGAATACATAAACACATGTATACGTTGTCATATACACAAAAAAAAAATCAACATCAGTTTCTTCTCTGTTTTGAGTCTTGTTTGAAATGTTCAGGTTGATGTAGGTTTCACTGTAGTTTTGAGATTGTTATCGTTCGGCAACATTATCAGCGCGTGCACAGTTTCAAACTCGCGACAAAGCGTCTGCTAATTTGTTGTCCTTTCCTGCTATGTGCACAATTCTCAGTGGGTACGGCTGGAGAATCAAACACCAACGGAAGAGACGCTGATTTTTGTGCTTGAAGCGTTCGAAGAATGTCAATGAGTTATGGTCAGTGTACACCACGATGTCTCTCCCACTGTCCGAATACGCTTCGAAATGTTGCACGGCTAGAACGACACTGAGACATTCCTTCTCCACAGTTGAATACTTTTGCTGATGGCGATTCAGTTTTTTGGAGAAGAAACACACGGGTTTGCTGTGTCCGTTGTCGTCGTCCTGAAGTAGCACGGCTCCTACTCCTCGGTCACTAGCATCCGTAGCCAGCTGGAAACTCCTCTCGAAGTTTGGTCCGATGAGTACGGGATCGTTCATGAGGACAACCTTCAGCTTCTGGAACGCATCCTGGCAGCTCGCCGACCGCTGGAACGTTGTACCCTTTTTCAACAGGTCCGTCAAGGGCACCACCAAGTGACTGAAATTGGGAACGAATCTCCGGTAGAATCCGCTCATTCGCAAAAAGCGCTGAAGTTCCCGTTTGGATGCCGGCACTGGGAAGTCTGCGATGGCTCGGACCGTGGCATCTCGTGGTGCGACGCTACCTCGGCCTACCTTGTGACCGAGGAAAGTCACACAAGCTTTCCCAAACTCGCATTTGGCCAGATTCACCACGAGTCCTGTATGTGACAACTTCCGGAACAGCTCTCGAAGATGAGCAACATGCTCTTCCCACGCATTGCTGAAAACCAACACATCGTCTATATAGACAACAGTTATCATGACCAGCAATAACTCGATTCATCATCCGTTGAAAAGTGGCGGGGGAGTTTTTCATCCCGAAGAGCATGGCACGACACTGGTATAACCCGGAGGGCGTGACAAACGCCGAGATCTCTCTTGCATCCTTGTCTAATGGCACCTGCCAATACCCTTTCATCAAATCCAATTTGCTGACATACTCCGCACTTCCTACCCGATCAATACATTCCTCAATCAAAGGAAGCGGAAACGAATCAGTCTTGGTTATGATATTGGCCTTGCTGTAATCTACACAAAACCTGGGCGTTCCGTCTGCCTTTGGGACTAGCACTATACTGGGGAACTCCAGTTTGAGTTACTAGGCTCTATGATTCCATTTGCAAGCATGAAATCTATCTCCTTATCCACCTGTTCTCTCTTAGCAGGATGAATCCGATATGGATGCTGCTTTATGGGCGCACTGTCACCAACATCTACTGTATGAACAGTGTCTTTCGCACAGCCCAATTTATCACTGCAAACCTCAGGAAATTCCTGGAAGATGTCGACAACATCTTGCCTCTCTGAATCTGACAAATGATTGAGCAGTAACTGTGGATTTTCTAGTGCCTTTGAGTTCTCTACTCGTGGAATCATTCCTGACTTGAAACTCACACTCTGCGAATCTGGAGCATCAGGCTCAAACTCTTCTGCACTTTTCTCTGCACTGTGTAGGACACTCTCACTCACAACTGCACCTACGTCTTCTACCATCACACGGCTAAATGGCTCCTCAAAAGCCGGAATAGGAATCAACGGCGCAGGTCTAATGGCATGTTGTGGTTTTCCTACCACTTTACATTCATGACACGTTCGACAAAATTCAGACACATCCTTTCTCATCTTGGGCCAGAAGAAGTGAGTTCTGATTCTACACAAAGTCTTCTTGACACCCATGTGTCCGGCCATTGGAATTTCATGTGCAAGACGTAGAATTTCCTTTCGATACGGCTATACGGCTAACAACTATCTGGTCGACAACCGTCCAGTCCTCATCTGCGGGACGATCTGGAGGACGCCATTTCCTCATCAAAACACCAGACTTTACATAGAAACATTCTGGCACTCCCTTCGCCTCATCTACAGTCAATGCACCCTCTCTCAACTTCAACAATTCCTCATCTTCCATCTGTGCTTTGATTAAAGCCGACTGACTGAACACACCTTCTTCCCAACTTTGTTCGCTTTCACCTTCACTAGTCACCTTTCCAAAGAATGTATCATCAAGAGAAATTTCACTTTCAGACTCCTTTCTCTCACGCTCTGCTTCACTTGCTTGAAATCTGGTGATAGCACATGTTGGAAATACTTCTGGGAATTCATCGACCAGTTTTTCGCTTTCATGCTCGTACACTGGGACTTCAGAAACAACCGGAAGGACACTCACTCGCCCTCCTGCAAGGTCATTACCAAGCAAAAAGGAAACTCCGTCCATAGTGAGAAATGGAACAATTCCCACAATAACTTCCCCTGAAATCAGTTCACTATTCAAATTCACTCGGAATAGAGGGACCGCCTGCGTTCCTCCATTGACATCATGTATCAGTACTTTTCTACCCGTGTTACATTCTATGGGCATACTCTTCACATCTCCTACCATGAGGGACTGTGTAGCTCCAGTATCACAAAGGATGACAACCGGTACTATAAATTCTGCAATGGTAACTGTACCCTTGGAAATGAAGTCATTGTACTTTTCATCCACACGACCACTTGAACACGTATCTGTCGTTTTTGAAACACTGCTTTTCCCATTTGGATGACGCTGTTCATCACTTACACTTGACTTAACAAAACCATTGGTGGCTGTCTGGTACTGTTTCTCTCTTGTTTCAGTATCTGAACTGTTCTGTGTACGTGTGTATGCATGGACTAAACCATGTGTTGCTTTTTGCTTTTGTTTTTCTTTTGCTTCATTCTGTTCCAGCAATCGCCTACATTCAGACTTAATGGGACCTGTTTTCCCACAGAAAAAGCATCTCACTTCTTTGTATTGAGGCGATTTCGGGCGCTCTTTCTGTGATTCAGTCTTTACTTTATCCCTATGACTACCGTGCCACTTTTGAGTGTCAGGATTTCTCAACTGATCAAACTTCCTCTTTCCCGCAGGACTTTTGTTTTCACCTTATGTGTCAACTCATACTGGTCAGCGGTGACTGCTGCACTCTTTACATCATGTACTCTTCGATCTTCCAAATATGTTCTCAGATCTGGAGGTGTCGATTTCTTGAACTCCTCCATCAACACTATCTCTCTCAAATTGTCATAAGTGAGATCTACTTTCATTGATCGAACCCATCGATCAAACAGAATTTCTTTTTCTCTCTGAAACTCTACGTAGGTCTGTCCCGAACCTCTCCTATATCCTCGAAACTTTTGCCTGTAGGCTTCTGGGACTACTTAACTGATAGGCAAGAAGGACTGCTTCCTTAACTGTCATAGTTATTTGCCTCTTCATCCGAGAGAGCAGACACTATATACTGAATGTGCCTTGCCTGTGAGCTTTTGTTGTACTATCATAGACCAATATTTCTTCTCCCACTCCAAATTCCTGGCTATTCTCTCAAAGGAGAAAAAGAAAGAGTCTACATCCTCTTCATCAAAGCGGGGGACTGTGTTTGCCATTTTTGCAATGTCGGGCATCTTTGGTCTCGACATAGTAACATTAGGCCTATCCCCTGGGGCACTACTGGCCTGTGCCTGAGTCAACTCAATTTGACGTTGCATGAACTCTTGTTCGAGTCTCAAATTTTCTGCCTTAATTTTTTCTTTTTCTAACTCCAATCTAGCCAGTTCTAGTTGTGTGGAATCTACCCTCATCTCACTAGGTCTAGTAATAGTAGTAGTACTTGGAGCAGTTTTTCTACCAGCATTCTCAATTTCATCTGTACTCTCACTCTGGTCTGTGTGTTCATATTCTACACCACCCAGTTCAAGCTTCTTCACCAGAACTGCAAAGATTTCTTTTTTCGACTACACTCTCTGATATCAGCATCTACATGAGTTGCAACCTCAATCAACTGGGCTTTCACTAACCCTCTCAACCTACCAAGAGTGACGTCTTTCACAAACTCTGCAGCATCGAACTTGGCTGCCATGATTTATTCACATCTGGCTTTCCGACTAGATTTCAAGACGTCGTCGCTAACGTAACTTCCTACAGTACACTCCACTGCGTACCGAACTACGAGAATAGTCTAAGCAATTCAGACCGGACAAACACTCGTATATCTCGAGGCCAATTTCCTCGTAAAGCCACATCTAACGATGCTAATCCAAATAACCAGAAAGTGACACACTAATCCGATAGAATGACATAACGGAAACGATAATACGTACCCTTCCTTTCCAGCAATCACTGCTGCAACCCTGGTATTCAGCTAGCGAGAAGACCAGTACAAGTGCGCAAAACATACTCATCGCATCGCTTCGCGAATCGCACTTCCATTCACAATCACTGCTAACACAGCCCCATATACACATACCATGCAATGTCACGCAGTACAATACCGCTACGAACCAACGACACCGTTACGTTCCCTACCCTGTGTACACATCTCACAATATGAGTGCGAACACCACACATACCTCCATCGGGCATCAATCACTACAACGATGTACCAAATACCGAAATACTACCAAACGACGGCCTGCTTGTATATTCATTTCCCGGACATGTTCCCCACATGTCATGCACCAACAGAACACCCGTCAGCACCGACATAACATCTGTCATACACCGACAAAACATTCCTGGATCAGCACCGAATGACTACAGCCGTTTACGCCATGTTTGCCAACTCCAACTCGCCGAATGTCCCGGATGGACACTTTTATTCCACCCCACCCTGGTTTCACCAAGGCACATCACGGTTCTCCGTCACATCCATATACATTAAAACATACTATAAACGCAATAAATTGACGAAAATACATACTTACTATTTACTGCAAAATGTTAAAAATGTAGGGGAAGCTATTGAAGTGTTTTCCCCTTAAAACCAATGTTGATAAAGAACGAAAAATGTACCATATTCAGGCTTTCCAATCCGCTTTTTTAATTACTTTTTTCTTGTACAGTTCCATAACGTGAAATGTAGCCGGAATATGACAATAATGAATACAACAGCATAAATCCCAAGCTGCAGACGCTTGCATTAATCCTCTGAATTCTCTATGCGCCATGCGAAAGATTTTTCGTTCCAGCCTAGAGATGCTGACATCAGTTGTGTACACAACTATAAAAGCGTTTCCTATCCTTGCCACACAACATTGGCATAATTATAATGACTACTACAACAACGTTAATTTCAGCCCCATAGAACACATACACTCAATTATCACAACTAGACTTGAATATCTTGACATCAGTTCATATCTTTGATTGACAAAAGTCAGGCTTGTTTGATTCTTTTGCTTCTCACAAAAATATGCCAACACTGAACCGCCAGCGACCTACTATGATGTTGTTTCTCCGACGGATCCTTTTTTTTCTGTATTCACTATAATTCCATCAATATTGTTTCCTTGATTTCGCTTCATTCAAATCATCATTTACATGAAAAGGAGTTCTTTTGGCTCGTTCAAGGTTTACGTCATCAACAATATACCTTGAATACACTTATGTATGGTGAGAAGCATAATAGAACATAATTGTGTATTTGCGTTGGTACATGATTATTGCATGTCTTAGACTGCCTTTGGGTGGGGTAATTTTTGGCACCCTCCACGTGGTTGTCTTCGTATGTGAACCATTTTCACCTTATATATATATATATATATATATATATATATATATATATTGTAGAACAAAAATTCGTCTATAACTTCCACTGAATCTTAATGGAAATGAAAAGGACGTTATGTACAGAGTTTTTTCGCTTCACACAGCTGTATTCACGTGTGTATCTTATGATTATGTTTTGAACCGGGCCGTGATGGTATAGGGATAAATTCGGGTACCTCCTTACGAGTCGCTTTGACTGTGTACCACTTTGTAAAGATAATTATACACATTTGAGAAAAATGTCTCCGCTGTCAATGCCAATTCTATTTCATGGAAATAAAAGAGTCTTTGCTAGACGGCCAAACGACTTAAAAATAAAATCTTGTACGCTTAGAACAACGGAAATCGCTTTGGTTGATGCATGTTGTGTAAAAAATGGTCGTGGGGATAATATGATCGACTGGGGTGACTTTGGGTACTAACCACAGGGTTTCCTTTGACTGTGCCATCTTCAGTATCTCAAAACCCTCAAGGATGCAAAAGATGAATCATCAAGATTCGAGCAAACCACCCTCCAAATAGAGTTCATTCATAACAAAATTAGACAAATTATAGATGTTGACTCTTGTTTAATTTCGTACTTTGATTCTACGTGATTAATGGATAAGCTATAATTATCTGTCTGATAACAAACTCTAATCTTATGATATTATTCATGCTAATTTACTAATGCTGTAAAGTTTGTTTTTGGTGAAGAAACTGAAATATCATATTTGAACACTCTTGATATGCTCGTATCGGGCACTTTGATGCATTAGAATATTCCGTTGGCTCGGAACCGTTTGCATATTATGCAAATGAGGCCCATATTATATACGTGGAAATGTTTGCATCGCACTAACTCACATTGCAAACATAGGTTTCAACATTTTTGGTGTTCAAGTCTGAAACCTAGAAGCATAGTTTTCATGGAAACATTGTATTTTTATCATTATAGGAGCTAATTTGCATACTATGCAAATGAGGGCCAGATTATATACATGGACATGTTTGCATCGCACTAACTGACATCGTAAACATAGATTTCAACACTTTCGGTGTTCCAGTCTCAATCCTAGAAGCATTGTTTTCATGGAAACACTGTATTTTTATCATTAGGCCTATGGGAGCTAATTTGCATATTATGCAAATGAGGCCCAGACTATGTCCATGGTGAATGTGTGATCGCACTAACTGACATTGTAAACATAGGTTTAAACACTTTCGGTGTTCCAATCTAACCTAGAAGTATAGTTTTCATGGAAATACTGTATTTTTATCATATTGGGAGCTAATTTGCATATTATGGAAATTTAGCCACTTTGCCCCACTGGATTTCTTGGGACTTTGAGTATGGTGTTTAGGAGCCCATAACAAGTAGCACTGCAGTGGAATTTCCTACTGCAATTAGTAGTGGGTGAAACCCTAATTTGACTGGACTAATGTTACCTATGACAAAATGTGTATCCAGTTTCTGTTAACAGTGCTTCATTAATTTCAGAAGTACATTATTTGTTGTAGTATAGTCCATCGAATATAATGAGCTTGCTTTGGTATCGTACTGAAGTCCATGCAAGACCCGTTTCACCAACATTGATTTCAGTGAGATCAGTGTCACTTAGTGTTTTCAGTTTCACTTAGCAAGTCCTCGTGATTGAAACATACCAATCAGAAAAGTGAGTTAGCGAGACTGAAACCATTGAAGTGACACTGAAACTATTGAGAAGTTTGGTGAAACACCCTACAGGACTGCAAGAAAGGAACAACCATGAACTAACCATTTTTATTGGGAGTGGGGGTTTAGGTGGAGGAGGGTCTCATTTTATGAGAAAATGACTTAATCTATGTTCTATGCCTAATTGGCTTGAACGAAATGTCAACTTGTCTTATGATTGTGCCAAATGAAAAACGAAAAACAACAAAAAATCCAGCTATTGAGATGGAATACTCATAATACACCACTAATAATGAAAATTGTGATATCTACCCATGGTAGCTATGGTCTCTCACAGGTTAGGTCTCAACTCCAGTCAATTAAATTTACATACTTATATAAATTCAAACTGGTGTTTATCGTTGAGAGGGTGTTGCATTTTTTGTTTGAGAAAAAAAAAATGTTTTCAGCATAAAGTTGCCATAGAAATGACCTGAATTGGGCTTAGATTTTTTGAAAAAGAGGTCACAAATGGGCCCAATTTTGCTTGAAGAAAGGCAAGAAATAAGATATACACACACGAGCAGCTTATCTCATGATTAACGTCACTTGTACTTGTAGATATCCTAAAATTCCCATTCATTTTTCTGGTTTTGGGGTGACCATAATGATGACGTCATTTGGGCATGTTCCGACGCAGAAATTCAGGGTAAATTTTGCTGGTAAGTTTATTAAGACACAATTATACTTTCAAAAAAATACAAAATTTGTTTGTTATACGATAGTTGCCAGTTGACCCCCCAAATCAGCCTCAATCCGCTGGCCTAGCAACTACTGCAAAATCATACTAAAGAAAAAACTAACTATATAGATTTAAATTTGTATCAAGATCCGATGAGTTTAAATTTAAAAAGACACTTTTGTAAAATTCTGATACTACTGAGTGAGAGGGAGTTATGTACGTCTATGTAATCCATTATAGATTCCAGTTGCACAGAAAGACACAGGCCATTACAGATGAAAAGGCAGACTTACGGTCTAAAGCGCAGCAGAAGAACGTGAAAAGGAAGGCTGTAGTCCTCAGTCCCCGCCTTCCCACGAAGTGGTCCATCTTTATGGGCAAGGAGGGGTGAACACAGTGAATAGGCAAGTTTTTGTGCTAATCCAAGACCAATTACTGGGATATCCTGATATCATTTATTCACACTGAGGCCTTACAGATCCCGTAATTGCAACATGATATCACTCCTGAAACTAGACAACCTATGTATCTGGTGTCAATTACACTTCCTGGACGCGAATATTTTTTTTCGTGCATGGAAACGCTACAGGATATGAATTATTCATAAGTTTAGCTGAAATTTTGAAGTGCGCAAGCGCGTGGACTGTCCATGGCTTGGCCAATTTATTTGTACAGGAAGCACGGACTCGCATACTGTACATTATTTACATACATGATCACGTGTGATTACTGCGTGCGTACGTACGTGCTCGCTATTCAGTTTACATTCGATTCGCAGTTCATGAGCGCCCTACGTAACCCAGCTGGAAATATGCGGGCAGCTAGCCGAAAGCATCGTGATTGTCAGCCAGGGCAGGCCAGCGTGGATAGGAGAGCAGGTACATGCGTAGTTCACGTGAAATGTACACCTTCAGAAGTCACATAGGCCATAGGCTTGTGGAATTGATGCCACATTACCACTATTCGTACATGCATAAATGGCCAAATAAGAGCTCTTTCAAAATCTTTTGCACGACCTTTTTTTTTTTTGTGGATCCGGACCATATCCGGTACTAGTATTCGTAACTTACACCGCTACTACAGTCGGCCTATACTCCGTACCACTTGCATAATGCTTGGCTATGAATTATGAAACGGACGTGTATTCACAATCGACTTCTTAGTGCTGCCAGTGAACATGGTGACTCGACGCATCTCGAGTGCATTTTCGAATTACAATGATAGCAACGAGCATCTCGAGTGCACTTTCGAATTACAACGATAAGATCATTACTAATCCACATGTAAACATGTAGTAATAGTAGACCGAACTTCAGTAGAGTCTAGTTCAGTGTTTTCAAACTGATTACATGTAGTTAATTAGAAGTAGGTGATATGTCGGCGTGATTGTATCAGACGTACAAGGTGATATGTGTGTGCAATGTGATGTGTGTTGTAGGAGAGCTATCGTTGTTCATTGATCGGACGAACTACGTGAGTGCAGTGACATCTTTACGCTCGAACGTATGTACATGCACAGCACACACACGCACACACACACACACACACACACACACACGCATACACGCACATACACATACTGTACACACACATCCACACTACACAGGTGCTACTGCTACTACTAGCTCCTTGCTACTACACATGTTGTAATATCTTCCCACCTCCCTGCGCTGCATGTGTACACAGAGAGTAGGGATGTGCGAGTCGAGTCCGTTCATTGTGTACAATTGTACAAGTTGGCCCATGCGCTTGCGCACTTCAAAATTTCAGCTAAACTTATGAATAATTCATGTCCTGTAGCGTTTCCATGTACAAAAAAAAAAATATTTGAACGGGGCCCTTACTTTGTGAATAAGCAGGGAGGAGGTGACTCACCTCCCTGGTATAAGCGAAAGCAGACAGACCTCTCCTTTTCTCTTTCTTCTATCCTATCTGTATGCAAGTCACCCCTCTCTCCTATTTTCCTATATGTTATGTATTATGTACATGGGCTGCATGCAAATCAATTTAGCAATGCTTAAGCTGTAGCCCTCCTGTGTTAGTCATTGCATCTGATTCGCTGATATGTGTTATTGTACATTGTTAAGGCAATGAAGAAACTTACTTTGTTAACAATTAATATTAATGTACAATGTTTATTATATGTATGGGACCAGCAACGTATATAATATGTGTATGTATCTGCGTGACAATGAGATAATGCAGGAACCAATAAATCCAATCAAAACAAATATTGTTGTTATTGTTGTTGTTATTTTGCATTCTGAGGATGACTATCAGAATAAGATCAATCTACGTAAAATGATGTCTGAGCTATTTATAGAGTGTAATCTGATGTTTTTATGAAATCTTTTCAAATCACAAATATCAATGCGTTTTATGTGTGTGTAACTATGTATAATGCACTTGATTTTTGAAGATTTTCCATTTTATGGACAATAAATGAAATAAAATGAAATGAAAACCGAGGAGAATTATCTAAAGAGGGTAACTGATTTTTTTTTTTTTCGGGAAGCATCCAAGTTGTTGAATAATTGAAAGAGGGAGAAATAGAGCAAAATTACCTCATAAGGAGGAATACACACCCGTGCAGGAGGTCAGGACAGTTTAGTAAAAACTCTTTATATTAAATTCTCAGTTTCGACCGAAAGCATGGTTTATAAGTAGTAAATATATGACATGATATTGTAAATTACTGATGGTATCATCATTAGGCATGATAATGGATGCAGGGCCCCGACACAGTATCGAACAATGTCGAACGAAAATTGTTGTTGAGTGAGATTTTGTATGTATAGCTTCATGGATACATACGTAGCACGTGACGTTTCAATTGAGGATGGTTACAATCATAGCGTTGAAAAGATGATTTCGATATTTACAGCAGGTGAGGGCTGTAAATGACAATGCGGCCAAAACTGTTTGAGTTCGAGGTGCAGCAAACCGAGTCTTTTTATTTGATTTTTTTTTTGCTTTATCAAGAAAAGTAATGTGTTGCCCAAATTTTATTCATATTTTGAGATTGTAGATGCGATAAAACATACTTTACCCCTAGACTCTGAAGCAAAACATAACATAAACATATTCCTTTCTGTTTCTGATTAAGCGAAAGGGAAATGATAAACATGATTTTATGAGGTGGTGATTTATGCAATATTGTTTGACGAGGAATGCAATAAAATATTCTTATTTTTTATGATCAGAGCCAGCGTAGTTTTTAGTAGATCGTGGAGTCTACAGAAACCACATTGTATCTTTCTCTTTTTTTCTCTCTCTCTTCCTCTCTCTCTCTCTCTCTCTCTCTCTCTTTATAAACTCCCTTTCGTTTTTTGATATTGCCATGAGACATGTTGAGGCATTTAAAATATTTGGACGATTAACATGTTAAGATCTTCTCAAGTATTCTGATGCAAAAACGGATATGTAAGTATATATAGATACATTTACATTTACATATACAATTCAACAACTATATATACTATATATTGAAGAACAGAGTATATGTTGTTTGGTATATGTTTGTAATATACGCTATATTTGTTGTTGTTGTTTGTCAATGTTTGTGATTAAGGATGATTTGTTTAGCTTATTAGTCCCTGATAAGGAAATTTAGCGATATGGATTGTGGAATATTTCGACCAACAAACGAACAAGAACACACACATACATATTAAATGTATATATATATATATATATATATATATATATATATATATATATATTTACATTGACTTACTGCACTTCCCGTTACATTGTGGTCTGTAAAGTGGGAGCACGTGATGAGATGTAAGTTGCACAGCTTTACATGGCCACTATATTATCATACATTCATTCGACAAAGGACATCTATCTATCATTAAAGAAAATTTCATTCTCGTAAACAAAAGAGAAATGACAGTGAATATTAGTTTCGCTTGTCAAGTGGTATCATAAGTGACTCTTCACAGTCAAATGATGATCTATCTATGAAAGGCAGGGTGTTTAAAGAGAGAAAACTGATACGGTCTTTTGATAGCATATTCGTATAGACCTCCCGTTCTGTAGCATTAAGAGTTATGACAAAATACAAGTTTTGTGTGAGTAAGCGAATGCTTCCGCGTTTCGGATGAGAGTCTCAGATTGATTTAACTTGAGACCTTTTGAAGCAGGCTAGCTATACCAGTGCATGTTCTCTGAGGCCTATGTACTTCATGTGTCTCGTGATGATATCGTATCGTCTATTTATGAGTTTAATTTTGTCACTTTTTTTCATGGGGCAGGCGGGCGGAAAATTCAGCAGTGACTGAAGCCACAGATGGATCAAAAAAGTGACGTATTCTTAGCCATTATGTTATCTTTCCGCTGTCTGTCAATAGATGGCGTGATTCCAATCAGCTGCTGGCCAGATAAAAATATGAAATATGACTAAGAATTTGGTTCCATTTTTGATAAGTCACTTACTGGAACGTCCGACAGTAGAGGCAGAAGGTCATAAATGATAACTGAGTGCTAAGAGATCAAAACTTGCATCTTTCTGCCATAGTACAGATAATGGATAGTCTAATGAGGGTATATGTTTTGAGGAAAAAATAGACACATGATTTTTTTTTTCCTCTGGCAAAAAACAACCATTAATGAAGATACAGTTTTTTAAAAGTGCACTGTACAGCCATACCATAGGTCTAAACATTGCCACCGGATTGTCATGTAGGCCTATACTTAGCTCTACAAATGCATGTAGATATACAGTCTCTGCTGTTTCGTGTCAAACGCAATGAAAAGAAAGTTAGGAGCAGAAACAGACAAAGATGTAAAAGGTCATTATTGAACAGACTGCAAATGTGCTCGTGCATCACAAATGGTCACATGCCAGGATTTCGCGTGATAACTCAAAACAGATAATGTGCTAACAAAGTGTGAACAAATTCCAGCTTAATCAGATAATCCTTCATTGTGGTTTCCTCAAAGTTTTGTATCCTGGATTGGTTTTTTTTTTTGTGTGTGTGTGTTTTGTTTTGTTTTTTTCGTTGGTGTATTGCACAGAGCGCAGCTTGATGATATTGAGCACGGTCAAACATTGTGATTTATCTCTTTATGCAGATGATACATGTATGTATTTTTCCTCCAATAATCCTGTTGATATGACAAGATGTATAAATCAAGATTTGAAAGAGACTTCTATGTGGTTGACGGCGAATAACCTGGTTTTGAATGCTGATAAATCAGAATATATGATTTTGGGTTCCAGGAAGAAGTCGAAGTATTTTCATGATTTTGGTATTATTCTTCAAATAAATGGTATAAGATTGAAAGAAGTATATAAATGTAAAATTCTAGGAGTTGTATTTGATCCAAACCTTACATGGAAACTTCACGTGGATTATATAAGAGGGAAAATTTTGAGAAATTTGTTCCTACTGAGGAAAATCCGGTTTTGTGTGAATTTCAAAGTTGCAAAAATGTTGTATTTTTCTATTATTCAATTTCATCTGGATTATTGCTCCCCTGTATGGAGTAATGCCGCAAAGTCCACTTTGAACATGCTCTTTGTTTTACAGAAAAGGGTTTTACGTATTGTTTTAAGGGTAGATAATCTAGAAAGAACCTCGATACTGCTTAGTAAATCAGGTATATATTCAATATATATTCGTTGGAAAAGAGTAAATGTGATTTTGTTACATAAATGTTTGTACGGCTTTGCTCCACAACATCTTTCGTCAAGAATACACTTAAAAGAACACAGTTATATAATTTTCAGGTTCAAATTTGGTTACCCAAACCTAAAACAAATTTTATGAAAAGAAGTTTTTTATATGCAAGTTCAGGTTTATTCAATTCATTGTCATTGGTCACCCGAAACACAAAAGATATACATTGTTTTTGTAAGAAGATGAAAAATGAGATCCAGGCTTCTTTAGTTGTAATTTGATTTATTTGTATTCATATTTTTCATATCTGTTTTTATATAAAGTATTGTTTTATTTATCATTTGGTCACCGGTTCCAAATTTCCGGTTTTAGATATCCCCTTCTTCATAATATACACACACACACACATTAAAATACGTTTTTGTTGTCGTTGATTAGTATTTTGATTAGGTATTTAGTTGTGTTAAGTTTAGTTCTCAGAGCATATTTTTATCGTTTTTGTCCGGCTATTTCTATTACTGCCATTATTTCAATATATGATATTAACATGTCGACTGTGAGTCATTGTGTGCATATCTTTTTCTACTTGCCACTGAAATAATTTTGATGAATTTATTAATTAGTCGACTGTAAGTCACATTTTTAAATTTTTTACAATGATTTCATACCCACGTTGTACAAGTTAAAATGTGTATTTATCGCTGTTGTTGTTTTTTATATGAATTTTATATGTACATGTATGTCAAGTGGACCCCTTTGAAAATCAGCTGTGCTGAAAGGGCTATCCACCCTATTGCTGGAAAGAAAGAAAGAAATAAATAATAAATAAATAAATCTTCACTGTCAAAGCCTCTTTTTTTCTGTACGAACTTTTTTAGAGCATGTACTTTCTGTTCATTATTTAGACAGGTTACGAAAGCTAATGAGTTATACATCATTTCACAGCTTGGAGTCTGCTCTTGCAAAATGTGTCAGTAACTTAAAATCCATATCTAGGGAATAGGCCTACTGATGGTTTTGTGATGCAGAGTCACCAATGTAACGTGAATAACAAATCTTTTCTGTGTCATCTTTTGTTATTCATTCTGTCATGAGAAAGACGAAGAGAAAATGTAATTATTGATGTTATTAAAGTGGTCACGTCATTCATGGGCAGTTTTCTTTAAATCGAAATTTCGCAATACATGTAGCTGAATTTAGATAATTGTATACACATATATCATATGCGATTATTTTGGGACAAAAAGAAAATGACTTCGTTGCAACGATAATTTCGTTGTAGACCTATCCGTCTTCATTATAACGGATGTACACTGCATTGTTGAAAGGATGACACGATTTACACATCCAGATTATTTTAAAAAAAAAGAAGCTGGGCGAAGTTGTTTACTTTTCCATGTTTATGTAATATTCAAAATAGCAATTTAATAAAATGCAGACGTTGTGTCACCCTACCCGGAGTCCATATTGATTGGTTTCCATACTCCACACACGGAGTCCATATTGATTGACTGTGGGGGCGCTGTGGCATAGTGGATAAGACTTCCGATTCCCGAACGGAGGACCGTGAGTTCGAATCCCGCCCAGTGCTTACATCCTTGGACAAGATGTTTTTACCCACAATGTCCCTCTCGACCCAGGTGTATAAATGGGTACCTGGCGACGCTAGGGTGATAATAATAGCAGGGCCCTCTGGTAGAGCAGTGGCAACACTGAAGAGGCTACCCTTGGTAAATAAGACCTTATTATTATTATTATTATTATTATTATTATTATTATTATTATCATTATTATTATTATTATTATTATTATTATTATTATTATTATTATTATTATTATTAAGTTGCGACATTTTGGCGACATTCTTACCAACGTCTCGTGTGAAGTTGCTTCGATAACTGTAGTTGTTTTTGTTTCCTAACTCTTATCATTGTCTGTCTGCTTTCCCGCCCACTCTCTCACCTTCTTCTCCTCTATCTCACGTTGTCTTCCTGGAAGTCTTTGGCCACACTGAAATAAATGCAAAGTTTTACTTGTCTCTCGCTATGTTACTTGACTTGATTTATTGGTTTCTATTTCACCAATTGAATTACACACTTCATTTGTAGCACAAAGACATTGAAAGAAGCGACATACAGGTAATCCATTAAAGAAGGTTACGCGTTTGATCAAGGCTTGCATACACATTGATTTTATGTATCCGACGGTCATGATTGTGAGTAACGTGTTCGAGATAGGATCTACATGGACAGTATGAAAAATAGTATAAAAACTGTGATAGCACTGTTATCAATTGAGGCTTGTGTGCTGACGGTTGACTAAAAAAAAATAAATAAAAATCCATGTCTCCATCTGTTCATCCAAGTGCAGCAAAACACGACATTATGGAAAAGATTGCAGTCACTATGTTAAAAGTTGGTAAGATACAGCTATTTGTTACCTATATTTTTGTTTGTTTGCTCGCTTGCTTTTTGAGACAGCATTTTTTTTTTCAAAGAAGATCGTAGATAATTCAAACAAAATCTGTGCGAAAAGTCTACAAACACAAGGGGACTATTTGACACACAGTTCAACCCACAACAATGTAATGTTCTCCTTGGGGAGTGTGTCATTTTGTACAACAGGGAGGATAAGTGAACAATATAGTTTCTGATGTCTTGATCACAAAACATGTTCTTAAAAAAATATTCTTTAGAACAGACCCACATTGAACCATTTTCTGCATCTAGAGCTATAGGAGTTCCTCGATTGCCACTAAACCCGAGCAGCCAGGAGCTGAAGCAGATGAGACTCATTTTAGCAATCAATTTTGACTCGCCTCGTTTGTATTACATAACATTGTTTGCAGGCACAAATATTTGACAAGATGCAAGGCAAGAATGCAAACGTCACAACCACGTCATAACCGAGATGACTGCTCGTAACTGTTACGTATTCCATTATGTTATTTTGTCTTGGTTGGTAAATACCCGTGAGCATTGCTTGTCGTACTTTTTTTTTTGTTTCTGTTTCCTGTGTACTTAATTTGTATATTCAAAGTAGCTTTTCCTTTTCTCCCCCACAACTTGCTGGAAAGGCGTCTTTACATTTAATAGTGATATTCTTTCCCTAAAGGTGATGAATAATATAACGCATACATTATACAACTACTATGATATCGTTTCAATATTGAAATAGCACGCGTAATATCGATTCAATTTTGAAGTGTTTTAACATAATCCTGATGAAACTGTTGCATGTAGTCTATAAGTGCCAACATCAACTATTTTTGCATTAAGACGGAAAGTTTATAATGTTGGTATGCCATATATTTTTCCCTTTCACGTGACGAACATTTAACATATTCTATAAACACATCAGATATTTCAACCAAAAAAAAGGTTGCATAACAAACAACTAAACTTTATTTTAAAGGGGACCTCCGGATGATTTTCAGACTTTTACATTTGAACAGCTTTAAATTAGTTAAACTGAGTACAGAGTTTCAGAATTTATAGTGATTGGGATAAGGAATGAGAATGTTTTCAAAATTTATAACAAATTGCAATGAACAAGGATGATGACATGCCAGCCTCACCATAAGCATGATAAGAATGCATGAGATGGGGCTCCAGGAAGCAGAACAAAAGAAGAAGGCATGCATAGATTTTTCACAGGTGAACTTGTTGAGCAAGTGGTATTGTAATGGAATTACACTGCTACATTTATGAAATATATGAGGCTCTGATGTCATCAACACTGTTCAGTGTAATTTGTTTAAGATTTTCAATTAATTGGTTTCTCTGCTCAAGGACCACAATAAATTCCACGAATCTATACATGGAGCTGTTGATTTATGTACTTCATGATGTGAAATTATGAAAATCGTCCGGAATGCCCCTTTAAAGGGTCCTGCGTAAATGTGAAAATGTACGTTGAGCGTCAACGGAATCCATGTCATCACATCAAGGCGCCATTCATAAAAGACCATCCGCACAGCATCAACATGAATGACGTTTGGGTCTAAATTACGTACATTTGTTCCGAAAAAAAAACAATAAAGCTGTATCCGTGTTCAAATTTAACGAATCTTCGCAGTATGGGCCTGAGCAGGGAGGTGTCTCACCTCCCTGGCCTGAGTGAGTGAGCATAACCCCTAAGAAGCAGCAAACATCTACCGAAGCTTACTGCAAAATACATGTATTGTTGAAAATACTCTTTCAATGAATATCAGCTCACAATTGTTGATATAAGGAATATAATGCTTGTTCTAACAGCAATTTTTTTACAAAGAGTTCAATTAGTGAAACTGTTCCTTAGTTTGGCGAAATGAATTTCCTATTTTCAAAATACATTGAAAGGAGAAGCTTCCACAAATCCCCCAAATACAAATGTGAATTGAGTGAACGCAGCATTATCAGTAGAAAATTAGTAGATACTTGCAACCTTCTCATCCAGCGATGGTGGCACAAAGACTTTAAAAAGTAATAACTTTGAACGCATTGTTCGATTTTCCTCAAACTGCATGACTGTGTTCTCCTCATCTAGCTGTATCACTCAATCATCTTGTGTATATGAGTTAACTTCCATTTTAAAGGTACTCTTATTAACCTTCGACACCAAATTTATAACAATCAGCGATAACAATATGCTTACCAATTTTGCCTTATCCATCTTACAAAGTGAGGTAATATTCTTGAAATGAATTCACATTTACGAAATAAATGGATTATTGTTTATTCTGCATCTTCAAATAACATGAATCAGTTATCTTCTTTTGAATCGTTCATAACAATACCCGGTGAAGAAACTCATACTGGAACAATCGCATATTGACATCTATACAGTAAACACTAAGAAAGCCAACAAGTATGATACAATGTACATTTGGAAAATCTCTTGCATACATGCTGTTTATACAACGCCATTTACACATAAATGCTATACAAAATGGTAATACATCATCATTACTGAACACATGAAACACAATGATGAATAAAAGAAATAAAAATCTAATAACATTATGTTACAAATTATAAAGTTCCAACAGGAGAAATTTTAGAGCTTGCAAAGTCCATGACTGTACCGTGTGCTTGATGAAAGCTTTATTAAGTTACACTGTTTAGGTGTAACGTCCTAAAGCTTTCATCAAGCATTGTGACGAATATTGAGTCATATTACAAATTTTCCGTGAACTCTGCGAGCCCCTTTAAGGAGCAATGTCCCAGACAACTTCGATGGTTGGTTGTTGTCGTTGTTACGTCATTTCAGCCCCTGCAATTTTCGTAGATCTCGAAGGAATTGAGATACTCCTGGAGAACGTCGTACAGCAACTGATACTGGCACTGATTGGTCGGAAAAATACGAATACACATACAAACACAGTGATGACGATGAAAGTAGTAGTAGAAGTAGTAAAAAATGATAATGATAATAACAATAATAATAATAATAATAATAATAATAATAATAGTGAAAATATTGACATATTTAGATGAACATAATACGTATGTACCCTATAAATATATGTGTAGAAATATATCTGTATGTTTATATATCTCATACTAGTATTTAGTATTTTCAGGAATGTCAAGACAGACGGTCAATTCCAGTCCAGTTGAAAGTAAGTCTGAAGAGAAAGAGTAAAACTTTATCACATAAATGAAACAGTGCTGTAACTCGCATAATGATTACAGAAGTTAACAGAATAAGAGAATTACAGAATATTACGACTTTCTATTTTTTTTCAAAGCGGTTCTCAAACCGTTTACAAAAATGAATACCTGAGTGAGCTGATATTGGCATGACCTGACAATTTTCCTTTGCTCGTGTACACAAGGCATGCAGACAATTCGATTTTTCTGCGTTAACAGGGTAAAATGCATGTAACTTCAATCACTGATCTGATCACTCAGATATATCAGGATTTGAGACTTGGGCACAATCGTATTTAAAGAAAAGCAAATAAATATGGAAATCTCAAGATTTTGTCTGATGACTATATATCAAGTTGAAATGAAATGATATTATCACCTCACTCATTTGCATGTTTCATGTTTCGATTTTTCAAGATGTGTCTTATCAAGATTAGAGAAATTTCACAATTCTAGCAGTGGTCATCAACCTTGTTTATTGTTGTGCTTATAAATGTTCACTCTTTCTTTTCAGACTAAATCCATAATGACCCATATACTTCTCCTTTTATGTATGGGTACATATAAATTCATTTTATCAGTTATTTACCTTTCATTTCAAACTTTCGAAATTGTGTTAATTTTCTCTTTGGTAGTCCAGTAGTGAATACAAGTCTGTCGAATATTTCATGCAGTGTAGTTCTAGTGAATGCCAAACATGGTAGGTGTAAAGTCAAAGGAAGAAGGGACTACTAGAACGACAAGGGTTCCTTATTGTTGGCAGTCATGTTGTTGACGCTTTTCTGCAATGTACTTTCTATATTGATTAGAATTAGTCATTGATAAACGGAGACAATATATCAGTGATTGAGTGCTATCTTTCATCGATCCAACCCGATAACACGAAAAACGTTGAGAATGTATTGCTTTGCATTACATTCTTCATTCAAAGTTGTCCATGGATTTCATGCTTGCTCTTGTTGTTTGTACATTTCTGAAAGCAGGAGGAACAACATTTCTTACCAGATGTGAAATGGCCTCGTAACGGACGGCTCTCAGTTTCTTGCACACCTGGTAAACTTCCACGTCGTCTGAACAATCTACACGATCCAGGATAGATAGCAAAGCACAGAAAGTGGCAGACATTCCGACGCCATCCCTATATGAACAAAAAAACAAAACAAAACAAAAAAACATATGCATACTTTTGAGGTGGCATAGAGGACGAAGACACATCAAGACCAATGGAGAGAGCGAGTGTGGTCTCGGCATTAGTATCAAAGTTCCTGAGTGAACATGTGGAACTATACATCAGCAGAAAAAAAATCTGGGGGGCATTTCATGAAGCATTTTGGTCGGATATTTTTCTGACAGACTGTTACAAGCTATCGAAATCCCTGCATCTGATTGGCTGAGAGCCCAATTTGTCCGACAACTTGTCAGACAAAGTGCTTCATGAAATGCCCCCCAGAACAAGGTGAGATGTAGAACCATTCACTGACTCCAACATCACCCATTCATTATTTGGCATTACATGCATCAACACAGAAAAAAATAAAGCAAATACAGGAAACTTCACTTTCCCTTAGGAAAACGGAAAAAAATGTTCTATAAGTAATGATTTCAAACATTCTGGATATTCTTTCTCCCGTCTCATAATCTTCTATGTGTAACTGACTATTCTTTAACCTGCAATGAACAAGGATGGGACTGCTGTCATGGCCCTGTGTCGGCCAGCTTTTCAAACGAGTCCGCATGAAGATCATGTCCGACGCAGAGGGCGGTCCGTCTTCCTCCATGGGGTTACACTCCAGCTGTAGCTGGTAGACAGTTTGCAACTGTTTCTTCGCGGTGATGTGAAGTTGTAAGGGAAAACACGAAAGTGGAACATGTTAGTTGCAGGTATTGCATGGCAAATCATGATACACATACGGGTTACTTGTTTACTTGTTTGCTTACTTTTTTATTTATCTAGAAACCAAAGTTGATATTAACATAATATTGTATCCATGTTTTGTTGAAACTTATGTCATTAAAAAATCCTTACAATATTATGTACTCATGTAAGCGTTATATGTTGCTTTGAATTACATTACATGGAAATAAAATAATTTCAATTGAATTGAATTGGAACGTACGGGTGCTTGAACTTCAGTTCTCTTTATTCTCTTCCATCATTCATTTATTTATTTCGGCTCATTTCAATTCATCTTTGTTCTACACCTATCTGTATTATTTAAGTATGCAAAAAAACACACACACACACACACGCACACACACACACATATCCATACAGATTTTACAATACCTCTTAAATTGCGTTTATTGCAACTGATTGGCAAATTGTCCAACATTGACGTTAAACGTTGATGTAGGAAAATCAAAGACACGACGCAAGAATTCATTGATTTTAAATTCATCAATTCGGACCCCTTTGCAGATTATACGCCTCTCTGAATGTGTTTACTGTTAATAAAACTGAACACGAATTCACAGTTGGTAGAGACCAGCTATATCGCCTTTAATAAGTCCTTCTGGTATAGGTTACTATATAAATTTTACAATATATAAAAAAGATGTTTCACGAGAAAAATAGAAGTACCCTCACGTAAGAGTCCAATAGTCATGATGAGCAATGATTTTCTTTTTAATACAGCCCTGAGTAGGTACGAACAGTGAAGAGCCGGGAGGCGAAACAGAAAACAATCCAGGCAATGTTCAAGCTATGGTTAAGCTTATGATATACTCGCGAACTGCACTCTATTTGAGGATATACTTATACGTGCTGACATAGTTATATACCTTCGACGTCTGTTTGCGTACAGTCAATGTTCTCTCCGCAATTCCCGGCATGACAACTTCTTTGGTGCTGGTCACAACGAAGGGACCACAGATAAGCTCATCACCATCCTCGGGCCAGTACTTTGCGAAGGTCTTATGCATATGGAAATGACAATTTCAAGGAAATGCGACTGGATTTCCTACTCGATGTGTAACAATGCGAGCATAACAACGGACATATTACACAGCTTTTAAACGGTTATGATAATGATGCTATAAAGATACGTCTCCTGTTCGTGCAAGTTGTGTATTCTAATGTTGATGGTTATGTATTCCTCTAATACATGTACAAACATTATCTGCCCAGAAAGTAACATGTGCTGATAGAAGCACAACAACTGACATATAACACAGCGTATAATTAGGTGTTATGGTATATAAACGTCTTCTGTTCGTGCAAGATGTGTATTCTAATGTAGAGTATTATGTATTCCTCTAATACAAGCATTATACATGTAATCTGCAAAGAAGGTATACATGTACTGTGAGCCTATAAGAATCAGATGCTTCTCCTTTTGCGTGCCATGGCCTCAGAATTTCATAGGCTGAAGGAATGGAAGCTCTTGCATGTGTTTTGGTGTTGTTTTTTTATTGTCTTATAAGATGGTTACGTTGTGAGATTTTTTTGATAGAATTTAATGAATCATATTGTAAGGCATAATGAATACATATCTGTATCCACGATGCTGTACCCGTATATCAATGAAAGTCGTGTTACCATGATGCAGCTACCCACCTTATCAGGCGTGTCCCCACGTAACATCACAATCCTTGTGACCCTGTAGTCTACAACGAGGCGCCAGAAATCCACCACTGTGTTTGGGAGAGGGCTCTGTGTGGTGATGTACTGATTCTTGCTCTTCTTGCCCTGCGCCAAAATATCATAATATACTCACAATTTCAACAAGTTTATAATTGAGTACTTTTAATACAAGCTGTGAAGGTCATCACACTCACAGTCTTGCCCATTGAGAGTAAGAAAATCAAACAAAAATGGCGGGTGTTCTGTTAGTATGTATACGTACATACTCATCCTGTTCGTCACAGAATTGTTTCGTTGTTATAGAATTACACAAAACAGATGGATCAGAGAATCCATTTGTTTATCGTTTTTAGATTTAAAAAATGCCAAAACAATAGAACCACACAATCTTTGAGTTAGATATTACTATACTCATTCGACAAGATTTAACTGCAAGAACAAAGGCCTAATGTAATAGTTAATGTATAGTAGAATGTCATCCAACGACAAATACAACACAACCGAGTCTGCTTTCGTACTATATCAGACATTTCTTGGGCTCGTGTGAATTTCAACCGATTCAGACGATTCAGGCACACCGACAAAAATTCAATGACCTTTTTTCTTCTTGTAATTTTTGCTATTGCAAGTGAAATTTTCCCGAAATTTGTAACAATGATTATGATTTTAATCCAACTCCTAATAGTTCCCGCTGAATGTGATGGAGCAACATCACAACAATGTGATCACGTACATTTTATCATTATCATTATGTTTATTCTTTACGTTTTGGAAATTACGATTGACATCATGATAACGAATAATCTATCCTTTTAGTAATTGGAGATTATTTTATTATATCGCTCAGAAACAAACCGGGAAGTAAGTTGCATTGATGTAGTTCGTGCTGCCTTCGACTTCAGTCATGAGGTAAGGGCGCACTCTGTCGGCTGGTTGGGGAAAGAGATGGAATCGCGATTGACAGAATGAAAAGAATGGAAATGGGAAAAAAGTAATGGTGACAAAACGGACGAATAAAAAAAGTATAATACCATTAAGCGCTTGACATGTGGCAGTAATGCTATCTTTGTAAGTGTTACCAACACATTATGATGACAATGATGATGACAATTTAGATAGGAAACGAATGATTAAAGGTATGATGATAATCATGAATATGAATGATAATTGTAATAAATGACATGATTTTTAACGAACATTAATACAGAATATCTTCTAATATATTTATGCATGCATAGATAGATAGATAGATAATATACCAGTTTAATATGTGTGTTTTTGTGTACGTGTGAGCGAGAGTTGCATCACTGTATGTTTGAGGATGTTTGTTCGTGTCCAATGGGTATTTTCATAGGTACGCAGATCTGATATTGTGTATACTTGATATACTTCATTCTTGTTAATGTGTGTGGGGAGGGGGGTCCATTTCGGATGTGGTCCTGCATATCTAGAGTACTGTAGACAAAAACTATCAACAGAGATTGGCACCATTGTAAATAGTAACAAGAGTAACAAGTGTCGATTTTACATCATGGGAGAAATAGGAAAGCTATGTGTTATACAGATGTAGTTTTTATAAGTACAACCCCCTTTTGGGAGGCTTTTGCTCATCTATATCTATGTTTGTGGATAGATATTTCATGTACATTATGTCCATATTAATACATATTATATCTGAAAAGGACACGGTCAAAGAGATCGAAAAAAAAAGGCATACAGAGTTAATGAACAGAGAATGAACTCACGTGGAACTACGTCTGGGTAGCGGTTCTTCTCCCAATTCTCCTCACGTGTAGCAGCGGTGACTTCATTTTTTCCTGGTATAACAGTATACGCCCTTAGCAACTAGTTTATTGAAAAAAGATGGAATGGAAGGTTGAAGACATAGCAAGATATGATGATAATTGATATAATTACAGTGCAACTCCTTTTGAAAATAGATACAATCACCTAATTACCTATTAGGCAGTACGGCTCCGTCGGAACTATTGCGCTCTTCTTGAGTTCTATCACTGCTATGTACTTAGCTTGGCAGGGTACACTGCTGAGATTACACATTCATGTATATGAGGGATTCGGAAGGAAAATTTTTATACTGCCCTGTCAGAGATGTTTGGAAATAGGTTATTTGCATTGTACAAGGAATATCTAATTGCAAAACAGTGAATTGAAAAGATAAGGGAGACGCTTTGTGAAAATTTGAAGAAAATTGGAAAAAACATGTAAAAATGTATTGTAATGTATGGTTTGAAATGTCTAAGGCGAATTTCAGTCTGATTTGTTTCTTTTTTTCTGCGATCGAACTGAGGACGGAAATACTTGCTCGAGACAATGAATTTAATGAAAAAGTTTTCAATATTGACAATAAAATGATGTTGAATTAATGCAGAGCATCATAACGAAGCTTCAGCGCGTTTGTTGGTTTGTATGCTTGTAATTTGTTGGGTTTTTCTCCTCCAGCTCACTTTCTCTCTATCCCTTTGTTTCTCCCTCCCTCTCTCTCTCTCTCTCTCTCTCTCTCTCTCTCTCTCTCTATATATATATATATATATATATATATATATATATATCTTTATCTTGCTAGTCTTGATGTCTCTCGCTTCTCCTTTCCTCACTTCGAACTCTTCCTGAAGAGCCGTCATTCCTGTATCGGGGCTTGGTGATTTCATGGCTCGGTAACGAGTTACGAAGTCAGTCTTTGGAATCGTCGTGTCACCACAGGTAAGGGCTTCCAGGAGAGTGGCATAGATGAACTGGTATTGCTCCTGAGTGCGGTGGACACAATGAGATCATAAAAAGAATGGAGACACTTTACACAAAGACATTTTCTTTGACCGATGGATAACTCAATAAAACTATTTTCGGCGATTTCATCTAGTATACATTTGATTAGAATCTATCAAGCAAACAAAAATACAAATACAAATGTTTGTGTATCCAAAATGAAAGTAACTTCTTCCACTAAGCAAGCGGATCAAACAAGACTTGATATGCTTAGATTTTGTTAGAATCCTGAAAAGTAAAAATAATATTACTAAGTTGTTAATACTGAGAAGAAATTATCTATTGTGTGTGTTTAGGCTGCATTCATTGTGACTTAAAACAGTCTTGACTAAACTTTGAATCATTCCGAAAGAAAAATGCTATCATCTTTGTTAAAGCTAAGACTTCCGTAATGTTTTGGCTCGGTGTTATCCGTACCACAACTTGCACCATCTTTGCCCTGTGCCGTCTCATACTCGCGATGAAGTTGAAGATACCAACAGCTCCCTCAGCGTTCATCTGGTCTAGCATGGCGTCCAGCGTGATGAACGTACCAGTCCTCCCGACGCCGGCGCTGCAAAATCGAATCGTACAGTATCGTAACATGAGTCTGATATCCAATTATGAGCGCACATTTAATTTTATGCTGAAACACATCGTACTTTGCTATATTTGATATTTCCCCAATCACTTTCTGTTCGTATTTAGATAAGGTTGCTTGTGGATGGATGGATCAAATGAATGTCCCGAGTGATTAATCAGTCACTGGAGGATTAGGGCATCATAGAAAAGTCACGAAAAAGGGCGGAGCACATAAAAATGGTATAAACTCGGGAAGGGGAAGGGATAGGCTATACATTGGTTATCATAAATATCTAGATTTTGGAAGTTTCATTGTAGCAACTTTATTATTTTTGTCGGCAAGATAGCGTCAAGTTTCTGTAATAATGCGACACATCTAAATTCACGAATCTACATGTATTTCTGACATGCAGATTAAAACCCAAATCAGTTACATATATATATCTTATGAATTAGACACCTTGTAGGTATAGGAGAGCTTCAATATAATATCTGAGATTCTAGAATTTTGATCCAATAATTAGATCATGTAAGCTTTGAATCGTGCTTGATGCCTGTGGATGTATAGCATGGCAGCTTTTTCTTGAATGCCCTTGACATCTGAAATCATACTATTGCAGGACTTTTGACTTTCACGAAGATTCTAAAGGACAATCAAAAACTTAAGCACCTCAACTGGCAAAGGTAATTTTTATATTACAGAGGCAGTTATGTTTTCCTGTCGAGAGACAGAATGAATATTTGATACTACATGGAGATCTTGCTAAAAAAAAGGAGGGCAGTGCAAACTACTTTAGTCCAAGATACAAATCTTCTTTTATTTATCTACCTCCAAGGCTGACAAAATTTATGCGCAGCAGAAGAGACGTTCCTTTCTAATAGAGATAGGTCATAAACGAGAACAGTCTTAATGATGTTATCCTCAGAGCTCTTGTTAGGAATTAATACGAAGACAAAGGTACTCGTGTGTACAATGGACTACAAAAGTTAAAATAGCTAATTGCTTGAATTTTAAAAAACACCTGCAATGTACGACAATAGGCGACTTGCTTGCTCCTTCCTCCATTTCTCTTGTGACTTCGATGAAGTTCATAAGTTGAGAAGGTTGCTCCGGTACCCCCATGTCCGGCCATGTTGTGTAATGATACTGCACCACGCCTCGGTGTACGCCAGCCATCTACAATATTATGTCATATCGAAGAACTAGTGTCATTCTGGTATTTATGCGAATAAAGTAAATGCTTGCTAGCCGACAGTTTTAAAACCTCTCTGAAAGCCTGAAGGATGAGAATAGAGCTTCTTATCGAAGAGCATGACCTCTGCTACCAAGAGACAGGCGACGGGAAACTTTAAATTGAGAATGGTTGCGCCTGCTCTGGAAAAGGTATGATGATTGCATGGAAAGTCTTTCATCACCCCCGTTATCCCTCAGGAACAAGTGATTAAATAATATGAATTAAATGGACGATGAATGAAAAAACAATCAGGTAATAACAAGCACACAACCTCAAACACATACATGTAAGAGCACTTGTATATGTACCATGTTTTAGTTATAAACATGTAATATGTATGTACATACCTAAAAAAACAATGTATTATGTATATGCATGTTTATATATATTTAATATGTATGTATGATATATATATATATATATATATATATATATATATATTTCAAAGATACCGATACTTTTGAATTGTTATTCTAGCTTCACCTATGGAGGATATGAATATTTTATGAACATTTGTGGTTTTTTTTTTCAATTCAGATTGAACAAAAACTGATTATTTCTAGGAGTGATATAGGTCAATGATACGTGTGTTTTATGTAATACAAGTTAATTACCTCAACATTGAATCGCCGAATGGTGTAATTCTTTGTCACTTGGTTTTCTTGCAGAACGATGTGAAATTCTCCAAAGGAGCAGGGTGTCATGCCTGGCCAGTACTGTTCACATTTTTTCTTAGGGTAAGAGGAGGAAATATTGCTCAGCCAAAACAAAGTCGTCGCTCTGCCACTTTTAGTCCTATGTATTCTTTGTTTCATTCTCCGATGGAGTACGTTATTCAGAGTAAACTACAAACTGTTAAAGGCATAATTTACCATTTGCTTACAATTCAGAGAGTGCAAGTACACACTCTGACTTTACACAAAACACGTGTACAGACACAAAAATAGAAAGGATCACGATATATAACCACTTCTTGTATTTAGGATGTACCGTTTTGCTTACACTGAAATACCAGACAACCACAAAAACACGATGTGCGCATATGCTTAGAATAGTACTGGAAGTCACGTCTGGTTCTATACTGACTGGCATAGTTGTAGAACTCTTTTTGTATTTTTCCCCTTTTTTTGTGTGTCAAACCTTCTTGCCTTCCACGATGTTAGTGAGCATGATGACCTTTTTGCACTCATACTGCCAGATCATGCGCCAGAAGTCATTTATAGACGAAGTCGTCGGGCCTGCATGTAAAAATAACACAGTGTAAAGTTAAAGGAGACATTTGAATAAATATCCGAAGCATATCAACATTGATTTAATGCTCTTTAATTATCAACATTAATTTAGCTCAGTGATAATGAAGAGAAAAGAAAGCATGTGATAAAGGTTTATTCTTATGTACTCTTTTTTATCAAAATTTAAGACTGCACTTCAATGAGTGTCTGTAAAGGCACGTCATGGATACCGGCATTGTAGTTTCGATTATTTTTAAACTTTTGTTTACAACAAAATTTTTCTTAAATAAAAAGGAACAGGGAAATGTTTAATAATCAAGTGTGCTGTAATGACACTTTATTCCTCTGAATGAATATGTTATTGTCCACGATTATCAAAGAATGAATGCAACATACCCTGGGCAGCGATGTACTTGCTCGGTGCATCATAACCCTAAATAGATAGAAAAATAAACCTCCATATAGATGAAATGGCAGCATTGGCTTGTGCAAAAAAAAACAAAAAACAAAAACAGAATACGGAACGATTATCTGATCACTATTGTGCATATGATCAGATAATCGTTCATGCATGCATACATACATTCTTACATATAGTGCAGTATTTTACATAACAAACAAGTATGGATGCAATTGAAATACCTTCTGACTTTCAAATTTACATTGATTTAATGTACATGTACTGGGGTTTATTGGTCATACTAACGTTTATAAACGATGCATTGATGTAGTCAGAATATGGGTCTCTCCCACGTAAGTTCAGCTTCACCCGAGAATGGTCATCTGAAATGAAATTAAATCGCTGAATTATAGGTGGTGGATCAGGTTTAAATTTAATAATTGACAAAAAAAAATATGAAACAGAGAGCAACATTAATAGGAAACTGTTTGCAAGTGAATTGCTCAATACGTGACAAATTTTAGATGCTTATATTTCGTTTTGAAATATGTTTTAAGATTGAACAGATGATATTTACCAAAGATAAGATAAAGAGGAGGAACATAGAATTGTGTCTGACATACATGGCAAGATGTTGAGGAAGCGGTTCTTTTTCTGGTGTTCCTTCTTCTTGGCTTCGTCGCTCAGATAAGTCTGATCTAATTGGAGCATCTGATTGGTGTATGTTACAGGAGAGAGCAATCGTTGTTAGAAATGAAATCTTATAAAGAAGTACTAAAAAATCATAATGAAATGTACATAAAACATTCTTTACACGGCTCAATCGATAAAATACAATTTATGTAAGTCAACTTTTTATAGTATTATTGTCATCAGTAAATAAAGCTCAACCAAAACGGTAAGCAGTTTGTCAGTAAGCAGTTTGGCGCATATACCGACGAGAAATAATGGGCAAGGCTATAAGCAATAGTAAAACGTAAATTACACGTGACATGCCAAACACTAGAATGGAAAAGAAAACATTACAGACATTTGTATGACTCATATGGATTTTACGTAGGCCCCTATACTACATTGTCAATCACTGTAAGGATGACTATTTAGTAAATAACTGTAATCGCAAGAGTGGATGAACCTGTCTACCTCAAATTCCTCAGTGAAGCCCATGAATCCCCGTGAGTTAATCTCTGCCATGTAATCGGCTAGCCGGTCTATGGCAATAGCTGGCTGTCGGAGGTCATCCGGCTGGACATTCTCGTAGATGGATGCTTCCTGCTTGTTTTTGTCACAATTGAATCGATTGTCGACATCACCATCGTCGTCATCTCCGTAGTCATTTACTGGGGTGAATACGAATTTAACCCCTACACTCTTAAAACATCCGACTCAGAACTGACCCGGAACTGGGTCCGTTGGGGTCACACACCGTTCCGGGTCAGAAATGACAAGGAATGGGGTCAGATATGACAATTCAGAGTCATGAATTGGGTCAGAGTGACCCCATTCGGGGTCTTCATGACCAAATCCAAGTCATTATTGACCCGGAACGGTGTATGAACCCAACGGACCCAGTTTCGGGTCTGTCTGACTCGGATGTTTTAAGAGTGTAAAAGTAAGCTTACAGTTATTTTTTTTTTCTTTTGGATTTTCTATTCAATTGGTTGTAGGTACTAGCATTAAAGTTCGTCATGTTGTCATTGTCGACAAATCAAAAAAAAAACATGAAAGGATAATTTTTAGCAACAATTTATAGAGACTTCACTAGACATGGTCCTCCCATAATGGGCTAGATTCTCAATTAGTAAGTCCACATATCGAGGGGTGAATACGATTCTTCGTATTCTATATCTGTCAAGTTTCTCTGAATGAATAGATGTATGAACTGGCAACACACAGGTTTAATATTGTTGTGTTTGTTGTTTTGTACCATTATTGGCATTCATGGTAAGAAGAAAAGTATAACTGAGTCCTTGCTTACAAAATATGTAAAATAAAGTGATTTCATGCCCGTATGTATACTGTACATACATTCAAGCCCAGAAATGGAACAGACTAATGGAATGAATTTGATGCTGCCGTTGCAAAATATAACGTTGCAACCTACAAAACGTAATTATCATTTGCACAGGAGAACTCTACTTACGTTCGCTGGGCTGAACACAACGCATTGTGATTTCTTCGCCTCCAGTCACGTTCCTGTGACTGACACGAAAATAAAAGACAAAATCAGTAACATTTGAAGAATAAAGTAAGAAAAGGAACATTCATGAGCAATGGAACAAACAAAAAGAAACACATGACGCTTCTTTGAAGACCCAAAACGCATTTGCCAAAGGCACGATAGCATGCTTACCTGTAATTTACTCCATATTCTTGAGACCCATCGATTCTAGATGAAGTTGCTACCGTAGCGGCAACACTTGTAGACAACTTTTGCTTCCGTCTCTTCCAGTAGATACTGTGTAATCATAATAGGTATGAAATAAGTATTATGATGACAGGAAAAAAAGTAATTACTCGCGAGATCGACCGAGTGTATGTCGAAATTATCACCATCTTCCCTTTTTTTTTTCATTGTCTAGGGTGCACTTTACTTCCGTGTTCTGTCGTAGTTTCTTCCGAATGCTGGACATGCTATCTCATGGTAACGCACGGGGATTACCATTACGTTGCACGGGCAGCTCTATTGACAGCTACACTTATCAATTGTTATCCAACTCGTAGTAACGCATTTATCACCTTCCACGTACTCCTATCATCTTATTTTTTCCTCTTCCACAGGGTTCCTTTATTGAATAATATCATACACACAAATATATACAAAAAGAGATATGTATGTACATGCAGATTTAACACATGATATTCTTGGCCATTCTAAATACAATAAGAACAGCAAACAGTTACAAAAATCAATTATAAATTGCAAATTCTTTTCAAAGTGTCAGAAAATTACCTGACAAATCATTTCATAAGAAAACACAATCAGAAACATTTAGTAAAATGTAACCACTTTTTAATAAATTTCTTTTCTTTCAGATTTGTTTTACATATATACTTTTCCATATCATAACTTTTTATCGCTGACATGATTTGTTCAAAAACTGGCAAACAATTTTTGCATTTGGCTGTAAAAATTTATTTCCTTACTATAATCATAATGCAATTGAGGGCACTGTTATTACGTCCATAAAAACAAAATAATTTATTTTGATTTGTAAGCTTAATATGAATAGCATTACGGGACAGCCAAAGCTCAAGTTTTGACCATATCTCGTTTGAATATATACAAGAACAAAATATATGCATAATTGTTTCTTCGCTATTATTACAAAAAGTACATAAGTTATCTGTTACTAATTTAAATCTCAATAAAGCGTCTTTCATATAAAGAATTCTATTTAGCATCTTGAACTGAAACCATCTCATGTTTACATCGACAGTTGAATAAAAGGGAATTTGGTAATAAAAACTCCAAATGATATTGTCAAAATCAAACTCCTGTTTCCATTTTATAAGACTTTTACATTCCTTTGTCTTATGTTTCAAGAAAGCCTGGTAGATATGTGCACAACCTTTTTTCACTTTCAGTATTAAAAGCAATGTTTCAGGGATAATACATGTAGGTTCCATAATCTTAGGTATGACATTTTTATTATAACCAAATCGTATAGCATTACACAAACCATAATATTGAAGAAAGTTTACTTGTACATTGTATTTACGTTGAAAATCAAAATATGAAAGAAATTTTCAAAATTAACAAAACGTACCCCCTTAGCACACCATGACTTATAATAAATTACATTATTATTAACTTGTATTCTAGGATTGTTCCAAAGGGGTTGACATGCGATATTATCTACAATGGACTGAGTTAAATCTGAAAAGGCTAATAATACCTCTTTCCAAAATGGGTTGCGCATTGAAATGGCTAATTCTTTGTAATGTTCAGCCCCCATGAATAAGTGGAGAGATGTGTATGATGGAGGCAAGAATGATTGGAACATATATGTAAAATGAAATTTTCGTTACTTGGATAACAAACGAATCTTCTTATCCATGATATTCTGAGTGATTTAGTATGTATAAAAATATCTGTCATTTTAACCCCACCATTACTGTATAATTGGCACATTTGTTTCCTACTTATTTTATCAGGTTTATCGTGCCATATAAATTTATAAAAAGATCGGTTAACATCATTCATAATTTCTAATTTTGGTTCTGGAAGAGATAAAAGCAAATAATTCAGTTTGGGTATCAATAAAGATTTTACTATCGTTACTCTCCCTAAGGGAGTCAATGTTCTTTTCAGCCATATCGCTATCTGACGTTTTATCTCTTTAACCTTTTCTTGATAATTGTGATTAACCATTTCAGATAATTTAACTGAAAAATCAATGCCCAGGTACCTGAAATATCCTTCAGATATCCAGTTTAATTTGTACTCGTGTAAAATCTCTTTTTTAAAAGTTCTGTTCTTCCCAATCCATATTACTTGAGTTTTAGTTACGTTAATTTTAAGGTTGGACATATTTGCAAATTCATTAAGTATTGTAAAAGCACTTTGTAAATCCTGGGTTGAACCGTTGAGTGTCAAAAGGGTATCATCTGCATATTGCAAAAGTTTAAGCGATTTCCCATTCATATGCAATCCAACTAAAGAATCCGAGTGTCGTATTAGGATACCAAGTATTTCACTGACTAACAAAAAGAGGTAGGGGGACAAAGGATCTCCCTGGCGACACCCTCGTCCTATTTCAAATCTATCTGTACAGAATCCGTTAACTAATACACAAGAGGATGCATTTGCATAAAATAACTTGATCCATTTCTTTACAGATGGACCGAAGTGAAAAAAATCCAGGACCTTGAATAGAAAAGTATGCGATACGGAGTCGAAAGCTTTTTCGAAATCGACAACAAGAAGCATGCCTGCTATATCATTTAATTCAGTATAAAGTAGCGTGTCATATAATAGACGTATATTTTCGCCAATGAAGCGACCACTCAAAAATCCTGTTTGATTTTCATGTATTAAAAAAGACAAAACGCCCTATCATCTTTGTGAAGTAAACAATAATTTTACTGGACAGAGATACTGAAATAACCTTGCCCCAATAAATTACTTATTGTCTATATTCTCCATCAAACGAAAATCAAAACTGTTTTTATCTAAGGGATACACCATCTGATATCACAATTACAAAACGACACAAATTTAACTTGATGTATTCTGGCACTTACATGAAACACGCTACTCCGAGAATCAGCGCAAAGGCGATTAAGCATCCCATGGTGGTTCCGTTTGAATTTGACATAGAGTTCACTACTCTTGCGAAAATGATACAGAATTGGAAAAGTACACAGGTTATGTTCTTTCCAACTGTTATACAATGATCGCGATGTACTTTGAATACTATGTATGAGTATTTGTGTATACGCATAATGCATATATGTGTGAATGATATCCCTATCCATGTTTATATATATATATATATATATATATATACATATATGTATATATATATATATACATATATGTATATATATATATATATATATATATATATACATATATGTATGTGTGTTAGTGTGTGTGTTATAAACATTACAAAATTCCAAATCACTGCAGAATGAATGACGAAAGATGTGATGAAAAACTTCAAAATCTTAGACTATCTTCTCCTTATACACACACATTTAAACACAAACACAGATATACAATGCTATACGTGACTATATAGGCCTACAGTGCATCAAGCACTGTAACTGACAGTTGTGTCGAATTCTTAACGACGACGTATTAAACACGATTTCATGTTTGTATGTATGTGTAAGTATATAAATCTGTGTGTTCTTAAAACAGTGGCTTGATAGATAACATGAAGCGCAAGCAGGCTACAGTTTGGCTATCCCCCACCCTCCCCCACAAAAAAAAAATTACATTTGCCTTAAAAAGACACACGAAAGAAGATACATTTCTTAATCTCAAAGAAATAGGACTTGACCAACACAATACAATAAAGCATTTTTCCATGAGTTGCCGAATGGAGAATTAGGGGTGGAGCATATCCTTTGACACCCCTCCCTCTTTAGCCCCTTAGAAATAAAGAGGAAAATGTTCTCACAGTACTCTATACTACATTACTGCCCATGTATACATATATATTTACATATATAAAGGTCAAACACACGTGTTTCTGAAAACAGGTAAAATAACGTGCAACAGAGCTTTTTCATATCTCACCTAACTCAGTGCCCCATCTGAAATCAGCCTCTGTCCAAGCACTTGGTCCAACCGTATTCCAAACTCTGACTGCAAACTTGTAGTCTATAAAAGGTAATGCCGCGTCCAAAGATACTATCGTGTTTTCTCGCTCATGAACTTCATAACGTTGCGTGCTATTCTCCTGATGTTGGCGTCGCAATACAACTTCGTAATATTCAAATATCCCTCTTACGTTTTCACATGTGATCGGATCCCAGGATACAGTCCTTCCGGTAACGTTGAACCTGCTGGCGATCGCAAAAGGTGCTAATTTCAAAGAGAAATTAATAGGAAAATGCATTTCGAGACTGTGGGTAAAAGAGAAATTGTTTGGTTGGTTTTTTCTAAGAATTGATGTAGTGGGCATTTTTGCCGGGGGAATATTGTCTAAGTATTTTGTTGTTTTTACCACGTCATTAAAGTATTTTTATTAGTGGAAAATTGAGGAAAGAAAATGGGATTCCATCGGGATTCGAACCCGTTTTTTACAAGACTTTGGCTGAAATTGTGTGAGAGCAAACAGTAATGTGACGTTTCACTGTTCTGGGAATTGACGATCATATTCTCTCACAATTTATTAGCTCATAATAATGTAACAATTCATAGAGTAACACATGCAGACAGACGAAAGCTGACCAGAAATGAATATAATTCATTAGTGGAAAAATGAGCAAAGAAAATGGGATTCCATCGGGATTAGATAGAATTAATAGAGTACAGAGATAGGATGATTGTCATCATTTCAGAAATATACTAGGGGATCAAAACATTAAAAGGAATGTGATTTAAATGATCCCATACATGTGTAACCCACTTGGAGCACTTTATGATCTCGAGAGTACTTCAGATTTTAGATGATACAATCGATTTAAGACTTAACCTCTGACGAAGATTCTGCCACGATCGGAACCCCAGTTCCCTTCTGACTTCATGCAATAAAACACACGAGATCAGTATAGAAGCATGATTTGATAGCGTTCCTTCTATAGATATGTCTCTCTGTTCGAGATCAGTTAGGTCTGTGACTACAGAATCGTCACTTGTCAGATATTTTTCTGTACTTGTTATTCAACATAGAATATTGGGTTCAAAGGGAAAGTTTAACTTACTGTCACTTCCGGTGGTATTTTGCCCCGAAACGGATGCTATCACTCCCCCACTTCCAGATATCAATTTCACGTTTACGTGAAACGTCGCAAAGTTAGTGAGATTTTGAATAATCAGGAAATTTCTACGAGGCCGAAAAGATTGGTCTAGAAGTCCCTCCATGGCGATCTGTGGTGTCTCACTGACTGAATGATGGGGACAAGCTAAGTATCGGAGGGGTTGATAAATCACTCGGTAGGTACCCAAGCACGTGGGTGCCAGCAACCACTGGACAAGTAAGCTGTTCGTCTCATATGCAGACGGTTCGACGGTCACTGCAGGTTAGGAGATACCATTTGGTATAAATCAATTCTAAGAATATGCTATAATTGTTATTCAATCGGCGATTATGATAATCATATTACTGTCGGCTACCGACTTTAATCCTAACATAAATCTCCGTTCTTCCATACCCACCCATATCCCTATTCTATGCGCGTCATGATATGAAATCTGTTCACACATACAACGCATACGAATACACGTTAAACGCATGTCGGTATGTGTGAGCCCCCTGACTTGTATATCAACGATGAAACTTAAAATGTGAGCAATAAGATTTTGTGACATTATCTGTCCACTTATTCAAGTATCCCAATAATCATGACCTCCCCTCCCCCAATATGCCAAACATTATTGGATACACTCAGTTTCGAATGGCCTTTACTTTCTCCATATTATTTTTGGTATTCGTGATTCGCCTGACAACCCCATGCGAACGGCTTGAATCTACTGTCCTGGAACTTGAAGTTGAGTGCAGATCTCGAGCCAAAAGAATTGAATCGCTAGAGAAACAACTTGACTCAAACAACAATACAACTCAACGTCTCAGCAATCAAGTCAATCAGCTGGAGCAGTACTCACGACGGAATTGTGTTAGAATTTTTGGTATACCTGAAATGCCTAATGAAAACACCGATCAACTCGTTTGTGATCTACCGCGAAAAGAATTGGAGTTACTCTCAGCCCAAAAGACATAGATCGCAGTCATCGAGTAGGTAAGCGTTCATCTGACAAGAAAAAAAGCCGGGGAATCATTGTAAAACTCTGTTCCTATCAAACACGTCAGTTACTCATCAAAAATCGTCGACAACTGAAAGGATGCAATGTATCCATACATGAGGATTTAACTGTAGCTAACGTCAAATTACTCCAAGAAGCGAAAAGACATGTGAAAGTCACATCAGCGTGGACGTCAGATGGTCAGGTCTTTGTTCTCGTCCCATCACGTAATGGGACATCCAGCGTGAAACACCTCATCAAGTGCAATTCTGACCTGCATAATATTTAATCTTTTTATCTCATGGATGTATACGTAGATTTATATGTGGATCAATGTGTGCATAACAGTGAAGTAGTTCCATGCTGACATTGAGTTATGATATAGCGGCACATTCTCATTTTTCAGGTTTTTATTGTGTAAATTTTAGGTATATCCTTTGATGTTCATGTACACTATACTCAGTTTTATGTCTTCATGTTTTTTTTGTATTAGTATGTCAAGTAATGTTTTTAGTTCGTGTAATAGACAAATAATATCAGGTACTCAAGGAACAACTATATTTGGTGGTAGATGGGTTCATACAAATTGTGTCAATTTTAACGGTCCTTCAGATGGAGATTTTCAAAGCATTTCTTTACCAGAGTCAGCATATATAACAGCTAAAGATGTTAAGTCACTTAGTTATGGCAGTTCTTTATTTTCTTACATACATTTCAATGTGCGTAGTTAAAAAAAAAAAAATTGAGAGTATGCAAGCATGTTTACAATTGACTGAAACTCAGTTTTGTGTTATAGGGATTACTGAATCCTGGCTGTTTGACCATGAATCACTTGCATCTATTTATAACATTGTGGTTATACTTTTATTGGTAGAGGTAGAGACACACGTCATGGTGGAGGTGTTGGTATTTATGTAAATGAAGTCTTTAAATATAAGACTAGAAATATTTTATGTGTTTTCACTGATGCTCTTGAGCCTATTTTCATAGAATTATACTTCAAACATAAACATGTCATTATTGGTGTTATTTACAGACCCCGTGGTAGTCATTCTCTTTTAAATTTCACAAGTCTATTGGAACCAGTACTTTTTAAAATTACAAATGAGAAGAAAGAGTGTTACCTCATGGGTGATTATAATATAGCTTTACTCTCTTTAGATTCAAATATGGATACCTCCAGTGTACTTCAACTCTGAAATGCATACAGTTATACTCCTCTCATTTCAAAAGCAACCCGTGTAACCAGTCAGTCATCAACCTTAATAGATAATATATTTGTCAATGATATTGATGTTGTACATGCCTCTGGGGTAATCACCCATGATGTAAGCGACCATATGCCTATATTTGGATTGACTTCTTTGATAATGCCGGAAAGAATGCATGTTAATAAAAATATACAGATAATTAATGATGAAAATATTCATTCTTTTTGTATGGAATTACAACAGGTAGATTGGTGTGATATTTTGAACTCTGATTCCTGTGATGGAAATGGTTTATATGATACATTTTTTGAAAAATTTGTGAAAATGTACAATTTTCATTTTCCTTGTAAAAATATTAAATTTGCAAAGAAAATGAATGATCCACCATGGTTTAATAATGATTTGAAAAGATTATGTGCAAAAAAGAATTGTCTCTTTAGAAAAAATTGTCAAAAAACCCTACCCCATATCGTGAAAAAGTATATAAGGAATGTCGTAATAATGTTAATAATGTATTACGGAAGGTAAAAAGAAGTTATTACGAAACCAAATTTTCTTCTGTGAAAGAAAATTTGAAGGGTACTTGGAAAGTGATTAATGATATATTGAAGAGGAATATTAAGGATTATGAAATAAGTTCATTCGAAGTAAATGGAAATATAATTGATGATTCTTGTCAAATAGCTGAAAATTGTAATGAATACCTTGTTTCAATTGGACAAAATTTAGCAAACAATATGCCTCATGTTAATCATAATCCAAGTGAATTTTTACACGGAGACTTTGTAAGTTCCATGTTTTTTAGTGCTGTAACACCTGCCGAAATTATTACTATTACTTTAAATTTAAAAGATGGTAAAAGTTCTGGATTTGATGAAGTCGATGCTAAAGTCTTGAAACATTGTATTCATTATATTGCACCCCCCTTGTGTCACATTTTTAATATTTCACTTCAGTATGGTATTTTTCCTGAAAAATCAAAAATCGCTAAAGTACTTCCTATATATAGAAATGGAGATAAGTCTCAATGCTCAAATTATAGGCCAATATCAGTTCTTCCTGCATTTTCAAAGTTATTTGAGAGATTGGTATATAATAGAATGATGTCTTTTATTGAAAGAAATGATATTCTTTATAATAAACAATTTGGTTTTCGTTCTGGACATTCAACTTACATGGCTATATTTGAGTTTATAAATAAAATTAGCAATACTTTTGAAAATGGCGATATCGCACTTGGCATTTTTTTAGATTTATCAAAAGCTTTCGATAGCTTAGACCATACTATTCTCCTTCAAAAACTTCACTTTTATGGATTCAGAGGTTCAGTTTTGAGATGGTTTCATAGTTACTTAAGGAATAGGAAACAATTTGTTTATATCAATAACTCATATTCTTCAATGCTTGATATTTCTATTGGTGTTCCCCAAGGCTCTATCTTGGGACCCCTTTTATTTTTGTTATACATTAATGATGTGCAATATGCTAGTCAACAAATATGTCCTATAGTATTTGCTGATGACACAAATCTGTTTTTGTCGGGGAAAAATATGAATGATATATCACATACATTGACTTCTGAACTTCCTAAGGTTAGTTTGTGGTTTACTACCAATAGATTATTGATTAATATCAAGAAAACAAATTATATTATTTTCACAAAACAAAAAAGAGGAATTGATTCTAATGTGCTTAGAATTAATATAAATGATATGCAAATACATCAGGTGCAACAGACAAAGTTTTTAGGAGTGGTCATTGATAACACTTTGTCTTGGTCTGCTCATGTAAATTACATTGTTTGTCGAGTTTCTCAAATTATAGGTGTTTTTAGTAAACTGAGACATTTTGTTTCTTTAAGAATTCTTACACATCTTTATGATACTATGATATTACCATATTTTTCATACTGTAACTTGATATGGGGCACCTGTGCCAAATGTTTTTCAGATAAATTAGTGGTTTTACAGAAAAGAGTCATTCGCATTATTACTCACTCCCATCCAAGAACTCCAAGTGCACCTTTATTTCAAAAGCTTAATATACTCACGCTTGAACAACTTTATAAATTGCAAACTGGATCCTTTATGTATATGTTCTATCATGATCTTTTGCCACCTGTATTTAATCAAACCTTTTTGTACTATGCATCATTTCATAATTATGATACTAGATTATCTCAAAATATTCATTTACCGTTATTGAAATGTGCTGTCTCTCGTAAAACTACAAAATATACCCGACCCAAATTGTGGAATGAAATGCCTTTAGAAATACGACAATCACCTACCTTAAAGTCTTTTAAACGTAGATATAGGGATTATTTATTAAAAGCCTGATAAACGTATAGAATGAATAATTCAAGTGGTAGGTTTGGCAGTGTGTGTGGGATGCTCGTTCTTTGATGATGATGTTTTATGCAATATATATATGTAGTTTTACTTTTATATTATTGGAAATAAATGTTTCAATCTCATTCTGTCGAGCTCCCCATCATTGCTAGCCATCCACTTGAAATTACTACATTCTACATTGCTTTTTTGAATTTTGTACTTGTTTATTGTTATTTGTATATTGTGATAACTGATAACTTTGTTTGATTGGGAGAGCTACCTCGAAAGGCCAATGGCCTATGTAGCCTTCTCCACACTCATTACTTTGTTATTTTTATGTCTTTTATGTAATAATGTGCATTTTTAATATATTTTATATTTCCTATGTGTCTCATGTTTGTCATTTGTCAACATGTGATTCTTTTATTGAGATATGGAAATAAAATGAACTGAACTGAACTGAAAAAGGACTATTTGTCAACACCAATGATCGCGGCAAAGAATCTAAACAAAATCTAAAACAGATCTAGTGATGTTTTTGGAATCCAAATATATGTGCATGACAAGCACGAACTTCTTCCCATGTATAGGGACGAAAATATTGAACAGGCTTACCTCGCTGCCATTTATAATGTTATTTCTTTAGTCAGCGACAGTTACTTACATTACATAGCTCAGTTCCAATAATCTAGTTGCTGATAAATTTGTAAATATGCAAAACGTGTGAAGGGGAAGAATTATTGATGGACTTGTATCAAGTTGCATCAAGCTGGGATAGTCCTACCACGATCTGATTCCAGGTTGCCGATTGTGACGTGTGCTGACTGCAATAAGGTGATCTCGGTCCCTCCATCATCCCTTCGCACAAGCTCGAGAGATACATTATACGAGTTCAGGGGAGAGAGTCCTGTAAATTCCATGCTTCGATTAGGAAAAATTGTGTGAAATGACTCATTTGGCAATAATGTCTCGCATAAGTCTCTATCGATGACTTTGTAATAACCACGCCATTCCAAGTCTTGCAAGGAGTCATACGTGCATCCCTCAGTGACTTGGTAAACCCAAGACAAACGTATTGTCGTCCCTTGTACCCACTCCGCCGATAAAGACCCTGTATTCGCAAAAATGAAATGTAATCAGAAAAAAAAAACATAATAAGAGTGGAAACATAATGTATGCAATAAAGTCATACGGGAAGCGACAGCAACCTTTTACCTTGATCATCGTTTTCTATGTCCAATCTCCCTTTTTTCAGCGGAAAACAGGGGCATGACAAAAATGAAAACAAAGAAAATAAAAGGCTAAAGCTGTATCTAGCACAGGTTTCTCCCTTGCAAAGTGTACCTACAGTATGACATTGTGATGAAAGTCTCGTTTGTGAAGCTAGATTGTGCAACTCTTACCCCAAATAAATACATGACCATACTCAGGTCGGAGAAGCACTACGGTGCGGTAAATGCGCCAGTTCTGTCAGAGGGTCAGAGGTCGTAAATGGTGATATATGTTTTAAAAGGCTTTACAGCTCTCATGTCAATGCTTATTTCCACACTCTCTTATGACAAAAAAAAAACTTTGTAACAAATACAGTTACAACAAAACTTGTATCAGAGATGCGCCTTGCTATCCACATGATGCCATTTCTTCCAACTTCCTCTAACCTAATCCATTCCTATAAAATGTACAGTCATGGTTTTGTCAGGCTCTTGCACATTATTGCTCTCTGTGAGTTATTGTTGAAATGCTACAGCGAGACATCAACAGTTTGATGGTGGAAAGACACTACTCACTTTTCATGTCATATCGACGTAATAGGACATTTCGATGAAATCTATCGGAAAATCATGTACGTTCGGACTTGACGCAGGTGTTGAGCTTTGAAGCGGGGGTGTGTGTGCATGTGTGCGTGTGTGTGCAGAAAATGCGAATTTCATACCTGACTCAATATTATCTGTACAATGACTCAAGAGTAGTCCACTCATCAAGGTGCTAATTATTGTGATAAAAGGTTATAAGGGACACAGATTTAAAAAGAAAACATACAAACAAACTATACGTGATGGATGCATTATACAATAGTATTCATCATTGATGTCATGAACACGATGGGCGTGAAGTGAGGCTGCAGTGAATAGTTTGGGAAGATTGTATGAAAATGAGTTGGACAAGCACATGCTTCTTTCACATGTACATGTACAATACAATACAATCGGATCATTTATGTGGCGCCCTTACACAGTCAATGACTGGTTTCACAGCACTTGCAACAAAGTTCAGTCACAGATTAGCATAAAAAAGGAAAGTCTTAAGATTCTTCTTGAAGACATCAAGGGATGGGGAACCGAGGTAGATCGTTCCACAATCGCGGTGCAGCCGTCACAAAAGCTTTGCCCCCCCCCCCCCCCCCGCTCTACTGTTGGTTTTGGGTACATGGGTATGAAATGAAAGGATCATTAACCTAAGAATGTCACGTTCTCAAGCACTCGGAATAGAGTGAAAATGAAAAATTAATTATGACGTATAACATTCACGAATCAGGATTTGTGTCATATAGATGAAAATTCAGTAATCACACTGAAAATTGTTACCTTCGAAAGACGTATGTTAAATTGCTATTAAAAGTCTCGAAAAAAAAATCCAAATCTTTCTGTGTGTATGTGTATGGGCACATTAATGTTTGTGTATACGTATGTAGATTTCGTTTGTAATCATGCATTTCTCTTGGAAAAACGTACCGATTTCTGAAGCAAATGTCGTGGCATTAACAACAGCTGAATCAGATACTATACTGTTCCACGTGTGGTATACATTTCGGCGCCAAAGTTGGATTTTGATGTTGTACGCTGTGGAAGACTCAAGATCTCGTAGTTCCTTAAAGTTTGGTATTTGTTCATAATTGAGTGCTATCTCTTCGGTTTGTCTCCATTCAGTGTCGGTAGGGCGTTCATCGGGGCAGGCAGCTCTTCGCACAGGCCTGTAGAGAACGCGCCAAAATAATCCCGCAGTATCGCTGCACTGCTCGAACAATATCCACGAAACTTCCACCGTTGCCGTAGATGCAGCGTTCGCCCACACTGAGAGACACACACAATGATGTGACGAATCATGACTACAAATTATGACAAACAAGAAATCAGCAGTTATGATGTCATCAACATGTAAATCACCCATGAGTAATTTTCATATTTTCAAGTAATATACACAAGATCAATGACGGAGCAGCTAACCACATAATACTGAATTATCGTGAATTTTTGCAATTTAGCAACTTGTACACATCTATTATTAATTGGATTTACAATTTGGTCTAGGGCTGCAGTCAAAAAAGCTAAGGCCTCCCTACTACCTCACCAACTTAAAGAAAGTGAATGCTATCCGTGATACTTATGTATCAAACCAAATTGGTATTTGACATGTTTGTAGTAAATGTAGAATTTTCTCTTGGACGTTACCCCTGGACCCGCATCGGGGATATCAAGGCTGTTTAAGAAATGTTGTATACCCATGAAGTCCTGATACAGAGAACTTAATATATTGTAAAAACCTAATCCTTAATTTCAGAATGAAATTTATGAATTCATGAAGTATGTGTCGTAACACTGAAATGAAATACTTGTAGCCAATTTTGATAAAGTTCATTAGTTTAATTTGTCTTTGTTCAAAATCCATCTGCATTATAGGTACAGTGTTATATCTAACCATCGAAACAAGATGCTGACCGTGTGCGAAGAAATGTTGAGAGGACAGATAAAGAAAAGGAGACAAAAACTGCAATGGCAAGCTTGCATGAACACAGACACAAAAACAAATGACTTTGGCAAGCATGAAATGTCCTTTAACCAATTTTCACCGATGGTAGGCAACCCAAAAGTAACGATTAAGCAATCACTTTGAAAATTGTCTTAAACCAATGAAGAACGTTATCAAATTGCGATAGTATTATCTTCTGTGTGTATGGGTATATTTGGGTGGTAGAAGGCTTCACGGTGCACCACGTATTCTTTCTGGAGTAGGCCTATGTGAGCAGTCCTGAAAAGGGCCTACCCAATCCCGACGTTTCGGCAAGCATGTTCTCGCCGTTCTCAAGGGAATGAGCAAGTGAGGGGAAAATCCGGCTTAAATACCCTCAGGAAGGATCAAAGGGACTTTGGCTTCCTGGAGGAAAAGTCTTTGATTGGTTGAATGGGTCACAGTAGGTAGGTAGGTCAAGGTTGAGTACTCCAGAAAGAATACGTGGTGAAGCCTTCTACCATCCAACGTTCTACCACCACGGAAGCCTTCAAAGGTTTTATGGGTATATTTGTTCGTGTTTATTAAGTATGCTTAGATTCTAGATTTTGTCATTAATAATACTGTCATTCTCTCGTGAAAGAAGTACCAATTTCTGAAGCAAAAGTTGTGACAGGAGCTAAAGCTGAAACAGATACGTTGAACCACACGATATTTTCATCTCGGCGCACAAACTGGACTTTGATGTTATACGTTGTGGAAGGCTCAAGGTCTCGTAGTTCCTTGAAGTTTGACATTTGTCCATGAAAGAGTGCTATTTCCTCGGTCTGCCTCCATTCAGTGTCGTCAAGGCGGTCAGATGGACAAGCGTCTCTTCGCACAAGCCTGTAGAGAACACGCAAAAATAATCCCGTCGTGTTGCTGCACTGCTCGAACAGTGACCACCAAACTCCAGCTTTTGTCGATGATGTCGCGTTTGCGCTCACTGAGAGAAACATACATTAAGGTGACGGAAAGGCAATATTAATTCACAAGCACAAAAATAGATGAGTAAAACCAGCGTCTATATGTTCATAAGCATCACTATGTAAAGCTCCCAGGAATGTTCTTTTTTGTTGATGTTGGGTGTTTTTTTTTTCTAGATCTACACAACTTCTGTCATTGGTTGGAGGAGGGAGCCCCAAAAATTTATGTTGAGTCTCTTGCTATACGCACTTGTACAAGTATATCTATCACAGATATTATTCATTTTAGGGATTTAGAGTCAAAACACTACAAAACAAAAAGTGAAGAAAAATCGTTAAGCAAGGCATGACAACAACTGATGGTATCTGAAGCAGCTGAAGTATCGTGACAGCAGAACGAAGTTGATCGGATTGTACAATGGAGCCATGCATAGTACAGAATATCAAAGTACACAAAATTACACATTAGGAAATATTAAAACCGTACACTAACTACGTTCATATTGCCTGTGCACGAATAAATTTGTATCATCGTGTTTTAGATAGGACCATTTCCTTCATACTGTAATGTCTTTATAAACACAAAATGTTTCTTTTCTACATCAAAAGAAATCATATCAAAGTTCGGAATGTATACGTATCATTCAATCACGTAAGATAAATAGCACACACTGTTATGACATTCATTTTTCAAATTTGATCATTTTTTCACTCTCCGCCTCATTCTCCCCCTAACATGAAAATAGAACGTAGAACTTGAAGGCAAACATCTTAGTACATCACTACATTCATGCACTCTTTTAGATGTTACTTCTTCAACTAGAGAAAGGGGCTAGCACTTTCAGCTGTTAGGTATGTCCATCCGTCTTATAGATTTAGTATATTGCAATTTGTTGACGCTTGATCCAGGCATGCTACACGGGGTAACATAAATACGCTTAGAGGATTTAGGTCAAAATGATTGTTTTCGAGGTTGTTTTGTTTTGTTTATTTACTCGCCATTTCACATTGAAAATACACAGAACAGTACATAAATCTTACATGAATCATATAAAAAGTTACAAAATAGATGGATATCCCATTTTAGAGTCAGTATTATAGTGATTCTGTTCTTCTGTTGGATCCAATACACATAAATGCTGAAAATCGTAATATAAATCAATAATATAGATAAAATCTAGGTCAGTGGTCAATTGGTCAATGATCAACAACTCAGCTATCAAAATTTACATATGGCGAAAACCGATTTGACAAAATGAACAATGGTCAAACTTGAATTATATTTATTCATTAATGGGCATCATATTTAAAGTAAGTAATCAGATAAGGAATGTAAATTTCGAATCATTTAAAAATGCAAATTGGGAGGGGTCTGAAGAACGCAAAATCATGTCAATACTTGGCCATTGAGCTGATATCAATTATGCTCATTTGGTAATAACCAGAAACATTGTCTTAATTTTCATGTCAAATCTGCGTAGAAATATGATCTCTTTCTTAAAAATGTTGCATGGAGTTGTTGACCCCGTTCTCTCCCTATGCACTATCAGAGACTGGAAATTGTAAAACGATGATGAACATATAAACATGCTTACAAGGAACAAGAAATCACAAAATAAGTAGATGAAATATTCAAGAAAAAGACATCAAGGTAAAATAAAATGGAAATAAAGAAAACAATCATGGAAATGATAAGAGGGAAAAGATATGAGACACGATGGATCTACAGCTTATCAGAGTATCGCAAGTTCGCTTTTCTCGCATTCTTGCAGACTATTACCTACTGAAGAATAATACAGTAAACTTACTTAACGATTACAATTACAAAAACAATTACATGAATATATAAAATGATTTTGAATTTAAGATGCGTAACAGGTTGGAGTATTTTAACCGTTCTTTTTTCACTCATCAATTCACAGTCAAAATATATCAGCAATACCGATTCTCTTCCGTATTTGAAATTCATTCTCACATGCCCTTGTTTTCTCTTCATGTCGTAATCTAAGGCCTTGTTGTTGTTTTTTTTTTCTTTTCCTTTTTCTTCTTTTGTGTCTAAAACAAGCTTCCCATGGTGCTTATACCCTTTTTTCGTCTCTTTGCATATGTAATTTATCTATATTGTTTGTCATACTGTATGTATAATATTTGTATTTTTAACCTGTATGTGTGGACCCCTCTGAAAACCAGCCTTTGGCTACTGAGGGTGTTCCATCCCATTAGTGGAAAATGAAATTGAATTGAATAGAATTGAAAAAATTTGACACTTCAGTCACCAATGTACTTGCTCAAAGCACTAGGTCTGTACTTTTGATAGCTTTATCACTTTTGAGTCCAGAGAAGAAGTTATATCATGATTCCTTATTTTCAGGAGGGGAGAGGTGTATTGCACCCATTTCAACAAACGGAGACCCTATTGATCTACCGACTTTAACTGCTAAGTTTGATGAAAATCATAAAAAGTTTTCAAGAAGAAATTTGAAATGTTTACAAAATTATAAATATAGTATGCACGACCCCCGACGAACGATGATTACCACACAACGGACGACAGACAACCCACGGCAGACGCCGGATAATGAATAACCGCAATAGCACACTTGAGATTTTGGCTCACATGATTTGGAAAAAAAAAATATATAGAAAGCAATTCCTGGATTAAACAATAGAAATAAAGAATACTGAAGAAAGCGCTAAAATGAAAAAAAAAACCAAGAAATGTGAAAGTTAACTGTACGCACTTTGTGTTCTGATCCATATTAAATACAAACGTGTAATGTGTCAATGGAAACACGTCGTACATAGTGTTTCTACTTTTCATGAATAAAGTACGATATCGACTACAGAGAAGTGAATTTTAATACTCAAAACGAATTCACCAGCCGTGACTTATGGACGTGAGTACAGAAATTTCATAATCCACCGCACACAAAGGAATATGTTTTATTATCAACACTTCTAATTGCGCAAAAAAAAGAAATCGCGTTTTTAAATGAATTTATTTCCGTTAAAACTTTCGAACACCAAAAAACAAACAAACAAAAAATAATCTGCGTGCCCTAAAATGAAATTGCTTATAGCGTTTGTATCAATGTGAAAGATAGAAACGATACAACTCGTATCTTTTATTTGATTGACTGTTTTGCTAATTTTGATTTGCAAGACTGCAAAATGAATCGCGAAACCACATAAAATTATTAAAATATATATTCTAATTATTGTATTACGGTAACAACATTTTTTTTCCTTTCTAAGGGATGAAACTTCGTAAATGACGACATATTGGATAAACCATTCTTTAATTAAATTTTGTAATGCAGGTTTTCCCGGGCAATTGCATAATTCTGCCATTCCAATCCATTAATGTGCATTCAAATTCACACAGCGCACGCACGCGAAAATATTGGGGCATTCAAATTCAGAATCCGAGCGATCAATTTCAATTATGGGAGTTCTATTTCGTTTCTGTCAAATCAAATTCACGCTTGGGCATTCAATTTCCAAATGCGAGCATTGCGTTTCCTACCCGTGTATTCAAATTCACTTGATAGTCATGCGATAGTCCCGATGAGCTTGTTTGGAGCATTCAATTTCATTTTTAGGCGATCAAGTTCCTACTTCGTGCAATCAAATTAACGGAGAAAATGGAGTAGACTTTTTTAAGAAAGGAGAAAGGGCATACACATCCAGTGAACTTGCATTTTAGTGTAGTTATGATTGTGAAACGCATTTTCGCTCAGATATTTGATGTAATATGTATTATGTATATAGCATTACATGTTTTTCATTGCTTTCATGATCATTGTACTAGTCTTTGTAAAGGATGTCTCATCAACGCTATTGCAAATTACTAGTTTAGCTAGCTCAATCTCTGTTGCTTTGCATACAGCGGAGATCTCTCTTTGCCCATCTTCTTTGTTCTTCTGACCTTCACAAGTCTACACTGTAAAAACTTCGGTGTTAGATTTAACACCACGGGTGTTAAATCTAACACCGATCAAACTTCGATAAAGGACCACACCCACAGGTGTTAAAAATGCACTGTGATGGTGTTGAAAAGTGTTCACCTGACACTTCGTAGTGTTAATTTGACACTGTACCTGGTGTTATTTTGACACTGCACTGGTGTTTATTCAAAAATGACACCACATGGTGTTGATTTGATATTTGTTGGTGTTAATATCAATGGTTTAACACCCGTCCAGCTTCAATAAGAGACCACACCAGCTGGTGTTACTTTGGTGTAAATTTATTTTCACATTTTTTCATAAATCTAGCATTTTAATGTAAAATTCTTGATCGTCTTGTTTAAATTAAAAATCAACAAGAAGTGCAGTTACTAAGAAACTCTTCAAAAACAGTTTAAAATTTGGAAATGACACCCGGAGGTGTTAATTTAACACCATGAATGAGCACCGAAAATTTAACACCAGCTCGGTGTTCACTATTTAACACCGGACTTTTTGCAGTGTATTATATGCTTCCCTCGCTTTGACCTTGTGCTCACTTCAGTACTTTCGCTTTGTCCCTTCTCACTTTGACTTTGCTTTGTCTTTCAGAACTCTTGCCTTGCTCTCCTAGGTTCAACTTTGTCTTGACTTTCAGAGTCCTTGCCCTTACCCTTCGCCCTTGCCTCTCACTTCCCTTCAGCCTTTTCAACCTGCTCCCTACGTCCTTGACTCTCACTGTCCTTCAGCCCTTTGTGCTTGCTTGTTATCTTGACTTTCTCCTGTCCTTGTATCCTCTCCTTGCCCATGACTTTGAGCTCCTCATCTATGTGCTCAAAGATGCCCTTCTCCTTTATACTCCGCAGCGCGATAAACGTCTTTCTCCTGACCTTCATGACTGGTCCTCTCTCTCTCGAACAAGAGGAGCTTGTTTGAAAGCGGTATATAAGACAGACTCCGTGCTTATCTAAAAGTTCACTTGCTTGGAGGAGATGGAGTGGAGAGTGTGTCTGCTGAGAGAGAACCAACGAAAGAGATGTAAGAGTCAACCAGTCCAGATACGGTCTCCAGGCTTGTTAGCTCATTGCATTAGTTAGTCATAAGTCCTTCACCGTTTTGCACCTCTCATGCCTGGCGAGACATCCTCAAATCCATCACTGTAAATGTGTTCGAGTGATTCTTCATAACAAACTTCTTTAACCGTGTTTGCTGCTGTCCCATCTCTCTCACCTGCATTGCCTGTAAGATTATGGAGCACGTAATCCTTAGCCATGTCTCCAAACATCTGGCATCAAACAAGATTCTCACTGATACCCAACACGGCTTTCGTCAGGGCTTATCAGCTACCACACAGCTGTCATCTGCAGTACATGACTGGTCTTCCATCCTTCAGAAACGCAGCCAAGTGGATACCATCTTCTTGGACTTCCAAAAAGCATTTGATAGAGTGCCCCACCAACGACTTCGCATCAAGCTCCAATATTATGGCATTTCAGGTGATACACTTAACTGGATAATGGCATTCCTCTCAGACAGAACACAGTGTGTGGTTGTTGATGATTCTAAGTCATCATGGCAGAACGTCCCATCTGGAGTCCCCCAAGGCTCAGTCATTGGTCCGACTCTCTTCCTCATTTTCATAAATGACATCCAAGAAAACATCAAGTCTTCACTTCGGCTGTTTGCAGATGACTGTGTTATCTACAAAGAAATCTTGTCTGATGATGACCATCACATTCTGCAGCAAGATCTCCTGCAGCTGTCATCCTGGTCTACTACATGGCAAATGAAGTTTAATGTTGAAAAATGTGCTGTCCTCTCCATCACACGTAAACGCACTCCTCATACCTACACGTACCGTCTTGGCAAAGATGTAATACCTAGGGCCAAAGAATACAAATACCTAGGAGTGACAGTGACTACAGACCTGCGATGGAATCAACATTGCCGGAACATCAGGAATAAGGCAAGTCGTACACTTGGCCTCGTTCGCAGAACTCTGTCACCATGCTCTAAAGAGGTTAAATCCAGAGCCTACACTGCGTTAGTCCGTCCTCAACTGGAGTACGCTTCAGAGGCATGGAACCCTCACACTGTCACAGCTGTTAACTTACTCGAGCAGGTACAAAGATCAGCGGCTCGGTTTGTTTACTGTGACTACAGGAGAACAACATCCTCCTCAACCTTGGTTTCAGGCCTAGGATGGGACAGCCTCCATTCTCGCCGGCTCCTCTCTCAGTGCTCTCTTTTCCATCGATTACATCAACTCGTTTGCATACCTTTTCCTCAGGGAATCATACCAGCAACCTACTTCGGAAGACATGACCACCCAGCCAAATATGTCATACCCAAAGCCACAATAGACACATTCAAATTTGCAACTTTCCCAAGGTCAATTTGACTATGGAATAATTTACCAGGATCTGTGGTACTCACTCCAAACCCAGCCATGTTCAGAGAGGTTGCGCTGCCCTTCATCAACAAGATGCAACCTCCTGCATGGGTCCCACATGCTGTAAAAAGGGACCAATGTTTTTCCTTGAACAGGCACTCTCACTTTTATTGAACATAAGAGAGACCCACACAACCTTGTCACTTTGGCCCCTCCACTGGCACATGACACGATTTGCATCCCGATATAGCTTCCTTGGAGCTGCAAATGGGATTACTGCACTAACTAACAAGTAATGACTGTAATTTCTCTCTGACCCTCGGCATTCATTAGCAACAAACTTCAGCATAATATAGCGGGATTGTATTTTGGGACTTTCTCAGAATCGGAATTATATTCTGCCCATCTTAGACAAACTACAATATAAGTCACCGCTACAATTATTGTTTAAAGTTCTATGTTCTCTGTTCATGTATTTTTTTTTTCATCTCAATGAATTTTGATTTTTCAGGTCCAATCAGCAGTGCATCCAAACAACACAATGACCATCTATTCATATTTCTTATGATACTGCACGCTGACAACGCCCCAACACTAACCACATAATGACAATGCATTAATTCAAAGACAAACTGACCCACAATGATCTCACATAGTCTGCAAAAAGTAAACCAGTATCATGAGTAAGGTAGCAATAAACAACAAACAAGACGTTTATACAATGTTCACGATATCCGTTTCAATGTAGTTGATTTTTTTCCCGAACGTGTCAATCAACCTTCCGTATTATGCTCGTTTGCAAGCCTATACAGTGCCCAATGTTTGTTTGTTTGTTTGTTTTTGTTTCATTTTCCAACTGAAAGAAGGTGTCTGGATAGCCCATATTCAGCCGCAATAGCTGGTCTTCCATGGGGTCCAGTTGGATGTAATGCCCCAGTCACATGGACATCCCGGGTCATCCCGGACCACCCCGGATCTGATCCGGGGTGATCCGGGGAGAGATCCATATTGACGCCTTGAACATCCTTGGACATCCGTGTATGTCCGTGTAGATCCGGGGACATCCGAGAGGCCAACACAGCAACTTTTGGAGGTTAAAAACATCTGGCGTCATCCGGGGATTGCCGTGTTGGCAGAACAATCCGGGATGGTCCGTGTGGCTACCATTTAGCTGCCTTGATCCTTGTACATGCCGTACGTGTTTGTCCGTGTATAGACGCCGCGCTCTTCCGGCCTTTTCCGTGTAGCTGCCGTGTTGATACCGTGTGTGCAGTCATACCAACGCTCGTCGACACTCATCGAGATCGAAACTATCCCGGATCTCACCGGATCTCCACGGATCACCGTGTATATCCTTGAGCATATTTATATGTGACTGGGGCATAAGGTGGGACCACTTCACCGGGTTAAACACCCTGCTCTTTGTGATGAATTAATGAAGTGGGATCTTTTACGTGAATGAGTTGTGACTCTCTCACACGTGGGCATCCATTTTTATGTCCTATCCGAGGGACATATGCCTGTATATACCTTTTCGTGAAGCCCGAGTTCAAATTTTCAATGAACTGGTGGACTTCTACTGCAAAATAAATAATCTTCATCATAAATCCCAGTATATTCAAAGCCAAATGAAAGACACACATACACGGCCCAAACTAACTAAATTAAGGACTTCTTTGAATTGAAAGCAATCATTTTGAACATGGTTGCGTATTCACGAATTTGAATGACCGACGAGATTCCGTCGCCAGCTTGACATAAACTTGAATGCTCTGAAATGCGTTTTCCTCTCTTAAATCTAAATGCTCCGATAGTGAATTTGAATGCTCCGACAGTGAATTTGAATGCTCCGATAGTGAATTTGAATGTGTCGATAGTGAATTTGAATGACCGTATGTTGAATTTAAAGGGGATGGCTAGTAACCGATCAGTGGGAATCAGTGGGAATGTTGAGGGATGATTGTTCCAATCCTTGTGGGATTCATTTAAGAGTACATTATAATTCTACTGTTGTGTGAAAATTATTTGCTTCAGAACGGTCTCATATTCAAGTAATGTGCAGATTAATGCCCCGTCACTGACCAGGCATGCTAACCTGGAAACATTAAACTGCACATTACTTGAATATGAGACCATTCTGAAGCAAATAATTTTCACACAACAATAGATATATGATGTACTCTTAAATGAATCCCACAAGGATTGGAACAATCATCCTCCAGCATTCCCACTGATTCCCACTGATCAGTTACTAGCCATCCCCTTTAATTGCTGATTCAGTGCTGCGGGGCGTGGAATGCGTAAAATGAAATTTTGAATGACAAAAGTATGAAAACCTATATAAACAATTTTATTACCTTTCAAGCCATGGAATGTTACATTCCTTGTTTGCCAAGGCCCAACACCTTGCCATATATCTCGGACACGAATTCTGAACAGATAGTTGACACACGGTATAGCGTCATGAAAGGTGACGGTGGTGTTCCAATCGTCGTTGATTTCGATACACGTCACAGGGCGATTGTTCCCTCTGAGCTGAATTTCATAAGCCTCAAAACGGTTAGCAGACGACACGGGACCCCAATGGACTTCTTTCCCTTCCATGTTTGTGATGGAGTTGAAAGATATGGTTTCGGGTGCTTTTATCAAGTCAAGAATAAAAATAAACAGATTTATAGTTACCAGCACGCGTACAGCATTCTACCTCCACAAACACACACACACACACACGCGCACACAGGTTTGATAACTATTTAAATATATTCTGGTTTTTTTTTACAGCGATATACATATACTAACGCGGTTCAATCCGTACTTTCTCATCCATTTTTGTCAATAAGCCACAGTGTCCACGACTGTATTATTTACTCATGTGTTATGTCATACAAACAAAGAGATACATCAATATCAGTGTTTCCATCGACTGTTATAGTGTTCTGATACCTGTATAGCCCCTGTTGGACACCTCATAGTTTCATATCATATTGCCCTAATTGACCATTCTTTAACTCTTTAAATTGTAAGACGTTTAGACTGAGGGGTATTGAATCCATCTTGTACCGTATTGTACAGTGTATGCGAACCTACTATAGGAAATGAGCCCCCCCCCCCCCCCCCCTGTACACCAGCCAGGCATCCAAAAGTATTATTCTTTTCTGCAAAAGCCTTCATGAAGACACTTCACTTATACATAACATAATTATCATTTTATCAGTTTTGTTTGCGCAGAGATAGCATTAGGGATTTTAGGGGTCATGTCTTACGTTTCTGCTTCTCATTTATACGATTTCATGTCAACGTGATAACTATAATATTATGTCCTCGACATGTAAGGAGTTGGCTGAAGTTCCGCACTTCAGAAACTACATGTTATACGAAGATCGGAAAAAAACTAAATGAAGTTTCAATGGACTAGTATTGCTGTATAATGGAAATTTTCAGCATTATCGAACTACATCGTGGTTCCATGCCATAGCCAATGATCAAACGAAGACTTTATTACAAGACTCTCATGACTAATGAGCATGATTATTGGCACTTAACGAAATTTGTAGAACAGAATCAGCAGCTGTGCTCTGTACTCTTTGTTCACTCTTTTTGGATGTGATATTCGCATGTTGATGCATTTACCTCATGACTTGTGGGGACGTAACAACAACTAATATATTGACTTATGTTCTGCAATTGGGTTCGTAAGGGTCATGAGTTTGGTTTGTCTAAACCCCAGCATAGGCCTATATTTTTTTTTCTTGGCTAACTAACACGAGGTAGCTGAAACCATGGAAAACTGGCATGTTTTACAGACAGATATGACCCAAACCTCGTCATATGTAAAGCCTTCTCTCTTTCTTTTTCCCGAATTACTCAGCACTGGCATGGCTGTAACGCGTCGCTTAGAAAGCCTGCAAAATCCTATGTCAATTTCGTAACCTGAGTATGTTTGCATTCTCCAAGGCCTTCAAGGGCACAATGGCTGATGTACTAACGTACAGACAATGTGTGAATCTTATTGTGCAAATTTTCCTAAAGACTTCCAAAAATAACGAAAGAAAAAATGCGTCGGTGACTATCTCTGCTGCACCTAAATAAAGTATGATTGTATTGATTCTGAACTTACCATAATATCTATGATTCTTTGTGGTGAATGAGATGACACTGGATTCAATCGGCGGGTTTGAGAGCGTTACTTTGGCTTCGTATGTAGTAACTGGCTCCAAGTTGTACAAATATACATTCCTATTACGTGAACTACGTAGAGTCTTTCCAAATGCCCACCGATGTTCCCCTGGGCAACGATCTGTCAAAGCGACTCCATAAAGCACACGCCATCTCCCATCTGTGTAAGGGTTACACTCCGACGAAGTAATCGTCCAGGTGATTATTGCTTGAGATGCCCTCAGATTTTGAGGTGGAACACTCACTGAACAAAAAGACAATGCATGCATGGAAGAAATGCAGATTTCCATATAAGTAAGGTAACTCAATTTTTCTCTTTTCGTATTGAATAATTGCTTCGCCCTATAAAATATATGCATTTTCTTATACACGGTAAGTGTTTCAGCTTCAGCTACCAAAAAAAAAAATCAAACAAAACATCATACTTCAAAAGAAATAGAGATTCTTGAAACTAATATTGTACGTGTGTCTTAGAACATTATGAAATTAACAATTCAGAATTCAGAAATCGATGATTTACCATCATTGGGCCCTGCATGAACATCTTTCTTCATAGGCCTAGTTGGGTGTCTGTTTTGAGTTTTTATATTCAGTTCAATATGACGTGATTCTCGATAAACTGAGGTAGAAAAGAAAAATGTTCGTTGATTGACATCCGAAGTGTTGATTGCTATATTTATGAAGATTCCTGCTTTTCTTGAGCAGATAAATGAAGGAATAGGGACAGTGGCGTATCTAGGGAAAACGGCGCCCGGGGCAAGCGCGAAAAATGTTCCCCTAATTTCTAAAAAAGTGTTCAACCCCAACCTCATCCCGGTATATAGGGACTTCGTTTTTTCAAGCATTTAAAAGGGGTCTTTTGAGGGTGCTTTAGATGTAATAAATTTAGAAAAGTTTTGGCGAGCGAGCCGAAAATTTGTGTATATTTCCGTGTGATCATCACGTTTTGTTCTTATCTTTTTTCTTTTTGATAAATTTTTGCGAGCGAGCGCAGCGAGTGAGGCGAAAATTTTTGTATTTCAGCTTACAATACATGGAATTCTTGTCATTTTTTGGTTATTAAATCTTACAATTCTAATCAAGATATAGTGACGGCGTTATAGATAACGATTTATACCAACAAACTGAGGACTTGAAAAAATACTTCAAATTAGTACCCACGGGTGAGCCGAAATTTGTATATTTCCGCGCCATCATCACGTTTTGTTTTTATCTTTTCTCTCTTTTTTTTTGGATAAATTTTGGCGAGCGAGCGCAGCAAGCGAGCCGAAAATTTCAGTATTTCAGCTTTTAAAAAATGGAATCCTTGCCACTTTTTGCTTATTAAATCTTACAATTCTAATCAAGATATAGTGACGGCCTTATAAATAACGATTTATACCATCAAACTGAGGACTTGAAAAAAATACTCTAAATTAGTACGCGCGAGTGAGCCGAAATTTGCATATTTCCACGTCATCATTACGTTTTGTTCTTTTCTTGTTAGATTTGGTTTTTTGCGCCCCCCCCCCCCCGTATGTTCGACACCTTTGGCGCCCTCGTTTGATCCAATGGGCGATCGCTTCGGAACGAAAGAAATAAAATTGCAGCCGCTGCTCCGTGTAACATGTTGCCTTCTAACGATGGCATGTGTGAACACAATATACATTGTCATTTTGTCCGCGTCATCATCACGTTTTGTTCTTTTCTTTCTTTTTTCTTTTTCGACATTTCAGCTGACAAAACATGGAATTCTTGTGTGAACACAATAAACACAATTGGGGTTTTCTCTCCCCCCCCCCCCCCCCCCGTCCGGGCGAGGTTTTTGTCTTCTTCTTCTTCTTCTTCTTCTTCTTCGTTTTTTTTTTTTTTTCGTTTTTTCGTTTTCGGCGCCCCCAAGGAGTGGCGCCCGGGGCACGTGCCCCACTTCCCCCCCCCCCCAGATACGCCACTGGATAGGGAAAGAAATGAGAAGTCCCACTGCTTATTACTTACTTTGAATGCATCCTGCTTGTAGTCGTCTACGAGTATAGTGTGCGGAATTTCCTATCAATTCAAAATAAAAACAAGGTACTGGTATCTGGATTCATTCCCATAAGTTATTTTCCATTGTGTTGACTTTGATTGTGTTTGTCATGTCAAGTATCATACTAAACTACAGCATCAGTAACCATTATGTGTACATGTTATGATTGTCATTGTGATTGGCATTGACGATTTTTGTAGAATCAAACAAAGTTATAATAAACATTGCACTTTCCAAGACTACAACGACTATAGGTAAATCAGTTAATGTTTGTAATTCTGAAGGTTTGCTCACACACAAATTCGTGCAATCAAAGGGGTTTGATCATGCGAAAATGAAAGAGATTACGGGCATCTTTTTTTAGGAACATTGCTAAAGTTACATTGAACTGGAATCGGTTCGATATATTGATTGCCTTGTCTCTAAATAGAATATTGACCACATGTTATCATTTAACCAGAGCTGGAATAAAAATAGAGTTACTGAATATTCATCCTAATGTGCCTATTATATTTATACATACACACATTACACCATTATACTTACAGCTCAAACCTTGTCATGGTTTGAGATGGGGGGGGGGGGACAAACATATCATTGCCCCCCCCCCCCCCCCCATAATTTCTGAGATGTGGAAAATTTTCTTGCTTTTGATAGAAAACTGTCCAAGCATGTGCCACATTGCCAAATTTTAATTCTGAAATGTAAAATCTCCGTCACGTATGAGGGGGATACCCCCACATACCCTCCCTTGCTTAGTCCGTTTGAATAGACTTCGTACATACATTTTTTGATAGACAGATTTCTGAACATTTCATCAAAACTGTGCATCAGATCTGCCACATAAATACCACTTTCAATTAAACCTCTCCCCGTTTAGTCCCCCTCCCCACCCACCCATAGATTTAGTGTACAATTTAATCTAGATGTGTTTTGGGTGCAAAGTGGACAGTTGTGCCCCCCCCCCCCCCCGAAACTATGGCGGGGGGTAAACATATCATTTTTCCAAAAGTAATTCCCAGTATGTGGAAAATTGTCTCATTTCTTTGATTGAGAATTGTCCAAATTTTTCACCCAGAGTGCGGTGTGTGCCAGATCATTGAATTTCAATTCTGAAATCCCCCTCGTGCCTGACAGCCTGAGAGATATACTATAGTATACCTCCCCCGTCAGGTCCTCTTCCATACACTTTAATAGTATACATTAATTGACAGATGTTGACAGACACTAAAAAAGTGTGCCCGAGATCTGTCGTTTCGATGCCAACAGATTCAAAAGATCCCTTATATATGTGTATATATATATATATATATATATATATATATATATGATCGGATAATCCGCACCACATTTTCAATCTCAGTTCTAAGAAGCAAAAGCTCTCTTAAAGGATATACCCCATCCCCATACCGACCCTAAACTCGCTAATCGGTCTCCCTCCATTACTTAGACTAGGTACACTTTGGGACTCACAATTTTCCCAATACTCCACAAAAGTGTGTATCAGATCGTTCTATTTCAATTCCTAAGGCTGAAATTAGTGGTAATAAATACTGACAATGAGTAATAATAATAATTATAGTAGTAGGCCCTAGTAGTATATGTAGTGGCAATGATAGTAATAATGATGATGATAATGATAATAATAATAATAATTATTATTATTATTATGATAATGATACTACTACTAATATAGGTTTTCCCGGTCAATTTCATACTTTTGTCACTCAAATTCATTAATGTGCATTCAAATTCACGCAGCGCACGCACGCGAAAATATTCGGGCATTCAAATTCAGAATCCGAGCGATCAATTTCATTTATGGGGGGTTCTATTTCGTTTTCGTGAAATCAAATTCACGATTGGGCATTCAATTTCAAAATGCGAGCACCGACTTTCCTACTCGTGCATTCAAATTCATGTGATAGTCACGTGATAGTCCCAATGAGCTTGTTTGGAGCGTTCAAATTCATTTTTAGGCGATCAAGTTCCTACTTCGTGCAATCAATTTAACGAGGAAAATGAAGTAGACTTTTAAGAAAGGGAAAAGGGCCAACACAATCAATAAAGGCTTGCATATAGTGTAATTATGGTTGTTTACAGGTTCTACGTTGTTCTCTGTTCACGTATTCTTTGTTTTTCATCTCAATAAATTTCAAATTGCAATGTCCAATCAGCCATCATCAGTGCATCCAAACAACACAACGACTTGTAATCATATCTCTTGGTGATACTGAATGCTGACAACGCCCCAACACCAACCACATAATCGTGATAATGACAATTCATCAATTTTAAGACAAATTGACACACAGTGATCTCACATAGTCCCGCAAAAGTAAACCAATAAGACAGCAATACACAACAAACAGCACGTATAAAATGTTAAAGTATCAGTTTCAATATAGCCGAAATTGTTTTTTTTTTCCTCGAAAGTGTCAACCAACCATCCGCATTATGCTCGTCTGTAGGCCTATACAGTGCCTAATTTTTGTTTGTTTGTTTCGTTTTCTATCAAACAAGATGGCTGGATAACCCATATTTAGCTGCAAGAGGTGGTCTTCCATAATATGGGGTCCAGTTTGATGTTCTGCTCTTTGCGATGAATAAATGAAGTGGGATCTTTTACGTGCATGAGTTGTGACTCTCTTGCACGTGGGACCTCCATTTTATGTCCAATCCGAGGGACATGTGCCTGTATATTCCTATTTGCTAAGTGCGAGTTCAAAATTGTCAATGAACAGGTGGACCTCTACTGCAAAATAGATAATCATCATAAATCCCAATATATTCAAAGCCAAATGAGAAGCACATGCATACACGACCCCAAACTAACTAAATTCAGGACTTCTTTTAAATTGAATGCAGTTATTTGGAACATGGTTGCCTATTCACGAATTTGAATGACCGACGAGATTCCGTCGCCAGCTTGACATGAATTTGACTGCTCATTGATGAAATGCGTGCTCCTCTCTTAAATTTGAATGCTCCGATAGTGAATTTGAATGTTCCGATAGTGAATTTGAATGCTCCGATAGTGAATTTGAATGCTCCGACAGTGAATTTGAATGCTCGGATAGTGAATTCGAATGACTGGATTTTGAATTTGATTGCTGATTCAGTGCTGCGAGCGTGGAATGCGTGAAATCGAATGCTCGGAATAGGAACTTGAATGACAAAAGTATGAAATTGACCGGGAAAACCTATAATAATAATGATAATAATACTAATAATAATAATAATGATAACAATAACAATAATAAAAATAAAGATGCAAAAGCTTCGGCGTGCGCAAGTAACACTAATTGTGAGGTTGCTTGGTGAAATTACCGTTACACGGCTGATAAAAGCACTAAATATTGGTAGGTGATCCGTCAGGATCTACTCATTGATATTAGAGAAAAAGCCCTCCGGATTTTATATATTCTTATGGTATAAATGCTGCATTTCGTATTCCGAGAATTTTCGCATGCATGAAACTTTTTTGAATTTCGCGAGGAGCCGAGATTCGCGAAAGCAAAATGAGCCCGATTCTACACAATGCATTGAATGCCAATGGCAATTCGCTGGAGTTTCATGCCGCGGAAAGAGTTGTCGGCTCACATTCGCGGAAGCGTCATGCCGCGAAATGGTATAACACTGTAATTATGTTTCTAAAGGAAGTATAGCGACAAACATGAGGGTCAGACATTTGTCAGATTTGGTGTTAATTTTCTCATTTTTCATGGAAGTGAAAACATGAAACCAATCTGAAATTCGATGGTCAATAAAGTAGTTAAAACGCTTCCTCTCACATCTTCCAAGTTACCCCCCCCCCCCCCCCCCCCCGTCGTGAAAACGGATCGACGCTCCTGCTTATATGTATATATCAGATTGGTTGAATCCAATCTGTTGCAATCGAATATGACAAAAAGAAGCCAGAAGTCAAGCAAAGCATTATGTATGATATACGTGTTCCCACGCAGTGGACCTTTTCAGTAAGTTTTTTAATTGGTTGTGAAGAAAAACCTCTCTTGTATAATTATCATAGTTTTCAGAACGCATTACAAGCAGTCGTAAGAAGATTTTGTGAACGGCTGCTAAGATGAAACCTCGTCTTGCCAGTTGCTTGTTTTCACGACAGTTTTGTTGCGTGACGTTTCATACATCTTCAGATTTAATGAGGAAATGTATTTATTCAGTTTGAGAATTAAACTACATGTATATTCCCTGGAACAATTTTGACAAGATTGGACCAGTTTTTAGAACTGCATGCTTTCTCTACCAGTGATGTACCTCAGGCGTTCACCTTTCATGAGATGGGTCCCTGACTTCTTGTATTACCCCAAGGGTGATAACTCGCTAACGTTCTCAATACTGCTGTCCCAAAGTGTTCTTCCTTTGGGTATCATTATACACATAGGGTTAATTGGAAAAAGTTATCGACCCTTTAATTGTAGTCAGATGCTTAGTCTTCCAACGAAACTAAGGGAAAGTGTTCGTAGCCGGTTCGAAGGACTGCATACATACAATATAATCGCACATAATCACGAGATGGTATTTGATAATGTAGCTACATTTCGCGTTATCGCTTGCTGAAAACACAAACGTCTCGCCAATGGATATACTAAAAGGGCAAGATCATTATAACTACCAGTAGTGTGGCTGGCTTAGTTTCGTGTTTGTTTGGAGATAGGGCTTATGTATTCTGACAGTGGATTGAATGGTGGAGAGGTCACCGAATCATTCGCCAAGATCAAATAATTGTGGTAGAAGTTTTACTTATATTTCTTTAAAGATTCCAACCTTTTATACCATATAGGTCGAAATGTATTCCCGTCTGCAAAATATGACAAGCTATTTTGTAACCTTCTCCGGATCATTATCTCAAAGTATCATTAGCTTAGATTTTAACATTCAAATGGTTGACGACAGAGTTGATGCATCGATATTCGTTTGGTAAGTGACCCAATACTTTGTGAATGTATTCACTTTAATCATTACCAAAGCACATGAATCATAGCTCCTAGTAAACTTTATAATGTACTCGGCCATATGTTACGGTATTTTAAAAAAAAAAAGGCAATTCGACACAATGCTAAATCCCAACTAAGAGAGAACAGAGCCTGTCCATTGTCTGAAACAGTATAGTCAATACCTACATAGAATCGAAATACCTAATCTCACGTAAATCAGAGCCTGCAAAATTGGGCTGCTCGTTTTGTGTTTATGGCTGGGCAAAGTTATCCCCCTCACCTTTTTCTTTTATTTCTTTCACTGCTTGGCTACTTTTTCAACAGCTGATGATCTTTAAACTTTTTAAGATGTGTGTATAAATCTCACAATAACAAGATTTCAAGAAACATATATCTGAATGCCAAACCATGTTAACTGGATACACCTCTTGTAGACAGTTTAAATCCTTAAATTACAACCTTCAACTCAGCTCATACCCAATGACCCGAAATCTAGCTGGTGATTGGATGGACCCTCACAGTTGTTGAATCAATTTCGACCATTAGACAATCTACATCCATTAAAAAAAAATCCTGAAAGCATACTGATTGAAATATTCAAAAAAAGGTTCATGAAAATCTCTGAAAACATAGTTATTCATTCTGATATCTGAAAGCATGTTTATGCAAATCATTGAAAATATATATGCACTTAAGTCCTTTCTCTAACTCTGCATAGAGATATTTTTGCCTCCATAAACTTTCTCCAGGTGCCCTTGTGCCTTATCCAAATGGAGTAAAATGCACCAAGTATCTACAGTGTCACCAATTGATACTCACGATTAATAATACGACAGCAACATCTTAATGACACTATAGGTGAAATGAAAGTGGTAAATGATTTGTTATTCAATTCTTGGGAAAACAGGACAATTAGATAATGAGTATAATCTCATGGGATGTTTGCACTATCAACGGCTGAATTCATTCGTGTTTAGGCCTCGTTGATGTTCTGTCCGCAGGTTCCTTGCCCTCCCAAATTGACATTTTGAATAATTCTGCATTGTATGGGATTTTTTGCTAATAGGAGAGTTTGCTTTCAACGAACTTAACAATGATTGATGTGACATATACAAAAACTTGGGAATGACAAAAGAAAGTGAGGAATTATATATTGGAGAAGAATATGTATTTGATCTGCTGACAAGAGTTCAGAAAAAAAATACGAGCATCACTTATGACATAATGTGATGCTGACAAGAATTACATATACATAAAAGATGAGGAATCATCTTCATGCAAAATGACACTCGAAGAAAAAAAAAGAAATAGATTGCACTTTTCTGAATACCAATGAGCTCTACTAGGGAGGACTGTGGTTACTTAAGTATCGACCGAAGACAAGAATTCTGGAACACTGCTTTGAACAAAGCTATAGCAGAGTTTGTGGTTGTCTTTCCGGCAAGTACGCCTAATGTGTAGATCTGTAAGTGATATCACAGCTGGAATAAAAGGGTACAAAATCATGATTCTACAATTACTTATCGCATCTTAAGTCTGCTGTCACTCGAATAATAACCTGCTGTATGATTGATTCATTAAAAAGAAAGTATGTTTTTTCTTGGTTTACATTATTTATTTCGCTTTAGAAAGTACTCACTGCCTACAAAATAATACGAGAGCTTTAAAACAATTCGACAAAAACAATACAGTTCTATCCTTTTCAAATAGAATATCACCATAAGGTGAGAAGTAGGTGAGGAATTGCATGTAGATCAGCAGAGACCTGTGAGCCATTTGGGCGGTGAAATTCATTATCTCATCATCCAATTTGTACATCATCTCTCGCGTCATAATAATTGCAACTTATAGTTATTGAATTTACCATGGTGGTAGCCGGACAGCTCCCAAGTTAACTTAATAGTGTCAGATGGAAATTGGTGGAAATTGCGCCACCGACTATGAGTTGCAATCATCGCAAGGTGAACTTGGGCCTTAATTTTGATTGATATGTTTAGTTCAAACATAAAATTGCAAATTCCCTGACAGTCTTTCAGATTGTCAGGCGTTAAAGAACTTCTGCCAAAGTTTATTCGATGTTGCTTTTTTAAAACCAAGTAAACATAGAGTACTTTCTTTTCTCGCTTGTTATGACAATGTTGTATGATACGTGTATATTTTTTTTTTCAATCTTTAGATTATAAGAGATACCTTCACAGGATACTATTCAAAAGATACTGCTTGGGATATTTCTTAAGTTTCTCAACAATCAAATCATAATTTTAAGTAGATTTTCTTTCTGCTGAGATTCTAAACATTTGATTCAATGTTATTGTTTTAATCAAAACATGATATACACTGTTGACGTGAATACAGGAATTGCTTGACATCAAAACATATGCAAGTAACATCGAAATTGTTATGCTCACATGAACAGTATATTCTAACTGGTTTTTTGAATTGATCGAAACGTGATGATTGCTTGCTTAGCTCGTTGCTGCTTTCACTGTTTCCTAATTTGCACATGACGAAGTGATGTTCGCTCACAGCTTTTATTTTTCTTTGGCTGAAGACATTTCAAAGAGGTCTGTAGATTTCTACTAATGTATACGATAAAGCTACACAACTTTTTACATTGCAGTATGTATATGATAAAGCCAACTCACCCGATAACACACAGGCGAAGAGTGTGACAAGAAAGACGAGAGTCCAGACACAACGCCATTTCGTCATATCCATCTTTGTGGCCTGGCGATATAGGCCCCAGTGAAAGAAGATCACATTCGTGAGACAATAAGCTCCAAGAAAGTCCTAAAGCTACTATACTTCTTACAGAAAGAGAACGCAGAGATCAAAACTTTTGAGTCTATGCCCGTCCCCCGTTTACAGAGGTCTTGTAAGTGTAATTTGATCAGAGATAAAAGACATCATGTTTCGGGTAGTCATGGCATAGTGAATGAATACTTCCTTGTGCGAGACATTATCTGTGAGAATGCCTTTGTCATCATTTTTGTAATCATTTTTCGTTTCGATGACCCAGACATTGAAAGAACACATATGCCATGTAGGTTTGGTACATTTTCTTTCTTCCTTCTCCTTCTGTTGTATGTTTGTTTGTTTTTTCTTTCTTTCATTTTGGGTGTCTTCTTCGCCTTTGAAGTAGATCGAAGTAGATCATTAAACGTGTACTGCAATCAGATAAAAGAACATAAGTACGCCGATGGACACACTTTACCACACTTTCTAAACTGCTGTTAACATTATTCAATTCAATTCAATTCAAAATGATTTTATTTCCATATAAAGTAATACAACGTAATATACATAACGCTTACGTGAGTACATAATATTCAATTGAACGAACTTTAAATCACGTAAGTTTCAACAAAACATGAATATTATTGTTATAATGATATCAACTCTGGTTTGGATAGATAAACACATAAGCAAAACAATCTTACTTTATAACTGTACATGGGAAAGAGGAATTACAATAAAAGCATAGCTTGTAAAATTTGTAAATTACTCTAGAAGGTGAGGGCATCTCAAGATCCGTCATGGACTCCATATATAAAATGTTGATATCCTGATATCAGGCGAAGTAATCAGCAAATAAAAAAGCACTATGACAAGGACAAGAACAAAGGCAGGGACGGAACGGGCAGAAAACAAAACTAAAGATAGGCACGACAAAGATAGGGGGAAACAAAACAAGGCAATGTCTACATTCAGTTATCTGGAAAGGTCACCAAGGCATGAAGAAGAAGAACTTAAAATGTTATACAAATTTGGCTCAAACAAGACTTGCAAAAGCGTTGATAAGCAAGTCTGCATGAATAATATAGGATATATCAATGTACATAAAAAAATCATTGAACACAGTTTAAATTCACAAGAGCCAAATAAGACAATACCAGGCTTTGTTTTGTTTTTGTTTTTGTTTTTGTTTTTTGCTTTGTTTTATTACATATATATAAGTTACTTCTTTATTGCACCGCACCTGAAATGTTGCTTTTCTCGATATGTAGATTTACAATATTGACTGGAAGATTAGCAGTGCGCACTGTAGAAAATCTTGTAAAAATAGAGCCAAATATAAAGGAAATATTTCATGAGGCTCATTATACTACCACGGGCACTTCCTTCTTAAGAGGGGGAGGGGATTCGTGCGTACTCTCTTTATATGTATAAAGGAATTAGCATAATGTATATTGAAATATTTTGTTATTCTTTTTATATCATATATTTTTAGAGTCGAACTGCCAATAACAATAACAGTGATGACAATGGTATGGCAATGGTAATTGCATATAATGTACGAACCGGGGGCCAAATATATACCATTATAATAGCATACATTGATATTGAGACTACCAGAGTAACTAAAGAGCAATTCACTTTCGCTAAGTCATAATATCACCATGAGAAAATGCACTTTTTATAGGGGTCATCCCACGAATCATACGATCCACGAGCTCGAGATTAGTGATACAATTAACCAGAGTCATACATTCTCTAGAGCTCGACACTCATAGGCAAATAAGACCAAGAGCCTGACAGTAGGCAAAGAAAGGTCTACTAGTCCGACACTAGGCAAAAAAGGCCAACGAGGTCTATATGAGACCTTTGTCAACTGTGCAGTCCCTCAACGAAATGCTTCCCCTTCGGCGACGAAGTCGCAGCACGACCATCTAGCTGAACCTGCAACTTCTGTTCTGTCGTACTTCTTTTGACGTTGATATTCTGGGAAGCAAAGTAGTATGAGTACATGATCTGGATGCCAGACTAGGCCTTGTTTTCCTATAGTGTCGGACTCATGGGCCCTTTTTGCCTATTTGCATAATATAGTGTCCGACTCGTGGGGCTTGTTTTCCCAGTATTAGACTCATGGCCTTATTTTCCTAGTGTCAAGCTCGTGGGCTCCTTAGTGTCGTACTTGTGACGTGCACCCATTTACATGGGTCTGTCAGGTTTCAGGGTGGTGCTCTCCTTTTCCATCCTTCTCATCTAGAGAATAATTTCAAAGGAAGTCGAAGGATTTTTGTATGCGAGTTATCGAAGAGACATCTGCTTATTCAGATATTTGCTCTTCTGCAAAAGGCATGAAACCGGATGAACCACTTCACAGTAAAGCGCTTGAAATATGCCTATCACTTCCTGTATGGAATCAGTTAAAATCAAAATGTGAAGTACGTTTGCTGAAGAAGTGCATGGCAACGCACTTATGTTACCATTCGTTCGTAGAGATGCCTTATATCTGTATGACTATACAAATATCATTGGAGTAGCTAGTATGTCTCTTTGATGCAGCAGGGGTAGGTGTCTTATCTTGCCTTATTAAAAGCAATTTTTGATCAACCTGATGCCCACTCTGAGCGAATCTTCCTGAGTACGACGAGATCTTAAAAATGTATATCAAGATCATCAGCTTCCCACTATAATTACACGCCAATTTGCACATGCTTGTCTGCTTTCTGATTTGGAAACAATGCACAAACCACTCTCATCAGGTGAAGAACTATAATGTGGATGAGCAAGATCCTCAGTTATAACTCATTGACAGTTCACGAGTCCATCTGAGACTACTTAGATATTTTTGGTCGGTCACACATTACATTTCCTTGCTTTCATAAGCCCATCTTCATGTACAATTCCTGAATAACATCCAGAATAATCACGCCATCTAACAGCCTGAAAATGATTGCCAATAATGACAAGGATATTTTTTTAGTGTTGTTTAGTTAATGAGTCAGTTTCGTTCTCAATTTTTGGGTGTTAAATAACAAGTGTTCTTGAATACTTGTTATAGTTGAGTGTCTGTATACACAAACTATGTCAAGGCATTTACCAGAGCTCTTTTTTTTTTCAATTTCTCCCTGCATGCCGTTTTATTATAAACGTCATGATTCATATCTATTTGACAAAGCATTCAATAAAGACATTCGAGGGCACGTAATAGGCTGTACAGTATATTATACCACTTCCCCCGACAGATCTTGATTTTGTATAACTAAGATGCACTATACGTCATTATTCTGTTCCACAATAAGGTGAGTCAATAATCATTGTTGAATGAATCGTTGTATAATGCCCTAAAATAGTGTGTAACATTCTGGTTATTATAAACAAATCCTGCATAACAAGTACAGAATTTAACGGCCTTGTTTCTGATCGTCATAATTAGGCCCTATCTTTTGCAATCTACAATGCATCATTACATGCAACCTCAATGCGTTTGTTGTTGAAAAGTAAATGGCGAATGAGTTCAGAAAGTCCCTTACCATGAACAAGTAACCGAAAGTGTAATTTATTGCAACAATATCGAAGTAGAAACAAGACCAAACCAGAGCTATTCCTCTTTTGTAAGCATGGATGACACTATACAAAGCAGTATCCGTTTGAATGGCTACGAAAGCTCTTGTAAATGACAAAACCTCTTCAAAGAAAAATTGTCCAAATAACTTCCACACTTGAGGTAATGAGTGCTATGAATTGAGGAAGGAATTGAGAAAACGAGTCTCCCTACATGACAATGTCTTAACTTTGAAATAGAGTTATTAATAGAATATAATGATGATTTCAACTTCATTTTTTTTAAATATATTTCAGTGCTTTTGATGTTTTCTAATATGACCTCTTTCTCGTCTTGTCAATTAAAAAGCAATCATTCAAAACTCTTGTTTTTGTCCTAATATAGTAACATTTACTATCTGTATGTGTATGCGGGTTTCTGTTTCAGTGTACACAAACAACAACGAAAGTGATTTCTTCAACAACAACAACAACAACAACAAAATGTTACAGTAAGGCAACCAGAACGATTATGGTGTCTATACAGAGTTGTCTAAAGATTCAAACAACAACTGAATCTCATGTCTACTTCTCTTTTACACAAGTTTCGTCGGATCGTAATTCTGCAACTTTTGTCATCGTATATCCGTATACATGCAAGCTAGCCTTTCTGAGCTCACGTTTGCAGAGCTCTTGCTGAATGTAAACTTAGTTTTGCATAATTATGTGAACAATAAATGCGTCTTTTGCTCATAATATTATGTACGAGGATTTTTCTTCTTCTTCTTCTTATCAGTATGATTATTACTTCTACTATTGCTGTTATCATTATTATTGTTATTATTAACATTAGTAGTAGTTGTAGTAGTAGTAGAAGTAACAGTAGTAGTAGTATCATTATTATGATCATCATCATTTGCTTTAAGAAAATCAACATCTGCATACAGTTCGTGTAATAATTTATCATGCGCTATCAACTCGCTGTGTTTTTAAATCAAAGTACATGTAATTCAATTCAGTTGTGCTTTATTTTCATCCAGCATAATGGTAATACAAATACAGAGTACACATTTGATAAATCATCATTGTTAACAATTGGTAAGAAAGACATATCAAGAGTTTAATTTTAAAAAATGAACAAACAAATAAAAACATTGCATACGTTGTAATAATTGAAGCAAAAACTTATATATACGGAATAAAGTTGATCTACTGAAAAGCGGATATCTTAAATTGCGGATCACTCGAAAACATTAATCAAATATCATGAATATCCTTGTCTATTTACATGTAGAGCATTTCATAACTGATGTACATGTCACGGATGAAATTAAAAAGAAAGATACTATATAGCTACTGCTTGTTTTAAAGAGATGGTATATAGTTTCGATAGAGATGGGGCTACTGGTTTCCAATTTTGGTGTGAGATAATGAGAAACCTCTCACGAAATATGAAAGGGCATCCATTTCTAAAAGGATTTCAAAGTTGATTGGATGAATATTGATTGTGAAATGACTGAGATATCCAAAAACAAAGAAGTCATAAAAAAGGAGGAACCCATCTTTTATCAGGACCACTTTGTTTAACTTTGTTTTCGGATATGTCAGCCATTTCAAAACCGATTCTCATAAAACTTTCAATTCCTCTTAGAATGCATTTTCATATTTCATATGAGATTTCTGATTTTCTCGCAAACCTATGCCATCCCAATGTAGAACCCATAAAAATTAATCTTACGGCACGTGTACAAGCACTATTCGTTGAGCCGCCGAATATTACAGGATAATTTAGTGACAATAGCAACGATACTAATATACAAACACACGCAGGTATCACACACACGCACTACACACACACACACACACACACACACACACACACACACACATAAAAGAAAGAAATAATTCACACGTGACCAAATGACGCAATATTCAGATATTGTAAACAGAAAGAAAGAATACAGTTACATAATGGAACAGAACGAAGGCAAAGAGAAAGGAGAAGAGGTAGAGAAGCAAGGGAGAAAGGTCTGTGAACACGTCCATCCATCGCACCCCATAAACAAAGCATCACTGTGTTTGGATATGGAGGTCATGAAACAGTTCTGAGCCCCATATTTATATCTGATAAACATTGCCCAAGGCAAGGATTCCATAATTGTATTACGGTAATAATAACAACTTGAATAAAGTGTCATTGATGCAGATGAAGAGTGTAACATGTATTTGCACCTAATGATTCTGCACATATTAAAGACATGGCAATTTCTTGAAAGTCTGTTTTCAAGAACCACAAACGTATGAACATAAAAGAAACGTTTTCTAAGGGAGTAGCATTAGCAGCAAATATTACCTCGAAGTCTATAAACAGAGTCGCTAAACAAAAAAGTCTTTTCGATATCTAGTGACAACTTATTTTGCGTGATGCCATTGTTTAACATTTTTACTCATTATCATATGTATGCTGTTGTTATCAAAATATGGGTCAGGGTGAAAGAAACAAGGTTGGGGTCATCCGCGAAGAATATAAACTAAAATGAGAGTTTGTCTGAGGATATGAAAATCATTGATGTAAATTATGAACAACAATGGACCAAGAAAGCTTCCTTGCGGAATACCACATTAAACTGTATTCATTTAGAATCGAAGCCATTGACGTGTGGTACATTATATGGTGGGATCTGTTGGATTGGTATTGGTAATTGGTAAGGCGTTTCCAAGGGAACCGAAACTGGATATTATATCGAGAACAGGATATCATGGTTAAAAGTCTTGGAGAAGTCCAGGGGAAGATGTCCATTGTATGTGAAAATGTTTCGAGTACACAATATCAAGTGTAAATTTCTCAACAAAGGTTCTTGTGGCTTTTGTAACTTCTTTTCTAAATCCAAATTAGAAATTTGAAAATATCGTCTTAAAAGGAATTTCAGAGTTCAGATGATTATATTCTGTATTTTATTTTCTTTCAAGAAATCGAAGTTAACAAAGACACGGGTCTGTAGTTATTGACATCATCTTTCTCCCCGGTCTTATGGATAGGAATAACTTTTGCAATCATGTTATTTGACACAAGGCCATTTGCCATAAGCGATTGATTAATAATGTATACTATAATATTATGCTCTATTGGATACTGTGTCTACAGTCATATCAACGCTCGTCGACACTCTATCGAGGTCGAAACTATCCCGGATTTCCCCGGATCTCCCCGGATCTCTCCGGATCACCGTGTAGATCCTTTAACTCTGCAAGCCCCTCTTAAGTAGCAACGTCCCAGACAACTTCGATGGTTGGTTGTTGTCGTTGTTGCGTCATTTCAGCCCCTGCAATTCTCGTAGATCTCGAAGGAATTGAGATACTCCTGGAGAACGTCGTACAGCAATTGATACTGGCACTAATTGGTCGGGAAAAAATCGAATACACATACAAACACAATAAAGATAATAACATTTATAACAATAATAATATATGTATATTCAACAATGTAGAGGCAGAATAAAGGCTAATTCCGATTCAGTTAAAAATTAGTCTGAAAAAAAAAGAGTAAAACCTTATATAAGCAAATAAGTGAAACTTTGACTTAAATCGCAAAATCATTAAGGAAGTTATCAGAACATACAGACTTGGTAATTTTTACAAATCAGTTCCCAAGCCCTTGATGGATGATATAAAACAAACGAGTGAGCTCATGGTGCCTATTACCTGACAATTTTCCCTTGGTCATGTACACAAAGCAGACAATAACATGCCATAACATCGTTAAACAAACTAAAAATGATGATCACTCAGATATACCATGATTTGAGACTGGGAAATAATGGCATTTGAAAAAAAAATAATAAATCTGGAAATCTCATGATTTTGTCCAATAATTACAAAGCAAGTTGGAAAGCAGCGACATCATCATCTCACTCATTTGCATATTTCATATCGACCGTTCAAGAACTGTCTTGTGAAGATAACTCCCCTAATTTGTCATGAATCTTTATTTTACTGTTCTCATAAATGTTTCCTCTTTCTTTTCATACTTCATTCTAAGTGGCCCATACTTCTCCTTTAATGTATGGGTACATAATATAGACTGATTGCATCAGTTATTCACTTTAAATCTTAAACTTTCGAAATTTGGTTCATTTTTTTCTTTAATACTTCAGATATTCAAATATCTTATGCAGTAGGTCTATTGATTGCCAAACATACTCGTGAATGTAAAGTTAACTGTGGTTAATTATGTAACTTCCAGGCCACATATTCTTATACTTGATATGTGTCACCTTATGATAATTTTCTTTTCCTGTTTGTAATTTAAACAAAAATTCAATAAAACCCTAAAAGAAGGAGCGATGAGAACAACAAGGGTTCTTTATGCCTCAGTCACATACAAACACGGATGCTCAAAGATCTATTCGGTGATCCGGGGAGATCCGGGGAGATCAGGGGATATCAGGGGAGATCTGGGGAGTTCCGGAATAGTCTCGACGAGCGTTGGTATGAGTGTACACACGGTATCAATACGGCAGCTACACGGATAAGGCCGGAAGAGCGCGGAGTCTACACGGACAAACACGGCATCTACACGGATCAACACGGCAGCTACACAACAATCCTCGGATGACGCCGGATATTTTTGACCTCGAAAAGTTGCCGTGTTGGGTGATCCGGGATGTCTATGTGACTTGGGCTTTTGAGCCTCAGTCACATAGACATCCCGGATCACCCCGGACCACCCCGGATCTGATCCAGCGTTATCTGGGGAGAGATCAGTGTTGACGCCTTGGATATCCTTGGACATCCGTGTATGTCCGTGTTGATCCGGGGACATCCGGGAGACCAACATGGCAACTTTTGGAGGTCAAAAACATCCGGCGTCATCCGGGGATTACCGTGTTGGCAGAGCAATCCGGGATGGTCCGTGTGGCTGCCGTGTAGCTGCCGTGTTGATACGTGTGGACGCCACGCTCTTCCGACCTTATCCGTGTAGCTGCCGTGTTGATACCGTGTGTACAGTCATATCAACGCTCGTCGACACTCCATCGAGGTCGAAACATCCCGGATCTCTCCGGATCACCGTGTAGATCCTTGAGGATCCGTATTTATATGTGACTGGGACCTTATTGTTAGAATTCTTGTTGTTGACGCTGTTTTCCAATGCACTTTCTGTTGATTAGAATTTGTCATTGATAAACGGAGAAAACATAGCAATGATTGTGTGCTTACTTTCATCAATCCAACCCGATAACACGGAAAGCATTGCCAATGTTTTGCTTTGCATTTCATTCTTCAATCAAAGTTGTTCATGAGGTTTTGTGCTTGTTTGCATATTTCTGAAAGTAGGAGGAACAACACAACATACTAGATGTGAAATGGCCCCGTGACGGATGGCTCTCAGTTTCTTGCACACCTGGAAAACCTCCACGTCGTCTGAACAATCTGCACGATCCAGGATGGATAACAACGCACAGAAAGTGGCAGATGTTCCGACACCATCCCTATGAACATAAACACATATGTACGCTTTTGAGGTGGCATAGAGGACGAGGACACATCTAGACCAATGGAGAGAGCGAGTGTGATCTCGGCATTAGTATCAAAGTTCCTGAGTGAACATGTGGAACTATACATCAGCAGAAAAAAAAAATCTGAACAAGGCAAGATGTAGAACCATGCACTGACTCCAACATCTCCTATTCATTATTTGGCATTACATGCATCAACACAGAAAAAAAATAAAGCAAATACTGGAAACTTCGCTTTCACTAGGGAAAGCGAAAAAAAATGTTCTATGAAGTAATGTTTTTAAACAATCTAGATATTCCTTCTCCCGTGACATAATCTTATTTGTGTAACTAAATATTCTTTAACCTGCAATGAACAAGGATAGGACTGCTGTCATGGCCATGTGTCGGCCAGCTCTTCAAACGAGTCCGCATGAAGATCATGTCCGACGTAGAGAGTGGTTCGTCTTCCTCCATTGGGTTACACTCCAGCTGTAGCTGGTAGACTGTTTGCAGCTGTTTCTATGGTGATGTGAAGTTATAAGCGAAAACATGAAAGTGGAACATGTTAGTTGCAGGTATTGCATGGCAAATCATGATAAACATTATGGGTGCTTGCACTCCAGTTCTCTCTACTCTCTTCCATTTTTTATTCATGTCAACTCATTTCAAGGTATCTATTGTTCCTATACAAATATCTGTATTATGTATCGTAAGTATGCACAAACACACACACACACACACATACAAGTTTAACGTTAATCTTTTTCGTTTATTGCAACTGATTGACAAATTGCCTTATAATGACGTCATACGTCGATGTAGGGACATTATTTGTCGATCAGTTGCATGAATCTATTAATTTGGACCTCTTTTGCAGGTTATACCAAGGAGGTTCTAGAGAATGGAGCCACAACCGTCTTATTTCCTTTGCTAGATGTTCGAAGCCGCCGTTCAAAAATATTTGATGCATGTGCCAAACAGGATCTGCCGCGCAGATACGAAGACAATTGACTCCTGTCTCATTGCATAATCACCAGCCACTTTCAAAGGAAGATATGTCTTTGTGGTGGCCATTACTTTTCGCCCTCCCTTTTTATAAAAGGTTATAGGTGGTACAGACACGAGGATGCGCGAATAGAAATTGAAAAAAAAAATGCTGAAATAGAGATGAAAATTACTCGACTGGGCATACCCGGGCACTAATCTGATATATCTATCAATAAAGAATTATACTTGAAGATTATTCCATATTAGTTTCATTTGTGGAAATTAAGCGGAAAAGTGAGAAAAAGCAGCTTTCCAGAATGATACAGTTTTAAACATTTTCACATGATACAGCTCTGATTTACACTTTTGCACAAAATTCTGGACGGAACTGACTTTTGTTTTACATGCTTTATCATGAAGTGAAATTTCATTTCATTTAGTAAATAAATAAGCAAAATATGGCCAACATTATGATAACGTTCAAAATGAATCTTCAGATTGCTCAGCAAGACGGCGGCTTCGAACATCGATCATCAAAGGCACAAGTGCACCTGCGGAATACTTTTGTCCATCAATAGAAATCTGACAACTGTTTGAATTGTTACAGCCAGTTGGAACTCCATGTATAAAACCTCCTTGGTTATACACCTTTCTGAATTCATTACTGTAATACAAGTGAGCACTAATTCACAGGCCAGCTATGTCGCTTTCAATATCTTTACGTAACAGTCTAACAGTTATGATGAAATTCTTTTCATACAGCCCTGAGTAGGTAGGTCTAACCAGAAAACAGAAAACAGTCTAGGCAATGTACAAGGCTGTGATTGAGTTTATGATGTCCTCGCAAACTGCACTCTATTTCCCGTCTTCCTTAAATCCACACTGTAATCATACACGTGCTGGCATACCTTCGATGTCTGTTTGCGTACAGTCAATGTTCTCTCCACAATACCCGGCATTACAACTTCTTTGGTGCTGGTCACAACGAAGGGACCACAGATAAGCTCACCATCCTCGGACCAGTACTTTGCGAAGGTCTTATGCATATGGAAATGGTAATTGCACAGAATTTCTTACTCAATGTGCAACAATGCGAGCACAACAACGGACATATTACACAGCTTTTAAAGGGTTATGATATTGATGCGATATACGTCTCCTTTTCGTGCAAAATGTGTATTCTGATGTTCAGGATTATTACTCTAATACAAACATTATTATCTGCCCAGAAAGTATACATATACTGAAAGACACACAACAGGTGGCAATTACACAGCTTAAGGCGTTTATAATGATGCAATACGAATAATAAGTCTCCTGTTCGTGCAAGATGTGTATTTTAAATCTTGAGTGCTATACATTCCTCTAATACAAACATCATAATCTGCCAGAAAGTATACATGTACTGCAAGAGGAACACGTAGAGGAATATGAGACTTATAATAGATGTTCTCCTTTTTCATGCCGGGGCCTCAGAATTTTGAAGGCTGAAGGAATGGAAGCGCAAGTTCTGAGATTTTCTGAAAACACGGGTAATATTGTATTAAAGTATATTGAGACATACTGTACCCAAGATGCTGTCCCAATTAAAGTCGTGTTACTATGATCCAGCTACTCACCTCATCAGGCGTGTCCCCATGTAGCATCACGATCCTGGTGACCTTGTAGTCTACCACGAGGCGCCAGAAATCCACCACTGTGTTTGGGAGAGGGTTTTGTGTGGTCATATACTGATTCCTGCTCTTCTTGCCCTGCGCCAAAATATCATAATATACTCACGATTTCAACAAGTTTATAATTTAGTACTTTTAATATAGGTTTTCCCGGTCAATTTCATACTTTTGTCATTCAAGTTCCTGTTCCGAGCATTCAATTGCACGTATTCCATGCTAGCAGCACTGAATCAGCAATCAAATTCAAAATCCGGTCATTCGAATTCAGTATCGGAGCATTCAAATTCACTATCGGAGCATTCAGATTCACTGCTGGAGCATTCAAATTCACTATCAGAGCATTCAAATTTAAGAGAGGAGCACGCATTTCAGCAATAAGCATTTAAATTCATGTAAACCTGGCGACGGAATTTCGTCGGTCAGTCAAATTCGTGAATAGGCAACCAACCATGTTCCAAATAGCTGCATTCAATTTTAAAGAAGGCGGGAATTTACTTAGTTTAGGGCCGTGTACATTGTATGTGTGTCTTTTTTATCTAGCTTTCAATATATCGAGATTTATGATGAATATTATTTATTTTGCAGTAGAGGTCCATCTGTTCAATGACAAATATGAACTCGGGCTTCATGAAAAGGAATATACAGGCACATGTCCCTCTGATAGGACGTAAAATGGAGGTCCCATGTGTGACAGAGTCACAACTCATCCACGCAAAATATCCTACTTCATTCATTCATCGCAAAGAGCAGAGTGTTTAACCCGGTAAAGTGGTCCCACCTAATGCCCAACTGGACCCCATAAAAGACCAGATATTGCAACCATCTTCTTAGATGGAAAATGAAACAAACAAACTAACAAACAAACATTGGGCACTGTATATGCCTACAGACGAGCATGATACGGAAGGTTGGTTGACACCTTCAGAACAAAAGAAAAAAACCCAAAACAATTTCGACTAGGCCTACATTGAAACTGATAACATGAACATTGTATACGTCTAATTTGTTGTTTATTGCTATCTTATTGGTTTACTTTTGCTGGACTATGTGATGTCATTGTGTGTCAGTTTTTCTCTAAATTGATGCATTACCATTGTAGTTAGTGTTTGGGCGTTGTCAGCATGCATGTACAGTGTAGTATCATCAAGAAATATGATTAGATTGTCGTTGTGTTGTTTCTATGCACTGCTGATTGGACCTTACAATCTAGATTTTTTTTCAGATGAAAAACAATGAATATATGAACAGATAACAATGTAGAACATTTCGACAATAACAATTATACTATATGCAAGCATTCATTGGTTGTGTATGCCATTTCTCCTTTCTTAAGAAAAAGTCTACTCAATTTTCCTCGTTAAATTGATCGCACGAAGTAGGAACTTGATCGCCTAAAAATGAAATTGAATGCTCCAAACAAGCTCATCGGGACTATCACATGACTATCGCGTGAATTTGAATGCACGAGTACGAAATGCAATGCTCGCATTTAGAAATTGAACGCCCAATCGTGAATTTGATTTCACAAAAACGAAATAGAACGCCCATAAATGAAATTGACCGCTCGGATTCTGAATTTGAATGCCCGAATATTTCCGCGTGCGTGCGCTGTGTGAATTTGAATGCAAGTTATATGAATTTCAATGACCAAAGCATGAAATTGACCGGGAAAACCTATACAATTTGTGAAAGTCATCAAACTCACAGTCTTGCCTATTCCCGTAATTGAGAGTACGAAAATCAAACAAAAATGGCTGGTGTTCTGTTAGTATGTAAATACGTGCAAACTCATCCTGTTTATCAGAGAATTGTTTCGTTGTTATGGAATTATACAAAGACAGAAGGCCCAGAGCATCCATTACTTTACAGTTTCATAGTGTACTTTAAAAAAAAACAATAGAACCACACAATCTATGAGCTAGTTATTATATACATCACACATTCAACAAGATCTAACTGCAATAACAGAGGCTTACTGACAGCTCTGAAGTAGAATGTCATCCAACGACAAATCCAACACAGCCGAGTCTACATCGATAATGTAACAGACTGATTCTTGGACTCGTCTGAATTTTAACCGATCCAGGCACACTGACAGCAAATGATTATTTTCATTTTGTAGTTGCTGCTGTTGCAAATGAAAGTTTCTCTAAGTTCCTTACGATATAATTCTAGTCTCACTCGTAGTTCGCGTTCAATGTGGTGGAGCAAGATCACAATGTGAACCAAAATGCGATCATTATATACTTGATCATTATGTTTACTGTTTACATTTGGGAAATTGCGATCAACCTCGTGATTCTGAATGATTTATCCTTTGTAATTGGAGCTTATTTTCATTCTATCACTCAGAAACAAACCGGGAAGTAAGTTGCGTTGATGTAGTTCGTGCTGCCTTCGACTTCAGTCATGAGGTAAGGGCGCACTCTGTCGGCTGGTTGGTGAAGAGATTGAATCGCGATCGACAGAATGAAAAGAATAGAAATGGGAAAAAAAGTAATGGTGACAAAACGGACGAATAAAAAGTATCATAGTTTCAATGTTTCAAATGTTGCAGCAATGCTATCTATAAGGGGTAAGTGTCATCGACATGACAATGATGACAATTTAGAAAAGATACGAATGATTAAAGGTAATAATCATACAGCTGTAGTCATGAAAAATATGGATAATGATAATTACTAGCATTTTTGACCAACTTTATATAGTATCTATACTTAGTATATGTATATGAATCATGACATTATGTATGTGTGTGTGCGTGCGTGCGTGCGTGTGTTTACATCACTGTGTGCTTGTCTAAGGATGTTTGTTCGTGTCCAATGTGTCTTTGCGCAGGTCCGCAGATCTGAAATTGTGTATACATGTACTTGATATTGAATTTCCTACTTTAGTCTTGTAAATGTGTGTATGTGTGTGGGGAGGTCCATTTCGGATGAGGTCCAGCATTATACGTGGCGTATTAGACAATAAAGACTATCTACCTAGATAGGCACCACCGTAAAGAGTAACAAGAGTAACAAGTGTCGACTTTACATAATGGGAGAAAAAGCTGGCTATCCATATACCAGATTTAGAGTACAAACCCCTTTGGGGGGTTTTGCTCATCTGTATCCATGCTCCTGGGTAAATTTCATGAGGCTTATACATTATGTTTACGTTTATACATATTGTATCTGGCGAGGGCACTGTCAAAGAGGAAAACACACCAATGAACAGAGAATGAACTCACGTGGAACTACGTCTGGGTAGCGGTTCTTCTCCCAATTCTCCTCATGTGTAGCAGCGGTGACCTCATTTCTTCCTGGTGTAACAGTATACGCCTTTAGCAACTAGTTTATTGAAAAAGGATGGAATGAAAGTTTTAAGACATAACAAGATGTATATACGTCATAATTAATATAATTACAGTGTAACTCCCATTGAAAATATGTACAATCATAATAAAAGCGATGCTAGTTACATATTAGGCAGTATGGCTCCGTCGAACTATGGCGCTCTTCTTGAGGGTTCTACCACCGCTATGTACTTAGCTTGGCAGGGTATACACTGCTGAGTTTACACATTCATGTATGAGGCATTCGGCAGGAACATTATTATACTGCCCAGTAAGAGAAGTTTGGAAATAGGTTATGTGTACATTGTACAAGGAAAATCCAATTACAAAACCATAAATTCTAAAAGATAAGGGAGACACTTTGCGAACATTTTGAAGAAAATTGGATAACATGGATTTAAAGCGTGCAAAAAAAGTGTATTGTATTGTAATGTGTGGTTTCACAGGCCTATGAGGAATTTTCATTTTGATTTTTTTTTCAGCAATCGAATTAAAGACCAAAACTTTTTGCTCGAAACAATGAATTTATTGAAGAAAGCTTTAAATATTGACCAGAAAATGATATTGAATCAATGCCATGAATGCAGATCTTCATAACGTAAGTTCAGCACGTTTGTTGGTTTGTATGCTTGTAATTTGATTTTTCTTCTCCAGCTCACTTTCTCTCTCTCTCTGTCCCTCTTTCTCTCTCTCTCTCTCTCTCTCTCTCTCTCTTTCTCTATCTATCTATCTATCTGTCTATCTATCTTATCCATCTATTTATCTTTATCTTTCTAGTCTGGCTGTCTCTCGCCTCTCTTTTCCTCACTTCGAATTCTTCCTGAAGAGCCGTCATTCCTGTATCGGGACTTGGTGATTTCATGGCTCGGTAACGAGTTACGAAGTCAGTCTTTGGAATTGTCGTCTCACCACAGGTAAGGGCTTCTAGGAGAGTGGCATAGATGAACTGGTATTGCTCCTGGGTGCAGTGGACAATGACGAGATCATAAAAGGAATGAAGACACGTTACGCAAAGACGTTTTGTTTGACCGATGGATAGTTCAATAAATAGATCTTATAGACGATTTCATGTTGTATACATTTCATTAGAATCTATCAACTAGCAAACAAAAATACAAATAAAAATGCTTGTGTAACCAAAATGAAAGTAACTTCTTCCACTAAGCAAGTAGATCAAGCAAGACTTGATATGCTTAGATTTTGTTACACTCCTAAAAGTAAAAATAATATCAGTTGTTAACATAAGACGAAATTACAATGTATCTATTGTGTGTAATTTGGCTTCATTTATGTGACTCCAAACAGTCTTGACTACACTTCGAATCATTGCGAAAGAGAAATGCTATCATCTTTGTTAAAGCTGAGACTTCCGTAATGTCTTGGCTCGGTGTTATCCGTACCACAACTTGCACCATCTTTGCCCTGTGCCGTCTCATACTCGCGATGAAGTTGAAGATACCAACAGCTCCCTCAGCGTTCATCTGGTCTAGCATGGCGTCCAGCGTGATGAACGTGCCAGTCCTCCCGACGCCGGCGCTGCAGAATGAATGGTACAGCGTCGTAACTTACAGTGTGATATCCTCTGAGCACACAACCGATGTTATGCGGAAACTGTTCCATGACATTTGCTTCTGCGACAATTGCTCCCGTGAAATACTTGCACGCTAAGCCAAACATTATTTCTGATCTACTCACAAACCTAACCCTAACCCTAATCCTAATCGTGACATCAAACTTAACCTGAAACCCTATGGTACTAACCCTATCCTTAAGTCCTGTGAGAAAATAAGACCGGAGCAATAATTGTCACAGGAGTCAATGTCGTGTAACCATGCTAAAACACACCCTACTTTGCTAGACTCGACATTTCCTCTAATTAATTTCTGTTCTTATTTGTATTTGGATCATTTATGGTTGGGCGGATAAAGTTAATGATAAGTTAGTGATAAATCAGTCACTGAAGGATTGGGGCATCAATGAAAAGTCACCAAATAGGGTGGGGCCGGAACAGAGTACGGAGCACATATAGGCCATAACATCTGGGAAGGGGGAGGGGATAAATATACATCAGTAATCATAAATATCTAGATTTGGGAAGTTTCATAGTAGCAGCTCTATTATTTTAAAAGAGCGTAAAGTTTCTGTAATAATGCGACACGTCTGGAATTACCAATCTATTTCTGACATGCAGGTTCCTACTCGAAGCAGTTGGTTATATCTTATTAGATGTAACCTTGTAGGTATAGGAGGGCTTCAAAGTAATATCTAAGATTCTAGAACGTTGATCCTATAATTAGGTTCTGTAACCTTTAAAGCGTGCTTGATGCCTTTGGATGTATTGCATGTCAGGTTTTTCTTGGATTCCTCGATATCTATAAGATCATACTATTGCAGGGCTTTTGACTTTCACGAAGGTTCTAAAAGACAATTAAGGCAAAACTTACGTGGATGTGCATCTCATTTGGCAAAGGTAATTTTCATATTACGGAGGCTATTTTTATTTTTTTTCTTTCGAGAAAAGAAGGGATATCTGATAGTACACGGAGATTGTGCCGAAAAGCGAGGACAGCGCAAACTAGTCCACGAAACAGATCTCCTGTTAGTTATCTACCTCCAAGTCTGACAAAATTTATGCGCAGCAGAAGAGATGTACGTTACTAATAAAGAGGGATTATTAACAGAGCAGTCTTGGCATTATCTTCAGTGCTCTAAGGAATCAATAAGAAGACAAAAGCATTGATGTATACTTTGGACTAAAATAGGATAGTTGCGTGAATTCAAAAGTACCTGCAATGAACGACAATTGGCGACTTGCTTGCTCCTTCCTCCATGTCTCTTGTGACCTCGATGAACTTCATAAGTTGAGAAGGTTGTTCGGGTACCCCCATGTCTGGCCATGTTGTGTAATGATACTGCACCACTTCTCGGTGTACACCAGCCATCTATGTGATATCGACATACTAGTGTCATTTTCAGTACTGTCATCCTCGTATCTAGTAGAAGAAAGTAAATACTTGTTGGCCGACAGCCTTTAAACCCCTCTGACAGCCTGAAGGATGAAACTAGAGCTTCTTATCGAAGAGCATTACCCCTGCTATCAAGAGACATGTGACCGGGAACTTTAAATTCAGATAGTATAGTGTTTTACACTTTAATATTCAGCACAGCTCTTCAAAGACAATAGATGCGCCTGCTCTGGAAATGGTATAATAAATTGCATGGAAAGTCTTTCATCACCCCCATTATGTCTCAGGAATAAGTGATTAATTCTATATGTAAATTAAATGGACGGTGAACTTACATTTAAGCGCACGTGTATGTATACAATGTATAAGTTGTATATTACAGTATATGAATAAAATATAGAATATATTTCAATGATGCAAATACTTTGGAATTGTTATGCTAGCTATACCTATGGGAGATATTGATATTTCTTTTTCTTTTTTTCCCTAACTTGAACTACATAAAAACTAAATATTTCTAGAGGTGATGTAAATGACCAATGATACTAGTGTTATATGTAATGCTGCACGTTTATTACCTCAACATCGAATCGCCGAATGGTGTAATTCTTGGTCACTTGATTATCTTGCAGAACGATGCGAAATTCTCCAAAGGAGCAGGGTGTCATGCCTGGCCAGTACTGTTCACATTTTTTCTTAGGGTAGGATCAATTAGAAGGAAACATTGCTCAGCCAAAACAAAGTCGTCGTCGCTCTGCCACAATTATTGGTCCTACAACTTATTTTCCGATTGATTTCGTTAATCAGAGTAAGCTACAAACTCTTAATTTACAACTAAACTTTAATTGATATGATACCGGCAGATGATGCTTACAGTTCGGAGACGGGAAGTACACACTTTGATTTTACTCAAAACATGTGTACAGACACAAAAATTGGAAGGATCACGATGTATAACCACTTCTTATATTTAGGATGTGTCGTTTTGCTCTCACTGAAATACCAGACAACCACAGAAACATTATGTACGCATACAAGTATTATGCTGTAATGCTGAAAGTCATGTCTGGTTCTAAACTGACTGTAGAACTCTTTAAATGTATTTTTTTTTTTGCCAAACCTTCTTGCCTTCCACGATGTTAGTGAGCATGATGACCTTTTTGCAGTCATACTGCCAGATCATGCGCCAGAAGTCATTTATAGACGCAGTCGTCGGGCCTGCATGTAAAAAACAACACAGTATAAAGTTATAGGAGACATTTGAATACATATCCGATGCAAATCAATATCAATCTAATACTTTTTAATTTCAACATTAATTTATCTCAGTGATAATGAACGTCCCTAGAAAAGAAAGTATGTGATAAAGATTCATTCTTATGTACTCTTTTTTTTTCATAAAAATTCAAGACTGCACTTGAATGAATGTCTATATAGGCTCGTTATAAATACCGGCATTGTAGTTTCGATTATTTTTAAATTTTTGTTTACCAACATAATTTTTCTTAAATAAAAAGGAGCGGGAAAATGTTAAAGAATCAAGTATGTTCTAATGACACATTATTCCATGGAATGAATATGTTATTGTCCACAATTATCAAAGAATGTATGCGACATACCCTGGGCAGCTATGTACTTGCTCGGTGCATCATAACCCTGGATAGATAAGATATAGATAAAATGACAGCATTGGTTTGTGCAAAAAAAAAAGAACTATCATCTGATCACTATTGTGAAAGACACATACAAACACACACAAACACACACACACACACACACACACATATATATATATATATATATATGTATATATATATATATATATATATTTATATTTATATGTGTGTGTGTGTGTATGTATTTCACAATAGTGCACATGATCAGATAATCGTTCATGCATGCATACATGCATTCTTACGTAATAGTGCAGTACTTTACATTATACACAAACAAGTATGGATGCTATTGAAATACCTTCTCATTAACCTAATGTACATGTACTGGGGTTTATTGATCATACTAACGTTTATGAACGATGCATTGATGTAGTCAGAGTATGGATCTCTCCCATGTAAGTTCAGCTTCACCCGAGAATGGTCATCTGAAATGAAATTAAATCGCTGAATTATGGGTGGTGGATCAGGTTTGAATTCAATAATTGACCCAAAAAAAAAAGCGAAACAGAACGAAACATTAATAGGAAACTGTTTGCAAGTTGATTGCTCAATACATGACAAATTTTAGACGATTATGATTGTTTCGTTTGAAATATGTTTTAAGATTAAACTGATGTTATTATTGAAGATAAGATAAAGAGGAAGAACAGAGAATTGTGTTCAAAGGCCCCGTCACTCTACAGCGAATGCCCAACGAATGCCCAACGAATGTCCAATAAATGTGAAAATTTGAAGGTATGTTCACATCCATTGGGAATACTAGAATAGTTCGTAACATGCTTGGCGTTCTTTGTATTCATTAGCTATTCGTAGGGATTCGCAGAGATACGCTGGAGCCGATTTTTTTTTTAAAACATGTCCAAAATCTCCAGCGTATCTCTGCGAATCCCTACGAATAGCTAATGAATTCAAAGAACGTCAGATATGCAAACTGTCTTCACATTTTCGAATTCGTCGGGCTTTCGCTTGGCATTCGTTGGGCATTCGCTGTAGTGTGACGGGGCCTTAACATACATGGCAAGATGTTGAGGAAGCGGTTCTTTTTCTGGTGTTCCTTCTTCTTGGCTTCGTCGCTCAGATAAGTCTGATCTAATTGAAGCATCTAATTGGTGCATTTTACAGGAGAGAAAATTCGTTGTTAGAAATGAAGTCTTACAAAGAAATACTAGAAATCATCACCGTGAAATGTCTATTACATAACGGCTCAATCGATACAATACAATCTGAGTAAGCCAGCTTTTGGTAATGTCAACATCATCAGCATATAAAAACCAGAGGTTTGTCGGTATGCAGTTTGGCGCATATATATACCGATAAGAAATAATTGACAAAAATACAAGTAATAATATAACGAAAATTACACGTGACGTAACAAACACTAACATGTAAAAGACAAAATTGCAGACATTCGTATCTCAGATGGATATACTATATTTTCAACCATGGCAAGAATGGCTAGTAAATCTAGTAAATCTAGTAAATAACTGTAATCGCAAGAGTGGATAAACCCGTCCACCTCAAATTCTTCAGTGAAGCCCATGAATCCCCGTGAGTTTATCTCAGCCATGTAATCGGCCAGTCGGTCTATGGCAATAGCTGGGTGTCGCAGGTCATCCGGCTGGACATTCTCGTAGATCGATGCTTCTTGCTTGTTTTTGTCACAATGGAATTGATTGTCGACATCATCATCGTCGTCACCTCCGTAGTCATTCGCTGTGGTAAATACGAAATTATCCTCTAAAAGTAAGCACACAATAATTATTGATTTTTGTTTCTTTTTTGTTTCGTTTCGTGTGTGTGTTGGGTTTTTTTTTTTTAGTTGGTTTGTTTCCGTTTTTTCCCTTTGTTGAATTCACGCATCATGGCAATTATCTGTTCAGGATGGGTGAATTAGCATTAAAGTTCGGCGTGTTTCACATTGTCGACGGACCAAAGAAAAACATAAGTTAGGTTCTCAATCAAAGTCCACATAAGGAAGAGTGAATAAGATTCTTCTTATATTCTATAAAAGATTCTTCGTATTCCAAATCTATAAAATTTTTCTATAACATTATTGAATAGATGCATAAGCTAGCAAACAAGGCTTCAAACATCGTCTTAAAATAACGATCTTTTTGTGTGTTTGTCCATTATCAGTATTTACGATAATGATGAGAGTATAGCTGAGCCCTTGCTTACGGAATACGTAAAAAAAAAAAACAAGCAGAGACAATAAAGCCAAGATATGGAACATAATGATGAAATAACAAGATTTCCTTTTTTTCTGTTGCAAAATGTAATGTCGCAACTTGTAAAATGTTACATCCGGATATACATGATGTATGAGAACTGTAAGCTTACGTTTTCTGGGCTGAACATAACCCATTGTGACTTCTTCAACTCCAGCCATGTTCCTGTGACTGACACAAAAATGAAAGACAAAATCAGTCACAATTGAAGAATTAAGAAAGGAAAGGAACATTCATGAGCAATGGAACAAGCGAACATGAAAACACACCGCGGTTTTGGGGAGACGCCAAACGCACTTGCCATGCCGAGGCACGATAGCTGCTTACCTGTAGTTTACTCCATATTCTTGAGACCCATCGATTCTAGATGAAGTGGCTACCGTAGAGGCAACACTAGTAGACATATTTTGCTTCCGTCTCCTCCAGTAGATGCTGTGGAATCATAATAAGTACGAAATAAATATTGTGACGAGATTAAAAAAGTAATTACTCGCGAGATCGAAAAAATGTATGTTGCATTCATCATTACCTTTTTCTTTTTTTTTTCTTTTTTTTTGCTTTGTCAAGGGTGCACTTTACTTCCGTATTCTGTCGGAGTTTCTTCCGAATGCTGGACATGCTATCTGATGGTAACACACGGGGATTACCATCACGTTGTATGGACAGCTCTATTGACAGCTCCACTTATCAATTGTTATCCAACTCGTAGTAACACATATTACGTGTATATCACCTTCCACGTACTTCTACCATCATTTTACTGGGCCCAGATACTGAAATAACCTTCAGCTATAAATCACTTATTCTTTATCTTTATTGTCCTTCGAACGACAATTAAAACCGTTCTTATCAAAATGGATACACCGTACAAGTTGTCAACAATGTCCATAGATGATAAATTTACGGTCTTGTGCTTTCATTACTCAGTGCGTTAAGAACTAGCGGTTGACTCTCACATTATAGCTCTCAAGGTACTTATCGTTCAGCTTCTTTGTAGCTTACTATTTCTGAGAATGTGGCAACTGATTATTGCTGCTGTACATAAGTTGTGATCTTATGTCACAGTTACAAAACGACACAAAATTAACTTGATGTATTCTGGCACTTACATGAAACATGCTACTCCGAGAATCAGCGCAAAGGCAACTAAGCATCCCATGGTGGTTCCGTTTGAATTAGACAGAGAGTTCACTACCATTGCGAAAGAAAGATACAGAATTGGAAAATTACATAGGGACGATAATGCTCTTTCCAACTAAAATTAGTCTTTAACAGTGAGCACGATGTACTTTAAATAATATGTGTGCGTACTTAAGTAATATTTTTTATCTATATGCATTACTATACATATTATATATATACATTATATACATAACATTGATATGATAAACATATATATATATATATATATATATATATATATATAAACACACACATAAAACGTTTTATAAACATTTCAAGTCACTGCTGAATTAATGACGGAAAATAATGCGCTGTCAATGTGTTGACCGACTTCTCCTTATATACACACAAATTCTAAAATACGGAGATATACAATGTTTCAAGCACTGTATAGACTGACAGTTGTATCGAAATCTTGACAATAAGGTATTAACAATACATATGTATCAAATATGTATGTGTATGTATACATAAATCTCTGTGTACGAAAAGGAAGTGGTTTGATGGATAACATAAGGCGCAAGTAAGCTACTGTTACAGTGACAATCTCTCACCCCCTCCCCATCCCTCCCCCCCCCCAAAAAAAAAATGTACATTTGCGTGAAAAACGGAAGAAAACACATTCCCCATATCAAACAAATGAAACTCAACAAGCACAACACAAAAAGGATTTCTACGAGTTGCCAGATGGATTATTAGGGGTGGAAGATTTCCTTTCGACAACCCCCCCCCCCCCTTAGCCCCTCAGAACTAAAGGGGAAATGTTCTCACATCGTACTCTACACTATATTTCTGTCATATACGCATGTATATAATCATATATATATATATATATATATGTATATACATATATATATATATATATATATATATATATACACTCAGCAAAAAAAGTAAGTTCCCCCCTAGCATTTGTGGATATATCTCAAAAAGTATTCAACCGATTTTCATAATTCAAACGGAAATGGATAAAGAATTTTATTACTCATAACATGAGTGTAAAATCATTGCCACCAGATATCATTATTGGTGTGAAAAATGCATTTTATTTCAAATGCATGGAAACAAAAGTTGCACTTTAGTGATTTGCAATGACTTTTACACAAATAATCAAACAATCACTCATGATTCTGAACATTTAAGCATGGGTTATTGCATATTTCTCTATCTCTTTCTTTTCATGAGCATATAGTGAAGTATTTGATAATTGATATGTCCACCACCCACGATGACCAGCCGCCATCTCCTCCTCAAACTGTTAACTAAAGTTTGTACTTGGCGCTGCTCAATGTTGGTCTATGCTCTCTGCAAGATGCGCTGAAATTCTTGCAGTGAAGTGCCATCTTTCAAATTCTTGCTCGCTTTCCACTTAATGATATCCCAAAGATTCTCTACTGGATTACAGTCAGGGGATCTTGCAGGCCACTCCACACGTTCGATGCCATTTCCCTCAGCAAACTGATCTACAACTTGAGGGCATGATGCAAAATGCCCACAGGCACATTAATGTGATCAACCTGAATTGGAATTACAAATCACATGGCTTCTACCAATATTTTCATATTGAGAAGGCCTATTGTTCAAAAAGTATGCATAACATCTGTTTAATAGGGAAGCACATTGTACCTGAAGAAATTCCTGAGAATTACACAATTTAAAAAGATCATTGGATAACTTACATGGGAAATGTATACAATATGCTCTCTATGGCCCAAAGTGCAACTTTTTTTCCCATGCATTTTGACATAAAATGCGATTTTTTTACACCAATAATGATATCTGGTGGCAATGATATGCCATTCATGTTATGAGTAATGAAATTCCCTATCCATTCCCGTTCGAATTATGAACATCCGTAAAATACTTTTTGAGATATGTCCAAAAATGTTAGGGGGGAACTTACTTTTTTTGCTGAGTGTATATATATATATATAATACATTTGTATATTTGAAAGTTTGAATACAAGTGTTTCTGAAAATACAAGTATAAACAAAAACATATATGTATTTATTTTTCTTATCTCACCTAACTCACTGCCCCATCGGAAATCAGCCTCTGTCCAAGCACTTGGTCCAACCGTATTCCAAACTCTGACTGCAAACTTGTAGTCTGTAGAAGGTAATGCCTCGTGAAAAGACACTGTCGTGTTTTCTCGCTCATGGACTTCATAACGTTGCGTGCTATTTTCCTGAGGTTGGTATCGCAATACAACTTCGTAATATTTGAATATCCCTCTAACGTTCTCACATGGGATCGGATACCAGGATACAGTCGTTCCGGTAACGTTGAACCTGCTGACGATCGCAGAAGGGGCTAGTTTTAAAGAGAAATTAATAGGAAAATGCATTTTGAGACGGTATGGGTAAAAGAGGGTTTTCTTTTGTTTTGTTAGTTTTTTCGTCCTTAGAATTGATATGGTGGGTCTCTTTACCGGGGGAATATTGTCTCAGTATTTTTTTTTTCACCACGTCAGTTATTTTAACAAGACTTGTGTGATAGCAAACAGAAATGTGACGTCTCACTGTTCTGAGAATTGGAGATCATATTCTCTCACAATTTATTAGCTCATGATAATGTAACAATTTATTAATAGATTATAGAGATAGGCCGATTGTCATCATTTCAGAAATATACTTCGGGATCAAAATGTAAAAAGAAATGTGATTTAAATGATACCATACGAAGCATTTCAAGCATGTGTAACCCACTTGGAGCACTTTATGATGACGAAAATATATTTCACATTTTAGATGATACAATCGATTTTAGACTTATTCTAACGAAGAGTCTGCCACTATCGAAGCCCCAGTTCCCTTATGACTCCATGCAATAAAACACGCAAGCGTGTTTTCTCTACTTCTAGATATGTCTCTGTTTGAGATCAGTGAGGTCTATATGATTATAGAATCGTTAAATGTCAGTTATTTTTGCTGTACTTGTTGTTCAACACAAATTATTACGTTCAAAGGGAAAGTTTAACTTACTGTCACTTCCGGTGGTATTTTGCCCGGACACGGATGCTATCACTCCCCCACTTCCAGCTTTCTTTTCCACAGTAACGTGAAACGTCGCAAAGTTAGTGAGATTTTGAATGATCAGGACATTTCTATTGGACCGAGAAGATTGGTCTTGAAGTCCCTCATTGGCGATCTGTGGTGCCTCACTGATCGAATGATGGGGACAAGCTAAGTATTTGAGAGGTCGATAAATCACTCGGTAGGCACCCAAGCACGTGGGTGCCAGCGACCACTGGACAAGTAAGCTGTTCGTCTCATTTGTAGATGGTTCGACGGTCACTGCAGGGAAGGAGGTACCATTATTTTGATACAAATCAATTAATACAATATGTTATAATTGTATTCGATTGGCGATTATGATCCTTATATTACTGTTCGGCTGCCGACTGTAATCCTAACATGAATGTCCGTGCTTCCATACCCAGCCATATCCGTACTCTATGCGCGTCATGATATGAAATGTGTTCACACATACAACGCATACATACATGTTAAACGTTTGTCGGTATGTGTGAGTCTCCTGTATATCAACGTTGAAACTTAAACTGTGAGCAAAAAGATTTTGTGACATTTTCTGTCTACTTATTCAAGTATCCCAATGATCACTACTCCCCACCCCCCCCCCCCATATGCCAAACTTTACTGGATACGCTCAGTTTTAAAATGGCCCTTACTTTCTCCATATTACTCTTGACATTCGTAATTAGGACTATTTTGATTTTGTCAACACCAATGATCGCAGCAGTCACGAATTGAATCTAAAAAAATTAAAACAGATCTAGTTATGTTTTGGGGATCCTAATACATGTGCATGACAAACACGAACCTTTTCGCATGTATGGACGAAAATATTGAACAGGCCTACCTCGCAGCCATTTTGAGAGTCTTTTTAAAATTCTATTATGTTCTTTCTGTAGTCATGGAAAGTTACTTTACATTAAATATGGTATCGTACATATAACACAGTTCCAATAATCTAGTTACCGATTAATTTGTAATTTTTGTTTGTTTGTTTGTTTGTTTGTTTTATTCTATTTAATCACGGGATAAAATGCCCTCGATCAGCCAGGTGAGGCTGTTTTTCAGAGAGGCCGTGAGTACAGTCTTACAGCAACAACAAAAACAACACAGCAGTTAACAAATCAATCAAAGCAAATTGACAATTACAAAAAAAGCATAAAAAACATCAAGCATAACATAATGAAATACATTACAATATTCCCAAATGTGTGAAGGGGAAGAATCATTGATGGGATCGTATCGAGTTGCATCAAGCTGGGATAGTCCTACCATGATCTGATTCCAGGCTGTCGATTGTGACGTGTGCTGACTGCATTAAGGTGATCTCGGTTCCTCCATAATCCCATTTCACAAGCTCGAGAGATACATTATAGGAGTTCAGCGGAGAGAGTCCTGTAAATTTCATGCTTCGATTAGGAAAAATTGTGTGAAATGACTCATTTGGCGATAATGTCTCGCATAAGTCTCTGTCGATGACTTTGTAATAGCCACGCCATTCCAAGTCTTGCCAGGAGTACATGCATCCCTCAGTGACTTGATAAACCCATGACAAACGTATTGTCGTCCCGTGTACCCACTCCGCTGATAATGATCCTATATTCCAAAAAAAAAGAAAAAAAATGAATATAATACAAAAAGATATAACTAAGAGTGCAAACATAACGTATATATATATATATATATGCATTAGTCATATAGGGAACGACAGCTATACGATAACCTTGATCACCGTTTTTTTTTCTATGTCCATTTTTTTTTCTCCGTCACCTATGGCGCTAGTAGTGGAACACAAGGGCATGACGAAAATGAAAAAATAAAGAAAATGACAGGCTAAAGCTGTATTTAGCACAGGTCTTTAATTCCCACTTAAAGTGAACCTACAGATCCAAATGAAATCAGTTCTAAGTACGTATCAAGCGTGACATTGTGATAGAATCTCGTTAGTGACGTTAGATCGTGCTAGAACTGTTACTCCACATAAAACGTGATCATATTCACATCGAGGAAACACTAGGATGAGATGCTGTCAGAGGTTATAATGGAAACATAGTACGGTTTATGACTGTCTTTGCAACTCCCAAGTCAATACTTTCGTCTACACTCTCTTATGATAAGAAATTTTGCAATCAATGCAGTCATAACAAAACTTGCATCAGAATGATGTACCTTTGCTATACTGATCCACATCATCAGCTTCCCCCAGCCTAATCCATTCCCATAATGTATCATAATAGTTTTTTAGGCTATTGCGAAGTTATGGCTCTCTTTGAGTTATTGTTATGCTTTGGGAAAACACTAATACTTTTTTTATCTCATTTCGAAATAGAAAATTTCGGCAACATCTATTGATAGATGCATGGACGTTCGGAGTTGACTCAGATTTCGAGATACGTGAGTGTGTGTTTGTGTGTGTGTGTAGAAAACGTCATTATCATTTCCGGCTCAATCCAATACTCATCTGTACAATGACTCAAGAGCGCTCATAGGGTGCCTACGGTTGCAGTGAAAGATGATACGGGACAGATAACTTCAAACAAGGCAATCGCCAAATTGTGGCTCGCCCATTCGCGTACAAGGAATTAATATTTTTTATAACTCCCAGAAGTTAATTGACCTGCTTATGACCTTTGACCTTGTGGTGACCTTCAACACCCTAAGGGACATTTACCATCCAAGTTTGGTCACAAACGAACAAATGGATCAAAAGTAATGAGCCATAATCGAAACGCGCCATAAAAACTTAACATTGGGCCCTAAAACTTTGTTGACCCCTTTCTGTGACCTTTGACCTTTTGACGACCTTTAACTCCCTAAGGGACATCTACCGTCCAAGTTTGGTCACAAACGGACATAGGGATCAAAAGTTATGAGCCACAATCAAAACGCGCCCTAAAAAATAACATTGGGCCCTAAAAGTTTGTTGACCCCTGTCTGTAACCTTTGACCTTGTGACGACCTTCACCTCCCCAAGGGACATCTTCCATCCAAGTTTGGTCACAAACGGACAAAGGGATCAAAAGTTATGAGCCATAAACGAAATGCGCCCTAAAAACTTAACATTGGGCCCTAAAAGTTCGTTGACCCCCGTCTGTAACCTTTGACCTCGTGGTCACCTTCAAATTCCCAAGAGACATCTACCATCACCCAAGTTTGATTGCCATTGTAGCAACATGTGCTGAGTTACGTGTGATAAGAATCTTGCAAGTAAACTTTAATGTATGACCTCAAATGACCTTTGACCTTATAATGTGACCTCTTACGGCACCATAACATGAAGGTACCCCCAGTGCATCAATCACCCAAGTTTGATTGCCATTGTAGCAACATGTGTCGAGTTACGTGTGATAAGAGAGTCTTGCAAGTAAACTTTAACGTATGACCTCAAATGACATTTGACCTTATCCTGTGACCTCCAACGGCACCATAACATGAAGGTACCCCCAGTGCATCTATGACCCAAGTTAGGTTGTAATCCAAGCAACTTATGTGAAGTTATTTGTCAAAAGAGAGTCTTGCAGGTAAACTTTAACATAGAAAATAGAGTCTTGCAGGTAAACTTTAACATAGAAATAGAGTCTTGCACATACTCTTTAATATATGACCTCATATGACCTTTGACATCATCACATGACCTCCGACAACACCATAACATGAAGATACCCCTAGTGCTTCTATCACCCAAGTGTGGCTGCCATTGCTGTAGCAGTTGCCAAGTTATGCATCATAAGAGAGTCTTGCAGGTAAACTTTAACATTTCTGACGGACGACGGACGGACGACGGACGGACGACGGACGACCGACGGACGCCATTTGGATCCCTTAGTCTCGCCTTCACCTCCGGTGGGCGAGACAAAAAGTGATGGTTGCACCTGGTATTAGTCTTATTTATATACCGTGAATGTTATGATGATGTTGCATTAAATAGTTCCTTAAAGATCGTATGAATATGAGTTTGAAGCACAAATTTCTTTCACCTGTGGTACGCAATAGAAAGACCAACAATTTATGAATACAATGTTCTGTACGTATTTAGAGAACAATGAAAATGGTTATGCGTATAACTTGCACAAATCAGGATTTGCAATTTAGCGATTATTTTCACGAATAATTGTCATAACAATCTGAAAGAATCGTACCGACGTGCAATTTTTAGCCTTAAACCAATTCAAGACATTCAGTGTCTTTGAGTGTATGGGTATTAGGCTGTTTACGGTGATAAAGTAAGGTTGTAGATTTCTTATATACTCATACATTTTCCTGTGAAAGACGTACCGATTTCTGAAGTAAATGTTGTGACTGTAACGGCATTGGAAACATATATGTTGAATCCCACGCCGCGTTCATCTAGGCGCACAAGCTGGACTTTAATATCGTATGTTGTGGAAGGCTCAAAGTCTCGTAATTTCGTAGAGTTACACGTTTCTCCATGATAAAGCGCTATTTCTTTGATTTGCATCCATCGAGTGTTGGTTGGCCGTTGCTCAGAGCATGCATCTCTCCGTACAAGCCTGTAGTGAACGCGCCAAAAATACCCTACAGTATCGCTACACTGCTCAAACAGTGACCACGAAACTTCTGCTGTTGTCTGAGATGTAGCATTCGCCCACACTGAGGGAATTATGGAATGATACAACGAATTTGGGAAATCACTTTGCGAAAAAAAAAGTGGTCATATGTAGCCATCAATGTGTAATAAGTCGACATCAACGAAATATGCCAGGAATTGTCCAGTGGTAACATTCCTTTTTTTCCTTTTTTTTTTTGGGGGGGGGGGGGGGGGGTAAGGCATAGAAATATATAGTAATAGAAATAAAGATCTTTGGATTTAAGCTTATGATAATGATATTACAACTTATAATTTAGTCAGAAATATTCAATAGCAGTGTGTTTATATAGTGATTGATCAGAAAAGATTTCACTGCACGATGAAATTAGTGAAAGAGATGTAAAGATCAAAAGTCATAGTCAAACGGCAGTACACTTTCTCTATCTAAATCTTGTTGCTCATAGTTTCGTAGAAAAGTCTAGTGGGTCTGATCTTGGTTTGAAATATGTATAACGAAGAAAATATTGGGTTATATTCTTCATGCCACAAAAGTACTGAACATTTCAATTCAGTTCAGTTCAATTTATTTTTTTCATATTTCCACTTTCTCACAGAAATTAAAAAACAATTGACAGTAATACAAGTAAGAATAAAAAATGCATCCAACTATGTCTTCGGGTTAAAAACAAACAGAACATACAGAATACAAATATTGATGCTCATATCATGATATAAATGTGTCTCAAGGATATAACAGAAGTATGATGGGGCCTACGTAAAAGATAGCTTGTATAACTGTAGGTCCCAAAATAATTTCAATAGAAATAACTAGAATAAGAATTATATCGTAGTAGACCTGTACTAAAAAAAAAACAAAACATTTATTTGTACAAAATTTACTAAACATTATTATGATAGAGACGTCAGATATAGGAACGGTAATGCATTACACAACAGTGGACTAATTGGGCATAGAGATAAAACTTTTTGCTCTTTAATAAGGAGATATAGTATATTTTTATTATGACTAAGTTTCAGTTGAATAGCTTTAACATTGCAAAGTGTGCTATTTCATATTACAATAACAAATATGTGTTACTTTCTAAGAGATTAATGTCTGTGATTAAATGAGTTATAGAATTATTTTATCCTTCAATTCAATTTCCTATTAAGAGATACCGATTACCTTTCAAGCCGTTGAATATGATGTTCTTTTCTTGCCAAGTTCCAACATTCTGCCCGGATTTTCGAACACGAACTCTGAACACATAGCGGACACACGGTGCAGCTTCATGAAAAGTGACGGTGGTGTTACTAGAGTCGTTTATGTTGATACAATTCTCAGGAAGATTGTCCCGCACAAGCTGAACTTCATATGCCTCAAAATGGTCAGCATTCGAAACGGGACCCCAACGGACTTGTTTCCCTTCCGTGTTTGTGATGGAGTTGAGAGCTATAGGACCGGGCGCTTTTATCATGCCAACGTAACGTAACAACGGGAGTAAGAAGTTTATGCAATGTATCAATATTTTAGCATATCAAGAACATTTAAGTTATTTCTTGACAAAACTGTTAAGTAGAAATAAATGTTCAGGTTCACGTGCCAACATTTTTTTTTGTTCCATTTCCATTCTTTGTCTACTCTCTTGACCTGAACTTTAACAACAAACGAATATTGCTACTTTTTGCAAGATGTCAAAAAGAATTAATCTTTCTTTACAAACAAAAATCGCATCTCTACACGATCTATTCACTCATGATTCAGTGCTTGTCAGTCATCCTCGAACATAAAACTTGTCACAAGATATTCCTGAGCATGACGAAAGTGAAATGCATCTAACAGAATAGGCGTCCACCGTGTAACTACACCCTTTACTCAGTCTTTATGATGAGCTCTCACCAAATTAAAAGTTATTTTCTATATAATGAGCTTGGATGATTTATTTACAAGTAATAGAGTACCGTAATCTAAATCTCGCCTGCAGGATCTTGATATTTTCTGTGCTCCGAATTACACGATACTCTCAACTAGCCTACACGATATCAAAAGTGGCGTCGCCTTTAATACCCATGTTGACAATCCACATATGTATACCTTACATACACGAACTTGTTCTGAATTCTCAGCAAATGACTTTGCCATTTCTTGCAGATTGTCGCCGGCGATAGCCTGTGTTTTGGAGACACTCTCTGTTGCATTTACGCATGATTGAATTGTTGTTTAGCTTACCATTTGTTTTTGCCTTCGTCATAAATGAGATGGTGTTTGATTCTATCCGTCGTCCACGTTGGTACCAGAGTGTCACCTTAACTTCATATGCAGTAAGTGGCCTCAATCCGTTCAAATAAGCACTCCTTTGATTATTACTGTAATAATTTTGAGTGGTGTTAGTCCATTCACGACTATCTCGAGGGCAAAGATCTGTCGAAGCGACTTTGTAGTGCACAAGCAAATTATAATAGGTGTAGTGGCACGACGGATTAATCGTCCAGGAGACTCGTGCTGCTTCTGACCACAGATAGCCATGTCGAGCATTCACTGAATAAGAAAGAAAACAAAATATCGACATTTTAGCTGTATGCAAAGAAAAACTTTGGTTTCCATGGAAGATTCTGATCATCAGGTTACAATTAAACGTTTTCTTTTTCAATTTAATCAAGAATACCCATATGGTCTCGCATTTTAAAATTTCAGAGTTAATGTGACTCCTCCTACAACGGTGATAAAAATGCTAAAATAGTACTTATTTCTACTGGAATTAATATAGGTTTTTCCGCTCAATTTCATCAGATTTGCATTCGATTTAATGATACGAACATTCATTTTCGAGCGAATTTGAATGATCACCAACATAAACATTCAAAAAGTTAAGTAGTTTATTGAATTCAATTTCATCAGCATTCAAATTCCTGATTTTGTCACATAAACGTGTAAACAGCGCGTTCAAATAAAAAATGCACGTGAAACGCATTCAAATTCGTGCCAGCACAGCTGCGATGAACATTTAGGAATTCAAATTCACGAATAAGCAAATATTTACAGCATCTGGGCAGTGTTTTTCGTTGCTGCTCATGTTCTTTGTATATTCTCCATCAGTTTGAATAATGGTACAACCACTTTCAGACGTACATGCCAAGGTGCCTGGCGCGTCAACAGATCGACGGCTAAAGAGACTGAGAGACTGAACATCACAATTATGAATAGTCTAATTATGTAAAAGAAAGAATATCCCAATGCAATGTATCTCACACATATTTCAAATCTCAAACGTGACTGAAAACAAAATCTGTAATACGACAATAATCAAGTTCAAGTTCAATAATCACACTTGACATATCGATGTTCTCATGTGATCTCTCATTATGTTAGCAAAGTCGAAGTTTAATCATTCTGTAAAATAATGTGATATCTATTTTGATGGGGAAATAAAGTGAAAGTATCCGAATAAAAAAAAGATGAAAAGAAATGTTGAAATTGGAATGATAACACTGAACGTTGATGAAGTTGCCATTCATCAACGTAAGAATATTCGTAAGAATTGCATAGAATTACAGGACTTGGTAATGCTAATTAAATTTGACCGTTCAAAGGTCGAAGTTGTGTGCCTATAAATGAAATTGAAACTGGCATTTGGTGCGAATTTGAACGTCTATCCAGCTGGCGCGGAATTGAATGCCAACTCTGAGACGTTAAATTGAATTAATTTCTCTCTAAATTGAATGAAACAAAATCTAAACGGAATGACATGAAATGAAATTGAGTACTCAAAGAATTAAAATGAACCGTGAGAGTAGAGCAGTAACAGAAATCCCTTGAACTTGAACGCCTTGTCATTAAATCGAATGCAAATCTTATGAAATTGGGCGGGAAAACCTATATTTATGTTTATAGTGTATTGCAATTATGATAGAGGTGTGTCACTTCCTTAGAGATGTAAACCCTTAATGATAAAATTAACTTTAAAATCAAATTTCCTAATAAGAGAATTTTGATTACCTGTCAAGTCATAGAATGCAATATTCTTTTTTTGCCAGAGTCCAAAATTCTGCCCGGATTTTCGAACACGAACTCTGAACACGTAGCGGACACACGGTAGAGCGTCATGAAAGGTGACGGTGGTGTTACTAGCATTGGCGATGTTGATGCACGTCTCAGGAAGATTGTTCCGCACAAGCTGAACTTCATACGCTTCAAAATCATTACCAGGTGACACTGGACCCCATCGAATTTGTTTTCCTGCCGTATTTGTGATGGAGTTCAGAGCTATGGTTCCGGGTGCTTTTATCACATGCCAACGAAATTCACACACACACAAAAGAAAGAAGAATTACAGGGACACGATTACCTGTACAAACACACACAGAACCACATAGGCTTATAAGCTACAGGATAGAAAATCATCTCATCACAAATACTTTGGAATGCGGGGTGGGGGTATGACGGTTTTTTTTTTTTGTTTTTTTTTTTTTTGGTGCCATGTTTGCTGTCCCAGTAGGGCCTACAACCAGTTCCCAAACAGAAACTTCTCGTTATGTCCTATTTGAGACGTTGATTTTATTGAAATCACATTGATATCACACTAGCAAAACCTCCAAATTGAATTGAAACAACCTGTGGGCAAGATCGTCCGGGCAGCAGCCTAGCTACTCTAGATAGCTGTCGAGCCATGATAATGCCAAGTAGCATACGCCGGCGTCCTTGAGTCTTACCACAAATACAGAGAGATCAGGGCCCCATTTCATAAAACTGGAATGGCAGTTGTCATGGTAACCACAGAAATCTAGCTTCCTGATTGGCTGTTGCTATGAAAAGTTTCTATCCTAACATCTTTTATGAAATGGGGCACAGTTCGTTCTTCCGAAAGTTTGTTAGTTCGAAAGCAAGGTACAGTTTATTATTCAGACAAGTCAGAAGGCTCGCTAGTGCTCATTTTTTCATTTTCATTTCATTTTTGGACTAATGAACATTTTATTTCGGATCACGTAGTCTTCGGAAATAATGTAATTTTTCATTTCATTTTCGGCAATTGTTCGGACAGACGAATCTTGAGAAAAAAATCGAAACAACAGCACTCAAAGAAATGAGCCCTTCAATCAAAGAAAAATCAGTCTGTCATTCATAGCCATTTCGTCTACCGTGATTTTTTTTTCTTTTGTGTACCCCAAAGTGCATTCAAAATAATAATTAACACGATATTCTCACGCAGGTATGCAGGACATCAAAAAGAAATCTTCTAATGACCAGTTGAAGAAACACTGACATACGTCGTCGATATTAAGCTTTCTTAAAAATAACTTAGCAAATATCTTTAAGAGTCTGGTGTAGTCGTCGAACAATGATATCCTTAAGTAGATAATACATTCTTCATTGTGTATGCCTTCCAATGATTATAAGTTTGTCTCACTTGAGGGTACAGACATTATTATGATGCATTAAAATAAATGGGTACTCAACATCTGCCATAGTTGGTCGACCTATTACAGACAATGTGAATCGAAATACTGCCAATTTTGTGCAGATTGTTGCCGGGGACAACCTGCGCTTTGGCGACAATCTCAGCTGCAACGGTTGAATCACTGTTTAGCTTACCATATGGTTTTGCCTTTGTGGTAAACGAGATTGTGTTTAATTCTCTCCCATAGTAGAGCGCAACCTTGACATCGTATGTAGTATGTGGCTTCAAGTTGTACAAATATGCATATTTTTGACCACGATTGCCATACGTTGACCGGATCACCGTCCATTCAGATGGACTGTCACGAGGGCAAAGATCGGTCGAAGCGACTTTGTAATGCACAGTACGCCACGTCCCAGAGGTGAAGCGACACTGCCGATCATTAGAAACCGTCCAGGAGACTTTTAATGCTATAGGCCTATCTGTTTCTGACGACAGATATTCAGGTTGATCGTTCACTGAAGAAAAGGAAACGAAATACCACTATTTTAAATCAATGCACAGACAAAGCTGGATCTCTATGTAAGATTCTTATCATCAGGCAACAAACTCATTTTCTCTTATTTGAATGATATTGTCCTACGTATTACGAATTACGTTTTGCTTTTCCCGTATTTGTTAAGTGTTCCAGCTTTCGCTCCTAAAGTTTACCAAGCAAAACATTACACTTCTAAAGGAAAAGAGATTCTTACATCTCATCTAATAGAATGTTAGCGTGTCACATGTGTAAAATCATCATCATTGGACCCTGATGTATACACTTCTTTCGAATATATTTAGTCGGGTTTTTTTATATTCTGTTTCATATGATGTGATTTTAATGCCACTGTGACAAAAACAAACAAGCAAACAAAAAGAAAGAAACTTCACTGCTGTTGACACCAGAAGACATGATCGCCTTATTTATGAGGGTTATATTATATCCATTTGCTTCTTTACTTACGGATCTAAATGAACGGAAAATTAAAGAAATGGGAACATACATAATACATTACATACTTACTTTGGACACACGATGCTCGTCGTCGCTTTCGCGTAAGGCCTGTAGAATCTCCTATTAATGCAATACAAATAGCAATACTTATGTACAGACTCATTACAATAATTTACGTTCCTTGTGTTGACTATCCTGACTGTGGTTGTGTTCATTACATAGGTTATCATACTTACTCCAGAACTTACATCCTAACCTTCATCTCTCAAAAGTGCTACGACCTTTGTGGAATCAAATCGATAGCAAACACCGTAGTGTCCATGACTACAATGGCTGCCATGGTATGTCAGGCAATAATTGATATTCCAAAGGTTCGCTATTCCAAGACAAATAAAGTCGTGTGGGTCTTCCTCGGGCTTTATCGTCTGGAAAAGAATCAGGGTTCGGATTCTTAATTGCGATCGTGAACCATTAATTTATCTTTCTCTTTCGAACCTGAAAACGTATACCCCATTTTACCTTCATCAGCCAAATTACTGGGTAACTCGGAAAATTAAAATCATGAGTGCCAGAAGACCATACTTGCTACTAGCTTCAGACCTTTCAACTTGCCAACCCTTCCTCTCTCAAAATTAGATTATGCATTCAAATAAATCATTCTTTTGATGATATGCATGGTCCATTATATCAAACTGGATTTGTGTTTTTCTGATTTAATGGATTGGTTACCTGGACTTATTAACGCAATATTGATTATATGTCATCATTCCATCAGAGACGGAATATGGAGAGCAATGGCGTAACTACGGGGAGGGGGGGCACGCCCCCCCCCCCTAATCCGCTGATTAAAAAAAAGCTTGCCAAAATGGTAATTCAAGAGTAAGTAAACTGGTTTTGAAATTGACATGAAAGGGAGATCAAGAAATAGGATATTTTTAAGATTTCTTTTAACCATAATTAAAGAGGTATATAGTGTGAAACATTGTTTAAAACGCCCCGAGCCGACAAAAGATTGTGATTCAGCGTGATTCCTAGTTGACATTCTGAATATATAAGCAAGATGTGCGCAGTGTACTCAGAACATCCGAATGGCAAAAAGAGTCGCTGCATTGTTCTCAATGTGATGTAGGATGTACACCTTTGTACCTTACGCTTCGTTATAGCAAAGCTAGATCATTGATTTTGCAGTGTTGCTTTATATACTAGTCTATATTAAAATGCCTTGCATTGCCAATAATAAGACTTGACCTGGGCTATTTCCTAACTTTTCCATGTATAACAAGAGACCCGCGGGTCTAGCGCTCACCTGAGTATCGCAAGTTCACCTTTCACGCAGTCACTAATCTAAATTATTCACAGCTCTACCAAAATTTGACGAGGCATTCTCAAGTGGAAGATGAAAATGTACAATAAGGGCCCAATTTTTTCAAGATTCCTTAATTTGGGGGAATTGGGGCCCCCTGGGGCCCTCTGGGTGGGGCATGGTGCCCAGTTTGATAAATTGAGATCCTGACCACCTAGGGATGCTACCTGCCAAGTTTGACAAAAATCCATCATGAGGTTTTCAGGAAGAAGATGAAAATGTACAATTCAGGCCTCCATTTGGACCCTTCCAACCACCCCCCCCCCCCCACCCCCAAGAGGGGCACCCCTGGATCTCCTACTATGAACAAACTTGAAACTACAGTCATTACCGTACTCACTCATAGTATTATCTCAGCTCTATAACTTCTGATTCTAGAGAAGATTTTTAAAGATTCCTTCATTTGGGGGGTTTGGGCCCCCTGAGGGCCCCCTGGGCGGGGCATGGTGCCCATTTTAACAAATTGAGATCCTAACCCCCTAGGGATGCTACCTGCCAAGTTTGGTGAAAATGGGTCATGGGGTTCTCAAGAAGAAGATAAAAATGTACAATTTAGGCCCCATTAGGACCTCTCCTCACCCCCACCCCCCCCCCCCCCCTGGGTCCAAAGGGGGGCACCCCTGATTCTGCCATGAACAAACTTGAAACTACAGTCATCAATGTGCTAACTCATAGTATTAACCTAGCTCTATCACTTCTGGTTCTAGAGAAGAAGATTTTTGCGGATTCCTTAATTTTGGGGGGTTTGGGCCCCCTGGGGGCCCCCTGGGTGGGGCATGGTGCCCATTTTAACAAATGGAGTTCCTAACCCCCTAGGGATGCTACCTGCCAAGTTTGGTGAAAATGGGTCATGGAGTTCTCAAGAAGAAGATGAAAATGTACAATTTAGGCCCCATTAGAACCCTTCCCCACCCCCCTCCCCTGGGTCCCAAGGGGGGCACCCCTGATTCTGCCATGAACAAACTTGAAACTACAGTCATCAATGTACTAACTCATAGTACTAACTTAGCTCTATCACTTCTGGTTCTAGAGAAGAAGATTTTTACAGATTCCTTAATTTTGGGGGGTTTGGGCCCCCCTGGGGGCCCCCTGGGTGGGGCATGGTGCCCATTTTAACAAATTGAGTTCCTAACCCCCTAGGGATGCTACCTGCCAAGTTTGATGAAAATCGGTCTTGGGGTTTTCAAGAAGAAGATGAAAATGTAAAAAGTTTACGCACGACGCACGACGGACGACGGACGACGGACGACGGACGACGGACGACGGACGACGCACGACGGACGCCGGACGAAGGGCGATCGCAATAGCTCACTTGAGCCTTTGGCTCAGGTGAGCTAATAAAACACACTCAAACACAAACACATATATAGGCGATGCTCTAAAGCGCAGATGTTATACATCCTTTCCCCGCTTGGTCACTTCGACGCCCCCTCCCTGGTCATACCTCCCCCTATTATGAAAATAAACCGACACCCTTGACTACCAGCGGCGGATCCGGGGGGAGCACCGCCCCCCCCCCCCCCACCCCTTAATTTCCAAAGCCAAAAAATATAGCTACAAACGGCAGTTTTTGGACTATAAAGTGTCAAAATTTTCAAGCTCGCTCGCTCCGCTCGCTCGCATTTAATCGCTATGCCATTCTTCTGATGTTGCTGCCAATAATTGCCAGCAGTTGCGCCCGGTGCGCCCCCTTAATTTCCAAAGCGAAAAAATAATAGCTACAAACAACAGTTTGGGGATTGTAAAATGTCAAAATTTTCAAGCTTGGTCGCTCCGCTCGCTCGCATTTATTAATCGTTATACCATTCTCCTGATGTTGCAGCCAGTAACTCCCAGCAGTTGCGTCCGGGCGTCCCCCCCCCCCCCCCTTAATTTACAAAGCGAAAAAATATAGCTACAAACGGCAGTTTTTGGACTGTAAAGTGTCAACATTTTTAAGCTCGCTCGCTCGCATTTAATCGTTATGCCATTCTCCTGATGTTGCTGCCAGTAATAGCCAGCAGTTGCGCCCGGTGCGCCCCCTTAATTTCCAAAGCGAAAAAATATAGCTACAAATGGCAGTTTTGGGACTGTAAATGTCAAAAGTTTTAAGCTCGCTCGCTCCGCTCGCTTGTATTTAACCGTTATGCCATTCTTTTGATGTTGCTGTCAGTAATTGCCAGCAGTGGCGCCCTGTGCGCCCCCGCCCCTTATTTTCCCAAGCGAAAAAATATGCGGCTACAAACGGCAGTTTTGGGACTGAATAGTCAAAATTTTCAAGCAAGCTCGCTTCGCTCGGTCGCATTTAATCGTTATGCCATTATCCTGATGTTGCTGCCAGTAATTGCCAGCAGTTGCGCCCGGTGCGCCCCCTTAATTTCAAAAGCGAAAAAATAATAGCTACAAACGGCAGTTTGGGGATTGTAAAGTGTCAATATTTTCAAGCTCGCTCGCAATTCTCCTCATGTTGCTGCCAGTAATTTGTCGTTTCACACCGTCATTCCATAATCCATGTAAGGAAAACTTACAATCACATTCCGTTATGTATTGTAGTCCCCATTGTTTGCAGACTGACAGCGCACGCACACACGCGCACATACACATACACACGCACGCACGCACAAGCATACACACCCTCAAAATTACTTTTCCACGAGGTGCTCCCCCCCCCCCCCAATGTCTTGACCCACGGTACGCCACTGATGGAGAGAGTTTCAAAGGGGCATTTAATGTATACACGTCATTTAACAGAAGTTATGAGTATCATAGTTTGTTGTAAGTTCACTTTGCAAAGGCAACACACAGCCATGGCAGCGAGCAGTGGAATCACACGTGTGTGCGAGTCCACTGCTCTCTGTGTGCGTGTCCTCAAATTATGGTGAGCGGCCTTTGCAAAGGCTACCCTTAAAGGGGCACAGTCCCGGTAGTGTAGAGGGCGCTGTTGATGATACTGCCGATCACCGTTAGTGATTTCCACATTTTACAACATTAACGTTCTAACGCTACTTGTCATTAGGCCTAACGTTAGATTCTAACGTTAGGCCTATTTTTACTAACGTTAAAGGGGCCCTGAAATCCAATTTTATTTGAAAACATCACTTTTGCCGTGAAACAAATATCGGGTCTCTAACAACAGTATCAAGGGTGGTTCTAAGAAACATTCCATATTATAGGCTCTATTTTTAAACATTTTTTCTTCTATTTTTCTTGATATTACTTGGGAACGCCCACAAAAAATCCTTCCAAACTAACATGTTAATCAATAGTTTTAACGTTAACAGGTAAGTATTATTCTAATATAAATATTCTTGAGATGACATCATCTGTCCATCATTGCTGAAGTACAGAAAATGAGAAAATGTTTAACAAAAGACACTTGGAATGCACATTCCTCTCGACTCAGCATAACTTAGATTAGAAGTTGCATACAGTTTCTGTAGTGTCATATTATCATTGTGACTAACAAAAACATGGCGAGGGAAGGTGAAACTGTAACTGTTATTCCAAATCTAACATGTTAATGTCTTTTGAGTTTTGTTAAATATTTCAGTAGACGTACTTTACTACTGCATTACAATACTGTCTTTACCAATGACTGACAGATGAGGAATAATATTGATTAGAAATGTCTTAAAGTAGATCTAACGTTAGAACTTGTAGTTTGGAAGGTGTTTTCTTCTTTTTTTGTGGGCGTTCCCAAGTATAGTCTAACGTTAATCTGAAGAATAAAAAGAAAAAGTCGTTAAAAATAAATGGAATGTTTCTAACGTTAGATATCCGTTTCACCACAAAAGTGGTGTTGAGAACTTGAGGGTATTTTAAATCAACACAAATCAACATGCATTTGAATTTCAGGGCCCCTTTAAATTAGGCCCTAGACCTAGAGAACCACTCTAACTTAACAAGTTAAAACGTTCAGTATAGTCAACTGTCTTAGTCTTAAACACAAACGGCCTAACGTTGCAACTAAAAGGATCGACTGTGTGTCATTGGATTTATAAGTAAAGTTAGAACAAAGGCCTAACGTGAGGGCTAACGTTAACTGTTTTAGTGTTAACTGTGTTAGACCTCTTTCTTTGGGCAGGTAGGATTTAATTCGGGTAGAAACTCGGGTCTATGGAACATTTAAGAACGGTTAGTTATATTCCAAGTCAACGTTAGATTTTAGAACAGAAGTAGCTGTTGTTAGGATGCCTGACAAAACAGTTAACGGTTAACGTTAGATAGCGTTGATTCTAACGTACGGTAAAGTTTGTTAGGTAGGCACCTTGCCTCCAAATCTAACGTTAACTAGACATATTTTAACGTTACACCCCAAGTGGACTCACTTTTTCCACGTTTGGATTGACAAAATGTGCTTCAAATGTTTCGATAAATCATTAAAATGAATGTTTGAATTTCCTTTCATTTTCGGACTAACGAAACGTCGTATTTTTATAGGCCCTACCAAGATCCATATTTCAATTTGATTCTTTGTCGGATTAACAAACTAGACCCTAGTAACGAACCTTTTAATAGAATAACGACAAAAAGTTCGTAAAACAAACCCTAACACTAGTTTACTAAATGCTAGACTTTAGAGTTTGTCTTTTCCGAACTAAAAAGTATTAGGCCTAGAGAATATCTATTTTTAATAGACCCCTAGCGTTACTATGTGCATCTCACACGTATTGTTAGCGCTAGTTAGTATAGTATTGGCAATTAGAATGTAACAAGTTAGTCGTACTCGTAACGTTAGAACTATAGGTTCTAGTAGCTCGAATCTAACGTTAACTGTTACTATTAAATACTAGATCTAGTGTTAGTTGCCTTGGTTTTAAAATTACAGCGCAACTGTGTAAAAATAACACCCCTGCCCCTGTTCGTGTGTCTTTTCTTTATGTTAAAATTCACAGTATTTTCTTTACAAGTTTGTCAAATATGAGGCAAATTGTGACTAGTAACGTTATAACCTGATACTCGGACGTGTTGGAGACACCCAACTATTCAACGTTAGATAAATAGCTGCAGCATGCATGCACATAAAAGTCATGGCCACATTACCGTACATGTGTATGTCAAACTGGTGATTGTCTTCCGGGTCAGTATCGGATTATTGAACCTGGCGTGTTTCTACAGCGCTGACACTGGAAACTGCCCCGGAAAGAACTACCTCATTAGACGGTTAAGTTAAGCGGAATCGGTATCGGAATCTGCATCGGAAAGAAACCGTTACTGGTGTGTTTCTACAGCCCCCTCTATCGGATACAATCCGATAGACCCGGAATTTGGGGTTCTGTAGAAACACGCAAGAGTAAAGTGCGTAGGTGTTGCTAAGTAACGTTGCCTTCGTTGTCTTCTCTGCGCATCGCGTAGTCTGTAGTAATGCCAGGGTACGTGCGTATGTGCTTGTTATTATGACATCACAAAAAAAAAAGTTTGCAAAAGCTGTCATCCCCCTCAGCCGAATCATGAGCCGAACTGTGATCGGACCACTGACTACAGTGGATCGGACTTCTTCGAACTCGGGGAAGTGGGCCAAAGCGTAAGCACTAAAGAGGAGTCGATAGCGTAGGTCTCTATAGGAAACTTGCGCCGTGCGCCCGCGTACGCATTTGACTAAAACACCGGGACCATGCACCTTTAAAGCAGATAGGTGGAATCAGTGCCGTAACGGCACTGGGTGGAATCAGAACTGTTGTTATTGAAAATTATAAAGTGTCGAGAAGTCAAGCAACCTATTGTGTGTTTATTTTTTTTTTTTTGCAGTCGGCCTTTTCGGTAAATCTCGGTTGTAACAAAAACCTCTCCGGTTTAATAACATTTTTTCAGATTACATCAGTCTCAGTTTCAACTTATTTCATACTTCTTATAATGTTACGTAAGAAAATAAAAACACAAATTCATGTACTTTGTGGATATCAAAAAAAAAATATATATATATATATACAAAGTGTACAAATTACGTATAATGATAACTGGTCGAAAACGAAATTACGGTTCTGGTTGAACAAAGAGAAGCATGATGGGACCTACATAAAGGAAACCTTTTTGGCTGTAAGCCCCGAATAATCAGTGTTTGTGAATAAGAAAAGGAGAGCGGTTAAAAAGTTCAGGCCTGATAAATTGATGGTACAAAATAAAAGAAATGAGGAATGCGCATGACAAATGACAAACTAAAATATGAACCATAATTGTGACCGAATGTTTGTTTGTTTTCCGAATAAATCATGATTTGTATATTACTTTGGTATGCAAAAAACTTTGCATTGGAAATATAACAAGTATTCAGCATGAACACAAGACAGTGACATGTACAATCATAGAATCATCAGGAGTTCGACGTCGAACTCTCGGTAAAAGAGAGAGAGGGGGAGACAGAGAGAGAGAGAGAGAGAGACAGAAAGACAGACAGACAGATACACAGAAAGAGAGAAAAGGAGAGAATTGCGGAATTGCTAATGATGACTTCCGGACAATACAGGGACAGCGAAATGTTTTTAAGTATGTGTGTGTGCAGTGTGTGTGTGTGTGTGTGTGTGTGTGTGTGGAGAGTGGGGGATGTCAATAATGTACACAAATAAGACGTAATTTCATTGTCTACAGTCACGATATCCATTCAATAAAGACACTTTTAATTTATGTTTAGAGGATTATAAGGACAAGGGGTTGTTATTTGGAGGAGAGATCTTTTCAGTGTATAGGCCCTGTATGCATTAGCAGGTTTTTGTTTTGTTTTTTTGTTTTGTTGTTTTTAAGCGAAAACTGTTCGAGAACGTTGAAGGTGAAATACGTCCCTTTTGCGGGTAGGATAACTGAATCAAACTATTTTTCTGAACAGATATAAGTAAAAACATCCTATAGCTATTTCGCCGAAAGCTGATACATAAATATGCCGACATTATAGCTAAACAGATCTATTGTTTTCAGTATTTTGTTTCCACAGAATAAATTGTTGGTATAAATGAGACAAATATCCCACATAGTCGATATTTCTTATGACACGTTTTTGAATACGAAAAAGTACATCAAGCAGATTCCTTGTCGCATTTTACCATAAAAGATTTGTCACAGTAATAAAAGCATAATCACTCTCGGCAGAATATGGCTAGGAAAAACACATTTGAGTTTATTGAGAACACCCGTGTTTCTAGAAAGAAAATTAGTTAAATAAATATACAAGAAATTAATACTAGATAAAGAAATATAAATTATATTATATTATAACATATACTCCCGTACTCCCGTTCACAGCTCATCAGCATTCTATCTAGCTAGAGCTAGGTACCCTCACAAATTCACTGCACGATCCATTCATTACTTCACCGAGTCCATCAAAGTTTTATCACTATCGATGAAAATCGCAGTGCTCTGTATCGTTTATTTTATCAGCAGATAGGCCGGCCGGCCTAGTCAAGACTTCGACTTAGCCGATGCCCACGCATTGATTGCGTGGTATGTAGTATTAGCGATCCACGTATGCCGAATGTTTCGCGAGGTTGTTTTTTTTTTTTTCGCCAATTTCGCGAACCTGGTGCTTTGTGCAAATTTAAAAACACGAGAAAATATTAACTCTCTTTCCGTATATATTTCCCCCTTCCGTAGTGTACTCCATAACCACGAATTTAAGCACTCGCGAAATTATTGGCAAGTCCCGATTCGCGAAAAAAAAGACTCACTAAATATATGGTGTACACAACTGTAGTACTACCGAGGAACTGCTGATATAAGTACATATTGTACGTACCAAAGACAAAGAGGTACGAAGCCCAGGCTTCTCCGCTCTTTGATACACGAGGGCTACTGCACTGCGACATACGCGGCCGGTGATGGGCGCATGCATGTTACTGATCGACTACGAAGCACCATTACAGGCACTAGGCCTGACAACTTCTGTATTCGTGGCCTAAATAACACGTAACAGACTCTATTTAAAGGAGGAAATGTGTGATTTCACAGGAGACTTGAAGTAGAAAACAATATTATTTCATTTTTTGTGACATTCTGATAAAAAATGTCTTGGGATTTCGGGGTATGAGCCTCGACATCACGCTCTCATTGAGAGCATACGTATAGGTAAGCTTAGGCTGTTGTGTGATACTTCCGGGTTTGCCCTTCACCCCATGACGTCATGGACACGCCCCCAAAATAACCACGGATCTTCCGATTGAGCATGATTCAGGATACAATTTTTCTAGGCAGCCGTTCTCCAAAACGCAATTTTCTAAATGGATGAATTAAAGGCCGCTGTGTTTAACGTCATGCTCTACGCTTGAAATGGGGGAATAATCCAACAAAATATGCGTTTCCTTTAGTATTCTGCTTTAAGCTCTTTATTTATTGTGTCAATGAGGGTATAATGATTACTTAAAGACGTAATAAAATGGTTTAGACATTTTTTCTTAATGATGTAATAATATTAAATGTTAAATTCTAAGTAATTCTAAGGTCGTGCGGGTTTTTTTACTGTTCTGAATTTTGTTCTATATTTGTTAATATAATGGATGCAGTTTCCTCGGTTTTAGAAAACTTTCTATACTTTCGCCGCATGCGGCGCACTATCACTTCTAAATTGTGATGACGTCTAAGATCGGAGTCGTCGATATTGATTGTCCGACCAGCCTAGCCATAGCCAGCAAGCTAGCAAGGCTATGCTATACTAGCGCAGTGCAGCTACAGCCGGCCGGCGGCTAGCGCTGGCGGGGGAGCGAGCTAGCGAGCGCATAGCATGCAGGCGCTGCGCTGCACTATTGTCATTGGCTAAGCCTTTAGACAAAAGAATATTTAATGAATTGTATCGGATTTAATACTGCCAATGATACAGATTAAAACTGTGGTACGCTTGGATATCCAATTATTTTCGGCAAACTCGTGAAATAGGCCCCACCACTGCGTGTCTGTACTAGTACTACGGCGACTCGCCTGTTTAAATACTCGTGAATTCAGCCCCACCGTGTGGCGTTCATTGGTAGGTAAGCACGGCGGTGGGGCTGCCTTCTACAGTCAATACTCGTGAATGCGGCGAAACGACTTCCTAATATGTCCCTCGACTAATTTAACGGCCAATTTAACCATAAATACAACCCTACCTAACCCTAAACCTATAGGACTTACCCTTGCTTGCTATAAACGCACGGGTACGGTGCACGCGCACTGCGGTGGGGCCTATTTCACGATAGCCCCACCACCACTGCGTGTCTGTACTAATACTACGGCGACTCGCCTGCTTTATAGGCCTAGACCTACTCGTGAATTCAGCCCCACTGTGGCGTTCATCGGTAGATTGGCACGGCGGTGGGGCTTCCTTCCACAGTATGATTTGTAGCATAAAACAAAAACTACTCGACCAAAATTGACGATCATTCTTGGTATCGCTATTCTTAGAAAATGGCGCAAATTACTGATAACAAATATTGCAGAAACTGACCATGGCAAACTGGTTAGGCCTTTTTTTTTTCTTTTTTTTTCTTGGAGCCACGACCCACCCTGTAACATATCCCCCTAGAGTGTAGCCTCTGTACTACCAAAGATTCTGCTATTACTACTTACTAGTCTACTAGCCTAGTGGTTATAGTACTACTACTAGTAGTAGTACTAGTAGACTATACTACTAGTAGACTACTACAACTAGTAGACTGCTACTACTACTAGACTACTACTAGTAGTTTAATTTGTTAGCGCCGTCCGCCGGGCCAGGCCACGGCCGGGACGCCCCCGCTTGCGGCGGCCGGAGTAGCCGCTCACTTTGTGAGCGAGCTGGGTCTGTTCTTCTACTACTTACTAGACAAACAGTTACAACTTACAATGTCAATCATGTGGAATACAGTATATCCTTTCTAACGTTAAACTATACGGGGGCATACCACACATACCACTCTGTATTTCCCAGGCGATCGTTTCCTTGAGGTCTATTCTGGGACTTGGTGTCATGTTCATACGCTCTTGCACTGGCAGCGGGGGAGATGCAGCTGGTTCATATTGGTAAGGTGCAGCCCCACGATAACGTTCTGTTTCATCGGCTGCCTCTCCCTCCCCATTTTCCCCTTCAACTTCATGTGCCTCCTCTTCTTCTCCGCTATCGTCAGAGCTGCAGTCTTCATCATCATCATCATCATCATCAATGTCGAAGTTTACCCATATAGGGGAAGACATTATGTTCGAGGTACCAGGTATTTGTGCAAGCTAACTTAGTGATAATGTACGTGGTACTAATGCGTACATGTCGACAGTCCGTGGATCAAATGGGAGCGCACATCCCGCGGGGCCCGGGCCTGGTCGGGCTAAACTAAACTAGCGTGCGCCATGGACCACCTGGACAGATTCAGAATAGGAAACTCATTCATCACCACTAGACGAGCTTTAGGCAAGTTAATAATTATTCTTTAGAATTCAGTAAGGTAACAGAAATGGTACGTTTTCAATTATGCATGTTATTTTCATACATACCAGTATATACCTCAATCTCAGTACGAAATTTCATAAGATGGCGATAGTAGATTGGACATTATTTGTCCTTATCATAAGAGATAACCGGTGTTTAAATTTTGTAATATGATGTTTAATAATAGGACAGTAGGATGTTTTAAAACATTCATCAGTATCATGTTACGATGTAACTTGTGTGTGAATGTGTTGGTGTAGAGTTTGCCCGTTTTCAAGGGCAAATTCAGCCTTAATTCGTACCTAGCATAAAGCAGTTGCCTGAGAGTTTGCCTATGAAAATCACACAAAGAAACTGCACACAAAATTTGCCCACAGAAAATAAATAGGTAACTTCTTTTTTCTTTTTCCTGTTAGAATTATCATTTTCAAGTGTGAGCTTAGACTCGAGTTCAATCTATACGCTCACTTGCTATACAGCTCATCTGGCCCAAAACCATTAAAAATGTACAATTCAGGTTTTGAAATTTTGAAAAAATAAAGTTTTCTCAAAAACATTCCAACAACGAAAAATTGCAAGAGGATACACTGAATTTCAACTCTAACAAAAATGAGCAACAAATGTTGCAAACTTTTTATGTTCTGATATTTGAAGCTGAACATGAAAATTTCACCACTGTAACTTACGTTACTGCGCTTATTTTTCTTTGACCATATTCATTCTGTTTAGGGATGGACAATGCAACTATCCTTCTATTGGTGGATAGTTTCGAAGATATGACCATTCTTATTTCAATGTGCCTTCTAATTTTTTCATTCAATTGATGAGGCACTGTAACCGTGAATTAAGATGTTGATAGATATGATGGAGGTTGTTAACCATGTGAAGTTAGATTGTTTCCTATACTTTTTTTATTCGGACACATAGAACTTGCAGATAAATGCCAAATCATTTTAGATGGATATGTCCTACACATATTCTCAAACAATCTCAGTCACCATATGACAAATGAAAATGTGACGGTTTAAACCTTGGTAACGTTTGTTACGCATATGAGTCACGTATGTTACATAGATATACTAAACACTAAAAAAGAAGATAAATATTAAGAAATCTAATAAATATCAAGAGTACCAGCGTTGCAAGACCCTCAGTACTTCTGGAAGCAGATTTATTTAATTGTCGTCTGATGTTATCGTCCGCATAGTATATACATTTGGCCTTAAATGAAAAATTGGAATAAAATATCTAAATTTCAAGAGTTTATTTTGTCTGAATATTATGAGTTTCACTGCAAAATTACCTGTTGAAGTGCCGTGTTCAAAACCCAAGGAATACATTTATATAAGAGTCACAAAAGACATTGTCAAGAAGCCGTAAAATGTATCAGTGTGTGGTATAAACAATTGTAACGTATGTTTCACATGTTTCCAGATTGAAATATTAATCACTCGAAAGTGGAGATGCATTGGAAAATGCATTAAAAAGGAATGATACATCGCTAAACAACATTGCACAGTGTAAGTGCTCAGACTGGTCAGCACTTAACTGTTTAGCATATTAAAGTTTACACCAATAAGGTACATCAGGCATAAGAGTGAAAATGTGAAATAAATCACAGCGAGCCTATGAAGTTTAAAATGCAAACACCAGCACTGCTTTATGATTAATAATGCATGGTTATCACGAGTTTCATTAATGAGCAAACCATGCATTATTGTTGCTTAAAACGTACAGATTTCTTGGCACATTATTCCATAATGTGCCAAGAAATCTGTACGTTTTAAGCAACAATGATGCATGGTTTTGGGTAATAGTCACAAAAATACAGAATTAAGAATAATTCAAGAGTGGTCACGTAAATAGACAGCTTTCTCACGGTTTTAGATTGAGAGTATAACTGACCTATATGACACACTAGTCTATAAACACAACAATGATAAACACAAAAAGGCGCACCTTTCATAATTTGGATGCCCCCTCTTTTCTTTTTTGGAAAAAGGCAATGGAAAAGGCATGGAAATGTTAGAAGAACAAATTGCAATTCTTCTATTTCCATTACATAGAAAAGTTCGGTGACATAAAAAATGTCTTTGATGTATATTACATCATTGTAAAAGACAACTGTAGACTCACAATCTGGTATTTTTCTGCAAAAGGCAACTTTCAATAAAAGATACTGAGTAAGAGCCAATGTAGGAGAGAAGAATGCAAAAGTGGCGAGTTGTATTAAAGTGAAATGATATAACAGTTGGTATAAGAGCGTTAGTATAACGCTTTCTTCTATTTTCTTGGCTAAACTTCATAATTTCATTAATATCTCGGAAGAGTTAGATTGGGTAGAAATTCTTATGGATGATTTTCGGTGCATAAACAAGGAAATTTACATACATTTCATCCTTTCAATTTGATATCTACAAGCCAACACTTTTATCCAGTACCTTTCATTGTACAGCATACATAAGTATACATCATTAGCAAATTTTTAAATTTGTGAATAAATTTCCATGTCAATCCTTGTCAATCAAGTCGACATTATCACCTTCATTCACCCTTTGCTGAGATCGGTTTAAGCCTTCTTTTATTTTCTTGCCGAAGGCTCTGTGCTTTTTGACTCTTTCATTTTTTTCTGCGCTCTTGTTTTTCCCAACTCTTAAGATTTTCCACAGGAACGTAATACTTTTTTTACACGTTGTTTCTCGGATTTACTCTCTAAAAAAAATGTCGAGTGAAAATATTCGCTCTTGATGGGATGAATACAAAAAAGAGTGAATTTAGAGTGAAAATGAACATTTTCACTCTAAATTCACTCTTTACCTCAGGGACCACTCCTAGCTCTTCGAGTGATCCCTGAGCTCACCCCAAAATGAGTGAAAATGAATTTTTTCACTAAAAATTCATTCCAATTTTGCTCTAAATTCCTTTTTTTTGTAATCACTCCATTAAGAGTGAATATTTTCACTCAATTTTTTTTAGAGAGTGAGGAACGCTTCTTCTCCAATCTCTTCCTATTTCCTTCTTCAGTAATCGGCCTGAATCTTGGCTCTTGATTTTCCCATTTTGACCTCCTGGAACCTAAGGAGTAATGATAAAATTCCCTGAACAAAGAAATAAGAACATCCATACTGCAAATCCGTAATAAGATATTCTTACATAATTACGTAACCTACGTTACCTCTAATTACAAGGAATGAAGTGTCACATAATGAATTTGGTACACTACAATCACGATAACTTTGAAGTAAATGATATGATAATTAAAATGAAAACCATTGTTTTCATGATTTTTAAGTAAATATTAACATACATATTGATTTGATTTAGAGTGATTGAAACCTACGTTACCAGGGTATTCAGGGCCTCATTGACAATGATTATCGCCAAAAAGAATGGTTAGTGCAAGCCTAAAATCGAAATATGTTTTTCATCTGTTTATTTATGGATATTAGTCTTTTTTAGGATAAAGCTTTGGTGAAAAGTACGACAGTGAACATGCAGATGTGAAATTGAAACTTACGTTACCTTAAGTGAAACCTACGTTACAATATTGACCCTATGTTTAGGTACCCTAATGTGGTATAAATATCTGAGTGAGATGTAAACTTGTTATTCTCCTCGACAAAACAAACACCAAAGAACTTGCTTATAGTAAAAAAGTACCAATATTTGAATGTAATTACGCTAAACATGACTTTGAAAATATATATACCGTTCGCTCAGATACTGAGAAAGATCTCGTGCAGTCCATTCCCTGTGAGTCGTCAACGTAATGCGCCATTTTGTCGCAATGACTGTTTCTAAGCAACTATGGAGTATAGATGGCTCTAGATAGCACTTGTTATCGATGAATGGTTGCAATGTTAGTGAATCTAATTAAGATTATTTTTTCGGGGGTAACGTATGTTTCGGTAACGTAAGTTACATCTGACCTTCGATGTGACTTTTTCAAGCGATTAGTAATGGTTCATAATTGAAAACTCAGTGGAGAGATTGGGGTACCGTATGCCTATGTTTGGTAACTTCCTTGTAACATTTTCATTTGTAATTTTCCATAGCGATGGTAACGTATGTTTCATTTCTTAACCATACGGTCTGAAACGTGTTAGTACGTGAAGCTTTTTCTCTGCAGCAGATAACCAGGTGGCACAACTATTGTTTACAGCATTGGACGAGACATTTTCTAAGTTTTTAGGACGGATAATTCAAAATTTCAACCCCAGGGAATGTTTTAAAGGAAAACTTGAAATCAAGGTAACGTATGTTTCACAGGCCTTTGCGACAAATTTGACTTGTAAAATAATTCAATTGAATAGTTTTCAATTATATTTCTTTTTATTCTAACGTGTAGGCAAATGGCTTAATTTGCTTTAGAACAAGTTATAATGAGAAAAGATCATGCTTTCATTTGCATAATAGTAACATATCGGCAAAATTATTAATTTGCGACATGCTGTTTTTGGCGGGTTTACCATCTTTATGAATGCATAACTTCCGAAAGAATCATAACTGGATGTTCAAATTCTCGGCAGTTCTAGTTGACAATGTACTAACGATAACTATTACCCGAAACTTATGACAATCGGTCGTTGCTTTATTTTTTCTTTGGTAAAACTATTGCGACAAGTATTTCACTAAATTGTACATATTTAGTGGTTTTGAACCATCTGATTGATATACCCGTGTTGTTTTTCATTCAAACTGACCGAGCCGCAAGATATTTTCCCGTACTCAATTGAGTCTCTTTTATTCCTTTTTTTCTTTCTTCATCCCTTCACCTGTATGTGAAACATTATGGTGTTATACTGTGTAAATCCCTCGTGAAGTCAGTCAGCCTTTATCCATGGATTTAATCACCCATGACCGTGTTTGCACTGTGTACACAAATCTGTTTACAATGCTACATTGTGACACCCAAGTGTAATATACACATGTGGTGACTGGGTACGTCACACATACCAGTGGAAGGACTGTAGTAGGATATTTTAAAACATTCAATCAGTACCACGTTGTGACCGTGTGTGTGTTGGCGAATGGTTTGCCCACTTTTCATGGGCATAAACCCGGCGCTAATACATACATTAAAGTAAAGCATTTATCAATATTATGATAATGGGCTTGCCCATGAAGACGGGCAAAGCAGCTGCACACAGAGTTTGCCCATGGGAAATAAGTATATAACTCTTTTCTTTCCCCTTCCTGCTAAAACATCATTTACAAACGTGTGCTCAGATTAGACTTCAAACTACGCTTACATATAGTTGCTAAGAAGAAGCTCATTGGATTAATATACCTGTGTTGTTGCTCTGTCAAACTGAACGAGCCACTCTCAATATTGCAAGTTATGAAGTGTCTATTTTTTTTTCTTTTCATTGATTAACACACGTCGAGATTAATTTCCTTTCTAGATGTGTATTTACAAGAGATAATCGGTATTCAAAATTTGTAACATGATCCTATTACTAGGATAAACAAAGTAACATGATCCTATTACTAGGATAAACAAAGTAGGATATTTTAAAACATTCAATCAGTATCATGTTACGTTGTAACTGGTGTGTGTTTTGGCACAGATTTTTGCCTACTTTTCATGATCAAAGTCAGCGTTTAAACATTCACAACAAAAGCAGTTACCTGCATATGATAAAGAAATTGCCCATGAAAACGGGCAAAGCAGCTGCACACAGAATTTGCCCACAGAAAACAAGTATGTAACTCCTTTTTTCTTTTCCTGTTTGGATATCATATTCAGGTGTGTGCTTAGACTCGAGTTCAAACTACGCTCTGACCGAGCCGCTCTCAATATCGCAAGTTATTTCCCCATACTCAATTAAGTTCTTTTCCTTTTTTTTCATACCTTCACCTGTATGTGAAACATTATGGTTGTTATACTGTATAAATTCCTCGTGATGTCAGTCAGCCTTTATCCATGGATTGAATTGCCCATGACCGTGTTTGCACTGTGTACACAAAACTGTTTATGCTACATTGTGACACCCAAGTGTAATATACACATGTGGTGACTGGGTACGTCACACATACCAGTGGAAGGCTTCATCAACTCAGTACGAAATTTCATGGATGCTAATGGTAGATTGGATATCGTTTTGACTGATTACAAGAGATAACCGGTATTTTAAAAAAATATTCAACATAATGTTGTTAATAGGATAGTAGGATATTTTAAAACATTCAATCAGTACTATGTTGTATCAACATTATGATAATGGGCTTGCCCATGTAAACGGGCAAAGTAGCTGCACACAGAGTTTGCCCACGGGAAATAAGTATATAACTTTTTTCTTTCTCTTTCCTGCTAGAATATCATTTACAAACGTGTGCTTAGATTAGATTCAAACCACGCTCATTTGCTATTAAAGATGAAGCTCATTTGATTGATATACATGTGTTGTTGTTCTGTCAAACTGAACGAGCCTCTCTCAATATTGCAAGTTATGAAGTCTCTAGTTTTTTTTCTTTTCATTTGATTAACTCACGTCGAGATTAATTTCCTTTTCTGATGTGTACTTACAAGAGATAATCGGTATTCTATATTTGTAACATGATCCTATCATCAGGATAGTCATGATAGTAGGATATTTTAAAACATTCAATCAGTATCATGTTACGTTGTAACTGGTGTGTGTTTTGGCACAGATTTTTGCCTACTGTTCATGATCAAAGTCAGCGCTTAAACATTCACAACAAAAAGCAATTACCTGCATATACACAGAGTTTGCCCATGAAAACGGGCAAGGCAGCTGCACACAGAGTTTGCCCACGGAAAACAAGTATGTAACTCCTTTTTTTTTCTTTTCCTGTTTGGATATCATTTTCAGGTGTGTGCTTAGACTCGAGTTCAAACTACGCTCTGACCGAGCCGCTCTCAATATCGCAAGTTATTTCCCCATACTCAATTAAGTTCTCTTCTTTTTTTCATACCTTCACCTGTATGTGAAACATTATGGTGTTATACTGTGTAAATTCCTCGTGATGTCAGTCAGCCTTTCTCCATGGATTGAATTGCTCATGACTGTGTTTGCACTGTGTACACAAAACTGTTTATGCTACATTGTGACACCCAAGGTAGTGTAATACACATGTGGTGACTGTGCACGTCACACATACTGGTGGAACGCTTCATCACCTCAGTACGTAATTTCATGGATGTTAATGGTAGATTGGTTATTGTTTCTACTGATTACAAGAGATAACCGGTACTTGAAAAAAAAAAAGAAAAAAAAAGAATTGTAATATGATGCTATTATGCTAAGATAAAGCTTATTTTGATTTTTATTCCTGTGTTGCTGTTCATTCAAACTTAACGAGCCACTCTCAATATTGCAAAGTTACGAAGAATATATATTTTTTTTCCTTTTCATTTGATTTTCTCACGTTGAGACTAATTTCTTCTCAGACGTGTTATGAATGTACGACCGCTCTGTATTAAGGTTGACTTATCAATGATTTATTATGATAGTCTGCCAAGTAGGATGATTTAAAACATACGTGTTTATACGGTGCACACAGAGCTGCATATTATGGTACTTGTGACACCTAGGTGTAATACATAGGTAATGATTGTGTTCTATTGTTTCATTAATGCAGTCCGAAGCGTGGCGCCTCCCTGTCACGTGGTTGTTTGTTGGCGCCTTTATTGAGGTACTGCTTGGCGGTCTCCTGCCTCATCGGCGGGGCGTGGCAGAGGGCACCATGCTGGTGGTTACTGACCTACGTTTCCCTATACAATTAACTCACCTTTTTCTCATTCCTTCATCTGCGCGTTTATACTGTGTACACAAAGCTGAATATGCTATATTTGTGACACCCAAGTGTAATACACAGGTGATGATTGCGTTCTATTGTTTCATTGTACATTGCAGTCCGAAGCATGGCGCCTCCCCGTCACGTGGTTGTTTGTTGGCGCCTTCATTGAGGTACTGCTTGGCGATCCCTTGCCTCATCGGCGGGGCGTGGCAGGGGGCGCCATGCTGGTGGTTATTGATCGTTCGCGCTGTGACCATACAATGGTGGGCATTCACCCATTCGCATTCAACCAGTGTTGTATCTATGTCATCCCATGTACATAAATTTGTGAATGTAAATCATTCAATTCAAGATGTCTGCATCTGGTATAGGAGAGGGGTTTTATTTTTTTCCTCTTTTTTTTTTCTATCACTCTCTGAAAATGGTTAATGTAATACTCATAAATGTCAAGGGACATTTTACCTAGTTTGGTTTTTTTTTCTTTTTCCTTCTGTAACCTGATTTCTTAACTGGTGTATTCTAATTCCTATTATATAGTAGAGCAAGGCTGAAGACGCTCTTTGATAATTGTTGATACGTTATTCTGTAATATATGTGGTACCTCGTGTATGGGATTAATGTTACATTGACTCTGTTTCCAACTAAGATGTAGCATTTTCTTTCTTTTTAGTCTCGTACATCACAGACATTCTAGATGTCAAAATCCCCTGTGCTGCACTCGACAGGTGCCCTCGTGGACACAAGCAATGGCAATCACGCTCACCCTGTACTACACAATCCAATAGACACTGCATTCAATTCAATTACTGATGATGATTTTTTCGATACGGTAGGACCTTCTTTGGCAGAAAGAGAAGTAAATATTGATCAAAATAATATGTTTTTCGATAATTGTGTTTCAGATAGTTTTAATACATCGTCGAAAGAATTTCATTATGACTTTGATATAGAAAACCAATTGCAAAGCCCATCTTCGGAATATCTTACTCTCAACCAGTTTAATAATGTTGTCAAGGAATATGATCACACCATTTTTTCACTCATACATCTTAATATTAGGAGTATCAATAAACATTTTGAGGAACTGAGGTTACTTTTAGATGATCCCATCAGGAAAAAATTTTCGATAATAGGTTTAACCGAAACCTGGCTTTCCAATGATTTAAGTCTTCCTTTCGCCCTCGACGGATATGATTTTGTAGTTAATAACAGGCAAATTAGGGCGGGTGGGGGCGTTGCTTTATATGTTTCACAAAAGTATGATTATATAGTTCGTGAAGAGCTCAACTGTATGACTGAAGTTATTGAATCTCTTTTCATTGAAATTACAGTCCCTGGCAGTAGAAATATAATCATAGGTGTAATGTATAGACCACCCAGTGCGAATATGAAATCATTTTTGGAATATTTTGCGAATCTAATGAAGGATCCAGTTTTTATTCATAAAAAATGTTTCATAATGGGAGATTTTAATATAGATTTACTGAAACAAAATACAATCTCACAAGATTTTATGGAAATATTTCTATCTGCTTCTTTCTTACCTTTGATATCTAAGCCCACGCGTATAGTTAATGAATCCGCCTCCCTTATTGATAATATTTTTTCTAATATTCTGCCGTCTCCTGATTCTCTTATATTACTTTCAGATATTACAGATCACTTCCCCATTTCGACTAGTTTCTTTTTAAATGATATCATTGATAATAAATCTAGTTTTTTATTTAGACGAAGAATTACACATGAAAATGTAGCCAGTCTGGGTGCTAGTTTAGACAGGACAGACTGGTCGTCTATTTTTGACTCAAATGATGTGAATTTGTCATTTGAATATTTTATGCATATTTTTACTCAACTCTTGGACATTCATATTCCAAAACGAAGAGAAAAGTCATCCAACTATAAAAAGGTACCCAGGTTACCTTGGATTTCTAAGTCACTTTTGCGTTCAATAAATAGAAAGAATAATTTATATTACAAATTTAAAATGAAACCTACTGAGCAATCAAAACTGAAATATACTAGTTATAAAAATACTTTGACGAAAATTATACGTATTGAAAAGAAAAAATATTATACTAAGCAGTTACAATTTCATAAGCATGATATGCAAAATACATGGAAAGTTTTAAAGCAAGCAATGAATATATCAAATAACAAGTCGAATATTACCAAAATTAGATCTGATGATAAAATTCATGAAGATCCTCATTATATTTGTAATATTCTAAATAATCATTTTTCTTCCATTGGGGAAAATCTTGCAAGCAAAATTCCATCTTCAAATAAACATTTTTCTGAATTTTTAGGTCCACCAAATTTAAACTCAATATTTTTTAGTCCAACATATAGTCAGGAGATAATCAATATTGTTTCTGATTTTCGTTCCAAAAAAAGTGCTGGGCACGATGACATCAGTAATTTTTTGCTGAAGGGGGTAATATCTTCAATTGCGGATCCTTTATCTCATATATTTAATTTATCTCTTTTTTATGGTATTGTTCCTGAAAGTATGAAAATAGCAAAAGTCATCCCTTTGTTTAAAAAAGGTGACAAATTAGATGTTAATAATTATAGACCAATTTCTTTGTTATGCACATTGTCCAAAATTCTTGAAAAAATTGTTTACAAAAGAACTCTTACTTTTTTGAAATTCAATAATATACTCTCAAATACTCAGTTTGGTTTTAGAGAAAAACATAGCACCTCACATGCATTATTGAGTTTTGTTGAAAAAGTAGCACATGCTATCGACAAATCTTCACATCTCATAGGTTTGTTCCTGGACTTCTCCAAGGCCTTTGACACCATTAATCATGATATTTTACTTAATAAACTACAACATTACGGAGTCCGTGGGAAGGCCTTGGAGTGGTTCAGGAGCTACCTCTCGAACAGGAAGCAATATGTCTCTTTAAATGGTTGCAATTCACAAATGTTAAATGTTAAATGTGGGGTCCCACAGGGAAGTTTATTAGGTCCGCTTCTGTTTCTTATTTATATGAATGATTTCTGTAAATCATCAGATATTCTTTCTTTCATTCTCTTTGCGGATGATTCAAATTTGTTTTTTTCGCATAATAATCCTTTTACCCTAGTAAAGACATTAAATTTTGAATTAGAAAAAGTTGCTCAATGGATAAAAGCTAATAAATTATCTCTCAATCTCCAAAAAACAAAATATATGCTTTTCAGCAACTCCATTGAGGCACTACCTGCTGATATTATTTTTGATGGCACACCACTGGAAAATGTTTCTTATATCAAATTTCTGGGAATAACAGTTGATAATAAGCTTTCATGGAAATTTCATATTGATAGTATATGTAAGATTATTTCTCGAAACATCGGTATAATCAACAAGATTAAATTTTGTCTTCCTTTGTCGTCCCTGCTTACATTATATTCATCCCTCATATTGCCTTATTTAAATTACGGTATTCTTGTATGGGGAAATACATATCAAACTCTTTTGGATAAATTACTTCTGCTACAAAAGAAGTCACTGCGTATTATATGTCACACTGCATATTTGTCTCATACTGACCCGTTATTTTTTGAAAATAAAATATTTAAAATTAAAGATTTGTATTTGTTTAATTTAGGACAATTTATGTATAATTACAAGAAAAATAATCTTCCATATATATTTGAATCAATGTTTTCAAAAAATCAATCTGTTCATAATTATCCTACAAGGCAATCCAACGAATTTCATTTACCATTTTTTAGGACTTTGCTGGCTCAGCAAACCTTCATCTACGAGGGGCCTAAGTATTGGAACTCACTTCCCAACGACATAATAACAGCACAAACTTTGAATTCTTTTAAGAATAAATTAAAATTCTTTCTGTTGAAATCTTATGATATACAACCAAATTAGCTTCGGTTTCATTCTCTCAATCAAGTCGTTTGTTTGTTTGTTTGTTTTTACAAGTATTAAGATATCACACAGAAATCATCTTTTAAGGAAAACAATCTGTCCAACATAAGTTTACCTCAGATATTTATTTTATTGTACCAGTAACAGTGAGTCTATTCTCTTTCTCTTTTTTCTTATATCCGTTCCTATGCATTCATACCGGCATATGCACCCAATCAATCGCAATTTCAAACCAGGGAGCGTTGTATTGTTTTGTTATTGCATTTTAATCATGAAGTACAGTATGCTTGTGTCCACGATGGCGCGTGTTGTACCATAGTCTTATTTCCCCCTTTTTTTTGTTCTTTTTTTTTCTTCTTCTTTTTTTCCCCTTCCTAAGTTAATTTCATGTCAGTTGACATTGGTTTCTTTGACCTTGTGTACGTATTTTTTGAGGGTCCCATACCCTACAAGCTTTGCTTTTTAAGTGGGACCCTCCATTTCCATTCTAATCTTTGTATTAGGTATATACCTTAGAAACGAAATTCTGTTGTTACTCGTGACCATTTGTACGTTTTCTTTGAAATTGTTATAAATTTGTTCTGTAAATGTATTGTATATATTTTTTCTGTTTATTCAATGGAAATGGAAATAAAATTGAATTGAATTGAATTGAATTGAATTGTGTACGCGCGTGTACCAAGCTAGTAATCTAAGTGCTTGTGCTGAGCGGCGTCTGCTAACTGAGCACAACTCCGTGCTTATACGTCATCAATCGGTTCAGGGGTGTTGGTCACGTGACGTATCTTTTTCGCAAAAGCTGCAACGAGGTCCTCCAAAAGTGTGATATTTGGGGGAGTTTCTAGAAGCGATAAAAACATGAACGACACTGACAACATATTTACATTGATAATCATGACATATATTTTACATTTCTTTTGCATATTAAAACATTTTGCACGCAGTTTATTAGGTCTCTAAAAAACAGACTGGAGTCGTCGGCAAAACATGTAACGGAAAGAATTGGCGAGGAATTAGGAAGATTGATGATATATGAAACATACAGTACAGGGGCGGATCTAGCTTCTTTTTTTTTCAAGGAGGGAGTTACAGTGGCTGAGCTGGGTATTGCGAGGGGAGCGAGCGGGGAGCGGGGTGGGAGGGGATTCCCCCGACAGTAGGGAGATTTTTCATTTTTAAGGTTGCTAGCACACTGGCATACTTGCATGCTCTATTTTTTTCTCCTTTTTGCCGATATATATATATACTTTTTTGGGGGGAGGGGCTGCAGCCCCACCTCCCCCAAACGCGCCAGAACACTTCTGGTTTTGAGGGTGGGGGCAAAATCTCGACGGCGGCACATTGATGTGACGGTGTTAGAGGGAACGAAGCGACCAAGCCCCCCCCCCCCCCCCCCCACTTCCCACGGTACAAACTTTTTTTTTTTGTTAAAACGGAGTACACACGTCTATGGCGCGCCATTTGCCCAATAATTCCGAAAAACTTAGTTTATCAGTCGATAAACTAAGTTTTTCGATAAACTCTGTTTATCAAGCGAAAAGCTTAGTTTATCGACTGATAAACTAAGCTTAAAACTAAGTTTATCGTGATAAACTTAGTTTTTCGCTCGATAAACAGGGTTTCTCTCGAAAAACTGTTTATCGACTGATAAACTAAGTTTTTCGGCGATAAACTCAGTTTATCGCGATAAACTATGTTTTTCAGTCAATAAACTTAGTTTATCGACCGATAAACATAGTTTTTCGGCGAAACTAAGTTTATCGCCGAAAAACTTAGTTTATCGATAATCACAGTTATTCAAGATTTGTCAGTAGTGGGCGCTTTGAGCTTTGAATAGTGTTGCCAGAGTAGAGCCGTACGGCTCTGAGCGTTGCCACTGCTCGTGGTCGTGTATAGGACCAGTTCATAGAGGATTTACCGCATCCCATTCAGGCTTGACAGACAAAGTGCACTTTGTGTTGGTTTGCGTTAACGTTTCTCGTGGGATGCCGTCGTGACTACTGGGTACTGTAGTCGCAAGTCTGCGGCTAGTGCGAGGCACTGCGTGCCAAACTCCACTTCCTAATCCTGCAGCTAATTTCGACCGTACTAGTGCCCCCTTTCGCCAAAGCTGAAATAACCATGATTATTGATAGACTAAGTTTTTCGCCTGACAAACAGAGTTTATCGTTAAACTTGGTTTTTCGATAAACTTAGTTTATCGAAAAACTCTGTTTATCAAGTGAAAAACTTAGTTTATCAATAAACTCTGTTTATCAAGTGAAAAACTGAGTTTTTCGCTCGATAAACAGAGTTTCTTGATAAACCTAGTTTATCGCTGGATAAACTAGGTTTATCGAGAAACTCTGTTTATCGAGCGAAAAACTCAGTTTATCGAGTGAAAAACTAAGGTTTATCGCGATAAACATAGTTTTTTAGTCGATAAGCAGAGTTTCTCTCGAAAAACTGAGTTTATCGACTGATAAACAAAGTTTTTCGGCGATAAACTAAGTTTTTTGGCGATAAACTAAGTTTATCGGTCGAAAACTAAGTTTATCGGTCGAAAACTAAGTTTATCGGCGATAAACTGAGTTTATCGGAATTATTGGGCAAATGGCGCGCCATACACGTCGCTTCCATAGAGCATTTAAAAGCAAATTTCTAGGGAATTAAACAGTGGAAAGAATCATTGCGAAGGACTATATATATTGCGAAGGATTATAACATACAGGGGTACATTATTTTGTGTCACGGTGTGAGATCCTCGGCGAGGGAGCAAAGCGACCGAGCGGGGTAGGGTGTTTGAGGGGTAAACCACTCCCACGGTAGGGACTTTTTGTAAAAACAGAGTATAAAAGTCATGTTTATAGAGCATTTCAACCAAATTTCTAGAGAATTAACCATAATTTTAAAAGTCACTTTGAAGGGCTATGATTATAATTAATGCAAACTATTCATTTTACTATAAGTACGGACAGAGCGAGCGTGCCACTCTCACTTTGCCATTTGTCTGAAATTTATTCATTAAAAGCTAACACGTAATCGCAATGAAAATCTAGAAAAGCACTCTGAGAGCGCAGACCTCCGCCAAGCATGCAAATCATTTTCACCACTGATCTTGTTCTTCCATAGAGATATTTCATACCATGCTGTGCTGAAAGTCGCCGATTTCCCAATATAGAAGCCTTTGTTACGTCATAAACCCTCAGCTGCACAGAGCGCCTCACCCCAGCAGAAACTAGAGCACGCACTTTGAATAGTGCGCGCATGCAAACCTCATACGCGCAGCCTGAACTCCCAAGTTCACTGACCCTCCCTGCCAAAATATCAAAAATCCTTCATAAATCCCCCAAAAATTCTCGGATCGCTACCAAAAGTTAATCGTTTGTTATTCGTGTCATTCTCAACCTTTCCTGCAAATTTCATCTCAATCCGTTGTCTACTTTTTGAGTTATTTTGCGCACAGACAAACGAACGAACGAACGAACAAACGAACGAACAGACGAACGAACGAACGAACGAACAAACCAACGGTAACGAAAACATAACCTCCTCCCTTGGCGGAGGTAATTATTCTTATATTACTAGAAAGCATAGAAGAAAAGGAAGAATGTAGGGTTTACTAAAGTTATGTTCCATGGAGCACCCTCTAGGAGGCGAGGCTACCATCTATGCACTATCTATGCAAATTTACTCATAAGTAAATATTAGTGTATATATTTAATATTGTATATTGTTAGAATAATAATATTTTTCGCCCAGTTAGGGGCGAATATTTCGCATTTTCCGTTATGAAAATTTTATTAGCACCTTTTCGACAAGAAAAGTGCCTTTATTGTTCATTTTGGTCTTGAAATAATTGATTAAAGTTAAATCCGCCACTGCAGTACTGGGCTTAATAAGGAACCCTGTTGGACACCCACATGAAATCAACTTTTAATTTGTTTTCTGTTTGATGAATCATCTCGAAACCAGTATAGAACCTTCCCACGCATGCCATGATGTAGTATATAGATCAGAATATCGTAGTGAGTCGTGTCGAATGCCTTCGAAAAATCAAGCAAAACTCCACTGGTGTGGGAAACATCGTCTATGAATGAGCAACTTTGTGGATAAAAGTGAGTAAAGCATGAATTTTGCTTTTTTTTCCAATACCAAATTAGAAATTACAAAACAAACAAAACCTTTCAAGAATTGTTGAAATTGAAGTTATCAAATAAATAGGGCGATAATTTGTTAGAGATTTCATTGTATGTGTGTGTGTGTGTGTGTGTTTTCGTTGTTTTTTTTTTTTAATTTAAGATTGGTACTACTCTAGCTATTTTAATTTTTTCAGGAACTGCGCCAGAAGTTAGAGATAAATTAAGAATAAGTGATAATGGGGAACTAACTTCGTTAAGGGTATACTTAAAGAGACAATCTGTAATTCCATCACTTCCTGAAGTTTTGTTTCTGTGTGTTGCACAATATCTTTAATTTCTTCTTTAATGACCGCAGGTTTAAAAAAAATTCTTGTCTTCAGTCATGTCAATAATATTTTCTTTAAAAATCAAACTGAATGTGGAATACTGTTGGCAACGTTTGATCATATGCTTACAAAATATTAATTCCATTGTTCTTGCATATCAGCATGTTATTCAATGCGCTTAATTCATTCTGAATGATATGCATAGGGGCTTCGGTGCTACTTGTAATGCTCAGTGCTTCATTTATCACCTTCCACGTACTCTGAATATCATATTTATGTTTGATAAACTGTCTATCTTGAGAAATAAATTACTCTGATTCTGAAAACATTTGGTCTGAAGAAAACCTGCTCTTGCTTATTCTCACAACAGTTTTGGTAGGTGACGTGTCAACCATATATAATAAGTTTACAGAATAAGACATTAATTCCGTTTGACAATTTAACGACGTAAATTCCTGGAACCAATTAGCCAGGCTTTGACCATGGATTCGCTATATACAGTGGTATACGTTAGGTGTATACCGTTCATGAGACAGGTCAGTTAGTTGTTACCCTCGAGGATCGAATATAACCTACTTAAAACAGTTGTCACAAAGAACTCATCATTTCGGTATAATAAGGTAAAGAGGAGAAAGTATTTGTGAATTTTAACTGTAATCACGAAGTTTCAACGAAGCGAAAAAAAGAAGAGGTTTGTAACCTGTATGAGGGGTCATCCCACAAGACCGACACACAAGAGTTATACGGTCCGTACGAGTTCGACATTGAAAAAAGGTCAATGAATCATACAGCCCACGATTCATACAGCCCATAAGTTCGACACTAGACAAATAAAGTTCATAAGGCCGACACTAATAAACAGTTTTATGGCAATTAAATGTATGTATATTTCAACCAATGTTTTCTAGAAGTACTTTCTTTAAGTGTACTCGGAAGGTTATCTTCTGCTTCATTCATTATTCTAATGGTATATAATGCACACTGTAAACACTTTTTACATAAACCTGTACTTCGTAACATTACATGACTTATTGTATATCCATAGCACGGTTTATTTATTGTGCCCTTGTAAATTATGTATATATGGTGTTTTCGTTATTCCACTTCGCCTGATCTTTGATATTATTTTGTCTTTAATCTGGAGGGGGACTACATTTAACAAGCAGTGCTTCTAAGTAGTCCCCTCCACATTTGTACATGTTGTAATCTTATCTAAAAATATCACGATATTTTGTATATTATACTGTGTATAGTTATGATATAATGTCCAATATGTGTTATATCTTGTATATTTATGAGATAATGTCCACTATGTGGAATATGAATAAATTTCATTTCAGTTCAGTTCAGTTCAGTTCACTAGACAAACAAGGCTCATGAGTTCGACTCTATTAAAGTAATCATGGCCTACTAGTTTTACATGAGGTTAAAACGACCCACAGCAAGGGGCTTAAAGTGAGGCAGTCCTCACGAATTTAAAAAAAATATTTTGTTGTTGGTACCTCCAATGAACTACTTTCACCAAAAACAAACTTTCAAATCACCAAATAAGCTCGTAAATTTTGGTTGAAAAAGTGTGAATCTGCATGGTGAATATGCTAATGAGCAAATCCTGTCGGAGAGTCAGACGTCACCGAGGCACAACTCTTCCCAGCCGTGTTCTGCTCGTTATCCGTACGCTCTCTAGTTATCCGGATGCATGAAGAAGTCGGTGGCTACTAGTATTTGACATTGTTTCTACGTACTGTGTGTGTGTGTGTGTGTGTGTGTGTGTGTGTGTGTGTGTGTGTATCCTGTATTGTATATTCGCACAGTACACGTGTGCAACGGCGTAAATCCGTACTGAAGAGTGGGGGGGGGGGATGATCGGCGCAGCCCTGAATAATGCCCAAATAAATTCAATAAAATGCTAATATGGATATCCATTTTTTTTTTTTATGTAATAACGTAGTAGATATTTTCCTGTAGCTATTGATTGTATTCGTCGATTTTCTTGATTTAAGTCAGTAAAGCAATCATCCCAGGGGCATCGTTCCGTTTTAATGATAGGGGGTAGGGGAGGGACTTTGAGTTTGAATATCTGTGCGAGGGAGCGGAGCGGCCTAGTGGGGGGAGGTTATCCCCCTCCCACACAAGGAAAATTTGGCATTTTCAGACCTGAAATTCAGCGATCTGGTGCACACTTTTGGTGAAATTTGGGATTTTGTTCCTATTAAAAAAGTAATAAAAGAAATATTCATAGATAATTGAATGACTACATCGTGGTATTCATCTCTTGCTCCGCCTGTGCGACATCACTGTGAAGGCCTATATACTAAATAGTGGGGCCTATCACCGGCGTAGCCAGGATTTGATCTTAGGGGGAGCGGTTAGATGCGAGGGAGCGATGCGAGCGAGGGGGGAGGGTGGGGGAGGGTGTGGGAGGGGGGTTTCCTTCTCCCACAGTGAGAACTTTTTGCATATTGATGTTGTAAATGGTGCAATTTGATGCATTTTTTTGCGTGTTTTATCGACTTGAAACAGTCCAACATGTTTAAGGTAGCAGTACATTTTATGTAGATTATTATGAACAATTTTGCTTATAAAATGGTATCATTTAGAGAAACTTCTTGTATTAATTCTTACACTGAAGATCATGAACGCGATCATGAATTTTGACATTGTACAGTAAAAAACGGCCGTTTGTAGCTATATTTTTTCGCTTAGGAAATTAAGGGGGCGCACCGGGCGCAACTGCTGGCAGTTACTGGCAGCAACGTCAGGAGAATGACATAACGATTAAATGCGAGAGAGCGAAGCGAGCGAGCTTAAAAATTTTGATATTGTACAGTCCAAAAACGGCCGCTTGTAGCCATATTTTTTCGCTTTGAAAATTACGGGGGAGGGGGCGCACCGGGCGCAACTGCTGGCAATTACCCGGCAGCAACATCAGGAGAATGGCATAGCGATTAAACGCGAGCGAGCGAAGCAAGCGAGCTTGAAAATTTTGATATTGTACAGTCCAAAAACAGCCGCTTGTAGCTATATTTTTTCGCTTTGAAAATTAAGGGGGGGCGTACCGGGCGCAACTGCTGGCAATTACCCGGCAGCAACATCAGGAGAATGGCATAGCGATTAAATGCGAGCGAGCGAAGCGAGCGAGCTTAAAAATTTTGATATTGTACAGTCCAAAAACAGCCGCTTGTAGCCATATTTTTTCGCTTTGAAAATTACGGGGGGGGGGGGGCGCACCGGGCGCAACTGCTGGCAATTACCCGGCAGCAACATCAGTAGAATGGCATAGCGATTAAATGCGAGCGAGCTTGAAAATTTTGATATTGTACAGTCCAAAAACGGCCGCTTGTAGCTATATTTTTTCGCTTTGAAAATTAAGGGGGGGGGGGCGTACCGGGCGCAACTGCTGGCAATTACCCGGCAGCAACATCAGGAGAATGACATAGCGATTAAATGCGAGCGAGCGAAGCAAGCGAGCTTGAAAATTTTGATATTGTACAGTCCAAAAACAGCCGCTTACTTATAGCTATATTTTTTCGCTTTGAAAATTAAGGGGGGGGGGTTCGCACCGGGCGTAACTGCTGGCAATTATCCGGCAACAACATCAGGAAAATGGCATAGCGATTAAATGCGAGCGAGCGAAGCAAGCGAGCTTGAAAATTTTGATATTGTACAGTCCAAAAACGGCCACTTGTAGCTATATTTTTTTCGCTTATAAAGGAAATCAAGGGGGGTGGGGCGCACCTGGCGCAACTGCTGGCAATTGCTGACAGCAACATCAGGAGAATGACATAACGATTAAATGCGAACGAGCGAAGCGGGCGAGCTTGAAAAATTTGATATTTTACAGTCCAAAAACTGCCGTTTGTAGCTGTACTTTTTTCGCTTAGGAAATTAAGGGGGTGGGGGCGCACCGGGCGCAACTGCTGGCAATTACTGGCAGCAACAAATATCTCGTAAACACATTTATGATGTAATCTGGGGAATTTTCAATCCCAGAAGTGTATGCTATTTTTTTAGGGGGGGGGGGGGAACCCTCCGTTAATTGAAAGTATCCTATATCTCCTCCCACCCAAGGAACATTTGCATTTCTTTAAACTGAAGTAACAGACCTGGTGCACACTTTAGATGAAACATTTTGAAATCTGTCGATTTAAAGTGTATTAAGTAGAAATGACTGAACGGGGAGGGTATGGGAGGGGTTAGGCCTATCCCCCTCTTACGCAAGGGAGATTTTGTATTTTCAGAATTGAAATTCAGCCATCTTTGGGTGAAATATTTAGACAGTTTTCTATCAAAAAAGTAAGAGCATTTCCACATCTCGGGAGTTGCGAGGAGGAGCAAAATGATCTGTTTGTCCCCAATACTTTTACGGGGGAACCATCCCCCATCCCCCTCCATCGACGCCTCTGCATATGAGGGAGCTTTTGTAAGTGAAAGATCCGCTGCACATATAAGGAAATAAAACGTCAATCTCAAAAGTGTGCAAAGTCTATCGAAAGGGACCCAGTAGCGGATCTTTTGCATATTCATGATTGCAATTCAGCGATCCGGTTCATAGTATTCTGGCGGTACTTGTCCAATTTTCCATAAAGAAAGTTCGAGATTTGTCCTCATCTCGGGAATTACTTGGAGGACAAATGATTTGTCTGCCCCCAACATTTCCGTAGGGGCGGGGCAAATGCCCCTTTGCCCCCCCGATAGATTCGATGCACCTGATCATCCCTGGGTATGCCCATAGATGTATCAGAGTCATCATCGTTTCAGGAATGATGCAGGAAATGGAGGGGGGTTCAATCATGGCGGTATAGTTTTTGTTATTGTTTGTTTGTTTGTTTTCGTACATAATTTGCAGATGGTCCCGAGTTGCTCGCTTCACAGCATGTTTACATGTAAGCCTGTGCTATTTGTCAACGTCTGGACCATACCTTATGTCGATATTACTTTCTTCGCGAGCGAGCGGAGCGAGCGAGCGCTTGAGAAAATTATGTATACTATCCTACAAGATAGAATACTGTTCAGCTCTGTTACCTGTCTGAAGGCGGGCTTACGAACGTCATGCAATATGACAAAAATGATACAATCACATTTCTGCTTCCTCCATTTTTTTCTCAAATTTCAGGGGGGATGATTGTACAGGCCATCCCCCCTCCTCCATTTCAGGGGGGGGGGATATATTCCCCCCCCCCCCGGATTTACGCCCATGCACGTGTGGACGGTACAATTAGATCTACGGTAGATACCCCGTACGCGGTTTGCCCTTCGCACTTTTCCAGTCTATCACAAGCGCAGCTGCAGCCCTGTCGCCGCGCATGCATGTTCTAGTACGTACAGATTGTAGGTAGAAACGGTTCTACACAGACCTACTAGTACACTAGAGGGGCGACCGCATTCAGCGTCGTCTGGTCAGGCTATGTTACATCAGTAGTTTTGCTCGAATCGTGCAGAAAATTTCCCAGGAAAATCTTTTTTTCCGTCCCAGACCCACAAAAGTATCGTGAAAGGTGAGCTGTATGGCTGGGAAATCTCGGTGCAACGAAGCCGAACATAAGAAACTTAGGGCCTACAAAATCTCGATATCGTGTTGTGACCTACCTGTGCGTGGACCATTTGAGAAGCAATGTTTTTACGTGGACCGGCAGGCTTAACGGTGGCCCTCGGTTATAAACCGAGAAAACTCCTGAAGCCAGATGCAATCCCGACCATTTGCTCACATGAGTTATGAAACAGACACACCTCGAACATCGACTTCGAAGAGAACCGAGGAAAAAAAATCGTAGAGAGATAAGAAAAGTGGCTAGCTATGTTTCATTTACGGTGGGGCTGCAGCCGGGGTTGGACTGCATTACAGTGCCACTGAGCTAGCTGCTGCCAGTGCTGACTGGACATGCACGGCAAAGTGGAGCGAAATCATATCCCTACGACCCCCTATGTTTACCCTGCCCGGCAGACGTCATATTTTTTTTTCGAGGAAAGGCGATATCTGAGTACTTACAGAAATATTGAGATACAAACAATATTTTCTTTGAAGAATTCGACTCTCTTATGCACGCCAAACTCTTTGAACGCCAAACTCAGCTAGACGGAGTATTGTGTGAATTCGCGCGCGGGAGTGGTTTGTACGCTAAGAAGTATGCAACACGGACGGAAGCTAGAAGAGGACCGTGCCTATTTGATGTGAAGTTCATGGTATATTTGATTTTAAAATACATATAAATTTATGTTAACAATATCAATTTTTCATGAATTATATATAACTAAGCTTGAAATATTTTGTTTGAAATAATAAAATCACATACTTTCACATTTTATGATAAAATTACAACTGATCATTTGAACACTTAACTTGGTTTTTAGAGGCACGGCTGTCAACTTGGTGAGTAGGGCATGCATGACGTAGCATCTTTTTGCCGGCTCTTACACGATCGCTTGCAGGAATTATTTTTCAAAAATCGCGTACGGAGACAGTTTTTCATTTCCACGCGTATAAACTGGTGAAAGGTTATGTTTTTTACTCTTCTTAATTATCATTACAGTGAAAATCTCAGGACTGCCTCCCTTTAATGAGTAGATCTCGTTGGCCTTGTTTGCTTATTGTCCGAATCATGGGCATTATTTACTTTAGTATCAAACTCATGGACTGAATGACTCGAGGGGTGTATAGCTCTTGGGCTTTATGATTCATCGGCTGTATAATTCACGGGTGTCGAACTCGTGACGTGCCCCCATGAAGTAATTATTGTCTAAAAATAACACATACACTGTACATTGTGTTCGTACCACAGTTGCGAGATATCTATTTACCGTTACTGTATCTTGCAAAAATGTGAGAGACAGCTTGTCGTTTGTTTGGAACAAACCGTATCGCAAATGGTCACATGCACCTCATATACAAAAGACCAGGAGCATAATGACTCGCAGTGGTGGGGCTGGCGTAGTTTCGTGTCGGTGTGGAAATGGAACTTTGTCATGCTATGACAAAGTGCTTCGACCATTAGATTAATTGTATCAAGAAACCCTTTTAAAAAATCCCCTCAACCTATTCGCCTAAATCCAATCTCTAGCTCTTCACATTTATGATTGTCAACTAAACTATATATTCCATGCGCGCTAGTGTCTATTTCAACTTGAGTGATGCCTACCGAGAGTGCCGAGTATATTATATCCACATTGTCACCAAAATTCAATTCACGGTTTGGAGATGGAACTTTGTCACGCTCATTTTGCATGCATTCTGACTGTGGGGTGAATGGTGAAGTCACTGAATCATTCGCCAAGAATAGAAAAGTATGATAGAATCTTTACATGTCTCTTTATACCCACCTCTATATCATAATAGAGTTCGAAACATGTTTACGTCTGCAAATTATGACAAATTATTTTATAACCTCCTCCGAATCACAAAATCGCAAACTGTGATTAGCGTGAATATGAGTAGGTTGCTAATGGTTCACGACAGTGTTAAAGTATTGATGTTCGTTTGGTATGTGGTCCAATATCTTGTAAATGTACTCGCTTAAAAAAAAACGATACCAAAGCACAGAAATCATAGCTTCTGATAAACTTTGTAATGTGCATGTCAGTAAATACATGCCACTGCATAAACCGAAATTCGACGCAGTATCAAAATAAATCTCAACCACGGGAGAATAGTATCTGCCCACTGTCAGAAACAATAGGCAATTCTTTGCCTAGATTCTTTTCCCGTCATATAAATTTCCTGGATATCAGTAATTGAATTCTAATTTTCGGCGAAAAAAACTGAAATAGTTTAAGGACAAATAATGTCATCAGTCCATCATCCACACACACAATGTCATTCAGATCAAACGATATAGAATTTGAATAGTCCAAAATCTGAATCTCCTACCCATATACATTCTCAACACACAGTCTCACTTAACTAGATAATTAATGTTCTTTATTTCATTGTTCCATTGACTGACTGCCTGCAAATGAATTATAACTTGATAGTAAGACAACATTTTCATCTTTTTTTAGTGCACCGCCAAGCCATTATGAAATTAAAAAACTGCCATATTCGAATTCATATTTAAATTTATTTTCATTTCTATCAAATAAACAAAGAATCATATACAATATGTAAGCAAAGCATATTTGTAATACTCACAAAAAAATGGAATTAACAAAATACATTTGATAATGAGTTACAAAATAAAGAAAACATAATAATACTTTTTTTGGTTCCACTACGAATCTGAATTCAAAGTGACTTCAGACTTGAAGCAGAACACTCAGCCTTGACCACACAGGACATACAGCCAAATACAGAAGATGAGCTCATTGCTGTGATGTAGGACATCTCATCAAATGATGCACTCCCCAGATCCTGATGAAGGCCTGATGACAGGCCAAACGCTAGATTAAAAAGGGAGAACAAGATCGAGAGCAACGTCCGCTTCACGTCTAATTTCTTTCATTTCATGCTACCCACAATGAGACTCCGCGTACGTTTGGAAAAGGAATAATCTCTCGCACTATATGCGTTTAAAAAAAAAAATGACTGTTGGACAGTCTTTGAAAATGTATCAATAAAGGCATCAGCAGACGACGTGGAGGAAGAAGAATTAACATTGGAATCACCAACTACACAACAGTTCTTTTCTTTTGCCACATTTTCTTATGAAAAGGCAATTATAAGGCTTTCACGCAGCAGATGGTGGTGGCCTGCAAACAATTGTTGCTGTAATATTATTTACGGAGTCAAAAGGGGCCTGAGCTTTCGATCCTAGCAGAATCTTCGTCAGAGCTTTCCCTGCCTGTTTGTCATTTTGCCTCTGACGAAGATTCTGCTATAGGATCGAAATTCAAGCCCCTTTTGACTCCATTTTAGTCCAGTGGTTCGCCACTATTGGATCAGCAGTTTTCAGTAGCTTTTTTTTTGCTAGAGTACAATCTGAGACGCTATGGCTTGGTGGATAAGACCCACGACTCCCAACCGGAGGACCCAAGTTCAATTACCCCCCCCCCCCCCAGTGCTTACGTCCTTCGATAATGTTTTTACCTACCATGTCCCTCTCGACTCAGGTGTTATACATTTGTAATTGGCATTGCTAAGGTAAAAATAATGCCAGAACTCTCTGGTAGAGCAGTGGCAAAAATGAAGAGGGTAGGCCTACCCTATGCATAGATAAGACATTATCATTATTGTTGCTATTATTATTATTATTATCATTATTATCGTCATCATTATCGTCGTTATTATTGTTATTATTCAATGACTTCATTTATTAATTCAAAACCTGAATGGCCTTCTTTTAAACCTTAAATCATTGCGTATGTGAAAATTCACTCCTCCGTCACATTTATAAAATTGCGTCTATCTAGTATTTGTGTAATTAGGTATAATTGGCAAGATGATTATTCTTCATGTTCTTAATACTTGAGCGAAGTCTAAGACACAGCAATGACCGAAAACCTTTGTCTCTGTGTTTCTAAAGTGTTTCCACACTGTCAAGCATTCTTTATACTTATATAATCAAAATTGCAAATCAATAAGTGGTTGTTCTAACCATTCAGAAAGTTATCAAATTCCATTGGGAGATAATAATCAGAAATGTATTCAAAGTATCCTTTTAGAGTATGCTGGATTGAGTTACCATGACAAGTTGAACATTGCTAATAATTAGTTGTCATTCAGATCAAAATTCATTTGCCAGTGACAGGTGACACATACATGTACAGAATTAAAGATACATTAACAAATACAATGTATAAATATAAAAGTGTCACAAATACAGGTACAGAATTATGAATTATGGAGAGTATAACGAAGCAAAATAACATATATAAGGAAGTAAAAATATATAAGAGCATAAAGTTTATATCAGAGGTGTTGCCTGGAGAATTAAAAGGATATCGTATTCCGATTGTTTCTGAAAATCTGGTGTGATGAGACTTTGTGTGTGTATACAATTAAGAGGATTATCCTGGGTACAGCACGCTCAGCCTAGTGACCAGCTGTTTAGATCGCTGTTATAATTGACCTGTTTTATTCGCATTGTGCTTTCTAGAGTTGTTGTTTTTTTTCTGACAATACAATATCGAGGGGGATAGATACGGTTAGACGGTGACTATTATACTGCGATCAATATCGTCAGATATCAGGTCGACTCCAAGCTGTTAAGTTTGGCAATGCGACATACAGCTGTGTCTGTGTTCTCTTCGCTGGTTTCTGAGTTGCAAGAGGTTTTTTTTTTAATTTGTTTTTTTTTTTTGGAATTTGGATTGCATCAACACCGTGACATTTGACTTTTTGATAGCTGTCAGCACATATTCATCCCTGAGTACATCGTTAACGGGAGTCTTTGTTGAAGGAGTTGCAGACGTAGTAATTTGTTACTCTTCTGGTAAAGCTGTTACGCAGTATAATTAATGAAGATTTATGATTATGGCCAGCACACAAGTGGGAGAACCTTTCATCTGAGGAAAATTATATAAATTAAATAAAAGCCAACTGTCATCATGCAGCAAGGTCACTCATTCTCCCCAGACCTGACCATTTGAATTGGTTTTTAACCTCTATTCATATCCAGATCTTAGTATATAAATCGTCTACAGCGCCTTCAAAATAGGGCTGGGCGTCATGTGCTTGAGGTTTGAAAAGTTGCCTCCTCACCCTTTACTTATACGTTATATAGTTTCCCAACAACCGGACTCCAAAGGTACATTAAATTCTTGACTATGTTAGGGCCTACACCCTTATTTAGAAATTTTAGATCATCAAATGTGACCGTGCACCTCAAAACGAACATAAAGTCGCACACACTGATTTTGCGTGAGCACTGAAAACAAGTGAAATGGGTCAACCTAGCCGAACTTGACTTTTTCATATTTTCTGAAAGAGCAGGTCTTCTTTTACATTATGCTAAAATTTGGTATCATAAAACGGGCAGGAAAGTGTGTTTTTTAGCAGTTAATCTCGAACATTTTTGATAGAATAGTGTGATTAGGTGTGTCTTCAGAATCCCTTTTTCATTTCTGAAAAACCTTGTCTACACTCTTCACTTTCAACTTTAATGACTTTTTAAAGGATAGTGCTACTGCTTTGAAAGTTGGCATTAATTATGGACAGAATGTGTTAATGAGGCATGCTTAATTTCAGTTTAATCTGATAATCTCCTCATTGTTGTTACTCCAGTTGTTTACTTCCTATTTTTTGTCCCACTCATCGCACAGCCAGCACGGTTTGGTAAAGATTAAGCGCTTGAATACACACTGTACTTCAGAGCCTCTTTTCTCAGTTCCCACTTTTTCTGAGGTTTTGCTTTCTTTCCAATATTTAGATAGGTTAGGAGAGTCCATTTGATTTGAGTTATACATCATTTTAAAGCTTAAAGTCTGCTATTTCAGAATATGGTCTTAACTAAAAATTCATGTCTGGCGACTTTTTGTTTGTTTTGAGGTGCACTGTCACAAATACAACCCTCAATCTTCTCAACTAGACCCAAAAAGAACCCGAAATCTAGCTGGTGATATAGGACCTTCACAGTTGAGATGAAAGCTGTGGAACAATTTCCCTTCGACCATTAGATTAACTGTATCAAGAAACCCATAAAAAAAATCCCCTCAACCTATTCACCTAAATCCAATCTCTAGCTCTTCACAATTATGATCGTTAACTAAACTATATATTCCATGCGCACTAGTGTCTATTTCAACTTGAGTGATGACCAAATTTCAATTCACGGTTAATCATATATGACAGTAACAATCTACATAGCAGTAAGTGAAAGCATGTTATTAATGATTTGTGCTTCAATGCTTGGGAAAACAGGATAATAGATAACAAGCATTATTCTACAAGATATGGTGTGTTTATTTGTGTTTTATAGGTCCCGTTGATGTTTTGTCAGCTGGTTCCTTGTCCTTTCAACTGGACTTTTTGATTTTTTTGTAAGTAATTGTATATGTGCCGATTTGAATAATCGATGTCTCAGTTGGGATAAAACCAGCATGTTTGATATGACTATAAATATAACAATCCTCTGTTTGATTGATTTATATGTTTTATTTTTCATTTTTTACTTTGAGTGGCAGCTCACTTTAAGCGTTTCGGAATGGTGAATATCTCGCGAAGTCTTCAGCTGGGATACGAAAGACTTCCTCATCTTTTTTTTTTTTACTTGTAGAACTTTATGGGGAGTTTGCATAAGTCGTTTCGCCTTTAGAAAGCCATCATTGCCAATATAATATGAGGGATATAAAACAGTTCGACATGGAGGATACAGTTCTATCCGTTTCTGATTATCATATTATGCATGGAGAATATTGAATAAAGAATATTGCGTGTAATTCAGCAGAGACATGTGAGCCGGTGAGGAGGTGAAATGCTTTATTTCTTTATCCAATTTGAACGTCAACAAAACTTCTTAATGATTGTAACGTAAACTTATTGTAGTGAATATAAGAATATTCTTCTAATTGCATAACTTGTCATCAAAACAAATGCAAGTGACATCAAAATTATTATGCTTCCCATAAACAGTATATTCTATCTGTTGTTGTTTTTTTTTTATTGATCGATACGTGATATGAGTGCTTGCTTTATTGCTTGTTGTGGCCTTTAGTGTCTGTGCACTATCTGCACATGACGAAATGATGTTCGCTCACACCTTTCATTTTCCTTTGGCTTAAGATTTTCAATTTTCAATTCAAATTTTATTTCATTTTTTCGAAAAGATCATTAACATTTAACTTTCTTTGGTAACATAGAATAAGGTTGCAAATCAAAACAAAGTAAACCTTGGAGTAACGAAACGTTGTCATGAAAATTGACTAACTGTTCAAAGTGATACAGACGATATATAACAATGCGCCAAACATCGAAAAATGGAGGGACCCACTAAAAAGACAAAGCTTGTACAATGTGGGCCCCTCAGGTTCGGAATTTCAAAAAGAAAAAATAAACTGACGCAAAAAGGGAAACAAGAAAAAAAAAGGCTGGAAAAAGTCAGATAAAAAGTCTGGAAGCCCATTAAGAAGACAGAGCTATACAAACAGACACAAATACACACGCGAATTAACATTAAATAAGACTGGGATTACGAAACTAATAAAAGAAGACTGAAAGACAAGACAGGATTAGTCAAGAATAAACATGACAGGAAGAAATTACGACGGACAGAAGAGCACAGCAGATCCAGCGATCTTCGACAGAATTATTAAAAAAAAACACAGTGGGATGCGTGAAAAGGATACAGAATTATAGATAAATGAAGAGAAAAAGATGCAGAAATAATAAAATCAAATCTACTCTGTGTCTCAGGACAACAAGGATGAGGAAAAAAGTGACAGTATATTATTTGTAATCCAAGATCTTCGAAAAGGAATTACAATGAGCCAAGATCAGGCTAATTCAATTCTGTGGGATCATGAAATTGCAATAGAAAAGACTTTAATCTACTTTTAAATGAATATGTGGGGGGACTTTTTTATATCATTACTCAGAACATTCCAATAAGTTGAGACAGTATAAATAAGTGTGTTCTTAGCAAAAATCGTTCGTAAAAGAGGTAAATGAAATTCATTGGGACGTCAGGTTGGATACTCATGGAATAATTGATTTCTTAGAAACACAGAATCGAAAATGGACGGTAGTGAGTTGCCGCTGTACACATACATAAATTGCCCTAAATTAGATAAAAACGAATCTTTCATTACAGCAGCTTATTAGAAGCAAATAACAAATTTGAGTGTGAGGGTATGGAAGAATAACAAATGACACGGAGAGCTTTCCTTTGTTGAAGGAACACTCTATCCAGTAGGTTCTGGTGAGTGTTGCCCAAACTAACACCATAATTAAAATAAGGCAATACCAATGACGAACATAACATAAGTATTTGAAGAGTTTGTTCGCAAAAACCGATAAGTCCAGAATTGCCAAAAGGAGATATTTGCGATTAAAGGTCAAGAAAAATAGAGAGAATAATAAAAACATTCTTGCTTCTTTTGACCATTACTTCAAAAATGTACCCCCATATGTAATGACCAATATATCATTTTAAAGGTATTATTTTGTAATTTATGGCAAAGACCCTACTCAAAATCTTCAAAAATGGACTTATCGGTTTTTGCGAACAAACCCTTCATTTTTTAGGGATGTACAATTTAATTCTATTTATAACGCCTATATTACGCCGGATTGTGTTGCAAATATAATCAATATGTAATTTCTAGGAAAGTTTGTCATCAACAATAATTCCAAGGAATTTAAAATGTGAAACTCTTTCTAAATGAAAATCATTCAAAACTATAGCTGTACTTAAAGTGTCAACAGTATTACTAAAAATCATGTATTTCGTTATTCACTTTTTGTAACTCAAAATTGACTTTTTAAACTACAGAATTAACATCATTATGGGGGAAAAAAAACATTGGTATCGTCAGCAAAATGGATTAAGGAAATTACTTCAGATGCCTGACAAAAATCATGAAAATAAGCAATAGATTATAGTGGCCCTATTACACTTCCCCGTAGAACGCCACATTTTACTTCTCTTATTACTGAATAATTGTCTTTGATTGGAACATATTGTTTTCTATTTCTTAAGTAACTCTTGAACTACTCTAAGTCCTTCCCATTGTAATAACTTGTGGAGTAAAATATCGTGATCAATTGTGTAGAAGGCCTTGGATAAGTCCAAGAAAATACTAATTAAATGAGAATGATTATCAATTGCATGAGCTACTCTATCAACGAAATACAGAAGAGCATGAGTTGTACTATGTTTCTCTCAAAAACCAAATTGAGAATTAGTAAACATTTTGTTCAACTTCAACAAATTAATAATTCCCTTATTAATGAGTTTCTCTAGAACTTTGGACAACGATGATGATAATGAAATTGGGCGATAATCACTGACTTCAGATTTGTTAACCTTCTTAAATAATGGAATTCTTTGGACAATTTCATCTTATCAGGAAACACACCATTAGAAATTGACAAATTACAATATGAGTAAGTGGATCGGCAACTGAAGATATAACACTTTTAAGAATGAAATTATCTCCATCATCATAACCAGAACTCCTCTTGTTCTTCAAAAAAGATACAATATTAATAATCTCATGTCTATTAGTTGGAGTGAAATAAACAGAATTGGAATTACGCTGACCTAAATATTCAGTAAAATGATGATGTGACACAAAGATATTTTGAGCGTAATTTTCACCTATCTTTGAAAAATAAGAACTAAAAACATTTGCAATGTGAACACTGATGTGGTCACTGATTGTTTCATAATTCAACTTGATATTATCAATAGCTGAAGTTTTACATCGAAACATTCATAGCTTGCTCGAAAGCATTCCAAGTATTTTTCATATCAAACTTGTATCTTTGCAATCGCTTAAAATCATATGTTTTCTTTTCAGAACGTAAAATCATAGTTAAAGTGTTTTTATATGTAATGTATTCATGTTTTCATCGCTCATCTTTTCCAAGTTTGTATCTATTTTTTTTTTTTTTTTGTTAATTGAACGAAGAATTGATTTTAATTTGTAATCCACGGTAACCTAGGTGTCTTTTTGTTATCTGGTGTTGTTCGTTTTGGAATTACATTATCCAAATGATTATTAAATGTATCCATGAAATAATCAAAAGACAAATTAATATCATCACTCTCGAATACTCCTGACCAGTCAGCATTTTCAAGAACCGCATCAGGACTAGCTAACTTTTCGGAAGAAACACTACGACTTTAAAGAAGATAAAAAAGATTGAGCATTATTAACTGAAGTTTTAAGAGTAAAATAAGTCATAACTGGATAATGATCGGTCATATCTGAAAGAATTATATAGGAATCAGAAAGGGGTAGGGTATTACAAAAGAAATTATCGATCAGGGTAGCAAAGTGATCTTTGATACCCGTAGGTTTCGAAATAAGCGGAAGAAAAGAAGAGGACAAAAAAAAAATGTTTGGAGAAACTCATGTGCGACATTATCATTTTTAGACTTGAGTAGGTCAACATTGAAGTCGCCAAGGAAGAAACAATCCTTGATTTTGAAAACTGGGGATTTTACTAAATCTGAGAAGTAAGTTTTAAAAAAAAATTCTTGTAATTGGAGTTGGGAGGTCTGTATATAATGCCTAGCACAACATTCCTAATTTCTTGGATATAGATTTCTGAAAAAAAAAAAGAGAGATTCAACAATATTGTCCATTCTCGAAATATCATCATGAACAATACATTAAAGAGTACGCGATATTAATGCAACACCTCCACCACTCTTATCGGGCCTGTTATTAACAAACATATTGTTGCCGTCAATTGCCAAAGAATCTTCAGAATTGGAATTTCACCAGCATTCACTTCAACCAATAACAGAAAATTGTTAATTTGCATCAATCTCGAAAAATAATTTCAGCTCATCAAAATGTTTATTCAAACTCCTATCATTTGAATGCAACAAAGAAAACGTATCTTTACTAAAACTCTTCTACATATCGTTGCATTGATTCACAGTAATATAATTACACGACATATTTTGAGTTAACTCTTCATTGAAATCATGGGCAATTCATTTGCGGATGAATTTAGATTGTCAGCGACAACAATTGTCGTAAAATGTTGTTCGTATATACATACTCCACCAACTTAATCTGATTCTATCCGTATGTGCTTGAACAACTAAAAAAGCCATCATTTGATAGAGAACTAAACGGTGCAATCAGAAAATTACCCGCTGTATATGTGGAACTATGAAAGTTTGTGTTGCCAAACAAGCCGCAGTTACAGGAACGAGTGCATAAAGCGAGAAAATAATCAACCAGCAGAATGAGGTAAGACGCAGGAGAAGCTGAAGAACATGGATTCCGTCAAAATCATGATGAGCAGAAGATCGCTTCGAAGACGTCGAACAGGGAAGAAAAGAGCAGTACAAGGTAGCCGAGAAAGCTAAGTAACAACGAAGAGAAACATGGAACGCACACAACATATAAATGAGGACACTTTTTAATCGGGTGTCTCCGATGGCTTCCGAAACGATAACAATGGAAAATGTACAACACAGAAATCAGAGCGGACATTAAGAACGACATGCTAATGGTTTTTTGCTGGAGCCTATATCACCTGGCCACATTTTATTTTTTAAGGCCTGGCCATATTTTTAAAAGTTTTGTAGATTTTTACTAATGGATACGATAAAGCTATACAATCTTTACATTGCTGTATGTATATGATAAAGCAAACTCACCTGATAACACACAGGCGAAGAGTGTGACAAGAAAGACCAGAGCCCAGACACAACGCCAATCTTTCGTCAGATCCATCTTTGTGGCCAGGTGATATAGGCTCCAGTGAAAAAAAAAAATATCACATTCGTGGGACAATAAGCTCCAAGAAAGTCTTTAAGCTGCTATACTCCTTGCCAAAAGAGAACGCAGAGATTATAAATTAGGAGTCTACGACCGTCCCCAGTTTACAGAAGTATTGTATGTGAAATTTGATCCAAGATCAAAAGACATCATGTTTTCGGGTAGTAATGGTAGGTGAACACTTCCTTGTACGAGGCTTATCAGTTATCTGTGAGAATGCCATTGTCGGGTTAACATGTCATCATTTTTCGTTTCGATGACCAGACATCGAAAGAACCATTGGCCATGCAACTTAGGTTTTTTACATTCTCTTATTTCCTTCAACTTCTGTTGTTTGTCTTTTTCTTTCTTTCTTTCTTTCTTTCTTCCTTTCTGGGTGCCTTCTTCACCTTCGACGAACAATAGATCATTAAACGTGTACTGCAATCAGAGAAAATGACATGGACCTAATTGCGCCGTGGGACTCTACCACTTTCTACACTGCAAAAAAGTCCGGTGTTAAATAGTGAACACCGAGCTGGTGTTAAATTTTCGGTGCTCATTTATGGTGTTAAATTAACACCTCCGGGTGTCATTTCCAAATTTTAAACTGTTTTTTGAAGAGTTTCTTAGTAACTGCACTTCTTGTTGATTTTTAATTCAAACAAGACGATCAAGAATTTTACATTAAAATATTAGATTTTTGAAAAAATCTGAAAATAAATTTACACCAAAGTAACACCAGCTGGTGTCGTCTCTTATTGAAGCTGGACGGGTGTTAAACCATTGATATTAACACCAACAAATATCAAATCAACACCATGTGGTGTCATTTTTGAATGAACACCAGTACAGTGTCAAAATAACACCAGGTACAGTGTCAAATTAACACCACGAAGTGTCAAGTGAACACTATTCAACACCATCACAGTGCATTTTTAACACCTGTGGGTGTGGTCATTTATTGAAGTTTGATCGGTGTTAGATTTAACACCCGTGGTGTTAAATCTAACACCGATGTTTTTACAGTGTAAACTGCTGTTGTTTACGTTATGTAAGCAAGATTTGCAAAAGCCTCGGTAATGGAGTCTGCATAGATGATATTGGATATATCAATTCATTATGAATTTGGATATTGAAATGTAATAAACTCAAGTTTACCACGGCAACATTATAGGATTTGTTGGTAATCCACAAAGGCGTGACTTGGGTTACCAAACATAAATAATGAACATACACACATTTAAAAAAAAGAGTCATTGAACACACTTCAAATTCACAAGCGCGCGATAAAACAATGCACGGTTGTGCTTTCTTTTGTTTTGTTTTGTTTTGTTTTGGGTGGGTTTTTTTTTGTTTCATTCCATATATATAAATTGTGTCTTAAATTGCACCGCACCTGAAATGTTGCGTATCTCGATACGTAGATTTACAATATTGACTGAAAGATCAGCAGTGCCAACTGTAGGAAATCTTTGAAAACTATGTAGAGCCAAATGTAACGGAAACATTTCATAAGGCTCATTATACTTCCACAGGCACTTTCTTCTTCAGAGGGGGCGGGATTCCTGCGTACTGTCTTGATATATAAAGGTATTGGAATAATGTACGTTGAAATATTTTTGTTACTCTTTTTGCATGTTTTATATCATATTTTTAGAGTCAAACTGCTGATAATATCAACAGTGATAGCAATGGTATGGCAATGGTAATCTGTCAGTCCGCAGCGCGAGCGAAAACGCACGTATTTATTCAAGTCGTATGCACGGCTGAGCGGTGCTTGCATACGTAATGAGCAGATACATGGTCATGAATAAATCCGTGTAGAACGAGTATTTCTCGTCAGTTTTCGACACTTTTAGTATCGATTAAAAGAGAAAACATAAGCAACTATGCTCATGATCAAAATAAACGGAAAAGAAGAATATAGAATATCAAAATCCCTCTCGAAGTTCGGTATTACATTCAAAAATATTTCTTCACGTTTGACGCCAAAAAACTAACCTGAAATCTTTCATGCCCCTCTAAAATATGGTGAAGACTATGTCCGCTAAAGTATATAGTATCACAATAAGGGCACGTTTTCCCATCTTCATTTCAATACGGGTCAGGAACTAGCAAAATTCAGAGACATGTCTAGCGTCGAGTTTAAAAAGATTATCCTCGCATTCGCACCGGAATTCCGGGTCTATGATTGGTCGAAATCTGTCGCAAGACGCGGCGTGTCGCATTGCGTAGTATCCATTGGCTGCTGACTCAATGCTGTGAGTTTTAAATGTTAGGTTCCAGATTGTGATCGAATTTTCACTCTCTATACAAAACTTGAACTTTACACAGGAACCAATGATGTGTATGTGAGTGTGCACTTACAATGACCCTGAACAATGGACCTGGCTGCCACCTGTCCCGAGCTCTGCTGCAAGGCACATGAATGCTTAATCAATTATTCATGTGGATTGCCCCGAGCACTGCTAGTCTGAATTCTTGACACAGGGTGAAATGCATGCACATGAAAGAAGTAAGCACATGTTTCCATGTGCTTGCACACACCACATTTCAGAATGAACAAAGACTAGCTGCGATAGTGGAATTCCTCATGAAACATTCCAATCCTGGCCATTGTCCACGACTATTGTCTGGGTATCAACAACACATTCCACGCGTGTTCATTCACTACCCCACTTCCAGTAAGAAAACATAATTTGACTTGTTTTCAACAGGAAAATTCACAACCTTAAAAATGGTGCCCCTCTTCGTTTTTTAATTGATCATACTCGCTCAAGTTTCACGATTGTGAAATCGAAGAAATACCAGTCAGGAACTAGCAAAACATCAAACTATGATCTAAAAGCTTCTTGAACATTGGCAAAATAATCGTTTACTTTGATGCTAAAATGGACTACTATATTGACATCAAAAATAGGGAAATTAGGTATCAATTTAATGAGCATAATCAGCTCTATAACTTAACTAACCATCCTGGGTCAAACAAAGCACTGCGAAAGCTATGAAAGCTGTTGTTGCGACCTCCTCTGCAAAAACTCTCACAAAGTATCGCGAAATCTCGTCAGTCTCAAGGGCACAAACTGCGTAAACGTGATTCTGAATAAAATTGTCGTTCGTGCCTCATTATCGCACACGCTGCGGACTGACTGTAATTGCATATAGTAGCCGAACCGGGGACCAAATGATAAACCATTATAGTATACATTAATATTGAGATTACAGAGTAACCAAAGAGTAATTCACTTTCACTAAGTAATTTCACCATGACAAAATGCGCTTTTTATAGGGATCATCCCACGAGCCTGACATCCACGAATCCCGCGACCCACGAGCTCGAGATTAGTGATACATTGTCCAAACAAAGAACCATACATTCCATAGAGCTCGGCACTCATATTCAAGTAAGGCCACGAGTTTGACAGCAGGCAAAGAAAGGTGCATGAGTCCGACACTAAGCAAAAAAGGCCTACGGGACCTTTATGAGACTTTTGCCAAATGTAGTCCCTTCAACGAAATGCTTCCTCTGCTGCAGCGACGAAGACGCGGCACGACCATCTAGCTGAACCTGCACTACTTCTGTTATGTGTCGTACTTCTTTTGACGTTGATATTCTGGGAAGCAAAGTTGTATTAGCAGATGATCTGGATGCCAGACTAGGCCTTGTTTTCCTATAGTATCGGACTCATGGGACTCCTTTGCCTCGGTCTTTGCATGCATAATATAGTGTTCGACTTGTGGGGCTTGTTTTCCCATCGCAGTATTGGACTCATGGCCACATTTGCCTTTAGTGTCAAGCTCGTGGGCTGTATACTCGTTGGTGTCGTACTCGTGACACGCATCCAATTACAGAGGTCTCTCGGGTTTCAGGGTGGTGTTCTCCTTTTCCCTCCTTCTCATCTAGAGAATAATTTCAAAGGAAGTCGAAGGATTTTGTATGCGATTTATCAAAGAGACATCTGCTAATCCAGATATTTGCTCTTCTGCAAAAGGCATGAAACCGGATGAACCACTTCAAGTAAAACGCTTGAAATATGCCTATCACTTCCTGTATGGAATAGGTTATAATCAAGAAGTGAAGTACGTTTCTTGAAGAAGTGCATGGCAACGCACTAATGTTGCCATTCATTAGTAGAGATGCCTTATCTGTATGACTATACAAATTTCATTGGAGTAGCTAGTATGTCTCTTTGATGCAGCAGGGTGGGTGTCTTATCTTGTAATTATTAAAAGCAATTTTTGATAAACCTGATGCCCACACTGAGCGAATCTTCTTGAGTATGATGAGATCTTAAAATCATATATCAAGATCATCAGCTTCCCACTATATTTACACGCCAATTTGCACATGCTTGTCTGCTTTCTGATTTGGAAGCACTGCACAAACCGCTCTCATCAGATGAAGAACTATATTGGGATGAAGAAGACCATAACTTATAACTCATTGACAGTTCCCGAGTCCATCTGAGACTACTTAGATATTTTAAGTCGGTCACACAGGACATTTCCTTGCTTTCATAAACCCATCTTCATGAACAATTCCTGAATAACATCCAGAATAATCACGCCATCTAACAGCCTGAAAATGATTGCCAATGATGACAAGGATACTTTTGAGGGTTGTTTAGTTAATGAGTCAGTTTCGTTTTCTATTTTTTGGTGTTAAATAACAAGTGTTCTTGAATACTTGTTATAGTTGAGTGTCTGTATACACAGACCGTGTCAAGCCAATTACCAGAGCTCTTTTTTTTCTCAACCTCTTCCTGCCGTTTTATTGTAAACGTCATGATTCATAGTCATTTGACAAAGCATTCATTAAAGACATTATCGGGCACGTTAATAGGCTGTATAATTATTATACCACTTCCCCCTACAGATCTTAATTTTGTACAACCAAGACAGTAAGATGCACTATGCATTCTGCTGTTCCACAATGAGGTGAGTCAATAATCATTGTTGATCAAAACGTTTTATAATGCCCTCAAATAAAGTGTAACATTCTGGTTATTATAAACAAATCCTGCAACACAAGTACAGAACTAACCGGGCCTTTTTTTTCCTGATATAATATTATAATTAGGCCCTATTGTTCGCAATCTACAATGCATCATTACATGCAACCTAAATGCGTTTGTTGTTGGGAAGTAAATGGCGAATGTGTGTTCAGAAAGTCCCTTACCATGAACAAATAACCGAAAGTGTAATTTTTCCTGCAACAATATGAAAATAGAAACAAGACCAAACCAAAAGTATTCCTCTTTTTTAAGCATGGATGACACTATACAAAGCAGTATAACCGTTTGAATGGCTACGAAAGCTCACATAGATAATGAAACCTCTTCAAAGAAAAATCGTCCAAATAACTTCTACACTTGAAGTAATGCGTGCTATATATAAATTGAGGAAGGAATTGAGGAAACGTACTTGAACTTCATAGCTGAGTGTTATGATGTAAAGGACTTTCCCTGCTAAAACTGATGCTTTGAAATGAAGAGTCCCCCCTTCCCCCCCCCCCCCCCCCCCCCCATCACAATGTCGTACACAAACAAAAACGAAAGTGATTTCTTCAAAACCAGAACGATTATGTCTACAGAGTTAAATAAAGTTTCAAACAACCATTGCTTCTCATGTCTGGTTCTATTTTACACAAGTTTCATCGGATCGTAATTTTGCAACTTTTGTCATCGTATATCCGTATACATGCAAGCTATCCTTTCCGAGCTCACGTTTGTAGAGCTCTTGCTGAATGTAAACTTAGTTTTGCATAATGTGAACAATAAATGCGTCTTTTGTTCACACATTTGTACGGGAATTTTTCTTCTTCTCCTCCTTCTTCTTCTTCCTCTTCTTCGTATTATCATTATTATTATCATTGCTATCATCATCATCATCATTACCATTATTATCATCATCATCATTATTATTATCATTATTATTATTTGCCCCCGTTATTGTTGTCCATTTGCATGTCGCCATCTCTGGCGAGAATGAAAACCAGCTCGATCTCTAATGAACCCGTCTCCGTTGCTTGTTTCTCTCCTGGTCTGACTGACTGTAAATTTGTGAGTTACTCACTGATTACTCGAAAGGACCAGGACTCAAGGCTGTCATCACTTGCTGTAAGTAAATCAACATCTGCATACAGTTTGTGTAATAATTCATCATGAGCTATCCACTCACTGTGTTTTTAAATCACAGTATAAAAATTCAATTCAATTGTGCTTTATCTTTTTCCAACATAATGGTAATATAAACACAGAGTGCACAATTGATAAATCATCATTGTTAACAATTTGTAAGAAAGACATTATCACGAGTTTGATAGAAAAAAATGACAAACAAATAGAAACACTGCATACATTGTATTAATTGAGGCAAAAGGATATCATATCTATGAAACAAAGTGATCTATAACTGAAAAGCGGATATCATAAAATGCGGATCACTCAAAAACGTTAAGCAAATGTCATGAATATCATTGTCTATTCATATGTAGAGCATTACATAACTGATGTACTTGTCGCGGGTGAAATTAAAACGAAAAGATGCTATATTGCTATTGTTTGTCTTACAGAGATGGTTTTGGTAGAAATGGGGCTGCTGGTTTCCAATTTTGGTGTGAAATAATGAGAAACCTCTTATGAAATATGAAAGGGCATCCATTTCTGACAGAATTTCAAAGTTTATTGGATGAAAATTGATTTTGAAATGGCTGAGATATCCAAAAACAAGTCATAATAAAGGGAGAAACCCACCTTTTATTAGGACCACTTTGTTTTACTTTGTTTTTGGATATCTAAGCCATTTCAAAACCGATTCTCATAAAACTTTGAACTCCTCTTAGAATGTTCTTTCATTTTTCATATGAGGTTTCTGATTTTCTCGCAAAAATTTACCTTCCCTGTAAAATGTAGAACCCATACAAATAAATCTTCATCTATACGGCACATGTACAAGCACTATTCATTGAGCAGCCGTATATTATCGGATAATTCAGTGACAATGGCACGATACTAATATACAAACACACAGAAGTGATCACACACACTTTTTTATTTTCAGTGATCTTTCTATTAATTCCATTTCCTTTGGAAATATAACAGTTTCAAAAAAAAAATACATACCTTATACATGGCTCGACACTAACTTTTTTGTTTGGTGGCCCGATGGGGCCACCAAAATCCTAAATTTCATATTTTTGGTGGCCCGAGAGAAAAATTTGGTGTCCCGAAAAAAACAATACTTTTTTTTAATGAGTCAAATATTTAAGATTTATGATAGTAAGAATTAGAAGTTGGACATATCTACTCATAAATAAACTTCAACAAACTTGCAACACTCACTCTCAGGCATTCAATCAGTCCTTTTCATCCATCCTTTGAACAAATTTAACCGCTAATTTCCGGCGCAAAAAGTTACGAATTTATTCACATACTTTTCAAAAAATTTTGGTGGCCCGAGGCGGGCCACCAAATTTGCCCTTTTTTGAAATTTGGTGGCCCCGGGCCACCGGGCCACCGTTAGTGTCGAGCCCTGTCTTATACATAACATTTGTCATAAATGTTCATACATGTATGAGACATATTCCATAAAACAAGAATCCATTCAATTCATTTTAAGGCAGAAATCAAACAAGAAAGAGAAAAATAAGATGATAAGATGAACCAAACAATTTCTTTTTAACTACCCAAAAAAAAAGAAGATACATATGCAGTTGAAGGCAATTTAGCCAAACACTAGAAGAACAGAAAATGGAATTTCTATTATATTAAAAAGAATAATAGCAAAAAAAAACCACCCTCGTTCCCACCTTTCCACCATACCCAACCCCTCAACCACTCAAAATTATTACCCCGCCCCCCACAAAAGGAAACCGTCCCTCTCATCTCCAAAACCACCTCCCCGCCCTCTACGCCACATCCACATCCTTACCCGAGACAGACACACACCCTCTCATCCACACACACACATTCTCAGTAACACCTGCACACACATTCACTTAACACAAAAAAACAATTATTTCTGCCCGCATTCAAAACATAAATAATTATACTAATTATGCTTATGATTATGCTACATACACACACATACATGCATGCATATACATGTCCATATACCTGCATATATATTTTACATACACAATACTTATCTCTGAACTCAAAAATATTTAGGGAAAAAAAAAGAATGTCAGTGATCAAAACACACACACACAAAAGGGGGAGGGGTACGAGTGCATAGATAAACTAATCCTTTACAAATTGTTTAAACATTCCCATTTCAGCAAATGCAAACCCAATTTATTTCTTCTGATGGCAATATCCTTCTCTTCCTTTCGACATAATATAATTAATGTCTCTTTTAATTCTGCCAATGTCGGCATTATTGACTGTGACCTCGCTTTATATAACATATATTTAACTACAAAACTAAGAGTGTTGTACAATTTACTTCTGTGAGAAATTCCTTCTAAACCAATGTGTATATCCCACCAAACTAAATCACGTAACTCTTCTAACTGAAAGTACCCAATTAAATCATACCATAGGGATTTAACCTTTTCGCAGTTCCAAAATAGATGCGAGTAAGTTTCAGAGCTTTTTCAACAAAAGAAACATAAATCATCAGCCACAAAACCAAATTTTAGAAGCTGTTCCTTGGTATAAATCGCCCCGTGTAGTATTTTATATTGAAATTCTCTGAGATCTCCAATTAAAGTTGAAATTCTAGGCCTTACAAAAATATCTCTCATACTTTTATCATCGAAAACAAATTTTTGGTGTCCATCTCTAATTTCTAAACAGTAAGACTGCTTTAAAAGAAACACGAAATATGAATAAATCTTCCTGGATTTTATTTTTTTTAATCTGTAATTTCTCTAAAAAGCTTTAAAGGTATATTAAAATCATTCACATCTACTTCATACCAATTGCATAAAATTCCATCATATTTCCCACTTTTCAAAATGGACTCGCAAAGGCTCCATATATCAGCAATATTTTCACTTTGTAAACCTAAACTTTGAAAATCACTTATTGGTCTTATTGATTGTTTATCAAATGATTGTTCTAGATGATAAACATTCCGCATATATAAATCTGCATTAAATACCATTTTCCCTTTCAATAAAAAAAAATCTTTATCATTGAATATAATCGGATTAATTTTCCCTTCTTCAAAGCTTCTGCAGTTATATAAATCTTCCCAGGCAGCTAGCATTTCTAAATAAAACGATGGTGCCTTAAGTGAAAGGTTTTTTGTCTCATAATTGCAAAGAAATAAAATTCTACCTCCTACTGATTTGAAACTGTGATCAAAGCATACTTTCCAACTCATATTTGGTTCTCCATACAAAAGTCCTTTTACCCACATCACCCTCTGAGTTTTCACAAACAATTCAAAATTCATCATTCTCAAGCCACCGTCCTTGTAATCCTGATACATAATGGCTCGTTTGATGCGATCTTTGCCCTTCCATATTAAATCAAAACAACTTTTTTGAATTTTATCAAATAGCCATTTTGGAACAACAGAGGATGACGCCACATAAATCAATTTAGATAAAGCGTAAGTTTTAGGTAAATAAATTTTCCCCATAATGGTAAGATCTCTTTGCTTCCACCATCCCCAAAGTTTTTTTTTATTTTGCTTAATATTTCTTTATAATTAACTTACTCCATTCTTTTCCTTTCTAAAGCAAATGTAATCCCTAAAATCTTAATTTCTGTAACTATACTTCCAAACTGAAATTGTCCTACATTCTCTTCATTCTTACCAATAACCAAAACCTTCGTTTTATCCATATTAACCTTCAAACCACTGACTTCCGAAAAAAAGTGAAATAAATTTTGTAATAACCTGACTCTTTATCTCTAATAAAAATTGTCATATCTTCAGCATATAATATCTGCTTTACTTCAAAATCACCAAGATCAATCCCTCTCAAGGTAGTCTCATTTCTCAAAGCGTGTGCCAAAATTTCAATGACTACTAAAAATAAATAAGGTGATAATGGGTCACCCTGACGCACACCACGTTCTATTTTAAAATATCCGGTTGAAAACCCCTCTTTCATTACGCAGCTACTTATATCAGTATAACATGTCTTTATCCAAGAACAAAAAGAAGGGCCAAATCCAAAACATTTCAAAATGGTTGATAAAAACTGATGGTGACGTTGCCAATGCTTTTAATGAGCACTTCACTACAGTCAATGAGATACCGAAGTCAAATACAGGCTCTAATAACCCCCCTAAGTTCACTGACAGTAAGTTTATGGTTGTTCAAATAACAGAGCCAGAAGTGGCCAAAGCCCTAGATAATGTGTCTATTCACAAGGCACCTGGATTAGACGACATTCACCCTCGGCTGTTAAAAGAGGGTATCCCATTTGTCACACAGCCTCTTACTCATTTGTTTAATGCATCCATTGAAACAGGTATTATACCCAGTGAGTGGAAGCAGACGAGAGTCACACCAGTACATAAATCAGGTGAAAAGACAAAACCAGAAAATTACCGACCTATATCTGTGGTGTCAGTCATAATGAAAACATTGGAAAAATTAGTTCATGGTCAATTATATCGCTATTTGAATGATTTTGATTTGTTAAGCGATTGTCAATCGGGATTTCGTCCACTGCATTCAACAAGTTCAGTTCTGCTTGATTTGAATGAATATTATGTTAAGGTGTATTGATCAAAGTTATGCTATTGGGGCGATATTTCTGGATTTAAAACGTGCTTTTGATACAGTGAATCATACTATATTGTTTGAAAAATTGAGTAGGTATGGTATTGTTGGTAAAGAATTAGAGTGGTGTGTTGATTATTTCCGAAATAGAGAACAATGTGTTTGTATTAATGGGGCCCAGTCTGTGTTTAGGAAAGTTTCTATTGGGATACCTCAAGGCTCCCTGTTAGGTCCATTATTTTTCACGCTATTTGTAAATGACATTTGTACAGTTGATTTAGGAAATGATTCAAAAATGTGTTTGTATGCCGATGATACTGCAGTGTTTGTTCGTTCGAAAAATGTACAGGAATTAAGTCAACTTTTGCAAGATAAAATGAATTTAATCGGTCACTGGTTGGAGATGAATTGTCTTGTTATGAATATCAAAAAAACGAAAGTTATGTTAATTGGATCGAAAGGGAGGATAAAGAAGAATAAGTTGCATATTGTGTATAAAGGTTGTAGTATTGAACATGTTGATTCATTTAAATATTTAGGTGTGATTATTGATAGTAATCTCAGATGGGATATGCATATCAATGCAGTATTTTGTAAGATTTCTCGGACAATTGGATATATTCGTAGAATTAAGCATTATTTGTCTGAAAGTATAATGCATTTGTTATATAATAGTTTGATATTGTCACAAATAGATTATTGTATTGTTGTTTGGGGTAGAAGTGCACATTGTCATATGGATAAACTCCAAAAACTACAAAATCGGTATGCAAGAATTGTTCTGAAAGCCAGTATACTAACGCCACATAAGCAAATGATCTCCAAATTACAATGGCAATCAATACATCAACAAGTTCAGTATCAGACTTGCATATATTTGTATAAGATAATCAATGGGATGAGCCCACGTTATCTCAGACAATTAATTGCTGTAAGACACACACCATTTCATACACGATATGCCGTTAATTGTCCCTTATTCATAAATGCCCCCAAAACAGATTATTTTAAGAACTCTTTTCATTATCAAGCTTCAAATATGTGGAATTTTATTCGAAATGCGCAGTCATTGTCTGTTTTCAAAAGATTATGCAGGGTACTTAGCATGATTGATAGGTTATGAAAGCATGCATATGGAATATGGATGTAACACGGGTATGTTGGAGAACATACTGTTGTTCTAGTCTCAGTTCAAGTTCCATCCTTGGTAAACTCTTTTGTTTCCTGATGAAAAGGCCACCAGGCGACCACCTTAGCACCCGGCGTTTGTTTTGTAAACAAATCCCTTTCTTACCTGAGAGCTGAATGAACATCATCTGGCGTGGGTCAGCACAAGTTCTTCACTTTGCAGAACTGTGTTGATCAAGCCAGATGTGTTCTCCCCCTGCTCTCTATACAGGTAAGAATTATTCTACTTCATATACTCTCCTGCTATCTCTGTATGTTCCACACATTGACATGGCATTAATGAGTATGTTGTGTTTTGATAATCACAGGGTTACCAAATTATAGATATGGTTGAGAATTCGTTATATCAAGTTATAATATATGAAGTTATGATTTTACTAATGCAGTTAACTTCTGGTCGCTGTCCTGCAATAGTAGTTTATTCCAGTCGTTGAAAACAACCGATGAGATATATACATTATTCTCACTTTTTTATAGCCTTGATATATTCAAGGGGTTAGGGATTGAAGTGTAGTTATCTTTAACAAAATATTAATTTGCATTTGGTAACTGGCTCAGTTGCGAGATACTGTGGCGGTAATCATATATTGGTAAGTTAAGCGTTAGCGATTATGATAACGCTGTCATATTATCGACAGCTTAACTCATTTATATGTCGATGAATATTTTATGAGATAAGTCCGTCGCAATATTCAATGTATATAGAGTGTCAAAATCAAAGTACATGCTGTATATAATGGATAGCTTTTCGTTTAATCCTGAACTTACATTGCATGTGAAGGAACTCGTGGCTTTTCATAGCATGCCATACAATATCATGTTATGTAGAGGGTAGCATCTGTGTGTGTGTGCGTGTGTGTGTGATTGTGCGTGATTACTGGTGTGTTGTGGATGTGTGTGTATGTGTGTGCGTGTATGTGTTATCTGTGCCCCGTGAATAGTCACTAGCATATAGAAGAGGTAGTTAGTTCGATGTAGAGTATATAGGACGCTAGTTTTCATGTTCAGGCTCGCTCATATTGTAAAAGTAAGTTTTGTATACAAGGCAGTGGACAGGGTGTGTATTTGTATGTTATAGTACGATAGGTGAATGGGGTCTGCGCGAGTAGACTGTGCCGGCTGACCACGGCTTTTTAAGACCGCACTACGGCGGAGGGTCATTGTCAAGTTTCTTTACCTCTGTGGAGGCCGGAAAGATGTGCTGGTAGCTCTTTTGTTTCAAAGTCTTAATGGGAGGAGTCTCTCCCCATCTCCTTTTCTCTAGGCCTGGAATGGGGCGCAAAGAGGTGATAACTTTTTGTATAGTATATGTTCAGCGCACATGCTGGTTAAAACTTCCTTTGTATATTTCGTTGGCTTTTTACACGCTGGGGAGCCCAGCGTGCCCTCGCCTTAGCTTTTATTTTAGTTTGTGAGTTTACAAAGTGCTTAATCCATCCCAGGGTTCTGCATTGGGGTCTTTTCCATGCATTTTGTTGAGTGTATTTGAGAGCGTGTATGCAATGTATATATAGAGAGATAAGTTAAGTCAATGTGTATATAAATGAAGTTTGAGTTAATGGGAAATAGTAAGTGTAATAGGATACCTGGTGATAGAGTAATATGTAGTTAATAGTACTAAGGGATAGTTTGGATATTATGTTGTATGTAATATGTCAGTGTACGTAGTATATGTGAAAATTGTGATTGTTGCGTTTTTGTAAATTGAAAGTATTATGTATCATGTTGAATGTGAATAAAGACTTTGCAGAACTGTGTTGATCAAGCCAGATGTGTTCTCCCCCTGCTCTCTATACAGGTGTCATATCTCGCAAGGTTAGGGACCCGTTCTTGCATCGTCACCCCCCTTCTTCTTCTTTTTGTTGAGTGAACGCCCCCTGCATCCCCTTACCCACAAGCAGGCTACGACTATACACATAGGAAAGCAAGTGCGCTGTTAGCTGTCGCGCTTGCAACGAAACACGGGCGTTACACGAAACTGGCGTAGTCGGCAGGATCCTTTTTGTTTATCTACAGTACATCGAGATCGTGGTACCAGAAATGGCAGTTGATATGAGTGGATACGGACGAGTGCCTGCTAGCCCCCGAGAAGACGCCAACATCGACGGCATGGCTGCGGCTAGGCAGGTGGCGAACCCCCCGACATTCATGGCGGCCCAGCAGGTGAGGAACGTCCCCATTTTCTCCGGCCAGCGTGATGGAAAAATCAGCGTGGACGATTGGATTCGGGACATGGACTATTTGCTGGCTGCTGCACCCCAGCCCACGAGTTTTGCATTCGCCACCATCGTACGGAATCTAAGCGGGGAAGCGCGGCGTCTTGTTCTGAACATTCCCCCGAGTGAGCGTACTCCAGAAGCCGCTTTTCATGAACTGAGACTTGAGTACGCAGATGGGAGTTGCCATGGCGACCCAATGGCGCAGTTTTATGAGAGGACTCAGCGACAACACGAGGAAGCTGGTTCTTTTGCTATCGCACTAGAGGGCATCTTGTGCAACATAGAAGAGGCACTGTACGACGGCCTACCAATGGAGGACAGAGACGCGAAACTGACCACGCAGTTTATGAGGGGCCTGCGTGATGAGGAGGTCCGGGCTAGACTGTCGCCAATGCGGCCTCGACTGATGACATTCCGAGCCCTGAAAGACGAGCTGCGTCACCTCGCTAGGGAGAGGGCAACAAGGCGACATCTTGGCCAGGCTCGCCGGGGTGTCAACATCCAGCAAGGGAAGGTGGCAGAGAGCAATAAGCAGAGCGGTGATCCGGCGATGAGGGAGATTCTAGCGGTGCTGAGAGACGTGCGGAAGGACCAGCAGGCCCACCTGTCTAGAATGGCGGACATTGAGAGACGGATGACGGCGCTGGAAACTAGAGCGCCGCAACAACCTTCTCCACAGTCCATGCCACGCCCCCCTCCCCCTCCCCCGCAGAGGTCGACTGCCTGCTACATCTGCGGACAGGAGGGACATTTCGCTAGGAGTTGCCCCTCTCACGTGCCTGCCCATCCTTTAAACGGGTAAGGCCCACAGCGGTGGCTGTGGGCGTTAATAAGACTGACCTTGACCCCCCTGACTTGAGAAAGACTGACAAAACCACAACCCACTCAAATAGCACGACCTCAACCACTCATACCCCTACGACAAGGACAAATGACCTGGGTGTCGTGGGACCAGCCAACGAAACTCTGGTGACAATTAACGGCAAAGAGGTCAACGCACTCATCGACTCGGGTTCGCAGGTCACAACCGTATCTGAGGAGCTGTGGCGTACTCACCCTGGCCTGTGCAGACAACCTCTCAGGGCTGCTGATTTATCCGTCATCGGTGCCGACGACCACGAGGTGTGTGTACTGGGAGTAATCGATTCAAGATTATCCATCTTAGGCTTCGAGTATGAAAAGGTACCGACGCTTGTGACAGCTACAACGAAGTACAAGCGTGACGTCCCTTTGTTGGTCGGTACCAATGTTATCAGGGCTTTAGAGGAGGACTGCGTGAGGGTGCACGGAAGAGAGTCTTTCCTACATGCTGTAGGGGAGAGGGACTCCATCTGGAAAGCAGCTCTCATGCGTCTGGGGATGGCAGATGTAAGTGGAAAAGGAGATCTCATCGGACGCGTGGCTTTGCATGGGCGAGCTCTCCAGCTGGTGCCGGGAGAACAGAGGACTGTGAGGGGTCGGGTGCGTGGACGGATTCCAGTTCCAGACTGCTGCGCTCTGGTAGAACCAACCTCAGCTAATGGAAGCCTGACCTGTCTCCGCACACTGTCGCCTGTAAGTGGAGGTATCGTTTTTGTTACAGTCAGAAATATTGGCGGCGTGCCCATCACCCTTACTTCAGCTACCTCACTGGCCATACTCAGGGCTGTGAAGGAAATCCACAGCATTGAGTCGCCAAAAGAGCAGCAGCAAACCAGCAGACATCAAGCCCGGTGCCACACACAGACCGCGACACATCTAAAAGACATTGACCTATCGCACCTGAAGGATGACGAGCACAGCAAGCTCCAGCAATTCCTCGAAAGAAATGGCGATGTTTTTTCCCACCATTCGACAGACTACGGCCATACGACGTCCATTACCCACCAGATTCCCCTCGTCGACCCCGTCCCTTTCCGCCTCCCCTACCGGAGGATCCCGCCAGCCCTCTACCAGGACGTGAAAGACATGTTGAAGGAGATGAATGATGCCGGTGTTATACGACCTAGCAGCAGCCCATATGCCTCCCCCATTGTCATCGCCAAGAAGAAGGATGGAAGTCTACGCTTCTGCATAGACTACCGAAAACTGAATGGCAAGACGGTGAGAGATGCATACCCACTCCCCAGGATCGAGGAAGCCTTGGACTCGCTTGGTAAGGCCAAATACTTCAGCACGCTGGACCTTACTTCTGGCTACTGGCAGGTGGAGGTCGACGAGCACGACAAGGCAAAGACGGCATTCACGACTCCGATGGGCCTCTTCGAGTGCAACCGGATGCCATTTGGGCTTCAGAATGCCCCTGCCACATTTCAGAGGTTAATGATGACCTGCCTGGGGGACCTGAACATGAATTCCGTCCTCATCTACCTCGATGACGTCATCGTCTTCTCCACGACACTCGACGAGCACCTGGAACGTTTGCAGACAGTGTTTGACAGACTGAGGCAGCACGGCCTGAAACTCAAACCTTCCAAGTGCCGTATACTGCAGAGAGAGGTTGGCTACCTTGGGCACATTGTCTCTGCGAAGGGAGTAGCGACTGACCCGGAGAAGCTGGCGAAGGTAGCTGATTGGCCACGACCATCTAACAAGAAGGAAGTGCAGCAGTTCCTTGGATTCTGCGGGTACTACCGCAGGTATGTCAAGTCGTACTCTGAGATCGCGGCCCCGCTGTACCGTCTGACAAGCGGCGACCCAAGGAAGAAGAGAGGGAAGAAGACAGCTGCACCGGTTCCCTATGAATGGTCTGATGAGTGTGAAGCTGCGTTCGCTGAGCTGAAGAAGAGGCTCACTTCTGCGCCGATCCTCGGGTACGCAGACTACTCGTTGCCGTTCACCCTAGAGACAGACGCATCTGGACTGGGACTCGGAGCCGTTCTCTCCCAGAAACAAGATGGCGTACAGAGGGTCATCGCATATGGCAGCAGAGGCCTCAGCCCAGCAGAGACGAGGTATCCAGCCCACAAGCTCGAGTACCTGGCACTGAAGTGGGCGGTCACAGACAAGTTCAAGGACTTCTTGTACGGTAACAAGTTCGTTGTATTCACAGACAACAACCCGCTGAAGTATGCCACCTCCTCTGCCAAACTAGACGCGACAGGTCAACGCTGGGCAGCTGAATTGGCCAACTATGACTTCCAGGTGGTCTACCGGTCTGGGAAGGCTAACGCCAATGCAGACGCGCTCTCTCGGTTGCCAGCCCCCGACAAGAAGGACCTCCCCCCCTCCCGCCCAGATGATGATGGTAACGTTGAACCTACTGTCCCCACTGCCCAAATTGCCCAACAGGTCAAAGTTCCTCAACCGCACTTCGAGGCCCTGCCATCAATGAGCGTAAAGGAACTCCAGAGGGCGCAATCAGATGATGACGGCATGGCGGCTGTGATCGAGTACATTAAGGAGTCTACCAAGCCTCCTAGGCGTCGACGGGCTCAACTTCCCAGCCAGGTCAAAAACCTTCTATGGCAGTGGGAGCGTCTATCACTACGCGATGGCCTCCTTGTCAGGACGATAGAGAAGGAAGGGAGAGATGTCGCTCAGCTGGTGCTGCCTACAACACTTCGACCTATGGCTATGCAGGAACTACATGACAGGATGGGCCACGTGGGACCTGAACGTACTCTAGATCTCCTGAGAGAACGGTTCTACTGGCCTAAGATGGAGGAAGCTGTGAAAGAGTGGTGCAGTACCTGTGAACGCTGCAGTCTCAGACGATCTGCGAAGGCAAGCCACAGGGCTCCCCTCACCACCATCCAGACGAGTCGGCCATTGGAGCTGGTGTCAATGGACTTCCTGACGCTTGAGAAGTCAAAGGGTGGGATTGAGAATGTGTTGGTTTTAACCGACCATTTTACACGTTTCTCTAAGGCCTACCCGACACGTGATCAGAAGGCATCGACGGTTGCTCAGGTACTGTGGTCGAAGTATATTTGTAACTTTGGATTTCCAGAGAGGCTGCTGTCTGACCAGGGGAGAAGCTTCGAAAGTGGCGTCGTGAGGGAGCTATGTAAGCTGGCCGGTATTACCAAGTCCCGAACCACTTCCTATCATCCACAGGGAAATGGGATGACCGAACGCTTTAATAGGACCCTCATCCACCTCCTACGCTCCCTTGATCCCGAGGAGAAGAGAGACTGGAAGAGCCACGTCGAGACCCTGACCCATGCCTACAATTGTACCAAGCATGAGTCGACGGGGTATGCCCCATTCTTCCTCATGTTTGGACGACATCCACGACTACCAATCGACCTACTACTAGACCGGACTACAATCGACGACGACCTTGACCACGACGGATTCGTGCAGAATCTTCGTGATAACTTAGCCTCTGCCTATGCACGCACCAGTGCATTGGCGAAGAAAGCCAGCGACCGACAAAAGGCATTCTACGACCGACGATCCCGCGATGACCCTCTGCATCCAGGCGACCGAGTGCTGGTGAAACGGGTCGCATTTCAAGGAAAGCACAAGCTGTCGGACAAGTGGGAGCCTCATCCGTACGTGGTCACTAAGAAAGTGAGTGAACTTGTCTATGTTGTTCAGCGAGAGGGTGCTGAGACTGAACGTACTCTACACCGCAACCTCCTGACTAGATGCAACTTCCTCCCGACTGAGTGCCATGATGCTGCAGAGCTTCCTCTACAAGACGATATTCCGACATCCTCCGACAACATCCGTGAGATGGAAACGCCGGAGACTAACGTGGAGGAGGTAGGCCAGACCTTCGTCTATGGTGGTGTACGCAACACTCAACCCATAGAACAGCAAAATGTCCCTGACATCCCAGTTCTACCAGATGGACTGCCGCCTACCACCCAAACCACTCAGCCCAACCCAGTGACGGAGGAAGGCCAGAGGGACCCGGAGACAAGTGACGGCCAGTCCACCACTCCCGCTGACGACGGCGAGGGACCACAGGCTCCGATGGATGGCGGGCAGGACGTGGTGATCGACATGCCGGCCGAAGATGACGATCAGCACACTCCGGGGGTCGTCACTAGCCAGCCAACCGCCGAGGCAGCGAGCGAGACGTCACAGCACGGCAACACGACTGTTTTCAGCGCAGACCAGGTAGAAGAGGACAGTCAACTGAGGGTACGCAGCCGCAGGCAAAGGCAGCCTGTGGAGCGTCTGCAATACACGAGCCTAGGCAATATAAACCAACTCACAGCAATGCAGGACGCTTTTCGTGCTGCTTGCAGCCTCGTTAGAAGTTTGACTAATCCAAATATACATAATAATGATGTTCATATTTAATGGTTAAGTCTCCAGGGACGGCGACTTTTTCAGTAGAGGGGAGGGAGATGGAAGAAGGGAAGATAGATTGGCATAAGAAGGGTGAAATAGGTTAACGTTTGGGGAGCAAAATCAGGGGTATACACAAAATTTTCATCATATTTGGTTTCGAAATATTCCTCTTTTTGCAATTACAATCTTTATCAGTATTCATTGGATATTATGTTAAGTGTTCGATACAAAAGCATGTATTTGCAGTGTTCAAAGACGATCACCTTGCTGTACCTGCAGATGTGATCAGTAGAATTATTGGTTTTACGTATTGCATTTGATATAATTTTAATTTTTAATTTGTTAATGACGAGGACGTCATTCAATAATGATGGGGAGGATGTAACACGGGTATGTTGGAGAACATACTGTTGTTCTAGTCTCAGTTCAAGTTCCATCCTTGGTAAACTCTTTTGTTTCCTGATGAAAAGGCCACCAGGCGACCACCTTAGCACCCGGCGTTTGTTTTGTAAACAAATCCCTTTCTTACCTGAGAGCTGAATGAACATCATCTGGCGTGGGTCAGCACAAGTTCTTCACTTTGCAGAACTGTGTTGATCAAGCCAGATGTGTTCTCCCCCTGCTCTCTATACAGGTAAGAATTATTCTACTTCATATACTCTCCTGCTATCTCTGTATGTTCCACACATTGACATGGCATTAATGAGTATGTTGTGTTTTGATAATCACAGGGTTACCAAATTATAGATATGGTTGAGAATTCGTTATATCAAGTTATAATATATGAAGTTATGATTTTACTAATGCAGTTAACTTCTGGTCGCTGTCCTGCAATAGTAGTTTATTCCAGTCGTTGAAAACAACCGATGAGATATATACATTATTCTCACTTTTTTATAGCCTTGATATATTCAAGGGGTTAGGGATTGAAGTGTAGTTATCTTTAACAAAATATTAATTTGCATTTGGTAACTGGCTCAGTTGCGAGATACTGTGGCGGTAATCATATATTGGTAAGTTAAGCGTTAGCGATTATGATAACGCTGTCATATTATCGACAGCTTAACTCATTTATATGTCGATGAATATTTTATGAGATAAGTCCGTCGCAATATTCAATGTATATAGAGTGTCAAAATCAAAGTACATGCTGTATATAATGGATAGCTTTTCGTTTAATCCTGAACTTACATTGCATGTGAAGGAACTCGTGGCTTTTCATAGCATGCCATACAATATCATGTTATGTAGAGGGTAGCATCTGTGTGTGTGTGCGTGTGTGTGTGATTGTGCGTGATTACTGGTGTGTTGTGGATGTGTGTGTATGTGTGTGCGTGTATGTGTTATCTGTGCCCCGTGAATAGTCACTAGCATATAGAAGAGGTAGTTAGTTCGATGTAGAGTATATAGGACGCTAGTTTTCATGTTCAGGCTCGCTCATATTGTAAAAGTAAGTTTTGTATACAAGGCAGTGGACAGGGTGTGTATTTGTATGTTATAGTACGATAGGTGAATGGGGTCTGCGCGAGTAGACTGTGCCGGCTGACCACGGCTTTTTAAGACCGCACTACGGCGGAGGGTCATTGTCAAGTTTCTTTACCTCTGTGGAGGCCGGAAAGATGTGCTGGTAGCTCTTTTGTTTCAAAGTCTTAATGGGAGGAGTCTCTCCCCATCTCCTTTTCTCTAGGCCTGGAATGGGGCGCAAAGAGGTGATAACTTTTTGTATAGTATATGTTCAGCGCACATGCTGGTTAAAACTTCCTTTGTATATTTCGTTGGCTTTTTACACGCTGGGGAGCCCAGCGTGCCCTCGCCTTAGCTTTTATTTTAGTTTGTGAGTTTACAAAGTGCTTAATCCATCCCAGGGTTCTGCATTGGGGTCTTTTCCATGCATTTTGTTGAGTGTATTTGAGAGCGTGTATGCAATGTATATATAGAGAGATAAGTTAAGTCAATGTGTATATAAATGAAGTTTGAGTTAATGGGAAATAGTAAGTGTAATAGGATACCTGGTGATAGAGTAATATGTAGTTAATAGTACTAAGGGATAGTTTGGATATTATGTTGTATGTAATATGTCAGTGTACGTAGTATATGTGAAAATTGTGATTGTTGCGTTTTTGTAAATTGAAAGTATTATGTATCATGTTGAATGTGAATAAAGACTTTGCAGAACTGTGTTGATCAAGCCAGATGTGTTCTCCCCCTGCTCTCTATACAGGTGTCATATCTCGCAAGGTTAGGGACCCGTTCTTGCATCGTCACCCCCCTTCTTCTTCTTTTTGTTGAGTGAACGCCCCCTGCATCCCCTTACCCACAAGCAGGCTACGACTATACACATAGGAAAGCAAGTGCGCTGTTAGCTGTCGCGCTTGCAACGAAACACGGGCGTTACATGTATGAGAGAGATTTCGTGTGTTTATGTTATTTTGTGTTATATATAACTAAGTTCATTATTTTTTTTTTTGTATGAAGAAATGATAATGAAGTCCGAAATTTGATGACATTGTATCATAACAATATGGGGGGGGGGGGTAGGTGAAGTGGCAATACTTTTCTGATTGCCCTATCAAGCTGTTATTAAGCTGTAATTGTATTAATGTTTGAGTTTGTTTGTATATTTGTTTTGGTGTAGTCGTTCATTTGTAGTATAAGTTATTTCATTGTTTGTACTTTACTTTGACGATCATGACATTTTTATCTGTACATAATGTGAGCAGGGCCCCTTGGTAGAACAGTTAACCAACTGAAAGGGCTACCCTGCTAAAAGAATATTGAAATAAATAAATAAATAAATGAGACACCGAGTCAAAGGCCTTCTCGAAATCAACAGCTATTAAATAACAACCTATATTATATGACAGACAGTGAAAAATCATATCATCTATTAGTCGAATTGCTTCCCCAATATTTCTGTTTTCCATATATCCCACTTGATCCATGTGTATTATCTCACTCAAACTTGTTTCATTCTCTTCGCCAAAACCTTTGAAAGAATTTTATAATCCACATTCAAAAGTGTAATTGGTCTATAATTTTTAATGTAAAGAGTATCTTTACCATCTTTTTCTATTAATGTAATGGTCCCTTGCTTCTGTAATACTGATAAATTACCCCTATCGTATGCTTCATTTAATGCTTCAACTAACTGCCTGCCTAAATATGGTCAAAAAGAGATATAAAATTCAACCGAAAGCCCATCATTACCTGGAGCTTTATTATTCTTCATTTCTTTTAAAACTTCATAACATTCATCTACAATAATTTTTCCTTCACAAAATTGTTGACTTTCCTCACTTAACTTTGGAATATTTTTTAAAAAGAAACTTTCATTCAAAATATCTTCTGCTACACCTTTCTTCTTTGAATATGTTTCATAAAAATTTCTAATTAACTTCATAATTTCATTTCTATCTTTAGAATTATCTTCACTATATAATTCATACATCATAGTTTTCTTTTTATTTGATTTTAATAACTGTTCAAAGTATTCTCTGTTCTTTTCCCCGTCCTCAAACCAAGCTGCTCGTGATCTAAGTTTGAGTCCTTCCAATGATCTATCATATAATTCACTCAACATTTTTTTTCTTTTCAACATATTGTGTATTTGTTTCTAAGGGAGTAGCAGTAATCAATAAATCTTGCTCTAAAATTTTTTATTCCTTTTCTAACTTTTCAATATTCATTCGCTTTTCTTTTGCTTTTACTTTCGAATATTTTCTTGCATATTCACTCATTTTCATTCTTAAAAATCCAAAAACCTAATTTATCATTAAATGCATCTTCCCACGTCTCCATAATACTTTTTATTTCCGTTATCATTCCTTCTACAAAATCTTGATTATTACACAAACTCTTATTGAATTTCCAATACGATTTGTCCCTACTATTATAACATTTCGGAACAAATTGTAATTCTAGTCTAATACCTGAATGATCAGGAGTAACAGATGTCAAAATTTCACAATTTCATACTAATCGCACCATGTGGTCTGATATGAACCAATAATCTAAACGAGTTTGTACTAAAGGGTTTATCTGTTTAAAAGTAACTTGCTTACTGTCCGGGTTTCTTTTCATCCATATATCTAATAAACTATACACACGCACCACACACACACACACACACACATAAAGAAAGAAATAATTCGCACCGCCAAAAGACGCAATATTCAGATATATAGCAGAAAGAAAGAACACAGCTACATAATGGAACAGAACGAAGGCAAAGCAAAAGGAGAAGAGGCAGAGAAGCAAGGGAGAGAGGTCTGTGAACACGTCCATCCATCGCACCCCATAAACAAAGCATCCACTGTGTTCGGACATGGAGGTCATGAAACAGTTCTGAGCCCCATATTTTGCAATAAAAGATGTTTTACCAATATCTAATAAACATTGCCCAAGGCAAGGATTCCATAATTGTATTACGGTAACAATAACAGCTTGAGTAAAGTGTCATTGGTGCAGATGAAGGAGGATCTTATTTTAACCTGTGTTTGCACCTAATGATTCTGCACATATCATAGACATGGCAATTTCTTGAAAGTCTGTTTTCAAGAACCACAAACGTATGAACATAAAAGAAACGTTTTCTAAAGGGCGATCACACATCGCCCTTTTAGATGGCGGTTCATGACGGTTCTCAAACCGCCATGAACCGCGTCCCAACGATGGCGGAAAGCACTTTAACTTAAAGGTGGAGGAGTCCATACCAAGCCACTGTAGTTGGATGCAGTCAGAGCCCTTTCACCCGTCTTCAATGGGTTACAACACGGATCGTGTTGCTTCGTTACGCAAACAAAATTTTACAAAAAATTGCAAAACGTTGTGTATTTACAGTTTGATATAAGTGATACAAAAGCAATTGTCTTTAAGTTTCAACATGCTTTTTTCTCTCTCTTTTAACTTTTAAAATATCTGTATGAACAATCACTAAAAAGAGATACGTGTAAAAGCAGACTCCAACATAGTTTACAAAGTTTCATGCTCATTTGCAGGTTTACATATCAGGTAATTTTCTAGTACTTGCTTGTTTCAACACCTCTTCTATTTCTCTTTCTTAACAAAGTTTTCACATATCTCTATAGCAATTACAGTCAATAAAAAGACATAAACATCAAAGAAGAATCCAATATATATACATAGTGTCCTGTTTATTTACAGGTTCAAGTAACATAATACAGTATAATAATGGTGTAATTTTTTTTCAAGTTTCAACATGTCTTTTCCCTCTACTCTCTTAAGTTTCAACATATCTGTATCAACATGCAGTCTTACAAAAAGGCGTACATAACAGGCTGGGCCGGCGGAGCGTTTTCAAAAGTGTGGAGGCCCACTTCCGGGTTTCATGAGCTAACAAGCAAAAAAAAAAAGAAAAAAAGAGGTCCTCAGCTCATCTCTCCCCTTCCATGTCCGGGTTTCTTCAGCTGACAAGCAAAAAAACAAAAACAAAATAAGGTCCTCAGCTCAAAACAAAGAAACAAAGAAACAATAACAAATAAAGGTCTTCAGTGGAAAAACATAACCTTACCGCGCTCACACTTCAAGATCTCTATCTATTTCTATTTAGAGCCACTTACATACTTCCGGGAGAAAAAAAGTGTGGGGGCCCAAAGTGATGACACCTTATGTATTCCTTTGTATGGTGCACAAAAAGTGTGCCCCCCCCCCCCCCACAGTTCCGCCGGTCATGCATAATTATGAAAGCAGAACTCAAAATATTTACATAAGTCTTTTGTGTATAACTTACAGGATCACGTAGCTGGCCATCTTTTTAAGCTGTTAAGCTTTAAAAAAATGAACACACCTTTTAATGTACAGTATCTGTACTATTTAACATACCTACCAACTTTTTAACATTAAACTTTCTTTGTTACTCTATGTGTAATAATATATAATATATATATATATATATATATTGAAACTTTAGAATTCAATATATTTACCCGAGCTTGTATTAAGGGTTCATCTTTGTTGTTTTTTTTTTTCATTTTTTCTTGCTCTTTTATGTTCAACATTTGTTTTGCAGGAAAAGTTATGGCGTTAACACGTAATTATCAGGGATCTTGCGGTGCAAACACGGAGGATGCCGTTCCTTACACGGTGAACGGCGTTTTGAACACGGTCCATTTCAAACCGCTGAGACCGCCACGAAAAATTAAACATGTTTAATTTTTCTGGCGGTTCTCCGCGGTTCTTGGGGTTTATGGGGGAGCAGTGACGGATGACCAGGGTTTATGTACGGTGTGAACACGGTCTTTGGCGGAGCACGGAGAATTGCCGAACCGCCATGAACCGCCATCTAAACCGGCGATGTGTGATCGCACCGGAAGGGAGTAGCATTAGCAGCAAATAATTGCCTCGAAGTCTATGAACAGAGTTGCTAAACCAAAAAAAAAAAAGTTTTTTCAAAATCTAGAGACGAGTTATTTTGCGTGATGCCATTGTTTAACATTTTTACTCATTATTATATGTATGCTGTTGTTATCAAAATATGGGTCAGGGTGAAAGAAACAAAGTTGGGGTCATCCGCGAATAATGTAAACTTAAATGAGAGTTTGCCTATTCAATTCAATCATAGTTTATTTCCAATCAACGAAAATCAAAAACATAGTACAAAGTATACATGTCATGAAAGAATATTGTTCAAACGTTTGCAAAAGATTCATGTAGTATACGAGTTGAAATATAGAACAACACACACATATATATATATATATATATATATATATATATATATACAATAATTAGGAGGAACACTGTATAAATACTTCGTGGGCGAGCGGAAAATAAATTCGATTATGGAAAATTGTGATCCACTAAAAAGCAAAGCTTGTCGAACGTGGATCGCTAGATAAATAATGGGTAAATGATATACTATTCTATAACGATATACATGTAGTTATTTTGAGATGCACAGGTCGGGAAAAAAATATAGAATACCAATGCTAATGCCCGGACACTGTTCACTGAACCACGTGTACCGGGAAAATATGACAAGGACAACACATTCGTACACACATTCAATTACCCACATGCATATACACTGTAAGACGCGAGACAGTACCGAGAGGAGAGAAGACGGTAACAATACAAGTCTACGAAGAACAAAAGACAGGAAAGGAAGAGGAGAGAAGAAAGAAGAGAGGTCTGCATACAGAACACGCCAAGTGCTGCGACATCAGGACAGGTGAAAGCTCAAGCATGAATTAAAGCAATTTGAATTACCTAAAATCATAAGTAGAGAGTAAATGTTTTCTGAGTTTGTATTTGAATGCGACAAATTTGGGGGAATCTTTTAAACTATTATCTAAATTATTCCAAAGTCTGGGTCCGGTGTAAAGAAATGTATTTTGGGCATGTGCGGTTCTCATTAATGGAAGATGGAATTCGTCGGATCGTCGCGTGGGATAGTTATGAACATGACTGTTTCGATGAAATGAATTGTGGAATATTTTAGGTAAAAAGTTACCGTTGTAATTAAACATGAACTGGCCAAGTTGAAACACATACAAATCTTTTACTTTTAGTATTTTATGGTCAGAAAACAAAGCATCTGTATGTTCTCGGGTATGTAAATCATAAACAATTCTAAGCGCTTTCTTTTGCAATAAAAAAGTTTATCAAGTAGTATCTGATATGTATTACCCCAAGCAAGGATCCCGTAGTTTAAATAAGGTAGTATCAAACTAGAATAAAGAGTTAATAATGCAGATGAAGGAAGATAATATTTTAAGCTGTTCATTACGCCAATGTTACGTGAAATGATTTTACATTATGTTATCAATATGATTCCTCCATGATGTTGTCAACGCAAACACCAAGAAATTTAAAGGAAGAAACTTCTTCTAGGGGAGTAGTATCAAATGTTATATTGCCTGGGAGGCTATCTAAAGAGTTACTAAAAAGCATAACTTTTGTTTTTTGAATATTTAATGACAATTTATTTGCGTATATCCATTGTATGACATTTTTCAATTCTTCATTGACTGTTCTTGTTAAGATATTTGGGTCAGGGTGGGAAAAGAAAAGGTTAAAGTCATCCGCGAATAATATGAATGATAGTTTCTCCGAGGATCTATGAAAATCATTAATATAGATAGTGAATAACAATGGGCCTAATAAACTCCCTTGTGGAATACCACATGCAATTTTTTTACTTTGAGTGTCAAAGCCGTTGACATGTACAAATTGGGATCTTTTTGATAGGTAACTCGTGAACCACTCCAAGGCCTTTCCACGTATTCCATAATGGGACAGTTTGGCGAGAAGTATTCCGTGGTTAATCGTGTCAAAGGCCTTGGAGAAGTCCAAGAAGATACCTATTGTGTGTGAAAGGGTGTCGAGTGCGTGTGTGACTTTGTCGATGAGGGCAAGTGTGCGTGTGTTGTGCTGTGATTTTCCCTGAATCCAAATTGAAAGTTTGAAAATATGTGGCAGGTTTTAAAAAAACGTACTGTCCTGATGTAAACTATTCCTCCGAGAATCTTAGAAATAGAAGATAATAAAGATATGGGTCTATAGTTGCAACTGATTGACAAATTGCCCTACATCGACGTAAATAAGCACTGAATTGATCAGTGTTTTAGTAGTAGCCATGATAAAAAATCATGGGCGTACATACTCGAGCAGGATTCGAACCTACGACCTCCTGATCACCGGACAGGCGTCATCTCCACTAGACCACCGAGCTTTCGCCCGAAAGCAAGTGTTGGTTCTAATCCTTGTAGCATGCAGCGGGTACTGCTTTATCATTCAAATTCATGAATTTCTTCCGTCGAGATGTTTTCATTGCAACTGATTGACAAATTGCCCTACATCGACGTAAATAAGCACTGAATTGATCAGTGTTTTAGTAGTAGCCATGATGAAAAATCATGGGCGTACATACTCGAGCAGGATTCGAACCTACGACCTCCTGATCACCGGACAGGCGTCATCTCCACTAGACCACCGAGCTTTCGCCCGAAAGCAAGTGTTGGTTCTAATCCTTGTAGCATGCAGCGGGTACTGCTTTGTTATACTTATTTACGTCGATGTAGGGCAATTTGTCAATCAGTTGCAATGAAAACATCTCGACGGAAGGGTCTATAGTTATTGACGTCATCCTTCTCCCCTTTCTTATAAATAGGAATTACTTTCGCAATTTTCATGCTATTTGGCACATGGCCAGCTGTAAGCGATGAGTTGATAATGTGTCCTAAGGATCCACTATTTGGGGAATTATGTTTTTTATCAAATGGTTGTCAATTCCGTCGTGGCCAGGACTTTTTCCTTCTTTCAAATTAGCAACGATCTTTATTATTTCTTCTGTATAATTCATATTGGGTCAAAAGATATAGTTTTGGAGTTAGGTGTATCTAAAAAATCACTAAAAGATTTACTAGAAAGAAGAATATTTTGAGAAAGATTTTTTTCCAATTGAAGAGAAGAAGTCATTGAAAATTTCAGCCATGTCTGAGGATATGAAAATCATTGATGTAAATTATGAATAACAATGGACCAAGAAAGCTTCCTTGTGGAATACCACATTAAACTGTATTCATTTGGAATCGAAGCCATTGACGTGTGGTACATTATATGGTAGGATCTGTTGGATTGCTATTGGTAATTGGTAATTCGCGAACCACTGCAAGGCGTTTCCAAGGGAACCGAAACTGGATAATATTTTGAGAACAGGATATCATGGTTAAAAGCCTTGGAGAAGTCCAGGGGAAGATGTCCATTGTATGTGAAAATGTTTCGAGTACACAATATCATGTGTACATTTCTCAACAAATGTTCTTGTGGCTTTTGTAACGTCTTTTCTAAATCCAAATTAGAAATTTGAAAATATCGTTTTAAAAGGAATTTCAGAGTTCCGATGATTATATTCTGTATTTTACTTTTTAAGAAATCGAAGTTAACAAAGACACGGATCTGTAGTTATTGACATCATCCTTTCCCCGTTCTCGTGGATGTGAATATCTTTTGCAATTATGTCATTTGACACAAGGCCATTTGCCATAAGCGATTGATTAATAATGTATACTATCATTATGCTCTATTGGATATCGTGTGTACAGTCATATCAACGCTCGTCCACACTCCATCGAGGTCGAAACTATCCCGGATCTCCCCGAATCTCTCAGGATCACCGTGTAGTTCCTTGAACTCTGCAAGCCCCTCTAAAGGAGCAACGTCCCAGACAACTTCGATGGATGGTTGTTGTCGTTGATGCGTCATTTCAGCCCCTGCAATTCTCGTAGATCTCGAAGGAATTTAGATACTCCTCGAGAACGTCGTACAGCAGTCGATACTGGCACTGATTAGTCGGGAAAATCGAATACAAACACAATAAAGATAATAATAATACTGATCATGATAGTAATATCACTAATGATAATAATAATAATGACAACAACACTAATAATGATAATAGTGATAATAATACACGTATATTCAACAATGAAGAGGCAGAATAAAGGATAATTCTGATAAAGTTAAAAGTTAGTCTGAAAAGAAAGAGTAAAAGGTTATATAAGCGCATAAGTGAAACTTTGATTTAAAGGAAGGGAATCCCATTTGCTTGCCTTAAATGAAGAGTTGTATAAATACAGTGGTATGTTGAAGAGAGTATCATTTTAGAAACTCCCATAAAGTATTGAAAGTGGAAGGTAACATTTAGTACATTTTTATTGACCGTTAGATTTTGAATTGAATTTTTTCGGGGCTCACCGTAAATTCCAGTACATTACTAGGCTACCTTTGCAGACCCATGCACTGCATGTGTGTCCATCATGTATATTTTGTGAAGAAAGTTCATCAAATTTACAAACATTTCTGTATACATTCTTGCCACACACTCTATATGCTATTACATCAGCTCTTATACTTTTAGATTTGTGTTTATAGATAAAAAATACAGAAGACTGCAACAAAAAGGCTTAAGTGTGGCTGACAAACAGAACTACTGAGTAGTTGAGTTTTGTGCATTATTCAAATTGTAGATAACTGTTGACTTCCAAATTTCTCAGCAGTGGCCTAAACAAGTCCCCTGAGGTTCATATTTAATGTTTTGCTGCATTTTGGGAGGTCTGTAAAAGGTATCCCCTACCTTTAAGTCTCAAAATCATTTAGGAAGTTATTAGAACATAGAGACTTGCTAATTTTTACAAATCAGTTCTCAAGCCCTTGATGGAAATTATAAAACAAATGAGTGAGCTCATGATGCCAACTACCTGACAATTTTCCCTTGTTCGTGTACACAAAGCAGACAATAACATGCCATAACATCGTTAAACAAACTCAAAATGATGATCACTCAGATATACCATGATTTGAGAATGGGAAATAATGGCATTTGAAAAAATAAATAAATCTGGAAATCTCAAGATTTTGTCTAATAATTACAAAGCAAGTTGGAAAGCGACGACATCATTATCTCACTCATTTGCATATTTCATATCGACTGTTCAAGAAATGTCTTGTGAAGATAACTCCCCTAATTTGTCATGAATCTTTATTTTACTGTTCTCATAAATAATTACTCGTTCTTTTCATACTTCATTCTTTAGTGGTCCACACTTACGGGTACTTATAGACTGATTGCATCAGTTATTTACTTTAATGTAAAACTTCCGAAATTTGGTTTATTCTTTCTTTAATACTTCAGATATTCAAATATCTTATGCAGTAGGTCTAGTGATTGCCAAACATACTCGTGAATGTAAAGTTAATTGTGGTCAATTATGTAACTTCCAGGCCACGTATTCTTATACTTGATATGTGTCACCTTAACATTTTTTTTTTCTTTTTGTACCGATGTGTTGGCTCAGTGAGTAGAGCGGCTACCCTCACAATCGGGAGGTCGTGGGTTCAAACCCCGGCCGCGTCATACCAAAAGACGTTAAAAGATGGGAGTTGCTGCTACCTTGTTTGCCGTTCAACAGTTGAAAAGGTTAGAGCAACGTCGATCTGGCGCTGCTCAGTGGCTGCCGGGCCCACGATCAATTGGGCAAAATAAATTTCCATTCTTGGACAATAAAATTTGGAGTTTATATCCAAAACAATTATTATTATCATTATTAAACAAAATTCAATAAATACCTAAAAGAAGTAGCAACCAGAATAAAAAGGGTTCTTTATGCCCCAGTCACATATAAACATGGATGCTCAAGAATCTATTCGGTGATCCGGGGAGATCAGGGGAGATCCGCAATAGTTTCGACGAGCGTTGGTATGAGTGTACACACGGTATCAACACGGCAGCTACACGGATAAGGCCGGAAGAGCGCGGCGTCTACACGGACAAACACGGCATCTACACGGCAATCCTCGGATGACGCCGGATGTTTTTGACCTCGAAAAGTTGCCGCATTGGGTGATCCGGGATGTCTATGTGACTTGGGCTTTGAAGTCCCAGTCACATAGACATCTCGGATCACCCCGGGTCACCCCGGATCTGATCCACGGTGATTCGAAAAGAGATCAGTGTTGACGCCTTAGACATCCTTGGACATCCGTGTATGTCCGTGTAGATCCGGGGACATCCAGGAGACCAACACGGCAACTTTTGGAGTTCAAAAATATCCGGCGTCTTCCGGGGATTACCGTGTTGGCAGAGCAATCCGGGATGGTCCGTGTGGCTGCCGTGTAGCTGCCGTGTTGATCCGTGTGGACGCTACGCTCTTCCGGCCTTATTCGTGTAGCTGCTGTGTTGATACCGTGTGTACAGTCATATCAACGCTCGTCCACACTCCATTGAGGTCGAAGCTATCCCGGATCTCTCCGGATCACCGTGTAGATCCTTGAGGATCCGTATTTATATGTGGCTGGGGCCTTATTGTTAGAATTCTTGTTGTTGACGCTGTTTTGCAATGCACTTTCTGTTGATTAGAATTTATCATTGATAAACGGAGACACTATAGCAATGATTGTGAGCTAACTTTCATCGATGCAACCGGATAACACGAAAAACGTTGACAATGTTTTGCTTTGCATTACATTCTTCAATCAAAGTTGTTCAAGGGTTTTCTGCCTATTTGTATATTTCTGGAAGTAGGAGGAACAACACTACATACTAGATGTGAAATGGCCTCGTGACGGACGGCTCTCATTTTCTTGCACACCTGGAAAACTTCCACGTCATTTGAACAATCTGCGCGATCCAGGATGGATAACAACGAACAGAAAGTGGCAGATGTTCCGACGCCATCCCTATACGAACAAAATAAACACATATGCATGCTTTTGAGGTGGCATGGATGACGAAGACACAACCAAACCAATAGAGAGAGCGGTAGTGATCTCAGCATTAGTATCAAAGATACATATCATATATTTATTTGTACGTTGCTGCTCAGGTTTGCACACTTGAACTGCACTGCATTAACATGGGTCGTTGATTCGGTGTTACGAGTGAATCACAATTCATTTTTCATCTCATGATCCTCACATATGGAAAAGCTGGCCATCACCAAAGAAATTTAAATTGCAGCTTAATGTTCTCAAAGTATTCCTATTTTGGTTTGAGCGCGAAAACTCCAAGAAAGTTCAGTTTAAAGTATTGCAAGAAGAGCTAGGAAGAAAAAGAAGAACAAGAAGAACAAGAAGAACAAGAAGAAGAAGAACAACAACAACCTTTATCATGTGACAGATTTTGCCTTGTATTTGTACAGAGCGTTGTGAATCTAGGATTGAATAACTAGCCATATGTCCCTGCATTTCGTCATGCTAATAGTAATTGTCATCAGTTACATTTCAAGCTTTCATTTAAATATGAAACATTCTGAATATTTTCTCTCCCGTCTCGTAATCTTCTACAGTTGAACCTCTCTTATCCGGCCTCCCTTTATCCGGATCTCTCTATTATACGGACGCAATCTCGCCATAATTTTTTTTTTAATAATTACGGGAGTAAAAGGGGATTCCCAATTCCTTGAGAACTCCTACACAAACACACATGAATTACATATACTTGATACATTTCTTACTAATCCGTTAATAGGTAAATCATCCCAAGAATTTATAAAAGAAAATGATTTCATTCTTGCAAACACAAACCTCTATTTTGGGGTCTGTTACTGAGTGTAACAATGAAAAGGTTGCAGTATACACATTACTACATGTGGTACTACAATGGGCTACATCATGTGTATGTATATGTACATGTTTAAAGCATTGAGTCTCCCGTATCCGGCCAAATCCCTTATCCGGATGAGCCCCGGTCCTGACTTGTCCGGATACGAGAGGTTCAACTGTATTTGTAACCAATAATATTTTTTAACCTGCAATGAACAAGGATAGGACCGCTGTCATGTCCCTGTGTCGGCCAGCTTTTCAGGCGATTCCGCATGAAGATCATGTCCGACGCAGAGAGTGGTCCGTCTTCCTCCATGGGGTTACACTCCAGCTGTAGCTGGTAGACAGTTTGCAACTGTTTCTACGGTGATGTGAAGTTATAAGGGAAAACGCGAAAGTGGAACATGTTTATAGTTGCAAGTATTGCATGGCAAATCATGATAAACATACGGGTTACTTGCTTACTTTTTTGTTTGCTTGTTTCCTTACTTTTTTATCTATCTATAGAAACCAAAATTGATATTAACATAATATTGTATCCATGTTTTGTTGAAACTTATGTGATTCAGAGTTCCTTACAATATTATGTACTCATGTAAGCGGTATGTATGTTGCTTTGAATTACTTTACATGGAAATAAAATTATTTGAATTGAATTTAATTAAAACGTACGGGTGCTTGAACTTCAGTTCTCTTTATTCTCTTCCATCATCATTTTATTTATTTCAGTTCATTTCAATTCAGCTTTGTTTCTACACCTATCTGTATTATGTATGCATGCAAAAAAAAAAACATACACACACGCACACACACATAAACATACAAATTTTACAATACCTCTTTAATTGCATTTATTGCAACTGATTGGCAAATTGTCCAAAATTGACGTTAAACGTCGATGTAGGAAAATCAAAATTTTCAACCAGTTGCAATAAAAACGACACAATGCAAGAATTCATTGATTTAAATTCATTAATTCGACATCTTTGCAGATAATACCCCTTTCTGAATATATAACTGTTGATAGAACTGAGCACGAATTCACAGTCGGCGGAGATCAACTATATCGCCTTCAATAAGTCCTTCTGGTATAGGTTACTCTAAGTGACCGCACATCACAAAACGAACAAAAAGTCATACACACTGATTTTTTGTGAGGACTGAAAAAAGGTGAAATGGGTCAACTTAGCCGATCTTGACATTTTTCATATTTTCCGAAAGAGCAAGTCTTCTTCTACATTATGCTAAAATTTGGGATCAGAAATTTAGTAAAGTGTGTTTTTTAGCAGTTTATTTCGAAAATTTGTTGTTGTTGATGTTGTTGTTGTTGGATAGTGTGATTAGGTGTGTCTTCATTTCTTAAAAACCATGTACACACTCTTCACTTTTAACTCTATAACTTTTGAAAGGATGATGCTACTGCTTTGAAAGTTGGCATTAATCATGGTCGGAATGTGTTTACAAGGCAGGCTCAATTTCAGTTTAATTTGATAATCCCTTCATTGTTGTTACTCCGGTGGTTTACATCCTGTTTTGTCCCATTCATCCCACAGCCAGCACGGCTTGGTAAAGATTAAGCGCTTGAATAGACATTGTACGTCAGAGGCTCTTTTCTCAGTTCACACTTTTCCTGAGTATGTGCTTTCTTTCCAATATTCAGATAGGTTAGGAGAGTCCATTTGATTTGAGTAATACATCACTTTAAAGCTTAAAGTCTGCTCTTTCAGAATATGCTCTTAACTAAATTTCTTGTCGGGCGACTTTCTGTTTGTTTTGTAATGCAGGATCACATAATCTAAATGATGTTTCACGAGAAAAACAGAAGTACCCTCACGTAAGAGTCCAATAGTCATGATGGGCATTGATATTTTTTTTTAATACAGCCCTGAGTAGGTACGAACAGTAAAGAGCCGGGAAGCGAAACAGAAAACAATCTAGGCAATGCTCAAGGTTGTGGTTAAGTTTATAATAATTATACACGCAAACTGCACTCTATTTGAGGATATAAGTACGTGCTGACATACTAGTAGTTATTACCTTCGACGTCTGTTTGCGTACAGTCAACGTTCTCTCCGCAATTCCCGGCATGACAACTTCTTTGGTGCTGGTTACAACGAAGGGACCACAGATAAGCTCACCATCCTCGGGCCAGTACTTTGCAAAGGTCTTATGCATGTGGAAATGGAAATTGCAAGGAAATGCGACTGGATTTCCTACTCGATGTGTAACAACGCGAGTACAACAACGGACATAAAATTGATTGTAACACAGCTTTTAAGGGGTCATGGTATTGATGCAATGTCTCCTATGCGTGCATAGTGTGTATTTTAATGTTGAGGATTATGTATTCCTCTAATACATGTACAAACATTATCTGCCTAAAAAGTTAGCATGTACTTGTAGAAAAGCACAACTGACATATAACACAGCGTAGGTGTTATGGTATACATTGTAGATACGTCTTCTATTCGTGCAAGATGTGTATTCTAATGTTGAGTGTTATGTATTCATCTAATGCAAACATTATAGCCTACATGTAATCTGCACAGAAGGTATACATGTACTGTGAGCCTATAAGAATCAAATGTTTTTCCTTTTGCGTGCCATGGCCTCAGAATTTCATAGGCTGAAGGAATGGAAGCTCTTGCATGTGTTTTGGTGGGTTTTTTTTAATTGTCTTATAACACGGTTACGTTGTGAGATTTTTTTGATAAATGAGTCATATTGTAAGGCATAATGAATACATATCTGTATCCACGATGCTGTACCCGTATACCAATTAAAGTCGTGTTACCATGATGCTGATACCCACCTCATCAGGCGTGTCCCCATGTAGCATCACAATCCTTGTGACCTTGTAGTCTACCACGAGGCGCCAGAAATCCACCACTGTGTTTTGGAGAGGGCTTTGTGTGGTGATGTACTGATTCTTGCTCTTCTTGCCCTGCGCCAAAATATCATAATATACTCACAATTTCAATAAGATTATAATTTAGTACTTTTAATACAATTTGTGAAAGTCATCACACTCAGTCTTGCCTATTGAGAGTACGAAAATCAAACAAAAATGACTTGTGTTCTATTAGTATGTAAATACGTACATACTCATCCTGTTTACCAGAGAATCGTTTCGTTGTTATAGAATTACACGAAGACAGATAACCCAGAGCATCCATTACTTTACAGTTTCATAGTTTGCTGAAAAAAGGCAAGACAACAGAACCACATAATCTATGAGCTAGTTATCATATACATCACACATTAAACAAGGTCTAACTGCAATTAACAACAGAGGCTTACTGGCAGCTCTGAAGTAGAATGTCATCCAACGACAAATCCAACACAGCCGAGTCTGCGTCAATAATAATATAACAGATTGATTCTTGGACTCGTCTCAATTTTAACCGATCCAAGTACACCAAGAACAAATGATTATTTTCATTTTGTAGTTGCTGCTACTGCAAATGAAATTTTCCCTAAGTTCCTTACGATATAATTCTAGTTTCACTCGTAGTTCGCGTTCAATGTGATGGAGCAAGATCACACGTGGAGCAAAATGTGATCACGTTTATTCATATACTTGTCTTGATCATGATGCTTACTGTGTACGTTTGGGATCAACCTCGTGATTATGAATGATTTATCATTTTAGTAATTGGAACTTATTTTCATTATTTTACTCAGAAACAAACCGGAAAATAAGTTGCGTTGATGTAGTTCGTGCTGCCTTCGACTTCAGTCATGAGGTAAGGGCGCACTCTGTCGGCTGGTGAGGGAACAGATGGAATCCCCATCGACAGAATAAAAAGAATGGAACGAGTTAGAAATAGTAGTGACAAAATGAAAGAATTAAAAATATCAATAATTAAGTGTTTGACATGTTGCAGTATGCTATTACCAACACATTGTGACGACAATGATGATGACAATTTATGGATAAGAAACAATAGAAGGATTAAGGTATTATGATGATTATGAAAATTATGAATGATAATTGTAATAAATGATAGTCTTAACAGACATTACACAATAATATTGACTTCAATGTGTTAGATAGTAAGTTACATATGGTATGACAAGTAATAAAAATATGTGTGTTTATGTGTTTCTGCAAAAGTTTGCATCACTGTATGCTTGCCTGTTTGTTCGTGTCCAATCAGCCAATGGGTATTTGGGCAGGTCCGCAGATCAGAAATCGGGCATATAGGGCCTACTTGATATTGGGGAGGGTCCATTTCGGATGAGGTCTTGCATTATACGTGGCGTATTGTAGACAATAAAGACTATATCTGCCAAGATTGGTACCATCGTAAAGAGTTAGAAGAGTATCAAGTGTCGGTTGTACCATAATGGGATACAAGGATTGCTATGTGTTATACCAGATCTCAGTGTTTATGAGTATTAACCCTATTTGGGGTTTTTGCTCATCTGTATTTATGTTTGTGGATGAATATTATGTACATTATGTTTATATTCATATATATTATACCTGAAGATGACACCGTTACAGAGAACGAAAACACACGCACACAAACACACACACACACACACACACATACACACACAATGAATAGAGAATGATCTCACGTGGAACTACGTCTGGGTAGCGATTCTTCTCCAAATTCTTCTTACGTGTAGCAGCAGTGACCTCATTTCTTCCTGGTATAACAGTATACGCCCTCAGCAACTAGTTTATTGTAAAGGGGTAGAATCGAAGGTCAAAGACATAAGATGTATATAAGTTATGATTAATATAATTCCAGGTCGTTTTCATTGAAAATAGGTACAATCATAATAACAGCCATGCTAAGTACCTATAAACCAGTATGGCTCCGTCGGAGCTAGCATGCTCTTCTTGAGGGTTCTAACACTGCTTTGTATACTTAGCTTGGCAGGATACACTGCTCTGATTACACATTTATGCGTGAGGAATTCGGCAAGAACATCGTTTTACTGCCCAGTGGGAGAACTTTGGAAATATATTATTTGCATATGATTGTACAAGGAATTACAATGCAGTAAATTCTAAAAGACAAGGGAGACACTTTGTGAAACTTTGATGATAGTTGGAAAAAGCGTACAAAAATGTATTGTAATGTATGGTTTGAAATTCATGAAATTCTTCCGTCGAGATGTTTTTATTGCAACTGATTGACAAATTGCCATACATCTCTAGTGGAGATGACGCCTGTCCGGTGATCAGGAGGGCGTAGGTTCGAATCCTGCTCGAGTATGTACGCCCATGATTTTTTTTTTATCATGGCTACTACTAAAACACTGGTCAATTCAGTGCTTATTTACAAATTTTCAGTCTGATTTGTGTGTTTTTTCGATCTAATTAAGGACGAAGTAATGTTTGCTCGAAACAATGAATAAAAATTGAGGAACGTTTTGAATATCTACAAGAAAATGATATTGAATTATTGCAGAACTTCATAACGTAGCTTCAGCGCGTTTGTTGGTGTGTATGTTTGTAATTTGTGTTGATGTTTTTTTTCCTTCTCCAAAGGCACTTTTTTTCTCTCTATCTCATCCATCTATACATCTTTATATCATTAGTCTTGCTGTCTCTCTCCTCTCCTTTCCTCACTTCGAATTCTTCCTGAAGAGCCGTCATCCCTGTATCGGGGCTTGGTGATTTCAAGGCTCGGTAACGAGTTACGAAGTCTGTCTTTGGAATTGTCGTTTCACCACAGGTAAGGGCTTCTAGGAGAGTGGCATAGATGAACTGGTATTGCTCCTGGGTGCAGTGGACAATGACGAGATCATAAAAGGAATGAAGACACGTTACGCAAAGACGTTTTGTTTGACCGATGGATAGTTCAATAAATAGATTTTCGACGATTTCATGTTGCATACATTTCATTAGAATCTATCAAGCAAACAAAAATACAAATAAAAATGCTTGTGTAATCAAAATGAAAGTAACTTCTTCCACTAAGCGAGCAGATCAAGCAAGACTTGATATGCTTAGATTTTGTTACACTCCTAAAAGTGAAAATAATATTAGTTGTTAATACTAAGACGAAATTACAATTTATCTATTGTGTGTAATTTGGCTTCATTTATGTGACTCCAAACAGTCTTGACTACACTTCGAATCATTGCGAAAGAGAAATGCTATCATCTTTGTTAAAGCTGAGACTTCCGGAATGTCTTGGCTCGGTGTTGTCCGTACCACAACTTGCACCATCTTTGCCCTGTGCCGTCTCATACTCGCGATGAAGTTGAAGATACCAACAGCTCCCTCAGCGTTCATCTGGTCTAGCATGGCGTCCAGAGTGATGAACGTGCCAGTCCTCCCGACGCCGGCGCTGCAGAATGAATGGTACAGCGTCGTAACTTACAGTGTGATATCCTCTGAGCACACAACCGATGTTATGCAGAAACTGTTCCATGACATTTGCTCCTGCGACAATTGCTCCCATGAAATACTTGCACGCTAAGCCAAAAATTATTTCTGATCTACTCACAAACCTAACCCTAATCCTAATCCTAATCGTGACATCAAACTTAACCTGAAACCCTATGGTACTAACCCTATCCTTAAGTCCTTTGAGAAAATAAGACCGGAGCAATTGTCGCGTGAGTCAATGTTTGTTTGTTTGTTTGCTTTTATTTCTGCATTCAATCAGATGCAATTTGAATGCAAACTTCAAAAAGTACAAAGACAAAGAATAACAAGTGCAGTGAAATAAATCGATAACAGTACATAAATAGATTCACATAGGTGATTGCATTGAGCAATGTAGATACACAGAAACATAAAATAAAATATACAGTATTTTTCAGTAAACAGCAGAGATAATTGAATGCAGGAGACCACCATCATAAGCGATTAAGCTTGAAATGGATGGAGGCCTCATCGTGTAACCATGCTAAAACACACCCTACTTTGCTAGACTCGACATTTCCTCTAATTAATTTCTGTTCTTATTTGTATTTGGATCATTTATGGTTGGGCGGATAAAGTTAATGATAAGTTAGTGATAAATCAGTCACTGAAGGATTGGGGCATCAATGAAAAGTCACCAAATAGGGTGGGGCCGGAACAGAGTACGGAGCACATAATAATAGGCCATAACATCTGGGAAGGGGGAGGGGATAAATATACATCAGTAATCATAAATATCTAGATTTGGGAAGTTTCATTGTAGCAGCTCTATTATTTTAAAAGAGCGTGAAGTTTATGTAATAATGCGACACGTCTGGAATTACGAATCTATTTCTGACATGCAGGTTCCTACTCGAAGCAGTTGGTTATATCTTATTAGATGTAACCTTGTAGGTATAGGAGGGCTTCAAAGTAATATCTAAGATTCTAGAACGTTGATCCTATAATTAGGTTCTGTAACCTTTAAAGCGTGCTTGATGCCTTTGGATGTATTGCATGTCAGGTTTTTCTTGGATTCCTCGATATCTATAAGATCATACTATTGCAGGGCTTTTGACTTTCACGAAGGTTCTAAAAGACAATTAAGGTAAAACTTACGTGGATGTGCATCTCATTTGGCAAAGGTAGTTTTCATATTACGGAGGCTATTTTTATGTTTTCCTGTCGGGATATCTGATATTACACGGAGATTGTGCCGAAAAGCGAGGACAGCGCAAACTAGTCCAAGAAACAGATCTCCTGTTAGTTATCTACCTCCAAGTCTGACAAAATTTTTGCGCAGCAGAAGAGATGTACGTTACTAATAAAGAGGGATTATTAACAGAGCAGTCTTGGCATTATTTTCAGTGCTCTAAGGAATCAATAAGAAGACAAAAGCATTGATGTATACTTTGGACTAAAATAGGATAGTTGCGTGAATTTAAAAGTACCTGCAATGAACGACAATTGGCGACTTGCTTGCTCCTTCCTCCATGTCTCTTGTGACCTCGATGAACTTCATAAGTTGAGAAGGTTGTTCCGGTACCCCCATGTCTGGCCATGTTGTGTAATGATACTGCACCACTTCTCGGTGTACACCAGCCATCTATGTGATATCGACATACTAGTGTCATTTTCAGTACTGTCATCCTCGTATCTAGTAGAAGAAAGTAAATACTTGTTGGCCGACAGCCTTTAAACCCCTCTGACAGCCTGAAGGATGAAACTAGAGCTTCTTATCGAAGAGCATTACCCCTGCTATCAAGAGACATGTGACCGGGAACTTTAAATTCAGATAGTATAGTGTTTTACACTTTAATATTCAGCACAGCTCATCAAAGACAATAGATGCGCCCGCTCTGGAAATGGTGTAATAAATTGCATGGAAAGTCTTTCATCACCCCCATTATGTCTCAGGAATAAATGATTAATTCTATATGTAAATTGAATGGACGGTGAACTTACATTTAAGCGCACGTGTATGTATACAATGTATAAGTTGTATATTACAGTATGTAAATAAAATATAGAATATATTTCAATGATGCAAATACTTTGGAATTGTTATGCTAGCTATCCTATGGGAGATATTGATATTTCTTTTTCTTTTTTTTTTCCTAACTTGAACTACATAAAAACTGAATATTTCTAGAGGTGATGTAAATGACCAATAATACTAGTGTTTTATGTAATGCTGCACGTTTATTACCTCAACATCGAATCGCCGAATGGTGTAATTCTTGGTCACTTGATTGTCTTGCAGAACGATGCGAAATTCTCCAAAGGAGCAGGGTGTCATACCTGGCCAGTACTGTTCACATTTTTTCTGAGGGTAGGATCAATTAGAAGGAAACATTGCTCAGCCAAAACAAAGTCGTCGTCGCTCTGCCACAATTATTAATCCTACAACTTATTTTCCGATTGATTTCGTTAATCAGAGTAAGCTACAAACTCTTAATTTACAACTAAACTGTAATTAATATGATACCGGCAGATGATGCTTACAGTTCGGAGACTGGAAGTACACACTTTGATTTTACTCAAAACACGTGTCCAGACACAAAAAATTGGAAGGATCATAACCATTTCCTATATTTAGGATGTGTCGGTTTTGCTCTCACTGAAATACCAGACAACCACAGAAACATTATGTACGCATACTAGTATCATACTTTAATGCTGAAAGTCATGTCTGGTTCTAAACTGGATGTAGAACTCTTTAAATGAATTTTTTTTGCCAAACCTTCTTGCCTTCCACGATGTTAGTGAGCATGATGACCTTTTTGCAGTCAAACTGCCAGATCATGCGCCAGAAGTCATTTATAGACTCAGTCGTCGGGCCTGCATGTAAAAAACAACACAGTATAAAGTTACAGGAGACATTTGAATACATATCCGATGCAAATCAATATCAATCTAATACTTTTTAATTTCAACATTAATTTATCTCAGTGATAATGAACGTCCCTAGAAAAGAAAACATGTGATAAAGATTCATTCTTATATACTCTTTTTTTTCATCAAAATTCAAGACTGCACTTGAATGAATGTCTATATAGGCTCGTTATAAACACCGGCATTGTAGTTTCGATTATTTTTAAATTTTTGTTTACCAACATAGTTTTTCTTAAATAAAAAGGAGCGGGAAAATGTTAAAGAATCAAGTATGTTCTAATGACACATTATTCCATGGAATGAATATGTTATTGTCCACAATTATCAAAGAATGTATGCGACATACCCTGGGCAGCTATGTACTTGCTCGGTGCATCATAACCCTGGATAGATAAGATATAGATAAAATGACAGCATTGGTTTGTGCAAAAAAAAAACAAAAAAAAAACTATCATCTGATCACTATTGTAAAAGACACGTACAAACACACACAAACACACACACACATACACACACACACACCTATATATATATATTTATATATATGTGTGTGTGTGTGTGTGTATATATTTCACAATAGTGCACATGATCAGATAATCGTTCATGCATGCATACATGCATTCTTACGTAATAGTGCAGTACTTTACATTATACACAAAGAAGTATGGATGCTATTGAAATACCTTCTCATTAACCTAATGTACATGTACTGGGGTTTATTGGTCATACTAACGTTTATGAACGATGCATTGATGTAGTCAGAATATGGATCTTTCCCATGCAAGTTCAGCTTCACCCGAGAATGGTCATCTGAAATGAAATTAAATCGCTGAATTATGGGTGGTGGATCAGGTCTGAATTCAATAATTGACCCAAAAAAAGGTGAAACAGAACGAAACATTAATTGGAAACTGCAAGTTAATTGCTCAATACATGACAAATTTTAGACGATTATAATTATTTCGTTTGAAATATGTTTTAAAATTAAACTGATGTTATTACAGAAGATAAGATAAAGAGGAAGAACAGAGAATTATGTTTAAAGGCCCCGTCACACTACAGCGAATGCCCAACGAATGCCCAACGAATGTCCGACAAATTTGAAAATTTGAAGGTATGTTCACATCCGTTGGGAATACTAGAATAGTTCGTAACATGCTTGGCGTTCTTTTTATTCATTAGCTATTCGTAGGGATTCGCAGAGATACGCTGGAGCCGATTTTTTTTTTTAAACATGTCCAAAATCTCCAGCGTATCTCTGCGAATCCCTACAAATAGCTAATGAATTCAAAGAACGTCAGACATGCAAACTGTCTTCACATTTTCGAATTCGTCGGGCTTTCGCTTGGCATTCGTTGGGCATTCGCTGTAGTGTGACGGGGTCTTGACATACATGGCAAGATGTTGAGGAAGCGGTTCTTTTTCTGATGTTCCTTCTTCTTGGCTTCGTCGCTCAGATAAGTCTGATTTAATTGAAGCATCTGATTGGTGCAGTTTACAGGAGAGAAAATTCGTTGTTAGAAATGAAGTCTTACAAAGAAGTACTAGAAATCATCACCATGAAATGTCTAGTACATAACGGCTCAATCGATACAATACAATCTGAGTAAGCCAGCTTTTGGTAATGTTAACATCATCAGCATATAAAAACCAGACGTTTGTCGGTATGCAGTTTGGCGCATATATATACCGATTAGAAATAATTGACAAAAATACAAGTAATAATATAACGAAAATTACACGTGACGTAACAAACACTAACATGTAAAAGACAAAATTGCAGACATTCGTATCTCAGATGGATATACTATATTTTCAATCATGGCAAGAATGGCTATCTAGTAAACTGTAATCGCAAGAGTGGATAAACCCGTCCACCTCAAATTCTTCAGTAAAGCCCATGAATCCCCGTGAGTTTATCTCAGCCATGTAATCGGCCAGTCGGTCTATGGCAATAGCTGGGTGTCGCAGGTCATCCGGCTGGACATTCTCGTAGATCGATGCTTCTTGCTTGTTTTTGTCACAATGGAATTGATTGTCGACATCACCATCGTCGTCATCTCCGTAGTCATTCGCTGTGGTAAATACGAAATAATCCTCTAAAAGTAAGCACGCAAAAATGATTGATTTTTGTTTCTTTTTTGTTTCGTTGCGTGTGTGTGTTTTTTTTTAGTTGGTTTGTTTCCGTTTTTTCCCTTCGTTAAATTAAGGCATCATGGCAAATATCTGTTCAGGATGGGTGAATTAGCATTAAAGTTCGGCATGTTTCTCATTGTCGACGGACAGAAGAAAAACATAAGTTAGGTTCTCAATCAAAGTCCACATACGGAAGAGTGAATAAGATTCTTCGTATATTCTATAAAAGATTCTTCGTATTCCAAATCCATGAAATGTCTCTATAATATTATTGAATAGATGCATTAGCTAGCAAACATAAGGCTTCAAACATCGTCTTAGAATTACGATCTTTTTAGTTGTTGTTTTGTTTCATTATCAGTCTTTGCGTTAATGATGAGAGTATAGCTGAGCCCTTGCTTATACGGAATACCTAAAAAAAAACAAGCAGAGACAATAAAGCCAAGATATGGAACATAATGATGAAATAACAAGATTTCCTTTTTTGTTTTATTGTTTTTTGCTTTGTTTTTTGTTTTTGTTTTGTTTTGTTTTTTGCTGTTGCAAAATGTAATGTCACAACTTGTAAAATGTTACATCCGGATATACATGATGTAAGAGAACTGTAAGCTTACGTTTGCTGGGCTGAACATAACCCATTGTGATTTCTTCAACTCCAGCCATGTTCCTGTGACTGACACAAAAATGAAAGACAAAATCAGTCACAATTGAAGAATGAAGAAAGGAAAGGAACATTCATGAGCAATGGAACAAACAAACATGAAAACACATGCCGCCTTTTTTGAGACGCCAAACGCACTTGCAAGAGGCACGATTGCTGCTTACCTGTAATTTATACCATATTCTTGAGACCCGTCAATTCTAGGTGAAGTGGCTGCCGTAGAGGCAACACTAGTAGACATTTTTTGCTTCCGTCTCCTCCAGTAGATACTGTGGAATCATAATAAGTACGAAATAAATATTGTGACGAGAGTAAAAAAGTAATTACTCGCGAGATCGAAAGAATGTATGTTGCATTCATCATTACCTTCTTTTTTTTTCTTTTTTTTTTTTTGCTTTGTCAAGGGTGCACTTACTTCCGTATTCTGTCGTAGTTTCTTCCGAATGCTGGACATGCTATCTCATGGTAACGCACAAGGATTACCATTACGTTGCACGGGCAGCTCTATTGACAGCTACACTTATTAATTGTTATCCAACTCGTAGTAACGCATATTATATCACCTTCCACGTACTCCTACCATCATTTTACTGGGCCCAGATACTGAAATAACCTTCAGCTATAAATTACTTATTCTTTATCTTGATTGTCCTTCGAACGACAATTAGAAGCGTTCTTATTAAAATGGATACACCGTACAAGTTGTCTAACAATGTCCATATATAGATGATAAATTTACGGTCTTGTGCTTTCATTACTCAGTGCGTTAGGATGTAGCGGTTGACTCTCAGATTAAAGCTCTCAAGGTACTTATCGTTCAGCTTCTTTGTAGCTTACTATTTCTGAGAATGTGGCAACTGATTATTGCTGCTCTACATAAGTTGTGATCTTATGTCACAGTTACAAAACGACACAAAATTAACTTGATGTATTCTGGCACTTACATGAAACATGCTACTCCGGGAATCAGCGCAAAGGCAACTAAGCATCCCATGGTGGTTCCGTTTGAATTAGACAGAGAGTTCACTACCATTGCGAAAGAATGATACAGAATTGGAAAAGTACATAGGGACGATATGCTCTTTCCAACTAAGATTAGTCTTTAACAGTGAGCACGATGTACTTTGAATAATATGTGTGCGTACTTAAGTAATATTTTTATTTATATGCATTAGTATATATATATATATATGTATATATATATATATATATATACATTATATACATAGCTTATAACATCGATATGATATATCGATGTTATATATAAACACACACACATAAAACGTTTTATAAACATTTCAAGTCACTGCTGAATTAATGACGGAAAATAATGCGCTGTCAATGTGTTGACCGACTTCTCCTTATATACACACAAATTTTAAAATACGGAGATATACAATGTTTCAAGCACTGTATAGACTGACAGTTGTATCGAAATCTTGACAATAAGGTATTAACAATACATATGTATCAAATATATATGTGTATGTATACATAAATCTCTGTGTACGAAAAGGAAGTGGTTTGATGGATAACATAAGGCGCAAGTAAGCTACTGTTACAGTGACAATCTCTCACTCCCTCCCATCCCTCCCCCCCCCCCAAAAAAATGTACATTTGCGTGAAAAACGGAAGAAAACACATTCCCAATATCAAACAAATAAAACTCGACAAGCACAACACAAAAAGGATTTCTACGAGTTGCAAGATGGATAGGGGTGGAAGATTTCCTTTCGACAACCCCCCCCCCCCTTAGCCCCTCAGAACTAAAGGGGAAATGTTCTCATATCGTACTCTACACTATATTTCTGTCATATACGCATGTATATAATCATATATATATATATATATATATATATATAAGTAATACATTTGTATATTTGAAAGTTTGAATACAAGTGTTTCTGAAAATACAAATATAAACAAAAGCATAAAATAACTGTATTTTTCTTATCTCACCTAACTCACTGCCCCATCGGAAATCAGCCTCTGTCCAAGCGCTTGGTCCAACCGTATTCCAAACTCTGACAGCGAGCTTGTAGTCTGTAAAAGGTAATGCCGCGTGAAAAGACACTGTCGTGTTTTCTCTCTCATAGACCTCATAGCGTTGAGTGCTGTTTTCCTGAGGTTGGCGTCGCAATACCACTTCGTAATATTTGAATATCCCTCCTACGTTCTCACATGTGATCGGATACCAGGACACAGTCGTTCCGGTAACGTTGAATCTGTTGGCGATCGCAGAAGGTGCTAATTTAAAAGAGAAATTAATAGGAAAATGCACTTCGAGACTGTGGGTAAAAGAGAGTTTTTTTTTTTTTTGTTTTTTTTTTTTGTTTTTTTTTTATAGAATTGATATTGTGGGTATCTTTGCCGGGGGAATATTGCCTTTAGTTACAGTATTCTGTTGTTTTTACCACGTCATTAAAGTAATTTTTACAAGACTTTGGCTGAAATTGTGTGACGGCAAACAGTATGACGTTTCATGTTCTGGGAATTGACGATCATATTCTCTCACAATTTATTTGCTCGTAATGATGTCCGGTTGGCCCCTACTAAGGGTTGTTGGACAGTATACAGGAATGAAGACGTAACAATTAATAGACTAATAAATGCAGACAGAAGAAAACTGACCAGGGGGGCGTTTCATCAACGAGTTCGTCGGAGGTTTTCACCGACAAATTTGCTATCAGCCAATCAGACGCAAGGATTTACACTGACAACTGTTAAAACCTAATGAAATCCTTGCGTCCGATTGGCTGATAGCAAATTTGTCGGTGAAAACTCCGACGAACTCGTTGATGAAATGCCCCCCAGAAGTGAATATGATTTATTAGTGGAAAATGAGCAAAGAATATGGGATTCCTTCGGGATTAGACAGAATTAATACGGTACAGAGATAGGATGATTGTCATCATTTCAGAAATATACTACGGGATCAAAATATTAAAACGAATGTGATTTAAATGATCCCATATATTGCAACCCACTTGGAGCACTTTATGATCTCGAGAGTACTTCAGATTTTAGATGATACAATCTATTTAAGACTTAACCTCTGACGAAGATTCTGCCACGATCGAAACCTCATGCAGTTCCCTTACGTATTCCCATGCAATAAAACACATATGAGATATTGAAGCACTATTTGATAGCGTGTCAGCTCTCATTCTAAATATGTCTCTCTGTTCGAGATCAGTGAGGTCTTTGATTATGTTAGAATCGTCACTTGTCAGATATTTTAATGTACTTGTTATTCAACATAATGTACGTTCAAAGGGAAAGTTTAACTTACTGTCCCTTCCGGTGGTATTTTGCCCCGACACGGATGCTATCACTTTCCCACTTCCAGCTATCTTTTCTACGGTTACGTGAAACGTCGCAAAGTTAGTGAGATTTCGAATAATCAGAATATTTCTATAAGATCGAAAAGATTGGTCTTGAAGTCCCTCAGTGGTGATTTGTGGTGTCTCACTGACTGGGTGATGGGGACAAGCCAGGTATTGGAGGGGTTGATAAATCACTCGGTAGGTCCCCAAGCACGTGGGTGCTAGCGACCACTGGACAAGTAAACTGTTCTTCTTATCTGCAGATGGTTCGACGGTCACTGCAGGGAAGGAGGTACCATTTGGTACAAATCAATTCTTACAATATGCTATAATTGTATTTAACTGGCGATTATGGTTATTATATTACTGTTCGGCTACCGACTATAATGCTACAATGAATGCCCCTGCTTCCACGACCACCCTTATACGCGCTCTATAATATGCTCGTCATGATATGAAATGTGTTCACACATACACACGCATGTATAGATACATATTAAACGTACGTCGGTAGGCCTATGTGTGAGCCCCCTGACTCGTATATCAACGATGAAATTGAAAATGTGAGCAATAAGATCTTGTGACATTTTCTGTCCAGTTATTCAAGTGTCCTAATAATTATGACCAACCCCTCCTCACTAATATGCCAAACGTTATTGGATACGCTCAGTTTCAAACGGCCCTTACTTTCTCCATATTACTGTTGACATTCGTAATTAGGACTATTTGATTTTGTCAACACCAATGATCGCAACAGTCACGAATTGAATCTAGAAAAAAATTTTGGGATCCCATACTTTACTCTTTGTCTATGTGCATGACAAACACAAACTGTACGGACGAAAATATGGAACAGACCTACCTCGCAGCCATTTTCAGATTCTTATTCAAAGTCTATTATGTTCTTTCTGTATGATATAGTCATGGAAAGTTAAATATGGTATCGTACATATAACTCAGTTCCAATAATCTAGTTGCTGATTAATTTGTAAATATCCAAAATGTGTGAAGGGGACGAATCATTGATGGGCTTGTATCAAGTTGCATCAAGCTGGGATAGTCCTACCACGATCTGATTCCAGGCTGTCGATTGTGACGTGTGCTGACTGCAATAAGGTGATCTCGGTCTCTCCATAATCCCTTCGCACAAGCTCGAGAGATACATTATAGGAGTTCAGGGGAGAGATTCCGGTAAATTCCATGCTTCGATTAGGAAAAATTGTGTTAAATGACTCATTTGGCGATAATGTCTCGCATAAGTCTCTGTCGATAACTTTGTAATAGCCACGCCATTGCAAGTCTTGCCAGGAGTACATGCATCCCTCAGTGACTTGGTAAACCCAAGACAAACGTATTGTCGTCCCTTGTACCCACTCCGCTGATAACGATCCTATATTCGCAAAAAAAAAGGAATATAATACGAAAAGATATAATCAAAAGTGCAAACATAACGTATGCATTAGTTATATAGGAAGCGAAAGTTATACGATTATACCTTGATCATCGTTTTTTCTATGTCTATTCTTTTTTTTTTCTCCATCACCTATGGCGCTAATAGTGAAAAACAAGGGCATGACAAAAATGAAAATGAAGAAAATAACAGGCTAAAGCTGTTTTTAGCACAGATTCTTAATTCCCACTTAAAGTGTACCTACAGATCCGAATGGAAACTTGCGTGATGTGATAGAAATCTCGTTAGCGACGCTAGATTGTGCTTTTCAGTTACTATTAAATAGATACATGATCATACTCAGATCGAAGAAACACTCTAGGATGCGGTGCTGTCAGAGGCTATTATGAAAACATAGTAAAGTTTATGACTGTCTTTGCAGCTCTCAAGTCAATGCTTATTTCCATACACTCTTATGACAAGAAATTTTGCAACAATAGATGCAATTACAACAAAACTTGAGATTAGACAACAAAATCAGAGATGTGCCTTTGCTATATACTGATCCACATCATGCCATTTTTCCAACTTCCCCCAGCCTAATCCATTCCCCATAGTGTATCACAATAGTTTTGTTAGGATATTGCGCAGTTATGGCTTTGTTTGAGTTATTGCTATGTTATGAAGAGGCATCAACAATTTTGTGGGAAAAACGCTAGTACAGTGTACTTTTTTTTTTAAATCTCAGCATGTCTAAAATAGAAAAGTTTGTAAAAATCTAATGACAGATCATGCACGTTCGGAGTTGACCCAGATACGTGAGTGTGTGTTTGTGTGTGTGCAGAAAACGTCATTATCATTCCTGGCTCAATATGCATCTGTGTAAGAGCAGCTCATACGGCGCATACGGTTGTAGTAAAAGATGATTCTCTTATGGGAAAGACAACTTAAAAAAGTGATGATTGCACCAGCTAGTATTAATCCTGTGTATATACCTTGAATGTCATGATGAGGTCGCATTAGATAGTTCCTTAAAGGTCGTATGAATATGAGTTTGACAATCACATATTTCTTTCACCTATGGTACGCAATGGAAAGATCAACAATTTATGAATACAATGTTCTGTACGTACTCAGAGAACAATAACAATAATTATGCGTACAACATGCATAAAACAGGATTTGCAATTTAGCGATTATTTTCACTGATTGTCCTAAGAATCTAAAAGAATCATACCGAAGTGAAATTTGAAGTCTCAAACCAATTTAAGCCATCCAGTGTCTATGGATGTATGGGTATATCAAGGGCTGTTTATGGCGATAAAGTAAGGCTGTAGATTTCTTCTATACTAATACATTTTCCTGTGAAAGACGTACCGATTTCTGAAGCAAATGTTGTGACTGTAACGGCATTGGAAACGGCTATGTTCAACCCCACGCCGCTTTCATCTCGGTGCAAAAGCTGGACTTTAATATCGTATGTTGTGGAAGGCTCAAAGTCTCGTAATGTCGTAGAGTTTGACGTTTCTCCATGATAAAGCGCTATTTCTTTGATCTGTACCCATCGAGTTTCGTGTAAGCGTTCCTCAGAGCATGCGTCTCTCCGCACAACCCTACGGTGAACACGCAGAAATAATCCTGTAGTATCGCTGCACTGATCAAAGAGTGACCATGAAACTTCCGCTGTTGTCGAAGATGTCGTGTTCGCCCACACTAAGAGAAATATTATAATTATAATACTAATGACGAACTGTAACGTGATATCACGTAAAAAAATGATAATACACAGCCATAAAAGCGTAAAAGGTCCCATATTATCGTGCAAGCTTTGGTTCTTAGTGGAACCCTCCATTTCCATTCCCATCCTTATTTTACTCATTTTCATATGTACTTTGTTCAATCACATTTTGCAATTATTACAAATGTCCTCTGCGTACGCATGCATTGTACATAATTTCTCTGTTTATTTGATGGAAATAAGATTGAATCTTGAATTTGAATCTTTAAGCGTAAAGCATCATTCAGTGATGTGTGATAATATATATGATCAACAAATAAGCACCACAAACATCGTGAATCTTCAGCATTTTGCAGCTTGTACATTCATTGCTTAAAGTGAAGTTACTAATTAGGGCTTTAGTGTAGAAACACTACACACTTACACACACACACACACACACACACACACACACTTACAAAGATTTCTTAAAAACTTGAGCAAGGCATGACACTTACTGAAAATATCTCAAGCAGCAGATTTTGAATCCTATAACAGTTCCCATCAATTGGACCAGGCGGAGTTCAAATTCAAAATCATTCTGGGTATGTGTATATTATACATATTGTTATAAGTCCTAAAATTTCAGGGAACCAGAATGGATTGTAGCTGACAGGCACGGAATATCAAAGTGACACCATCACGCCTCAAAAGATATTGGAATATTACACAGTGATGAAAAGAAAACGTTCACATTTCCCGTGCAATAATAGTAATAATAATAGGGGATATATGCCCTTTATTACACTCAGTCTGGGTGCTCAAATGTCTTTATATTGCATATAATTTGTCCATATAAACAAAAATTGGTTTTCTTATTGTCTCTTAAGGAAAAGATAATAATTATGTGCCCTGTCCGAGGAACTTAGTAACTCTGTCACAATGTATTTGTCATCTGTCAATGTCATTTACGGTCTTCTGACGAGTTCATTCAAAGCATCCATTACTAGAGCTGTGTATAGCCTACTACAAAAGGGTGATGCAATCGTCAAAAGTAAGTTTCACCAAGTATTGTCCCGTGTTGAAATGACTTATTTGTAAGGTAAAGAAATATCCAATAATGAAGATAAAGATTTCTGGATTTAGGATTGGAATATATCATACTCCAGCCTAACTTCAGCCACATATGTTCAATGCCAGTGTAATTTGGTGATTGATTAGAAAAGATGCCAGCACACGATGATATAAATGAAAGAAAGGCGTGAAGACAAAAATCATTATGCTATGGCATTGCAATTCCTGTTTTTCATATTGTTTGTCAGAAAAGTCTAGGCTTTAGCTTGGTTGAAATATTATCAAATATCAGATTAGACGATAATTTCCTATGTAAGAGGGCAATAAATCATAATTTCTAATGAAAAAAATCGAGTATTTGAATACAAATTATAGTTTTTAACATGTTTTACAAGAGTATGTAATCACTCCTACATGATAGACCAAACATTTTTGATTATAGAGAGAAAGAATTAAGATGCGTATAATGCATTGCGCAACAATGATTATTATTGCAAAGTGTGTATAGTAAATTATATTCGTTGGTGTTGCTTTCTTAGATATGAAACCTATGATGATATTTTACTTTATAAAAATGTTGAATTTCTTGTCACAAGTCTTTTCATTACTTTTCAAGCCGTGGAATGTAATATTCAGTTTTTGCCAAGGCCCAACGTTCTGCCATCTTTGTCGAACACGAACTCTGAACACATAGCGGACACACGGTGTAGCGTCGTGAAAGATGACGGTGGTGTTACTAGCATTGGTGATGTTGATGCACTTCTCAGGAAGACTGTTCCGCACAAGCTGAACTTCATATGCCTCAAAATGGTCAGCATTCGACACGGGATCCCACCGGACTTGTTTCCCTGCCGTGTTTGTGATGGAGTTGAGGGCTATAGGATCGGGTGCTTTTATCATGCCAATGAAACAAGGGGGGGGGGGAATAAAAGTTACATCAGAATGGATTACCTCCTCAAACACATACATGTTACATATTCTGAGGTTTTATTAAAAGCTAAGAAATTCTTATATTAAGTATAAAAGTGAAATCGCAAAATGACGTCGCCAATTTCAAGTTCTTTCAATTTATCGTGTGTCACTTATCCTTGACCAATTTTTACTTAGAGATCAGTATGTTCTCTTTTGGGACTGTAACTCAGTTTCTCAATTTGATGATGTCGTTACTGCGAAAATATTGAATGAAGTGAACTTTATAAAATTTGACGATTTTACGTGTTATCTCTACCACTGTTTCTTTATTTTCTGAAATGCAAATGTTATAGACATTAGATGGGTTCAGGTGACAATACGTCACTATCTTTAAAGGTATTATTTACCATTTGCAGAAGAAACAAAAACTCACCTTCAGTGTTTCTAGGTAGTTCTAAAATGTGACTTAAGGATAGAAACAACCAATGTAAAAAAAATTGATTAGGATAATCAATGTTAAGATTTGCAAAGTATACAAAATATTAACAATACCTTTAATGAAATTGCTTCTAGAAAATCAGACAGTTATGGTTTATCGGAAAAATTAGTGATATCTCCTTACACTTTAGGCTCTATTGCGAAATATTTATGAATGGTAGGATTTTTTTTTGTGTGATACAACTGACCTACACTATTATGCAGAAAATGTGATAGCTCTATTAAACATTCATTAAATCACTGCTCCCAATGGTAAACAATGCCTAAATTTCTCTAAGATTTAGATATGTTCTTGCTGACATTTTGGGCTATCGAAATGTATCTTTCGTTTGTTCATTGAATATCTGGAGATTATTGGCAATGCGTATCTTTTATACGGACATAATCTGCAGCTTATCGTACGCAAGATACTATGTTCAAATTCCTGTTCTTTGATGAACATCTCAAAAATTACATGGCTAATGGCCTCAACTATAGATTTAGGATCACCTTGTTTTTCACTCTTGACAAATTCCTCATCTATTTTTGTTGTTGTTTGCTTGTCTTGTGTGCGTTTTTTGTTTTAATTGAGCTAAACTCTGGTTTTGTTCACGTTGAAGTCATGTTGTCAAGTGTAGGCCTATCAACTTACCCGCACACATGTAATTTCCCTTCGTTTTGTATAAAAATGCATGTTGCACTGCTGAGGCATTTTGCAGGCTCGTCATAAAGAGGTTGCCCAAGTGATCATACAATAAACAGCATGATGATATGATACAGCCATCTTGGTTGTGCAAAGTTGGGTCAAAGTTCAAATTTGAAAATACCTATTCCATGGTCAGGATTACCCCAAAAACCCTTAAAGTGTCATGTGTCGTGTCGAAGACCCCTCACACAATTACCGAGCGCGTAAAAACGACTTATTCCCTCACCCATACGTACGTATGAGTAGTAAGCGACTTCCCTTTGTCTTGTTGATATCACACAAACCATTCGTCCAGACTTGCCTAAGAGGTGCCGATCAAGATATCTGATCACCTTCTGCTTATCACCATATATTACACGTCTCAGTGACGAGTAGATCAAATCTCGTTTATTGTTATGATGTATCATTCATATCATTACAGACGGTGAATGTGTTGTCAATAGACCTGTTCAGTAATGTTTTCAGACTTTATGTTTTGTTCACAAATGTTGCCCTTTATAACCACTAAGCTTGCCGGAGGCTCGCCCTTCCTTGCGAGAACTATACGTAAAATTCCAGCCTATGGAACTTACTGGGAGGGAGCAGGTGAATGAAATGCTAGGCTGTAGGAAAAGCAACGTCCAAAAGCTGTAATTTTTTTTTTGACAGAAACGGTCTGACAAGTACGCCCTACACAGGAACGTGAGCCTATAGTACAAAACACGGACTTTTCCGCGATGCGTCTTCCACAAACTCCGTGCTTGCTAAGCCAGCTATGTTGATTTTGTATACTTTGGCCACATCTTTTTTTTTTTCTTTTCTGTTCTGAGTAGGATAATCATCGGTCGGTGATGCGCTCCGTCGGAATGAGTCAAAAGTCGCAAAAAGTGAAATCGTAGTTATGCCCATTTGTGAATTCTACAGACTCTAAGCTTTACACTGATATGTAATACAACTCATTTCGACATCCCTATAGATCATAAAAACGAATGTTAACTACGTTTATGATGTCAGTCCATTTTCTAAATAACGGAGAAAATCGCTCTCAAAGTTCAGGCTATGTTCAAGCTCACAACCTGTTTCTTTCACGGGACGAAACAATACAACAGTCCTGCTTAGCGACGGCGTTTACGCACCATCGCACGCACTACCGTATAAGGCGATAGCTTGGGTGTGAAAGATAATCAACCAATCGCAGGACAGGTCTATCATTAACGATTCTGACCAATACGGCAGCCCGAATGTAAACTTCGGCGCGTTTGTGTCCGTGCCGCTGCCGCCGCATGAATGAGTCGGTACGCGTTGTGTGTCGGTTGCGTTGTGGTTTGCCGCAAGTTTTTAGCTCACAAACAATAGGAAACAGTAGAAAGAAAAAAAGGCACGCAATGCGTCTTAATACGAGAAGCGTCTTTTAGCGAGGGCGTTGATCGCTTCCATTCTCCTCCCATGTTGTTGTCAGTGGAAACTAAAGAGGATGCGTTTAGCAAGTACCAATACCTAAATAGAATCTGAGAACCTATTGTAGGCGGGCACGCAATGCGTCTTACGAGAAGCGTCTTTTAGCGAGGGCATTGATCGCTTCCATTCTCCTCCCATGTTGTTGTCAATGGAAACTAAAGAGGATGCGTTTAGCAAGTACCAATACCTAAATAGAACCTGAGAACCTATTGTAGGCTGGGGTTCAAAAGACAGCATCGGTAGAAAAAGTCAATGAAGTTAATAAACGATAGTCGTCTTTTGAGATCGTGTTCTTTGCGTGTACTAAAAACCCTTACATTACGCACATGGTCGTAATGTTGCAGAGCATCAAAGACTGCTTTCGCGTCTGTTCTGCTGCAGCTGTATACAGCCGTAACATTCTGAATTCCCGCCATATTAGGCACATTTCCTTTATAGACGTTGCGTGCACAGTAATTATCGCTTATCACGCTTGCCAATGCTGCACATATTATACGTATCAGAAGCAAAGGTTGATGTAGGCTTGACAACTTCACGTTGGGTTTACAATGATTGTATCATAAATATACTTCTTATTCTCAGTCACTTTTGTAATACCATAGCATATAAAATACCATTAACTTGTAGCTTAAGCTGAATGTTTTTTTACATCACATTTGCAGTTACAATCTTTCTGCATTTGAGAAGTGGAGTATACAGATAATAATACTGAGAAATATTCGGAATTAATACTTAGGCCTTCCTCACTTCGTTTTGTATTCACAAACCTTATTAGAAAAAAATGATTGCTTGATTACTTTCGGGTAAAGAAACCGCATTTAATTTTCTTGTTAACGAACCTAAGCTAATAGCGAACCATGTTTCATTGCGTGATTAACGAACCTTCAGAATAATCAATTGTATTACCCCCCTCCCCTCCCCCAAGAAAAAAAAAAGCATTTCAATGTCATGCGTTGTCAATAGTGACAAAAGGCCCGTTTTTATTTCGTAGTGTGTCTCAGTACTCCTGTGCTTATTTTTAAGGATGTGACTCTCTTTATGATTGCGATTGATGTTCAACTATTTCTTTCATGCAAGCTTGAACAGGAAGAAGCTAAAATTCAGGCAAGGAGACGAGTTTTCTTCCATGAGATACAATCATTAAGACACACATCTATTCCCGAAAGTTGTGTGATTGCTTATGTGCTAAAGAATTGTTTCCATTACATGAATCAGGCACTATACAACACGGTTCAAATCTACTGAAATTCGATCTTCGTTTTTTTTTTTCCATTTCAAGCGGGGATAGACTAGAAATTAGTTTGTCTATACTGGCAGGAGACATTAGTTTTTCAGTACATGCTCCGCATTTAAACAGTCGCCATATTTTCGTGGTCAGAATCAGATAATGGACACATGGTATATTATAAAATGGTATATTATAAAAATGAAAATACAAAACAACGAACACGCCATATGTACAAACATTATGAACTTCAATGAATTAAACTTACCTGTGATATTCTGCATAAAAAACAAGCACGCCGATTAAATAATTTAATAGAATTAATAGAACACACAGCGATATCATGCATGGCAGATCAAATCAAGTTCAATTGGAGAGAAAGCTAAATGAAGTTAAAAAGTTGACTTCTTTTCGTTTCTCTTTCCATTCATGAAAACAGAATTACATTGTATATCTAGTGAAGAGGATTGTCTCTGTTGCGAACGATCGCCATATAATTATAGCACTGTCAGTCTTCTGCGCAAATCCGAATCCCTAAATACTTTGATTGTTGCTTGATAATGTAATAACCCTGCTTATAACTTTATAAAGGACTCGCAAATTCAAAGTTTCAAACCGTATACTGAAACATTAAATTGTACATGGTGTATTTCAAAAAAAAACATTTTGAATGCTTTGTAGAAAGTTTTGACTTAGGCCATCTTTTGAGTATTTCGAGAAATTATATAAAGAATTATTTGTTTTGATTATGTCAAGAATTAGTTTGAACTATGAGAATAAAAAGGCGCAGTTACCCAAACAATGTCGTAGTTCGATTAGACATGATGGGTAAAGTGAATTCACGACTTGACTAATCCTTACTGAATTCATGATCACTTCTGTAAACCATCAGTTATGTCTTGTAGATGATACCTCTGTAATCGTAGTCAAAATTCTTTTGAGCGATGAGACGAAAACCAACAAACAAAATGCCGTGTATCATCGCTCGAGATTCCAACATTTGGCGTCACCCGACCAACAATAAGTGACGAATCAAATGGAATGTTATGTTGTGGGATAGCAGACTGTGTTACGATTCAAATCAAATGTTTCGAGCAATTGTTTAAAAAAGAGAAAATGAGGCAAAGTTCAAGAAATTAGAAAAAAAGCACGTAAATGCTGGCGATCATGTTTGATAATCAAAGTAAGAGATTACAATCGGCCATGCGGATTTATATGATTGCCTTATTTACATGTCTGATTTCTGTAAACTATGTTATATTTAAATTTTTATTATAAGTTCCCTTCCCTCCTTGATAAAAGTTGTGTTGGATTTTCGCTATAGGCATTTATTAGGAAACGCTGTAAAAACAACAACAAATGCCTACTATACATCAAGAGATGACCTATACATACATGAAACACAAAAATTCTGTACGTTCTGATATAATGCAACTGCTTATTTGTTTTTTGTTTGTTTGTTTTGAATTACCATGGTCTTTGTCGGGGGAAAGATGAAGAAAAGTAGTAGAGTGTATCACTCTCAAATCCGGATGATTGCGATAAGTGTGTATCCCCGCCCTTTCTATACAGGTAAACGATTTAAGCTTGGTATGCTATTATAAAAGCCTGGTGTCACGCAGAAGAACTGATTCCGCGATCACTTTTAACCTTTCATAAAATTCACGTTTTAAGATAGTAACGATAGCTTGTAGGAGATAGAGTAAGTCAGCGTCCCTGACTATGGTTCTGAACACAAAAGGGGACTGGAAAATTCTTTTACAAATTAGCAGACATAATGCCGATCCTCCAAACACTGTTGCTCCATTACGTCACTGATTCTGCTATCAATGGCGAAGAAAGAATACTGGTTGCGTGATTATCCACCCCTTGATAGCAGGAAGTTTACCTTTCATTGTTTAAGGCTTCGTTGATGCGGGGTTTACTCGGATACAAGGCGTGAACAGTGTCGTCCGAGCACTTTCATTCGAAATTCCTCAGAATACGCAATTCAATGTGCAATTAGCGCTGCTACTTCGCAAAGCTGTTAGCCAAATTCTTTGCAGACTTGACCTTTCACATGTCAGCTACACGCAATACACGACAAACAGCTATCATTACAAACATTCTGATTAAAAAACAAAACAAAATGAAGAAGCACACTTTTGAGTAGCGACACAGCTTTCGGTCACTTTCTCAAATAGGTCCTACTTCTAAAAAAATACACAGATGAAGAGAGTCAGAATATCCTCCAAAGGGAACACAAGCTATTTGGGCATTAATAATGTTTGTCTTCCGATTTCTCTCCATGCCGTCACGGCCCAAACCATCATAAGAAATAGGGCAATAAGTTTTATTAACCAGGGAAATAATAGTACGCATTACCTACATTAATTTTGGCGAATTATCACACGAATTGTCGACTGTATAAAAACGAGAATAATTGAAAACCTAGGCCCTACTACATGTATATCTCTAGAGATAAACTTTAAACAGCAAGTCACATACCAGGAGGGAACGAAAGTTATGATTATTTGGATGAATTCATTAATGAGGCCAATTAATAACCGTTGTAAAAGTACACACACGCATAAAGAGGTTTCAATTTCGATATGTGATCATTGTATTAGCTCATAGATAAAGTATCATAAATTTTGCGTGATCGTTCGTTGGAATTAATTTTTTTTCAGCGCGATTTGTGCGTCACATCAATCACCACTTCATGAAATGTAGTGCATGCATCAAACGAAACTCGCTGGTCATGCAATCGATAGCCTTGGTCAGCTCACTATTATTGCGTGTGTCGCCGCTTGGCCGCCGACGCCGCAGCGCGCACCATGCTTTGTTTTGTCTTCAATGGGGTCAAGAGCAATGTCTCATTAGTATACACCCTAGCAACGGAGGCGGAGTCTAGATCGGGCAAGAACAATAGATGCGAAACGCAACGCAAAGGCGAGCGTTCGAAAAAAAATGTAATCGAAAAAAATTGTCTCAGAAAAACTGTGATTTGGGACACTTGTACTCATTTTTACACGCTGAAATTTTCTGTACAAACAGAAAAAACATCAAGGAATCAAAATCCGTCATAAAATAAATTCGACCCGAGCAGTGCTTCACCTTCATTTTCGGCTCATTACGGGAAAACTCCCCGTGCGACTTATGACTCATTTTGTCGGAGCGCCACACTGAAATGTTGTTTTTATTTAATAAAATGGAGTTTTGAAACACTCACCGTTGTGAGAAACATGGGTGCCATAGTAGGCCCAAATTGTCGTCGTAATCCTGTTGAAAGGGTCATCCCACGAGACAGACACCCATAAGTTATACAGCTCACGAGCTCGACATTGAAAAAAAGTCCATGAGTCATACATCCCACGAGGCACAGCCCATACCTAGTTTGGTGACAACCCATCTTTTGTTTCTTTCTCATGTGTATCGTATAAGGTGGGACCCACAATCTACAAACTTCGCTTTTAGTGGGTCTCCTATGACCATCCTTCTACTCAATAAAATGTCTCACTTCTTCTACAAATTGATGTTTTTCATTATCAATTTGATATTTCTCTAATTTTATTCACCTTGTACGTATTTGTTTTCGATTATGTAGAGATGAAAAAAGCGAACTTGACCTTTTACTACCATTACTTTTAAAAGTGTTGTCTTTCTACTATGTTCAAAAAGGACTATATCATAGTATTTTCCTTTTTAGAACATTAATATGCAATGCGTCTATCCCTACATTGTGTATGTGTGTAATGCATATTGTCTAAATTTTCAAGTTCGTATTTCTGCTTTACCTGCTCAAAACCGTAACAAATTTTCTGAAATTTGAGGGGTTTTATTTTCACATCATATAGGCCTACGCTCAAGTTGTAATCTTTATCGACATAAACTGCTTTGATTTGACCATTTTGAATTAAATTGGATGAGCGTTCCAACTCTGATTTTCAGTTCTTACCCCGAAATTATCGGTTGGTTTTATTAGTCATGTTAGTTAGCATTAGCATTAGTATTTCATTTGTCTGAGACGGATTTTGTTTTTGTGTTTTTGAGATTAGGAGAAACAGGGAGAAACACCATCTGACGAAACAATTTATCAACGATCGTTTTATGCTACATTAACATGATTCAGGTGCAAAAGAAGATATAGTATAACCAGTATCTACTTTGATGATTACGTGCTTAAATACTTCGTTTGATAATGTTGAGCAATTCAATTATCATTGTAAAGACCCTAGTTGCCCATTTATTTTTAGAATGAAAAGTTGATATTGTGATGTATGACGTTTGTTCTCTCTGACTATATGATATGCATATATGTATACCATAGTATACGAGATACGTCATAAGAAAGGGCTCTGGTTCACTGGGAAATGAACCCTTCAATCAGTGAAAAAGCAATCTAACCGCCATTTTTTTTCTTTGGTGTAAAAGGCTAGTAATATTGGCATTCTTGAAGACGCTTGAATAAGACATACAACTTGATAAGTGGTGCAACCATCTTCTGGGATGTTGAGGCTCACTCAATAATGTCAACTATATGCCTGCTATTCATTCTCCCCATGCACTCGGTTAGATATTAAAACGCATTCGGCTTGATATTATTCTTTGTCAAGCAAAGACTTGGCCTCAATCTTTACAAACCACTGCAACAGAAAAACAGTTCTACTCTACGAAACATGTCTCATGAAAATACTAACTTTGCTTAAAATAAAGGAGAAAACAATGTGAATTTTCCGCGTCATCTATCTAGTCGTGATTAATTATGCTCAACGCACTACATCTAAACGATTAACAGAACAGACGTCCACCGGGCACTACACTCTATAGGGTATACAGATGGTTAATCAGCTTAGTCGGTAGCGCGTCTACCTCACGATAAAAAGGACCCGGGTTCGATTCCCGTAATTATCGTCCCCTCCAGTCATACTAAAGGCAAAACACTCTGTCCCTCGGATAGGACATAAAATGGAGGTCCCGTGTGTAAGAGAATCACAACGGAAGTCATGCACGTAAAAGATCCCGCTTCATGTATTCATCACAAAGAGCAGGGTGTTTAACACGGTGATAGTGCATGGTCCCACGGCAAATTACTTTCTCAGAGTCTGGTAGAATTGTCGAATTGGGATATCTTATTTTTCCCCTTCATTTTCTCTGTTGCCTATATTGTCTGATATATGATACATATGTATAATGTCCCCAAAAAAATACAATTGGATTTTCGCAATGATAACTTCCAATATGATTGAACTGTCTGAATGTTATTTCAGGGTCTAAAAATGTAACATCTTACCTATATCTTGCAGAAAACCCAATTCAGTTTGGTTAAGCGGTCTCAGAGAAATGTGGATTGTTGTAAAGCATGTCATGCGTCTGATTCTTTAGCATTTGGATGCTCTTGGACCTCCATATCAATTTGTGAACACAATGGACAGAACTTGGAGGGAAGGTATTCCTGACATGCTCTACAAAAATCCTCATTTCTCTTTGACCACTGTAGCAAATCAGGTGGGGTTTTCTGCAAGACGTGGGTAATAACAAAAGTGAATAAGTAACAGTTTCATTATACCTTTAAAGATTGTATTGATTCATTATTTTTAAAGTTATTAATGCGGAGGATCCCGCTGTATTTTTTTTTTGGGGGGGGGGGGGAGGGGGAGGATATACGCCATTTACATTATGATATGACTCTGCACCACAATACCAACATAAAGTCGCCGGACACAGATTTTTAGTTAAGGGCATATTCTGAAAGAGCAGACACTAAGCTTTAAAATGATGTATAACTCACTTCAAATGGATTCTCCTAACCTATATAAATATTGGAAAGAAAGCGCACACTCTGGAAAAGTTTGAACTGGGAAAAGAGGCTGCCAAGTGCAGGGGCAATTCAAGCGCTTAATCTTTAAACCGTGATACCTGTGCCATGAATGGGACAAAAAACGTGAAGTAATCCACTGTAGCAACAACAATGAAGGGATCATCTATCAGATTAAGCTGAAATTGAGCATGCTGAGCATGCTTTATTAACACATTCTGTTCATAATAAATGTCAACTTTAAAGGAAGTAGTATTATCCTTTCAAAAGTTATTAGAATTTAAAGTCAAGAGTGTGCAAATGATTGTCAAGAAATGTAAAGGGGCCTCCAAGGAAAACCTGATCACAATACTTTACCAAGAAAGGAGTTGTAGATAAACTGCTAGAAAACCCACTTTCCTATTCAAATTAGGATTCCAATTTTAGGAATAATGTAGAAAAAGAATAGCTTTTTCAGAAAATATGGAAAACTGAAAATTGACTCCGTTGACCCGTTTCACCTTTCTTGAGTCCTCACATAAAAGCGAGAGGTGCGACTTTCTGTTTGTTTTGTGATGCACGGTTATATATATGATATATATATTGATATATATATGTATATTATATCCGTTGCGTATATATCCGTCCAGAATATATAGTTTTGCTGAGGATTCAGACTGCCTGAAGATCGCCAAAGTGTGAAACCGCCGGTAGTGGACAAGAAACCAATGCACAGGACCGTACGCCTAGCCCGATCGGGCCACCAAAAGAAGTCGGATGTTTGCCATCACTTTGGAAATGGACAACGGTAACAATCGGCTCCGTAAGATGCTAAAATAAATGTCAGATGTTTGCTTTTGATTTCGGAAATGAATAACGGTATTATTCGATTCCGTATGATACTAAAATAAATGTCGGATGTTTGCTTATACTTTTGGAAGTGAATAAGATTCAGCTGCGTATGGTGCTACAATTAATGTCAGATATTTGATTTTGCGTTCGGAAATGAATAAGGATAACATTCCGCTCCGGAAGATGCTGAAATAAATGCAGGATGTTTGCTTTTACGTTCGAAAGGAAATAGCAATAGTGACCTACAATAACATTCGGCTCCAGAAGATGCTAAAATAAATGTCGAATGATCGGTTTGACGTTCGGAAATGAATAACAATAATATTCAACTCCGTACGATGATGAAATAAATGTCTGATGTTTGCTTTCAGGTTCGAATGTAAATAGCAACAACATTCAGCTCTGGAAGATGCTAAAATAAATGTCTGATATCTGCTTTGACGTTCGGAAATGAATAACAACACTATTCAATTCCGTACGGCGATAAAATATAAATGCCGGATGTTCACTTTTACGTTCGAAAGTAAATATATTTGCTATTACATTTCGAAATGAATAACAGTAACATTCAGCTGCGTTTGATGGTAAAGTAATGTCTGATGTCTGCCTTGACGTTCAAAGATGACAAACAGTAACATTCGGCTCCGTACGATGCTACAATACTTGTCAAATGATTCATTTCACTTACGGAAGTGGACAGCAATAACATTCGGCTCCGTACGATAAAATAAATGTCGGATGTTTGCTTTTAAATTTGGAAATGAATAACGGTAATATTCTGCTCCGTACGATGCTAGAATAGATAACAGATTGTTGCTTTTACATGTGGAAATGATTAACGGTATCAATCGGCTCAGTTAGATGCTAAAATAGATAGAGGATGTTTGCTTTCACGTTCGGAAATGAATAAGGATAACATTCAGCTCCGTAAGATGCTGAAATGAATGTCAGTTTTTTGCTTTTACACTTGAAAATTCGGCTCCTAAGGTGTTAAAATACTTGTAAATGTTGGATGATTGCTTTTACAATCAAAATGAATAACGGTAATTTCTGGCTCTTTACAATGCCAAAACAAAATCAATGTCGGATGTTTACTAATGTCTGCAAATGCTCCCACTTTATAATTTCAAACGTACGTTTTGACCACCTTGATAGGCATCAACTTTTATAATAATCTATAAGCCTATTTGCTAAATCTTAGAATCTTAGAAAATCCTAGAATAACGGTAACATGATTGAATTTTCTATTCATTTCTTGTATAGACATGGCTACCTCACTTCAGCAATACTTAATATTTATTGTTCTATGTTCAGCAGGACTGATTTAGTTTTTCTTATGTTTTCCTTGATTTTTTTTTCGGGCCACAAGATTTTACTTTCGGGCCATCAGATTGTACTTTCGGGCCACCAAATGTAAAAATTAGTGTGGATATATATAATATAATCACTTTATATCATGCTTAATCGACCTACAACAGGCATCTGTTGAACAGAGTTTTACAAATTCTGAGCAGACAATACTTGGGCGACAATCTCTGTTGCACTAAACAGTGCCAAAGAATGATTATGTCACTGTTCAGCTTACCATATGCTTTTGCCTCTGTGGTAAACGAGGTGATACTTGATTCTATCCCTTGGTAGAAGAGCATCGCCTTGACTTTGTATTTAGTGAGTGGCTGCAAGTGCTCCAAGTACACACTCCCTTCGTAATAGTTTGGAGAGAGCTCCGTCCATCCAGATGCGGAGAGACGTTCACGAGGGCAAAGGTCTGTCGAAGCTACTTTGTAATACACACGAAAAGCATCGGAGGTGAGGTGACAGTGCCAAAGTACTGTCCAGGAGACTGCAGTTGATGTTTCAAACGTCCACCAATGTACAGATTGAGTATTCACTGAGCCGAGAGAAAACGAAATATCGCTGTTTAACTGTATCCAAAGGCAAACTTTGATGTCTATGTTCCACCCTTATCAGGTTATAAAACATTTTTTTTCTTTTATATTTGAAAGATACTGTCCTATACTGCCTGGCAATTAAGTAACTAATACTAATACAGTGAACATGGTGAATACCACTGTGCTAAGTGCTTATTGAAAATGTCCTCATTTCTGCTGGAATTCATACTTTTATTAATACTATAAATTTATATTATAGGGAAGTGTATTACAATCATAACAGAAGCTCGTCACTTTCTATTTAAAAGAGATTAAACCCTTAATGTTTAATTCCAGTATTGAATTTCTTAATAGGAAACGTTTGATTACCTTTCAATTCATAGAAAGTAACATTCTTTGATTGCCAAGGCCCAACGTTCTGCCATCTTTGTCGAACACGAACTCTGAACACATAGCGGATACACGATGTAGCGTCGTGAAAGGTTACTGTGGTGTTACTAGCGTCGTTGATGTTGATGCACGTCTCAGGAAGACTGTTCCGCACAAGCTGAACTTCATATGCCTCAAAATGGTCAGCATTCGACACGGGATCCCAACGGACTCGTTTCCCTTCCGTATTTGTGATGGAGTTGAGAGCTATAGGACCGGGTGCTTATATCATGCCAACCACACATAGAAAAAAAAATCAGGCGCATGATTTCCTGTAGAAATACGCACAGAATTTCACACCCCAAAGGGAAGAAAATCCGCTCAGGACAGGTAGTTAGGGATAAGGGGAAAATATCTGGCTTTTTTCTGTGTAGTCCTAGTACAACCACATACCGGGAAGTTTGAATTAGGTTCTATAAAATCTGTGATGTTGAGTAAATCTAATTCAATTCAGTTTATTTTCACAAATATTCACATAATTGACATTTACACATACATGAAGAAAATAGAAAATGTTCATTAAATATGTACATGTACATCAATTACAAAATTCATGCAGGTTTATGTATACGTTGCGAGGGATCTAAATAAAGCACTGCTTGTTGATCAGTATTGACAATAGAGAATGCTATATGCAGATGTGTGAAAATGATATATTGAAGAAGGAAGGCCTATCCGAGGATAAACCAAGAGGGAAGTTGGGAGGGAAGAAAAATGGAGAGAGCTGTGAATTAGGGTATGGGATGTTCAGAGTATAGTGCAAGCTTGGCATTATTGAAAGGCTATATACAATTAGCTACAGAAGTAATAACTGAATTTGTAATTTGTGAGTACGAAATACATGTACACATAATTGAGTATTTTTGAAGGTCAAACATAATATGGGATACAAGGAGGCGCGCCTTTTCTTTATTTTTGGTTAAAACTAAAGACATAAAAAGAAAAAAATGAGGGGGTGCATGCGCAATATAATCTTTGAGTGGACACCCATACAAGCATCCCACAGATTAAATGTTACATTATCAATACATTTTAAAACAAAAATGATATATTGGATTGAATTGAAGACTTCACTTTATGAAAAGTACCAGCGTTAGTTATTGAAATCACGCTAAAAAAACACACACTAGCACACCCACAAGCACACACCGCCACACACATACAGACACAAGCCTTTTAAGTTAAAAAGAAGCACACACAAAATCATCCAGTCAGCAGCCTCGCTTGCTAACCGCCAAGCCCACGACACGCCAAGTAGAAATCTCTATTGTCCTGAAGTGCTCTATCACTTTTTTAATGACAAAAATATAACACACAGAGATCTGTTTGTCATTCCAAAGGTTCGTGAGTACGAAAATGGAAGGGGAAAAAAAGAAAAGAAATATGGTCGTTATTTTGAAGTTAGTGGCCTAGGGTATACTCCCCTTTCTTTCATTCATTTTTTTTTCTACTCCATTTTCGTCCCAAACAACCCTTCTTCATTACCACTATCGAACCTTCGGATTAAAACTGGCCTTATTACATTTTCGGATGAGCCAACGGTAATGAACCCTTTTTTTATTTCCCGACCGACAAACATCTATAGTTGTACGGAATGTTGGTGTTTTGGAATAACGAACCTTCGGAATGAAGAACATCACCCAAACTAATTAATTCTTGAATCAAGGAAAATCGATCTATCATTCAGAGTCATTTCCTTTGCCATGAAGGGGCTAGTCATTCTGGCATCCTTGAAGACACTTGTATCACATTCAACTTTACCCGAACTGATGTTTGATGGGCTAACATGCCTACTTTCAACAGGCTCGGTTTCATACATGCAGTCGGTTCGATATCAAAACTAATTTCCGATCTGTGTAAAACAAAGATCTTGTCCTGAGCCTTGAAAAAAAAAGAAAATAATCTTCTTTAGCGACATAACATCTGAATGAACTGATCTTGCTTAACCTAAAAAAGTGAATTTCTGCACTATTTACAACTATACACGCTGTGATTTAGTGCCAGCTAATGATGTTCGACTGTGATAGACTACTTAGCATGCCAAAGCAAGTCACTCTTGAGCACAACATCAAGAGAAATGCATTTAACAGACCATGAAGTCTTGCTCAGTCTTTGCAATGTGATATTCACAAGCTGATAGCTAATCTCATGAACTTAAATCATTAATTTTGTAATTACTTGTATAAAGTACACGTTATTTGAAGTCTTGCATGTGGGGTCATAATCGTCCACATTTTTAGTTTGTGTGCCCCCAAGCATGTACAATTTTCACAATATTTTCATGTATAAAATATAAAAATTCCTGTCGTCTAAAGACCATTCGAAAATCCACAGACATACCAAGTCGTAATTTAGTCCTTTTTTTCAAATCACGTAGCACATGTCTTAGAGTCTGACAAAGTTGTCGAAGATTGTCTATGATGCCTACCCCTTACACTGTTTAGTTGATTTTTCTTGTTTCAGTGTACGGGATAACAGTAGCAGGTACACTCACTGCAGATATTGCCAATTTTACATTTTGAGGTCCTTTTAACCAAACAACGGAGAAATGTATTTCCTGTGAGAATAACGTATATCCCCATTCATTGGAAAGAGTATAACTTTTTCAGTCAATCAAGCATGAATGAAATATTGCAGAATAAACAATCATAAAATTCTGTGACTATATCTCCCCGCTGTCGGGGGTATATGATTTGATACAATTCAGAAGTATACATAAATCTGGTGCACTCACGAGACCGACACCCAGGAGTCATACAGCCCACGAACTATAACGCCCACGAGTTCGATACTAAGTAAACAAAGCCCAAGAGTTCGACATGAAGAAAAATAGGTTCACGAGTTTATACAGCCCATGAGTTCGACACTTTGAAAAAAAAAATGCTCACGAGACCGACACTGCGCAACGAAGGCTCATGAGACCGACACCACGCAAAAGAGGTTCACGAGACCGACACCAGGCAAAGAAGGCCCACGAGACCGACAGGATGTATACGGTGTCCCGATAGTGGCATAATGAAGAAATAAGTGTTGGGGGAGGGGATTTGTTACCGTCAGTTTCCCTCCCTAACCCCTGGAATTTTCAAGACCTTTATTTGTGCGTGCGTGTGTGTGAATGTGGGTGTTTTATGTAAAATCTAAAATTCACGAAAAACTTTGCAGATCTTTTAAATTCAATTCCGAAAATGCAAAAGAGCACCTTCGTTTCCTATTAAACTGCTCTTCCTTTTGGTACTCTTGCCCCCCCTTTTTTTTTTAAGTGCACTGCCACAGTCTAGAGGGATCTTCGAAGAAAACGTGACTGATATCAATATCAAATTCTATGATATTGCATCAATACAATAATTCTTTTGCTATAGTTTACAACAGATCTTTATGAAATAAGTAAGTTGTACCTCTGCCGTAGATTTTAATCTATTCAATTCTTTATCTATCAGGGCGCGTTCGAGCGCTCTCCTAAAGTGAACTGTACCGTACCGTACCGCGCTAGAGGAGCGTTCGAACGCTCCTAAAGTGTACCGTACCGTACTGTACCGAGCCAAAAGTGGATCACTTCCCGATGTATACTTGGGTGACCCGCACCTCGTCATAGTTAATGTTTGCGCATATTTGAATCACATTTCGCCACTGAAATTCTGTGAAATTCATCTCACATACAGGAAAAATGCTGAAATTTCCAATGGAATCACAGGCTCACTGATCGATATCGAAAATTTGCAGCTATCGTCGTCAAACGCGAACGATGCGAAAAAGTTGCGCGCTAGGGAAGGGGCCCGCAACTCGTCACCTGCGCTCCCATAGACAAAGCACGTAAAAGACGTGTGCGGGTGACCGTGATGCTCCCATAGACCTACACGTAAAAGATGCGTGCGGGGACAGTGGTGATACTTTACACGTAGTGTCCTATTCCGATTAAAATTTCAGATTTTCGCGAAAAACTGTTCGGTTTTCACCAAAATTTGCTTGATTGTGGTAGCCCTGCCAAGTTTCAAGCGTACTGAACACAGTCCCGGGCATAAATTTTTGTTTAGTGCGCTTAAAACAATTTTAGGTGGGGTGACGGTATTCGGGCCCCTGACGAGGTGCGGGCACCTCACTATACTCCAAAAGCGTACCAAAGCGTACCATAAGTTCGTTGTAAAGCATGCGCGTATCATGCGCATACGTCACAATGCAAAAACATCATTCTCTTTGTTCGGGGCAGCTGTAAGTAGGTGAAGCGCAAGGTGAATGACCTTCTCGCTACAAACAAGCGTGACCTTTTCTAAAAATAACTCGAGAGGTACTAGTACGCTTTCTCCACAGAGCTTTCGAACGCTCCCAAACTGGCACAGTACGGTACGGTACGCTTTAGTTCAGTTCGCTTTGGTTCGCTTTAGAGCGCTCGAACGCACCCCTAGGAGGTACGGGGATTTATTCCCCGAAGACGTACCTTCCTGCAGAACATTCACTCACTATTCAAGTCAGCTTACCAGAAAAAACGTCCAGTTGCGAAATGAAGTTTAAGGAATATATTTCAAATATTTTCCTTACGGTTTGCATGATGTGGAGGGGGCGTAGTCATCAGCAAAGATTTGAATTTAGTATGAATTCATAATATGATTCAGGAAAGAAGATGCATCCATGAAAACAGCTGTTTATTCCTTTACAAAATTACTGTTTTGAGGAGAGTAACCATACAGCAATCACAAGCCACAAATCGAGGACACATTGCAAACAAAACAACATAACAACAAAATAATAATAACAATAATAATAGTAATGATAATAACAACAATAGAAATAATAATAATAACAGAACAACAAAATGCCGCGATGCCGCGACGAAAAAAGGAGAAAAATCTTACATCCTGTCCACCTATCTTGTAGCTATAATACATTGGGAAAGCCTTTCAAAATGAGGATCTCCTTTTCCCTTTTATGATATTAATTCAACGCCCTGCACAGATACATAATTATTTTTGTAAGTGACATTATATAGAAGGCGCTGTTCATTTTGTCGGTCTCGTGAGCCTTCTTTGCCTAGCGTCGGTCTCGTGGGCTCTCTTTGCCATATATACTGTCGGTCCTGTGACTCAGTGTGAGCCTTTTTGAGCAGTGTCCCGGTCTCGCGGGCTTTGTTTGCATAGTGTCAGTCTCATGAGCTTTTTCGCCTTATGTCGAATTCACTGGCTCTATTTTCCTAGTGTCGAACTCACGGGCTGTATGTACTACTTGTGAGCTGTATAACTCGTGGGCTGTATAACTCATGGACTGATTTCCAATGTCGTTCTCATGGGCCGTATGACTCGTGGGTGTCGGTCTTATGGGATGACCCCCATAAATCGAGTAAAAGCAGATCTAATAATGAATAGTATGATAATAAAAAAATATTCATTAGCATATATGTATATGTAATAATAACTATATATCTGTTTATGACTGTGTAGGGCAAAGTGGACCAAAAATGTTTGTCCAGTCAAAATGGGAATGCAAAGCAGGGTGAAGCAAGATTTCTTATTTCATATTTCCTTAGGACTACTGCTAACAAATGGCAGTAAAGATTTGTCTCAAATTATCAGTTTGATCAATTAATATGAACATGAAAAAAAAGTATGAAAATTCCATTTTGCCCAAGACCGTTGGGGCAAAGGGAAATACGGAACAGAGCAAAATGAAACTCTTCTCCTAGCGGTTGTCTTCTATGTCAAAACCCTTATACCTCCTGCTAAATTGCTCGACTATGGCCTAGTCCATTCTCGTGTAGGTTTAAATGTCCTGTTTCCTTAAAGACTTACTGACACAGTATTAAAATGAAAGCGTATAGGCCCTATATTAATGGCCTTTTTACGCATGGTAATTTTCCACTTGAGAGTTTTTAGTGTTTTCTAAAACTGCAATTGAAAAATATAATTTGTAATAAATTTCGAGGAATTGTATACAATTTCGTGAACTTTTATGTAACGTGACCAACCTCAGACTAGTGATTAATGACGTGTAAGCACGGAGTCGAGATCAGATTCTGCTAGAGATCTAGCAGCTAGGGAGAGCGTGAGCTGGAAGATATGCGGCGTGCGGCCCTGCTGCGCAGCCTCGAGAGTGTGTAGCAAACTCCATTTTACCAACAATCCCATTAATTAAGGTCTTCCACCTTGCCCCATCCCCTTTGCCCCAACAATGTATGATTTTTTCCGACATGCATCACTGTGACGTCCAGCAAAATTTGCTAGCCCTGATACCACGATTTATGAAAGCTTAGGCCTATGCATCGTTACCACAAACTTCGAGATATTTGAAATAAGCATGATAATTTGGCATAACAATATTTAAAAAAAATATCATTTATTGGTTTTGTGGTGTGAAAAATAGACATTTTACCTAAAAACATACATACAACGATTTATGTGCACAACTCCGATATCAAAAGATGCAGCCTTCGTAGAGGGTTCTTGGTGCATGAACTTTAAGACTGAATATACGTAGGTTTAATGGGTTTTTTCCCACTTTGCCCTGTGTTTCTCTTTACCCCGGTATGTGCATGCTGTGTTTCTGTCGGTCTGTGAGTGTGAGCATTTATATAATCTGCTGGGAGGCTATGCTCATTAGATCGTAGGTAGATAATAATTGATGACGTACATTCATATAGTAACATTAATCGTGAATTTTATAAGGATATACAAAGTTTTTTTTTTTTTTACTGTACCATGTCATCAGCTTATTCGTCATCAAACTGATTAAAATTATTTAAGTCAAATTGTGTGACTGTATGTGCGATTGTCTGTCTGCATTTCTGTTTGTCGGTCTGCGAGTGTACGCAATTTTTTATCGCTTTGCTGGGATGCTACACATTAGGACACATAGAAAATATGACTTACATTTATATACTAACATTCATAAATTTTATGAACGGAATGAATAAGTTTTGCCTTAACTATAGCAATGCTATCAGCTTAATTATACTTCTCACCAAAGGGGATAAAATTATTATAGAGGAAACTCCATGAAAATTACAATTTGGCTCAATCATATGCTGCGTTTATGCTAGAATCTTGGAAATGACAAAATAAAGGACTCCACAAAGGGGAGGCAGTAAGAGCAAAGAGACAATTTATACGATATCTGCGAATGAATTTGGGAAAGTTCGGCGACGGTGTTACTATCATTCATTAAAGGTGCATGGTCCCCGTGTTTTAGTCAAATGCGTACGCGGGCGCACGGCGCAAGTTTCCTATAGAGACCTACGCTATCGACTCCTCTTTAGCGCTTACGCTTTGGCCCACTTCCCCGAGTCCGAAGAAGTCCGATCCATTGTAGCCAGTGGTCCGATCACAGTTCGGCTCATGATACGGCTGAGGGGGATGACAGCTTTAGCAAACTTCTTTTGTGATGTCATAATAACAAGCACATATGCACGCACCCTGGCATTACTACAGACTGCGCGATGCGCAGAGAAGACAACAAAGGCAACGTTACTTAGCAACACCTACGCACTTTACTCTTGATGACAGCTCAACTTCGGTAATCTTCGTATCAATGCTAACGGTGATCGGCAGCATCATCAACAGCGCCCTCTACACTACCGGGACTATGCCCCTTTAAGATCGAACAATCTAACAGCTTAAACACATAAGTGCAATCATTGGCACTGAAAAAGAGGTTTAAATCATTTCGAATTTTCCTAGACTAATTGTGGTATTCTTCGAAAGAAGATGTGACACAGAATGCTAATGCATTGCATTGAACAGTGCCAAGCTTGGAAACCATCACTGCATGGGTTGAAAGGCATAATTTAAGATTTTAGAATGCAAGGACCATCTCATTTTTCAAAATTTTGGAAGCCCGCCTATAACAATGGTGAATGCGAATTAATTAACGTATTCTGATGAAAGGTATTCTATTTCACAGATCTTTCCCGTGACGTCGGAAATTGTAATAACTGGGCCTGGCTTAAACTCTAATTGCAATTTCATGAAATATTATACAAATAGTGAATGGTTACGAGTGCAATGGTACGAAATTTCGCACGAGGTGAAAGATAGAGGCGCTCTATTTAACGAGGCGAAGCCGAGTTGAATAGTGCGTCTCATCTTTCACCGAGTGCGAAATCTCGTTCCATTGCACGAGTAAAGACCATACACTATTTGTTTTATACAACGTCCAAGTAGATCTTTGTTATTTGGTTGGAGGATTGTTGGGTAGGTCTAAGTAGGCCTATGAAAAATATAGCCATACTTACATGTGGATCCACTGCGATTCTCTTTCTGGCTTGTGCAATCAGTGTAGTCACAGGTCACAGCCAGCGCACATACACGTATCCTACACTAGCACTACGTAGGCCTACATACGCGCATGCATGTACCGCACCGCACACGTACACTGAGCTAGCTGCATGCGATCCTCAATATGCAACGCACAGTACAAAATGTACATGCAGTACCGTACAATTTCTCGAACCGTGGAATAGAACGAAAAAATCGAACCAAGTTGCACGCAAAAAATAGAACCAAAATTGCACGGAGCGTTGAATGGAGTACTTATTGAATATCACGTCATCAATAATCCTCCAATCAAATTACAAGGATCTACTTTGACGTTGTATAAAGCCATCATGTTTATATATCTTTGTATGTGCACTTTAAAGTACCGAGCAGCAACAAAGAGGCAAATCATGCAACATAACACGTTTTTCACCAATCTAAATGCGGGTAATAATGAAGATCTTTGATTTAATTGATTGAAGACTAGTTGTTGTTTTTAATCAGAATATGCTTGATCAATAAAGCTGCACGTACGTTTCAGGTGCGAAAACCAGATTTCCTAAGTACCAAAACATATAGAACTAAACTGAAAGTCAATCAAATTTTGATCAAATTTTGCACGTAGAAATTATACAAATAATGAATGTTTATGAGTGCAATGGACAGAATATTTCATGAGGTGAAAGATGAAATGATCCATTCAACGAGACGCAGTCGAGTTGAATGGATCAAATATTTCATCTTTCACCAAATGAAATATTCTGTCCATCGCACGATTGAAAAACATTTATTATTTGTTTTATATAACGCCTAAAATAGATCTTTGTCATTTGATATTTCATTAATTAACACTTAGAAACAAAGAGAGAATCTGAGATCGCGAGAGTGCTCACTGAGCGCCTTATGGTAGCGCGCTGTCGCATACACACACTGCAAACGCAAGCGTTTTACACGAGTGTGTGCCTGGCTCTCAGCGAGCGTGCAATGGACCAAATCGTATGGATCTAAAATTACACGGTAAATGGAGCCACAATTGCACGGATGATGAAGTCATAGTGAAATGGGCCGAATAATCAATGTCAAACAATAGTCCATGGGCCAGGCCAGATATTGGTACCACCTGAGGTGGCAATACCTTTTTGGTGTCATTTTGTTTGTCGGACATAGATATGCTTATCAAGCTATGATAGCATTTCCAAATGAGTAGCCTTGTCATAATAAATGAATTTCAAACCAATTTCGTCTCGTTGTTATATCCCTATACTTCTGAATCGAGACCAACCGCTATACAAAGAAGAGCACTGTCTTCTGTATGTTCACAGGTGTTCTGTTGTAAACGCGGTGCGCTTAGTCTTTATTCAAGGCAGCGAAGGGAATATCAAAGGGTTATGATGTCCACAGGCGCTTAGTCTAATATTCAAGACGGCGAAGGGAATATCCAAAGCTTATAATACAGTATATATCCCTTTATCTAAATACAACAACAACAACAAAAGCAATTCCTCGTGAATTTTACCGTATTTTTCAATTATTTATTATTTTCCGGTGAAAACGCTACGGTGAAAACGCTAATACCACGCCAATGTCGCTTTATTTCCATCCAACAATGAAAGATGATGCAAAAACAATGTACCGGTACACCAATACATTATGATAAATAATGTTGCAAATGAACAGAGTGATTTTTGTTTAAAACTGATGTATTTGTTGAGAGGGTGGTATAAAAACAGTATAGATAATCCCTTTTATCAGGAACTTTAGATTTGATAACGGTACATTGTTCTAGATAAAGACTAAGCGCACCGCGTGACAGCTGCGGACATCATAACCCTTTGGATATTTCCTTCGCTGCCTTGCATAAAGACTAAGCGCACCGCGTTTACAACAGAACACCTGTGGACATACAGAAGGCAGTGCTCTTCTTTGTATAGCGGTTTAGTTTCGATTCAGAAGTATAGGGATATAACAACGAGACCAAATTGGTTTGAAATTCATTTATTATGACAAGGCTACTCATTTGGAAATGCTATCATAGCTTGATAAACATATCTATGTCCGACAAACAAAATGACACCAAAAATGTATTGCCACCTCAGGTGGTACCAATATCTGGCCTGGCCCATGGACTATTGTTTGACATTGATTATTTGACCCATTTCAGTATGACTTCATCATCCGTGCAATTGTGGCTCCATTTACCGTGGGATAGGGATATAAAAACGAGACCAAATTGGTTAAAACTTCATTTATTATGACTAAGCTACTCATTTGGAAATGCTATCATAGCTTGATAAGCATATCTATGTCCGACAAACAAAATGACACCAAACAGGTTTTGCCACCTCAGGTGGTACCAATAACCCATTTTTCGGGTCTTGGCCCATGGACTACAACCAATCAAATGACAAGGATATCCTCAGGCGTTATATAATGTTGGATAATCATGTTTTGATGTGATATAGCCTGTAGCACCGTCTCGTGCTAAGATTTTGAGAAAATTACCATGTAACAACTTATCGAAGTAACAACTAAACCCGGTCTCTCATACAGTAAAAAATAGTGGATTCAAAGAAATGGTAGTTGTATTGTACACAGATGATTAGACCTATAATCACAGACACTATGTAAAACGGACTGTTGCAACTTCTGTGCAGTTCCTGCCTTGGCAACAATCGCTGCTGCAATGCACAGTACTATTCACAACGGTTGAATAACTATTGAGCTTACCGTGTGTAAATGCCTTTGTGGTAAACGAGATGATGCGTGATACTATCCCTTGGTACGAGAGCGTCACATTGACTTCGTATGTTGTAAGTGGCTTTAAGTCTTCCAAGTTTACGCTCCTTTGATTATAGTTTGGAGTGATCTCAGTCCATCCAGATGCGAAAAGACGTTCTCGTGGGCAAAGATCTGTCGAAGCGACTTTGTAATACACACTCACGGTATAAAAATACAAGCTGTAGGGACATTGCCAATAGTCAAGCGTCCAGGAGACTTTTGCAGCATCTGCTGACAGATGGTTAGGTGGAACATTCACTAAACAGAAAGAAAACGAAATATCTCTATTTAGCTGTATTCCAAGTCAAACTTTGCGTTTCATGTAAGATTATCATTATCACCTAACAAACCATGATTTTTCAATTTGAGTATCGACGATGACCCCTATACAATACCTTAAGCAAGTGTAGCATCATACTCATTTCATTTGTGATAGAAGTTTGTTAGTGTTATGTAAACTCATCATTAGCATGTTGCAGATTCATTACCACTTCGCTCTAACCGTATAATAGCATCCTTTGGTAAATCCGCTCCGTCCATACATATCCAACTCGTTATTCCAATGAATTTCATTTGCTTTCAACTATAGGACTGCTTTCATACAATCTATAACGTTTGCTAATCTAAATATTCGAACAATCTCTGTCATACTGTAATTTAAAAGCGACCCTAAGTTTAAGTGCTTCAACATTCTTTTGCAGAAAGAATTTTGATTAACCACATAAATGAGTATATCACCATATTAAAGTCTTGTATATCACCATTACGAAATCGTAAAATCATGTTGATCCTTTATTAGTTGCACATAAACCGGAATATCAAACTTTATTTTCTCTTAAAATCATTCAATTATTGCTGAGGAGTGTCCCTAACCATGCGTTAAGTTTAGTCTTGTTATATATAGTCCTCCCACCCCCTTCTCTCTCCCTCTCTCTCTCTCTGTCTCTCTTTCTCTTTTCCTTCTGCACTGCATGTCAGCGACTTAGTGAATAGGAATTTGTTTACAGCAGTACATCCATCATGATTTGTTGTATAACGTTGGGGGGAAATGCACCTTATAAGAATTGCTTTTTAGCACTCCTCCTCATTTCCAGCATTCCGTATGCTTCAATATTTCGCAAACTCATACAGTTCCTTTATCATACATTGTGCTGTAATTGATATATTCAACTTCTGTAAAATATGTATCGCTGGAAATGAAAAAAAAAAATAAATGAAATGAATGGATTCATTACCAATTTGCTCAAATATTAGTCACTGTGATGATGTGATTTTCATACCACTGCAGGGGAAAAAAAAACTTCGCTGATGTGGGCGCCCGAAAGTAATTGTTGGTTACTATATTTAAAAGGATTGTTGCTTTTCTTAAACAGCTAGTTTAAAGAAATTGGAAAGAAACGGGAACACCCATTGCCACGCTAATTACTTACTTTGAATGCATCCTCCTTGTCCTTGCCTGGGTGCGGAATTTCCTATAAATACAAAATAAAGACTAAGATACTGAAATCGAGATATTTTCAGGTAACTTATTGACTAATATTATGATGGTTACAGTTCGTTATTCCGAAGGTTCATTATTCCGAAGATTCTTTAGTCCGAAGGTTCGTTATTCCGAAGGTTTGTTATTCCGAAAATTACACAAAGCCCGTTATTCCGAAGGTTTGTTACGGACCCTATTTCATTTCGGATCAACGAACCTTCGGAACAACGAACTCTATTTCATTTTCGGATAAACGAGCCTTCGGAGTAGCGAACCCTATTTCATTTTCGGGTTAACGAACTTTCGGAATAACGAACCTTCGGAATAACGCCACAAATGTTCGGATTAACGAACCCTTTTTCATTTTCGGATTAACGAACCTCTAGGTATAGGGAATTCGTGTGTTTTGGATTAACGAACCGTTCGGAATAACGAACAGCACCCATTATGATTGTGGTTGTGATTTGATTAACCATCCTAAACGAGACTATTTCAACCTGTGTCTGTTTCGATCATCAGAACACAACGAACATTCGGAAACACGAGCGGCAATCAGCAACCGTGAAAGTTGTCCTTCTCTCTCGGATCTGAAAAGGTAGATAGGCGTTTGTGACCTCCAATTTACCTATATCAGCCAAGGTACTGGGTTACTCGCCGTCAGTTAGAATCAAAAGTGCCCAAAGATCATACTGTTGTCTTGCTAGTAGCTTAAAGCCTAAATAATTTCCCTGCCAGCTCGAATTCAAAATGAAATTTTTCATTCTCATGTAAATCCTTTGCTCATACTGCTCCTACACTGAGGAACACCATTCCTTGTTATGCAAAGGAGTTCATGTAAAGGAATTAGTGTTAAATTTCAAAATTCTTCTCATGACATTTATGTTTAAAAAGTATTATGAATGAGTTTTGGTTTTGCAAGCTGCAACATCCACGGTACATACAGTACATTTCCTTTTTCCATTTTTCAACCCTCTCCTTTAAATCACATAGATACGTTAGTGATATGCACTATATTATAAGCACTGTATTATTATCATCATTATTACTCTTACTATTATTATTATCATTATTATTATTACTATCTTTATTATCATTATCATTATCACTAGTATTATCATTACCATTATCCTTCTGAAAACACTGCCAAAGTAAGTCTATATCAAACTGCAATTAGTTAACTGATTTATTGCATAGATTGTCTACCATGGAATACTTACGATTTTGTCATAATTCTACTGATTAAGCCCTTATAACAGGTGAGATTAATCCAAACTCTTGCCATTGAAAATTATAAAAAGTACCAAGATATCAAGCAGCCTATTGTTTGTTTGTTTTTAAGTCAGCTTTTTCATTACACTGATGTAAACGAGTGTTGATTATCATAAGCAAAAACCTTTTCTTTAGAATATCGCATTTTCAGAATACATTACAAGCAATACTATTAAAGGATTCTGGAAACGTTTGATTTGTTAAAAACTTTCCCAACCACTTGCTTGTTCTCACCGCTGTTTTGTTTCGTAAGGTTTCACACGAGTTTAATGAGAAAAGATATTACTCAATTTGACAGTTTCCCGGAAGAAGTTTGCCAGGCTTTGATAACGTTGAGAAGGGTGTGGATTATCAACCAATATACTTCATGTGCCCCCATTCACGACATGGACGTCCCTTGATCATTACCCTCAATGATTATATATTGCTTTCCCTTTCAAAACCGCTGTGACAAAGTAATCTTCCTTTCGGTATAATGGGGTTAGTCGTTAAAAAAAAAAACCCGTGATTATGCCTCTTAAGTGTCAAAACTATGGACAAAAATTTTTTAACCGGTATGAAGTAAAGGGCAAAAAAGAAACATACCCTGCGTTCATACAATTAATCACGAGATAGTTATTTATAGCTACATTTCATGTGATACTTAAATGAGAGTCTGTCTATCACTTGTGTTTAACAAAAATGTCTCGCCAATGGCCACATACAATACACCTCATACACAAAAGGGCAGGAGCATAATGACTTCCAGCGGTTTGGCTAGCGTAGTCTCATGTCTCTTCAGAGATCGGACTTTGTCATGCTCTTACTGTACCATAGATTTAATATATGGAAAAGTCACTCAATCATTCGCTATGTTGTTTTTTTTTTTTTTGTTACATAATCAAAAAGCTGCATCACTTCGGTGGTCCCTCACATTTATCCCCAAGTTGAATTTTCCTTCGGGTATATGTCAGGTTTAAGTATGTACGTGTGTGTCACACACAAACACACTGCTACAGTTTCTGACCATTCGAGCATTGAAAATAGGATTTCTGGGACAAACACTAGGGCTTTCTATAGCTCAGTTGGTATAGAGCACCGGGCTAGCATCCGGAGGTCTCGGGTTCGAATCCCGATGGAATCCTATTTTCTTGGCTCAAGTTTCCAGTAATAGCTTATTATGGTAGAATTGTTACATGTCTTTTCATAGATTTCCATGCCATTATATATACCATAGTTCCAAACATATTCGCGTGGGGATGGAAAATATTTCAAGCTATTTCATAACCTTCTCCAGATCACAAAATAACAAAATGAACACAATGGTAAAACACTGGCATTCGTTAAGTATCAGATTACTACAGCTGTATAATAATAGTCTGTAATTCCGTACAGTAATCAACGCCAATAGATATAATTGCCTTTAAAAAATAGTCAATACGTATAACTTCGGATTCATTTCTTAACATCGACATGCCTATCCATGATTATCAAAACTTAGTTTGACTGAAGCTATCTATTATACCTACTTTTCTGGGGAAAAAAAATCTATTGTCAATCCAGCATCCATATACTCACACTGTCATTTAAAGCAATCGAGTAAAGAATTAAAATAATCCATAATCTGCTTCACTCCCAACTACCTATACATGTATACGTTTTCGGCACACATTCGCACATAATCAGAATGTTCGGTATTCAATTCTTACATTGCTGGCATCGGCAAAATATGACGGGTTTGTTTGCAAAAACCAATAAGTCCATTTTTGAAGATTTTAAAGTACGATCTCTGTCATAAAGTACAAAATAATTCCTTTTAAATGATATATTGCTCACTACATATAAAGGTATATTTTTTAAGTTATGGTCAAAAGAAGCAAAACTTTTCTTATTATTCTCTATCTCCATTTGGCAAATATGGACTTATCGGGTTTTTTCAAACAAACTCTTCATATGAAGACAAAAAGACCTGTAGTATTTGAAACTGTCAGCTGGTAAACAGTCCATTAAAGAACAATAGGGATTTTAGATTCTTCTTTTAAGGTATAACGCAACTAAGTCAGAACACATTAGTACAGTATTAAACGTTTGTGATTTTTCATATATGAAGATAAAATATCTAGAATCTGGAGATTTATGACTCAAAGTATTCTTCTGTCACCATGTGTAGTATAAGGTTACACATTTTCTCCAGACTTGACTATACAATTATTGACTTTTCATACCTGCTACGGGGCGGCCGGACGGCCTGCCGGCGCGATCGTTTTTTATTTGTTTATTTATTCATTTGTTTGTTGTTTGTTTGTTTGTTTGTTGTTGTTGCTCTTTTTTTGCTTGCTTGCTTGCTTGCTTGCTTTCTTGCTTGCTTGCTTGCTTGCTTGCTTGATTGTAGACTGATGGAAGGGGCAGGAGTAAGGCCTTGTTTTTATCTTTTTTATTATTAAACACGGCGCCGGCCTTGTGTTATAAGGTCTTTTGAATTCTCACAAAATCGTCCAAAGTGCCTGCAGAACTGTGCTGCGTGTTTTGTGTTTGAGAAATTATCTTTCGAACCCTTTGTTTTTGTTGTTATGATGATTATGATGATCATTATTATCATAATCATTATTATTATTATCATTAGTAGTAGTAGTAGTAGTAATAGTAGTAGTAGTAGTAGTAGTAGTATCATTATCACTTTAAATGGGGGAAGAACAAAAAAAGAAGTAAAGTTAAATGGGGCCCTATATTGACCAATAATTTGCCCCAGGCAGTTCTGTTATGAAATCAAGTGATATTGTAAACAGATCAAATGTTAGTATTTAAACCTATGCTAATAAAATGTCCCCACAAGGGAGCTCAAATGAAAAATACCTGCAAAGGACAGCTCATCGGAAAAAAAAAGAAACAAAAATGCCTCCAAGAGGGAGCTAAATAACAGAACAAACACGAACAAATGCCGTCTCTTTTTAATTACTCTCACTAGCTGCACAGCCTATGATCTTTAAAATACTTCTCTGTGTATATTTCCCAACAAGAAGTCTCCACGGCATATATCTAGATACGTCAGAGAATATGCAACCTTAGTAAAAAATTTAGATCTTCCAATCACAACCTTCAACTCAGCTGTCATAACTAATAAGCAATTGCTGTACCAAAATTGTAGAATAATTAACCCCTTGATTATAAACAATCTGTCTCCATAAACTCCTCGAAGAAGACTCATAAAACATAATTCATTTTGATACATTATTTTGCACTGCATATGTTATTTTACCTCCACAAATATATTCTAGAAGCACTCATGGCTAATCCTACCAAAAATAAAGCCCAATGAGTATCTATATTTCACTATAATAATACAACAGTAATTCTGCGCAGGATAAAATAAATGTAGAAAGGAAAGTGGTTGATACTGTTGTAAATTGGTATCATAAGCGGGAAAGGGCAATTATGCACAGAGCAGGAGGTTTGCACTATTCAGCCGAGTTATTGGCGTTAGGCGTCTCTGAGGTCCCTTGCCCCTTATGTACTGCCATATTGAAAATACTGCTTTGTATGTATGTTTGTTTGTTTGTTTATTTTTTCTGATTAGGAATAAGTGCTTTCGACTAATAATACTTAGCAATGATTGATGGAACATCCAACAAACTTTGGGAAGGCTAAAGCAAAGTATTAGAAATAGAAGAATATGTACATGGTTTTTAAGTGCACAGTAAAACAAAAATAAATAAATATATATATATATATATATAATAAGGATGAAAGATATGAGCATCAATACAATCGGACATTATTCTTTTTAACGATAAACCATGAAACATGATGCCTATAGGCAAATTTAGAAGCAATGTTTACTTGACATTAGGTGATAAGGAATTCATCTGGCGGTGACGTACAAAATAATATTGATAATAGTATAGTAATTGTATATCTGGTATTTCTGAATTAAGAAGGAGGACTGTGATTGCTATAAACTACACGTCAACCAAAGACAAGATTTTTGTAATGCTCCTTTGAACAAACCAATGACAGAGTTTGATGTCATTAGTTTTACCGCAAGTGATTCGCATTATTATTGTCAATCTTCAACCAACATCACAGCTGGCGTGAAAAAGATGGAAATTTATCATTCCACAACATTTTGTATCTTTATATCTGATATACCTCAAGTGGTAATGCTCTGTTTTATCGATTTATCAAAATCGTCTTGAAAATTAATTAGTTTCATATTTTATCTTGAATGTTTAATCATGTGTGGTGAATGCCACCGAGAGTTTGCATAAAGAAGATTTCTTCTTGTTTATCTAATTATAAGAGATTTTGGGGGATTTTGATCAATCATTCCGGTTTAGAAAGTCATAACGGCTGATGTATGTGAGCTTTAAAACAATAATTTGAAACAAAGAAAACTATTTTATCCTTTCATCTCATCACCAAAGCGTAAATAGGTGAACAATGGTATGTGGGTCAATACAAACCTAAGGCGATGGTATTCTTTATCTCTTCCTCAAATTTGTTTGGTTTTTTTTTTCAGAAATACTTTATAATAATTGCAATTTACCGTTATTGTACTTACAATGGTGATAGCCGGACAACACACAACTGAATAGAGTATGTCGGAAATTACACCACCGACTGTAAATTGCAATCATCGCAAGGTGTTATTATATATACTTGGGTCGTAATTTTGATTGATATCATTATTCGGTTCTTATAAGACTGCAAATTCCATACTAAATAATCTGTCTAATCGTCCGACGAGAAAGGAACTTTCACCAGAGTTTGGTTGATGCTTTTTTTAAACCAAGTAAATAGGAGTGGATTTTTTTTCTATAATCTCGCTCGTTATGACTTTCTATTTCAATCTTGAGATTAAAAGAGATACAGATACTATACCTCAGATATCTTCAAGTCTCTCAACAGCTACCCGTCACAATTTTCGGGAGAGTTTCTTTCGGTAAGATTCACAGCATTTGGTTCATTTTGTGTTTTAATTCGTATGAAACAGGAAATACATCATTGACGTGAATACAAAAATATTCTTCTTACATTACTTGTCATCAAAACATGTGTAAGTGACCTCGATATTGTTATAGGCCAATGCTTCCATGAGCAGTATCCTATCAAGGATTTTTGAGGTGATCGAAACGTGATAATTATGATTGCCTGCTTAGCTCGTTGCTGCTTTTACTGTCTCTGCACAATTTGCACATGACGAAGTGATGTCTCCTCACAGCTCTTATTTTCCTATTGCTTGAGACTTTTAAAAGGTCTGATTGATTTCTTCTGATTTATGAAGCAATAATGCAATCTTTACATTGTAGTATGATATACAGCCAACTCACGTGACAGGACACAGGTGAAAAGTGTGACAAAAAAGACGAGAGTCCACACACACCGCTGCTCTCTTGTCAGATCCATCTTTGTGACCAGATAAATAGGTCCGAGTGAGACAAAAGCACATTCGTGTGACAATAAGCTCCAATAAAGTCTTTAAGCTGCTTTACTTCTTGCCAAAAGAGAACGCAGAGATTAAAAGTTAGGAGTCTACGACAGTCCCCCGTTTACAGAGGTTGTGTATGTGAAATTTGATCCTAGATCAAAAGACATCATGTTTTAGGGTAGTCATGGTAGGTGAATACTTCCTTGTACGAGGCTTATCAGTTATCTGTGAGAATGCCATTGTCGGGTTAACATGTCATCATCTTTCGTCTCGATGACCAGACATCGAAAGAACACATGCGCCATGCAACGTAGGTTTTGTTCATTTTCTTATTTCCGTCAACTTGATTGATTGATTGATTGAATTTATTTCCTCTTCATGGGGTGAAACACCCCGATCAGCAGAGCTGGTTTCCATTGGTGTCCACATACATACATACATAATGGTAAAAAGCGACATCTAGAATTAAAACAAAAATCATGTATACGCAACAATACAAACAGAACTATACTAAACACATAAACAAGCTTAGATTCAAAAGTTAAATACATGTAACACAACTGTAACAACAAATTTTTGGCAGTTACACCTTGAAATAAATAAAAGAAACAGTTAAAACGGTTAATTCCATTACAGTCCCTAAGATGAATAAAATATATAATATACTGCACATCATTAAAGAAAAAAGGATTATAAGTACATCAAGTAAAAATTTAATAAAAAATCACACAGAAATTGCACAACTGAAAACAAACTTTTAAAAGCGAACTCTAAACTAAAATAAAGTTAAAAAATAAAACCATATAAAAACAAATTTCAGTTTAACAACGGAGCAGTCATAAAAGACAGATATACAATAAATCAAACATAGTTACAAGGCAATAAAACATCTTTAGTCAGTGTATTTATATAACGCTTGAATGCCTCCAATGACATGGACGGAGTTACTGATCTTTCAATTTTGTTCCACAGTTTAGTGCCTCTATATGCGAACCTATACTCTTACAATGATTGGTTTTGGGTCTAAGAAGCTTCAGCTGAGAATGTCCAGAACGTGTATTGTAATTAGTGTCACGAGGAACAAAAAATTCACTGATGCACGGGGGACCAATCTGCCTCACAGCTCTAAAGAGAGAGTGAGCTAATTGTTTAGACCTGCGAACGTTTAAACAATCAAGATGTAAAGTGTCATACAAATCGTTCGAAGAATACATAGAGTCAACCTGCAAAACAATTCTTATGGAACGGTTTTGGAGAACCTGCAATTTATCACAGTTACGCTTTCCTGTCTTCCCCCAGACTACATTACAGTAGTCAAAATGTGACTGTATTATAGATTTATAAAATAACAACTTAACACGGAAATTAATCATATTGCGTACTCTCTTCAGAAGATATATAAACCTCTGTTGCATGTCTTTTTTTTTTCTTTCTGTCCTGTTTTCTTTCTTTCCGGTTGCCTACTTTTGACGAACAGGAGAACATTAATCGTTAATGCATTAAACATTAAGCATAATGTATGTTGAAATATTTTTGTTACTCTTTTTATATCATATTTTAGAGTCAAACTGCCAATAATAACAACAGTGATGGCAATGGTATGGCAATGGTACTTGCATATAGTAGCCAAACGGGGGGCCAAATATAAACCATTATACACATTTATTGAGACTACGAGAGTAACTAAAGAGGAATTCACTTTCGCTAAGTCATATCACCATAAGAAAATGCCCTTTTTATAGGGGTCATCCCACGAATCATCTATACGGTCCACGAGCTCGAGATTAGTGACACATTGAACAGTCAAAGAGTCATACATTCCATAGAGCTCGATACTCATAATCAAATAAGGCCACGAGTCTGACAGAAGACAAAGAAAGGTCCACGAGTCCCATACTATACATTGTATAGGCAAAAAAGGCCTATGATACCGTGTATGAGACTTCTTCTAACTGAGCAATGTAGTCCCTTCCACGAGATGCGTCCTCTGCGGCGAAGAAGTAGTGGGAACAACCATTATCTTAACCTGCACTACTTCTGTTTTGTCGTACTTCTTTTGACCCTGATATTCTGGGATGCAAAGTAGTATGAGCAGATTGTCTGGATGCCAGACTAGGCCTTGTTTTCCTATTGTGTCGGACTCATGGGCCCTTTTTTTGCCTATTTGCATATAGTGTCGGACTCATTGGGCTATTGTTTGCCCAGCATTAGTTAGACTCATGGCTTTATTTTCAGTGTCAAGCTCCTGGGCTGTATGACTCCCTAGTGTCAAGCTCCTGGGCTGTATGACTCCCTAGTGTCGTACTCGTGACGTGCACCCATTTACAAGGGTCTTTCAGGTTTTAGGGTGGGGCTCTCCCTTTCCCTCCTTCTCATCTAGAGAATCAATTGAAAGGAAGTCGAAGAAGTTTTGTATGCGGGTTATCAAGGAGACATCTGCTAATCTAGATATTTGTTCTTCTGCAAAAGGCATGAAACCGGATGAACCACTTCACAGTAAAGCGCTGGAAATTATGCCTATCACTTCCTTTACTCAAGAACTGAAATATGTTTGTTGAAGAGGTGCGTGGCAATGCATTGTTTTATAATGCGTTTATATAGAAAGATGCCTTGTCTTGTCTCTTTGATAGGGGAGTCTTTTTTCCGTTTTTTTTTTCAGTTCAGTTCAGTTCAGTTCCATTTATTTTGCATCCAACATCCAACAAAGAGTACAACAAAATAGAAAGTATGCATTCTACACCTTCACATTGCTTGTTCACTTTGAAAAAGAAAATGCATAAAACATTGTGAATACACATTATAAAGTATGCGATAAGATGTAATACACAAGTGAAAAGAATAACTAAGAGCATGAATGTATACGTAGGCCTACTTTGCAAGGCTGACACAAAAGGATTAAAGAGAGTGATCCACTAAAAAGCAAGGCCATGCAATAAGTGGATTAATCAAAACGTAACATGTCGTTAAACAACATCATTATAAACAATAATCAATAATATAGGTATAAAAAGTTCAGACTATTTAGTAATCTTGCAATGTTACAACCAGTTTGCTTGGGTTGGGTTGGTTATCGATTCACTAAAAGCAGTTTTTGGTCAAATGTGAAGCCCCATCTGAGCGAAATTTGTTGAAAATGATTCAATCAAAACGAAAAATGATTGTAAATCATCAACACCCCCACTATATTTAGGTACACATGCTTGTCTGTTTTAATACCGATCTCAAAACACAGTACAAACCACTCTTGTCAGTTGAAAAACTGTAATAGGAATTAGCACGATCATCAGTTCACGAGTCCATCTCAGATTACTTTGATATTATTTTCAAGTAGGTCAAAGGGGAAATTTCCTTGATTTGAGCCCAACTTCATGAACTATTCCTTAATAACATCCACAATAAACACGCCATCTAACAGCCTAAAAATCATTGCCAATAATGATAAGGATATACCATGTTTGAGTGTTTATTTTATGCGTCAGTTTCGTTCTCTATTATTAGTGTTAGATAACAAGTGTTCTTGAAAACTTTTTATAGATGAGTGTCTGTATACACAGACGGTGTCAAGGCAATTACCAGAGCTCTTATTTCTCAACCTCTCCCTGCCGTTTTATCATAAATGTCATAATTCATATTCATTTCACAAAGCATTCATTAAGACATTCTCGGGCACGTATGTCTGTACATTATACCACTTCCCCCTACAGATCTTGATTTTGTATAACTAAGATGCATTATGCATTCTTCTGTTCCATGATAAGGTGAGTCAATAATCACTGATGATCAAAACGTTGTATAATGCCCTCAAATAATACAACATTCTGGCAAATAAAAATTAATCCAGCAACACAGGTACAGAACTTACGGTCTTTTTTTCTCATATAATATCATAATTAGGCCCTATAGTTTGCAATCTGCAATGCGTTTGTTGTGGGAAAGTAAATGGCGAATGTGTGTTCAGAAAGTCCCTTGATACCATGAACAAGTAACCGAAAGTGTAATTTTTCCTGCAGCAATATGGAAGTATAAACAAGACCAAGCCAAAAGTATTCCTCCTTTTCAAGCATGGATGGCACTATTCAAAGCAGTATGGCCGTTTGAATGGTTACGAAAGCTCTCGTAGATAATGATCAAACCTCTTCAAATAAATGTTGTCCAAATTAATTCCACACTTGAAGTAATGCGTCTTATATATAGGAAGGAAGAAAACGTGCTTGTACTTCATAGCTGGGTGTTACGATGTAAAGGACTTTCACTGTCAAAACTCATGTCTTGAAATGAAGAGCCCCCCCCCCCCCCCCATATCACAATATCAATTTCGAAATATATGTATTAACAGGGTATAATAGTGATTCCAGCTACATGTTATTTTCATATGTCAGTGCTTTTGGTGTCTTCTAACATGACCTCTTTCTCGTCTTTTCTATTTGAAAAAAAAAAACCCAAAACATTCAAACATGTTTTTTTTTGTTCTCAGGTATCTAACAGTAACATTTACATATCTGCATGTGCATGCGGCTTTTTGTTTCAGTGTACACAAACAAAAACAAACAAAAACAAACATTCAAACGCTTTTTGCGTCTTAGGTACCTAAAATTAACATATCTAGATGTGCATGCGGGTTTTTGTTTCAGTGTACACAAACAAAAACAAACATTCAGACACTTTTTGTTTCTTAGGTACCTTAAATTAACATATCTTTAGATAACAACATATATAATCTCTAAAAAAAGATACTGTAAGGCAACCAGGACGAGTACAGTGCACGGAGTTGCCTAAAAATTCAAACAACCATTGTCATTCATGTCTGGTTCTATTTTGCACAAATTTTATAAAGAAAAATGAACAAATGAATAGAAACTTTGGATACTTTGCGATATGAAAGCAAAAAGTTACCATAGCGGTGGAAGAAAGTGATCTACTGAAAAGCGGAGATCGTAAAATGTGCATCACTCAAAAACATGAAGCAAATATCATAAATATCCTCATTACAGTTAGAGCCTTGTATACCTGATATATGTCTCAGGTGAAATTGGAAAAATTAAACTTTATAGCTAGTACTTGTTTTAAAGGGATAGTATATAGTTTTGGTAGAGATGGTGCTTCAGGTTCCAATTTTGGTGTGAGATAATGAGAAACCTCTCATGAAATATGAAAGAGCATCCATTTCTGAGAAGAATTCAAAGTTTTTAATGAAAATTGATTTTGAAATGGCTGAGATATCCAAATACAAAGAGGTCCTAATAAGAGGAGGTGCTCATCTTTCATTACGACCATTTTGCTTTTGGATTATCTAAACCATTTCAAAATCGGTTTTCATAAAACTTTGAAATCCTCTTGTTTCGCTAGAATTGTATTCTCTGTTGTATTTCATAAGAGGTTTCTGATTATCTCACAAAAACTTAAAACCTGAATCCCACATCTCAACAAAAAGTATATACACCATCCCCTTGAAATACAGAGGACATGCACCATTAAAATGCGATAAATCTTACGGCATAGAATGCATGCAATAAGAGCAGCCATGTATTGGGATGATTTGATGACAGTAGCAACGATACTAGACGCGTATAGTATGTATACAAACACTTATTGATTACACCAAAATGAATTCACACACGATGAAAAGACGTAATATTGTAACAGAAAAATCTAACTTTATGGTTACAATGCAACACTACGACTATATTTAAAGAGATAGGAGAAGGGCCAAAGAAACAAGAGAGAGTGGTCTGTGAACAAGACGTCGTTACTCCCTCGCCAGAACAGGGGGGGGGGGGGAAGTGCTCTCTAAAAAAGAAGAGTTAAAATATTCACTCTTGAAGGAGTTAATAACAGAAAAGAGTGAGTTTCGAGTGAAACTGGAGTGAATTTTGAGTGAAAATGCTCATTTTATTCATTTTGGAGTGACCTCAGGGATAACTCCAAAATCTTCGAGTGATCCCTGAGGTCACTTTGAAATAAATGAAAATGAAAATTTTCACTCAAAACTCACTCCAGTTTCACACGAAACTCATTCTTTTCTGTCATTCACACCTTGACGAGTGAACATTTTCACTCTTCTTTTTGTAGAGAGTATGAAAGTTACTTTATGAGCAGTTCAGTTGATATCTAGTATTGTATGTAGAAAGCAACGTTGTTTGTGTATGATTCTGAATGTGATGGGCCTAGAAGATTCCTTTGAACTGTTATGTAACTTGTTCCAAAATCTGGGTCCGGTATCTATAAACAAATGTCTTCTTGGTTCGTGCAGTTTGATAAATTGTTTTGATTTGATTTTGATTTTATTACTTATTCTTTTGAATTTAGTTCTTATTAAACCGTTTTGGAAATCATCGGATAAATCATAAAACAAAAATCATTTGGTAAAATTGCAGCTAAAATTGAACGTATGCTGATCAAGCTGAAAAACACACACACACACACACACACAAATATTTTCAAAATGTAGTGCTCCAAAACAAAGCATCACTGTGTTCGGAAGTGGAAGCCATAAAACAATTCCGAGCCCCATATTTTGCAATAAAAGATTTTTCTATATATGACTGATAAACATTGCCCAAGGCAAAGATTCCATAATTTTATTACGGTAATACTAAGGGCTTGTATACAGTGTCATTGATGCAGATGAAGGAGGATACCTATCTTAACCTATATTTGCACCCAATTCTGCACATATCATAGATATGGCATTTTCATGAAAGCCTGTTATCAAGAAACACGAACGTAATGGACATATAAGAAACGTTTTCTATGGGAGTAGCTTCAGCAGCAATTTTGTCTTGAAATCTATAAACAGAGTTGCTAATAGTCTTCTCGATATCTAATGACAAGTTATTTTGCGTGATTTCACCGTATAACATTTTAACTCATATAATGTACTGTTGTTATCAAAATATGGGTCAGGGTGAAAGACAAAAGGTTGGAGTCATTCGCGAATAATGTAAACTTAAATAAGAGTTTGTCTGTATGAGGATATGAAAATCATTGATGTAAAATATGAATAACAATGAATCAAGCAAGCTTCCTTGTGGAATACCACATTAAACTGTATTCATTTTGAATCGAAGCCGTTGACGTGTGCATATACATTATATATGGTGGTATCTGTTGAATGGGTATAGGCCCTATTTCGTTAACCGCTTCAAGGCGTTTCCAAGGGAACCGAAACCGGATATTATATCGAGAACAGGATACCAGGAGAAGATGCGCATTGTATGTGAAAATATACCGAGTACACAATATCATGTGTACATTTCTCAACAAAGGTTCATGTGGCTTTTGTAACTGCTTTTCTAAATTCAAATGAGAAATTTGAAAATATCGTTTTAAAAGAGAATTTCAGAGTTCCGACAATTACACCATATATTTCCTTTTCTTTTTAAGAAATCGAAGTTAACAAAGACACGGGTCTGTAGTTATTGACATCATCCTTCTCCCCGTCCTCATGGATAGGAATAACTTTTGCAATCATTATGTTTTTTGACACAAGGCCAGTTGCCATAAGAGATAGATTTATAATGCATACTATAACAAAATATACTCTTGACTATTTTTGGAAATTATATCTATAACAGGTAAGAAACAATGTCAATATTGTTTCTTTCTTTCAAATTAAAAACAATCTTAATTATTTCTTCACTTCGGGGATATAGGTGAATATAAGAATTGTAAATTGTTTATTACATGAAGGGATATTTTGTGACAGATTTTGTTTAATCGAAGGAAGGAAATCACTTGAACCATGACAGCGGATTCTTAACTGGAGTCAGTATCTTCTAAAATGATTATTTGAAGCATTATCTAATGCGTGTTGATAGCATTTTTATTGTTTTCCACGTGTGTTTGATATCATTTTGTTTTAGATTATTTTGTATTTAACATTGTAGAGAAGGTGAAGCCAGAAGTATAAAAGAGACAAACATTTAACTAATATGTGATCCTATCCAACTCCCCACTCCCCATCAGCACACATTCACTCACATATACATACAAAAACAAAAAAAGCATCACATTGGTTGGTTTTCAAATTAATAGCCTGAAAATATGATTTGAGTTTAACAACGCTGATGTTATTTCTTGGCGTTTTCTGACAAGGAAACCATTTTCTCATTTGAATTCAAAGTGTGGAAGCATAAACTAAATTTCATGTGATTTTTTCAAACTTCTAATTGGTATTCCTGTCTGTTTCACTTTCGGTGGTTTGCTCCATTTTCCGTTCATGAGGAGTATGGAAATGTGTATGAAAACCCTACGAAAAGCCGACAGTCCCTTGGACTTCTTCTACGCATAATAATTCTTGAATTTTATTGATAATGATGAGTAATTTTAGATTAACTATTTTACTATAGAGTTGGCACAGAGTTTTAAATCCCCTTTGTTCTATAGGCACAATACACAAAACGTGGCCAGTGCCAAAAAACAACAACATTCCTGTTTGATCATATCAATCATTAATTCGTCTGACTTATAAAGGACTATTGTTTTAAAATCTCTTTATATCAGTAGTCGACCATGGCGTAAAAAAAAAGACCGGGGAAGTGTTATCTATAGCGACCTTTTGTGGGTTATATGGTGCAAGTTTACAAATAAAGAACTTTCAACAAAAATGTGCGAAATCCATTACAAAATGGTGGAATTAGCGCCTTCTGGATCAAGCTCTTCGAATACTGTACTTCCCGTTTCTCTAGAATTGTTTAATCATAAGAATAGCCAGCAAATAAGAGCATAAATTGTTTAGTCCCACTACAAATTTTGTTTTGTCATAAGTAATTCCTATTACTGGCTAACAACATGACTATCAGTCCGTGTAGAGTTTAGATATAACCTATTAAGAAGAGAAAATAAAATGTATGATAGAAAATCTTAACGATAACTCTGAAAAATGACGACAAATGAGTCATACTAATGGGTTTATTCAAAACTACTTAGACCTACCGGGCTATATACTGTTTAAGGTGAATCCCTCTACCTAATAGGGCTCCGTACACAACTCATTTGGAGGGCGCAAAGATTTTCTTCTCCTTCTTCTTGGAAAGTAGGACCTACACTCTGGAGTGTATAGCCATGATGTATAGTCGATGATTTAGAAAGCAAATGACTGTTTTTCGTTGTAAAATTATATAGCTTTTCTTAACCCTAAAAAGGCCGGGGAGGGGGGGGGGGGGGTTGATTCCGCCGCGCAAAAATTTTTGACTGCGCCGTTTGCTGACTTTTTACTTTCAAGTCTCGCGCATTTTTTGACACCATTTCGCGAAAATCGCACATACCGTTACGACGCTGCACGACCTTTTATACTAGCCTGTCAGACCGAAAATGGTTCAAAAATGTGATTTTGTGTATAAAGTCTATGCAAATGGAGTTTTCTCACCTTGTTCATAAAGATATTATTATTTTCACTTTCATAGGCTGAAATTATTTAATTTTGCCATAATTATGCTTGAAAAAGGTGTCATAAAAAATGATAAAACAAAAGGTTGAAAAACAAAGAAATGCACAAGAAATTCATAAAACAATAAAATACATAAAAATCAAGTTTGATACCAGATTTTTTTTTTCGAGTAGGCCTACATTGTTAGGAATGCTACAAAGAATGTTATCACCAAAAGGTAACTAGGAGCTTTATTTTCTGATGATTTAAGGCAAAATGTATGATTTTATGCATATATTAGCATAATTGATTAATATAATGAAAATTTCCACTTCTTTTTGCATAATGTGGTAAATTGCGCCATAGGTAATGCATGTGCCAATTTTCATGGCGATTGCGCGATCGACGGCCGAGATCTCGGGGGGGGGGGGGGGGTTGAATCAACGTACCGTTTTTACTCTGCCCGGTAGAGTAAAAACAAAAAACAAAAACAAAGAGAAAAAAACACTCTGGTCAGTGAGATCAGTGGTTTGAAAAACCTGATTAAGTTTTTTCCCCCTACTTTTGCAACATATGGCGTTCCATAGGCAACCAAACAAAACAGAATTTCAGAGCAGATCCATTATCTCGTGTTCCGTTTTCAGTTGGAAATAGGATATTGAGATTTTATTCATTTTCCCGTTGAAATAGCCGGCATGCCAAATAGCCGACGGGTGACGGGATTTCCACGCAATATTTGATTTTCCGTCACCAGTTGTCGACCGGTCACTGAATGGTACTTTAATACCCTGTTTCCACCCACTGCACCATGTACCTGTACGTAAAATTGTAGTCAAGTTTGACTGAACATACAGCGCCAAAAAACCCAACAACAACAACAAACTGCACCACACATGCTGCATGCTTGTCAATTGCACGTGCTTGCCTAGCATGCACATCGCCGCCTGGCCTGGCCCCTGCACTCACTGGCATGTAATTGGACTGAATGGAAGTTAGAGTTAAATTAGTTGTTTCATGTCCACGAATCCTGAAGTGGTTGTTTGTTGAGAAAGTAAGTGTTTTCCTACAGCCTCTATTTGTTTGATTCGTTATTGGTGTGTCACAATTGTTGAACTTCGCTCTATCACAAGAGACAGTGGTAGTTGCTGCATTTACAACGTTGCCCCACACCTTCATTTTCGTGTATCCAGTGTACAACCACATGTACACGCGCATATTATACTGTTACTTAGTGTTAAATTTTACTGTTAGTACCATCCATCCGGCCACACAAATGTGGTTGTGCTATGTAGCCGGGGTTTGGGTTTTAGTCATGGCCCGAGTCGCGGGATACAGCCACGCCACACTCGTGTGTACTGTAGATTCTACATATCCACACACACGGAGAAGCTGGACCAGAACAGAAGCCGATGAGACGCTGTGCAAAGCACGGCATCAGACAAGTGTGAAGCGGGGCATTATCCGAATATCAGTATCACATCAGAAACCACAACACAACTGCAAAACTTACAAAAATGTATACGTTACTTACGTAAAGTGCATGTTTATAGTTATACTACAGAAGGTACATAACTTATAAGTCCATACGGGCATAGAGAGCCCTCGCGATAAGTCCATCATCCCGTCCATGGAAAAAAAAAAAGGCTTTTTATTTTTACTAGCACAATCCCTGACCATTGGAGTTCATCATGTTCATCATTGCAGAATTCAAAATGGTGCATTGACCTCTGCAATTTATGCGCATGCGTGACTGGAATGCAGCGATCTCTTGCATGCGTGCGCTGCTTGACTGTAGCAGCACAGTCAACAGCGTGACCTTTAAAAATGCAGCTAGATCGCGTGAACTCCTGATTGTTCAAAATCAAAATCACCGTCAATGAAAGACAATGTACCGTTTGCACACGCTGCAAAGAATTTTTTTCGGGAAGTTGTGAATTGTGCATGTCGATATCGATAACATAGCTACGAAGTCTAATTAATGAAGATTATCTTTAATGAGTTTGAGGTGACAAAAAATGATGTCAAGTATCAAAACTCAATGTGATTGTGATATTCGCTTTGTGTTTGCTCTGTCTTGTGGGCCACCCTGGTACAGTCCTGTCATATTTCTACAGCGACTGGGCTGTGTATACAATTTAGTTAGATATTGCCGTGCATGTGGGGAATTCACCTTACCGTTAACCACATGAACACCACAAAACCAGCTTGCTTGCAAAGCGATGCGATGTTGATGAAAGTATTGTTTTCATAACTTCAAATGTTATTTTCATAAAAATACATTTTTTTCACTCCATTTTCATATTTGTTGGAAACCATGGGTTTAAAATCAATAGCCAAGTTACAATGGCCGCTAAATTAAGGGACTTCAGATTGACATTGCAAGTGCTTGTGGTAGGCCCTACATCATGGCTTTTGGTGCTAGCAATTGCTCAAGCAAGTGCCGCTCTGGAAATAACAGGCCTAGTTTTCCTTAACTTCTTAATTGCTTGATTATCTGTAAATGGTTTTAAATTTGTTCTTTTCGTCTTTTCTCTTTCTTTTTTTTGAGTGCCTGTCGGTTTTAATTGTAAATTTTCTCTCAAAGATCTACTTCCTGATTCTGACTCCACAATCAATGGCCAGCAGCGCAGCCAGTACAGTTGTGCCCCAGCACAGACCCGCGCATCAGCTGCCTTGTGTACCCTACTAGTAGTATGCAGGAGAGAATATGCATGTGTTGTGATGTTGATGTGCTCTGAGAGCAAGGCTCGCGGTGCTGCTAGCTGCGATTGCGAATACCCGTTCACATGTCTAGTTTTGCTCGCATGCAGCCCTTCGTGGAACATAAGCAGAGTAAATAAGAACCAAACAAAGGCAAAGCCTCGATACAGCCTAACGATGCATCCTGATCAATGGTATTTAAAATCTCAAATTGATTGTAATTTTGCAAATAATGTAATCGTGCAATATATCAATGTTTACAATATATTGTTTGTACATACCAGTACATTTTTCTGTATTACTATCATTGTCTACCAAATTTATTCCAAATTATCTACAGTTCGACCTCGATTATCCGGCCTCCTTTTATCCGGAAATCTCTATTATCCGGACGCGTTCACGCAGTGAAGGACTTTTTTTTTTGTCCAAAAATTGAGAAAAAAAAGTGACTTTAAAGTCAATTAAAATTTCTACAAAACTCACATGATTTACCTACTATATTCCCGACAGAACTGAGGTAAAACATGTATGATTTTCACATTGAGATACACTTTATTTTTGTGAAGAAGGGACTACAATTTTGTGCAGGCTAGCATACAGTTGTAGATTACACCACCGTTGTGGGGTACGCAACCTGCCTAGCTGCCAGTGCACTGGGATGGCAGCTACAATTGTATAATTATACATTAACATTGTGTCTCCCATATCCGGCCAATTCGCTTGTCCGGATGAGTGCTGGTCCCGACATGGCCGGATAATCGAGGTCGAACTGTAGTTATACTTGTAGATATTGATATAATAGCAGATTCTTTCAGAGCAACTTGAAAATGTATTCGTAGTTTGTAATAAGACACTTCATACCGTTAACATGGATGATGTTTGAGGAGCTATGACAATTCCTTGTAGCTGCCATTGTGTACTATTTGCAATCTTCTAAATGTTTTGGAATTTAAGCAAAATAATGAGCTCTAGTATAATACAATGACAGCATATGAGACCCATTTACAGTGCAGGGCTGGGCCAAGCCTGGCCTGAATCGTGGTACCCCCCCCCCCCACCCCCCCACCCCCCCCCCCCCCCCCCATTCTGTGCATTTACATCACTTAGCAGACTCAGCCCAGGCTAAATTCAAACTTTTCATTGTTTTGTCATAGTGGTGCTCTTCATGTAAACAAACAATTATTTGGGAGCCATTGGGGGTCACAGTGCAGAGGTGCTGGTGTGGGCAATTTGCAGTGAACAAAGGACTACAGTGTTTATACACAGTGAACTTTTGAACATCACACTAACAGCTGCCCATTCCTTACTGGTTATCTATTTTCACAAGAACAAGAATATGCATGAGGAAAAACAAAACAGTGTATTACACTCTACTGTCAAGATGATTTGATGATAACAAAGATTCAAACACAAGTTTGGAAATTAAGGCAGACAAATTCTACCTCTCCTCAAATAGTGATGATGATAATGATGAGTAGCGTACACTATAGTACCAAAATTTTTTGTACTAAACCCAGGATTACAACATTATATTCTAGGATGTCACAATCATTCTCATCCTTGCAGACTTCCAGGGTCGCAATTTGGTACCCCATTTTGCCCAGCTTGAGTTCACAGTGAGAAAGGCCTGGCCAAGCTTAGACCGGGCCCTTGCAGAGACTACCTCTGGTACCACATTTAGCCTCTTGAGCATTTACAGTGAAATAAAGGCCGGACTCAGATTTTCACTGTATATCGGGTCTGATGATCATGCTCGTATGAAAGCATTTTTTTTTTTTTCAACTTTCCTGTACTAAGAGCATACAGTGATGAGATATAATACCTACAAACAAATGAGACATGAATCTGTTTTAATCCAATCAAACATTTGGAGTGTTGTTGACACGTTGTATGCTACCATATTTTTCTGTTTAATTCAGATATGACGCTGTGAGGTAGTTGAGCAACCAAAGAGAGTATCGCTAGCTCATCAGACTGCTGTTTTCCGCTGAGGGGCTTAGCTGACGATGTCTGTCCGTGAGATTCCCAGCAAACGGCTTGACTCCGTGTCATTCAGTACCTACAGCTGCAATGAGCTGAGACACCTTAGTGTCAAGGAGTTGACGAACCCCCGTGCCTTTGATGACCTAGGCCATCCCACTTTTGGAGGCCTCTATGATCCCCACCTAGGTGAGTGTGCTTCACCGTTGACTTTAGCTTCGAGCTTTTATGTAGAGAAGTGCCATCCCATCAGCATATTTCATGTGTTCGCAGTGAAAAGTCAGTATCAAAGTCACAAGAGCTTGACTCCTGTTGTGTGTTAAAGTAGGTAAGAGGAAAGGAAAGAGGCAAAAGCTAAATACTTCAAAGGTGCTATTTCATTTTACTTCAATTAAGTTTTCCACACAAGTTATATTTTTGTGACATACACTGTACCTCTGCAGATCAATGAATAGTAGCCAATATTAAAAAAATCATGTGTACATACAAACAGAAATTGAGATGAGAATTCAAGTTAATGCATTTACATCATTCTAGAGTCTGTCATATTCATATATGAAATTTTACAAAAGTTTTGTGACTTGTACCACGTATGATTGCAGGCCTGCATTTTTTTATTTGTCATGCTGCAATAGTATTCTGATAATTTGACTCAGAAGTTTGATGTTTTGAGGGATAACTTTATTATACCCCTGCCACACGTAGTGTGAAGGGGGTATGTAGGAATCACTGTGATGTTGGTCGGTCGGGTGGGCGGGCGGTCGGTTGGTGGGTCGGGCGGTCTGTCGGTCTGTTGCAAAATCTTGCGTCGCGAACTCCTACAGTTTTGAAGCAATTTAAGTGAAACTTAGGGTAAATGATGATATTGAGGTATAGATGTGCAAAACATGTTTTTTTGTGTTTGTCAGACAATGCGTTGCCATGGTAACCATAATTTTACCAAAACCTTGTGGATTGAATAACTTCCATAGTATTCAAGCAATCAATTTCAAAATTGGTATCTATGATGATCTATAGTGTACACTCTTTGTGTTTGTACTTGACAAAGCATTGCCATGGTAACCGCATGTTTTCTTCGAAATCTTGTGGAGTGAACAACTTCCACAGTTTTGAAGCAATTGAAATCAAATTTGGTAGGCATTATGGCCTTGAGGCATAGATGTGACACACATCATTTTTGTGTTTGTCGGACAAAGCGTTGCCATGGTAACCATAATTTTACCAAAGCCTTGTGGATTGAATAACTTCCACATCATTCTAGCAATTAAGGTCAAATTTAGTATGTATGATGATCGGGAGGTGTACAACCGTAGTTATGCAAGACACCAATGTGTTAATATAAGAAAGATGTGTCGCGATGGTAACCGCTCATTTTTGTATCAAATTGAACCATTTAATCTATGAAGGTGAAACTTGGTGTGTATGATACTCTCTTTAAGTGTAGTTTTGCAAAATGTCCTTTGTATTTGTATCGGACAATGCGTCGCCGTGGCAACCGCATTTTTTTTTTAAATCCTGTGGAGTGAACTTCTTCCACAGTTTTCAAGCAATTGAAACCAAATTTGGTAGGCATTATGGCCCTGATGTATAGATGTGGAACACATAATTTTTGTGTTTGTCACACAAACCGTTGCCATGATAACCACAATTTTACCAAAACCTTGCAGATTGAATAACTTTTCCGTCATTCAAGCAATTAAAGTCAAATTTAGTATTTATCATGATCTAGAATTGTAGTTTTGCAAGACACCAATGTGGTAGTTTAAGGAAAATGTGTTGCCATGGTAACCACTCATTTTTGTATCAAAATAAACCATTCAAACTATGAAGGTCAAATTTGGTGTGTATGATGGTCTTTAAGTGTAGTTATGCAAAATGTCCCTTGTGTTTGTATCAGACAATGCATTGCCATGGTAACCACACTTTTTACCCAAACCTTGTGGAAAATCTGTTTCCAATTCGACAAGTGCACAAACTTGGTATTAACGTCATTGCAGAGACTCCAACCCCAAGCACCTTCTAATCGGGAGATTCTCTCGCCTGAAACCCCTAGCAAATGGGAGAATCCAATTCACGAGCACAAAGCGCGAAGTTCCTTGCGGCCGGGGTCTAGATGCTCTCTCGTGCTATCTAAGGCTTATTTTTTAACATATATACAATGATATTAAGTAAGAAATCATTTCAAGCAGGAGACACAGAGCCAGGGCGGGAGAAATTCAATCTCAAGCGGGAGAACAAGAGATTTTGCAAAAATGGGCTCTCGGCGGGAGATCTCCCGTCGAAAATGGGAGAGTTGGAGTCTCTGCCATTGCCCTCATGACATCACATACTATAAAGCAACACTAGGGGCGGGGGTATTAATCACCTTCAGTGATAATTCTAGTTGTAGTTGGAAGCATACTGTAATGGAAATAGTGACCATAATATAAGATTGCCAATACAAGTCATTATGATCTCTTTCTCACATTTTAATAGGACCAAGTGACCGTGACGAACTGTGTGGAACATGCAGCCTAAGGCAGCTGCACTGTCCAGGTCACATGGGTCATGTGACCCTACCACTTCCTGTCTTCAACCCCCTCTTTTTCCCTCTAGTTCAGCAGGTGAGCCAATTTGAGTGGAAACTGTGATACTTGCTGGATGATTTGACAGAGTATGTCTCTTCTTTCAGTAGCTGCAAACTTTGCAATGATATAAAGATATGTGGTTGTTTTCACGAGTGAGAAATTGTGTATTAAAAAAAAAAAAGAGAGAGAGAAGAATAGATAATCATATGCAAATGTCCTGAGTGCGGTAAAAAGAGCATATTTACTCTTTCCCTCCTAGTGTGTGCATCCCTGTTGCACAAAGGACTATCTGCATGCAGTGCATACTTGTTCTGCTGTTGATAGTGAAATGCCAGTATGGATTATGATTTTTGTAGCAAAATTATTCTTTAGAAAGGTACCTTTTGTATTATGAAATAATGCTCTACAAACTTCACTGCAGTGAATATCATTTCTACTCACAACATGGGCTTGTGGAGTATGGACAGATGGGTAAATGCATATTGAAGCAGGCCGAGAGTGCAGTATTTGATTGAGTTCTATGTTGTTGTTGTTTTCAGCTGTTAAGAGGGAGCTGTCTGAAATGTCACCATCTCATGGCCCCAAGGTGGACGCTCCGTCTGGTTGTCCAGCAGCTACGTTGCCTTGACAACGGTCTCCTAGGTAGTGTGCGAGACCTGACAGAGATAGCCCAGCAGGTCATTGCGCAGTCTGAAGCTGATGACGAATCGCTGGCTGATGATATTGATGCCAAACTGTTGGAATACATGACTGATGCTCTGAAAGGTGAAGACTTAAAAAAAAAAATAAAATAACCTTACAGTGGAGCAGATTTTTTGTATCCTAATATTCCACAGAAATGTATTTGTGTTGTCAGTTCCTAGCTGACATGTATATATATTTGTATGATATATGTTACGGCTATGTCACTGTACACAGAGCCAAATATCATTCCTTCACATGGTTCTTATTTTCCCAAAATACAATCCATGTTACACGTTGTGTAGTTTAACAGTGTTATGGATTTGGTTGACCACACTATTAAACGAGCAAAATTGAGAAAGAAGGTTATTTAGCACATTTGTGTGAATACAACTGTTATACAGTTTGTTGCAGTAGCTCAAGGAGGTTAGAAAGACATTCTTTCTGGCATTGGTTTACAACTAGCAGCTTAGACAGAACATTCTGATTAACAGTCAAGTATGATCTCACATCAAAGAGTCTAGTTACGCAAATTATGAAAAGAACTGTTGAATTTTTATGCCCTCTGTATCAGAGCAAGCATCTCGACATATGACAGCTCAGCAAGCACGTCACATCCAAGACAGCCGCCGGCACGTCATCCAGGATTTCATTCGGCATTACGTGGCCTCCAGAGGGCGCAAGTGTGCCTTGTGCCAGACCCCGGTACGTGAGATCCGCCCCCAGCACAATAGTGTGATTCTAACCAAGGCTAGTGCCGGCCCAGGGCAGGGACTACAGACTGTCTTCCTGTCACCCCAGGAGGCTCGCAACCACCTACGTCAGCTGATGGCCAATGATGGTGAGTGTTTGGCCTCCCCCTCTGAAATGCAGGCCTTTGGTAGGAAGATAGTACTCTTTGTTTTAAAGGAAACCAAAATCCAAATACAAATGTGAATTGAGTGAAAGCAGCAATATTAGTAGAACTCATCAATATTAGTAGAACTCATCAATGAAAGTTTCAGGAAATCAGACAATTAATTAGAGAATTTCAAGAAGGCTGATTGCACTGTTGTGTATCAAAGGAAATCAAAATACAAATACAAATGTGATTGAGCGAAAGCAGCAATGTTAGTGGAACTCATCAATGAAAGTTTCAGGAGATCAGACAGTTCATTAGAGAATTTCAAGGAGACTGCTACACTTTGTGAGGTTATTTTTGACAACATTTTAAAGAAAATGTAAGGAGAATTCCATAAAATTCTCATTTTCCATGAATAATACATAATACATTGACTTGTTACTGGCATATGTAAGGGGTGATGTCATTCCTTGTACTTTCTGAAAGAGGTTACTCAAATGCTGATAGATTGTCCAATTTTCCTCGCATTTTCACTGACCCTATTCTCCTATATAGCATTCCTGCTTTTACTCAGTCCACGTTCATATTTGGGCTTGTTTCCTTCAATGCATGACTCTGAAGGTGCAAATGAGAGAGAAATTTTAAGAATGCTGAGTCTGCCCTTGAAATGCAGAATATCACAAAAGTTTGGAAGCTTTAGGCTTTTGTTTTGTTTTGTTTTCTTTTTTTTGGTGGTGGTGGTGGTGGATGTTTGGGTCTTCAGAGAGCATGATTGTACAATTTGTCAACAATTTTTATACTTTAAGTACCATATGGTTCACTTGTATGTGACAGCATGCTGTTACATTAGATATGCAGAAAAACATTACTACATTTAGAATGTACATGGTATTCATAGGGTGTTTTCCAGCTTTTGCTAGTGCAAAATATAGTATATGTTTGTTAAAATTTTGATTAGTGTAAATCTTACCACCATTTCCAGGTCGAGTTTTGCGCCACATTTTTGGAGTCCTAAATGTACCAAGTTCCGGCAGTGATGGGAACTCGGTTTCAGCCATTGACCAGTTCTTCCTGGAAGCTCTGCCTGTCATCCCCTCAAAGTTCAGACCTGTAAGTCAAACGGAGGAAAATCAAAACAATTCTGTTCCCAAATGATTATTGTGGCTTTTGTCTAATCACAACTTTAAAGGGATGGTATCGTTCTGGTTGAGATGAGAAGTTAGAGTTCAACTTTCTGCAATATGATTAGAAACAACTTATATGAAATATTAAAGATCATGGGATTCTAAGAGGAATTAACAGTTTATTTGATGAAAGTTTGTTGTGAATTGGCTGAAATATCCACAATCATCCTAGTAAAAGATATGCTCCAACTTTTATTAGTACTTCTTCTTTTCTCTTTTTTTTGGTTATCTCAGCCATTTCAAAACCAATTTTCATCAAATAAATTGAATTCCTCTTAGAATGGATACTCTTTGATATTTCAATGGTATATGTATATTAGTGGTTTCTAATTTTCTCATGAAAAGTTTGAAGGTGCATGGTCCCGGTGTTTTAGTCAAATGCGTACGCGGGCGCACAACGCAAGTTTCCTATAGAGACCTACGCTATAGACTCCTCTTTGGCGCTTACGCTGTGGCCCACTTCCCCGAGTCCAAAAAAGTCTGATCCACTGTAGTCAATGGTCCGATCACAGTTCGGCTCATGATTCAGCTGGGGGGGATGACCACTTTAGCAAACTTCTTTTGTGATGTCATAATAGCAAGAATAATGCACGCACCCTAGCATTACTACAGACTGCGCGATGCGCAGAGAAAACAACGAAGGCAACGGTACTTAGCAACACCTACGCACTTTACTCTTGATGACAGCTCAACTTTGGTAATCTTCGTATCAATGCTAACGGTGATCGGCAGTATCATCGACAGCGCCCTTTACACTACCGGGACTATGCACCTTTAATAATCTCTATCATAACCAAAAACTATTCCGTCCCTTTAAAGGGTTATTATTTAGTAAAATGTCTTGTCACTGTAGAATTGTCTACATGTTAATATCTTTGTAGGAAAAAAAAGAAGATGTGCTCCAGGAGGAAAAAATAGTGAATAATATAGATCAGAGTAACAACAGCAAGAGAGATATCAAGAAAAACAGAATGCAAATGGGTAACAAAGAATGCTCAGGTGAGAATAAGCAGCAAAAGATATAAAGAATACAGACAATGAGTTACAAAACAAAACAAAATACTTTCTTTATAAATATTTGTTGGATTTGATTTTCTCTTTGTGGAGCCTAGAGACCTATGGTTTATAGACATTTTTTTTTTCTTTATGTTTTTGATTTTTCATCTGTAGTTCATGTACATTAATTCAAGTTACCAGAAATGCAGATTGCAAGCTATAAGAAAGTATTCCTGCCCTTCTGGGTTTTAAGCTTATAGCATACTTGCCAACCAATAAGAATTTATCAGATTCAGTAAGATTTTTTACATTAAAAATAGCCAAATAAGATTTTCTGTCAGAGAAATAAGATTTTTAAAAAATATTTAGATATACCTTTCATGTGTATTTTCTGAACATTTGACTGAAAGTAAGATTTTTAACTTCAGTTTGCATATAAAATAAGATTTTTTCAATCCACGAGTAGGATACTTCAACTTGAAATTTTGGCAGGTATGTCATAGTTATGATTTTTAACTCCTTTTTAGAATACGAAATCTAAAATCTTACACTTGTGCAGCTTTATTGACAAAACAAGCAAATGTGTGTTATGGCAGCTGGATAAGTGTTTCCTGACAATCATGTTTATGCAGTTGAAAAGATAATGCAATTGATTAGATTTGGTTTCACTTACTGCTTCCAGATTTCCAGGATGGGTGATAAAACCTTTGAGAATCCCCAGACAGCCAATCTGAATAAAGTATTGTCAGACTGCCACACCGTCCAACATCTCCTCAAGGTGATAGGACATGCCACCAGTCAGGGGGAGGCCAGCGCTGGAGAGCAGCTTGTCAAGCTGGAAGACGTTCCCAGGACAAGAGACAACAAGAAGCAGTCAGGGAACAAAGAGAATATTGATCAGGTAGCTTTTCATTTCATGGATTGTTTGCTTGTTTGTTCGGGTGTTTGTTTGTTTGTTTGTTTGTTTGTTTTGGTTTTTTTGCATGTAAACAACCAGTTGCAGGAAATTGTTGTCAATCTTTTGTTACACAATCCAGTGATGGCATTTCCACATTCTCAGTGCATGTCTTGTAATAGGCATTGTCCTGTGTCAGTGTGCCACCATCATCTTCCATAGATTATACACACAAGTAACTTGTAAGGCAGCAGTGTACGAGTATGTGTTTACTCCCATAATTTCTAAGCATTATGTTGTTGTATTCATTGCGAAATACCTAAAGTTGCTTTCTCTATGTCATAGCCTGAGACATTGCTCACTAAAAGCCTGGAACACAAACTCATTTGTTTATATCATTCACATTGAATTATGTCCATCACAGAATCTGTGCCATTAAATGAGCACAAATTACTCCTTACCACCAATTATGTTGTTCTTATTTCCAAACATATTCTTTGAGAATTTTATGAAGCACTTACAACAGTTGCATTTATTGCATGTTGCACAGTAGGCAAACATTGGGTTTTCTCTGCTCTAGTGAGCCTGTGATCCACACATTGTACAACTGTCTGTGCACATAGGTTGTTGTTTTGGTAGTTGTCACATGTCATTGTCAGTTGTAGAATAGCTGCATCTAGTGTTGTGTGCACTACCCATTGTTTGTCTTTATGATGTGTTATCAGAGTGTGCTGAGCTCCATCCCAGGTAAGACTCTTCCAGAGAAGCTCCAGAATGCGTGGACCAACCTACAGACCCATGTCAACTGTGTGGTGGACAGTGACCTGGACAGACTCTCCACAGAGAAGTTCCCTGGGATTAAACAGGTATTGTTGTAACTTCAAGAAAGATTTGTGTTTGCACCATGCTACCATTTTAGTTGTGTTCTACATCAAATAAAAACTTGACTCAATGTTAAACCATGATCAGAGATGCTAACTGCTACGTTTTGGAGGCAATATTTTGTACTGGTTTTTGCCACAAATCATGTTTCATGGAAAATAATGTTTTTCCCAAAATTGTGTTACTACACATGTACAGTGCAGGAAGATGAAAATACTGTTTTTCCACAAAACCTTCACCTGTGAACAGCTCTATTGCTGTTTGCAAGGCTAATGTAATTGGTCACCTTGTCCATATGATATGGGCTGAAAGGCAATAAAGCCACAAGGAGCATTGCCAGAAGTTGCAATCAATTTGTAAATCCCTAAAATTAATCAAAAGTCTTGTGATTAATATGCAATTTGCCATTGATTGCAATTCTTCTTTTTTGTCTTTTTTTTTTTTTTGCAATACCCCCAAAGTCTGGTAAGTGCTTGAAGGAAATAGGACTCATGTACATGTATTGTGTAAAATCAACTATCCTAGCCCTGACAAATGTAACATCATAATTGGCAAAATTCACAATATTCTCATACATAATTGTGGGTATTGAGAGAGGATGCATCAGAGATCACTTGTTTGTTCAATAAAGCATCAAGCTGGTGTAATAACAATACAGTACATTTGTATCTTTATCTCATAATTCAAAGTATGTGACCACAATCCAATGCTTTCTTCAACTCATCCTGCCCTGCAGCTGTTAGAGAGAAAAGAAGGTCTCTTTCGCAAGCACATGATGGGGAAGCGAGTGAACTATGCTGCCCGATCGGTCATCTCACCTGACCCCTACATCAACACCGATGAGATTGGCATTCCGGAGGTGATTGCTAAGCGACTGACCTACCCTCAGCCGGTCACTGACTGGAATGTCCAGCAGCTGAGACGGATGGTCATGAATGGACCAGATGCTCACCCAGGGTGAGGAACTTTCATTGATGTCTGCCACCTCTCATTAATGAAGCAACTATCACCTACTGGCTGTGAAAACAGTACTGATTTTTATTCTAACATATTGCTAGTCTGTACAAGTGCGATTATTTTGCAGATAGTGTCTTTTTTTTTAAAGGTGTAAAAACACTCCTAGTGGGAGTTATATTTTCCAAGAAAATGATATATATTACCTAAAATGCACAGCACTGAGGAAAAATATTGTCTTTGAGGTGAAATATAACTCTCAAGAGACTGTCAACTTAGGAAGCTTTGATAGACAAGGGAATATTATGGTCTATATATGTAGTACACATCTGTGCTTGCTATCCCTGTCAGCAGCCAATTAAATTCTGGAATTATATCACCTGAAATGATGTCACTGCTCACAATATAACTATTTCAATCCTCCATGCAAAAGTCACAGTGTTTATAAAGACCATACTGTAGCCACACAACATAGGCCTACAATAAAAACGTCTGGGTCTAGACCTACGTTTGTTGATCTGACAGGAAATGAGATCAAAAGAATTTCTACTTACCAGAATAGAATCAGATCTCATGTCCAACACTGAATGAAAAATTAGAACTCAAACGTGAACAATCTTTGCTCCTTGGAGTAACATATTGACAGTTTGGCTGCAACACAGGAACATATTTAGTCTAAATAGGCCAGAGACATAGCCTATTCATTATAAATGTTCACAAAACAGCCATGAAAGTGGAAATTTGTATTGACTGTGTTTTTTGAGGTGATCGTAATGGGAGAATTAGTTATGTCTTACAATATGGCTGGTAATTTTTACAATATCGTTGATGAGATCTTCAACGCGACTGTCACTCTTTGGTTCGTTTGTCAAGCTAACAGCTACATGTGCTGAAGGCTATGGGTTGGACAAAGACCTGTCATCCAGCTTTGCTAGGTCCAGGTTGTGGATCTACAGGATGAATTTCTAGATCTTCTTCATTTGTTGGCCTCACACTGAGGGCTGAAGACATGGCATCAGACATATCTTCCTTTTGGGCACCACTGGTGCAGCTGTGATATTTAACACTGGTTTCAGATTGATGTCCAGAAACTGCCATGATTTGTGTGGTTGGGAAGCCGGCATGATCCAGGGTTGTCACACTTGTAGCTCTCAGGCAGTGGTTTGTGTTACTTTCTACATCAATCCTTTTTGGATATGATCTTTGTGAACTCTCCCAGCTGATTCTTTCCTATTGGCATGTTAACATACCACTGAGGATCATCTTTAGTAACCTGTGGCCTTGGTCTGTGTCACATCCATGGACAAAGAGGGTGGAGCTTATTCTTGTATTTCGTCAAATTACTCACTGGGCATCTTGGGTGTCGTGGTATCTCAAACATTAGTCCAGCTTGTGAGTGCTCATCATCATGATTTTTGTCAGTTTATCTCTAAAAGTAGCGGTGACCACTTTTTTCCATGTGCAGCTCAAAATAATCTGGTGTCATTTCTCATAATACGTTCTCTCATCCACAGTTGGCAAAATAAATCATGACTTCGCTGTAACCCTTCCACAGTATTCAAATCCAGGCTCTGCTAAAAGTGTTCCATGTCACTTGGGTGCTTTGATGGGTGTCGTTTGACATTACCCTTTCTACTTTTCTTCAATTTTTCCAAGAAGGCTTTGAAGATCTTGTTACAACCCTTGAATTCATTGACTTTCACAATGTCAACATTGGGAGTGGTTTGGAAGTGCCTGTGCAGACCATAGCAAATCACTTGCAGTGAGTCGTTTTCTTACAGTACAACTCAGCAGCCTTATTGCGAGCTCCTGCATAAAACCTTGACAGCAGACTATCTCTTGACAGCAGACTATATAACTCCATGTCGCTCATGTTTTCAACATCTCCAACATTGCATGCTGAACAGTTATCCATGAAGATAGACACTGCACACTTGATTGGTCTCTTTTTGCTTTGCTGTCTGCTTCCTCTTAGAGACTGCTCCAAATCCTCCACATCCAACATTTCGAATCTTGGAGATTCTCGTACTTGCCATGTTGAAATATTCCAACACACTTGTGCTGCACGTATCTATGATGTGAGTAGTGAACGTAACCAATAGCCTAGTAACGTCATTGGAAAATCAAATCGGAAGTGAATTTAGGTGTGGGCTGCAGACAATAACGTGTACAGTATTGTGTGCAAAAGTCGCGGAGGGGTTACGTTTTCTATCTGAGGGTTTTGCCTTTCTATCATTTGACCTTTAGGTCAAGTGATAGAAAGTCAAAACCGTGAGGCAATGATAGCCGGAACGGCACAATGTCACATGATATACTTTTGATCAGTCAGTGATAAGAATCTTGATTATGAGGTATATAATGTCTGTGCTGTCATATTTACTTGCTGCAGAGCTGTGCTGGTTGAAAATGAGACCGGATCAATGACCAGACTAAGTGCCGTCAACCAAGCCCATAGAGAGTCAGTCGCCAAATGCCTCCTGACACCAAGTAACCTTGGCAACAACATCACAGGATCCAAAAAGGTATCTTTCCTTATAAATGGGATCGTCTATTTCTTCTTACATATTTTTTGTTAGCAAATGAGAATAACAGTACACTTGTATAGTACATTTAATAGTTACTTGTTTAATTTGCAGTACACAGTCGATTTTTCATATTTCAAGTTAGCTTTGAGAGATAAAATTGTAATATTTGTATAACATTCCATTTCCACATTGTATCTGGTGTATTTTTCTGATGGTAGCTTTTCTGTTCATATATCTTTTAAGTAAATCACTAAACAGTGGTTTTGATTTATCCCAATATCATATTGTGTTTGGGTTTGTAAAAGTGTATGTGTCATTCCATTTAACCATTAAATTCAGTCCTGGTAGACTGTAGAGATCAAGTTTGTTTGGGTTGGGTTTTTTTGTTTGTTTTTGTTTTTGTTTTGTCGTGATGTAGTACTTCGTAATCTGGGTAGGCACGAATAAAGTGAGTGGAATCTTTGTCTCTTTGTCTATGCAGGTCCATAGACATCTACAGACAGGTGATATAGTGCTGCTGAACAGACAGCCAACTCTTCACAAACCAGGCATCATGGCACACAAGGTATGCCCCTTTGTAGAGAAGCATTTATAGCAGGATACAATGTACTGTACTTGCTCTGTTGCTTTTTCCTTACACAGAGTTGTACTCCTTCCATACCATCACATTGTCTTTCAAAGACTCTTTTGTTTTATGAAGTTTTTATGAGCATGTCTTTTCCATGTTGTGTTTACATGTGCTTCTGAGTGCATACTCCAGGTTTCATATCATTGTTGACACAGATGTGATTTGCATGGGTTGCAAGGTACTGCTAAAGATTTAGAGCCAAGCAGTCACCTAAATGCACGGATGACGCATCTCTGAATGAGTTATTAATGTCTTTTTACAGGGCTTAGTGTACTGTAAGAGAGCCTTTATTACCTCCGCCAAGGGAGGAGGTTATGTTTTCGTTACCGTTTGTTTGTTTGTTAGTTAGTTCGTTAGTTTGTCCGTGTGCAAAATAACTAAAAAAATGGTGAACGGATTGGAATGAAACTTGCAGGAAAGGTTGAGAATGACACAAGTAACAAATGATTAACTTTTGGTAGTGATCCGAGAATTTGGGGGGAATTTATGGAGGATTTGTGATATTTTGGCAGGTAGGGTCAATGAACTTGGGAGTTCAGGCTGCGCGTATTTGAGGTTTGCATACGCACACTAAAGTACGTGCTCTAGTTTCTGCTAGGGCGAGGCGCGCCGTGCAGCTGAGGGTTTATGACGTAACAAAGGCTTCTATATTTGGAAATCGGGCAATTTTTCAGCATGTAGACCTATGGGTGGAAATCACTGATCTCTATGGAAGAGCCCAAAGAGCTTTTCCCCAGTGGTAGAGAAAAGAAAAAATCTCTGGGAAGAGCAAGATCATCGGTGGAAAGTAACTGCTTGGCAGAGGTCTGCGCTCTCAAAGTGCTTTTCTGGTTCTTAGAATTCCGCTAGTGAAATATTATTATGATTAAAGACTCTAAGTGCTACAGATGAATGGCCATTATGGCTTTATTCATCTTGAACCTGCATTGACAGATTCAGAGATATTTTTAGTGTGCAGTAGTTTGTTTATATATTTGCTTTCTATGGAGACTTGTTATGGTACATACATTAACATTTTAAGTACTTTCGGTCTAGATCACGTAGGCAAATCAGTGCAAAGCAGATTAAAGGACAAGTTCACCTTCATAGACAAGTGGGTTGAGTGAATGCAGCAATATTAGTAGAACACATCAGTGAGAGTTTGAGCAAAATCGGACAATCTGTTACAAAGTTATGAATTGTTGAAGTTTCTGCTCAGTCACGGCTGGATGTAAAGAGTACTATAGCTTGTGATGTCACATGAGTACAACGACATATGTAAAGAAAGAATAAAGAAAATTCAGCATATTTCCCTTTTTCTCGCAAACAAAAGAACACTTGACTTCTCTCTTTCAGAAGGCAGGGGGAATAATATTACCCTTAACATACGTCAGTAGCAAGTCGAAGAAATGTGCACTTTATTCAAAAAGTAAAGTTTTGTGAAATTCTCTTTTTATTTTCCTTATATAGTTGTACACATGTGACACCATACCCTGTAGTAGTCTTCTCTTCCAGCAGTGACTGCGCAGATACTTAAAATATTCATAACTTTTGAACGGATTGTCCGATTTTCCTCAAACTTTCACTGATGTGTTCTACTAATATTGCTGCATTCTCTCAATCCTTATGTATATGAAGGTGGACTTGTCCTTTAAGTCCTTCTAGGCGCTATGCATGGCATTTTCTAAAGGGATTCATGTATTTTTCAGTAGATATCTCAGTATTACAATAAACCCCTTTCAAAGTACCAGTAACCCAAATTGTATTTATTTTTTTTTAGGTCAGAGTGCTCCCAGGAGAGAAGACGCTCCGTCTACACTACTCTTCCTGCAAGACTTACAATGCAGACTTTGATGGAGATGAGATGAATGTCCACTTCCCACAGAATGAACTAGGAAGAGCGGAAGCACTTACAATTGGTAATGTTTCCAACTTGTTACAAAATTTATATGAAGCCGTCTTTAATCTAGTTTAAAAGAAAAGTAGCTTTATCATTGCTGGCCATACCTGCTCTTTTCATGTCATTCCCACATAAACATTTCATGAACAATTATAGTAAAAAAGAAAAATTCTTTTTCATCGAGAAGTCGCAGAAATGGACTACTTTTAGATATGTGATAAATTTTGACTTCTGATGTGAAATTATGATGCCATCTAGTTTGTTACCACATACTCTTTGTATTATATTTGTGACCGTGCACCTCAAAACGAACATAAAGTCGCACACACTGATTTTGCCTGAGGACTGAAAATAAGTGAAATGGGTCAACCTAGCCGAACTTGACTTTTTCATATTTTCTGAAAGAGCGGGTCTTCTTTTACATTATGCTAAAATTTGGTATCATGAAACGGGCAGGAAAGTGTGTTTTTTTAGCAGTTTATCTCGAACATTTTTGGTAGAATAGTGTGATTAGGCGTGTCTTTAGAATCCCTTTTTCATTTCTGAAAAACCTTGTCCACACTCTTCACTTTCAACTCTAATAACTTTTGAAAGGATAGTGCTACTGCTGTGAAAGTTGACATTGATTATGGACAGAATGTGTTAATGAAGCATGCTTAATTTCAGTTTAATCTGATAATCCCTTCATTGTTGTTACTCTGGTGGTTTACTTCCTGTTTTTTGTCGCATTCATCGCACAGCCAGCATGGTTTGGTAAAGATTAAGCGCTTGAATAGACACTGTACTTCAGAGCCTCTTTTCTCAGTTCACACTTTTCCTGAGTTTGTGCTTTCTTTCCAATATTTAGATAGGTTAGGAGAGTCCATTTGATTTGAGTTATACATCATTTTAAAGCTTAAAGTCTGCTCTTTCAGAATATGGTCTTAACTAAAAATTCATGTCTGGCGACTTTTTGTTTGTTTTGAGGTGCAGGGTCACATTTACTTATGTAATTGATGTTTGATGTATTATAGTGTGTTACTTGTTTTCTCTGAAATGAGTGTGGAGTAGGCTGTCATAAATTGCAATTACTGGTATTTGTTCATTGATTGTTCATAGCCTTTGCCCATTTGAAGTTCCGATATCAAGTAGTTATATTGAATGAAATTGGGGTACATTTTTATGTACCTGAGTGGCCTTGAGTGTTCTGAACCCTACAATAGTTCTCTATTTGCCAAAAACAAACAAACAATCAAATCATTTGATTGAAAAAAAGAAGTGTCCAGATCTTGGTCTTAAGATTACATGTATTACTGTGAAGTCTATAAGTTTCCCACATTTGTATTGTGTCTGGGTGATGTCTTTGTCATGTTATTGTGATGGAATTCTTGGATTTGTTTTGTTTATATATTTGTTTGTTTGTTTGTTTGTGTAACATATTCCACACAAGGTACAATTTTTGTAATTTTCAAACCTGGCCAACTATGAAATACTGGTCATCATGCCTTCGCAAATAAAAAGATTGTTATTTCTTTTTCAAAGCAATTTGTCTTTAGAAAGAATGATTATCTGTGATATGTAAGGAGGAAATCATTCAAGTGAATGCATAGTTGTAACAATAAGTTAATTAACACTGGCATATCATCAGCTGTATACTGCTTAGCTAATTTCCATGCAAATGTGTGATTCTGGTGAATTGCAGCCAGTACCAGTCATCAGTACCTAGTCCCAAAGGATGGTACACCCCTTGGAGGTCTGATCCAGGACCACATCGTGTCTGGAGTGAGAATGACCATCAGAGGGCGCTTCTTTACCAGGTGAACCTCAGACAATCATTCCTCATCTCTACATAGTTATAAAATACCATTCACACTCTTGGTGGATCTCTGTAGAATAATCGCTGAGATATTTCTCTGACAAAGAATTACTGTACACATAATCTACATTGCAAGAGTAACATTTCACAAATTTAGACTGGTGAGGCAGTTTTGTTCTTGAGAACAAATTCAAATTTACAACAATATTTTCAGCAATATTCCCCCTATGAGGTGATATACAGGTACACTTCTTTACTGTTATTGGGAATAATATTTTTGGTGAGTTTTTAATTTTGTGAATGTAAATAGACATAGCCTATGCAGTACATTCTTCTTCTTTTTTAAATCCCTACATGTCTTGTATGAATTTGTGTTTGCAAATTGTCATTGTGTTTATTGTTTGTGTTATTATTTAAATTACAATATTTGTACTTATCATCTTACAGTTATCATGAAGAGTACTTGGGTTTTTTGAATGTTTTTGTTCATTCATTTATTTTACCATTGTTCTTTGTAGACATGAGTACCAGCAGCTGGTATTCTGTGCACTGACTGACAAGGACGGCCCTGTAAGATGTCTACCTCCATGCATCAGGAAGCCTGCCCTCTTGTGGTCTGGAAAACAGCTCATCTCCACCATCATCATTAACACCATCCCAGATGACTGCAAGCCACTTAACTTCAAAGGGAAGTCAAAGATCAATGACAAGGTAGATGCTTATTTGTCTTTACAGAGGTTCCAAGTCTCCTTCATTCTGCAGAAGGCTGTCTTGAAGATCAAATGTCGCTTGATGTCCAAACAAGAAATTATTACAGTCCCTCTTAATTGAGAGGTATATTTGCCAATGGAGATGCATGACAACACATCTATTTGTTAGGATTTTAAATTTTTGTGATATAAATGAATACATTTTTTATTCTACTGTTGGTGGCTTAGTTCTTGTTACATAGACTTATGGTGTAATTACTTAAACTGGACCACCAGTCAAAGGAAATGATTTGATAATCTGTTTTTGTTATATAACAATCTCATCGTGAATTAACAACAGAAATGAGATGAACAGTGCCAAAAAGAAAAAAAAAGTTTTGGGCCTATTTTCGTTGTCTTGCCTCAAGACTTTCGTCTATGCATAGATTAGACACTGTACCAATTTGGCAGGCCATGCAAATTGCTTATTTTATTAAAGATTGAACAATTGTGGCAATTCAAACAAATGAAAATCAAGTGAAATGTGTGGAATGCTGGCAGTACATAACTTTGGAATTGACACTGACAGTGATGAACAAAGTAAAAAGTCAGGATTCCAAAAGGTTTGTAGGCAGAGGCTACTTATGTTATTACACATGCACGTGGGGTGGATGCGACTGGGTGTATGCGGTAAAATAAAAGCAAGCAAATAATTTTGCTTGTTGTATGTGTACACTTGTACCACTAAATAATGGGTCAATTCTGCATAATTAAAAACACAATATTTATCTTACTCGGCAGAGCACAGAAACATCCACATATTGATATCCACAGTATTGATCAACGTTGCATAATTGAGGGATACACGTGTATCAATTGTTACAGTATCGACATGGCAAAATACTGCACAAATTTTGTCTTTTTGTGGAGGCAAACAGAATTTTTGAAATGAAAATCGCTGTGATATGTGTTTGCGTGTGGTGTATCTGTCATAACCTCCGTAAAAAACAAAGTTCTTGCTTTGTGATACCCATTTGCACTTTATACAGTGTAGGAACCTGTGCTGATCAGAAGAGATGAGCTGCTACCCCGTGCATGTACATTTCAGGTAGTTGATACGAGATTCAGTCATCAGCATCTAACAAATATGAATTCAGTAGGATTATAGTTCTACAATTTCAAAATTAAACATTCCTGACTTGCAACTAATCAAAACAGCTAGGAATTTATTGTGGGGTGTTATGAAGAGAACTAAATATTTTCGTCCTAACCCTCTGTCTGCTGCACATTGCTGTTTTGCCAGTCATGGAGTAAACATAAGCCTCGCATCCCTAAAGCTGGAGGGAGCCCTCTGGAGGGGAATAGCATGTCCGAGGCCGAGGTTGTGGTCCGAGATGGCGAGTTACTCTGTGGAGTGCTGGACAAAGGGAACTATGGACCGACACCCTATGGACTTGTCCACTGCATTTATGAGGTAAGTGTTTGAAGTGTCCTAGCTCCATTGGGATCAAAAACTTGAGTGGAATTTTCAAGAAGATGCATGAGTGGACATTTCAACGGCTCACATGAAGTGTCATTGTTGTATCTGTTTAAATCAATTGCAATTTGTTTACTCACCAAATGTGTTCCAGTCGAATAACATCCCAGACTGTTCAACTCGTGAGAGAACGCTCGTCGTTACCAATGGTACATTATCATGTGATCATGTCTATTCTTATCACCTACTGTTATATTACTACTCCAATCTAAGATGAAGTTTGACTTTGAAAATAAAATTATAACATTGCAGCATAAGTGCAGTATCAAAAGTGACATCATGCAACCATAGAACTTCTGTCCAGGAACACCTTGAGAGTGGATGTTCTGGTTGCTTTTGTAATGACTTTGTTTAGGACAATTCTAACAATGAAGTGTGTGCTATTCTCTTGTTTTCAGTTGTATGGAGGGCAAGTTGCAGGCAAGTTGCTAAGTCATTTTGGACGACTGTTCACCACTTTCTTACAGCAGCACACCGGCTTCACCTTGGGACCTGAGGATATTATTGTCACCTTGAAGGTCTGTGAGCTCATTTGCTTGTACTTCACATTGTGATATCATTTATGTATTCCTTTCTTTGTTTGGAGAGAAGATAATGGTATTTTGCTGTTCTTCCCTTCGCTTTCATACCTCCACTTTGTTTTTATGCAAAATGGAGATGAGTATTCTGTATAAGGCCATTTGCACACATTGCACATTGTTTTTTTTTATGCCTCCGCCACGAAGTGGTGCCGGAGGCATTATGTTTTCGGGTTGTCCGTCCGTCCGTCCGTCCGTCCGTCCTTCCGTCCGTCCGTAATGAATTTTGTGGACAGGGTAACTACCAAAACCTTTTGAGGTATCCTAATGAAACTTGGCATGTATGTGTATTAGGGGGTGAAGTTGTGCCTATCAACTTTTGGGTGCACATGCTCAAGGTCAAAGGTCAAAAGGTCAAGGTCAAATGCTTAAAATTTTACTATTTCCCCCATATCTATGCAATGCCTGAAGATATTTTCTTGAAACTTAGTGTATACATGTACTACCCTATTAAGATTCTCTGGTGAAAGTTTGGGGTCATGAGGTCAAAAGGTCAAAGGTCAAAAGGTCAAGTAAAATGTTAAAATTTCACTTTTTTCTCTGTATCTTGGAAATTGTTCAAGGTATCTTCATGGAACATAGTGTATATGCATCTACTGACTGGCAGTGGTTATCTAGGGAATTTAGGGTTCATGGGGTCAAAGGTCAGGGGTCAAAGGTCAAGGGCAATACTTCAAAATCTTACTATTTTCCTTATATTTGTGCAATGCCAGCAGGATATATTTTTTTTTAAAACTTGATGTATGCATGTCTAACCCAATAGAGATTCTCTGGGATTTTTTTTTTGCCAAGAAGGTCAAAGGTCAAAGATCAAGTGAACGTGCTGAACTTACTTTTTTCTCCATATCTCGGAAGTGGCTCAAGTTATCTTGAAACTTAGTACATGCTGAATTTATGTATGTTCTGCCTGACAGTGCTTCTCTTATAAATCAAAGGCCAGATGAAAATGATAACAATTTACTGTTCAATACAGAAATTGCGCTTTTTCTCCATACCTTGAAAATTACTCAGTGCACAAACTTATGAAATGGTCAAAGTCAAGTTAAAGTTCTTAAATCCCCAAATACATGCTCTCCTATTCATCCAATTAAACGTAGGTCAAGGAAGGTAAACATTCAATACATTTGTGACAAACATGTCATTTTAATATTTTGCCAATTTTGTGAAAATGTAATCACACATTGTCCACATGTACTATAGACCTATTAGGAGAATCATGCATTATGGCGGAGGCATACCAGTCGCCATAGCGACATTTCTAGTTTAAGCATTGTTTAGGTAGTTCTTGTCACAATATCACAAGCAATGCATGTTTCACACTTCCATGTATAAATAAAATGGGTTGTCTTTTTTAACCATAATCTGACCTATTTACTGTATTCATAACTATCTCTATGATTAGAAAAAAAAAAAAAAAAAACGCTGAGGCAACAAGGTAAGTGTTAAAGTTTTACTCTATGTACAATATACAAAGAACAGGTTAAAGTTGAATGAACTTGTTATGTTGGGTAAACAGAGAACAATGACATGCCAGTCACAGGTGTTGTGAGTGAATAACACTCCTTTATGCCAACTCACTAATCAATGACATTCAAACAAATAGAGAAAAAATGTACATTTCATGTTTGGCAAGGTGAAAAACACAATGGAAAAATCAATACTTGACTGTCAATCAAACTTACAAACAATAGATGGCCAGATGTGCAGAGTGTGGTACCACCTGACTTTCAGAAATCTACCTTGTGTTGATGACATATTTAACAAACAACTAGTTGATGCATTTACACGAATCGATGATGGAAGTAATTCAAGACTGACAGGCATCAAACCTATCCACAAGCTAGTAGTTAGATATGTTGTCATGGTGTCTGTTTCATGAAAGTCTTATTTGAGACTCTTTAGGCGTTTTCACATCAGCCCGATAAAAATCCAAGCTCGAGATATTTTTCGCAGAAAATAGTCAGCAAAATAGCGCGCTATTTCGAAACATCGGGCTGATGTAAAAACGCCATTTGTTCATAAGACACATTTATGAGAGACTTCATAAAATAGATCTTAATTCTGATGCGAATTTCTTCATTTTGTCTCCCCCTACAAATTAAATTTGTGATAATATTGGAATAATCTATTTTTTTCAGATCTTAATTCTCTTTGAAAGTTCTCATACATATGAACGACTGGCCAGTCTGAGTTTTATGTAAAGACTTGTATGTGATGACTCCATGAAATTGACCCATGGGCCTACTTATTACAACATGTACATAGCAAGGGAAGCCCCTATTATCAGTCAGCACATGTTCTAACCACGAGATTTGTTGTCCCCGCCGAACGAGTTCGAGCAGGGGACTATGAAACGGGCTCCGTACTTGACTTTTTTGACCTTTGACCTTGATTTTTTGACCTGTATTGTACATTTTGCTACAAAATGCTACTCCTTCGCCATTTCTAACCCAATTTCGATTCCGTTTGCTTTATGTGATGGCACTAGGTGAGGGCTTCAAAACTTCTACACAGAATTTTGACGTTGACTTCTTTGACCTTTGACCTTGATTTTTTACCTATATTGTACATTAGCTACAAAATGCTACTCCGCCATTTCTAACCCGATTTCGATTTTGTTTGCTTTATGTGATGGCACTAGGTGAGGGCTTCAAAACTTCTTCACAGAATTTTGACCTTTGACCTTGATTTTTTACCTATATTGTACATTGCATGGCTACAAAATGCTACTCCTTCGCCATTTCTAACCCGATTTCGATTCCGTTTGCTTTTTGTGATGGCACTAGGTGAAGGCTTCAAAACTTCTACACAGAATTTTGACCTTTGACTTCTTTGACCTTTGACCTTGATTTTTGACCTGTATTGTACATTTTGCTACAAAATGCTACTTCCGGGGGGGACATATATTACGCACCGCGTAATTTCTACTTTTCCTTGTTTTAATTTGAAGTGTTACCCTGACTTCAAGTTAGCAAACTAGTTCACACAGGGTAACTTCAAGTTAGGGCAACACTATCATCAAAGTCCCAAGTTAACTTAGGATAAGTTAGGGCAGATTAATGTGAACCTACAATTTAGCAAAGCATCATATTTAGCAATCCCACATGAGCACATTGAACTACAAGTTTGTCATCAGGCTTGAGCCCTGTGAGTACTAAAATTCTGATGAACAAACACCAGTGTACAAATGCTCAGTATGCATGAAATTGGGGGGGGGGGGGGTCATTGCACGGGCACATTATACTTCCGGATTTGTCGAGTGTAGCTTGTTGTGTAGCTCTGAGTCCTATTAGCAATGTATGAAGTAGTAAGGACTTAATATGACTATCAATGGTAGGGTGAGCATGAGAATTTGGCTATTGTTAGGTCCATGAACTTTTCCTTGCTTTCTCTGTAGATGCCATTTTAGTTCTCTGAATAGTACCAACTGTACTAGGTGTAGAAAATGTGTCATATAAACTTTGAATAAAAAATAAATAAATGAGTTTTGTATGACTATATGACCACAAAAAGTGATCTCAGAGTAGTGTTACATTATATGGGCAGTTGACCAGATATAGCATGACAACATTTGTATTAGTCAGCAAGATCTTGAGCAAAATGAAATGAAATGATTTGATATGTTCTGTTTGTTTGCTTGTCAGTAGATCTGTGAGTCTGTGGTGCAGATAGTGTGAGCAGAGCTTTCACAGAAAAAAAAAAAAGATGGGAGAAAATGTACAAGCAAAATCAAAACTTTTGATTTATAGAATGTCTGTGATTTTGGTTTTTTCCTGACTATTTGGAAGGAAGAGTAATGGAGAAAATGTTGCAAATGAGAATTGATGTTACTGTGAATGTTATGTCTTAAAAACAAATGATAAAGAATATACAAGCATTGTCATATCTCTGCAGAAAGATATCATATAATTACTTTCTATTCTTTCTGTAGGCTGACAAAAAGCGGCACAAGATCCTAGAGGAAGCCAAAGGATGTGGGACGGAGGCGGTTGCTAAGGCGCTAGGAGTGAGCGATGATAGCATGGAAGAGGAAGTCATATTGACACAGAGCTACGAAGACGCTCACAGGTCTGAATGCATTCAAACTCTTTCTATCTTTTTTCACAGATTTACATCCATACTTAAAAACTAACCATCAGTGCATAAAGTTAAGTAGTTATCTTAATCATATTCCACAGTAGCCTTCGTATGGGGCAGTGGCATTGTTTGCAAGAGTGGGTTGTCCATCTATCTAATAGGATTATGATAATATAAAGTCCTAAAATCATGGACTGTCATAATCTTTCCTTCCTTGAACTTATTCACTCATAAAAGTGAAATCTCATCACAAAGCATCAAATCATCTTAAAACAGGTGCATTCAGTAAACATTGTTGATTGTGTGAATGCATTTTCAGAGATTCTGAGAAGTTTACTCACAGTTGTAGTTCTGGTGACAAACCAGGTATTGAGTAATCACCAATTCAATTTTTCATGACTTTTGAGAAGCGGCCTATAATTGCCTTATGTTTGTCATCACCGTTGTGTGATATGTCATATTTTGGCTTCTAGCTGTTGTATGGTAGCTCTGAATTGCCAGTGACATTACATTGGATGTAAGGTGAATTCTTGCACCTAGAATGAATCAGAAGTGGCTATCCAATGCTGTTGCTCTGTGCATGTAACACTGCAGAAAGCCAGATGGTGCTGACATGAAGGAGATTGACCTCCAGATGAAGACTAAGACAGATCTCTATAGCAACCAGGTCAGCAGCACCTGTCTGGGCAGTGGACTCCTGAAGCAGTTCCCTGAAAACAACCTGCAGCTGGTGGTCCTGTCTGGAGCCAAAGGATCAATGGTGAGAAATGCATGGATTTTAATTACACTTGGCAGTGATGGATTGATAATGACAATGGTGATAAAGATAACTGTTATGATGAAAATGATTAGCGATATTTTATGCAATGATAAGCATTACGATGATGATGATGGTTACATATTATATTTCTGGTACTATGGACACTTACAAGTATCATGAAAGGAATAATAATTTACATGGATAACTAATGACACTCAGATGACGATAAAGAATTTATCATCATATTAATGAAGATGCAAAGTATGCTGCTGTTCATGGTGATAAGGTACACATAATGCATAATGACATGATCAATGTGGTGGTTATGATATTAGGTTGGCAATGATGGTTCTCAGTAACAAGGAAGATTATATATTACGATGATGATTAAAATGATTGAACATTCTCAAAACAATGATGGTAAAGAGAGAATAATGGTATAGTGATGATCCTTGATTTTTTTATATTGTTGTCAGATGCATAATGATAAAATGTTAGTATTTTGTAAGTTGTGTGTAGTAAGTAAGTACTTTCTGCCAATATGACATGATAATTGCCTGTTAGTTTTGATTTTATGTTTCTCCATCTTTTACAGCAGTTAATGCTTTTGTTGAAACCCATCTTCTCATAGAAAGTTGTGTATGTTCTCTTTATTTATAGGTGAATTGTCTTCAGATCTCTTGTCTCTTGGGTCAGATAGAGCTAGAAGGGAGGCGCCCCCCTCTGATGATCAGTGGGCGTTCCCTTCCCTCCTTTCTGCCTTATGACACCACCCCTAGGGCAGGGGGCTTTGTTGATGGACGTTTCCTGACAGGTATCAAACCCCAGGAGTACTTCTTCCACTGTATGGCTGGCAGGGAGGTGAGCGTAGTCATATCTCTTTTCCTTGATTATATTCTACTTTAACCCTTACTGGAATACCACCAAAGCAATATCATTCCTTGTATAATGATAATAGGCATTTGAAGCATGAAAGAAAAGCTAAGAATGTAAATGGAAAGTAAAATATCATGTTGTTGTTCTCTTTTATTTTAACAGCCAAGCAGCAAACATTATTTAAAACTGTTTAGATGAGAGAAAAGGCAAGGGATTGCTCTGCATGGAACCAATCAAAGTTTCATAGTCCTGTTTTATAGCTAGGTACATGGATTAATTCTCTGCACTCAAAAAAAAAAAAAAATGAAATGGACTGCAGTGTAGTTTAATTTCCATTGTTCATTGTTGTTATTTCTGCAAGATTTGAGCAGTTTCCAGCAAAGTGAATGTACTTGTTTGAAGATGATAAAGAGGTGACAAAGTGTGCTTTATAGTAAAAACTTTTGTGAGACCTTACCAATTACAGCTGTATGGTACTTGATATGAAAGTCTGCCAGAACAATGTAGTGCAATCCATGTAATTTGATTCAAAATAAAAAGCAAATACAATTCAAACTTCAAAGAAGCAACTATATACAAATACAGTAGATAGTATAAGATGATTTACATTGTATTGTATCAACACAGGGTCTAGTGGATACTGCCGTGAAAACCAGTCGCAGTGGATATCTCCAGCGGTGCATCATTAAACATCTCGAGGGGCTGGTTGTCAACTATGACCTCACTGTGAGTATTTATTGTGACCTTTAACCATTCTCATGACCTTAGATCATTTTTCACTTTCGTCATCTTGACAAGTGTATAGGAGTCATATGCATCACAAATGATTACTTTACGTGGATATTCATGTTTACCCTAGTTTATCTCAAACCATAAAATTTATCAGTAGAGTCCTGAAAGTAATCTGAAGTGAACAGAATCTTACTAGAACCAACAATACTGGACACACTAGTCCCAGTCCAGTGGGGATTTTTCATTTGCTGAAAAGCATTAGTGAAGTGGTCCCACCTCACATCCAACTGAACCCCATGGAGGACCAGCTAGTGCGGGTGAATATGAGCTATCCAGCCGTCTTTTCAGATTGAAAAAAGAAATAAACGAGCATCATTGGATCACAGACTTTCGGTAAATGCTCAAAAATGAGAATTATGTCAGTTAATTATCTGAAAGGATAAGCTGTTACGTAGAACCAAACACTCACCATTCCATGTCCATCTTAACATTGTGTGTCACTGATTTCTCCAATGACAGGTAAGAGACAGTGACAGCAGTGTGATCCAGTTCCAATATGGTGAGGATGGACTAGACATCCCACGGACACCGTTCCTCCAGAAACAGCAGTTTTCATTTCTCCTTGACAATGAAGAGATGGGGATGAATGCAAGGAAGATAGATGGTGCTTCTCAGGATGATCCTAGTAGGGCTGAGAAGCTCTTTAGGAAGGTGATTGATGGATGTGATATATTTCTCCTCTTCCTCCTTGTTAAAAGATCCTGTGTGGATCCTACTTCCTGTGTATGTCACACATGCTATCCAAAAGAAATCTGTCATTGTAGAAAGCTTTGGGCATCAGAATGGACTGTGTATGTTCATATTAGACTTTTAAGTCAGAATCATTTTTGTACCTTTTCCTTTCTCAGGGATAGGTCTTGATGATGATTGTTGAAATGATTACTGTAGAACTGTTATCTTGTCATTGTTTACTTTGCTGTATAATTTGCTGAGGAAGATTAATGTGGAAAAAAAGTGCTTAAAGTAAATGAAAGAATGCTGTATTTTCTCAGTGTTCATATGGCCAGCTTTATCGCAGCAAAGTTTTAAGAATGTTTATTGTCAATATACAATTGCTTTCAGATCAAGAGATGGCAAAGGAAACATGCTGATCAGAGCAAGGCGGCCAGACGGTCACCATTCCTTGAGTTCTGCCACAAAGAGTATTCATCCATCCTGGATGAGGTCCAAGCCGAGGAGACTAACGTCCGGAAGGCCTACATCAAGGCCAGGTCAAAGGTCATCAAGAAATGGAGGAAGGAGACAGACAAGCAAAGGTTGGTAATTCTTATTTCCTACCTTTGAAGGTCCCAATTGAATACTGAATTACAGGAAAGACTCCAGTCCATTAGAGAGAATTTCAAGAAAATATTTATTAAAAAAATTACATCCTGAAATTTTTTCACTTTCATTTATCGCAATATTGTATACAAATTGAAGTGTGAAACAGTCATTTTAATGAATGATTATTCATATTTTTGTTATTTTGCAAGGGATCTCTAAAGATGATAGCCAAATTTGGACTTGAAGAAGTGATAGTTGAATGATTATTACGTATGGTAATGATGGTACAACTCTATCTGATGTAACTGAAGAGAAAAAATTCATTAGTGTAATGCATTTTAAGTGTCACAAATGAATCCTGAATTGTAAAAATGAACACTGTACATTGATTGTTAAACAAACAAAGGCTGGATCATGTAAACCCTGTATTACTCACCTTACTTAGTGATTTCCCAACATGGTTTATCAGTTATCAGACTTGACAGGCTTAGATAGTTCGTTTTCATTTTTGAGCTTTTGATTTTTTTTTTTTTCTATTTTCCTCATCTGAGGTACTTTATTTTTCCACATATCTTCGCATATTTACAATCGCATTATCTGCAAGTATCCAAAAGGCATTCAACATAATCATTATGACAGGAAAAAAATAATTGAAGGGTACATCAATGGTACCAACCAAAATAATTGCGTATTCTTCTTAATCCGATATCAGCGAATCTCGTTTGGTTGCACTTCAAACTGATATAAAATCTTAATTCCGCTTTCAAATCTTCTACTAAATGGTGTAAATTGAACAAACATTTGTTTCTTTCATTGCGTTCTCTGACATAATTCCTGTAGACAATGAATTGGGCATAATTCAATAAAAGGTTTACTAATTTCATCTTTTTGTTACCTATATCATATCCGAGAATAATGACTTTTTCATTGATATCTATTACAAGATCGAAAATATTTCGAATTAAAACCGAAACCACTCTCCAATACATTTTGATTTTTTTGCATTTTAGCAAAAAATGACAAGCGGTTTCTTTACAATTACATACAGTACACAAATAATCATTCAAAATTTCCCATTTAAACAAATTGTCTTTACTGGGCAGTATTTGATGAAAAAGCTTAAAATTAAATTGCTTTATTCTGTTATCATTAATCTGATGAAACTTATATTGCAATACCTTTTTCCAATCAAAATCACAGGGTAAATTCAAATAACCTTGCCAGAGGTATAAACATGAAGGTTCTTGTTTTTTCTTATGCAAAAATAATCTATAATAACGTTTAGCTGACGTTTTCTGTACACTGATTTTATCACCTGTTGACAAGTCAATAGCATCAAATTCTTCTGTGTGCAGCAGTACAGGAGTCTGTATATTATTACATAACTTGTCTAACCAAAACCTGGGGAATGCTTTTTTTAACTTAGACAATTCAAATGAGGTGAGCAGCTGCCTGTCTCGGAAGGTTTCATTTATGGATGTAACGTCTTTCCACTCCCCATCTTCTATAATCTGTTTCACTGTGATAACATTTTCCTTTATCCAGCTCTGGAAACATAACATTTCGTTGTCATATCTAATATGACTGTTATTTCAAACAACTTCTTTCTTTATATCATTAACATTAAACATGTCTATATACTTTAACTCAGACCATGAACAGAAAAGGTCAATATAAAACTCAGGTATTTTTCTCCTTCTGCATATTCTTAATACATAATTTTTCTTGCAATTAAATTTCCAACACAAAGGCATTCCGCCGATTTTCTGGGTCCAATATTGAAATAAAATCTTCCATGACATTTGTTCCTCAGAAAAATACTTCTTAATCCATGATAAACGGAGAGATAAACATTTTGAAAGCAAATCGACCATTTTAAGTCCTCCTCCTGTTTCTGGGTTGCAGCATACGGTGCGTTGTACCTTTTCCCGTTTGGAATTCCATAAAAAAGAATACAGTAATCTATTTACTGACCTAATTATCTTTAAGGGCACAGGTACTGCTGTAGCTGTGTATACTAACTGAGATGTAACTAATTGTTTGATAATGGTCACCTTTCCATACAATGTCAAATTTCTCATTCTCCATAAATCTAGTGTATTTTTTATTTTCCCTATTTTGCCTTCTCATAGGTCTTCAACTTCTTTATAGCATTTCCCAACATATATACCGAGACATTTTATGGCGTCTTCTGTGAGATTTAATTCTCCAATAGTTTCAATACCTAAGTTCAGTCTCATAAACTGAGATTTTTGACCAATTAATTTTTGGGCCAGCATTTTCACCGAAAAATTCTATTTCTTTCATTACTTCTGTGAAGGAATCAACAGAATCAACTAAAATTGTGGTATCGTCAGCAAATTGAATAATTTGAAAATCTTTATACTCATTTTCCGATTCAATATTAGGTACTAAAATACCTTTTATTTGAACATTCTACTTTATCTTTGCTGCTAAAATTTCTGCAACAATGATAAACAAAAGAGCTGATAACGGACATCCTTACCGCACACCTCTTTTCATAAAAAATTCTTCAGATATCCAACCATAAATTCATTACTCTACCATTAGCATTACTATACAACGTTTTGATCCATCTAATGAAAGATTCTTTGAATCTTAGTTCCTTCAACAAACCAAACAAAAAATCATGATTAATAGTATCAAAACCTTTCTTGAAATCCAATGACATAATAATAGCGGGTGTTTCAGTACATTGACAGTAATCAATTACATCCTGAACTGTCCGTATACACTCTGATGCAGAACGATTTTTCATAAAACCATATTGGTCCTCGGATATAATACAATGAATTATTTTTTTCAATCGGATTGTCAGAACACGAGCCGCCAACTTATAATCTATATTAAGCAACGAAATTGGTCGCCAATTATCTAATATGTTCTTATTACCTTTCTTATACAAGAGTGTTAAAATGGCTTGACTTTGAGAAACAGACAATTCTTTTTTTTCATATCCCTGATTTAAGCTGTCTATTACCATCTGTTTCAGGTCTTCCCAGAAACATCTATAAAATTCTACACTAAGACCGTCACTGCCAGGTGACTTATTCAAATGCATAGATTTGAGTGCAAACCAGTATTCATTTTCTGTGAGCTTCCCCTCGCAGATGTTTGCATCTTCCTCACTTAATACATTAACCCGTTGAGGACGAGTCCCGAGTATACTCGGGCAGGTGTCTATGGAAAATGCGTGTTGTAGCAAAATCAAACCGTCCTCAACGGGTTAAAGTCTAAATTACGAGTGTAGTCTTTGATATCAGACTTGGAATCATCTTTTCCGTAAAGACTGCTATAAAAATCATGTATTTTTTTCAAAATCTCTTCATCTTCTCTGAAAATATTACCATCTATTTCAATACTATTTATTTCTTTTTTTTTACCCTTTGCTTTTTCAAGCTGAAAAAAATATCGAGATGACTTCTTTCCTGACTCAAGCCACCTTGCCCTTGATCTAACATATGCACCTTTACATTGATATTCATACCATCGATCTATCTCATGTTTTAAACAATTAATCTTGTCTAAATCATCAATATTTTGGTCTTCATTAACACTCATACTCAATCTTTTATATTTTTCTTCGATGCTCCTGATATATTTCTTCTTCTTTTGTGACAACTCAGATGCATATCTAATACTGTATTCTTTTATTTTTATCTTACATATTTCCCATCTTAACTGAGCATCAATTTTGTCACACTCCATTTTAACCTTCTGAACAATATTCTTTATACCTTGTTTATATTTTTCATCTCTAAGTAATGAATTATTCAATTTCCAGAAACCCCTTCCTCTCTTTTTTGTTGTCACCCGAAGCTTCATTGTCACCGCATTGTGATCACATTTTAACACTGGTTTGATATCTAAGGAATGTACATACGGAGCGTATGCCCTGGATACTAGCCAATAATCAAGGCGTGAGCATATACTGAGTGACAGATGTCTCCACGTAAATTGCCTCCTCTCCGGGAATTTTTTAACACTGCTGAAATTTAACAAAATATTTTTTTGGTAAATATATGTAAGACATTCCGTTTGTGTCTAACTTTTTATTTGGCGCTCAGTTCCAGTCTCCTGCAATCATAATTTCACTTGGTTTCTTGATCTTTTTCACCCAGTTATGTAATGATGCGTAAAACGGCTCGTTTTCTGCATTTTTCGCCGGAGCGTATACATTTAGGCAGAAATAAACAGAATCATAGCTTACAAATCTCAACACAATGGCTCTACCGTCACCTTTGGAATGTGTGTCTATGACGTCAATTGGAAGGTCATTTCTGATTAAAACAGCTACACCTTTTGAGTGTTTTGTTCCATGATCGTATATTCGGAAACCTTTCCATTCATTTGAAATTACTTTTTCTAATTCTCCTGATAAAAATGTTTCTTGTAAGAAAGCTATATCACATTTTTGACGTTTCAACCATAAGAATATTTTCTTCCGTTTGAATGTATCACATATTCCTCTTACATTTAAAGAGACAAAATGGAAACACTCCATCGCTCTTAATGAGATTACCTGTTTTCTAATTAATCACGATCAAATAATCTACTCACTTCTGCTTCTTCGTTGGTTTCATTTTCCTTTTTTTAGATTCCTTTGTCTTCCCAGCAGCCTTCGGAGGAGGAGTCTCCGGGGATAACGTAGAATCATCATTGTTGCTGTTCGTGTAGATACTGCATGTTTCATCATCACATTCTCCATCCGTTTGCTGTTCTCTCTTCTCGTCATCACGCGGCGTGCTTTCACTGATCTTTGCCTGTGATCGCGTGCGATATGATGCTTCACATGTCGTACCAGATGCTCCTGCACTACATGAGGCTGGTCGCGTTCTCGACGGTGATCGAAGATCGATGGCCTCAGATCTTTCGGGATCGTTGGTCTGCAATGGTTGTTGCACAAGCTTCGTGATGAAATCAGCAAGACGAGTTTGTCGCGTTTTGGTGCTTTGACTCGCAGTCTCGATGGGGTGTGTTGGACTGGTACTTTCGGAGTTCTCACGTGCCGTAGGTTGTCGCGGTGGTGAGGCGTCGGGCGTTGCTATGTGATTGTGTAGTGCCGGGTTCTGTGGACACTCGTTCCTTTTGTGGCCGGTGGTTCTGCAAAGCTGGCATTTCACCTCGTTATGGCAGCTGGATACATGGTGTCCCGATTCAAGGCATCTGGAGCATGTTACCGGACCAGCTGCACTAGATTGCTCGGGTTGTCCCGGATGGTATACACGTCCCATGAAGTTGTTTCCAAATAACAATTTCCGTGGTAGTGGCTGTGAGGGTGGGGTGATGTAGAGTACCCGATCACCATTCAGACAGTTGGTCAGTTGACCGTTTACTCTCAGTTTTTGGTGATAGATGTCCCCTTGGATCTCGCATTTTTGGTTTTCTATCTTGCTACGGATGACTTCGTCGCTGACAGACAACGGGATGTCTTTGATGGTCACTCTGGTCAGGTTCTCATCCTTTGACCTCGTGAATGGGTTCACGTCGTATACAGCGGCGTTTGCTCCCCGAATGACAAGCCCATTGGATATCAGTTTCACGCGGTCCTCATGGGAGTTCAGATAAATCCGCCATAGACGGCGAATTTGCTGGATTCCCAGGATGCTGTCAGTGCTGACAGTTCTTTCCAAGGCGACATATATTTCCTCACCTGTACAATGTTTCTTGTCATTGTTCCTGATGTCGTCTGTGCGTAGGAAAACTGGCTTGGGCCCTGTCGTATGTATGTCTGGGCGTGGCGTCGCTTTCTGGACATACATATTGCATGCACCTTCGCCAGTTAACTTCCCACAGAAGATGTCAAGAAACACAGTCTGTTAGTCCTCAAAAACAGGATAGTTTATAGCACTTTTCCAAATCACTTATATGGTCCAAAGATGACAATAGGATGGATTTCCTTGTTGGCGATATTTCAAGATATTAAATCCCAAAAGGAGAGGATGCAAAAAAAACGTCTTGACGTATCTGCTTTTGATTATTATCAGTCATTGGTATGTTGATACTGGGTAGGTATGAGAAGAAGACATCGAGCTGTCCAGACCCTGTCAGCTGCCAGATGCGTCCCGACCGCCAGCTGGGTGCAATCTCTGAGAGACTGGAGGCCTTGATTCAAGACTACCTAGACTCCAAGGTACCAGGGAGGGATGAAGGGAGAGATGACTCCATGGTGAGCAAGGGAGAAGAGAGTGATGAGGAGCAGAGACTCAGGAAGCTGATGTACACCAAGTACCAGAGAGCCCTGTGTGAGCCTGGGGAAGCAGTGGGATTACTAGCAGCTCAGGTAAGAGAGGCTACAAGTATGTGTCTGTGTGTCTGTTTTTATGTGTGTTTCAAGTGCTCTCTGTATTTATGCTGTGTGTGTTTTTGATCATGTGTGCTTATATAAGTGAGGATGTTTGATATCATGTGTAGTTTAGTTTGTTCATCATATGGGAGTACAAATGTATATGTTTGTATATTTGAGTTGGTGAGTGGTATTTGTGTACTGTGTCTTTGCTATTTGTGTCCTCCTATTATTGTCTCTGATATTCGTTACATTGCTGGTACATGCCAGCAAAACAATAAGATTAAGATACTATGGCACACTGCAAGTGCTCTGTCAGAAGTAAGCAGCACAGAGTGATTGTTACATGATTTGTTGCATGAAAGTAAAATCTGGTGAGATACTTACCAATTCTAATAATTTTTTCACGCATCACTAAGTCAACTCATGATAATACATACAAAATTATTTTTAAAAGTCAAAGAACAAACAGAAATAATCAGAAGTATGAATTTTGTTTCTGGTGTTTCTTGTTACAGTTAATTATTATAAATTTAGAAAGAGTGTATCGAGTTCCAAAGGCAAGAACTACATTTGCTCATCATGGATTCTGATTCTTATCGTGTAAGTATCGTGGAACAGCGTCATCCAGAACTTATTATTTTGCTCATATATGGTCAGTTTTACGGTAAAGGGTGTAACTTTCAATTTTTAGCCTTTTGGCCCACCCTGAACACATAGATTTACAGATCTCAAAGATTTTTTCCCATGTGAGTCACCTTATGAGTAGCCACCTTGGGTAGCATAATCAGGTCCAGGTATTGATGCGTTTTGTTTTGACAGTCACATATGTACCCTAAAAATGACTATTTTGTTGCATTGAAATTTATATAACATTTTTGAAATGTTAATAATTTTCTACAGCAACTGCAGAGATCTAATTTTTTATGTTAAAAGCATAGTTGTATGGTCAATTGAAATGACCAAATTAGTTTGGTTTGTATCTGGCCCTTTATTTTAGAATACTATGACTTCAAATTTGAGGTTTCGGAGGCTTCATTTTCCGTTAACAATTGTTTACAAACTTTGATGGACAGTAATGATCAGTGGATGTGTTTTGGTTACTTTCTTTTATGCTGAAAATAGTAAGGTACAGCTAAACTTTTGACTTACATCAAAGTTTACTTGATTCTAGGGCTATTTGAAATTTTGTGATAATTTTATTCCATCAAGTGAAATTTCCGTTAGCAGTTTTGAAGCCTCCGAAACAAAGTGTTTAGTCAAATAATATGAATATAGATAAGAGAAGCGACCTAATCTATATGTCAAAATGTAGGATATGGGGCCCTAACCTAATAGACCAAAAATAGTTAAGATCCGCCAAACTCTCTGAAAATAGGAGACAATACAAATTTTCCGTTAACACGTGAAGCCTCCGAGACGCATTGAAGCCTCCGAAACAGCAAAAACATCTAATTTGACATTTCTGATAAATTCTTTGAGTGTCTGCCCCAAATTATGCCATGAAATCATCAACAGACATAGACAGACAACAAAAATAATAAAAACATTATGATACTGCAATAATTTTTTGAGCTAATACATTTTATAGAGAAAAAGTGATTTCGGAGGCTTCAAAAGGATGTTAACACTGCATTTTTGTGATTTTCTCTGGACAAAATCAAATTAGATTTATTGTTCACCCACCCAATGATTGCTTATGACATATCTAAAGATATTTAATCACATTCAGTTTTCTGGCTGCTTTGTTTACTCACCAATATAGATTTACTATATGATTTACCTATTTTTCTTAAACAGTGCAGACGTGTCACACATAACTCACCTTTTCATTCAGCAATAAAATATTAGCAGATGAGGATGTTGCCCCACAAATATGTTTAAATAGTGTATATCAACCAAAAAAGACACAATTTACCCATCACTTTCTACATAACATACATGATTTTCATAAAAACATAAGGCATACCAAATTAATTTTCCAGATGTTTCGGAGGCTTCATTTTATGTTAACAGCATGTAAATGGAATGTTTTGATTACAATTTTGTAATTCTAAGTCTATCAAATAACTGTTTGGACTGAATGAGACTTAATGATTCCTCAAGCAAGGTGTAGATAGTTGTTTAAATGTATGAAAAGCATTTATTTTGTAGGTTTCCTTTTGAAACAATGAAACAGGCTAGATATTGTGAGTAATGAAAGTGACTTCCAGCTTGCGTGCATGCCCACATCATGCAACAGTAGTGCAACAAAGCAAGTAGTTGTGGATACATCAATGTTCTTAAGTTGGATAACTCATTTTTACTCTTGAGAGAAGTTGAAGTGTTGTGACCATATTTGTATCACTCTTTTGACTGGTTAGACTTTGATAATGAAGACCAAACAATTACTTGATTATTTAGTGTTAAATACACTTTTTTTTTTTAAAGAACTGAACACTATTCCTGTCCTGAAGATTCAAGGACTTTAATAGATGGTTATTCAAGAGGGAAGCATACACTTAACTAAGAAATATATTACTTTTGAATATAAGGTTGTATCTTTTATGCATGATCCAGAGCAAATGGTGGGAAATACTTTTTGGATTTTTAGACTTTCGACTCACTATCATCTGAGTGTAATAGTTTCGAAACACAATCTTTTACATGTCCATTTATAACCCATTGACAAATCCATTCCATTGTTACTCACATGGCATTTGTTTTTGCCATACTAAAATCTTGACTTTTTCAGCTTTCCATTTCTTAACAAGTTCTTTGGCTTTCATTTCCAATACTTATTTGGAGGAAAATAATTAATCAATAAATTTGTGATTGGATTTGAAAATAGCTAACATCTTGCAGATTATCATTTCTGTGGTGTGACTTGGATCACAGGGTACTGTTTTGGAATTTTGACATTTGATTACTTCATTCAGACAGGTTTTCATATCAATCTGTATGTCAGATCTGATGCATGTAATGTGCAACACAATCTTGATACTATACCCTATTTTCCATACTTTATCATGCTGGCAGTGACCACTTGACTATTTTTTATTAAACAAAATGTTACTTGTGTTACGAAACATCTCTTCGCATACATGTGTGAGACTCTATGACATGTTTGCGGATGTAGTTCTCAGTGCAGTAAATGGACAGTAATGGTTGGGATAGGATTGTTTATAAATGACATATAGACCTCTACTTATAAATAGCCTGTTGCCATGGGATACATGTAGTTTACATGGGTGGGTGACTGGAGAAGTTATGTTCATGAAGAACAATATTGAAATGATTGAAATCTTTACAATCTGTTTAGTCCTGGCTTTTCTGGAAAAAGTTACAAGCCCTAACTATTTTGAAATTTAAAGGGTTAAAACTGTAGTCTGTGGGTTTATATACTATTTAAAACCAGGGGTCGCACTTAACTTTTTTTCTAACTAGCCAAGCGGACTACTTAGAATCAATTTTGACACTGAAGCAATATTTTGGCTAGCCAAACGGACTAGTAACTTCAGAATTTTATGATATTTAGCTAGTCCGACGTGATTTTGGGTGACCAATGGCCAGCGGACCATCGCCAATTTCGAACCCTGAAAACAAACTTGTGGGTTTCTAAAAAACTTAGATATTTTTAAACACATTTGCTGCTTTTTAATTTTTTGCTAAAAAGGTTGTCATTTTTAGAAACAGTAAAAGTTCTGTTAGCAATTTCTCAATGCGTACCTTCAAAAACAGGCCTCCTAGCTGTCACAGGAGTCACACTAACTGGAATTTTATAAAATAACTATAAAAAAAAAAGCCTTTGAGGAATTAAAAAAAAATGAAAAATACAATGATATGAAACAGGGGTGACTTGTATACCACAGAAAAAGAAAGTAAAATTCTAACTATCATATATTATAGGGAACTATACATTTGGTCAACATTTTTTTTTTAATTCAAATTCGTACACAGTCATGGGTAGGGTATGCACATTTATCTTTTCAACAGCCGATTCAAAAAGATGAATGGGATCTTGACCATTTCAATTTCTATTGAGCTCCATGATAATGTCACCAATATATTGATTATTCCAACTCCATTTTGATGATGACAGTTTGATGATGACCCTTACATGGAATGGCTGATCGGTGTTTAAGATTGCTGTTCTATGACCATGATCACTGCATTTGATAGCTACAGTGATAGTAGGGGGTATCAGGCATGGTCATATGCAAAAGAATGTTTATAAGCCTTTTTTCCCCTTTCTATATTTTACAATGCTATGTTGTAATCTAACCGTCATGCCATCTCATAGTCTATTTTCTATCCCTTTCTCATCAACAGTTGAAATTGATTTCACATGTATATAAAACAATTATGATGGGTGGTTTATGTCAATATACATCCCACAAACTGCACTTATAAAGCAAGCAAACATAATCTTTGCATTAAGTCTATAGCTACAGTTCTAACTCACTGAAAGTAATTCTTACTGCATTATGATGAAAAGTTTGACAAATGCATACAGCTGTACATGTGTGTAGCCTAATCATGTTCTGCATTGCCAAAGTCATGGATATGCAAATACAGTGTATGTGTACAACTGAGCATAAAGATTTAAAATACTTTTCTTTGTCTCTTAACATGTATGTTGGAAAGTCTTTTTTCTGCATACAAATAAATACTATTTTACATGTTACAACATTGTTAGTTATTTGGAAACAATCAGCTGCATTAAAGTACTTCATATTACCTTAAAATGGATCATTTTTGCATGTTAACAGTCATGATGAAGCCTCCAAAACATGCGTTGCTGCTAACTTTAAGCCGCAAAAAAAAAAAAGATGTTCCTAATCAGTGTACTTTTATTGCTACTGTTGCAGTTTCCTTTAGAATCATATTGCCTCATGTAATGTCATAAATTCGAACTGAGCATTGCTCAAAGTGTACACAGTTTGTCATTCACTTTTGTGGAAGCCAATTTCCTTATAATAATAAGTACAATTTGTATGAAGGGTACACATTATGCACTGCCATAAAATGTACATCTGTATACTGTTATTCACATTTTATTGATGCCTTGTTCTTATTCTAGCATGTAGTGATAGTTGCTTACTGTAGTTTTATTATTTTAAGTGACTACAGGACTAGAACTTTGTGTTACCAGTTTTGAAGCCTCCGAAACACACTAGTTTGTTAACTGAAGCCTCCGAAACTCACAAGTCTGAAAATTTCAACTTTGTCAAAAATAATCAAATTTCTTTGGGATTTGGGTTGATAAATGTTTGTTACCAAGAGATAATTTAGGGCTATGTTTAGAGTGGCTCTTGCTTCTAGAACATTCTTTTAACTTAAAAATAATTTGTCAGGTACCATTTTTACCTTGGAATTTGAAGTTCACATCCAAATAATTGCAAGAGCGAATATCTGTTGGGGAAAAGTGTTTTGATATTTCAAATATATGTTCACAGCAAATGAAAAGTTGCATTACCTCCGCCATTTATCTTCATTTGGTTGCTGTGGGTGACCAAAACATTCTTGTTGTTTTTACCTAAATTTATCTAAAATTCCATAATAGTCACTTCATTTTTCATATTTAGCCTAAGAATTAAGCTCTGGAATGACAAAATATTGAAAATATAGACATTCCTATATAAAATAACGGCAAAGATAAATATGGAAACACAACTTTAATTTTTGACCCTTGCCACATCAAAGTTACACCCTTTACTGTAAAACTGACCATATCAGCAATTTGTATGATGTTCTTCTGCCAAATTGTTGTCTGTCTTCTAGTCCATTGGAGAGCCATCCACACAGATGACCCTGAATACTTTCCACTTTGCTGGCCGTGGAGATATGAACGTTACTCTGGGTATTCCAAGATTACGGTGAGTCCAGTGGGGGTCATTTACTTACAGTTTCTGTCTGTGTTGATCATCTATCAATACGTGTCTGAACAAGCAGTCAGTTAACTTTTTATTGTCAATGTTTGAATTTGGAGTGAGGATAGTAGTTAGGCTCCTTATGTTATTTTGCTGCATTTTTTTTTTGAGAGAGAGAGAGAGTATCAAAATTATAAATTTTTTATAAAGCTTATTGTATAAGACATCAGGAAAACAATGTTTCCATTTGCCCCGATACCTATAAAGCCGCCATCTTGGATTTTTCCAAAATGGCTGTCATAAAACAGGTTTTCTTTAAAATGTTGGCTTCTAAATAACCTAAAAACTTGATTCTTATATACCCTGTTATACACTTCATGTATGCGGGAGTATAATGAAAGTTTACAGAGAGCTGGAAAAATAATAAGGGTTGTAGAAAATGTATTGGCAAATGAAAAGGTCTACCCTGAACTGGGAATAAAAGGGTTATAGAAACTGTCCTACCTAATGAAAGAGTCTTCACTGAGCTAAGAGTAAAAGGGTTACAGAAATTACCCTGCCACATGCAAGGGTCTACACTAAGGCCTCCCCTAGCAACCTATGCATGGTCGAACAATCGAGTTTAAACAAAATTTTATTATGTTTGATTGCCTGCTACAGCCAAGTTAGATAGTTACATTGCTCATTTTCTGTAAATTGGAAGGACTTTATGATCTTAACATGCATAATGTGTTATGGTGCGGATCTGACTATCCGTTATTGCACAAGAGGTCACCGAAAAATGGTGTTGAGCGTCAAAGTTAATGTTTTTGGGTGCATGTTTCGAAGCTGATAACTTCAAAATTCAATTAGCTCAGAACCCAATATTATGTATATTTAAAGACTCTCACTTGCTCTAGAGACCAACCAAAAATCGTCAAAAAGTATATATTGTTACTTTTAGGGCGCCCTCAAAGTTGAATTTTTTTTTTTTGAATTCCAAGTTCAAGGTCACAAATCACCACTAGTTCCCTCAAGGAGCGACACCATATTTTGTGCATTGAATGACATTTACTGTAAAAGTGGAAATTTTTGCGGTGTTGAAATTTTCGCGCATTACGCGCAACCAGAAACTAGCGCGAAAGTAAAAGCACATGAATATTTTTGCATGCCATATGTTCCGGCGGTTGATGTCTTGATTCCGCTGAATTAAAAACACAGGAAACACTTCTCATCTGGCCAAGAGTGAAAAACTAGTAGCGCGAAAATATCCATTTTTACAGTACCAATATTTTCATGGGTAACTTAGAAACTTTTGTACCGAAATGTTTATATACATCACAAAACTTTTTGTCTTATTGGCAATGGCCTTAAAAATGCAGCTGCAAATAACAAAAAACCAATAAATAGGGCAATTTTCTGTAACCATAATGGTGTTAAAGTGTGTTTACATGGATTTTTAGTTGTGTACAACTTTAGTACTAATGGTGACTTCAAGCTGAAAACTGCAAATGATGTTCTATCTTTATTGTATTTTAAGCTACAAATAATATATCAAGTCATCTCCAGATCTTTTGAACTTGACATTGTTGTGAAAACGGCTATAAATTCCTTAATATTAGCATATTCCGAACATACAGGATTTACACCATATTTCAAAATTGCTTTTCTCTCAGAGAGAATGCCTGATCATATTTATATTTGCATTATTAGTAGTCTCTAATGGGTATTTAGAGGATCTGGTTTAAAGTATTTGTCTAACATGACAATGACGTTGAAAATACAACTGAAAATTATAAGGTGCTGAAAATTATAAGGTGTTAACACAGACTCTGAATTGTTTGTTATTTTGATATTACTGATGAGTTATAGCTGATAATTGGAAATTGTTTTCCCTATTTGTTCCATTTTGAGCTACATATTAATATCAAAAGTCATATCATTTGCCCTTGATATTATTCTAAAAATAGCCATCATGCCTTAAAACGACCATATTCACAACATACATACATGTGCATGTTAATCCGTTCTATACGGGAACCTGGTGGCCTGTGTATTAAGTGTATGGGGATTTCAGTATCCAGTATGGATCGGGTTAAGATCATAAAGTCTTCCAATTTACAGAAAATGAGCAATATAACTCATCTAGCTTGGCTGCAGCAGTTATCAAAAAATAACAAATTTTATTTAAACTTGATTGTTCAACTGTGCATTGGTTGCTGAGGGAGGCCGTATCTTAGCAACCGTTTGGCTTGGGGCAAAATACTTCTGAATCTTCCGTAAGGCACTTAGGGGAACATTTGGCGAGTTTAAAGAAAATCAAAGGGGGTCAGATTACAAATTGTCTGAAAATTGGTGATTTCATGTGGATTGATCCATAACCCTTTTATTCTCAGCTCAGTGTACACAATTTCAATTTACAGGACAATTTCTTTACCCCTTTTATTCCCAGCTACTTTGTACACCCTTTCATTTGGTAGGACAGTTTCTAAAACACTTTTTTTCCCAGCCCAGTGCAGACCCTTTCAACTGGAAGGACAATTCTATAATCCTTCTATTCCCAGCTCAGTGCAAGCTCTTTCAAGTGGAAGGGCAATTTCTATAACCCTTTTATTCCCAGCTAAGGGGGAACCTTTTATTGCCAGCTAATTTGTACACCCTTTCATTTGGCTGGACAATTTCTATAACCCTTTTATTCCCAGCTCAGTGTAGACCCTTTCATAAGTAAGGACAAATTCTATAACCCTTTCATTCCCAGCTCAGGCGAAACCTTTTCATTTGGCAGGTCAGTTTCAATAACCCTTTAATTCCCAGCTCAGTAAAGACTCTTTCATGTAGCAGGACAATTTCTTTAACCCTTTTATTCCCAGCTACCTTGTACACCATTCATTTGACTGGACAATTTTTATGACCCTTTTATTCCCAGCTACTTTGTACACCCTTTCATTTGGTAGGACAGTTTCTATAACCTTTTTATTCTCAGCTCAGTGTTCACCCTTTCATTTAGCAGGACAGTTTCTATAACCCTTTTATTCCCAGCTCAGTGTAGACCCTCCATTTTGCAAGACAAATTCTATAACCGTTTAATTCCCAGCTCAGTATAAAGACTCTTTCATGTAGCAGGACAATTTCTATAACCCTTTTATTCCTAGCTACCTTGTACACCATTCATTTGAGTGGACGATTTCTATAACCCTTTTATTCCCAGCTACTTTGTACACCATTCATTTGACTGGACAATTTCTATAACCCTTTTATTCCCAGGTATTTTGTTCAACCTTTCATTGGGTAGGAAAGTTTCTATAACCCTTTTATTCCCAGCTCAGTGTACACCCTTTCATTTGGCAGGACAGTTTCTTTAATCCTTCTATTCCCAGCTCAGTTCAAGCCCTTTCATGTTGCAGGGCAATTTCTATACCCCTTTTATTCCCAGCTCAGGGGAAACCTTTCAGTTGGCAGGACAGTTTCAATAACCCTTTTATTCTCAGATCAATGTAGACCCTTTCATGTGGCAGGACAATTTCTATATCCCTTTTATTCCCAGCTACTTTGTACACCATTCATTTGACTGGACAATTTGTATAACCCTTTTATTCCCAGCGACTCTGTTCACCCTTTCATTTGGTAGGACAAATTCTATTTAACCCTTTAATTCCCAGCTCAGTAACGACTCTTTCATGTAGCACTACAATTTCTATAACCCTTTTATTCCCAGCTACCTTGTACACCAATCATTTGACTCGACAATTTCTATAACCCTTTTATTCCCAGCTACTTTGTACACCAATCATTTGACTGGACAATTTCTATAACCCTTTTATTCCCAGCTACTTTGCACTCCATTCATTTGACTGGACAATTTGTATAACCCTTTTATTCCCAGCTACAAATGTACCTTGTACACCATTCATTTGACTGGACAATTCCTATAACCCTTTTATTCCCAGCTACCTTGTACACTCTTTCATTTGGTAGGACAAATTCTATAACCCTTTAATTCCCAGCTCAGTAAAGACTCTTTCATGTAGCACTACAATTTCTATAACCCTTTTATTCCCAGCTACCTTGTACACCATTCATTTGACTGGACAATTTCTATAACCCTTTTATTCCCAGCTACTTTGTACACCATTCATTTGACTGGACAATTTCTATAACCCTTTTATTCCCAGCTACAAATGTACCTCGTACACCATTCATTTGACTGGACAATTCCTATAACCCTTTTATTCCCAGCTACCTTGTACACTCTTTCATTTGGTAGGACAAATTCTATAACCCTTTAATTCCCAGCTACCTTGTACACCATTCATTTGACTGGACAATTTCTATAACCCTTTTATTCCCAGCTACTTTGTACACCATTCATTTGACTGGACAGTTTCTATAACGCTTTTATTCCCAGCTACCTTGTACACCATTCATTGGACTGGACAATTTCTATAACCCTTTTATTCCCAGCTACCTTGTACACCATTCATTTGACTGGACAATTTCTATAACCCTTTTATTCCCAGCTACTTTGTACACCATTCATTTGACTGGACAGTTTCTATAACGCTTTTATTCCCAGCTACCTTGTACACCATTCATTGGACTGGACAATTTCTATAACCCTTTTATTCCCAGCTACTCTGTACACCCTTTCATTTCGTTGGACAAATTCCATAACCCTTTAATTCTCAGCTCAGTAAAGACTCTTTCATGTAGCACTACAATTTCTATAACCCTTTTATTCCCAGCTACCTTGTACACCATTCATTTCACTGGACAATTTCTATAACCCTTTTATTCCCAGCTACCTTGTACACCATTCATTTGACTGAACAATTTCTATAACCCTTTTATTCCCAGCTACTTTGTACACCATTCATTTGACTGGACAATTTGTATAACCCTTTCATTCCCAGCTACTCTGTAAACCCTTTCATTTGGTTGGACAAATTCCATAACCCTTTAATTCCCAGCTCAGTAAAGACTCTTTCATGTAGCACTACAATTTCTATAACCCTTTTATTCCCAGCTACCTTGTACACTCTTTCATTTGGTAGGACAAATTCTATAACCCTTTAATTCCCAGCTCAGTTAAAGGTAGGGAATCCCATTTGCATGCCTTAAATGAAGAGTTGTATAAATACAGTGGTATGTTGAAGAGAGTGTCATTTTAGAAACTCCCATAAAGTATTGAAAGTGGAAGGTAACATTTAGTACATTTTCATTGACCGTTAGATTTTGAATTGAATTTTTTTCGGGGCTCACCGTAAATTCCAGTACATTACTAGGCTACCTTTGCAGACCCATGCACTGCATGTGTGTCCATTATGTATATTTTGTGAAGAAAGTTCATCAAAACTTACAAACATTTCTATATACATTCTTGCCACACACTCTATATGTTATAACATCAGCTCTCATACTTTTAGATTTGTGTTTATACATAAAAAATACAGAAGACTGCAACAAAAAGGCTTAAGTGTGGCTGACACACAGAACTACTGAGTAGTTGAGTTTTGTGCATTATTCAAATTGTAGATAACTGTTGACTTCCAAATTTCTCAGCAGTGGTCTAAACAAGTCCCCTGAGGTTCATATTTAATGTTTTGCTGCATTTTGGGATGTCTGTAAAAAGTATCCCCTACCTTTAAGACTCTTTCATGTAGCACTACAATTTCTATAACCCTTTTATTCCCAGCTACCTTGTACACTCTTTCATTTGGTAGGACAAATTCTATAACCCTTTAATTCCCAGCTCAGTAAAGACTCTTTCATGTAGCACTACAATTTCTATAACCCTTTTATTCCCAGCTACCTTGTACACCATTCATTTGACTGGACAATTTCTATAACCCTTTTATTCCCAGCTACCTTGTACACCATTCATTTGACTGAACAATTTCTATAACCCTTTTATTCCCAGCTACTTTGTACACCATTCATTTGACTGGACAATTTGTATAACCCTTTCATTCCCAGCTACTCTGTAAACCCTTTCATTTGGTTGGACAAATTCCATAACCCTTTAATTCCCAGCTCAGTAAAGACTCTTTCATGTAGCACTACAATTTCTATAACCCTTTTATTCCCAGCTACCTTGTACACTCTTTCATTTGGTAGGACAAATTCTATAACCCTTTAATTCCCAGCTCAGTAAAGACTCTTTCATGTAGCACTACAATTTCTATAACCCTTTTATTCCCAGCTACCTTGTACACCATTCATTTGACTGGACAATTTCTATAACCCTTTTATTCCCAGCTACTTTGTACACCATTCATTTGACTGGACAATTTCTATAACCCTTTTATTCCCAGCTACTTTGTACACCATTCATTTGACTGGACAATTTCTATAACCCTTTAATTCCCAGCTACTCTGTACACCCTTTCATTTGGTTGGACAAATTCCATAACCCTTTAATTCCCAGCTCAGTAAAGACTCTTTCATGTAGCACTACAATTTCTATAATCCTTTTATTCCCAGCTACCTTGTACACTCTTTCATTTAGTAGGACAAATTCTATAACCCTTTAATTCCCAGCTCAGTAAAGACTCTTTCATGTAGCAGGACAATTTCTATAACCCTTTTATTCCCAGCTACCTTGTACACCATTCATTTGACTGGACAATTTTTATGACCCTTTTATTCCCAGCTACTTTGTACACCCTTTCATTTGGTAGGACAGTTTCTATAACCTTTTTATTCTCAGCTCAGTGTACACCCTTTCATTTAGCAGGACAGTTTCTATAACCCTTTTATTCCCAGCTCAGTGTAGACCCTCCATTTTGCAAGACAAATTCTATAACCGTTTAATTCCCAGCTCAGTATAAAGACTCTTTCATGTAGCAGGACAATTTCTATAACCCTTTTATTCCTAGCTACCTTGTACACCATTCATTTGAGTGGACGATTTCTATAACCCTTTTATTCCCAGCTACTTTGTACACCATTCATTTGACTGGACAATTTCTATAACCCTTTTATTCCCAGGTATTTTGTTCAACCTTTCATTCGGTAGGAAAGTTTCTATAACCCTTTTATTCCCAGCTCAGTGTACACCCTTTCATTTGGCAGGACAGTTTCTTTAATCCTTCTATTCCCAGCTCAGTTGAAGCCCTTTCATGTTGCAGGGCAATTTCTATACCCCTTTTATTCCCAGCTACTTTGTACACCATTCATTTGACTGGACAATTTGTATAACCCTTTTATTCCCAGCGACTCTGTTCACCCTTTCATTTGGTAGGACAAATTCTATTTAACCCTTTAATTCCCAGCTCAGTAACGACTCTTTCATGTAGCACTACAATTTCTATAACCCTTTTGTTCCCAGCTACCTTGTACACCAATCATTTGACTCGACAATTTCTATAACCCTTTTATTCCCAGCTACTTTGTACACCATTCATTTGACTGGACAATTTGTATAACCCTTTTATTCCCAGCGAGTCTGTTCACCCTTTCATTTGGTAGGACAAATTCTATTTAACCCTTTAATTCCCAGCTCAGTAAAGACTCTTTCATGTAGCACTACGATTTCTATAACCCTTTTATTCCCAGCTACCTTGTACACCAATCATTTGACTCGACAATTTCTATAACCCTTTTATTCCCAGCGACTCTGTTCACCCTTTCATTTGGTAGGACAAATTCTATTTAACCCTTTAATTCCCAGCTCAGTAAAGACTCTTTCATGTAGCACTACAATTTCTATAATCCTTTTATTCCCAGCTACCTTGTACACCAATCATTTGACTGGACAATTTGTATAACCCTTTTATTCCCAGCTACAAATGTACCTTGTACACCATTCATTTGACTGGACAATTCCTATAACCCTTTTATTCCCAGCTACCTTGTACACTCTTTCATTTGGTAGGACAAATTCTATAACCCTTTAATTCCCAGCTCAGTAAAGACTCTTTCATGTAGCACTACAATTTCTATAACCCTTTTATTCCCAGCTACCTTGTACACCATTCATTTGACTGGACAATTTCTATAACCCTTTTATTCCCAGCTACTTTGTACACCATTCATTTGACTGGACAATTTCTATAACGCTTTTATTCCCAGCTACCTTGTACACCATTCATTGGACTGGACAATTTCTATAACCCTTTTATTCCCAGCTACCTTGTACACCATTCATTTGACTGGACAATTTCTATAACCCTTTTATTCCCAGCTACTTTGTACACCATTCATTTGACTGGACAGTTTCTATAACCCTTTTATTCCCAGCTACCTTGTACACCATTCATTGGACTGGACAATTTCTATAACCCTTTTATTCCCAGCTACTCTGTACACCCTTTCATTTGGTTGGACAAATTCCATAACCCTTTAATTTTCAGCTCAGTAAAGACTCGTTCATGTAGCACTACAATTTCTATAACCCTTTTATTCCCAGCTACCTTGTACACTCTTTCATTTGGTAGGACAAATTCTATAACCGTTTAATTCCCAGCTCAGTAAAGACTCTTTCATGTAGCACTACAATTTCTATAACCCTTTTATTCCCAGCTACCTTGTACACCATTCATTTGACTGGACAATTTCTATAACCCTTTTATTCCCAGCTACCTTGTACACCATTCATTTGACTGAACAATTTCTATAACCCTTTTATTCCCAGCTACTTTGTACACCATTCATTTGACTGGACAATTTGTATAACCCTTTCATTCCCAGGTACTCTGTAAACCCTTTCATTTGGTTGGACAATTTCCATAACCCTTTAATTCCCAGCTCAGTAAAGACTCTTTCATGTAGCACTACAATTTCTATAACCCTTTTATTCCCAGCTACCTTGTACACTCTTTCATTTGGTAGGACAAATTCTATAACCCTTTAATTCCCAGCTCAGTAAAGACTCTTTCATGTAGCACTACAATTTCTATAACCCTTTTATTCCCAGCTACCTTGTACACCATTCATTTGACTGGACAATTTCTATAACCCTTTTATTCCCAGCTACTTTGTACACCATTCATTTGACTGGACAATTTCTATAACCCTTTTATTCCCAGCTACTTTGTACACCATTCATTTGACTGGACAATTTCTATAACCCTTTCATTCCCAGCTACTCTGTACACCCTTTCATTTGGTTGGACAAATTCCATAACCCTTTAATTCCCAGCTCAGTAAAGACTCTTTCATGTAGCAATACAATTTCTATAACCTTTCATTCCCAGCTACTCTGTACACCCTTTCATTTGGTTGGACAAATTCCATAACCCTTTAATTTCCAGCTCAGTAAAGACTCTTTCATGTAGCACTACAATTTCTATAATCCTTTTATTCCCAGCTACCTTGTACACTCTTTCATTTGGTAGGACAAATTCTATAACCCTTTAATTCCCAGCTCAGTAAAGACTATTTCATGTAGCAGGACAATTTCTATAACCCTTTTATTCCCAGCTACCTTGTACACCATTCATTTGACTGGACAATTTTTATGACCCTTTTATTCCCAGCTACTTTGTACACCCTTTCATTTGGTAGGACAGTTTCTATAACCTTTTTATTCTCAGCTCACTGTACACCCTTTCATTTAGCAGGACAGTTTCTATAACCCTTTTATTCCCAGCTCAGTGTAGACCCTCCATTTTGCAAGACAAATTCTATAACCATTTAATTCCCAGCTCAGTATAAAGACTCTTTCATGTAGCAGGACAATTCTATAACCCTTTTATTCCTAGCTACCTTGTACACCATTCATTTGAGTGGACGATTTCTATAACCCTTTTATTCCCACCTACTTTGTACACCATTCATTTGACTGGACAATTTCTATAACCCTTTTATTCCCAGGTATTTTGTTCAACCTTTCATTCGGTAGGAAAGTTTCTATAACCCTTTTATTCCCAGCTCAGTGTACACCCTTTCATTTGGCAGGACAGTTTCTTTAATCCTTCTATTCCCAGCTCAGTTCAAGCCCTTTCATGTTGCAGGGCAATTTCTATACCCCTTTTATTCCCAGCACAGGGGAAACCTTTCAGTTGCCAGGACAGTTTCAATAACCCTTTTATTCTCAGATCAATGTAGACCCTTTCATGTGGCAGGACAATTTCTATATCCCTTTTATTCCCAGCTACTTTGTACACCATTCATTTGACTGGACAATTTGTATAACCCTTTTATTCCCAGCAACTCTGTTCACCCTTTCATTTGGTAGGACAAATTCTATTTAACCCTTTAATTCCCAGCTCAGTAAAGACTCTTTCATGTAGCACTACAATTTCTATAACCCTTTTATTCCCAGCTACCTTGTACACCATTCATTTGACTGGACAATTTCTATAACCCTTTTATTCCCAGCTACTTTGTACACCATTCATTTGACTGGACAATTCCTATTACCATTTTGTTCCCAGCTACCTTGTACACCAATCATTTGACTGGACAATTTCTATAACCCTTTTATTCCCAGGTATTTTGTTCAACCTTTCATTCGGTAGGAAAGTTTCTATTACCCTTTTATTCCCAGCTCAGTGTACACCCTTTCATTTGGCAGGACAGTTTCTTTAATCCTTCTATTCCCAGCTCAGTTCAAGCCCTTTCATGTTGCAGGGCAATTTCTATACCCTTTTTATTCCCAGCACAGGGGAAACCTTTCAGTTGGCAGGACAGTTTCAATAACCCTTTTATTCTCAGATCAATGTAGACCCTTTCATGTGGCAGGACAATTTCTATATCCCTTTTATTCCCAGCTACTTTGTACACCATTCATTTGACTGGACAATTTGTATAACCCCTTTATTCCTTTTATAACCCAGCGACTCTGTTCACCCTTTCATTTGGTAGGACAAATTCTATTTAACCCTTTAATTCCCAGCTCAGTAAAGACTCTTTCATGTAGCACTACAATTTCTATACCCCTTTTATTCCCAGCTACCTTGTACACCATTCATTTGACTGGACAATTTCTATAACCCTTTTATTCCCAGCTACTTTGTACACCATTCATTTGACTGGACAATTCCTATTACCATTTTATTCCCAGCTACTTTCTACACCATTCATTTGACTGGACAATTTCTATAACCCTTTTATTCCCAGCTACTTTGTACACCATTCATTTGACTGGACAATTTCTATAACCCTTTTATTCCCAGCTACAAATGTACCTTGTACACCATTCATTTGACTGGACAATTCCTATAACCCTTTTATTCCCAGCTACCTTGTACACTCTTTCATTTGGTAGGACAAATTCTATAACCCTTTAATTCCCAGCTCAGTAAAGACTCTTTCATGTACCACTACAATTTCTATAACCCTTTTATTCCCAGCTACCTTGTACACCATTCATTTGACTGGACAATTTCTATAACCCTTTTATTCCCAGCTACTTTGTACACCATTCATTTGACTGGACAATTCCTATAACCCTTTCATTCCCAGCTACCTTGTACACCATTCATTTGACTGGACAATTTCTATAACCCTTTTATTCCCAGCTACTTTGTACACCATTCATTTGACTGGACAGTTTCTATAACGCTTTTATTCCCAGCTACCTTGTACACCATTCATTGGACTGGACAATTTCTATAACCCTTTTATTCCCAGCTACTTTGTACGCCATTCATTTGACTGGACAATTTGTATAACCCTTTCATTCCCAGCTACTCTGTACACCCTTTCATTTCGTTGGACAAAATCCATAACCCTTGAATTCTCAGCTCAGTAAAGACTCGTTCATGTAGCACTACAATTTCTATAACCCTTTTATTCCCAGCTACCTTGTACACTCTTTCATTTGGTAGGACAAATTCTATAACCGTTTAATTCCCAGCTCAGTAAAGACTCTTTCATGTAGCACTACAATTTCTATAACAATTTTTATTCCCAGCTACTCTGTACACCATTCATTTGACTGGACAATTTCTATAACCCTTTTATTCCCAGCTACCTTGTACACCATTCATTTGACTGGACAAGTCCTATAACCCTTTTATTCCCAGCTACCTTGTACACTCTTTCATTTGGTAGGACAAATTCTATAACCCTTTAATTCCCAGCTCAGTAAAGACTCTTTCATGTAGCACTGCAAAATCTATAACACTTTTATTCCCAGCTACCTTGTACACCATTCATTTGACTGGACAATTTCTATAACCCTTTTATTCCCAGCTACTTTGTACACCATTCATTTGACTGGACAATTTCTATATCCCTTTTATTCCCAGCTACTTTGTACACCATTCATTTGACTGGACAATTTCTATAACCCTTTCATTCCCAGCTACTTTGTACACCATTCATTGACTGGACAATTTCTATAACCCTTTTATTCCCAGCTACCTTGTACACCATTCATTTGACTGGACAATTCCTATAACCCTTTTATTACCAGCTACCTTGTACACTCTTTCATTTGGTAGAACAAATTCCATAACCCTTTAATTCCCAGCTCAGTAAGGACTCTTTCATGTTGCACTACAATTTCTATAACCCTTTTATTCCCAGCTACCTTGTACACCATTCATTTGACTGGACAATTTCTATAACCCTTTTATTCCCAGCTACTTTGTACGCCATTCATTTGACTGGACAATTTCTATATCCCTTTTATTCCCAGCTACTTTGTACACCATTCATTTGACTGAACAATTTCTATAACCCTTTTATTTCCAACTACTTTGTACACTCTTTCATTTGGTAGGACAAATTCCATAACCCTTTAATTCCCAGCTCAGTAAAGACTCTTTCATGTAGCACTACAATTTCTATAACCCTTTTATTCCCAGCTACCTTGTACACCATTCATTTGACTGGACAATTTCTATAACCCTTTTATTCCCAGCTACTTTGTACACCATTCATTTGACTGGACAATTTCTATAACCCTTTTATTTCCAACTACTTTGTACACCCTTTCAGTTGGTCGACAAATTCTATAACCCTTGTATTCCCAGCTCAGTGTACACCCTTTCATTTGGCAGGACAAATTCTATAACCGTTTAATTCCCAGCTCAGTAAAGACTCTTTCATGTAGCACTACAATTTCTAAAACCCTTTTATTCCCAGCTACCTTGTACACCATTCATTTGACTGGACAATTTCTATAACCCTTTTATTCCCAACTACTTTGTACGCCATTCATTTGACTGGACAATTTCTATAACCCTTTCATTCCCAGATACTTTGTACACCCTTTCATTTGGTAGCAAAGTTTGTATAACCCTTTTATTCTCAGCTCAGTTTACACCCTTTCATTTATCAGGACAAATTCTATAACCCTTTAATTTCCAGCTACCTGGTACACCATTCATTTGACTGGACAATTTCTATAACCCTTTTATTCTCAGCTCATTGTACACCCTTTCATTTAGCAGGACAAATTCTACAACCCTCTTATTCCCAGCTCAGTGTACACCCTTTCATTTACCAGGACAATTTCTATAACCCTTTTATTCCCAGCTACTTTGTACACCATTCATTTGACTGGACAATTTCTATAACCCTTTTATTCCCAGCTACTTTGTACACCATTCATTTGACTGGACAATTTCTATAACCCTTTTATTCCCAGCTACCTTGTACACCATTCATTTGACTGGACAATTTCTATAACCCTTTTATTCCCAGCTACTTTGTACACCATTCATTTGACTGGACAATTTCTATAACCCTTTTATTCCCAGCTACTTTGTACACCATTCATTTGACTGGACAATTTCTATAACCCTTTTATTTCCAACTACTTTGTACACCCTTTCAGTTGGTCGACAAATTCTATAACCCTTGTATTTCCAGCTCAGTGTACACCCTTTCATTTGGCAGGACATTTTCTTTAATCCTTCTATTCTCAGCTCAGTTCAAGCCCTTTCACGTTACAGGGCAATTTCTATACCCCTTTTATTCCCAGCACAGGGAAAACCTTTTCAGTTGGCAGGACAGTTTCAATAACCCTTTTAATCCCAGCTACTTTGTACACCATTCATTTGACTGGACAATTTCTATGACCCTTTTATTCACAGCTACTTTGCACACCATTCATTTGACTGGACAATTTCTATAACCCTTTTATTCCCAGCTACTTTGTACACCATTCATTTGACTGGACAATTTCTATAACCCTTTTATTCCCAGCTACCTTGTACACCATTCATTTGACTGGACAATTTCTATAACCCTTTTATTCCCAGCTACTTTGTACACCATTCATTTGACTGGACAATTTGTATAACCCTTTCATTCCCAGCTACTCTGTACACCCTTTCATTTGGTTGGACAAATTCCATAACCCTTGAATTCTCAGCTCAGTAAAGACTCGTTCATGTAGCACTACAATTTCTATAACCCTTTTATTCCCAGCTACCTTGTACACTCTTTCATTTGGTAGGACAAATTCTATAACCGTTTAATTCCCAGCTCAGTAAAGACTTTCATGTAGCACTACAATTTCTCTAACCCTTTTATTCCCAGCTACCTTGTACACCATTCATTTGACTGGACAATTTCTATAACCCTTTTATTCCCAGCTACCTTGTACACCATTCATTTGACTGGACAATTTCTATAACCCTTTTATTCCCAGCTACTTTGTACACCATTCATTTGACTGGACAATTTCTATAACCCTTTTATTCCCAGCTACCTTGTACACCATTCATTTGACTGGACAATTTCTATAACCCTTTTATTCCCAGCTACTTTGTACACCATTCATTTGACTGGACAATTTCTATAACCCTTTTATTCCCAGCTACTTTGTACACCATTCATTTGACTGGACAATTTCTATAACCCTTTTATTTCCAACTACTTTGTACACCCTTTCAGTTGGTCGACAATTTCTATAACCCTTTTATTCCCAGCTACCTTGTACACCATTCATTTGACTGGACAATTTCTATAACCCTTTTATTCCCAGCTACTTTGTACACCATTCATTTGACTGGACAATTTCTATAACCCTTTTATTCCCAGCTATTTTGTACACCATTCATTTGACTGGACAATTTGTAAAACCCGTTCCTTCCCAGCTACTCTGTACACCCTTTCATTTGGTTGGACAAATTCCATAACCCTTTAATTCTCAGCTCAGTAAAGACTCGTTCATGTAGCACTACAATTTCTATAACCCTTTTATTCCCAGCTACCTTGTACACTCTTTCATTTGGTAGGACAAATTCTATAACCGTTTAATTCCCAGCTCAGTAAAGACTCTTTCATGTAGCACTACAATTTCTATTACCCTTTTATTCCCAGCTACCTTGTACACCATTCATTTGACTGGACAATTTCTATAACCCTTTTATTCCCAGCTACTTTGTACACCATTCATTTGACTGGACAATTTCTATAACCCTTTTATTTCCAACTACTTTGTACACCCTTTCAGTTGGTCGACAAATTCTATAACCCTTGTATTCCCAGCTCAGTGTACACCCTTTCATTTGGCAGGACAAATTCTATAACCGTTTAATTCCCAGCTCAGTAAAGACTCTTTCATGTAGCACTACAATTTCTATAACCCTTTTATTCCCAGCTACCTTGTACACCATTCATTTGACTGGACAATTTCTATAACCCTTTTATTCCCAACTACTTTGTACGCCATTCATTTGACTGGACAATTTCTATAACCCTTTCATCCCCAGATACTTTGTACACCCTTTCATTTGGTAGCAAAGTTTGTATAACCCTTTTATTCTCAGCTCAGTTTACACCCTTTCATTTAGCAGGACAAATTCTATAACCCTTTAATTTCCAGCTACCTGGTACACCATTCATTTGACTGGACAATTTCTATAACCCTTTTATTCTCAGCTCATTGTACACCCTTTCATTTAGCAGGACAAATTCTACAACCCTCTTATTCCCAGCTCAGTGTACATCCTTTCATTTACCAGGACAATTTCTATAACCCTTTTATTCCCAGCTACTTTGTACACCATTCATTTGACTGGACAATTTCTATAACCCTTTTATTCCCAGCTACTTTGTACACCATTCATTTGACTGGACAATTTCTATAACCCTTTTATTCCCAGCTACCTTGTACACCATTCATTTGACTGGACAATTTCTATAACCCTTTTATTCCCAGCTACTTTGTACACCATTCATTTGACTGGACAATTTCTATAACCCTTTTATTCCCAGCTACTTTGTACACCATTCATTTGACTGGACAATTTCTATAACCCTTTTATTTCCAACTACTTTGTACACCCTTTCAGTTGGTCGACAAATTCTATAACCCTTGTATTTCCAGCTCAGTGTACACCCTTTCATTTGGCAGGACATTTTCTTTAATCCTTCTATTCTCAGCTCAGTTCAAGCCCTTTCACGTTACAGGGCAATTTCTATACCCCTTTTATTCCCAGCACAGGGGAAACCTTTTCAGTTGGCAGGACAGTTTCAATAACCCTTTTAATCCCAGCTACTTTGTACACCATTCATTTGACTGGACAATTTCTATGACCCTTTTATTCACAGCTACTTTGCACACCATTCATTTGACTGGACAATTTCTATAACCCTTTTATTCCCAGCTACTTTGTACACCATTCATTTGACTGGACAATTTCTATAACCCTTTTATTCCCAGCTACCTTGTACACCATTCATTTGACTGGACAATTTCTATAACCCTTTTATTCCCAGCTACTTTGTACACCATTCATTTGACTGGACAATTTGTATAACCCTTTCATTCCCAGCTACTCTGTACACCCTTTCATTTGGTTGGACAAATTCCATAACCCTTGAATTCTCAGCTCAGTAAAGACTCGTTCATGTAGCACTACAATTTCTATAACCCTTTTATTCCCAGCTACCTTGTACACTCTTTCATTTGGTAGGACAAATTCTATAACCGTTTAATTCCCAGCTCAGTAAAGACTTTCATGTAGCACTACAATTTCTCTAACCCTTTTATTCCCAGCTACCTTGTACACCATTCATTTGACTGGACAATTTCTATAACCCTTTTATTCCCAGCTACCTTGTACACCATTCATTTGACTGGACAATTTCTATAACCCTTTTATTCCCAGCTACTTTGTACACCATTCATTTGACTGGACAATTTGTAAAACCCGTTCCTTCCCAGCTACTCTGTACACCCTTTCATTTGGTTGGACAAATTCCATAACCCTTTAATTCTCAGCTCAGTAAAGACTCGTTCATGTAGCACTACAATTTCTATAACCCTTTTATTCCCAGCTACCTTGTACACTCTTTCATTTGGTAGGACAAATTCTATAACCGTTTAATTCCCAGCTCAGTAAAGACTCTTTCATGTAGCACTACAATTTCTATTACCCTTTTATTCCCAGCTACCTTGTACACCATTCATTTGACTGGACAATTTCTATAACCCTTTTATTCCCAGCTACTTTGTACACCATTCATTTGACTGGACAATTTCTATAACCCTTTTATTTCCAACTACTTTGTACACCCTTTCAGTTGGTCGACAAATTCTATAACCCTTGTATTCCCAGCTCAGTGTACACCCTTTCATTTGGCAGGACAAATTCTATAACCGTTTAATTCCCAGCTCAGTAAAGACTCTTTCATGTAGCACTACAATTTCTATAACCCTTTTATTCCCAGCTACCTTGTACACCATTCATTTGACTGGACAATTTCTATAACCCTTTTATTCCCAACTACTTTGTACGCCATTCATTTGACTGGACAATTTCTATAACCCTTTCATCCCCAGATACTTTGTACACCCTTTCATTTGGTAGCAAAGTTTGTATAACCCTTTTATTCTCAGCTCAGTTTACACCCTTTCATTTAGCAGGACAAATTCTATAACCCTTTAATTTCCAGCTACCTGGTACACCATTCATTTGACTGGACAATTTCTATAACCCTTTTATTCTCAGCTCATTGTACACCCTTTCATTTAGCAGGACAAATTCTACAACCCTCTTATTCCCAGCTCAGTGTACACCCTTTCATTTAGCAGGACAATTTCTATAACCCTTTTATTCCCAGTTCCGTGTAGACCCTTTTATTTTGCAAGACAAATTCTATAACCCAGCTACTTTGTACACCATTCATTTGACTGGACAATTTCTATAACCCTTTTATTCCCAGCTACTTTGTACACCATTCATTTGACTGGACAATTTCTATAACCCTTTTATTCCCAGCTACTTTGTACACCATTCATTTGACTGGACAATTTCTATAACCCTTTTATTTCCAACTACTTTGTACACCCTTTCAGTTGGTCAACAAATTCTATAACCCTTGTATTTCCAGCTCAGTGTACACCCTTTCATTTGGCAGGACATTTTCTTTAATCCTTCTATTCTCAGCTCAGTTCAAGCACTTTCATGTTACAGGGCAATTTCTATACCCCTTTTATTCCCAGCACAGGGGAAACCTTTTCAGTTGGCAGGACAGTTTCAATAACCCTTTTAATCCCAGCTACTTTGTACACCATTCATTTGACTGGACAATTTGTATATTCCTTTCATTCCCAGCTACTCTGTACACCCTTTCATTTGTTTGGACAAATTCCATAACCCTTTAATTCCCAGCTCAGTAAAGACTCTTTCATGTAGCACTACAATTTCTATAACCCTTTTATTCCCAGCTACCTTGTACACTCCTTCATTTGGTAGGACAAATTCTATAACCCTTTAATTCCCAGCTCAGTAAAGACTCTTTCATGTAGCACTACAATTTCTATAACCCTTTTATTCCCAGCTACCTTGTACACTCTTTCATTTGGTAGGACAAATTCTATAACCCTTTAATTCCCAGCTCAGTAAAGACTCTTTCATGTAGCACTACAATTTCTATAGACCTTTTATTCCCAGCTACCTTGTACACCATTCATTTGACTGGACAATTTCTATAACCCTTTTATTCCCAGCTACTTTGTACACCATTCATTTGACTGGACAATTTCTATAACCCTTTTATTCCCAGCTACCTTGTACACCATTCATTTGACTGGACAATTTGTAAAACCCTTTTATTCCCAGCTACTTTGTACACCATTCATTTGACTGGACAATTTCTATAACCCTTTTATTCCCAGCTACCTTGTCCACTCTTTCATTTGGTAGGACAAATTCTATAACCCTTTAATTCCCAGCTCAGTAGAGACTCTTTCATGTAGCACTACAATTTCTATAACCCTTTTATTCCCAGCTACCTTGTACACCATTCATTTGACTGGACAATTTCTATAACCCTTTTATTCCCAGCTACTTTGTACACCATTCATTTGACTGGACAATTTCTATAACCCTTTTATTCCCAGCTACTTTGTACACCATTCATTTGACTGGACAATTTCTATAACCCTTTTATTCCCAGCTACTTTGTACACCATTCATTTGACTGGACAATTTCTATAACCCTTTTATTCCCAGCTACTTTGTACACCATTCATTTGACTGGACAATTTCTATAACCCTTTTATTCCCAGCTACTTTGTACACCATTCATTTGACTGGACAATTTCTATAATCCTTTTATTCCCCGCTACTTTGTACACCATTCATTTGACTGGACAATTTCTATAACCCTTTTATTCCCAGCTACTTTGTACACCATTCATTTGACTGGACAATTTCTATAACCCTTTAATTCCCAGCTCAGTATAGACCCTTTCATGTAGCAGGACAATTTTTATAACCCTTTTATTCCCAGCTACTTTGTACACCATTCATTTGACTGGACAATTTCTATAACCCTTTTATTCCCAGCTACTTTGTACACCATTCATTTGACTGGACAATTTCTATAACCCTTTAATTCCCAGCTCAGTATAGACCCTTTCATGTAGCAGGACAATTTCTATAACCCTTTTATTCCCAGCTACTTTGTACACCATTCATTTGACTGGACAATTTCTATAACCCTTTTATTCCCAGCTACCTTGTACACCATTCATTTGACTGGACAATTCCTATAACCCTTTTATTCCCAGCTACCTTGTACACTCTTTCATTTGGTAGGACGAATTCTAACACCCGTTAATTCCCAGCTTAGTAAAGACTCTTTCATGTAGCACTACAATTTCTATAACCCTTTTATTCCCAGCTACCTTGTACACCATTCATTTGACTGGACAATTTCTATAACCCTTTTATTCCCAGCTACTTTGTACACCATTCATTTGACTGGACAATTTCTATAACCCTTTTATTCCCAGCTACTTTGTACACCATTCATTTGACTGGACAATTTCTATAATCCTTATATTCCCAGCTACTTTTTACACCATTCATTTGACTGGACAATTTCTATAACCCTTTAATTCCCAGCTCAGTATAGACCCTTTCATGTAGCAGGACAATTTCTATAACCCTTTTATTCCCAGCTACTTTGTACACCATTCATTTGACTGGACAATTTCTATAACCCTTTTATTCCCAGCTACTTTGTACACCATTCATTTGACTGGACAATTTCTATAACCCTTTAATTCCCAGCTCAGTATAGACCCTTTCATGTAGCAGGACAATTTCTATAACCCTTTTATTCCCAGCTACTTTGTACACCATTCATTTGACTGGACAATTTCTATAACCCTTTTATTCCCAGCTACCTTGTACACCATTCATTTGACTGGACAATTCCTATAACCCTTTTATTCCCAGCTACCTTGTACACTCTTTCATTTGGTAGGACGAATTCTAACACCCGTTAATTCCCAGCTTAGTAAAGACTCTTTCATGTAGCACTACAATTTCTATAACCCTTTTATTCCCAGCTACCTTGTACACCATTCATTTGACTGGACAATTTCTATAACCCTTTTATTCCCAGCTACTTTGTACACCATTCATTTGACTGGACAATTTCTATAACCCTTTTATTCCCAGCTACTTTGTACACCATTCATTTGACTGGACAATTTCTATAACCCTTATATTCCCAGCTACTTTTTACACCATTCATTGACTGGACAATTTCTGTAACCCTTTTATTCCCAGCTACCTTGTACACCATTCATTTGACTGGACAATTCCTATAACCCTTTTATTCCCAGCTACCTTGTACACTCTTTCATTTGGTAGGACAAATTCTATAACCCTTTAATTCCCAGCTACCTTGTACACCATTCATTTGACTGGACAATTCCTATAACCCTTTTATTCCCAGCTACCTTGTACACTCTTTCATTTGGTAGGACAAATTCTATAACCCTTTCATTCCCAGCTACTCTGTACACCCTTTCATTTGGTTGGACAAATTCCATAACCCTTTAATTCCCAGCTCAGTAAGGACTCTTTCACGTAGCACTACAATTTCTATAACCCTTTTATTCCCAGCTACCTTGTACACCATTCATTTGACTGGACAATTCCTATAACCCTTTTATTCCCAGCTACCTTGTACACTCTTTCATTTGGTAGGACAAATTCTATAACCCTTTCATTCCCAGCTACTCTGTACACCCTTTCATTTGGTTGGACAAATTCCATAACCCTTTAATTCCCAGCTCAGTAAGGACTCTTTCACGTAGCACTACAATTTCTATAACCCTTTTATTCCCAGCTACCTTGTACACCATTCATTTGACTGGACAATTTCTATAACCCTTTTATTTCCAACTACTTTGTACACCCTTTCAGTTAGTCGACAAATTCTATAACCCTTGTATTCCCAGCTCAGTGTACACCCTTTCATTTGGCAGGACAAATTCTATAACCGTTTAATTCCCAGCTCAGTAAAGACTCTTTCATGTAGCACTACAATTTCTATAACCCTCTTATTCCCAGCTACCTTGTACACCATTCATTTGACTGGACAATTTCTATAACCCTTTTATTCCCAGCTACTTTGTACGCCATTCATTTGACTGGACAATTTCTATAACCCTTTCATTCCCAGATACTTTGTACACCCTTTCATTTGGTAGCAAAGTTTGTATAACCCTTTTTATTCTCAGCTCAGTTTACACCCTTTCATTTAGCAGGACAAATTCTATAACCCTTTAATTTCCAGCTACCTGGTACACCATTCATTTGACTGGACAATTTCTATAACCCTTTTATTCTCAGCTCATTGTACACCCTTTCATTTAGCAGGACAAATTCTACAACCCCCTTATTCCCAGCTCAGTGTACACCCTTTCATTTAGCAGGACAATTTCTATAACCCTTTTATTCCCAGTTCCGTGTAGACCCTTTTATTTTGCAAGACAAATTCTATAACCCAGCTACTTTGTACACCATTCATTTGACTGGACAATTTCTATAACCCTTTTATTCCCAGCTACTTTGTACACCATTCATTTGACTGGACAATTTCTATAACCCTTTTATTCCCAGCTACTTTGTACACCATTCATTTGACTGGACAATTTCTATAACCCTTTTATTTCCAACTACTTTGTACACCCTTTCAGTTGGTCGACAAATTCTATAACTCTTGTATTTCCAGCTCAGTGTACACCCTTTCATTTGGCAGGACATTTTCTTTAATCCTTCTATTCTCAGCTCAGTTCAAGCCCTTTCATGTTACAGGGCAATTTCTATACCCCTTTTATTCCCAACACAGGGGAAACCTTTTCAGTTGGCAGGACAGTTTCAATAACCCTTTTAATCCCAGCTACTTTGTACACCATTCATTTGACTGGACAATTTGTATAACCCTTTCATTCCCAGCTACTCTGTACACCCTTTCATTTGTTTGGACAAATTCCATAACCCTTTAATTCCCAGCTCAGTAAAGACTCTTTCATGTAGCACTACAATTTCTATAACCCTTTTATTCCCTTCCCAGCTACCTTGTACACTCCTTCATTTGGTAGGACAAATTCTATAACCCTTTAATTCCCAGCTCAGTAAAGACTCTTTCATGTAGCACTACAATTTCTATAACCCTTTTATTCCCAGCTACCTTGTACACTCTTTCATTTGGTAGGACAAATTCTATAACCCTTTAATTCCCAGCTCAGTAAAGACTCTTTCATGTAGCACTACAATTTCTATTGACCTTTTATTCCCAGCTACCTTGTACACCATTCATTTGACTGGACAATTTCTATAACCCTTTTATTCCCAGCTACTTGGTACACCATTCATTTGACTGGACAATTTCTATAACCCTTTTATTCCAAGCTACCTTGTACACCATTCATTTGACTGGACAATTTGTAAAACCCTTTTATTCCCAGCTACTTTGTACACCATTCATTTGACTGGACAATTTCTATAACCCTTTTATTCCCAGCTACCTTGTACACTCTTTCATTTGGTAGGACAAATTCTATAACCCTTTAATTCCCAGCTCAGTAGAGACTATTTCATGTAGCACTACAATTTCTATAACCCTTTTATTCCCAGCTACCTTGTACACCATTCATTTGACTGGACAATTTCTATAACCCTTTTATTCCCAGCTACTTTTTACACCATTCATTGACTGGACAATTTCTGTAACCCTTTTATTCCCAGCTACCTTGTACACCATTCATTTGGCTGGACAATTCCTATAACCCTTTTATTCCCAGCTACCTTGTACACTCTTTCATTTGGTAGGACAAATTCTATAACCCTTTAATTCCCAGCTACCTTGTACACCATTCATTTGACTGGACAATTCCTATAACCCTTTTATTCCCAGCTACCTTGTACACTCTTTCATTTGGTAGGACAAATTCTATAACCCTTTCATTCCCAGCTACTCTGTACACCCTTTCATTTGGTTGGACAAATTCCATAACCCTTTAATTCCCAGCTCAGTAAGGACTCTTTCACGTAGCACTACAATTTCTATAACCCTTTTATTCCCAGCTACCTTGTACACCATTCATTTGACTGGACAATTCCTATAACCCTTTTATTCCCAGCTACCTTGTACACTCTTTCATTTGGTAGGACAAATTCTATAACCCTTTCATTCCCAGCTACTCTGTACACCCTTTCATTTGGTTGGACAAATTCCATAACCCTTTAATTCCCAGCTCAGTAAGGACTCTTTCACGTAGCACTACAATTTCTATAACCCTTTTATTCCCAGCTACCTTGTACACCATTCATTTGACTGGACAATTTCTATAACCCTTTTATTCCCAGCTACTTTGTTCACCATTCATTTGACTTTACAATTCCTATAACCCTGTTATTCCCAGCTACTTTGTACACCATTCATTTGACTGGACAATTTCTGTAACCCTTTTATTCCCAGCTACTTTGTACACCATTCATTTGACTGGACAATTTCTATAACCTTTTTATTCCCAGCTACTTTGTACACCATTCATTTGACTTTACAATTCCTATAACCCTTTTATTCCCAGCTACTTTGTACACCATTCATTTGACTGGACAATTCCTATAACCCTTTTATTCCCAGCTACTTTGTACACCATTCATTTGACTGGACAATTTGTGTAACCCTTTTATTCCCAGCTACTTTGTTCACCATTCATTTGACTTTACAATTCCTATAACCCTTTTATTCCCAACTATTTTGTACACCATTCATTTGACTGGACAATTTCTGTAACCCTTTTATTCTCAGCTACTTTGTACACCATTCATTTGACTGGACAATTTCTATAACCCTTTTATTCCCAGCTACTTTGTACACCATTCATTTGACTTTACAATTCCTATAACCCTTTTATTCCCAGCTACTTTGTACACCATTCATTTGACTGGACAATTTCTATAACCCTTTTATTCCCAGCTACCTTGTACACCATTCATTTGACTGGACAATTTCTATAACCCTTTTATTCCCAGCTACCTTGTACACCATTCATTTGACTGGACAATTTCTATAACCCTTTTATTCCCAGCTATTTTGTACACCATTCATTTGACTGGACAATTTGTATAACCCTTTCATTCCCAGCTACTCTGTACACCCTTTCATTTGTTTGGACGAATTCCATAACCCTTTAATTCCCAGCTCAGTAAAGACTCTTTCATGTAGCACTACAATTTCTATAACCCTTTTATTCCCAGCTACCTTGTACACCATTCATTTGACTGGACAATTTCTATAACCCTTTTATTCCCAGTTACTTTGTACACCCTTTCATTTGACTGGACAATTTCTATAACCTTTTTATTCCCAGCTACTTTGTACACCCTTTCATTTGGTAGGAAAGTTTCTATTACGCTATTATTCCCAGCTCAGTGTACACCCTTTCATTTGGTCGGACAGTTTCTATAACCTTTCTATTCCCATCTCAGTGAAAGCCCTTTCATGCTGCAGGGCAATTTCTATAACCCTTTTATTCCCAGCTCAGGGGAAACCTTTTCTTTTGGCAGGACAGTTTCAATAACCATTTTATTCTCAGATCAGTGTAGACCCTTTCATTTTGTAAGACAATTTCTATAAGCCTTTTATTGCCAGCTTCTTTGCACACCCTTTCATTTGGTAGGACAATTTCTATATCCCTTTTATTCCCAGCTAAGTGTAGACCCTTTCATGTAGACAGACAAATTATATTACCATTTTATTCCCAGCCCAGGCTAGACAATTTCATGTGGCAGGACATTTATGATAACCCTTTTATTCCCAGCTCAGTGTAGACCGTTTATGTGGCCGGACAATTTCTATAGCCCTTTTATTCCCAGCTACAACTAGTGTAGGCCCTTTCATTTTGCAAGACAATTTCTATAAACCTTTGGAAGAACTTTATGATCTTAAGATGCATAATGTGTTATGGTGCAGATCTGACTATCTGTTATTGCACAAGAGGTCACTGAAAATGGTGTTGAGCGTCAAAATTCATGTCTTTGGGTGCATGTTTTGAAGCTGATAACTTCAAAATTCAAATTGCCCTGCCAGTGCCACATGAAAGGGCTTGCACTGAACTTGGAATAAAAGGGTTATAGAAATTGTCCTTACTTATGAAAGGGTCTACACTAAGCTGGGACTAAAAGGGTTATAGAAATTGTCTTGCAAAATGAAAGGGCCTACACTAGTCGTAGCTGGGAATAAAAGGGCTAAGTTTGTTATGACTAACACTAAACATCTGTCAGAATCTTCAGCTAATTGAATGAGGCAGACTTAACCAGAAGAAGAAAAAGAAGAAGAAGTAGGACATCTGTATCTGCAGAGAAGAAAACCTTCCGTGCATTCGATGTATTTCACTGTGAGTTCTGGACAGCATGAAAGATCAACAGTGTGTCTACTTCTTCATGATTCTTATTCTGGAAAAAGAAGTCTTTTTTATCCTATTATGCCCTGAAGAAGAGATGATGCCATGTTTGTGTGATGTACTGTAGTATTCTAGAACCTTTGCAGCAATATAGTTGGTCAGCTCAGCCTTTGACTTTATGTGAAGGGAACCTGCTTGTTGGGATATATGTTGGTGTCATTTCTGACCTGGTATTGAATATTACTCCCGGTTCCTGTGACATCTTGGTTTGTTGCCTTCAGACGGACCTCTTCCAGTGCTATTTCATAGAGTGCTACATATGAAGAGGTGTGGACACGAAGAGCACACCCTTCTAATGTGTACATTTCAGGATTTGCTTTGTTGTTGCAGACCCAGAGATCTCGACATCAGCTTCTATATATCCCAGCATCATCATTGCCAGGAGGCACCAAGAGTGTGTAAGGCAGCTATAATGACAACATGTAGTTCTCCCAGTCATGCAGACGTGGGCCAACTGCGTGTTTGAGTTTACAAATGTACAAATGTAGGTCTGGCATCTAGCAGTTGGACCACCTTCTGCAAACATGTGTGAATTTTATCTTGCTCAGCCTGGAATATTGTTTGATGTTTCCCCTGCTTCCATTCTAGATCAAGAAGTTGTAGCAATTCATCTCTAGTTGTCACTTCTTCCTTTATATTGGTAGTACAATGTTTCGGTTGCATTTTTGTTGCTGTTTAATAGTGGAAGATTATAATATTTCTTGAAAACCTTCTTGTCATGATTTGGATTTTATTTCAGCCTATATTTTCTGTAAACACCTGACAGCTCTAGCCAATACTAATCTGACATGAACATTTGGGTTAATTTTTTTTCTACAACAGACTTTATAAAATGGAAAGAAAAACTTGAACTTTGATCCACTTTTCCATCTCAGATCAATCTTTCCGAATCCTGTAAATTTCTGACAACTGAGACAAGCAATGTTACATTCTTTTTTCCAACAATGTTTTCATACGTAAACAGATTGAACTTGCCTTCTGAAAAGTAAATTCTTCAGCGGTAGTGACACTGAATGTAATGGACTGGTGGTCATTACCCTAGGATTCACATATAAAATTCAACATGTTCAAAAAGGAAACAAATCAAGCAGTCTTACTAATCATTACTGCATTTATACCCAGGCAAGTTTTCTGTGTGTACAAGTAACACCCCAACCTCTACTTAACTGCCCTTCCACCCTGTTCCCCTTTGCCCATTTCCCCTGTGCAGAGAGATTCTGATGGTAGCCAGTGCCAACATCAAGACTCCAAGCATGGAGGCACCATTCCAAGACCCTGGGATATCAGCAAGGAGAGTGGCTAAAGTTAGGAGGCAGCTCACCAGGGTCAATCTCTCTCAGGTCAGTGGAAAGTTTCAGCTTGTCCTGGTTGCAGCTTTTCTCTCTTGATACTTACAAATTGGATTGTAATTTGGATTGGATAAAATCAGATAGCAAATATGTGAAGCCAACAACACATTCTTGTTTCTTCTTTGAAATGGATTTCCCATTTTGTATTGTTGATATGAAGTTGATTTTTCTTTCAGCCACTTTAATCATAATCATATCTTTCACCCCTTCCAAGGCATATTTGAGACAGTTGTCTGTGTAGTTGTCAGTCAAGTTCATGTATCAGTGTTTGACATTTCCATTTTTCATTTCGAGTTTTACAATTCCTCAGTCTCATCTGCAAGTGTTAACTTAAATTTAAAGAAGGCAAGAAACATTAACACTTGAACATTTCCTATCTTAAATCAGATATTTTCAAAACCTTGAGATTTTTCTTGTGGCCATCTTTGATGAATTTCTGTTTTAAGGAGTAAAGTGTGACAAATTTTGCATATTACAGTCTGAGCACCTAGAGAATGACAGAATACCTAAAGCAAGAAATTGATGCTCAGGGATGTAATCAGGATATTTGTTTGACGATGTAACAGGTCTTGGTATTCTCATTTATCTCAAATCAGTGATCATAACTCTAATTTGCCCCGAGACTAGGGGAACAAAGTTAGTATTGTTTGTAACTATGAGACAGTATGTCTCCACTCCATTCTGCTTTATCTGATTGTGCCTTGTTTTTGATTCACAGGTCATTGAAGACATTGACATCTGGGAGTCTTACCAGTTTCCAACAGCTTTGTAAGTATTACAGCGGATACTTGAATTCAGTGACAGTACATGTATGTGGATGATTACTAGATAAAAATGCAGAAATGCCTCAAATGATGATAATATTTTTGTCATTTCAAATGGCTTCCAATGTCATGTTCATAAATGACAGACGTAAAAGTTGGAAAAAATGTGATGGTGTGAATTCAGTGTTACTGTTTTGATTGCGGACATATGAAGCCTAGAAATGCAAAATATTTTCTACATCATGGTTTTGTTTTGTTTTTGTTTTGTTTTGTTTTTTTCCCGTGTGGAGAGTGATTTGAGCACGTACACTGTATTGTGCTTGTTACTTAATTCATTATACCCCCGCCAAACGAATTTTGAAGGGGGTATATAGGAATCAGCGGACGGTCGGGCGGTCGGTCGGGCGGTCAGTCGGTCGGGTGGTCGGGCGGTCGGGCGGTCGGTCCGTTGCAAATCTTGCGTCGCGAACTACTTCCTCAGTTTTCAACCGATTCCCATAAAACTTGGCACAGATGTGTGCCTTGGGTTGTAGATGTGTAAGACATATTTTTTGACAGTACCCAAAAGTATGTTGCCATGGTAACGGCATATTATGGGCAAAAATGGGTACAAATCTTGCGTCGCGAACTCCTCCCACAGTTTTTGATCAATTTTTATGAAATTAGGTACAGATGTTCATCTGAATATGTTAATGTGCAAGACACATATTTCCGCAGTGGCAAAAAGTGCGTTGCCATGGTAACGGCATGTTATTGGTAAAATATAGGGCAAAATGCTTCATGGCAAAACTGCTTCATCAGTGTTCTTCCAATTCTCATGGAATTCATATTGAATGTTTGTCTTAGGATATAGGTCAGCATGACACATTTCTTGACAGTGACAAAAAGTATGTTGCCATGGTAACAGCTCACATATTATGAGCCAAAATGATGGAAAATTTTGTGTTGCAAACTACTTCCTCAGTTTTTGCCCAATTTCCATGAAACTTGGTACAGATGTGTGCCTTTGGTTGTAGATGTGCAAGACGCATTTTTTGACAGTACCCGAAAGTATGTTGCCATGGTAACGGCATATTAATGGCAGAAGATCAAGGAAAGATCTTGCGGATTTAACCACTTCCTCAGTTTTTTGACCAAAGCTTATGAAATGTAGCACACACCTTGATCTTGGTGGGAAGATGTGGAAGACATATTTTTCGGATGTGTCAGAAGCTGCGTTGCCATGGTAACGGCATATAAATGGCAGAAGATCAAGGAAAGATCTTGCGGATTGAACTACTTCCTCTGTATTCGACTGAAGCTCATGAAATGTGGCACACACATTGGTCTTGGTGGGAAGATGTGCAAGACATATTTTTTGGACGTGTCGGAAGCTGCGTTGCCATGGTAACGGCATATTAATGGCGGAAGATCAAGGAAAGATCTTGTGGATTGAACTACTTCCTCAGTTTTTGACAAAAGCTTATGAAATGTGGCACAAACAATAGTCTTGGTGGGAAGATGTGCAAGACATATTTTTCGGACGTGTCGGAAGCTGCGTTGCCATGGTAACGGCATTTAAATGGCAGAAGATCAAGGAAAGATCATTCCTTGGGTAAGACTGTCGTCACGGGGCGGGGGTATTAATCACCTTCAGTGATATTTCTAGTTTTCAATTTGTAACACAGGGATTTTCATGATATATTTCATCTCCTGCTGACCCAAGATACAATCACATTCTTCAAACAGTGCAGTGAAATAGATATGCTATTGACTCTTTTCCTTTGCATTTCACATTTTCGCCAGTGACCACTACCGAGTCTACAAAATAAGGTTGAGCTTTCTTCCACACAATGAGTACAAGGTGAGATACATAATTTGGTATTGGCTGGCCTTTATGGCTTTTGTCCCAGGTGGTATTCCTAGAACTGGGACTGTACTGCTCAAGCTTATTCTGAAAAGTGCAACCTTTTCATCACAGTGGTCTTGTCTTTAACAGGTCCCCCCCCCCCCCCCCCCCCCCCCCCCCCCAACCAAAAAAAAAAAAAAAAAGAGGGAGAGAGAGAGAGAGAGAGAGAGAGAAGAATGCTAATCATCTATTATTGTGTGTAATATAGTAGTTGAATATGAAATAAGATGAAAGAGCATAGAGCATTTTGATTCAGCCGAAGGATTATAATGTTAGGGAAAATAATTTTTTGGTATTCGGCAAACCTGAATTCATTAGATTATAAAAGATGGTTTTGGTTGAGACCTAACTTCAGGTTTCTAATATTTTTTGGTGAGATAATGAGAAACCTTTTATAAAATATGAAGGAGCATGTAATTCCAAGAGAGATTCAATGTTTATTTGATGAAAATTGTTTTTAAAAATGGCTGAGATGTCAGCTTTATGCCCAAATTTTTGTCCTTTTATAATCTCTTACTTTATACGGTAAACATGATGACATACCACATACAAATTTCATCCTCTGTTTGAACTGTTTTGTGCCTGCTACTTGTCATTTTCCTTATCGGTGAAAATTCAGAGACCTTGTCGATGCGAGATGAATGCATTATCCAAAACAAGTAACGGTAGATGTGGAAAGATGCAAGAAATTACTAAACATAGTTTTTGTGTGATTCTAATACGGACTTCCCCTTCAGGTATCACTGAGCTATTGCAGTAGAAATCTATTTGAAATACCTCTATGAAAGTGAGGTGTCCCCAGAGAAGTCGTTATGTGGTTTTTTTTATTAGGTGAATTTAGAAAGTTTATAGTTATATTCACTTTGTCATTACACTTCCATTATGTGATAAGTTACATTTTGAACATTTTATCTTCTTTATCACATTTGACTTCTAGGATGAATTGAATGCCACACCAGCCAGCATTCTTGAGTACATCGAGCAAATTTTCCTGAAGAAATTTCTGGATGTTTTGAAGAGAAAAATGAAGGACATCAAGAAGACAAAGTAAGCATTGACCTCCTTCACGATCTTGTGATGATCTGTTGTTTATGAAGTCCTCGTGCAATCATAATACATTTTACAATCATATTTTTTCAGAATTCTTATCGAACTTAGTACCAGATTGATGCAAGTTGTTGGAAGATCATATTAATCAAATCAGTTTGGATAAATGGATATGACACAGTTATAAACCTGGTAGATTGTCTGTGATATTGAAGGATATCCAGGGTCAGAAGTCAAGGTCCAATTCCATACTGCCTTTCCTCATTCTTCAAATTTCAACATAACCATGGACTGGTATTCCACTCTAACTCAGTAATTAAGCCCTTTTTTTATCAAACTCTTTTCAGAAAAGCAGTGCGAGGAACCTAGATTAGCATTTTGCAAAAGTCAAGGGATGAGATTTCAGGCACAGCTGTTGAGTTTTAATGATTTTACAGAGGACTGGACAGTTTTTTACAATTCTTACAAATTAGATGCATGCAGTGGGTCTGACATAATGCTTGATATTGAGTTCAGCCAAAATAAGGCAAGATCAATGAAATATACCCGTCAAAGTACATAACAGAAATATGAGGCATAACTGAATATCCAAACATTAAGTAGTGATATTCATTCATGTGATAACAATTAAGGTATATGTTTCTAGTAACTTGCATGAATGAGACCACTTGCCCTTCAGTTGTGGGTTGACAGACTTTATTCCAGCCTGCCCTGTCACACATAATCTTTGAAGAAATTCTCATCAAACCTGTCATTTGTTACTCAGCGGGATAGAATAGTGAATTGTACAGATTAGATCAATTACACACACACATTGAAATGTCTGCATCCATTTTTAAATTATTGTTAAAGTGTGGCCCATCAAAATAGTTTACCTCCATTATACACACATCATTAGATTTGCATCAGCCAAGAAATCAAAGAGGACTGTTGGAGGAGAGGGTGACTCTGGTTCCCATGGCAACAAGGATGCCTCCAGTGGTGATGCAGCAGATGATGCGTCCCCAGTGACGATGAAAAGAGAGTCGATGTCATCCGATGAGGGGAGTGGGGATGAGGGTGGAGCAGACCAGGATGCAGCTACCTCCAAGTACAAGCAGAGACACCAGGAGGAGCAGGAGTATGAGGATGGAGAGGAGGAGGGGGAGGAGGAGGAGGGGAAGAGGAAGGTACAGCAGGAGAATCCGGAGGAAGATGGAGATTGGGAGGAGATTCTTGACTCTGGTGAGAAATCTGTGGTATCTCTGGGAAGGTATCAGAAGATTCATCTGTTTTGTTTTGTTTTGTTTTCATAATTAACACACTTTATCTCATAGTGGTTGAATTGATCTTCACAACTTGTGGCCCTTCACCCATTTTCACCTGGAAATAATGTGCTTGTGTTGAAAAGAGAAATTATACAGAATCAGTATGAGAGATACGCAATTATAAGTACTGGTATTTTTCCACTGTCTAAACCAATGCATTACAAAGCATTTTGTGAGTTTTCTGAGAATGAATTCTTGCAAATTCTGAAGCTTTGAAATGAAGGGGGAAATTACCTAAGAAACTTGGGTCAATGTCACTGACAGGAGGTAAATGGAGACATCAGATCAGGCATTTTTAAAGTATGACACTGCACCAGCCATGATGCCATCATACATGTAGTTTTCTCTCTTTGTCAAATGGCCATGGCATTTTTTGGGAAAGTGAACAATGCCTTCTACAGTTGTATAAGGAATTTAATGACTAATGACATTATATCCTTTATTCATCTTGTGATAAAGTCATAAAAAACTTTGTTAAGAAATATGTGAAATGAGGGACATTTCAGGCACTAATGACTATTGGGAAAAAGGGAATGGCAAGACATGTTTTTACAAGGGCAAAATTACAATATGGTAACAACTTATACATGCCATGGTAGATGCCTATCATGTAAATCTTTTAAGGGACGATTATCAAACTGTCACTGACATGCTGTGTTCGTTTCCATGCAATACATGATATGAATGCCAGATATATGCCTTGGGTGTGTTCTCCTGTGAATAGAAAAAATTGGGCATCTACAATTTAGTGATATTGAGATGCATTCCATCTCTCTGATTCATTGAAGGTGATGAAGAGGGAGAGAGTATCCATGGAAACCACAATGATGAAAAGGAGATAAAGATGGAGGAGGAAGAGGAGGAGGAGGAGATGATGGAAGAAGATCTGCTGCCTTCCAGTATGGAGGAGAGCAGTGCAGCTCCCAGGAGGAAGAAGAAGATGGGAGTCAGTGAGAAGGAGAAGGAGCAGAGGATTATGGTATGTTTGTCCGTCTATATATACTCCATTAGGAATGGAGTATTATGGTATATTTGTCTATCCATGTGTACTCCATTAGGAATGGAGTATATGGTATGTTTGTCTTTCTACACTCCTTCGAGAGCAGGAATTACAACTGCTTTAATTCTTGAGTCCTTGATAAAAGTCTTCATTTGAATTTGTTGGCACCAGTGCATGATGACAGTATAATGGCCCTGTAAAGGTGTAATACATTTCTTTTGCTTTGAGAATGGTAGCAAGAGTAATTATGATAATAAACACACATTTGGAGAGCAAATGCCATAGAAGGCACTTGTGAGGCACAATTGCAGAAATATGCAAAAATTATATATTCAAAGTTTAAACTGAACAGGCAAAACAAAACTAAACTTTGATATACTGTAAATTGGATATTATTTGTGTGAGTAATTTTTCCCGCGCGGCCAGGTGAGATGAGCTTTGCATATTTTTAGTCTTGCAGAATCAAGATATACCTGTATGAACTACTGGAACATATACAATGTAGCAAGCAAAAACATTCATGTGCTTTTATTTTTGCGCTGGTTTCTGCCTGCGCAAAATGTACAAAACTTTCAACGCTGAAAATTTCCAAGTTACAGTACTGTGAAAGTTCGTTAATAATGTAAGTTTATGTATGATTGAGGAATGTAAGAAGTCCTGGGTTAGAAGTGATTTTCATTACATGTTTTGTGCATACTTTCAGAGATGTAGAGATTCATTATGGTGACAAGAACAATGACATTTTGGTGGTATGTGAAGCATAGAGCATTAAGTCTCATTTCACTCGGTAGAAAGGAATTGCAGTAGAAATGACTGCCTTCATTTGTAATCTCACATGTTTATCAAATTTGATATTAGGCCCTGGATTGGGAGACCACTTAACGCTATCCCCCGACCCTTTTCATCTTACATCATTGTGTATATTGCATGTTTGTTTACAAAGAGAGCATCTAAGACTGGATATATCATGTGACGTCTTCAATAAAGGATTTGTGGAATGTAGAGTTAGATTTACAAATTACACTATGTAAACGTACAATGTACAAATGTGTGCCTTTGTAATTGTAGATCTTACAGTTTTGAATAGTTTCTGTTCTAGTGGTGATGCTTATCAAAGGCTATCACTGTCATATGCAACTTATAAAAAGGAGAGATAGAATTTATAATGAAATTCCTCTCAAATTTGCAAACGTCCATATATTTTTCTGTGATATATTTCTGAACTGCAAAAGCATATGAAGAAGTGATGCTGGGGAAGTTTATTAGTCTGTGGAAATGAGTGGCCAGTTGCCATGGTGACAGAAATGTTTATTCATACAAAGGATTTTGCTTGCTTCTCCTTGCTGCCAGGCTGTCCTGATGATCAGCCCCATGATTGCACTCTATGACTTTGATGCTGTCAATCAACTGTGGTGTGAGTTCACGTTCAAGGTGAGTCAGACAAGGTAGCAAAATAAGGTTACTGAAAACCACTTTCAGTATCCCATAGTGGTGAGCCAATGGAATATATGCAGTCAAAAGGAGGTTGAGCTTTTGATCCTAGCATAATCTTCATCAGAGACAAAATGACAAACCAGGGAAAGCAATCATGGATTATGCACAACAAGAACAGTGTGAGAAGGGCTAGGGACACAGAACAACGAAAACAAAAGGGGTGGGCTAGAAGCCAAACAGGTAAGGAAGGGGCGTTAGGGGGTGAGCAAACAAAAGGCAGAGGTGGGCCAGTGATGATCCCAAGGACCATAGGGGGCAACCTGTGATGGATAAAGATGAATAGGGAGGCAGCATCAAACAAGATAAGGAACAACACAAGGATAAAGAATAGGAATAGAAAGAAATAGCAACTGCAAAAGTGAAAGGGGGGGGGGGGGGGGGGACTGAAAAAGCAGCGAGCCCTAACCGGGTATACAAAGATGTGGAAAAAAAATATGAAGGTGAGAGCCAGCCAACATATGCAAAGTAAAAAACATATCAATGTACACAAAAAAGGCAATGCATACTATCTATTTATGATAAGAGTCAATTGATATGAAAGCGAAAAGAAATCCATATAAAATCACATACACACAATACCAATACAAGCATGTGTGTGTGGGGGGAGGGGGCTTACTAACTAACTTTAAAAGGGCTAAGTATATAAAAGTAACTCTGGCAAGAGGAAGGAACAAACTGGGAATAAGAGGTGTACATTAGGAAAATGCTCAACGTCCAGGAGGGAAATATAATTTCTCTCATTCATTACTCTAACACGTTTTCCTAACGTACACCTCTTGTCTCACTAAACAAAGTGTTCAGGCCACAGCTCTATTATTAAGTGTGACTGCTCAGCTCAAAACCTACAAAAAGACGCAGATTACGATTCTCTACAATGGACCAAAACATGTCATTTGGGTTGACGGACTCAAATTTTTGAAGCTTGTCTTACCTGGAAGAGTAATCTCTTCTCTACGTACTGTCAAAATTTGGTGGCTTAAAACAGAACCAAAGTGGAGATATTAGCAATTTTTCTGGACCACATATTTTTTTTTTTTTTTTTTGGGGGGGGGGGGGGCAGGTGCTGCTTTCACTGGAAAATAAAACACCTTTTCATTGATCCTTCTGCAGAGCTCACCTGAGTGACATTAATCTTTAAATCCTCTTTTCCCCTTTTCTATGAAACTGAACCTCCTGACTCTGTCATACTTAATTACTTTTTAAGTGGGTTAAGATGGTTTAATCCTAAGAAGTTGTATATCATTTAAAGCTCACTCTTTTAAAGTATGAAGAAAAGTGGCAGTTCATTTTGACCTACTTTTGTGGGTTTTGAGCTTGGTGGTCGCAAGTGGTGTTTTCAACTGATTCTATGTACAAGTAATCATCAAGTTAAAGTCAGTATCAAAAATTGTTGGTCACCGTGGTTTTATATCTTCATATTTCCCTTTTGAAATCCAAAGTTTGTTACAGATCTTCTACTTTTGTTTCTTTGGCTCAAGCATCATCATTTTTCAATGTAAATCAAGTATGAAGATGGTACATTGTATTTTTCACTGTGCATCTTCACTATCATATTCACAAGAATAAGATAAAACATCACCAAAGCTCCCAATCACCTTACAGTATTGTGAATTAGAATCATCAATAGCCTTCATAGTGTATTAACTGACAAATGCATCATTGCTATCCTTACAGCTTGACCTGACAGATGCCAAACTGGACATGTCTTCCCTACTAGAGTCCCTGGCTGAAGATGCTACCGTCCACCATGTCCCCGGCATCACTCGATGCCTGGTTTCTGGACATGGGGGACTGGAGCCCAGGCTGCTCACAGAGGGAGTTAACCTCCAGGTGAGTCTAGCTTGCTGCTACTGTAAAAGTGGATATTTTTGCACAACTAATTTTTCGCGATCGGTCGGGCAAGAAGAGTTTCACGTGTTTTTAATTCCGCAGAATCAAGACACCAACCGATGGAACATATTACAAGCAAAAATATTTGCCTACTTTTATTTGTGCGCAAGTTTCTAGTTGCACAAAATGTGTGAAAATTTCAGCACTGCGAAAATTTCCACTTCTACGGCATTGGACCATATTGCTTCTGAACTGTGACCCTGGGCTGCCCCTCTTGAAAATTACATAACAATCTGCAGCTGTCCCATAGCACAGCTGTGTGTGTGTGTGTGTGTGTGTTTGTGTGTGTGTGTGCATGTGCTTCATTTCAAGGTCCACGGCATCCCTGTACTCCCGTGTTTTCTAAATGGAGTAAAAAAACAAAAACAAACAAAATAGTATACAATCAGTACAGTTTCTGTTAATGCGTGCTAGATAATGTGAAATGTTTTACTTCTTTAATGAATACAGGTTGACATTTGAAGATACCTGTAGGTACTTGTAGGGTTAAAGATCAGTTCATCTAACAGTTAATGTTGGAGGATACACTACAGAGTGGAATCTCAGTCTATACTGTTTTTATTGTGGTCACCACACCTATCAGGGAAGTCTTGCAGATAAAGTGGCTGATTTGTAACATTTCAAAGTAGGTGATGTAAATGGTTCCATGGCATTTGCTCCTATGACAACTGCTTCAATTAAATATCTACACACTACATAAACATAAATTCTACCCACAAACATAACCCTAACCCTAATCCTAATCCTCACCTCAAAACTACATGTAAACCTAAAACCCTGCACAACTATAACCCAAACCCCAAGTCCTTGGAGAAAATAAGACTGCAGCAATTTTCACAGGAGCAAATGTTGTGTCACCAATGTGAGTACATACATCACAGTATTCATTGTAACAGTATCATATTTGAAGGTGCAGAATTGCCACTGTCATTTAAAACTTCTAGCAGTGGACAGTCAACCTGTCAAGAACATCAAGTATTCTCATCACTTTGCTGCATTCCTTTGAAAGAAAATGACAGACAATCAAACACAAAAATTAAACAGGAGTCCATATCAGCACTACAGGTAGAGAGGGCAGGGTTTGGAACAAATACTGTCCTTAGGTAATATTCAATTTGTATTCTACCAGCTTGCTAAGGAGGACTCTTTCCTGTAATGGACTGGGATTTGTGTTCCTCCTCTCCCCATCTAGGTCCCCTCCCCCTCCTCCTCTCCTCCAGTTATCACAGATTTTTTTTTTCTCCAGAAGGCAGCATAAGCTAGTGAAGGGAATGTGACATTGGGGGGAAAAAAACATATAAGATCTGAATTGAGGGCATTCTTGCGTCACCAGGGATGTTCACAATGAGCAAATTGATTTTCCCAGGAATTGGTGATTATGGTTAGCAATTATAGTAGAGAAAACAACCTTCGACCAGAGCATGTTCATAATTAGTGCGTGTTGCACTGATGCAAATTATCACCATCTGGAGATCAATGTCTCAAAATAGTCTAGTCAGGGGAAGATCATCCAGACACACAAATGAAATATCACTGCCATCCAAAGCAACCCAAGTATGTGAACACTCATTCCAGGTGTCTTTAATGTCACAGGCTGTGTTGCAGCTGGGTCCTGATATTCAGTATTTTCTGAGAGCAGTCAGTCATTTTTCACAAGGGTTAAGCATCCATCTAGTGGCAGGTTTCTGAAATGCAAGCCATTCAAGTACCAACAAATCATGTGCTGATGTCATAGTCCTTCCTAAACCTATCTAAAACAGCTTTCACATTTTGAGGGAAATAAATGTGTGTTATTGCATTGATATATTCTTCTATCTCATTTTTTTCTAATAACCAAAAGTTCAATGGTGCTATGACTTTGATTGTGTTGCTGTCACTTCCTGATTTCTTCTTCTTCTTTTTTTCCTACAGGAATTATACAAGTATGACAAGCTGCTGAATCTGAACAGAGCCTACACCAATGATATCCATGCCATGGCCAACACTTATGGAATAGAAGCAGCGTGTAGAGCCATCATCAAGGCAAGTTCGCAAGAGATTTGAGTATATTTGGTTTGTTGCTTCTTCTTTTTTTTGGGGGGGGGGGGACACAAGAAAGCCACTAAACTTTAGCTTCTCATAACTGATTCTGGACACACCTCTTTATTGGGGCAAAGTCTTCGCTGAGCAGCATCCAGTGTGCTCATTCTCTCTTACTCTGGTGAAATGATGCGTTTACTTGGAAAAATGGTTAAGGTGTACGATAGAGGTAGAAGATCAGAGACTATTTCCCCACAACAAAATATCTGGTGATATTTAAATAATAGCATCCTCAGCTGTTTTGCCAAGATGCTTTTTGAAGTTACAGGAAACATTGTCTGTGCTCTATTGCCTTCTTTTTGAATTGAAGTGTACATCAAAAGATTGTCACAATAGAAGCCATTTTTTCTGAGGTGATAATTGACACAAAGAAATTGTAGGGGCCTGAGCTTTCGATCCTATTAGAATCTTCGTCAGACAGAGGCAAAGTGACAAACAGGCAGGGAAAGCAATCACATATAAGGACTACACACAACAAGAACAGTCAGGGCGGGACTAGGGACACGGAACAAAGAAAGCAAAATGGGTGGTTTGCAAGTCATGGGCAAGGAGCCCAACAAGTAGGGGAGGGGGATTAAAGCAGGAAGGCGGACAGACAGGCCAGGGCACACTGCTTGTTCAGCCCCCACCCCCCCCCCCCCCCCCCCCTCATCCCTTCACTCCTGCTGTTGCTATTTCACTCTTTCTCTGTTCTTTATCTCTCTGTTGTTCATTATCTTGTTTGATGTTGCCTCCCTATTCATCCTTATCCTTCACAGGTTGCCCCTTATGGTCCTTGGGATCATCACTGACCTCCCTGTGTCTTTTGTCTGGCCACCTTCCTGCTTTAACTTGTTGGGCTCCTTGCCCATGACTTCTAATCCTTCCCTTTTGTTTTCTTTGTTCTGTGTCCCTAGCCCTCTCCTGACTGTTGTTGTTGTGTGTAGTCCTTATATGTGATTACTTTCCCTACATGTTTGTTATTTTGCCTCTGACAAAAATTCTGATAGGATCAAAAGATCAGGCCCCTTTTGACTCCATTTTACTCCATTGGCTCACCACTATTGGATAAGCAGTTTTCAGAAGCTTGTTTTTTTTTTTAGCTACAAAGAAATTGTAATAGAAATCACCATTTTGCTCTTTGTGTGTTTTAGGCAGTAGTGCTCTCATGAATCCAATAGAATCACCCACCAGTTTTTGGAGCAATTTCACGTCTTGCGATAACGATCTGAACGATAGAGATAGCTATCACAAATATACAGTCAGTAAACTGTTGCAGTGCTAGAGCAAATGCATCGATGCCACAGGCCAGCATAGAGGTTTTTTTGTGCTTCATGAATGTAGAACCTCTGCTAATTAACGTAAATAAAATTGTCTTTGTTAACAGGAAGTTCGAGATGTCTTCTCAGTGTACGGGATCACAGTGGACCCCCGTCACCTGTCCCTCATTGCAGACTACATGACCTTTGAGGGTGTCTACCGACCTTTCAACCGTATTGGCCTGGAGTCCAACGCCTCACCCCTGCAGAAGATGACCTTTGAGAGCTGTATGAAGTTTCTCCGTGAGGCCACAATTCAAGGTCAGTGAAATCCACAGGATTTTACCAAGGCTTCTTTACTGTGGATGACCATTGCAATGAATTTAAGGAGAACTTTCAGTATGAAGTCGCTGAATTGTGATGATTCTGGTAGCAGTGTTAAGATTTTGTGCTGTGCTTCCAGGGATATGTGCTGAGATATGATGAAGTTTCAAAAAGTGTGGGGCATATATGTATATGAAAAAATTCCACCTCTTCTTTTGTCACCAACTCAAGGAGAGCGTTGTTTCAACTGAGTTTGAGTGAATTGCTAAATCTTCAAACCCTTTTATGGAAGGGGTACTCTCTGTCCATTAAGTAACCACAATTTGTTGCTCTGTTACCACTAGCCAGTTAGATGTGTGAGGATGATGAGGTGGCTCAGTCAGTTGGAAGTGTTTGTCTGCCTTGCCAGTCAGTTTTTGAGAGAGCGTTTCTTTACTTTCTTCGTCAAACAGGTGCCAAGGACAACCTGCAGTCACCGTCCGCTCGTCTTGTGGTGGGCAGAGTGGTCAACGGCGGGACAGGTTGCTTTGATCTCATTCAGCCTCTCATGTAAAGAGTGGACAGGCAGCTCTGGACAGCCTTGGAAATATCGGAAGTGACCTTTTTTATTACCACGAAAGGTCAAATGATGGTTAGAAAGCCATGATGGTATTCAACAAAATTCAAACTTTTGTAATCTGGATGTTCCAGTGAATATTTGTGAAGATAATATCCACTACTCTTTACTTTCCCATAATTAACTTTTTATGCCTCCGCAACGAAGTGGCCGGAGGCATTATGTTTTCGGGTCGTCCGTCCGTCCGTCCGTCCGTCCGTCCGTACGTCCGTCCGTCCCGTTTTGTTTTTGTCGATATCTCAAGAACCGTGTGGTGGTTTTACATCAAACTTGGTATGAGGGTATATCCTTGGGGGATAATACTTTGTGTGGATTTTAGGGTCACAGGGTCAAAGGTCAAAGGTCACAGGTTATTTTGTGGAAAAAAAAAATTGAAATTTCATGTTTTTCTCCATATCTCGCAAATGGTTCAAGGTATCTTCATGGAACTTAGTATATATGCTTGTACCGATGGGCAGTGATTATCTAGGGAAGTTGGGGGTCATGGGTCAAAGGTCAGGGGGTCAAAGGTCAAGGTCAACTCCTCAAAATATCACTACTTTCCTTAAAATGCAATATGCCTGAAGGTTTTTTTTTTAAAACTTGATGTATGGCATGTATTACCCAATATATACAGTCAACCTCGGATACCTCGACGTCGGATAAGCCGAATATCACTTACCTCGGGTGCAAAATGAAAGTCCCGATTGTTCCTATGGAGTTTCCGTGTATTAAAATTCGCGTAGCTCGAAGAAAATAACTCGAAGTTCGGTTACCTCGAAGTGAAATCTACTGTCCTGATCTTAATTAACTTATTGTTTTTCCCAGCATGTAGCTCGAATCGAATTGCAACGTCACTCAGAATCTCCGATTAAGCGCGCGTGGACAGCGGAGACATGTCACAAATCTTTTCACACTTGACTGTAAATATTCTTAACAATCGCGCGCCCAAAGAAATACCGGGTAGGCCTACACAGCTGACAAGAAAAACCCCCAACACCTACCTACTACACACGTACACGATATGCACATAGCACCCATGCCAATGGAGTACTTACGTTAACACTACGCTCTTTTCTTTATCCTCTGTGTTCTGATTTTTGATCGTGATAACGAGTAGTCATACCGTGCGCGTAGATTTCTTAACTGTCGTGGCGCACCTGCTTAGGTGTTGACAGTAGGTATATCTTTGGCGTTAATCACGGTCCACTGTTCTAACATCAATCTCCTGCGTAGTGCCTATATTTTAGCTTTTTTCGGCCTTTCACGAAGTTTGTTTCATTTATTCTTCCCCGAGAACGCAAGCACTGGATTTTTTTTCCAGCAATGCGATTATGAAAATGCATGTAGTGTCGTATAATGATCTGGAAGTATAGGCCGAGCATAATAAAGAATGGAATAGACAGGGCTCCACACTGACTTTATCGGGTCACCAATGTCATTGATTTTTATTTTTTGGTGGTCAAAAGTAAAATCTGCTGACGCAAAAAAAAAAAACCAAAACGGGAAAAACATTAGAAAAACTAAATTAGTCCTACTGAACATAGAAAAATTAATATTAAGCATAATTGAAGTGATGCAGATGCCCATGTCTTAAAGAAGTGAATAGAAAATTCAATCATCTTATTCTGTGTTGTAAGATTTAGCAAATTTTGCATAGGCGTAGAGATTATTATAAAAGTTGATGCTTATACTAGTAGGTTAAAACTTACGTTTGAAATGAGAAAGTGGGAGCATTTGCTGACATTTGTTAGCATCCGAAAGTTACCGTTATTCATTTCTTATTGTAAAAGCAATCATCCAACATATATTAGTATGTTAGCACCTTACGGAGCCGAATATAACCGTTAATCATTTTTAAATGTAAAGCAAACAACCGACATTCATTTTAGCATCTTGGCGGAGCTGAACTCTTTTTTATATCCTAATCCATTTCCAAACGTGAAAGCAAACATCCGCTATTTGTTTTAGCATCTAACTGAGTGGATTAATACCGTTAATCATTTCCAAATGTAAAAGCAACAGTCTGTTATTTATTTTTGCATTGTCCGGAGCAGAATATTACGGTTATTCATTTCAAACATCCGACATTTATTTCATTATCGTATCCGAAGCTGAAGGTACTGCTGTCCACTTCCGAAAGTGAAATGAATCATCTGACAATTATTTTATCATTGTACGGAGCCGAATGTTACTGTTTTTCATTTTTGAACGTCAAGGCAAACATCAGACATTTATTTTACCATCAAATATAGCTGAATTACTGTTATTCATTTTGAAATGTAATAGCAAATATCCAATATTTTTTTAACATCGTATGGGGCAGAATGTTACCGCCATTCACTTCCAAACATGCCAAACGTAAAAGCAATCATTCGACATGTATTTTAATAACTTCCGGAGCTGAATGTTATTACCATGTACTTCCTAACGTAAAAGCAAACATACGGCATTTATTTTATCATCGTACGGAGTTTGATATTACACTGTATTATTATTCATTTCAGAACATCAAAGCAAACATTCGACATTTATTTTAGCATCTTCCGGAGCTAAATGTTATTGCCATTTACTTTCAAATGTAAAAACAAACATCCAGCATTTATTTTATCATCGTTAGAAGTTGAATATTATTGTTACTCATTTACGAACGTCAAAGCAAACATCAAACATTAATTTTACCATTGAACGCAATTGAATGTTACTTTTATTCATTTCGAAATTTAAAAGCAAACATCAGAAAGTTATTTTAGCATCTTCCGGAGCCGAATGTTATTGCTATTTCCTTTCGAAAGTATAAGGAAACACCCGACATTTATCAAACTATAGTACGGAGTTGAATATTAGTTTCCGAACGTCAAAGCAAATATTAGACATTTATTCCAGCGTCTTCCGGAGCCGAATGTTGTCCTTGTTCATTTTCAAACGCAAAATCAAATATCTGACATTAGTTTTAGCACCATCAGAGCTGAGTCTTAGCGTTATTCATTTCCAAAAGTATTAGCAAACATCCGACATTTATTTTAGTATCATACAGAGTCGAATATTATCGTTATTCATTTCCAAAATTAAAAGCAAACATCTGACATTTACCTGGTATTTTAGCATCTTACGTAGCCGATTGTTACCGCTATTCATTTTCAAAAGTTAGTAAAGGCAAACATTCGAATTTTTTCGGTGGCGCGATCGGGCCACCAAAATCTTTATTTCTGAAATTTTAATTTCAATTCCGATTTTCATTCAATTCATTCACATAAAAGTCGATTCAATTCCAATTGACAAGCATGTAAACAATCAGTAGGCACTACAACAGATACCATGTTGAACAACGATAAACTTCGGATAAGTCGAAGAAAATTCGACGTACGCGTACCTCGAAATTCGCGTACCTCGAACCATTTTCTTCAGTCCCGACGAATTCGAGGTATCCGAGTTTGACTGTATTTTGGGGGAAGTTTCTTGCCAAAAGGTCAAAGGTCAAAAGGTAAAAGGTCAAGTGAAAGTGCTAAATTGCACTTTTTCCTCCATATCTCGAAAGTAACTCAAGGTATCATCATGAAACTTACATATTTATGCATGTTCAACCTAACAGTGATTCTCTTTGGAACTGTGAGGTCAAAGGTCAAAGGCCAGGTTTAGATAAAATGCTATTTTCCCATTTGATACTGAAATTATACTTTTTCTCAATACCTTGAAAATTACTCAATGCATAAACTTATAAAAGGATCAAAAGTCAAGTAAAAATCATCAGTTCCCCAAATACCTGCACTCTGACATTTTAATCATTCATCCAATTGAACCTAGTTCTAGGAAAGTGAACATTCAGCACATTTGTGTCAAACCTGTCATTTTAATATTTTGCCAATTGTGTGAAACTGTCATGAATCACACATTGTCAAGACATTGTACTATAGACCTATTAGGAGAACCATGCATTATGGCGGAGGCATATCAGTAGCCGTAGCGATATATCTAGTTTTATTTTGGGCAATTTTTACTAAAGGCAGTATTCAGTTGTTCAAAATGAATCTTCCAATTAAGTCTTAAATCCACTTTTGTCAACCATTTTGAGACACCATGTAAGAACCTTTTCACAGTGAGCAGAGACCCTCATTGTAAATTGATGGAATTTGTTTTGTGTTCTACAAGGATAATACAGTGAGGTTCCTTGAACTTATGTGATTTCACACCTCTTTCTGCACTTGGTCACTGGAAAATGTTCAAGTTTGAAAAAGTTCATCAATTATACATATGTGACCCGCTACAACAAAATGATCCTAAAGTCGGGCGAGGTCGATTATTTAAAAATTGCATGACACAATTCCCTAATCTTTCTGCTTTAAATTGATATATAATACGTCTCATAAAAATAATCGGCTGCGGAGATATCGATGTTTAAAAGAGAGCATGTCAAGACGTCTTGGAAATCACTGTTTCGAGAAAAGCGCCCTAAAAGTTCTCCTTGCGACGCAACCACAATCAAGAGACACGCAAGTCAGTATTCACCTCCGGACAATAGAAGTAAAGCCCCAGCAACCCCCGAAATGCTCATTCAAACACAGCGTCGGCGGTCTCCTCACCGACCAATCAGTGACCAGGATGTCAGGAGAAGCGGCTGGGCATAGCGCAACCCGCCCGCACGCACCAGTCGACTGGGCAGTGTGCGAGCTTCACGCTTCGGTTAGCGGCAAGCAGCAAACTGACCAATGAGATCACTCTGGTCGTTGTTAGGGGCGGAGCCTATGTGTGGCGCTCAATCCAAATGTTCGAACCAGTTTCTGCTTCGTTGAAACGCCAAAAAAACATGGCCCAGAAAAACGCTATTTTTTGGTCTTTCCTTTCATCATTTTGCTTCAAAATTTCGACAGATGATAGAAGACATGTCAGACTCTAATAATATGTCAAATTCAGAAAATCGCAAGTTTTGACCAATTTTGATGCTCTAACTTCAAACTCGATTTCCACGGCTTCGACCGTGCGCGACTTTAGGACCATTTTGTTGTAGCGGGTCACATATACCAGCTGTTATGATACACACTAGAAAAATACATGTATCTCTCAGAATAGTGCCTTGGTGTAAAGTTCCTTATCGTAGCTACTCCCTTATGAAGGGAGACAACCCATTTAACTTAAATCTAGGGTTGGTTCATTTTTTTTGAGAGAGAGAGAGAGGGGGGGGGGTAATTTTGCAGTGGCATGACAGAAGACGAGTATTAATGTTCTTTAATGTTAGTACGTAGAGCAAAGTGTAGTTCAGCTGAAGTTTTCTGGCTTCTCTCCGTAGTGTATGTCAATCCAAGACTGCTCTTTTGATCATTTCTCATGCTTTGCTTTTGTAACTTCAAATATTTGATTTTGCAGTTTTCATGTAAAATGGATTTATTTTGATGAAATATTATAGCTACAGCTGAATTCTTCTTTTGCATCTGTACCATAATAAGAGCACTACATCATGAGAATACATGTGCAAAGGATAAGTTTATCTTTTGATAAATATTTGAAGGAGTGTACTAAATCCTTTATCATTAATGACATTAATGTCAGGCTGGATTCAGTGATGATTGTTCGTTATAATGAAATTATCAATTCAAGGAACACATTAATGAATTAACCTATGCTAGGTTTCAGTGAGTGCTGCAAGATAGCTGCACAGAAAATCTTTCAAAAGAAAAATGGTCTGTTTTCTGATAACCTCAAAGACAGAATAGAAATGAGGATTTATTTTACTTTTTTTTTTTCTTATTGCACTTCAGCTGGACCAGAGTTGATTACAGCCTGGAGTTCAATTGATGTGATATTGTTGCAATTGCATTTGTTGAAAATACTGTGGAAACAAGTAGATATATCCCAAAAGCTAATCATCTATTGCAATTTTGAGGTTTTGAATGTTTCGTTGTATGGTGGTGTTGGTTTGTCCTGTGAAGGCATCTCATAGGATGCTTACATAAGAGAAGCATAATTACATGGCCACAGCTCCTGGCACCAAGCCTTTCAGTGAACATGATATTTGTTTATGCAGAATAAAGTGCCAATAAGGAATCTTCTTCCATGTTTTAATGTATTATTTGATGTATGATTTTGCAACAGCTTATTTTTGCCACCTGGTGTTAAAAATGATGCTATATTTTTTTGTTTGTTTTTAAAAGCTTCACATTATGCCAGGGTATTTGTTTCTTGCATAGATATCTATGAAATGTGATTATTCCAATATGTTCATGACAGAAGAATCAATGCAAGGTGTGATTGACTTCAAAAGTAATGCAGAGTCATCTTTTCCCCTGAAGGGAACAAAACAGTATTGAATAATAAAGTCATGTTTATGTTTATTCGTATCAACCTCTACTTCACTTGTTTGTTTTGATGTTTGTTGTTTATGTTTATTTATATGTCTGTGTTTGTGTTTGTGTTGGTGTTGGTGTTAGTGTGTGTCTGTAATGTTTATGATTACATAAAAAGCAAAATTATTGTAGAAATATAGATAGTAAACCATTTAGGTTGATAAATACTTGTGGAACGTATGAAATACTGTTTTGTGATCCCACAGGACCTATGTGTAGCTTTTTATTTACATGAACTGCATGCTCATCAGCTTTCATAATTGAAAGACCCTTGATCCAACCATCCATAGGTCATGTTCCCAAGTTATTGATGCTTTTAAATGAAGCAATGGCTGAATGTCAGTAATTTTATCCGATGTGATAAAATTAATGACTTTTAAATTATAAGCCAACTCTTTTTGCAAAGTAACAGATTGTTGATGAAGGGGATGGTAGTGATGTTATAGACGATTGTGAAGATTACATGAGTGATGGTAGAGATGATGGTGATGATGAGGATGATGAGGATAAGGAAGATGAGAATGAGGTTGATGAGGATGGGGAGGATGAGGATGATGGGGAGGATGAGGATGATGATGAGGAGGAGGAGGAGGAGGAGGATCGTACAAGTGATGTGAATGATGATGATATAGTTGATACCAATATGAGTACTGGGATGATTAGTTTGTTGTGATGATGACAAGTAGACCAGGAGGAAAGAGGAAAAACTGGTGTCTCTGATATTCCAATGTTGCATACTATCTAATGTCAGTATGGGGTCATGCTAGAAAGTTCAAAACTTTCCAGCACAAAGCAAGCAAAAGGTGTCTAACAATAAAGGCATTAGTGGCAGTCTAATCAACAGGAAATGATGCTTGGCCACACGCTCCAGCCGACAAAGGAATTTCTCATTACCTGGGCAAGAAGAAATAGAGGTGAGTAGTTCAAGAGTGGCTTTGGAAAGTTGGGTAAAGTTCACATGAAGTCCATTACAGCCATGGGTGGCGATGGGGTCTTTCTCCAAGAATACCAGGCACCTCTATCACACCAAGTTTTCAGGGTAGACATTGTGTAGTGATCTCTAGTAAACCACAATCAAACAAAAACTGCACCTTGTTTTCTTATGGTGCTTCTGAAGAGAATATTTGCAATTAAAAGAGTTTGTAATTAACAGATTTTCACAGGTATGGTATACTGGAGAGTAATATCCATTCTGTGTGTGTGTGTGTGTGTGTGTGTGTGTGTGTGTGTGTGTGTGTGTGTGTGTGAGTGTGTGTGTGTGTGTATGTGTGTGTGTGTGTTGTTGTTGTTGTTGTTAAGACAGAATAAACTCAGACAAGTTCGTATAATTTTGTTAGAGTAACACCACCTCGACCTATATGCCACAATAGTTTTATGCTGTACAGCTCTTCACATATAGCTGTTTGCATTCCCAAGGCTTTCATCCAAAAAGCCTCGGGCAATGAGCAAGTAGTTTAAATCTTATTGTGAAGGATTGGCGTTGCTAGTTGGCGTTGATGAGTTTGTACGTGCTCAGTCGTGCGAGAATTGATTGTGAATTTGACACCATTTTCCTTGGCACCATCTTCCTTGAGGCATTCCTGCTGGTTCAAGGAAATGTCAAATTACCCGTCTTTAAGTTCACACATTATGGTCATTAAAAGTGTCTCAACGCACTGACGTATTTTTATGTTCATTCCTTCTTAATGTATTTATTATTATTATTTGTCTTACTGCACACTTGAAAAGATTTGTTTTAATCTTTCGCGTGTGAAAAGACTAGAGTTTTAGAAAAGTCTTACATAATCATGACGGTACAGAAGTTCACTGGAAAGGATAACTGTACTATTGGTATAAATTAGCACAATCACTCTATATCTAACCATTGAGCGTTGCGATGAAATTCTTTATCTGTTTATTTACTCATGGAAGTTTTCATTGGTATGAGGAGGTGACATCTTCAGATTATGAATACAGAATCACCTTGGAATTAGAATTGCTGATGAAGATTTTACATCACAGCTCGGGCGTATATACACTGTAAAACAACACGATATAGATGCAACTTTATTTCTTTGTAAAAAAAAGTACAATGACACGGTTCACATAAAGAAAGGGTAATTTCTCTTTGTCTTTGAAGACTGTACCTAGCACATACCTACACATGCATTAAACTAGTAATTTCGATTTCTCATTAAATTAGATCACCATTTTTCTTGTAGATGAAAGAAACAACACAAAGGTGTAGGACGAATGTTATTGAATTTGAGTTATTTTGTTATAGAGCCTACTCAATTCAGCAAAAGATATACTTGCAGGGGCCGCGAAAAACTCGGGGAAATACGTAAACACACACACACACACACACACACACACACACACACACACACACACACACACACACACACACATCATGTTACTTTCGGAGGGTTCTTCCCGTCGAAGAAAGAGGGGGCGGCGGGGAATACCATTGACCCAAGGTGTGTGTGTGTGGGGGGGGGGGGGGGGGTGGATACCATTGACCCAACGACGAGTACTACCCTTATGAACTCCCCCCCCCCCCCCATACACACACGTACACATACTCAAAAACACTCGGCAGCCCTTTTATGTCGATCATATAGTTGTCAAGTATTGATCATTATCGTTACGATGATAATAATAGCAATAACTATAACAATAATCATTATGATGATTATCAATAGTATAATGCCATTATTATCACAGTTATCATTACCATCACCACAATGATGATGTGATGATATCATCATCATTTCATCAGCAGCAGCAGTAACGGAAGTAGTAGCAGACATTAGTAGTAGAAGTGGTAATAGGAGTGTAATGTTATACTGATTGGTGTTTTCAATTTGACTGTGTCGCTGTTTGGAAACGATTTAGAAAAAAAAAAAGTTAAAACAACGCAGAAAGGATGCAGTGAAGTCAATTGTCAGCGAAGAGTCATATTCCCCTCTTTGTTTTACCTTTCCGGTCTAACTGCTCCCCAGACGGTGATGCCACACGCTCTGACACCTCACTTGCAAGGATGCTTGGGAATGCATCTCATGCAAATAAGAACGGATGTCATTATCTCCTTAATCCTTGCAGCTTGCGACATTTATGACAGCTGTGGGCCTCCTTTTGCTATAAGAAAGACAGTATCATCTATTGCAAAGTCGTTTATTTGCCGTAAAGAAATAAAATATATTGTGAACAGATGCGATGAAGCAGTTTAGTCGAATCTGGCATCTGAAAGGCAGCAAAATTGACACAAGAATGCGTTGTTTATATTTTATTCTTATTATTATTGTTATTATTATTATTATCATTATTATTATTATTATTACTATTATTATTATTATTATTATTACCGCTCCTATACAGTGCATAATACCTTTGATAGGGTTTCTATATGCACTTTACAGAGAGAAAGAAAAATAAAAGGAAATGATAAGTAAAGAAACTAAAAGATACTGCATAAATCAGCGTTTAACAACCATTATGCTACTTTTTACATTGATTACTACCTACCGTTTATACAATGATGTCTTTAGGATTTTTTTCCGAATTGTTTTCAATGTGGGTGGTAACGGTTACGTTGATAAATAAGGTGTGTGAACAACATAGCCTAGAATGGAAGGATGTTGATGGGGTTAGTTGGACTTCAATCATACTCATATAGCCATTATCACTCTTCATTGTGTCGATTCCATCGATATGGGGAATAATGTCCGGTAAAACAATGACTCTTTATTTTTTTTCTCTTCTTTTCTTTTCTTTTCTTTTCTTTCCTTTTCTTTTCTTTTCTTTTCTTTTCTTTTCTTTTCTTTTCTCTTCTCTTTTCTTTTCTTTTCTCTTCTTTTCTTTTCTTTGTTCTTTTCTTTTCTTTTCATTTTTCGTTTTCTCTTGTGGGCAAGCATCTTGCACTGTTATTTGATTATTCCATCGATTTGGGGAATAATGTCCGGTAAAACAATGACTCTTGATTTCTTTTCTTTTCTTTCTTTTCTTTTTTTTTTCTTTTCTTTTTTCGTTTTCTGGTGGGCAGGCATCTTGCACTGTTATTTAGTTACAAACAAAGATAAAATATCCCTAAACAAAAGGGGGAAACAAGACAAAATATACCAAAAAAAAAACGAAATTAGAAGTGTGTATACTAGCCTATACAATTTTATGCGTACTTGTTTAGTTGAAAACAAAAATGTGTGCTGTCGCCATATTGAGGCGAAAAATGATAACACCCATGTATGACACACGCCACGTAAAAAAAAAAGTAAATAAATAAATTGATGATAATGATAATAATAAAGAAAAAATGTTCTGAATTCACAGACTGGATCATCTATATGGATACAACATTGATGCAGAAAGTTGAACTGCCAGTAAATTCTTTAATGTATCTTTATAACCCCTCACACACTTCAAACTTCCCAGGTCCCTTGGGGTGAGCGAGCAGTGACAATAGCACTCCGGCTTGGCATACCAGGTCCTGTAATGTATGACACCTCCATGAGGACTACGGATAGGGTAAAATGTTCTGCGGGGGTCTAGAGGAGCTAGCCAAAGCTTTGATGTTTCTTATGAAGCAGACACTTAGCAGACGGTAATCAGCCATGCTCCAACACCCTCCCTCGTGATAAACTCTATAGCGCAAATACTTCGAACTCGGCTACAGCTTTGGGTGTACATGACGTGATCAAAACAGGCTCATTACGCCATTTTTTTTTAATTTACTTTAGAAGTAAGGCTATGCTCGACTGTTTATGAGAAAAGAAAGTTCAACAAGAGATAGCAATACCCAGTTGTAGTTTAATGTAATCTTTCCGTAGCTTCAACTCACATCCACATATCACTCACTTCAGGTGGCTAAAAGAAAAGAGGGAAGAAAAAGGAGATCTACAGAAGAGAAATGCCAAAACATCCAGTGCATGCCGTTTTTGCTTTGTTTCATATTTGATGGATGTGGATATATATTTCGATCAATACCTTCTGTTTCCCCCCCCCCCCTCTCTCTCTCTCTCTTTCTTTTCTCTCTCGAAGAACTCGAGTCTCTTCAAGGAAGAAGACTAAGTGTAAGAATGGTGTGGAGAAAATCTGAATGCTATATAAGACTCTCGTGTAAGTGCATATTGCAAAATTTAGGCATAAAAGGCCACATTTCTTTTGACTGCTTCAGGGACGTCTCCCCGTTCCCTTATAACAATTCAAAACATTAAAATCAGCATGACGTTATTTCATCCCGAATGAATGATCTAAAAACTATGGCCACATTTGGCAGTGTATATAAAACTACAACTGAGTAATTCTATCGGGACACTCTAAGTTGATCGGCATCGATATGGAAACAGGTGGTCACCACCATGAAAAGGAACAATCCTCCAACCAACCACATGTAGTGTTGGTTATAGGTACTAGGTCCTACTAAAATGGCATAGGGCCTATTAGCAAGCTTTAAGCTAGAGCTGCGATGCAAACGCTAAGACGACGCCTATCAGGCCAAAAATGGTGTTCTGCTCATGCGCGGGACAGCTGTTTCCATTCAACCCGGGAGGCTGCGTCGTCTATTATAGCGTTTGCGTCGCAGATCTAAATCTCGCTAAAGCTCGGTATATTTTTTATACAATGTATAACTTGGGCTATTAACAACAATAACAACCACTCATTTTCAACGCACGCAAAGTAAACACACTGCGGCGTAAGTGGTCATTTAAACTGCGAAAGACGCAGCAAACATCACAGCAAATAGTACCAAGTGGGGAAAATAAAATTCTTGATTGCATCGCGGAAGGGGAGGTAAAGCTGCACTGCTTTTGTTCGCATCGTTTGTACATTATTCTATACCTGAATGGAGTGCATCCGCTCTAAGTTGAAGGTCGGAGTAATTCTGTGAATAATTCACAATCAAAATAGACAATCTCACTGGCATCCCCTCACAAGGACACGTAGGTGAAGGTTTTCAGCACTGCTTGTTTTTCTTCCCATCCCTCCTCCTTTTGGCTTGCGTCATGTTTGTGAGGATACAATTTTTTTCAGCATTCAATATAAACACAAAGACATTCAGTTAAATCAACACTCACTGATGTTGATGTGTTAGCTCACCAAAGCCAGCGACAAACACTAGGCCTAATGAATAGAATTTTCATCATCCTATCAGGCAGATTTGAAGCCCGCGGAATGTGCATCTCAACAGGAAAAACACAAACACAAACAAATATACATTAATGAGACACCTGACAAGTTACAGGCTTCCATCGGAAATCTTATACGCATTTCATGATTGTTTTAGAAACCGCACAAGGTTACTTTCACAGGTTGACAGCCGGCAGTCAGATTTACCTGGTAATTACATACTCAGCATCCCCAATATTTTATGTTTCTGTTGTTGATGTTGTTGTCATATGTTGACATCGTTGTGTTAGTTACTGTGGCGATCCCAAGCTGTATCATAATCAAAGCAGGGAGATTTATTGATTCCAGCTGTCCCTATATAAATGTGTCTACTACATTTTTCTCTTCATATCTTATTGATTTCAAAAACATAACAAAACAAAGTCACAGTAGGTATAATCGAACATAGGCTACTTAGGGTAAATGAATATAGGTAACCAAAAGTTTAATTAACTTCAAGTTGTTAAAACAGTATACTCATAATGATATGCATGACGTTACTAAACTGGTAGTCTACTACTAACATTTCTTTATTATTGGTCGACCTATCCGAAAAAGCAATACCTCAACAAAACGCTGAGAATGATGATCGCGTGTATACTGGCCTATAGTCATGATAATGGTTATAATGTGTGAATTTCATAGGTCAGTTACAATGATACGAGCAGGGAGTTTCCCATTTTTTTTTATTATGATGTATTTCGTAGAGATGCACTGTTCGTACCCTACTAGACGGTCAAATGAATTTCATTGATTTTTTTTATACTCCGCATGCAGTATTCCATCAGAGAACACATTTTGCTTATGCTAGACCGAGTTTTTCAAATCAAAATGATGATCTAAATGCACAAAGTCTTGCTGTATTTGAATAAAATTAAAGAAAGTGTTATTCGGTTCTTACTTACTGTTTGAATTATGTGCTGTTTTAATTAGCCTGTATTTGCATTATGCAATATTGGAGGGCCTTGAGGTTAATACAAGGAAATATTGGACGAGCTATGCACATAATATTGGACGAGTCGAAAACGAGTCCAATATTTTGCTTTGCGAGTCCAATATTTCCTTGTATTAACCGAAAATAGGACATCCAATATTATCATTATTATACAGAGGATTTTAGCCAAGAATATTTTCACTTACCCTTTCTGTCTCTGAGTGCTGTATGGTCTCCTACTGTACTTGATCCTGACATGGGGTATGGTACACTCTTCAGTGCAAGTTAATCCACTTCATTCCCAGATAAAACGGTGATCAATGTATTTCGATGTATACAATGTTAACTAATTAATATATGAAATTTGTTTGTGTAAACACAGAATTTTAGAAAAAAAAACCCCGATGTTTTAGTTAATTCGTGATTGACCAATCACAGACGTTTTTATTTCATATTTCGGGTTATCTCGTGTATTTCAACCAATCACGGTGCAGTTTATAAAAACTTTGGGGAATTCCCCTCTTGCCGTCCAATATTTTAATTATTGGTCGCCTCGGCAAAAAATATTGGTCGAGTTCAACAAACTTTCCAAGTGGGTCGGAGGTTATGAGGTGCGTCGACAAAATAACACTTGTATTTGGGCTCTATAAATCCTCTGTATGGATGATAATATATCATATTGTCTGTTGCTGTTGTCCAATGGCAGAGGGTAGTGTTCGGCAGTTGCTTTGTAGGTCTACGTCTTTTCTTCTCTCTCTCTCTCTAACTTCAACTTCCCAATGTCTCTCTGTTTTGTCCTGTCTACTTGTTTCCCGATCGATCATTAGTTGTGCGTGTGACTGATGTGGATGTGTGTGCTTCTATGTGTTCTGAGTTTTGAAGTGTATGATATCTAGAGATATTGCCATGACCCCGTCAGAATATCCATTAACAGGATTAACATGAATTAAATTCCATGACTTTCCATGACCATTTTAGCCAGAATTCCATGACCTTTCCATGACTTTTACACATTTTTTTAACACATTAAACTGAAAATTTGATCTCAATTCAAAGTGAAGCAAAGGGGATACATACACATCTCACACAAATAACAGATAAAATTGTATAATTCTTGCAATTCCATGACTTTCCATGACCTTTTGATGGAAATATCAGTTTTTCATGACTTTCAAGGGCTGGAAAAAGACTAGGCTAAATTCCATGACTTTCCAGGTTTTCCATGACCTGTATGAACCCTGATTAACCAATGCTCCGGTCACTCTTAAGGTTTTTCTTTTATATTGGTTTTATTTCTTCGTAGACTGGACCATGACAAGAAATAGTATAAATAATAATTATAACAACAACAATAATAATAATAATGATGATAATAACAATAATAATAATAATAATAATAATAATAATAATAATAATAATAATGATAATAACAATAATAATAATAATAATAATATTACACTGGCACTTGTATAGCGCATAATCAATTAAAAACTGCTCTACGCACTTTACATACATCAGCTCTCCAATATCGTTACATTACAATAAAAATAAATATGTCTTTAAGTTTCTCTTGAAAGATTCTGTTGATGTACATAGCCATAAATATGCTGGCAAACTGTTCCACAGTTTGGGGCCACAAAAATCAAAGCTAGCCTCTGCTCTTTTTGAAACAGCTCTTTGAATATGTAAAGTTGAAGTGTCTTCACTTACAGAGTGCATAAATTCTGTGAAAAAAAAGACATTTAAAATCTCACAAAACTCTCAATGCACTGTACATCAAATCTAGACTGAAGACACACACACACACATTTATTGTATAAATATTGGATAAATAAACTACATTACCAAGAGTGTTACATCAGGTGAATTAAGCAATTACAGTAAGAATACATGCACAATGTGCAAGTCGTGCGGTAGATAGGTTCAGAGCTATTAGCAAAGATTTCTATCATGAATCAAAGAACCTGAATCAGAAATCTCAAAAGTAATCATGCTCAGATTTTGGACAAAGAGCATTGTGGATATTTTATATACTAAGAGAAGTATGATATATAACCAGATACAGTGGTAGGAATCTATTAGCATTGTACAATGTCTTGAAATGTTAACGTGGTCTACTGTCTATAACAGTGTTTCTCTTTGTTTCATCGTGTTTCATTAAAGCTGGTTCCCATCATCGTGTTGTCTCATTCAATCCTCTGTAAACCACAATAGATGATACTCTCTATTATCTATGAATACCTGACTAAATCAGGACCTCACATGTGGGCATTACATATCAGCCTGGATGAAATAATTTTGCTACGCAAAATGGTTAACCATAATTTCCTCATTGATAGTGATGTTGTGATTATTTGTTTGTTTGTTTGTCTGATTCTCTGGATTCTCTTTTTGATAGTAAAGTGGACAAGCTGTATAAATCTTGCATTTCTTTTCAAAGGGATAAATTGATTATTGTACACAAACACACACACACACACAAACACACACACACACACACACACACGCACACATACACACAAAGAAACATAGCTCACAGAGTTTTCCTTGCACTGTTCACTGAACTGTTGTACGGATTTTGTATATCAAAGTATATGTGTGCCTGTTTTATTGTAACTGCATTTTTGTTTGAAATGAAATGAAATGAAATGTAATGAAATGAAATGAAGTAAAATGAAATGAAATATGTGAAATAAAATGAAATGATATATGGAATGAAATGAAATAAACTGAAATAAGTGGAATTATATAAAATGAAATGAAATGAAACGGAATGAAGAGACCTACAATGAGACAGATGCAGCGCCGTGCACAGAGGCCAGTTTGACAAAGTGTTATATCATTCATTGCAGTTTGCACACTATATTGCCATCCTGATGTCATCGGGAGGACAGCAGTTCATACAGCCTGCATCGTGGGTTATCAAAGTGTTAGATAAGAAGCAGGTCACAGTCGGTGATAGGTGATGGAGGCTCACTTGTTTCACGAACTTTTTAATTTGACAGTCTCAGTTGATTGCTGCAAAGATTTCAGAGATATCCCCCCCCCCCCCAGCAAACAAAAGAAATATCACTGTTAAAGTTCAACTATATTACACATTTCTTTTTTTACTTTATTTATTGACAAGGGAATGTATTATATTCTATGTGTTCATGAGTTTGTAAACTTATCTATAGATGCATCAAAGTGGGATTTTATGTGATGAATTGTCATCTTAATTTGGAGGGGAAGTCAAGAGTATTGGTTCTTATATTTCAAGGATTGGTACTTAACATGAAGGACCAAGGGACAAATGAGGCCTCCTTAGTTTCTCATTTGCAGGCCTATTAAAGATTAATGGCCAGATCACGAGTGGAATCTTCCTCTGTCAAAATGCATCTGATAATAGCAAGATCAAACAAAAAAAATCAACCGCCCAGATCGATCCACATCTACCATAGAGCCTATAGGTTGCCGTGGTGATTGATGACGATGGTTGGCAAAGCTGGTGGATTACTCCCAGATTAGCCTCCGAAGGTTGGATCTTCCCGCAGCTTGAACCACGCTAATACTTGCCTAAATTAGCGCGGATATGTATGCCCCCTTTTTGGGTGCCCTTTTGACTCAGCTCCCCTATCAAACCCTTGTTCCTCTCAAACAATGAACTCATCCTCAAATCTTGATTCTCATCAGTGTGTTCATCTTACCAAAGAATTATTCCTTTAACATTCTTCCAAGCAGCTTACCATGGAGCCATATATAGCTGCATCAGGATGAACATCCAAAGAACTGGTCATATAGCTCACTGTACAGTTGATCATCACGCCCTCGACGTCAGCCTGGAATGGGTCCCCCCCCCCCCTGTTCTCTCCCCCCCCCCTCTCTCTCTCTCTCTCTTCCCTCCCCCTATGAGTTTAGCAAGAAATAATTGTATAACATCAATCTTCTCCTGTTTTGTGAAAAGTAACAGCCACAAGACAGCTCACAAGCAAGTGGTTATGCAACCCTCATTTAATGTTAACACAGTAACCTGTTGATGTGTAGGACATTGATTTTACCATCCAATTACTACTGCAGAGACGAAAACTGCTGGTTTTGATCAGAAAAGCAAGATATCAACACCAAACATAAAAAAACTAAAACCTTGTGGCACATCCAAGAAAACTAAGGCCACTCTAAGTCTTTCTCAATTATCTATATTTTCAAACTACTATACTTTGCAATAAGCATATATACCTCTTTAAAATTTCATCACAGATTTAATAGTTCATTGTCTCCTCTAGGCGCATACAGAATCAGAATCAAGACATTTCTGCTTGGATTTTCTACAAACCCTTCGCACTAAAAATAATAAAGACACAACAAATGTTCATTGTGTATATTAGTGTTTGGATTTGTCTCTGTCTTGTCATAGTCTCCCCAAGGAGTACTGTAAAAGTGGAAATTTTCGCCATGTTGAAATTTTAGCGCATTTCGCGCAACCAGAAACTAGCGCAAAAATAAAAGCACGCAAATATTTTTGCTTGCCATATGTTCCAGTAGTTGATGTCTTGATTCCGCGGAATTAAAAACACACCAAACTCTTCTTACTTGGCCAAGTGCGAAAAATTAGTTGTGCAAAATTATCCACTCTTACAGTAACACGCACCATTTTATATAGTGATAGCATATCTTCAACGGTAGACCTTGAAGGAGGTCTAACAAAGAAATAGATGAAAGGCAATGAGCAGACAGGTCTACCCACAGGCTTAGAATCCGTGCCCAAGTGGGATGGTCCAGCGAGGAGCAAGATCTGGGGTAGATGTGTATAGAGGGCAACGAATAGTTGTGCCTGTTTGTATGTGGGTATGTGCATGTGTGTGCATCTCTGTAAAAAAGTGTTTTTTGTGTGTGTGAATTTGAGTGTGTGTAGCTCAGAGCTACTAGCTATGGTAGTAAATCAGCTTTTAGTTTTTCTCCTAGCTGGCAAGTAAGCTATAGATAATCATAGCAGTGATCATGAGGATCATGAGGATGACGATAATGATGATTATGATGATGATAATAAATGACAATGATAATGATTTTAAAAAATTGACACTGATAATAATAATCATAATAATATCAATAATGATGATAATAGCAATCATTATGATAATGATAACGGAAGTACGATGATAATCATCATTATCATCATCACCTATCTAATTCAGCATATGATTAATAACTTCATTTCCTTTCTTTTCCTTCTTTCCTTAATCTCTTTTCTGTTTATGCTGTGTGAGGAATTTCTCATGCAATTTGAGCACTCAGTCAGTGGTAAGGAGCATTGCTATTATTATATCTATCATTATCATTTTCATTATTATCTTCAATAAATGGCTAAATCATCATTATCATCATTATCTTTGTTATTAGTACACTCCACTATCAGATTGCACCAAGCACCACTGACCTGAAAATGGTAAAAAACAAAATACGGTAATCTCTTCTTCATCTTTCTCTCCCCTTTCTCTCTCCCTCTCTCTCTCTCTCTCTCTTTGTCTGTCTCTCTCCCTCTCTCTCTTCATGCAGCCAATATCACTCTGACATCAACAACACAAATCAATGCATCAGAGGTTAAGGTCCATTTTATGTTCTTTTATGGTTTACTGAAATAAATTAGACCATAGGTATATCATTACCTTTGATTGTTACTCTTGACAAGTATAACCAAGGAGGTTCAAGAGAATGGAGTCAAAACCGTCTTATTTCCTTTGCTAGATGTTCGATGCCGCCGCTCAAAAATATTTGAAGCATGTGTCAAACAGGATCTGCCACGCAGATAGGAAGACAATTCACTCATGTCTTATCGCATAATCACTTTCTAAGGAAGATATGTCTGTGTGATGGTAATTACTTTTCGCTATCCCTTCTTACAAAAGGTAGGTGGTACAGACACGAGGATGTGCGAATAGAAATTGCACAAAAAATGCTGAAATAAAGATGAAAATTACTTGACTGGGCATACCATGGCACCAATCTGATATATCTATCAATAACGAATGATACTTGAAGATTATTCCATGTTAGTTTTATTTGTGGAAATTAAGTGGAAAAGTGATAAAACCAGCTTTCCAGGATGGTACAGTTTTAAACATTTTCACATGATACAGCTCTGATTTACACTTTTGCACAAATTTCTGCACGGGATTGACTTTTGTTTTACATGGTTTATCATTAAGTGAAATTTCATTTCATTTAATAAATAAATAAGCAAAATACGGCCAATATTATGTTAACATTCAAAATGAATCTGCAGATTGCTCAGCAAGACGGCGACGTCAAACATCGATCATCAAAGGCACAAATGCACCGGTGAAATTCTTTTGTTCATCAATAGAAATCTGACAACTGTTTGATTAATTACAGCCAGTTGGAACTCCAACTCTTAAACCTCCTTAGTATAACTGGATGTTTGTAGTCAGCACACCTTCTCTGCAAACCCCATTACCATAGCACAGCATGCACCTCGTGTACAACTACTGTTACACACCTTACAGGCTGAGGTTGAAGATTACCATATCATTACTGAGATATCACTCTCAGTCTTAAAAATTTCTTGGTGTCTTTTCAGACCAATGAAGTCAGGATATAGAACATTGTATGAATATTTCAAATCAATGGCATTTGATGTAAAACTGTTTAGGTCCTATTACAAAATGCCAGGTAATCTATGTCAACCAGTTCTATGTTGGTGTGCCACCTGTAACTAAAGAATTGAACATTGCACACATTTCAGAATTGCTCTTAGATAGGCTGGGTATTTGAGTTGTCAAAAGTAACTTTTGAGGCCAATGTTAGAATCTGATTTCTGCTCATCTACATGTATATCACAAAGTCTGTGGCCAAGAGTGACATTTCAAATAGAAGAGCACAGTTGTAGACCTTAGCGATAATGTGTTCAAGCATAATGCAGAAGTTTCTATTAATTGTTCTACCAGTTTTTCCTGATAACCATAAAAGCTTGTCCAGGAACTTGCCTGACACAGCAAGATTTCATGCTGCAAACTGATTCCATATACCAAACAGACCGGTTCTGTAAGGCTGCGTTCACATAGAAGTATTCGGTATTCGCTATTCGGGCACCGAGTACACCATCACCCGCACCATCAACTCACCATCCCACGCAGTGAGGATTTCTTCCTCCTACATCCCAGCAAATCTTATTAACAATTTCTAAACTGCATCAGAATGTCAGTCTACATGCCTATTTTTTATAAAAGGGCAAATCCAGACCAAAATTGTCATTATTTCATAAACGAGAGACGGTATACGCTGCAAGATAATCGAACAAGCTCGATTCCCACTTTGCTATACTATTCGCAGCTATTCGGTACTTTCGAATAGTGCCCTCTTATGAGAACCGGTGTGAGGAAATCCTATCGTTCGATTCAAGCTATTCGCATGACCTCGAAAACGAGCCCCGAATACCCGAATAGTATACTTCTATGTGAACGCAGCCTAATGTACAAGTATTCTGATTTTATGCATTCTTTGTGCACAAAGGTTGCCCTTAACAACCATGAAACTTGCTGAGGGCTTGACCTACCTAGCAATAACTAAGTGATTCCAGCCTATGGAACTTAATGGAAGGGCACAGGTGAATGAAATGCTTCCTTACTGAGCAGTAGGAAATAAAAATTCATAAATTATATAACATTACAGAAACAATCTATTGAGTATGCACAGGAGGATGAAATACCTCATTACTAGGTTCATAGACCAAAAATATCCATCCAATTTGAATATGTTAGAAACCCTGGCCTCGTGCAAGCTCTGTCACATGTACATAACATAATTTGTGGTTTTTGTTCTCTTTTTTTTTTTGGTATTATTCACATGCACACAGCAACTACAACTCAAAATAAGTTAGAAAGCATAGACAAAAGCATACCATAATGACAGGTATGCTTAAAATGCTATTGTGCAACTCACACTTTGTAACAATACACCAGGTGCATGATGTTCCTAACTCATTATTAATAAGCAGGGTATTCAAAGAATGAGAAAAATCACATTGACACAAAGAGCATTGTCTGGCTTTGTCAAATCTATCCTGATTTCAGGGCCACACTGTGCAAGGGGCGGGGCAATCCTAGTCAGTCAACCAATGAAAATCTTCCTGTGATCTGGCCAGAAATTGCACAGTTATGATTTGTGCTTTGAAGGGTGGAGTTGCTGACTGCACCGGCAATCCAGTCATGTCTGTGCACATTGTACATCCGAGTCCTTTTGAACACTGATAGGTGCAGCTACATACTTTCAATATTTAATAAGATGTTGGGGGGGGGGGGGTAGGGAGGAACACATTAAGTTGTGAATCTCCCAAACTATAGCACACATTGCGTCAAGGCCATATGCTCTGGTTATAAAAGCACATACATGTACCTGCACACAGGAATGTCTCATTTGTGACAAACATAACTGTCTTGTAAAGGGCTGGTTTAGAAGAACTACATTTTTTTTTTTTTTTTAGTTTTTGTAATGAACTTCACATCATGACATGAATCTAAATGCACTTTTGAGGTAGGACCACAAGGCATGTGCCCTGAGTTTTCCAGTGAACTTGAAAAAATGTGCATCCTACAGCAACAGATATGAATAGCAAGCAAGAGGTGGCTACTGATTGGCTGCTATCAGGATGTTACCATGCTCCATTTTGTAGCAAGAATTAAACAGAAAGTTTGGTCACTTTTAGAGAAAAGAAAATAGTGATCTAAAGATTTACCCTTTTATCAAAGAATGTCAGGACTATTTGTACTACATCAAGAAAACATGAACATTGAATTACCATGAAAATGGTACACAGGCAGTAACACCACACTTTCACTGCACCTAAGCTGATCTCTTCAAGCTAAGGGTATGCTATGCAGAGATACCGGTACTGTATCTGAATCATCCTACAAGAGAATTATCTGACCTAAACATAACTGATTTGCCATTCAAAGAAAATTATGAAACTGCAAATAAAACTGAACTCATACAAAAACTGCTGCGGCTCTCAAAATTCACTCTTAATCTGTTTGATTTGTAAAAAAAAACACCTCACAAGAAATCCTTTTTACAAGTTAAATTCCCCTGGTCCCATGATAACTTCAAACTCAAACTGGGTATTGTCACTGTGTGTCTGTTAACAACTTAAAATATCGTAGGTTGGACCAACCTAAAATACAAACTGTTGGTAAGATGTATCGCCATTGAGCATCAGCAAAGCTTCTGCAGTTTCATTTCTTTTGTAACATTAAATGTCCAGCTACTAAAGGCATTCAGGCCTCTGAGTTCAGCCATAAGGAAGCAGGGTATATTTTCATGAGGAACATGACACCAATTTCAAATTGTATCTGTGCATGTATTGCTCATCTATTTCGATGTTACCTGTTGCCGGCAATATTGTTATTCACAAGTCATATTGGTTTACCTATTTTCATTCTGAATCCATCACCTTTTGATGACATTCTCCATCTTATTAGTGTACAGCATTTACAAGAGTTGCAACTGCAGTTGCTACAGCTAGGACCAAAGATAACTTCATGTAGCAGGCAATATGGCACTCAAAGACTTATCATTTCCTCTGCATGTGAAGAAACATTTGCACAGAGGGTAAACTCTGTGATTGGATGTTTTCAAGAGATTCAGGAATAAGGGCTTCCTACAGCCCTATATCACAGCTAGGGACAGATTTCAGAACTGCCCTCTACTTCTGGTATTGATAGCACTGCACTCACTCACATTTTCACACAGTGACTACTGGATCACATATCATGAATGATCTCTAATGGCTGTAACACTGCTGCAAGCAGTCAAGGGGTTAACTTTGGATACACTCTGAAGTACCTTTCCTCTACCAGACCATAACGGGAACCCTGGCCAGTGAGTGGACACCATAAGCTGGTTCTTTCAACACTTGTTCTGTTTAGTTAACTCATCCCATCTACAGCATTGTCCACACAGTTTCTAGAATGAAATCCAAAGGCTAGTATCAAGAGGCACGAGGTCTAGCGATCAACAGTCAATGTGAGGGCGGTCATCATCTCTTTGCTTCTCGGTGGTGGAAGCGCAGCTGGACAGCGGATGACCCATTGACCGATGGCGCACTGTGGCTGTGAGTCTCACCATTGTTCCTCATGTACTTGCTCATCTCAGAGTAGGCTCGACGCTGACCCTCTGTCTTTTGACCTTCGCCCTTTTGACCTTTTGCAGACTTTTCTCTCCTCTGAAAAAGGGCAAGAAAGACATGCTTTCATTCCTTTTTTTTTTTTTTTGGTTACATTGTTTACTTTCAAGTACACTTTTCTGCAAGAAAACTAGCTATACCACATCATATGTCTGCTAGGAAAGACAATCTTATATCACATTGTGAATATGCATGGTTGAACCTTCTTGAAATTGGACCCTGTGGTCAACTGATTCTGAAAGTGCAAATTTCCTTTTCTTCCTGAGTGCATAAAATGTTTGTGTGTATGCACATCAGTGAGCCCAGAAATCTGGGAGTAAATTCATAGAAGACCTATATCAAATGTAACTTCAAAATGATACGAAAACCCATAGCCAAAGCAGGTCCTCAGCTGGTACTCCTGTTGTCATAGCAATTTCCATTTTTTTTTCTGCTATGAATATTTCCATTTCTGCGGCAAAGCAGCACAATTACACAATACCGTCAGCTTTGAGCAGACTCTGAAATAATTGGCTGACGGTGAGCTTGCACAAGCCTACCTTGAACTGATTTAGAGCCGAGACATTCGCAGCGGGCTTTGGAGTGATGAGTGAGGAGAGCTTGTAGTAGTCTAGAAATGTCTTCACAAGGTTCCTGCCCAGCTTCATATCTGGTTGTGGTCAAGCGGTTAAGAATGGATAAATCTCTGCTTGTTTCTATCACATTGTTCTATAGGGTAAGGCCATAATGCTCTCGACACACATCCAATACACATTATCCTTGCACACTCTAATTCAAGGCTCATCTTGTTAGTGGAATAGCATTTACATTTATTTTATTTTATTCATCTCCATTCAAATATGCACATAAACACACAGACACACATGCACACACATTTGTTGCTGTTGTTTTTTTTCACATTAGGCATTTTGTCAGCAATTATTCTCATCATATAAAACTGTCATTCAATTATTCTCAGTAAGACAGTGACAAGTAGTGTACTGGTACTCTCACGGAATTGATGGCCTTACTCATTCTTATTCAGTTTCTGATAGTTTCTGACAGCATGTGGTCTATAATACCTGTAGAAGAAGACTACATTGTTATATCATATTTTATTTATCATATTCATTTCATAATTCATTATGTATTGAGTGTTTGTCTTTTTCAAATAAAGTGCTAAAGACTAAAAACATACAAACGATCAGCATCGCCCAAAACTATGCTGTTCAACTGAGAGAATTCCCACAATGCAGCACATTACTCTTGATGTAAAATAAATAAAATTCATACATCCCAACGTAACAGAAGCCAATGAATGAAACCAGAATAGTAGACAGATGTATGGAATGTAAAAACTAAGATTAATATCAAAACTAAACATTTTTTTTTCTTTCACAAGTCAACTGATTTTAGAACGCAAGGTACATTAGCTATACATAAATATAGGATTATCTTGCATTTTCTCTAAAATCCTATATAAGTGATCAATTTGTTCAGTGCGCCATCTTAAAGGCATAATTTACCATTTGCAAATGAAACAAAAACCCAGCATTAGCGCTTTGAAATAGTTCAAAAATATGAGTTAGGAATAGAAACAACCACTGTAAAAATGTGAATCAGTAAAATCAATGTTAAGTACTGTTCAACATACAAAATGTGAACAATAGTTATAATAAAGGTGTTTCCAGACTAAATTGTCTACAATTACGATTTTATCGAGAAAAATACAGATATCTCCTTATATTTCAGGCTTTATCGCGAAAATTTTTTGATAGGATGTTTTGTGGTACAACAGACCTACACACATGCATTAAATGTCATATCTTGAAAATGTTTTAAATCACTGTTCCCAAAGGTAAACAGGACCTTTAATGTCAACTGTTAAGGGTGCTGCCTGGTGCTATTCAATGCTGTTTTTCATCATTATTATTTGGGATTTCCTTATCTTTTTTTCTTTGGTATGCTAAAGATGAATCTTCAAAAAGAAAAAAAAAGGAAAAGGAATCTCCTGCCCACCTATAATATCAGGTACATGCATGAAATTCAACAAATAGCAGCGGATAGCCCTTTGTGTAACAACACTCCCCATTCATTGTACCGGCACGTCTATGCTTAACACTGTGGAAGTTAATTTACTGTGCAAGTAGTAGAAAGCCAAGCCTATTCAAACAAGACGGCATCTCATCCAGCCCAAAAAGCCAGATTGTAAATTCTCATCCCTGTGTTCTCTGTAAAATTCTTTCATTTTCTTCCACGAGCGCGGGCATCTCTCTTGTGTCCACATTAATCACGACACAGTCATCCGCCGGATACCAAATGCGTAACCCTGAAACAAACACCCGATGTTGTTTACTGCCGTACCTGTTTTACCTGATGCAGCACGACAGTTCGTCGTACTTTGATCAAACAAACAAGGTGGAAATCACCTATTGCCTACCTGGGCTCACCATCTCAATTCCAGATCAAAAAAAGAAAAGATAAAAAAAAAGATCCCCCACCCTCCTCCATTTCATCACCACTCTACAACAAGAGGCTCATGAAAGATTTAGCAGGCTGTGGCAGAGAAACAATGAGAGCGTTGATTAATGGAATAGCTCATCTGAGTGCGTGTCCATTTCAGGCTAATCAAAAGCGACTGACTGCCTACCGGTAGAGATTCCACACAGAGAGTCACCACCCTACTTAATTGATTTTCAGAGACAAAAGAAATGCCGGATGTTAGGTGATCAGCTTTATGGATACAGCACATGGGTTGACACACTGGAATGATTTGTAATTGATTAATCCCTGTTGTATTTTTTCCCCTTACCTTGAAAAACATATTAAAAAAATGAGAGAGAGAGAGACACTAAATTGTGAGAACATTACAGTCAAGGGAATGACTTCAGATTGATTTACATTGTTAATAAAATCAGTTTTGGTAGGAGATAACTTCAAGTACTAGTAGCATGGAACAAGAAGCTTTAAGCAGAGTCTGGCATTGCAATGTGCACATTGATGCTCATGCTACATACAGCCACACAATAACTTACTGTGACACGCCAAGCATATGTGACCGTGCACCTCAAAACGAACATAAAGTCGCACACGCTGATTTTGCGTTAGGACTGAAAATAAGTGAAATGGGTCAACCTAGCCGAACTTGACTTTTTCATATTTTCTGAAAGAGCGGGTCTTCTTTTACATTATGCTAAAATTTGGTATCATAAAATGGGCAGGAAAGTGTGTTTTTGTAGCAGTTTATCTCGAACATTTTTGGTAGAATAGTGTGATTAGGTATGTCTTTAGAATCCCTTTTTCATTTCTGAAAAACCTTGTCCACACTCTTCCTTTCAACTCTAATAACTTTTGAAAGGATAGTGCTACTGCTTTGAAAGTTGGCATTAATTATGGACAGAATGTATTAATAAGGCATGCTTAATTTCAGTATAATCTGATAATCCCTTCATTGTTGTTACTCTGGTGGTTTACTTCCTGTTTTTTGTCCCATTCATCGCACAGCCAGCACAGTTTGGTAAAGATTAAGCATTTGAATAGACACTGTACTTCAGAGCCTCTTTTCTCAGTTCACACTTTTCCTGAGTTTGTGCTTTCTTTCCAATATCTAGATAGGTTAGGAGAGTCCATTTGATTTGAGTTATACATCATTTTAAAGCTTAAAGTCTGCTCTTTCAGAATATGGTCTTAACTAAAAATTCATGTCTGGCGACTTTTTGTTTGTTTTGAGGTGCAGGGTCACATCTTATACTGATTGGGTTGCTTTGTGGAAAATAAGGTAGCCGTATTTTCTTCTTTCTGAGCATTTTATTACCATGAGCCATGATCACTTGCTGATCTGTCCCATTTACTACCAGATTCTTACATTCCATTGGACCTTACTTAGGACTCAATAGGTTCCTACAGGCAATGTGTTCATACAAAGAAAATATACTTAGGCGACATCTGTCTTTTCTTCAGTCATATTGTGTCAATATTGTGTGAATGTGAATGCTCCCTTAATTAATAACATTTCCTCTTGTAATGTGAGAAGGGAGGTGATTTGATCGTAAGGGATAATAGCACAAGTTTTAATGTTATAATAACAAGTATGTCCTCAATGCACACGCCTGTTTGAATGGTACCTATTAATTCAAACTTTGCACCTTTACATCATGGTATCCTCACCCATGCCTACATAACGTAGGTCTATCTCCTGACGAAATCTGGAACAAAGGCAAGCAAAGTCAGAGTAGATCTGTATTGTAGGCATACTACTTAAAACAGACTGATTTAATTAAGCTAAAAATAGCCTCATAATCCTTGAATGGCCGTTTGATAGATATGAGATCAACCAAATTTGTGACTACAGCCATCTTTCCAACAATTTCATGACAGCTACTTTGAGGGAAAGCTTGCATTTGTGAAAACTTGAGTTATTGATGGTTTAGGGCAACTGCAATTATTCAAAGCAAAGCAAAAATAGATCTCATATAAAAACCTGTAGTATTTTGTCGCAGAGCAGAATGCTTAGAAGCATGATCAGGTACTATTTTCACTGTACTTACAAGTGTAAGTTTAAAAAATGGGGCAAAAAAGGGAGATCCCAGAGGATTCTAATTTCACTTATACATTGAGGATTCCAGAAATGCTCATTTTAATAAAGGTCCTCTTGGGTGAAACTTTTCTCATAACCAACATAAACAGAATTCTAGCGACTACAATCTTAAACTTAAAAAAAAGATAAAATAAAAAAATAAAAAATGTTTTAACCTTTGATCATGAAAAACACATAAAAAAGGGGCAATTTTGTGTTATGCAGTCACAGGGTTACTTGAGCAGTGTAATAGATCTACCTGCACTGTCCAGTCATGTACTATTCATGAAATGGACAATGTACTTTTCAGAATTCTCCCAGAAGCTGGGGAGTAATTAGGGTTCATCACACTTATCTCACCATCCTGGCTTGAATTGTCTCTGGAGAGCATTAGCTCTGCCTCGCTGGCGCCGCAATGTTTAAGGAGACGTTAATCATTCTCATTGATTCTCGCAGCTTGACACAAGACTAATGGTCAGCCCGTTCCTCCGCACTCCTGCGACAGTTTTACAGTAGCCCTCACTGAAGGCCTGACAGAGCTACTAGATGTAGTGTAGTCAGTGAGGCGAGAATGTCACTCAGCACCACAACTCTAAGCCATATAGTAATGTGTACTTGGAAGAATACGTAGGTAATCTAAAATGATCTTTCATTGAAACTAGATGCAGTGTGAACACCAAACCACCAATCTAATGACAACATCATAAAGCAAAGTGAGTTCCTGGTTTCATGTAATGTCTAACTCATACAAGTTCCTGTCATGAATGGCTAACTGTCAGAGTTCAACAAGTTCATGTTAGAATCAGACTTTGCAAAGTCTCTGCTGATGATTGGTTCTGGCAGTCATCTGAATTTGCAACTTTGCATTGAGAAATCTAATTCATTGAACATTTGAACATTTTTCCTCATTCTTTCTAAGATTGTCCTTGGTTGTTTTGACTATGCAGAAAAAGCTGCATAGTTGTACATATGAAGAATTCTCTGATAGCCGTAGTTTAGTGTTTTCACTTTTAATAATTCATCATGTCCAGAGCTACACAAGACATACTGTAAAACACGATATATTCGCGGCATGAAAATTTCGCAAATTGGAGCCGAATGCGTTTCTCACAGCATGAAATTTTTGTGACTTGACACTGGGATCCAATGCATATTGTGTAGGCAAGAACTTTCAAGTGCATTTTAATTTTGCGAATGTTGCAGCTCGCGAAATTCGCCAAATTCAAATGCACGCGAACATTCCTCGTTCTACAGTATCTAGAAAAACAATCTGCAATCTACCATAACTTGACCAAAGATGAACCCTGCATTTCAGAAATTTAGATACTGTAAAAGTGGTTTCTTTCGCGTACAGATACTTTCGCGGTTTCCATCGGTGCCGACTTTTTCGTGTGTGTGTTTAAATTCGGGGTCGACAAAATCTGTGAATTCACAGTCGGCAAAAACTGTTTTATTTTGCACATGAAAACCCAAACTATAATCCAATTATTTTGTTTAATCTATTAGATAGAAATTGAAATTAAATGCAGGCTTACCTGAAATCCCGTCCCTCGAGTACTTTATAACATGCTTGTATAAAACTATTGATGCCTAGATGACCTAAATTGCACGGATTCTTCGAGTGTGCATGTGCGCAATAGCGTTGTAACAAGCGGCGAGTTTAAAACATTTCCTTACGTGGTTAATTTCGTGCGACTTTTTAAAACATTTTCGCATAATGTTAAATTCGCGGTTCAACCTCAAAGCACGAAAATAAAACCACCGCGAAAGAAACCACTTTTACAGTAATCAGCTTTCCACGGCAGAGGGGAGATCAGCAAGATATGTAGATAAAGACAATGGTAAAATATTTATGACCGATCTATGACGAGAAAAAAACTAATGAAAAGTTAGTCATCAGTCAACTGTAATAACTTTCAGCCTGTTAACATTGTTAATATTATTAACATTTCAGCTTCAGTAACATTGATGCCAAGAGTTGTACAAAAACAAGCCAATATCATCAGGTTGATAAAACTACTCAACTGTTTTCATGATCATGAGGCCATCAAAATATTAAGACATATTTCTGACAGTCTAAAAAAAGAGTTTAGATGTGTACACTCTGCCATATAGAGAAATACTGTACACTTTGCAGCAGTGTGAATGTGTGTTTTGAACATTTCTGTCCTTATGACAATGTCAAAAATAAAAGATAAAAAATCCCCAACAGCACTTCTAATAAAACAAAAGGGGGAACCTCAGAAACACATAATACTTTTTTTTTTTAAAGGCAAACTCTTAAATGTAAAAAGAGAAGTGTTGCATTTGTCCAGTAAATGCCTGTTTAGGCATGTTTTAAGTGGACATTGCACTATTTTAAAAGGCACTTTGCACGATGAATTGCTATGTGATGAATTAAGGCCATTAAAAGAGTCTCATTGGCATTCAGTAGAAGGACATTAACACTCATGTCTGGAGACATAAAAGTCTCTGCAACAATCATTGTAAGTGAGGGAAATTGGCCATCAATAAAAGTGCCAATATTTCTCACATTCACAGATAACTAGGACTCTACAAGTGTCAAAAGTTACTCTGGAAGACAATGGGATGATCTGGTTTAATTTTTTTTTTTTTTCAAGATGCTGCTGGTTTTTAATGGTTTTTAACATCCTGCATTCAGTGTCTTGTGGGAATCATTAAACTACATTCTCATCCTGGTAAGCAGCGTGTTGCAATGGTGTTAATGGTATATTCTGAAATAATCAAAACTGTAGTATCCATTAATCTAGATAGAAAAAAATGACAGACAAATTGCATAAGAAGGCGAACTATGTGAAGCCAAAGGGGGGTGGGGGGAGGTACATCGATTGAAATTTACCCTCTGCATCCCCAGCATTTGTTTTATTTTCTTCCGTGAAAGAAGTAGCATTATGGGAAAAAACAATTATATTATTAAGCTATTGTTCCACAGTCATTGTTAGACAATGCTAATGTAATATGGCGTTTCCTGTCGCTTTTTCTGTAACATCCTAGTATGATGTCTGCATGTATCTAAATGTCATAAGAAGTGATAACCAACATCATTTCAATAAAGTGTGAACGTAAAACCTCATCACACAAGCATCAAGTGACAGGTAAGATATTTGATGTTTTGTTGCCTTGTAAGTTTACAATTCATTCACTGAGGTACCATATTGCTTTTCCTCCAACAAATGGGAGGAAAAAAAACACATTAAAAAGCTATTTTTTCCCCTGTCTTCTTTGACTCTCTTTATTTTTTATTAAATGCTTGGGGGGGGGGGGGGAGGTAATTTGGGTGGAGGCGTGCCTGCTCAACTATCAAGATTGAAAGGTTTTGTGAAAAGGAAATGCAGCAAAAAATATGCATGTAAAGTAGCCTGTCCAAATTATTGTGATTTATGAGTTTCATGTACCATAAAGTCTACTTGACTTTCCCCATGTTACCCATTCAGGTAAAACAAACATTAGATTGGCAAAGGAGAAGATACTTTGTACAGGGTTTTTAAAGTGTGTCTGGACACTAGCTGATAGACACAACTACCTCTGGCAAAGTGGTTTCTGGCCTTATCAATTGAAAAGAAAAGAAAAAACAACCAAAAACAAAACAAAACATGACAATAATAACAGTTTTAACAACAATAATAGTTCATATCTTTATAGCATCTTTGCCACTGAATACAAAGCACTTTAAAATGCCATCCCTGGTCAGCATAGGAAAAAGAATTATAAACAAAAATTACGCGGCAGTGACTGTAAAAGTCCAGTGCATACATAGGGATTATAGGGATATCAATATAGAATCAACTCACCTTCCACATATACACACAAGCAGAAACAAACACACACATACCCCCCCCCCACACACACAAACACACATGCATACACACTCAGAGTGGCCTGCCATCACATTCATTATTCCAATTGTTATGACAACAAGCATCATCCAAATCACCAGTCACCACCACCGTCCCAGTTGCCATGGCAAAGGATACAGCTGTCCTCATCATAGGGCACCACAGTGGAGGATGAGGTGGGGGTGTAACAGAAGAAGGAGACCTCCAGCGTGTAGCAGAGAGAGTTCTCGTCCAGGATGCCTCCAAGAAAGCGTCGCCCCGTACCAGCTTTGACGGCATCTCGGTTGAAAGACGTGTTCATCTGCACAGGACAGTCAAGGGATACTAAAAATTACTTCAATCTGCTAATACATGCTAAGAGGAGCGCTCACTACATGATGAAAGTTGTTAATTATATGCATCACTTTACGCAAGTCCAAATTACATTTGTTTCAGCATTCTGTTTGATGTTAATACTGTATACCTTCTCTTTTTTACTGTGTGGATCCCCTCAAAAAGAAAATGGAAAACAGCTTTGCAGGCTTTCAAATCAATAACAGGATGTGAATCTACTGATACGAAATAAGTATAAAAATGTGAAGAAGTAAAACAACATAACAAGGGATATATAAATAGATAATGAGAAGACAAGTGAACAAAGTCCTTCTTGGGTCATATGGAGATACAGTCATAAACATGACATCTTCAGTGTAGCATTTGTCATCTACATGACTACTGACAGACAGACAGAAAGGAAGAACTGTTGAAATTCATTTAAAAAAAACATGGAAAGTAGGAGGCAGACATTACCTGGCATTTAAGAGGAAACCAAGTCTGCACTATAAATACACAGAAAACTGTGAGTGATTGCTGGCATATAAGCTAGCTTTAGACACATGGCTGAAGATGAACCAAAAGGGGGTTGAATAACAGTGAGGCAGAAGAGAAAGCAAGCCATGCACTTACAACACAGAAAGCTAGAACACTATGGTGGGAGACATATGAAGATGAAGGCACTGTGCTTTTAATATGACAGTGAGAAAGAAAGAGCGAGTGAGCCAGATGAACAAAGAGGCAGAGACATAGGGAAAGACTTGGAAAAAAATCAGAAGTGGACACTAAAGACATTTTGCACCCTACCTCCTTCCACCAAATAAAGGATGGGGTGGGGCATGGAGGGCACATAGAAGTATCATCACGGAGTGGAAAAGAGCGACAGATATTCCAGGAGAGACAAAACATCAGCAGTTCCGACACACACAAAATCAATGTTTGCCAGCAATCTGACACCAGAGCTGACAAAAAAATTGGGGCGATGGGGGCCCAAAGGCATCTTCAAATTGGTGTCACCTTACCACCAATTAGCCAGCTCCGCCTCCCTAAATATCACCACGGGTGATATCCTGCCCGGTAGGGCTGGGTTGCCGGGCTGAGGTTCAAGGGGCAGGCAGAATTGATGGGAGTGTATCGCTACCAAACTAGGTATCATCCCGACCTAGGATGAAATCAGGGATGCGGGCGAGTCTGATCTCATTTTGGGCTTTTAACCCTGTTAACCTGAAGGGGGGAAGTGCAGGAGCTGGGAGAAAGTTAGCAAAATATCCGAGGGTGTGGGGTTTCTCTCCCCGGGCAGAAATGGACAGTAGGGGTGGAGGGGGATACATACACCTCATGTCTCGAGACAGGGACGGAAAGGTTAGAGAGTACATTGGCTGGGTGATGGCTGAGATCAATGACCAGTCCAGTGCCAGGTTGGTGGTGCTTACTGCTTAGTAGCAGTTGGGGTGGGATGGGGGCACTGGTGGGGATGGGGATGGAGGGCAAATGGTAGGGGGTTGGACAGAGGGGAAAAGGGGAAAAGGTAGAACCATCTCTCTCCCATATATGACATACCAGAAACTGAGCAAATAAAAATCATTCCAACACACCAATGCTCATAAATTAATGGAAAGATTTTTTTTTTTTTTTTTTTTTTTTTTTTTTTTGCTTTAGTCTTCAACCAATCTGCTTTCTGGCTTTGAATGGTGAATGACAGGAGACATTTACAAACTATGACAATGCAACAGCTATACTTGATCATTAGTATCATTTAATGGTGGTTAAAGTTTAAAATGAAAGAATTACAGAATGGCAAAAACACAAGAAGAGAATTCTATCATAGTCAATTTCACCGTGTATGTGATGAATATCCAATGACAGTAATTAGTAACTTTACTTCAAATAATGATATTGATTGAAGAAGCAATCTAATGAGAAGGAACAAAACTGAAAATAATGACTATTACTTCATTACAATTATCTTTATTGTTTTAATCATCATCATCTTTACAATCATCATCAGTATCACTATCTTAACATCAGCAAGACAACTAATGCACTTCAATTCTTTAATGTAGCCAACTGGAAGTTCAACTACATGTAGATACACTTTGAGTGCAAGTTGAAGAGAAAGGGTTTTTGAATCAACAGGCGAACTTTGTTTGGAATGGATGATTCACTGCTTGAGGTGACAGTTGACTGCCTCAGCCAAGCATATCAACAACATCTCAAACTCAACCAAAAATACACAACTTGGTTGAAGAAGTATGAGTCACTGATTTCTCAGAACGCAGCAATTTTCACACGGTGAGTTGAACAACATCCTCGCGTACCTGTACAAGTACAAGTACAAGAAGTACGGAGCAGAAGGAAAAACACGCAAACACAGTGAAAAGGGGGAAAATGCAGAGAAAAAACAACAGCATCATCAATGGGAGCTGGGCAAAAACTTTGTTCTGGAAAGAGTGAATCACCAAGAAGGAGCACATGAAATTTGACAAGCCAAGTTGAACACCTTGCTCCCCACCTGAGCCTCATGATTAATCCATATGCCACCACAAGGAGCTCTACCCTTCATACATCTGACTCCATCGTATCACGGGGGGCACTTACTTGAACTTTGATGGCAGGCAAAGGGAGCTAGAGTCCAGCTTACATCAGTGCTCACTTTGCGAAATTTACACCTCTCTGAACAAACTCTCTCTTATCTCTTCATATGAGTCATCGCCGCACTGAAAGTTAAACTTTTCATGAATTATTCAACAGATTGGAAAAAATCTTCAGAGCGAAGGAACAAGTTCTCCACCTCTCCCTCTCTCTCTCTCTCTCTCTCTCACTCTTTCTCACTTCTCTGTGTTTCTCTCTTTCTCTATTTCTGTGATTTAAGATAATGATGTAATGCTTTCATTAAAGCTTTCGCCTGTCTTGTGTTTTCCTGCAGTGGAATGGTGGGTAAGAGAGATGTGCATTAGGTATTTGACACATGCCTGACTTCACATGACCTTAAACTTTTCCCTACAATTCACAAGTAAGGAGAGGGGGAATCATTGCTCCTGGTTGTGGGGGGAAGAGAAATCCTCGCTGCAGTCATAATGGAACCAGACATACAGATCGCATCCAATGACTCAAAGTGATGTCAGCCATGACATCAGCACACGGCTCATGCATATGCACGAGCCATCGACCGTGGGTGTGCGGGAGAGCCCGGCCAGGGACATGCGGCGTGGAGATGTGCCTCCAGGGGGGGATGCGTACTTGAGCGAGCAGCGAATGGTAATAAGCCGTTGCTAAATGCATCCCATGCCAGGCCCTGCCTAACCTTGGACTTGTCTTCTGTACTGCAAACTGATGTGATTTGGACGTCTTTCCAAACAAGCAATCGTTAAGCTTCCTTCCTCTTCTTTTTTTTTTCCATCCTCTACCTACTTCTATCCCCTCCCTTCATCTCTCCCCCTCCCCAACTACTAAAAAAAGAAAAAAAAAATACTCATCTCTTTTTTCCCCTTCAACTTTCCTCGTTCTTACCACTTGGCTGAGCATTTTCTATTCATCTAATCAGATTTGTTTCTCTTAATCAACTTGTGCTCCAAAGCTCAAGAGAATAAGTCAAGGTCAGAGTTGCCAGCTACAGGTGATTTTTTTTTGTCTTTTTTGTTTTTTGCTCTTTTTATTTTTTGCATATTGCCCTTTCTGAAAGTTGGTGTTATATAAATTTTATGTGCAGCAGGAATGAAATGCAAATGAAAAAAATATGCCTCTTTCTCACTTTTGTTTCTGGGAATTAAATACTAATAAGATAATTTAGCGCATGTCTATTCCATTCAATGTAATTAAAAGGTGGTAAAGAAAATCTATTGTACTTCATTCTCACATCAGATAATCTTAGGATAATCCTTATTATCGCTTAAGCCTTCAGTCAGTTAATGTCATTAATGACTCACTATCAAGAGACTATAAGCATGGACAACACATGTGTTCAAACCAAATTAGATCTTTCATGATCATTGTACCTCAAAGTGTTGGCTTGAACTGGGGCATAATTCCTGGCCTGCAGGTTTGTACTCTTAGCAAAAAGTTTGAAGGTGCATAATAATTTTATTCACAGTAAATTTTTCACAAACATATAACAAAATCCCATCCATTTCTTTTTGCTTTGTTTGGTTGGTTTTTTTTTTTTGGATAAAGAGATATAAAAAAAGATACTGGCTATAAAAGTAATGAAGACAAAAGAAAGGAGGCAGAACTTAATGGAAATGCCTGCTCAATCATCAAAGCAGATTCTGAGCTTTGCCTGCAGAGCAAATGTAAAAAAATAAAAGCTATTTGTCAAAAAGAAAGAGCCGGTATAAAGGAAAGGAGGGCTAACTTTCGGTAACAATATTAACATGCATATTCATAAAAGATAAACAATGAAACAGTTATCTAGAGCAAGAGATAAACATTTTCTCTTTTTACGCAATAGTTAACCACATACACACAGAAATATGAAAATTTGAAGTATGATATTTGAACCCCCCCCCCAGAAAAAACAAAAAACAAAAACAAACAAACATGAAGATGCAGAAAACAGCAAGTTGTAGAGAAGATCAAAGGAGAATGTAAGATACGTTTAAGGTGATAATCCATGAGAGAAGAAAATTAACTGACACAAACAGGTGATAGATGATGGAAGTATTAAAGAGAGAAAGCACAATATGTAAAAAAATAAAGAGTATTTTAAACAAAATCAAAATGCCACAGGAAAGGTTGTGGTCCAGGTGTAATACCAGGGCAAGTTTGACTTACCATTGAGAAGTCATCTGCATTGGCTAACATGAGTTTGGGAAAGACAGCTTGTTTCTCGTAACGCACCGGGTCGTCATACACGTTGCCGTACATGAATCCGTTCATCAGCGTGGAGTGGGCATGGATGTCGATGTAGAAATCGACCTCAATGTTCTGTGACATGATCAACAGACTCTCAACTCACATTGGACTCAATGATATTTGACATCATTTCCACACATTAAAAATTTGACATACATGTGTTTGTCACAGCTAGTTCAAAACAATATTAAGAAGACTGTTATCTTTATGACAAATATTTGCGACACTTCATCACAAAACCAACAAAAAATTGCCAGACATGGATTTTTGTTAAGGGCAGATTCTGAAAGAGCAGACTTTCAGCTTCAAAATTATGTATAAATCAATTCAAATGGACTCTCTTAACCTATCTCAATATAGACAGAAAGCACACTCTGGAAAAATGTGTACTGAGGAAAGAGGCTTTGAAGTTTAGGGTCTATTCTAAAGCACTTAATTTTACCCAGCCGAGCTCTAGGCAATGAATGGGACAAAAAGACAGGATATATAACTCCTTAACAACGACAATAAAGGGATTATCAGGTTATGCTGAAATTGAGCATGTTAACACATCATATTCATGACTAATGCTAACTTTCAAAGCAGTAGCATCACCTTTTCAAAAGTTATTGAAGTTGAAAGTGAATAGTGTGTAAAGGGCATTTTAAGAAATGAAAAGGGACTCTAAGACCCATCTAATGACACTATTCTACAAAAAAAAAAAAAAAGTGTTCCTCTAGAAAAACTGCCAAAAACACATTTCCCATTCATTTTATGATTCCAAACTTTAGGATAATGTAGCAGAAGAATTGCTCTTTCAGAAAATATGAAAAACAAAATACTGACTAGGCTGACCTGTTTCACCTATTTTGAGTCCTCACACGAAATCAGTCTTTTTTGTTGGTTTTGTGATGCAGGTCACATTTAGTATACATCAGCTACCCATCAAAATGGATAATGGAATGAGTTCCAGGATGGACAATTAAAATGTGATAGAACTACATAAAAACCTTGTACTTTGAACACATAGCCTCATATAAATATTATTCAAATACTATTTTACAGGTCTCTTGTGGTAGGAATTGGTAGATGAAAACTGAAGAAAGAGTTGAAGGCTGAAATATTCTTAAAGATCATATGACTGCGCTTCTCGATCTTCTTGTATTTTTTCCCCTTTTTTAAATCAACATGCCATTAGTCAAACACCTAAAACCAAACTCTCACTTGAAAGGGTAGAGAACACACAAAATTCAAAAACAACTTTTATTCATCACAGTAAGCAATTTCATTTGAAGAAAACTGACAATGAAATATGGTAATGAAAGCCGAGAAAAGACCGGAAAATGCAAATGATTTGACCTTTTTCTTTTTTCCTGTCACAAATTGCAAAAGGAAGCGAGGCTCATGACTAGCTGAAGTAAGAATGAAAAGGAATACTGCAATAAACACATTTGCAATTGATATAGTGGAACTCTTTACTGGGTTTGCATTCATGTCCATTAGGAGCTGCTTGGTGGCGTGCAGCGTGGGGTGAGCCCAGGGCGACGGCTCGTGCCAATGTCTGTTGAGATCAAACCCCATGAGGGAGCACCTGAGGAGAGAGAGGCAGCCAAAGACCCGCACTGACAACACTATATACGCCTTTAGGGATCAGCAGGTATGATCAGAGACTTTACAGCCCGGTACACAAAACACCCTCATCATTACAAAACCCTTCTCAAGTCATCAACTGGCCATTTTCATGAAGACGTGGGACCGACAGCTCACTTCTTCATTTCACAGGATTCAGAGAAACTCTGGTTTATCGCTCGCCACTCAACAAACAGTAACATTATCTGTCAGGTAGAATTTTCATGAATATTGTGCTTTGACCTTTAGGTTTGAGGCAACACCTTGAAATAAAATCTTACAACAATATGTATAAGTGTGTTTATATTACATATATGTGTGTGTGTGTGTCTACATAATATGTTTATATTTATTCATATGCAGAGAGAGAAATAGATAAAGAGAGAGGGAGAGAGAGAAAGAGAGAGAAGAAACTGCTATAAAGGTGTCATGTCCTGGAGCCAGTATTACAGGTCATAGGTATCACAGGAAATATGTGATAAAAGTGGAAGACATGTTCAAATATAAATGCTTACAAATATTGGTAATTTAACTCTCAAATTATAATCATATTCGACTGTGTAAAGTTTCCTTTGAGCTGCGGCACCTACATATGAATATATAACCCAAGAACATGCATTTTAAGGTACCTGACAACCAGAAGGGTGTAACTCCACAGAAAAAGTTAAGAATTTATTAGCATTCTTCTGGCACTACTGTAACATCTTTCTTCAGAATTAACAAACTTTGCCATCACACACTCAATATCATGCACTCCTAAGAACACCAACACATACACACAAAACAAATATTAAAAGGAAAATAATCAGAAACTTTAATTTTCAGGTGATCTAGGACACAGGTGAAGGCAGAAGGAATGGGATTGTCATTAGCAAAGCTCTCCCTCTCTCTCTCTCTCCCGATGGTGGCTCGACGTGGTGGCACTCGGAACTCACCTGTAGTTGCCAAGGTAGACACCGTCTGGGTTCAGCATGGGCACTACTTTAAAGACGACGTGTTCCCGCAGAACCTTGGCCACTGGGTGCTGACTGAGCAAGAAATCCAGCAAACCTGGAAAAGCAGACACATACACAACACAAAACTTATCACTTTGGTGCTCTTTACAAACAGATTGGTAGATAAGAATGCTACATGGCTATGGGTAAAACTGTAGTATAGGTACAAAATTGTGCACTGTCTGATACTGACACAAAGTCATTAGTAACATAATAATTCAAGGTGCTCCAGAAACTGTCTGAATTCTTACCACAAAACAGAAGTTACACACATTATAATTTACACTGTACCTTTCATGAGACAAAATTAGTCTACACAATAATGAGGTAGAAATTTAGTAATTTTTCTTAATTTCTGACTACTCAGATTACTTCATAATTGAATTTTGAAGAGCTGCTGTACTCGGCCTGAGATTGTCACCAAAAAAGCACAATATTTTCATTATGAACTTAGGCAAGATGCCCATGACGAAGTCCTTCTATCATTCATTTACTTTGTAACAGCCTACCATTTTTTCTGATGCCCAGCCACGATAAACTGCAGAAATCATAGCTTTATTTAAAAAGTTGCTTTGTGCAATTTTGATCTTTTCTTTTTAAACAGCAAAAGTACACCTGCTGCACAAACTGTCCTTGTCCTCAGCAAAGACGCTGTGAATCATTTTGATGCTCGCTTGGTGACAAGATACAAATTATAATGACTAATTCATTTCATATTTTTGTCCATCCTTTGATTGATATCAGGGACATAAACTTAGGTGATGAAGAGCAAGTCATCATATTATAATCTGAATCATATTCCTTTCCATGACAAGGCTGCATTCAGCAAGATAGATAATCACATCAAGTTCATAAAAACAATCAGTGATTGGTTTGTGTATTTGGATGTGTTTTTCCCTGTGGTTTAATGTGGTATAATAAAACTAATAGCAGTAACATTAATCAAACTCCATTGTATTAGAAGATGGAATGAATGTACACACAGATGTTCTAATCAAGGCTGTGCAAATATCCCAGCATTATCTTTTCTCCCCCACCCCCTCCCTTTATCTCCTTCTCTTTCTAATCTATTCCCCTCTCCACTAAATCACTGAATTATACACCAGAGTGTAATCAAATCCATTATACCAGTCACCTGGTGAGGATGAAAATGGAGGTGACTTTGACAGGGAGCTTTTAATGACCCTCGATGTGCTCGCTAATCAAGGACAATTTTTCACCTGAGATTGGATGAGGGGGATGGTGTGATGCGGTTCAATATTTTTTTTTTCCACAAACCTTCCGCTCACGCCTCCAGAGGAATGCATGAGATTCAGCCCAAGGGCACTTTGATGGGCACACACACCAACTCGTGTCATATCATCCTAACTTGCTTTGCATCGCGACCCCTCCCCCTCCCCCCCCCCCCCCACACTTTCAAAAGAAGTAGCTCAACTTACACAAACTATCTCTTTCTGCCACACCTCATGTGACGTCAGTGCTTGTTATCAGCACAAATTGTTATCTATTCAATCTTACATTAAACTACCAACTGGTTTGACAGTCAGATTAATGAAAGTGTTACCCAAACTTTTACATACATTGTCTTCGAATGTTTATAAAAACCTTTCAGTAATCCAAAGACAGCCAAGTTGAATAAAGTTGAGGCATCACTGTTACCATGAATAAACTGTCGCCAATAGTTCATCTCCCTCACTAACCATTTATAGTAACAGTAAGAGAGAGAGAAAGAGAGAGTTAAAAAAAACCCAAAAACTCAAGACCCATGCAAATACAATGAATGTACACCTAGGTGTGGCTTATGCAATGCACGATTAGTAGTCAGCAATGCCAGTATTTATTTAAACCTTTTCAGAGAGGCTCGCAATCAGATATTCAACCATATGAAAATTTGTCTTACAAGTCCCAATTTAGAAAAAAAAAAACAATGCCTAATGCATAAATAGCATATCATACAGTATAGTACTGTACAACAAGAAATTTTCATGGGCATGATACTTTCATTTATTTTGTGAGGAACCACGATTTGCATCAGAAAAATACACGCAAAAGTTTTTGTCTACACAATGCAGCTTCATGCTGCATATGTGTCTGTTTTTACAGTACTGCAAAGGAAGAAACTAATGTGGCATTAATTTTTGCAAAATGGAGCCGATGTCCTTTTTGCGCGCCATGTTATTTCTGCAAATTGCCACTGGCATTCAATGCATATAGTGTAGAGAAGAAATTTCGCATGCATTTCAATCTGGCAAATCTTGGCTCTTGTGAAATTTGCAAAGGTAAAACACTCATGAAAATTTCTGGTTTTACAGTAACTAGAGGTGAATCTGAATGAAGAATGACCTCTGACCTTGACAAACATAAGAAGCAGGTGTTTCTCCAGGGTGCACCCTGGCTGTGATGACTACTACTCTCTGTTTGACGTCAGGCTCCAGGTTCTCTGCAAAGACAGAAAAGAAAGAATCACAATAGCTTCCATGCAAGACAAAACTTTTTTCGTCTAATCTTGTTTCTTTTCTCTTTCTTTCCCCTCTCTTTCATACTCTCTATTCATCTATCTCTCTCTTTATCTTTGTATACAGACATTCATACATAATATTGGATTTTTGTTTCTTTTTTCTCTATCTATCTCACTTGGTATACTACTCCATCTATCATGGCCTTCTATCTATTCATGTTTCCGTGTTTTTTGCTCTTACAGTTTACTAAAATGGATTACTGCATCTCATCAATGAAAGTGCACTTTTGCACATTTTCATCTGCACACGTAAATGCTAATCTATTCAAACTTTTCTCTTTGTCGTGATACATGTTTGTCATGAATGTGCTATCACGCTGAAACCAACACACGAAGAAGACATACAGCACATAACACAGGGTACCACTGTGAATGCTTTGCTGTTGAGCTTCATGTTACAAAGAATTCTTTTTGCCCACAGCAACTCCCTAAGCCTGCAGTTCATTGCGCAGCATAATTCATTGTGGTCTTGTTCATTGCGCACAAATATAAAGATACTGTCAAGACAAAACCAATTAGAACAATGGATGAAAGAAAAAAAACATGGAATAACAAGAGTAAAAAGTTTGTCAACATTAGGGATGCATGAAAGAATTGATATACAAGGTGTTTTCTTCATGCAGTAATGTCTGCACTGTATAGAAGCACAAAGCCCCTTACATCATCTCCTCTCTACAATACACACAGGCCATGTGTTAGCGTGCTGTGACTGAGCCCCCTTTTCATCAAATCACTCACTCAGGCAATGTAAGAAAGGCTAAGTATCTACATTGTGTCCTGTACCTCCAATTCATTCGCTTTGTGATTCTCTCCCCACATGAAGTGTAAGACAACCCAACCTCATTCTCATGCATGGCCGACCATTTCACAGTTTCCATTGCAGGCAAACATACAGAGTTGGTCGGCCAGAAACAATATCGGTGGTATTTAGCTGGCTAGGTCCTTCCGACAGGCAGCCCACATAACAAGCTGCCTGCATGGATTCTTACACCTTTTCCCACAGTAGAGAATTCACCATCCAGCCCACAAGACCAACTGTTAACTTATCACTTGCAAAGCTCCTGTATTTTGCTAGTGTTAACTCAAGGTCAGAGCGAGGGGGTTCTTTTTAGATCCCTTTCAACCCCCCCCCCCCCCCCCCATCCCAACCAGTCCCAAGAGTTTCTCACTGTCTTTTAAGTCCAATGTATGAGGAAAAGGTGACAGGATTCAGGAAGAGGCGCTAATGAGAAACAGGGGCAGGCAAGCGAGATGATTGAATAACCAGCCTGAACTTGGCACTAGCTGCAACTTATTTGGAAGAGTGGCCTAGCGGAAAATGCGAAGCAGCTTCCCAAATTGTTGGGCTCACGCATCGGTGGAGTGTACTTTCTTCTGGGCTGATCGTGCGTGAAGAATAGTTTGCTATACACCTCCAGCATCCTGCCAGCGAGGTAGGATGGGGGGAGTGCGAGACGAAGGAAGAGGGAATGTTGGGAGTGAGAAAAGAGAAGGCGGAGGACGAGGCCAGACAGACAAAAAATAATAGCAAGCACACAAACAGCTTAAGCTTTAGAAGGAGAGAGAGAGAGAGAATGAAGGCCCAAAAAGACTTCCTAGCACTGGGAGTGAAGGCTTACAAGGATTATTAGATGGTGGGGAGTGATAACTGGATGTTTTGGATCGACAACAAATTTGGAAGAGAAATCTGCAGAGTTGGTGCATTTGAGAACAGCATAACATAAAGAAGGGGTAGTTCAAAACAGAGAAAGATAAAAAGTAATTTGCAGTTTAGAAAGAGATAAGGTGTAGTCAAGTTGAAATATGGTCTATAAGTGAAAGGTAATATAATAAGATTATTTTCAAAACGTTTTATACAGAGGGGAAAATACTGTCATATCACAAACAAAACAGGTAAGAAAATATGTGTAACAACATGGGGGGAAATAAACAACACCAGGCACTGTACCATCAAGGTAATGGCTCTAGCTTTTCTTACATTCCACATTCCATCAAAGATTTTTTTTTTTAATGATACTTTTCATTTGATTTCATTCAATATCAGGTTCTTTTTCACAATAATACCAATTCAAACAAGAATAAGCAGCTGTTCTTCTCACTTGTGCTGTTAAATCACATTCTCTTTTTTTTTTTCTTTTCAGTAGCACAAGTGTTACTGTTATGAAGCAGATATTGATTAGTTTGATCAGGTTGATCAAGATAGCTTTTTCTGAGATTTATGCAGAGTTTGATATCACTTTCGTATACATAGTTTGATTTGTAACAAAAAAGAAAAATGTATTGTATGTTCTTTAAAAAAAAAAGTGTACCCTCATACACACACACACACACATGGGATGAAAGGTGTGGGACATAAAGAAGACAAAGTTTCCTACTAGACACAGACCAGAGACAAGCTGGACAGTCTGCCTGAAAATCATGATACATCTCATGGGCTACTCCATAGAAGTGAGTGGAAGAGATGAAAAAAAAAAACAGAGAAAAAGAAAAGTGTAAGAGAGAGAGGGAGAGAGAGAGCAAAGAGATACTGGATACTGGTCTTTTTGGGGGCTGAAATTATGTAGGAAGAAGGGTAAAGGAGTGACTGGGGTGTAAGGGTCACGCACTACTCTAACTATGAATTATCAACTTGTGATGGTAGTCATCCATACCAGGACTGTGTACATTTCGCCTCTTGCCAAGCCTCCAAGGATCACAATTGTGCCTTGCACCCTGACCTACGGGGGGCCCTTGTTTGACTGAAGAGGTCTTCCCTAAACGGGTCCCGACACTTGACTCACTTTCGGTCTCCACCAACGGGTGAGATGCAGTGGAGTGGGGCGGGGTGGTGTGGGGCAGGGGTGATGGGATGGGAGGGGGGTGGGGCGGGGTGATGGGGTAGTGCAGATGTGACGAAAATCCCACCATGATTCTGTCAGTCAGAGCAGCAGTGCTTCACAGGAACACCTGCCAGGCACAGACAGCACTGAAGAGGGTGACTTTAGGGGCAGACAGTGTACTGTCTAATCAGGCTAAGATGTGAACTAACTGGGAGAGTGTGTTTACATTTTTGGGTCACTGCGTGTCCTGTGCAATCTCTGACACAATCACACAAGTCATGTAACTGGTTGGGTGGGGGTGTGTGAGATGCAAGATATTAAAGATCCTTGTAAATGTATAGAAGTGTATTCATTTGCAAAGACTGTAGCAGATTTCTTGGATTACTGCCAGAAGGATCAAGATAAGACATGGATGTAACTCATATTGAAGGATGTCTGAAGTCCAGTGAATTCCTTTCATCAGCGACATGGATATGGGCAGAGCTGGTGTCCTCATGCGATGGATTAACCAACTCTATAGTGTCAGGAGCATGATACATGAGGTACGAAATAGACATGGGTAAATCATCATCTTATTGACTGATTCATCAATTACTCCTATGTAGAAATGATTGATAGTTCAACAGTTGAGTGGGAAGAGCAGATCTATAATTGCTTACATTCAAGCCACATCATCACATTACAACACAATCAGTAAATGGGTAGTGCGCTACAAAGTGACAAATGATGTCATTTTACTGTCTTTTAGCACAACTAAGTAACCAATGAATTCTGGAGATAAAACCCCTCATTTGCTAAAGATCCTCTGGGCAGAGAAATGGGCGGAATCAAAATTGTACTCTTACTGGTGAAAATGACGTATTGTATGGCAAAGAATTTTCAAAATGTAATCAGTGAGCATTTACGTGCAGGAATGTTAACTGAAAGTAACAAGAGTCACCCCTCCCACCCCTTCATCTTTAAGGAACTGGAGGAAACTTGTGCAATATGAAAGTTTAAATTTTTAATGACATTTTGAAACAAATTTGCACTTTCACTGCCATGCCTAAATGAGCTTGAGACATTCACTCTTCAAGAAATTTTAGAAAGATCATTGGACAGCTCTTGAATTGAAAACTATTGCACATGTCGGTGCAGCAGTACTTTTATAAGTGCTACACTCACGATGGAGCAAAGACCTCAATCAACCAAAAAAAAAAAAAATGTAAAGATTTTTTGCTATGGCACAATGACATAGTCCGAGGAAATGCACTCCTGGCAGGAACATGACCTACATCAAACCCTGCACATGGGACAGCAGACACCAACAGGAGCCATGTCCCCCTCCGATGTAAATGGTCTCTCCCGAGGTGCATTTTGTGTTCTTGCTTGATTAGTCTAGCAATGTAAGCCTGCCAAATCCACCCCCTAATCCCGGTATACGCTACGTAACCTTCTTCAAGTCATTCGTGTCTGGCAGTCCGCCTACTTGATGCTGTGACCCTGCATTGCACGGTGTCTTTCTCCATGCGGAGAAAGTGCAGAGGAGCAGGAGTTCACGCTATGATGTCATTCCTCTTTCAAACTTGTCATGGGTGATAGATGGGACTTTGTGGACAGCTAAAAATACATGTTTTGAATAATGTTATCTCAGTACATGTAACAACAGTTTTCTTCTCTTAGACCGCCTTACAAAAAAGTAGCGAGTAGATTTAATGTTCTCATATCGCATCAAAAATGAAATCTACCTGCGGCAATTTGATACCTAGGGCAGTATACCAATTCACACCTGAGAAATATGTCTGAGTTGTAGGCTAGAGGTTAGCACCTGTAAATGTTCTGTCAAGTATCTGAAAGAACTTTTGCTCAAAGTATTTCAACCATCCTGATCACACTATACCATAACATGCATATCTACCACAATGAAAATGAGATGAATTTCTTACACTACCTCTCAACGATATAGACATACCTTTTGGAATATTCTGGTAGTCAGTAAAAAATACTACCCTAGGAAAATGTAAGAAAAGTTAATTACATTACATAACTCTTGTGCAATGCTCAGTTGTTATGTTATGTTTTGTTTTTTCTGTTGTTGAAAAAAAAGGAGATTTCACTCATTCTCATTTGTCTGGATGCTCATACAACACAGCTACATGGGACTGCAAAAGGAACTGATTCTTTTTGACAATTTGAAGTCCCGAACACTAGCTGACATCTAAGGCTTACTTCTATGATCAAGTTTTTCTTTGTATAAAGCTTGTTGTCTATGAGCCACTACTTGACACGAAGAGACATGAAATTTTGACACTCTTTGTTGATCTACAAATCAAACTAACAACAAAAAAAGCATACAATGTAACATATAGGCAACCTACAAGAAGGCCAATTAGTTAATTACACTCAAGAGCAAACAAAATTTTAACACTTTTTGCAGGAAAAAGAGCCCCCCCCAAAAAAATTTCCACACACATTGCGACGGCATAACCACAATGTCACTGCTCTACATTCGTTACACAGTGTATGATTCAGTACTCATTACATTGATTTTATTGCTCCATAACCATAATGTACAGTGCAAGGATATGAGGGGGGAGGGGAAGATCACATAGTAGGATACTGTACTGGAGATGTACTGTATACGTAAGACCAGGAACATTCGCAGCATGACACTTTCGTGTATTAGAGCCAACAGCCTTTTTCATGGCAAGAAACTTTTGCAAATTGAATTCAATGCATAAAGTAGACAAAACGCTTGTGTGCATTTTATTTTAACAAATCTTGGCTCCTGGCAAAATTTGCAAGTCTCATGCACTAGAAAATTTCTGGTTTTACACTAGTCTAAACCTTGTTCTCCATCTTTGCATCATCAATAGGTATACATTCTTTGAAATACATTTGCAACCATTCCTGATGTTATGAGGTTGACTTCACCTAATGTACCAACCCTTGTCAGCTATGCAGAGTGTAGAACATTTAACTACCAATATCTCAGGAAATGATTGCTTTCTATCATTGGTAACTTTCTTTGGTGACGTGAGCCTCAAGCCTTGAACTAACCCTTTGAAGACAATGTCAGAGAGATCTCTGGCTGATGTCTATGTAATAGATGTGTTACAGCATTTTCAATCTGACTGCAATGGGTTCATGGATTAAAGGTATAAGGTGAGTACATGTGGCATGTCAGCCGCATGAGGGAGACCTGCAGGTTTGCATGCATGTTGAAAGGTGTGTGGGCATGATGTAAGAAGCAATCAACTAGCAGGTGGCTGCAAGACAAGAGTGCTTGATTAGAATTAAGCGCTTAATGAGAAATGAATGTCCCGGTCAGTCCAAGAAAAGTTTGATCACATGAGCCATCGGGAACGCTCGATTCAAAAGCTCACTAAGAAACAAGAGAACTACCTGGTAGGCTACATAAAGTGGAAGGGGGGGGGGCAGATCTAATATGAACTTAGAATTAAGGAATTGTACTGCTTCATCAGAGAATTGAACATTCACCATCTCAGGTTAGATGCATGCAGAGATTACAGCGTCTGACACAATGGGCAATGCTCTTCCAATTATACTAAAAAAGAGCTGCACGAACAGTTTTAATCAATTTCGGGCCAACAACTGTAATCAAGTGTCAGAACCCAGCGCATGTACTGCACAACTCTCCACACCAGTAGCTGTCTATCAACAGCACTGAATCACAATTGACATAAGACCACATACAGCACCAAGTGGAAAGAGAGTTTATAGTGAAAGTTTTGTCATTTTTTCCAGCCTTCACTGGATAGCCATACAAGAACATGATTTTAGATCATTCACTCTCATACGTGTAGCTTCCTCATTTCAACGGCTTGGAAGAAACATCAGCAAAAAGCAGAGTTTAGATAAACAGCATAGGCATGAGGAAGAACGATTTATGTGAAGTACAATTTTGATTTCTTCATGACAAAAATATAGATAAAAGTTATCCTGTGCACTCACAGACAGCACTTAAAGAATGAAATCGAGGAATAACATGATATAACACACATTGTTTTATTGCAGCCAACAGAACCCAACTAAGTTCAGAATGCATACATGTCTTTATGTATGCATTACAACCACCAGGAAGGTACAGTAAAGCATACCCTTGATATCTGTTTTGCGTTTGGGGTGGGGGTAGTATGAATGAAGATAATATGTTCTCATTTCTTCTGATGGTGTTATGGCCTACTTTCTGGTGGGAAATCAATTTACATCAAATCAATAGAGGAGGCACGCACAGTTCATTGTATCACCTCAACTTCACAGTGATGTGGCTGACGTCATAGCACAGATAACAAGTGGCACAGACTCAAACATAGAAACATGTCCTCTCCTTCTCTTTGATTCATAGAGATTGAACACAAATTGATGAATTGACTGTAAGAAAATAACATGACTTCAGAACTAGAAGGGCTGTAACATAGTATGAAGTGAAAGGAGATGACCCTATTGTGTTTCCATATCTAAGGTAGATGTCATTTCACCATAAGACCTGCAAAGGTCTGATAGAAACCAATGAATTCTTCCCTTTTTGGGGGGTGGGGGGGGGGGGGGTATCCGAAATGTACTTTCAGCAGAGAACCATGTATTCATGTGCCCATTTCAAATTTCATCACATGGAAGGATACGAGTGGTCCACCTTCTAGTGAAGTGGACGTTGTGAGAAAATTTTGCTCTTGAGTCTCATTTTGTTTCATTTCATTTCATTTATTTTCAAATTCTCATTACAGTGTGAAGATCAACTGTGAGAACAATAAGATTATATTGGATTGCAACATCAAAAATACAATACATTGAGAGAGAACAAAAGATTAAAATGAAATTCTAAGAGAGAAAATGGAGGAGCTAGCAGAGGCCACTGGCCTATCTATGGCTGGGTTCCCACTTGAGATTACATATACATTTTGAGATACACTTAAAACAGGGAGAGAGAAAACAATAAATGACAATGTTTCTTGCTTAAATTTTTATGATTAACTTAAATTACTTTTTGACATAGTAATACATTTAGCTATTCAATTATGCTTTCTAAATGCAAATTTTTACAATTTCTCTTCCAAATATTAGCAGTTGAGAATCAGAAGGACATATTACAGCTGCATAGAGCAGTTCGTACTATCCTAGCTTTTCACTGATGTTCTGATGTTCAGAAACGAAAACTAATCTCTTAATTGATAGCTAAAAGAACACGAAAATTTTGTGAAAGTCTCCTTGAGCATAAACAAAAGTAACATACACTTGGCACATACAAAGTTTTGCAGAATAGAAAAAAAAAAGCCACGATAACAGACAAACTTAACTTCAAGCTGGATTCACTCAAAAGTAAAGTTTATTGTTGTCTCACGCAGGTGCGCACAGAACATTCATGGGCCTATTTTCAATTAATTTTTAATGAGAAGTGCTTCAATGATTAAGGACGGAGTACAGCATCTGATCAGGCAGACAGACATGACATAGCAGCAATCAAAAAATAGACCCGGGAGATAGAAGGGAAGTACAGGAAACGGTAAGAATGTGAAGGTCAAACGGGCATCTCTCCCTGCCAAATGCATTTGGTAATGTCAGATTGGAAAATTCCAAGGTTACCAGGCATTTCCATCTCTTCCGTTCTCTCTCCCTGTCTCTCTCTCCCTCTCCCTCTCCTCCCTCTCTCTATCCTTCTCTCTCTCTGTCTCTCTCTTCTCAATCTATCTATATCCATCTCTCTCCTTTTCTTCATAGAATATAATTGTCTTTGCCTTCATGAAGGAAGTATTCTCTCTTCTGCGTAGACCTAGGACTTATAGTAAGTATATGTCTCTCCCTCCCTCTCACTATCTCTACCTTTCTATCTTTTTCTTTCTCTCTCATCCTTGTTATTTCCTTCAATGTCTGACCCTCAATCTTCTCCCTGGTTGGTTCCTGAGACCAGGCCCAGTCAAAACGAATCATTTCTGGTGGAGCAGTCCCACCACAGGATGAATCATTCCCCTTCCTTCCCCCGCTGCTCTACCTGCTCAAGCCAACTCTATGTCTCCTCACAAGAGGATGTTGCGAGCAAGATTCTTTTTTTTTTTTCTTTTTTTTTTTTTTTGGGGGGGGGGGCGGTTGACTACTTGGTCAGCTTTGAAAAGATGCTCCAATAATCCCAGAACATGTTTTGTTCCTTAGGACACATTACACTGCAGTTATTCATGTAAAAGAAAAAAAAATCTTTGCTATCTTTGCTGACTCAAGTATATAAAGATTTTAAGAATTACCTTGCTGACCACATACATCAAAATATCTAAGAATAGATGCCGTCATCCTTCTAGAAAGCAATTTTGAAAATACTTCATTCTAAATATGTGTATTACTGCCAACTTGTGAATTTTAGTTTTCATTCAGGAACTCAAATATTGGATGGTAATAACTGAAAGATAATAAGCATTCCCACAACAGTACTAAAAATTGCACATGGTTTTAAGCAAAACTAACAAAATCCCCATTGAAAACGCCGTTAAGATGAACACTTGGACATTTAAGACAAATAGTGCACTTCCACCTACAGAATAGCAGTCATACAAATTATATGCTTCAAACCCTATTCAACCCCCCCCCCCCCCTTTTGTGTGTTTTTTTTATTTTTATCTGGACATGTTTAAAAGGCCAGAATGTCTGCGGCTGGACAGGATAGGTGGTGGTATTTCTCCCAGACAAGGCTTGTGGTCAGAAGGGTGCAGGGCTATGCTGTAATGTGATTAGTTCCAGGTGACGCACCTCTACATGCACTGTTCACTTCACTGCCCAGCGCAAGTGCGCTTGTGAGAGAGCGAGGGAGGGAGACGTTTACAGCCATTTACTGCCTCCGCTCCTCTTTTTGTTTTCATTGGCTTCTAAAATTGGCGAATCTCCCATTGTTTTTAGCATGAGCGAATCACTGGATCGTACAAACTTCTGGCAATTCAAGCATGGCAAGAACAGATATAGGCATTTATAATGCAAATCAGAAGAGAAAATGTCAAACTATTTCCCAACCTATTTGATAGTCTCTAATCATATTCTTTGGTCTTCTTCTTTAAATGCTTTTTTTGTGTGTGTGGAAGTGCTCCTCATCATGAATATGTTTTTCAGGACCAAGAACCACTGCAATGGAATGAGAAGCAGGTATCACTCTTTTCCCATTTCCCCCCCCCCCCCCCCTCAAAGAAAAAGGGAAATTAATTGATGCTATAAGGACATGCCAATAGAATCAATTTCAGTTTGGTTCTGTTAAAGTCTGGTTCTGATGCATAAGATTACTCCAAGTCATATGCACTTTACGCAAAATGCATGATTTCATTTCTCATTTCAAACAGCTTCTGTAAGTCTTACAGAAACCATCAGTTTGCCCAGAGAATAAACCTCTAGCTATCATGACAATTTTGTGGTGTTTACACGGTCTTCAGGTAGCAATCAAATGCAACTTTTGAGTGGTGCATGTACCTTTGCTAGAGTAGCATTGACTGATGGACCATGAGGGATCTGGCATGTTTGTACCTGGAAGTAGGAATGTCATCAATTAGACGCCAAAGACAGGAGGGCATTAAACCCTTCCTTCTTATACACATGTTCCTTTTCATTGCCTCATAATTCTCTGTGATTAATTCCTAAGCATGTCGACAATTGCGCTTCAGAATTTTATCATATGAGAGAGTGGGGAAAAAAAAAAAAATCAGCACCCTTCCAAGGCGCTTGATAGTTCAGCAAGATGTAATGATGGTGGTTTTACCAAGAAATGCCCCCCAGGAGAATGGCAAGCCCAGTGCATGTGGTTAAGCCATCCGGTAGCAAATGACAGACACGATCTTTGACTGTAATCTGTGCCCCCCTCCCCTCCCCCCCCCCCCCCCCCTGCACTTCCCCCTTCCTCCTCCCCTGCTCCTCACCCTGCTCTCCAGGCTGCTGCTAACTGACCAAAATGGAGAAATGCACATAGATGAAGACTAAGTGCATGAATGTGGAGAGACTACTGCAGAAATGATAGGTTGGTGATTGATGAATTACGTTATGACAGGAAGAGGGGGCAGTGGTGATGTCATAAAGCATGTCATCTGACAAATGACAGAGCAGACCCTATTCTCCGGATCTTCTCTTTTTTTTTTCTATCTCCTTTTCCGCTTGCTGATGGGGTGGGCGGTCTAAATTTGGGAAGCAACAAGCAGACGGAACTGGCATGGAGGGGGATCAATTGGTTGAAATGATACGCACTGACTCCCGGAATGACTGATCCTCACTTTGGTTGGCTATGATTGGAAATACTGCAGGTCATTGCATTGGAAGTAGGGCAGTAGTGCCTCTTGTTTTCTCTCATACACATGAGTCAGTGTTTGGCCCTCTGGCTCCCCACACTGACCTATGAATAAGGTCTGAGATAGATCATCGAACCTATTATAGTCCCTTTCTTTTCCTGAGCAAGGGAAAAAAAAATATTGATTAAGATTGATATGAATCACTCAAAGAAAAGAACACAAACAAATTTAAAGAGCAGCAACAAAGCAAAACAAAACAAAAAATTGCATTTTGTTACTCACACATTTGACATAACATGAGTCAATACTTTACTATCGGTGGCAAACATCTATTGACGCAGATTGACAAAGTTATAATCTACAGGAAGAACTGATTCAGAATCGGGCGGTTATTGACAATTTGAGCATACATTTATTTGATGAAACACGACTGAATGACATGGATCCCCATGCTGTCACTTCTGGTATCACGCTGCACATGAACTAATCTGCCTCTCTCCCATTCATTTGGGCAAAATTAATTGTGCATCCACGGATCACTTGCTTTCATTTCACAGAGTACATCACTGACAAGAGCCCATACCATCCCATGGCACAACTCAACAGGTAAACGGAGATACAGGGATTGGGACAGGATGAAATTATACACTGCAGCTCATGAAAACTGCTCCTGATTTCCATACTTTGTCCATCTGAAAACTAACATACAACTCTGAGAACATTATTTTAAAAAAAAAAAAATTATACCTGATTTTGATTTCAGTGCATACTAAATAAATTCTTATTTTCACATTTCAAACCCTGAAAACTCACAGAGAATCTTTCACAGCTGGCATTCTCTATTTCTAAATCAAGCAAATGAACTGGTATATATTCAAATGGCACCAATGATCAAGGCTCCTTGAAACCCATTACAGACTTCCATGCTTGTCCCATAGGGCTCCAAAGAATATGCTGACCAAAGCTACTATCAACAAAGGCTTATATTGAGTGAGGTCATAGCTTCAAAAAGAGCTTTTTAACTAACTCCATATGATTGAGGACCAAAATTTTCCATGAAGAATTAATAGTCATCATTGGGTGACTCACTAAAAGACTGTAATCAAGAGTTATGAAACAGAATCTCTCACCCTAGGGCACGGGAATGACAGAGTTGACTACAAATCCATGTACTTTTGTTTACTATCTACCCAAAGATATCAATGATCTGTGGAAATGTGTTTTCGATATCTTATTCACATTCTGGCTTGCATAAATGACAACATTTGAGAAAGCATCGCTTGGAAGAAAAAAAAAATCATATATTTCAATTAGAATGAGCTTTATTGAATACATCATAGCAGATATACATCTCTTCAACATGCCATGCCGTTCGTAGGCTTTTCATGTTTTGCTCATGAGACACCCTGTACTGCTTGTAAGCGGGCTGGGATTAGATTGTTGAATGTCATGTTAATTCCCTGATAGTGAAAACAATTACTCATTCTTGTGAGGATTGATTGCGTGCCCTTGGCTGCTCACATTCAGATTAATTTCTGAAAGGCCGCAGTGAGTCGAATAAAAATATGATTAACGAGAGTGAGGAGAGGATGAAAACCCCGGCCCCTTCCCTCTCTAAACTAAAAGTGGAGAGTCCGGGAAGAAGTAAACTATAAATTGTTGGTATTGTCAAACAAAACTAGAACGCCAAGCAGCACAGAAACTTTGGTGTCATAGAGGTAAAGATCATACAAGATTGAAATATAGCATCATATCCATTTGATGCCTTATAGTGAATAAATCAAGACATTATCTTGTTTACAGGGTATAATGCTATCAGTGTTAAAAACACACATAACTAAGGCAGCAGGCACCCCTTCAACTGAAGAAGTTCAAGAAGATGGAGTGTCAAATGGCTATAATTATCCAAAGGGCTGTCAGTTTTCTTAAGTGAACAAAAACATCCTACAGGTGCATTTGTGCCTTCAATGATCAGGGTTTGATGCTGCCATCTTTCTGAGGAATGTGAAGATTCATTTTTAACACTAACATAATATTGGGTATATATTTTCCTTTTTAACAAATTAAATTAAATGAAACTTCACCTAATGATAGAGCATATGAAACAAAAGTCAATCCCACCCAAAAATATGTGAAAAAATGTAAATCTGAGCTGTATGTAGTAAAAGTATTTGAAGGTATACTTTCCTGTAAAACCATTTTCCTCACTCTTCTGATTATTTCCACAAAATGAAACTGGTAGGATCTTCAGGTGTATATAAATTGACATGTCAGGTTAGTGTCAAGACAATTTTCATCTTTTATGTCAGCAATATTTGTGCAAATTTCTATTTGTGCCTGCCCATGCCTTTACCATTCTGCACTGCTCATTCTTCCTAAGTAGGGGTGGTTAAAAGCAATTACAATCGTAAAGACATATTTTCATAATATTCTCCAAAAAAGTTCCTGAGCAGAATGGCTATATTGAAGATACATTTCAATCACAGGTGCACACAATCTACGCATCATATCATCGGTTGAGAATGATAAGGGCGTTAAGTGACCACAAAACCCATAGTGTTCGAGAAGACTTAAAGCCCTTCTTATTCTCAACAGACACTATTGTATGGTATCACACTTGGTGATATAGACACACCTCTGGTCAGAATAGAAAACAATCAGACAAATTCTTATAACAGAAAGGTCAGGTTATGGGCACACATATAACATTTAGCACTTGGATCTTAGCTTCTCACAAATGACTTATTAATCTAACTCATTTGACTTTTTTAATGCATCCCCAGTAGCTTAGATTAGTGAATATATCATACTCTCACTCTATTTTTCTCTCACACTCATCATTTACACAGTGTACCTTTAGCTGAACCTTTTTCCCTTTTCTTGCAGTCTGTATTTGATGGAAACCAGCACGTTAATAAAATAAATGAGGGAATTACAGCCATTTCCTGCGTGATTATGGCCATAAATCACAACAATTTAGCCTAATGACCAGCATCTTTATAGTTTGTCAAACTTTGCGCTAAAATGAATTGAGTAAACAAGCATGGCAAAAGTTTCGATAATCAATCCCCTCCCCACCCCCCACACACACAAAAAAAGAAAGGTTAATGACAGTTGCAAAGGTTCAAAGTCTCAAAATCAAGCTGTGTGAAGAAACTATAGCCCTCAAATGATTTCAGTTGCATTTATTAATGCCAATATCCATCTAAAGCCTCGTTTTAACAGAGCCTTGTTACCATGACAGCATCTGGGTAGCATCAGGGTAAATTTTTTACCCTGCCTGTTAAAACAGTCCCTGCAAAATGTTGCTCTGACGTTGTTGCGGTAACTTTTGCCAAATCCTACACTAGCCAGCTAGGGTAATTACCACGGCATTACCCTGATATTACTTGTGTAACCCTTCTGTTAGTAACATTCCCTTGATGCACTCAACACGCATGAGCAACATTGCTGACAAAGAATGATTGACATACCTCACGTGCATGGATTGTAACCACTGATCTCTGTGTAGTTAAGATCAGTGATTGTAACCATGTTTTGTTTACAGACACACGGTCAGTGGGCGGAATAGTCGCATCCGTGGACACACCCTCTTCGTAGAAACCTACACAGAAAAGGTCTTTGGTGTAAGTCTGTTAAAACGGTACCCCTTGCTCTCATCTGTGGTTTTATTGTCCGAGACAAGGAATTTTGTTCTCCTGACATTGTCGCGGTGAGGTCTGTTAGAATGGGGCTTAAAAGCCTTCAAGAACTTCATACCAACCATATGAATCCAAGAGCTGTCATGTTTGTGACAACAGTAATGTGGGCTCCTGTAGGTTGTGTTTGCTTTACATTTCTACCATTCACACCTCTTTATTTCACCCATAGACTACCGGTACCATTCAAACCCTGTAATAAAACATGGTCACTGACAGGATGCAAAGACAAAACCTGCAGATTATTCTACGGCCCATGGGAACCAGATGTGTATTGCATTGATTCCATACAGGGCATCTCTGTGGAGGTAACTGGTTAACCCATTGAGGACAAGTCCCAAGTATACTCGGGCAAGTATCTGACGAGAAATGCACGTTGTTGCAAAATCAGCTAATCCTCAATGAGTTCAAGGCTATTTAAATCATTTTAGCTAGACAGTCCATATCACAAGAATTAACTCCGGGAGATCAGTTAACTAACATACCAGTACTTAAATTGCCTGAAAACCTTCATTGCAATTTTTTTCCCCTAAAACATAAAACTCTTAACTAAGGAATGCAAAATGCAGCAACTGCTGGAAAATGCAGCAAAGAATCCAATTATTGTAGAAAATCTAGTGGGAACAGGTGAATTAAATAACATTTTTGGTAGTCTGCATAGAAATATCCATATTATCGTTGATCAAACAAAGGGCCTACCACATAGCGATAACAGGTGATTGGGTATCTACTGTGGAGAGAATGTATGAAAAACAGGCATAAGAAGTATTCATGCATTGTATAGTTGGTCTGTAGTTTTATTTCAAGCAATTCAGAATAATAGTGAATTAAAAATGAAATATAAGATCACTTTTCCCCTTTGGTATCCATGAATATGCCTGACCAAAGGATTACATAACTCATCACTGTCAGTGTACAAGAACACCACTAGCAGTCAGTGTATAGGTACACCATTGACGGTCAGTATACAGGTACCACCACCACCAACAGTCAGTGTACAGTTACACCACTGGCAGCCAGTGTACAGGGACATCTGCAGTCAGACAACAGGTGATGCATTTTCCATACCCTTTTAGCATGGCTGCATGCTGTCAGAGATTTGAGAGTCATATCAAGTAATAGAGAAAGGGGTGGAAACTGTTGGAGAGAGAGAGAAAAAAAAACATTCTCACCAATGGCATTTTGTTTACAGGTGGGGATAAAAGGAAGAAGCAGCCACCTGTCAATCGACATTGATTAGTTGTTTTGACAGTATGGTACACTGTTGGAATGCTAACAATCCATCTAGGTGTCATAAACAAACACCAACTCTGGTGTCAATAACCCCCTGGATGCAAAAATCTTGGGTCAGGTAGGTCATTGACTGACACAGATTTGCATGGCCGTCATGCAAACTTATGCATTCACTCTACCCTTCATAAGCAGAGCTAATATCATAAAGAGTTATGATAGCAATTAACCACTTTATGTCATGCTGCAGTAAATGTGTAGAGCATTCTTGTATGCAGCAGCTCCTTCATTCATAATCTGCATACAAATGTACCATTCTGGTCCTTCATTGCTTAATCTACGGCATAAATTATATGCATTGTATAATACGTACTAATTCTGCTATATCAGACAAGCCACTGCCAACAAGGGGGGAGGGGGGAGGTCGCACATGGTCTGTTATGGAAATATTAACTGGATTATATACATTACAAAAAGACTTATTCATGGCAGTAATTGACAAAATACACAAAAATATGTGAGGGGAAAACTGACTCAAAGATATTAACAAAAACACATACTTTACATGCTCAAGTAAAATCTAGCTGTCAAACAGCTTGTACAGTATTTTTGTATACACGTGCCAAGACATGATTTAGAATATTTTCGTTTCCTGCTTTGAAGTGTCTGAATAGGTTGGACAATAATAAAAAGTTGTAGTAAGTGAATCTGCACACAAATCACTTCTGGTCCCATTAGCTGAGAAAAAAAAAGAAGAAAAAGAATGATTCTTTCCTCAATTAGTATGCAGCCAGCAATGCACTGAATTCTTAAAAGTTTTTCTGACTGGGACAAGACATCAACATTCCATTCATGACTGTCTCCCATGAGTGCTAATGGTCATTGCATGAATTGGTATGGACAAGCTTCCTTGAAGACAAAAAATAATCTACGCTACAGAGCCATAGACAGGACCCTTTTGTCTATGGGTTGGATATTCTGGTTTCTATATATGTTACATTCTATTTCTTGCAACAACAACAACAACAACAACAAAAATATTAATGACTGTGGCCCATCCACAGATGCCCACTTGATTTTTTTTTTTTTTAACCATGGAATATATCGTCCATCATCCCAAACTTTTGTGAATCCATTTTTTTTTCTACGAAAAAAGAAAATGCAGTCTAAATTGATGTTGCCCTATCAAGTGGGTATTGACAGTTGCTGTAACATATTCTAAATGATACTATTTTCCTTTTTTTTTTTTGGTTTCTTTACATTATGTAATGATGGCGTCAACATTTACTGATGTATGCTGGCATGTCATGCAAAGAACTAGCAAAGCTTTGTTTGATTACAAATGTGTTGTTCTCATTAGCAATGGTCTTGTTTTACGGACGTTCTTTTTATAGCAATATGGGGAAGAACATCAAGTTTTGTGACAAATGTGCTCTTACTTTCCAGGGAGTTAGCAATGTGTAATGATTATGGGCTGTCTAGACACTCGCACCCCTGCATACAACAAACGCACACAAAATCTCTGATGCGCTTTGAAAATTGTCAGCTTCATCTAAATCCACTTAGAGAGGCCAAATTTTGACATCACCCTTTGCCAATTGAAAGCAAGGCCAAATTTAAGAGACACATGCTTGCCTGGATACGTGTTTAGTCAATCTCTCAGTGTGGTGAAAATACTCTTGTTTTCTTTTTCTTTACCCCCTTTTCTCTTCAGCAACATGACAATTGAATACGTTGGCTCAGCGCCTACATAATTCATGTAACAGTAAAATACAATAAAAAGAAAAATGCAAAGGACCTAAAGGCTCCAATTAATTGTGCATTTCCTTTTATAAATCACACCTATAAATTGACATTTAATGCACCTCCACTAAAACGTCATCATCGCACGCTGCCGGGCTGCACGGTTCGTGGCGAGAAACTAATGAGCTGGGATGGGACCAAAGTCCGTAGTGCTTATTAAGCAGCCCGTACACGGAAAAATCCCCCGGAAATTTCAGCTTTTGTTTTTGTGGTGCACTGCGTTTTTTTTTTTTTTTCCTCTCGCTCTCTCTCACTAGTTAGTCCCATTCCCGTTTATGGTGCAGAAAGCTGGAGATATAGAGGCCCTGTTGCTATGCTGATAATTAAGAGTAATGGCAAAGAGTGGTTTTGATGGGGTGAGAGGAAATATGAGCTGTCATGTCACATTAGGTGTTTATGATCATAAAACACACTTCAGCCATGGGAGGGTATAATGTGCCCTGTAATTGAGGGGGGTGAAAATATCATGATTTCCACTGACAATCAGCCACCACTAAGTGCTGGGAGCCGGTTCTGCCTTTTGGGAAGTCAACAGAGACGAGAGGAATTGGTTACAGAGAGGCTGGACTGCTGCCTGGCATAAATTTCACGGACAAATCCTGTTTTAAACTAACCAGTTGATACATACTTCCTGCTATCACTCACACTTTGCACAAGGGTTACATAACACTGAATTATCCATCAGTCCTTATTGCTCAATAATTACAGTAAATACAAAAGAAAAGCTGAAAGTCAATGCAATGTATACACAATGTGGACTCTTTGTCTCCAAGCTGTTACTTAATGTGTCTCTAGACACACATACAAGTCTGCAGACCATCAATCAACAAACACTACAAAATGACAGTCAATTTAGCAGCTCTACTCTTCTCATATGGAGTCTTTAAAATATGATCCGTAATTTCCATCATAAATTTCTGGTCACATTTTATATCCTGTCCCAAGGCAACTAATCTTCACACCAAAGATAGGGACATCAGCATGCCATACCATAGCCCATTGTTCAGGAATGTCAATGTCCTAATCCACTGTCCTTCCTTATAGTTGGTCCTATTATGTTCTAACCTCCCCAGATACACACACTCCCACACACATTAAGTAGAAAAACAGTTGTGAAAATCTCTGTCTCAAACACGTGCAGCTCTATTATCATCCATTAAAAGCTTAAGATTCATATTAGTACAAATTTGTCAACAAACAAGATTCGTGGCCATGCTGCTAACAAAAATAGGTGTGAACAATAAAATCTTTCTCAGGTGTAGATCTATTCTATGTTCAGGTTTACTTAAAACATCAGAGCACACAATCAAACCAAGAAATAAGATGATAATGTCATAGCCTCAAAAATTTTCATTCTCCATGCCACAATTTCAGCTACATTTCCACCTTCTGACATGCAATAGACTGGTTCTATAATGTATTCAGATTTTATGCATGCTTTGTTCACATAAGTTGTTCTCACCAACCACATAGCTTGCTGGAGGCTTGCCCTACCTACAGCAACAACTACATGAATTCCTGACCATAGAACTTATAATGGAGGGAACAGGTGAATGAAAGAAAAGAAACATCCATAAATTGTAATACCTGGTACACTGAGTACAGCAATGGTCTATTCAAGAAGAAGAAATTAATGATGAACAAAGTTCAATACTATGTCGGGCCAGTCTCAAGGCAAGCTTTCTGATTTCAATAGCAGGCTTTGTATAAAAAAAAACCAACAACATAAGATTTGAATAAGCAAGTAGTTAAACTGTTCTTTTGTAATGAAAGACTACAATACAAAGCTAAAATAAATGGCAACCTGGAAGGCCTGAAACATGCATGAATTTGGTTACATTAGAGAAGCAGTCTTCCAAGGACTATTTGAATGATATCTGAGGCCTGCAGTGCACCTGTTTAGACAATGGGGGAAATAGCTGGTTGTTGGGAGCCTGAGGTTAGCAGTGGTATACTCTTGGATTGCTCTATGTTTTCACTCATTCACAAAGCACAGACACAAACAGGAGTAAACATTCATGCCATCTGTAATATGCCGATGTAATACACAGCTCCCATCTTGTTCAGCCTTCACAGATTCTTAACATGCAGGCCAAAATGACACGTATGACATCGAAAAAAAAAAGTGATGCGAGTACAAATATGCGATGCACGTATAGAAGAATTTGGTCATTTATGCATAAAGTGCCTGCAAAGTCCATACAACTGGACTTGTCACATTCAACTGAGCTTTAGCATGGCTATAGCAAATTGTGTTTCACATTTAATAACCTAAATGATAAAGATCACACGAAAAAATGCAATGAAATCATGACATTTACAGTCATAAAATATAATCCCCAACTAATCATTAATTACTCTGAGAAACAACTTTTTAATCCTTGTTTTTCTTTGTTTGTTTAATCATTTTTGTTTAGATGAAGAGAAACTAATGCTCAAGCTCAGTTGCAATGATATAAACAAATATCTTCTATGTAATGCGCACTATCTCCTGCCCTTGGGATATCAACAAGTGAATGTATCTCAGAACTTATGGTACAGACAAGTCTCATGGCAGATAAACAAAATAGAGACTACTAAAGAGCATCTATAGAATTACCATTTTTAGGTATGTGAAGAACAAAATAGCCAGAGGTTGATTCACTATCATTTACTTTTATTTCTTTTTTTAATACGCCAAACACTAATGTCAATAGGCGTTTTCACATCAGCCCAATGTTTCGAAATAGCACGCTATTTTCTGACTTGGGAAATTAACCCGATCACGAAATAGTGCGCTATTTGATAATGTGAACACAAATTAGAGCGCTAATTGTATCGCTCTGATCGAGAAAATTTCTTGAGTCCAACTCAGGAAATTTGTGAAATAGCGGGATAATTGGCAAACTAGTGCGCTATTTGATAATGTGAAAACGCCTCAATAAATTAGCGCGATGCATCCCATCATGCATAGCGTGTGTGACCCGATCGATCGAGGCAAACTGCACACAAATCATGAGGAATTTTTGAAAGTGCACACATTACTGATGCTGTTTGCACATGCTCAGCTGTCGAATTAGCTCGAAAAAATTTCAGCTAATTCTCTTCGGGCTGATGTGAATAGGAAATGAAATAGCGCGCTAATTCGCAATCGCGAAAAATATCTCGAGTTTGGATTTTTATCGGGCTGATGTGAAAACGCCTAATATGACATCCTAAACCTATCGAAAGCCCTGGAAAATATAGAATACAGACTATGGACAGAACAGCAAAATGTCTCTGCATACACACCCTAGTCTAAGGCTTAGAAGCAGTTCAAAAACACACATTATGAAAGGTTATGAACTCCCTACTTCTCTAACAAGAAGGTTCCATATCCCTATGGATGGACCCCTCCCCCCCCCCCCCCTCTTAAAAAAAAGGGAAAAAAAATCCTTTTATGCCACAGGAAATGAAGACACCTGTCTTTTGTTTGAACTTTTTCTCCAGATATGCATTGGGCTAAAGACACACAACAACAAATCTGTGACAGGCATGAATTTTTACGCTGAATATGTTTTGAAAAGGAACAATTCAGGCATGCTGAATTGGGTCTGTGGCAGATGCAAATTGAGCAGCATCATCCTTTTTTTTTTCAGCTAACCTACTTATTTAATTGTACAGAACATAAGGCTGCTGGACATTTGGTTTACATTTATCAACAACTGCTGAGCTTGTTTACTGGCGATTCTGGATAATTTGCATGGTATGCCAACCTGTCAATTTCACACCTCTGTGTCAGTCAGTAAACATACATTCTTCAGTTTTGGTCTGTCTATTGCATTTTGTTTTTGCTGGGATTTTTTCAGGGTCATCATGCATACATTTTATTAAAGAGTTTGATTACTATGATAATGTAAATTTGAAGGTTTAATCACAAAAACAACTATGACCTCCTATTGTTTTTATATTGTCTTTTATAGTAATTTCCACTTGCCTTTGAATCTTTTTTTTAAATTGCAAACAAATCCACCGCATTAATCTACCTCGCTGGTGTGTTTACTAATCCTGGCAAGAGCAGAATTTTGTTGTTGTTGTTGTTGTTGTTAGCTCCTTCCCCTAATCTCCATATTTATCCCTCCCAATGACCTCCATAGATTCAGACGTAAATATGAGCACACATCAAACACTTGGAATGTCGAAATAAGGAGACACACAAAATGATCCCACATACCTGGAGCTGTTATTGTCAGCAGATCCAATCTCCGTTGTTGCTGTAAACGAAGGAACAAAAAAAGAAGACACATTACAATTTCTTATTATGCCCAATGTTCTGTTGTTACCATGGACATTATTTGAAACATTTCCACTGTCTTGTACTAGTTTATATTTTATAACATATATTTCTGTTTGTTTGGACCATTAGATTCACTGGCACAGTCATAGTGTTGCATTGGATATGTTCTGGAAAGCAGGATACATTCTACTATTGCATTGTGATATTGTGGCATACTAAATTTTACATGATATGGTGATGGACCTTTTATCAATGAGGAAAAGAATTTACTTGTTCTTTTAGATGACAAACAGAAACACAGAATATTTCCAAACAGAAATAGGCATTTATAATCAGTATCTTCCATCAAACATAATATCTCCAATATTCCAAGATCCAATGTAAGGATACTGCACTCACAGCTTAATTGTGCGTGATAAATTATCACCAGGGCAATGAAGTATTTAGCCAAGCCATCTCATGATACACTCCCATAATGGACAAGCCACTATTTGAAAGCAGAGTCTTCAAGATTTTCACATTCACGCCAAACTATCTCAAGAGAAAAATACACACAGACAAAAAACAACAACAACAACAACAACAACAACACAACATACACATATACAGGACAATGGCTTGCATTTTGTACAATGTGTAAAGAGTACTGGAGGCAATATTACTTATGAAAGATTCTTAGGTTATTGGTCAATGCACTCTCTCACACACAGTCAGATAATTTGTCCAATGAGCTAAACTAGTTTCATGACTTGACGTAGCTCACTCTGTGATAACTGACACCATTTATATCAGCAACTACACATCATTCCAGATGATGGTCAGATACGCTACTAATTATGTTGATTGTGCAAATCACCCAAGCTTTCATGCATAGCTACCCACCTCCCTCCTAAACATCCTGCCCCCTTTGGTAAACTGATAGCCTAGTGACCAGCTACTTAACGACTCCCATACCCCCTTTCAAATTTGTTTCCCTTCCCTGCATGGTTCAGCCAGGCCGGCTAGTGGGGGATGGATGGCTGCCCTGATGCACCTTGACAAGCCCCCCTCTGGTAGCGGCCCTCTCCCGTTTCACCCCCAGCCAAGCCCGAACACCATTAGGGAAATTACTGCTAGCCAGAGCGCATCTCGCCTCGCTCTGCCGCCCTTGCTGGCTGCTCCCTGCACAGCGGAGAGATGTGAAGCCCCGTGATGTGATTACACCATACTAACGATATCGTCTCCATCCAAAGGAAGGTAAATAATAATATACAAAGTGGGGAAGAAGGAGAATGAGAGCCAGGCGTGGGATTTAATAGCATCCAGGAGTGACAATACCTCATTTGAAAAATTAACCTGAAAGATTCCGGCAAGGAACATACTGCTTGCATTAGATGAAAATATAAAACTCACTAGCAGTTTATAGCATGGAGAGGAACACTAGATAGCGACGGCAAGATCACTGCTTAAATTCTCTCTTGATGAATTGTAAAGATATCTTGAAACCAAAAGTGAGCACATTTCAATTGAGTGCTCCTCTCTCCATAAAATCAAGCTTCAAGTCTTTAGATTTGCATGGTTAGTGAAAATTCAGAAAGGCAAATTCTGGTTTTTATCCAAGTCAATGAGATTTGCAACAGATGAAGGGCATAATGTGAAGATTTTTGGAGCAAACACAACAAATTGGCTATATTAGGGGACAGTGACTTCTCCCTCTCTCTTTCTTTCTCTCTTGTAAACAGAAAGTGAATAAGTCTATAGGGATCAGGGTCCCTGGTCAATTCAAGTTATACAGACATCCTCTAACAGTGATGTATTATTCAAATCACTAGTATTACCTTCCTAATGGACAATTCACAGGTAGCACTGAGTCATGAAATAAATCACTGTCAGCTGCGTGGCTCAAATTACCACGCGAACTTGGTACACCTGCACCACTAATACTACTTAAAAGACAAAAGCAACTGTAAAATACTGCTGTGGAGAGTGAAAACAAAAAAAGAAAATAATATGATGATGAGAAATAAAGACAAATATATGACAAAATGATCACTGGAGAAGATTTGGCTCAAATATAAATTCTACGGAAATCAAAAGGCAATAATACAGACACTGCTACTAAATGAAAGAAAACTTTGATTTATCATGATCTGGCCATAGTTCCGTTCATATCTTTCATTCAACATTTTCTCCAAAGTGAGGGAACTTTTGTCACAACATTACCGTAATAAGTGCCAAATTGTCAGGTCTGTAGAAGCCTTTCAAAGGAATATTAGTATCACAAACTTGAAATACAGACCCTCACACTTTAATTACATTAAACATCCCCACATACAGTAATGTTTCAATTCTATGCACGCTTTTCCAGCATGATCAAAGTTGTGGCATAATGTACACAAGCCACAGATTCAATGAAAGTAAAGCATTAAACAAGTGCTTAGCTACCTTTGAATATTTGATAGTCACTCAGAAAATGTTTGAGGACTTATCATTTTGCAACAGCAACAGTTTGTGATAAAGTAGCTCTGTGTCTACATACACACAAACCACACACACAGACACACACACAAAATGCTGTAACATAATGTCAATCTCTGTGCTACAATATACACCATTGTGACATACAGAACAAGTGAATTACTTTGGTTATAGCTTGCTTAAAGCTACTAAATCACTCCAATAATACTATTTCAAGGTTTTCTACTCTTTTTTAAAAAAGTAAATTAGAAAAATTATTTTAAACCTTTGTGAACATCTTTGAGACTGGGTGCAGATATACAGTTGAAGGGAACTCTACAATGTCTCATTCTAAGATACAAACTGTTGACTTGCATACATATTCCTATTAAGTTAGATACATAGATATATTACATTTTTATCTCCACTTCATGCTATCTAATGAAGATATGAAATTACACCAACAAATTCACACATTAATGTTGAGTGATCAATGCTTTAATGTGATACTGCACATGGGGAAATATTGGAAAGGGCATATGAGATACATTCCTGAAGAATCTGTGACCATCAACTGTACGAATCATGCTTTCATATAGCACAGCAATTAAACCAATGATTTGGGTGTGCTAAGCTACAATATCAAGACTCTCAAGTTCATAATATTGACCATACACATAACGATAAACATATAAACATAATTTATGTGTCAAGTACAGGTATTACTCAATATCCAGTAAAGAGAAAGAAGAGTCGAGGATCATGTTTTCATTGTGCAAGTCCTTTTTATTCATCTTGCTTTGATGTGAAACTACCAAGGCCTGCAGCATGTGGTATATCTGCACAGTGCACAGCCAAGTCAGAATCCAGCCTGTCTACCTGTTGTGCATTCAGGAAGAGCGCCCCCACTGGCAGAGTTTGTACAGTCCAATCTTGGAGATCTTGCCTTTGAAGGCATTTCTCTCCACTGCAATGTCATTCCCATCACAAACCAGCCTCACATCCCAGACAAAGTTAGCTATGACCAAGGAGGTTCAAGAGATGGAGTTACAACTGACTATTTATTATTCAATCAGCTGTCAGTTTTCTATGGATGGACAAAAGAATTCCACAGGTGCATTTGTGCCTTTGATGTTCGATGCTTGAAGCCGCCATCTTTCTGAGCAATCTGAAGACTCATTTTTAATGCTCACATAATATTGGATATATGCTGCTCGTTTATATATCAAATGCAATGAAATTTCACCTAATGATAAAGTATATAAAACAAAAGTCCATTCCATTCGTAAATATGTGCAAAAGTGTAAATCTGAGCTGTATTTTGTGAAAGTGTTTGAAATTCTACCCTCATGGAAAGCCGGTTTTATCACTTTTTCTCCCTATTTCCGCCAAATGAAACTAATATGGTATCATCTTCAAGTATAGTTCTTTATAAACTAATATGTCAGATTAGCGTACAGACATGTACAGTCGAGTAATTTTGATATATATCTATTTCAGCAATATTTGAGCAATTTCTATTCGCGCATCCCCGTGCCTTTACCATTGTCCACCGCCCATCGTTTGTAAGTAGGGATAGCGAAAAAGTAATTACCATCACAAAGACATATCTTCCTTGGAAAGTGGCTGGTGATTATGCAATGAGACACGAGTCAATTGTCTTCGCATCTGAGCGGCAGATCCAGTTTGACACATACTTCAAATATTTTTGAGTGGTGGCTTCGAGCATGGGATCAAAGCGTATAAGACTGTTGTGACTCCATTTCTCGAACCTCCTTGCTATGACCAAGAGCTGGCATTTGTAGAACTCTGTATATCTTGCCCACTCCATCATGAGAAAAATAATGTCAGTCAAGAAATTAATAGAAAATAGTGTATTTATAATTATATAGACACATATTCATATAGCTTTTCAAAACATTTCCATGCACTTTCAGGAATCACTCTCAGGAAGCAGAGTAATTCTACAGTCTTTGATTTTTTTTTTTCATATTTGCTTTACTTTGGAGAAGGTTTGCTGGTGTCTGTCTCTCTGTCCGCTGTGCTGTTTTTATGACAATAATTTTATATTAAAGTATGTTGACAAGAACACAACAGTACAACATCACTTCAAGGAAGGATTAATTTTCAGAATTTTAGGTTGTCATTCACCACACATAACTACAGATCCTCTATCATGGAAGGGTGGCATTCACTTGGTGAACAGCCTCAGTTAAGTCAACATTTGAAGTAAATCTGTATGCTCCACATTCCTCACCCCCCCCCCCCCCAAAAAAAAAAAAAATACTATCACTTACTACAGCTGCTTTGGTGTACTGAAACTTCACACCAATACCTTGTAAGCCACAAAATGAAACATTTTCACAGCTGTCAGTTGGAATTTAATCAGGCAATATGCCTCTTTGGTGATTTAGGTTGGATTTTATGCTGTATATCAGAAGGTTTGAATATACACTGACTGGAATGTCTCACATACCCTAGGTGAACGGCAATCACCCTGCATACAAGGCATGCAAGGTGTTATGTACAACAGATAAATAATTCATGAAGGGACTTGTTTTGTTCACGTAATCCCGGCAGGACAAATTCAATGATGAGGCTGGCATATAATTCCCCACTTCACAGGTATGGTATATGGATTAGGGGTTTAGTCCTGCATTGCTGGATGCATAATTGAGGAGCTAACTTTGCGGGGTTGGTGATCGCAGTGCTCTCCTGAAATCATCGTGTCAAACGCAGTGTAGGATGGATGGAACCCCATAGCACACAGAATGCCTTGTCTCAAGAAACCTTATATGATACTGCAAGTAAATCTTGCAGAATACATGTGTTTGTCCAGGTAGATGATAACTTATACATGACAGGGGAAAAAAAACACACAAATTTTACTCGATCAATCTTACCCACACAAGAGACAGCACCATTTTAGCAAATTTTCTACTTTTGAAATCAAAACCACATACACTATGTGTGATGCAAAACCATTATCATGCAATACTAATGTTTGAATACCATTCTATGTCATATTCAACATGAAATAAATGTTTATCATTAGTCTAATCCTTTATCTGGGATATTTTGCCACAAACAAAAGAAAAGGTTTTACAGCGCTTTCTGTACAATGTGTACTTAAAAGAAAAAATCCCCAAACTAAAAAATTTGATATTGTATTTAAAAGACAATATCAAGGGACCATATTTTCCCCTTAAACATCGCTACCATCTCATTTTTGGGTAATCAATGCTTCTGTAACTATCTTTTTCTTGCATTTGATTATTCAAAAGAAGAGTTTTACTCAATCCACATTGATATTTGGGCTTTGTTTCCTTTGAGTGAATGTGTGAATTTAGCACTGTTGACTAAGTTATGAATTATGACAGTATGCAGCAGACCGTGTAAAGAATTAACCCGTCTCAAAGAAAGTTATGAAATCTAAGCAGACCAACAGGTCTCCTGCAAGTTACGGCTTTAGAATCTCTTCCTAAACAACAGTGACATATTCCAGGTGCTAACTTCATGAAACCTAGGTGTGTCCAACAACAGACAAATATCTATCTCAGCCACAATATCTATGAACAAAGTCTGCGCAACTACGATCTGTAGTGGAGTGGCTGGCAGTAACCAGTCTACCCTTGACTCAAGGTCACAGCAAAAAACTTTTCATTAAGGGCACGATTAGATGAAATGCAGAGTGGCAGAGAACACAGCCACAGCTCACGATCCGCACCGGTTGCAGACTCAAGGTCGCTTGACAAAAGTTAATGATTCCATTAACTCAAAATCACACTGACACACACCCTGTACGCTTGAATTGAACATGTGACAAGAATAGCCACAACGCTGATGAAGGGGATTCAATGTACCTCTACACCAATACAGCATCAACTGTAGCTCAAATCCCCATCCCATTTTTATCTTTAATTATTCTATATGAATAATGACGGCAGAGTTGGGCCTGAGAGCCAGACACAACAGCTACCAATTCTGTGAGATCCTACAGTAATTGATATTGTTCAAGCAACAAGTGGCTGGTAGCATAATCTCCCTACGTACACCATTAGAGAAATTAATTGCGTACCATGCATCCCATAGCACGACTTCCGGTTACACTACCACCCACTCTCCTTTGTCTCAGCATTACACGATTTCCCTTCATCGGCAGCATCCTAGAAATGCTTTCTACACATGATAAGGTGTTCTCTCAATCTCTCAGACATCGATCGACCGACATTTGTGATGGTTCATTTGCTGTAAATCTAAGCAGTCAAGTACAAATACCTGTGCCAATAGGTAATGGAAAACCTTACACCTCTCCCTGTCCATTTTGGTGACCCAATGCACATAATTACCACAGTACAGGTCTTGACTACTGTGCATCTATGTAACTACCACTCTGTTTATGCAAGTACAATGCTCATGCATTAATTTGTACAAGATCAAGGGAAAGCATGGCGCCGTTCACAGTGAACAATTAATCTAAAAGATAAGGAATGCGCTTCATTCGTGAGTACATCATTCAGTGTTTGGTGTGATCTACTCCTTTCTGATTCATATCTATCAAGGTTCAATACTTCTCATCTTGGCATTTGTAATCAATGTGTGTACAAACATGTACAGAAGCTCTTTCATGCACACATAGTCTGTGTTGTCTCCGACTCATAAAAAGATCAACTGATCAACACTGCCCTATATCAATATTGATAATCTAGTGTGAACAAAGCAAAGCTTCTGGTCATTGTACTTTCATCTGGTTCAAAAACGATACTGAAAAGCACACACATGCAAAAAGAAAAAAACAACAACACACACACACGCACGGGTATCCAAGCACATGTCATTATTGTTATCATGCTTTATTATTCATGAATTTGTGGGGGGTAAAAATTATTCATGTCTCGTCTTTGTTCCATTTTCTCTCTTTCTCTCTCAAAGACACACACACATGCACACACACACAAACACACAAACACACATACAAACACATTTTCTCTTTCTCCCTCTCTCTTTCCTTCTCTCCCTCTCTCTTCCTCTCTTTCTCTCTTTACCCATTTCTATTGTTTTATAATTTCTTTATGCACTTTGTCCTGTCTCCTTGCATTTCTAAAGTGTTCCTGTTGTTGGTTGGAAATGACATATTATTCTCATTTCCAGACTGTACTACTGAGATTGGTGATAGCAGAGGACTCAAATGTTGCCATTTACTTCAGCAAATGCCAGCAAAGTCTCAATAATTTAGACAGCAAGAATAGGCCTTTCTCATATACCCAAACCAAAGTCCCACACACTCTATGAACTGTTTTAATATCCCCCCCCCCCATCCAAAAAGTCAGGGATGACAAGCATTCAAGTACAACAACAGGTCATGCAACAGCTGCAGTATGCAAGTATGACATTGCATTAAAAAAAGAAAAAAACTGAGAAACACATACATAATTGAAACACTGAATAGGTTGCCTGGAATACGGATTGGGTCATTCTTACATAACAGCCCTTTCTTACACGACTTCCTGCTCTTAACATTTTTTGTCATGTGGAAAAATGTCTGCCATCAACGTATTTTAGATTATGTCAAATACATTAGATCAAATTACCACTTATCCTTGGTATGAATGGAAAAATACTTCCTGAATTTCTCTAAATTTCTACAAATTCAGTAAAAATCCACTTCCATGGAGGTGATCTCTTGGACCCCGTTTACAGTGCAAGGCGAGGCGGTGGCGAGGCTGCGGCCGAGCCCGCCTTCATTTCAGTGTAAACGTGCAAAAGGCCAAATGCAGGGTCAAAATTGGCCACGCATTTGGCCACGCTCTGAAGGTGGTCTCGGCCCAGCCCCACATTGTAAACGGGGTCCTATGTGACAGTGTAGCAATTAAATTCGTGTTAAAATACTGTATGTATAGGTAACTTGTACGGCAGCAGAGATGAATGACTGTCAAAAGAAACATAAAATCTTGAGTCCCTTCAAAATAGATGGATTTGATTTGATTTTTTTTTTTTGCATCATTTGCATTTAAACCATTTCATAAGGTGGCAAACAATTTTGCTTAAAGCAATCCTTGAAGTTTTTGTGCTTTTGTTCAGAAAGAAAATTAATGAGAAACCACATAAACCAATGATGACATTATTCATCTGCCATCATATTGCATACAATATTTCACATTGTCACATATATGGGAACATTTACAGTATACAAAGGTTATACCTGACTCTGTAAGGACAGAAGATTTGACATCTAAGTAAGATTTCCATTGGCAGGGGGATGAAGCCTGTAAGTGTAGTACAGGACTGAATGCATTATTACATGAAAACTTTCTGCCAAATTTAGTTTTGGGTTTTGAGAAAGTAACACAGCCTAAACACAAACTGCAAAGACGTTTACTGTATTTTAAAATAAAAACCTAATTTTTTACATAAAAATGCTCTTGTTTACTGAAATGTCCTGGGTTTTTTTTTTCTTAAGGTAAAATCATTGTTTAATCCAAGCATGATTGTACAACACAATGTACTTTCATTTAAGAGTCTGAAGTCTCTTATTTCAAATGTTAAAAAGGAGAGATTAAATTTACTCACAGTTCCATCGTAACTTGATTAGCACTTCCTGTTTGTTAATATTTCACGCATTCACATAAAGTTCCCTTTATTCATTATTGTTTATCTTGTTCTACTCTTTGCGAGGCTCTATGTTGGAAGCCTGCATTATAAGAGATTAACATCAGCGAATCTACCGTGTGCTTTATACTGAAGTATATGAGTTTTCTCTCTGATGCGGAAACATGGACAGCAAACGCATTCAACAGCTAAAAAATAAATGTGTTTCAAGGATTATGAAAACTCAGTATCGTTGACATCTAGGGCCTGCTGCACATTACATGACCTAAGGTCGTACGACATTCTGACTGTCAGTTTGACGTCATCAAACACCCAAGTGTCAGATGGTAGGACATGGTTGTACGACCTGGTTGGAGGGTTTAGCATGTTGAATCTTTTCAAGTGGTCATGTGTTTGTAGCTAGCTAGAGCTAGCTGCTAGCTGCTAGCTGCTAGCTGCGCACGTACTGTGTGCTAAGTGCATGGGAGGCAGGCTGCAGGTCCTACGGTCAGGTTGTATAGCATGCATTGCCAGATTGCATGACCTGGTCTCATGGTTGGAAGGTTGTACAACCTCACGTCGTGTAGTGTGCGGCAGGCTCAAAAGTTATAACTGATCCTGAAATCAAGTATAACTCTGAATCATTTAAAGTCAATTGTAAATTGTGATGAAATATAAGTTTCTGTTTTATAAAGAGACTTACAATTGCAACTGATTGACAAATTGCCCTACATCGACGTAAATAAGCACTGAATTGATCAGTGTTTAGTAGTAGCCATGATAAAAAATACTTGCTTTCGGGCGAAAGCTCGGTGGTCTAGTGGAGATGACGCCTGTCCGGTGATCAGGAGGTCGTAGGTTCGAATCCTGCTCGAGTATGTACGCCCATGATTTTTTATCATGGCTACTACTAAACACTGATCAATTCAGTGCTTATTTACGTCGATGTAGGGCAATTTGTCAATCAGTTGCAATGAAAACATCTCGACGGAAGAAATTCATGAATTTGAATAACAAAGCAGTACCCGCTGCATGCTATAAGGATTAGAACCAACACTTGCTTTCGGGCGAAAGCTCGGTGGTCTAGTGGAGATGACGCCTGTCCGGTGATCAGGAGGTCGTAGGTTCGAATCCTGCTCGAGTATGTACGCCCATGATTTTTTATCATGGCTACTACTAAACACTGATCAATTCAGTGCTTATTTACGTCGATGTAGGGCAATTTGTCAATCAGTTGCAATGAAAACATCTCGACGGAAGAAATTCATGAATTTGAATAGACTTACAATTGATTTCAGCTTATAACTGATGGAGGCGACTTATAACTGACTCTACTGAAACAGCAATTGTTGGACAAGCCGAATTTTTACCAGTTTCACAAATTCTGTGAAGTCACCGTCCCCTAAAAAAGGGGGATGATGACATGTACTGTACACAGGAGCTGCACATCTTTAATGCGCTGACGAATATCACATCAAGTGACCCCTCAACTTACTCGCAATCGGCCTTTTATGACTGATTATGTAGAGATACCTTGTGCTATCGATTGTGTCTGGATAGAGATCTCACATAAGTCTCACATGCACCCGGCCTTGGTCTCCCATGGGGGACCATGGGGAACATTACTAGCAATAGCACTACAGCTCACGTGGACCAAATATAGAGAATGGAGTAAATAGCAAGCGTGAAGTTTTGTGCTCATATCACATTGAACACAATGCATTTGAAGAGTTCCTCTCTGCATAATAGTTGACATTAATGGCAGTTTGTCTGTGACTTTGGCTGAAGGAAGCCTAAACATCAATTAAGGGAATAATAGACAAAATCACAGAACATGACATAAATGAATGGGAGGTGTAAACTTATTGCTTTAAACATTTATAAAGGAAAACAAACATGGTGTTCCTATCAAGCAGGTAAAAAGAGCATTTGTGCTGCTTAACATTTATTGTGGAACTCATATATTGTTATCAACAAGTGGAAAGACTCTATTGACATGAGCTAAAATTACTGTAACTAAATAGCTGAAAAAAAAAATACATTTGTGTCGCCCAAGAGAATGAAGATTATATGCCAGGGTGTTGTTATCAACAGGTGGAAAGTAGATCTTATTGGCATGAGCTGAAAGTACTGAATAGTTGCATAAAAGATGTTGCATAAAATACAGTGATTGCCTGATATTGCTAAAGTGTCATAAATTGTCCAGAATAAATGGGTCTAAATTGCTTGGCCTGTGTTGCAGGACTACAACTTCACTACAGTCTATCTTTTCCACATGAGAAATGTTCCTCCTCTGCCCTCCCCCCCCCCCCCCAAGGAAAAGAGGTGGGTTAGTTTTCACCTTCAATATTCATCAAAGCAAATCTATTCCAAGCATTCAGGTAGATGCAAATAGCCATGCAGAATGCACCACAGCACTTCCATTTGTGGGGCCTTAATTCTGCATCCAAACACTTGATACGACACGCAGAGCCACCAGTGCAAACCTTCACTGAGGACCAATCCCTACCCTGGAATGGTTAAAATGCTGGGTGCATTCTCAGACATTCCTGGTCTATTTGGGGGGCAAAAAGAAAACAGTGTTAAATATGCGCATACATGATTTCTGTGAGGTGTTTTCTTTTATGTCATTCTCTCCTTTCCTTCCAGTGGCAAGCCAGCGCCAAACAGAAAGAGGTACCAAACAGGTGCACACTTCAAAACAACAAAACTCCAAACGCCCACATCCACTGTTTCTCCACACTGAGTGAAGTTAAACAGAAAGAAAATAAAAGAATGATTTTAGTGCTCTTCTATCAAAGTTCTTTTACAATATCAAGGTATTGCATGCCATCATTCCTATTTCCAAGGGCAACTAAAATTTACTGTGAGATATATGCAGATTATGAACAGCACCTTGCCAGTTCAATTTATTGGACCTTTGCTTTGTTTCCTGAAAGGACAAGTGGAAACATATAATAATATGCTTGTACCATAGTCAATACTACGTTTTCTTCTTGAGAATAGAATGTTTTCATTTTGTCCAAGTAGCCAGTTGCATCAAAATGCGAGTTTTTTGATACCTTGCCAAAAACCAGTATCATGATCTCCCCAAAATGAGCTCAACTGATGCAAGTTATTTGCTTGAGATGTACAGTTGTACACACAGGCTCTTGAACAATTAACTCTTACTTCACACATCATACATTCATTCATTATGTTTAAGGTTGTTGTTTTTTATGACACACAATAAAAACTGACTCTTGATCTAGGATTAGATCAGATTTCCGGTGATTCTCAGTTCCTGCTGCAGTTACCAGTATGAAAGGGACTGTCTGCACCTTTTTTGGGTCTGGTCCAGGCTTGGTCTTAACAGGTGGTGGTTTCAGAAACTTCTACCCTGTAATAGAAAACATTTCTTCCCTATCGAATGGAAGTAACAGATGAGAAAAGATCTGGGCAAAAAGAACAAAAAAGGTGCAATAAGAACAATCACATAAGAATGTTGATAATTATGGTCCTTTACTGTGATTTTTACAAGTTGAAAAATTGACTTGACAAGTTACAAAATGACTGTCCTGAATGCCTGACCATAGTTTGCATATTACTCTCCAGTTCTTTCGTACATTTGATAAACGAAAACAAGGGGAAGGGATTGTTCTTTGTGTTTTTTTTTTGTTGAATTCCAAGAACTCCATCCATTGTGGAAGACATTCTACATCTCATCCATAAATCTTAAACAGAGAAGAAAGTATCTTCCATGAAACTGAGAAACTGGGTTTGTGTTTGGTTTTTATTTTTTTTCCACAGCACAGTAGATCAGACTAAAATCCTCCAGACAGCATTACTAATTCAATTACTGGCAGGCTGTTGGTACTGTTATTCATTCGATATCTGTTATATTTATTTTTCAGTGAGCTGTGGGTTTTTGTTTTTTTTTCTCTGAGAGTTATTCTCTTTGAGGCAGAATCTTCACCTCACATCATGGAAAGACCTGACTGACGTTGCCTCGTCAGAAGTGTGACTGCATCTGGACTCAAAGTCCAGAGAGCATGAACATGATTGATTGCAGGTCAAGGTTTACCAAGTACACCATTTTATGTTGTATTTGCTGTGACATAAATATCAAGAACTTACATATCTCAACTTTGAATGTGTAGAAAACATAAAACGGTGGGAAATTTTGTCCCAATAGTACCAAATGAGGTTGCACACACTCTGTACACGGTATCAAGCAGCTTCACCACTGGTACAGCCAGAAGTCCACTTCTAGTGCATTGTTGTCCCACTCTGCCAAGTACCCAGAATTTCACATAATTTTAATTCAGCAGAATCATGACAATACATAGTGGTTATCAGCAAAATCATGACATTACATAGTGGTACACATAAAAAGTAAAAATATTTGTACGCTTTTATTTTTGCGCTAGATTCTGGTCATGCGATATACACGAAAATTTCCACTCTTACAGGACAGTAAAAACAGAAATTTTCCTGTGCAGAAAACTTTCGCAAATTTCGCGAGGAGCCAAGATTTGCAAAAAGTAAAGTGCATGTGAAAGTTTTTGACTCCACAATGCATTGAATGCCAGTACAATGCTGTACACCATTATGGTTGGTAATTCGTGAAAGTTTCATACTAGCGAAAAAGGCCATTGCTTTAATTTGTGAATGTTTCTGGTTTTGTACGGCAATAAGCCTTTCAAGAGCCTGGGCTGAGCCTTCAGACAAAGCCAAAGGGTCAATCAACTATGTGACTGGATTGTTAGACTAATATGGATCTCAGACAGGTATCAAGCAAAATATACCATGGTCATAAGATATCTTTTCAGGCATTACAGGACTGGCTGGTTATAACTTCACATTAAAGAAAATTTATTAAGAAAACACTACTATCTCAAGGAGATATGAACTTGTGTCAAAAATGCCCACAAATAATGTACTTTTGAAAATCATTGTTTCTTCCCTTCCTCGCAGTCACTTCAGGATATGAGAGCACCCTGTATTCAATAATCGGTCTGTTCCCTGAGATTATTTCATTAATGTGACCAAAGCCATATTAAAAGCTGTCAAATGAAATTGAACTTTGATATTAGCCTATCGCATGCTATAAAGCATCATATTGTCTCTTATTAAACCACAAGGAAACACATTGCCTGCCTAAAATTGAACTTCTGGGCAAACAACATACATCATTTTCTCCACCATTGTTGCGAAAAGCTCCGCGAAAATCACGTCCTTGAGGCACTTTTAAACCCCCCACTTAAAACAATCAGGAGTCAAATTTTCAATACCTGTGAGAACCTATAGGAAAAGAGAATCCCTGTGCCTGATAGTCTACAGACAGACATTTTTCAGACCCCTTGCTGTTCATCTATACAGAAACAGCAATCAATATATTAATAGCTAAATGATATGCATGAAATCTATGGCAGTGCAAAACCTTAAAAACCTACAGCATAGCGTATAATAGAGTATCTTGCTGCCGTCTGGGGAGAGAACAGTTTGTCCAGATGGGTTTGTTTATATAGCTCTAGATGGACTGATACCTCAACCTTTGAGACTGCCTATCTGGGAGACTACCAGTCCGGTTGGAGTATAAAATGTTGATGTTCGACGAGAGGAGACCAGAGCGTCATCCGGCAAGCATATATCATCAGCACACAATGTCCCCCATTGTTTTCAATAAATCAAGGTAATGCATCTGTGGCTGGCTGCCAACAAACTTAAAGCAGAATTAATTTGGGAGATGGTACGATGCTTCCGTCGCCTTTCACAGTCAATGCGGCCATGTGGATTTCAAAAATCATGGAGTGGGAGGGGTTCTCAAACAATCAAAATGAAAATTGATCTCTCTCTACAATACTTCCCTATTTCTGTGACAGTTGTTTCCCCAAAGGAACATTTTAGTAGCCATCCACAGTCTGAGCAAAAGGGTTTATAAAAATAATTATGTGTGATACTCATTACAGGTGAGGTCATGAAGAATCAAGTAGACAATCACACTGGTGAAAAATAAAATTACAGCTTCCGATCTTTCACAGCGTATAATGAGTTTTCTACGCGTGTGAGTGACATTATTGGGATATCATCAATAGATGCAATTTACACTTACAAAAATACACAAGTGTCATTCTTTCAAACACATGAGGCAGGAGATGACAAAATCAGTTCATTATACCCTAGACAGAGACACAGTACGCCCACAAGAATTTCATTCCATGACACCTAACTTCCATTAACAATGTTATCATCTCTTTACAACAACAAAAAAGTTGTCATCTCTCCCTCTCCATCTCTTTTTTCTATAATTCACTGTTTCTTGCCCGTAGTTTATCATCTTTTCTCAGATTCATGGTATTTCTATCAAAATCAACTAGCATTGTAAAGTGAATAAAATATGGATATTTCACAATCGAATTTACATCATTTATACCATACATAAAAGTAATGATTAATGGCCAGTGATTTTTTTTTTTTTTTTACAGTCACTATCTACCCAAGTTTATCTAACCAATCTGATTATGAAATTCCTGGATATCAAGGTCAATATGAATCTCAAAAAACTTCTTTGTATGTATTCTTATTGTTTGTTTGATATTAGCCTCTCACCCCTGAGTATTACTGTATTGGGCTGAAGGTAAATGTGATACTTTATTCTGTAAATTTCAATGCATGCACAAAGTTTGATTATCTCTGTGAAGCGTGTAACACTGCATCAGTTAGGGGGGGGGGGGGGAATGGTTTCATAATTTGACTTAATGCTCCCTCATTATCACACAAGTAAATTCTATTTGTTTATAGAGGTAGGCTGGAGTAACATTGCTGAAATATTTTCCCCTGTCATACCCTTTAAAATTACTTTCCTAGCTCTCTCTCTCATTCTCTAACAATTATGTTGATATACCTTGTTTCTGATTGCTATAGTTTTCATATGGCTTGCCATCAGACATAGTGCCAATACTTTCTACATCTTCTTGATTTAATTATTTTCATATTTATTTCTGCTTGAATCTGTCAGAGACAGAGTTATTCTTTCATACTGTATATGCCGAATATTTCACAAGGTTTTATTTTCGTGAATTTCGCGAGTCAGGTGCTATTCGCGACATTAAAAATTAAAAACGCGGAAATTATTATCTTAATCCCGACAGGAATCTGACGCACATGTATACAATTCTCCGTTTAGTACAGTGCTCTACGGTCACAAATTTAACCACTCACAAAATCGTCGGGAAGTCCCAATTCGGGAAAATTTAGACTCACTAAATATATGGCGTATACAGTATCATCCAACAAGTCTTTGTTTTATCCCCAATGATTCAAGTGAATTTAATACATTGTCACTGCTTAACACATAGAAGAAGTGAGGAATTCCTCAACGAGAGATGTAAAAATCGTTTGTCAAAGACTGATGCTCTGAATCACCTACATATGAGTTCAGATGGCCTGTCTACATTTCTTTCTTGCCTTTGCATCATATTTCTAACATTTTCATTATGCCTTTTGCTTTGTCTATAACTTTCTCTTGGCAGAGCACTTCCCTTTAAAACAAATGCATGTGCTTTGTAAGGAAGCATGCTATCAAATGCTGTTGACAATCAGCCATTGTCATGCTAGTCTTCCATGCTCATAAGCAAAGCAACAGTCCATGCACAGCCTGAATAGGTGACAGACAAGTCACATCTGTCAAAATCAGAGCCAATCCAAACGACATTCATCATACTTCTGAGTATGACAGCTTTTTCTTCCATCCCCCAGGCCTTCTCACCCAGCATCATCATACCCCCTGTCTGACCAGCTCTTCCCTTTCTTTCACTTTCGGTGTTTATGGTTAGCTCTGGTATTTTTTTCCCCCTCCTTGTCTTTCAGTGTGTGATCGCAGGAGATAGACACGCGTCGGTCACGGAGCTTCGCACAAGCTTGGCAAGGCAAACACGGAGCGTGGTCACAGCTCCGTGAGCACCCACACTCAGCCCCTTACGCTCCACTGGCCCTCCCACTGTGTGCACCCACACCCCAGCACTTAATTCATTATCTCCCAATGACTCTCCTTCTCGCTCCATCTCTCCCTCTCCCTTTCTCTCTCTCTCTCTCTATCCTTCATTCTCCGTATCTCTCTCTCCCTGGTCTGTCTCTCTTTGTTCCTCTGTGTTTGGACAATTTTCTCACATTGATTCAGAAAGGCCAACTCTTGACCCAGCTTGTGTAATAATGTGCACAACACGTACATATAGATGTTATAAAAGCGCTGTATACATTGCATATATAAATAATATTATCACTCAAATACAAAAGAAAAAAACCTGCACTTACCATCCTCTTTTCATTGTTTCTTTTTATCCCAATTTTTGAAGTACACTATAGATTTGTTTTGTTTCTTATTTTCTATTTATGTGTCTTGCTCTTCTCTCTTTTTACACAAGAGAAAAATATTCCTTACAATCATAAACGTATTGACTTTCTTTCAGATGGAATAGCAAGTAAATATTACAAATCTTGTAAAGATATCATTTAAATGCAGATGAAATATGTACACACACAAATAAAATCAAACTTTATTCAATACACAAAATTGCCAAATAGTTTCTCTCATCCTTACGAATTTTAACAAAGCAGATTGATGTGTAGATGCATACATTCACTACATTTATAATAAAAATATACATATAGTCTTATAGAACAATTTGGATAATGCTTACTATACAAAGGTGCTTTCAATCAACCTGAAATTATCAGAAGTTTGAATGCCACATTTGATCAGCCCTTGGAACCTGATCTTTGCCTTTTTCTCTTTCTCTCTGTGTGCTATGCCAAGCCTGACTTTATTTTTCAAACATGACTGCCTCTCTCTTGACCTTTCTGTGAGGGTACACATTGTTTTTTCTCCCATTGATTCACAATGATATTGATCCTCTCAATGAATGACGTTTTACTATTTAAATGTCCTTTACAGTAGTAAATTGCAAGTATCATAGAAATTGATTTAGTTATTATAACTAGGCTTCCCATTTTTTCTCTATTAATTTCATACTTTCTCTGTCTTTGTCTCTTTTATTCATTTTTTTTTCTTTGCTCTACTTTTTTCACCTCATTTACCAGCAGCTGTCGAACTCGTCACATTTGGTTGGACATTCCACATTTCATCCCTCAATTCTCCTCAACGGTATCATCATTTCATAGTGCTCTTACCTGCCTGTCCCATGCTCAGTGCGCTATACTACACGTCTGACAAGGCGAGGTTGTGACATCGATATGGGAAAGGGGCTAATTTCATGGATAATGAACTTCAGCATTCATTGTGGGCTCCACTAGAGTAGTCAGCTGAAATTAAAAAGCCTATTGAGTCAATGGCAGTAACTCTCATATTTTCCATCAATTAAGGGACATCCTCTGCAGCTGGCTAATAACATGAGTATCAATGAAGAGAACTGGTCAAGCAACGACAGAACAGTGTCCCATCAGTACTGCTTTCTCCAAAGTCTCAATGGTATGCTGTAATCCACCTTTGTTTTGAAGACTGTAGACAGCTTTGTACAACCACATTCAGTTTTTGATCTAGACGACATCCTTTAACCATACTGGATGATGATATCGGGCACATATTACTACAACACCCATCAATCTGAATTCTTAAACATTATCATAAATGTGAAATGTATGGCATTGAAAATCATGTAAGCAAGAGACAATTAAGCAGACGGGTGAAGGTTGAGGTTTGAGTTTTCTTCAATTTGTCTCCCTCTATGAATGAAATTAGTAAGATCGCAACTGCTGATCTATAGTTTTAACAAACATGTCGGGGAAAAAAAAAGGAACCACAGGACTCCAACCTGTCATCTACTGCTTTCTGGGCAGTGACACTACCATCAGGCTATCCCTGGCTGCAGGCAGTGACACGATGGACTTGGAATAAATACCCAAGCTCCGAAATTCCAACATTGTTAAGTTCAGTAGTTCACGATATTTGTTCAAGTTCATCGTGCCACTATCTTTGAAAAGCATTTCAGGGTTTTGTTTGTTTTGTTTTGTTGTTGTTGTTTTTTTTTTTTTCCTTTTTTTTTTTTTTTTTACTTGACTGCATGCAACCAAGTGTATAATATCAGCAGTCCACAGATTTTCTCTCTTTTTTTTTGCACAAGATATCAATCGACAACAGCGTATCATATGCAACTTGTACACTTCCAAGCCATCACAGTTGGTCCACATTGTATGACAGCCAGTCTTAAATCATGTTTTGAATGGAAAGTGCGAATAACTCAGGAATTGCATTTTTATGTCCTAAACCCTTCCTAATATCATATTAATGTACTGACTGAATTGTGAATTCCTTTTCAGCTGAAAAGACATCGACATATTGATCATTCAAAAGCAAAATCTACTTGCAAAAAGTGTTTATCTGTCTTTGTGTACATTGGGACACAAGCAGTACATATTGGTTCATCTAAACAATATAGAAATTTTAGAGAGAAATAATTGCTGTCAGGAAGATGAACAGAAATGACATACATGTATAATGACTTAGGGAAATTGGTTGTACATTGGGACAATAGCTAACAGTACATATTGGTACCTCTAAACAATCTGGAAATTTTACAGAGAAATGATTGCTGTCAGTAAGACGGACAGGAACGACATATGACTTATGGAATTTGGCTGTGCAAAGATCAAAAAGAAAAAAAAAGTAATCATAATTTTGTGAACAATATTCAGATGACTTTTCACAGCATTACTTGTCAGTTTCTTATCTCTTGTCCATACTAGCAGTCATTGGTGAAAGCAGAATAGTTGGCTCATCAATCTTTCTATGAGAGGAAGCATATTGTCACTCTACAGCAATCTGCTCCTCAAATAAAATGTACATCAAATATGTATATTCATACCACAGTCAGATACAATATGGCTATACATTCCCCACATGTCTCCTTTTCTGTAGCTCTTCACATGTAAATCCCCTCAGAAAAGGGAAAATCAATCCTTTATAATTAATCCTTCACTCCATAAATCAAACACAGAGTTGAATAAGTTTTGTATGCTTCTCTCAAGCATCTTTATTTCTCTATCTTTCTATCTATCAATGCATCTATCTATCTATCTATGCTCTCTCTCTCTCTCTCTCTCTCTCTCTCTCTCTCTCTCTTCACTAATCTATTGCTGGACAGAGATAAGGGAACAGGATTTATCTTATCTCCAGATGTCACTAAGATGCTGGCAGTCACTTTATATCGCCATCATCTTGATGCCAGCTAGTCATGTGATTCCAGTGAAATAGGCCAGTATCTACCAATGATCTCCAGAGATATATGGAGATGAAGCGATACAGACATTCATGGTACATAGAGAGAGAAAGAGATAGAGTGACAGACACACACATACACACACACATGATAAAACAAAATACCTCTGTTACTCTTCCTTTCATACTTTTTCTTCCTCTCCCCTTCCATCTCCCTCTCCCGCCTCCCCCTCCGACTCACTCTCTCTTCTCTCTCTCTCCTTCACACACACTCACACACACACACACACACACACACACACACACACACACACACACACATACAGACGTGAGATGGAACAAGAGATGAAGTGAAAGACTGAGTGTGGAGTCAATGCACTCTTTCCTCCATCCTCCGCAATGATCCGAGCGAGACAAAACAAAACATGGCTGGATTGGCGAATGAGTGCTATGCAACGCCGCGGCACCTGTCCTGTGTATTGTTGTTGGGGCATGCACATTTTGTGGGATAATGGCCCTCAGAATAGGACAGGATATCCGCAGAACGGCACAGTGTGAGTCGTACAGGTGGAACCTGTCATCAGGACAGATCACCATCCTCCGTCTTTTATGTTTGGAGCCCTGTCATATCAAGACTTACTTATGGAAACAAGTCATTCACAAAACTTGTCTTGTAAAAAAAAAAAAAAAAAAAAAAAAACAAGGACAAAAATATAAGGCAATGGCGTGAGTCTGTATGTGTGTGTGTGGGGTGGGGGGGGGGGGGGGGAGGGGGGAGAAAAGTCAGATGATCAGCTCTTTGTGTCATGAATGCTCAACTCTGTCCATGACGTGACCTTTCCAAAACATCTGTATTCATTTGACACCTTGAAGCTTGTAACTTCTCACAAGAAGCATTTTTGTTTTTGGTTTTTCTAAAGAAATTATCACAGAGGTTGCCCAGCAACCAAAGTTATCAAGGACTGCAGAGACTGCTGCTGAGCACCAGGATAGCATATACAGCAGGTCCCTCAGAGTGATGAATTTTGTTATGTTATGCCTCTGTTATGCTCTGAAGAGAAACATGAGTAATCCTTAACAACACACTTGACATTTAAAGAGCAGAGGCAATGACATGTAGAGAAAACCTCCACAGGTACATTTTTCATTGTATTGTGTGATGCTGTGTACATCTCATGACTGTAGATTAAAATAAAATCAGTGAGCAGAGCTTGATTTATAACATCAGAGAAAGATAATTTGTGAGTTATTACATTCACAGGCCAATTACCAGGTATAGCAAAAGAGTTTGACAAATGAAACGTTTTGAAAGATGGGTTGCTGCTATGCAATATACTGCAAGAATTATCAGAGATTTGATCAGGTTTATCTCCATATAAATTACACTGCACCCATACAACTTATGTTTTCAATTCTTACATGTTAAAGTTACAACAGGGAGTAGCTTTTAAACACGAAAGGTGGCTGTGTGTAGATGCACAGATTCATTTATCATATGAGAGAGAGGAAAGACAAAGAATTAAAGAAAAGAACACAGAAAATGGACTGGAACCAGTAATGTAAAAACCCTGAATATCACCTAAAGCCCTTGATACTCAGAAAAGATAACTGGTATCAATAAAGAGTCTCTAACTCACAGATCATCATAATTTTGAGGAGAAAAAGAAAGAGAAATTGGTTTTCTTTGGATGTGTGTGCACTGGAGGGAGTGTGTTGGATCAGGTTCATTTGTCAGTTAATTATAATCAGTAGGATCCCCGCATCAATCATGGGAAGAAAGGAGATTAGGCGGAAGTCTCTCCCGGAAGGAAGTTCTGTGTGGCTGGAGAAATCGCAGCTTGATTCACGGAGCACCGTATCTCATTCTCTTCCCATCACTCTCTCCTTTTCTATCTCTCTCTCTCTCCCTCCCTCTCTCTCTCTCTCTTTCTGTTTCTTTCTCTCTCTGTCTTTATCTGTCTCTTTTCTTCTTTAATTCAATCTCTCTCTCTTTCTCTCCTCTTTCTAATTTATTTTTCAATTCTAGCTATCAAATTCTCCAGATTCATATTGGTACATTGTTAAGTCATCAATATATGCTTATTTGGGCAAAACCTTGCTAATATCACTTTTATCTGTCTGTATTTCCCTATCTTTTCCATTCCATTGGTGCTACCATAACCTTCTTCCCTTTTTTCAGTATATCTTGCTATAAACGTTATCTTGTTCACTTGCACTTCTTTCTCTTAAACTTGTGTGTAATGAAATCTATTCATATAATCATGCAATATTTCCCAGCAGTAAATCTAAAAGTATCGGACATCTATACAAAGCAGGTCATCAATCTTCTAAAATCAAAATTGACCAATACACTAAAATAGACATGAAATTAATTATCATGCATTACATCTTGCAATTCAACCTGTTGTATTCTACATGTATACATCATGGTGTGCAATATTTCAAAGATCTGCTTTTCTCAAATTCTTTCCCTGTATACAATCTCTCTGCGAATAAGTTAAATCTTAACACCTTCCTTTGGGCTCATGGATGTCAGGGCAGATTCTGTCATGGTACTTCACATAATTTTCCTTCTATCACTCTCTGATCTTTTAGATTCATGTTCCTTGATAGTTGTTGTTTTATTAAGATACCTTCTTATGAATTCTTTTGCAGTATTTCCCGTGAAATCCTTGGCCTGCAAATGTACAATTTTTATCAGGCATAATGTTCCTATCCTTATGTCAGGTGAGACAGGCTGAAAAGCTTGGGCAATGCTTTCTTCTTAGTCCTCACTAAGTTGCTAATGTTCCCAATTGATCACTTCACATCCCATCTGGCTGAAGATTGCAATCAAAACTTGAGTACACATATTCCAAAGGCTCCCATCTACCTGGCCAGTATTTTGCCAGCATCAGTATTGTATTCTAATACGATGTCATAAATATCATATGTTCAGAATCACTTTGGTAATTCATATCATGGCATTTTCTAATAACAGAAACACATAGTGACCTTTCTTTAGAAACTTGCAACACAGACTTAAGTGTCAGGAGGAATATTCTTGTTCAAATACAAACCTTTGAATGCTCCTGCGTATATTCTACATCAGACTATACATGTTATCACCTGTTCACAAGCTTTCGACTGTCAAATCTTGAACAATCATCTCTCCTCTATACTCATATATTCAGGGGGGAAAGAGCTATGAAAATAAGAAATATAAATTGTATCTATATGTGTTTAACGTCTTGATAAGCGATATCAATACTAATAAAATATTGTTAATGGTCTCTTTATTGAGCAGAAATTGTGATTAAACATGCCAAATAGTATTTCAGTCCCACATAACATCTGCACATAAGTAATTGTTCCCAGATGACTTTGAATATTATTAGTTATCCCCTGCTTGTTCACGAAATACGGGCAAATATCTACGGTCTGGTGCCATATTCCATGAGGCCGAAGGCCGAATGGAATATGGCCCCAGACCGTAGATATTTCCCGTATTTCGTAAGAACAAGCAGGGGGTAACGATTTTATCTTTTAGTGTAAGTGCTAACCTTCTTCTCGCTGATTTCCCCTCGTGAATGATGTTGAAATCGCCGGCTGTCAGCCATGACCATGTTGACTATAGGCCTACGTCTCGCGAGCTGATTACTGTATGCGCGCATACAATGTACAAATACGTACAAGCCATAAGATACTGCAGTAGCCAGATACGTAAGTTGCTGTTGCCGTTTATCAAGCGTCTAGTGGTCTCAGGTATGTGCGTAATACGCTTGAGGACCACGCGCTGTCCATTTGTTTTGTACAGGATTAGCGCGCACTTTCCTATAAGCGTCTTTGGTACACGCGCAGCTAGCGGTGTAATATGACGTCATATCACGGAATACGGAATATATTCAGTGGTGGATTTAGCGCATGCGCACAATATGACCTTATCACGGAATACGGGATATATTCAGTGGTTGATTGACCAATGAGATTACAGAATTCACGATCACTAAAAGATAAACACTCTTATTTCTGCGGCGTCAAAAATAACTCGGAAAGTGTGAAATGTGACTCGGAAATGGCGCCAGCTGGGAGTCAACTCCTTCCGAGTGAAAGCTACTCGGACTTCCGAGTCAGATGATTTCTCTCGGATTCCGAGTCACTTTCTGAGTCATTTCTGTAGCGTCAAATTAACTCGGAAAGTGTCAAATTTGACTCGGAAATGGGGTCTGTTAGGTGCAATCTATTCCAGCAAAATGACAGGGATTTCCGAATCAAAAGATCACAATTTCACTCTGATACGGTGTCGTTTCCCGCATTGTAAGTAACCCATTTTTATGTAGTAATGACTCGGATTAGGTGTGCTCTTTTGTAGAGGAATGGGAATGGAGGAATACATAGAAGTTTTCATCGGTGAATACCCACCTCATTCACAACAATCATATAAATAATTGCCTGAAACATGGTCTTAACAGTCAGTTTTATTTAGGGCAAAATGAACTTTCGACACGGACACATTGACTGGTAATGGCGTCGCCGTATGCTGCCGTACGGTAGCTCGAATTAGCAATCAAGATCGTACTATGTGTATTTTATGCATGCACAGTGGAGGTGTAGCTAGGTAGGTTCACATCTATTGTAGATTGGTTCTAACGTATAGCATATAGCCCAGGGCTACGTACAATAAAGGTACGAGCTACCGTACGGCCGCCTACGGCTACGCCATTACCAGTCAATGTGTCCGTGTCGAAAGCTCATTTTGCCCTAAACAAAACTGACTGTTTAGACCATGTTTCAGGCAATTATTTATATGAGTGTTGTGAATGAGGTGGATACTCACCGATAAAAACTCCTATGTATTCCTCCATTCCGCATTCCTCTAGAAAAGTGCACACAAAATTGTCCATCTTGAAGACAAAAAGTTGCAAGACATCTCACGGCCGCGGCGGATCGTCGAGAAATGACGCCTTTTTTTTTTCCATGGGGGTACTACGTCACATAGGACACATGACATGTTTTGTCCAATTGTAGCGCGTGTATGTCATGTACACCGCGCTGGGTATTTCTGATGTGACTCTGCGCAGGCGTAAAAAGTCCGATAACCAAAATGATAACTCGGATTTGAGTCAGAAGTACACGGTTGGTGTTAAATTTACACGGATCGGAGTGAAAAGTTTTTGACTCGGATTCAGAGTTGAAATTTTGACTCGGCAGAAATAAGAGTGTAGACAATGATAAGAATGCAAGTTTGTTTACTTCAGGTAATTGTTAAATCGCTCCTATCATGGACCATTTCTTACTAATCACAGGAGTACCCTGGGTCTGTACTTTCTACAGGCAGACAAATTATCACAGTTGGACAGTCTACTCAATGTGCCTGTGAGATATCGCTGCTTCATTAACACCAGCCATGTTGTGCAGATACCCACAGGAGAACAAAGGTTAAAAAAAGTAAACTAAACAAAACAAAGAAGGCTGGCAACACAAAAAGAATAATCATTAAATGATTTACAGCATTTAATTGTTCACCTCATATCCCCCTCAAGTGGCATTGCGCAACTACCTAACCTTTATCGACGGCGGCTGAACGAAAGGTGGTGCTTTTATTCTTCCTTCTCCCATTGTGCTGGGGAAATTAACTCCAATATTCGTTAACGGATGTCAGCTCATTAGTTCGCGAATTTATATCTCGCACAATTCCATGATACATTATTCACAAGAGCCCTTTGTGTGCACAGGGTTGAGGCCATAAATGAGATTTTTTATGACAATGTAGAGTTAAGTAGATTCACTGACTGAGGCAGGATTAGATGAAGAGAGGAAATTAATTGTTTTTGTGCAGCTTGGTAACACGATAGCTCTGCTTGCCATTGTTGGGTTGATGTTGTCTACATGTACAGTATGCATTTCAACTGGAATGAAATGATATGCACATGTTTAATGTGCTGCTTACAATAGCCAGGATAACGAAACTGTTGAAGTGATCTCGCTTTATATCACACCTGCCACCTCATAGAAAAAGAAGACCATCCTCATTTACTGATAGAGAGATTTACACAATTTGTTGCAGGCCTTTACACTTAGTTTAACAAAAGCAACAACAAAACATACTGTGTGTATGTATAATATTATTACATAGATTGATAGATAGATAGATAGATAGATAGATAGATAGATAGACAGATAGATAGATGGATATATAGATAGATAGACAGACAGACAGATAGATAGCTGGACAGACAGATAGCTAGACAGACAGATAGATAGATAGATATACAGATAGATATAAATAGATCCTAGATAGATAGATCATAGATAGATACAAATAGGTAAATAGATAGATAGGTAGATAGATAGATAGTTAGAGAGATACTCTCTTAATTTCTAGGATTTATTTTCAAGTCCTAAGGATTTATTTCTTTAAGTCCTAGCGGACTGTAAATACAGACAAAACCTTAGGACTTAAAAGTAAGTCTTAGCTAGGATTTAAAAATTTAAGTCTATGTTCGACTTAAATTTCAAGTCTATAGGATTTATTTTTTAAGTCTTATTAGATTACATTTAAATCTTTCTTAGACTTGTTTTTAGAATAAATCCAGCTTGGATTTAAACGACGAAAGACTTATTTTAAGCGACGAAAGACTTATTTTAAGCCTTCCTTGGATTTATTTCAAATAAATCCATCATGGATTTAAACTCAGACTACTGAAAATGACAGCCAATTGATGCACTTTCTTCACATGTAAAGGTCTATTTATTTTAACAAAATCAAACTGATGCATTTTTCACAAACATCGATAAGTTACAAAATATACAGATGATTGTCATACACATGTAGGCTCCAGAAAAAATGAAATACGACATGATGAAAACAGAGCATATTTTGCAATAGTCTCAGATGGTCACATCTTCACATTCATGTTACTGATGCTTCTTTCACTGTGTTCTGTAAACAAGTTACTAGACGACTGGAACCTTCATTGCCAAATAGATTACTTTTTTTCACTTTTTTTTTTTAAATCTTGCAAGATGACTCCATACGACTCGATTCACTTTCATTTTATGTATTTCTTTCCCTGGTGAGCATCGTTAAGTCTTAAGATGGAAACTATGAACAAATATAAGATTATATATGAATTCTAATAACTTAAATTTTAGAAATGATGCTGTGTAATAAACAATACAGCCTCCATTAAGTTGACGTTTAGATTTACACGCTTTGTACGTCCCATGCATGCAATTTAAAGAATTATTTGATTTTTTGGAATGATGCATAGTATAAATTTAATCAAGAGGGAAGTAAAGGCCAAAATTAGTGTAATCAAATTAGAAAAGAGAAGAAATTTCCCTACACAGAATGGTGTAAAGACTATGAAAATCAGCTACGAAATAAGGAAGATATGCCTCTTTTCAATTTCACACATTTCCAGAAAACAGATCTTGTCCAGTCTTTATGAACGTCCAAATGAGGGAATTGATGTCATTCCTTCAAAATATTTTTACACTTTTCACCTGCATGTATTTGCATATTCATACGGACTAGTCAAGAAATGTTTTCTGAAAACGTGTTACATTTCCTTATTTCTTACCAGACTTCCCTAATTTTTCCACTATTCCGTAGGGAAAATTTACAATTGAATCCAAACTGTATTACATACAACAGTAGGGAGCAAGATCTATGTAAACTCTGAAGTAAATTCACCTTAAAACGTTAAGAAGCTCAAATAACAATTAAATTCTAAAATTACTTCTAAAATTCCTTGAATATCGATTGTCTGAAATGGATTTACATAAGTACATTTCCATACTGCATTTTGGTAGACAAAATGTTTGACAAAAGAATATACAAATTCCTGCTTAATCTATTGATATTTAAGAATCCATCTCAACTGATGACAGGGAACCATCTCAAGAGACTGTTCAAGTGAGATGGACCACTAGTTTCTTAATTACTTTGATGTCATATCTCGTAACAAAGCACTATGTTGAAGTGATGCAATCTGAATTTTTAACTAGAATTATCACTCATTGTGATTAATATACCCCCACCCACAATTGAGGGAATTAGCTCAACCAGGATTATTTTTTCTTACTTTTTAATAAAGAAAAAAATTACCATGGCAATGCACTGTTCCACCTCTCAAATCAAGTGCTCAAAAACTGAGTGAGCAAGATAAATAACCTGACGATTTCTATGGTCTTTACTAAAAATTGTGTAACCATGGCAACACAATGTTGGACATTAAGAAAAAAATGAAGTTTGCACAACTATAGGCCCTATATCATAGCCGTCATATGTGCCAAATTTCAAGCTAAATGCTAAAAGGGTGAGGGGTTTAGTTGAATTCACATTAGAGTATCATTTTCATGCAAAATATACTGTTACCATGGCAACACATTTTCCACACTGACAAAAGATTTTTTGCACATCTAGGTAATGTAGAGGTAACATGTGCCAAATTTGAAGCCAAAATGCTCTAAACAGAGACAGGAGAATCGAAATGTTTGTATGATTTTCATTGAAAATGCACCGTTACCATGGCAACACATTGTTTAACAATGATGAAATATGAAGTTTGCATATTTCTGAACTACAATGGTTGCATGTGCCAAATTTCAAGCCAAATGCTCAAAGACTGAGGGAGTTACCTGAATCCAAAATGTTTTTGTATGATTTTCATTCAAACTATGTTGTTACCATGGCAACACAATGATCAACAATGACGAAAGGTTAAGTTTGCACATGTACGTACCATAGTGGTCAGGTGTGCCAAATTTCAAGCTAAATGCTCAAAGACTGAGGTTGTTACATGAATCCACAATATCTTTGTATGCATTTTAGTGAAAAGATGCTGTTACCATGGCAATGCATTGTTCACCATTGATGAAAGATTAAGTTTGCACATGTATATGCTAAAGTTGTTGCATGTGCCAAATGTCAAGCCAATTACTCAAAGAGTGAGGGAGTTAACTGAATCCACAATATTTTTTGTATGATTTTCATTCAAAATATGCTGTTACCATGGCAACACATTGATCGACACTTACGAAAGAATACGTTTACACATCTACATACCACAGTGGTCTTTTGTGCCAAATTTCTAGCTAAATGCTCGAAGACTAAAGGAAGTTAGCTGAATCCACAATATTTTTGTATGTTTTTTGGTTTAAAAAAAGCTGTTACCATGGCAATGCATTGCTCACCACATTGTTTCCATATCTATATACCATAGTGGTCATGTGTGCCAAATTTCAAGTCAAATGCTCTAAATTTGTTTAAGGTGCCCATCTGCACTGAATCTATCCTTCCTCGTGGGTTCAAGCACATACTTTGGCTGGAAAACCAAAGTTTATTTCTTTATAAATAGAGAGTTTCATATTAAAGTGTTTAGCCACAACGTCATAATGAAAATAGCAACAAATCAGCGCTCAATAAATGTGATGGACAATGGCTCAACAACACTGTGGGAGTGATGAAAATTAGGCAATCGTTGAATAATTACAAAAGTGTTCAGGGGAACTTAAACTTTCTTCTTTCAATTTAAATCAATGCGGATCTGGCATTACTTTTTTTTTTTCATCATCAACCAGACATAATATACAGAAAACAAGCCAAAGATGAACAATAAATAAATTGAAACTGGACATGTATAAAAACTTGAAATATTGTTGAAATGTTCACGTAGCAATGCAAATGCAAAAGTGAGGCACACACATACATGATAGCACCTCTAAAGGAAACATTGCGGCATTAACTTTCCTTATTGTGTTATTTTCATTTAAAAATGCACACAAAAAAAAAATTACAAGGAAACTTTACTACAACCAGGGCATGACAGACATGCTTCTTGTGTGCATGGATTTGTAGCTCAATATAAATGGAAAAGTGAGGCACACATAACATAACTCAATATCCATGAGTCAAACATTATGCATGATAGTATCTTCAAAGGAAACATTGCAGCATTTTACCTGTGTTACTTTGATTTAAGAATTCACCAAAAATTAAGAAAACTTTAAGAAATATTGTTGAAATGTTCACGTAGCAATGCAAATGCAAAAGTGAGGCACACACATACATGATAGCACCTCTAAAGGAAACATTGCGGCATTAACTTTCCTTATTGTGTTATTTTCATTTAAAAATGCACACAAAAAAAAAATTACAAGGAAACTTTACTACAACCAGGGCAAGTCAGATATGCTTCTTGTGTGCATGGGTTTGTGGCACAATGTCGGAAAATCTTACTAGCATCATACACTGACGTGTTCTTGAAGTTCGTGGCTAATGCCCAGAACGAAGCCCTCACTTGGGATTGTAGCAGTGACATGAATATGCCGCCACAAAATCAAAGAATGCTTCAAGCACCCAAGCATATTTGACGATGAAGACACAGTGGGCTTTAAAGAGTCTGTCAAATTCTTGCTTCCGGTCATCTCCAGCCTGGACTTAGTATGGTCTTGTCCAGGATGAGAAAATACTTGATGTACGTCTAGTCACTCCCTTATCTGACTAAGCAGGGCTGGCTGAAGGTGGCATCTTTAGCATCACTGAACTTCGCGCTTCTCGCTCGTGATGTATACGTTTCGCGCAGATCAACTTGGCGTTTCCCGTTTGCTAGGGCTTTCAGGTGGGAGAATCTCCAGATCAGAAGATGCTTGGGGCTGGGGTTGGAGTCTCTGCATCAGCAATGCCATGAACATTGGTTCCTACCTGAAAAGAGATTAAACATGTATAGCACTACTGATATTTCGAACTAAATTTCACTTGAATCGTTTGAGCAAATGACAAAGGCTACAATTATTATCAAATAAACTTTGCTTAACATAGAGGGAAGTTAAGTTCTCAGTGAGAGGGCACTCTGGAGGGAAAAAATATTAAAATATAATTTTACATATTGATCTTAAATACAATGTACTAATAACATATTCATCACATAACTTTTAGTTTGTGATGTACAAGTAAATATTTCTGATATATTTCGGAACATATTATTTTAAAACATTTTGTCTCATCTGGTAAACCTCAAAGCCTTGAAAAAAATTCCCAGAAATCAGATTACTTTTTGCCATCATCGGGGTGGGGCCTACTTGATATTTACATGTTCCAGACTCATAAGATATTTGATGTACATATTATTACAAATCAATAGAAGTCAGCATGCATTTTTAATCCGTAATTTAATGAATTTAAAAGAAAACTGTCAAAACACGGTAGATACCCCTACACAATACTCATTGCTGAATGTTCTAAAGTTTGTTTGAGAAGAATCGCTTCAAAAACACTGATATATCAGAGAAGAAAACTTTGCATTTCTCACGACAGCATGAGAAATTCAGATTTTTAAATTCCACCTGTTACTGAGTACATGCAGATTCTACACGAGTCTTGCTTTGTAAGATACGAAGCTCAAATATTCTTCTCTAAACATGAGCTGGTACTTAAAAGCCCAATGAAACATGCATATTGATAATTCTCAAAATTGGAAGCTCAATGATTTGATCATAAACTGATTTCAAGTCTATAAACATTAAGCATATACTGTACTTACAGGCACATAGTCATTCTGCACCAGGTACTGCTGGGCATCCCTCGGGAGCATGAGAGGTCCTCTCCCTTTCTTCTACATGGGGATGTTGGGTCTGTGAAGCATCGCTGCAAGTAGTGACATTCCACAAAATTCCTATAGAATGGAACACAACACAATTTTTTTTTTCAACTTTAAGTATTTCACCCATTCTCTTTAACATATTAGATATGACGTATTGTATCAGCTCTGACAATCCCTAACATTCAGTTTTCGACTTATTATCAATATCAGTCTATGAAGAGCAAACTCGTACACATTCACTTTCCTGAAAGGTGTAATAGCAATGAAGCATAAACAAATGAGTAAGTTTTACTCTTACACTTTGGACAGAAATTGTTCCAGTAATTATAATCAATGCCACAAGATCTATGAGGACTGGCGGAAGGACTTACTGTCTCCATCCATGTCTTCACATCTTCTTACGATGTCTTGCAACTAAGGGTGGTTTCGCTTGGCAAGTGCAAGATTCTATTGACGTAAAATGGCCCCCATCTGTTCACCATCTCCTGCACTTTTCTCGGTACAACTGGGCAAAGTCCGTATTGATCTGAAAATAAACACAAAAACTGTGAAATATCAGTGATGAGGAAGTGGAAAATGAAAAACAGAAACGCTTGACAAAAAAAAAAAGGAAGAAAACAAATATGCTTCGGGGGTATAAACGGTCGCCATAGCCACATTTCTAGATTTTTATGTAATTAATTATTTCTTATTGGTCTCGAGGGTTGTATTTCATGCTGGAGGAAAAAATGAGACCGATATCTCTGATTTTTGTTTCAGATGTTATTGTTAAAATCAATTTTTAGAAATACCAGGGATGTCTTGCATATCTAAACACCAAGAAGGGATAGTCCTGACAGAGTACTCCTTGGAGTACAAATTGACAAATAACAGGTAATTTGCATTCCCGTTATCTTAAAAAATATTAAAAGTAAAAAATAAAAAAAGGCCTCATATATTGTAAAACTTCACTACATTCTCTCACTGGTGTATGTGATGCTTAATGCATACATCTCAGCCAGAAGTGTAGATCTGTAGAATTTTTAAGTCTAGATCCTACTACTCAAACACAGATCACCACATTGATTATGCTACAAAGAGAAAGACTGGAGTAGAATACCTTTATCCAGGTGCGAAATCTTGTTCCATTGCACGAGTTAATCCCATACATTATTTGTTTCATACAACGCCTTCAACAATAACACTAACAGACTTACTAGTTCAAGAAAGAGTCTTGAATTCAGTGCAGAAATGGCAACCATAAGGCCTAGGTGTCCAGGCCTACTACTGAGTGGTAGTAATAATAGTAGAAGTATTTTCATGGAATGCAAATCAGTAGCACATTCACATTACATACACATGTACGCAGCCGAGTGCAAGTAGCATTGAAGTTGATTATTCCAGTAAAATGAGTGACATGATGCACGCTTGATAGTAAGAGTGTTGAGTGCACACGCCAAAGGTAATTGTTTATTGTGACATCAGACTCAGTAGACCTAGTCATGCAATGGAACAGAAACTGTTTATTAATTGTAGACCCCCTATTTTAATATGGGAGTCAATAGAAATTGGTGATGTCAGCCAATATGGCCCATGCGATAGAAGTTTTTACAGTTCAGAGCTTGACGCCACTGATGCACTGGCATTGCAACATTGGCGCCCTAAACCCTGGGGCGCTCATCACACAGGGGGCTTCGTGTTTGGGCTGGTCGCAGTTCTATTGTAGCGCCCATAGGGTCTACGTACTATTGGTGGCCTAAAGCAGGGAGCACCTCCCTGCCTAAACACAACGTTAAAAATAAAACCCATCTAACAGCATATGCCCTACATTTTATCACAGCATAGTGGGGCATGATAAGGCCTAGAACTGTGCCTTTCTACGTAGAAATTGACAAATTAAACCTTACAAGAGTGTAGGAAGGGGTGAACTGACACTAACTTGTTACTGTTACTCAGTGTTAACGACAGTTAACCGTTAGGCCTATGCTACAGTAGCCTGTTATGCCCATAGCTTTACCTTTCAGTCAAGACACCAACATCGTAAATCATTAGGTAGAATGGGCGCTTTATAAGAGTCCCTGTATTATTACACTTGTATTTGCAGTTTCACCGAAATAGAGCCCCCACAATACTAGTATAACGTTAGCCTACATGTAACTTGTTACAATGTTTGGATAGACACATTAGCCATGAACAGCTAACGTTAGCACTGGCGCTTCAGGGATGGACAGCGCTGTATACAGCGGCAAGGCTCAAACTCGCCAAAAATGTAGGGCGGTTAGTGCACATCTTAACATCTTTTATCCATGGTTACTGAGTCCCAGAGTTATCAAACACATTCTTAAGCATTCATACAGTAATATGCTCACCTTTAAGCAACTTGGTCAAGCTTCCGTCAGATCATGCCCTCAAAAAACTCCGGCCTGCATGACTTCTGCCTTCAAGACCAACTCAACTGTTCGAGTCAATAGCGTTTGTTTGCAAATGGTCGATGGTAGGTAGGTACGTACAAGTACTATAGTACATGCACAATGTACAGTGTGCACTGAATGTGTGTGTATGACTACGCTATCTAGCATCGCATGAAGCAAAGTGACGGCCAGCGCCAATTCCGGTTTTAGGCGGTTCAAGATAGCGCATGACGTCATTTACAAGTCATCTGATTGGCTGAAAGTTTAAGTCCTTGTTAGATTTAGATTGCGAACAGCTTCGACACTCAACTTTTAATCGAAGCCACCTAAAATAAGTCTTAAAGACTTAAAATATTTTAAGTCGTAAGAAAGATTTAAAATTTAAGTCCTAGAAATTAAGAGAGTAGATAGATAGATAGATACATGTAGATGAATAGATAGATAGATAGATAGATAGATAGAAAGATAGATAGATAGATAGATAGAAAGATAGATAGATAAATAGATCTCTTATCATCTGACATACTATGGCTACAATTGCAATAGTCACACTATGATGAGTGCACATACTTCGTATGATGTAAATCTGTCTTTTCAGGTCTATACTCAATTGGGAGGGAAAAGGCATTAACTCAGTAAACATGTGTATTGAGTTGACCTGTTTTTACAACTAACATCAACAGTCTACAATTCAGTGATAAACAAATGCTCAACCACTGAATCCTTTGTAACATGCTTTAAACGTTGATTTCTGCAAGTCAGAGCTCAGTGCTTTTTCACAGGGAATATCTTGTCGCCATATATTTTCTCTTGCCTGAAATTAAGGACCTTCTACCACAGTAGCTAGTATCTTTATCATACACATTTCAATGTTGCTATCCATCAAAATTGATTCTTTTTTTAATTGCTTTAGTCATATGTGATGCACTTGATTTGAATAAAGTCTATCATGCACATCAATATGATTTGTTTTCTTTTTGCTTTTGCAGCATTCATACACAGCAAAGATTGGATGTCTTGTATGCCTCCTAACTCCATAATATACACTATTAGTTGATCGTACATATACATGTACTGCAGTTGTTCACATTTACTAACTCCCAACTGAGGTTGTTTTTGATGAATTTCATCCCATCATCACAGTAAGCTCTGATTTATATCATAGAAGGGCAAACTATGGGGCATTTGTTTATAGACTGCCCAAGGGAATCCCCAATTCCAGCATGCCGACAACAAGAGGGAAAGTATGGTGCGTGGGGGTGGGAGGGGGCACCGATTCCTTGCAAAGATGCCTGGCACATATGATATGATCAATGGCTCATCCGAAGCTTTCTCGCAATGACTTTACAATGATGCATCCTGCTCTTCGTCGACCATTAAAATTTCAACATCAGCAGAGGAGCCTCATATCCTATTCTACAAGGCTCCTCAGGTCAAAGAGGGTACACAAAACAACAAGTTAAAATTTTCATGCCGTCACTATGACAACTGGACTGCTAACTCCTCCCCCCTCATCAGGTCCAATTCACTTCCTATGCCTCTCAAAAACCCGGTCACAACCCCACTCCCCTCCTCTCGACTCCATCCACCATAAATCAAACCAAGAAACATCTAACACCTCTGCACGATCTTCCACCTTGCATCGTTAAAATGTGATGAGCCAAGAGACAAAGGGGTACATTAAAACACAGCCCAGACCGCCAGACATGGGGTCTCCTCTCCCAATATTCTAGATGGGCTTAAAAGATAAATCTGCTTATTATGCTGTTATCTTCTTCTTCCTCATCATCCTTTTCTTTTTAAAGTGGAGAATTAAATCACATCAGTTTTACACTGGTATCTTGCATAATCAATGAATTCCCAAAAGACCAACATCCATTTTAAACACTATAAGCACCTTACAATGGCACTGCCTTCACTGTTTGCCTGTTGGCATTTACTCTCTCCATCCGTCCATCTCTCCCCCTCTCTTCTCCTCTCCCTCTCTCCCCTCTCTCTATCTCTTCCCCCTCCTCTCTATCTATTTCTCTATCTCTCTCTTACTCTCTCCCTTTCTCTCTCCTTTAATCTTATTTAGTAGCAATATCAACTATAACATCTAAATGTATCTATTTATACAATGGAGGATATACTGCAAACAGGTGGTGGAATATATTAGATCTTTCTTTTACCAAAAATTCCCCCGTTTTTCATCAAGCCAGTCTGGAGATACCATAGTGCAAGAAGCCTGCTGTGAAATGATATTGGTTAACTGACAGTCACAAAAAATTGCTTCCCTTAAAAAATATCAGTGACACACATGCTGTACATAATACACATACAGTATGTGTGCACCAAATAAATAATGGGTTATATAATGTTGTTTTGTCCAGGGGTGTCCTACTTGTAGAATGACATGTGAATACTGAGTACTGTATACGCTGAATATTTCACAAGGTTTTTATTTTCACAAATTTCACGAGTCAGGTGCTATTCGCAAATTCAAAGACATGCAAAAATGTTGATTCTGATCCCGACATGAATGTGAGGCGCACACATACATTTCTCCATTCAGTACTGTGCTCCATAATCGTGAATTTAACCAGTGCTCATGAAATTATCTGGAAGCCTTGATTCAGTATCCCATCAATTGATTTTGAAGTACCTTGGCTTTGCTTTTGTTGCATGTATACAATTTCACACACAGTAAAATTAAAGGGCTATATTGCAGAAGAGTGTGTATTGTTATTTAACTGTCAATGGAGCAATGAGTAGAATTTGTCAGTGCTCACAATATTACCACTGGGAAAATATCTGTTTTTCAATGGTCAAAATTGGGAGAAACTCTCTCCTCTCTCTTTCTCTCTCTCTTTCTCTCTTTCTCTCCCTCCCTCCCTCTACCAGACTACCAGGTTATTACATTTCTGTGGCATGGTCCTCTAGGGAATCGACATTATTCTAAACCAAAGTGCACAGTATGTTTATCACTACATTATGTCAATGAAAGGGGGAGGGTAAATCATTCTCAATGCACATCATGTATCCTGATCATTACTCTGTCCGTCTTAACTGCAAACCATCAGCCTTATTGCTGTATTTACAATATTGCAGGAAAAAGAAAAGCAAAGTGAGCTCATTGGGGTAAAGGCAAATCACTCACATTAGATCACAAGGGGGTGAAAATGTGTGCTATGCCACGGCATGGCGGTAGAAAGAAAAAGATCCCTTAACCCATTTCCTCCGGGAACCTAGTATACACCAGGTCCAAGCAGAATCAACTTATAGACAGAAACCGGGAATGTGGGGGGGGGGGCATTTATGAAGCGTTTTGTCAGGCAAGTTTGCTCTCAACCAATCACAAGCAAGGATTTCAGAAAGTTTGTCAGAAAAAAACAAAACAAAAAATTATTAGTGGAAAAATGCGCAAAGAAAATGGGATTCCATCGGGATTCAAACCCGAGACCTCTGGATTGCTAGCCCAGTACTCTACCGACTGAGCTATAGAAAGCTCTAGTCAATCAAAGCTGAGCTCACTAAATTTTGACTTTCACTGACCTCATCAGGTGCTCTAGCAGTGTATAACAAAAGAAGTTGCCAGCCCAGCACATGCTCTGTTCATACCTCACATCCGATAGAATAAATTTCGCATTGTTTGATGGTACATGCAGACCGTGGAAAGGTATACATGTAATGCTTCATTGCTTTTTGAAGCACAGGAGGACTACCAACCTGTCCGTTCTTTGTTGACGGGCAAAAAGAATCTTGTTTGGGGGCATTGAAGCTTTTCGGAGAACGGCAGAAAGAACGGGTTAACATGTCTCATGTGGCCATGCGGACAGCACTTCATGATCTTTCTGACATCCCCTGCCTTCCCAGTCACCCTCCTGGAATGGGATTGAGGTTTGTAACTCTATGGAGAACTGCAGACAGATAATGAGACCATAGGAGACAGACAACTACAGAAACTGATGAACACCCTTCAACTGTCACATAAACTCTTTGGGCCGACCAGGAGGCCAAAGTTTACAAAGAGCCTTCATGTAAGGAATTAAAAAGGGGAAAACAATTTTAAACAAACAAAAACCATTAGGGACATTTGTGCACACACACACAAATGCAAAATTGCTGAGTGGCAAGGGCGTAGTAGTTAGATTAGTTCTAGTTATAGCAAGAGGAACATGTGTAAGATATAATAAAGCCTTTTCACAACAGAATTCCAACTGCGACATAGTGGGTACACTTAATGGGGGGTCTTTAAGTGGGGTAAGGAGAAATCTTCAAGGACTTTGGGTAACTTTGTGTTAAATATAAAGTAAAACAACTTTCAGCACAATCCCACAATGCATTGCTAAAAAGGACTAGAGGAAAATCTGTCATTATTTCACTTGGTTATTGTAGCAATTACGTATTTTGTCTTCTGGACTCAGTAGGCTACAGACAAACTGAAGACAACCAAGGTTATCTGCCTGGCTCACTTAAGTGATAAGATGGACTTTTGCACTGTCCCATGCACAAAATTTTCTTTTTCCATTTTAGAGAAAAATCCATCCCATATCACATACAGATATACACATTGTACAGTGTAAGTTTAATCAGAATGTTCCTCCCTCTTTCTCTCTCTCTCTCTCTCTCTCTCTCTCACACACACACACACACACACACACACACACACACACATGCACAATATTTCAAAACGCTTCTTGAAAACTTTATACGAAGCTATTGATGTGCGAGAGGATTACACATACGGATGCTTGGAACAGGTCAATATGAAGGAATTCACACATCATACTCAATACATTCTATTCTAAAGAAATTCCCCCCCCAAAAAAAAAAAAAAAAAGAATCACAAACACTTAAAGAACATTATCATCTAATTGTGATCATTACCATATAATATAATCATTTTCTACAGTCAAAAAAAAAAAAAAAGAATGAAATACTCCCTGTTGGCAGGAATCTGATGTGTGATTTCACATCTAAGGAAGATGAATTATTTGCATGAATAATCTTTTGGCTAATTTAAGGAACAAAGCCTTTGAAGTAAACAGAATGGCAACTTGAGTGTTATCTAAATCACCTCTAAACATTTTCCTGCAGAGTCTTGTGTCTTAACATCTACCTGTAATACACTACATGCAGACAATAAATTTGCTTGCATAGATCCATAGATACGTTATCAAGAAATAGAGACATACACATTTCTACTGATGTATGATCTGTGTGTATGCCACAAAATAATCAGAATTATGCATTGTTTTGTCTGCTTGCATACAATGTTCCCTCAGACAGAGTTGGATTTGGAGCAGAAGCTACTGAACAAAACAAGTACAGAATTTGCAAGTTCCTAAACGAGCAAAACCTTTTAAATACAGACTGTACATCATGCCTGCTCCACATCATCAGCCCAGTCTGTATGTGGCACTCTGGGGGGTACTGCTGACAAGTCTATGTTAAAATTGCACTGAGTACAACAAGTTCTTTCTTGACAGGCTATTAATAGTCTGAAAAGTGAGTCACAGGACAAGCTATTTTCTGACAACTACTAAGACCATTGGACACAGACTAATGTATCCCCAATATACATACATACACACACACACACACACACACACACACACAACCTAAGAGGTCACAATAAAAAAGAACAAAAGAATAAAAGAAATGTACAGTCTGGACAGCAAATCAATAACAGAGTGGGACTGTTCATGTGGAGAATAAAATGTGATGGCGAGGTTAATTTGTGGCTCGAGAATCTGGCGACACATTGATGAGGGTCAATTCAATCACAGATGGTTAATTTATTGGGCGAAAGCAGAGCAGAAAAGAGACAAGGGATAGTGGACACTTGGCCAAGTTCTGTTCTGTTTCATATCAATGATTAGCTCTTGAAAACCCTTGCTTTTGACTCCATCTATGTGGAGACGTGTTATCGGGCAATGGCCTTTCTCTTGTTTCGAGTCCAAAATTTGTATCGCAAGCGCCGAGAATGGTTACAATGGATTACACCACCAAGTCACACTTTCAAAATAATCAAGCGTGTGGCCTGCAACTAATAGAGAAAGCTGCTACGGTAACTAAATACACAGGTACAAAAGTCTAGACTTTCAACACACAAGTTTTCACTGCTTCCATTCAGAAAAAATATTTCTCCTGCACAGGTAACAAATAAACACTCTTTACTTTGAACAGCATCCCCCTTTCGGTATCCAAAGTATTACTGTTAATGAAGATATTAGATATCTAAACTATTCTATATGAGTTTGTATATCATATATAAGTTTCACAATTGATAGGCCTTATATAACCCATTCTGCACAGTTAAAGAGTTTGTAAATAGGTGTTTCCTTTAGTGTGTGTGTGTGTGTGTGTGTGTGAGTGTGTGTTTCCCTTCTGCTATGTCATATCTTACAAATCATGTATAATTCGGGATGAAAATGAACGATATCATGCATAACAGTATGTCACTGTTGAATGGTTGGAGCAAAGAAAAAAAAAATGGTATCAAATGAATATCCTCCATGCACACTGGATTAATCATCTAATTCACAGAATACAGCAGTACAAGATTGGACAAATGCAGCAGTCAATGCTGTCATTACAGACCATGGGAAAAAATGAAAAATAGCTGCTAAAAATAAGAAGTACCCTCTAGCCACCATATCTCTAGAATAAAAGTGCTTCTGGGTTTCTTTTTTTTTCTTCCTGGTTTGTGCCCAAAACAGACAGGAGAATCACAGTTCTCTTTCTCACAGAAAATGGGAAATGAACAAATCCAACAGTTTAAATGTGGATCAATCATACTGCCCCCAAAACATTGATGGCATTTCCTACAACGAATAAATGAAAATGTCTGGCAGAGGGCAATCAGCAAATGTTGCCAAGAAAGACCCGTAAGGAAGACAACCTCAAAAATGCAAAGTCATTTCTAGTTCATCAAGAAATCCATGCCTCTAGCAACAAGATTTTTTTCCCCTTCTGTTTCTTGATTTCTAACTCACTCCCTGTGCTTCCCATGCCTTCTACAGAGTGTGGCTTTGGAAGGGTTTACCAGAGTAACACACTTCATGACTGGGAATGTTTAAAAACTGATGGCATTCGATTTTTATTTGTTGGCAAATCCATTTGAGGGGGCACCCTGACGAATATCTGGGGGGATGGGGGTGGGAGCACAAGAAATACGGAGAGACGGGGCATCGCGGTAACGCACGTGTGCCCCCTGGCAGGTAACACTCTATGATGTGCTTTGCCAGGAACTCAAGTGCCGCCCAAGCTCAATGCAAATGCATGAGGGATGAATTATGGATGCCGGTTATTTCATACCAGAAATCAAGTGCTTATAGGTAGATGCCGTGCTCTGGAGGATCTTAACTTTGGCGCGGAAGAAGCGACAAAAATAGGCCATTTCAAGAAAAGAAAGGAAAGGAAGGGAAAGAAAGGGAAAGTGAAGGAGCGAGAGAGAATGGGAGTGCTCCTCTAGGGCAGTGCTGCAAAGACGTGTATAGTGGCGAAGATAACATTGGAATAAGCGCTCCGCCAAGGCGAGAGGCTAGAGGAGTGTGTGATCATTCCTCATAGCTATGAGGGGTACTTGTCTTGGCAGGGGTGTGCGTGGCAACCCGTTGGGTCAGCCTCCATCATGCATCTTTAAGGTGCTCCTAAGGTCCCTTATCACCACCTGCCCTCCAGCCCAGTTCCACCCAGAATCCAAAAGTTTGGGGGGGGTAAAGTGTGAAAAGGGGGGTGAGGGGGCTCTGTACCAACAGTAATAGGGGCAGGCTATCCCACACCTTATCAGTGACAGCTCTATGGCTTGGGTCTCTGCGGCATGCAGCGACATGTAGGAGGGTGACAGGAAATGCATTAAGTTGAAGGTATCTTTCAAAGGATCTTTGTTTTCTTTTGTGTCTCCAGTCCCATCCTTTGGGGACCACAGGGCTTGAGATATCTTCATACCTGTAGTTCCACTCAGGAGTGACTCTGAATATTCAGAGCTGACTGGAGAGTTTTGTTTTGAAGTCTCGGGGGAGTTCACACAGGGCACCAGGTAAGCACTTGAAAGACACCTTGGTAAACCGGTAGGGATGACATTTTCAAATAACACCTGCCTTTCACCGCCGACTTTCTAATGAGCTTTGACATTCAGCATCCCTAGTAGAGGGCCTCCTTTGTTTTTTCTTCAATTCTCTCACCTTTCGTTTCCTCTATCTCTTTCTCTCTCATTCCACTAACTTCCTACCTTTATTGCTCTTGTTGCTATTATGCATGCATGGGAGCTCTTTGCTGCCATGAATTGTGGTGCAAAGTTATCACACATCAGGGTGTATTTCAAAAGTCTTTCCTCGTGTATAAACCATCTCAAAACAAAATATCTTATCCCTGTATTTTCTTCTTTTTTTGAGGGGGGAGGGGTCCTTTTGGCGGTTGTGAACAAAACTGATCAACATCATGTATTTTGCTTAAATCTTGAATTCTCAGTCATCCTGTATATAATGCCTCATTCATAAACCACACCACACAGAATTATTTAGTTCTCATGTAGACAAAGTATCTTTTGGAATAGTTGCTTTGATCCCTGACTTGTACATGATATATCATTCTGTTAAAAAAAAGTACAGTAATTATAATAATTACATTTTCTGCAATCTTTGTCACAAGCACTATCTAAGAACCCTTTTAAATCATCATGTATGCAAAAATCTCATCAAGGACAAAAGTTCTGATGAACAGACATACAGATGAACCCAAAAAAAAAAAAAATGCCTCTGGTACCATCAATGAAGTTAATCTAAATTTATTACAAGCACAAGTAAAGGAGGGAATTACATGGGGATATTATTATTTCAATTCTAATTTTTAAAAATTGTTGTAATGATAATAGTAATAATACAATTTATGCATAATGTATACCATGGCAGGAGTTTAATGCAACTGGGAAGCTTTTGTTTCTGTTTTGTGTTTTTTTGGGAGGGGAGGAAGGATAAAAGCACATGGTCTTTTTCAAGGTCATATGAGCGGGATTCACAAGTAGACAAATCAATGGGATACAAATCTCAAGATTTGCATCAGGAACAAAATCTCGAGATTTTTGCCTGTGTGGATACAAAAATCCCAGCAATAATCGTAATCAGCATCGCAATGCAAATCCCAAGAAATCTTGCACATATTTCTGAATTGTCCGAATAACTTGCCCCACGGTGACCGTGTGAGTGCTGGACCATATAATCTCAAGATTTTATATGCCATCATTCAAAGCGCACATCAGCATGTGCACCACGAAAACGGAGTGTGCATCATACCACTGTGACCCACAAGAACACAGGGAAAACAGAAGTGTAAAGCGCACTGTAAGCTTTAATTAGTGGGATATTTCAGTCCGTGTGAACGCTTGCAAAAAAAAAAAAAAATCTCCAGATATGGATTGTGATTGTTATGCCGCTATTTTGCACTGTGAATGATGCTATGGACACCATCGAAAACATCATTTTTCAGAGATTTTTGAGAAGTGCACAAAGAGATTGATGGAAATGGATGGACACACAGCAGAGTGCCAGACTATGCATTGTGATGCCAGCATGTTGGGGGGGGTGACACAAAAGGCAGTGGCAAAGAGTACTGTTTTAATGTGGAACAGTTCTGCCTTGAATAATCTGTTAATGTTTTCCAATGAAGGATCAATCTTAAGAAGAGTCCAGTGTTGAGGACGAACCAGAAAGTTTGGTTTTCATTATGGAAAAATCAATGTAGACACAGAACAAAATGCCAAAGTAGACTGTACAAACAAAGAAAGAAAAATCCTCTCTGACGAAGAGTCTTTCATTTGACAAAAATAACGATTTGAGTGATTAATTATTCAGAACATATTTGGCTTGTTTAAAAGTAAATTTTCCTCAATACTGGGATTTAAGAATACTAAGTTAACAACATTTCTGAGAAATAACAATTCAAAAGTCTGAATGGCAAAGTACAAACTTATACTCACCATCTGTATCAATGTCTAAAGTAACAATACATGATAAAGCTACTTTAAAGAAAACTGTAACAATGCACTTCAATTAGACTGACTAGTCACAAAATGTTAATTTCAAACAATATTTGTTATGGTGGAATAGGTACCAGCAGTCATAGTCTGAATGTGACAGACATCAGTACTATCAAAAGATATCACACCGACACTGCTCTCTTAATCAAATCAACCTTGTGGGGGTTGTCAATATTTTATTTGGAAGAAAAATATGATTCACCCATCCACTGTCATTTTCAATTAATCTTTCAGATGAGATGGAAATTGCTTGTTTCACATCATGTCTGGGGTATTTGAAGCGTTTCTTGCCCACAGTATGGCTCAGTTAGGTTCCTCATTAAACTAATATGTTGTAAGGTGTGAACATAATTGCCTGCCAAAGGTGGAGGCTACAAAACAGACATCTAATTCATACCCTATCAATCGCTTTTGTGCAAAGTCCCCCCAGGCTTATCTCAAAACACCAAGGCTTTGCAGGCATGGCTACAAAGTAGTGCCTGATGTTTTGACACCTTAGACAATTCATACAATAGTAAGAAAAACTGAGCGGAGTGAGCAAGACGTTTTAGTTAAGTTTCTCACAGAAACAAAAGCCGGCAAACATCATGTGCCCTGAATGATTTGCCACATGCTTTCAGGGTAAATGGATAACCTATCATGCCCACCATTAACTCATGTGCAAAGAACCACTTCACTGAATATAATCTCAACATGCAACAATGGTTAATAAAAATTCATGATGTCTGTAACAAAATATGTGCCATAAAAAGAGCTTGTTTACATGATTTGCTCATCATTCACATTGTCCCTGAACAATCACAAAAAAGTCACTTGCATTACAAGTGGTAAAACTCCACAATATTCATTAGGTTCTGTATCTGTTTACATGCAGAAAAATTTGAGAAAATTGCATAGATTTCTCTGTATCAATTGTATGTGGAATACCACTGTTCATTCTAAACATTTGTTATGGGTACATCGTAAAAATTACAGAGCTAAGAGACTTTATTTTTAAGACAAGATCCCATAGTGAGCGACAGAGGGATGAAATCTAGTTTTGTTTGTTTGTTTGTTTGCTTGTATGTTTTCTGACTCAGGTTTCCATATCACATCTGTTATTCCAATCAAGTGACTATCATATAGACTGTAATTGCGCGCCAAGTGGTAACGGTGTTTTTGTTGGATTGTTTCCTTTTGCTTAGCTGCTAAAAGTGACTACAAACAATTGCAAATAGATAAAGCATTGATCTCTCATGGGTTGGCCAACCTTACACCTTGACTGGAATGTCTTGTGTTCTAATTTCTGTTTTCATTCAGTGCTGAATCCACAGAGAGACAGACAGATATATTACTTGGCACCATTTTCCCATTCATCCTTTCTACGTGGCTTTATTTCCAGCATCAATCAAGAATATAGCTTGTAATTCTCCGCATCACCGCCTCTTGAAAGTAATTCATGATTCCTGGTTTTCATTCCTTGTTTCACAGAAGTGTAAACCTCAATTTATTTATCACAGGCACTACAGTAAACAACTCCAGCATCATCTAATGGCTATTGAGGCTGTCTAGTGATTGCAGATTGTTTGTGGTTTAGCACTTGTAGATGATAAAAAGAAATGAAATGCACATATGTGAACATGCATCACAAAACAAACAAAAAGTCGCCCCCTTGATTTTTCGTGAGGACCCAAATGAGGTGAAATGGGTCAACCGAGTCAATCTTGATTTTTTCATATTTTCTGAGAGAGCTACACAATTGTATCCTTCTTCTAGATTATTCTTTAAAATCATAACACGAATGGGAAAGTTCTTCAACCCTCTCTTTTTTTTTTGGGGGGGGGGGGAGTAAAATGATCAGGTACATGTCTTAGAGACCCTTTTTCATTTGTTGAAATCCCTGGCACACCCTTCACTTTCAAGTCTAATAAATTTTGAAAGGAAAATGCAACTGCTTTGAAAGATGGCACTAATCATGGACAGAATGTGTTAATAGAACATGCTCAATTTCAGCTTAATCTGATAATCCCTTCATTGTTGTTGCTCCAGTGGTTGACATCCTGTGTTTTGTCCCTTTCATCTCAGAGTAAGCCAGCTTGGTGAAAGATTAAGCACTTGAATAGACACTGTACTTCAGAGCCTCTTTTCTCAGTCACACTTTTCCAGAGTGTGTTAGGTAGGTTAGGGGAGTCCATTTGAATTGAGTTATACATTATATTAAAGCTTAGAGTCTGCTCTATCAGAATCTGCCCTTAACTAAAAATCCATGTCTGGTGACTTTTTGTTGGTTTTGTGGTGTAAGGTCACATATATGGCGAGTGGATGGATAGTTACATCAATATTCAATGCATTCATATCTCACCTAGATCTACTGATCTACTCGTGAGTAAACTACATTTCGATCAAATTAAAAATTACAAGGCAGCCTACTTGATTTACACCGTATCTCTAGGTTAATTTTGCACTCTCTTTTCACACTTGCACAGAATTACTGAGAATTATTCTTTCTCACACACTACTGCATGCAAATTACATTCTATAAACCTAATCAATCATAATGCACACACAAATACACCACACAATACATGTACATACCTCTAGTCTAAGCATACGGACCAACTCCTGATGGACTCATAAATAGTTCTTTAAATATATTCAACTTACAATAAATAGTAACAGGTGATGCCCATGGTTTGGGCGTGGCTATAGATGGTCAGTGTGCCTTCCAAAATGGTCCATGTACGAGGGTACAAACAAGTGCACACACACACACACACACACACACACACACACACACACACACACACTATAACAGATTCACTTAAGTACTGACCCCAATCAAGGGACTTACAAGGACTAACGCTGGGAGCAACTTTCACCATTAACCCCATCACCAACGTGTCAGATGGCACTCAGATATGCTGAGAACTCTCAAATTGGAAATTGCTCACTCCCCACTGGGGTGAAAATATGGCAAGATGTGAGTAGCCTACTCTCTCTCTCTCTCTCTCTCTTACTTTTTAAATTGTTTCTGAAGTGTTTTTGACCTTTGCATATGGATGGCCGGAAACACAGAGGACACAATGTTATATCTGGTTTCAAGTGAAAAACCTCTGTGGCAGCCAGTGTACAATAGATTTGGCCATATGGAAATGACTGGGAGAGCAATATTTTTCAAAACAAGGAACAAGGAACAGATAAAAAGAGGTTAACAGCAGTATGGATTTGGAATTATATCTGATTCCTCTGGAGCAATGGTGAAAAGAAATGTGTGCAGTTGAGCTTGGATTTATCTCAAGTGGTCAGTTAGAAGCAACAAGATATGCACAAGCAAACAGCTGTGAGACCAACAGCTGTATAGACTCTACAAGGACTGCACAAAGGGGGTAAAAAGCACTACTGCTGTTGATGTCAGCACACTTGAACCAGAGACCCATTGACAGAGAGTGTGGTCTAATCCATGAAGCCACAGGAGCTCAGCCAGTGGTAAAGAATACGAGGGGGTTCAGGGAAAGACCAAGAGCTAGACATGGGTTATAATAATCCCAATCAGACAAAACAGAACTTATGCACACAAAACAAAGCCAAAATTAAAAAACACAAAATCTGAGGATCAAAAACAAAAGAAAAAAACAACAACAACAAGAAAAACGAAAGTATGAGGTATTCTCAGAGGTAAGCACTATCTTCAAAAAAACAAAAGCAAGGTAAATAGAACGTAACCATAATATTTGTGTTGTCTCTGTTTGTTTGTTGTTGTTGTTGTTGTTGTTGTTGTTTTTGTCATCAAGACAATATCTACAGATATGTAATACCACATGGGACTGTGTACATACAGATTCCTGTCTTGCATCATAACTATTGTACCAAGCAAAGTATACATTAAAACATCAAATATTGAAGTCTTTTCTCTGTAAAACGACATTACACTTCAATATGGCACAGATCCTCATTCAACAATCCACTGTACGCTGCTTCAAAATGTATACATTTGTGGTGTTTATTTTCCTACAGCCCAGTAACAAGCTATTTATTCATCGGCTCCCTCCAATTTAAAGTTCACTCTGCATTCATTAGCTGTGCTAGGTAAGGTAAGCCTCTGGCAAGCTTTGTGGTTGTTATTTAGGCAATCTTCAATGAATAAAGCATGCATAGAATTTGTATACTGTACATTACAGAAACAGTCTACTGAACACATAGTGATTAAATCAGGTCAATGTATTCTCTTTCTTCTGGGAATATTTTCCTCTTCATTTGCACTTCCTAGAAACTGTGCTGAGGAATGTTAGATAACAAACAGCATGACTTTTATACTCCACACATTAAACTAAGTGACAGATTTGCAAACATACATTGTAATATGGAAAGCAGTATGTCTGACTTCACATACATGTCCTGGAACATTGACATGATTGTTTGGTGGTTTTGTTTTGTTTTGTTTTTTTGTTTGCCAAACTAATGCATGAAAACAGTTTGTTTGTTGTTATTTTTCCCCATGATATGTACATACTGTGTAATGCAGCAAATATGAAATAAAGGTTGGTTACAGGCATCTCCAAAACTGCATCACAGAAGTTGATTGTCTGGAATTCATGTTTTCCTTATCTTATTAGCTGTATCACTCACATGTTTTTACATTCTTAATGAATATTATGTAAATATACATGTCCTTAAAAATGCGAATGGAGAACAGAAATTAGATATCATTTGCTTACATCCCTATCCACCAACACATATATAGGCTAAAGTGTTACTAAACACACTGACAAGTTTTTGATCCTGTACTCATCAGCCCACAGAAGAAATGATCACCAAGTCAGATTGGAAATAAATGAATAACATGCCACCATGCAGCACAAATGTAGTACCAGATGTCTTGCATTCCATTTGTAACAGTAGTCTAACTCTTCAATTCGTATTACAGTGTATGACTTACTAAACACTACGACAGTTGTAGAAGTAATACGATGTGTATCAGGTTTAATTTTCACTAACCCTTGTGATTTTCAACTGGTTATTAATTCACCAAGTAGTCGATTGAATACACATTGGGCAAAGTTTTTGAAAGGTTAGGTGATTTCCCTCTCAGTTGCCGACAACTCATCAACGGCATGACTATGGCAAATCACGCATTGCCGCCATAAAAACATGCATAATTCAATGCTTTATGCACTGACTCTCTGGCTTACAATATCAATGGCACCCAACCAAATCATCAAAACTTCATTAGCATCAGTTTGAATCACATCATCTTACATATACCAGCTGTCTATAGATGCATTGTTTTCAATACACTGCTTTCTCTCGCATTTGACATGCTTTTTTTCTTCATTCTATTTGCTGTTACCAGTCTACACATCCCATCCTTTCAAAGTCTTTTCTATGATTTATGCATGTTTCATCTAAAACAGTCTCAGAGATTGATGCATTTACAGGTTGCTGGATTATCTATTCTCTCTTTTTACTTGCTAGTTTAAGGATGCACTTTGGATCATCTTACATTCAAATTAATACCAATACAGGACACACACAAAGAGAGCAATGATACAGTTTTATTCATTCGTCATTATTCAATTTATTCCATCAAACTAGCACACTTTTTTACTGAACTCACCTGGCTGTCATGGTAATTTCCAATTCTGCTATGAAAGGATGATGTCCTTTTTCATTATAGTCTCTCATGCTTAACAGGACTAATTTAATGATTTCTACACTTTGTCAAGATCACCTAGCTGCTGTCAGACATTTGATCTACTGAGATTCCAGGGGTCTATTCTACAAAGAGGTTCACAGCTATCTCAAGCTACAATAATTGCAGCAGCTGGGAAGTAGCCAAGCATCTGTGACTACTGAAGTATGTGCTGCTTTGAAAAAACAATGATATAAAACATAAATTACAACTTACATGTACATCTAAAAAGTAAGAGCTAGCGGTGCAGTTCTTTAGAACCAAGCCTTTCTTGCAACACTTGCATAGTACACACTGCTCTTGACGCATTATACCTTAACCTGTTGAGAAAGGGCTGATTTTGCTATAACACACATTTCCCATAGACACCTGCCTGAGTAGTCTCAGGACTAGTCTTCAAAGGGTTCAAGCTTTACAGCACAAGGAGTTTTTACCATCACTTCAACCGCATACACACAGAAACAAAGACACAGAGGCACACACAAACAATGCCACCACATACTCACCACACTGAGACAGAGCAGCTCCCGCTTGACAAACGGCAGGCGGCGCTTCTCCACAGCAGCCAGGTAGGTCTGTAGACGGGTGTAGGAGTAGGGGTAGCAGTAGGCAAACTGGTACGTGTCCTCCTCCTTGTCAAAGCAGAAGGCAAAGGACATGACATAGTTCTTCCTGTGGTCTGGGCAGCGGTAGTAGTACACATTCTTGGAAGGTATCCGCTGCCTGCATGAGTGGAAACCAACAAGGACTCATTTCAAATAATATGCTAAAGAATCTTAAACTTCTAAGAGGTGTGATTTGGTGAAATCAGTTTCTAATCTCCATACAAAGTAAGGAATGAGAATCATAATGGAAGGATAATTCCACTGAAAGAGGGTCCCTTTCAGTGACACGGTGAAACAAAGATAGATAGCATATGAAGAATATGAGACACCTTGCAGACTGATACACCTGGTGGTACAAGAAGCACAAGTAAAAATGGAGTCAGAATCACTCAAGCTTGGTATGAAATGTGTCATCAGGTCTCATGAATTCATGACTCATATCAAGCAGTTAAAGATGCTAGGTTCCTTCTCTTATGGTTCAGTAGTCTACAGTAGGATTGCATGTACTGTCAGAAATGTTGCACTTTTTTTCATGATAGGTTGAACAACCTTTTTTGCAACACCTTTAAAGGGTGGCATCTAGCTAATCATTATGATTTTTTTTTTTTTTTTGCATCTTCAAATCCAGATCTTGGGAAGAATTCATGAATGTGACCCATCCCCATGTATTATTCTGATAGACTGAGAGACCATAAAGTCAAGAATATTGCACATTAAGGTGATCAGGTTGAAAAGTAAAGAAATCAGGCATCTGTTCAAATATATGAAAGGCTTGAATTTCAAAGTCTAGAAATGCTTTGAAATTGTACACATTTGATACTTTATGAAACTAGTCTATATTATGCTGTTTGGAATTAATCCATTATATTTCATACCCACATTCTTGATTTGCCTTTCAGCTTCAAAGCCAGCTTTCTCAAAACTGTGTGGTGGCCCGACTTGTAACATTGTTGGATATTGTTTAAACTACCAGTAACCAAGACAAAACTGAGACAAATTACATGACAATGGAAAGCTTTCTTTAGACGTGCATGAAAGTTTGAAACTTCTAAAATTAGGACATCAGTCTTTGGCAACTTTATTAGGCTGTCAGAATGAGGACAGGCCACAAATACACTCACTATAAACAAATCAATTTGTGATATACACATTATTAGACGGAGACCAGAACAACGTCACTTGATACAAGCAAACTGGGCATGAAATAAAATAATCTCGTACAAGCTTTATGGAGCTCAATTTCAGAAGTAAAGATTGATTAGGTCTAAATTTAAGATTTTGCCTTTCTCTCTTACTTGGACAGGTTAACATTAAATCCCTTACCTATGCTACAGTGAATATCTGCACACAGAATGTGCAATTCCTCACACAAATAAAAACTCAATGACAAAAATGATATCATTTACTTTTGAAACATATGAGAAAAAAAAGATAACAAAAGAAAAGGATTTTCTCACAATCCAGCTTCATCTATCCATCATTATCCAAGTCATTTCATCAAGCCACTGCACTTACTGACAAGTTTTTCTCACATCATGATTCTACACAATGAAGCACACCATGCAAACACTATTCCCCCTGTCCCCCTTAAGCAGCCTTTATATCACTAAGATATCAACAATTTTTACGCAGCAACAGCACGTAGCTACACACTTACAGCAGGCTCGCTCTCATTGTTTTCACGTTGTATTTTCACTCAATTGCCCAATCTAAAACTTTACAATACTTGGGGAATTTACTGGAATCAGAGCTTTAGTGTGATATACTCTCTTTCAATGACAACTTACAAGTAAATTGTGCTCCCAATACTCATCACTTTTGATCTGCAAATGATCACAGCCTATGAGCTTATTGAAAGCCACCTACTGTCCACTCCGCAAATTTGTGGTTTTTTAACAAAAAGCCAACCCAAGCAAAGCAAAAACAAAACAAACAAAACAATGACCGCCAAAGTGAATACTGCTCTGCGTGTGTGCAATTCAGCAGTGGTATCCAGGACTGGCTAAAGCTTTTGTTGTTTTTGCCACAGCGCCACGCTTGCATTCCCATTGATTGATAATGGCTTTGGCACAAAATATCGCCCCAAGGCCCCGTTGGCTTGGACCACTTAGATCCATAGTTCAAGTCGGGGGCAAGAATAAGCAAACTGGGAAAGGGGAGAGGAGGCAGAAGGAAAAAGGATGCCAGCAGAGAAGCATTGTAGTTTTAGATGCATGGTCAAATTAACAAAACGAGGAAAATCACGAGGGAGAAAGAAGAGTATTTTTCTAATAACCTTATACGAGTGGCAGACATATTTGCAGTTTGTTTTGATAAAATTTAGTCTCCTTTGTGGTAAGGAAAATGCAGTTTCTATTTTCAAGTGAGTTCTCCATTATGCAGTGGTCATATGCACTGACTGCAGGAAAAAAAATATATATGTAAATTTGGACTGTCAATCAATGCAAACAGACCCTTGCATCAAGATGTACCATTTTTCAGGCTCTATTTGTCAACTTCTCACATTCATCTTCTATGGCTGGCTTTCTACTTATGGTATTTCATATCAATACAATTTGCAAGGAAGACAAAAAAAAAAAATAAGAAGAAAAAATTGATTCAAATATTAGGGAAAAACCATCAGAGGAGTGTAGTAATGTGGTTAAAATGGCTAATTTTCCAATGCATGATAAAGTAGCATGAGGATGAGTAATACCACAAACAAGTCAAAACTTCTCTCCATGGTGCGCACTCAAAACCACAGTCTTCATCTAATTCCTCAGCATGATATGCACAAGGGTTTGGGCAGACAAGACATGTCGGCAGAGGTCAAGATCCATAGCAATGTTCACCCCGTCTGATGACACCACTCGAGAAGAGAATCAACATCTCTCTACCCAGCACGGGTCGTGACTGCATGATTACAGTCTGAGTGAGCCATCTATTGTGGGACGGAAGCCCTCACTGACAAGTCTGATGGGCCCTCGTAGTCAACCCGTCTGGGTCTACAATTGTCACCGGCTCCCAAAATCTCTTCCCAGACTTTTCTGAGCCCACTTTCTGATCGCTTCATTTCCTTGCAGTCATGTCCAGACAGAGAACATGACATTTAATTAATAGTGTAATTGGAACTTTTTTTTCCTTTTCCTATTTCCTCTCTTCTTTTTTTTTTAAATCTGTGTGAAGAGAAGTCGATTACTCTTAGATTCTTGTGCATATTACTTCATGACACAGCACCACTGGATTATAAGTTAGATGCCGACCGAATGCAATCTTCATATCAAAGTAGTGTAAGTCAGCACGCAGGCTTGCATCCAAAGGAGCACAAAGTCAGATTGCTCAAATAATGAGGATATGTTTCCCTGTCAACCCATGGCATTTGTGTTTTTGTCTTTGGTGTTTTGTTGTTGTTCTTTGTTGTTGTTTGGTTGTTGTTTTGGTTTTTTTTTGTTTTGGTTTGTTTGTTGTTTTTGTTTGGTTTTTTTTTTGGGGGGGGGGGGTATTTACTTGATAATGGTAACCTGATATTGATAGTAACAAGCTGATGACTGAGTTATCCCTTCAAGGTACCACGAGGACAAATTTTGTCTATTGATCCTTGATTGCCTTGTGGGTGAATGACACAAGGACTTAAACACAAACACATACCCATGAAAAATGCAAACAGAGCTTTATAGAAATGAATCCAACTGATTCATGATCTGCAATAAAGAACAGTACTTTATCATGCTCCATGAAGGCAAAATTTAAAGTGAATTAATTATAAAATCACACCGTGTAATACATAATTATCTGCAATGCAAAGTCATGATAGCAGACGCCACATACACGGAAGAGAGATGAGAAAAAAAAATGGTAGTCAGTCAGAGATGGAAAGTACTACTCACCATCGTGTCCTGCTAGAAGATTTCACCATTGGTGCCATACCCTCTCTGTACAGGCTCTTGGTCTTACTGAAATTAACGATATTGAAGATCACCCTCTGGAAGAGACCACACAAACACATACATGGAATCAATAAAGGATATACCATTCACTGGCTTTCTGCAATAGGGCCACTGTAGACATGCTCTTTAAAGGTGCATGGTCCCGGTGTTTTAGCCAAATGCGTACGCGGGCGCATGGCGCAAGTTTCCTATAGAGACCTACGCTATCGACTCCTCTTTAGCGCTTACGCTTTGGCCCACTTCCCCGAGTCCGAAGAAGTCCAATTCACTGAAGTCAGTGGTCCGATCACAGTTCGGCTCATGATTCGGCTGAGGGGGATGACAGCTTTAGCAAACTTCTTTTGTGATGTCACAATAACAAGCACATATGCACGCACCCTGGCATTACCACAGACTGCGCGATGCACAGAGAAGACAACGAAGGCAACGTTACTAATAGCAACACCTACGCTCTTTACTCTTGATGACAGCTCAACTTCGGTAATCTTCGTATCAATGCTAACAGTGATCGGCAGTATCATTATCAGCGCCCTCTACACTCCCGGGACTATGCACCTTTAAAACAATTCTAACAATGGCCTTTTGTGCAAAGAACTGACAAATTAATCAGGAGGCACACTCCATTTACTGTCATTAGCTTTAGTTCTCATTTCTATTCTCCATTAAACAGACAGTCATGAGTAGTAATTGTTGATGATTGTGCAGACAGTACATGAAATCACTAAAAATTGCATGAAATGTCCTAGATGGATTATGATTGTTCTATTACACAATTAAAACATCCTTTGAAGAAGGTCAATGACTTTTCTGCTCATAGTCTTTTGTCATTAATGTACATTATACACAATGTACAATGTACATTGTATAATGTATACTTTGCTACTTTAAAAAATCAATTTTTTCATTTGATGATGGGACACTCTTTCGGAAAATCCCTCTTTAAAAGTAGACACTTAATGTGTCCCACTCTTGGATAGAAGTTTAATTGTTACTGTTGTCATCGTTTTGTATGGGTAATATTCTTGTTTTTCTGATCATGAACATATACAGTGTATACATAGCCCATTCATGAGAAATAGAAGTAGGAGAACATGAAATAGCTACAGGAAGATTTGAAAAAGAAAAAGAAACGTCCAATTTTGCCTGCTAAGAAGATCATACAAACTTGACTGATAGACAAGAGGAAAACAGAGGTCAATTACACTTTTGACTTTGCAATTCAGCAGATATTACATGTATCTGCAGAAAAATAGATAAAGACATATTTCCTTCTGCCAAGACATGACTGAACATGACTGAGTGTGTCTGTCTTTAACACCTGCTGATGAGTAGTTAATGGAATGTAGTCCATATATATATATGCAAATTTCTTCTACATAAATGCATGTGGCAAATTCCATGACACACCACCAGACACTGTACCCAATAATACAGGTGCATTGATACGCATTTGAAAGGTATGCCTATTTCACGCTTATTTTAGTCCATGAACAAAATTTAAAGCATTGTTTTGATTTTAACCCCCTTCATAAATACGGGCCATTGTGTTGGTTTCAGTTGTGGTCGTCAATAAGAATTTACCCAGGTAAACCATTTCAAGTTGGTGTGGTAGACTTGGGTGCATTGTTACGAGTTTGACAACCACAAATAATACAGTCCAGGAGTCATACAGCCCATTAGTTCGACACTACGCAGACAAGATCCTCGAGTTCAACACTAAGCAAACAAGGCCCACGGGACCGACATATTAAGCCCTGTGATGTAATATCAAACTCGTAAGTCATTTTTACCTGGTATCAAACTAGTGGGCCTTGTTTGCTTATTGTCAAACTCGTGGTCCCTGTTTATGTGGTGTCAAACATGTGGGCCTTGTTTGCCCAGTGTCAGACTCATAGATCTATTAGTACGGTGTCAAACTCATGGGCTGTATGACTTGTGGGCTGTTTGGCTCATGGACCTCTTTTCAATGCCGAACTTGTGGGCTGTTTCACTCATGGACCTTTTTTCAATGTCAAATTTGTAGGACATAGTGACTCGTGAGTGTTGGTCTGGAGGGATGACCCCGTAGAGTTCCTGACCTGGGGTCAAACTATGAATGCATTTTATGCGTAGATAAGTTTCCACATTAGAGCTAGTTTGAACTTAAATCATCATTGACATCTAACTGCTTCAATTGATTATGTCCCACTTTAAGCTATCAAGTCCAGGTAGAATTTTCTTGCAGGTATTTTCATCTTGTCATCATTATATTCAATAGTAATGGTGAAATTTATCTAATACATGTCTCACATTGGAGAAAGATCAGATGAAATTGGTTTTATCCGCACAAAGTAAGAAATACATTCACACACACATACAAAAAAACAACAACTACTACTACTCATTGACAGACAAACAGGAATTTTCATCTTCTAAAATGTATTGATGATTTTATAGGAAGGTTCAAATGAATTTGGCAATAGATAGGGCCTTGACAATTTTGTGACCATTAACAGAATTGTACATTCATGAACAACATAGGGCTCAAATGAGAGGGAATTCTTATTTCCCCTTATGAAATGGCAACAGTGAATAGCAATAAAATAAAATAGAAATAAAACACCTAACTGCGGAAATGCGCTTTATGATTAACAGCCCTAATGGTTAACTACATACCTATCACTCTATGATGTACAGACTAGTTAGCCTTCCTCTGTTGAAGATCCCTATTTGGCTTTGAAAAAGAAAGTTTGATAATAAATTCCATGCTTCTCAGATAACAAACTTGATATACTCTATCTACCTGGTCAGCCTTGACGTTCTCCACAGTGAAGTTGAACCAGACCCTGAAGCGTGGGTTGCAGGTGTCCGGCCGTACAAACAGGTCATACTCATGCTCCGTGATGTAATCTACACGCCCAAGATTGCCTGGGTTGAATCATAAAATAGATATCATCACAACAAGGACCCCCATGATCAGACGCTTGTGGAAGTGGGGGAAGGGATGATAGTGATGAGAATAAGCCTGTTAGAGGGGTACCAATCAGTGGCGGATCCAGAGGGGGGCGCAACCAGTGCACACCCCTTTTATTTTTTTTTTTAAACAACAAAAGAAATAAACAGAAAAAAAATCAGATGAAACCCGGAAGTGGCACCAGTATATTAGTTGCACCCCCCGCCCCCCTTTTACAGAATTCCTGGATCCGCCCCTGCCAATGACCAAATAATTATAATTTTAAAATAAAATTGTTAAATACATAATGATTACACAATAGGATACCACCCATGGCTCTGGGCACATTCACATTATTGTAGTGTTTGTCAGTTGGCAGTAGATAATAAATTCATAGTGTATTTCTGTAAGACCTAAACACTCATTGATATACAATTTACTGATTTATGTGAGTGACGTACACTCAATTTCATTCAATATCAAGTGGATTAAATTTGAGCAGGATCATTTCCACTGTCCTTTTGAGGCAATTGTTACGGTGTTTCAAACATTTTTTTAATACATTCCCTTGACTGTCCTCTTCTGCTTCCTTCTCTTTCTCTTACCTTAGTTACTATAACACTACTTTACAAAAGACCTGTATGAAATACTGCTTGATGGTACCTATAGCTGTATGTGACCATGCATAACAAAACCAACAAAAAGTTGCATGCCCTGATTTTACATGATGACTCAAAATAGGTGAAACGGGTTAACCTTGTCAATCCTTTATTATATTTTCTGAAAGAGCAATTCTTCTACATTAATCTGAAATTTGGGATCATAAAACAAATGGGAAATTGTGTTCTTAGCAGGTATTTAGTTTGGATACTTTTTTTGTAGAATAGTATGATTAGGTATGTAGGAAGCCCCTCTTTTCATTAAATTCTTATAACCCTTTAGGGCGGACGTCCACTTGGGCGCGGACAAGCCCCGGAAGGGTTGCGGAAGCAAATTTTGTTATTTCGGCATCCTGTCAGCGACAGACGCGGAATAACTTTGTGAATCGGCTTGTCCTGGGACATTCCGCGGACTGTCCGCGGACTGTCCGCGGACTGTCCGCGGACTGACTGCGGACATTCCTAGGAATCACTCCGGAAGAGCGCGAAATACCTCGGAATATGCTAATCGTAGCCGGGTAGCGCGGAAACATCTAGGATTACACCAGGAATGAACGCGGACAATCAGGATGCCTTCCGGACAACACAAGTTAGGCATGCGGACAAACTGCGGACAATACCAGGAATAAATTTGGCGCTGACTTTGACTTTTCCTCATTTGACTGCTAGCCGTCATTGATGATATTATATTAATATGATTGGTCAATATTATTTGATAAATGTGACCACCAAAAGTCCAAGAATAGGATTGTCTGCATGTCGGCTGACGACTCATTTTTTTTTTTGATTTGTCTCATCTGGGAGAACAATTTTTCCTCTGCCTACAGTCACATGGATGATATTCGCAAACCGTTTGAACCATACATATATATATATATATATTATATACATATATATATATATATATATATATATATATATATGTATACATAATCATGTTGATAAGGTAGTCCACGTGTGGGCAAGATAAAAAGATAAGTAACAAAACTGCAACAAAGTTCAGGCTTTATTTCTTCACAAGAAATAAACCGTTGGTGTTAATACAGCATGAACTTTGTTGCAGTTTTGTTACTTATATATATATATATATATATATATATATATGTATACATAATCATGTTGATAAGGTAGTCCACGTGTGGGCAAGATAAAAAGATAAGTAACAAAACTGCAACAAAGTTCAGGCTTTATTTCTTCACAAGAAATAAACCGTTGGTGTTAATACAGCATGAACTTTGTTGCAGTTTTGTTACTTATTATATATATATATATATATATATTCTTTATTCCTTTTTTTTTAACCTGTGCTTTATCCATCGTGAAGTATATACATGTTTTGTCTGATACTTCTGTAGAGCATGCCAAAATGATCCTACTCATTAAATTTGTTTTTCTTTCTCTGATTTTTACCCTTGTGCATCTCTAACCCTCTCTTATTTTGATCACTTTTGAACATTTTCAAGTCCGAGAATTTTTTTTTTCATGCTTAGAGCTTACTAGCCTATTGTCAATGAAGTGTAAAAATGGGGAAATATTTTTAACCTACTTTGATTTACTTTTTTTTTTGGGGGGGGGGGGTTCAGCTGGGCTGTCAAATTGGACAATCGAGTTTATTTGCAACTAAAACAAAAAGAGAAGAAAAATTATTAGGTAATAACAACTACGAAAATCATTCAGGTAAAGAATATTTCTGAAATGATTTGTGATGCTTAATGTGTACTTAAATTTATACACTCAGCAAAAAACAAAACAAAAGAAAGACAGAAATTTAACACTTTTTCGAGTTCATGATTTATTGCTTTTTCTCTCATTTCGCTTGAATTTTGAAGTGACAGAAAATTCTTCATTGTCCTCCATCATCTTTAGCTTTCATTGTTATTCTGGGCTTCAAAGATATTACATTGTTATGAGACCACAGGTATATCTTTGCAATTGAATTCATGCTTTTTAGTGTGATGAATTTGTCTTTTGTTCTAATATGTTGTATCATCAGAAAGCATTTACGTATGAATAACAACTTGTTCATATTTATATAATACATTAACATTTAGCCAAAAATTCTATGCTTTTTTTTTTTTGAGTGTACTTCCACCTACTTTTGTGATTTTTCAGCTGGGCTGTCACAATAATGAGACAACCTAGTTTGTTTGCAAATAAAATACGAAAACAACATAAAGGAAAATGTACTATAGTAAGTAATAGGAACCAGGAAAGTCACTCAGATGAAAAATAATTTCTGAAAAGATCAAATCAAAACAAACTTACCAGGAAGTTAGGGGGCTGATTTCACTTCTTTATGATTGCTTTTGGCACAGTCTCTACTACCTTATTCTTTGCCTTCTAAATTCCTTAGATTTACCTGTTCTTCATCACTAGACGAAAGGTGTGCCTGTGATGGGGATATTTGCATGGGGGCCTCGCCTCCCTTCTTGCTCATTTTGCGTTTCATTGGCATGACGCTCGCGGAAAGTGTCGACATTTTCGTGTCTGGATCACAAAATTTCCGCATCGGTTCCGGACACTTGCATATTTAGATCCGCATCGGCTCCGCGCTGTCCTAAAACATTCCTGGTGTCTTCCGCTTTCATTCGGGAAGCTTCCCCACACCGCGGGATTCTTTCCGGAGCGTGTGCGGAAGGAGCGGAAGGGTTCCGGACAAGCGGGACATCCTCAGGACATCGTCAGGACAAGTCGCCGAAGGTGTCAGGAAGTTCATTTCCGCGTCCAAATTTTGGTCTCGATCAAAATTTGGACGAGGAAATTTTTCTCTCTCCCGAAGGTGCGGAAACGCCCGGACATGTTTAGGACAGTGAGCGGACACGTTCAGGAACGTGCGGACAGGTTCCCGAAGGAGTGCGGAATACCAAATTTGCATTCCGGGGCTTGTCCGCGTCTTGTCCGCGCCCTAGTGGACGCCTGGTCTTAGACCCTCTTCACTTTCAACTCTAGAAACTTTTGAAAGGATGATGGTACTGCCTTACAAGTTGGTAATAGTCATGAAAAGAATGTGTTAGTAGAGCAAGCTCAATTTCAGCTTAATCTGATAATCCCTTCATTGTTGTTGCTAGGGAGTTTTACATCCTGTTCTTTGTCCCATTCATTGCACAGAGTACAGCTTGATGAGGTTAAACACTTGAATAGCCCCTGTACTTCAGAGCCTCTTTTCTTTTATAGTACACACTTTCACAGCTAATGTGTGCTTTTATTTCTTTCCAATTTTTAGATCAACTTGAATTGAGTTATACATCATTTTAAAGCTTAAAGCCTGCTCTTTCAGAGTCTGTCTTTAACTAAAAATCAATCTCTGGTGACTTCTTGTTGGTTTTGTTTATGTAGAGTCACATTATATGTAAAACACTGATTGAACTGATTGAACACTATCTGAATATTCCATTTGCTGTAGCACATGGTTGACTTACCTTCGAGTACACTGTATGATGGGTTTGTCATAAAAGAGTATTAAAAAAAAAGCATGTACATGTATGATGCTTCATTTGTGATGACTATAGGGGCCCCATATATCATTACAAGGTTTGAAACTACTAGTGTTGCAGATGGCTTAATTCATTGCAGTAACTATGGTAGCAGCATGAAAAGACCAATCAGCCTTCAGCATTTCAGTTACTGCTTTAGTGTGCCTGGAATCACTGCAATTTACAACAATTGCTAACATCTTTGTAAAATGGGCCTAAATTCGAGTACAAACAAATACCAGTAGATTGAATCTACTAAAAAACAGAAATATCATGCCAATTATGCATAGTTATTCACACTAAGTACTTTGCATCCTTGCAAGTTGCAGTGTATGTACATATTTGTATCTCAAAGTACAACTGTAGGGTGTTGCAGTGCAGCAGTAAACTTGAGATAGAAGAATAAACAAATCAAATCAAATCAAATATGACTTGCTTTGTCTCAAATGAGTACACTTATTATGTGACACATACAATTATATGTCATTTTGAAAAGAAAGAGATATAGCGGAAGCAATCAGCTAGTTAGAAGTCAAAGAAGATCAGATATTGGTGTTAAAGATTCAAGACCACTTAATTTTGTTAGAAGTCAACTAAGTTGTTATCTTATTGGCATAAACAGAAAGATGGCTACGACAGTCACAAATCCAACATTGATTGCTAAGTCATCTGCTCTTGTCTTGTACAAGAAATATTCAAATTTTTCGCATGTACCTCAATATTGACTGCTGCTTCGCATGCCCCCTACATCCCATATCATAGTACACAGGTGCAAGGCTATTGATTGTATACAGCCACCATTGTAGTTCTTGATCTGTATACAAGGTTCTGGGGCTCTTTTGTTTCCATGTGCAGTGTAGGTGCTGGTACAAGGTACCATTGTTTTGGGGGTATTATGTACAGGTGCTAACTTAAAAGGGTGGCAAGGACACATGTCTGTAAAGGTAAAGTATTAAATAAGTGCTATGGGTAAGGAGAGGAAGTGAAACTGACAATAGACATAAAAAGAATCATCTCTCTTCACATACCCACCCCATAGGCTTAACATGTTGAGGACGGACTAATTTTGTTAAAACACACATTTCCCATAGACACCTGCCCAAGTATACTAAGGGTAATAGTCTGCCACGGGTTAATAATACACCATTCAGTCCATCACAACTTGAATGGGAAGCCCAGCATGTGACTTTTTGTTCCACCCCTCCACCTTCTCCTTTCTCATCAATCTTGTATTGTTCTTCCTCCTTTTCTCTTCATTTTTTCTTTATTATCATTCTCCTTCTCTTCATTCTTCTTCACCACACCCCATCTTCTTCTGCTTCCTCTTTTCTCCTCTTCTACTTCTTCTTCTTTTCCTTCTGAAGTCAAATTTTCTTCAGGAAATTGATTATTGATCAATCAGAATGGCAGACCACAACAGCTAAAGATCTATGTTGTACCTCTTCCTTGCATCAAATCAGTCTCTAATGAACACTCACGAGAAACACAAAATGTGGTCACTCTACACAGGTTTGATGCGATAGCTATCAATGTTCCCCATGACTACACAACCACAATAACTAAAATAGTACTTTGGTACAGTTCTACACAAAATGCACCCTTATATACTTGCATTTATCACATGTATTATGTTCTACCTGATCTCTTTTATCAAAGATGTGTCGATCACGGTCGACCAATATCTAATGACCCCAAGCATATCAGCTAACTCGTCTTCTGTGCAACTTTCATATCTAATTATTGATTGATTTTTATTTTCCTCTTCTTTTCTTGGGGGGGGGGGTGGTTGGTTTGCTCCTTTGTTTGTTTGTTTGTTTTTATGTTTTTAAAACACCTGCCAGTGGTGGTTTCAGAAGCCATCATTGCTGTGTCAGACTGAGAAAATGCATTGCATGCTGGAAGCAGCTCAAGCTCTTTGTCAACCTAGAATTTAATATTTCAGGTCACACTTTATGATGTTTCTGTTAATGTTCTGAAACCCTATCATAAACTGTACAGATGTACACCACAAGGTGAATTTCATATAAAATAGAATTTTAAATCCTGTGTACTACTGACAAAGGAGCAATTGGTTACAGTTGGAGGATAAATGTTCATGGCAGAATCTTGAATGGATATACTCAGACATGTCTGTACTTTGTCTTAACAACAAACTAAAGACTGATAGTTTAAAATAAGCTCAAAGTAGCTCAGATTTAATTTTTTAGAGTTAAAGGATGCACACGACCTTTCAACACATCTAACAATGGAGCAATACTCTTTAAAAACAAACACAAAAACAAAAAATCTATTTTCTGCAGGATTTGTATATGATTGTAACTACAACCATTACCAGCAATCACTTATAGATTATTACAAACATTAGGAACTTCTACTGCAAATGATGTGCATTTTTTTATGTCTATTGCACATTTACATGTACTTACCACATTCAAAGCAGGCATCAAACATGAGATGACCTGGCTTTGGTCGGCCGCTGTAGCCAATAGGAAGCACCACAAACTTGCTGAGATTCCCTACCACAGCCTCATCACCGTCACTCTCAGAGCCTGATCAGGATGTGACATAAAATAAGCAAAAACAAGATTGATCATTAAAAATATCATTACGGAAGGGAAAGAAATATTGGTTGCCTAACAACATGTCACACATTCTGACAACAAACAAATCACCACCACCATGATATCAGACTTAAAGTAATGATACAACCTTGTTCTTCCCTAGCCTCAAGCGCCACTGTCCCAGTCTCGATCCATGTTCTTTTCAACGTTGGCCAAACAGGCACACCCACTTTGTACAAACGCATATTCATGACAATATCATGATCACTTGCAATTCTACTTCTTTCCCTCTCCATCCTTCATGGCATTTATCTGATCTCTCAGGCAGAAGTAGAGCGTACTTCCTTAAGAGTGACAAATGGTATTATTAAATGATCACATACATATGTATAAGCAGACAAAATATTTGCGAAGACAATCTGACCTTGTGAAAAGCATCCATAAATTGCCCTGATAAATATTGATCACTGATGTACATTTACCCAGATCTGAAAAGATGGAATGTGTTACAATTTAGGTAAAGTTTTATATGAAATATACTTTTGTGTAGAAGCACCATGCTGCAGTATACTAGTATGGCTCTGGGTATTTTCTTATCAAAAGGACCCGTGTCTCAATGCTCCCTGATGCACTCGTCATTGGACAAGATATTTTACCCACAATGCCACTCTTTACCAATGTCATGCTGGACCTGGAATAATGCCAGTGCTTTCTTGAAGAGCACTGCTAACACTTAAAAGGCTGTGTGAGCATACAGATGACTGTATTCTTTTTCTTCTCCTCCAAATAATGATTTTAAGGGTCATCATTATTGCTCTCATCGCTTTCATAATTCTTTTTAATTAAAGAAACATAAAATGCATTGCATCACAACTGCCATAACACAGGCATAGAATCATTTGCCCGCACGCTACAAAGCCACCAACATTTATAAAACAAGGTTGCACGCCACTCTGGATTAATCAGTTTTTTATTGCTGTTGTTGTTGTCTATACATACTGTAGATATAAAGCAATAAATGAGCACTGTGACAATTTTATTCCACTCCACTATCTCAACCTTCACCAAATGTATCGTTCAATTGTCACAAATGTACTGTAATCATTCAACCCAAAACAGGTCGCTATAACACCCAACATCAAGAATTTTCAAACTAACACTGAGCCAACATCAAATTTATGTAGGAATATCACAATTCACACATAAAGTTGGTGAGTAAATGTCCTTGCCTAAACCCCACACCGATCATAACAATTCTGAAAGTGTGTTTGTTTTTTTTTTTTTTGTTTTTTTTTTTTGGAAAAGGGCCACAAAGCCAGAGTTCAACAATAGAAAAACAAAAACAACAAATAGATAGGGAGAATCACAACAAATTTTCCACAGAAGTTTCAAAATAAAGCAAGACTCCTAAATTTGACATCACACCCAAACTTACTCTTCCACCACAGGACATCAAAATCATCTGAAACGAGATATCAAAGGAATAACGTGCTATACTCATGGACCTTTCTTGGTGTTGGGTAAATATAATGTCACTTGATTACTACATGCAACACACCTGATACTAGCAGACAAACCTTTCAGCAAAATGTTTAAAGCAGATTTCTTTCATTGAGTTGCAAAAATCATGGTTCTCTGTGTTTCTGCCATCTGAAATTATAGTTTATAGTTCATTCTTTTCTTTGCTAACACAAACTTATAAGCATGACAGCAGAAAATTTGTGGACTAAACAGTTCTGCAGGGTTGGGGATAAGCAGGACATCTGTCAAACAATCATTATTACATCCTCCTGATCATGCATTGGACTTTTGACAAGTTACACACATATATGCTGTTAGGAAGCAATATCTCACAAGAAGTTTTCAGCAAGTAAACTCTCACTAAGTTAGATTTAGCCTGCATGGAAACCTTCTTCTTTTACTTCTTCTTCCTAGATATCAACACATATTATGTGACAGTACATCATAAAACCAACAAAAAGTTGCATGACCTATTTTTGTGTGAGGACTCAAAACAGATGAAATGGGTCAACTTAGTAATATTTTTAGTTTTCTTTATTTTCTGAAAAAGCAATTCTTCTTCTGATTCTGAAGTTTTGGGATCATAAAATGAATGGGAAATTATTATCTTCTTCTTCTTCTTCTTCTTCTTCTTCTTCTTCTTCTTCTTCTTCTTCTTCTTTTGTAGTTTTTCTGAAAACCTTTTTTCATCTTATCTACGTATTGGTAACTCAGATTTATGGATTCGGAGTGAGAGAAACTCCTTACACATTCTTCACTTTACCCGAAGCATTAGACATTTACAAGGATGAAGATATTGCCTTGAAAATTCATATCAGTCATGAATAAAATGTACTTCATGAGTGTTCAAAATTTCAGCTTTTAATTTGATAATCCTTTCATAGCAGTTGCTCTGGAGTTTCACATCCTTTTCTTTGTCCTATTCATTGCACAAAGTGCAATCTGGTATTCAAAGATTACAAAAGATTTCCTTCCTTTCTTCCAAATCATATCTTTCTATTTCTCTCTGTCTCTTATTCTGTCTTTCTCCTACTCTTCTTTTCCTTTCGAAAGCCACAGCAAAAACTTTTAACAAGTTTCTTATTCAAGCACTCTGTGGCATCATGCAATACCATCGCAGTGATTCTACTCCCCCCTCCCCCCTAGTAAGAGGTAAACATTTTCCCTTGGATAAGAAATAAACTGGAGGTCTCGTGCATGAAAGGACAACAAATGTAGAGGAAAGATTCTTCTTCACTTCCTTTGCAAAGTCTTACAGAATACAAAGAGCAATATAGGGCAATTGTGCACTTTTGGGCCCTAAATCATCGGTGCGAGATTCAAATACCCTTATCAACCAGAGGATGCTAATTAGAGTACTGTATGCATGTACGCCGAATATTTCGCGAGGTTTTTATTTTTGCGAATTTCGCTAGCCAGCTGTTGCTCGCGAAATTAAAAACATGTGAAAATATTGACTCTAAGGCCGATATGACTTTGACGTACGCGTATCATACATTTCTCCGTTCAGTACAAGGACTCCACGATCGTGAATTTAACCACTTGCGAAATTGTCGGAAAGTCCCGATTCGCGAAAATTTAGACTCGCAAAATATATGGCGTATACCTATCAGGCATCACGGGTTTAAAAGTGTACCCGTGTTCCAGTATCGTACTTTGTGCTTGTGTGTGGAATTTCACGTTGGGATACAGTGTGTGTATGTGCCAATGTGTGTGTGCATATTGAAGGCACTTACAGTACGCCACATGGTTGCTTTAACACCCTTCCCTGCAAGGCGTGGTTAGGCAGAGACAAACAGAATGCTGTGCATGGCACACAATGCAACTCAACAGTGGCAAAATTTCGTCCAGCATTTGTGATTTTAAATGAATGGATGCTTTGTTCCACGTATATCTCAAGCAGGGGATCACTAATCAACCCTATTGCAGAGCCAGAGGGCAAATACGTCCACTGTCCTTGGCAAAATTATTCTGTGAAATAATGAAAAAAAGAATCTACAAAAATATTATCCCGATCAGGCATGAATAGCGTTACCATCTACACAGTTACCAATTTACAGCAGCCACTACATGCACACACATAGTACATGCATACACACACAAGCCTTGCCCTGCGCAGGTGGTTTGCTCGAATCGTTCTGGGATCGCAGCGAGGCATAAAAATATTCATGTAATTGTTGTGGCTAGCTAGGAAGTTCACTAATACAGCTGTAGAAGGTATTGAATTGCAGACTTCCTCACACTTTGCACCATAATCAAGGCAATTTTCTGCAATCCAACATTGTAAATGTAAAGCTCAATAATCCTGCAGCAGAGAGCAAAGGCACAAGATATCGCGCATTGTTCGATGTGCCAGAAGTGGAGCCGGGCTTCCTAGTGACTCTATCATTTGTCAAATGGCATTCCATACATTTGTACAAGAGAAGCTCGCCAGCTGCTCAACAGTGCATGGTGGATCATGTGATATCACCTATATTGCATATGTATGGGGAATGAGGTACTGAGGATACTACAGGGCCCTAAAGTGCATGATTGCCTGTGCACTTTAGGGCCCTGTATCATCGACATGAACCAGTAATAATTAGAGCCTTATAACAGAGGGTCTTGAAGATAGAATTACTAGATTTTGAGTAAATAACAGTTAGAAGAAAAACCCCAATTTTCGGACACTTTAGCTGTTTTGCAATATTTGTATGAATCAAATAATACTCTACAAACTTATTAAATAATAACGTATGTTAAATATATCAACCTACTTTTTCCCCAATATTGATTTTGTTTTAAATACCGGTACATAATAAAATTTCACAGAATCCCCAAATATTATCTCCCTTTCAATTCCCCAAAATTCGGACAGCCTCTCCAAAATTCAGCAAACGCGCAATGTCAATACGCATACAAGGCAGCTGAAAAATGAGCACGCGCCATACCTTGTTGGCGCAAGGTTGTATAGGGGACGTTGTGGCGCCCATTCGTGTCCGAATTTTGGACTCTGCACTTGCATTCAGCCCCTGTACATTTATTTACTGCATCGGCACATATGGAGATTTTGTTTTTCTTTTGTGTTTTTGAGGATATCATCACACACTAAGCTTGCGATAAGCGAAAAATCTCGCAACAGAACGGCATAATTTTTCAATTTTTAGCGCTTTTTTGGCGACATCGATTCTAATACAAGGGACCTGATTCACGCTCTTTGGAAAAGTTGCGGCAATTCTGCGTTTTTGACGGCAAAATTTGGGATTTTAGATGGATTTTTGGAGGTGAGTCAAGCACTTTCCTGTGTTACATGGTGAACTAGTGATGTGTGCCAGTATGTGAAACGATTAGCTCCACGCAGCCGCTGTCGCTTCGCGACAGCGGCTGCACCTCTATTCCTTCGCAGACGTTGTCATTTTTCAGTGTGGTTGTGCGACTCCTTCATGAATATCTTTATTAATCGTGGAAAACTAAAATACAAGGAATAATCGTAATCTATGATAATCATTCAATAATCGGTATGCGATTTTTTGTTTAATTACGTCAAAAACTCACCGAAATCTGTGGCTGAAATCAGGTCTGTAAACGTCCTTATTGCTTCACTCCTCATCTGCGTGTTATTTGAATGGCATTCACTCTCGTATACTACAACGTACAACGTACATGTAGGTAGTCGGAGAGCTAGAGGGCGCCTCTCCGACTACCTACGTTGTACGTTGTAGTATACGAGAGTGAATGCCATTCAAATAACACGCAGATGAGGAGTGAAGCAATAAGGACGTTTACAGACCTGATTTCAGCCACAGATTTCGGTGAGTTTTTGACGTAATTAAACAAAAAATCGCATACCGATTATTGAATGATTATCATAGATTACGATAATTCCTTGTATTTTAGTTTTCCACGATTAATAAAGATATTCATGAAGGAGTCGCACAACCACACTGAAAAATGACAACGTCTGCGAAGGAATAGAGGTGCAGCCGCTGTGTGACAGCGGCTGCGCTGTGTGACAGCGGCTGCGTGTAGTTAGTGAAACGATGTGAAATGCGTGCATTGTGACAGTAGAATTTGCTGGCTTGTTTATTGTGATCAGTGATAAGCGTCCGGAGTTTGGAAGCCGGCCAAAAATTGAGTTTTTTTTACTCTAGAGCTACATGTAACTGTCTGTAGTGTTAGAGCCTACCAACAAAACAGTGTAGTGTCAACCCAGGGTAGTGGTGGCAGTGCAGGAGAGCCAGGGCCCCGGGGGCAGAGCACCTATCTTGCCACCTTGTTGTTTTGACAGCACACATCAGGTCACAAGATGTATAATTCACCTGACATGCCCAAAAAAAGGTAATGGGATTCTTCAGTTGGAAAATATGATTGTTTGCGATGATTCATTGTGGCAATGGCGCACACCGACACCGATCACCGACACTGCAGCTGCGCTGGTCATGAACAGAGCTCTATCTACGCTACGCACAGCATAGGAAGCACAACACAAAATTGAGCATATCGGACTATGCAAAATCGACACCAGTGCATCGATATCACAGCGTTGCGGTTCAACTTTGACACACACTTCTCTTATTTCACAATAAAGTAGAAATCTGAGTCATTTCGACATATAATATAGGTAGCGTCAAATTATGTCGTCAATACAGTACAGCACTGGTTTTTGTATTAAATCATACATACACTCACCCGAGTCTGTACGCTTATCTGCCATTTTTGACGGTACACTTGTGCGCATGCGTGATCGCGGTTGCTTGGCAAAAGACGCCACCCACCATGTACCATACTTCAAGTACAGTAGCTGGCTAGCGCTAGCTAGGCCTTGTACTAGTACAGTATCCGACAGTTTTCGTTTGCGTGTGTGTACCAGACGCAAGAAACAGTCTGAAGCCAGCCAGTCCCGTGACTTTGACCGCAGTCATACAATCAATGATCATTATAAGTTTAAGAATATATTGTACATAAGTCTTCGTGCCGACTGTTATTTTTAGGCTGAATTTAGATTGATATTACGATGATAATTCAGTCAATAGTTTGTCATCAGTTTCGAGCACAAGCTAATTCAGAGAGACTTAAAAGCAATTACTAGTAAGTAATTAAGTGAGCCTTAATAATCAAGTTCGTAAACAATATAACAGTGGCTATGATCAATTCAATAATATTAAGAGTCAAGTCTGCCATTCATTTCCCTTTGCTAGTATGGGCTCAGATCCAAGTGCAATACAAGGGATATATCCATATTACACAGTGTTTATGTGTTTGATCAGTGATCTATGTCTATAATTCTTATTTTGTCCTGCATGTTCATTGATTATAGGCATACGTCTTGTCTTTGGCAATGTGATATCGGGATAATAGTGTAATTTTATTGTGTTGTTATGTTTTTCTATATTTCCCTCTGTCGTATGTGGTAGGCCTACATTTCGATATCTTGAAGTGATGATGTAGGACCCTATTAGACTGAGCTCTACCAGTCCCGGGCCGGGGGAAGGGGGGGGGGGGGGAGGGAGAAGGGGGATCCCCTCCCCCCCCCCCCCCCCCCCCACACACACACACACTTCTTCTTCTTTTTTGTACCACGGAAGTGGCAGTAGAAAGTTGCGCAGAAGGGCCCCCCTTTTTTTTTCTTCTTCTTTTTGTTAGCTGATGAAACCCGGAAGTGGCATGCACCAGAAATACAAACTGCCCCCCCCCCCTCCCCCAAGTTGCGCCGGCCATGCAGTTTGCGTCTTTATGGAGAAGGACAAGGCAACCGGGATTTGTAAGCCTTCTCTCGGCGCCTTGCCTGTGAGCCCCGCTGCGTCGAAGTTGAAGAGTTAGAGTTTTGTCCTGAGCTGCAATGGGTGCTATATAGATCTGGGACGCGAACGCTAAGACGACGCAGCCTCCCGGGTTGAACAATGCAAACAACTGTCTCGCCCAGCTCTTACACTAATTTCCATCTCCAGAAAACTTAATTAGCGTCGTCTTTATGTGAATTCGGGTCGCAGATCTAAAATTCGCTATGGCTCTTAGGGCCTATTATAGTGAAAAACTTGCGTGCAACTACGAGTACTCGATCTACAGGGGCGGATCCAGGAATTCCGGAAAGGGGGGGGGGGCAAAAAATAAACTAAAGGGAGGCGCACGCGCCCCTCCCCTCCCCCCCCCCCCCCCCGATCCGCCACTGATCTACTGTATACCGGCATTATCATTGATAAACGCATGAAACACACGTAATACACCATGTGCATGTAGTACTGTACGTAATTACAAGTATACAACGATAGTACATGTACCTGTAGGCAATGCACTCAAAATGCCAGGTAACCCGTCTATGTACTACTGAAGTATTATTTAGGGACCACCTACTTTATAGTATCCATAACATCCATCCTATATGGCCCAGGGCACTGTTTCATAAAGCTGTTTGTAAAGTTACGAACAACTTACGAGCGACTGGTGATCAGTTCTGATGAGCTATACTTTTAAATATCAGAATTAAATGTAGCACAAGAACCAAAAGAACCGAAAATTGAATACTGTATTTGATAATAAGTATAATGATTATAGAATTTATTTAAATGAATGAATTGAATGAGATATATGTAATATGTATTGTGAATATAAATGGTTATTATTTTCTTTTTCCTGCAACAAGTATTGCAAAACAATCATGTTTCATGTTTAAATTGTTATTCGTAATCTGTGACGTATACGTTGTTCAATGAACAATTGTTATCTGTTTGTATCTCTTGTATGTAACGCTGATGGAAGGCGCATTTCCACATTCGCATTGTGGACAATAAAACAATCAGTTCAATTCAATCCAATTCAGTTCAATTCAATCACCTGTCGCTCGTAAGTCGTTACTCGTAACTTTACAAACAGCTTTATGAAACACCCCCAAAGAGATTTTCCCCAGTGTGGGGAGGAGAAAAATCTCTTTGAACACCCCCCAGGTTCGACTGAACTTCATTTTGTACTACACTAGCACTGTACGCGCACATAAGTAGCCTACTACTAAAATACTAGTAGTAATGCAGTATGTGCATGTTGCTTGTTGTAGTATGCACTGTGCGGATGGTGGAAAACAAAAAGCGCGCGCTTCCAGAAGAAAAATGATACATCGACTTCCACAGCGGGTCGCGCACGTATAAAGTAGGCCTACTTGTTTATACATGTACTGAAGTTTTTGATTTGTGTGGTTCAATGACCGGAAGTAGGATTGACTGTAGGCCTATATATTGCTGCCCACCGTACCGCAGTATGTAGTTTTATTAGGATTAGGCTGGGCTCCATAGGTAGGCCCAGCATTTCTTGTTTCCCGTTCTAAAAAAGTGATTTCGATCCTGAACATAAAAGTCAAAAAGTGCAGGTAGAAGTTAACTCCAATGTGTACGTAGACTGTCTACAACCTCTGAACGAGTAGCGTGTACTTTTGCTGCGCGGGCACGTCTGGCACCCTGCCGTTATCTGCGCCTAACCACCCGGGCACTTTCGGGTTGCCGTCGTGGACAGCGCCTAGTGATGTGGAAGGGGCATGGTCAAATACGCGAAGAGTTGACAAGCCAGTAGTACGCCCGTACTACACTAGTAGTAGACTCTAATTGTTAAGTAGTGCCAATTACATACTATCAACCGATTCGGTTTTAGTGCTTTTTTATGTCAACGTCTGTTTTAACCATAAATGAGGGGGCTTAGAACAATGTGACTAACAATAGGGTCTAGTCGATTTATGCATAGCAATGCGCGTGACTCATTTTACATTTCCTGAATAACACATCAAATAATCTTTTCTTCTACTTGTATATAGTAGGGGATCTATAAATAGGCCTGTTGGAAGCACCTCCAATTTATAGTTGACGTGTTTTAAAACTTGGTAGGTCTATGATATACTAGTATACAACGAGATATAATCTATTTTGGTGTAGCATTTTTCTTAACTTTTTTCTTTCCATTTCAGTAGTGCGATTGCATGTTTAGTATTAATTTTCAATTGTTTTATTCATTCTTTGAATTTGCTCTTGGATTTCTGCGATTTGTTTACGATTTTAAACCTATGTAAACGAGTATTTATGCAATCCGTACCAGTAACTTTTCTCACAACTTATGACATTTGAAATTCCGAATCAGCTTTCCCACCCATTCCACATTTCAAAATATTTCTTAAATAACTATTTACAAATTGTACCTGTTCTATTCATTGAATTGTTATTCTTTGATTTCGATTCGTTCTTACTGTTTTTAGATTTATTTCATACTTGTTATTCAAGTCTCACTCAATTATTTTTCTTGAAGTTATATATAACGTGATATAATCTGTTTTGGTGTACCATTTTTCTTAATCTTTTCTTTCCATTTCAATATTGCGATTGCATGCCTAGTATTAATTTTCAATTGTTTTATATATTCTTTGAATTTGCTATTGAATTTTTGTCATTTTTTATGATTTTAACCTTGTGTAAACGAGTATTAGTTATGCAATCCGTTACCAGTTAATACTATTTTATTATTTTTTCTCACAACTCATGACATTTGAAATTCCGAATCAGCTTCCCACCCATTCCATATTTTAAAATATGTGTTAAAACTGTTTACAAACTGTACCTGTTCTATCTATTGAATTATTATCCTTTGATTTCGATGCAATTATTTTATGCCTCACCTTTAGTTTTCCTTGACATATCACTTGCCACGAATTTTAGTTTTCTTAAGTTGTCAGAGATCCATCTAAGCATTTTGTACAAGTCTCCAGTTTCTTTTTCATTCGTTTATTACGTATTTCTATTTAAATTGATCAAAGTAATTATCTTACAACAATCTGTTTTTCCTTTCACCGCATATATATATATGATTGAGGATTTTATTTCCAAACACTCTATTTTTATATTCAAACATATTTTGATTTGTTCATTGTTATATTTAATTGCCTTTAAGACTTTTCACTATCCGTTGGTGTTTTTTTTTTCTCTCATTTTACTGTACGTGTTTCCACCTGCATGTTTGTATAAACGTTGGTTTCATTTTGTACGTGTCCATTTTAAATTGTATATTGTATTCATTGTGTGTGGACCCCATGGAAGAACAGCGTTGCCATGTTGGCAACGCTGAATATGGGCAATCCACCCGTTTTTATTGTTTTTATACGAAAATAAATACCATACCATACCTGGATGTGGTTACCATACCATACCATACCATACCATACCACACCATATATTTTTTCCACATAGGCCTATTATACCTACCACTGTTGTGAATAAGATGTGAGGTCAACTTGACATTTGAGTTGAGGAATGGATGCTAAAGCTGCAAATTTTGTTGCGCACGCTTTGTTTTACATATATGTGAGGCGAATTGTCAACGTTTTCTTGGGCATTCGTCGACGATGTATTGATATGTGAGAACTACAAAAACGTATGAGGCTAAAGAAGTGATCTTGATCAATTCTGCATTTTAGACACATTTAACGACGTAATATATATAATATAGCCTATACAAGCTGTCGACTGAGCCAGGGTACGGGTCGACTATTACTCCGTAATGCGTCTTTTAAATCAGACTTTGTGGAATGTCCAAACTGTTTATGTTCAGAAACTACAGTCTGCAAACAGCTAAGGATAACTAAATAAAAACTTAAAACTTGTTTTGGTTTGAATATTCACTCAAGATGTTTGATGAGCCATGGTATGATGACCGCACGGCCCACTTCCGAAGCAATGAGCCGTAAACTTGTCAAAATGAACGAGCTTCTTTCGGGCAAGTACGATTCTTGCTACGTGCTGCAAATGACATGACATTAGGTCGGTGTGAGCTTCTATCTCCCATGTCAAGTCTCGGGGTACGCCGTCCATTTTTAGAGAAAAACTGCAAATTGTAGGCCTACAGTCCTTGATATGTTAAATTGTATGTTGTTTTTTTTTTATAATTGAACTATAAGCCTATAAGCCTCTTCAGGTGTTACTTTATTGTTTCCCCATATGTAGATCTATCTAATTCGTGTTGAACGTGAGCGTTCGTATTTCTAATAATGATTTGCACTTTTCAATGACCATTGCTATAGTATTGGTAATATGGATAGCTGTGTAGGGGCCTGATACCGACATCGATGTTTGATATTGGTATAAAATCACTACAGATATCATCTCCCACACACTATACTAGTATGATAGTACTTCTCAAGTCTACAGAGTGTTGCTATTAACGTTAGATGTCTTCTAGGCTACTAGGGCCTACGTCTAGAGTTGTCTACTACTACTACTACTACTACTACTACTACTACTACTACTACTACTACTACTACTACTACCACTACAACCAGTGGTGGATCCAGGCGGAGCGCATCGTGCGTCCCCTTACTAGTATTTTTTTTAAACAAAATAAATAAAAGTCCCCCCCCCCCTTTCCCCCTTTACGGAATTCCTGGATCCGCCCCGGACTATTAGAAACTACTACTGCTACTGGTCTACTACTACTACTAGACTCTAGGACACAAGGTTATTGAGGACAAGTGCAAAAACTAGCTTGCTGGAATGGCAACTTTACATTAGCATCAGCCAATCAGGAAGCTGGATTCTTGTTGTTACCATGACAATTGCCATTCCATCAAGTTCAATAGTACAAACAACAACAACAACATTAGAAGCATACTGGAATCAACTAGAAAGGGGTCTAGGTAAGCGTCGCTGTGACCAATACACGGTAAAATCTTCAGGAGGAATACTATTTAAAAAAAAAAAAACGAAAAAAAAAAACTTGGAACTGCTTTAACGAGTCCACACTGAGTTGAATAGTATTAAGTCCACCAAGAACTGCATTTGCACTTCAAAATGACAGTTTTCGCAGATTACGACTGTGATAGTCGCCCTCAATCCCCGAATCCCTATTCACATGCATGTACTATTAGTATTACGTCCGCTGACTAAAAATAGTAAAATTGCATGAGCTGCATGCCTTGATTGTAGTGCAATGACAAAGTCGGGGGCTAAAAGGCTATCCATGGGTCTGAAGGATCATTGGTGTCGAGCGCGCGGGATATGAATGGAGAAGATGATGCGGGCTATGTAGCTGTGTGTGTGTGTAGTAGGTGCTGACAGTGGGCGCAGCTAACTGTAGCAAGTTCAAGCCCATATCATTGCATCAGAGAGCCTATAAATAGCTGCTTTCAAATACCATGCAGCAGTAGAAACAAACAGGGGCATTAATGCTCAAGGCAGACACTGGTCAGACAGCAACAGATTTCTCGCCCGGTAACCTGTAGATAGCTACAGGTGTGCCAGCCACAGGTGCTTCGTGGGCATACCAATAGAAAGTAGTTCCGGTATTGTAGGCGGGGCCATCATGAAAAGTTTTATAGTGGGTCTGGGCCATGGGGTAGCCCGCGCCCCACCTGTCCTGTGCGCGTCTCCTCCTCTACCTGTAATGATTTTCTTTTACAACTATTGTCTAGGTCTTAAATTAGGTACAGGTATGCTATGGATTGCATGCAGAGCCATCAATGAGGATCACATTAAACAAAACAAACTGCTGACAAGGGTCCAAATTTCATGTCTGTACCTGTTAGACAGGTCTACGTGATCGTGATGAAACATTTCGATTCACCATGACCTTGTGTTTATTCCTCATTTCCTCTACAAGATCTTAAGACATAATGAATTTGACGTGAACGTGTACTGTTTATTCCTCTACAAGATCTGAAGACATAATGAATTTGACCTGAACGTTTAAACATGACCTGACAATTTTAATCTGACTGAAGGTGAATATTCGGGTTGATTGTTAGAATCAAGAAAATCAAGAAAAGACACCATACAGAGTTTTGTTTTTGAGACGTGCCGTTATCACGGCTAGAACCAGGGAGGTGTTGTCAGAAGGAGTGGAATCTCTTCGCAATTTGTTTAAAGGTTCTACTGTAGTATACACTCAGACAGCAGCATGATCACATGAATGCTTCTCCAGTGGCGGATCCAGGGAGGACCGCAACCGGCGCACGCCCCCCCCCCTTTATTTTTTCTTAAAACAAAAGAAATAAAAAGAAAAAATGGGGGAGGGGTACGTGCGCCCCCCCCCCCTTTAATTTTGTAAACGCGCCCCCTCTTTACGGAATTCCTGGATCCGCCCCTGTTATCATTTCACTGGCTTTGGATGCGCTCCAAGCCGCTCTTCCATGAAGTTTGGATATGGAAACCAAAGAGAGATCTTGATTTGGAAAAAAAAAAAAAAAAAAAAAAAAAAAAAAAAGTAATAGCAACAATGTTAATAGAATAAGTTGTATTTCAGATAAAATGTTGAAATCCTGTAGGGAAATTGATTGTAATATTGTACGCGACAAATTTTCCAGTTTTTCGTCATTTTTATTCATTTATGTGTGCCTACATAACAGAGCTACCAAATCTCACGCATTCTGAGTGAGACTCAAGCATTTAGGGGCCGTCTCACGATCTCACGCATGGCACCAATTTTTCTCACGCATCGGGCGAAGTCTGCAACTTGGGCCTATAATAATGAGCATAGCTCAAAGGATTTCCCTTTTGTCTTTCAAAATAAGTCAAAATTAGTCGCTTAGGCCTACTTGTAAGTATGCACCTGATCACACCATTATTTTATAAGGGCTAAAAATTGAAAAAGCTCCCTACCGTGGGAGGGGGGGGGGGGGGAAACCCTCCAAAACCCTCGCTCACGCGCACATTCGTTCGCCGAGATGCCGAGTCATGAAAATCTCACTCATAAAAATTTTTTGAACTTGGCGTCCCTGACATAATACATACTCAGTAGACCTATAATACACTTACCTGTATGTGGCCTAATGAATATGTAGATACGTGTCATACATTTTGTCTTTTTTTTCTACCATATTTCTTATTTTACTTGGATACCCTCACAAAAAGCCTGCCAAGTCAAGATTCTGTCAATTACGTCACCTGTCAATCATTGCTAAATGACTTGGTTCGATAACAAAATGCACTGAAATGCATATCTTTATCTATTAGATTGGGCGTAACCTGCTTGTTTCAAAGTTACTATGATAATGATTAACGAAATATATTGCAGGGGAACATGAAATTATGCTCACTCTGGGGGAAGGAACATTTCAATATCTTTTTCATAATCATGATATCAACGAACCTCCAGAAAGTTGCTTTAAAGAAAAATAGCTGAAAATATATGACACATTTTTGGCCACATACTAAGTGATGATCAGAGTAGGGTCTATAATGAATCCATACAAGTCAACATACGTTCCATTGCACGATTAGTCCCTTTAAACAGAAGCGCGTGTCTTTTGTCAAATCAATCTATCAACACCTCAGCAAAGAGCGCATAACTTCTCTGCGACACTGAGCATGCATGGGTACAAAGGAGATATTCTTGTTCTTTGTTGTTCGAGACCATTCACTTACAAGTTAATATAAGAAGAAAGAGAAGCACAACCGATGATAACAGTCAACATTTATATTTTTGATCAAAATAGAGTTCGTTTGTCAAAACATTTTGTGGCGCTGTTAAAGGTTCGTTATTCCGAAGGTTTGTTTATCCGAATATTAATTAGGGTTTGTTTATATTCCGAAGGTTCGTTAATCCAAAAATGGAGAAAATGTACGGAAGACGAACCTCCAGAATTACGAACCTTGTTTCGCTTTCTGGTCAACGAACAGATATAACGAACCTTATTTCATTTCGGATCCGGAATAACGAACTGTAAACGTTTTAAACAAACTAACAGCTTTTATAGGCCTATAAAAAAAAAGTTTTGACATGTGCCATTACTGAAAACATGTGCCAACTATAGAAGACTTCGCCTTCATTTCAGCAATAATGACATCGGTATTATAGTGCCCCCTCGTCAGCTGTCCTTCTTCTTCTTCTTCTTCTTCTTCTTCTTCTTCCTCTTCTTCTGGCTTCTTCTTCTTCTTCTTCTTCTTCTTCTTCTTCTTCTTCTTCTTCTTCTTCTTCATTTCTGTTGTCATCTCCTTGTCATAGTCGAAGGTTGTTTTCTCTCTATGCTGTGTCTTCACGGCGTTATCTATCATGATAATCTGCACTGAAAGCTGCATGGTGCAAGTTTGAGTCTCTCACGAGCAAGTTGCCGATGGTAATGAAAAAAAAAATAATGATAACTTGGACGGTGATCCAAAGATGATAACAATTGATAGTTTTAGCCAACACTGTATATGTAAACAATCGTCAATCCCTGAACACCTAAAGTGAATTTCGCAAATGACGACTAAGTAATCAAGTTATAGAAGATCCCGTTTTGTTTTCGATCATTCTGTTCCATCTGTCTTGATACTTTCAATTTGAAATTTGTTTTTGAATTAAGCTCGAAGGAAACCAGCGACACTCAGCCAATCTCCATTGTATTACCACAATATTAATATAATAGGCCTATCCCTCACCGGCGCTTCTTCTAATTTTGCTTTACGCTGATACTTAAATTTCTTTTCTATAGCTTTTACTTTACTCCATCGTTCTTATTGCTTTTTGTTTCTCTGAGATAGCAGCGTTCAGTGGTCGCCCAGCATCCTTCAACTTTGAGCATGATTTTATACCTAAGAATACTATTAGATCACACCCAGAAAAAACATGTAAGTATAGGTCTATATTATGATATTCATGAATGGGTATCGTGAAACCTGAACTCGTGTTCTTTATCATTGGGCCTTCTTGATTTAGATATTGATGCAGTTAATATCAATTAATTTGCGTGTCAATCTCCCGATCGCATATAGCTCTCCGAATCTGAACGCATGTGGCGCTCTCTGTTTTTGTTTTGTTTTGTTTCATTTGTGTTTACCTTTAATTCTTGGGACATCAACTTCCGGTTATGAACGCACGATGTGTAAAATATGAATACGCTTTTATGCACATTATACCAAAGTACTACTAGTATATAGCTAGTAGGCCTATTCATAGATCGTATCAAAATCTGTCTTTACAATCTTGCAAATAATCGAGTTAGTTTCTAATCTGTATAACTTTACATTATTTTGATAAATGGGATTCTTCTACAAAGCTGCCCAATGCTGGGCCGCCTACGGGTGATGATGCCAAACGACGAAATTATTGAAAATATCCATAGATGAATCAGGACCTGACGTGAGTGGAGTTCCCAACAGACAATTTCAGTAGAGAGCGTGGAAAAATCTGCTTCACTGGAAAGAAAACTTCGACCTGATATCAAACTCGCGTATCATTGTTCGAGACATTTCCAGAAATGAATGTATACGATCAAGGAGGTTCTAGATAATGGAGTCACAACCGTCTTATTTCCTTTGCAAGATGTTCGAAGCCGCCGCTCAAAAATATTTGAAGCATGTAGCAAACTGGATCTGCCGCTCAGATATGAAGACAATTGACTCGTGTCTCATTGCATAATCACCAGCCACTTTCAAAGGGTGATGGTAATTACTTTTCGCTATCCCTTCTTATAAAAGCTAGGTGGTACAGACACGAGGACGCGCGAATAAGAATTGAGCAAAAAATGCTGAAATAAAGATGAAAATTACTCGACTGGGCATATATACCCGGGCACTAATCTGATATAATTATCTATCAATAAAGAATTATATTTGGAGATTATTCCATATTAGTTTCATTTGTGGAAATTAAGCGGAAAAGTGATAAAAGCAGCTTTCCAGGATGGTACAGTTTTAAACATTTTCACATGATACAGCTCTGATTTACACTTTTGCGCAAATTTCTGGACGGAATTGACTTTTGTTTTACATGCTTTCATTACGTAAAATTTCATTTCATTTAATAAATAAATAAGCAAAATATGGCCAACATTATGATAACGTTCAAAATGAATCTTCAGATTGCTCAGCAAGACGGCGGCTTGGAACATCGATTATCAAAGGCACTATATTTGTGAAGCAGTTACTGTGTATATAGTAGAATAATCAGAAATTGGCACAATGACAGTCCTAAGAATTATTTTGTAATATTTTGATATATTAAGTTTGAAATGTCACGCAGCAAGCAACACAACTACATATTGAATTGTAATCAACGATGGATGATGGAATCGAAATAAAATATTGTTTGAAACAAAAAACAACACCTGTGGAATTCTTTTGTACATCGATAGAAATCTGACAACTGTTTGAATAATTGCAGCCAGTTGGAACTCCAATAATGATGATATTGAGGTATGGATGTGCAAGACATGTTTTTTTTTTGTCGGACAATGCGTTGCCATGGTAACCATAATTTTACCAAAACTTTGTGGATTGAGTAACTCCCATATTATTTAAGCAATCAATTTCAAAATTGGCATCTGTGTTGATCTATAGGTGTAATGCAAGACACTTCATGGCGTCACATTATGGGGCAACACCATGGGGGGTATAGAAGAAGCAAATGTTATGTTGTTGAATATTGTAAGATGATTGATGTTGTTTATAATTGATTTTTGTTAAAAGAAATGAATGGAGAATTTTGAGGTATATAATATGATAATGTATAAGTGAAATAAGAGCTTAGTATAGATAATAGTTATTGATTTTGTATATTGATAGAAACAGAATTTAATGGTTGTACACTTTTTCAGGCACGTATATTTTGATACATATGATATTCCCATATCGATTATAGAAGGTTCATTTTTTTAGAAACCCAGTCAGTATCTTTTTTTCATTCTGGTTGCAAATTGATGCATTTAGTCTCATTCTTTATTTTCTCATTTTTATGAACAGTTCTGGTCTGTATGATGTAGACCTATTGTGTTATGTTAAAAATGTTATTTTTTGTGATTGTTACCTTGTATGTATGTGTTTACAGGGCCCCCTGGAAAACAGTACTTGATTACTGACGGGGCCACCCTGTATAAATAAAACGAAATAATAATAATAATAATAATTGCATTGTAAGATAGATTGGATACTTACATTTTGCGACAGCTAAAAGACGTGTAATCATTCACAATATTATGATTTTACTGAGTGACCAGACTAAGATCGTCTTATGTTAGGAAATATACCTGATATAATGATCTGCAAATACAAACGAACAAAAAAAAAAAAAAAAAAAAAAACCACACACACCCAAAAACATACACATATACAAACAAATGGCAGACAGAAACACAAAGAATGACAAAAGGAAATATTCTGCAATATCAAAAGGTGAATCTCATTCGAAAAGACTCGGATCACGGACAGAACAATACATTTTTAGTATTTTTCCATTTCTATTCACCAAACATAAGCACTAATGGTATAGTATTTCACACTTTTGCAATCAATGACTTTTATGAGACAGGTATGCTTGGATCGATGCACAACTTAACAGCGACCATCTTGAAATGCCCGCAGGAGATATCAATATTGCCTGAAAAAAAAAATAGGATATGGTATACATATAGGTCCTACATGCATAATGAACAAATACATAATCATATGATCAAAATGCTTTTAACTTGCTATTGACTGCGTTAGTTTCAATTCTAATTGCATTGTTGCTTTTGCAATCTGTATATACGCCATATTTCCCGAGTTGTTGTTTTGGGTGCGTGTTGTTGTTGTTGTTGTTTTGTTTTTGTTTTTAAATTTTGCGAATATCACCCGACTAGCGAAATTCGTAAAATTAAAAAACGCGCGAAAATATTAACTTTGCCCCCGGCATGAATGAGATATGCAAAAATACATCTCTTCGGTCATAACTGGGCTCCAATCTCGCCAATTTATACTTCATACTCACTCGCAAAATAATTGTCGAGAAGTCCCATTCGCGAAAAAAAAACCCAAGAAATATATTCAAGACTGGCTTGCTGATACGCGTATTGCACTAGCTCTGAAGGCAAATAACTCACATTTTCTCTCTCTTTTAAATGATATAATATTACCTAGAGTGACTTTTCAGAAAACATCACTTGTGAACATATTCTATAAAAGAGCAGTGTATTTGCCCCGTTTCATAAAAGATGTTAGGATGTCAACTTTTGCTATAATGACAAGTTCCCATAAAATAGCAACAGCCAATCAGGAAGCTGCATTCTTGTCATTACCATGACAATTGCCATTCCAGCCAGATTTTTTATCATATCAACTTTTCATGAAATGGGGCCTAGAATATTGATGCATAATTCTCAAAACAAAATTCGATAGCCCTCGAATGTGAATTCTTGAAGTCATGTGTTGTTCATACCTTATCGCTGAGGGCGTAATCGCGTATCATACTGCAGAGCCTTCTAAGGCTCTGTTACACCAGGGAGGTGGGAAAACCCACCTCCCTGCCCATTGGTTACACTGTACCTCTGCACTGGAAACACAAAGCGTGTGCAGTGCGTATATCGTAATTGTGCATCATTATTGTATGATAGATTTTATATCCGAAGAGTTTGTTCGCATTGTATGATAAATTTTATATCCGAAGAGTTTGTTCGCAAAAACTGATAAGGCCATTTCGTTCAGTTCTGCTAAATCAAGAATTTCGTTAGAAGTGATGGCGTACAACGCGAATGAGAGATGATCAGATATCAATGTAAATTATTATGTTACCAACGTCACAGAATGTTTAATTTTCAGAAATCTACACAAGATGTAAAAGCGAAATTTAGTTCTTTTCAATGTGTTTTGCTTTAAAAAAAAAGGAAAAAAAAAAGAAGAAAGAAACCGATATGTCTACATTTTGTTTTATTGCAGAAGCCGATAAGTCCGCCGCTCGCGGTATGTGCGTTGCAAATCGTGCAAATCAAATAGCTTCTTCATTTTTCTTTTTTTGTTGTTGTTGCAATGCTCATGAAATTTAGCATATACATATTGATTTGGGGATGACGATGTGGAAGACTTTTTTTTCGAATGTATTGGAAACTGCGTTGCCATGGCGACGGCATAGGCCTATTGTTGTGGCCATAAATCAGGACATTATGGGGTGATCGAGCTAATTCTGCATTTTTAGAGCAATTATACATCTTGGCCATGGGTGAAGATGTGCAAGTCATATTCTTAATAAAAACTGAGTTGCCATGGTAACGGCATATTATGGCGATTGATTAGGGATATCAAAAGGGATTGAAAAAAATCCTTATTTTCAAGCAAAATGCACACGAGTCTTGACACACACATTGGTGTCGGAGTGAAGATGTATGCAAGACACATTATTCGAATGTGGGGGAAATTGCGTTGCCATGTATGTTAACATAATTATAGTAATATTAAACTAAACGACTTTTATGGCAATGAATAGAGAAAATACTGCGGATCGAAGAATTTCTTAATTTTTCAAGCAATATGCGCACCAGGGCGATGGATCTTGGTACACACATATTGGTTTTGGGGTGAAGACATGTTTCGATTCGTGTTGCAAACTGCGTTGCCATGGTAACCACATATGGATAGTGTTCATTCTCAAAATAGTGAGTTATCGGAAATATACGGCGTGAGTTAAGTTTAACAACCAAAACACTATAATTCAAGTCATCTGTCTCTACCGACAGCATCTTCTCGTGAATTTTATGATAATAAGTGAATAATCATTTAGTATATCCTCTCAGCTTTGTTATTGCTCTTTCCGAGTTACAGTCACATTCTTGCAATGTTCATCATGTGGCTTTATATATATCAAAATAAATTTAAACAACAAAGTGATTGTAGTTTCGCTGAAATCGGACTTGTTCATATGGCTTCTTTTATTCATTTTTTCCTTCTTTGCCCAGGAAGCATGGAGTATCATGCACTCCGGAGTTGTCTTTTATTACTAGCGAGCGATAGATCTGCGCTAGTTAAGACGACGCAGCTTCCCAGGTCACGGACATCGCGCATGTGCAGAACACCAATTTTTGCCTAATTAACCCTGTCTTTACTTTAGCGTTCGCGTTGCAGATCTTAATGCTCGCTAATGTTGAAACATTGGTAACAATGCCTTTATTCTTGTGATACTCTCACTGCTTGATATGAAAGATTATTTTTCATGATAATCATCTGAAGCTGTCTCGCCACAAGCCGTGCCTAACTATCGCTGAGAAGAAACGCGAGGGAGGGAGGTGTAGTGAAGAAAATTGATTGACAAGTTACATCATCGTGCTGAAGGGGCAAGACAATAGCCGGGTTCACACGTACAAATTAGCGGGATGACGATCGCGATGCTCATCCCGAGTTTTTTGGCGAGCGTCCACACGTACCAAATTAGCGGGATGGCGATCGCGATGCAAATCTCGAGATTTGTATCCCGCTAATTGGTGTACGTGTGAACCCGGCTAATAACTGATTAAAACATCAGCCGCTCAAAAAGTAACAAACAAAGAAGGAAATATACATGGTTCGAACCTGCAGTATACGCGCGTATGTGTACATTCCTAGGTGGTGACGAATCATTCTAAAGTTACCTGCAGTGTGCTCTAATCCAAAGCGATACCGATTTGCTGCAGCCTGGGCCGCCACGCCGGCTCTCAGCTCTTCGAGTGTATTTTTATGGCATAGCGCCCTCTCTTGCTTCCGTTACACTTGTTTCGATACACCTTCAATATATTCTTGTACTGGTATTTCACTGAATCCTTTTCACTGATACTGAACTGGTCACTATCTAACTCATTTCAATGGTGTTCCATATGTCATATTCTCTCCAAATTACACAGTAGGTCTAAATAAATCTATAATCAAGGAAGGCTTTTAGAGCCTCATGAATTAATCATTTGGACAATAATGTAACATGTACCGCAAATAAATTCACTGTTTATTTTGCTTAGTTTATTTTTTGTTTTTGTTTTGACTTAAAAAATGTATTTTACACTTTCGAGCGTTTTGATAAGAATGGGACGCAGTAGCCCTCTGGTGGTTTATCTTTTTAGTTTTACCATGGTTTAAATCATCTGCGGTATGATAACTTGATTATTACATTATTTTGGTAAGCCAGTCTTTTTTTTTGATCCAGACAATGAAGATGTCTACAGGCCTACCATGAAGAACAAAAATAACCGAAAAAAAAACGACGACGACAACAACAAAAACAAACACAAACACAAAAACAAAAACAAAAACGGAATTCGTGTATATTTATAGGCCCTTACTGGCAAAGTATTTTCATGTATCATCGAACTGAGGGACAAAAAAAAAAAAAAAAAGGAAAACACCGAGGGCCATAGCCCGCAGTCCGCCCATTCGTATTATTTACTATTATGCTACAACCAAACTAATGACATTATCTGCTATCCGGGCCTCAACTCTCCCTTTTTTTAAAGAATATATAGCCTTACGTTTATGGATAGCTTGGTTACTAATATATTAAGTTTTCTCTTTGCGAGATATCTTTAACCTACATTGTGTCGAACAGGTGGTCAACAGCAAACGAGATTTATAACGATTTTGAAAAAAAAAATACTACTGAGCACTTCATTTTCATTCCCCCCCCCCCCCCCCCTGAAATCAAGAGACCGATAGGCGCTAGGCTCATCAGACTAGTGAGAATGGAAACGGAGCAACTTTGGAACCCCTTGTAATCGTCTGACCAGAAACCGCCAATTTATTAAATGGTCACTTACAGCTTTTAAAACAAGGGATTGTTGCATTGTACGTTAAGGGCTTAGATAGGTGGATAGGGGAAGTAATGCTAAATCGCGATATGCCCCATTTCCGTTAGGTCTGACACCAAAGCATTGTCAAGGTAACTATCCTTTGTGCTGGAGCAGGAAATTCACAAATCCTTCAAATTTGGTGCTGATGTATCTCGGGCTTTCTTCTCGTGCGACGGTGGCACGACCATCAAACCACCTCGCACATGGTACATGTGATAAGTGCGAGACATTGCACAGAAAGGGGAAGTGACTAGAACTCCATTATCTCATTGCCCCAGGCGTAGATTTAGAATAATTACGTCAGGCATGTGACTGCCAGACAGTATATTCTTGCGCATGCATGCAGATATATTCTTATTCAAAATACATGTACTAATGTACCATCCAACGGTGTAGTATTAAGAATTCCACCATGAACTGCAAAGACGCCAAAAGTGACGAAAAGTAAGAACCTAACAAAACATGTACAACATTGGTGCGTCTACTGCTACGCTACGTCCGAGAACTGCACTAAAGAGTTACAATACTCCAAGGCAGTCGATCTCGTAAGTCACCTGAAGGGGCGGAGCTTTAGCGATGACTGGCGCGTGCGGTGCATAGAATTACTTCGCGGATGTATATTCAACCTCAAACATTAGGGTGATGCGGCGGCGCACGCAATATGTATAACCGGCCAGGCAGCACGTTGAACTTGTATTTACTATTTTAGTTCGTCAGATGGGTCGTGTGAATCGTCCATTCAGTTTTTACCCTCACTAGACTACTCGCGCATATTTTGGTTTGTACAATATTAGTCTACTAGCTTATGTTATTTTCTTTTTCTTTTTTTTTTGGTAATCGTAGGAAGTCTTATCCTTTTAAACGGTATTTTATCAAGAGCATCATCACAACCGTCTAGTTCTGCCGTCGCGACGTTACGTTATCATCTCTCTCTTTGCTCTCTCACGCGGAGTTGGAGGTTAATGTAGACTCGATCCCTCAACGCTGACCGACCGAATACTCCTCCACGTTTGCCCCATCAGCGTATGGTCGAGGATATTTGCTTCGAAGTCAAAAGGATTTATTCTCTTCCTTACCGTTTGATTGTGCGTAGCCCTCTTCCTACATTTTCAGATGATCAACGTAATTGGTAAGTGTTCCCAACATTGTTTGATACTATTCTACACGCCAAAATTTTTATTCGAACTAAATTTAACGTTTGCTTGAAAACGTGTCCAAGGACAAGCAGCGCCTAACGACGTAACGTTTTTATACAACCTGAAGTCAGTGAAGATGTACTAAAATCTCGACACTGATATTGCATAAGTTGGTGTGTCTCCAGTTCATGTTTGACCATTTCTACTGAATGAACTGTAATTTAGATATCTAATGCATTAGAAAATCCACCTGTTCACTCAGTTCAGTACAATCGAATCTGATTTTCCTTTTATTATTATTCATGACTCCTGAAGTTGTAAATTTAATCGAAATCGCACCCTACCCAGACAGCAACGACTTGACTGAAGTTTGAGGTCGATTTGAGAACGACTTCTGAACTTGATTGACAGTCGCCGGTTCAGAAATTTTGTACCCCTAACAATACATGTTGGGTCCTAGAAGACGCTTCACTTGTGTAGAGAGTAAGTTTAGGCCTACTTTCGACGTGGTGATCGACATGGTCAGGATGTGGAATGTCAGCTCATCTTAACTGATTTATCAAAACAATTGATTGAAAACAGATTTGATAAACTCACTCACGTCTAATGTTTGAACGTGAATAAATAACGTAACGTTAGAATCCTTCTTTAGAACCTAGAAAATGCCATGCAGTCAGATAACGACGTGGAGTGCGAGGTCGAAATAGATTCTCAATCTGACAGCCTCCATTTTAACGTGTTCTAGAGACTATTAAAACGTTAGAACGAGGATCTAATGGAGATGATAATCATGCAAGTTGCCTTTTTAGATCTGAATGAATGACTATGAGAACACTCCATTCTGAATCTAATATGTAAAAGAGCCTGCAAAACGCAGAGTAGGCCTATTCGGAACAATGTCGGCCTGGTTCTTCGTGTTTTCCTGTCCCGAGCATCAAGCGTTGACGGATTCCAGTTTCCCGCCTAGCTTTGTCAACGTGCGCTTATATGCCGGTTCTTGTGCGGCAACGGAGCTTTCCCGCTGGCTGTGCTCCGCGGAGTCGGTATGGCTTGTTGAGCTGTGCGGCTCCCACACACATAGTACATCAAGGTGTAACTGTTAGAAGGCCGTGGCTCGTCGCACGACTCGCGAGTCCAGCACGCGTATCGGCGGCACAGCCACGCGAACACGCACTGCCACACTCGCCGTTACATACACGGCATGCGAATGCTGCATGCCAGTGTCGCGTGCCACGGCTTCTGTTTACCCTTCGTGAGATTACCGCTGTGGCTTACGTTATGACTGAGCAGGAAGAAAGGCGACCCTTTCTTCTCTACACCAGTGACCCTTTTTTGTCTGCTCTTTTTTCCTCAAAATTTTCCTGCTGTCTAACTGTTAGAATCTGGGTTAAAATAGTTATTGTGCTCTGACTGCAGGTTTATTGTGCAGTTTCTACTGGGACATTAGGATCTGTGGCAGTCTGTTGGGGCCAATTCTTGCACGCCTAGTGCACTGAATAAGCTTTGTGCTTTATAAAACAGAAAAACTTTGACTTGACAGTTGACTCTTTAAATAGGAAATCATAAAATCATTGTATAATATGTGTAATATTTTATATCTTGCACTTGAACTAGAGTCTAGTAGATTTCTACTAGTTTAGAATATAGACTAACTCACAACTGGTAACTTTTGGTTGACAAAGGTAGATTAGACAACTCTAACTGTTACTTGTTAGTAACTGTGAAGACATCAAATTAGTTTGACTTGGAACATTAAAAAAAAAGCAAGCAACCAATAATTCAACCATATATAACGCTGTCCAAAATTTAACCGCCGACTACATGTAACACCTATGCTTTTGCGCATGGTTGAATTTTGGCATGGGAGGTCAAAAACCTTGGTGCATTTTTTTTTTTTTTAAATTGCTGGAGATGGAATAAATGCAATATGGGAATTTGCTACTTTATGCTAGGCAAGTTTTGCAGATGTGCTAACTCGAAATTTATTGCTAACTAACAATGATACAAGTCCGAGATATCTAATGTTGAGTATAATTTGGCAATGACACTGTCCAAATTCAGCCCCTTGCTACATGTAGAAATTTGTGCATTTGCATGTGGTTGAAATTTGGCATGGGAGGTTGAACCCTAGTGCAGGTTTTTTTAATGTATGTAGATGCAGAGGCTATAATCATCCAGCACAGCTCTTGGGCCAACAACGACCAAATCAAACTTGGGATTCCATTTGATTTAGTCACCACCCCCTCGTACTCGACAGCTTCAGAAATGGATTGTCAAATTGATTTCCAATCAAGATTGCAAGAGATGTAGTGTTACCATGTCTTGTACTGTTCAATGATCTAATTGTTGAATGAATCTATTAAAAATGAAACGTCAATAGTTCATATTGGAATAAGATTCACATTGCTTCATGATAAGAAAATTCTAGAAGGTAGAAGTACAATTGTATGTGATAGTTAACACTGGAGAAAACAAAATATTAAACAGGATGTTTCAAAGGTTTAGCATCGACAAGATACAGGCTCGAAACGGAGGATCCTTTACACTGTTGAACTGAACTATTTGGTAGTTGTAAACCTGTTAATCCGATATACATTTTAGACTTGACTACAAAAGTTTGCAAAACTATGCAGATTTCTCAATAAGGGAACTTGATTTCTTTGTACTCCACATATAAAATTTGCATAAGCAAAATGTAATCTGCTGCTGCATACATCCTTTGTCAGTATCTATGGCGGGGTAAGCTTCACATGTGAAACATGCTATGAGGAAACTCTTTGCATGAAAGTTATTCCCGACCAGTGTGTCCCAGGGGAAATTAAGTAGGTAATTGCACTGTCGACATGGATATGTTTAAACATGCCTGAAATGTGTTCCTTGCATGCAATTACTGGACTGTGCATTGTCCCTCTTTTCACAACAAACTGTCAGAATGAGATAACACAGAATTACCTCAATACAATTGGGAGATGATAATGAGATACACTGCTTGATGCTTCCCATAGTATTCATATGTATAAATTGAATATGGTCTATTGGGACACGAAGTCCAGGTAATATTTCACATTTATTGGACTGATTTAGTCGTAACAGTGTGGTAGTGAGAATCATTTAGACAATTTGTGAAAGGGAAATGGGCAAACTACTACGCATATTTACTGTATTTCATGGCTGGTGGTAGAATGGCTACTTCTGGTATAGGACGTGGACAATTTTGTGTTATTGAACAAAAAATGGTACAATTCTGTTTAAAAACTTCTATGCCCAATGCTGCAAGACTTGTGTGGTTATGCTATGTGTTAGGGGTGTGTGTGTGTGGGGGGGGGGGGGGGGGGGGGAGATGGGGGAATGGCAGGGGTGATGGGGTGGGGGAGTGGTTCATATCAACCAAGACCTACTTGCAGTTTTCTCGAGACTAGATGAATCACTTTAGACATGAGGGAAAGAGTGCTGCTGTCCTGTAGTACAAGCCTACCAGCAAATGGGGACCAGTTTTCCGGCTACATGTAGATCATGTTACACATGTGCCCAATTTGCTGGTGGGATCTGTGTCAGATCTAGGGTTTCCCCCTTTAGACCCAGTCTTGTTTTCATTCGGATAGCACCATCTTAATTCCCCACATTAAAACTCAAGCCATGACGGCACTAAAAGTTTATTATATCTATGGCATTTGTAAAATGATATCAAAGCAGTTGGGGTCGACAAAAGGATGCAATTGAATGCTTTCTGGAGCAGCATTGCAACTGCAGTACCTCAATGTAACATTTAGAAACTTCCCAAGTAGCCTTTCAATTAGAAGTGCCTGACGCGAGTAGGCCTCCGGATATTTTAATCTGAATGACATACACGTGTCCATGGTGCTAAAATATAATCTTGCAAGGTTTTCAGAAACAAGGGCATTTTCCCAAAGATATTTCTACACCATGGGCAAGTCTCCTGTTGGGAGGACATGTGTAACTTGAGCTGGTGTTTGGAAAAACTGTTATCACAAATAGCTAAAAGCAGGGCGACTGTACAAACAACATGTGGTTGCAGCGGTAGTGTTAACAATAGGCAACCCCAAATATGTCTCTACTAAACCTTCCACGTACGAGACAAAGAACGAGTCTTACTTTAGCCCCCATCCCCATCCCCCCCCCCCCCCCCCCGAATTCTATCCATTTCCGAGTGTGCAATGTCATGGCTGCTTTTAGCAAGTTCGTGTATTCCAAACCCAAGGCACGCTCATGCCCACATTGGGTAAGCATGAACGTATTATGATTAGCCCCCAAGCACTCATGTAAAGAATAGCAGGTGCCTTTCAAGTTTGTAGGGATCAAACATGGCATCATTGCAAGCTTACTGAGAATGGCTGAGAAGTAAATTCGTTTCTGCACATGTCTAAACTGTAGCCCTGAACTGGTTATTCCAGAGACTTTCCACCATCCCACCAAGTAACGAATGGATATTTTGCTGTAACTAATTGACATTTCATTAATTTGGGTATTTTGCTATAGGCCTAGAGCACATTTTCTGACGAATAAAAAAGATTTATGACCCCTGAAGGCTCAACTGAAAGACACATTTTCTGTTTTTCTTTGTTATACTGCAGAATATTAGACTTGAAATACATGTATGTTCATGTTTGAAGGAATTCAGTACACACAGAACAAAAGTCAGCACTTTTTATTTGCTAGCAAAAGCTATATGATTTTATACTGGAATCTCTGGAGAGATTTTATATGAATACCCAGATCTTGTGCATGCTCATCAATTTAGAGAATTTGCGCCAAGTGTGTCATATCAAAGCCGAAATTTGGGATCTTAATATTCGCCTTGGTTTTAGAATTACTCCCGTTCTATCTTAATATTACTAAAACTCTTTTCACATTATGGCATTTACTTAGCCTGGCAAACTTTGGTACAGTGCACTCCTGTCATAACGAACACGGTTATAGCAGAATTCCAGTTACAACGAAATAGAAATTCAGGCTGCAACAATTATCCTCTTTTCTTATTCTTTATTTGTTTGGTTACAGCAAAATTTCAATATAATGAAAGAAAACTGCCGGTCCCAAGGACTTCATTATAATGGGAATGCACTGTGCAGTGTAATTGTGAAAACCTTTTTGAGAGAAGCGTGTATGATGCCAACATTGGCAGGGTGGTACACACTGCATTACTTATTTATAAAATCTTGTGAAACATATAAAAAATATCAGCTCTTTTAACCTGACTCAAAGCAGAAAAATCAAATCTTCCTTAGATGTAAACACATTATATGAAGGTAGATTAACTGGAGTCAGATGTATTTCTTGTGGCATAGGATACTGTATCCAACAGGGATGAAATGTAGAATGACATCACTATACACTTTTAATTATGTCGGCGAGGTGCAAAAGATGTGTAAAACCAGTGTTTATGTTGTGTGCATGAAGAACGCTTCGCTCGGGATGTGCCCTGCATTACTGATGCATGTAGATGTTGAGATGTAAGATTCCTTCTTGGTTGGGGCAATTTCCATTGTTGGCCACATCTCCTTCCACACACGACATCTGCCCATCCTCCATCTCTGATCACAATCGCCTCGACTACACAATAAATCATTGGGGCCAGACATATGTGGCAGACCGAGGAAGCTACTGTTGGCTGTGTATGCCTTCTTGACCTCCTGCCATTGCCGTCAATCTATTGTTGGGTGCTCCTTGAATAGGAATGGTGAGAATATACAGGGAATGGAGCCTACATTCAGTCTACAATAGACACTTGTGTACATGAAAATTGTATGATGCTAGACAGATGTTCCTTTTCACTTGTACGAATAAGAGCAACTTTGCTGCTTTCCCCAAAGAAGTTGGTTGTCGGCTTTTCCATTGCAGCATCAATTAGGTAGTATGTAGTACACTGGACAAAAGACACTTAAGCAGAGGTGTTTGAAAATGGTACTAATGTAAATAACATAGTCTTTGTCTTGTCTGATATGCAACGAGCTTACTGGAAACGTGTTGTAAGCCATGTGTAATGAATAAAATATGCTACACAAATTGGCAATACTTGCTAGAAGTGCAGCTAATAAAGCTGTGGGTGTGCACACGTATCGCCATCATACATCAGACGTTCGGGTGTAGTGGGGCAGAAACTATGCAGGCTGGTATGTTGGCGTGGTTCATGACCTACATAGGTGTCTGGTGAAGAAGGGGGGAGAATTGGCGATGGTGGACACGAAGGCGTGAATGCACACAGGGCAAACGATCAATAAGAAATGCTGTAGAAGAAGACTAGGGTAGAGGTAGGGCTGACAGACGCAGCGTGATTCCATTTCTGTCATCTGTGCAAGTGGCATTACTTGAATAATGAAACAATTTCTCTCTCAACTGGGATTACTCATCCCAGAGCAATTTGACGGTCAAATTTCCGAGATTGGGAAGTAGGTTTTATCTCTGATCAAACTATCCCTTGATGTGATTAGCAGAGGTTCAGATAGATAATTACTCAAATGTTTATGTAATGTTTACACAATCCCTACACGACTTTTCATAGTAATACTGTACCTGGTACATTGTTCTGTTGAATTTAGATATCATCAATTTTCTTTGCGCCTTTGAAATGTAGATATTGAAATTCGGGGAATAAAATATTTCTAAGCAAGTATCTTTTTTCCTATATTTTGATTTCATGATATGCTAACTTGACATTCTAGATAAACAGTTTGCATAACGCCATTGCACAATTCAGGTAAAATTGCACTAGACTAAATCCTGCCATGCACATTCACTCCCTTTATATCCAGACCTTCTCCATAGCGACACATTACTCGCATGTCATCTTGCATTTTCCTCCAGACATAGCAGGAATTGGCCTCTCTCACTCGATGTTATCTCCGAAGTCTGCCATCTCATCCCCCCCCCCCCTGCAAGATTTATTGCATCCAATATGTCCCTTTTGTGTCTAACACAGATTTACTTGCACGTGTCCACCATGTTTGTATGGTGCACAATTGGGGGTTTTCTACAGGAAGAGTCTCGTAACAAAAGCAGTGTTGTATAACATGGTCAATAGAACATGTTTATGCCCCCCCTCCCCCCCCCCCCCCCCCTATTGGGGGATTTTTCTTGAACATTAAAAATATTGTTGGTCAGCAGGCTCTCCTGCTGCAAGCAACATTGTGTTCAAGGGGAAGTAAATCTGAAAATGAACTATATAAACTGCAAATTGCTACAAATATTCAATTTACTGTCAAGTTCATGAAATATCTTGGACAAAAAATAGATTATTCGAATTGCAAGTATTTGCCTTTTTGGTTTGTCAATTCTAAGGACATGTATGTTTACATGATTTCTCAAAGCACCCCACTTGTAAACGGAACACTGTTTGGTTTTGCGGGTGTTGAAGTGTAAATAGAAAATATTGATTTTTGTTTTGATCCATCTACAGCAGCTGTAGCCCATAATCAAACGTGCCATGGCATGTGCACTTCTGCACACTGGGCATTTTTTTTTTTCCTACCAGGATGGGTGGCCCTGGATAAAAATCAATCTGGAAAGTCGTTAGATAATTGTAGCAACATAATTGGCTTCAGTTATTGAAATATCAACCATTGAATGGCATGTTGATATGAAAAGTAATGGAGCGTTACTGTGATGTAAGCCAAGTAAAAGTACTTTTTTGTCCCCTTGCACATCCAATTTTGGCAATCCATCCAACTTTTCTATTTACTATTTTCAAAGTGCTGATGAAAATACACAGTCTCGCATCCCTCTCTGCATCCTTTTTGAGTTGCCACATCAACTTTTTTGAATTTTTCTACTTTTGGACAGAAAAAAAGGAAATTCACATCTAAGGCCTACTGATTGTAATGTTGTCCATGCATTGCATTGGAATCTCCTGATAGTGTGTTTACACTATTGTACTCCGCAAAAATGAGAAAACAGCCCTGTTACAATGTACAAATGTATGTAGTGTGCTACTGTGCACTGGACAATGTTGAGAACATCAGCACTGGTACTCTGTAGGTAGTGAAGGGACAAGTTGTCTCTACATTGTATACATTCATGTTCATTGTATGCACATTATGAGCCGGGCTTGGTTTCAAAGAATATTCACATGTACATGTTGTACTAGGGTCCGCTAGGACGTTATAATGTGGTTTCGCACTGCCCCATACGCGATTTTCAAACGTGTCCAAACTCGCCCTAAATATTTCAAAACCTAACACTTGCATCGGAGTCTGCAAGGGAGTATGCAAAGTCTGGTGGAAGACACTAAGATACTTTTACATATTACGGAATAACTTGATTGCTCGACTTGAAGTTCTGCTGGCTATACTTGGCAGTCGGTCATGGTATGATACCTGCAAGGTAACGCAGCCATCGGTACGATATATGTACAAGTTACACAGCAGCATTGTAAAGTCATCCCAAAATTGTTTATAGTGTAAAGTAACGGCAAATATTCAACTTTTACTTGACTTTGGAGAATTGGATGCAAGTATTTTGGGCTGTGAAATGTTTAGCATTTATGCACGATTGAAAATCATTGTGCAGGCGGTGCCTAACTACACCAGTGCTTTGCGCTAGCTTGCAATTGCACATGGGTGCAGTGGCTTCTGATCAATATAGTAAGATAGCAATACGGTACTGTATTTGCTAGATATTTCGCGAGGTTTTCGTTTTCACAGATTTTGCGAGTCGGGTGCTTTTTGCAAACAGAAATAACGCAAAAATATTAACTCTATTCCCAACATGAATGTGACATGCATGCATACATTTCTCCGTTCAATACTATACTCCACAATCGCAAATTTAATCGCTTGGGAAATTGTCAGGAAGTTGCGATTCACGAAAAATTAGACTTGTCAAATATAAGGCGTATATAGTAGCAAAGACCTCCATCTCCTCTCTCTTGGCAAATCCGGATGAGAAACTACTGGTACTTTCTTTTTTTAATACTGGCCACATTTTTTTTTTTTTGAAATCGCAATGTTTTTGTAAAGGGGGGAGGGTGGGTATGAACTTGTATGTTGTGAATGAACGAACATCTTTACCAAATGAAGAGCATTATATTATAGTATTTCCGTTTTCTTCTATTTACTGCAGACAACATGGAAGCTCAGACTGTCCAGCCTGCGATGCAAAATGGTGGGATCATGAAGCCGGTAGTGACAAACGTTCCTGACGAAGACAGCAAGACGAATCTCATCGTCAACTACTTGCCACAGAACATGGCCCAGGATGAGATGAAGTCTCTGTTTGGGAAGTTTGGGGAGATTGAATCCTGCAAACTTGTGCGCGACAAGCTGACAGGTGAGTGACCAGCTAAATTTCTAACTTCCCAGACTGCCAATCAGTCCACTGAATTGTGAAATCATAAACATATCTGGCCAAGCGTAAATGGTTCGGTCTTTTGTTTTAAGTTGATTATCCAAGTTTATCAAATTTGCTGGTCAAGTAGGGTACGGAGGAATTTGTCTGTAAATTTCTTTGTTTTTGTATTGGTTCAGGTCTCGCACTAAAATGTCTTTAGAGAAAATACTTTTCAGGGGTACCTTTACTTTACCATGAAAAGTGTTTTTTGTGTTTTTTTTTTTGCCTTGGAGTGCAAAATAATTTCTAAATGTTTCACACCCAAAGGGGAGTTCTCCCATGTCAGTCGTGACACCTGAAAGGAACCATTTAATACCACAGCAACTGCATCTCTACTGTGCAGCCTTGCTTTGGTAATGATTGGAGGAAATCTGTTGGAGCTTTCCCTTCAAACTGGCATCTTCAGCCCCCTATGATTACAACGCAATGGGACATGTATACTTTCTGTGTCATTGTTTGCTTGATGAACGAGGCATGCCAGCCTCATGTCATGCTTCATAAACTTATCTGCATGAGAGCACCCTTACCCATTTCACATCACAAACTAATTGCACAATTACTAATTGCTTGTGAAAAGGATGATATGTCATTTTCCCATTCTAGACTTCTGGATGCCTAGATGAGTATGCCTGATCCAGTAATGGGGGTGGGGGATTAGAAATTGGAAGCATACGGTTGGTCGTATATATTTGATCGTACTGTGTATGCCCATCATACACTTGTACATTTCATTAACGGTCAGCAACAGAAGCAGTTCATAGAACCACATGCATTTGACATTCGTAGGTATGACAGAATTTGATGCATGTTTACATCAAGATAACTTGCACAATAAACAAAATTCATGTATTCTACAATCGACACTTATTCATAAAAGATACATACACAGTGTGTAATGTATCATGTACATGTACAATGCATCAGGCATGCTTCGCGTTAAATGTCAAACCAAATGACTCCTTTTGTATTTCAGTTGTTTCAAACAAGTGAACAGTACTGTGGTTGAATTGATGAAACGAGGCTTCTCGCTGAAGCATCTATATGCAGGTGATATTGCCATACAATGTACATGTGCTAGTGGTGCAGAGTGCGTGTCCCCTGTATATCATGCATGCAGGGATTAGGAGTCGAAGCGAGTGCTTCTGTCGGACTGTAATGAATCCACAGCCAAAAAGGCACAACTGCTCCTGTGTGCACTTGACTTCTATGCCCATCTACTTCCCGACGTCTCGTGTCCTTCATTTTGGGAATTTATGAAGGGGTTTATCTAGTTTGTACTACGTCAATATACATGATTTATGGAACTGGCAAACTGTTTCATTTTCCAATGCTAGAAAATACCAGTCATAGAAGTGATGAAATTGTGCTGTACATGAAAACATTTATATAGAAACAAAAAAAGTGAAATAAAACGCAACAAACAAATTGGTGGGGGGGGGGGGGGATGGGGAGGGACGGGGAGATGGTTTTCTGAGAAGAATATTTCAAGCATTGTAGCACGCAAATGCGATAAAGTTTCATCTTTTTAATACACAAAAACTATTTACCATTCATTGGCAGAGTAAATCTTTTAAAAGATCCATGTACAATTAAACAGTAAAACAAATAAATGCCAATGAGATTGTTTGAAGGGATCATCTTATAGGGATCAAGATTCCCCCTTGGTAGATGAAAATGTATTTTAGTCTCCAGGAATTTACTTTCTCTTTAGAATGGATTGATCAAATTGCTGATCACCTCCTGTTCATGAGATGCCTCCTTTATGTGATTTTTAGATTATTCCATTAGCTGGAAGGCAGGTCCAAAAAGGCAGCAGGCAGTATGACAGACATTTGGACAATAGTTGCAATGGTTCAAGATGCCTCCTGTGCTTAAAGTGATTTATGTGATGTTTTGATGAAAAGACAGCAGGGAATTCGAGCAGAATTCAAGTAGGTGGTTGGACATGTGCAGCATTGCTCCGTGAATGCTTGGGCACCGTCACATGCGATATGGATCCTGCATATCAGACTTGGCATATTTACCAAAACAAGAAAATTGGCTGATGGATATTCATAATCACCATATCCTGGTGTGGCCGAGAGAGAAAGGAATGTAGGCATTGTGTGCGTTTGCATTTGTATTTTTGTCGTACAGCTACCCGTCAAAGAGCCATTATCATAATTGATCCACAAATGGAGTGCTTGTATACTTGTAAGATACAGATGCATCCACTGTCAACTTGCTGTGAACAGAGAAGCATGTATTTATAACCTCAACCCTCCGTGACCTTATTTTGGACTGCCGAGGACTGGCTGCTATTTAATTAAAATGGCTACAAAATTTGTCGAGGCAAACCCTTGCTATAATCTTGATACACTACACTGGTGTCTGACCTGATGTTGATAGTGCACCAGGTTACAAGTATTGTGAGCATTTTGGTTTTGAATAATCTTATGCACAAGGGTGTTTGAATCTGCTAATATGCCAGGGTAAACCAAAACATTGGAGGTAAATGTTTTTGCCATTCAAACTAGCGGTAAATGTATCACACTTTGCATAAAGAATTTACCATTTCTCTGTAAACAAAGAAGCATGAATTGTGCAAATCTGAGAAACTTGTACAAAAATATGAGAACAATGCAACAACTACAAAATGTAAAACCATTACAAGTGTGTACCAAATGTAGAACATACTGCACTTGTAAATTTTGATAAAATCAGATGGGACAAAATGAGAATCAGATGGCAGTTCTTCAACATAACCAGAAACCTTGCGCTATATTAAATTTCAGATGCATATCATATGCAGCTGCAGGAGCATGCAACAATGTACATTATACGTGTACATGGTATGCATGCTACAAATACACCTAAGCTGTCCTGTGCTTGCAGTCTGCGGGACAAGAGGTCTCGATTGATCTCCATGCATAACTGATGCAGATGCACATGTAAAATGTCCTGCTTGTAGTATGCAGTTATCCGTTTCCCTTCAAATCTCCCTTTCAACATGATTGATGCTATGCTCTGGCCAGAAAGAGGAGAAAGAAGTGAGGGAAAAGGGAAGAGAAGAGAATGGCAAAGTGCAAGCATTACCGCATTAGAGAGCACAGATGTCACATTTTCTGATTTTACTCGTTGTCTGACTGCGCTTGCAGGGACATCCCGTCTACTCTATCGCCGAGATAATAAAAGCGAGCTTGAGTTACTATAAGGAGCAAGCAACATGTAGCGGAGGATGTCATTTTGTATGCAACTGTTCATCGGTATAAAGCAACGAGAAAGGGCAAAAGGTGTATACAGTGGATGGAAATGCCAAGCTGTTTATCCTTTTCACTCAATGTGCCACAGATTTTTTGACAGCTGTGCAATATGACACAAAATTCAGAAAATGACATGAATAAAATAAAGATGTGCAAAAGACTGTACTACTTTATATGATACACATACAATTCTTAACAGATCATTAAAATGGCAACGACATTGTGGCTATTCACAAATATCTAAGATCGTCAAGTTGAACTTTGGCACGAATGCATAGTAGAGTAATTCTGATGGGCATGTGGATTTTCAATTTGACCTGGCATGGCTGGAAATTGCGTCTCCTTTCAATGACAATTCCATTGAAAAATTCCCTTAAGTGATAAACATGTCTTATAGTAACTGGCACTGATGGTTTGAGAACACAGCAGATTTCTATCAGGGGGAAAATGGCTGTGTAACTATGAAGGAAATTTTCCAGGTGTGATGAATCTCTACATTTCACACATGTAGGACCCACTTACATTGGCATATGGCGTGCTTTATAAACAAAAGGAAATGGGTCTTGTTCTCAAATTGATTGCATAAGGGATCAAAATAAGAATATTAACTCGTTTATTGCACCAATGGTAGTTCTTAGAGTATGGCACACACTAACCCTCTCTGTTCCCCATTACATTCAGCATGCAGTTATGCTTAATCATCTGCAGTGGAGATGGTTGTTGAATAAAATTGTCATGAAAGTGAGGGCCAAATGTAAATTTACTTTACTATCTGAAGATGAACAACCTGTACAATTTATTTGCTATATTACACCGATCCACGATGAACATTCCAGCTGGATGTAAATGGATTTGCTCATAGTCGAAGTAAAGCTGTATGCACAAAACAAATGATCCAGACATAGGGGACTTTGTGCATTGCCACCCTTTCACTGATGTGCTTTGGTGCAATTGATTCTTTGTTTTAGGCCTTTTACCTAGTGTGCGATATTAGAGGCAGGTCATATGATTAGCCACTTCCTGCTGTGCACGTGTGTTGCTGCTTGATAATGATCCAAGGGGAAAAGAAAAATTGACCCAATAGTGGTGGTAAACATGTACATGTATACATGGTATGAATAATCAAACACATTTTGCTTTGTAGAACACACTACACTCCTATAAAGCACTTGAAGGCATTTCCACTTGCTGTTGCATTAAAACCTTGTAACCCTTTTGAGGACTATCCCAATCTGGGATATGAAACTGGTAATTGTTTGAGTATTGAAATTTTGAATGTACCTTGTATGCAACCTCAGTGTCACTTTCTGTGCGACTGAAAATGAGTTTATATATCTCTACAGGCAAAATGTAGACATTTCTTCATGTTTAGAACAAAGGACTTCATACAGTGTACGGGTATCTTAGAATCCAAATCCTCCTTACACTGAAAATGAAGTGGAGGAAGCAAACTACACTGTATAGGTGTCATCTGTCCAATGTATACAGCAGTGCTACTGTCTCTGACCACATCCAATGTGTTTACCTCCACTGAATGTTACACCATATGCTTCTGAATGATTTTGGTGATTGAACCAGGGAAATCCCATGAAAGACTTGAGACTGTCGGAGAAAAGCTCCAATTTTCGGAATGACAAAACGGCTTAAGTACAGTATGTTGACTGGAAGTAGATTTTCAGTATTAATTTCTGTCTTTTATGCTATCGAAATGTATTTTGAAAGGTTAAAGAATGATCCAAAGCTGATGTGCCTTGTTTGATAGAATTGCTTTTAATATACCAAAATTAAATGGGGCCTGTAATTGTCTGTGTTTCGTGGATAGTGAACTTTATACACATGTATGGCACAGGGGAGGCTTACAAATTCGCCGAGCAGCAGCACAGTACCAACACTTGTTCCCCAAATGGATATTCTTTGAACAGTTTTAGTGATAGCTACTTTTAGAATATTGGTAACAAAATCATCAGAGTGGGTTGAATTATTTGAACTATTTGCAGAGAGTCACTTTCTACCTCAAATTTGGGTAGCAATTTGTGCAGATGAATAATAGTTCAAATGGTATCCTGTATACCTCTAGTAAAGGAAACTGCTTCTGCAGCAGTGGTATGAGAAATGTATCTAGCAATTTGATACCAGGAAAAATTTTCCCCGATTTGTACACGCGAGATACTTTTGATTAAAAAAAAAAAAATCTGTATGAAATGATTTATTTGTATGATAATTGTTTGTATTGGGACAATTTATGAACAATATATTGCAACAACATTTCTACTTGCCTACATTGGAACATAAACACGACTGTTGTAGCAAACGGGTGCCACAATGCTAGGGTGTGTATTGATAGTACAGTGAAAGAGGTACATTGTAATGTCATTTCACACAGATTGCCATCAGTGCCATAGTCTGTAGTAAAGTGTGAGCCAGTAATGAACTAATGTTTACATAATTTTACTAACATTGCCATTGATATTTATTTTGTATGTTTTGTATGTTTGCAATTCTGTAGTTTCTAGATGATCTATGATTTATGTCCATGACATGTATATAGATATTAGTCTTGGCCCTATTATTTATCATTTCTATTTCTTTTTGATTTATTTTACATTTTACAGGCCAGTCCCTTGGTTATGGTTTCGTAAATTATCTGAAACCTGCTGATGCTCTGAAGGCCGTCAAAACGTTAAATGGTCTTAGACTGCAGTGTAAGACCATAAAGGTACTTATAACTATTTTTTAATTTACTTTGTTTTGTTTGTTTGCATGCCAGTGCCACTTTATTTTGAGTGTTCAGTTTTTAACATTTTAATGTTTTATCTTAACATTTGGTGTGCTGCTCCTCTGCCTATTTGTATGATCTATATGCACAGGTCATCTTGCGTGGCCAACACTTGCAACGATGCGGACAAGCTGTCTGAAGAGTTTTTTTATTTCCCTGTTTAAGACAACTATTTTTTATGCAATCCCCTGCAGTGTCTGAAAAAAGGTGTTTGTTGTGCATCATTATTAGTTTTTGCTTAAATTGAACTGCAGATATCCATGTAATCTTTGTTTTATATGGGATGGCTCAAGCAAGTGGCAACATTTTGCTTTCCAAAAATATGTTCAAAATTTACCATGCATCCACACAGGCTTACCAGAGGGACCTTGAATGCATGATTACAAAATTTTGTACACTATGGAGTTGCATCAAGCAATTTTTCATAGACTTGTTTATAAATGAAGTCCAAGTGGCAGGAAAGTAATTGATAAAAAAGATGTTGCTTACATTATAATATGGATGGATTAAAATCATTTATATAGACAAAGATTGAACCTGCAAAGTTGAACCTGCAAAATCTATGCAATATCCTCTCATCCTATTTATGTGTGCTTTCACAATTACATTTTCCTTTAGAATTGCTACAAGAATTGAGCACCATTTTGGTTGTGATTCGGTTCTTTTATTTTTCTTTGTACTGTATCACAAATGTACACCACTTGCAAGCTTTTCTGCATCTGGTTTTTCTTGTCAAAAATCCTTGTTTCTCTTGGCTCATATAGGAAAGTTCAGGAGAAAGTTTCAAAAGACAATTTCCCTTTTTGATAATCGTCATTACAAATGACAAAATCTGTGCTATATAAGTCAGCTGTGTAGATACATGAAGTGTGCCACGAATCTTCTGGCCATTATCAAAGCCAATTCCTCACATTCAGTCTTTGTACACAACCATATTCAATTTTGTACAGGCTGTGGCAATCGAATATCGACTTCAAATTGAGACATGTAAGATCCCCCCCCCCCCCTTCCCAACAATATAGAAATCTACCCATGTTATGAAAAAAAGATCAATAGACACTCTATGAAAGTGCCAAGAGTACAAATATTTCTAAATCCTTGTCAATTGGAAATTCCAAATTATATTCTTGACCTTCAACTTGGAACATCTTGTGCTTTAATGTGGTCTCCTTTTCCCTCCCTAATGCCCTAATGCACAAGACGGGTCGACTGTAGAAACACCGCATGCATTTATGTGAGACTGTAGCATTTAGGAGGGGTTGAAAGGATGTCTAATATGAATGTCTGAAAAATTGCATTACTCACCAAACCACATGGGAAGGAGCACTAGATTTAATTTCCTGCAGCTTTCGGGACCTCCATTTTCTTTTAATAGAATATGTTGCAGATGTTATTATTTGTAGCATTTGTGCCTATGTATCCCTGTGTTTGTGTGTGTGTGTCTGTGTGTATGCGTACAGCTGTATGTGTGCTCATACATACTTCCATATGACAAAGTGAATAAGGAGTAACGAGACTAGACATCCATCTTCAAAATAGGTGGTAGAACACATTTCTCAGATTTTTAGAGCTGTTCTAGTAATAAATTAATGGAATCGGACATTTGTCTCTACAGTGGTGAGGTGGTGAAACATTTTCCTTTAAGCATCGATGTGTTATACATGAGCATATTTGCAGTGACAAAAATAAGGGGAAAATATGTCTAGAGGTTTTTGCTCACAGGAAGATTACAAAGATGACTAGATATCTAGATGATACATTGCCTAAGCATACTCGGGACAGACAGCTCATGCATGTGGTGTTTTTGCAACAACTACCCAAGTGAACTGGAAAGCAGGAAGGAATAGGCTATTGCTCAATATTTGGGGGCATGTCAACTCTGAATTTGACTTCCTCTAAGGAATGGTACCCAGCACCCAGATAAGAGTGAGAGATAAAATAAGAAAGGTAATTGGCAGCATACAGGTTCTGCAGCTGTTCCAGTCTTCAGACTGATCCCCTCAGGTGATGACTGAGCCTTTCTTCCCTCCTGTAATCGGAGATAGCAAAGTGCTTCGGCGAGAATTGTCTGCAAACACGGCAGATCTGAAAGGGAAATCTAGTGTAGCATTTGCAACATATTCTTACACATTGGTAGTGGGATGTGTTGACAATGCCTGCTATGTTTGGTCTTGATGCTTATGAAGTGGGTTTTCAGTATCGTCCCATATGTACAATCCTTTCTGCACTGGGATTATGGATTTTCAAATGACTTGGTTGGTCAGATGCATTAATGCATGTACTTTGATCTAATATAAATAGCATGCACACCAACACCTATGATGTGTAATGGCTCCAAGTTTTCTTTGTAGTGTATACTATACTTGAGAATAATTTCCTCACCACTCCCCCCCCCAAAAAAAAAAAAAAGAATAAAATTGAGTAGAGAACAGGATGTTATATTCACATGAACAGTGTTTCATCATCTTCAGAAGATAAAAGACCACATCTAATTATAAAGTACATCTTCCTAGTCAATGGAATACACCATCTACAATGCATTTTCGTGGCAGCACCAACCAGCCTACTTTATGAATTAGTCATGAATAAGCCCCTCGCCTACTTATGATAGCCAACACTGTTTATTGATGCACGCTCTGTCTATAAACACAGGAGGAAGGAAATTGGCTCCCTTCCTGTATAATCTCTGGGTGTACATGATTATTCACCATCCTATGACTGTGTTCTGTGGCTAATTCAAAGGAAGCTCTTTGTTTCGAGTGACGCAAGCTTTCTCCAAGACCATGTGGCTTACAGGTGCTTTCGTAGTAGTGTGTAGGATATTTGAAGTAGAGGAAATGTATTGTTTACATATCCATCGACTTCATAATTTCAAACATAGCATATAGAACGGAAACAGGAACTTGCAAAGATTTGAGTTAAAGCTTCAATTCCTATAGCAGGATTATAATGCAAGCCTCTGATAGCATTGCTATGTCTAATAAGTTAAAATCTGTTTTTATGAAGTGTCTGTACATGACACATTGCAGGTATTGCTACAGTCTGATTACCATCAAAATTTGTTTCTTATATTTCACCATCAAATGAACCTCATCTGGTGGCTCACATCCAATCTCCACCTCCCAGACAATTTTTCTGCTGATCGCCACACTGCCTTTGCTTTGTGAGCCATAAAAATGGCAGGCGGGAAGTCTCGACCGATCTGCCATTGTTTGGCTGCACATTTGAGATTGCGGGGAGAGGTGCTTCAAAACTGCAATATGCGGTGGATTTGGTCGGGGTTGATTGCCAGACGTGTTGATGTATTGGAATTGGAGGAAGAAGGCTTGCTTTGCTGCTTTATACTTTTGCCTGCATCTGTTCAAATAAACTGTCAATCTGAATTGGACCATTCAATCAACTCTTGTACCCAGTGACTGAGTGCTAGGGATTTGCTGTCAAGCTGCACAAGGACACTCGCCATGATTGTTTCAAAATAAGTCGTCAGTAGATGGTTGTAAAATTCCATTCCATGCTCCTGTTAATTAATTTTCTCGATTGCTTGCACTTCTTCGGTCTGCAAGATTGGTCAAAAGGTTTAGGTGTGTTACATTAATGTATTGAGCCTGGATGTTTTGATATTTGCTGGAAATCGGTGATTTTGTTGGTTTTGCTGTGCAAGGAAACTACCATTCATTTTTTTCATAAAGTGTAACAAATGATTTCCTTTATGATGTAAATGATATAACAACACTGCTTTTAGAAATCAAAGCTATTTGGAAACTTTGTATTCCAAATGCCGTCATTTCCTCATCTGCATGAGCTGTCTGTATGCTTTTTGTCACCGCAGATTAATGTAGCTATTACAGAGGACATACCACAAGGCATAATCAGTATGCTTACATGCACATTTGTTTTACAAGACCATAAAAATGGCTCAGATGACCATGCGCTGAAAACTATGATCAATTTAAAAAAAAAAAATCAGTGTCAAGATTGTAAATTGTTGACACTTAAAGTGTAATATATCAAGTCTTTCACTCGAAAAGATATAAGAAGCATTATGTATTTGAAGCTACACATAATCTTATCAAACTGTCTCCGCTTATATACTGAACCTGTAAACGCCTAGAATTGACCAACTCGTAACTACCAAATATTCATTGTGACAGATTATTTTTCTAGTGTTTGACCTTGATGTAATTTTTCTCCCATTTTTGCAGGTTTCCTTTGCCAGACCTTCCAGTCAGGCCATCAAGGATGCTAATCTGTACATCAGTGGCATACCAAAACACTACACACAGTGCGATTTGGACAACTTGTTCACATCTTATGGCCGCATCATTTGTTCGCGCCTCCTTCTGGACCATGAGTGTGGTGAGCATTATTGTCTTGTCTGACCTTTTAAACTCTTGTTCAGATAACAAGGCCAACATGAAAAATCTTTAGCCTGTATGTTATTGTTTTAAGACCTATATAGATGTAAACATATTAGTTACACAATTTGTCAAGTGTCCATTGCAAATATAGTTGGCAGCCAGTACTGTAAACATAAGGCACACACCGACTTTGGACATTGGGTGAAAAAAACAAAAAAACAAACATAGACATGGTACTCGCATTTGTGGATAACGCGCACCCCCAACTTTGGATATTTTTCAGGACACGCACAGAAAAAATGTGTGCCTTGTTCATGTGTTTATGTTAGCTTGTTCATGGTTTGATTCCTGCCCGTTAGACAGGAGTCAAACATTGATCAACTTAGATTTTATAATGTAAAAGCTGTTTGATATTTTCATGTACAGATATTTTCGCAAATAGGTCAGACATTTTTGCGAGATGTTTTTCATGATTTCACACTGAGGTTTTTGTTCGCTCCACAACTTTCCTGTACATGGCAATATTTTTTTTTTTGTGTTAAATTCTTGGTTTAACAGCGATTCCTTAAATTCATGAAAATGAAACCCTTGCAAAAATAACGGCTTTTACCAGTATATTCAAGGCATAAAAGGAAATGAAAATCTACATCCAGTGAACTATGATGCGAGGTGAATTTCATGTAAACAAATCCATTGTCCAAAAAACAGCTTTGCAAATCGATGCATTACAGAAATCTTGGTAAATCCTATCACACGTGTGGTTAGTTCGTGAACATGCTAGAGTCAAATTTCAGTGACTTTCCTATTTTCCTGGGAAAATCGGAGCACATGTGGCAAGAGGCTGCTGGGCACAGCATGCTGCTGCTCTCCACAGCAGCATCACAAAGCAAGTCGCACAATGCAATTATGAATGGTCTATTAGAGCTACACAGCAGCACTAATGCTGATGTGATCAGAGGAACATTATATACTTCACTGCTGTCAAGATGCTCGGGCTAGAGTCGAGCAGAGGTTGGAAACTTGTCATTGATATTTTGATGGGCAGTTGGCATGACCTAGAATTTGATTTACCTTTTTTCTTTGAAAGTTGATTGGACAATTAGCTTCTTGTGCTATATAAAGATTACAAATACTTCCCAAGTTTTCATCTCTTGCTGACAAGGGTATGAAACACTTTGTTTCCACCTGCACAGGACGCCCCCGTGGTGTTGGATTTGTTCGTTTCGACAGGCGCACAGAGGCTGAGAAGGCTATCGAAGGCCTGAATGGTACCGTTCCACATGGGGGAAAAGACCCTCTTGTTGTTAAATTCGCGAACAATCCTGGACAGCACTACCAAAAGTGTTTACAGCAGATGTACCAGCAGATGCCCATTATCTCCCCTACACTCTCCCCTCGGCGGGTTGGAGGTGCTTCAACAGCGGGGACCCAAAACTTCATTGGACCAATGAGACACATGGCTCACTGCTTCCGGTAAGACAAATTCTGTCAAAATATCCTTTCTATTCCTTACATGTATTTCAAGGAATGCCAGATTGGAATGTATCACTGCCATTTATTTTTTCTTTCCTTCACCTGATGGTGTGGAGTGTGACTATCTGAATATCTCCGCCGGTCTATTGTCGGTCATCGCTGATGCATGCAATTTACCGTGCGGAATATTTTCCGTCTTGATGTAGCGACTGTACTCCCAGTTGCTGCAAGGGTGTTGTGAACAAAAAGGTGCATTATCTTTCGAATAATCCAATGTGTGATTTACGTTTGGGAGTTAAAAATCAATAATATTTGGACTGGAATTATATCGCCAATGTTTCACTGGAGGAGCAAATTCATTACCTGGTTGAAGTATTCCCAGAAGACTCACATCTGTATGCATAACAAACGGGCTTGCTTATTTTTATTTTTTCGTTTTTTCTAACAATTTGCAAAATGCATCCAGTGCACACCGATGGTGTATTTGTGCACAGCGAGCAGTGTGCAATATCCCCATCCAGACATTGTTTAGAATACACCTGACAGAGTGTTTACCGTCCCATTAGCATGCGGTGCAGACGTGAAGCAGGCCATCGGTAGTTTCAATGGATGGTGTAACGGATCTCTCAGCCTTACCATGGTTGTCTTGGATACATTTTCTGATGCAATTTAGCAGGTTTCGGGCATCCTGTGCTGTTGGTAGGGAAAAACATGTGAATAGAGCAGCATAATAGTATATGCGGCGTTTGATCATTGCATATCACAACCTGCATTGTGACAGTGAAATTCCAGTTTGCTAAAATAGGTTTTTTAAAAAAGGATCTTTAGTAAAGGTGCATTTGTATCTAAACCTTTTCTATATAATATGTAAGAACCTTGTAAACAGTTTACTAGCAAGGTGATTGCTGCAGTTTAGTTCTCGTCCATCTACATTGTACAATGTACACTGAAATAGAAAATGTTCATGGGTTTCACTTCATAACCAAGAATGGACTACCTGTTGGTGGCAGATGATGCATAAATCTTGTATGACCCATTTTCCAAATGACCGCCATTTTTTCATCCTGACTTTTAGATATCTTGACAACAGGAGAAACCCCAAAATCAACAAAATATAATTTCTGGCATGGTTACAAGCAATATCCAAACAATTTCCATTTGAGAAGAAACTAGAGAGATATTAGATATTGAAAGCTGCCTTTGACTTTTATACTAACATTGTAGACATTTCCATTTGTTCGTCAGTGAAATTATGTCCGCGTTACCAACATGTACATGTATTAAAACTACTATGCTCGATTGCATTTTATCAAACTTTGGAAAGCCAGATATAATCCAACCAGCGCAATCACATGTCTTGTTTCACTGGATCCAGTGATAGCTCACTTCAAATGGCTTTCGTCAAAGCTTTACACTGGCATCGCATCAAAAGAAAAAAAAAAATACTACCATGCGAGCTGTATGAGATAAGATCATCAAGCAAAAGAAAAGCCTGCACAAACAACACTTTGTGAAGACATTTCTCTCTCTCTCTCTTTTTTTTTTTTTTTTTTTTTGGGGGGGGGGGGGGGGTAAATTGGGAGTTGGTGACTCTTGATCACCCAGTGGCAACTAGTTTGCAGTTTTCACATGTGTGCAAACTACATCACCATAGTGATTACCTGTACATCTTTGGCAATGGGTCTTCGTAGTCGTTGATGTCTCTTTAGGAACATATGGTCAGGTTTTTGTCTTGCCTCGGATCATGTTCAAGGAACTTGTGCAAGTGTGTCTTCAAAAAAGATAACCCAGTGCTTTACTTCCAAGAAGCCTCTATTCGAAAGACTTTATTCGTACAACAGTCCCCCAAGTTAAAAACAAAAACAAAAAATTCAAGCAAAAACCAAGAAAAAAGCCAAATATCCTTTCACCTCCAGTCCATTCCCTTGTGTGTCTGTCCTTTCAATTTGTGTGTTTACTTTGACAACTGGGTGATATGCAGTTCTGATAATCATTGACATGCGAGAGGTGTGGTGTGCTTTGTTGTCATCAAGTTCTTTGAAGTGTGTGAGCAGCTCTTGAACAGAAAAGGAATCAAGTTTTAGAAAGCAATTTACTGTGCAAAGAAATTCCAACTCCCCCAACTTTGTATTTAGGTGGCAGCAAATGGGTACCAAGATGCAGGGCTTGATTGGCAAACTTTTGCCAAAGAACTTCATGTGAGTACTCCAGTTATTGAACACAACAGAACAAAACGAAAATGTTTTCAACGTTGAGTTTTACGTTCACCGTTTTCCAACAGCCTTGTGTATCATTGGCTGGTTTGTTGTGTGCATGTTCATATTACAAAGATGGAAAAAAGCCCTTTTTAAGTTTTGATGCCTTTCAGTTCCTTGAGCCATGCTGTATTTGTAAGTTTATTTCAATTGTTTGATAGTTGTGTTTTGAGTTGTGTGTTTTATGTGAGTGCAAGCTGAAGGACATGTAAAATAGTCTTGAGCAAATTGATCCGTTGCCAAATAAAACATCCTGTGAATTGTGAAATATTACAGTAATACTCTTGATTTGCTAACAGAAATGGTGTGTACTAACAAATCTACCTGTTTGGAAGTATCCTTATTCCCAAAACTGGATGTGTAATCACTGTAGATAAAATGTCCTACCTTGTTTTCAAATAATTCTTTGCTCTGTTACCATGGTATTCCTGCATTGTGTCTGCATCCATTTTCCTTTTATAATTTTGTTGTCTGCCAAGACACTGGCAGGTGAAAGGATATATTAGTAACCCAATTACATACATTTGTTGATTTCCACCTCCATCTATACTTTACATATGTATTTTATTTTTGAAGCAAACACACTCATTGTCTAAACTTCTGGTTGTGACTGTTTTGATGTTTATACATGTATAGTATTTTTTTAACAGTTCCTTTGCAGCATCACTGTGACCTGTACATCTTTGCAATTATGTTTTCATTTATTTCAGGTTTTTCTGCTTCCCTGTTACATGTACTAATGCATTGATGATTAGATTTCAACATCTGTTTACAATTTTGTTCCTATGTCTCAGTTCAATGTTGAATATATATGTACTGCCAAGACTTGCAACCAAACTGCTGGTTTTTCAATCTTTGAACCGAGTATGAATAGGTTTTGAGATCCTTAAACTTTAAGGTAGATACACATTTTTATACATATTCCAATATGAATGCAAGTCGTGATAAAGAAACCTGATGAAAGACGTAGACTATGCCCAGTTTTGTCTTTTTTTTTCTTTTCTTTTTTTTCGTGTGTGAGGGGAATCCTAATGTATCCATTTTATCTTGGCTCTAGGTTCAACCCACTGACCAGCACAGATGTCATCTCCCACATGAACCTGCAAGCCATGACAAACAATGGCCAGGGATGGTGCATCTTTGTGTACAACCTTCCAGCTGACTGCGAGGATGGTCTGCTGTGGCAGTTATTCGGGCCGTATGGCGCTGTCACCAATGTCAAAGTTGTCCGAGACCAGCCAAACCAGAGGTGCAAAGGCTATGGATTTGTCAACATGCTCAACTATGACGAGGCACTGAGTGCCATTCAGGCGCTGAATGGATATCAGCTGAATGGCAAGCGTACACTGCAAGTCAGTTTCAAAAGCAACAAGCAGAAGTCATAGACTCTTGATTTGGCGGAAGGAAGATGTTGGCATATGAAGAAAAGAGCCTGCAACAACTTGGGCATTGTAAGGGACGTTGAACAAGCTGCAAGGATTTTTTTTTAAATCCTGGAGAGTGATATCTTCTGATATGATTGCTTTTATGTATTTGATGATAGATTTTTAAAGTCAGTTAAGATGCAAGTTGAGATTTACATGTTTGCATCACTACAGTTAAATTGTTTCTAGACTAGACAAATGTATCTTCTAGACATTTATTGATGTTTTATTCTTTTCAAAATCATTATTGGTGTTTGCATGTTTTTAAAACACAACTGTTGCGTTAATTATTAAGTAGAAAAGTTGTAGGATGGTAGTCTGTTTTTAAGACATTTATTGATTCTTCATATCACAATTTGATTTAAGGAGATGAATTGTTCATTTGTAGTAGAGTAAGTTGATTTCAAAAGCAAGGTAAAAGAACTTTAACCTTGTACATTGACATTGATTTGAATTTCTTTGTGGATTTGTGAATTTGGTTGCTTATGTATCTTTCTTTTCTCTCAAGAAATCATTCCATACAAAATTAGCAAAGGCAGGGTATGCCAGATATGCTTCAATTATTGAATAGAAAATATTATGTCTATTAATATATTGACATTAACATTGTGCAATGGGAACACATTGCACATGAAGAAAATATTTGATTGTAAAATAATGCAGAGTGATTGAGAGAAAAAAAGGTATTGTATAGAGAATATAACAAAAAATGCTATATGATAGCCAATGAGCAATGCGAACTTCATAGATTCTCATAAAAAAGAAAACTTCCTTTCTTCCTAAAACAACTTGTTTGAAAAATGTTCAGAATCGACAATATCCAATTGAGCTTTCAATTGATCTGGATATAGGCTCTATGTAATTTGTATATTTATGGTCCCAACTAAGATTGTCAGTGTAAATATCCAACTGAGGAGTTGCGTGTGTGATATTGTGAACTTGGAAAAAAAAAGAAAACTTAATGTCAATTGGAAAAGTTAAGTTATTGACGGATGAAATATCAAGAGTATTTGATATTCTCTTGAGATTATCATTTCACTTAGTACATTTCAGTTCAAGACAACGTTGATAAAAGGCTGAGTTTTAAGGTACAAGAACATAATTTGAAGTTTTGACATTTGTGTTTAATATGTTCTGTGATGTTTGTGTTTCCACAATGCTGTGTTTTAGATTTTAACTGTTGCAATATGTAGTAAACGGGTGCTACAATGAAACTGTTATTGGTAGTACTTTTTTTGTTTTACATTCAAGGTTAAGACAAATTGCAAACTTGTGGTGCAGTATCTTAAAATGTTGCTTTCTTCAAACTGCAAAGAAGTATGTACAATTGTTGTCATGCATGTTAGACTACATGTACAAGATTAACAAAAAGTTATTTATAGAACAGCTAGCATCTGTAGCACCTGTAGGGCATTTCTTTGGCGAGGCAGATTTGCTGAAAAGGGAGTTGATTTATTGCAAGAAGTGCAAATGATTTGACGTTTCAGTGTCTCTTTGTGTTAGGTTCCAGTTAAATACACACCACTTCAACAATTATTAAATTCTTTTTTGGCTTCAAGTTACAAAAGCATTGAGCAGCAGTTGAAATTAAGTGTGTACAGTGTTTGTAAACAGTCATTCTTGAGGAAAATGCCTGCAGATTTGTCAAAGTGTACTGTGATTACTGACATCCAATTTCCAAAGGTGCATTTTTATAAGTAAAAAAGAGACTGGTGAAAACTTTGATAACAAGTGTGGTTTGTAAACATGTACAACTAGGAAACTGTCTAATGTCCGTCTTGTGGCTCTTTGAACTGAGTAAGATGCAAGGCTTCGTAAGTAAGTTCATTTCTACATACTTCCCACTATGCAACAGCACCACTCTGCTGCCATCAAAGTCTCCCCAATTTTCTTGATCATGGTCAGTTTCTCTGGCCACAAACGACCAATGCCTTGACATTCGTGTGTACAGAAAAAGACGGATAGATGTATGAAATCTTGTATAAATAACTAAAACCATCTATTGAACAATTTTTCTAAGAAAAGAATTTACAGAGACCGTGATGGTACTTAAACTAAGAAACCTTTCCCCAATCTGCAGCTATAGAAGAGCTTTTGATCTACCGAGTATTTGTATGTGAGGTATTTTGTACAAAAGATTTGTACATAAGAGCTAAAGATTCAGTGTCTACAATTGTGCCACTCATGGTACAAATGTAGTATCTAGATTCACTTGAACAAATGGATCAAATCATTGTAGTAATTCAGGGGAAGTATGCATGTGTGGCTTCTTCCAATCAAACTTGAAAATGGAGGTGAAACCTCCTCTAGACCTTAAACCCCCTGAATTTTTCATTTAAAGAGTTAAATAAATACAACAAAAGGTTGCATTAGGTTAAGTAGAATGGTTTGACATAGGATTGTTGTCATCCAACATATTTCTTTCTTTTTGTTTTTCCTTCGGACACTTTTCTGTAAACTTTAAAAAGTGACAGAATTTGAACCATGTAGATGCAATTCACTGCAACCTTATTGCGTTGAAATTGATGGCTCTGGTGCCTGCTGTTTTCACATAAAAAAAGGTGTGTTTTAACTGGAGCAGCAAGGCAAACTTTGCAAAGGATGTCCACAAAGCTATTGGGACCAAAAAGGAGGATGGAAATATCTGCAAAAAGAAAAAAAGAAAAAAAAAAACAGATCAAAGGAAAAGAGCGTTATTACTTTGATTTCCTTTCTAGATCTTTTAGGTTCAAGTATGGCATGTTGAAAGTTTAACATGAGGACATCTCAGTGTTATTTGTCTGAAAGACAAGGTTTTGATAAAAAGACAAAATGGAGTAACTTATATATTGCTACATTCATTGCTTGTTTGTGAAGCTAAAATTTTACATGTTGTCTATTAAAAGGAAAGTAAAAAATTCAACTTCATGCTTGCAATATTCTGTCTACCTGTGTCTTCAATACCAGATATTAACAGACTTGTACTTGTACTGATATCTAAATTGCCAAATTTGTCATGCTGGAATTAACATTTGTGGCTATCCAAGACTTGATGTTCAAATGTGCACCAATTGTGCAATGATACTACATGTACAAGGTTAATCTCTGGATGTATTGTTGTACAGAGTATGTATGGTAAAAACAATTGTGCATTGCTAGATGAATCAGTGTTTGTAATTGTGGATGCATGTGGCAATTGGGTATGTGCCTCGAGTATGATGAATCGCACATTTGAGTGAAATGGAACCTGCAATATGAACTTGTGTGAATAAAATCTTGATGGGTGTTAAGATTAGGAAGATAATGGAAATGTTTGCCACAAGATAAATCTTGCAAAAGTTACAGGATTGTGCACGCCATCCTGCTTTTCTAATACACGTGTTTTGGTTAAACAATACTTGTGACAATAATGACTATTTGATAATGACCTAGTTTTACACCACATTCACTTTTCATATCATTGTTACAAGCAGTTGATAACTGCAGGTATTCCAATGTACCATTGTTTTGACCATCAATACCACAGCCTAGGAAAAAAAAAAATGACATCAGAAAATGGCTCCAGAAACAAACTGCAAAGATTCAACTTGCCCTGTTCCAGTTTGATATACTGTTGGTTTGGAAGCAGAAAGAGCTAAATCCACATTGTTTCTACACTGTACTACTACTGGTTTGAAGTCATGACCCAAACTGAAAATGGGTATATGGCAGCTAGGTGTCTGTAATATAACTTCAGTTACTGTGCAGATCTTCATATTATATCCAAGGTACAGTAAGGACAATCCCTTGTGCTCAGGAAGCCCAGTGTTTTACACAGAAGGCGGTTTTAATGTGATGTGCTACATTATAAGAACCCTGATTTCTTTAATCCTCTCCTCCATTTGTCCCTCTCTTCCCAAGGGTAGCTACCTCCCCTCATCCTCGTGCATCAAGTGCACAAGCACGCAAATATCTTCCACCATGCAGAGCCAAAGCACTCCCTATACACACCACAATGGCAAGCTGCATTGGACATTTATCACATAGCATTGCATTACACTGCTCTGGCCGGTCTGCAGCAGCCAGACAAGAGTATACCTTCAGATTGCCGTTTCAGTGGGCTGTGTATCTTGCAACAGACACAGCACCCACAGAGCTGTGTACATGCTCACCCCGGACACGATAATAAGCTGCGTCCTGTTCCCGTCATGTGATTTTATGACCACACTTCCTGTTGCCTGGGATCGTTAGGCATAAAGCCCTTTGCGTAATGCAATACTGCACACCTTGTGGATGCAGAGCATCGGCTGCATAAGCTCAGACCTTTTCTCTCGCTTTGCGGTCTTTTCCCTATACTAAACCTCACATGTTCCTCCACTTATTATTTCTTTTCCTGTAAGAATTTCGAGACTGGCATACAAGATTTACATTGCCACCTGATTTGAATTCATATTTCTCAGAAGTGATTTTAAAATGACTTGATCTGTGCCTGCTGAATTCAGTGTTCATGAAGGCATGCATACAAGAGAAATCTTGACTATGGAATAATAAAGGTGTGTGAGAGAGAGAGAAAAAACAGCTGTCCTTCACATTCTCAAAACTATCATCTGAGCTTGTGCTGTTCTTGCTTCTGAACGCAAAAGAACATTTTAATACAGGAAATTACTTTTTTTTTTAATTGCACAATTCTAGATACATCCAAAGAGATTCTCCTTGGAGCAATAGGACTTATTATCTTAGGCTTGTGATCTTAACCCTTTATGTGCCAATCAGCACAAAGAATACACAAATAATCGATTTAGATATTTGAGAGAAATAATCATGAGATTTCAACTATTTCTTTGTTTTCAATCTCATACATTAAAAAAAAAAAAAATCTGAATATCATATGTAATCTTGAATCTCATAAGCATAGATACTGGATGTGGTATTTAAAAAGGAAACAATACAGGGTAGAACTGGCAAATGTAATTTTGATCACATACACTTTGTGTAAACTCAAAAGAAAAGGGATTTTTTATGGATGCATATATTTGAAATGTAAGAATCAAATTTCTTCTAGTATGGTGCATTTCTAACAAAGAACTACCCAATATACTGTGCATGTAATTTGACCACATTACCAAGAGACTGCAGAGTTGAGGTGACAAAGTAGGGAAGGGCGCAGAAAGGTTGAATATAAAAAGATGCACACATGTAAGGAAACGTGCCCCATTGGCATCTGTCTTGTAGTGTCGTGATATCCAATATATCACAAGGAAATAGCAATACATTTTATAAGGAGGAATTGCTGGTTAGAAAAAAAAAACAAATGCAGATTGGTCTTTCAAAATGGGCAATCCTGGTGATTATGCTTCGATCATTCCCGTCAGTAATAATTCTAGGCTCTTAAGTGCATCAACTCTCTGAAAAATTTGACTTCACACTTCACAAGTGTGTGGAGGTTCTATTGCTCACAAGTAACAGAGAATGGTGCCTGATTACAGTGTGTGAGAAAGATGAAAAGATGAATTGTGTACAGTGAATAGTAAGTAATCTGCAGCTTCTAAGATGCTCATATTTTCCAATGTGAGTGCATGTGTGTTGTGTGGTTGTGTATGTGTCTGCATATGTGTGTGTGTGTATTCTGTAATGCTATGGGACTGTAGTATACACATGATATGAGAAGTGAGTTGCGGCAACAAGTTGGTATGATGCCAGTCAAACAGGAAATATTGGACAGGAAGGCTGGTGGGTCAAACCCTGTGTTCTGGTGAACAACTGTAGTTTTACTTTGCCACAAACAGATATAGAAAAGAGAAAAAAACAACACACACACACACACACACACACACACACACACACACACACACACACACATGCAAAAGGAAAAACAAGAATGGAATTTCATGTGCATTAAAGTGACACATCAAGAATTCATTTCTGTGAAATTTCATCAGCTGGCTGTGTCATGATTTTTCACACACATTTCATTAGTGTTTTCTCAAAGCATACACAACACAAAAGATGAAGAATGAGAGGATTCACTTTAAGAAAATGGCAAAAATAATGTACAAAAAGTTTCAGTACAATCTACGCACTTCCTTTTATGAAGGTGAGACTTATTTGTTTTCGTTTCTTCATATGACAGGATGAGATTCAGTTATACTGAACTTTTGCCCCTTGAACCAATCTACAGAAACCTTAAAACTTATTGATTGTCCTCTGGTGAATCTAATATCATGAAAAATGCAACAACACAGGGAAAGAAAAACAGTTGCGCCACTCACACACTCCACTCATAGTTGTGACTTACGTACTCTGAAACTTGCCTGTTTGAATACAAAGTATTCCATTTTCTCCTTGTTGTGATGGTACAAATTCTCCTGTGAATATTGTAAATACGTTATATAATACGATGATCTATATCGTTGAAAGGACTGGCCTTGACTAGCCTGCACGCTATTGCCAGTTCTTTTTTGCCAAACTATATCTTAACTATTAATTGTTGTGACTTTGTTGACGATGTTTGGTAAATAAATCTCATTTCAAATCTCATTTCATGGTGGTTCATTACCAAACCTAGAATTATCATATTGTATTTGAGTAATTTTTGATTAGAGATGTTATGCAGGATAATAACTCCATACTACGAACATTGGTATTGCTGTGGTTTATTGGATCATTTCATTCATAAGGTCCTCAATTTATACAGGGGGAAAAAAGAAAAACAACATGGAAGACCTGTGTAAATCTTATTTTTATAACTTTTTTTTAAATCCAAAGGATAACAATAACATTCATGATCAATACCATATATATAACATTGCTCCACTGAAATGAAGTATTGTAACTTTTTGTGTGATATTGACGGGTGTCTTTAATTCTGGACAGGTGTCCACTCAAGTGTTGATTGAACTTCGGTCCCCTAAACTACCATGGATATGTCAATAATTGAACCAGGTAAAATCCCCAGAATCATATAACTGTTTCAATATGTCAGAATCCTGACCATGTGATTACAAAGGACACATGTCTAAAGCAGTAACATCATATATTGCAAAAGCTCAGTAGTAAAACAGGCTTATACTATTCCAAGCTTTTTATACAGAATATAAACCCAGTCTGCATGCTCATGGCATAATAAAGACATATGTGCAAACTTGTTTAATCATCCTGACAGCGTGCGGGAGATTTTGATCTATATTCTTTGATCGATATGGTGTATTTCTCTCACCACTGGATAAGACTTGTTTAATAATTGCCAATGTAAATGCTATGTTTATAGCCAAAGCACCCATAACATGAATGATTCTGAAGTACAAGACAACTAAACTGTAAGTGCTGTATAGATATTACCATAAGTGCTGTATAGATATCACTTTTACCTTCAGGGATATAATGAGCTGTGATATTTTGATCACACGGTTTTACACCATTCTCCCTCCTTTCTCTCTCTCTTCCCTCTCTCTTTCATATCCTGTCTTTTTCTTTCCCTAAAGTTCAAGCACAATATCCCATCGCAACAGTATGCTGACACCGACATTCTCATCCATGTTGATTTGTAGTCTGTCTGTGTGTACACAGAGATGGTGTCAGCTCCAACTATTTTTCTATTTGTTTCCCACTGAGACGAGTGTCTTCCTAGCTTTGTGTCTTTGTGAGCTGAATACAAACCAAATCATGAGCTACTGCCTAAATTACCTAGCAACTGCATAAGCAGTGTGATATCCATAGCAACTTGCACTCACGAGCCCTCTACACTGGCACATTTGCAATCACGTAAAAAGCACGATCAATTCTGGAATACAACAAAAATAAGGACGGATCAAGTAGACATGCAAAATTTGACCTCTCCTTCATTTTTTTATTTTCTTCAGAAAGCATGCATTATTTATCAGTATGATTCCAGGTGTTTTACTATTATGGCTATGATTTGTTTCTACAGTGAACATTTTGATGTTATACATGTGTCTTCATGTCAGACAGAATCTAGGGTACATGTGTCATTTAGAGTGCCTAAAAATACCCACCAGGATATTACTGGTTTCATTTCATAGTTGATTTTAGTCAATGCAAATTTATGTCTAGAATATCATTGTGTGATCCAGCAGTGCTACTAGAACAGTGATAGAGGACAACAACACTGAAATATTTGTGCCATTTACACTGAGCTTTTACATTACTTTTGTATAAAATCTTCTGGGTCTTCTACTAGTTCCATTACACAGTTGATTTGAGTAAATATGCACATTTTTGTCTAGAATATAATTTTGTGAACCAGCAGTGCTAGTAGAACAATGACAGAGGACAATAACATTGAGATATTGGTGCCATTTACACAAAGCTTTTACATTACTTTCATATGCAATCTTCTTTACAATTACAAGGTGAAAGTTTGACTTTACAGAAAGAATCATTTGCTCATTTTGGGGATTGCATTTACGGTTGAGAATATAATTACAGTGAGACACATGCAGTAGTCACATCAAGGTACACATCATGGAAAATGGCATGTAGACACTCTATCGTCACTATTAAAGAAAACTATGCATACAATTTCTTTGCTTGGTGCAATTATTCTAAGTGCTGTCAGAGTGGAAATTTGCATAATATTTACTGCTCAAACCCGATCAAGTAATACTAAGCGGTTGAGGACGGGCTGATTTTGCTACAACATGCATTTCTCACAGACCCCTGCCCGATTATACTCAGGACTTGTCCTGAACGGGTTAAAGTCTTGCAATTTTGATACATTAGTTGTAATAGTGTAAATTATTGTGGATAAGATAAAGCGAACAAACCATTGTACTTATTAATTTTGCATGGCTTATGCAGTGTGGAATAATGTCCCCACCTCACCAAATATTCCATGAGTAGCATGCAGAAAACCATATGGAACCAAAACAGAATAGTTACGTTGACCAAACAAATATTAGAATCCATTAAAGGTACTACCACAAAACCGAAACATATTGATATACACTAATATGATAAGGGTAGTGACAAAGAAAAAACAGCAACGAAAATCTTATAAATGAACATGATGAACTGCATAGTAATAATTAATCTGATCTGAGAACTGATCGAGACAAATGGAAACTCGTATATGAATATTCAATATTTAGAGTAATGATCACTGTGGGCCCTCATTTGAAGTTCAAAGAAAACAAAAATCATATCCTGGATGTCAGAGAAAAGCTCAAGATTAGTTGAAGAGAGTCACTGCACAAAATCTGAATCCACTCAGCCAGACAGAGGGAAGCAAGATGAGTATTAAGTGTGGTTTGGGGAGCATGACCTTGTCTCTACAAGCATTGACCTTTCGTGCTCCTTTTTCCTGTATAAGGTATATTTATCATGCTAAGAGGAAACACCCTCTTTCTTTCTCTGTCTCTCTCTCCCCGGCTTTCCTCTTGTTGTTTTTCTGTGAACCTGCTCACTCTTTTAAAGGCCATGTAAAGTGTTAGTAATCTCACTGTCAGTGATAAAATTGTCAATTCAAGTTTACAAACTTCATTTTTGAACTATTGTCTGGATCTGCAAATGTGAAAATTCATATGGGTGGGGGGGGGGGGGGGGGGGGAGAGATAATGCCACATGAAAACATGCACCAATACTTTCATTGATGTGGACAATTTGAAATAGGACAGGGAAATCACTGATCCTGTATTTGTCAAAACAATAGATACATGTTTCTTCTCTCTGAGTCAAAACACACTTTCATATATTCTAAATGATTTCATCTTTTACATGATTGTGGAACAGAAACACTCAAGGAGTCTGAATTCATTGATAAAGTAGTTGTGTAGAGAGATTTGATGCTTTAAACAATCTAGTGATGACATGTTTTGTATGTTATGCACACTCCCAACTCAATTTCCATTTCATTTTTTCATCATTTGCATCTTATTCTTATATATTTGCTTTATGAATAACAGTAAAATTGACACGAGAAGCATTTGTCATTAAGAAAAAATAATAATGTATACCTCCTCCTGCTATCCATTACCCAATCCCGTGGGGTGAAAAACAAAACAAACACAAAAACAAAATGTTGGGTATCTGATGGTTTCCAAGGGCAACAGCACCAGAAAGTGAAAAATATATCTTCTCTTAATAATATTTCCTTTACTGATATATTCAATCTGCTTATTCCTAGACTTTCATGTAGATCATCACAAAAATGAAAGTGGACCCAAACTTCCCACACATTTTGTGCATACTTGATTATCTATACTTCCTCTATACTGTACTGTACTGTACCATATGATGTATTGTTTTTGCCAAATCCTAGAGTGCAAGTAATAACACGCTATCTGTAAATAAACTGATACTTACATCTCTCACACTCTTCACAACATTGCTTCACGATCTAAAATTGAAAGACATTCACTCCTATTTAGATAGTTGAAACTTTCATTGGCAAGGGAATATGCTTCTTAAATAAGAAATCACACTAATGCACATCTAGGACTTCCTGCAATACCTCATGAAAGCTATGCCAAATCAAAATGTGCCTATGTAGTATATGTAGACATATATATATATGTAAGTCGATAGACATAACAAAATTAACTACGCATAAAACTTAAATAATTTGTTACTCAGTATCTTTATAGTATCATTCACCACTAAACATGTGACCACAATGCGTAGTAAGTTTGTACTCCCACACAACTGCAACCTGCTTTTACTTCCTTTCATTTTTCAATTCAAAGCAATTTCTGAAATTTGGCTTTCAAATTTCTGTAGATATAAACATCTTCACCTGATGGTATGCTGCTCAAATATTGACTAAAGATATTGAAATGGTCAACAACAACCTGAAAAAAAAAAAAAATGAAATGGAAATTGGTTCATGATGACATTATCAGATGGTCTATTCCTTAATCTTATGTATAAAAATGCATAAAATGAAATACAATTTCAAAGGCTAAGACAGAGATGGTGATTGAATGTATCAACATTTCTTTAATTATACCAAACACTCTCAGGTTGTTAGGGATGATAGATTCCGACCTATGATGTTGCTATGGCTTTTGCAAATCCCCTGATACTGTATGCTCCCATTACCGTGCTACTTCTACTCCTTTACCAGCATTACTTCTACCATAATTACTATACACAATATTATTGCCACCACTCCATAATATCTATTGTTACTAATACAACCAGCACTACTACTACTGCTGATATCACTTATACAAACTTTTCTAGTATGACTGGTCAGCAGCTTTGACAGATTACAAATGCATTAATGCAAAATATACTATTACACATCAACTGCACAGAAATAATATAAGGACTGGTGAGAAACCAAACAACTCTTTTCATTTCCAACTAATGAGCTACCAACTACATAATGCATTTCAATTCTCATTGCAGTTGTTTTATAATTCAAAGACCTTCTTCATGATGAGGCTTTCAACTGCTGTAGGCCTATCCGGATACAGTGTATGTTGCAATCATTGAAGTTTCTGTTGCAGCAACTCATGTACTCACACCTGATTGGTTGTTTTCTGGCTGGTGCCAGTGGTAGTAATTGCAACAAACATTACATAGCATTTGCAAACCTCCTCTTGAAATGGACCTCAGTTCTACAGCAAATAACCTCCATTTCTATTCCAACTTGTCACTTGCATCAGGTCATGAATTTTAAAGAAGAAATACACCCCAGAATTTTATCAATTTTATACAAAAGATAGAAAAAAATCCCTGCAGAACAGTGCAAAAATGATAAAAAAACGGATAAGAAATAAGGAAGTTGTGACATTCTGAAATTTGTTGAAAAGCACTTCTTGACAAGTCATTATGAATATTCAAATCATCAAGTTGATGATGTCATGCTCTCACAATTTCTAATTCATTTCATATACAGAAATGACAACAATAAATTTTTTTTTAGCTGTATACGTATAAAACTTGCCTTAAAACCATCCAAAATAAAAAGAAACATATGTTAACTGTGAGATATTTTGGCATGGGAACATACTTCTACCTGTAAGCCTATAAGCTAAAAAATATAAATGTTTCTGAATTTCATCTGTAACATATGTGAAAAATTGTGAGGGCATGTCATCACCAACTGGTTGAGAAACTTTCCTGAAAAAATTTGAAATTTCAAAATATCATATCTTAAGCCTTATCTTCTTATCCAATATTTGTTACTTTTTGGAATATTTGTAGGGATTTTTTTCTCTTTCCTTTAAAGTTTACTTACCTTTAAAGTTTATTTACCTTTTTTGGGGGGTGGATTTCCTGTTAATGTTACTGTAAGATAAATAGTGTTATTGGAGCTTTCTTTCTTGATCAGGTCTACTCCTTACATGCCCCATCACTTTTGTGACGGTTATTCCTGCGCTGCCCCTGGATGATCTTCACTTCCATTTTGGCATTCCACCCTTTCCATCTTCATGTTATCATTGTCTCATCTTCAACTTACCTCTTTTTGAAAGGAACGGTGGAATTCACAGTGACTGCAACTGGGCTCTACTCCTGCTGACACCCTGGAGATGGCATGGCCTGGAATAAAACTCCCCGGACACCGGCGTTGCCTGGGTCGCCCGCAGTCTTACTTAGCATGGTTTCTCTGGGTTAGGCTCAGTTCAATATCCACCATTACCCTCCATACAGGATATCACTTGCACATTGTTGCCATCTCTCGATGCTGCACTTTTTTCTCGTCTGTGTGTACATGTGTGAATAATTGAATACCTTGGTATGTATTCAAGAAGGATATTAGAGCCCTGTCTAGGTGAAAGGTCTTTGCATAACCTACATATCACCTCAGTCAGTTTTGCCCAGTCATACTGGCACAACCAGCAACAGGGATATTCATGGACTGAACATGAAACAGAATTTCTCGATTGATCGCATTGTTTCACTTCATTCAATTTCATGTTGGCAATTACCATTTTGAACAAAATATAATATTATGGAGAAAGAAAAGATCAAGCATCCTTGGAATCAATTCTATAACAGTCATAATTCAGACAAAAAGGCACAAAAAACATTAAAGCAAAGAGCGTAACAAGCATGGAAGATGTAACGAGATATAGAGAGACATTGACATTTTACTTGGATTTGAACATGTTATTTTTTGGTCATTCCTCAGCCCGTTGAAGACGGTTTGATTTTGCTACAACTCGGGACTCGTCCTTAATGGGTTACATACATGACATTGTAGCCTATACAAAAGTACAACCTGTATTGTCTAAACTATGTTTATTTCATAAATAGTAAAGGCATTTCAAGGAATTTAAGGAAAAGCCCCTCTGGATCATTAATGAAGTTGTGACACCCACAATTTCTGAATTTGCTATTGAAGAGGGTTTCACTAATTCTTTAAATGAATGCATTATAATACCTTCTGTTATTACATTTGATATATAAAACTCTATGTCTGCGGCTGTGATACTCATGGGTAGAATGCATTGTTGTTGGGGTTTTTTTAAGATCATATCGGGTATATCAATGAAAATCATCATTAGATGGGATCTTGTAACCAAATAATGATGATTAGTTCTCCTTTTACAAGCCCTTCTTATTTGGACCAGGTTTGATCACAGATGGAATTTGTTGATCAAAAGAGAAAGTGTCAAGGTTAGCTGAATTTGCCATTCAAGATTCATAGCAATGGAAAAAGAAACAGTAAAAATTATAATTTTCTGTAAGGCCAAATTAGCAAATTTCCACCTTTCGGATGATGTACATTGATTGCTTTTGAGTTTTGGGAGGCAATATTTTGGCAAGTTGTTAATTCCCTAAATTTCAGTGTACTTGTAAATTAGTAAAAATAAAACCAATGCCAAGTACATAGTGTGAGTAGTATTTTACTTCCAGTTTTGCTATACTTACCTCATCAGGCAAAGAGAAAAATGAAGAGAGGAAAAAATGCCTTTTCCACATTGGGTCCTGGAGATATCCTTGTATACTCTCTTGCTGAGATAGGAGTTATATTTCTTGTCCAATAAAGCATCCTAATATGCAAATGTCAGACAACGAAACACAGAAATGTGGCAGAGATTGCATGTTACAATGGTTTGATACAGAACAATCTCTTACAACAGAGAACAATGCAAGAATCTTGAGTTTAAGAGTACATGATTTGTTGAAGGGAAGAGCACTGCATGCTGGTAAATGATGGCAAGTGAAACTACTGGATAATAAGAATTAAATTGACATTATTATTTTGAGATCATATACCTCACATTGTGATTTACCAGTTTCATACATGCAACACTATCAAAATTGTCCATCTCTTTAATAAATTTTGTCAATACAGATTTCATGCCCACAAGACATTCATTTTTTGCAATCGCATATTCAAACGGGAATAGAAACAGCTACAAAAAAAGTGCATATAACTGCAATGTGCTACATTTACGTTTTAAGCTGGTGGTGTAAGCACACTGCATACAAAGCAGTTCATTTCTGTATTCAGTTTTACGATGCAGCCTGGAAAATCACTTCCCTATGGCTGTGCGTGACTGCTTGGCACGCCCTAAACGTAATCTTTGGGACATACACAAAACACTTTTATTTCAGAAAATAGAAATGAGGAAGAGCACTTCCTGGTTTTCCTGCTTGTGCCATCTCTGCATGCCCAGAAGAAGAAGAAGAAGAAGAAGAAAAAAAAAAAATGGAAGACACTGCCAGAAGCAGGTCAGAAGAACAAGGGTTTTTTTATGTACTTCTTTTTTTTTTCTGCTGGTAGGATTTGGCTGTGCTCTCACAGGCACATCAACTGATCCTCACTGCAAAACAATTGTAGAGGGTCCGTAACATCTTGATGGACTAACGACGCATGGAAATGAGACAGAAACCTAACCCATACTAGAGACTTTAATATGAAAGCTATAGCCTGTCCTTAGAGTACTAACACCGTAATGCTAGAACAAAAACAGTCATGAAATATTCAGAGAAGGAAAGGAAGGAGGTGAGGTGGGTGGTGTAGGAAAAGAGCTGCAAAAGTTAATAGGAGCACTGAAAATTAGAATAATGCACATTGAAATACTAGCTCTACATAAAAGAAGTCTCTCCATATTTCAGTGGCATTCTGTTTCTCCTGAAAATGTCCTCTCATATTAGTTTTTGGTCCCATGATGGCTATACATATTTCAGAAAATGTCAATAATGAAATTTGTTGGGATGGTTCCGAGTATTTGATTTCCCTATTTTCATAATCAGTAACTGAATATTCTATATTACATTGACTGTGCATTTTCCATAGCTGCACTCTTACTTTATATTATCACTTTACTTTTGCTTACCTACTTTCATCACTCCAGTTTGTGCTATACTGCAACTGATTAACTACAATCATCACCAAGTCTTCTACTATGAATATAACTACAACTACCACTGTGACTACAATAACATCATGTTGTCATTACTTCTGCAACACATAGTTTTACAAATGCCAAATCAACTATCATTTCTACTGCTACTGCTGCAAGTACTGTACCAATATTTCTACTGCTACTTTACTGCTTGTTGTATCACTACTACTACTACTACTATTAATGATAATCTGGATTAGGGTTAGAATAACGTTTAGAATTATGGTTAGGGGAAGGGGAAGGGGAAGGGGAAGGGGTAATTGTCCTAGAACCATTAAGGAGAGTAGACAAGCAAGATGTACAGCAAGGTATTGATGGTAAAATATCAGTCTTTCACTACTTCTACTACGCCTACTACTATGACTACTACTAGTACTTTTACTACCACAACTATTACTATCAAATGCTATTCCCACTGCTTTAACTACTATGACTATGACTGGTGCTATGGGAGCTGTTTACAATTGCCGAACAAATGCAATAACATCTGTGCCCACACTAGCAGTTAAAATCAACGATATCTTACTTTCAATTCTATGTCTTTGTCCCATTAACATCTTAGACTTCAGCTTTCATGTATTAGAAAATATGTAGCTTTTTCCATACTATTAATTTTCATTGCTGCAAGAAACCAAAACGTTTTTGCTTAAATGTGAGCTCCAAAGCTTTGATTGCAGTGAAGCATATCAAAATGATGGATACTATTTTTGACAAAGGTAGGTACTATCTAGTTTCTTATGACAGTTTATGATCTCTCACTCTCTCTCTCTCTCTCTCTCTCTCTCTCTCTCTCTCTCTCCCCTAAATCCTCAGTCAAAAGAAAAAGAAAAAGCAACAACAATAACCCGACATAAATTGAAGGAATGAAGAAAATGGGGAAATAAACTTGTGATACTTATTCATCAATTTTTGGAAAGAAAAGAGGCTGGTTTTGTAAACCAACTGTGCATCACTTTCCTAATCGCCATGAACCCATATCGGTTGAAAAAAAAAATGTATATAATGAAGATGATAATAGTCTCTTCAATATAAGCTGTGTAAGCAATTTCTATCACCTGCACCAACATTTCAACCATGCAGTCACAGTATGTGTAGGCAATTAGAGTTTAAGGCAAACTGACGAAAGTTTCCCTGACATTTCTGTAATTGTTCAACATCAGACAAATGCACCTGCTCTGGTAGATGACATTTCTGGGCGTAGCTTGGATGTAATTCACCCGACTCTCCCTGGTCTCACCAGCAAAGCTGCACAGGAGGATCCGATCTGAACTGCAAGTGGCCAAATTCCCGTGAGACGCAGGTGGAAACGATTGTCTTGAAAACATCAGAAAAGTGGAGGGGACAGATGTGTATGAGCCGCTACAGCTGTGGATGGGGTTTTTTGTTCTTTTTTGGTGTTCTATGACTTCCACATTCATGGCCTACTAGCCAATTTGAAACTGGAGATAGTTATGAGTTCTACCTCTGATTTCCCTGGGTTCCAATAAATTACCTCTCATCTCAGCTTCCCTTTTAACATGTACAAGGTGTAGGAACATCAGCTCACCACTGAAGGCCACCACAATGCCATGATGCTACGCAAACAATTACTTATCTGAAAATTAATGAGGAAGATTTCAGAACACACACAAAAAGTACAGTTCTGTTGAACTTTAATCATGTCTGAAAGTTATCATTTTTCTCACATTCACATTGTGTATGATAAGGCCTATGACACAAAAAATGAAATTCTTGAAATAAAAAGTTAATGTAATATGCACATAATATCCAAGCTCTCATCCTAATTCTGAGGAATTTGCCCTCATTATCTCATTTTGCCAGGAAAAGAAACCAGCCTGTGGAAGTAAATTACCGCTTTATTACTAAATAAATAAATAGATAAATAAATAAATAAATGAATGAATGAATGAATGAATGAATGAATGAATGAATGAATGAATGAATGAATGAATGAATGAATGAATACATAAATAAATAAATCAATCAACTAATAAAGAACAAATAAATGAATAAATAAATAGATAAATAAATGCAGTTGAACTTCTATGCCATTACATGATAGCATATAAAAGTAGAATAAACTATGAAGCTGATATTTAGCTGGGTCAAATGTATATTGTAGCTACTATACAGCATCATGACACCATAAACAGCATACAAACATTTCTGTAAATTTATCACTTTGAACGTCAGTCTTATATCACAACATGAAAAAAGTAAAAGAGGTACTCAAAAAGGCTTGCTCTTTACTTCACACCCTTTTTTTGTTGTTTGCATAAGAATATTCTCATGGGCTAAATTGCTAGCTATATCACAAGATTTGCGCCATAGAATCCTGTGGCTCTCTCATGGAATTTTACTTTTTGATGCGCCACGTTTGCACACTCGACTCAGTAGACTGTGTGCCAAGTTCGCATATTCTACTCAAATGCACAAACCCGCCCAAACCGATTGATAAATCACCAAATGCCACAGTACAATGAAAGCGTTTCTCGCGATTCCATTCCTGTCACACAGAGCGTGCACCTTATGTGGTGATTGACTATCAAGCATTGTTACCTACTGGATTTGTCAGTAAATTCTGAGTTTCTGCCACTGTTTTGTGTGCAAAAATCATGCCTCCACAATGATATAGCTACTGAAAAACAATCTTTGATTTGTCATACAATTTACTTCAAAGCAAAGCTTGGCATTTACTCTACAACTTTGCCCATTACATGTCCAGGCTAACAAAAATGTATAAAAGTTACATAGATTTGAAAAACATAATGTACTCCCAACACATGACTACATTGCTGTCTCAGAATAATGTGGCACACAGGGGGTTTACACCGTGGTGCATAAAGAGTTAATGACAGACAGTAATTAGTCATTCAGATCAATGCATATTGTGCAGAGGACTATAATACAATGTAAAACCCTTCCCGCCATCTTTGTCTTTGTAATACAGACAAACACTTGGACATCGGAGCTCAATGCTATGAATAAATATCTCGAAACTGAAAGGCTTTCTGATCTCTTCAGGACCATTGGAAAGTGAGAGTGGTAATTGTGCATAACCTCGTGAAGGATCCAACCAGGCTTTCAATGTGGACATATGATAGTCAGATACCACAGAGTCTTGAGTGCCATTACTGGACTTGGACAAAGCATGCATGCACACAGGGACTATAGGAAGACGATGAAAACTGAACGAAGGGCACGGTGACTGGGACACTGCAGGCACTGGCTATTGATTAATTGTCTGCTAGATGGATTTATGCCAAGACTTGAGAGAACTAGGTACCAGGTCATGGATAGAAACAAGGAAATGCTGTGTGATATAACAAGAACTTGACACTGGCATATTCTTGGAAGGGTATTTGTGCATGTCTCATCACTTGAAGTGCTATTCTACACCATTTTCAAGTTGATTTGAATGAATATAGCGAAATCAGGCAAAAAAGATGGTAGAAATTTGCACAAAACATGGACATACAGTTGGAAAGATATATGGACCGCTAATGAATTCCCTTGTTTTTACCAAACTAATCATAATGGTCACAAACATATATGAAAACTATAGCAAAGATAATGGCATCATTGCCTCGCAACTCTTTTTTGTTGTTGGTGTATTTATGCAAATATAATAGAAGGAAAAAGAAGACTATGAAATTCTAATTTTGGATGATATTCTAGAAATACGGACCTCTCACTTGGAAAGTTAGGATCATCATCTAAATGTAACATAATGAAAACTTTAATTTGAAGGACAATTAGTTTCTATTTTTTGATGTCATGTCAAACAGAATTTGGGTGAAAATTTGTATGTAGGTCAGTGAAAGACTTTTTGATGATAACAATATCCCTTCCTCTACCATCATTTTTATTCATTTATGTGTTTAAACATGCTTTAATTTGACATGCATCAATTCTGCAGTTTACACGTTAATTCATTTTTAGACCAAATAATTGGACAATGACAAATTAATTCCAATTAGTGCCCAGAATATCCAACATATTCAGCTGAAATGAACTGGGGGAAGCTACATCTGGAACACATTTATGACCTCTTTACCTGTACAGAATATCTGTATTACATCATTACATCTATCCAGGAGTTACAAGGTTAATACATATTTTTTGCATCTTCAAATATAACACTAAATCTGATGTTACACTCTAATGAAATAAAAAGTCCCACTATAATGCACAATATGCAAATTCACAAACAGAATTGTAGAATGTGCACTGCATGGAATACTGCAAAATCACAAAGATTCGCAGGATGAAACTTTCACAATTTTTTGGCCAATGGCCATTTCTGTGGCATGAAAATTTTGTGATTGCCAGTGGCATTCAATGCATAGTGTAGAAAACAAACAAATTTTTGTGTGCATTTTACTTCCATAAATCTTGCCTCCTTGTGAAATTTGCAAAAGTTTCATGACTGCAAAAATGTCTGGTTTTACACTATCAAGAAACTACAGATATCTATGTCATACACAGTTTGATGACTAATCAGAGTAGAAGGACATAAGTCCATCTGTAGTGACATACTGCCTTTTTTCTTCTTTGAATGAACATACACCATTCCAGTGTCACATAGCATTTGCAGTTCCTTGTGTCCATTAAGATGTTGTTTACATGCTAACAGGATATTCTCCAGACCAAACAAAAGCAAAAGTTTCAGAATTCCACGTAGTTTAACAAGGACCTAAAATAGCATAAAACCTGTGTTGTATCCACATGTACATCGATGACATGCAATTCACTCTTTGGGTGTTATGTGAACCTTTTTCGTTTGACAAGAATGAACCAATATCTATCTATCTATACTTGAGAGAAATCTGGGCTTGGTGACTAGATGAGTTTGTGGATAGGTATGCTAAAGAATATTTTGACTTTAGCCACAAGGTATTTCACTCATTGCATTTCATTTTGGATCATTCTACATTGGATCCCAGAGGGTTAAGTTCATTTAAAGAAGGAAAAACCAAAACTGTCACAAAATGAATTCATCATTTTGTTCTCTATGCTGAACCCTGGAATCTGCATGAGTTAAAGTAACGACAAATGTGGGTTTTCAATTAACTGGACGACGAAATCGTTGCATTTTTGGTCTGTTCATGTTACATACACTCCCATTAACTCTAGAAATGGTATAAAATACTCTGATCTAATAAAATGATAGGATTTTTTATATCTTTCCTAATCACTATCAGGCCATTCAGTTGGAAAAAACAACAACAACAATTTTTTCATTGAACATTAATTATTTTACCTCATAGCTATGGTAGTATACAATGGTGGTATGTAGATTTCTGTCCAGTGTATCATAGGGCCTACAATCCTCTAACATTTTTGTTAGGGCAAAAATTCTCACAGATTTCGTGTCTTGAAGCAATGTGTGGAGAAAAAAATTGTCTCTCATTCAAGCATTCTAAAGATTGTATCGTATGGAGTGTGTGTGTGGGGGGGGGGGGGGGGAGGGGCGGGTAGGTATGCACATTGGAAACATTTACCCGGACTCCCTGGAAAGTTCCTTTTCCCCCCTATGGAAAAACCCATACACTTACTTCTTATCTCGCTCTCCTCTCTCTCTCTCTCTCTCTCTCTCATCTCCATTCAAAAAGAATTTTTGAAGATAAAATCACAACAGAACATATATATTAGATAATGAACTAATTCTGCAGCATATATGTGTCAGCTTTATCTTAACATAAAGTGTTATGTGGCCCTACAGTCCCTTGGAATACAGTACCATCTATTCTATGCAAATTTACTATATTTTAGATAGCCTGAGAACCGACGCAATGAAAGTGACACTCAGCAAATACAATCCAGCAGCATGGAAATATATACCTTACTAGAGAAAGAGAGTAATGATTTCTGCTTCAAGGAAGTTAATTTACAGCTGATTGAGAAGAGGATCAGACGCAGTTGGAGATCCTCTGCATGAATGTTCAGCTGATAAGGCAGAGGCAACTCTTAAAGCACAACCCAACAAACAATATGAGAGCTATCTCATGAATAGGAGGAGTACCACACAAATTTAATCATTTTAGAAATACATGTGTAAATATGTATATATTATACAAATAGGGCATGCTCTACCGTGCACTATACTGGATTGTAGAACGACAAATACTAAATCATCCCGAGCGCTGTTTTGTTTCACTGAGACCGCAGGCCGAGTTGAATAGAACTGCACGAGGGATAATTTAGTATTTGGAGTTCTACAGTCCAGTACTGGTGCATCAGTAGAACATGCCCTAATTGTTATAGTAAATAGGTCCCCCTAGATCTGCATTTTCCATAGGCCTAGGCCCTAAATCGAACATTAGACTCACTGTACTGATTTCTTGCACGCAGAGTTAACCGCAACCTTGTTTACGTACAGTGCGACGCTAGTACAGCCGCATGCAGACTCGCGTATAATAATATATATATATATATATATATATATATATATATATATATATATATATATATATATACATATGTATATATATATATATATATATATATATATATACATATACATAGAGAGATAAATATATCTATCCATCTATCTATCTATCTATCTATTTATCTATCTATATCTAACAACAGTTTACATAATACAATGTATGCATGCGTATGACATATATCAACTCTTATGTGTTCAAGCACTTACTGTATATGCCAAATATTTTGCGAGGTTTTTATTTTCGCGAATTTCGCAAATTGGGTGCACTAGCGAATTCAAAAACATGCAAAAATATCAACTCTGCCCCCGACATGAATGTAACATTCACACATACATTTTTCTGCTCGTTACTGTGGTCCGCAATTGAAAATTTAACCACTTGCAAAATTGTCTGAAAGTCTCGATTAGCAAAAAAATTACACTAGCTAAATATATGGCATACTATACAGTAGCCTAACTTGTCAGGCTTTTTCATCAGCAGTGATCCATCAAAAGTAGCTGTAGAATTTGTAAAGTTGTGAAGCTCAAAGAGAATTCCACAAACTTTTATTTTTTTTTTTAAATGAAAAGGACACATGTCACTCCCTTGACATGTTACTGACATATATGTTATCAGTGATATCATTCCCCTTGCTGTCTGAAAGGGGTATGTCAAGTTCTCTTTAATTGTGCTAGAAAAGTGCAAAAAATGCTGAATTTTATTCATATTTTCTTTATGTCATTGTACATGCATGACATCATGAACTGTAGTAGTCTTTACATCCAGTGATGGTGGCACAAAAATGTGAACAAATTCATAACTTTTTAATGGATTGTGCAATTTTCCTCAAACTTTGCTAATATGTTCTACTAATTGCTGCATTCCTTCACATACACCTTTAGATTTTATTCTCCTTTGATTATATAAGACAATGAATTACTCCTAGTTCATTCAGTTTTCTCCTTGCAGTCAATGATAACAGAATTTGAAAGCATTCTTTTATCTATCATAATTCTCCAATTAGATTTGTTTTCATGTATCAAGTTTTGTTGTAGCCCTACTTGCATTTGCCCATTCCTCTTGTTTATAACATGATGCACAAAAGTGTATTGTTGATAGGATAACTGAGCATATACATTAGAAGCCTGGATTGTATCACAACCAACTAATTGACCTTTGCAAAGATGACAGCGCGACCTTTGATGGGACCATGAACATGATCCGATATTGTCTCTTATCCACTGCCAGCAAAGTTTTTATGTGAGCATTGATGGTTTAGATGCAGATTGGCCCAGCAAAACAACCTCCTGCAGTTATCATTGCTGGAAATCTGATCCTGTGCAAGCAGCGCTAGGACATGTGCCGAAAAGCAAGAATGGCAAACAGAACTCCAAACAGATGGAGTTACAACCTTTTGAAAATCAACAAGACTTGAAACCATATCCTACAGCTATTTTGAATTGACGGTTTGTTCATATGCCACTCTTGCCATTTACCATGATGAAGTACTGGTCTGTTCTGTCGATAATTACCCACATGACCGCAGTTACAAGCATAAATATTCCAAACAAGTTGCATTGTGAAAAAGCAGACTGGAGGAGGGTTTATCATGGGGATGAGTGGAATTTTGCTTGAGGTATAAACTTCCAACCATCACACTACTCTATTGGTTTGTATATATAGTATCTTTCTTTTGGGACTTTTTATGTCCTTACAGCACAAATATTCCTTATAAAAGTTATGTTGTTGCTGTGTTATTCCATTATACTAACAATTGATCTGCCTCTAACCTAAACTGTTGAGCTTTCAATATCAAAATCGGTTTTTATGATACTTTCCTGAATATTCCCCATTGCATGTGTATACATGCTTATATAATGCACACACACATATGCACACACATACATGAATGTTTATTACTATATACAAAAGTACTACTAAAAGTTGCATAATACATGAATGTGTGTATGTAAAATGACTATACCAGTGTGCCTGAAAATGCTTGTATGATGAATATTATCCCATCATTACATCATGTTCTTCTATGTCTCTGTAATAGCTATCTTTTTAAACTACATCAAATACTATCATGTCATTGCTTGAGAAATAGCCCTGTGTTTCCTTTTTTCCTGGTATTCCTATTTTTTCCACACGGGAAGCTGTAATTCTCATAAAATTGGAACTGAAAGCTGTATAGCAGCTTGTTTCCTGTTTGCTCATTTGGAGACAACATAGATCTTTTGGCAAGCATATAGCTAATGTTTTTGCATGTGAAGACGGATATGCGCAACATGAAGCTTGTCTACTTACAAAAGTTACACACATACTTGCTGTGCAAGACATGTGTTATATTCATGTATAAAACGTGACACTATACATTAACGCTCTTTCTATAATCATATATCACCTGTGCATGCACATACTTTCACAACTTCCTTATGCAAAGAAGGATGGAAATTTGTTTGCCAAGATGCATAGCACTATCTCGAAGCACTCAGGTGGAGAACAGGTGCATACTGAGTAGTCTAATCATCCCAGCTATCCGTGTCTAACTAATCAACATTGATTTAGCAATGGCCATTGGCATCTAATTGTGTTATTTTCAGGGTTACCTTATGCTCTCTGCCTCCTCTTCATTATGCTGCTGAAAAAAAAAATCAAACCATCCTGTAACAACACATCCAGGAATACTTGAGCTCCTTGTCTGATTATGAATTCAAATGCTGGTTGCAGCAGCAAAATGAAGTAGAAAGCTGTATGATGTATAAAGCTTTCAAACAGTCTGGTCTTACATTGACATCCAATGGGAGGGATAGGTCCTACTGTCCACTCAACACATAGCACTTTAATTCTTTCTTAAATACATATTCTTTTCATTAGTAATTTGTCATGTCAACTAGATGACATTCAGCTCAGAATTAGTTGAAGGTTAATGTGTCGACAACCTTGTCCTACTGTAGCGTAAAGATTATCATGAACACATTTTGTACATATCGTGTAATTGTATATTATGAAATAATATCAATAAACGTGATTGAAGGATAGGGATAAAATGAATCTTTACTAATAGGACTTTGTCCAGTTACTGACTATATTTTGTTTGTAGATGACATGAAAATCAAAATATTTTTTGATGCTGCATTACATGAATGTGAATTGCGCCCCCACGATATCCAGGAGCAGATACAGGGATTTGTGTAAAGTATCCATCTATACAGAAGCAATGTAAGCATAATATTTGGAAAATGCAAGATGGGCAGGAAGAAAGTATCAGGTATAACTGTCTATAGTCAGAATGATATTCAGAGTTAAAAAAAAAACACTTAATAAGTTTTGTGCCTTGCAATCATCCATATCATCACAAACAATGTTTCCCTATTATCTGACATCAAAATCCATACTTTTTTTATGGTGGACAAATGTAAACAAAAATGTTCACTCTCCTGAAAATGCAAGAGTTTTTTTCCCGTCTTCTTAAGATATGAGGTCTTGCCGCCCAAGAGACGATATATACATGATTTGTTAGGGCTTTGACTGTATTTATTCATCCTGACCGAGTAATAATAAAAAAGAGAGAAAAGAAGAACACAAAGGGCAAAAGAAAGGAAGGAAAGGTGAGTCAATGATATGAATGGACATTGACATTCAGAAGTGGCATTTTGTCTACTGTAAAAGTGGAAATGTTCGCAGTGTTGAAATTTGCGTGCATTTCGCGCAACCAGAAGCTAGCGCAAAAATAAAAGCATCCGAATATTTTTGCTTGCCACGATGTTCCCATAGTTAATATCTTGATTCTGTAAAAATGAAAACATGCAAAACTCTTCTCAACTGGCCGAGCGCAAAAAAATTAGTCTCGCAAAAATATCCACTTTTACAGTATTTGATTGTGGATATGTGATACAACAATTCAGAGTGCTCAGTGCAATCCTGCATTAACCCCTTCCATACTGAATTCTGAAATCCCCATAGACTTTAATTCACAGGCCACCAGGTTCCTGTATGGAACAGGTTAATACAGTAAAGATGTTTGAATGTGGATGCTGAATATTCAATGAAGACCCTATTAGAGTCATACTAGTTGAATGTGATGCGTTGCTCCTGTTCTATGCCTATTTAATTCTATTATCATAAAATGTAAACATCCCTAATTCTACATCCTCTCTCTCCATCTCAAAAAACCCCCCCACACAAACAAACAAACAAAATGAAACAAAACAAAAACATCACACACTTTATGACTTTACTAATCAAGAACTTGAATAACATTATGTAGTACATGTAACAACCCCAGCATTATTATAACCACAACAGCTATGTCAGATGTCTCACCTATATCAAAATTGTCATGGTATCCATAAAACAACGTTGTTTGGGCTAAATTGTTGCTCATCTCTAGTTTTAAAATAATTTTGCTATTTTCAAGAAAAAAAACCCACATAAACCAAAAACTCACTCAAGTGGTGACCTGCTCTTTACACTATCTCTACCTCACCCCATCTTGATATATGTATGTAAAATAATGCATGTGTTGCAATTCTGTCTTTACAAAATGCCAAGAACTTTTGTGATATACTTTCAAATGCTTGATACTAAGTATGCAGGCTTGATCAAACATAAATCTTATGCAATTTAGAATAAACGTCTTCAATAAAAAACCAAAAAAAAAAAAATGCATATTTAAAGCATGAGGCCTAAGAAATTCACTCCCATTTTCTTCACAACAAATGATGAAGAAAAGTGGTTAAATTTCTTAATTCATCTTTACAGCTTCTACACATCAGATAGAGGATGGCTGTACATGGCTACTTCGGGTCAATGAAATACCACTATGTCAAACCTGTCTTTTTTTTTTGAGCTTTTCTGAAAACACTTTTAGTTTGGCATTCAAAAAAGAAAATAACATTAAGAGCTTTCTGACTTTATCACTCAAGCTTATCTGCATAACTAAAGCATAATATCCATCCAAGTTTTAAACTTTTATCTCATAAAGACCTTGCTACATGAAGATGATAAATAACTACACGAGACAGATACAAAAAAAAGTAATGAGTAAAATAGAATACAGCTTTACTGTAACTGAGACCCTTTTGATGTGCTACTGTATCCATGTACACAATCTATCAAGGTAGATTTGAGAATCTTATATGGGGAACAGGTGGTGAGAAAATAGGCTTACGTTTGCCTCAAATGGAATGATAATCAGTTGCAATTGAAAGGCTTCCCACGGAAAGTGCTGGACATGCAAGGCTAACTTTTGAAGTGCAGTCGCGTGCCGAGCTGTCATGTCAAAAGCAAGAAGGAGGCTGTAAGCTAGTGCAGATTCTGTCAAAATATTCTGAAACTCATGGCTATGAAACCTTCAAAGAGCACAAGTAATTTCCCTTCAGGATGCAAATAGAAATAAAAAAAAAACCTCCTGTAAATTCTACAAACCCCACAGAAATACAGGCATATGGTAAGCAAGCACACAAAGACAATTTTGTTGTGTTTTGATAGTGAGAAAGTGTCATGTACTTCCTTCCTCCATTGCACACTGCCAAATGAATTGTTGTTCATTACAACAAATATGTAGTATTGAGCAGTTAGATTGTAGCAACAAGTGACAGTGTTACAGTTATAGTAAAAATGGCATAAAAGTAAGATATGACATGATAAATCTGTAAAATTACATCATTTAACCTGTTGAGAATGGACTGATTTTGCTACTACACACATTTCCCATAGACACCTGCCCGAGTATACGTCGGACTCGTCCTCAACGGTTTAAGTTCCTCTGGTAATTTTCTTCAGTGGGGCAAAACGAACAAGGAAGCTGAAGCAAAAGGAACACTTTGTGTGCAAACTCATGAAAAGTAATATGGGTCATAAAGTGGATTCTTGATTCCTGCACTGATCGAAGCATTGGTGGAAAACCAAGCCAAATTTGTGCCCACCTATATGTAACATAATGGGTACAATCATTATAGTAACACTCACAGTAAGCAAATTTTGACATTCACAAAGACTTTGTAGGCAAGTGTGCCATGAGATTAGATATTCTAAACTGGATTCAAGTCTACCTATGAACTTTGTGTGAAGCTTGGTTTCATGATTTGTGGCTAAGCCCACTGTAAGAAAAGCGAATAAAACAAATAAGTGAAAAAATAAAATGTATCGCTATGCATGCATGTTAACATACTCACACATTTCAGTCAACTATTCTCACCCATTGTATAAAGTACTCCCATGTGCTCATGCAAAATGTGAATTTTAGCATGCTTATAGAGCTATAGTCTAACTATGTAATAACTACAGATGCGTGCGGCCTGCCAAGCTATTCGCAAAGTATATTATGGTAGCAAAATTCATGAATTTTCTCAAATGTGGACATATTTCATGAAAACATAAAGACTAAAACTTAACAGATTTTATAAGAGCAATATTTCCAGGTGAGAATGGGTTCTGAATGACAATAAGACACTTTGATAACAACCCCTGAGTGGGCCAGTTGATGGTAATCTTAAAGATACCTATCAGAGTATACTGTGGGCTGGAGTGTGTGATAACCAATGACAGTAAGTCAAGTGAAACAGAGTTTGACGACTGAGAGTCATTTTGTAAGAAGCTCAGTTGTAGAAAAAATGTAAATGTTTCCGGAAATATCATGGAATGTCTTCACCTCAGGGTTTGAAATGCTATTTCAGGAAGGTGATAAGTTCCTTGACCGTCTTCTGGGAGTCGCAACCTCCCACCATCTGATGAAGACCATTTCACATCTTGTGTCAGATACATTAGTGATATTTCCCTCCTCCCATGCCAGTTAGCATTTTGATGTTATTTGGAGGAGTTTTGTTTGTCCCCAAAGCACTTGTGAGAGGGCGTGGGGATTAGATGGACAGGCTGTGGGCCAGAAATAAGTTAGGAGTAGCCTACACAGGCTGGAAAATAAACCTAGTCATGGTGAGCACATGGAGGTAGGATTGCCCTCCAAATATAAATGCAAAGCTACAGAGTTGGTGAGGGTGTTTAAGTCATTACCCACATGTGACACACCCTTTCAAATGTTCACAATACTTCCCCTCAAATAGCAATTGGCACTCACCATCTGTTAAGTTTAAGAGCAAACAGCCTTACAGAGGAAACCATTTTACTCAGTTTCCTTCCACTTTGTCGCTTAAGGTCAAAATATTGTGGAAGTGGTTCTTGAACAAAATTTGGCCAATTGAAACCTCAAGTTCATCTTCTGTAATAGACATTTAATGCCCAAAATATGATTTTCATCTCATAGCCACACTTCCTTTCTCTTGATGCTGGGAAGAAACCCTACATGCAGGAAAATTAGATTTATGATTTACTTTGGTTTTAAAGTATAGAATTTCTTTTATAATAAAAAGAGAACATCAGACCGGTTCTTTCCTTGTCAATATTCTACCCAAATTCTCATGATGTCATAATTATGCTGTTTCATGACATATTTTCAGGAAAATGTAAAATCTCCCTATGATTTTCAATCGATGTCCACTTGAATTAAACAAAGCTAAACACATTTGACAGACGAGAACATTCATTAGGAATTACAAACCTGAGATTGTGTTGCAACTGGGTCATAAACTCAAATATCTTGAGAACAGATAATTACAGGAATAATTACTTGTCACTGTTTTTCTTCAGCCAGTAAAGTTTGCTTCTAAAAATTGATGTGTTAGTGTCTAATCAGTCCTCAGTTTTAAGTGCAAAATGCTCCAAAAAGTATAATGACTCATTACAATGAGCTCTGAGTGAAACCTTTAACTTGATAGTGGATGTAACAGTTGTATCCTCTTCCGGTCTAAATGTACACATATAGAATTAAAGATTGAAGCCATGTTTTCCCTGAAAGTATATTACGCATACTGAGCATAAGTTCAAAAAAATAACAAATAAAAAAAATAGAATAAAAGATTCATAGATTTAAAAAAATAAGTAAACAAAGAGAGAGAAAAACCTTGTTTACATCCTGGACTTCACACCGACAGAAATTATTTCTCTATCTGCTATACTTTAGTAAGTCAAGTTTTACTGATGAAACTACATTTCTGAATGAAAATGTCTAGATATTTAAATAATTTGTATGGCCAGTGTCACGCATTTATACATACCATGAATTTTGTGTGATAACAAGAAGTGAATAAACCTACAGAACATTATATGCGAAGAGAACATTGATGCGGGTATGTGACATTTTGAATTCAAGTGCGGTTGTTGGCTATGAAAAGTAGTCATGCCAGTAGAAAAGAATCACAATTTTCATTATCACAGGTTTTCATCTTTTCCAAACTTCAAGCATTATTCCAGGCTTGTGGTCACATGACTGTGAAATAAACTGTTGTCAACACATAAAGTTCTATGGTAATTTTGCTGCATAGTTGCCATCTTGTCCTTATTAAATGGGAAATTCTGAATTTTACTTCATATCCTAAAATGGTAACAGATTTATTAGAACTGGTTAAGTTCAATAAATCCACACTAAATCAGAAAAGAAATAGACGATAAGTTGCCAATTTCAGACAAAGAACATTGACTTTCATATTTAAAAAGATATTACCCATTCAAGGTTCAATTACAGATTTAGAGATTTGATTTTTTTCTATAATTCTGCAAGTGAACAGAATCAAACTATATGACCAAAACAGAGTTGAAAAGAAACAGATATACTTTTTTATTCCAACAAATGATTTTCTTGCAATAAGCAATAAAGCAATGAAATAAAACAGTATAGCATCAATCCAATAATGCATATTCTTGGACTTTATAAACACATTTTCCCATGGTTCCCATATCATGTGCTTCCCACTATGCCATCCAAGAGTAACATATCAACTCAAGCATTGCTATATGAAGATCCAGTTTCATTGAATTTTGTTGTAAAAGCACATGGAACATACTAGCAACCACGGGGAAATAAACACTAAGTGATCCTTGACTGATCGTAGCTTTGTTTGATAAGGCTAACAAAGAAATGTTTGAGGTATTTGAGCCCAAGTAGAAGAAAAACAAAATCCTACCTGAACAGCATGTTATCCTTTAATTTGGGGACAGCAATAGCATGGATGTGTTTTATCTGTGAATCAGTTTAATCAGAGTTACCAAATGAGTAGTCTATACAACAGTAATTAGAACATTAACATTAGACAGTGCATACTTTATCTATACCAACAGGTGATGTTGATGAGTTGTTGTTATGCTCCTTAACAGCAGGCCTGTCTGATACGCAATAGCCTATGCAGTAACAAATTATCAGTTACATCAAAGGGTGAAGTCACCTGAGCAAAAGCTGTCTGTAAGACCGCAGCATTCAGGTCATGACACCTGTCTGTCTCTTATACTTTGTTGGCAAAAGGTAACATGTAATCGAACTCAGAGCTTTGAGGAAGTCCACAATTACAGTTCATTGGCCCATTCAATCAGTATTATTGTCATTATGAATTTTGGCATTACCTTGCATTTATCCAGGCTGCATGCAAAATGAACAGAGATATGAATGATTGTGACTGTATGATGATGTTTGAGTGTTTATTGTCTGTTAATTTGTGATAACAGATACTTGTTCTTCACTAGTACACAATGAAAAATACATTGTCCAAGTATTATCATATAAACTTACATACAATATAAATGGGTGGGAAAATGATACCTTAATGCTGTCACACGTAGCTTTGCCTTGAGATGGACATAAATCTACCTTAGATATTATCTCTTTCAAGGGACACACTATCCAACAGTAAGACCATAATGACATGGGGGGGGGGGGGGGCACAGCCCCATTTACATAGCGTGTAGTTGCATGTGATGCATTAGTACTTAATGCATAATTACACACAGCCCCTATTTGGGCCTCAAAATTGTACCTAAACTGTAGCTAAAACTAGATTTTCAAACATACAAATGCAAAAAATTTCCCCTCCCTGTGGAAAGGATATTCCTTCCCCCATTTTACGAACTGCCTGCACCCCCAGAAAAATTCCAGTTACAGGCCGATGCCACCTCACAGAAACTACCCAAGCTTACACCATGACAGTTGAGATGTACTTATGTCACAGGGAGAGGTTTCTTTACTGCATTGTCTACTTTGTGATTGTAAAACTTATGTCAACTCAAGGATAATGAATATATCTTATCCAGCTTTTGTTAATGTGATTACCCAGTTTTGAAAGCATTGAATTCATGAGATCTCAGCAAGAAGGACTCACTCATAACTGACACTCCAGGCCTATGCAAGGATATACTTCACAAAATAAAATACATCATGCCATATCCTTAAAATGCCAACATTTGAAAATATATGTGTACATCTACAGTGTAACTGCAACCTTATGTGAGACACATGCATATGGAAGCTGAAGTTACTGTAAAGACCAGACATTTTTGTGTGCATGAAACTTTTGTGAATTTCGCGAGGAGCTAAGATCCTGGAAAGTTCAACAAATCTTTTTTTTACTGGTACAATGTAGTACATTCTTGGTTTCCTATGCTCGGCAATTCACAAAAGATTTTATAATGCAACATGGAAGTCAGTGTTTTCTTTTTTTTGTGTGTGTGTTCTTTTTTTTTTTTTTTGGTCACTATTCATTAGGTTCTATGGGCATTAAAGTGAAAGGCATTATCCATTGAATGTCCAAAGCACCATTCTGCTTTCTTATATTTTTTTTGCACAATATGTATTTACCACAAATCTGGTAACTACTATGCAAATCATATGATTTGATAACAAACATAAGGATATTAAGATATTGATAAAAAAAGACAAAGATGATATGACGTTTCACAATTGTCAATATGTTTTTGATTCAATGAGCTAAAGTCCTGAGCTTTTCATTATATGCGAAACATTTACAAAGAAATTTTACTACCATAAAAAATTCATTACAATAAAGTGATTTCTGCAACAACATTTCTACACACACACACACACACACACACATACACACACACACACACACACACACACACAAACACAATGAAGATATCAAATTAAAAAAATACAATAATCTCTGCAGAATGAGTGCATGGAAATGATCGCAAGTTTCAGTCTGTGATGGACTAATCGGATTTAAAGAAAAACCACTGCATACGGTGATAATCCTCTAAAGAGGCGGAGGTTAGAGATCTATACAATAATGACCCCAGCTCTCTCCCTCCTTCTCTTCATTGTTTGCTGCCAGCGTCTTCCTATTGATTTTCAATTGCTCCTCCAGATGACTTTCAATATGGGACAGCGTCGGTCAGTGACAGTGTTTTAATTACACTTACATCGCTCAATGACTGCGATCACACACACACACACACATACACACACACACAAACAAGCTCATGAATGTTTTGGCGCATTTTCTTCCGGGAAAGAAAAACAAAACAACAAAACAAATCTCCATGCATGCATTTGGGCTCAGTTTGTGTGGGTAATTCTGCAGACAGTGTGTAATCCTATTACCTACCTTTTGTCAGACTTATTAGGGATGCAGACATGTTTTGTGGCTGCAAGGACAGAATGGTTGCCTTTAAAGACAACAGACGGCAGGTATTCATGGCACATTACTTTGACAAAATACATTGCAAGGAATGCTCACACACTGATTAATTTGTCGCAGGGTATTATGCACAGATATCAAATGAAGCTTTGTGTTCAGTACATCATTTACTTGAAAAAAAAAAATCAGTTGATAAAATAAGAAGCATGGCTTTATGTTGAAGGTGTGCATGGAAAGAGCTACAGTAAACCAAGGTAAGAATGCTTTGACATTCTATCGATTGTCAATTGAGAAGTTTTTAAACATTTTCGTCAAAAACAAAAATCAAAATAAGAAAATGAGAAAAAATATAAGGAAATGCCAAGTTTTACATTGTGATACAAGGAACCATGTATTTGCATGCTTTGTGTAGTCACGAAATATATGAAAAAGACAGATCTGAGCTCAACCTATTGCCTTTGAGATACTGCAATTTCTCCCTGGGTTTATACATAGCAAAACTACTTCCCATAAACAATGGGTTAAGTGAAATTATCGGTGAGATAAAGAATATATACAACAATACCATCAGTCAATGCTTCTATTTCTTGGTTATCACTACTAATGTAAACTTGTTGTATCTTTCAGATTGTATGTAATTCTGGAAAGCACAAAACAAGAATAAATCAAAGATCACTTATCATAACAAATAAACAGTATTGATTGTCTCTCTTGTTCCATATTACGGGCAATTAATGAGGGAATTGTGGCATTGTGGCTGCTTCCCATCCATGGCTGTACAAAGTGGAAAACAGTGATGATAATGCACATGGCAGTAAACACAATAATGATGAAGTGATTACATGGATGTTGATGCCATCATTACTGTCATGGTCCCACTCTAGTGGGTATGAGACTTGTTGTAATGGTAGACCTGTGTCTTGTGCTCATATACTGTTCAAGTCTAATTGCAATGGTAGCCAAGCTCTCTGTTATACCTTCTGAGCATCATCCATGGTTATGTAATACCATACATGAAAAGTGTCCTTCAGCATTACTTTCCATCACTCAAATCCTTATTCTTATCATGATCATAACTTTTTTTTTTAGCTGATGTTCAGCTAATATATCATATCCCCTTGACCTTTTTATCGTTGTAGAGCCATAACCGCAGGAAAAAACAAAAATGCCCCTAGAGCTTTGTTTTGTATTGTCTCTTTCTTGCTCTTAGTCCTTGAAGAAATACTAATCTATAAAATAGGTAGAAGACATGCAAGATTGCTCATTCAACTTTGTGTATTTTCTGAGGGTCCCATATCGTACAAGCTTTGCTTCTTAGTGGGACCCTCCACTTCCATCCTCATCCTTAGTTGACTTGTATTATACGCTTTATGTATTTAAAAAAGATGTAATCACATCTACTTTTCATTTTCATAATTATCTTATGTACCTTTTCAAATTTTGTTCTGTATCACAAATATCCCGTGTATATGCAATGTACATAATTTCTTTGTTCATTTTGATGGAGGTGAAAATAAAATTGAACTTGAATTTGAACTTGAACTTGAACTTGAATATCCAAGTTAATCAGTGGTAACAACTATGTTCACAAAAGCAGTCTCATTTTTTCCCCTCATAACCATCATAAGAAAATTCTATTGTACGTTTTTTTTTTCACTTTTAATGACTGATTTTTAAATGTCTATGCAAAAGTTACCATGGCTCTTTTCTAGACGAGATAAGAGAAAAAATCTGTAAAAAACACTTGCTAACTCTCTAGCATTCCAGATTTAGCAATTCAGTGTAGCATAAGAGATGTCCATGCTATCTCATGGCTCATTTGGAGAGCAGTGCTGAATGCTAACACTGAGAATATAAATGACTTTGTGTAAGTGGTGAAAATTACAAACATACTCAGAGCTGTGAAACTAAAATCTTGAAAAAGTATTGCAATAAAATGAGTCCGTCAGGACATTTCCATAAATTCCGTTTGTGTATTTTTTTTTCTGTATCTCTACCATAGTTTTTCATCTGTATACTTCCTGTGTACAAAGAACATGTTTAATTTTGTCATTTATTTCAATCTTTAACAAAATAGTCACATACATCAATCTATTTTGTACAGCAAAAACAAGAGATATGAACACTATACAGATAGACTTTAAAAACATGTCCGTGATTAGATATAGAACAACAACAATGAGGAATAATACAGATTTGTAAGGAAAGACCTGAGGGGGCCCCTAAAGGCTGAGCAATTGAGGTGTAGCCCTGTGAAAATAAACAGAAGTATAACATTAATGCCAAAACTGCAATAATATCTACAAATAATAATTCCATGCATTCACTGATGTTGACTAGTGGTTATTTTCCTATATATCCCTGCAAAGTATTTTGCTTATTTTTCTCTTTGATAATTCTACTTTGACTATGTGTCACTTCTGTACACATTACAATATATTTTTTCTCTGTCCCTCTCTCACAAATTCCTAGGGAGATGCAACTTTCAAGCTTCTCAACAAACAGCATGTTTAAAGTACACTGTTAAACAAGAAATGTTTGCATACATTTTAATTTCGCAAATTTCATGAAAGCAAAAATTTGCACAGTTAAAATACATGGAAAAGTTCTCATCTACACTATGCATTGAATGCCAGTGCCCATTTGCAAAAATTTCATGGCGCGAAAAAGGCCGTTGGCTCCAATTCACAAAAATTCCATGCCGCGAAAATATCTTACTTTACAGTAATATATCTTTTGTTTATAATGATTTCCAAATGTCTTAGAGTGGGAGTAAATGATTATATTTGAATAAAGAGTAAATGATTCAATTTGAATAAAGAAAAGTGAGAAAGTTTCACTAGTCAAAAATGCTTCAACACAATTAAATCATTTTGACACTTACAAAATAATCTAAAATCTTTCACTCATCCTATAAAATCACCAGCAATATTTTCAAATATTGTGTAAAATCATTTCAAAGCACAACAACGACACAGGTCTGCACAGCATGCAATGTCTTCGGTGGTTAATTGGTATATCTATATGCAATTTCACGAAGCCACTTTTGTGATGTCAAAATCAACTTGGAGGTTGGGACAAACATTTTGTCGAGACGGGAAATTGTAGCAATGCCCAATGAAGGGCATGCAGAGACAAGACACAAGCCAATTCCACAGAAGATCAGCAGTAATATATTTGATAATGCAATGTCATATAATGTATTCAACTAATGGCAGAACATAAACAAGCACAAACACATAAGACATCACAATGTCTACAGAGACACTTCTACCTGTCTGTCTTTATTTCAGTCAACTCACTTTGACTGTCTGATGCACTGATGTTAAGAGTTCTCCTCCTGGCCAGCAGCATTCCTATGAAGCATCACCTTTAAAGCTAAGACGTGATTTTCAGAAGGGCTCAAAATTCGTCTTCCACCATTTGGAATTTGCTTGCAATATATTGGAAAGGGTCTACCAAGAAACTTGTTTAGCTTATGCAATTTGTCAGGATTATGAGTTGTTTCAGAGTATTTTCAGATCAAAAGTGTCAAATAATTGTGATCGTATTACACAACTCTTATTCCTGCATTGCACTTCCCATTCAGCAGTGGGTTGGAAGAACATTACTTATCGTGCCCTAGCTGTAGTAGTGGATGGCATGCAGTTAGCAGGCTGCTGCATGCTAATCACGCGACAGATACTACTATGGTTTAATACAGTTAACCTTGCCTGAGTCAAATCTATTTGGACAGAAGAAATAGCTTTGACTTAGAGAAAATTTGACTTACTAGAGATTAAAATCAATAGAATATAAAGAGAAGAGGACTTGAAAAGACCTTTGACTTAGGTGATTATTTGACTTATGCGAGGTTGACTTAAGCAAGGTTGACTGTAGGCCCTATATTGTAATCAATGTAATCAAATACAAAACATCAAGTAGTGACCACGATCATGTATAACTATGCTCTGAGACTACAATGCTTCTGGTTTACCTTTTTGGGTAATATTTACTTGTGAATCTACACAAAAGTTATGCTTTCACAGCATTATTTCACACATTTTTTTTTAATGCATGTGTCTTTATTTTTGCACAAAATTCATCAGTTTGCAGGCATATGAGAACTATGTTTTGCCTTTAACCTGTCACCTACAGGAGACTGGAGTAGGTATACAGAGTCTATGGAAATTTGACAATTTCAAAGGGCATAGGTTAACAATGATCTCTGGTCTGACAACACGACTCAATCTCCTTATCGTCTCTTTTGCTCTATTTATATGTTTAATTCATCGATTCAAACCCCTCTCAGTAAATATCTCTACTGCCTTGTGTGCCGAATGTAGTCTTATCACATTTCTGTTGTTTTATTCTATCTGCTTTCCAGTTACATTCTAATCTGCTTTTTAGGATTCCATGAACAATGCAAAGCTCTCATGTAACAGATTATGAAGTGCAAAATGGACATTAAAAACTTTTGCAATCTTTTATATCAAGTCTCCCTAAAAACACATTTTATATGGGATACATTTTTATATATTAACAGATTGCACACATACAGTTTTCAGCAATCTTCATCATCATCTAGGGACTTACACAAGCTTTGCTTTTTAGTAGGTCCCTCCCATTTCATGCTTGTAAAATTGTCTTCTCTTTTAATTACGGCAATTATGTCTAGTCTTATGTTCTATCGATTGCATCATACTATTTATGTTTGAGATGTGGAACAACAAATCAAATCAAATCAAATCAAATCAAAATGAAATCATCCATGTGAAAACACCAAAAGAGGCATAGGGATACACTGATCATAATAGTAAAGCACATTATATGTATCATAAAACGTTGGAGGAAATATGAGCCTTTCATTGCAGTTTCTTATGGAAACAATTTTCTTCCTCATCCAAAGTGAGAACAAACTGAAACTTGACCTCGTAATTGCTATCATGTGAATGAGAAACTTAAGCTTTGTTTTGATTAGACTCCAGTAAGGCCCAGACATTGTCTGTACTGTAGTTTGATGTATGTTATGGGAATGCGTTGTCCATTGTGTAGACCATTAAAAAATGCAACATATACTTGTGAAGCATAGAATATGCATTGCAGGCAGATCTATTGTCTAATTACTGAACACTGGATGAAAGTGTGTGTTGTTTTAAAATTCACTTCACTGCACTTCGGCTGTGCTAAGATCGTATTAAGTTGCACGTTACAATCACAATGATGAGTGTTAAGACAACATCATGCTGTGTGGAGGTGTTCAAAAATATCTATATACAAACAAGGAACTGAGAGAAAGCAGGACAAGCCGTGCTCATTTTTAATGAGCTATTATCAATTGAAAATCCTTCATCATGGTTTCCCTCCTTTATATCATGACAAAGGTGGCTGCAGAAAGTATCATTTAATGATCACATCAGTGGTATCATAAAGGCAGTATCTAAACCAAATTGCAGTTAACTCCATACTGCATGGACATGTTACAGTTTTCTTGAAAACAAAAGCGGGCTTACAGATAGAGTATTAAGAAATTGCAGAAGTCATTCCCATCTTTCTTGTTGCAGTGGTAATACAAGAAAATATTCAAAGAAGATATGACTACATTCTTAGCATATCTTAAAATAATCTCATAAATCTTAACACAATTAATCATATGATTATCACATGGAAAGCATTATACATGTATATGTATGTATAAATAATTTTCATACACATATTATTTATAAAGAGAGAGAGAGACAAAAAATGTACATGTCTGTTTGTGTGTACGTACATGTAAACACACATATAAACATATATTTTTATATATGTATGTATACAACATACACATATATATCGAGAGAGAGAGAGAGAGAGAGAGAGAGAGAGATGGGGGGGGGGGGAGGCATACAGCTCATTTCATCATCTTTACCCTCAGAAAATTCAGGCAATCATTACGTTTTTTTGTCTGGTCCCCTGAAAAGATTTGGTATTGTGCTAGTAATCGTGCTACGTGTCTCCATGTTTCTGATGAATTTCCGTTTGTTTCCGATACTGCAAACATTGCAGGGAAACTCAGCTGACTAATACAGTAACCAATGACAGTTCAAATTTGTAGAGGCAGCTCTGGCTGCCCGCTAATTTTGAGTCACCGATGCGGAGGTTAAAGGAACGGCTGGGTAGGGATTGACGAGCACATGCATGACATTGCCAAGCAAAGTACTCTCCTATGTGAGGCACCAATCACTGATGAATTCTATTCAAGTGAGAACTTGAAACAAATTTACCATGACACTGTCACACTGTAAAGAAAAAACCAAGCCACAAGTGTGGCATTTTTAAACACTCTCTTCATGCCTCCTTAAACACACAGACACCTGTGAACCCTTAAGTACCTTGTTCAAACCACAGACATGGAAAGAGCTACATAGCGGCCATCAAGCCACAGGTTAGTCATGTAATGACTATGTCAGAGTCTGATGAGACATGCTGTTCCCAACATACATGTAAGGCTATGTTGTTTCAATGTAACCAGCACAGAATTCTCCTCCACTCAAGTGTATAGTTGACACATAATTGTCATGCAAGAGCCTGGTGATGTGTACACTGCAAAAAGTCCGGTGTTAAATAGTGAACACCGAGCTGGTGTTAAATTTTCGGTGCTCATTTATGGTGTTAAATTAACACCTGTGGGTGTCATTTCCAAATTTTAAACTGTTTTTTGAAGAGTTTCTTAGTAACTGCACTTCTTGTTGATTTTTAATTTAAACAAGACGATCAAGAATTTTACATTAAAATACTAGATTTTTGAAAAAATGTGAAAATAAATTTACACCAAAGTAACACCAGCTGGTGTGGTCTCTTATTGAAGCTGAACGGGTGTTAAACAACTGATATTAACACCAACAAATATCAAATCAACACCATGTGGTGTCATTTTTGAATTAACACCAGTACAGTGTCAAAATAACACCAGGTACAGTGTCAAATTAACACCACGAAGTGTCAGGTGAACACTTTTCAACACCATCACAGTGCATTTTCAACACCTGTGGGTGTGGTCCTTTATTGAAGTTTGATCGGTGTTAGATTTAACAGTGCATGAACAACATTCTCTGACTGCTAATTCTAAACACTTCCACACCTAGCTCCATGAAAGTATCTAATTAAAGCTTCAAAATACACTGAAATAGGTCAAAATTGCATCAAAAATGCCAGAGTGGTGATAGTAGATCTTTTGTAAATTATTTGGAGAGACACACAGGCCACACATACAATCTCACAACGCAATTTTGTATAGTATCAAGTATTACCATAAGATGTCATGTTTAGTGCTAATACTGTAAATGAAAAGTGTTTTAATTGTGTTAGAATTTCTTTTCATTTTGCACAGTATGAAATGATGAATAGACTAATGTGTGCTAAAATTTCATTTTTGCCACTTTTGGGTTTGGTTTTTTTTTGTGTGTGTGTGTGTAAGAATAAATGCATAAGCATACACTGCATGTGCAGGATTCCTATGATACACAGTATAAATATGCACATTCCTTTGTTTTGCTGCACTCAAATCTGATCTGATTATGTCAGTAACTTACTGCTGATTTTTTGTATTTTGAAATTCCTCCAGTAAGTTCCCTAAATATGCAAATGATTAGAAGCATAATTTTGGATCTTATGAATACTATCCCATTGAAAACTAGTCACGAGTATACTCGGGCAGGTGTCTATGGGAGATGTGTGTTATAGCAAAATCAGCCTATCCTCAGCGGGTTAATGAAGCACAGATCAAGGGGACTGTGCGATGCACTGCCTACACAGTCATATGGAAGATGTAAGACTTGTACCAAATGTTATGTAATATATCCAATTTCAACCCTCCTGAGGCATGTCGGTATATAGACAAAGATGACGATATGAAGTCATGTAAGACGTACTGGAGAGATCACTGGAGGAGATTTCTATCCTCAGAAACATGGAACTCAAAGAAGTACAAAATCATCATTATTTGAATTTTAAATTACACAATAATATTAGTTAACATAAGAATGATAAACAGCAATATATATATATATATATATATATATATATATATATATATATATATATATATTACTTAAACAACATACGTATGTAACACATTTGTATCATATCATCTTCTTATCTTTTTTATTTTTTTTTTTTGAGGGGAGGGTTTTCTTCTCCTAATACCTTATTATTCCCCTTTTTGACATACATTTTCACACACACACACACACACAAAAAAACAAACAAACACAAAACAACTTTGAGTGTCCGTGACGATTGTCCAATAAGGAGAGTATGAAGACCTTTCAGTACAGGCCCTGTCTCAGCTGCATGCCTTTCGTGTCTTCTGTCCTTGGTCAACAGCAAAACCAAGAGGTTTTGAAGGAGAAGAAGAATGAAAAAAAAAAGGAAGGAAAAATACAACAAATCCTCTGTAAGAGATGTGATTGCTTATTGATTCTGGGTGAGTCTCATTTTTCTGAGAAGGTCAAGTGAAAAAGAGTGATGACATCAACCAGCTCGAGACATTCACGCAAATTGTCCCCTACTCTCCTTACCCTTTTTTTTTTCCTTCTCTCGCTCCCTTTTCTCTCTATTTCTTGTCTGAGCCTATGTAGACCAGATTGACAGTGCGCAGCTGCTAATTTGAGAGTGTGAATACCCTGCTATCTCCAATCAGGTATAATCTGCTTAATATTTAGGTTATAAAATCATGACTGAACCACACACAGTCACACACATGCACAATGCACACAAACACACAAACCCCCCACACACATATGCATATGTAGGCCTACATACACACACACAAAGCTTGCCTGTACATTTTGCACATATTTATTGCCCTACAATTTGCAGTTTCCTAACTTGCTATGAATAGATGATATGATGCAGCAAAAGATGAATTGGGGACAAGTGATTATGTAAGAGTTGTTAAACAAGGTAAAAACATAAAACATTCCACAGATGCTGCAGAGGCATTCCATTGCCTTTGTAATAATTGGCAATGTTTTAGGGATCATCATCAATCAGTACTTCCAATATTAATTTTCATATTTTATGTTCAAAAGTGTTTACAGTATAAAGATGGGGAAAAATGGAAAAGTAATTCTAACAATTTATATGATGACCAGTGATAGTAAATCAAACAGCTTATCAATTTATGATCAAAGTTTATTTTTACCTTCTAACTTTCTTGAACTAAATTTACCTGAGCTGTATTAATGTTCCTTTCAAGATTTAATATCTTGACAAATAGTATGATGAATAGTTTAACATAACACCACCGAAGTGTTTTGTCACAACACTGTGGAAAGTGGAAAAGAGTTTTTAAAAAATGTGGTTGATGTAATCTAGTTAACATTCGGTTCTCAGAAACTCTTCTCTGACACCTGATGAACTTCTATTCACTGATTCAATTAAAGTTCAGCAAATCAAATCTGTGTCCTGTCACATGTGACCAGACAAGGGGGAAAAAAAGAAGGATGTGATGAGCAAAACATTCTTGACACTTGCACACTACTGTTTCTTTATGACTTGTTGTTGTTCACATATCATGATCATAATACGAAGAATGTATTCACTTGTATGTCTGTCCTATGCTGCAAATGCATGCACATGTCTCAGCTGTCATATAAATATCTACATGTATTTTACTCTCACATGATATGGACAGTTCATACTTTTAAAAATGTGTATTTGCAAACTTAAGAAAAGATGTGCCACAAGGAGAGATATACAAATCAAAGGCAAGAAAACAAAAACAAAAGATCACACATGGTCTAACATCAATGGACCAATGTCAAGATAGTTAAATTCATTCAAATTATCCAACATTTAACATGTATTTCAGAAAACTGGCATGGACTTTCTCACATGCTGTAGCTGGCATGCTATTCCTTCATATGTGTTCATTTTTATATTTGTTGTGCATGAGATGTTGATGTTTGACATTTTCTCATTGAAATATTACTAAAGAATATGATCAATAAATGCATCCACATATTTGCTGGAAGAGAAATCTTGCCCCTAGATTATGCAAATGTCAACTGTGTGAATGCACTCAACACATTGCATATGCATAGCGGTCAACTAATGAACATGCACTGACACATGCATGGGCAAGCCCTTATACAAATCTGTAAAGCATGCCTCGCAAGCTTGCCGCAAACTTGCGGATTAGCTTGCCACAAGCTTGCGGGCCAGATCTTGGCAAGCTTGCGGCAAGCTTGCGGCAAGCTTGCGGCAAGCTTGCAGCAAGCTTGCAGGGTTCCAAATATTTAAATGAGCTGCCGAAAATTTGCATACTAGCTTGCTGCAACCTTACAGGGCTAGCTCACATACCTGCAAGCTTGCACAAAGTTTTTAGCTTGCCGCAAGCTTGCCGGCCAGCTCACTGCAAGCTTGCGGGCCAGCCTGTGGCAAGCTTGCAGCAAGCTTGCAGCAAGCTTGCAGGGTTCCAAATATTTAAATGAGCTGCTGCAAATTTGCATACTAGCTTGCTGCAACCTTGCAGGGCTAGCTCACATACCTGCAAGCTTGCACAAAGTTTTTAGCTTGCCGCAAGCTTGCGGGCCAGTCTGTGGCAAGCTTGCGGCAAGCTTGCAGGGTTCCAAATATTCAAATGAGCAGCCGCAACCTAACATGCTAGCTTGCTGCAACCTTCCAGGGCTAGCTGACCTGCAAGCTGGCACAAAGTTTGAAACCTTGCATATTAGCTTGCCGCAACCTTGCAGGGCTACTGGTAGCTGACCTGCAAATTTGCAGTCTTGTGTATTGACTTCTGGCAACCTTGCAGGGCTAGCTGACCTGCAAGCTTGCAGGGAGTTTGCAACCTTGTGTGCTATGCCACCAGTTCGCGGAATGCTTGCTGCTAAGCTTGTCGCAAGCCTTTGCAAGCTTAGTTTTTTAAAGAAATTAAGAAATTTGATTACTATAGAGCGCTCGCACAGGAGACCCGTTCGAGCACTTGAAGAGTTTGTTCGCAAAAACCGATAAGTCCATTTTTGAAGATTTTGAAGTACGGTTTCTGTTATAAAGTACAAATTATACCCTTAAAATGATATATTGGTCCTTACATATAAAGGTACATTTTTGAAGTTACGGTCAAAAGAAGCAAAAATTTCCTTATTATTCTCTTTATTTTTCTTGACCTTTAATCGCAAATATCTCCATTTGGTAAATATGAACTTATCGGTTTTTGCGAACAACTCTTCACATACATTGTATCCCCTGAACCAATCTCCCATTCCCCATCTGGATTACTTTAGGCCAGAATGTTGTATAATATGGCAACTGTCGCAGGATACAATAAAATCTGACAAGAAATGAGGCTGGTATATAGCACATACAAGGAATATAACATGTCATCCTATAAAAGTTTGAACAATGAGAGCACTGGCAATGAACATTTTTGTTACCTAGAATAACTCCCCATAAACCTCAATAGCAAGTTTGAACAAAATTCAACAAGAAATGTGGCTGATAGAGCATGCACAAGAAATGTGACTGGCATCTAAGTTGGAGCACTGAGGGCACCACCACCACAAGCTGTTGTATCCTACATGTACATGTACAATGATCATTCGTTTACCGATCCTTAGCAAGTCTGAATAATTAAATCCCATAAGAATTGAGGTTACATGTAGTACTATACAGCACATACAAGAAATATGACATATCCTTAAAAGTTGGAACAATGAGGACGCTGTCAATGAAAACTTTTGTTACCGGTACCTAGAATAACCCCCCACAAAACCGCCATAGCAAGCCTGAATAAAATCTGACAAGAAATGTCGCTTCTAAATAGCTATGAATAGAGCATATACAAGATATGTGACATGGCCTCCAAGTCGGAACACTGAAGGCGCTGTCACCACAAACTGTTATGTGTCCTTCATGTACAATGTAGATTGACCACCCGCACCTCCTTTAAAATAGCAAGTCTGAGTAAAATCCAGTGAGTAACGATCAAGTCATTGCATAAATATTTAAGCCTTTTTGCAAATTTTGACATGGTCAGGGTGACCTTTGAACCTGTAAAAGCTAGAACAGTGAGGGCAGCATTATCAATACACTGTAGGTATAGGTGTATAGATTTGACTATGATACCTTTACATACCAAATTTGAAAAAAATCAGTCGAGAAACAAGGCCAGCATCACACACACAAGCAGACCCTGTTGAATTTACCTTTTCATGTATAAAGACGGAACAAGCGAGGGCACCACCACCAAAAACAATGGGCACCTTGATTTCACTATGATGCACCTTTTTGCCAAATTTGAAGAAAATCTGATAAGAAATGTGGCTGATAGAGCACACACAAGAAATGTGACATGGCATCCAAGTCGGAACACTGAGGGCGCCATCACCACAAACTGTTGTGTCCTTCATGTAGAATGACCACCCATACACCTCCTTAGCAAGTCTGAATAAAATCCGTTGAGTAACAATCAAGTTATTGCATATATAAGCACATTTGCAAATTTTGACATGATCAGGGTGACCTTTGACCCTGTAAAAGGTGGAACAGTGAGGGCAGCATTATCAATAGGTATACACGTAGGTGTATAGATTTGACTATGATACATTAATACATAGGCCTACCAAATTTGAAAAAAAAAAAATCGGTCAAGAAACAAGGCCAGCGTACGTTGCACACACAAGCAGACCCTGTTAAATTGACCTTATTTTCATGTATAAAGACAGAACAAGCGAGGGCGCCAGCACCAGAAACAACAGACATCTTCGTTGTACCATAATACACCTTCATGCCAAATTTAAAGATGATCTACGAAGAACTGCAGCCAGTAGAGCGCTCTCACAAGAAAATCTCTGTGGCGGACGCAGATGCAGCGGACGCAGCGGTGCAACGAGGCCAAATCCATAGTATCCTCCGAACTCTGTTCGGGGGATACAATTAGGAAATTTAATTGAAATTTGCACAAAAGTGAAACATAAAAAAAAAAGGATGAAGTATAAATAATACACTCAAATCTGTTATACATTCATTTATTTTACTATTGAAAAAAAAAGAGGTATGCAGAATGTACCGGTATTGAGTTATATGTAACAATAAAAATACCTGTTAATACACACACAAATTACAATGGGTGGGACTGTATTGCACATTTAGGGGAAGTTACTATGATTACTTTGTTGAAATGTGTAGATTATTGAGGTTTATGGGGAATGAAAATATGGTGAAGTTATTCAGCATGTTAATGCATGCAGTTAGTTATAATAGTATTAATCAATTTCATACCTTTAACAGAATTATTGTCCTTAAATCTAAGCTGCACACAGAAACAGTCAAACCGCCATTTTGAATTTCAGAGTGAACAAAGTAACTTTCTTTTTTGTAACTGAGAGGGCACCAGGCAATTTTCTCAATCAATTAACCTATAAGCTTGCGACAAGCTTGCGACAAGCTTGCAAAGATTTTGATTGTGGCCATACAGTTGCAGTAAGCTTGCGGTAAGGTTGCAGAATTTGCTCTAACAATTTACCCACTAGCTTTAGCTTGGGACAAGCTCACGAAGATTTTGACTGCATTTTGCATGCTTGCGAAGTTCTAACCCGCAAGCTTGCAGCAAGCATGCAAAGATTTTGATCACAGTTCACAAGCTTAAGTAAGCTTGAGGAGTTTTCTTTAACAACCTGCAAGCTTGCGACAAGCTCACAGAAATTCTGATAATGGCCTGCAAGCTTGTGGTAAGCTTGCGGAGATTTCTGCATTACTTGCAAGCTTACGGCCAGCTTGCAGAGCTGTTAGTTGTCTCACTGCAAGCTTGTCATAAGCTTGCACAGCTTTCATATGGTCTTGCAAACTTATCTGCAAGCTTGCGACACAATCTGCAAGCTTGCGATTATTTTTGCAATCATATCTGCGACCTTGCAATCGTCCACAAGCTAATGGTAAGTTGCTGCAAGCTTACCGCAAGCTTGCAGCAAGCTTACCGCAAGCTTGCAGCAAGCTTACCAGGGGATGCCAAGTTTGTATCATGCTTGCAGTAAGATGGCAATAAGCATGCGCAAGCTTGCACTCTTTAATACAAGCTAATTAAGGTTGCCGCAAGCTTACCGCAAGCTTGCTGCAAGCTTGCCGCAACCTAAGATTTTTATAAGGGAGGTACACCTACTTTGCACTAATCTTAGTCCAACCTTTAACCCATTTGATACTGAATTCTGAAATCTCCATACACTTATTACACAGGCCACCAGGTTCCTGTATGGAACGGGTTAAACTACTTGCATAAATTCAGGGCTATGTTTCACCCTTCCTCCCCAACAGGGAAAGTAAAAAATTTCAAGGAACTTTGAAAAAAAAAAAATCTTACATTTGAGTCTTTCGATCGAGACACAAGTGAAATGTGCCAGACAAGGGACTTCATAGCCTGATACAAATCCAGGTGATTGTGGTGTCCATTGCACATCACAGGAGAGTACTCTGACAATGACTGGTAACTTTATGGTTACTTACATAATTTAGATGAAATTTCCACTGATTTCTTGACCCATTTTACACTGTATTTTCAGGCAGAAACTTTCTCCAAGGAAAGAAACCTTCTTTTTTTTTTTTAAATTAGGCAGTAGGTGCCTACAATGTATAAATGTTGCCAAGTAAATGGTCAGAATGGACAATGGGCAAGCATGGGTTCTCAGAACCAAGAGTGGCATGTCGCTTAGGTCACAGCAGAGCTAACATTGGTTGCATGTTACTGGCCAGTTTGACAAGAAGTGGTGATAGTTGTAGTGGTTGGGCCATAACACACCACAATCCAGCAGCACATTCTGCTTAATTTGATTAGAGCAGTGCTTCGGCCAAGGTCTTGTTTGCCTTACGACTTTAAGTAAACATGTTGGGGGCGAGCTCTCCCTCAAAATTAAGGACAAGAAGGTGAGGGAGACCAAAAAGGAGAGAAAAGGAAATGAGATGAAGAGAGATTCAGTGAGGCTAAGGGTTAAAACATCAAAATCACATTAGAAACTAACTTACATACTTTGATTTGGACTACAGGACAGAGTCTTATAGAAATGAATGGCAAACATCACTAACCCATCAGCACAGATTGATCAATCAAGTATCACTGTCTATACTGATGGAGGGAAATATATTGTACACTTAAAAAAAAAAGGACGAGGAGATTTTTTCATTAAAAAATCACAAGTTGATTCTGATAGCCTGCTTTCTCTTCTAACGTGAAATCTATGTATCTAACTATGAATATGCACACACATAGATATGCTGGTGTCTCTGCACATTACTTCAAATTCAAATTCAAACTTTATTTTCACTTTCTTTCTTCAACAGAATGTATAGGAAACAACTTATGAGTTGACAGTTTCACTAACAAGTTTCTTTAATGCCTGTCACATTGTCTGTCAATAGACAGTGACTTTATGTTGACAGTGTTTTGGAATTATTGACAAAAGCATAACTATTACTGACTCATGAGAATGAGTGATTCATGCTCATATATGACAGTGACAATGTACAGGGGAACAAAAAAGAATAGAGAAAAAGAATGATGAAAAGTGAGATAGAAAAAGAATGAAGGAGTTATGTCTGAGATATGCACAAGGGGTAAGTGGTAAAACAAACCAGTAGAAATTTGCCGTTCAATATTAACAAATTAATTCTATTAAAAGCCCCCTTTTTTACCCATTGTGTTTGCACACAGGCACACGATCAACACAGTTGTGGCGCTGTGACAAGTAAGATTAAATTCTGCACCTGCACAGAGTGGCATGGTGAATTGGGGAGAACAAATGGATGGGTATAAGAAAACCATGAGGGAGGGAAGGTAAAGAAGTGATGGGTGTGGGGGGTAGGGGGATGGGGGTAGGGGCTAGAGTAGACTTAGAGGCATATCCCAAGTTTTGGCTCTGGTGTTCTCTCTCCTCATTTAGCTGAGTAATTAATCGGATGAGTCTGGAGGGCTGAGACTGTCTGTGAGTCTCACCGGCTGTCAGTTCATTGACGGACTGCTAGAGATGCTGAAGGCAGTGGAGACCGTCTTACTCCAGCTCCCACCTTACCCTGTCTTTCCTATAAGTAACATTAGTGCACACAGTGTGAATAACATAAGGGAAGAAGCAGTCATAGATTTGACTATAAGTTGGTAACTGGTTTATTCACATTTGTTTTAAAGTATCAAACTGTGTGTACTCTTAAAAACTGAACTTGTTATTTAGATTTGATGTCTCCTTATCACAAATGTTTAGGTCCTTTTCCATATACTTACATCTCACAATCATTATTAAGCTGACATTAGCTCTAGCTGCTGCCATCTATCCAGCTTGTGCTTGTATAGTATGTATGTTCAAATCTCAGTAAGATTTGACCTCATTTCTAACATTTAGCATGTTAGCATATAACATTCACCCTATCAGTCCTTTCACTAGCCACTGTGGCTTCGCATCTTAATCCAAATTTTGCGACCAATGATCACTACGTCTGAAACTATTTCTTGCCCTATTTGCACATGCATGCACACTTGTAATTTTGATAAAGCTTTATGTCATTTCTGCTTTCTGACTTATGTAGACACGCTACATAAATTCTTGAATTCCATGGATCACTCTATCCATCTCCTCCTGGTTGAAGATTCTTGCAGACTTGTTACCATTAACCCGTTGAGGACGAGTCCCGAGTATACTCGGGCAAGTGTCTATGGGGAATGCATGTTGTAGCAAAATCAAACTGTCCTCAATGGGTTAAAATATCTCCTAGTATACAATCATGAACCTGAATATTCTAGGTACATGCTAAATGCTACACTCACTGAAATACTTTTTAGATCTGGTGGTTTCCCCTCAATATTTTTATTTTCTCTTTTTTGAGCAGTGGTGAACATTGCATTTCAGCAGACATTCTTTGTGCATCATCCGTTGATTACATAGAGTAAGGTTCAGTAGAATTAATCAAACACCATCCTCACCGTCACTGCTGTTACCCTCAATGCAAAGTCTTTTCTGTACAATATTGTCCTTAAACATCCTCATCATTTGCTTAATGTTAGCCCATAGTTCCTATTCATGTTTTATTCCTTCTTCTTCTGTAACATTTCCTGTTATAGGTCTCACAGAAACATGGCTTTCTCCAGGCTCAAAGTAGACTATTTACACTGGACATAATAGGCCTACAACTTAACTGTGAATAACAGACTGAACTGGAGGTGGAGGTATTGCATACTATTTATGCTCCATGCCATTTTGAGTTTACTCTTTGGGACAACCTCAATTTTATGAAGACTTATAAAGTCCCTGTTTATAGAAATTTCTATTGCCCAAAATAAAAATATAGTTGTTGGCATCATTTAGAGACCTCAAAATTCCAATTCATAAAATTTTTAACAACACTCTTAAAAATTTGATGAAGAATCTCTTTTGTTAATAAAGACTCCTTCATAGTGGACCATTTTGATAAAGATCTATTGAAGCTTGCTAATAGCTACTTGCCACATGAATTTCTAGATATTCTTTTTTCATCAGCCTCTTTCTTGCTCCTCATCTTTTAACTCACTCATGTTGTAAAACACTCTGCTACTTACATTAAAAATATATTTTACAATTATGTTCCTCTTCTGAATTTGGCAATAATTTTGTCCAATATTGCATATCATCATCAAACCATATCCCATTTTAGTAACACTTCATTAGCAATGAAGACTTACCCCCATAAAAAAAAAGATGTACTCAAGAAAATCTTGCTAGTCTTAGCGCTAGTTCAGACAATGGTTGTTGGTCTAGCATTTATGATAGCATTGCCGGCAGAACTTTTTTTTTTCTTTTACTGTGGGCGGGGCAGTATTCGTGGTTGGTTGGGTCATGAGTCAATATCCCCTCCCCCCCCCCCAAAAAAAAAAAAAAATCTCAAAAGTCACGGGTTTTCTTGTTTGGTTGTGTTTTTTATTTTTTTCAGGCTTTTCATGTTTCATTTTCAGCCAAAAAAAAAGGGGGGGGGGGAGCTGCAGACTCCCCCCTCCAGTTCTGCAACCCTTGGATAGATTTTAATTAGCATATAGATGTTGAGATTTCCAGACAGAAGGATAATTGTGTTAATCATAACACATCCCTTAATCTGATAGGGTACCCTGGATCTATAAATCCCTCTTGAGTTTAATCAGTAGAAGATTATAAATTCAAGATGAATAAAAATATCTTAAGCATCTAAAGAAAATTTATTTTGGTATAAGAATACTTGAACAAAGATTTTATGCTTAGAGAAGATGAAATATTGTTTGATGCAATTACAATTTTATGGGAATGATGCCAACAGATACATGAAAGATCCTTAAAGCAGGCTATGAATATATCAAAATAAAATGAAATATCAAAATCAACTATCAATAGATTAAGATTTAAAAACCAGGTTGTTGAAAATCCATGTGATATAGCTAACATATCTAATTCTTATTTTCAAGGATTTGAGAAAATTATGCATGAAACATCGCTTGTACTAATACACAATTTTCTAAGTTTCTAGGTAAATCCATTCCTAATTCCACCTTTTTTTGCCATTAGCACCAAATATGAGATAAAAGATATAGTCACTACTATGAGGAACAACCAAAGCATGAGTAGTGATGACAATGGTAGCCTCATTTTAAAAGGTGTGATATTGGCCAATGACAATCCCCTATTACATATCTTCAAATAATTTATATTAAATGGTGTATTCTCTAAACAAATGAACATTTCTTAGGTCATTCCATTTTTGAAGAAAGGGGCAAACTTCATTTTGGTACTCGCCATCCAATTTTTTTATAACCCGAACTACCTCAAATTCTTGAAAAAAAAAAAATCTTTAACAGAAAAATGAACTGCTTCAACACTCAAGAGTTCTACAAACTCACAATTTGGGTCTTGACAGAAATATAGCACAATTCATGCATTTTTAGACTTTGCTGATAAAATGATGAATGCAATAGACGATCACTATACCACTTCATCAGTATTTTCTTGGACTTCTCCAAGGCCTTTGATACTATCATACTATTAATGGCAACATTTTGCTTTACGTGCTGTGTCATTATGGCTTATACGACAAGGATTTGGAGCCGGTTCAGGAATTACCTTAACAGTAGAAGACAATATGTTTCCTTGAATAATCACAACTCCACATTTACAGAAATCAAAGGTGGCATTCAACAACTTTGCATTCGGGTCCCCTTTACAGCATGGGCCCATATCAACATATTTTTGATGATGGTCTGATGTTCTCTCTTTTTTTCTATTTGCTGATGACCCTACTGTTTTCTGTTCTGATAATAATCCAAACACACTGAAGAAAAACTGTTTATTTTGAACTAGATGCACTCTATGAATGGCTATAAGAGCCAACAAACTATCATTAAATGTCCAGAAAACAAATGCATGCTTTTCAGTGTTGTGTTAGAAGCCCTGCCACTTGATGATTCCTCTTTAGAAAGTGTATCAAAACCTTGTATTCATTTCACAAAGGCCTACATGTATTTATGTAAAATCATAGTAGTAACTCTCTCCCAAGTAACTTCAATAGACTGTCCAAAAAAAAAAAAAAAAAACCCACCCCCCCAAAAAAAACCTTTTACAGTTATCTTACTCGGCGATCCCATGAATTGCACCTTCCCTATACTGAATGTGCCCATACTACAATTCTGGAACTCTCTTGACAATCATGACAAATGTACTTGTACACATAATTCTTTTATCAAACTCATTTCTTTTTTTCTCTTACAGTTGCATATTCCATAAGTTTAAGCATTTCCATTCTGTGCATACACATCTCGTAAATGTATTATGCCACTTCACGAAGTAATGGCAGTGCATGTTGCAGATTTCTGTATACTCCCTCTCCTTACCTTTTCACTTTCCTGTCTGTAGACAGAAATGTTGTCCTGTATATTTTTCTTGTGTCTTTGTTTTGTTCTGTCACTTCTTACATCACGTTTTTATATTGTCCCATGTCTTGTCCCGAATTAGTCCTCTTTGCAGTTGCTGACTATATCAACATGTAAATTTATTCCTCAGCCATTTATCTGGATTTTCTTTGAGGAACCCACACATTACAAACCCCGCTTTAAGTGTGTCCTTTCATTTTTTTCCACTAAACATGCTCTCAAATGCACCTGTCGTTGTTATGGCAAGCCTATACATGCTTTAAAAGAATAGCAATTGCCAACTGGCTTATGTGTTCTATCATCATCCCATTTGTATACTTGTTAATTTGTGCTATAATGAAAAATAATATTCATTTTGAGTTGCACTGAATTGAATTGAATTGAATTGAATTGGAGAGCATATTAAGATGATTCATGAGGATCGCAGATTTAACTTGAAGACACTTCAAGTCATCTCAAAGTCTGCCTTTGATCTGCCAGTTATGTTTGTTTCTTGTAAATGTTTCTTGAGGACCTAATGAGTTTGGTAAATCAAATTCATTTTCTCCCCACAAACATCCCCCCCCCCCCACCACCACACACACACACAACCACACACACACACAAAATCTCATTCATATTAGTAGTTCACTGTCCTGCAAACAAACAAACATACCACAATATAAATGAGAGATATGTCTGGTGCACAATTAATTACTGAGAGTAAATGTACCTTTTGAAGCCATATCATAAACCAGGTCATCAAATTAAATCATACAATGGCTTTTCAGAGAAGCTGCATTCATTTCAACACAGTTCAAGAACCTCAAATCTAAATTTTTCAATCTTTAATTTTAGATGATGATTCATAGAGTTAGGGTATCTATCATGATTGTAGAAACAAAAAGAAATGTTAATAATGCAAGACTTTTTCTTTTTTATAGAACACCCATGTTAAACATGAAATCAGAAAAAAAAATATGTACTAAGCCATCATTGCCAAAATAAGATGAATTTTGATATGAACTTGAGCCAAACTGTCATAACATTTGTTAAAAATTGGAGCTGCTAACAAAATTTTGATCTGTCATTATTATCTAGGAAAGCATAGACAGTGGACTGCTTGACACAAAACAGACTACACACAAAACATTGTCTTTATCAACAGGGAATTATAACATACATGATACTGTGTTTGGGGAACCATCAGCAACATGATGAATGATTAATGCAACAGCAATACTAAGAATGCTATTGCAGGAAACAGTAATGCTCTAAAAACAACAATAACAACTGTGAACACAAGGAGCAGCATCATCTGCACCGAAGTCATTGACTGCTGTTTCGGCCTGGAGGGGAGACTACCACAGTGATAGTAAATAATTGTTGTTTTTGGTCTGGAGGGTGGTCTATCACAATGATAGTAAATAACTGGTTTTTTGTTTTGGAGGGGAGTCCATCACTATGATAGTACATAACTGTTGTTTGGTCTGGAGGGGAGTCCACCACACTGATAGTAAATAACTGTTGTTTTGGCCTGGAAGTGAGTCTACCACACTGATAGTAAATAACTGTTGTTTTGGTAACTGGTGTTTTCGTCTGGAGGGGAGACTACCACAATGATAGTAAATAACTGCTGTTTTGGTCTGGAGGGGAGTCTATCATGATATAGTAAATTAACTGTTGTTTTGGTCTGGAGGGGAGTCTATCACAATGATAGTAAATAACTGCTGTTTTGGCCTGGAGGGGAGTCTACCACACTGATAGTAAATAACTGTTGTTTTGGTTTGGAGGGATTCTATCATTATGATACTAAATGAAAAAAAAAGGAAGTTAAAAACTTGGTCAGGTGACATACATGGTACACAGGATCCATTTGTAACATGACAACACTAAATCTCATGACATTGACATGGTTGGCTGAATTGTGTTATTTACAGGTTGACCCTCTGCTCATGTGAGTCGTGTTTTGTGTGCCATGTTCTAACTCTACGAGAAAACATTAAACATCTTTTGAGGCCAATGGTTCAAGAGCACTTGCAAGTTGCATAATAACATACAATGTCATCAATATGGAAGGCATAATTATCAAGTTAGTGCTGTTACAAATATTATCTCTTGAGCTTTTACAATATTCATTTTTACTGATATTATCACTAGACCATTTCCATCAGAGTCATTTTTTAATTATACTGATTAGTACAGATCAGATGATATAACTGTGATCATGATATCATCAGTAATACCTGCACCACTTTTTAATCATTAACAATTATTGAAGGACTCAAGAGCAAGAGCGAAGAACTAGAAATTAAGTAAATGAATAATATTGGTTATTGCTATCAAAATTATCATCAGCAATGTTCTCAAGGTATCAGGCATCATATATGTCATTGGTGTCTTCCATATTATCTTAGTAGCAGAGAAAACTCATGTTTAGCAAAATACTTGATTAATATATCATATCTGAGGACAGACTGTTAAAATGTTGTGGGTATCAGAGAAACACTTCCTGCAAATATTAGTTCCACACACTGCTCTCCATGATCCACGCACATCTTATCTACCTTAGATCTGAATATCATGGAACTTGTTCTGTCAATCACTATGTTATTAAATCAAACACAGCTTTATTGGGAGAATGCTTATCATCAGATCTGAACAGATTGTCTGTTACATGCATGTAAGCTTTGGAGAACTCTTATCTTTCTCTCTCAATAAAGGAATATTCAGCAAAATGTATTTATGTCTGGAAAATCATTCAGGGACCAAAATGTTTGCATTGGTACTAAAATGATTGATAGGAATTTTTTCGAAGGATCCAAAAGTACTGATAATGAATAGCCACACACACACTTATTTTCATTTGTTCCAATATCTTTTTTTTTAACAAAATAATTTTGTGCTTCTGATGTTCTATTGGTGGTAAGCTGAATTTCAGAAACAATGTATGACTAAACTGTTTATGTCTTTTTCAGTAATAACCTTTCAGAAAATTGTGGGTGATCTATTCTAACATACTTGCCTCATTCATATGTGATATATTTTGGGATATAAATTTTGCACATGAAATGTTCTGACTATGAGACATCATTACCCTGCTATCATTTTCCTCCTTATATGACTAAGTATTTCTCCAATATTTGCATGATAATTAATGATTACTGTATATGTTATATATTTAGCATGTCTATATTTTTGCAAATCGGGACTTCCTGACAATTTTGTGCATGGTTAAATTCACGATTGTGGAGCACAGTCCTGAACAGAGAAATGCATGCTTGCAGGACACATTCATGTCAAGATCAGATATAATTTTTTTGTGTGTGTGTTTTTAAATTTCCAAATAGCACCTGACTCACAAAAAGTAAGAAAATAAAAACCTTGCGAAATATTTGGCGTATGCAGTACACAGTAAGCAACAAACTAGGGATAAGGATATTAGATCCTGACTATCTGGTCAGAATTATCGCTGATGTAGTTCTTTATTGTATACATCAGTGTAAGTAGATTGTAGACACAAATGGCATACTGCAATTTTACTCTGTGTGATTTCTATCAGTTCTCTCTGATTTTCACTTCATGCCATTTCCATGCCACCGAGCCATCATAATGAATTCAGTTGATTTCACATATATCCCAACCTACAGCTTAGTAATAACATTCGTTCTATTTCCATACAAAAAGATTACTATTAGTCACTTTTTATGGAGGAGGGGGAGGGGGTGGTAGAGGTGCTATCAAGACAGGACATGAAAAATAATGGTCATGAAATGGATGTTTGTTTTTTTCCCTTCATCTTACATTTCCAGAGACTAGCATGTGCTGAAATCAAACTACAATGTAACAATCATGAACAACAAACACAAAGTAGAAATGGAATGCCTTAGCCAAGTGAAATATAATAGGATAGGGGCAATTTTTCATTACTTCAACCCACAAGATCAAATGAAAGGCATGATTCTATTCCACCGCCATGTTTCTTCCAAGTCGATATGTGTAATAGGTGTATGTATAGAACCGCTGCAGGCAGAAATTAGTCTGATGGCTTCCCAAATAGTGGAAGATTTTTTGGCCCTGTGGCTGTATGCCAGTCTCTATTTACTCATCCAAGGAAAAGAGTGAAAAGATGTGAGTAGAGAAGGGACAGGGAAAACAGAGGCAAGACAGAAGGAGGGATGAGAGTGATTTGAAGGGAGCGAACAATTATGGAAAGAGGAGGATGAAGAGGAAGAGGAGGAGGAGGTGGTGGAGGTGGTAAAGGAGACAAATTCAAAGAGGTATGTAGTATTTTCATATCTTGGTTTTACCCTTCACTCAAGATCACTCCTTGATAGTTTGACCACTGTGAATTTTAGATTACCTGTCTCCAAAGCTACTACATGAAAAAAAAAAATTGACATACTGATAAAAAGAGACAATGACAGCAAAAACACAGACTGTATAATCTCAAGAAGACAGATCAAGAGTATCCTCCACACTGTGAAGCTATAATCAATCATCAGCAAGCACTCTCAATTTCCATAAATTTTATTAGTAGACATCAGGTGAGCCTATAAGATATTAGACCAAGAAGCTTGCTATTTCTGACATTCGAAAGACTGGATTTCCTCTTCATATTCCATTTGCATAATTGATATGATCCAGTCTCCTTGACACAGGATATTCAATTCAATTTATGAGGTCAAAAATATATCATGATCATAAAGTGAATGTTGCAACATCATGAACTTAACAAACAATGCAAGTATGATTTGAGTGGTAACAATAATTGAATACAGTGATGTCAAAACATTCTTCAGCTGACAGTATTAGCTTTTACATCACTTTCATTTCCAATCTTATTTTTTCAAAGTTTTTTTTTCCACTGTGGCATTCGAGAACCCAGGAAGACTCATATGGACATTGATCACCAAATCTATGTGGATGATATACACAGAAAACATTGCCTGATGTCTATAGAGTTGAGAGAAACTGTGATCTGTGCGCTGACTTGATCTTAATTGACCGGGACAATTAAGTATTTCATAGAATTTTTTTTTTCAGTGGTTTACAATATACAAGCTTGCATTTTAGTGGGCCTCTCCATTCTTTTTTTTTTTCCTCAACTGAAGCATAACTTTGTACTTTTTGCCAGTATGCATGCATATCTTCATCTGTATCATTCATCCTTTGCAAAGTCGAATGTATATGTTTATGAAATAATTCCTGATTTATTCTGTGTTATGCTTTGTTGGAAAAAGAAGAATGAAAATAAATGAATTAAAGTGAATTGAATTGAATTGAATTGAATTGAATTGAATTGCATTGAATTGAATTGAATTGAAATGAATTGAATAATTTCCATGTCTTTGTCATGTGAAGTAAATGTTGACAATGATATCTTCACATGCTCAATTTGTACGTTGTTGTTTTTTTTTATCCACACATCTGTCTATCTTTCTATCTATATGAAGAAGTTTTTTATTTTTTGTGCCATCTTCCAAAGTTAAAAAAACAAGAGAGAATTAAATGGAAACTGTGAAAAAAATCACTTTTTAATGGAAACATGATTTTTCCTCTGTTGTTGCTTTATTCTTTCTGGTGATATAGGGTCTAACAATGCACAAATAGGCCCGTTTAAATTCATGTATCCATGTTTTACATATTATAATACACATGCGTGCATAAAAAGGGAGAGTAGTGTTGTCTCTTATGAAGTCATTCCAAAATAGTTTTGACTACTCGATTTAAGCAAACATATCAATTCCATCTCAGCCTACACATCTACCTAACAAAAAGGGAAATAACAGGAAATCCATGAATAAAGTTTTACACAGACTGTTCCTGTAAGAAATACCAGTTGCAGACAGCATCTTATGGGGGAGGCACTGTGCCATTTTAATTAGCCTGAACTAAGCAGATTTAGCCACTCTGTATCAAGAAATAGTCCAATAGTTGTGAACCTATCCATACCTGCCTACATGTTCTATTTGAGAAATTAGTTTCAGGTTAAAGCATGTGAACAATATCCAAAACAACCAACCTTGGGTTGGACTTTGAAAATCTGTTCAAAAAAGCATGCCATCAGTCAAATGTACCAATCTTAAGGAAGCTGTTGCTCTCCTCCCTCTCTCTCTCTCTCTCTCTCTGTGTGTCTTTCCTGGTTTGTCTGTATGTTGTCTGTCTGTCTATCTGTCTGTCTGGCTGGCTGTTTGTCTGTTGATTACATCATTGTCTTTCGGTAACATCTTTAAAGGAAAACAGAACATGCAGGATGGGGAAAACATAGTTAAGAGTAAAACACAGTATACATTGCTTAATTGGATAGGAAATATGTAAATCTATAATAATATTGCATTTGTGAACGTCTGCATGTAAATATAGTCCAAACCTTTAACAAAGAATATCTCAGAAATATATCAAGCATTTGATATCAGGGTATCATTTAGCAAACTGGGGGGGGGGGGGGGGGGGAATTTGAAGTACCAATCCAAAATTTATTCTAGAATTCCTCGACAGGTTTTGCTTTCATCATAATATTTGAATAGTGTCAGAAGTATGCTTCTTTTTCTTTGACACTAGCATAATTTCAAGTACTGTAAATTTTAAGGCTAGTGCCACTCTGTTAATTTGACTTGGTAAATATATATATATCATGGATGATGGATTTGCATCACTGCTAATTTTGGCAGAATATCTAAATTGCTGCTAATGAAATACATGTTGATACTGGTAAGAATGACAAAATGTTTCTCTCAAAGACGTGACATTATATCCTTATCTTAAAACTTTTTGTTATTTTCTGCTATTCAGGCATTACACTGGAGCTCTGCTCTCCTGCCATTATGCACAAGAAGGAAAAGACTGTTGCCGAAGTCTACAGAGCAGTACATATATTACATACATACATATGATACGAAACTGACTCACATTTAGTAGGGAATTCCCCACAGGCCAGACTGATCTGAGCCGCAAAATGTTGGCTGGCATATATATTTATGCTTCAGATGCGTCCTCACAATCACACAAAATGACGTAATAGTTTGTCATCAGACTAAGCATCAATATGGGGAGAGAGGACAGACAATATTGCTTGAGACTAATAAAGCCTTTTCTTCACTTGGGCAAAACTGCAAAGTCCACAATATGTCAATAATGCTCTCTGCATTATTCAATATCTTTGTCAAATATATGTAACCAAAATTATTTGTGTATGATCAAGACAGTGTAAACTTGATCGACTTTTTTTCTTTTTTGGGGGGGGGGGAGGGGGAAGATAACTTAAAACTGACAGAAAATTTTCTCTATAAAGAATTTCATATTTAAACACATGATATTTTGCAAAGTATTTTTTAACCAATATCGAATTATGCAAAGTAGACATATAAGTAGATTCCATTGCTCTCAGGCTTCGAATCAACCAACAGCTATCATCTCTATATTGAATATCTTTTAAAGTGTACACATACACCATAATTAACAACTATTTCAAAATAATATCACATTAAGGCAATATCATGGCATTTATATGCCAGCATATGCCAGCAGCCAGCATATGCCAGCAGCCATCAATAAAAGCTTCTGATTTTCAATCACCCTATTAAGCAAGAAGAAGTTAAGATAGGACTGTAAATCCTTCCCAAATCCAGCAAATTCACAAGCTATGAATAATTGGCAGAAATGTTTGTTTGCAGACAAGATAAAAGGACTTCTTTTGCCTTACCGATGCCGATAGCAAGTAAGGCACACTACTGTGAGCGACGCTGCCGTATTCAACAATCCCGTTTGACTGGAAATAACAAATAAAAGATAATCAATATACCATGAATTTTTTGAATTTCTTTCGGTTATTATGTCTATTATCTCAAGACTTCCCTTTGATGGGCTCAAAGACTCTACCCCTTTGACACCACACCCTACCCCCATCCTCCCCCTAACTCTCTCCCTCTCTCTACCCCCACTCCTCTTCACACACCCAAACCCTTCCCCCACTACTCAACCATTTGATTTCAAAATCTCTCTCCTTCCGAGACATATTAGGGTCTCTGCACCGGGAAAGGTGGCCACAAATTGGAGATGATGAAGACGATTTGTCGCGCACAGTGCGGCAAGGATGGGGGGAGCAAGTGAATTGCCAACACACAGACTCGGCACGAAGCTTGCTGCACGCCATTGTATTCTGATTATCAGACACATCCTGCTCCCCCAGACCTGCCGTACACAGATCATTTTATCTGGCGCCACTGCATATTGGAGGTAATATTCGCAAGCGTGAGTCCAGTCGCCTGTGGGGGCAGTTCACCTCCGGCAGTGATGGATGTATATTTCGAACTTGACAATTTTTGCGGTTCAAATTTTCGCAGCAAATTATTTTCTGAGCAGTTTCTCCACTCCCGTCTCAGAACTTGGGTACAATCTTTGCTGCAGTGGAACTTAATCTGTGCTCAAAGATTGGACTTAATTGCCAGTGTATTGGGGGTACCCAGCACTCTGATTTATGGGCTCGGTCACAGGCAGAATCTCATCGAGAAATTTATGAGACAGTTGGAGACAATGCAAGTGAAGAATAACAACAGCCTCGGGATATATTTAATCCTTTCGCTATACATCTAACAGATTCAGGAATTAGGCTTGGCTGGAGGGAGAAACACTTTGATCAACAAATTCGCCTTTCATCAAGCAGTATGGAGGAGTGCGATGCCACGGCGTACAATAACAAACAATGTTATGTTTCTTTGCAGACATAGATTGTAAGTGCAGCAGAAGCCACGTGAGAAGGACCAAGAATATTTCATTGACTACAATAATTGAGAATATTTTTCTCTGCTAAGATAATTAGGCACATTCTTCATTCTCCATCACAGACTCACAGTTAATCTCTATATGGGGGAGGGGGCGGATTTCTCTGATGGAGAAAAAAAAAATCACATTCTGTCGGCAAAGAAAGAGGGTGAAGAATGAGGCTATCAATGCTTTGGTATTTACATTGATTGGATGCATAGATGGGAGTAAATTTCATTCACACCTGAGGTATGACAAAGAGTTTTTCTATTGAAATTATATATGTAGACTATTCTGTTGCCATACTACACATACATGATATAATGGTCCTGGTTTGGGGATACTTTAATATTAACATACATTACACATTTCCACTTTACAGTTTAATGCGACTGTTTCTCTTAGAGTATACATACTTTCAAATTTGAGTGGCATCCAAGTTATAGTGGGGAAAAAAAGTTTCATCTTGTCATCAAGCTCCCTCTGTTAATGGTTCACTTTTTAAAAAGAACATTTGTAGTAAGGAGATTGATTGGGTAGCAACTTCAAAATACAGTTTAGCACATAAGACAGACACACAAAACATACACATAGATAGGCACTGTACTATTAGAAGTAATAATAAAGATATTTCACCTGCAGTAAACATATCATTTGTAGTCAAATGAATGATGAAGATGACACTAAGAGCAGCAGCAGCAGTAGTAGTAGTAGTAGTGGTAGTAGTGGTAGTAGTATAATATATTATAATAATTCAGTAAATGATGATATAAATTTTGATAATAAAACATGATGGTAACACAAATGACAACAATAAAGGCCATATGTGTCTACAGAAGTGGAAAAGACAAATAAGGTGCCACAAATCTGTTTATGTCAATGTAGGTGGATGTGTGCAATAGTAGTTCAAGGTATCTATGATGACAGAGCAGTGTGCATAACTTTAAAATAGGAATAGGCAGACACAACAACCACAACAACTCATAATTTAGTAAATGGTTCAGTTTGTTTCCTCTTGTAATTAGTTCTATTAAAGACTGCATTTCACTTGTTTGCCAAAGACACATCTTAATGATGAACAAAATCTCGGGAAGGCTAATGATGAACCAAACTTCCAATCAAATGTCAAAAGAAAGTAATAGAACATAGATTAACATTGACTAAGCAGCTTCTGTGGAGAGATAAGACACTTAATTGCTGATTTGGAATGTCTTTGTAGGCAAGTCTCCAAATGATGGGCTGGTGATGTCTGCATGATGAACACTGGTGTGGCACCAAGAATCATAATTTCATCTCTTCTTCTCTCTCTTAACTCTCTCCTTCTCTCCCTCTCTCACTCTCTCTTCCTCCTGTTCTGCCACATCTTCACTTTTGGCAATAAAATGAAATTGAGTGCACATCAATAGTCCAATAACTCTGAGATGCATTTAATATCACTTCATCATCAGAGTGAGGCTGAAGTGACTCAACAAAAGGATAAAGCCACACACACATATCTTTTGATCTTTGACAATGCATTCTCTCACACACTTACTATGTTTCTCTTTTTTCTCAATATTTCTCTATGTTTCTACCTCTGTCTTGTCTCTCTCTCTCTCTCTTTCTCTGATATCATGATTTTCCTGTTTTGTGTAAACAATTCTTTCTTCCCTAATCTAGCAGAACTTTCATATTCCTGATTTCTTAAATGTTACATCTTCACCAGCAATGATTATTTGCCTGTCAGTTATTGTTGGGTGGTTTTGAATAAATTGACAAGAATTTTGCCCACATTTATCATTCTTGACTAGTAATAACTAGATTCAATAAAAAAAGAACAAATCTAATACTAATAACAATAATTTTTGTTTATTTACTCTCTCTTCCGCAGACATGATTTAAATTTTCTTTTTTACATGACATGTACGGAGTCTTCCCCTATCATTCATGTTTAGCTATTTGTTGCCTGAAGTGAATTCCTACTGTATCTTCTGACTGCATGACTGAGAAAAGCTGTGGCTTTCCTGTTGTTCTGTTCCCTGTACACACTGCAGTATCCTAGTACTCTGACAATCTGCCCTTTACAGATTTCCAAATAACTCTCACGTTTCTCCTCTTTTCTAGATCAACTTCCTAATTGATTTCTACACTCTTCCTTCATTTCAATCATCCTGTCTTTCCTCAGTTCTTCATGATATATTCCATGCACTTGAAGAAAAAAAAAAATCTTTATCTACTTCTCCAAATTTATGTTTTGGTTTGAATAAAAATACAACTTCTGGCAAGGCCCTGTTTTGTAATATCTGATTCTGATTCAAGCCAAGCAGCCTTTTTCTACTTTACATCTTTTTTTCCTTCCTCAGCTGACTTGCTGATGATTTCAAGTGGAAGCCTTGCTCCTTAAAACGACCTCAGACAGGAAAGTGCATTCTTCCTTCCGCAAAACTCATGCCTCATCATAAAGTGGAGACACTACAGCTATTCACTATTGGGGTCATCCCGGATCAACAAGGCTCTGAAGATATTAACTTCCCACTTCCCTCTATCCAACTTACTTAAAATAGGTATTAATGTGGTCCTTATAAGCAAAGGAAAAAGAAAAAAAAAGTTAAAGTACATTCCAGTAGATTCTGCAGTAACAAAAATGTATGACAGGTATAAACTGTTAAGCATTTTATTTGATTGACATGTTTTATTGTGTAAATATAACTCCCCACATTGACAACCAATGTACAAGCCTTATCAAATCAAAACTATATGGCCTACTTTTTTGATTACTACATGTTAGAATTTGTAACATATTCATGGGTATGTGGGAGCACACACATAATTATGAAATCTCTCTCACATAGCAAAATTAACAGTCAAATTTGTTAATCACTATCAAACTCTTGACTGCACATCAGTCTTACATGGTGTTCCCATTTGATAATACTGTTTTGTTATCAGGCGTGAGACTCAATGTTTATCCCTTGCAATACAATAGTAGGAAATACGACGACTACTTTCTGAAACCATGCTACTGCCTCCGTAATGTGAGTTCTTCTGTTATTACATCTTCTTGAGCTTTTAAACTTGCATTGACAAAACATCTCATGACTGTTGTGCTATAGAGAATATATGCATGCATGAAAATGCACATAGTATGGAAATGGAAATGAATTACTTCAAAATACACATTGGTTATTTCCATATGAACATCAAATGGCATCAATGACAAATACCACTGGCAGATATGTTTTCCCCAATGCGCTTATCTACAAAAAAAAAATTGTTAAGCTTTTTTTTTTCAAGTGATAACTATTACAAAAGTGCTAGGCTTAGTTATACTTCCCCTAATATGAGTATTGATATGAGACAGTTACATACTGGCTACTGCCACTTGGTGTTTGTCACAAACTACTCAAGTTTGAATGATTGCACATTTTTTTCACTTTCAGGAACGCGCATCCAAAAATGTATAAAGGATATTAATGGTTGTAACAACTGAAACATCTTTCTAAGTCATGTGGGAAATGATCATTTGTCTAAAACATCACCTTCATTCAATGCTTAAGTGTGGGTGACATAAATTAAATGTGGGTCACTGTAGAAGGATATGCTTGTTCATATCTAAGCATAACTGTATACATATTATGTATATCTGCTTGTGAATATAAGATCATGCATTTGTACTGAGACAGGCAGATGTTAACACAGGTGGTTTTGCAATAAGATTTGAGATTAGTTAAACAACAATAAATGAACAGTCCAGTACAAAGGAAAAAGAAATTTTATCATTGATTTTTACAAAGTTGAATGGCTGATGATACAAAGATCTCAATGTAGCATTTAAACACATATACATTGTTTGTTTCACTATGCTTACATCGTACAAAATACACCATCAATGTCCTGATATATACCTTCACAACATTACATTATATATTATCTGATATCTTAGATAAATGGTTTCCTTTGTCCTAATGTCAGAGAAAAGGTTTTTGTTGTATGTGTATGATAGCACATGGCTTAAGCCTGAATAATAAGCAATATCTGTGTTCCCATTCTCACTGTTTCATACTTCATCTTTCCATTCCTCTTTTATTTATTTCTAATTTCCTTTGTTTTCTTCCTTTCTCACTTTCTCTCTTGCTCGCATACAAACACTCATATACAAAAAACACCAACAAATTAAAACACACACAGACAGATAGACACAAACACACACACACACACACACACATGCACACACATATACTGTCTGGTTAACCTAGAAATCAAGATCCCCCGTTTTTGTTATAAAGAAATAAGATTTGCCTTGCTGCAGCCACCTCTCTCTCAATATCTTTCTGCCACCAGTCTCTTCTTCTCCATCTCTCATTCACCCACACCAGCCAAATCTCCTGTCTATATCTCTGTCAACTTAAGCTATCTTTAACTAGTTTCTTCATTCTGTCATTCTTTTCATCTCTCCCTTCCTCCCTCCCTCTCTCTATCTTGCTCTCTCCCTCTCTTTCACTCACTCATTGCTTGACACTACTTTCTAATTTTGGTATGGGCTGCATGTAGTTCTCGTCTGTAGCCGTAGGGGATAGTGGCTCCAAGCCCCCACCGGCCTCTCTCTCCTGGGGTGTAGCTCCTCCTGGGGTGAGGAAGCAAGCCACAACCACATATCTCATCATCATCAACACCACCACCAGCTCCACTCCACACCACCACCATCAGATCCTTTTGTTTTCCCCCTCTCTGGTCTCTTCAATCCTCTTCTCCATTCTCAGCATCCCGTCATAAGGGCACTTGTCTAAACATCCATCCTTTTCTCTCAGCAGCTTTCTTGTCTTTAAATTGCTCTTTCATCCTCTCTCTCTCTCTCTCTCCTCTCTCTTCCTCTCTTCTTGCCCATCCCTTTATCATTATCTCCACAGATTTCAACAGCTAATTTTTATTTCATTCTTTACATCAATAACACTATTGCCATTATTCTTTCTATATTGCACACATTTTCTTTCTAGCTCTATGACTATGATATACATATACAGAAAGAGAGAAAGATAAATGGATAGAGAGACAGACAGACAGACATACAGACAGAAGGAGACAGGGAGAGAAAATGTCATTTCTTTCACTCAACTGCTTTTTATTCTGAGAATTATTCTCATCATTTGCAATGTTATCCCATCTCACAAGTGTTTCATCCTTCACACTGCCACCCTTTATTTCTCTCTCAAAACTTTGTTCCTCTCTTATCATAAAACCATCTTTGATCTAATCTCTTCATTGAGTACTTTTGTCACCTCACACCTCCACACCTCTCACTTAGTAAATGTATAATCTCTTCCATTTTTGAAATTTTCCTACACGTGCTGTTTTTGTTTGTTTTTTTGCAATATGTTTGTCTCTCTCACACCTGTCTCCTTATCTCCACATCACTTGATCTTCTATTATCAAAATTGTTCCGTGTTATCTCAATGTGTTGTCACATGAATATGGCCCTGCAGTGTATCCCCTCACCACCAGTCTCATCACTCTCCCTCACGTTTTTCACTCATCTCCCCCAACTCCCTCCCCAATCCTCCGCATCATCATCCTGGTCCTCGTTGCTCGTATCATCATCATCATCATCATCATCATCATCTCAGTCACCCATGTCTGAGCATTGTCCCTGCATCCACTTATCTCCATTCTTCTCACACCCCTGATACACTTTCTTGACTATGCCACAGATTCTGCTGAGAATACCCCAAATCCATATTTTCCCCCTCTCTCTCTGCCTCTCCTTTCATCCCTTGTCTCATTTCAGCAGGAGACGTGTGGAGTCCCCTTTTTTTCACTCAACCCAATACTAATTAAGGTAATGATTCGAGGTTCCATGTCTTCCCTCACTGAAATCTGACTGACTAAACTCTGGGTGAAGCAAATGAATTGCTTTTATGGAATGTCTTGTCTTTGCGGTTTTATTTTGGCAATGGTAATCATGTTGTTTCATCTTTAGGGAGATTTTCACTGACAAAAAAGAGACTCTTGTCTGCTCCTTTGTCTGACAGTTATGAGGAAGTGCCCAGAAAGCATGGCTTGGGGTCACAAAGCATGAGTTATCGGCTGGTGCTGTCTGCACCAGCGCACCCATATTACTGCAAAATCATGAAATATCGGGATATCAGTTTGTCTGCTTCTTAACGATCTGGTTTCATGCACTTAAGGAATGAATTATCAATCCCCAGCCAAGCTTCTTGGCTGGTCATAAATGCTGTAGACTTGCCAATGACAAATATCTGCTATTTAATTCATAAGGGTCATTATTTTTGCTTCCGCCAATGTGGCTGTACACATGGCGTCTTCCAAGATTGTGCTTCATGAGGTTTACTCTTGATGCTCATCAATTGCTTCTTTAGTGAAGTTCTCAGGGTTTATGGATAATGAGTATTCTATGTAAGACCTTGCAAGATATGGAGAAGAAACTCCAAAAGGAGGTGATTGAATAAGGATGAACAAAACTTTCCAAGGGATAACAAAAAAAAGAGAGACTTAATACATCAGAACAGTCATTTGACTGCATCCCTGTCAGCACTCCTATTTTCCCTTACCAGTGAAACACTTGTTACTCTTGTACAAAACTTTTTATATTTAGTTTCTTTGTTGTCATTTTTTTTATGAGACTCGATATGGTTGGACATATAGAATTGTATCTCTCTCTCCATTATACTATTTCCTTCTTGATTAGGAAAAACCTTACATGTGTTTATCTAAAGTGGAAATATTAAACACAGACTCAGTACTGGGTTTGAACTATTATTTGAATTCTGCATGCAATTCTTGTAGTTAAGTTTTATCATTAAGAGGTACATGGGTTAAAATGATTGTCACTATCAAAATATCAATCCATACATGATGAATATACATCAAAAGTATATCTTACATTGTTTGCAGAAATCACATTGATACGCATTGCTCTATCAAGATGCTCTAAGCCACCATAAGTATCTTATGTGATACAAAATTAGTACTTTGCACCTGGTTCATGATAATCAGTTTGTATAAGTTCTAATATGCTAAAAGAAAGCATAATTATATCAGTCATGCGGTATAAAAAATCTCCACAGCTTCAGTAAATTCTTTCTTTTCCTCTGACCTCTGCATTTGTTTTTAACCCTCTTTGATTGCTCTCTTGATACTGACTGGTTAAGTTAAGTTTGTGAAAACAATGACACTGCCTAGCTACATTGTCAAGTACAGTGGACTCCCATTATAACAAAGTCCCTGGGACTGCCAGTTTTGTTAAATTGAAATTTTGTTATAACCAAAAATATAAACGATAAAAAGACATAGAGTGGATAATGCTGCAGCCTAAATTCTTACTTCATTCTAACCATGTTCATTATAATGGGAGTGCATTGTATACGTGATGTGACTTGCATGACAATGTATTTTACTCTCATTATGTTATGACTGGCTACACTTATCTGCTTCATTGTGTTGAGGTTTCTGATTTCATTCCCATTGCATTTGTGTATGAGACACAAGTATGATTGTTAGTAAGATGTATGTCTTGGCATGGCTCTCTTGCCTATTCTTTAATAGGAGACTGAGACCCCGTTTACAGTAAGAGGCTCGGCCGCGGCTTGGCAGCGGCCGAGCCTACTGCCTTCATTTCAGTGTAAATGCGCAAAAGGCCAAATGCGGGGCCAAAATTGGCGGCACATTTGGCCACGCTCTGGAGGTGGTCTCGGCCGCGGCCGAGCCACGGCCAAGCCCGGCTTTTTCTCAGTGTAAACGCAAACTGGACCAAATGCGCAGACAATTTTAGTCTGGCTTCCAAACCCTCTGCCTGTACTATTTCGTTATTCAGGATATTAATCCCCTCAACGTCGAAAACGAGAATAGTTTAAGGTGGTTTTGTCCTGCAAAGGATTTTTCCTGCGGTAAAGGCCTTTGCCCGAACGGCGACTTCATCGCCACAGAATCCAGTTGGCAAAGGGTCTGAAAACAAGACTATACCAAATTGCGTTTGTTTATAAGCAGAGCGCCACTACGGCAAAATATTGAAAGGTTTGAATTAAAAGCGCGGCCGAGCCCGGCAGTGTAATCGAACAAAATTGCGGGGCTCGGCCGTGGCTCGGCCCAGCCCCGCACTGTAAACGGGGTCTGACACATTATTGTAGTCTACCAAACTTTTACTGGGCGCCATTACAACAAGTGTCGGCTAGGGATTATGGCCATGTAGTGCCTTGTCCAAGGATGGTTTTATCATCATCTGTTACTTCGCACCACATCAGCCAGTAAAATGTCTGAGCCAATGGGCCACTATTAGCTATGAACAGACTAAAACTCTGTTGTATCCAAATAATCCTACTCCCATTAGCTCTGCTGTACTCTCCCTCTCCCCATACTATTTAGACTTTAACATTCTTCTGGTTGGCCATGCATGTTTTCTCTTTGATCAGATATATTTTAACTCTTAGTTCTTTTGAAAACATTTCCTTCCTTTGTCTTCTCTGTTCTTCTCTTCATTTCCCATCCTATCAATTCTTCTCATATCATCCTATCCAACACCCTTTAATAAAAACTGCCCAGTGTCCAGGGAACTCCAGTGATCAATACAAGCAGAGCATACCTTTCACATTAGTTGCACCAAATCCTCGTTCTGTTTTCTCGCAGCATCGCTGGAGTGACAGGTCAGACTCAGACGACTTGTCATTTCTGACACTGTGTACACACGAACAATCTCAGGTAAACCGGCTCCTGATACTGTGTCTAATCTTGTAGATACCACTTGGTTTGCGTCATCCTCTGAGAGAGGGAGCACTTGTCTGTGGGGGAAAGCAAGAGAGGAGAGTCAAAGGAATTGTGGCTGCTGCTTGCTATTGCATGACTGTGGATGCTTTAATTTCAGGGAGAGAGATTATATCGTTGTTTGCCTACACCGGTTTAATTCTTGTATCCTGCATTTTGAGTAAGGGACTTTTTGTGTGCATCAGAGATAACCCTGGATACAACATGTTGATTTCTCTCTGCCAGTGGAACCTAAGTAATGAGCATCTATCATGCCACAAAACTGTGACATTTCTTTTCTTCTCTCACTGTCTCTGTGTTGCTTTTTTGTCACCTTTATCTTCTCCTACTTACTAAACTCCCAGAGTTTCCTGTGAATCAAAACATGGTGGCACAGTGAGATTATCTACCATAGATATGTTACTGAGCTATCACAATAGCGTGATGAAAATGACAGAGAGGAGTTGAGACACCTGTCCAATTAATCAACAATGTTAAAACATGTTTCATTTCTTTTCGGGGGGGGGGGGGGGGCTTAATTATATTTTCCTTCTGTTAGACCTTCAAACAAAATCTTTGCATTTACTTTCTCTGAACTTTGTTTGGTTTTGTTTAAGAGCATGACTACTGCAAATTGTCAATCTGAATTTGGTCTTGTTTGATAATTTGTTGAAATTTGTATACATGTTAAATCAAAGATGGATGACACTCAGTACTACTGTAAAACGAGGAATTTTCGCGTGCATTTTAATTTCGCGAATTTTGTGAGCGCCAAAATTCGCAAAATTAAAATGCACGCGAAATTTTTTGTCTACACTACATGCATTGAACGTCGGTGGCAATTCGCGAAAATTTCATGCCACAAAAAAGGCTGTCGGCTCCAATTCGCGAAAATTTCATGCCGCGAATATATCATGTTTTACAGTATATGGTATGTATTGAGAATCCAGAATGCTCGAAATTTGCAGTTTATTCTGTCACCTACAGGCAGAAATATAGAAAAGGAAGAACACTTTGTTTTTCTTTTATTTCATATCTCATTACTGTAAATAATTACGTATAGAAATCATTCATGAGATCTGTTTGTGCATGTGTGTGATCTCAATATTATCAATTTTCTAATACTGTTTGTATATAACTATAGTGACAATGAATATTGCACAGAATTTTTAACAGCAGGCAAATGATTGGATGAAAGAATGCAGAAAGAAAACCAAAGCACTTGAACATTTCACATCTTGCATCAAGGAGAAGAACCTTTGAATTAAAGTATTCAAAATGTGTAATTTAATGATTTATGGTTTATAGCTTTATGTGTATAGGTATATCAAATGCTCTTCATTTGCTGAAATGGGGAAAATCTAATATTGCTGATAAAGATGACATAACACTTCTACAGGTTTCAATTCTTTAAGCAGGAATGGGAAAGGAAACATTCACTACAGACTCACTGTGTTTTGGAGCTATACCATTCTTGTATAGGTTCAGGCCTTATCAACCAGTTAGCTCCATCTCTTCCAAGTTCTTCTCACTTCCATTCTCTCTCTCTCTCTCCCTCTCCATCTCTGTCTCTCTATCTTTCCATCTCTCTCTTCTCTTTCTTCATCTCTCTCTCTTTATCTCTCTTTCTCTGTCTCTGTACCTCTGGAAGCTCTTTTTGGGACGAGATTGGCCATAAGTGTATGCTACCTGGCAGAAAATGTGGCCGCATAGCAAACAGTATGTACCACAGGGGTAGGACTGCATACAAAGCGGCTGTTTAAATCTTCGGCAAAGTGATAAGAAACGCAAGCAGATGTATGGGCCCAGACAGCCGCGCTCTCGTGCACATAAAAAGACACTCGCATCCAGAACGGTACACATCCAGCCCTGCGTTACCGTACGATACGTCAAATCTTTGCCATGTTGACACAGTCATATCACAGCTATATCTAAATGTAATCATACCCCAATGGTTACCATGCAGACAGGGTGAATATTGGTTTTTAATTTTCATTCTTTAGTGGGCCAGACTTTGGCGCAAAAAAGCTTCAGGGAATGTTGTGGAGGGGCGGAATATCACAGCCAGGGAAGACGGACAGATTTGGGGGTGGGGTGTTGAACACATGATCTTTGGTTACAACACACATTGACATTCCAAACGCTGTGTCTGCCAAGTCGAACAAACGCAAATGAGAAAGGTAAACCTGTCAGTTTTTCGAACGATGAAATCTGTCGTGCAAGCATCCACAGACGAGTGCAGAGCGGACACTTGTTTCTCGGCGGTACGGATGTTTGGCTGTGTGCCCAGCACAGCGATGGCTTGGTTTGAGTCAGACGGTCTAAACGGCCAATCACGAGGAACCGTCTGCAGTGATGACGGAATTAGGCATTATATTCTGGGATGACTAACTGAAGAACACACACACCTTTCCTTTCTTCCTGATTCCTTGCATCCTATTTTATATTCTCAATCTCTTTCCTTCTTCATTTCCTTTCTTTCTCTCCTCCATTTTCTTTCTTTTTTTAACAAAAATAATTTCTCCTTCCAGACAAAGAAAATTGACATTGGCGATCCAAGTTTAAATCTCCTCACATCAACCAGCACATATCTAGTCATTATAAATTTCTGATCTTGTGGAAATGCTGTCCATAACACTGCAATTGTATGGGCAGTGATTTGTAATGTTTTAAGGAAATTACACCGTGACCATGCTCAGTATGAATTAATCCTTTATCACTTTTTTCACAAAAAGTAAAGAATGAGTGCTGTCCTGCCTTGTACATGTCAATGTGTACAGTGTGATGACATTCATGTCGTAGGCAGAGGACTGTCTGGTAATATTAAGTCTAAGCGTATGCAGTGACATCCCTTGCCGTGATTCATGGCTATTCGCATACTCCACGACATGATTTAGCAGTTTTCCAATGCAAGAAATGAATGAGTCAATGGTGTGTTTGCATTTTCCATGAACTCATCAAATCAACTCGGAATAGCCTTTTGCCCAAATTCACCATCACTACCAAGTCACCTAGTACCAACACGTACATCTAACACTGTTGTTTTTGCCTTGAGTATGACAGCATTAGAGCAGACATCTAGCCGAGCCTGATCCGGTGGATAACACTGTATATTTACGGGAGCATGGCTCACACGCTAAGCCTGCATTTAATAGCTTGATGACGGCACAGGCATGAAAGCTGAGAAACTGCAAAATAAAGTAATCTGGTACAAACAAAGAACAGACATTCATACAGTAGTCTAAAGGTGGATATCTTTGCTACTTTCTCTTTGAATTTCAAACTGTACAAAAAAGCTGAAATTAGAAGCTTTTTCGGTTCATTATGCTTTGTTTTATATTTGACATATTGTGTTTAAATGTTTGATCTCCTGCATGTCTGACTGCATCGAAAGTTTGAAGCCAATTTGCTAAAATCATTTTCCTCTGGAGGCATGCATAACTTTTTTTTTTTGGTCGTTTTGATTTGGTTTCATGTTAGAAATAAATCATATATCCGGTTGATATGGAAATGCCAATGTGAAAAAAAAAATGAGCACTTTATTAAGCTGTTGTTGAGATAAGTCATTTTATTAACCATATGAAATCTTTTAGTAATAAGCAAAGTAGCTCATTGATATTGATGAAGGCCACTCTATATACACTACTCAACAAAGTTTTGGGATAATGCTTTTTCGTTCTTATCTCATGAAGGTATTTTACATGACAAATTGACATATAAATGATGTTTTACAGTAGATGAAGAGTATCGAAGTCTGTGGAAATGTGTTGAATTTTGATCACAGCGTTGTTGTTGTTGTTGCTGCTGATGTTCTTGTTTTGGTAGAAATGTAAATACTGTTTGCAGATAGCTTTTTCTATCTATTCATCTATCCATCTTCCTGTCAACCAACTCTCTTCTCTTTCAGTGGGCATATCCACACACACAAGATAACACAGAGATGCGAACTTGTCATGGAGTAACAAACATTATCCTCATGGATACACATTACTATACTATGTACTGCATCCCTTACATGATACCAACTTGTCCATTTATTTCTCACTCCTGGTACCATACATCTTTATTGTTCTCTTTAGTTAATATATTTGTTTGTTGGCAATATGGTTGGTTTGTGTGTAGTTTCTTGCCTGTTTGTCTGTTCATTTGTTGTTGTTTTTTACTTCTTTACTTTGCTGATGTACACTGTACAGAACATACTATGTACTTCAGATTCAATCTGATCTTATTAAATATAATGCTCCCTGTTGGTCACACATACATTTGAAATTAAGAAATATGTGATTAACATTCATTTGATATTATTAATGAAAATACCTAATGCATAACAAAATGCAGTTACAACAATGTTGACGCCACCACATAAATCCCTCCATATAAACACTTCCTCATGAATATAGCCAATATTTTACCATAGATGAATCAATATTTGAGGCTGGATAACAACATGCACCTGTTAACTCTTCACCTCTGAGAAACCTTAATCCCAATACAGTATGTGCATAGCACATCTGATTTTCATAAGCAATGGGTTAAAACAATATAACACATTTGCTCACAAAGCACTTGACAGTGTACTCAAGTACTAAAATTTGGGGAATAAAACAAAATGGCAATCATACTCCCTTTATCAAAATAATAAAATATGTGTGATGCATTACAGAATGTAATAGCAAAATGCTACAAAAGAAAAAAGAAACAAAGAAACAAAATATAATAAGAATGATAATATGTTTATAATTAGGCGTTGTCATTATATGTAAACATGTAAGTAGATACTGCTTATAATAGAAAAAATACAATCATAGTAGTGCTGAACATGTGGCAGATGATGTGCTATGAAAAAATAAATGATGATATAAATTCAGCATATTAAATGAGTACAGCATCAGTGATACTGTGCTCAGTGGCGTATCTAGGGAAAACGGCGCCCGGGGCAAGCGCGAAAATTGCGCCCCTAGTTTCTGAAAAAGTGTTCAACCCCAACCCCATCCCGGTAGGGACTTTAAAAAAAAGTCTACATGATATGCTTTTTCAAGCACTTAAAAGGGGTCTTTTGAGGGTGATTTAAATGTAATAAATTTGGATAAATTTTGGCGAGCGAGCGCAGCGAGCGAGCCGAAAATTTTTGTATATTTCCGCGTCATCATCACGTTTTGTTCTTATCTTTTTGTGTGTGATAAATTTTGGCGAGCGAGCGCAGCGAGCGAGACGAAAATTTTTGCATTTCAGCTTACAAAACATGGAATTCTTGTCATTTTTTGCTTATTAAATCTTACAATTCTAATCAAGAAAATTAATGGTGACGGCCTTATAGATAACGATTTATACCAACAGACTGAGGACTTGAAAAAAATACTCCAAATTAGTACGCACGAGTGAGCCGAAATTAGTATATTTCCGCGCCATCATCACGTTTTGTTCTTATCTCTTTTTGGGGGGGAGAAATTTTAGCGAGCGAGCGCAGCGAGCGAGCCGAAAATGTCTGTATTTCAGCTTACAAAACATGGAATTGTTGTCATTTTTTGCTTATTAAATCTTACAATTCTAATAAAGATATAGTGACGGCCTTATAGATGAGGGTGATTTAGATGTAATAAATTTAGATAGATTTTGGCGAGCGAGCGCAGCGAGCGAGCCGAAAATTTTTGTATATTTCCGCGTCATCATCACGTTTTGTTCTTATTTTTTGTGTGTGTGATAAATTTTGGCGAGCGAGCGCAGCGAGCGAGCCGAAAATATTTGTATTTCAGCTTACAAAACATGGAATTCTTGTCATTTTTTGCTTATTAAATCTTACAATTCTAATCAAGAAAATTAATGGTGACGGCCTTATAGATAACGATTTATTCCAACAAACTGAAGAACTGAACAAACTGAAAATACTCTAAATTAGTACGCGCGAGTGAGCCGAAATTTGTATATTTCCGCGTCATCATTATACGTTTTGTTCTTATCTTGTTTGATTTGGTTTTTTGCACCCCACCCCGTATGTTCGACACCTTTGGCGCCCTCGTTTGATCCAATAGGCGATCGCTTCAGAACGAAAGAAATAAAATTGCAGCCGCTGCTCCGTGTAACATTTTGCCTTCTAACGATGGCATGTGTGAACACAATATACATTGTCATTTTGTCCGCGTCATCATCACGATTTGTTCTTATCTTCTTTTTTCTCTTTATATGAATTTTGGCGAGCGAGCGCAACGAGCGATCCGAAATTTCAGCTTACAAAACATGGAATTCCTGTGTGAATACAATAAACATTGTCATTTTTTGTTTTCATCTTGTTTGATTTGGTTTTCTCCCCCCCCCCCCCCCCCCAACCCCCATTCTCCCTCCTTCCCGGTCCGGGCGAGTTTTTTTTCTTCTTCTTCTTCTTCTTTTTTTTCCCTTCTTTTTTCCTTTTTCTCCTTCGTTTTTTTTCTTTTTTTTTCTTTTTTTCGTTTTCGGCGCCCCCAAAGAGTGGCGCCCGGGGCACGTGCCCCCCTTGCCCCCCCCTAGATACGCCACTGACTGTGCTGGATGGACAGCAACAACAGACTTCATCATAATGTGTTGGAATTTTCACAGACATGATTCTGTATCACATAGTGTGAGTTGTACTCAAAGTCAAGGTATTAGGTCTCTACAGAGGTGACAGGTTGAAAGAAGAGACAACATTTACATCTTTTCCTGTGAGATGTTGAATTTGTCACAATTTTCTGTGATATTTACTTGTTAAAAGACACTCACTGTACCCAAAATTTTGTTGAGGGTTTTCTCATACGTGGGCTGTTTTCCCTATTGACAAGAACACGATCCAAATCGGACTAAACGAACAAATTCCTTGGAGGAAGTGTCTCGTTACATGCGACCTCATTACAACAAGGATCCTCACAACACAGTGATGTCCAGTTGGCATACATTGTGTGTAAATAAACTACTAGGAGTTCAGGGAGGAACCAAGTCCAACAAGAGAAAAAAGAATGAATGTATGTTTGTGTAAAAGCTCTGTTTATTTTACACATTCAATTACTTAAAAAGATGGGGACAAGGATGAGGAATACAAATGTTTATTATTTTCATCTCCTTTTTTGAAAAATAGTAAATAGTAAAAAAAAAAATCAACAATCAACACAGTGCCAAAATCGGATGCCCATGGACAAAAAAAAAATCATTCCGTTTTTACCGGCATTTGGCCAAAACATAGTAAGAAATTTGACTTGTGAATTGTCGAATACAACAAATAAGAAAATCAAAATATGTAAAATATGAGGAATCTACACAGAAGCATTGCTTGTAGATTCCCAGAAGCTAATTCAAAGTGGATTCTTACATGAAATTTACAGCAACCTCAGCAACATCAGAATCTCATTTCCGGTGCAACATGAATCATGTAACCTACCATTAGGAGAGCATGGATGCTAGCTTGGTTTCTTTGATTGGGGGAGGAGGGGGGGGGGGGGAGCAACCAATGATAACAAAACAAAACGATATCTGAAAACAAAATGCAGGGAAAGCCAGCAGACATACCAGGCATGCTGCCCGATTCCACACCCATCATCACCACTCTCTTCATCCACCCTACCCGTCCCCAGGAGCTCTCATGAATGAATGAACACGCAGGGAGGCAAAAATCATGCTTCCAATTTTCTCAATATGTGCAACTCAATCATCAATGGGCTTGTACGGCTGGTTAGAATTATACCTGCTCTCTCTATTCTTTTCCCTATTCCAGTTTCGTGATGATCATTTTTGATCAAAAAACAAATATGAATGTTAAGAAAGAATTGTAAATAAACATATACTGCAACTATATGGCGAGGAAAGTTGGTGGTTATGTAAGAGCATATCCGCTGAAGCCAGCTTCATTTAATAATTTTTTTTTTAAAAACAACTGATGATTTTATTTTCTCTCTTTCTACTGGACAATAGGATAGCATTATTGTCTTTATAGCCCTGCATAAGTTTCTATGCCTTCCTATCCTTCACTAATAGTCTAACAATTGTATTCAAATCATGCGGATCAGTGAAACAGAAACAAAGAAATCAAACTCCCTAAAGATTGTCCATGCTTACAAGTATGCAAGTATTGTTTTGTGTGAAACTAGGTTTTTGGGATATCTGAGTCTGTTTAAATGAGATACTGCCAACACAAAACAGACATACATACACAACTGAACTGAATGATGTGCAATTCAGTACTATGTATGTTCAAATTACACAACAATACATAGTGCAGGATCAGACAATTAGAATGGAAAGAAGTTTCACCAAAAGTGGACGTAGAATAAAAGAGATAACAAATTTCAGTTTCACAAGCTTTTGGTGAATAATAGTGATGATACTGGTTGCAAGCGACACATGTAAATTAGAAAAGGCAAAATATCATCACCTCACAACTCTTTACTTGGTTTGTATTCAAAATTATCTTGAAAATTACATTTTTTGTCCAATGATTTATCAACGGCAACCACTCTCCCCTGAATTCAGTGTTGCTCGGTTACAACAAGCCTATAATTTGATGCAAAGGATACAACTTTAATATTGTCATTAATTTCATGTCAAAAAGAAAACTTTGGTTACAGATCACAGGAAAGATTTTTAGGTAATGACATTATCAATTCCCCCACTTTGCATAAATATGTGGATGTGTCCAATATCAATGTCGGGTGAAAACATGTGACAGTTTAGAATTCCATTCATTTCTTTTTAATAGGTCAGAAACCTCCACCACTCTGCTTTTCTGATTTGGCTGTGATTACTAAACCAACCTGAACATGATGTGAGGACAACTTTGCTATAGCATGCATTTCCTGTAGCCACTTTAGCCCAAGTATATTTGGGACTTTAGTCTTCAATGGGTGTAAGTAAAACCATTGGCTGTATCATCTCTATACACATGTCTGTGGTGTGTTCCTTTATATGCATATGCCTTTTAACTTATGTCAGTATCTAAGCATGCTTTAGGTTGCTCTCAGCTACCAGGGAAGGAATGATAGAAAAAAAAGAAAAGAAATGAGACTAAAAATTTGAGGTGGGGAGGGGGGGGGGGAACGGGGAGGTTCTGTAAGATCAATTTTCTCATCTTCATCCTCGTTTGCTATCAGGAAGAAAGAACAGAATGCACCACACAGATGTGGGAAATATGCTAATATGGCCAAAACCTAAAGCCTAATAATTGAATTCAAAATTGGAAGAACATCATAGCTGAATATTTTTTTTTTTTTAGGGATGAGTTTTCTTTCTTTTAGAAGAGAGTTAGAATAAGAATGTAGGACATGCAACACTGAAATAGAACTGCCCCAGTGGCTCTGTGAGAGATGATGGGCTGCGAAGCCTCGTGCTGCATATTAACCCACCCCTCTATTGCCTATCAAATGGCTGATGAAAGTGAAGGAACAAATTTTACCATGGGAGGAGTTTAATAGCATTGATGTGAGGACTATGCATTTGAAATCTATATCATCAGATGGATTAAAAGAATGCTTCAACTGCTCCAAATGAAGATCATCCCATACGCTCATAAACTTTTCCACTGGGACAAGAAAATGGATCAATGTTTGAAATTCAATCATATCAAAGAGTTCAAGACCAAGTTCAATCTATCTTATTTGATATCAACTTACCAACTTTGATACCAAATACTTTCAAATCATAGTTTTAATGTAGAAACATTGAATAAAAGCTATGACACATTAAGTAATAGAATAATTGGTCGACTGTAGCAGCTAAACTGTTCATGCATGTGCATAAATTAACACAAGTTAGAGATAATAGACATGTTACAACAGACATGTAAAAATACAGGGTAAGTGCGCATGGACTAAGGTAAATATTTGGTCAACCAACCAGCTAAAGCCTATCCTCTCAGATTACACGCCCATAACTGGATACTAAGTATTTATAATAAAAAAGGGGGAAATCACAAAGAAAAGAATACAATGAAACCAAAAGTGATTCTACAGTGATAGGATAAAGCTTTAGACAATGGACACAATAAAGTTCAGAGTTTTGAGTGACAGTATTCATTCTTTCTTTTGTTGATGTATTTGTGATTCTGCTTTTTATTGCATTCAAGAATTGAATTGATGTTCTGAAACCTCTTTGTCTTGGTCTCATTTCCTCAAGCACATAATTCATTACCCAAACTGTACTTTGTGAAAAGCTTGATGAAAGCATTGCATGCTAGATTCACAGCCTTCCTTAACCAAAACCAATGAAATATGCAAGGTACGTGTGGATCTCTTTCTAAAACACATTCACTATCTAAGAGTTTCGAAAACACAGTGAAGCTTTCCATATGATTGTTGTGTGCCTTTGCTTGCATAGTACTCCCTGTAGATGGAGAGTCACTCCATTACTTTCCCGGTGAAAGTTTTTTTTTTTCCTTTTCTTTTTCACAATGATCCTGATGAAGGAATGCATTTGACTTCAGGTTAACACACATCATCCCAAAGACATTGAATTTAAGGAAGTCAGTGGCAGCGTTTGCGAGAAAGTGAACAAAGTTCTTATTACTTTGTTAAAGCTGCGAATAGCATGCACTATGCATGAAATATCACAGTGACATTTAAAGCTAATGTTCACTAAAGGGTGTGGACAAGATGAGGAATGCAAATACAGTAGATCTGCACTCATTCGGTAACCTCTCCGCATGTTCATAAAGGATTATGATTACTGTCTTTATCATTCCTAAACACTTCTTGGTGCCTTTGCACCTTCACATAGGAGCAAATTTCCGTGTCCAAATTTTGATGAAAACCAAAATTTGGATGTAGAATGAACTTCTTGACTCCTTTAGCAGGTTGTCTGTATTGTCTAGAGGACATCATCTGGAAATCCCACTTTTCTTTGTCATTTCCGCCTCTTCTGCTCAATGCGCCTAAAAGCCTCTATGGTGGAGGAAGCTTCAGGCAGGCAGAAGTCACCTAAAATGTTTCATAAAAGTGACGGCCTGATGCTGATCTATATAAATGAGTGTGCAAAGCCGCTGAGGGTGTTTGCTGTCAAGAGATGGAAGAGTCTACAGCTTGCAATGTGTAAGATTATGCTATTAAAATGGCATTCATTTACACCGATAAAAAACAATACATCAAACAAAGAAAGCAAGGATCCCATAAGCAAGCAGGCATATGAGAAAAAAACTCACACGTTTATAAAACCTGTGAGTTTTACTCACCGATTTAAAAGTTGCATCATTTCCTTATATTTTTTCTGCTTATCTGAAAGGTTGTTGGAAAGTCATCCTGATTGTCCTTCTTCACCATTTTACCACTCCTGGTGGGATCTAGATGTGTCCATGCTGTCCTCCTACAATCAGCATTTTTTTTTTCTGCTGCACTTCACCCACTTCCCACCTCACATTTTCATCTTAAAGAAGGTGCCTTGACAAGTTTTGACCAATTGCCTGTGCACCTAAGTGCATTTTAGCAACTAATCTTCTTCCTACATTTCCACAGTACATCCTCCTGTAATCTATTTGGAATATCATTTGTATATGAACTGCTGAGATATGTGGAAATAAAAACACACACACTGTATGTTAATATCAATGCATTACTTTGCACAAGAAAGTGTAATATTCTCAAGTATTGAATCTAATCAATCTGAGTGCAAACCGCAAGACAACTGCAAGATGGTCAAATACTGTATACGCTATAATTTTCGCGTATATAAATTTTCGCGAATTGCCGCTGCCACACATTTTCGCGAGTGGTTAAATTCGCGATTGGGGGACCAGAGAAAATATGAAGTGGCAAAGAAAATGTGAATTTTCAACTTACTAGCAAATAAGAATGATACTAGTTATACACTGCATGAAAAAAACTTACCAAACTCTGCAAACTAGTAAGTTAGAATTCAACATTTTTGAAGTGGTTAAGTCCATCGCGCTAGATTTGTGACGAGTGGTCCCCTTGCGATAATGGATTGGCTCTCTACAGTATTCGTAAGTAGATGTGGACGTGCGTAAACAAGCTTATAGCCAGTATGGTCTGTTCGGTAAGCCGTGACATGGTATACTAGTACTGAAATGTTCGTATCATCAAGGCAAGGGATTAATACTGAACTACACTAGATAATCTTATATGGGTCATCTAAATCTTGTGAAATTTCATTCTTTGTATGTATATGGAAAAATCATATCATCAAAGTTTTGAGGTAGATAAATGCTAATACAAATGGATAATATGAAAGTAAGAAAATTATATAATATTACACACACAAAAATGTCTTGCTTTGTACATGATATCAAAACTAGATTACACAAGACTGTAATCTTTCATTTTTCAAATGATGGATCACAACAAAGAAAAAAAGAAATCATTGACGTACACTGTCTAATAACATATTGGTTTCTATGCAGGTGTATATCTTCATATCATGTGTAATTTATATCAAGCAAATGAAATATGTTTATGTTCTTGATTGTTCGACCACTTTCACTTGAAATGGTTAAGGGCATTACTGCAAATGTGGCTATATTCAACCCCGTCAAAATTTTGACAATTTGAGGAAGAAAAGGAAGAAGATTTTATCTGTAAGGATATAACATTGCCATAAATGGATGGGGAAAAGGAAGTGCTCTTCACTTTGTATGCCACATCAATGTGGCATACCAAACAAGGAACTCTTTTTGTTAAATTCTTCCAAGTGATAAAACAAGGCACTTTTCTCACAAGGAAGTAACAGGGAGAAATAATTGTTTGATCCTGTTTAAAGCCACTGGCAGCAGGATTGAAAGGAAGTTTCTGAAGGACCAAATCACGGTATTGCCAATAGCTAGTGTCAAATGTATTGCAATTTATGTTTTATAAAATGTGTAGGCCCCTACTACAATGTAATCAAATCATCAAATCATCAACAATATTCTTTTGTTGAAACTGTTTCCAATCATACATATTGTATGCATCAAGTGAATTCATCATTTTATTTACAAATTGATGTTGATGAATAGAGATCACTTAGAACCTGGCTATATGCAAAAGTCAACTATAACCCACAAACGACAGAAAAAAAAAATGTGACATCAAATTTCATTCATATTTTAGGCTTTGTCCTCTATGGAAAGTGAATCATGTATCCCAGATTTGATCATGGAATAGATGCACTTATGGGAATGACTATCGCATATTCATACGAGACAAGAGCTTTTTTGTAACAGCACCATTCAGAAAGGTCAAGCTGAACCCACACACTTCTTCCGTCTCCTGGAAATGATCAGAGTCGGCCAGTACATTCGTTGCCTAACTTGATACTTGCACACCTTTACTCCACTCGAGTTACCCGTTCCAGAATCACTCACAGGCTCACAGACATCACGATCATTTGCAATTCGTATCGCATTGTCTCTGAAAATTTCCAACGAGCCGACAGATTATGCTCATTCATCCTAGAGTGCATTAAGAAAAAAATATAAACTAAAAATACGCGAGGACAGAAACGGTAAGAGGTATGTGTGAAAGATGGTGACGAAGCCGACACTAGGTGAAGGATGACAGGATGGGCAAGTACATCAAAGTGGAGAACGTGGAGTCAAAGAAGAGAAAGTTACATTTCTGACAACTGTTATATAATAATGATATAAAAATATAGCAGTGTCTTTTTTTATTTGGTTTTGGGTTTGCTTTTTTTTTTTTTTTTTTTTGCCTGTCAAAAGATCCAAGAAAGTGATGTGGCAGACAAAAATGAACAGATACACTGAATAATACATGCAGGAAATGTTTAAGCACGACATTAATGGGAGTGACTGCATTAGAGACACAGAGAGAGGAACAGATCGACAGACAGACAAGCAGGCAGGACGACAGATGGATGGAAGGGGGGGGGGGGGACATGAAATCAGAGTTGGGCACTCAATTCTTGTCAGACTGGTGGCATTTATTTCTACACCAGGGAAACATTTGATCTCATGTTATGTAGCTGCAATATGGTACAGCAGAAAAGGGCAAAAAAATGGGTACCCATCCACGGTTGGAAGTGAGTTGATGCCCCGCAGTATTCAAATGAAGTGGAAGGAGAGACGAGGGAATTGTTAAGAAGCCTCTCTTTCATTCTACTCCTATCTCCAATTGCAACAGGAATAAAATCTCACTTGCTGTTTCACCACTGTATAATACAAAGTCTATCACATTACAGAAATCTCTGTTTTAGCATGCAGTGCTGAAATAGCACAGGAGCGGGATGGCATAGTGACAATGACCAGCAAAAGCGAGGAATAGATACGCCGACTTCCTTTTTGCCTGACTCAACTCAAGAATGTCCAACCAGAGATACATCATGTCATTTCCTTTCACAGCTAATGTGCTTAATTTCCTTTCACATCTAATGTGCATATTTACACCACCATTGTCTGGTCTGACATTAAAAAAAAAAGAAAAAAAAATGGACCTGAACATGACATAAATATTCATAGCATAATGTGTGCAAAATATCAATTGATTTGCTTGGAAAACAGGATGCCAGTATGCACATATTCTATGCACTTGAAATAAGGTTGTGCGACTTAGTGGGAAAGAAAGAAAAAGGAAAGAAAAAGGAAAGAAATCAGATTAATTTTGCCTTAAAGGCATTATTTACCATTTGCAGATGAAACAAAAACCCAGTTCCAGAGCTTCAAAATATTTCTAAAATGTGCGTTAGGGATAGAAGTAACTAATGTAAAATTTGAATGAGTATAGTCAATGTTAAGTATTGTTAAACATACAAAATGTGAACAATAGTTATAATAAAAATGTTTCTACACTATAAACTGTCTACAGTTATGTTATAATGAGAAAAATAGTGATATTTCCTTATACATGCTGTATTTTAGGCTTTATTGCAAAATGTTTAAATGGTAGGATGCTTTGTGATACAACTGACCTACACATATGCATCAAATGTGATATCTCAAAAAAAGATTCTTAAATCACTGCTCCCAATGGTAAACAGTACCTTTAATGAGGAAAAAAGAATCATTCTTCATGGGACAAAAAAAATTGTCAAAAAATAAAAACACTTTGTAGTAATTTCAAATATATCTCTCCAAAATGACAATAAAATATCAAACTAAAAAGTACATACTGTCATATTTGACATTTAGTTTTTGTGTCTTTTTTCAGCTTTCAATCACTAATAGTTTTAATCAATCAGACTATGTTTGCTTGCTATTCTTTGGGCATTCATACCATTGCATTTCTTTTTATAACATGGTTTTATTACCTACTCATGCAATTTATTTCAATAACATAAATTCAAACACTAATTTTCTTCAGGGATGCCATAATTTCAACCAAATGCTTCTTTACTGTCGACCACTGCAGTGCCTTCACCCCAAGGATTTGTGTTCATGAAATGTCAAATGTAATGCACAGTCCAATTACCATAGACATTAAACAGTGAAATGCTTCCTTCTTCACAGACATCATACCTATAAAAATATCACACTTAAGCATCAGTGTCACCAGTATGTTTATATGATATGTTTGATAGATACTTTATTTTCTGCAAATCAATATATACATATATTGAATAATCGTGAACATGGGAAACATACAAAGTATATTTGAAACAGAGTTGTTTGACTTGCATAAACAACGATATAAAAGGAAATTAATGATATTACAGTATGCATGTCTATGCAGCTGGGATTACAATAACAATATTACATTTAAGAAGTGATAATGCAGAGGGCCGCCATTGTAAGCATTGCTTGAAAAGATGGCCGGCCCGAGGAAAAGGTAGGTAGGTAAATTGGTAAATTGGTAAACAATGCAAATTCTGCTATTACTAAACAGTGATTCGTGTGTGGATGTATTCACACTTTTTTTGCGTGTTGGATAATGCTGCAGGAGCCATTTCTTGTATAAAAATATGAATACTACATGATATTACAGTGGAAAAGAGAAAAAAATGTGCTGATAATTACCCTGTCCTGTAGCACTGAAGAAGCAAACATGTTTGAAGTAGATATCCACTTCTATTCCCCTATAATCACATCTCTTTAAATTTGCATATAAGTAGTTTGTCTTGTTTTATATTGTTTGCTTATTGTGCATTATTCCCTGTTTGTATTATTTTCCATTTTTACTATTAAGCACTTTGAGCACTTCTGTGAATACAGCGCTATATAAATAACCATTATTTTTAATATCAATATTTTAAAACAGACTTGCATAATACTGGCAATGGGGAGTAGTGTAAAATAATTAAACAGTGGCATAATAACAGACTTAGCTCCCAACAATCCAGGACATACTGCTTCTGTAACAGATTTATTTGTGAACAACGGTGGTGTAGAAATCATGAATGTGCCACGACATGTATTAATATTTAACTAGACTCTTGCCTCACATCTTTACAAAAACAAAAACAGGCAAATGTTCAATAAAATATAGAATCGACGTTCCAAAAAAGTAGAACTATAATGGCAGCTTTAAAACTGGATATCTGTTTCACTGCTACAGGGTTGTAGCTACGTATGCCACCATAGAAAGAAGCCCTGCAATACAAAACATACTCTCTATTTCTGTTGTGCACAGATATATGGGCAGTAACGTTCAGCTGTTGATTTATAGTGCGGCTTGAGAGGAAACTAACAATGACATATGACTTTCTGTTGTCCTCTGGGATTGTCACAACATTTCTTTTTTCACCTACAAGGCAGTAGGCAGTAAGGTTTTGAGGAAAGCAATCCATTATTTTAAAACCATTTGAATAAAAACAAACACAAAAACAAAATAGATTGTGCCAGGGATATCAAGTCACACACAAAAGAAATTTGTGCAGAGATGTAAATTCATGACCAGTTTTTGATCATTTGTGAACAATTCGCCGAGTTCAAATTGGAACATCATCTCATAAATGGCTGTTTGAAGATAGTGCACTTGTCTTGTTATGACTAGCATAAAAAAAAAGAAAGATATACACCTCAAATATTCCGTCAGTTATTTTATGGTTGATATACAATATAAAATACCTTTGACAATGCAACTTATTGACCCAAGTTTCTACCTTTCTATGGTTCTTGATCATAAACAGTCGTAGTTGATTTTAACATGGCATAAATAGTAACTTTGTGTGATTGAGCACTGCAAAGGTGTAGCTACTGAGCCCAAACATTCAGAGTGCAGCATTTAGATCTGTATCAAACATCTTTGGATTCACACAGTAGGGTCCTATATTTCATTTCATTTCTTGAATTTTTTTTCTTTCACATAGTTTCCTGATATGAAATAGAACTTCAAATCAAAATTAAATTTGCTTTAGTCTTTGATTCAATATCTTTGACTGACATAGACCTTTCACTTCATGGCTAAAAGTCTTGCCACTATCTCACCTAATTCATACATGCATCATTTTAGTTTTACTGTAGTTCCTCTGGATCTGTTCAGGTTATCAAGATAAGGTTAGCTGTTAACCCGTTGAGGACGGGTTGATTTTGTTACAACATGCATTTCCCATAGACACCATGCCCGAGTATTCTCAGGACTCATCTTCAACGGGTTAAACCATGAGTGTTCCATGGCACATGGATCCAGTATGATATGATCACAAACATCAAATGTGATCAAGTGAAATACTTCCACAAAATATAACAAATGTGTTCAGGCTATTGGGCTAGCCAGCACCTAGATATACACTCTTGGAATCCCGCAATACTGGCAAAAAAGAAAAAAAAAGAAAAAAGAAAGGCTGTAACACTTAACATGTATGAAGAACAAACTCAACAGGGTTCAGTAATGAAGGTTATACATGCATGGAGACAGTATTGCAAAGGAAAAGAAATAGCAATTTCACTTGTTGCTTTTCCTATAATTCTATAAACTACAGCATTAACATGCATCTACTTGTGATATGATTCACAAAATGGATGGTAGTGAAAAACTGAATGCACAGTTTCTATGAGACATTTATGTTACAAAGAAAAGTGAGATAAAAAAAAGAGCAAAACAATGGCAGCGGTATCTTTTGAAGTTGTCCTTCTGACTGAAAGCAGGTACGGTATGCATTTCTCTTTTTGGGTTAAGGAATGCATTTTTTTTCCCATGTATATTTGGCACAATGATTAAAGAAAAGCAATCTGAACAGTGCATAAACTTGAATATATTGCTCTTCAATTGATCATGCGACTGAAAATTAGGAGGGCATGTAAACAGGGTATACTGACAGTTGAAAGTAATAAAGGAGCTTGTAGGGATGGGATTGGTCAGACAGTGGCTGCTCGGCAACACAGCCTCCGTCCAAAGCTGTCAGTAATTGCACCAGAGCCTAAACCAACAATGTCACAAACACTGCAAATCAACTGTAAATAGAGTGGGCTTTATGTACTTTGCTAGCCGCATATCCAGTCTCCATAAAGACTATTTTTATCCACGAGTGTCAGTAGGCTAAGGGAGGTTTCACACTTTCTAAAGAACTTGTTTGTAAGCATGTTTAGAAACATACTTTATGTCTCATGCTAATCACAATGTTTTGTAAGCCTGAAAGCAGACTCTAATCACACTTCTTCCAAACAGTAAATCACAGCTGGTTAATTGTGATCCCAGCTGTTTCCCAGTTGGGATTTGTTAGGTGTGCACTCATAATCTGAACAGTTTCACCTCTAAAACATAATTGAGGAGCTCTACCCTGTATTCATCTCCACCACAGTATGTTCATATTCATCACATGAAGCACTGTCTGTTTGATGTATATGCCATTGAGTTTGCAACACAGCTGTTGTATCAGAATGTAGTTTGCAGTTTGGGGTTAACAAAGAGACTCATTACGCTTTCTGTACTCCTTTTAAATCTAAACACATCTATAAGCATGATTATAAGCAAGTTCTATCATAAGTCTGTAAGCCCTCCACATAAAGGCTGGCAGAATATCCTCATTGTCAGATGAAGGTAAGTTTTCTTCACATGCACCATATTATATCCCTATAAATCTGCTCTCCTGGCATATTCCATTAGCAGCTTTCCTCTAGGCTTCATTTTTTTCCCCCTACATGGTCAAATTTTCATTAAATCTGTATAGTTTGGGTATTTATAGATCAAAAATATTCCTTGGCAGTACTATATGGTTGATAGATACCAAGTTTATTGAGAGAGAGAGAGAGAGAGAGAGAAGGAGGGATAGATGGATAATGAAATATAAAACATTGTTATTTCTTAGCAGAAACTATTGAATCAAATGTCTGTTGACATTATAGGGTCTACAAAGGATATAAAGAAATTATTAATTTATCAAATGTAGCCTAGCAAAAGAATGAACTGTAGAACTGATTTATGGCAACAAATCAGCAAAATACAGAAAATTCCTCCCAGGCCCAAGATCTCAATATCCTATTGCTGTAGAGCACATGGTAGTCATATTATTGTATGTTCAAGAGAAGCATTTCTTTTGTTGTCATATTTTTTTCTCTTTTAGAGTGACAACATAACTCTATTTTTGAGTGAAATGAAATGAGTGACAAACCATCATTGAAACAGAAAGGGTAGATGAGTTTCAATGCAGAGGAGAAGGCAGGGGAGATTGAACAAAGACTCCTGACATCAAACAATGGTGTTGTAATGAAGCTGGAAGGAAGGCTAGGTAAAGGTAAACATTTACTTAATTGACCAACCCAATGGTCATCACATGTCCTCAGTCTGCCCTCAGCTGGTGTGACCTCAGATGAACTTAAAGCAATGACCATATTAGACTGGTGCTTCCCCAGATTTGTTGTTGATTTAGTCTGTCAATTCAGACATTAATCCTTCTTTGAGATAGAATCAAAATAATTTCTTCACATGCACACAGCTTTGATAGGACTGTAGTCTGTAATCAAGTCACCTTGAGCGTTTCATAATAACTGCACTCTTTTTTTTTGTGGATTCATGACTTCACATCTCTCGATATCCATCTACTCCATGTCTGAAAGTAGACTAGCATCGTCCAGTGAGAAGCCCTATGGTCAGTGAATCCAGCAGATTGTATAGATGATTGATTGAAGCCCTGTAACTAAGCTGATTTCACACAATCTCAGGACAGGGAGGGCGTAAAGGTAGGGATAGATAAGGGAGGTGGGATACTGGGAAAAGGCTGATGGAGAGAGAAGAGAGGGAGAATATGACAGGTTGAAGGGGGAAAGAAAGGACAAAGATATATATCAAACAAAATAGAAATTCAAGTAGTAGTTACGGTACATAATGGAATAGACCTGTCACACATAAAAACTGTAAAAGCTGTAATTTTCATGAGGATTTAATTAAAGTTTGCTTATCATTGTTGGGCCATGCGTTCAACAACATGCAAAAATACTGCCACTCACTAAGGTATGCGTTAGAATCTCTGTGCACTTACGACAGCCTCAACATCAAATCACGAAAACAACATCTTGCAAAAATGTCGTGTGACCCCTCGTTTACAAATATGTCTCTATACGAAAAATGACAGCTTTTACAGTACATGATCTTGATGATGTGTGTAGGTGTGTGTGTGCAAGAGAGAGAAAAAGAGGGAGAGAGAGGGAGAGGGGGAGGGATGGGAAACTGGAGGGAGGGGTTGTCTGCTTGACAGGCCCGTGTTTGTGAATAAGCTCATTCTATGGCCAGCAATAAATCAGTGACGTCCTCATGGTAGACTTCAAGTGTATAGGATATCCTGAATTATCAAATTGTTTGTTTAGCTGTTCTGGGATCACAATTATGATAGAGGGGCAGATTCTTATTGCTTGCCTAGCAACAAAGACTTTCACCGGAGTGCCAACACTCTATGTGAGAGGAAGGAAGGAAGGTATAGAGGAGCAAGAAATGGGAGAAGAGAGGTTAACAGACAAGGGAGATAAAGGAGGGATGAGTGGGTGCACTTTAAATGGATGGGTGCAGCAAGACACCCATGGGATCTGGTAGATGGGCATTGATTTAATACCTATCATCAGGTTTTAAACAGCTGTAAAACTACTGGAGTATCCATCTATCTGTCAAGTTTCAGGTCTGATCTAATAATCAATCAAGTAATCAAATACCATTTTCCCCACCAGTTCTTACTCTCACACTCAATCTTCCTTTGTCTTCCCCTATCGCCACTAGGAAGAAAAAAAAAATGTGGAAGGATTGTCACCAATGTCAGATTTCCAAAACCATATTTTCCTGTGCAATAGGTACTATCATGCACTCAGAACAAATTTGGTAATTGAATGTTGTTACATGTATACAATGAATAACTTATAAGAGTAGATAATGTGTACAAAGTGGTTGGATGATATCATGTAACAGAATGACCCATTTCATTACGTGATAGCCTACTAGAACCACTGCACACTAGTCAATGGATGATGGTTGATCCTAGAAGTGTAAAAATTGCAGTAATTCTTCTTTTTCCTCCCTCTTTCTTTTTTTACCTCATAGTTTGTTTGGGTTCTTTTCAGGGGGGGGGGGGGGGATGGGGAGGGCAAAAGTGTTAAACCATTTTCTAGCAATGCTTCAAGCCATGATAAAGAGTATTAGATTTACATTCAACCAATAGCCTGTATTGGCATCTTACATGTAGTTGGACATTGGGAAATTAAAGGCATCACTCAATTTAGCTTCACTTGTTTTGCAGTAAAATTGAATTAAGAAATGTAATAATCAGACAAGAACATAGTTTGCGTATCCTATGCATAATTTCCTGACCAGTTTTAACCTGGAGGTTGATGAAGATATGACAGCATTGAAAGTGATTTTACAGTAATTCACACAAACAGCACATCATCCCTAAAAATCTTCAACTCAGTTTAGGGAAAACCCCATCCACTTTGGGAAAAGTGCTTGCAAACTCTTCTGTTACAATTTTAGTTTTTCAAAGATATACCAAATAGCATGACATAAAACATATGTGCAGAGAAGAGTAAAAAAAGTAAAAGAGTCATCTCCAGACTAAAATATAGGAATCTAAGTACTTAAAATACTGTTTTATAAATGGAAAAGACACCAAATGGAAAATTAGTATATCCTGAGGAGATAAGCATCACAGCTATCTTTGGATTTGAATTCTGCTGCTTTTGCAGCTTTAGTCCTCACGGGAGCAGCATCATAGTTTTAATACACCTTCAGAAGCTGTAGACTTTTGCTCTAAAATGGACATTATGTGCATAAGAAATGTGTGACATAATGCTGTAATAACACAATACCAGTTTTGTTACAACAAAAAATGTAAATATTAGCCATAAAAGTGTTGTGACAGTATTGCAATCTGAGAACATATCTGATCATAGTTGCTGAGCGATGTTTTATAATCCATTACAAATGGGCCATCGCAGTAATAGCAAGGATAAAAGTGGAGTACATCAATCTAAATCATTGGAATCTTTTGATTTCAAAATGCTCCCAAACTATTCTTTATCCTGGCAAATCGTGTCAGCCATGTAAGTTTCTTGGCAGACCATTTCAATATGTTGCAAGCAAATTCCAACTGATAGAAGATGAATTTTGAGCCCTTCTATGAACTCTGTTTTACGTTTAACACTGAATGGAAACAGGTTGCTATTGGCAATGAAAGGGTTAAGTTTTGCTAACACAATACAAATCCAACTCTCAGTCTTGCTCTCAGTATGAAAGCACTTCATCAAGTGATATATCATGACAGCTATTCTTTGTTTCACTAGGTTGCGTGATGAGTCCAGCATGAAATGCAACTCTTATTTATCCAAGAGGCAGATTCAGAGAATGGTGTACTGTGCATTGTTTAATGGCATGCTAGTTTTGACAAGTAGGTTGTGCAGTATGTTCACATGACAGTGTATACTGGCTATGCAGGTACGGTAATCTTAATTTGATGCCACAGCAAATAAAATGCAGGAACTTATGAGGATGGTTCTTTCCCCAGTCTATAGCCAGTCCTTAAAGTGGAATTCTGCATCATGTTTAAGTTGACCTTAATGAACAGAGTAAGACAGAATGGACAGAACTGAAGAAGTTTTACCAAGACCAAAGACAGAAAAAAGAAAGAAAGAAAGTTATGTAATTCTAACATTTCCTATGTTTTTATTGAAGAGTGCTTTTGGATAGAATCACATATTACCTGAGGTGGTTTATATCATCAACTCACATCTCTCAAAATGGTTTGAGCACAAAAATATGAAAATAATGATTAGTACTCTTTTTCTAGCTGGATATTTGAATAAGCTTCCTTTAAAAAAGGCTGTAATCACTTAAACACAAATGTATTTCTTTCTATCTATCACATAAGCACCATAATCATAAGAAGGATCAAAAGGGGAGAAAGTAACAGTCCAGAATTGTTATCTAGTACTAGCAAAGTATCGTAATTACTTCCAGAAGTGAGATTTAACAGTCTTAATGGTGCACATTAATCAGAAAGTAGTCATACCCATCACAAATGTCCAAAAAGAGAAACATACAATTCAAGAGAGATGTGTCTGAAAGAGAGGAGTGGAGGTGAAAAGCAAGTGGTGTAATCCAAACAATATTCACCCTGAGTGATTCTAAATTACCCCCACTTTGACAGCTGCGTGCATAACTATCATCAAGGGTTATTTGTTTATTGATAAATCACAGCAATAAACCATGAGATCAGATGCTGTCATCCCTGTAAACAGATCAGGAAAGAATAAGGAATTACCATCTGCAAATGTCATCACATTGTTGTTGTGATTATTCCTGGTATCTCTTTCTCCAATCATCTGCCTCTCTGTCAACTGTAGCATGGTTTTTGTCCCTCTAGTGTATCTCAGCTAATCACTGGCTGACCAGGGATTGCTCCTGGGAGCCCAAGGAGAGGTACACAGGTCATAGATTGAGAGAACAGAAACACCAACAACCATCAGCAACAAAGGATGGAGGAAGAAGAAGAAGGAGAAAATGTGTATTACTTTCAAACTCTTCTCAATTTTCAGGCAATGTCTGGCTACTTTCCTCCTTTGGGAAATACCCCGTCAAGAGATGCTTGTTGCTCTTTTCTTTTTTCTTTTCTTTTGCCTTTTTTGTTTTTATTCAGCTTGGCTGTTGTCAACCTGAATAAGAACATAGGGCAACAGATCACAAAACCCCAATCTGCTAATGAAAAGGCCAACATCAAAGACACATGGTTTGAAGTCAGTGTAAAGGTGTTTGCCAAACTGGAAGATGACTTCAGTATCTCACAGTAGTTAAATCGTGCTATATGCTTGTACACTTTCAGAATGGAGAATTCTTGTTAGAATCAAGATTGTTGCTTATGAGAACCTGAGTGATTCTCTACAGATTTTAAAGGGATTCAGGATCTTCAGGGAAACAGCGACGATGCTATACTTTCAAGAATGAAATAAGTATGAGTAAAAAAAAAAAGGTATGAGAATCATGTACTACATGAGAGATTTGCAAAACAATGCAGCCCTAGTGACTGATAGCAAAGGGCTACCAGGGCACCATAGAAGTTGCGCATAGAAGGAGAATACTACAATAATATGTGATCCTGAAGAAAAAAAAATGGAGGACCAACATACTGTAAAAACCAGAAACACTTGCTGCATGAAACTTTCATGAATAAGAACCAATGGCCTTTTTAATGGAATGAAACTTTTGTGAATTTGCTAGTGTCATTCAATGCATATTGTGTAAATAAACACATTCAAATACATTTTCCTTTTGCAAATCTTGGCTATTCATGAAATTTGTGAAAGTTCATGCATGCAAAAAAAAAATGTTTGTTTGCTTGTTGTTGTTTTTGACAGTAGTGCTATCATATCACATTTTTGCTATAGGCCCTTTCTCGCTACGAAACAGCTTACAAATTGTGAGGTTTTATCTTCCTCCATTCACACAACAACAACAACAACAATGACAACAACAAAATCACACTTTTGACACTATTAGGAACATACATGATTTGCTTCACAGTTTGCTGCATGTAACTGATAGTACAATAGCCTGGTGGAGTAGCTGTATAGTACACACTTGACTGTAGGGAGTACTTGATAGATTCATGAGATCAAATTTCTGACATTTCTTTTCATAGGCTTTACACTGCAAATCATCACAGCAAATTCTATGCAAAGTTTGGGTTATGTGAATTTAGAAAATCGCATCTCAGTGTGTGTGCATTCATTTTGTTTTCTTCTTCTTGTTCTTCTTTAGATTTTTTCCCCCCTAAACACAAATGTCATGATTTTACCTGCAACGATGAATGGCTTTTTCTTCAGAGATGCATGAATAATACAGATCTGCAAATGCAAACACATTCTATGCAGGTAAATAATCTTATCTGTTCCAGCATGAGCTTCTGTTGTCAGCCATCAGAGAAGTATTTACACTGCTATTTCATACATTTTGTGAGGATATACTGACTGTCAGAAGATAAATCCTGGAGTGCTAGTCATTGACTCCACCAAATTCAGGTAGATGTATTGTTTCCACAAGACAAAGGATTTCTGCTGATTTCCTTCTCTTTTTCCAGATGTTCTATTAGACAAGCGTATTGTTTGCTAAAACATTAACAGTATGTATTAACCTGGCCACTACTGATGAGCCCAGGAGGGTATTAATATTAAATGGAGATCCCTTTCCTCTGGGAGAGGGGGGATTAAAGAACCTAATGCCGCACCTGCATCCCCTGGGCATGGTGGTCATATCCATGGTAACCAGAGCTTGACCGGTCCCTCATCTTTGTCAGATTGTTATTTCTTTTGGGTCTTTCTCCTCTCCTCATCCGCATCCCTTGCCTACCAGTCCATCTATTTCTCTTCATTCTCCTATGGTCTATTGATGAGGGTAGCCATTAATTGCTAGTTACACGTCAGCCGTGTCTGTAATGACCTCACGTAACAGATAACTCTAGCTCTGGCCAACAGAGGCTTTCTGTTTATGGCCCACCTTTTATCGGCTTGGTGTTCATGGTGGCGCTAGGAAACTGTATCTTGTTTTGCCTCATTCAAAATTTAAGTGAAAGTGATCCACTTTCATTTGATTGGTGCCAGTGGAAGGGAAGACACATAATAACCAGAGAAGAGAGAAATATGGAGATAAAAAGAAGAAAAGAACCCCCCCCCCCAAAAAAAAAAAAATATGTTGTTGTTTTTATATGAATTGAGTTATACCTCTATGATGGAATTAATTTCTACTTTACAGGTTTTTAGATGGGATTCTAGCCCAGATATTGGTGCATAACACTATGTAAGTTTAGTTTTTTAGCAAAGAGGAAAAGCCCCACTTTTGCTGATTTTGATGGTTTATTCATACTGTGATGCAGAGCATCTCCATCTATGACCTTTTCCTGCCATGAAGGAAATAAGTTGCTCTCTGCAAAAAGTTATTTCAAGGCTTGAAAAGTGTTTTCACTGTATGAAAGCAGACACAAACACACACACACATACACAAACACACCACACAGAACAAAATAAGTTCTTATGGTACACTTTTCAATATTGCTGTGACTTCATGAACTGCCAATTAATGGAGAAATATCACAACACTGATCACAGTCGGCTTCCAATAAGAAAAAGTACTCAAGTATATTGTGGAAACTCCTAGATAATTAATGTTTGCTTTCTCATATGTGTGGGGCATGTGTCCATATTTGCAAAGGACTTCACAAAATGTTACTATGTGTGTGTGTTTTAGCATTAAGACTGCAAATTCCAGGAATGGTCAGTTCACAATAGATAGTGTGGACCCTATAGTGCAAAAATGTGCCAGACTTTGCATTCACACCGTGTACCATCTTGTACCCTTATTAATAAAACACAGACCCATTTTGAATGCATTACGTGATCTGCAGACTATAAACACCTTCTTAATCTTATCAACTACAGACTGCTATGGTGTGTATATCCATGGTTAGATGGTGCCTATTCCTGGAATGGTAGGTACCTACACATGCATGGCATGTGAGGGCATTAACACATGCACATAATATACAAACCTACCCAACAAAACACACATAAATATGCACAATATTTTACCAATGCAAATAAAGTGCTGCAAATACTTGAAAGTAGGAGGCCAATGCAAATGTAAAAGACAATATTCTTTAAATTACCAGCAGCCAAGAAACAACATGATTACAGTATAAGATATATTTCATAACATATTTACAGGCAAGCTCCTGGAGACCATTGTAAACTGACACTGGTTTCTGAAACTAATCTATCTGATGATCTATTTCATGATCTGATTACAATTCCTTATTTATTACTATATCTACCACAATGATCAAGTAATAATAGGATATCATTTCAAGCATCTTAAATACTTCTCCTTCTTCAGCATTTCCTTCCTCTTCAGGCGTGTCTTCATCAGCCCGAAGTTCAAACTAGCGGGACATTTTGCGGTCTAAGAAAATAGCCCGATACAGCGAATGTGCGTCTTCATCAGCTCGAACAGCCTGCTTCGGGAAATTAGTCCGAAAATTGACGCATGCGCACTTTGCAATATTACTCTGCCTGGCTCGCGGTTCGAAAGTGGATTTCCCCGCTCTCCTATCACTGTATGTACGATTCTACAACCAGGGAGGTGAGCAGTACAGCAAATTCTCTCCAAAGGGATATTAATAACGCTACTCTTTTCTTCTGTCCAGTGAGGCATCTTCTATGAAATTAACGAATTGCAATGTTTAAACAAATCCAAAATGCACACAATCTGCAAGAATCTTCAGCTAAGATAGAGTGGACCAGAAGAAGAAGTTTACAAAAAGCAGCTAGCATGCACGGCACTGAGTTTTAATAGGGAGGTGAGAGAAATCACCTCCCTGGTTTTAAAGATGACAACAACAGTAGGCCTATAGTACACACGGGTGATCCTTGAATACACCGTGCGTGTAATGTACTATACACAATCACTAGCTGCTTGTACATGCACTTTCCATTGCCAGCTGGCTAACCAGAAGTGTGGAGGGATCGAGAAAATTTCGGGCTGATGGAGACACACCCAAGATAGCGCACTATTTCACGAATTAGCGCTCTAGTTGACGAACTAGACCAAGATTTGGGGGGAAATTTTCCCGATCAAATAGCGCGCTATCTGCGTCTTCACTACACCGATAGCGCGCTATTTTGACATCGGACTAGTTTGGTAACCGCAAGATAGCGCGCTATTTTGAAACTTCGGGCTGATGAAGACACAGCTTTCTTCTATTACAGATCATTGTCAATGATGATGACCTTGACTTCAATAGACTTAAATTGTCATTGATGATGACCTTGACTTCAATAGACTTAAATTGTCATTGATGATGACCTTGACTTCAATAGACTTAAATTGTCATTGATGATGACCTTGACTTCAATAGACTTAAATTGTCATCATCATCATGTCTTCGTCCTACTCATCTGCACTGCTCCCATCATACTTGCTGTTTTTCATTGCCTTCACCAAAAGTGTGAAGAGACAGTCCTTTAGGCGCAATATACACCATACACCAAATTACACCATATAGATTAAAAACAAACAAACAAACAAACAAACAAAACAAACAAACTAAAAAAAAAAAAACCCAAATGTTTGGTGCAAAACTCTTTTGGAAAGAATCATGTAAACATGATTTTAGCTTAACAAAACTGAATTATTTGGCTGACAAATTCGTGCTAAGAGTCTAAATGGGCTTTTGCAGTGTCAGCTTGTGTAGTTCATTCATCTGTGGTCTTTGAAAAGTTTTCATATAGAGAGTCAAAGAAAAGAGACAGAGACACCTATCCCCTCCCCTCCCCCTCCCCTCCCTCCCCTCCCCCTCCCCTCGCCCTCTCCCCGCCCCCCAAAGAAAACCCCCCCCCCAAAAAAAAAAAACGAACACAAACTTACACCATACAATACTTCTTTGAAATAGCAATGTTTTAGTCAATACATGTGGTGCAGAAAAACAAAATCATCAAGAAATTCCGTGCTGACAGCAACAAGCCGATAAGTATTTGTCAGTCTATTTCCCAAGACAATTCCATGGGTAAGAAGTGGATCGTCATCAAAAAGCACGCCCCAGTGCAAACTGCATCAGACAAAAATAATGACTTTCATCTTTTCCATTTCAAAGTGGTGCCCACATAATCAGTCATTTCCCGCCAAAGATGAATTTGTTTGTGAAGGTTTCCAATGGCTACATGAGCCGCTATTCACACTGTATTGATGGCTGTTATGAATAAAATCCTACAACCAAGGTGGATACAATGTATTCTTTCTTTCTCTCTCATATCTATAGATTTATATAATATGAAAAGAAGTAATTTTCTATCTTTATTCAGACCCTCTTACAGAATTACTTACATGATTTTCTTCTTCTTCTTCTTCTTCTTCTTCTTCTTCTTTTCTAAGATAAAAAGCTCTTACTGCTGAATTATATTTTAGGGCTTTCGTGTTGTTATTTGTAAAAATCAGCAAGGAGGAAGCCTTATTCAGTTACATTGACACTGTGGCATGGTCTTTGAAAGATTGGGGAGAGGGCAGACAGATTTAGTACTGATACATTTAGTACTGATGAAATTGAATAGCAATTTTATAATGAAAAGTGAATTTATGTAAACATCCAGTACAATGCTCTCAGTAGTTATAGTCCTTGCATTAGAAAAACACAATTGTGTTGTTGTTAAAGGTTTGTATTGACCATGAGAAAAGGAATATTTATATTTCTGAATTCCCCTCATATTAATATTTCTTGTTTATTTATTTCTGTCTTGTCTTGTTTATCCTGCTGCAGGCATATTGTCCATATTCTATAAAGATTTAGTGAATTCCTGGACCCATGCAACTTGAAGTACTTGAACAAATATGACTAGTACAGTATATATAAACAGACAAAATTATGATTTCAACTAAATTTTGTTGCACACTACAAACATATTGTCAAAGATTATAAAATGTTAATAATTGAACATTACAAGTACTAAGCAAAGAAATTCGTACAGATATAAGGAATGTCTGAGTATTTACTTCCTAAATGCAATATAACTCATTTGTTCTGGTTCAATATAACTATGCTAAACCTATTGTGTTGTTGTTGTCGTTGTTGTTGTTGTCGTTACGTAAGTCTACTGAGAAAGATCACATGGTGTTATGTCTAAGAGAAAATAAAGTAGTGATATTACTATCAATATCACAGACATTATCACTATGTCATTGTCAATATTACATTTATCATTATCATCATTACTGTCATTATCATTATAAATTCTTCATTATCATCACTATGATAGATTACATTACAGTAATAGAAACAAAAATAAACAGACTGCACTATTGCAGTACAAATGAAGGGACAGTTTAGTCTCTGCATAAGTCAGTGAGCATAAATCTAGCATCTTAAACTGAACATGCATGCATTTCAATGCATGTTTAGCTTTCCATTTCCCCAATGCATCATCCCATCTTTTCTGATACAACTGCATCTTGACCTAATGACCTAGTTCTTTCCCTGGTCATGCAGTCAAGTATCTCCCACATATTATGTCTTCTTTGTTTGAGCTTAAGCTCTTACATCATTGTCCATTTCTTGTCTATGGAAGTCCATTTCATTTCCTTTTGTGATTAATTTCTGGACATCATTTGCCAACCTCTGCTCCAGCTTCGTCATCATTTTAACCAGTGTATCCGTGTTGCCACCACAAAGATGAGCAACCAGTGTACTCTATAGCGAGCCAGTCACCACACTACCAAGGGTTATTCCAAGTTCTGAAATGCATCTTCTCCCCGACTTAAAATATTCATGTCCCTGCTGTCATCACGCGGCCTCATGAATACCAAGCAGCCCGGAGGACGGGGCATGCCAGCCCGCTGGGGAAGCAGCCCTTGGCTCCCCGGCGGTACAAGCAGCCCTTATTCATTACTGATTATGCCTGCAAATAACAGAACAATGAACTTCCACTATGGGATGAGGGCTGGGATTGGAACAAGGATTGAGGAGGGGTGGGAGGGGGGAGGAGGGGTGAGGAAAAGAGGTGAGCACATTCAACAGATCATGATATGCATCCAAAGTTGTTCTCCTCATCATGGACTGAAATTATCCATTAATCACTCTATGGAATTAATATAATCATTAGCAGCAAAGTTAAAATGCATGACAGAGATTATTCAGTGTGTCATGCAGGGATAGGTGGGCGGGTGAGAGGATATTTGACAGTGCATGACTTGCATGATGTGATATGGTCAAGAAAGGTTTCCAATGTCTATGGGTAGCTATGCTGGCAGATAGTAAATATGTACAGGTGAACTCTGCGTAGAGTGCTGGGTAGGGTGGGGAGGTTGGCTGGGAGGGAGCAATGTGATAGAATTGAGAGATGGTTCATGCTTTGAATTTTTCCTTCTGCCCAATGATGTGTGGTAGAGCTTAATGCTCACATTATTCTGGGTGGTAATGTCACATTAATGTATTCAAGGTACTGAACGGAAATAAATGAAATTACTGTAAAACGAGGAATGTTCGCGTGCATCTTAATTTCGCGAATTTCACGAGCGCCAAGATTCGCGAAATTAAAATGCACATAAAAGTTCTTGTCTACACTATATGCATTGAACGCCAGTGGCAATTCACGAAAATTTCATGCCACAAAAAAGGCCGTCAGCTCCCATTCACGAAAATTTCATGCCGCAAATATATCATGTTTTACAGTATTTGATATAGGCCCTACTATGTCATTTGTATTTGAGCATAATAATGGAATGGACACAGCAATCTCATCATTCCATTGTCTGCACAGACAAAAAAATTAAGAAAAATGATAACATCAGTCCCTTTGAATGTCAATGCATGGCTGGCGGAACCGTGGGGGCCGTGGGGGCTCGGGCCCCCACACTTTTTGTGTACCATACAAAGGAATACATAAGGAGGTGTCATCACTTTGTGCCCCCACACTTTTTTTTTTAAACCCGGAAGTACGTAAGTGGTACTAAATAGAAATAGATAGAGATCTTGAAGTGTGAGCACGGTAAGGTTATATTTTTCCACCGAAGACATTATTATTATTTTTTTTTTTTTGCTTGTCAGCTGAAGAAACCCGGAAATGGAAGGGGAGAGATGAGGACCTTTTTTTTTTTTTTTTGCTTGTTAGCTCATGAAACCCGGAAGTGGGCCTCCACACTTTTGAAAACGCTCCGCCGGCCCTGCAATGGGTTGCTTGTCACTGACATGCTGTTTTGTCGATAATCATATGCACGGGTAAATTTTTGTCTCTCTTTATTCATCATGTGCTCACTATTATTTTTACCATACTCAGAATACTTTAATACACATCAGCAAATATTAAGAACATCAATTTGTCCCAAGCTTTGCTGTGAACTTGGATCCATTTGCTGTGAAAATATCAGTATCAAAGAAGCTAACGGTATCAAGGCACAAGCCCATTTCAAATCCTATGTCTATCTATATTTAGAGTGGACTGATTTCTGTCAAGACATTTATACTGTTTGTGAGATAGAACTGTGTGAAACCATTTGTTTATGCTGGTTGTGTGACAGATTCAAATCTATTATAATGTAAGACAAATGGAACTACAACTACTGAAACTCAAGAAGGTCACACTTTTGAAGAAGTTCCTTTAGCACAGACAGCTTAATAACATTTGCATCAGATCATTTGTTTTCAAAACAATCAGATACTCCATTTTAATCTTTGCTACAAGCAAAGCATCATTGGTATGTTTTATTATTGCCCGAGTCTTCAGAAGAAGACAAGGGAACCCGGTAATATAAATGTGTAGAATGGTTATCCACAAATTAGCCACTACCTAGAAAGGGTGAAAGGGGTCTAATATTGATGAATACTAGTATACACCTGCTACTACCAACAGTACATGAAGGTGTATATCCTGGAACTCTTCTATAGGCAGCGTTCCGCAGTGAATATGTTCAACACTCGAGCTGTAAACAACAAAGGTCACAACCTCTAGAACCACGAAAGGGTGCCCTCTAGTTTACTACCCTCACCAAAGGTGTAAAATTAGCATAGAATCGTTTTTTCACTGGATACCAAATAACGACTCCAGGGTAAGAATCGCCAAAACAAAACAAAACAAAACAAAAATGTGGCACATGGCTTGACTATTGTCTCGGGGACACTAGAAAGGCAAGAATATGATACAAAATTGATATTTCTGTTCTGATGTACAGGAGGCAGCTGCCTGGCAAACTAGGCAGGGAGGGGAATGTTGGAAAGGGAGAGGGAATTTGAAAGTGATGGAAAATGAGGAAGGAAAGAAAAAGTGTACAATGAAATTGTATTTAGCTGAAGAATAAAAGATTGGATTATGATGTTTTTCCAAAATCAATCAGTTTACTGACATGTTTGGGAAATGAGATAGAAATTTTGATATTGAGGAAAGAAAATCTACAAGTATATGCAAAGTATAAGTGATGCATCTCATGATTGCAATGGTAATTTAAGTTTACATTATTTTTACATGCATGCAGACAGTACACAGAGAATCATAAATATATAAATACAAGTATATATATATATATATATATATATATATATGTGCATGTGTATGTGTGAAAATGTATGTGTATGTGCACAAACACATATTTAAATATATTATACATGTATGTGCATGTGTGTATATATATACATAAGAAATCTGTGTTTTTGTTCACAATTTGTGTTGATTCACAGTAGTTTGGAGGACTAACACCAATAACCTTTTACTCACTTCACACGACACTCTTGCTAAGTCTGACAACCAATCTGCTGACACTCTTGCTAAGTCTGACAACCAATCTGCTGACTGGAAATTTTCTCAGCGCATAGAAAGGTTGGCACCTAATCTTTGCTTTGTGCAACCATAGCTACACAGACTCAAGACAACCCGCTGCTTATCTTCTTCTTTTTTTATATATATGAAAGCTTGTGCAACACATTCCCAATAATAACACCGCACAAGGTTAAAGAATATCAGAGCAAATATCTGCACAGCTTTGCTTACCATTCTAAGAAAGAGACATGCAAAAATATATAATCCGGTATTTGCATTCAAGTTTTAGTTACAATGATAGTCATAGATCCTACTGATATGCACCTTAATATTGGATTGAATTGATTTAAATCTACTCTCATATCTAATAAGAAAACCTAATACAATATATATCACTGAACAAAACAACAACAACTGCAACAAAATCATCATATTACAATGCTTTGTAATATCCTGGCTCAGAAGGTTACCAAAAACCCGACTAGCTGAAGCTATAGACAACTAAACCATAAACTTAAATAAAAGCCAATGAACATTTTTGTTCTGCTGTTCCATAAGCAAACTCCAGAAACAAAACCTGAGAACTCTTTGTGGAATTCCGCACTAAGATCTGCACGTAAGACCAGCTAGTCATATACTTACACGGTGCCATACTTACTAATTCCCAGATTTGTGAGATGCCAAGTGAATCTAATATTTTTTGGGCTTTGAATCCATTTCAGCAACCTTTTAATGGATTACAGCACGCCTGAGGTTAAATGAATTCTCTGTCTCTCTCATTTCTTACTGAATATTTGAGGAAATTGAGAATGATCAAATTGTTTGCATGCCGCACGTGACAACGAGACAGTGTCTAGCTCAACTTGCTGAGAATTGCTGTTGCTTGGCCATGGCAGTAGGATTAATGAATGCTGCCTAACCTTAACTCATACCCACCTCCAGTGGCAGCGAGGAATATACAGAGATGGGATATAAGAGAGTGAGTGAGAGATAAAAGGAGAGAGATGGGGAGAAAAAGAGATAGACAAAAAAAGATTAATACACAAAGAAGCCAGGAGAGTGAGAAAAAAAGAGATGGAGAGAGGGCAGGACATGAAAAATAAAGCAAAACAAATTTATGCTTACTTCAAAGACATTTATCTCAGTGTAGATTTTTTTTTTATTAACTACTCAAACAGTGACGGGGGAATTCATGATATCATGTGTTTCAAAAGATTTAATTATTATCTTTCACTTATACATATTATTTGCTGGAAATAAATGTCACTGAACTGAAGTGAACTGATTGGACTGAATTGATATAGCCCCGACATGAATAATTTGCAAGCATAAAATCTATATGCATGCATATAGCACTTGAAAACTTTGTACTTTACTGTGCAATAAGTGGTGGGGGAATTGAAGAAATGAATAACATCCGCTTCTTTTCTGAAATGGTTCATTCTGAATTTTGGACATTTTTTTGGACAACAATCTTACAAAGTATGGGAAATATGATGGGATCTACATAAGAACAAACTTGTTATTCAGTCATAGGTCCCAGAATAAAATCAGGTAAAGGCAAATATGACAAAACTGAATAGGTATAGGGAAATATGATAAATTGAATGTCAGACTATTATCTAATGGGCTATCTGATGAGTCATGTGACTGTTACTTTTCTTCATTTAGTACTTTTTCTCCATGCTGTTCCTCATCTGCTTTGTCCACAAATTCAGAGAAAGAGCTAATTTTCTTCAATGATTTCAGACATTATCACTTCCTGTTTGCTAGAAATGTGCAAAAAATGGGCTTGTCACATTTTATTCAGGAAAGTGTGCAAATTTAACAACATGCACAAATATAACTCTGATCTGAACATGAATGCAATGTGTACATGTACATTTCTCTGCGCATTACTATAATCTGCGATCACAAACATAACCACCAGTGACCACTCATGAAACTGTTGCGAAGTTCCAATTTGCAAAGAATTAAATTCACTAAATATATGGCATATAGGCCTACAGCAGTGTAGGAAAAAACCTGATAGTGTCACTCGGAAATGGCTATTTTCAAAAGTCCACAGGACACAGTCAGTGGAATAGCTAGCATTCATGATGTCAAAATATTCTTAAATCCTTTAATTATTCTTTAAAAGTGTTTATTTTTGGAAGTAATCATTTTATTGCACTATTCTTCATCTAAAATGAAATGATATCAACTATAATATGAAACATTATGGGGACAAATTCTTCTTTAAAAGATTCTATTCTAATTGTTGATGATATCAGCATTCTCTTGAAATTTTATTAAAACGTACACTGGTAATGACGAGTCCCAAGTATACTCGGGTGGGTGTCTTTAAATGGGAAATGCATGTTGTAGCAAAATCAGTCCGTCCTCAATGAATTAACCAGCTGAGGATGAGTCCCGAGTATACTCGGGCAGGTGTCTATGGAAAATGTGTGTTGTAGCAAAATCAAACCATCCTCAACAGGTTAGTAACGTTAATGTATACAATGGTCTTGAACTGTGAGATTTCTTTTTATTAAAAAAAAAGTCTTTGTCTGAATCATATTTTCAGGACGAAGAAAGAAAGAAAGAAAAAAACCCAGCTCACTATTAATAGACAATGTGACAATAACAGAACTGTCAAGCAGTGTCAAATTCACTTGAAACGTGTGAAATTATGCTTCATACTTCAGGTTGAAATAAAAAAGAATGCATCATTGGAAAGAGTTGTTTTCTGTCCCATATGAGCTGAGCTGCTGACATGAGATCTATTAGGTGAAAGAGTAGATTTGAACATTTTGTCTTCATCATGTCTTTGTTCTCATAGAATTACTGACAGAAGTTGTATTTGGTGTGCAATGGTCTCTTTTTTTTTTGGGGGGGGGGGAGGGTATGGGACGGGTGAAATTCCACTTGTCTGATTCTGTGAAGGCTCGCACACATTGTCTGCAGTCCCCAATGTTGTGTAAATATGTTGCGCAGAGGGGAGGAATATCAACGTATTCCACAAGGATGGTGGGGCATTAATTTATTCATATTTCTCATCATTGCCCATGCACCCGCGGATATTGATCCCAGAAATATAAGACGCAGATTCTATACTGCTTACATTATCCCAAGCCATCCGTTACCATGGGAGACTAAACCTCCTCCGCACTGGGGTAATCCTTCTCCTCCTCTGCATCGTGCACTTGTCACCGCGGCAACGGGAATGGCAGCCAAATGGCAAGGGGGGACACGGCGCATTCGAGTTGCCACATACAGGCGCTTAGCGAGATGGCAGAGAAGATAACTTCCTCGGCATTTGGTGTCTTTTGGCAGAATTCTGCCAACATGTGGGCCAAATCCCTCTCGAAGTAAGCACCTCAGCCAGTAATGGTGGCCATAGGTGACATTAAAGTTTGTCCGCTTGAAAGCTTTGATGAATCACAGAAGTTACAACAGGGGGACAAAGTTGTAAGGATTCCAATTCGAATACACAATTTGTTGATGAGCCTACTATGTTTCAGTTAATATTTCTAACATTTAGAACAGGCAGGCTTCAATTATCTATAACATTACAGTATTTCATTTCAAATAGCTATACAGTATTATATATCCACTTAATCTGCCTTACAGATTAAAATATTTGGTTACAGCTAAGACATAAAGTTCAGCTCTACAGATATGGTTCTTAATCCTTTCCTGCTTTCTGGCTCATTATTTGCTTAGAAGAATATTGCTTCAAATAGCAAGATGTTCAGAAGAATAACACTGATGGTCTATCAGCTTTTAACTCTCATTATTTTTATTTTCAGATTGACTGACAAAGTTATGTTTTAATATTATTAACTCATGAAATATCAACATAATCCTATTCATGAGAAAACATCGTTGATATTGTCTGATTACCCACTTATTTTTCCTTGTAGACTAAAAGGAAACACCGTTTATGACTTTACACTGCTTCTTGACACTGATGATGACACAAGTTCATTCTTCAACACTTCCTGGGATACATGCATGCACCCTCATATGTTTTAATTCTGGGCTACATCAAACCTACTTTCCAAGTGATGACTGTAAAACAATGAAGAAAATCATGTTATGGTATGATAACAATTAGAAATGAAAATCAACCATTTCAAAATAATCATGTCTGAAATTTCATCACTAAGCATAGGCACCATATGTATGGACAAAACCTCAAATAGAGGATAAAGATTATAGAATGTGTGTGATGAAATTTCAATCATACTGTATATCCCAGAAATAAAGTCAGTCATATTTCAAAGAGCTGCATCTGTGTTTTACCTAAATAACCATGAAACAAAAGATACACACCTAAAAGCACATTTGTAGAATATTTGATAATAGCATTGAAAATTAGTGTATGAGACATTATTAACCAAACTTCAAATACCTTTGTCAAAGTGTTAACTCTGTAAATGCTGTCAGACAAAATGCTAAAAAAAAAAAGAGTACAGAATATGGGACAAGTGTATTGGAAATTTAGATGATGTCAGAGAAACTGAATTCGCTGCACCTCACACTGTATGTCTAGATGTTACACTTTTTTTTTGTCATTGAGGAAAGACAAAAGTCCTAAATGCAATGGAAAGGATGCAAAGCAGTGGTGTGTGACAGTGGTAGGGGAGAAAGATTCCTTCCATTCCTATCCACATTCATACTACTTGTCTGGTCCATTAATGCCTTCATTCTCCAAACAATATTCCACCCCTCCTCTGCTTCCTCCTTCTCCTATCCCACTCTCTCCTCAATGAAACCCGGAATCCTCCTGCCGAACCTTACCTGACAATGGCAGAGAATATATGCAGGTATAAACAGCTAAATGTCCTATGGGGGGAGCTAATTTGTCCTAAAGTTTATTGCCTACACGAACTCTCTCACAGGCTGCTGAACAATGAATGAACACTGCCTGAAATTTCTCCTCTTTTTTTTTTTTTTGGGGGGGGGGGGGGGGGGGTCGGGCTTGTAAAAGCAAGGAGCAAAGGAGATACAACAATTGGACTCCCCAAACAGCGTGTGAGTGCATGTGTTTGTGAGTATGTACGAGGAAGAGAGAGATAGAGAGAGAAAAGGGGGGGGGGTGATATTGGAACAAAAAAAAATCTAGTTTTCCCTCCTATAATTTTCATCGTCTCTCACACCCCCTCTCCCTCCCTGTCATCATGAGAAAGGGTTCCTCTGTGTGTGTGTGTGTGTGTGTGTGTGTGTGTGTGTGTGTCGCGTGGCCACTACTACCATTCAGGAGTGCTCCTGTGCCTGACTTTGTGTAGAAAATGGGATGTTAGTCTACATTAGTCAGACACCAATTTCTCAGACAGTCCAATCAGATAGAGGCAATGTGTACTAGGTCAAGGTTAGTAGCTGGTCATTGAAAGTTTGGCTGCTTTGATTCAGTCAGAGCTCACTCTATGCTAGTTTCACCCCCTCTCTCTCCCCACTCCCTCTCTTCCCCCTCTCTCTGTCTCACCATCTCACTCTTTCAAAACTCCATTAATATCAAATACAATATCCATATCAAATTACCATTTAATCTATTGCATTACTAATAAGAGCAAGCAATCATCTGAAATAACCAAATCTTGGTTGGATCTGAAATAAAAAGAAACCAAACCAAACAAACAGGTTCATCATAAGATGAGGCAGGATTTATCTGCCCCAGCTATCCAGAGATGCTTTTCTTGTTTTTCATTCATTCTGAATCTTACTCTCAATTTGATAGTTTCTGCACTAATGTAATGTCATGACAGTGAAGTACAGAGTTATCACTTCTATTTTAGGTTCCACTGATATAAAACAACTAACCTAGACAATTGTATCAGTCTCATTCAGTTTGGGGGCTATTGTAATATTTACATGGGGGTGCAATATATATATATATACTATTTACAGAAACTGGTATAAAAAATCAACTAATGAATAACAGAATCAAATCTAGAAAGATATGAGCAAAAACAGACAGAAGTAGAGTAAACAAGGAAACATTGAAGCTCACACGACTGTATCTTCTTCATACGGAAAATGTCTTCAGTTCTTATGGTCTTGCTGTTTTCACAATTACGAAACATTTGGGGTAAAAATAGTGACATTTCATACCAAGACAGATTACAATTTTCACAGTCATGTGGTCATGCATGTTCATTGTTCAGTCTGCAAGGTGAGTTTATAACATTCCGGTTGACTAGCTGGCAAAGAACAGTGAACTTTATTCATTTATCACATCTAGTTTAATATGTAACAGAATAACTTCAGGGGCTATCTATTGCACCATACAAGCCAATGTTCTATCATGCAACAGATGATATACAATCATCAAGTGAAGAAAAAGGAAACTTGTGACAACAAATGTCATTGTTTTGTAACTCTTCTTTACTGTCATGTCTTCCTAAAAACCTGAAACAAAACAAATGTCACCAGTGGTACTCCATGATTTAATTGAAGTGTATACATATTCCTTCATTAACATATTTTCTGTCTTTGTTTGTTTGTTTGTTTGTTTGTTTGTTTTTACACAGTAGTTAGGCCAACACACTCTTTATGAAAAATGTGGAATACAAATTTCAATGAACTAACAGTCACTTATTTTCAGTTAAGAGTGGAGTCTAGCACAACAATTAGGCTAGCTTTGACAGACAGAATAAAATCAAACAAGCAGACTGGAAGAACTTTGATCAACTTGGGTAATGGTATAGTATCATTACATGACTTAAAAGTTTAATTTTCCTTAAACAGTGATATGAGTGGCAAAAATATATTATGCTAATTAGATGATGTGATGATGTCATAGTTTCACAAGTCTCTCATTGACCTAGACACAAACCTTCACTTGATTTCCCATTTTGAAATGAAAAAGAAGAAAAAAAATGTTTCATTTGTCAAATATGTGTTGCTGCAATATAACCAAGGAATAATTATGACTATTAGGGGAGGGGTTGAAATTGCTAGATTGTAGATCAAAAACAAGTTTTGTACTTCTAGATATGTGCCCTCAGCATTTTCAAAATGATGACATTGTTATCTGTACTTATTTGTATACCGTTTGCTGGAAATAAGTCATTGAACTGAAATGAACTGAAGTTGAAACATGATTTTTTTTTTCATTCATCTTCTTTTGCATTAAATGTGCAATTTTGAGTAAGCTTCAGTGGGTTGATGTGTGATTTCTACACAAAGGCAAAGGTAATGAACTCCCATGATGTAGGCCCTGTGGATCACAAATAGCCTTATCCATGCCACAATATATAACATAACACCATTCTATCTAAATTTCCTGCATGACAAGGACAACCATGGCAGATGACTCTAAACTGCTAACTCTTAAGTCTCTTAACTCAGTTGTAATCAAGATACATTTATTCCATTCCATTCAGATCTATCAAACTACTGTAATACATTTGCATGGTACATACAGTCACCTGTCTGAAAAACACAAGCACTGTTGTTTTTGCCAACAGTCATGAATTCTTATGTGTACACAATAAAATTTGTTTTGAATGATCAATATGCAGTAGAAAAAGTAAAATTAGAAATGTAACTATGGCAACTGGTATGCCTCTGCCATATCACATTATTTTCCAATATGTCTGTTGTACATCTTGGCAGTGTGTGAGACAATAATTTCACATGATTAGTGACAAACTAAAATGACATGTTTCAAAGTTTGATGGCACAGCATGTGATTAGTGTTTATGCATTCCTTGAAACAGATTTCATTTGGATGGCTAAATTGTTTCAGAGGGCAAGTATTTGGGAATTTGAGCATTTTCACTTAACTTATGAACCTTGCCCTTTGACCCAACAGTCCTTTGACCCCATGGCTCACATCATTCTATACCAGAGACTCCAACCCAAAGCACCTTCTGATCTGGAGATTCTCCCGCCTGAAGCCCCTAGCAAACGGGAGACTCCAAGTTTATGTGTGCGAAGCGCGAAGTTCCTAGGGTTCTAGATGCTCTCTGGTGCTATCTACGGCTTATTTTTTCAAATACAATAGCAATAAGTAAGAAATCCTTTAAAACGGGAGACACAGAGCCAGGGCGGGAGAAATTAAATCTCAAACGGGAGAACGGGAGATTTTGCAAAAATGGGTTTTCGGCGGGAGATCTCCCGTCGAAAACGGGAGAGTTGGAGTCTCTGCTATACCTATAGCAAGGCAGAGCTACCAAGTCTCACACATTCTGCGAGAGACTCAAGCATTTAGGGGCCATCTCACTATCTCATGCATGGCACCCATTTTTCTCACGCATCGGGCAAAGTCTGCAACTTGGGCCTTTAATAATCAGCATAGCTCAAAAGATTAAAGTGATAGTTGCAATTTTGTCTTTCAAAATAAGTAAAAAATAGTCACTTAAGTATGCATCTGATCGCACCATTAAGAGCTAAAAATTGAAAAAGCTCCCTACTGTGGGAGGCCACAGGGGGGAAAAACCCCTCCCACACCCTCGCTCACACGCACATTCGCATGCTGAGATGCCGAGTCATGAAAATCTCACTCATAAAATCTTTTTGAACTTGGCATCCCTGGCAAGGCTCGACACTAACGGTGGCCCGGTGGCCCTGGGCCATGGCCCAGGGCCACCAAAAATGCACGGGCCACCAACATTTCAGAAATGAAGATTTTGGTGGCAATTGGGCCACCAAAAAAGTTGGATGTTCGCCTTTACTTTTGAAAATGAACAGCGGTAACAATCGGCTCCGTAAGATGCTAAAATAAATGTCAGATGTTTGCTCTTAATTTTTGAAATGAATAACAATACTATTCGACTCCGTATGACACAAACATAAATGTCGGATGTTTACTTATATTTTTGGAAATGAATAACGGTAAGAGTCAGCTCTGTACGGTGCTTGAATTAATGTCAGATAATTGATTTTGCGTTCGGAAATGAATAAGGATAACATTCGGCTCCGGAAGATGCTGAAATAAATGTTGAATATTTGCTTTGACATTCAGAAATGCATAATAATAATATTCAACTCCGTACGATGATAAAATGAATGTCTGATGTTTGCTTTTATGCTCGAAAGTAAATAGCAACAACATTCAGCTCTGGAAGATGCTGAAATAAATGTTGAATGTTTGCTCTGATGTTTGGAAATGAATAACAGTAATATTCAACTTCGTACGGTGATTAAAAAAATGTCAGATGATTGCTTTTACTTTTGGAAGTGAATAGCAGTAACATTCTGCTCCATACCATGCTAAAATGAATGTCGGATATTTGCTATTACATTTCGAAATGAATAACTGTAGCATTCAGCTGCGTTTGATGGTAAAATAAATGTCTCATGTCTGCCTTGACGTTCAAAAATGGAAACAGTAGCATTCGGCTCTGTATGATGCTAAAATGATTAACAGATGATTCATTTCACTTTCGGAAGTGGACAGCAGTAACATTCGGCTCTGTACGAGGATAAATGTCGGATGTTTACAAACGTCTGCAAATGTTCCCACTTTCTCATTTCAAATGTAGGTTTTGACCACCTAAATAAGCATCAACTTTTATAATAATCTATAAGCCAATTTGATAAATCTTAAAACTCAGAATAACAGTAAGATGATTGAATTTTCTATTCATTTATTTCAGACATGGGTACCTGTATCACTTGAGTAATGCTTAATATTTGTTTTTCTATGTTTAGTAGGACCAATTTAGTTTTTCTTATGTTTTTCTTGAAATATTTTTCGGGCCACCAGATTTTCCTTTCGGGCCACCAAAAAATAAAAGTCAATGATTTTGGTGCCCCGATCGGGCCACCAAAAATAAAAGTTAGTATGGAGCCCTGCCTATAGTTTAATCAAGTGCATGCAGAGTATGCTGAGTGATTATCAAGGTATGGAGAAAATAGTATAATTTCAGCATTAGATAGCAGATTTTTGGATTTCTCACCTGGCCTTTGACCCTTGACCTTTGACCCCATGATGCAAGAATTCTCAAGAGAATCATTTTCAGGCAGTACATGCATGTACACTAAGTTCCATGAAGACAACATCAGCCATTTCCAAAATATGGAGAAAAACATGAAATTTTAGCATTTTCATTTGACATTTGAACTTTGACCCCATGGCCTAAAACTTACTCTGAATACTCATTAGGCCTACCTTGTAAAACATGTATACATTGAAATACCTTCAGGAATTGCAGAGATTTGGAAAAAAATAGCAAAATTTTAAGAATTTTACTGTGACCTTTGACCTTGAGCATGTGCATCCAAAGGTTTCCAGGCACAACTTTTCCATATAAAAGTCAATTTCAATGGTATTATTGGGACCTTTAAAGCCACATATGCCAATGGTCCTAATTTACACTATCCAAAAAATCAATTACAGACAGAAGGATGGACGGATGGATGGACAGACAACCAGAAAACATGACAGAGGCATAAAATGGCAGAGAATGAAATGGATTAGAAGAGTACACATAACCTTAAACATTTGCCACCATGCACTCATGCATTCTAATAGCTACAAATGTACTAACAAAGAGAAGCGTATATGGGAACACATATAAAAATTGGCAATAGTTTTCACTCATTACTGTACTTCAGTCACCTAGATTAAAAAAAAGAACAATTTTGAGCGATTTGTCATAATTGTTGCATTTATGTATGGTCGTCTTTTATGTACATTGTAACAAGAAAATTAAACTTCACAGTACCTGTGAACAGCTATGATAATTGACAGTTTGTATGCAACTCCAGCATGCCCAGGAGATGCATTGGTCTTCGACAAAATTAAAATGGCTCAGATGCAATTTCCCAGTACTTACCTTGCAGGTTTGCCAAAACTGCTTGGAGGGGCCGATGATGACTCTAAGGACGCAACAATTTAGCAGAAGTTAGTGAAGAACCCCCCTCGTGCAACATTTTTTTCCCCTCTCTCGCTCTTTCTCTGAGAAAAGAAAGCCCTTTTTCTCTTCTTGTGCATGCACCAATCTTAAATTTCCTAGGATAAATTTTGCTGCTCAGCATTACATCTTTCCTCCACCAGTGGCTGGGGTGCAGGCTGAATAGCATCTAAATACCTTCATAACTGGAGCAAGAGAAAAAGCAAATCTGAGGACTTGCCTGAAACAGGTGATGGCTTACGGGTCACCACGACATTATGTTTTCTACAGCAAGAAAACATGAATACATTGATGGAGATTTAAGGTTCTACTTTGAGGTTCAACGCTGGCACTTTTGGTGATAGGCTGGGTACGGGGACATGAGGGGGAGGTGTGGGCTGAATTCAAAAGACTAGGCAGGACCCACAGGGCACACGACACAATAGCGAGAGGCACGCGTCTCCACCAATCAGCACAATGGAACGGGTTGGTTCACAGACAGGTGGTGGCTCGTGGCATCTTTCACACCATGCACTGTTATCCAGTTAGCAGTGGCGGGGTTGGAGTTTGAGGCTTTGTATTTCTGCATCAGCACCTCCCTACAGAAGGTATGTATTTTGTCTTGATGACCGTCGTTCTAATTTGATGAGTTCAAGATCAGAGCACCGGTGTCATGATGATTTCATGGCCTCGCATGAACACAAATGAGGAGATCTCCTTTGTATAAAATAACCATAGCAGAGTTGACTTTGTGCTAAATCAACTGAAAGCGTAGTGATGGCTATTGTGGATTTTGTGATTACAACCTTCCTAGAATGTGTGGAAAATACATAGTGTATAATACACTTATTCACTAGAGAACTACAATCAACTACAATGAGATCATTTTTTCCCCCTATGCATCTATGTACATGGGATTTACTTAATCATTACTTCAAAAACTGATGTTATTAGCATATTTCATGACTTATATGATAAGAAATAACTATGTAATTTGATACCATCAACTTCTTCTCATAACATAAATGGCACAGGGAAGATGGAATTAATTAATAATTATCTTTTCTAGAAATAGGGCCATGCATAAATAATTATCTTTTCTAGAAATAGGGCCATACATGTTTCACTTGTCTCTCTGCATGGCTAATGTCATGGAAGTTGTGTCAAATGTTGGCAATTTCAATAGTTACGTTCAGACGGCAGGCCCTAACCTCGAGGTTAGGAAACCTCGAGGTTTAGCTCTTGCCCCCTAACTACGACGTGTGTCCACACGACGAGTCTTAACCTCGAGGTTACGAAACCTCGAGGTTAAGCTTCTGCCCCTCGTAACTACGAGTGGGTCCCACTCGATGTTAGAACCACATAACCGGAAGTTTCAGCCCACACCGCTAACAAGGCGTCTATTTATTCTTTTGTCCAACCCTGTCGGACTCGCTTACAGGTACTCTTTTTCTCTGTCATGGTATGCAGATCGAGATAGCACTGCACTGATGACTTTATTCCTTTATGAAGATATTCGTCGAAAACATTTTTTTAAGCGTCGGAGAAGAATATAGAATACAGTAGCGATCTAGTTCGACGTGTTCAGCTTCAGAGATCAAGCGCATGGGAAGAAAAGATGATGTTGTTGTGTCGTGCGTCATAGGTTTTTCACGTGTAGTGTATTTGTGGTGTACGTTTGGGAGGTTGACCCGGAAGCAGAGGGAAATTGTGGGGGCTGGAGTTTACGGCGAGGTCACTCTTAACTTCGAGTTCGTTGTTTTTTGTGTCCACACGGTGCTTAACTACGAGTGGGGACCCCCCGCGGCTCGTGGTTAGAGCGCTAACCATAAGATTTCTCGTGGCTCGAAACATCGAGCAAACCTCGAGGTTTGCTAACTACGAGTGCGTCTTCACGGTCCCTAACTACAAGCTCTAACCTCGAAGTTTCCTAACTTCGAGGTTAAGGGCTCCCGTCTGAACGTAACTAATATCTGCCCAGCATTATATAGCCAGTCAATTAATCTCCTTGTCTGCCGCCCAATTTGTGGCCAGGCGGCGATAAGTGTTGAATCACTGTATTTGCTTTATTTGGGCCAGACCCAGGCTTTGTTTTCTGGTGAACAGGGACAATCACCTTGCACTCCCAGGTTTCATCTAGTCTGAAAATAAACAGACCCTTTTGCTACATTACTAAGTCATATAACCAATGTGACAATACTGGTCAGTAGTACCGGCATTTAAAGATATGCGCCAGACTCAGTACAACTGCGAGAGCCTGACAAATAATTCCTCTGAAACATATGTGACAGGTATTCCACCTACATTTGCAGTCTTTTTGTACAGCCTATATTGAGTCTGAAATTATATTCTATTTCCATACCCCTTCAGATGGCAGATCTATATAACAGGACACCTGCGTCCCCCTTTTCTTGATATTTACACTGGAGTAATTTGGCTTCCACACCCCTCCCTCCTTCCCCTTGCGAATCTCATGTTAGTTAGTCTATTTTTGTAGACTCAATTTTCAACTTCCCACAAATTTGACAATCATGTTCTGTGTACTGTAAAACATGATATATTCACGGCATAAATTTTTCGCAAATTGGAGCTGACGCCCTTTTTTGCTGCATGAAATTTTCGCCAACTGCCAATGGCATTCAATGCATATAGAACTTTCGACAAGACAAGAACTTTCGCGTGCATTTTAATTTCGCGAATCTTGTCGCTCGCGAAATTCGTGAAATTAAAATGCACAGGAACATTCCTCGTTTTACAGAATGTGACACACTCTTTTGCCTGTGCTGTCATGTGGTATGATGAGTGGACAGGCTGAAAGTAATGCATAATTAGGTCAATAGGAGGGGAATCTATTTCTTCCTCATCATAGCCATTGTACTTTTTGTAATCAAGCAATTATAAACACCATTAAACATACTATACACTTAGTGTATACAGCATAGTTCATCTATGTTTTGCTTTTGTCCTTATTTTTACTTGAATCAACATCTTTATTTCGAATCCATATCCCTTAGCAGTGGCCTTATTTCAATTTTTGATCTAGGCTTATGAACAAAGCTCACTCTCTAAGAAATAATATGGCTTCAATGTCCAAACAAAATATTAATATCCATCATAGAAACCGAGTGCCCCTTTGTGCTCCTGAATTATGAATACAAGATGTGCTGTGGGCAGTACACAACACATCCTCAAGGTGATAAAAATGTAGACTTTGCTAGATATCTGTAAAATCACTTGTTCATATCAGATTATATACAACATGAAATATGGTATTCTCCTTCAATGATAATTTTGTTATATACAAATGACTCCCAAGCTAAGAAACTCTTTGATTCCATTAGGGAGGGCTAGCCACAACCATAAAAAATCATGATTTGTACAGGTACCTTCACAAACTGAACAAAGAATGTGCAAAATGCAGGTAGATTATTAGAGCTTTTAATTTCTATATACCTTTTACTCTGTAGACTGATTCCTTTAATCTCATTTGACATCAAGTGCAACCATACAGGTCATAAGGTGGCAGACATGATTAGCTCCCCCCCCCTCCTCCCCCATCCCTTCCCCTATTCCTTCCCTCAGCCATTCTCTCTCACCCCTCACCCCCTCCCTATCTCTATTCTATACTCTTTTCTGCAGGTGAAGTGCTGGAGTTTAAAGTGCTCAAGTCATCTGCTTGTGGTTTTAGGGAAGTTCCCCCCTCACAACCAGATTACCAGGTGGCTACTGGCTTTCACAAATGCCCCACAACACCCGGTCCTCTCGCCTCTTTCCCCCTCCTCTCCGGGCCCCTAAACATGTTCACATAAGTGGTTGTGCATTGTCATTCCGGGATGCACTCATGACTTTGACCGAAAATTTGGAGCAATTTCCGGAGTTTGACAGAACGTCAACAATGTGTCGGTCGCGGTCGATGCCTGATGACACGGCTTCATCATGGGGCCATCCATGCTCAACCCAAATCGACAAAAAAACAAAGGACATTTTTCTCCCTCTCTGGCAATGTGTGTACCCATCAGTCCATTCATTTTTTTTTTTGCCTGATTGCTTGGTTGCATCAAATTTTAATTGACAACATGAACTGCTAACCTTTACCTTAATGTAAATTTGCTTTAAGCCCTTGGCAAGTCCTCTGATATATTGCAAATTAGAAACATAGTTACAATAAGATGAACATAGAAAGTAACTTGAAAAGAGGGAAAAGCTCATGATACTCAAGTGTGTCGCACAATGTAATACATACTCATCAGTGATTATTCATGTATTGACACAAAACTCTAATGGAATTGTTGCAATTCATGGAATTCTACTATTGTGATTACAACTACAATATGCTACCTTTCCTACTTGCAATATCACTACAAGAACTACTACTACCACTTCTTCTACTACTATCTTCACTGTTGATGATGACAAAGACAACAATTAAACTAACATAAAATTGCAGCTCTGATCTCACTTTGGAAAGAAGAAGATCTAACATCAACACTAGTTTTGCAATTTGCAAATCATCAAAATTGGTGAAAGGTACAAGGACCTTTTCAGCTTTCTAAAATCAGATTTCAAATGCATAAAACGATTGCTTGGTAGAACTCACTATAAAACATATGAAATTCAAAAACATACAGTTCAATTCTCTGAACCATCATTCTAAAAATGTTATTGAAAAACTGTAAGAACCCCATGTTACCAATGAAGAGCTGCCAATGAGATTGAATGCAGCAATCTCTGTAAACTGCACCACAACCTTCCTAATGCAACCACTGTTAATACTGTATCATGTATACATGGAGATAAGATAATACTACATGACTGCAGATTCAGTGAAAAGAAACTTCCCTTTGCCTTTATATTTTCCCTTTGCAGACAATCTTAAGTTGATTTCAAGATTGCCTCTCAAATACCTTATATTGCCAGGTCAAAAGTAAATATAATTAAAATTAATGACTTGAAAATGATGAGGATTCAAGCATCCACATGTCTGTAAAAGAACCATAAAAACAGTGAGCTCCCTTTAAAGAGGACACCTGACCGCATGCCAGCATATTAAGTATCTCAGAATGCTTGGTCCTCAGTTGTCTAATCAAGTTGCATTCTAATGAACATGGCAGAAGAAAAAGAGAGTGACAAGGGTGCATAAAAAAAAAGAGAGCAATGTTTGCCGAAGCACTAAGACCTGTATTGGGTCTAGACAATGCGAGGAAAGAAGCGCAAACACAAAGGCAATTAATTAGAATGGACAGTTATGGCAGCTTACAATCCGATTTGTCATTCGTCACTACATTCTCAATAGCCGATGGAAATTAATAAAGGTCTGACTCCCTTCTCCCTAGCTCACTTCCACTGCCGCAGCAAAGAAGCTTTCCGAGACCTTAGTCTCCGGAGTCATGTTCGTTCATACCGAGATTGGATAAGAACAAGTGATTCATGTTTCTTCATTGATCCTGATTATTATCACCATTTTTTTTTTTGGGGGGGGGGGGAGGGGGAGGGGGAGGAGGTATTTCCAAAGATGAGAAAGAGAGAGTCGTTGACAACTGTTTGACAGGTTGTGTTCGACCCGTGATGATTTATGAAAAAGAATCTGATTTTGACCCACTACCAGTAAATTGATGGCAAGGTGCATCACAGCTTCATGTTGCATATACAGCACTCAGAGGAACCTGGGATGAAAAATGACCTCAAGCCAACATAATACATTATACTGTGAAACTAGATAATGGAAATTACTTCAGATTCAGCATCTATGTAACTGTACCATATACATTCATGCACACACACACATGCACACACACACACACACACACACACACATATGTATTTATATATATTTCAATATACACTGTAGATTTCATATACACAAATTGAAAAGGATGTTTGATTGTTTTATTTCTTCGCACTTTTTGTTTGTTCTATGAGAAAGAATGAGAAAGTTGATAATGTATGACAAAAATATGGCACAAGAGATTAAATTTATCTTGAAACATTCACTTTATATATCTGTACATAAATTTTCCCATCTATAGCAGGAAACACCAGAAATCAACCAAACCTTTAAAAAAATTGTAACTATCAAAGGGATTGTCAAGTTTTTTTCATTCTTCACCAAGTGTTTAACTTATGTCTAATACTGCATTCACTGAATATGCACAATGCATATTTGGGTAAAATTTCTCTTTAAAGGCATTATTTTCCATTTGAAGATGAATCAAAAACCCAACTTTAGTGCTTCAAGATGGTTCCAAAATGTGAGTTAGTGAGTGACAGAAACGACCAATGTAAAAATTTTAATCAGTATACAAAGTGTGAACAATAGTTATGATAAAATTGTTTCTACAGTAAACCAACTACAGTTATGGTTTACTGAGAAAAAAACAACAACACAGTGATATCTCCTTGTATTTTAGGCATTAATGCAAACATTTTAAATGGGAGGATGATTTGTGATACAACTGACCTACACATATGCATCATATGTGATAACTCAAACATTTTTTAAATCGCTGCTCTCAATAGTAAACTTTCCCTTTAAATGTTCCGCACCACTGACAGTTAGCTAGTATTTCACCAATACCCAAAACATGCTTGCCTTGGACACCGGATGGAGGATGTGAGTCATTTCAAACAGACACCATGGATTTGGGGGATTTTCGCCTTTTTGCCGGTGTCCCTACATTCAAGGTAGGGTACAATGTTCAAAATCCCTGTAAAATGTTTTGAGTTTCGATCATGACTCTGACTACAGCACAACATAGATAACATACTTGGTGTGATGTAAGGATTGCTAAATGACACAGGTAATTCATATACAAAACTACACACACATACACACACACACACACACACTCACACACATAAATGCACACCAGGGGTGGATCCAGGAATTCAGTGAAGGGGAGGCGCCTTTGCAAAATTAAAGGGGGGCACATGCACCCCTTTTTTTTTCTTTGTATGTTTTTTGTTTAAAGAGGGGGGCATGCCCAGTATGCCCCCCTCTAGATCCACCACTGCACACACATACATAAACGGTGGAACACATATATTTTTGATAAACAGGCAGCTCTGTATCAAACTCCCCCTTTTCCTACAAGGACTGACACCACCACATTGATGAAGATTCAAAACCTGGTGCATGCATGTGTACCAACCAACACTTCCAAGCTACAAAACATGAATTGTATGTTTGGGTTGACAACAGTTGTGATGACAGTACATCTAAGAAGTCTGCCACTCGTTTCACCAATTAATACTTATTGATTCTTTAGTGACTGAATGAAATTGTTCAATATATAATCATGGGCAGTGATTGTTTTGGGGAAAAGTAATGGGAGATCAGGAGATCCAGAAGAGACAAATAACATATTGATTGATAATGTCATGTTCTATCAAACTCTGAATTTTTATGATACACTACAACTCTGGTCTTGCTAAAGATATACACTGTAACACCACAAATTTTCGTGTGTGTGAAACTTTTGTGAATTTCATGAGGAGCCAAGATTCATGAAAGTTTTTTGTGTACACATGTAGTATACTCGTATTTTCTTCATGGTCGACAATTCGCAAAAGCCTAATGCCGTAAAAAGGCCGTCAGTGCCAATTGCCAAAGTTTCATGCCACCGATGTTTCTGGTTTTACAATAGGTCACTACTTTGCGGCAGAGTCAAACTTGGCGAAAAATCTGACTGATACGATGGTAACGTAACCTGCTTGTACTCAAACCCTTCCACTAATACACTAGGTCCATATACACACACACAAGAATTATCAGTTTTTGACTAAAGTGTTGCAAGTTCCATTTTATTCTCCATAATTCAAACATGGCCCCCCAAAAAGAAAATAATAATAATTTGTGCAAATCAGATTTAAAAAAAAAATATGTGGGTCCATACAATAATTAATGGTTTTCATGATGGAAATTATTATTTTTTTGTGCATACAAATAATGTGTCAATGGACTGTCTGATTTTTTTTCCTTTTTTTTTCCATACCACAAACATACCACCAAGATGTATATCCATAAGATTGAAGAACACACTGGAACTTTTAGCTTTCAGTCTTGGAAGTGGTGGAACAATGTGAAACGAAAATCTAAAAATAACTCCACATATTCTATTTTTTGTTTATATCATTGCACTATTTTGATATCAGAAATTGTTGTGAAACCCCCTAAATTAAACAGTAGAATCTGAAAAACAGACATGGTAACAGGTTGTAATCATATTTGAAACACAAATAAACATATGGGTTTTAATTGTATTTCCTTATTGTAGGTTCTACATTTTTGATAGTAAGATGTGTCATTTTTTGAGCTGTGATACAACAACAGAGGAAACAAATATTGAAATACAGAAAAGAAACTTGGAAAAGAACACATAGCCAGAGGCAGAGAGATGAATAAAGGACAAAGTTTTATGCCTTCTGCATTTTGATCAGAATTGTCCCCATTACATAAGTAAAAAGAATCAAAAGGTCAAACCAGCCCTCATTGAAAGACAAAACAAACAACAAAACAAAACAAAAAACCTTGGGAGACAGGAGTAGAATAGCAAAAAAAAATAAAAATAAAAAATGGAACAATCCATACAGACACACAATTTCTTCTGGTAAAAAATACTAAGTCTTTAAAGTAATGCATTTTTTGAAAGGAAAACCCAAACAAGAACAAAATGAGAGAGAATGCATGAACTGCATAGGGGAGAAAAAGCCTGCACATGAATGAATGAAAAAGTGAGTACTCGGAGACGACAAAGGAACGCCGCCCTGTGCAAAACACTCAGTGCTGCAGTGGTGCATTGGTAGAACACCGGGCCGTCCAATGATTGTCCAATTGATGAACAATAGCTAGAACTCACCAGAGTGAGCTGGAATTCACCATAGAAGGCTCTCCCCCATTAACGTCCCGCCAGCCCTGCTATTGGATAACAGTCAAATCTCATCAACTGCCGACAATAGAGATGGTTCCTCTGACACCATTCCCGGCAACAGCCGTGCCCCACTGCCCCCCCCCCCCAATTCTCACTCTTTTCCCTCCATCTCTCTCTCCGTCTTGCTTCCTTTCTTTCTCCTTCCAACTCCTTTTCTTTCTCTTTCATTCCACCATCTCCGTATACATTCATTTATGATCGTATTATGTCTGTGGTTACCCCTTGTTTGTGCTCCGACGCAATGATCGTTCTGTTATGTTTTCTGCATATTGCTCTCGGCATCATTTATTTATCCCCGTTTCATCTGCAGAGAAGTAATGCTGATTGCTGCTGGGTGCTGGGATGGAGCTGGACTGGTGAGGCCATACCTTGATAGCTGGAGAGAATATGTGAGGAAATCAGACATTTGGGCCTACAGCCTGGACACTTTGACTTTCTCATTGTTACCTCTCTTTTTGCAATGATATTTTCCTCTCTCTCTCTCTCTTTTATCTTTTTTTTTTTCTCCACCAAAGAATTCATCAGGGCACAAATGTGTAGCTGGGCCACACCGCTGCTGTCACAATATGAGATTTATTCATTGTCAGCGCTGATCACTATTTGATTGGGTACAGCTCCCAAACCTGGCTCACATGCACTCCCAATTTCCACTTGAAATAGGAGCCGACGATCTCTAGTCAGGCTTTGCTATGCCCTGAAGTTGTGGTATTTTTTTTTTTCAATATTCACAATCATTTTCAAAGGGTACATTTCAATGAAAACTACTTCACATACTTATCAAGAAAATTTTGTCGGTACCCTCTGTATGATAATGTACAAACATTAGGCTTTAGGTTGATTTCTAAATGATTCCTTTCCCAGTGGTAGAATCTAAAATTCATAAAGATGAAGCCCTAGGCAATATAGAATGGGAGAGGAAGATAGTTAAAAATCTCTTCAAGTAAGGGATTTACTGGGTAGAACAAACCACCTCAAGACATAACGGTCTGAGAGCTACTAATCAGAATTGATTGTGTACGAAGTTGATGCTTTCATTTGGAAGACACTTTTGCTAGTAATCTGTTCAGCAGGTAGCAGTCTCTTATATATTTCAGGTACCACAAAGTACGTCACTTCTTGATGCAATTTGAATGTAATATCAGGTACCATAAGTCTGATATACATATTTCAGTCAAACTATGAATTACATACATGTTGAGTTAAATACTCTCTCACAAAACTTAGAAAATGTTAAGATTTGATTAAATATTCTGATTTTCATGTGAATTTCAATATCCACACTTTGAGTAAGAAATTGTATACTCACCTGTATTTCAAAACCTCCTGTTTTCAGAACTACAAGACTTATTCACTCTTGATTAGTTTTCTATGTGTTACTTTTAGACTCACAGCTGAAAGAGTAACCTCCCATTAAAGTGGAAATTATCTGAATCATACATGTGGAATTATTGGATGCAGAAATATTAGCTGTACACATCAGGGAAGTGTAGAAAAAAAATGGACAGTCAGTTAATAAGTTACAATTTTTTACAGCTTTGGTTAAATCCATGTGCAAACATCATTTTCCTACAATATGGAGAATCCATCATACTCTCATTTTTCTAGCATAATGAAAGAGGACTTGACTTTACAATACCTCTGTCAGAAGGCAGGGGGAATACGCTTATCCAGAACATAAGGAAGTAACAAGTAGCAGGAATGTGTACTTTTCATACATGAAGCAATAGTTTGTGGACTTCTCTTTATGTTCCTTTGTATTAAATGCTATAGCATGGGCGTCACCAGGGGGAGTGCGTTGGGTGCGAACGCACCCCCTTCAGATCCTTAAAAAAAAAAAAAAAAATCAGTCTGCGAGCGACCTCAACGCCGTACGCTAAAGAATTATTCTTTTCTATTTAAAAAAAAAATATATTTTGCACCAGGAACATACACACACGCAAGAAAAAAAAATCGTCGGCAAAAACAATTCGCACCCCTGGTTCTGGCAGCACTGATTTTATACATATCTATTAGTATTCTACAGTGTTTACTATTTATCGACCGTACTGTACATCCGTGCGATATATACGGAGCACTTATACACGTTTGCATGTACGTGTGCTACTTACAAGTAGTAGGGTCTATGTACGTTACTTCTGACCTATCCATATTGCCAGCCCAAGAGCGAGCCTTAGCCTCATTAAAAAAAAAAAAAAAATGGAGGGGCAAGCATATTTTAGTTTTGCCCCCCCCCCATAATTAAAAATTCCCGAAATGAGAAGATTTTCTTGCTTTTGAAAGAAAACAAAAATGTTGCCCCCATAGAAATATTGGAAGGCAAGCGCACCATTTGCCCCACCCCACATAATCATAATTCCCGCGATGAAATTATTTTCTTTCTTTTTTGTTAGAATTCAAGAAATCTGTCCAATTATTTCACCCAAAAGCAGTGGCGTAACTACGGAGGGGGGGGGGGGGGGTGCGCCCCCTCCCAATCCGCTGGTAAAAAAGATTTACCGAAATAGTAGTTCAAGTGTTAGTAAACTGCTTTTGAATGAAAGGCTGATCCAGAAATAAGATATTTTTCTATGATTTCTTTTAACCATAATTAGATAGGTATATAGTGTGAAACATTGTTCAAAAAGCCCGGACCGGACAAGAGATTGTGATTCCTGGTTGGCATTCTGCATATTATAAGCAGGATGTGCGCAGTGTACTCAATCAGTACATCCGAACGAAGAGTCGCTACAATGTTGCGCAATGTGATGTAGAATGTACACCTTTGTACCTTACGCTTCGTTATATCAAAGCTAGATCATTGATTTTGCAGTGTTGCTTTACATACTAGTCTATATAAAAATGTCTTGCATTGCCAATAAAAAGACTTGACCTGGGCTAATTCCCAACTTTTCCATGTATATAATACACACACACAAACAAACACGCACAATTAGTTTAGGGGATGCTCTAAAGTGCAGATTTTGGACATCCTTTCCCCGCTTGGTCACTTCGACGCACAGTGGGCCAGAATGAGCTCAAAGTGCGCCAAAATTATATTCCGTGGTTTCTTTTTACCCAAATTTGGTGTCTTAAGGTAATTAGGGGCGTAGAATTGATTGAACATAATTTCAAACTCATATGACGTCACTGTGATGCTGTTTTTTCATTGGCTACCAAAAATCTGTCTGTAAATGACGAATAAAGCAATGCAAATCTTAGGCTGTTATTTTTTTCTTTAAAGATTAATTTATCTTTTCACCTTCACTGACACTGCTTATCTACTACCATTGAATACAATATGCTTACATGTCATAGAAAGTGTATAAACATTCGGGTTTCGTTAAAAGAATCGAATTTATGCTGAAAGTTCCATATTACACACGTACTGCAAAATGATACTGTTGTCCGTGTAAACTAGTTAGAATATAAGTTTATGATGTACGCTGTACGTTTGGGTGAATTTATTCACTTTATTCTATAGCAGGACATAAATCAATCTCCGATATAGTTCTTATCTCTCTACTTCATATATAACCTTAGGCCTATATGCCATATCAATTCATACAAGCGCAAAAACCATTTTGTCTGATTTAAATGGAAGGATAACAAATTGTGAAGTCAGTAATCAGGAAAATGAAAGGTTATGACTTAGCAGCTAAGAATGAGTCTGCCGTGTATGAAAGCTTACTTGGAAAAGCTAAAATAATAAGATTTTTTTTTAATGAAAAATTTATCGAAATCACAATCATATGAAATATAAATTCATCCACGTTCCACAGTGATTTTTTTTTCTCATCAGTTGTCGGAAGCAAAGTTTTTTTTGCTTCCGACAACCCACAAAGTGTATGGGATCACAGTCTGATGAATCCAACTTGTATTGGTCGCCTATCAGGTCAATGTCAGACATGTCAGGCATGATCCGATGAGGCAAGATCGTCCGATGAGGATCACGCGAGCAATGTCTGACATTGACCTGCAATCGGATTCACAAACTGCGATACTATACACTTTGCTGAGCGGCCGGAAAGCAACAGTCTTTGCTTCCAACGAGTAGCCGATGAGAATAAAATCTCTGTGTTTTTGGTGTTTAACGGTCTATCTGCATATGTCAAGAGTAGCATCGAAGTACATGTATTTAGGTGTCCATACAATATGTATCGCAGTGGGAATAGCTATGTTTACAGTAGTGGCTATGACAATTATGGACAATATGGCTACATGGCCTTGGCTATGTGCAATTATGTACTCTTTTATCTTCGGAGGAGGGGTCTTTTAGGTACCGGACTAGCCCTATACATGTATTTTATAACTCTGTTTGCCTCTTATTCAGTGTTATTCATGTTTCTGTGTCTTTAACGTGCGAGAAAAAAAAATAAATGAATAAAAAAAATGCCGCCCTCATGCGGCCCCGTATGATATAACAGCATTCCTAAGCGGCTGCAAGGTCCAAAATAGGCGTAATGTGTCGCGGAAAATCGGCTCTAACACAAAAAGTGGCAAAAGGTGGCAGCCAAATCTGGTATCAACTTAAAGCTGAGACATCAGGGAATGTGGTGGTAATAGAATGTAGTTGGAAATCCGTGGCAATCTAAACTTTTCATTAGGGTATATTAAAAAGACAAATAATTAGCCTCTTTTCCAGGATATTTAGCGTAAAATGTTCATGAACATTAAGTTTCTTTGCATTTTTATGGCATTCATAACGTAAAATGAACTCTGAGAAATATGTGGGAGAAATTACAGGTTGATACCTCAAAAACTACATGTTGAATGTATTTATTTATTAAAGAGGTTACAATTTGCTTTGAAACTCTTAAAATATTGTATTTTGCTATTTCAGGTAGGAAATATACCCCTTTAATGTACATACCTGATTCAAATATTTTAATGATATATTCTTCAAAGCATTACCTCTCAAGAGCGCATGTCAAAAATTAAAAAATCCCAAGTGCCCAAAGTGACTTTTGGCGCACTTTGGTATCTCTCTGGCCCACTGTGCGACGCCACCTCGCTGGTAATACCTCCCCCAGTCGTGAACATAAACCCACACCCTTGACTACCAGTGGCGGATCCAGGGGGAGGGGCGCACCGGGCGTCCCCCCCTTTAATTTCCAAAGCGAAAAAAAAAATAAAATAGATGGAAACGGCAGTTTTTGGACAGTAAAATGTCAAAATTTTCAAGCTCGCTCGCTCCTCTCGCTCACATTTAGTCGTAATGCCATTCTCCTGAAGTTGCTGCCAGTAATTGCCGGCAGTTGCGCCTGGTGCGCCCCCCTTAATTTCCAAAGCGAACAAATATGGCTAAGAACGGCAGTTTTTGGACTGTAAAATGCAAAATTTTCAATCTCGCTCTCTTCGCTCGCTCGCATTTAATTGTTATGCAATTCACCTGATGTTGCTGCCAGTAATTGCCAGCAGTTCCGCCCGGTGCCCCTCCCCCCTTAATTTCCAAAGCGAAAATATGGCTAAGAACGGCAGTTTTTGGACTGTAAAATGTAAAATTTTCAAGCTCGCTCGTTCCGCTCGCTCGAATGTAATCATTATGCTCTCCTGATATTGCTGCCAGTATTTGCCAGCAGTTGCGCCCGATGCGCCCCCTTAAACTCTAAAGAGAAGAAATATAGCTACAAACGGCAGTTTGCTTGTTTTTTACTGTAAAATGTCAAAATTTTCAAGCTCGCTCGCTCGCATTTAATTGTTGTGCAATTCTCCTGATGTCGCTGCCAGTAATTGCCGGACGGTTGCGCCCGGTGCGCCCGCCCCCCTCCTTTATTTCCAAAGCGAAAAAATATGGCTCCAAATGGCAGTTTTGGGACTGTAAAATGTCAAAATTTTCAAGCTCGCTCTCTTCGCTCGCTCGCATTTAATTGTTATGCCATTCACCTGATGTTGCTGTCAGTAATTGCCAGCAGTTGCGCCCGGTGCCGCCCCCCTTAATTTCCAAAGCAAAAAAAATATGGCTACAAATGGCAGTTTGGGGTCTGTAAAATGTCAAAATTTTCAAGCTCGCTCGCATTTAATTGTTATGCAATTCTCCTGATGTTGCTACCAGTAATTACCGGCAGTTGCGCCCGTTGCGCCCCCACCCCTCCTCTATTTCCAAAGCGAAAAAACATGGCTCCAAATGGCAGTTTTGGGACTGTAAAATGTCGAAATTTTCAAGCTCGCTCGCTCCCCTCGCTCGCATGTAGTCGTTATGCCATTCTCCTGATATCGCTGCCAGTAATTTGTCGTTTCACACCGTCATTCCATAACCCATTTATAGGGGGTACAACCCCCTCCGGCACTTCCACACCCTCCCCCCCCCACCCTTGCTCACTCCCTCGCATACTACCCCCCCCCCCCCCCCGATGAAATCCTACCTACGCCGGTGCCCTTTCTCCGCTTGGTTTCCCTCAAAAAACAGTAAAAGTCTAGGGATTGAGAGCTTCCTATATTCCAAATGTCTGTCCAAAAAATCTCGTAAACATTTATTGTCAAAACGCACCCCCCTTGAAAAAAAGCTGGTGACGCCCCTGTATAGTCTTCTTACCTTGGAACTTTTTTTTTTCTAACTGAATTCAATACAAATGAAATTTTATTTCCAGTGTCACATTTGTTTTTTCAAACACAACAATCACAACAAATTGATGTAATACAAAATATACAAATAAACATTTGAAAATGGGAAAAAAATGAGCAAGTGTAAAATCTACATTACACTATGGCCGGAATTCACGAAGGTGGTACAAATGAAACCATGGTTTAAACCATGGACAAAAACCATGGAGCGCCAAGTGTCGCACGGAATATTTTGTTACGAAATTGGTCATTTCGTCGACAAAATGACCGTTTCATTGACGAAATTATCATTTCGTGGACGAAATGTTCATTTAGTTACAAAATAATCATTTCATCGACAAAATGACTGATTTCATAACAAAATATTTCATGCGACACTTGGCGCTCCATGGTTTTTGTCCATGGTTTAAACCATGGTTTCATTTGTACCACCTTCGTGAATTCGGGCCTATATGTTCGAAATCATTGTGTTACTGTATATGCTGAATATTTCATAAGGTTTATATTTTTGCTAATTTCAGGAGTCGGGTGCTATTCGCGGGTTTAAAAACACATGGAAATTTTAACTCTGATCTTGACATGAATGTGACGTGCATGCATGCATTTCTCCATTCAGTACTGTACTCCACAATTGTAGATTTAATCACTCACGCTATTGTCCGGAAATCCTGATTTGGGAAATACTGGACTCACTAAATATAAGGTGTATATAATATTGGAAAAGAGAGGCCCATGTAAGAGGCATCTTTGTAGAGATGTGGTACACTTGAAAAATTGGACATACAAGAAGAAAAAAATAACGGAATGGAAGCGCATAAAAGAACACATACACAGACAGACACAGACACACAAACAAAAAAATAAATCAGGGAAATAAAGAGATAGACAGGACAAAAAACAAGAGATAATGGGAAGGGGTAGTTGGGGAAAGGAGTTAAGGCCTACTGGAGAGGAAGTAAGGGTCTGGAGCACAAATGAATCAATTGCCAAACACATGTACTATCCACTGGTACTGGCACGGTAATTGACATTAAAAGCATTTTATATGAATAAGTGGATTAATAAAACAAAACATAATTCATTATGAAGCCATGATGGCACATGGATTAAACAAACTTATGAACAGACTGTCTGATTTTCCTAAACCTTCACTAATGTGTACAACTAATTTTTCTGCATTCACTTAATCTGTTTATTCGAGGCAAATTTGAGGAACAGATATCAATAGAGTGATACTCCTGAAGATAGACTTTCTGAATGACAAATCTCAGAACTCAGAACAGTGCAAGCAAGCAATAATGGAATGAGCACAATGAATGACCATCTGCTGACCAATGTCCACTACAAAATAATAATATAAGATATGGATACCAGCGGGAGACATGCCGTGGAATGGTGTCATGTGATCAGACTCGACATCGTGAGGTCTATACACCTCACACTCACATGGCTGATCTGGATGGAAGTGTATCACTGGCATGTAATGGGAATAGATAATGACCTTGTTTATTGAGCACCTGCCCAGATACATCCCAGCACAGGAATAGCGGTTAATTGATGGGTTAGCGGGAGGGAAGGAGCTGAGATTTCAGGCAGGGGGTAGCATATGGGACCTAGAGGTAAAAAGAAAATATAAAGTGGGGAGGGGGTGGGGTTGATATGAGTATTAAGCCTTGAGAGTGTAGGAGGGGATAAGTGGTATAAAATTCTGTCTGTAGGAGTAAACAATGCCTCTTGAATTCTGTCTGTAGGAGTAAACAATACCTATTGTCAAACCTGGACCCTTAAAAATCTATCTCTGATATGTCTGATATTTGGAAACATGAGCCAGTGATGGTCTCCGCAGGGTGGCCTGCCTGAGGAAAGATGATGCTAACAATCCTCTCTCCACTGGTCTCTAACCTGTAAGGACTTCCCCATGTTGGCATGAACCCACAACATGTGGCAGAAAGTGGCTCTCGTTTTCATAGAAATTGGTAGGTCGGTACTGTGAAGCTATTAATTTCGCATACAGATATTTTCGCGAATGAGGAGGTCATGGACATTTTCGAGTAATGTTGTTTTTGTGAATTGATATCGATGCTATCTTAAGTAATAATAATGATAATAATAATAATAATAATAATAATGATAATAATAATAATAATGATAATAATAATAGTAATAATAATGATAATAATAATCACAATAATAACAATGATATTAATCACAGCTTTTTGTAATGTGCCATCGATCTAGTGGCCTATTCTGAGGCACAGAGGGACATATAAAGAGAATAACATAATTGTATAGCTGTACATATGAAAATATAAACGCATTGTTACCCTACCACATGATGACATTTTCGCATGTTGTTAAATTTGCGATCCGACTGTAACTCGCGAAATTTGCGAAAATTAAACCCTTGCAAAAATAACAGCTTATACAGTACTCTATGCTCCAAGACTGAATCACATTATGCGATGTCAGGAAATTTCCTCATTTCCAAAGCCAACAGAATTTTCTTTCTTTTTAAGTTGGATTTAGTATGTGGTCATTTTGTTTCTAGAAATATTGCTTTTGTTTAGTTTTGAGGATTATTTCTTATGTCTCTCATGTCAGGGTAATGCATGCTACACAAGCTGGGGGAGGTGGACGCTGAACTGAAAATTCCATGAGTTGATCTAAGCTACAAAATTTGAGGACGCACTTTCAATAACGCAATTAAAGTTGCTAATCAAAAGTTCAGGCGAAATCCTAGTTACTGTGGACACCAAAAAATATTCAATAATTTCAGTAAGCCTATTCAGCAACTTTGATATATTACCACTGTTTTGGCAAATTTATTTTGAAATGTTGTTGTTTTCAATCCTCGATGTCTCATCTGTAAGGCCTTAATATAAATCCAAGGTGTAACATTTCTTGTTAAAAAGGAATAGGTTGGACAGTAGGAATGTAAGAGTGTGAAGTGTATTACACTTATGGGCAACAGAGTATTTGTGGCACTCTTTAAGATTTTCATATCATTTGATTATAGTCTACATAATAAACACTAACGTTTGGTATGGCCTACAGTGGTCACTCAATGTCTATGTGCACTGACCTACAGGCTATATTTAGGATGTTAGGATTCTAGTCAGTGTATTTGTGAAATACTGTGAAAGGTATACATTAATCAAATTGCACTGAAGATTTACTCAAAGCATGAAATGTAAATACTACTACCACTACTACTACTACTACTACTACTACTACTACTACTACTACTACTACTACTACTACTACTACTACCACCACCACACCACCACCACCACCACCACCAACAACAACAACAACAACAACAACAACAACAACAACAACAACAACAACAACAACAATTAAATATGTGAGTTTTAAAAGAGGAAACAAAACAAGAACAAACAGAAGAGGGGAAAGGAAAGGAGAACAAGAAAAGGATAAGGTCTGCCAAATGAATTCAGTGATGCAAAAATGACATATCAAATCATTATATAATTACATATAAGTATAAATAAGAGATGTGAGCCCTGTTGCATAAAAGCTTTAATCAAACAAGTCAGAAAATCAAACTGAAGTCTATGAATACTCAATTCTGATTGGCAGATACCAAGCTTATGTTTGATTTCAACTTGTTATGCAAGAGGGCCCAGTGACAAGCTTACAGTGGTATCTTCTTCCAGCAGTCCATATTATGAAAAGCTGTCATGACAGTGCCTTGTAATCTAACAATCTTTTCCATGAGGACTCACATGTTTTGAGGTCTTATTTTCTCATGTTGTTTTTAAAAAGGGAATATCAGTATGGTATTTATTCAACCTAGTTTAATATCTATATTTTCTCATTCCCTTCATGTCTAACTATCCTCAGTGTGTGGAGGCTTTATTTGCTACCAGTGCAGCATGGCCATTTAGTAATAAGGTACCAGGCCCTGATGTAGACTCTGTGGTTTATACCCACTCCACCCTTGCCTGAGACCAGGTATCTCTCCTCATCGCAATTATCCACCCTACTGGCAGCATCAATGCCATGTAAGTGGCTGGGAAATTACAACCGTCTGAGTCTCTGTCTGCATCTCTCTCTCCCTCTTTCTCTCTCTCTATCTCTCTGTGTCTTCCACTCCATCTCTCCGTCCTCAAGATGTGACCAGGAGGAGAAGAAGCCAGGCAAGCGAGGGAGACATGCTCCGACAGGGAGAATTTGAAACACGCACGGAGGGCCCGGGATGATGCGACTTTGACAAATAGTTTTGGAGTGCTGTTAACGGGAGAGGAAAATCATTTGCGATTGCACGCCTGGGAGATGGTGCAGAGGTGCTCCACAAGTCTTGGCCGTCCATGGAAGAAGTGTTCATCATGAAGGCCCCGGCCTGGTTTTTATGGTGACTTGTTCTGACAAATTGATAATAAATTATTGCTGTGGGGAGGGGGGGGGGGCGGGGAAAGAGTGGCATTCAAAAAACATGCAGCTACTCTGCTTTTCGCCCTCCATGCACACATACCACTCTGACCATTCTTAGAGGTGTTTACATACGTGCGGTAACAAATTTGTGACCCAGCTCACTCACTGCACTTACATCACGCACCATGAACTAAACACCTTAACCTACACACCACATGCAATACTTACTCCAAGGTATCTGCATGTCCCCACCCTTTACGCCTCTCTGTGTACAAGCCCCTCATTCTGATGTACTTGGTATGCAACCTCCTTCAAATACACACGGTAGTGCAATGAGGCATCTGACTACCGGTACATGACATCTCACACCTCTGTGTGTAACTTGGCAAGAGTGCAAGGACTAAACCTGGGAACCACGAGGCTTGGAACACTACACAAAGCCTATACTGTTTCTCTTTTCCAGTATCTAAATTATGGCATGTTTAAAGGTAACATGCATTTTGAGGAAGTTCATGTATGCTTCAACAGGAAAGGAGCAAAGCATGGGGCAAATCTGAAATAAACTGGCTTATTACTTGACGAAATCATGCTGATCCATGCATGATCACTATCTATGACTGAGGCACATTGATCTTAACTTATTGTGGCACTCATGTTCCACTGATAGGACATTTTGATTTCTTATTGGCTCAAAATAGAACAGACAATTATATATAAAAGAAAACAATTTGGTTCATCTGCATAGATTTGTGAGGACCAAGTACTAACAAGTAAAATATATAAAGTAAATAATCACCATGGCTTTCTCTGCAAATAATCTTAAGACAACATTCATATATTCAACTTGTGTTAAAATTTGGATGTTTATGTCTTCATATGTTTGTCCCTATGTGTTCACATTCATTTTGGGTTTTTGTTGTTGTTGTTGTTGTTGTTTTTAATATGGGGGGGGGGGGTACTGGTAGTATATGTCCAATCTATGAAAAGAAAACAAAATAGGAATGTGCACAGGACCACATTAAGTATGATTGTAAAGCATTTTCAACATTGAAACTAGTCTTTACGTGATATTACATCTTTTAATCTATCTCTTCCATCTTTCTGCAGGAAGTTATGAAATGGTTTCTGTACCTCCCTCAAAACATTTTGAGAGAAACCCTTCGTGCTTTTTTTGTTTTGTTCTTTTTTCTTTCTTTTTAAATCTGGAACCCTGGCTCAATATGTACCCACAAGGGATTCCTTCTGACTATATTCATATTTCATGATGGTCTCCGCAGTGGGAACCTTGCCCTGTTTATACCCTCCTGGCAAACATTAATGCGGGAATTCTCACATAATTGAAAGAACGGATGCATAAATGGGACGAAACACATCAAGACGATTCAGCCCACTTCGAAGTAGGCTAATGACAGTGTATTAGCTCTGCATCACTTCAATATCATAATTGACAAAAATGCATGGTATCACCCAGAGAAATTTATCGTCATTGAAGGGATGGGGGAAGGTTTAAGGGAATTGTAAAGTTTAATGGGACAGTGTGCATTACACTGGTTCATTCATAGATATGTTAAACGTGTGAAGACTGGTCGTACAGGCTTTGAGCTTTTACTAACAAAGGGCAGGTCCCCAAGGATAATAATATTAGTGCATGAACAAGTGATTTCCGAAATGCACTTGCTTCTGTTCATCCCTCATCTACTATAGCAGTAAGAGAGAGAGAAAAAAAAGAGAAATTAACCATGATCCTGCAAAGTGAGCAAAATAAAATCATGCAATTCCATCCTTTTTGAAGTACTTGAAGTGAATAATGATCTACTCTACTTTAGGAACGATACAATAAAATCCTGTCTATCATGTTGTATCATGCTTATAGTTGGAGGAAAAAAAAATCATTGAAACTTATTCATTACATTTGACAAGTAAGGAAAGGAAACAATCAATTGTCTAAACAAGCTGCTCCTGGATGGCAGGGAATGGCTTTCCTGAATAATTCATCAGCCATGATGAAGTCTGGTGCATGCAGACTTTGTGGAAAATGAAGCAAGTGATTAAAAAAAAATCTGAATCAATTCCTGTATCAAAGATTTTTGCATTCTCTCACTATAGTTATGAAGGTATGTACTTGTGTGTCTGGTGAAGACATCTCATTTATGGTACTATATAAGCAGTTATTTTCGCGAGGGTTTAATTTTCCTGAATTTCGCGAATCACGGTTGGAACGCAAAATTAACAACACATAAAAATGTCACCATGCTGCGCTACAGGAATAGGGCATTTACCTTGAGCGTCGGTGTCGATTTGGGAAAACAACATCTCGCAAAAATGTCTGTGACCTCCTAATTCGCAAAATTATCTGTATGCGAAAGTAATAGCTTATACAGTAACCTATTGAAGACAGAGGTCATTAAAAACACAGATGTCAAAGTAAGTTGTGAGAATATTATCAAAAGTGAAGAAGGAAAAAATAAATGCATAATAAGTAACAATACTTGACCAGATTTTTGACATATCAGTAGACACATGCTCATACAACATGTTCACATTCAAATGATAAGAGCTCCAGGGTATATGAGCACTCACAGTAGCTGACATTATCCCTTCTTGTGCTTGCTTGTGTGCATTTTTTATCGTTGCAATGTGTCTCTTTCACTTTCTGGCAATATAAAAAAATATGTCTCTCTATATCCCTCTCTCTCCTTCTCTCTCTCCCTCCTTATCTTATCTTATATCTATCTATCTGATCTATCTATCTATCTATCCATCCATCTATCTTATCTATCTATCTATCTATCTACCCATCTATCTTATCTATCTATCTCTCTATCTATCTATCTATCTATCTATCTATCTATCTATGTCATCTTATCTATCTATCTCTCTATCCTTCTATCTACCTATCTATCTATGTCATCTTATCTATCTATCTATCTATCTATCTATCCATCTATCTATCTATCTATCCAGCATCTATCCATCTATCTATCTATCTATCTATCTATCCATCCATCTATCTTATCTATCTATCTATCTATCTATCTATCTATCTATCTATGTCATCTTATCTATCTATCTCTCTATCCATCTATCTATCTACCTATCTATCTATGTCATCTTATCTATCTATCTATCTATCTATCTATCCATCTATCTATCTATCCAGCATCTATCCATCTATCTATCTATCTATCTATCTATCTATCTATCTATCTATCTATCTATCTATCTATCTATCTATCTATCTTTCTATCTTATCTATCTATCTACATATATTCTCAGGTGTACCTGCATTGAAGAATATATATCCTGATATACACACACTTTAAAACAATACTTTCATATCTTAGACAGATTTCCTTGAACTAATACCAGTCAATAGTCACCCCACCACATTGAAATGGTGCAGTGTATGTTATTTTTTTGCTGAGTATACATGAATATGGATTCAAGGCAATATTTATGTGAACATGAAGGTTATTACCACCCTGATGAGTGGCTATACCTTGAATGTTTTCTGTGATGTGATTCTGTGTAGACCTGGGATAGTGTACTATAAGTTACTAGTATCATAATCGGTTAAGAACAAGCAGGAAACGGATTGACAGTTTTTACTAGCATATCTATTACAGAATTGCCGACTTAAATATTCACTTTTAAGGGGAAATTTACAAAGAAATTAGGGATATCTTTCTCAAGCATGCACTATCCAATACAGAAAATCAATTTATGAACCAGGAAAATGTTGAAAATCTGTAATTTTTCACTCCACAATCAGTCAATTTTCAGGGAGTCTCCCTGACAACCTGGGAGACTTGGCAGCTGTGCTATAAGCATATGCTAACAAAGCCTTTGTCTTGCACTATTTTCTGTAACAATTATAGTAAAGAATTGTGTTAGTGTGTTAGTGTGTGTGTTTTGTTTAGTGTGTTATGCATGCTGTTCTTCAAACTGTTGTCATTTGTGTATATCTCTTGTATGTAACAGTAGTGGAAGGCACATTTCCACATTCATACTTGTGGACAATAAAACATTCAATTCAATTCAGAACATACAAACTAATACTGACTGATTTGAAATATGTACAACAGACTGTCAAATCTGAAAAAGAAAAATATACTAACGAAATTCCACGAACATCTAAGTCATGAAATCATTACTGTACTTCACAGCAGTGCATGCAATCTTCTGCTTTATGTAACATATCATATGACTCATCAAAATCACTTCCTAACCACTAACATCAATGGCCACAGAAAAGTCTCCACAATGTGATTATCCACACAATTACTTACATTATGAATTCCCTACACAAATCATCTCACAGCAATTGAAAATTGATCTTAGTTTCTTGATATCAAAATATCCTGAAATTTTGCCTTCTATTCATTCAAATGTTTGTTTTTGTATTTTGCAGGAAAAAAGAAAGTGATATATTCTCATAATAGCTTTTAACCATTCACTTTGAAGCCTTCTTTTTTTCCATCAACTTATCTCAGGATTTATTTGAATAACAATAACTTGAGCCAACTTCAAGGTCCAAGAGAAGGTGTTTTTTTTTTATGTCAGTGTGATTGAATGGTGTAAAAGTTATTTATGGGCAAACAGACATACAACATTTGAATTTGGGGAATTCCTTGAAGATGAGGTTTAAATTCAGTAGATTAACCCATCATCTATGGCAGCCTGGTTTATCCTGTTCAAATTCTGTATTGATTGCTGAATACTGAAAGGGAGAGGCTAACCCATTCTGTGCCAATAAGTCAAATGTGCACAAATTTCACACACAACCTACAGACAGGTAATTAATGTGACACACAGAGGGTTAATGATTTATCCTATCAAGGGATCAAATTGACAAACATTGACCAATTTCTGGGCCCATGATGAAAACCTTAACTCCAGATACAGCTTTCAGATATAAACATAATACAAGCAGCACAGAATGCATCTTCTCTTTGGACTCCATCAAGCAATATCTATTTCTGCTTTAGTAGGCTTTATCATGCATACTTCATACTCTTTTACTTTTGTCAAATATTGCTTAACCCGTTGAGGACGAGTCCGAGTATACTTGGGCAAGTGTCTATGGGAATTGCGAGTTGTAGCAATATCAGCCCGTCCTCAGTGGGTTAATATATGAAAAAAAAAACTGTTTTGCGGCCAAACTACCCCCATAACTGAAGAAAATCATATTTTAATCCCAAGTGATGAGTCAAACCTTGGACATCAGCATTAACCACAATAAAATCAAAATGTTTTAAACTTTCAAGATCTATCAAAAAATAGTAAGCAAGTCATATATTGAAAGGACAGATTCACACATTCCCGGCATTAGCAAATACACTGTTGCACTGAAGATATACTATAGAGTCACGATATACCAATTTGAAAGTGCATTGGTACTGGCGCCGACACACTGATTTAGATATATATAAACAAAGGTATTTGGATGGATTCTGGACAGAAAGACTATATTCCATTGAGAACATTCTTACAAGGAATAAATGAATAAAGTGTAAATACAAGACAAAGGGAGCAATAACGCTTGAATCAGTGACAGCATAAATTCAATCCAATATAGTGATATTTCTCAATGGACCTGGAAATCAATTTAATTCCACTGCAAATACTAAGGCAAAAAATTCTTTTAGCAGAAATCCAAATCTATGCCCTAACACCATAAAGAAAGTATAATGAATAAAATAAATGTGTGATTCAGCAAATGGAACCAAAAAAAAAAGGAGAAAAATACTATGAGCACCCTTCTGTACAGCTGTCTAAAAGCCCACTTAGAGCTAATTGAAAGAATCGCAGCAATTGCAGCAGGGGAATAGACAAGCACACAAAGAACTCTGATGGAGGGAAAAAAAAGAGGAGTGAGAATGAGAAAAGGAGAGAAAGTGGAAGAGAGTCTGTGTTTGCTGGTGACGAAAGAGCTGGGAAGAGAGGATCCCCTAAAACAAAGCAGAGGCTGATCCACAGGTATTTATTCTGTACCCCTCGGTGACAATGGCATAGATTGAAAGCCTCAAACACTCAAGCAGGCATGTCTGGCTGTGGATGATAATAATTGCAAGTGTTCCCACCGGGTTGGCAACATCAGATATGAAGATGTGATTGTGAGGAAAAAAAAAAGGGACATGGAACAAAACAACCAAAAATAAAATGTCTCAAGTACTGAAGATTAAAAAAAAGAAGATAAGCCATAAAATGGGGTAGAACAAAGCTAGCGCACAGAGGATTTTTCTCAGCAAATATTTGGCAGTTGAGTCAAGTAGAATTGCTGTATTTTGAGAGATATAAACTTAAAGCTGGAATTATTGTATGGATATATATATATGCATGTGTGTGTGTATGTGTATACATATATATTGAATAAGGCTTTGATAAGTGAAAACAAAAGAATCTTAAAAATGCCTGGAAAAGACAGATATAAACATATAAAAATTATCACAATACACACAAAAGACAAATGAGCTGAGGCCAGAGAGAGAGAGAGAGAGAGAGAGAGAGAGAGAGAGAGAGAGGGAGAGAAAACAAAGGGAGCTAAACCACAAATATTTACAATAGCAAGAATGGTCTAGAAATAAAGATATTGATCATACTGGCAAAAACATGATCAGTGATTAAATTTTATCCTCTTTTTCTTAATGATATCATCATTACCATTACCCACATCATATATACTTCTGTGGTCATTGCCATGTAAGAGGTCTACAATTCCGATGATACTAATGCTAAATATCAAGTATTAAAGAGAACAACAAAAACAACAAAACAGAATTTCCTTCTTTCTTTTGTCACATATTGTTAGCCTTCATTCTAATGATAAATGGTGCTATAAGACTCCAATATCAACTGCAGAGAAGGATTAGAGGCTCTTATTTATGTCGTAATTCATTTGACAACTTGATATCATCGGCTTAAGTGGACCAATCTGGCAGTGAAAGAAAATAATCCATCTCCAGGAAGTAGAAAGACTGAGAAACAAAGGGAAGAAGAAAAACAACAGAAATCTGAACCAACTTTTCATATCTTCTTTCTCTCTCCCCTCCAATCACATCTTATTAGACCTGTCATTGGTTTTTAACAAGAGTTCATATCTTGTTAGGCTCCAACGTCCTGCCTTCTTAGAACCATTAAAGTTTTCTGCAAATTATCTAGGCATAAAGATGCTCCACGTACATTCCACTATCTGGTATTTCTGGAAGATTCACATACTAAAATTCTCCTTTGATGAGAAAAAAAAGGGTATTGGGACTAAAAAGATTAAATCAATTTACTTATTGTTTCCTTTTCCTGGTAAATGCATCCTATTTGGGGGTTAGGCTGCTTTGCCTCCCCAACCTCTTTCCATCCCACCATCTTTCTCTCTCTCCCTCCCAACTCTCTCTCTCTTTCTTTTACATCTGTCACCTCAAAGATGGCAATAAAAAGCAATTTGAGGATGATGCATAATCCCATTGAATGGGACTGTAGCCAGTCCTCGGGCCTGAATTAGCCAAAATTGCATCTCCTAGAGAATTAGCCGTTAATCGCATGTTTGTGCCCAGTGTCCAGGCCCAGCGGTTGCCGTGGGAGATGAAGAAGATGGAGATATCCCACTAACACCCTCTGCACACAGTGAGAGAGAAGCCACAGGCTAGAAGTATATCAGTGGGTCTCAAAGCACTCTGGTGTTTGATTTGCTATGTCAGGCAAGATGAAAGAAGAAGAAGAAAAAATACATGTTGATAAGAGCTCTATTTTGCATTACTATTTCATTCCTGGCCTTACCCCCCCCCCCCCAAAAAAAAACAAACAAACAAACACACAAACAAAAACAAACAAACAAACAAACAAACAAACCCAAACAAACCCCAAAACAGCAACAATAACAACACACCTTAATGGAGAGTATGCATATCTTAGGATTGTTCAGTAAACACACACACTCAAACACAGTCTATACATACTTTCTGTTTAATCCACCTTTTTCCTCTGTCTGCATTTGTCAAATACATTTGTGATGCATCAGCATGAAAGTCATATAATGTTGAACAAATAATTCTTTGGTTTTGGGCAAATACAAATTTCCCAGATGCTAAACTTTCAATTGATATATTGTAAAAGCTGTTATTTTCCCTGACGGTTTGATTTTTGTAAATTTCAAAAATGACAGTTGGATCACAAATTCAACAACATGTAAAAATATTGCAATGCGCAAGGCTAATAGTGCATTTACATGTACGATAGCATTGGTGTCAATTCGTGAAAACAGCATCTCGCAAAAATGTCTGTGAGCTCCTCATTTGTCAAAATATCTGTGCATGAAAATTACAGCTCATACAGTGTAATTTGCCCTTCTTCATTACAATAAAAATATTCAAAACCATTATTAAAAGTTAGAAAGTTGTAATGGTTATATTGCCAATGTCAGCATTATGCACATTTTTCTTCCATTTATGATCTCCGACTTTATATGGGCAACGTGATGACACACCATGTATTATAACCAGGATAGCACATAAGCCTATTGTAGGGAAAAAAAAAGGAGAAGGGGGAGACAAAATGTACTAACTTGTGCTGCCCCATTGCCCAGCAAGCAAACAAAATAAAATATGGACATTTTCTGTTGAGATGGAGACACTTGTTAGTCTAAACAGAATCAAACCTATACTGATTTGATTTGAATGTTTATTGAGATCTAATTAAACATGCACAGTCAGGCTGCAGGGTGTGTGTGGTGCTATGCATGGTAATCGAGGAAAATGAAATGGGATGACTGAAGCTCGGGGAAATCGTGAAATAAATTATGAGCAATCATGAAGACTCTGTTATTAAGACAGAATTATGGCAATAACGTTGTTAATGAATGGCTTTATGGAGGGGGAACAATTTCGGCATAAGCCATCATAAATTAGTCACAGGCTAAATCACTGTCCACTGCATTGTGGGATTGCCAAGGAGAAAGAAAGAGAGTCAGAGAAGGAAACATTAAACAGACATGTGTCTTTGTAGGAAGTATAAGAGAAAGAAAAAAAAAGCTTGAAGTTGAGGAGAAAAATATAGACTCAAATCTGAAAGCGATACTGATTTAGTGAGCTTATACTGAGGAAAAAGTATAGGAATGATACTCAAAATCAGAGGCTGGTAAGCTCCCCACAGATTAATCAGGGAATGTAAAATTGAATATAATATCAATTTCAATAAACAAAGTATCAGCAAGAAGTATCTTCATAATTCACTTGAAAATGACACGCATCAACATATTCCTCGAAACTACCGTACATCATCATTCATGTGAGCATATTTGTCATACCATACAAAAACTACTCTACTCATTCTAATATCAAGAGGATCTTAATAGTTAAATGCTGAGTTATATATATCACAATGTGCATTCCAAACTGACTGAAAATATGCAAATGGACAGACTGTATCCAGCTTATCAGTTTGGAACTAGAGGGCATTGATAATGCATAAAAAGTCTTAATATCTTGTTGTTTTTTTAACACATTATATATATGTCTATGAAAGCATGTATGCATGTATGTGTGTATATCAGAAATATATGACAGGGAAAAATGAGAGCAGACAGATGAAGCATTTCAGTAAGTTTTTAATCATGACAATTAGCTTTGGCATATCATCCAAAGAGTTAAAAATTGCTTCTATCTCCTTCAGTTAGCATTTTCAATCCTGAAGTGAAACTTCTGACCTTGGTCATATTTTATGTTTTGGTCAATGCATTTGAGAACCTATACTTTCACTGCATTGATTCTACATTGAAGCACTTTTGCAGCATCACCAAAGGTACATAGAACAGCATGGCTTCTGCCTTTCACGTCCAAAGAAACCACTTTATTACACTGCCTTGCTAAATCACATTTTCATGTGTGTTACACATTATAGGTCCCTCAGTTTTAAGCATTGTCTTTACTACATACAACTATTCTACCCATTCTGGTGAAAAATATATATATACACATATATATATATATATATATATATATATATATATATATATATATATAACAAAACTGCAACAAAGATATGTTCTATCCTGTTCTTTTTATCTTGCCAACACGTGGACTACCTTATCAACATACCATACATATATATCTGTGGTATATTATTTGGTATTGTCATTTGCCATGTGTTTTCATAAAACTGGCACACCCACTGTTCTGCCTATTGGTGGAAACAACAAATACTGTGCTGCTTGAATGTATTTATGTAATCACTGATAGGAGGAGAAAATAAGTATACACAGAGGAGAGCATTGAATATCTGTAGCATAAAGACTGGAAAGCCTGCTAAGGCACCATTTTCCCTCTTGTTGCCATGGAATTCGAAACAGGAACAAATAAAAGCAATGATACAGACAGAGAACTAGAGATTTCATTTTCTTTTTATTAAAAACTATCATGACAGCACAATAGGGGGCTGAGATTATACTTATACGCCTAAGCTGAGATCATAAAGAGTGATTCGCATGACAATTAAAGACGAGTCTTGATGGATGGGCCAACCATTCACAGGTCCATAAATAGAGTAAGTCACAAAGTTTCTCAACATATCTCATATTAAGAAATGCAATTTTTTCTCCCTGTCTCGGTTCCAATAAATCTTTGCACTAATGGGAAACGCATATTTGATCTACATGCAGACAGCAAATAGCTGAGCGTTAACAATTTGGAGCAGAGTCGGACAGAACAAATTCCAGTGGGATATCATTGCAAATTATGCAAAGCAAAAAATGGGGAAATGGAAAAAAGAAAGAAAAGAAAATGAGTGAATTGATAGATCACGTCACAGCAATGGAGAACAGGCATTACCATGTGTTGCCAAACACTGGCTGCCCCACCATCTGATAGATGCTATACATCGCTAATCTTACATGTAAGTATTTAATATTGATATTCTGGCATGCATTTATGCATTTCTCACTCACACCCTTACAGTGAACAGTTTACACGAGGTCCCCATTTTCATATAAATATTTATTCGAAATGAATATTACATGCACAGATCCACTAGCACAGTTATTCTTTAAAATCGTGCTTGTCTCTATTTGTATTATCATGAAAAGCAGTGCTGTACATTAAGTGAATTATTTACCTGGTTCCATATATTTCCACTGTTCAAATATCACTCATTGACTTTGTTCAATTGACTTTGTGTTATATCCTTGCATGAAAAGAAAAAGAATGTACAAATCAAATCAAATCAAGTCAAATCAAATCAATTTAATTCAAATCAAAGAAACTCTATCTGCTTTCTTACTTTCGTCTTTCTCATTGTCTCTCTTGACTGGGGATTGGAAAGAAGCATTAGTGTATGTTTTTATTTTATTGACATTATTGTTATTGTCATTATTATTGCTTTCATTCATATCATATTGATTGTGATTATTATCATTATTGTTGTTATTGCTGTTATCATTAATGTTATTATCATCACTATTATTACTATCAGCAGCATTATTGGGATAAAGTTCATGTATTCTGTAATTAGAATGTAATAAGTATCATTGGTACCATTAACCACAACAGAAAGTTTTCCTTTCAAGGATTATTTTTTGAGAGTTGAGCTTCAACAGTTTCAATGATATCACTGACCTTTGACCTTTCTGGTTCTCCGGACAAGATTCCTGGATTCAAAGTCACATTCTCGCTGGGTGCCTGTATTTTGTTGTTTTAATCTGCTGGCTTTGACTGCAGTTAATGGAATACAGTTTGTGCAGGCAGCCACCGTAACATACCGCATCACCGGCCATTCTTTCACCTGATGCAAGGTTCATCTGGAATACTAAAACTATGCAGCCTCCTCCAGACACAAACTCCTTGTAGAGAATTAACCACAACAGTGACCTCTTTCTTCACCTGTGCACAAAGACACCAGTGGGAGACAGAAATATACACATCAAGGACTAGATAGAGGTGTACATAAGTAATAGTAACCCCTTCAAATATTTCTTTCAAGCGATGAACTTGTACAATCCAGTGAGACCAGGAAACTATGATCCAGCATGTACACACACTTTCTCCCAGACCAAGAAATTCTACTTATCATCTCTGTTCACAATGACAGCCTTTTATATGGAGCCTTCTACTCCTTGCAGTTAGGTAAAGGGAATCATGTCAAGAAATATCATTTCAAAAAGCATTTTGTCAGCTTGTTTTCATATCTGAGCACATGTCAAAAAATTTGACAACTCCTCTGCAGTGAGAATGCTGAACATGTTAATTCATCTAAATCTGTATAAGCATGATATTTCTTCCCTTCTGTGCATTTGTGCATGAGTGCTTATTCCTTGAAGAGCCTGACTAATTCTCGTGAAAAGGTGTATTAAGGAGGAAGCCACGGCACTATAAACTCTCCAGCGCTCCAATCACATCTTTTCAAGAGTGATCAAGCAACAGTAATATGACATTCTTCCTTGCAAATCAAATGGTGTTATTTTTTCCCCTCCATTTTGCTCAGCAAATAAGTTGCGAGAAATCATGCATCTGCACAATTGGTCTTGAATGACTATTGAGGCATGGTCGGTTTGGTGAATGATTGGGAAATGTGATTCTGGACAAAGAAATCACGCTGCAGCTTGTACGAGTTTGAAATGACTGACAAAACCACATAAATGCAATGAAGTTTCTGCGTTGGATATGATTATTACTTGTAATGTGGAAATAGAGAATTCACCAGCCTATTTTATTAGCTCTATACGTGCCACAATCATGTACACTTGTATTTGTCACAGAGTCAGTTTGACGCCAATTGGAGTGTGCAAATTTTATTCCATGCAAGAACGGACTCATTGTTGAACACACAAACCACTCTCCCTTTAATAGCAGAGTAGCATTAACAAGGATCCTTAATGCTTGTAATTAAACAGTATCTTTTTTTTCTATCTCCTTTTGAGATAAGCTAGCACTGAAGGATAACGATCCCTTCACTCTTATGGTGCAATAGGGAATGCACAAGTACTAACGACACGTAACATGTGCATAGACTCTTTTCAGAAATTAACTCAAATCTAGAACATTTTTCCAAAATTGTATGTACAGTCTTTTGACTTCAACCAGATGGCTTTGTCAGATGGTTCAAAGATATCTTAGCAGACAAGTTAGTATAAATATTTCATATTTACCTTTGTAATCTAGTTTTTACATGAAGCAAAGGAAATGAGCATGTTTGTGTAAAAAGTATATACAAAATTCCCTGATATAGCATCTTAAAAAGCAAGAGATCATCAAAAATAATGAATAATGCACAGTGTGTTGAGAAGGGATTACACACTATAAATTATGCCTATCTAATCATAGTTTATGAAAAAATCAGATTCCTGTAAGGAAGAAAAAAAAACCTATGACTACAGTAACTGTTTTTGTTTTTTCAAACAGTCAAATCATGATGCGATGTAATACAAATATTAAAGATTCACAAGAAAGGTAATAAAGTTAATACAACTTAAAAACTTTGAGCATTTTCTATGGGAATAGATTACTTGTTTTGTATTATCAAAGTGAGAAAGAAGTCAATGAAGAAATTATAAGCAAGATCCATATCATGAAAAAACAAACAGCACAATCAACCATTTGTTTTACTTTCTAACGGTACCAAAGAAATATACAGACAATTAAACTCATCTATGACTTGACAACAATTAATGCTCTCCTACTATTTTAATGAGACCAATAGGCACAGCTATGCTTGTAATATCACAAATTTACTCGTCTACTCAAAGTGCCTGAATGACCCATATCAGCTTACACACATCACATCCAAACTACAAATTACCTCTGCTTCTCTCCGTTTCTTCTGGCTTCATTGTGAGATGATGATTAACAGATACTGCCCATGAATACAACCTCCAGGCCTGAATCATGAGGCTCGTTATCAAGCATGCTGTTTATCTGGGATTACATAATACAACGTTGTCCGGCCAGCGACCATTCAATCAATCAATCAATACCTAATGACATGAAACTAATCGAGCACATGGTTCTCATTCTTTCCTGGCTCATTATTTGGCTGGGATACTGGACGATTATAGATTAGCATGGATGCCTAGAGAAGTCAGTTCAGGGTCATGGTACATGCAAGCTTAAAGGCTACCACTCTCATGCCTCTACCATTCTTTATTTTGATTAAAGAAGGCCCTTGATGGACCTTTCATCCAATACTGTATATGCCTTATATGTTGCAAGTCTATTTTTCCACAATTCGGGACTTCCAACAATTCCACAAGTGATTAGATTTACGATCATAGAGTACAGCAATGAACAGAAAAAGGCACATTGGCACGTTGCATTTATACCAGGATCAGTGCTGATAAATTTGAGAATTCTAAAATTTGCAAATAACACCTGACTTGTGATATTTACAAAAATAAAAAACCTCACAAAATATATGCTACATTGTATGTGCAGTAACCTTCAAGTTCTCAAGTAATGGAGTCTGAATTTTAATCCATGAGTATTTGTACAATTCTTCACTGTCTGTGCCTAAGTCTCATGAGCGTAAATATAATGGTATTCCTATTTTATTCAATCTGATGTTATTATGCAACAATTAACTGAACTATATAAATAGATAAACCATACGACCACTTTTTTTTTTTCCACTCGAAAGTCCTTTGATAGCTAGAGCAAAGATTTCACTCAGAAATATTTGAGATCAGATGTTACATATGCAAATAAAACCTAATTTAAAAAAAAAAAGACCTGTCAATAGAGCTTCTGCTTAATGTATGTGGAAAATACTTAGTAAGCCTAATGTTTGATTTATACTAAAATGCTCACAAGAAGAAAATATGGGACGAGCAGCTTCACCATTCCCTCATGGGACTAGGCAATGAACATAAAATACTATAAATCCAGAAACATTTGCTGTACGAAATTTCTGCAAATTGGAGCCAACAGTCTTTTTTGCAGCATGAAAATTTCCTGAACTGCCATTGGCATTTGACATAATTGTGTAAAAAAAGAGAGAGAAAAACACCAAACAAACAAACCAACCTTATCAAGTCTTAGCTCCTCCATGAAACTTTTGTGAATTTTGCAAAAGTTCCATGCCGTGGAAAACTTCTGGTTTTACATTACCTTGCCTAAAGACAAAATTGTTGCCATCAGTGGACTCAAACCAGGGAGTTTGAGATTGAGAGATGGTGGTCTTATCTACTAGGCCATAATGCCTCCTCTAATCTTGTGCTCAAAATGCACTTAGTGCACATATTGGTCATAGTAGGATCATTTTCAATGTTCACTTACCTGTGATCATGTTAATTTTAACTGCATCATACGTATAAACCATTGTCTATGAATGATTCTCAAAGAAGTAACTCATTCAAAAGGTGGTTACAAAGGAATATTAACTGCAACAACATCTGAAACACTAAAACTACATATTTGAGATGTTATTATAATATCCAAGATTGATACCTGTAAATTCTGTCATTAAAACAGAGACTGTATATGCTATTTATTCTGTGAGGTTTTTATTTTTGTGAATTTTGAGAGTAGGATTCTAATCACATGAAGAAGCAAAAATATCAACTCCAATCCTGACGTGAATGTGATAGGTATGCATACATTTCTCTGCCCATTACTGTACTTAGACTGTGAATTTAACCACTCACGAAATTGTCGGGGAGTCCCGATTTGTGAAACATAAGACTTGCTAAATATATGGCATATATAGTAATCCATAGTTAGAACTGCATCAAATATTTTGCCTTGCCTTTAGAGGAGCAAATGTGCACTCACAATGATTAAGAGCACAATAACCTATGTTTATTTATAACACTATGGAATCACACAAACAAAAACAATCACAGAAGTATTCTGCATATTTGTTTATGTCTGCTCAAGAATTGCACAATTACTGTTTTAGATGACACCAATAAGCACATAAAGTCATGGATGATGGAGACATTCTGCATACAAAGTGACTTTGCCCTTGGAAAATTCTCAGAAAAAGGAATGATGCATAGGTGAGGGTATTATCATGAATATGTAAGAGAATGCCATACCACCATATTCCCATCCTAACCTGGTTGGCATTAGGGGCTGTGGTTCTACGTTAATGAAGACTCCATGTGCAGAGGAATACATAGGAGCCATGGGAGGAGAGGGGAATGCCACCTCCATGGGTAGGATACAGGCAATAATACGCATTGATTCTGGTTTTGAAGTGGCAGTGGCCTTGGCCCAAGGTCAATAGCCAAGGGGATGTTTTCCCAGTCGCACCGCATCCCAACCCTCCTCCCACTGACACATGATGCTCCGTAATTGAAGCAATCGCATCGTGGCCATTGTAAGCCACATGGGAAAGTGTCATGGATCATCCACTGTGATACACTAGCTCTCCTGATCTCTTCCACCATTTCTTGACACTGCTGTGTGTTCAGTGTGTTTAGTAAGGAGTGTGAACACTTCAGTTCTTATCTCAGTCCTCTACTATTATTAAACCAATGATGTATCTCAAAAGATGTTGGCATGGTTACATCCAGCATTATGCCGACAGGTGGAACTTGGCCCAGTTTTGAAATGGACAAGTCAATGTGTTACTTGCCATATTTTGGCAAGACCACACAGCACAATTCATCTTTTACGTCATCTTGAAGAGATGGTGTACTCATTTAACATCAGTTGACTATCATCTGGTATGAGTTACTCAAACATGAAAGCACTTTATTGTCATCCTTTGAATACACAGATCACACAACACATGATATATTATCATGAATGAACTCCAAACACCACAGTTACAAACAAAATGAAAACAAAATGTAGAAAATTAAGGCAATAACATATATAAGCTTTACCTTTGGTAGAATATAGAGTAGAGAAGCACAGAAAGAAAACAAAGGAAACATTTCATTTTGGAAAAGTGAATAAGATACAAACATCCAGATGTACTAAAACAAGACTTAAATTATATGTCTTGTACGTATATGTACTTTAGTGAAAACTTAAATGCAGGAAAGAAATTTGCACTTTTTTCATCATCTGAGTTGCATGTGGGCAAATGATGTTACAGCTTTGGAAGAATTTAACAGGTGACTTAAAAACTTGACTTATCTTTGGATAGTAATACAAATACAGTCAGCATACCAAGGAAATGACACGAATTGAATTGAATTGAATTGAATTGAATTTATTCTCATATTTCACAAGAAAACCAAATACAATACACATCACTGCACTAAAGAGAATAAAAAACAATCATACTTCAATGTAAAACAAGGAAAAAATGTAATATAAAACTAAATGCAATGATATCAGGGAAATCCTAAGATTTGATTTGTGTTGACATTCTGACAACACATCAATACTGGTGTGGTTTGTAATTTTCATTTAGTAAAAATTACTCATGAGGTGGTAAATTTTGGCATCATTGACAAATGTATTGCAATGAATGGACTGAAGTTTATCAGCATGCACATTATGTTGACAAGGGGTTGCCATTAGTAGATCTAAAAGTCACATTTGACTTGTCAAGGTGTAAATCCCTCACAATCTATCTTTATTTGACAGTAACACTGTAATTATCAATCCAATTCATTAAGTTTAATATTCAGACACATGAGCCTAATGAGGTGCAAAGAAGAGGACAACCCTGTGGACATTTGAACAGGCAGAAATGTCCACTCTGGACCAGATCATGGCTGGAATGCTCAAGCAGATCGATAAATAGTCAGGTAAATTACAGCAAATCAGGATATCATTACACTCTTTCATGACTGCAAGCACCTATACTGCCTAACATGTAAGAAGGTGTTCATACAGTATTGGTTGCGAGAGGGTTAAATGCTTTGACCACCGGCATACTCATGTACTTGTTACTTAACCCTTAATGTGCTCTGTTCTCCGACTGACACATATGTTGGAGTGCATTCCTCACCGATTAGCACAGATATCCATGATACTAACTGTCAATGAATAGGGATTACCTAATTCCCCTAATCCCTATTGTGACACCAAGGTATGCCTTTTGGAACAAGGCATTTGACTCATCCACACACAATGAAAGAGTGCAATTTGAATCATGATTCAAATCATACATTTTTCTTTTCTTTTCTTTTTTTTTTTGGGGGGGGGGGTGCAATCTGGTTTACACGTACATGGTGAAAGACAAAAAACCAAAAACATGATCTAAATTGCACGGGTTATCAAAGAAAACTTGTGACTCAAATCGGACCAGATCAAGCACGGCCAAACTGCCCAGCGGTGAGTCTGGGAGTTTGACTATGACCTGACTGTTCCACACAACTTCCATTGTTGGATATAAATAACCAGTGCAATTTTAGCACAGCACTTGTACACATATCACAAATAATCACAATTATTAAGAAAAAAAAATAACTCAAGAATGTTCAATCTTTAGTGGTGCATGGATCACAATTTGACTCTTACTAATTATTACAAATAATTGTTGCTGTGAATACTACTTTAAAAAAAAAAAGTTTTTGCGTCACATTGCATTTTTGCATCACATGAATTTGTACTTAAGTTTCTCCAGCTGCAATCATTAATGATTGTATAATAATGGTATATATCCCACATAAGCAGTCACACTGAAGTGAACTCTGTAAAGCCCTCATCCCTTGAGACTATTTATGAGAGGTAAGTCCAAGCTTCCACATGTTATGATGAATGAGGAAAAGGGACAGCCTCTATAGATGTGGTACTTGTTATTACCAAGAGAGGATATTTGATTATTACTGAAATCCTCTGTGTACTGCTGCATTCAATGAAAAGCAGCAGGCCATACTTGAGCACACACCAGCTGGGTAGGGGGATGTGCCATCCAGCATGGACTTCCCATAAATGTGGTTCACATTGTAGGATGTACGGCACAATAATGCACTGACATGTGCCCACAGCTCTGGCTATCTTTAGCTGATAGATGGGCATCATTACAGGGAATTAGGTACAATTCATTACATATGCTGGTAAAAACCCTAATTCCTATGTGATAGTAATCCTGTGGGTAGCCTGAGCACCATTTTCAGGGCATTAAGTCAACACTGATGAGAATGAGAAGAATTCTAAATCACTTCCCTGTGAAGACTGGACACTAACGTCCTACCCAAGCCTCTTTGATCAGAAAGTAGTACCACAGGGCTGCCAACATCGGAAACTAGTTGAGAGTGAGACTCCCATAGGCCAATGCTGTAATTTAAGAGTCAAAATGAGTGAGATCAATAGAAATGCATGCAAATGAAATAAAGTTTTAGAGTGAGAAAGGACCAAAATGAGTGAGTCTCGCTCTCAATGAGTGAGAGTTGGCAGCCCCGAGTACCAGCAGTACAGGGCAATCATTTTGACAAGAAGGGTACATCTGCCACATGATACCCATACTAGAACTTCGACAGGAAATGTGACCGATTGCAGAAGATGACCTTCACTTTAAACTCTGTTTTCAAAACTGTATCTTCCTCACAACCTCAGTATTTAAGACACTCATAGTTCTAATAAGCAAATGTTTAAGCAATGAAGGCACAAGTTAAGTTGATACATTTCCCTCAATATCTAAAGGGAGCTATCAAGTACAGTTAAATAGAGTACCTATGTCTGCAATATAAATATAAAAAGTGAACAATGAAGTAGTTTGTAATAACATTCATATTGATCAATTTTCATGTTTTGTCGTGCCCTAGTGCAACACTATACTTTTTGCTTTTCTTTTCAGGTAAGAATATGAGTCTCATGCTTCTGTATCAAATCTGTAAATTGTCATTTTGGGAGTCCATCCTAATTATCCTTTACTTTATACATATTGGAAATTATTTTCTGAGGGTAATGGTTGTTAACCAATGGCGTGAAAATGTTGAAAATGCACATTTTACTACCATTGTGGATTTTGCACACGCCGTGTTCCATACAGATGGAAAAGGAACCATCTTTTCTATGGCTTATCCACACAGGAGAATTGTCAATGTGCAGACATCGCACTACACACAAAGTTACGTTCTCAGGGTACTGAGGAATATACTAGTAATGGCAAAGAAATGGGTTTGTCCTTGACTTAGTGACAATTGCTGGTATGCTTTGTCAACTGCCTAGATACCCTCCCACCACAGACCTGGCATGTATATCTTCCACTAGCAAGTCTTGTTACATCAGGAATATATAATATGTATGTTATGATCAGGATTCCTCTGCTAATAACTAGAGATAATGAATACTTGAAATAAGTGCAAAATAAGGTGTGTGTTGTGTAACAATTCCTATAACTTTACAATGGTTTGGATATGTCACTGAGTAGGAAGGAAAACAAGAGGAAAAGAAGATAACAAAGAAGAAGAAGAAGAAGAAGAAGAAGAAGAAAAAAATAAGAGGAGGAAGAAGAAGAGGAAGAAGAAGAAGAACATGATGATGATGATGACGATGAAACAATGAGAAAGGAGTCACAAATAATGACAGAAAAGTGAGACAGAGGAGATGAGAAAGACATGGAAGTACTGCAAAAGTAAAATAAAGAAAACAGACAAAGAAAACAAAGAGATGACAAGAATGAAGGAGTAATAATGACAGAAGAAAAGGGGAGAAAAGAAAAGAAACAAAAAGTAATGAATCAAACCTTACAGTCATGTGTGAAAGAAAGTAGGAAACAGAAAAAGAATTGACGAACAGATGGAAAAGAGAGAGCATGTGATCAGGGGCACACACTGAAAATCTAGATGTGCAATACATAATCTTAATCCATTACTTCAGTGTTGCATTGTCTGTAGTACTGGAGTCACTGGTTACTTCATGATTGCTGATCAGACAACCTCTAATCTCTCCCCCCCCCCCCACCCATCCATACATAAAAGAACAAAGTAATGTATATTTCTGGCTTTCACATCATTGAATTCATCATACCTGCACTTTTGTGAACAGACACACAGCAGATACAGACACACATACAAAAAAACAACAACACATTATAGGATGTGATACCAGGAATTCATTCAAAAATACATTGTTCAATCGGAACCTTGCGTCTGGTAGGTTAATTCCTTGTCTTTCCTTGCTCAAACATCTATGACAATCATAGTTTGAATTTTTTTGTGTGCGTGTTTTTGTTTCTCAAATTGAAGTAAGTCCATCTTTGATGCAAACTTTGAATGCACTCATTAAACTAGATACAAGAGAGACTATTCCTTTCTGCTCATAATCTGTTAATAACTATTACATACTCCTGTTGAGATCGTACTCGTGAAGTTTGTACCCTATGAAAAAAAAAAATAAGAACAATGAGACATTTTTTTTTTACATTAAGCATTATTACTCTTATGTTCTTTGATTTAGACAAGTGGTTCTACGCCAAGAGCATGTTTATTCCTGGGACCACGTTTAAATCTTTATGCAATCTACTGTTTGACATAATCTAAAGGTTATTACACCTACCACGCCCTATTAAAGGAAACAAAAACATTTAGTCTTTGTCCTAGGTAAGCTGGTATGTATTCCAATATGGATTCACATTAGAAAGTTTTTGTTGTTTTTTAAAATCAGTTTTGTTCCTGTTTTCAGCGTATACTAACAAATATTTTTGACAGTTAATAGAAGGATACATTTCACATATATTGCTGGTGTATTTTCATGGAAACACTTACAGGATACACAGTATCAGATTGGTCTGCATGAATTTGAGAATTGACATTCACACAAACAAGCAGATGCACTAACACTAGTCTATAGGCCCATCGACCGCATGAATGAATGCATGTTTTTGCAGTGCACTTTCTAAGCACTACGAATGCTTGACTTTCTAATAGTATGGACATACATTGGGTTTGGGCAGTGGAACATAATCACACTGTATGCGAACTCCCTAGGATTGTATATCAGGGACTAAAGACACGATCACAGCTGGCATTGAGACAGGCAGCAGACATTTCCTGGAACTCTCAGAATCCTACCATGAACTATGGGTAGGCATGTTTCTTGTCAATGTAATGTGATATCTGCATGGTTAGATAATGCAAAGAATAAGCAGCCACATATTTCAGGACTCTTTGGTGTCAAGTTTGTTGTCATTTGTTTTCTTCATGATTAATCATCTACAATAAATATCTTGTCTAATATCTTCAATCTTGTGTTATGCTTTAATTATAAATAACATCGAATAAATTCATAGCCTGATGATGTGTATAATATTCTGCCAACTCATGATATGCTTGTTCTTTAAAGCACTTATCATCATAATCATTTAAACTGTTATGACAGAAATGGGGCGAAGAAAGTTAATTCTATGAGATGCTTTGTCTTGTGATATTATTTGAGCATAACAAATGTAATATGGAAATAATCTTGTGATGAAAACAACAACCAAAATCTACAGTCCAATTAAGAGGTGAATTCAATTTATCTTTTCTTTTTTTTCTTTTTTTTTATAATGGCTGTAATGCTCCAAATAGAAAAAAAAACATACAAACAAACAATGAAAAAAAAAAAAATGAACAAACAAGCAAACAAAATGGTAACAAATTAAACCCCGGACTAAAATTTGTTTAAACATATATTTATGCAATTTAGCAAATCATGATTGAAAAAAAAAATAATGAATTTCTTTTTATTTTTTTTTGGAAAACCAGAGAAAGATGAAGAATCGAATATAACCCAGTGCAAGAATGCAGTTGGCAAGGAGAGCAGTGTGGACCTGCCTGGCACGACATGACCAACAGAGGGGGGTATTTCACAAATGTGGTAGAACGTAATTCTTCATCCTCTTGAAATCCACATTATCACTGGGTTAGCTCAGGAAGCATTCTGACAGATTGAAATGAATTGAGATAGATGGATAGAAGGTGGGAGGATGGAGAGAAGGAGAGAGTGAGGGAGAGAGAGAAAGAGACATGTAGAGACAGAAAGAGAGACATAGAGAGAAAGAGGCAGAGAAGAAAACCAGGAAAGATAGACCGACTGACAGAGAGACAGACAGATAGGCAAACAGACGTATGATGAAAGAGAAAAGATATAAAGAGAGAAGAGAAAGAGAAAGAGACAGAAGGAGAGAGAGATGATGGGAAGAGGGGGAGAGAGGGATAGGAATGAGAGAGGAATGTAATATGGCTTATTACCTGTCGGTATGTTGCTGTAACTTACACTAATGTTATCTGGTTACAATCTTTGTCAGCGCCAGACAGACTGGCATTCCTGCATGCTGCTGAAGCTATCGAAGGTAAATTTTTATGTGGCTATCAAATGACATCATGATAACAAAATATGTAGAAGTAAAAATCAAGACTGTCTCTTGTTAGACTACTTGTAACTAATTTTGTTCATTCGTGCATTTATTTTGCTATCTGTGCATGTGTGTATACGCTTCAATATCTCATCCTTAAACTAGATAGAGCATAATAATAGACATATTTTGGTGTTGTTCTTGTTGAAATAGGTGCCTCTGAAATAGGTTAAAGTGAACAATCACATTAACTTCCCTTCAAGTTTCCTAATTTTCATCTTTAGTAGGTAATCAGATTCTATTGTTGTTTGGGAGACTCTTGCTAACATTTGTAGCATCTTGTTGTGAGTTTGCAGCACATTTACTCTCCACTTAGCTTCATGCAGGTCATTGGAGGTGAGAAACTTAGAATGACTACAACTGTGTAATTTCAGTATTGTGTTTCATACTCAATTCAGCACTTGAATATCAACCAAAGAATGTTACTAGTAAATTGACAAAATGAAAACAACACAAAACAAAACAAAAATACAAACGATTAAAGAAATAATCCATTGTCACTTCAGTTGGTAAACTGAAATTTAATTTTTGAAAATTATTTAAATTTCAAGTCCCTGTAAAAAAAAAGTGATTATGTACTGTATCTTGTATTCACAACAGCTACTTAGAATTTTTCATGGCATGATCCATCAACCAAGCTACTGATATGAAATCCCAGAATAAACAACAACAGCTGAGAAAAAATATATATAGTACATAGCATGGTTACCCAAACAACAAAATGCAAAAGTATTGTAATATCTTACTTTAAATTTTTGTCAAGCCTTTGTAAGAAAATTCAAAAGATGCTATATAAATTTTAAGATATGATATTTCCTTCTGCCCTCAAAACTTCAAAGTAAAATCTTTTACTTTCAGTATATTTCTTATTATGAGGTATGCCAAATTCACAAAATCATATCACATCTCTTTAGTGAAAGAGTGTCTCAGTCCATCAGATTTGGATAATTTCTTCCCTGTAAGATGACATTAGAATCATATTCTCTCTTTGAGAAACAATTCAATTCCAAACTGAAAAAAAAACAACATCATTACACAAAGGCATCAACAACCTTATTCATTAATCATGTCTACTCAGCTAATTTAGAAATATACAAAATTATGAATATGCACCTATGTAACCATGGCTTTACTACAAATGATTCCATTTGTGGTACATGTAGGTGCACCTTGCCCTGTCAGCTCCAACCCCGATGGCATATTCCCACCATTCCTTTCTCAGAGCTGCCAACATTCACCCATCAAAGTCAGGAAGATTCCAGAGAGCAATCAGGGAGATACTTGCATGTCACTTGCATCTCAATTGGTAAAGATGATTCTTGAATCAGAGAGAACTTTATATTCTCTCATGCAGACATGAAGAGATATTGAAGTTTTCAGGAAGTCTCCAGTATATAAAATCAGGGAGACTTGGCAGCTCTGCTTTATTGGTGTTCCTCATATTTATGATGTTTCTGTTTCTATGCAGGTCCCAACTGATTTACTACAATTTACTCACACATTTCTGTTTTCATTTTTGAATCTCACAAAATTTGATTACTCCTGCATTTGTGTAAAATCTTTGTTGTGGGTTTACCTGCTTATTTCTTCAAAATACAATTCTACACTTTTTCAATGATTTGAAATCGGATTGCTTCTGTTTGTTCTGCTTCAGCATCTAATATTCACAACTGATTCACATGCCAAATATGCGGTCAGAGCCAGAAATAAATGTGACCAACTGACATCATATCCACTGATTCAATGTAATGGATGTCTGCCAAACGTGTTGGGGATTGTATTTAAAACCATCTTCAGCTCATTATTATGGATACAACTTGGGTTTATTTCTCTCCCCAATAACAAGTGTATCCAGTTATCAATGGATGAGCTTTCAGAGATACCAGATGGTCAACTTTAACCCATTGAGGACGAGTCCGAGTATACTGGGCAGGTGTCTGTGGGAAATGCGTGTTGTAGCAAAATCAAACCGTCCTCAACGGGTTAATAGCATATAATTCAGTGATGTCAACTAACATGATCAATTTGAAGCAATATTAGCAAAGCCAGTTGAAAATATTTGTATGTTCAAAGAATGCGATTACAACATAGGTAGGTACGTCATAAGAAACGTTCACTCCAACCTGCTCATTTATTTTCTGATGCACCTAATAACAATATTAATGACAAACATACTTGCCCAACATGCATATGATATGGACAAAATGAATATACTGTCAGGTTGCTGCATGCTTTATTAGTGCACTCTTTACCTTTCATGCTAGCAGAAATGGAAAGTGAAATATGACAAGGGGAGCTTATGTTCTGCTAAAAAAAGATGTATGCATATTTCAACTATGTGCACTACCTAACATAACCTATTTCTTTGCAATTTTAAAACCACAAAAAAAAAAATCAAATTCCCATAAATGCTGGGGATTCTGTGTAGTGAAACTGTGCTACTCAGAAATCTTAAACCACTGAGCTGAAAACCTCACATCAAATGTTGTGAGAAAGAGTTGTTGAGGATGCACAAAAATGCAGTATCAAACACTGTTTTCATTCTTTGTTACCTATTTGCCATGACATTTCATAAAATTTATACAGATTATTTCTCATCTTCATATTTTTGAAAGCACATTTCATACTGAGGAAAACAAAGTAGGTACATAAAATAAAGACAGTTAAAACAGCCAAAAAAATAGGGAGCTAAAAGGGTGTTAAAACAAGGAAAAGTAATAAAAAGAAGAGGAGAGAAAGAAAAAAGAGCAAGAGAGGAAGAAGGTGGCATGGTACTCCACTTGACAGATGCATTGCGATGGGGTAATCTCTAAATGGAATGAATCACATCCCAGTGCTGGTTACATATCTGATGACTTTGTAATTAGGAAGTGTGTTTTCTCAATCAGAATTCCAACGGCCGCCACGCCAGGATGACGGCCAGTGTTGGGGTACAGAGGTGGAGCGGAAAAGACTGGGAGTGTGGCATGGTGACACTCTGCACAGACAGACAAACAGACAGAGAAAGAGAAGGGACTTGGTACGGTAGGGACATGCAGGCATGCACATGCCGCTTCCAGCGGGTGCTGGCACACATGAGAGCTGCTGCCTGCCAGGGGATGCCCTCTCCTGGAATGTGCTTATCGCCGTGGAGACCGTATCCAGGCTCTCAGCCGCAGCATCCCCACCTCCCCGGCTCGCCTGCCAGCTCGGGCGGCATGAGATATAAGACAGACAAGCTCGAAGCAGCAAAGATGGCACACAGTAGCTAGTTAGGTTGAAGTAGAGAGAATGCCCCACTCACAGCCTCCAGATGGTATACCATCTCTTCTCCTTTCATATGGTAGCAACCATACATATATTTTTTTCATCTCGTCTCCCACCTCCCTCTCTCCCTCTCTCATTGGGCGATGGCCCTTTTATGCTGGTAGCTTTAGGTGGAATTTAGCACCAGGGTGCAGCCGTGATGTGATTTGTTGTGTCACACGAGAAGGGACACTGCCTGTGAAAAGGCTGGAAGCTGCACCAGGCCGGCGTTAGGGAGTCTGTAGGACGAAGAGAAGGAAGCTGTAAGAGAGAAAGCGAGAAAGAAATGAGGAACAAGAGGTGAGAGGCTGATTTTGAGAGAGGATAGAAAGTGGTCCATGGAAAAATAAACAGAGAGAGAGAAAGATAGAGAACATAACAAAGAGGTGGCTGGACATAAATAGAGAGAGATTTATAAGGTAGAAATAGATGGAGAAAGATAGAAGAAGAGAAAAATAGAGGATAAATGAGTGGACACTGACAGTGGTGACATTCTACAAGGACTGACCCAGCACAATAGCTAGGTGGGAAATCTACAACAATTTACAGCAATTACAGTTTCGTAATGTTAACTGCATTCTTATCAGACAAACTTGGGATGATTTTGTTCTTTCACTGTTGAAAGATGATTCATTCCATGAGAAATTTTCTCAGTAAGTGAAAAGGGAGAGAGGAATGTGGTGCTGACACAGAGAACACTGTATAGGAGAGAATAGCTGTGTGGGGACTTTACGACATAAAGGTAATACATTTTCACTTTCCAACAGAGACTAATGTGTAATAAATCACATATTGTGAGGTAGAAATCAGCTTTCAATTCTCTATTCAATTTCACTGTCAAGAGTGTTTTTGGAATGTGTATGTGTGTAAGCATACATTGCATGATGTGCAATAATGAAAGTAATACTATATGACTTCCATGAAATGAAGAAGTTGGAAACTAAAAAATATCATTATGTGGCATCATAGGAGCATATTAAAAATGCACATTTTTGTCCTCTTTGATTTTCATGTGCAATAGCAGAGCATATTCAATGAGCATATTCAATGAAACAAATAGGAAATGAAATAGGCTCCTGTAGTAAATGGCCATGCAATAATATACCATATTCTGTCTCGTCTGCTACACAAATGCGTGTGTGAGTGCTACGTGTGCAAACTCTTGCTACATTTCAAGCACACTACTACTTGCTACAAATGCATGTCACAACTTAGCTTAGAATCCACTTCAAATTCTAGTAACTGCTTTTTACAACTGCGTATGCCTTCTCTAGATTACGATTTGATATAGATAGTAATAATTATATTGGATGGCTTTGTTTCACCGAAACCTAGGCAATACTGCACTTATCATTTATTCATGCAATATTGGCATCGTGCAATATTCCCCAGTACTCCATTCATTGTCACCGAAAGTAATATAAAAACAACAGTGCCTAGGAGGAAAAGAAAGTGTGACAAAATATGTGACAAAATAAACAAAAGTCAAAGTATTATTTATGTGGTCAAGGGACTCATGAACTGATACTGTAAAACCATACATTTTTTCTTTTCTCATGCATGAAACTTTTACGAGGAGCAATTTAGATTCACGATAGTTTTTGTTTACACAATACTCTGAATGCCTGTCATCAATTTGCGAAAGTTTCTGGCTTTACAGCGTAGTGAGAGCTCTTCAAACACACTGAGTCTAGAGGTAGGATTGTACCCTAGGTAAAGTTTGTATCACCATGTCTCAACTTATTGGTTTTATCATTAAACAAAAAAATGTTGGTGAAAAATCATTTAACCCATTGAGGATGGACTGATTTTGCTCCAACACGCATTTCCCATAGACACCTGCCTGAGTATTAGTACTCTGGACTCGTCCTCAACGGGTTACACTGACTTTTCCTTCTGGAGAAAAGTAAAGGTAAACTGTTTTGGACAGGAGACAGGAAACTAGCTTTGTGAATACAGCAACTGTGATGGTGCAGCTTTCAATTCAGAATTCACTACCACCTGTTGAATATTTTTGTCTCACACCAACAAGGAACATTTCGTAAATAATAATCTCTATAGACACATGCTCACCTCATATATATCACAGTATAGAGTAGCTAACTTTATGTTTATCTCTCCTTTAACTGTATATGATGGAATGGGCAAAAGTCAATGTGCATTGCTAACTGATGTATCATTGAACACTACAGCTGTTTGACTTAACAATCCTCAACAGACTCTTTACCACAGGAAAGGTAAATATACATAACATATCTAATAGATGTCTGGCTAGTTATCCATATCCAAATCCAAATTAATCTGTTACAGCAGACTTTGTCAAACACATACAAATTAATAATTTCATGAATTCACCAGGCATTTTTTTAAAAATACAGTCTTTTTCAGAGCAACATAGACAAATTAATTCAAAGAAATGATTTAGTACTAGCTGCTCAGAGTCTCTAATTTCTGAGCATCTAAAGGTACACATACCATTCTTGACAGCTACTGCTAGTGGTTTCACTTCTTACTGTAACTTTGCTATTCATACACTGAGGAGGCATTAAGAAAATGAGAGTCCAGCCATGTCATCCTTTGCTGTATAAATGGATTGCAAGAAGTTCAAAAGTCTAACACGACCATTCATCAACATACCATGTCATTTCTTAGCATCTCACATTAAGGCATTGGCAGACTTGGAATAAAGGAAGAACAAATAAAACGTCTTAACAAATGTCTAGTGTTAGAGAGATGGTGGCATGAGTGCCATCCAAAAGACAAACAAACACCAAAACAAACAAAAATAGACAAAAACAAAACCAAAAACAAATTTGAGCGAATAATGATCATGTACCTTGTAATAATCCATTTAACTACTTCATAGACAAAGCAGCTTTTTAAACCCTCAGGTACACAAGAGTGAGAGAAAATTTTTCAGAGATTTTAGTATGTGAAACAATTTCATAAACATCTCCTGTGCACATCTTGCTGGTCTCCAAACACAGACGATTTACTTCCACATGAGAAAAAGAAACACCGTTTCCTCCCCAGCGCAATATGCGGTCGCCTCTGATAATCTTGAGGGACTCAACGGTGCTGCTATCGCCACATCTCTCCCGCTCCTCAAGCCACAGTCTCACCACCGTCTGCAGGTAAGCACGGGGGTACGGTAGGAAGTGACCAGGATATATCCATCCTGTCACAAGCGCTGGACCGTGATAGACGCATGACAAAGGAATGGACACCCTCCGCTGATGATTCAGAGAGCTGGGAAGCGCTCGACCAGAAACTTCATCAGCTCAATGAGGCATGTGCTCTGCAGGAGATGGCTCAATCTCCCCCTCATCTCCACCAACTCTTCTCTCCCATCACCCATCCTTCATTAGAGGTACCTCTCTTTGGGTCTTCCTCCTTCGTCCAATCAAAATGATGATGAAAAGAGAGGAGGGAGTAAGGAAGGATAGAGTGAGAAACAATGACCTAACATTTGAAGTGATAGGAACAAGATAACATTGGATGAAAGAGTGGAACACTGGCAAGAAGATTAGCCCATGTGACCCTGCTAACCTTACCGTAAATTGTGATAGTCAAATGATTTCTAGAAACTCTGTATGCTGTCATTATTCTATTTTGTTCTATGTAAGTTTGACCCTTTTCACCTTTTATGGCTTTTTATTTCAAACCAAAGCATTAACATCTCTCCCACAAACACAAATGAACATTTAAAGATTCAAGAACTGCACCGTTAAACAATGGTTCAAATATGATTGAAATGGAAGAAGGCTATGAAGTCTGTAACAGTTTTCATGGGGATCCATAATAACATAGCCCCAATGTTTGTTTACCACTTATCAAACTACGGTACTTTGTGAGGATCACAGGATATTGATACAATATGGAATGTAATAGTGGAACATGATCAGTAAACTGAAGGACACAGAACAATCATGTGACAGCATTTCCTTCTAAGAGGCTACAATATGCTGGTAGGGAGAAGAAGCTTTCATGACAAATGATGAGAGTAGGAAAATGGCTTTAAAGCAAGTTAGCATGACAGAGGGACAACAGGGGACTCCATTCATCATGTAAAATGGCCAGAGAAAGCAAAACAAATAATCTGAAACTTACCAGCACATCAAAACTAGTAATGATTAACTTACTAGAGATTGGTTGATAAACATAAGAGCCTCACGAGAGACCCGGTCAGTAATCACAAGTGACAAATATCATGTTAACTACACCAGCCACTATTTCTTGTTATCTCTCTCTATCTCTCCTCCTTTTTTTAACCGCTCTCTTTATCTTTCCTCTTGGAGCAAACTCCTCCTTGCATTTTTTCCCCCTTCCTATCCTTCCGGGAATGAGGGACTACTTAAAATGGACCCTCTAGGGAAGAACTAATTAATCACATCCTCGTGCTAACAGCTTTCTGTTTAAGTGAACGAGGAAAATGGATGAGATGGTGCAATGCCAGGTTTTTTAAGACGTCCAATGAGTGTGATTTATAAATGCAACACATGCAAGCGATCCACATCTACAGGTAGTTCAATACCACTGTGTGATCTCAAGCACTAGTTTCACTCAAACTCTTTAAGTGTCTTTGATGTAGCATTCTAGCATTAAGTTCGTATGTGTGGGTTTTTTTTTTTCTCTCATTGAGAGTACACACATTTCATTGTGACTCTCTTTGAATTTCCTTTTCAAACATACACAAATTGGCAGAAACAATAGGAAAATATCACAAAATGTGTTCTATATTTTGCACTCCAAATCAATGGCAGAACTTGACAGTTTGTGTTATATAGATAGAACAATCTAATTTTTAAATTGATAAAAGTAAAGTGTGCATTATCTGAGATATAATGTAGACAAGGCTCAGTGTCAGTCAACAAAGTTGGAGATGACATATTCTTGTGAAGAAAGAGTGCAGAAAAATGTTACGTTCTATAAAACTGGCATAAAATGCGAAATGATTCATCTAATTTGGTAGTAAAGATTGAGTGGAGTTGGAAAATCTTGATTATGATATCAAATGGATTATCAATACATAAAACACAATTCACTTTACAGATAGCGGAGTCATACAAAGACACAGATATTGCACGTGTATCTGCTAAAAACAATTCTCATAGTGTGTAAAATGAAAACATTTTTTTTTTTTTTTTACATACACAAACCAATGTTGGCCATTCTAATGAAGAGAAAAAGTATAATTTCTCTTAGCACAGCACTAGCATAATAAATTGTCATCAATTCATGACAAGAATATGAATCATGTCACAATCAATACCATTTAAACATGTAGGCCTACATCTGCTTGATTTGTTCCTTCAAAGAGACATTAAATGACAGGCTAATGTGACACAACTAAAAAAGATATCAACTGCCTTACTCTGATCATTTTCAGACAATGTGTATTCTCTTTCTAGATATATTCAGAGAAAAAAAAAAATTCTCCTACAGGGCATGTTTCCGGTGTAGACAAAGCTGTTAGTAAAAGGATCATGGCTGCATTGAAAGCAGAAGGATCACCACATTCTAGAGCCAGACTCAGAAGTGGTTGTGAAAGTGTGCCGATTGACACACGCCCTACACACACCCACAAGGGGAATTTATGGCACTTGCTTCTTATGAGCTTCCTTAGGGCCATGTCACGTTTCACCAAGGAATATCTCTCTCCCTCTCTCTCTATCTCTCTTTCTCCAATGCATAAATGTCTGGGCCTGTTGCTGTCATAAATATAAGACTGAAGAAGATCTTTCACCATTTACACCTTGCAAGGTCTTCCAAGTGTGTATGCATTAGTGCACAAAGCCTTAAATGTCTGACAAAATGTCATGCCACACAATTTTTGGCATCCTAGTGACAGGTCTTAGTTTTCAAAGGCAAAGCGTTGAGAAATAAACCAACAAATTTGTTTTGTTTCATTTTATAAAAATGCTTTATACGAAAGGTCTCTCAACTCAAAGTTTAATTCAAATTTAAATGAAAATGCTGAGTGAATTCCCAACGTTGACAATAATTCTGCATTAACCACATGAATTGTTATGCTTGATATTCTTAACCCGTTGAGGACGAGTCCCGAGTATACTTGGGCAGGTGTGTATGAGAAATGCGTGTTGTAGCAAAATCAGTCCATCTTCAATGGGTTAAAGCTGATCTACAAACACAGTTATGTAAAGCAAATGTTATACATGGCTCTTACATTGCGATGTGCTAATAATCATACTAGAGTGATAAATGGCTGTATGATTTTGCTGCTGACATTTAAAATATTAATCCATTGATTATGTCCTTTTGCTTCTCAACTGGCAACAACCCTCAACCTCCCCCCCCCCCCCCAAAAAAAAAAAGGGGGGGGGAAGAGCAACCTACATTCCATACACTTCCTATAATGTTTGACTGGCTTCATAAAAGTTGATGAGATATTAATAATGAAAATATGATTTAGTTTCATCTAGATGATAAAACTAATATTTATAGATATCAATAGCCTACATATCTGTATGTCCAAATTGTCAATGTAATGAAAAAAATGAATATCTCCTTCATTTTCAAAGGCTGCTACCCTCATTGTATTTTGTCTTATGTAGTAGATTCTACTTCATTTCAAAAACTGCCCATTAAAACCAATGCAAGGGCATGGCCATCACATGATGCTATCAAACTCAGAAAATGCAATGTATTTGGGAGGCTAACAAATGTGCTGCCCTCTTAAGGCACAAATACCCTCCAAGCAAGTTGTAGTTTAGCTGTACAGGTTACCACACAGCCTCAGAGATGCTGGACGAATGATATATTCTCTCATGCAGCAATCACAGCATCAATATTTCTCATTTATACACCTACAGTTTCCTAGAATACCGGTACTGATTGTGTGTTGTTTTCTGCCTTACCTATAGCCAAGATACAAGATGAATTGGCCGCTAGAAATTGTTTGAAATTAAAACTGTTCTTTCTTTTTTTTTATAACAGATTGATTCAGTTTTACAATATCATCAGAATTTTTAATAACATCCCAGTAGCACTACATAGAACGTACATTTTTTTTTTTTAACCATGATTTTTCCTTATAGCAGTTACAAGAAATTATGCAGTCATCCTTCACCACTCAAAACTTAAGTGGCCATAAACAAATAATTTGGACACCAGCAGCTGTGTGTTGTTGAAAATGTAGATTTCAGATTCACTGCAGATTCACGCTTTGCCATTGAATTTCTGTTAGAAATTCAAAAGGATGATCCTACTTCCAATCAAAAAAGAAATAATCAAATCACCAGTTTCTGCTCATTGTGAATATCAAGGTGAAAAAAAGAAGAAGGATGTTCTGAATATGAGATGGTTGCACAGCTGTTCATAGTATTATTTTTTTCTATTTCCATGAAGAGAATCATTCAACAGTAATGTCATCATCATTCCTTATTGACATTGTGCATTCACCTTTAACATGCATTCATTATACAACAATATTTGTAGATGAATTATACCTGTTTTATAGATTGGGGGAAATCTCATGCATTGCTATGTCACGCAGTGCATTGCAATGTAAAATGTGATGTAGTTTAATGTCAGTCATTTGGCCGAGTGTAGTAAAAGCCATGACATACAAGTACATGATATAAAATCAAAATGTTCCAAAAGTAGCATTTTTTCCCCAAAATACTTAGTCTTTTGCAATCAAAGTGAGCTTCAGAGACTCTTGTTATATTCTGGAAATATTGTGAGGAAAAAAGGGGTAATACAGGAACCCAGTCATGTTGAATGATGTGACAAAAGGAAACACCATTTAAACATTCTGATTTAAATCTCGGTTCTAATCAAAATGTCAGGACATCCTATTATGCAGTCTCATATAAAAGTGTTGACAAGATGTTTTGAGGAAGAATAAGTTTCATGTGCGACACAAGATATGGCCATCAAAACTGCTAGGCAGCAGCATTCCAGCTCAGTGAGAAAGCTCTCATATAACAGTAGATGCTGTGATCTGCTTATACTCTCAGAGACGTATAAATAGCTGCATAATATCAACATGAGATAAATTGCCATCACAAAATAGCAAGGAGAATAGGATTCTACAAATCATTAAGGGGAGCCTATTTTTCCTCCCCTCCATGAATTGAGGGATGTGAATGTGGCAAGGGAAGCCTGCTGTATATGTGCATGACAAATCCCCCCACCTCTCACTTGTAATTCCCAACTTAATTCATCTTAATTTATTTAATGGCCCCCTCTGATTAGCAACCAGACCAATTGTTTACAACACACACCTCACCGCAAAGGGTCGGTCCGTGACTTGCCCCAGCTCAGCTTCTGCGAAATTTACGGTAATGCTCCGTCTGGACCGTGTTCCATATTTCTTTCCCAGCCTCCTCTTTGCTTTCAATTCATTCATGTTCCCTCCTCCCTTAATGTGTCTATGTCATTCGAGAGTCTTTATTGCTGCCACCGAATTCATCTCCCCCCTCCACTGAATTGTTTAAGTGAACACTTAGGGGATGCCATGATTGGTAGGGGTGGGCAGGAGGAGGCAGTGGCCGATGAGACTTTCTCCTCTCCCCTCTCCAGCTTGACAGGAACCATAAACAAGAGGGAGAGACGTTCGTCCATGTTCATCGCCACCTCCAGTCGAGAGCACGGATTTACCCCCGCACATTTCAGGAGGAAATGTGCTGTGGGCAAAAGGAAGCGATATTCTTGGCACTGACAGTTCTGTGGACAATACCTTTGTTTACATACCACATAAACAGCATGGTTTGATTTGTAGATTCTAAGGCATATCATTTGATAACATAAACATTCAAAACAGATACTTGTTTAGCAGTACATGACCAGATCACAGGGCAAAGAAACATGTGGCAATGTCCTACAACCATTTGCAAGGCTCACTTTATTAACACCCAATGCAAGGAGTATAATAGATAAATATATTGTGAGAGGGTCAAGATAAATATATTGTGAGAGGGTCACGACAAATGTTGCTCAATTCAAGGCTCAAATGCCACAGAATTTATGTGCCTGAGATTAAGCATCACTTATTTACTGACCTCAATAACAGTCTCACAGGGTCAACTGGAAAAAAAAAAAGATGCCTCAACCCCTTGAGGGTTTGGTGAAGAGTATTCTTCCTTTCCCTCTCTGATCTAAACTTAACTAAAGAAAAGATGTGTATTGTCAAGCTGCTGAAATATGCAGTCAGAACAAGATGACCTGGTAATGCACCGTCACTTACTCACTGCTTTGACCACCTGATTCCACCTAATATCCTTGAAATGCATTCCCCGAGGACATGACAAAGGCCTTGTAGAATGAAAGCAAACACATTGTAAGATGGGGTGATTACCCCCCCCCCCCCAAACTGACCACTGTGAAGAGAAGGCCAGGTATGATGGTCTGTGATTGACCATCACTTATTCACTTGTCCATCTCTTAAAGTCTCATATTACCACTGATGAAAGCTTCGTGTGTAATGCCTTTGATGTTTTATGATGACAGTCATGTGAGGGTTAAAAAAGGTACACTCCCTGGGAAGCAATGCTAGTGATGAGGCATTAAGGAAGATGCCAGATTGGCTGATGAGCCGCCTGTCGGACACGGCACCAATTACCATCACATTGCACTGACTGCCCCAACTGACCATTACTTATTAAATGACCACTCAATACCCACAGGAACTTCAAGTATTATTCAGTTTATTCCTCTATGACGATATTCTGTGCAGAAACATCTTATCAGAAAAACTGATTATCACCCGTTGAAAAAAAAAATGGTATCACTGCACCTTACGGGAAGATGCTTCCTGACTAAGTAAAGACAAATGCATTAAGGTTTCATTCAGCTGAGCAATAAACAAGACCTAAAAAATGAATCAATTAACCCACAGGTTATGGGAATTGAGTGTGCCATGTGGTAAGCTTGTGACATTGAAATGGCAATGGTAAAGGGAAATAGTTTTATGTAAAGATGTTTCCTATTGCACTGAAGAAACAATGAAACGTTAACAAGCTCACTTTTTCTTGTAACAAATGGCTCCTTCAAATTCAGTCAATTTGCGAAGTATGTAAAACAGATATATCAGTATACCAGTCAAAAAATCATAGGTGCAACTTTTGATTTGTTGATTTCATATCCATTGGTTGTAAATGATTTAAACTTTGTTAGAACACACCATCTTTATTGCATTCTCTATATTTCAAAGTAAACAATAAGCATTATCTGTCCAACAGAAAAACAAAAAAGTCGACACCGAGAGATGCACAGGTACTCAAAAAGGCAGATGGACAAAGACACACATTTACAAGGAAAGCTAGATATTGTGAGAGATACTGGGAACAGAAATAAAGATAATAAGATACATAGACATAAAATCAAGAACATTGAGGGGAAGAAGGAAGAGGAAGTGACAAAAGATGAGAAAAATAATTTTGTATTGTAATGTAGTGATATGACTTGGCTGTGCAGGCAGATTTCTGCTTCTCATTGTCAGAGGGCTGAGGATCACAGATCCCATCTCTCTGCCACATCACCTCACGGCCGCATCATCTTACGCCTGCATCATCTAATGCCTGCATCATCACCGGCCTTGCCTGACTGGTGGGGGTAGATGCCAGACCGCCGATGGAAGGCATGCCGCATCCTTCCCTCCCGCAGTCTGTGCATGCCTCGTGCACTCATTCAGCCAGGCTGGCAAATTTTAGTGAAATCGCCTTCACACATCGCCGGGCAATTTGGATGAAATTGATTGGTTCTTCATTCTGGAGGAGGGAGGGTACAGATGCTGAACCATCTCCCATCTCCCCCATCCCCATTTTTTCTTTAAATAATTTCCTCTGTCCATTGCTGTCTTATATTTTATCATGTCCAGTTAGATAGGTAAAGAGTAAGGTCTTCAAAGCATCACAGAAGAACTATTTATGAATCAATCTATGAAATTTTGTGTTTTTACAACCTTTTTAAATGTCATTATAATGGAAAGAATACCTATGACATTCACCACTTTAAAACATGATTTGATTAACAGAAGCAGGAATGTTAAACATACATGTACAGTTCACTACAAAACAAGAGTAAGCTCAATATTTGAACTGTAGGATATGAGGACACAACGAATGTAGGGGGGAAATGTAAATAAATCATCATGTAGCTGTAAGTTAATGAAAATAAAGTATACAATTTTTATTTTTTGAGGCAGATTGTTTAAAACAGGCACTACAAAATACTGCTAAACAAGCCATCTCATAATTTGGTATCTTGTGTTACATAATGCTTCAAGTGTGATATTTGCATGTAAACAGGATATGGCTCGAAAAGTAACCAAACTAATTCTATATTTTTTGTGCACATTGTCAGGTTGTTTGGTGTAATTCATAAACTTTGATGAAAGAAAAAAAAAACCAGCATAGTGTTCAGAAATATCTGGTTGTTAGTCAAAGAAAAAAAATAAAAACACACACCATGCTCTTCATACATATTTGTGACAAAAAACCAAAACAAAATAAACTTTAACTACATACATTTTTTTTCTTTAATTCATGGTGCCAGATGCCTTAATCTAAAACTAAATAAGGAAGACTTTGATCCACAAACAATTTAAGTCATCATCCAGACATTCACACTTTGTGGCACACTGTGCATGATTAAGCTGCATAAAACAACACATTGGTGCTGAAAGGACAGAGTATAGGCACATCAAGACAAAAACAGACATTATAGACTCACAAAACATAAACAAATTAGGAAGCTGCAGAAGGAAGTGAGTGCAAAGATATAAATTATTCATGAATTAGTCATAGCCTTTTACCACAAGAAGTGTTTCCTCCTCTGTTTGTAGAGAAAGGTGTGAAAATGCAAGTTGAGGGGAAAATTTGTCAAGCTTTACACTTATTTTTCTCAAGGAATAGATTTGACAAAAAATTGATTCAGCTATCACATCTGTCAAAACATTCAATAATGATACATTAGATATGTAAATTCTATCAATGTGGCTAATTTAGAAAAGTTTTTTTTTTTTTTAAGATGGTCCACTGATTTCAAACATTACTGTGGGTGTACTCTGGCTGACTATACAGTAACAGGTATCCAACCTGCATAGATAGGGACAGGAAAACAATAAAACACAAAATTGAACTTTCCATCAATGTATTTCTCTACGTCTAGGAATGGCTTCAGAGCTGCATTTTTCACTACTCTACATCTCTTTATCATCCTACGTCTTCACTTCATCGTGTTCACACAGGCATGGCATGAAACCCATCAAAAGATAAGCAGAAAAGGGACAAGAAAACACCTATTATTTCAGCTTGCGAATCAGTTCACAAGAGTGGAAGTAATTCCAACAGTTTACGCTGCAGTGGTCCCCAAGTTCGCGGTCAAATCTGTGTCATTAGTCTGCAGCGGAAAAGTTATGCATCAGTGACAATGGATGGGAGAAATGCAATACAAGGGGGAAATAACTTCAAAAGAAAGAAAATGGGCAAGATTCCACAAGTCTTTAGGAAGAGAAAGAGATGATAATCAAGAGATTTCCTAAATCAGCACCACTGCAGTGTGTAAAATCCCACTGAGATCCTCACCTGCCTGATGTGTACCCTCCCCTGGATTCCTAGTGAAACAAAGAAGATACCTCTCAAGCCAGCAAGACAGCTTTCTCAACACTGGCTGGATGGGATTGATTTCATCAGTTTATTCCTACTCTGGTGATAAGCTCCTAGACTTGACCTATATCAAAGACTGTTGAATAAGATACATAAAGCTACAAAAAAACCACTCCCAAGGCATCTATTTCAGGAGGAGAAGGGGAGGATAATTTCTGTGAAAAGGGCAGAAATCATCTGTTGCTTGTATACGTCTAGAAGCATTTCTCATTCAAGTACGAGTGGGACAAGAAACACAAGTAATCTTGCACTAAATCCGACTATCAGATTAAGTATAGTCAGAGTTGTCTGGGTACCTTCTCTTCTTCTCCTTTTTTTGTGTCTTGTTTGTGCCCTGTCATTTCTATTCTTGCCTTATTTGTCTCGGCTCCTTCCAAGCCTGTCATGAACGATGACATGCTTTTTCACGCTGTTAGCTCCGTGGAAGGCTGGCAGGAAAACCCAACTCATTGTTCAGACCCGAGTTCCTGCCAAGGTTAAACATTGAACTTCCCTACGACTTTTATTTTTATCTCTCCTTTTTTCCTCTCTCTCTCTCTTTCCCCTTCCATCAGCCCACTGCTTTAATACACTACTAGGTCCTATGTGTAGAAATGCACATGGTGACTGTGATGTTATGCATTATTGGGGGATGTCACACATTTCCATTGGTAATTTTTAAATTAATTTTTAGTTAATAGACAGCAAATGTTTCCACATTTGCAAGTTATTCTTATGTTATTTTTGGGTGGCACTGGTTGTGCTCAATTCCGAGGCTTCTTTGGAATTCATGATTCAGCTGATAGATATATCACCATATGTTCATGTTTAATGGTTAGGAAGACATGTATAGCTAAGAATTCATTAGAAATTCAGATTTAATACATATACATGCAAACATACATACATATATTTATGCACAACTCTGACTGGATGTGACATATGATATTCATTTATATCTTATTCAACATCCACAGGTATTGAAAATTGTGGATCATATAGATGGTGATTTTATATGAATACGTATTGAAAAAAAAAAGTCAAATAGGCTAATCTGCGCCTAAAGTTATCAGGATTGAAACCCCAAGCACAGCAATAGAGCACAAAGCAAAATCTATGTCATCAGTCAAGTGAGCTGAAAGGTAGTTTATAATATACTGTAAAAGTGGATATTTTTGCACGACTATAATTTCTCGGGCTCAGCCGGGTAAGAGGAGTTTTCAATTCCGCGAAATCAAGACATCAACTACTGGAACACATGGCAAGCAAAAATATTCGCATGCTTTTATTTTCGCGCTAGTTTCTGGTTGCACGAAATGTGCAAAAATTTCAATGCCGCGAAAATTTCCACTTTTACAGTACAAGTGATTAAGTCAAGTTTATGTTGCTTACAAGATTACAAGACGATCACTGTAGTTAAAGGCAAACGTGCATATTTTTTCCCCCACTGTTGTTGCGGTTGTCATAGCTAAAAGTTTATTCATACTTAAACATGGCATCATTTGGTAATAATACTGTCTGGAATTGTCAGGAATTTAATAAAAACATCAGAAAAGTTCCAGTTCAATCACTATATAAACAAAATACATAAAAGGATAATAAAATATAATGTAGTACTCACTATAACAAGCAATAATAATAGTGCACTTTAACTCTTTATGGGCCACGTTCGGATGCCCGACTCAGTTGATGGCACGCCAAATTCGCATATTTTGCTCAAATGCTCAAACAAACAGTGCATAAACCCGCCCAAACCGATCAAAAAATCGCCAAATGCCACAGTACATTGAGTTTTTTTCCCTATTCTAATCATGTCACATGTAGCTTGCATTTTTATGCGGTGACTGACTGTCATGCAGTATTTCTTAGTGGATTTGCTGGTTAATTCTAATTTTCTTTCACTGTTCTGTGTGCAAAGTCATGGCTCGACAATAATGTATCTACTGGTCATTTGAAAGAAACATGACTATGCTGCTGTCTCAGGACTATGTTGCTGTCTCAGAATAATGTGGCACACAGGGGGTTTGTAATTACACCATGGCACATAAAGATATAATGCAAATCCCAACAGTGGTCAAAACAAGCACAAAAACAGTGACAACATTAATTCATAATATCTAGGATCAACAGGAGAGATGAAATCTTAACAATGAGGTAAGACTCAAAATATGCAAGTTTCTATATTCATTTACATAAAAATCAATCACAAAGAAACACACTTGCAAATAACTTCAGCACTTTGCTATGTGTGAAGTGTGTCTGAATTTGCCTGTTTTTAGACGAAAAAAAAAAGGGTGAGGGAAAGTTATTCAGATTGATGTTCACTCCAGTGCTGAGCTTGCTTCACTGACATGAAATATTCATGAAGACAGAAAGATTGACAACTGTCTGTAAACGGGTAATTACGCGTGAGCTGATTGCAGGTTGAGATACAGTGTGATCTCGAGTTTTGTGGTTGTCACACCAGACTGTCAATATTCAGATTTATTTGTCAAAGATTGAGAGATGCCAGACGCTGTGCATAAAACTCTGCATTCAAGATCTGTCTCATTTACCTGGTCCTGCTGTATCTCTCTATTTACCTCTCTTTTAGATAATTTCCAACATTTTACAAATACATCTTAATCATGACCCCCCCCCCCCCACCCTTGAAATTCCAACCTTTCTTTGCAGTTTAAAAGGGGAGCGTATTATCTAGTAGTAGTACTTAGCTTTTCATTTCTTTTTCCAAAACTTCTGAGGTGTATTACTGTAAGATTTCATACACAATGTTGGGAAACAACCATGTACCATTTACTGATGATTGCAAAAGGGATCCACTAACTTTAACAGATCCCAATGCAGTAGGAATGACCTGCGACACCTTCTGCATTAAGTGACAAAAGAGAACATTAACTGTTAAACCTTGATGCTTGCAAAGTACAAGGCAGAGAAAACCATATTTATGGTAATTGACATACGTAGAAGTCAAGATCAGAAATGTTAGCCATATATCTCATTTTGATAGGATAATTCCACTCATATTTGAATGAATGTAGGCCTACATTATTTCTCTTTATCCACAAAATGTATCACACAAAAGGCATTCCTTAATCTAATACATTAGGCAAATATAAACTCTTATTCAAATTATGTTGGATTCCATGCAAGATCCCTGGGATGGTGATAAGAAAAAATGAAATGTAAGTTAATTACGTAAAAACATTTGTCAAATCTTTGAAAATCAGCTTTGTTTGTATAAAGGCAATTTTTTTTTTCCAATGCAGATTTTGAAGTTGAGGTAGCAAATTTCTTAATGTCTCAAAGGATATATAAAAATAAAATAAAATAAAAGAGCCATCTCCAATTTGACTCTCATTATTATGCCTCTTCACGGTCTCCTTCGAGGTATTTTGCATGATATTAGCATTGAAGAGACAGACTCTACACGTCATAAAACCTGAGGTAATTCTACTCAATGATGGATTAGTAGTCTGGATTTTGAATGTGGTGCTGAGAAAGGGGTATGAATATAAAGGGAGAAATCAGGACATACTCTCATAAAATATTTAAGGATGTGCGAAGTACTTTTTTTTCACCCTCAATTCATTCTATAAATCTTCTGCCATGGATAGTGACAGAAAGGCAGGGGAAATAGATCTGGAATATCTAGAGCAGGCAGCGAATTATTGACCTTCTTTCACCCCACTGAAGAAACATGCTTAAAACCATTATACAATGTGGGTTTCAGTAACAAAGCAAAAGTAATAAGAATTGTGTCATAGCAGACAAAAAAATGCCATCAAACAAATGCATTTCCAAGAGGATAGTTGTAGGGTTTGATTGGAGGAAAAGTAAAATAATACTGTAAAAGTGGAAATTTTCGCGGTGTTGAAATTTTTGCATATTTCGCGCAACCAGAAACTCCCGCAAAAATAAAAGCACGCAAATATTTTTGCTAGCCATATGTTCCTGTGCGTGAAGTCTTGATTCTGCAGAATTAAAAACACGCGAAATTCTTCTTACCCGGCCAAGCGCGAAAATATCCACTTTTACAGTAGTGAATGCTTACTCTGATTATGAAGATAATAAATGTCTCAAATCTGATACTTCATTGGTTATAAAAACAGATAATAGCAAAACAAATGGTTATATTACCACAAACAACGACAGCATCAGCAGATGGCACAACATGAGAATATAAATGGTCAAGATGATATTCAAATAGAATAGTTCTCCATGCCAACTACAACAGCACAAGTTTTAATGATGACATAACATCTATGTGACGTAAAAATGAGGAAAATAGTCTGATGGGATACTATTCATTGCCTGCACAGATCTTGTAAGGAGACAGCTGCGATACACGTATCACAGCTTGACAAAAGTTTTCTTTTTTTTTTTTTTTTTAGATAAACAATAATCAACTCGAAACAGAACTAGATCAACAGTATCTAAATTCTAGCTACAGTTTCGCTTTTTACATGTGTTTTTATTCTGTTGAAAAGAGTAAAAATTCAATCATCTTGCAATGTGGATATTAAAATGGACTAAACCCATAATCAATGGTAATCAACTGAATCCTGTTCAAAGACTACACAAATTTGAGAATCCAGTAGGGATATGTTAAAGGGATGGTACGGTATTGGTGGAGATGAGAATTGGGCTTTTAACTTTTTGTGAGACACCAAGAAAACACTTATGAAATATTACAGAGCATACCATTTTAAGAGGAATTCAAAGTTTATCTGATGAAAATCGGGTTTGGAATGACTGAAACATCCAAAAACAAAGTAAAGCAAAGAGATCGTAATAAAGTGTGGGTCCCACACTTCATTAGAATCGCTCTTTATTGGATATCTCAGCCATTTCAAAACCCATTTTCGTCAAATAAACGTTGAATTCCTCATAGAATTACACGCTCTGTCATATTTTATAAGAGGTTTCTCATTATCTCACCAAAAATGTTAGAAACCTGAAATTAGGTCTCAACCAAAACTGTACGATCCCTTTAACATACTGAACACCATTTGATTTTTTTTTATGTAACATGATTTATGTGTGTGTGTGTGTGTGTGTGTGTGTGTGTGTGTGTGTGTGTGTGTGTGTATGTGTGTGTGTGTGTGTGTGTGTGTGTGTGTGTGTGTGTATGTGTGTGTGTGTGTGTGTGTGTGTGTGTGTGTGTGTGTGTGTGAACCTCAGCCTAAATATAAGTCAGGAAGTTGATAAGATAAAGTGCTAGGAAGATGTAAAAGGTTGACTGTCTTTTGTGCAGTGATAGGCATGTAATGCATCAAGAGTAAAGCCACAACATTTACAACTAATCCTACTAGGTGGTCACTCTACAGTCTGTATCCCAGTAGGATTTGTTGATGTGAGCTAAGTACAATAACAACCAAAAAAATAATGAATGCTGATCATAAGTGTGCCCTAAAAAGTGCTGTCTGTCTTTTAATCTCCCAATGTTTTGGGGGAAAAAAAGGTGCAAGACAAGAGAATCCCATTTCATCCGCAGGGAACAAAATTAACTCAAAACCACAAACACCCCATGATTAATGTTATGACAGAACCAGCTTACTTTCTGTTCCTTGAGCGACATCACAGACCACAAATGATGAATGTCCTACCGTCTACATAATCACAGGACCCACAATCATTACCTCCTAATTCTCTCCCTACTCTCTTTCTCTCTCTCTTGAATTCTTAAAATTTCCTATATTTCTTGTGAATTTTAATGCCCATTGTTCTAGCTTCCTTGATAAATAAAAGCTACAAACTACAGCACTTCGGTGTCTCACATTGTTTTGTTTTGTTTGATTTTTCTTGAAAGTAAAGGTGAGAGGGATTGACGGCAATTGACATACACTGCAAGAATACAAGCTGGAAACTCTATTTTATTAAATCATTGAGGATTGACTGATTTTGCTACAACACGCAGTTCCCATGATTATAGACACCTGCCCGAGTATACTCAGGACTCGTCTTCAATGGGTTAATAAATGTCTACAAGCCACAGACAGTTCAAACTGTAGGCCTATGCAGTTTGACAGAAGCTTTCTAATGCTCTCTAAATTTGACTTCATGTGTATTTTTTAAAAATATACCTAAAGGCCTCAACAGTATTTTTTTCTCAAGTGACCCTTTTGGGCCATCAAAATCTTTGAATTTGACATAAATAAAAGGAAACATACAAATTCATTTTCAATGCCTGATTGGGCCACCACCAGATAGCCTTTTTGAAAATTTGGTGGCTGGATAGAAATTTTGATATGTGTGTTTGTGTGTGTGTGTGTGTGTGTGTGTGTGTGTGTGTGTGTGTGTGTGTGTTTATATACTCATATACAGACTTAACACTCATATACAGACATAAGAAAATCAAATTATCGAACATATCAAACATATACACCAACAAGAGACCCGCGGGTCTAGCGCTCACCTGAGTATCGCAAGTTCACCTTTCACGCAGTCACTAATCTAAATTATTCACAGCTCTACCAAAATTTGACGAGGAATTCTCAAGTGGAAAATGAAAATGTACAATAAGGGCCCAATTTTTTCAAGATTCCTTAATTTGGGGGAATTGGGGCCCCCTGGGGCCCTCTGGGTGGGGCATGGTGCCCAGTTTGATAAATTGAGATCCTGACCACCTAGGGATGCTACCTGCCAAGTTTGACAAAAATCCATCATGAGGTTTTCAGGAAGAAGATGAAAATGTACAATTCAGGCCCCCATTTGGACCCTTCCAACCACCCCCCCCCCCCCTACCCCCAAGAGGGGCACCCCTGGATCGCCTATGAACAAACTTGAAACTACAGTCATTAATGTACTCACTCATAGTATTATCTCAGCTCTATAACTTCTGATTCTAGAGAAGATTTTTAAAGATTCCTTTATTTGGGGGGTTTGGGCCCCCTGGGGGCCCCCTGGGCGGGGCATGGTGCCCATTTTAACAAATTGAGATCCTAACCCCCTAGGGATGCTACCTGCCAAGTTTGGTGAAAATGGGTCATGGGGTTCTCAAGAAGAAGATAAAAATGTACAATTTAGGCCCCATTAGGACCCCTCCTCACCCCACCCCCCCCCCCCCCCCTGGGTCCCAAGGGGGGCACCCCTGATTCTGCCATGAACAAACTTGAAACTACAGTCATCAATGTGCTAACTCATAGTATTAACCTAGCTCTATCACTTCTGGTTCTAGAGAAGAAGATTTTTGCGGATTCCTTAATTTTTGGGGGTTTGGGCCCCCTGGGGGCCCCCTGGGTGGGTCATGGTGCCCATTTTAACAAATGGAGTTCCTAACCCGCTAGGGATGCTACCTGCCAAGTTTGGTGAAAATGGGTCATGGAGTTCTCAAGAAGAAGATGAAAATGTACAATTGAGGCCCCATTAGAACCCTTCCCCACCCCCCTCCCCTGGGTCCCAAGGGGGGCACCCCTGATTCTGCCATGAACAAACTTGAAACTACAGTCATCAATGTACTAACTCATAGTATTAACTTAGCTCTATCACTTCTGGTTCTAGAGAAGAAGATTTTTACAGATTCCTTAATTTTGGGGGGTTTGGGCCCCCCTGGGGGCCCCCTGGGTGGGGCATGGTGCCCATTTTAACAAATTGAGTTCCTAACCCCCTAGGGATGCTACCTGCCAAGTTTGATGAAAATCGGTCATGGGGTTTTCAAGAAGAAGATGAAAATGTAAAAAGTTTACGCACGACGGACGACGGACGACGGACGACGGACGACGGACAACGGACGACGGACGACGGACGACGGACGACGGACGACGCACGACGGACGCCGGACGAAGGGCGATCGCAATAGCTCACTTGAGCCTTTGGCTCAGGTGAGCTAAAAATGCACTGATAACATCTGTTCATACCATAACTGAGATGATTTTCATGTTGTGTTTGTGTATGTCCTTACATAACATGATTGCAAAAAAAAAAGAAAAGAAGAAGAAGAAGAAGTAATGTGATTGGTATATCATAGCAAACAAATGTATCAAATTTGAGCAGGAAGAAAATATAGTGTTATAAGGTGAATCAAAATTCATAACGAGGATCTCTCCAAACCTCAGTCCTTTGCATTCAAATAAAGCTGGTTTCACACATCTTTGATGTAAGATGGAGCTGGTTGTCACTGGTATAATTCTGCCTGTTCTGAAATAGAGACAGGTCAGTGGAGTTTGTTATTTCCTGCTTTCTAATTAATCTGAATAATTTAGCTCACCTCAACACCAAAGCCCACTCCCAGTAGTGTTGACATCACATTTTACGCATATGGAATTAACATTCACACTCGCTCTCCATCGACACCTCAGCCGCTGGTACTTCCTGACGAGGAATTAAGCGCCGGCGGAACTCTTGAATTTGGTGTTCGAGTGGATGTAATTATGCCCCGTGATAACTTATGCAACTGATGATCAGAAAGACATTGCATCCCATTAATAAATGATGGAAAGCTATTGATGATGGACCACTGCATGACAACAACAGTTGTTGGTGACTACTGCATTTGCATCCAAACTTCCTGGTTTTGTGGATCATGTGGTAATTCTGAGGTAGCCAAATATGGTAACCTTATCCTCTTCTGCATCTAGTCACCCAGAGGTATTGAATTTCCCGGGGGTGTGGGGTGGGGTTGGGGAGGGGGGTATGGTCCATTGGAAGATGGGGAAGCTTGTACGTAATCATGAAGATCTTGGGTGACCTTTCTGTGACCCCAGACATCTATTCCATAGAATCTCTTGTCAAAGCTTCACTTACATTCATGTCATCAGAAACAAGGAAATTTAACATGCAAATTGATATTTCTATAAATGAACAGTGAACTGCACAAAAATTCCACCCCGCAAAAAACAACAAACAAACAAACAAACAAACAAACAAAAACAACTTCATACTCTCTTTCACGCTTATTTTGTGGGGGCATAGTTTGAAGGAGCTTTATTTCTAAATCAGATAATAAACCAGCTGACAGTGCTTTTTGAGAAAGCAAAAAAAAAAGAAGAAAATCACAGGTGACACAGTATAAAGTGACCTGTATTTGTCCAATTATCAGTTCAAATTATATTGCCATAGGACTGAAAACTATTGACAAAATTTGCTGCCATGATGGACTAACAGCACACTTATCTGAGGAAAAGCTGCACAAAACTCAGGCAATGAAAAAAAAAAGAGGTTAATATTTTATTTTTTGACAAAATTATCATGTTAATGCAAGACAGAATTGTATGAACTAAAGTTGCACATGTCAGTTTAAGTTGGCTGAGAGTATATTGCCCCTGTGTAATTAAAGGCACAAAGAGCAGGAAGGATCTACGGTCCAGCTTTCATGGTATCTTTACAAACACTCTTCTCTTGAATCCAAGATTGGAAGCCATATTCTGGGCTTGAGTCATCGAGGAGTTTAATCCCACCTCTACCACAGAATTTTGAGGACAAGGATGAAGTCTCAAATTAAGCCTTCTCATTTTCAGAGAGCTGAGAGTAGACTTGTCTGTGCATGTGATCAACTCTGCAGGAGCTGAAAGGGTTACCTCAGGCAAGAGAGATACAAACAATGGGTATCATCCCTCTGCCTTTGATTCTGGTCTGCACAAAATCCTCCAGTCCTGTAGTGATTCCTGATCCTACACCAATACATATCAATGCTACCTCCTCCCACTGTGTCAATCATCGCGGTAACCTTTTCAGTCTGTGACAACTCGAACCTGTCACTGCCCAACTATTTTCGCATAAATTCACAGGTCTCCATTTCCCTGCATCCCCACTGTTTATTTACGCTTGGGAGTGTTTGGCTAGCCGGAGCGGCTTGCACGAGTCCTATTCCTAATCCAGTCTAGTCTTTTCCTCAGACTCCCATGTGAGCCATGATTCTGATTACAATTTCACACTCCAGAGAGTCGAAAAGAACTTCTCTAACTGCATCAGGCTAATCAGTACGGTATTTGTTGCTGCATTTGTTAGAGAAGATTACAGTAATGACACTATGCATGAGCAAGCTTTTTTTCCTGTCCTCTGGAGCAATGACTCAGGGCTGAAATAGGCAGAAAAGGGGGAGACCTTTGTACCGGGACAGACTAGGAACAGGTGGTGATGGATGCACTTTCTAGTGCTGAAACATGCTGCAGGAGGAAAGGATGAAAATGGGGGAGGGGACCTGAAGTTTGACAAATATCTTTCCAAAGATTCCAGCACAGTCTGTCATAATGGCAACAATGCACTGAAGGACTGGCCACGCAAGTCAGAATGCGATGAGAGGAGTTACCGACTGGTGGGGATTTCATATCTTAGGAAGATAATCACACTTTATGCTCTGAGATGTACCTGTGACAAGTTGATGCAAAACATACATGTCAGTTTACCTTCCTGAAGACAGCACACTGGCACACTGTGAGTGACTCATGTGAGTTACAGATGGCAGCTAGGAGTGTTGATGGAATCTTGTAACACTATCAAATAATATTTCCAGTAGCCAATGCAAACTGAGCATCAAACTGAGTTCTAACTCCCATGATTCATTGTGAACATCATGCAATAATAACTGCATTTGTAGTATTCATACAATGGATCACCTTACATCAAAACAAATGTGGATCCTTTGCAGAAGCAAAGAGAATGCAGAAGCAAAGAAAAATGATCCCCAGCCTATTTACACCTGTTTTGCTACACAGGATGTCAGTGGTTAGTGGGTACTTATCAAAGGTTTATAGTGTGATTTCCTAGAATAGTAGTATGGTATGGCTTTGCTTTGTGAATGAAGATTTATGGAGGGTGTAGTCCACGTCTGTTGCAGGCTTGTATGTGACTGACGAGTCTGCTGTGGGACAGGCATGGTTGCAGCAGTTGCATAGGAAAATTTGTTGGTTGGGGTTGGATGTTGGGGGTTTTCCTCCTTTGTCTTTTTCCATTGAGGTGGGCCCTGAGGTCATTTTTCAGGAAGATTGCAGCCTGCTGGACAGTAAGGCACCAAGATGTACGGTCAGAGGCGATAGCAGTCCATTGTCGGTGGTCAATATGGCAGGCGCTTAGGGCTTTCTTAACCCATTGAGGATGGTTTGATTTTGCTACAACATGCATTTCCCATAGACACATGCCCGAGTATACTCGGGACTCGTCCTCAACGGGTTAAAGCAGTCCTTGTGTCTCCTTCTGGGTGCACTTTTGTCTTGGTGTCCAGTAGAACTGAGGGGGCACACACACACACTCACTCTCTGGGGTCTATAAAAAAAAAAACGGGGGAATCTGAAAAAAAAATCCCAACACCAATATTTTCTAAAGGTGTCATGGGTTCTATGACCCACATCCCCCCTTAAAAAATAGATAAATTTTGCAACCCCTGAGAGAAAGAAGATTGGAGAGAGAGAGAGAAATAAGAGACCAGCAGCACAAAGTCACTAGACATCTTTGATAAGAATTCAGCAAAGTTAATAGAAAGAAATCAGTCCCTCTCTGCAAAGTGCAAATGGCACCCTGCAATGACTACATCTGGATAAATGTAGAGAAAGATAACGGCTTGTTTGGCCACAGTTGGAAATCTGAAAGAGCAACCACCTATTTTTGTAACGTGTTGATGTTGTAACACCTTGAGGTGCTGTGAGAACCAGAGGAAGATTCAACAGGAATATCTCTACATTTAACATGAAGGCCCCCCCCCCCAAAAAAAAAAAAAGAGGAAAAAAAGATGAATACTACTTTCACACATATCAATGGTTTAACTACTAGAAAATGATATAGGAAACTGAACAAAGCAGACATACACAGAAACAGAGGCAAGTAAGGTCTAAGCCATGAATAAGAGCAAGCTACTCACAGCCAAACTGGTTGGGTTTCAGTATGGTGATGTGCAGGTTGAAACACAGTATCCTATCTAACCTGTCAACACTGAAAAGCATACATTGATCCATGTTTTTACGAACACTTGAGAGAGGTGTGGAGCAAGGAAAAAGGGAAGCAATGGTGTATAGAAAAAAAGAGAGAGATTCTGTATGATACAATGATGAAATGACAAATAACAAATATAATGTAACGTACTATACTATATCATTAAAGAATATAATTTAATATGATTTCATATAATGTAATATAATATAATATAATATGATATAATATACTATAATATAAAATAATGTAATATAATATAATATAATATAATATAATATAATATAATATAATATAATATAATATAATATGATATGATATGATATGATATAAAATTTGATTAAAAAATATAGTACGATATGATATAACACATTATATCATGATGACATATAATGGGATATGATATTACAAAGTAAAATTTAAGAAAAAAAAGGTTATTTCATACAAAGATGACATTAGGCAACTGACAACAACACCGTTAGATGTGATTTTAGAATGAAAAAGAAATACATCAATTTTCAACACTTACAACAAGTTGGACAGCACTGATGATAAATCTGGCAGTTGTACAAGTGTGCTACTTCCTGTATGATGTAATCATATGACACATCATCTTGATTTATTCTGTTAACCCTTACCCTGCTTTATTCGCTGATTGGCATGAACCCTGGAGTACTTTCCTCGATGACCTGCACAAATGTCTGGAAACTACTTGTCAATGAATAGAAAGATTAGCTAATCCCCCTAATCCCTATTGTGTCACTATGGCCTTCCTGTTGGACTAAGGCACACTGCTATAAGTGAGTAGGCTTGCTTATTCTATATAGGCTACGTATCCATATTTCTATTACTTTGGTCAGTTCTTATTTCTGAAGAATGGCAAAAAAAAAATCTCAACTACTGTAAATTTTATTCAGTCTCCAGTCTATTCAATCCAGTTTTCTGTCTGCGTAGAACTGAGAGCTAAGATGGAAGTGACCAATATTTGACAAAAAGAATGTGATGAATTGTTGATATTCAGGAAATCATAGATTATGGGACAAGGAAAGCATCAAGGAGAATGCATTATGTAGACTTTCACCAAGAATAGATGTGTGCCAGATATCTGGTCAAAGCAACAAACGTCTCTAATCTAGTGTACAGACCCAAGTCACAGTGTGCTTGGGGAATCACACTGCAAATATCAGGCAGGGCATATTTCATCTTCAAAACATCGCCCCCCTTAAGAGCCACCAGGGAACAATAAATTCGCACCATCAACCCCTCTTGCCATTTATCTCAGGTAATTATATATCCTCATCTCTGTGTTTTCTTGGCGGGGTAATGCATATTTATGATGGTTGGAGAAAGAAAGTGATATAGGGCTTCTTCTTTTCAGTTGGCTTGCACACCAATATTTGACCGAACTGCCTGCATTGGGATATTTTTCTGCTTCTTGGAAATTTCTGTGTGTAGTTGATCAAACTATGCTCCATGTGATAGCAGCTTTTAAATGATACACACAAAAAATGTTTACTGTGAAACTGTAGCATAACAGACCTGGAGTTTTCAAATTTCTTCTCATGCTCCACTTTATTTTTGTTGTGTTATTTTGTTCTATGATACGCACATTGCAAATCCAGAGGAAGGTGAGAAAATAGCATTGAAATCTTGGTACGATACATTTACCTTTACTGCAAGCCTTTTCAAGACATGCTTATGTTTGAATGCAACATAGTAATTACAATGTACAAGACTTCTTCCCTATACACAACAAACAAAAACACGCAAACAAACCCATAAATTTCAATGCAACTACTTTCCTCTGTGACTGAAGCTAGAAGCTAATAGAAAGTCATCATCACTATTTGATACACAGCCAAGAGTTCTCACAGATGCACAAAAAACACTGTGTACTCAGACATGACCAAATTACAACTTGTTAGAAAGACACGATTAGTGGCATTTGTTCATTAAAAAGCCGCCTTTTTCCCCCAACATAAATTTCTGGTTCAGAGACATATGGAGACAGATGCTTGCTACACTTGTCACTAGACTGACGCCGCTGTTTATTGCTATTCCACTAACGACAAATGAGTAAACAGCCTGAATAAAAAAAGGGGAAAAAAAGAAAAAAAGAGGGAAGAGATGATAGTGAGAAGTGATAGAGAGTACTGGGTCTAAAATTATTGAATGATTCTGATAAGGTTAATTTACAGTAGGACTTAATGTTCATCTCACGGGAAAAGAGTTTCACTCTCAGCGAAGGGGGAAAAGCAGGGAGCAAGGGGGGCAAAGGGAGACATTATGTTAAAAAGTGTCGCGAAGTAAATGTCTGAGAGAGGCCAGTCTCACAGGAAAATGTTCTTCTTTACTTTTCCCCCCTCAGGCCTACTGCCTTGGCTGAACATTTTTGCAGACACCATGCAGACGTCATTTCTGTCTCACAATTGTTTAATGCAGAAAAAACAACAGCAAAGAGTTGAGAGAAAAAGAATGAATTATGATTAGTCGGGGCATTAAACCAATATTCCTTTATATGACAAATGATAGTCAGTAATAGTCTCAGTGGTGGCTGCTTTTTAACAGTCTATCTATATATGGTAGTCTTAGTTTTCCCTCTGTGTGAGTGTTGTTGTTGTTTTTTTTTCAAGTTCACTTGGATTAGAACCATGATTTCTGAAAGAACTATATACAAACTATGATAATATTCTTTTTGTGTACTTCAAAGATTGCAGGGCACTGCATATACTCTTTAATTTGCAGGGTTTTTATTTTCTGAATTTTGTGAGTCGGATAATATTCACGAATCTAACGCATTGCAAAAATATTAACTCTGATCTCATTATGTATGCGGTGTGTTGGCATGCATTTCTCCTTTCACGACTGCACTCCATGATTGTGAATCTATCCACTCAGGAAATTGTCAGGAAGTGACAATTCATTTTAAAAAATAAGACTTACTGCTATGTGGCATAGTATACAAATAGTGAATGGTCACGAGTGCAATGGTACGAGATTTCGCACGAGGTGAAAGATAGAGGCGCTCTATTCAACGAGGCGAAGCCGAGTTGAATAGAGCGCCTCATCTTTCACCGAGTGCGAAATCTCGTTCCATTGCACGAGTAAAGACCATACACTATTTGATTTATACAACGTCCAAGTAGATCTTTTTGGTCTAAGTAGGCCTAGAAGTCTATATATGTATGAAAAACATAGCCATACTTACATGTGGATCCACTGCGATTCTCTTCCTGGCTTGTGCAATCAGTGCGTTTAGATACAGGTCACAGCCTAGCGCTCATACACGTACACTACCACTACGAAGGCCTACGTACGCGCATGCATGTACCGCACACGTACACTGCGCTAGCTGCATGCGATCCTCAATATGCAACACACAGTACACGCAGTACCGTACAATTTCTCGAACCGTGGAATAGAACGAAAAAATCGAACCAAGTTGCACGCAAAAATAGAACCAAAATTGCACGGCGCGCTGAATGGAGTACTTATTGAATATCACGTGACCGACAATCCTCCAATCAAATTACAAGGATCTACTTGGACGTTGTATAAACAGTATTATAAACCCACTTGCCCAATATTCCCAGGAAACTGAAAACCACTGATGGGCAATGAAAATGAATTGGCACTTGTCTGTTCAAAGTATGAAACCCTCACTCTCATGTCAATTCACTAAGGATGGAGAAACATATTCTGATTTAGACTCACTAGTGAGGTGGCCTATAGATAAATGATATCTTACACAAATACCTCTTCAATCCTACAGGTGGTTTTACATATGCATCATATCTCAATTTGACATAAATCCGTATATTACTTTAAAACCAGAAATCTCTCCTTACATTAAACTTTCCCAAGTTTCACAATTTCCATTCATATTAGTGTATGATCATGATGTCAGAGGGCTAAAAATATGTAATAAGCTCAGTGTCTCATTTATCAACATATGAGCTACCATTATGACTTTGCACAATATGCTTCTCTTAAAATGATATTTTCCTTAGACTACCACACATACTGTCATGCAGTGATGTTATGACATTGTGACAAATGTATGAATGATTACCTGCATAATAAGTGTTTCATGATAGTGCAGCTCAAAGTGAATAAGAAGAAGAGCTTATTTTTGTCTTCTTTTCACCAATTGCTTGTGGTTATTCTTGTCTGATGAAACCATTTTTTTTTCTTGCTTGATAACCATTTATGCTACAAAGACATGAAAAGTAATCACAAGTCTTTGTCTGGGTTGTGCAGACAGCAGGCTTAATATTTCATGATGATACTCTCCATAAAAGTGTGGTATTCAGTTGCAATCACGCAAACAGCCAAATGCATTCTTAGAATACATAACGCTAGCAGCTATGTGGGCATTTAGATTGATGTCGTCTGCAACAGTGATCCCCTGGTACAGGATCAGATAAAAACCGAGAAACAAGTGATCACTCCAAACAGGATGATGGAACAACGTGAGAATGGCAGCGCTTTTGACATCAGAGCAGTTTCCACTACGACAGTGATACAAACATTTTGTCTTTACAGATTGAGGACATGAATGCATTTTCATATGTCATTTTCCCTACACCATCTCTTAAGAACTAACTTTATTTGCCTATGCAAAGATAATCTCTCTATCAATGTATGAATACATCTCTCTCTCTCTGTCTCTCTATCTATCTATCTATCTATTTATCTATCTATCTATTATGTATACATAATACATACTCATGACTTTGATACACCCTGGATCAAATTAAAGCATATACTGATTGCTTGTATATGCTGTTTCATTCACATTGAAATTTCAAATGAGCATTTATAGTCAAATTCACGACTGAAATTAATAAGTATATGCATTCTTTTTTTTTTATTTCTGTGAGATGATTACAGTCATGAATTAAACAAACCAAAAAACAGACTCTCCTTGAGGTAATATCCTGCACAGCATAATCCTTTTACTTTACAAAGTGATCAACTCACTATGATGACCATGTAACACTCTACTTCTTAGAAATTAAATTCAAATTGTAATAGGCCACATAATGATAATGCATTTGCAGTCAGATTACGAAGAGATATTGTACAGTTCATCAAGTTCTTTTCAACTTTCAAGACCAGAACTCTCCAGTAGGATGTTCTGTGATATCAAATTATGACATTTTTGTCCCATTCCATATCAGAGCAAAAACAAAACAAAATTTGGGTAGAATGATGATATGGAAGACAGCTTTCAGTTTAATACAGGGCCAAGTACAAATATTATCAAATATTCAAACACTATTTAGATACCAACATACCCTTTGAAAACTGCCCAGGTTTGAAGTCATAAACACTCAAAAAACTTTTATAAAAAGCAATGTATTTAAGATGGGAAAATGTATGTTTTGAGCAAACAGCAAATATTTTCATTTTTATTTTAGCAATAACGTTATGATGATGACATTGCATCAGATAAAACGTGAAATGAGATTCTATTGCTGTCTGTTTGGTTTATCCCAAGAAGGTCCTCTACTATTAAAGCAGAAAGGAGGATGTGAAGAATTGAAGAAGACAATGAAGGTTACAAGGCAAGGGATAGCAAACTGAAGTGAAGAGTTACAAAAGAAATGTGAATTAAAGGAAAACTGAGACAGAGAAGAATAAAAGAAGAGAATAGATAGAGAGAAACAAAAAACAACAAAATGAAGCTTCTTTTGGATTTGCACATTAAAAATGTCATTTTGTTTTATTGCATTTGTTTTTTTACTGCCCTGATCTTTCAAGATGAGCTGTGGGCATTAAAAAAATTGATTTATTTGTAAATAGGTCTATCTTTCTGCAAATGAGTAGACTCTGACGTCATCTGGAAATCCTTTAGCTCTGTCTCACAGCAATCAATCAGGAAAAAAACAACAGGTTCATTATTTTCGCATGGGGCTTTTCATCCACTCGTTTTATTGTCCCTTTTTATCTTTTTTCCCCCTAATAAAGGTTTATTCTCTGTCTCTACTCTGTTTTGTTTTTATTTCTCTCTGTTTTTTTCTTCCTCTCTGCCACTGGTTACAATTAGCACTGATCTAAGCATACATCTGTTTGTGTGAAAACTGAACTCTTTACCATAAAAGGCCGTCCCATTAGGAGTGTACACCATCACTTCTGTCTTATATTAACCGCTTATCCCTTGGGCAGCTGCCAAATTTGGTCTGAAGACATTTCATCAGAGAGTGAAGAAAAAAAGAAAGAAAAATATTTGAAACACAATCCTTGTTGTAATAAGCCGCATGGTCACTCCCCTTGATTACAGCCGAGATAATCTTCCCAAATTGTGACACGCTGAGCTAGGATGCCAGCTTTCTGTTGAGGTTTATTATATCCTGCTTTCCCAGGAATACCTGACACCAACTCTCAGATTCCACAATAATTTACTTGAGTATATTTCTCATTTTACATCTTTTATGGTGTCACTGTGTTTACTTACCACGATGAACAATCTGGCTCCCACACTCCGCAGTCGGAGCTGCCCAGAGTGACCAATTATCCAAAATTGATACCAAGTTCGGGTGCGTCTTGGCGTCACTTTTTATTTACGATGCCCACAAGGGCTGATACACTCTGCACCCTTTTCTCTTGCTTGTATCATGAGCTTGTTCACTTCGACACACATTCAGAACAGACAATCTCTGATGCTGTAGGTGCCTGACTCGTTGCTTTAATGACGTTGTGCCTGTTGGGGCATACTTGACCTCAAATTGGCCACCTGCAGGATACTCTTGACAAAATAGACAAATACCAATCTGTTCAATTAAGGGTTGTCAGGGCAAACTTGAAGTATACAGGTAGAAGAATGTATCTATTTATTCTTTTTTTTTTTTTTGGTGGGGGATGGGGTATCTTCATAGGAGTTCCCTTTGGACAAAGAAATTGCGCATGTCCTCAGCAAAACAACCATCTACTGTCACAAACACAATGTTTTTTTTCTTATGCAGATTCCAAAAAAAAAAGATATGCACAGTCACCCCCTCTACAAAAGAACAAATTGTTATAAATAAACATGCATTTACATATCAAACATATGCATAATTAGCATAAATCTATCTTTCCATGTTCATTATATGTTAATTATTTGATGTAATACACTCTTTAACTCTAACTACGTTATTCTATTTTTTTACCCTGTGATCAACTTATTCATAGGTACCATAAAAATATGGAATAAAAAATACATTTATTTTCCCTTTAAGACAGTCACTGATGGGCAAAATGCAAGGGATAGTTTGTTGATCACTGTTCAAGGAGAACAAAAGCAAAAATCACAAAAATTACCTTTGTTGACAAGGTGTAAACAGAAAGAAAACAAAACAAAACATGCAAACTCTCAGACAATCTAATAATGGTAATAATGGTAATAATGATAATGATAATAAAAATAATAACCTGACCATGACCATCACATCTTATACACCTATTATTTTGCCTGACATGATTTTGATGTGCCTTGCAATGAATTATCTCACAATTATTGGAATCTATATGGCACTTGCAGTGCACTTACTCCATGCCCTCAGGAGCACGCCAGTCAGGATGCTACTTGTTGATGCTCAAATGCTGTGGATTCAACCTCAGTAACAAAATCAACATCTTACTAGTATCCAATCATATGCCCCAGTAGAGTGGAGCATTGTGGCTCAAGTGTCTTGCTCATGGAAGAAAGTGTGGAGGCAGAGCTTGAATCCTAGACTCTCATATTGAATGCTCAATGTGCAACCCACAAGACCTTTACATCTCTACTCAACAGTATCTGTAACTGAATGTCACAGACTCTTGAGTCATCCACTACCATGAAACATACACATATTTCTACTGTCGGCCGTATATTATGTATTTTGGGTCCACAAGGTTCAATTTTTATTTTTGGGCAACTTTTCAAATAACATTTTTTAAACATAAATCTGAAACATATAAACAAGTAAATGTGCTTTCTTAGAGTTTTTTGTCCAGATTATTTATTTCTCAGATTGACATTCCTTGTCTCCATTTTTTTCTTTGCCAGGGAAAAGAAAAATTTGAAAGTGTGCATGCAAATAGCGCTAAAGAAACTTTTCAAACAGTCAAGAACAGCTTTGCCACTTACAGTAATAATAAAATGAATATTTCTAAAGAGTATGCCAAATTTCAGTTACCTAGAGATTGTAATATGCTTGAAACAAGACTTACAATGAAAGTGAAAGTAGGCCTACAGACAAGAGTGTTTCATTGCATATACACACACACACACACACACACACACACAACACAAAGGTAGATACTGAATGATGAAGTTTTATGTTTTTGTAGAAATATGGTTACAGCCATATGTGCAAATTCAAGGCCTCATTATGGCCTCACAAGCATCATGTTCCCTAACTTGCTCAGAAATCTTCATTCTATTTTGTTTTATACACAGATATAAGAGGAATAATATGTTTCACATCAAATTGTTAACAATAGTACAGTTTAGCTATGATGACTGTGTATAGAAGAGAGGGTTTTCAACATCCACTAAACAATTTGATAAAAACAATGATTCAATAATATATATAAAAAAATAGAACTGTGAGGTGACAATTTCATCACCTTGGCTAATTTGCATATGCAATTGTGACAAAGATCAATGTTTCATGAATACATGTGAAACTTCAATACACCATGTGAACATGACTTTTTACTGTTCTATTTTCATTAAACATTTACTCTTCTGCATCCTTGACATTTCTCCTCATATTAATATCAACTTGGACAGAGGGTAAAGTTTCCCTTTAAAAATGTCTTTGCAAACAGAATGACCTCACTATGCCTCATCTTAGGTGTTTTACCACAGCACCAATTGACCACTTGCTAGAAACAAAAAAAACTGCTATATCTACTGTGAAGGCTGCATACCTGTTGCTCATGTTTAGCGAGCATGAAAAGGGAAAAGGTACAAGAAATGCACCAGGTAGAGGTACTTAGGGTGTGAGGCAACAAATCACCTTGTTCATTGGCCCTGCCAAATTTGACAACTAAAGCACTCCAACCACTGGTTTGATATTGCAACTTCCATCGATCTGGGGCGAGATGGAGGCCGGGGAAGAAAGTCGGTCACACGGAGCAGAGTGCCGAGAGAAATAAGGACTGGCCTGTTAACTACTGGGGATCTTTTGACCCCATTGGAGCTGCATTCCCTGAAATTTGAGTATCACCTCCCCTGTCTACCGGTCTCCGTTTCAGGTGGAACTTTTTTTCGTTTCTTTTCATTTTTGTGCTCCATTGTTTTTTGCATCCCTCCCCCTCTTGGTTGATTTCAGTCCATGATAGGTTACCAAAGCACTGCATAGGATCCATCATTGATGCCATAGAAGTGGATGTGAGAACGAGTCTTGAAAGGTATTGATAAGAGACTCAAATAGGGCATGTCAGATGGGCCAAGCTATTTAAAAATCACCGTAGCAGCCAGATGGCTATGGCATGTGTGTGTGTATGTGTGGGTGGAGGGGGAGGGGGGTATTGGCATTCAGAATTCTCTCCTACAAACTTCATCAAGTTTTGATACCTTGGCTGTTAACACTTGACTATGCCTCAGTACACTTGTTGTTATTTTTTGTTTGTTTCCTTGTATTTGTTTTTGTTTTGTTTTGTTTTGTTTTTTTGCTTACCTGTATATTACTTTCTGATTTCCCCCAGTGCCTAATGTTCAGAATTCATGCAGGTACAGTCAGTGTGTTAACAAGAATCTGTCTGTCAAAATTATGTTTCATGTATGAATTGATGGAGAAAGTAGTACATATCTTCAAACTGTGGTCTACTGATGATGCAAAGCTTATAGGCATAATTTACCATTTGCAGATGAAACAAAAACCCAGCATTAGTGCTTTAAAATAGTTCTAAAATGTGAGTTAGGGATACAAACAACCACTGCAAAAATTTGAATCCGTATAATCATTGTTTAGTATTGTTGATATACAAAATGTGAACAGTAGTTTTAATAAAAATGTTTCCCGACTAAACCATCTACAGTTATGGTTTAATGAGAAAAATACAGGTATCTCCTTATATTTTAGGCTTTATTGCAAACATTTTATATGGTAGGATGTTTTGTGATACAACAGACCTACACATAGGCATCAAATGTGATATCTCAATTTTTTTTTAAATCACTGTTCCCAAAGGTAAACAGGACCTTTAAATGTAAGACCTCAGTAGCCTGTCTGTGTTATACAGAGACAACAGAAGTAACTGCTGCATCTACATCAAACTGTCATGGGTTACCTGCACTTTCTAGAAGGTATAAACTGAGTGCAAAGTAAAGTGTAAAGTAGAGGAAAAAAATGTGCAAATTAAGAAAAGTCTGCCATGCCAGCTGTTATGGAAAGTTCTCTTACAATTAGTAGGACCTACACTTGTCTGTACGAAGACTAGGTGATAAATGGTAATTAGCAGGAAGCCTATTTGCCACATAGGCTGCTTGGCTACCCGGAACAATATTCTCATACTTTAACACATTTCACAGCTTTCTCTTCACACTTTTCTTTGTGTCCAAACTAAAAGGGCCAAAACATTACAGGACTTGTGGCAGATTTGACTACTTCATGTAAGATGTAACCCATGTGTGCCATATGGTGAATCCATGGCAGGTATATGACAACTACTGCAAAAGTGGAAATTTTTGCACATTCTGCATAACATGGAACTATCGCAAAAATAAGATCATGCACATTTTTGCCAGTTATATGCAATACTATCTTATATTCTGATTCCGCAGAATTTAAGACATGTCAAATCTGTATTACGTGGCTGTGTGAAAAATTATTTGCTCAAAAATGTTCACTTTTACAGCATGTTGTCTGTTAGTTAGAGTCTCACTTGACCATAATATTTGAAAAAACATATCACTCTGGTTGGCCAGTGGCAATAGTCTTTGAGACTTTATCTGATTAAGCTGCATCATGGATAATGACACCTCTAAAAGGCAAGTTGTGTAGCTATTGAGAATTAAAGTCAAATTAAATGTTAACGTGACTGCTAAAGCTGAGAGCTTTGTAATCACCGCATAACTCCCTGCTCCACTTGTAGTAATCTGTGAATGGGTCTCTTTGCATGCAAGCTACATCAAAATCTACATAAACCACCACCACAGACTACATAAATTCACCGTCTTGTCCATAACAGGCAGTTTCATACTTGCTTTTCAGCTTTTCAACACCTGCAATGTCATGTGCACATTCTAATTTGTGGATATTAAGAGGGCTTTAATAATGTTCACTGCCACTGCCATTTTTTAGATCCTACCCATAATAGACTTAAAAACTAGCATTTTTTATATTTTCTGCTGTATCATTTCAAACATATTAAGTAATAGACATTCCTTTTCCTCTTGTATACAGTAATCTTTTTAAGCAACTGCAAATGCAATGTCTACTCTAAACTTTGATAGGCCTACTATTTTCTGTATAAACTCCAAGCTTAAAATGAGTGTAGAGATTGCAGGGCTGCCAACTCTCACGCATTGAGCGTGAAACTCAATCATTTTGGTCCTTTCTCACACTAAAACTTTATTTCATTTGCATGCATTTCTATTGATCTCACTCATTTTGACTCCTAAATTATAGCATTGGCCTATGGGAGTCTCACGCTCAACTAGTTTCCAGTGTTGGCAGCCCTGAGATTGGATCCTAGAATAGGGGTGGGAATAAAGCCACATCTTGTTTTTACATGAGACAGAATCATGGGAAGAGACATATTATCTCACTTCCTTTGTCTGTCTGTCTGTCTGTATGTCAACCTTCCCTAAAGGTGGGATAAACTTACCTGTACTATGACAATCATTGATTGACTTACACTTTAGAGCGTAATGATCAATGAGGTCTGGGCGTGACACTGTTGGTGACTTAATGCCCCCATGGCTGATAATTTGAATCCACTCTGGCCCAGTTGCATAATTCAAAGGGAATAAAAGGGTTGGCCACACATCAACAGATCACAGATCACACTAGCAGGCATTGTCAGATCCTGTCCCCCCCCCCCCCCCTCCCGTGTATTGCCCTCTAATTTTTGCCTACCTACCTTAATAGATTCCCTAACTATGCCACTACCCTCTGGTCCTCTGGTGACAGTAGGATGGTCTCTCTCCTGGAGCCATAGTCTTTCCCCTTTGTTAACCCACTTTAGTCAGACGGAATGTAAAATGGTGACTCTTTCATGACAATTTACTATTTCTATTCTCTAATTTATAAGACCCTTTTTTTCAGTATTGTACTTATGCCAAAACAACAACAAGTAATTCAAATGCCTGGCTCCTTGATTCATTTCCCCCTGGAATATTCTTCTTTAATATTCAACACATGGAATAGTCTGTAAAGAGCAAAGTCCAATGTTAATTTCCGAGTCCAATCAGGGAATGTAATCGGGAATGGCATCTGTGAAGACCACACACATGTGGTGGAAATGTAAACTCTTCTGGTCAGCCTAGTTAGAGAGTTCATTTTATGAACTTCTTTTTTTCGGTGACTTATTCAGCACTTCCTGGCCACACATGCAAACAAATATAATTTTTGGACCATGGTGACAAATAAAGGAAGTGATACACCACTAATTTAAGAAAGAAAAAAACTTACTCTATTCCAGATCAAAGATGCATAATGCAAGCTGAAAAGAAGACCAAAATATAAGTGGCTGGGACACTATGGGTTAAATCTTCACCTGTTTGGTAATCATGTTCGAAAAGTGTCACAATAATCTACTGATTTCTAACTTAATTATCCATAAACTGCAGGGAGCGAAGGTCCACTATTGAGGCATAGTGACCTGCCTACACTGCCACAAAGCTCTAATTCAATCAGTCTAACAAGTGGTATCATTTGCATCGGCAAGAATTTGCTCCTCTCACTGCTCTTGCTTCATTTCCCATCTTTCCCCTTTTTTCTTTTCAACTGAATTGCATCTTTGCACTGAGATTTTTGCATCTGAGCAACCCTGAGAGAAAAAAAAAATCAAGAAAGAGAAACAAAATGTTGTGGTGTGATGGTCACCCATTGCATGCAAAAGTAAGTATTAAAGCAACAATGACCATTCATTTTTTTCTTTGTCTTATCATGATATTCCTGTAACTGTACATTAGAAATATCATGATTTTCATTTCAATCAGAGTTGCTACATTGATTTCAGAGTGTTTGAAAGATTGAATGCAAAGACTGGTTATTTCAACTTTCTGTGATCTCTTATCTGTGATGTTTTTGATGTCTTACAGACATCTCCCTTAGATATGAATGGATCGACTATAGTGAGCCAACTAAATAAAGAAATAAAATGAAATAAAAGTAGCTGCTGTTTGGCAATTATGTGCACAGTGCATGTCTGCTTTTTTTGTGCTGCTTCCCTATGTCACAATTACATTTGTGGGAAATCATTGATAGTTCGGTTTTTACCATTGTATAGAACAAAAAAAAACAACAAAAAAACAACTCCATTTAGTAGTGCACCTAAATCCCACTGGTCTATCAAGTGGTGTTGTTTTCAATTTTCTACGTGAAAAAGTTAAACGATGGAAAAACATTCGAGTATATGCTGCCCATGGAGAACATTTGAAATGTTCCCACATCATGTGATTATGTTTATGCAATTCCTCACTAGTATTTGTTTGTAAAATTCCATATGGCATTCTATATATAATACACATGCTTTGATTCAGAAAAGACCAAAAAAAAGAAAAAAAAAAAAGAAAAAGAGAGAAAAATATTCTGACCAGGCAGATACAATTTTATAATATTCATGAGAAAACATTTACAAAGGATTCATGAGCATTTGATAAGTGAAAAATATGCCTACACATTAAATTGCTATGCTATTTCATCAACATACACATATTTCTTAAACATATTAATGCTAACATATCAAATTGTTGGAAAAGGGTCTTGATAGATTACATATTCCCTGTTTATCTATAGTTTTAATAATTTCAAATACCAATTAGGGAAGAAAGCAAGCCAGCTCATGTTCTTACTGCAAGTATTAAGGCACACCGAGAGTTCAAGGAGAGGCAATTTTGTATCAATTAAGATTCTAGAGACAAGACTGCGATTTCTCATTCATTATGATATAGTTTTTTTTGGTTGGTTTCATGACTAAGTAGTTTTGTTTCTGCATAAGTCAGTGATGGAGCATTAAGGCCATGTGTTGGGTGGTTGCTTACACCTGTGATGATTGGTATGCATCGTGACCTATGCATGCTGTGCTATGTAGTAGATATGTCTGACAGAAGTCAATGGTGGTAGGATTACATACAGCTTATCACTACCTGTGTGAAGCGGGATAATAACAAGGCATGTGAGGATAGGTATGAAGAGTACAGACGTGAGGGAAGAGGAAGGAGAAAGGGGAATAAACTGTCTGGTTACTTCCATCTGCAAGTAAGAATATATTGGAGGTTCTGCCATGAAGTGAATTTGAAAATTGACGAGATCTTCAGAGCATTTCACATAAAAAAAAATGTCAGGTTTTCACATATTTATCATCATAAAATTGTGCAGTGTATATGCTTGCAAATTTTGTTTGTTTGGTTTCACTTGACACATGATATGCTTTCACACTGAGTATTAGTAGACATATGTTTCTTGTTAGAGCCTCTACCTACAGGTAATAGATACAGGATGATACGTGTGAGTAATTTCCGTCTAGTCAGTCCTTGTAATGGTATTGTCTGACCTTCTGCACCAGTGACCTAGAATAGGTCATCTCATCTGGAGCTATTCAGAGCGTGCATTTATTATGTGCATGAGGGCAGTGAGCATGGTATAGACAGGGAAAGAGAATGTGAGCTGTTTATCATTGGAGATGGTAAATAATGGATCAATTTGGCCTATATGCACACACATGCACAGTTACTTCTTTATATAACATAGAAAGATGCAGATACATACACAGTCCAAGGTAGTTACAGATATAGGTATACTAGGTTGATAAAGAGAGAGAAAAAAAAAGGAATTGAGAAAGACAGACAAAAAGAGAAAATAGGCTTCAAGTTGATTTTTTTCAGTTCAAAAGCACAAAGATTTTTGTTGTTACCTAATACAAAAATAGGGGTTCTGACAAATAACAGTTGCGAGGTGCCACATGTATGCAGGATATTGGTTATAAAAGATACCATCCTGGAATTATGGTTGGAAAGCTCTAAGATGGAGAGGAGACTACAAATTGTAGGTCGACTGGAGTGAGAAAGTGACCCCCTTTTCCAGCTCCATGAGTGTATTTCATGAGAAGAGACTTGTGATCTCTGTAAGTTACAATAATAGAAATTATCAAAGCAGTGGTAAAACGGCTCAGAACTAATTGCTTGCTCCCCATCTGCTGCCAAGATAATGGCAGTCATTGTGAAATAGGGCTAAGTTCACATCATCACCTTTAAACAGCTGTTAGTGGGAGAGAGAGTTTCAGAAGAAGAGGAGGAGGAGGAGGAGGAGGGATGATGAGAGACAGCTACGAGACAACACCCACTTTCTCTTCTCCATGAAGCATGTAGGATCAGTATGGATATATATGTTTGTGCTGCCTTTGTTGTTGTTTTTTTAAGCCGAGGTGATATTTACCCTGAAATCTAACGTGTCAGGATGGGGAGGAATGCTATTGTACATGGGTAAAAGTTAGTGACCACAAAGTAAAGCTGAATGTCATTTCTTTTGTGCTTATTCATCACACACATAACATTCTACTAATGATACAAGAAGCAGAACTGTAGAGTGTGATAAAATGAATGATGTCTACTGTACAAGCCAGTTTAATGAGTTATTTGCATTTCTATCAAAGAATAAAAAGATATTTTAAATCTATCTTATGGGATACCCAGGTTTCTTTGATGGATAGCATCATACTAGGGGTGGGTTGGGGCTGAGTGGGTAGAAAGCTGATAAGAAGGATGGACCATAAACCCCCTCCCCCTTTTTATTCCTCCTCCTGCGGCACATGACAGATACACATATTTTGTGCATGTGAGCATCATGCACATACCTATCATTGATTTGATGTGACCTACAGTGGACTTGGGAGTCACTGAAAAAAAGTGATACCTAGTCTACATCACATCAAGATGACGGGTATCACATGGTGGTACTTATGGTGAAGATATTGTGGTATCATATGGTGGTACTGCTGGTGGAGATATCGTGGTATCACATGGTGGTACTAGTGGCGGAGATGATGGTAGATAACAGTGGTAATAATGGAGATAAAGATAGAGGGGGTAATAATGGGGGTAAAGATAAAGGGGGTAATAATGGAGATAAAGGTGTACTAATGGTAGAAATATTGTGGTATCACATGGTGGTACTAATGGTGGAGATTGCGGTATCACATGGTGGTACTAATGGTGGAGATAATGTGGTATCACATGGTGACATTAAAGGTGGAGATTTTGTGGTATCACATGGTGGTACTAGTGGTAGGATTATTGTAGTTATCACATGGTGGTTCTAATGGTGGAGGTATTGTGGTATCACATGGTGGTACTTATGGTAGAGATATTGTGGTATTACATAGTGACACTAATAGTAGAAATAATGTGATATGACATGGTGATAACTAATGGTAGAGATAATGATGTACCACATGATAAAAACTAGTGGTGGAGATAATGCAGTATCACATCATCTTGCTTATTGTGGACATAATGTGCTATCATGTGTTGGTACTACTGGTGGACATAATGCAGCATGGCATGGTGGTACCAACCGTGGAAATGTGGTATCATATGACACTAATACTAATTAATAATAACAATTATTGATGAAATGTGGAATTACACACTGTGGTACTAATGGTGGAGATAACATGGAACCTAGAAGAAAAAAACTATAGAAGACAGAGAGCAAATTCAACAAAAAGAAAAAAAAAGCACAAGTGCTTTCTTGCTCACATATCCAGCCACAAATGAAATAAAATCACAAAATTGCTTCTTCATGTCCGTTCATCTCATGACAGATTCACTAGTTAATACTGGTTTTTGAGGAGGTGAAGTACCATGCACTTTTGATTAGCCAGAACATACTCCCAGTTGATGCCAAACACTCCCTCACATCTTCCGGTGGAAGCACACCATCCTCCCGAGAAGAAGAAGAAAGAAATCAACAGAGTCTGTATAACAGCTTTCCAAGGGGAAGGTGACTGAAATACCACAAGGATTAGAGATCCAAATAGCCCGCCATCCTCAGCGGTCATCCCGCCTCCCGTGTCTGGCCTGTGATCTGTCGAGCCCGTGTTGATGAGCAGGGCCTGAGTGATATCATACTTAGAGGATGATATTAGCCCTAAGGACATCTGTAAACAGCACATTAAAGGGGGCTGCAATCTCCAGTTTGTGCAGGTGAGAATTTGACAGCGTGCAAACGGGGTAGATTGGATCTGCGGGTTGGGTTACACAGGGAAAAAGACTGGCTTGTGTCCAACAACACATGACAAAGTTGTGCCCCTGATCCACTGCGATGGAAAGGACCAGGGATATCACACTAACGAGGTGGCAATAACTTCCTAGTTGAGGTCTGCTAAAAACTGGTATGCTACTTACTGTTTGAATCTCTGGAAGATCACATATCATGGGTGCCCACTCCAAGCCCTTTCAAGTAGAGGCATAAAAAAAATTACAATGAAATGGTTTATGCTAATCCAATCAAGTATTTTGGTAAGTCTAAAAGCAAACTTGATCAAAATGTTTGGATAGTGATAGTTTGGAGGTGTTGCATTTGAGTTTTGCTCATTTCTGGGTACTTATGTAATCCAGATGGTTTGACCACTAGTACATGAATGAGGAGGCTCAGCTCATTTTTGAAATTACTTTGCTTCTGCTATGGTGCAAAGTGTATGCATGTGCTCTTCATGCAAGCATATCAAGATGTACAAGCATGATTAACAGGATAAGGGGCATTTACACAGCTGAGATGTATGGAATATCATTTACAATATTGGCCCAGTAAGGAGCATCATTACTATGGCATCTGAACTCTCCTAAGCCATAAAAACTGTCAGTAACATACAAAATGTATTTCATAAAACATGATTAAGTATTAAATTGTTTCAAATGTATGAACACTATCAACTACAGAAGTGGTGAAATAAATGACTAATTTTAAGGAAAGCTTTGCATATATTGTCTCCAGTGATAATAGCGTTGCTGCTAAGGAATATGGAATAATCTTATAATTCGCATGTTTCCTTTTACTCTGGACTTAGTAAAACTAACAGTTGGGACACAACTCAATCTCAATAGGACATACTGTCATTAAATACTCTTTCAGCGAGGCTTTGTAGTCTTTCTTGTTTAACAATGTGTGTTTTAATAGAATACACCCCAATCTCCTTGCATATGATAACAATGTAAATCATCATATTCATTCTGTGTTATGAAAATTATCAAATGGAAACATTGTGCTGGTCTGGAGGTGTTTGGAGGAATGATTTGGAAGTTTTATATGAGATATTTTACACACTGCAAGAAGTGTCAAGTTTAACATATGGACAGAGACATGTTTAGACACAGAGTAGATTAAAATAAAATGGAAGTTGTTCATGTGCATCACATCAGGGTAATACATTGAGGTCATGTCTTGTATAATCTAAAGTACATCCCTTAACCCGTTGAGGATGGACTGATTTTGCTACAACATGCATTTCCCGGGTTAAGATGTCTTAATTCATCTATAAAGTTGCAGTTGGTAAAATGAAGGTTCTAATGATAGCATATACATGTCAGACAGACATATCATCACTTGTGAATGTCATCTATATAGAATTCAGTATCTCTCTCTCTCTCTCTCTCTCATACACACACACACAAACATACAGGCATTTAAAGATTTGCAGCCATTGCAAATCAACATCAATTGACATAGAACATCGTAGTTAAGCAGAAAAAAAAAGACAAAAGAGAGAGAGAATAATTCAAACATGAGGAAAAATAGGACACACTGCAGATAATGTATGACATTGATTACTTCTCAACTGAGTCTACTGTAGCTTGACTAATTACTTTCAATAGGTGAAAAATCTCCAAACTCCAGCCATGACCCATCTTAACCTGTTGAGGACAGTCTGATTTTGCTACAACATGCACTTCCCATAGACACTTGCCCAAGTATACTCAGGACTCATCCTCAATGGGTTAAATGGGGTCAAACTTACTATGTAGTAGGTGTCTTGGTTGCCGTTCCTTAAAGTCCTGTATGAGGCTGATGGAATAATGCAGGACTTTATGGTATGTTTATGTGTAGTGTCTACCTTCTGTGCTACTATCCACATGCCTTCTGGGAGAGTAGACACTCATCTTGTGTAGCCTTCTGATAATAAATGACTTGCATACTTGATCCCTGTTGGTATGTTGTTTATTTCCGTCTTCATGTTTTGCTTTGTATTTCTTATTTTCCTTTTGTATTTCTTATTTTCCTTTAACCCGTTGAGGACGAGTCCCGAGTATACTCGGGCAGGTGTCCATGGGAAATGCGTGTTGTAGCAAAATCAGTTCTCAATGGGTTAATATTTCTGTTTCTCATTTTTTTTTTACATATCTGGTTCTGTAATCAAGTTATGCAGACAGTTTTCATAAACACTTTAAATGTTTTTTCTTAATAAAATTATGTGAGCATAATGCTGAGAAAAACATTCAACATCTGGTAAATCTATTTATAAATGAAGACAAAATATGAATTTTTCATTTGACATTTGACCACATAATAAACCATCCTTGAACATGGAGAGGTGGAATAATCCCAATTTCATGACAGAGAATGTTGGTTAGTAATTACATTAGAGCTTTGTTGGGATGTAATTGCTTAACCTGTGGAAGACAAGTCCCGAGTATACTCAGGCAGGTGTCTATGGGAAATGCATGTTGTAGCAAAATCAGTCCGTCCTCAACAGGTTAAAGGTACTACAACTTCACAAATCTCTATTCTCATCAATGCCATCACCTCTTGTCTAGGAGTAGTTGATAATATTTTGGTGGGAGGAAACACAATGTGCTCTTGACATGTAAATATGCCAAAAATCTTAGAGATCAGTTATGTCTATAACCTTGTTATAGAAGCATGTAACAGAATAAGCATTCCTATTTTCAACACACAAACACACACACTCATATGTATATTTCTGCCTAGGAAGCACTGTAAAATCTGACAAGTTGGCAGTTACTATCCTTTGTATCTATGTGAAATTTTGGACAATGACTCACAGCATCATTGAAAATAAGCTTTCACAGTTGTTTTTTTTTAATTGGTTATAAAGCAAATTGGTTATAACATTGCTTGAAAGTGAAAGGAAAATAAAACTATATAATGATATCACTAAACAAGGCTGATTCTGTTGTATATCATGATGAATACTTCTTTCTGATATACAACAAAGTTGCTGAGTGACATCAATGAATTAGGTCATCAAATTTGAGCTTTAAAAATAAAAGTGTAACAAAACAAATTTTAGTCAGATGAAGCACTTTTGTATCATTAAAACAAATTATGCAAAGAAGCATTACAGCAAAGGCACAAAAACAGCAAACGGCTGTGAATGTGCCAACAGAAAGGGCACTGTTTAAAATTAGCCCACAGTCGTCAATTTCTGACGACACACTTTTTAAATCACCATCAGCTTGCTATGGAAATGGATGAGAGAGGGACTCTGCAGACACGAGGCTGCCTCAATAAATATATCTTGATGAGGCATGCCAAGAAATAATGGTGACTGCACTAAATCCCACACTGAAGACAAGGACACCCCGAGAAACTTTGCAGTCAGCGAGCATCGCTGAATTTCCGTAAAAATCAAGCTCGGCACTTCCTGTGTCCTACTTCCTCATTTTACAATATTCAGTACTGTGGGGCCATATAACATTTATGGCTCACTCTGAACTAGTTATGCTGGCATGAGGAGCAGAATTGATAAAACTCCAAACTCTTGCATTCCATTAACTGCATAGAGATAAAATTGCACGGGGGGGGGGGGGGGGGAATAAAACGAGACAGCTGTGATAAGATGGAGATTGGTTTTGGTTGGTTTAAGAGCTTTGGCAAACCAAATCCCCCTTAAAATCGACAACAACAACACACAAACGAAAACGAAACAGCAGAATGTGTTCTACTACTCTTTGCCTTCTATCCTCTGGTCTATAGTGAAAGCTGTTTAATGTTATCCCTCCACAAAGTGACATCTGTCCAACAGTGAGGAGAAACAATTAAGCAAATGCTTTAATTGACGAGTGTATGTGTCAGGGAAACACAAGACAAGTACTAGTACAAGAATCAATCAGTACTTTTAATGTCTCATGGTGTGTCATTTCTTGTCTTTACAGTAATGTCAGTGTCACAATGCCCCCTAAGATGAAAGTGCAATTCCAAATGCACATGCAAAGTCTAAAATCTTAATGAAAGACACCACATACAGTGTATATATATAACTTTAACACTTCTTAGTGTTATTTTGTTTATTTAACATGTTGAGGATGGTTTGATTTTGCTAGAACACTCATTTCCCATTGACACCTGCCCTAGTATACTCAGGACTCGTACTCAACGGGTTAAAGACACAGCATTCATTTGGGATTATAATGTTGCACTACTAGTACATTGATCTGAATGTTAATTTATACTGTTATTCAGATTTGTTAACCCCTAATTGTTATTCCCTAATTAAAAGACACAGATTTGTGTATCACAATGAGAACAATACAGACATATGAATCTGTCAGTGATAACTTGAACATAGTCATAAATAAATAGTTTGTCTGCAGAAAGTGGACCAACTACACTACTGATGGGTGCAAACTATAGACTGGCTTAACGATTTAGGGAAGATCGGGGAAAAGCTGGAACCAACTGAAACTTGGCCCTTCTTTTCATTGCCTAAAAACTAAGTGTCTCTGATTGACAAAAGCACAGACAAGCACATAAGCAACTCTGCATCACAAGTACTGTATGAGTATTTTTGCAGTCTGAAGGAAATCTCAAGCCTGCAAGACAGAGAAAGACATTTAATGACAGTGGGGACGGAATGGAGTAGGGGAGAACAAAAGTGGAAGAGGAGGTAGAGAGATGATGATAGAAAGAGGGGAAGAGACAGATAAAGGAGGGAAGTAAGACAAAAAAAGCAAAGAGGAAGAATGGAAATGAATTCCTCTAGAAACAGATCAGCCTCACTTGTGTTGTATTTGCAAAATTGATTAACTGTTCTTGAACTCGGTGATGGATTCCCCCCCCCCCCCTCTTGACGTACTCGTCAGGGTTAATTCACATGCTAGGATGGTGAGCTGCGAATATTCGGATGGATTAATTGCCAGCCGTGATTTGATGTAATCCTGACAAACCCTAACGCACTGCTGGTGGTGATCAGTTGTGTACATCTACAGGAAGTACTTAATGACAGAAATTTACCAGACAAAGCAGACAATTGAACAATAACAATAAATCTAGCACAACACTGTGCTACTACTAACAAAGAATAACAATATAAAGAAAAAAACTAATAAAGATGAAATACATGTCAAACTCTTCTTGAATAAGATATTGATAGGTATGAACTGAAACACCCTGTAAAAGAAATATATCCATATGGCTGAAAGAAATAGAATATAATGATCAATTCACTGAGTGGATGTGGTGCTGTATATACCACGTATTCAGTGAGTCTAATTTTTTTTTTTTACAAATCAGGACTTCCAAACAATTTTCGAAGGGTTAGATTCTTGATTTAGGAGTATAGCACTGATGGACACTTGAAAAGTGCATACATCCATTCACACGTTAGGTGCACTAAGAACTGGCCTTCTTAACACTTTATGTGCCACGTTCGCATGTCTGACTCAGTCGACAGCGTGCCAACTTCGCATATTCTGCTCAAACGCACCAATCCGCTCAATCCGATCGATAAATCGCCAAATGCCACGGTACAATGAAAGTGTTTTTCGAGCTTCCATTCCTCTCACATATAGTTTGCATTTCATGTACTGATTGCCTATCAAGAGGTGTTCTCTACTGGATTTGAGAGTAATTTCTAAGTTCCTGTCACTGTTTTGTGTGCAAAAGTCATGCATTAGCAGTAATGTAACTGGCTGGTCATGTGAAAGAAAAACAATAGATTTGTCATACAATAATACATCAAAGCAAAGCTTGGCATTTTCTCTACATCTTTACTCTCTATTTGTCCAGCTCAACAGAAATCTATAGAAGTTACATAGACTTGAAAAACAGAATGCCATTAGTGTCTCAGAATAATGTGGCACAAAGGGGGTTTCCACCATGGCACATGAAGAGTTAACTGTATCATAGCACACCTTGTTCGAATGTACCGTGTACTGCGTACCAGTACATTATGCATACACGTCTCATTCATGCTGGGATAAGATTGCATTATTCTTGTGTGTTGTTGAATTTGCCAATAGCACCCGAATCACGGAATTTGTGAAAATAAATATGCCACAATACATATGCCATAAACAGTAAATGAAGGAAATGTCAATCAGCTTTTAATAAGTCCAGGGGGGTGTTTCATAAAGCTGTTCGTAAAGTTACGAACGACTTACGAGCGACTGGTGATCAGTTCTTATGCTGAATTATGGAAATTCTGATAAGTATTGCACATCAGAACTGATCACCAGTCACTCGTAAGTTGTTCGTAACTTTACGAACAGCTTTATGAAACAGGGCCCAGGTCTGCAACAGCCCTCATACATTGACAAAATGTGTATTCTAGCTGGAAATATGATGCCATCTTTCTGAGCAGAATCACTCAACACTCTGTTGAATGTTATTTATCAGTATCACAACCACTTCTGCTGGAGAGTTTAAGGAGGGACTTTAAGTCAAAAGGTTTATGTAACCATTATATGATTGTGCAATGCACAAAGAAAAATGCATGAAAATAATGTGACCATTACACACCAACAGTCGTTAATGAGACATTATGATAAAATACACATCTGCACTGAAGTATTATGACCTTGCTAAGAGTTTGCAGTGGATTACCTAAAATTGCAACAGAGTCAGTCAGTACGTGGTAATATGAGACAGAATTTCTGAGGGACGCAAGTTGGCAATGTAGCATGCAATAGACATTGATATGTTTAATTAGACAAAAGTAATTGACATGGATTTTACATGATCATAGCATGCCCGATAGGCCAGCAAACTTCGCAAGATGCCAGCATATGCATGACATCAAAATTGACATTTTAATTGCAGGTCTCCGCAAAGGCAGTAGGCATAGCCCATAGAAGACAGTTGGGAATAGGCCAAATTCGAGATGTGTTGAATACTTAATGATGCAGCTCCAAGCACAGCGTACGTGACCATGCGCGAGCTCCTATCCCGCATACGTATACACGTGTCACTTCCAGCTTCGCACCAGCGGGCCGCAAACCGACCCAGTCCCCAAGTGGCAATGTCCGCATTCCCTTTCTACTGAAAAGGTAAAGTTTGTCTCAGGACTAGATCAGACAGAGGAGGGAAATCGAGAGTGGATGGGAGTACAAAAAAAAAACAAAAAAAACAAAAGTTTAAAAAGGAGATGAGGGAAAGCTGTAAAGATTTTTAATGTATTTTATGTCAATTTACCGACTTCCCCTCCACCTCCTCCCCCACCCCCACCAAAAAAGAAAACTAATATAGAATAAAAAATGGGCCATTTCTCAAATTTTTAAATAAAAACACTGGAGATGGAATAATCTTCCTGTCCACCAGTTAACTTTTCTCTCTGCCTTGCAATGATGCATGTTGTCTTAAATTTGGGCTGCATCAACCTCTCCATGGATAATATTAAGGATCACCTGATAATGCTCAGCCAATATAATCTTTCCAACAAAAAATTATTTGCTATGATTACACAATGCATATATGCAATGATAAATGTTTCATCACTTAAGATTGATTACAACAGAATACAGATTTCAAATTTTGTTTTCAGCCTGAATCTTAATCTAACTCACATCTCTGAGTGCCAGCTAATACCTACTTAATCCAAATCATTCAATAATTCATCCATTATGTTGTAAGCTCTTCTACTGTTGATTGTATTATATCACACCATGAAAAATTCATCGATAAGTTTGATTACCCAAGGTGTTATATCATGCAACCAATATGCACAAGTTTGACTGTTCCTGGCACTTTTGTGGATGATCATTTAACTCAATTGGATATATTGGGTGTAAAAACAATAATGTGTCTTCTTTCTTTCTTTTCTTTTTTTATTTTGCTTATGATCACAAATGATGTCAAGCTTGCTGGAATGTGATTAGAAGTGATCTCTGTGTATTTCAAAGAGAGAAGTTGTATTTTGCCTCTAAAATGTATAAGACTGCCTTGAAATGCTACAGATTTAGCCAAACTGAGTCTCGATGTGAACAAATAAGAGTCTCAATACATTACAAACCTGCTAACATTCAAACTTGAAAACATGACCAAAACACAAAATATTCCCATGAATAAACAGCAGCAAAGTGATGTACTAGTCATTACCCATAACATTAATTGCATGGTAATAGAAAAGGTCTGTTCGTGACACTTCTAACTATTTTACTCAAACACATAGAACTGTAAACATATAATACATATATTTTTGTACATGTCTTCAGCACAGCGTGATGAACTATTTTGTGATGAATAATTAAACACAATTACACAGCACTGAGTCATCATATTAAACTCATTCCCTTTCAGGATTCTCAGACTTCTATAGAATTTGCACTGGACCACCAGGTTCTCTTATTCAATGGGTTAATATGTGATGACAGGAGAAACAACATTGTACACCATTCATCCTCCAATGTGCCTGGAGGGCTGCAAAGTTCATGAAGAGGTGTTCATTCTTCAGTGGTAGGTTTAAAGCAAAGCTACGGGTACTGTAGAAGTGGAAAATTTTGCGGTGTTGAAATTTTCACGCAGTTCAAGCAACCAGAATCTAGCGTGAAAATACAAGCACAGGAATATTTTTGCTTGTGATATGTTCCAGTAGTTGATATCTTGATTCTGTGGAATTCAAAACATGCAAAACTCTTCTTAACGGGCCGAGCGCGAAAAATTACTCGCAAGAAAATATCCACTTTTACAGTATGCGATACTTCTATGTTTGCATTTTTAGTCCTCCTATCACATACATTGGATGCATTATCTTCCAAACAGTACAATGTATTGATACAATTATATGCCAACTGAATGCCCTCTAAGTATTCCAAAAACGATTCTGTCACTTTAGCTTTTTTAAGAATCTGGTGTGTACATTTGGTGTAGAGGAAATGTTCAGTATTAAAGGCATGCAAATCTGTGCATTCCAGTGAATTTGGCAGCTCATACACAGCAGCAAGGGAGATCCATCATCCTACATCTTGGTTAGAATCTTTTCACTTTCAGGTATAGCCATACCATAGTCAATTCCTTTACCAATGACAGTGTTTCCCATAGTCAATATAAAATTCAAACCAACTCCATCTACCATATATAACTTCTCTTGAATTACTTTCATCTTGAAGTCTTAATTCCAATCATTGTTTCTCTCGAGAGAGGGAGAGAGAAAAAAAAGAGAGAAAGAAATAGAGAAAGTGACAAGGAGAGCAATTACAATAATGATCTGTGAAATACTATCTTTGGTGAGCAGGGAAATGCAAGTATTAGCCCCGGGGAGATGGGTTCTGGGGATGAAAAAAAAAAAGCAAAGATAGAAGAAAATATCAAAACAAACCAACTGGCAAAGTGCTCACTGCACAAGTAATGAAGATGATATACAACACTCGTGCTGACTTGGCAGCTAAAACCACGGTTAGTGGAAGATGCAAACGATGATTGTTGAATTCTTGAATACCAAATAACCCCAAACTGCTCTTTTGATGAACAGTCACAAAGTTAATGGACCATAGAGAACAGCATGCATAATGTCTACCGTCTCTCCTCTCCCTCTCTCTCCCCTCCCCCTCCCCCTCTCTCTTGTGCTCTCAGTCCCTCAATCACACTTTCTCTCACTCTTTCCATCTCTTTCTCTTTCATTCCTGTCTCTCTCTCTCTTTCTTATCTTGTACCATTCGAAAAGAGATAGACACAAGGAAACCGGATAAGAAGTGATACTGTGGCTTTATTTCGTCTGTGGCTGTCTCTGTCCTGAGTTGACGGGGGTGGGTAATTTACTGGGGAGACGACAAATCATTTGGCACGTGATCTGCTGAGGAAGGCGGTGACATCCCAGAGATAGACATTTGCTTGGATCTCTGATGCCTTGGTTCACAAATGCTCCTGCTACTTCTCGTGAGCTGCAAGGAAAAAAAATGCCCCTATAGTGTCAGGTATTCCAAGACCATAGAGCAAAACAATGGCAGTGGCAGTTTTGTATATTTCCTTTCATATTGTACATCGCTTCTTCCAGATGCATTTCTGCATTATAGTACAGCATTTTGTCATTGCCAGGACATTTTGTATGATGTTGTATGTATACACTGTTCATATATTTTCATCCCCTTAATCAAATTGGTTAAATGTTATATGCACCTCATAATATCAATATATTAGCGTTAAAGTCATGAACACACAGTGACATTTGACCTTCCATCTTAACCCTAAATCCGTTGAAGACAAGTCCCAAGTATACTCGGGCAGGTGTCCATGGGAAATGCGTGTTGTAGCCAAATCAGTCCATCCTAAACGGGTAAACCTTGTGAAAACCAATGCTTATTCAGGATAGCCATCACTGATAATGACAGACATAATGTGCACTGTGGCTTGGAAGGCTAATGAGCAATGCCCTTCTGAAGCACCAAGATTGCTTTTCTTTTCTTTTGAGGCACAAAACTGGCAGATTTCTTATCCTTTGCCAGTTCTCAACCACTATTTATATGACAAAATTAAGGAAGATGAGCTTCTACTGAACGATTTACTTTCTTTTGCATACAACAGTCTATGTGGCACAATGTATTTTGAAATAATTGACACCCTTGACATACATTCATTTGACTCCTCAGTCTGATTAAGTGCATAGTATTAACGATGTATTTAAGAGCATTTTAAATGATGACAATCATGAAAAGTAATGAAAATTATATTGCTGATACTACACCCTGATGCTAACGATGATGATAGTGATGATGATGATGATGATGATGATGATGGTGATAATTGCATTGGTCATAACCTGAGTAGTGCATGGTTTGTGTGTTTTGTTTTGTTTTGTTTTGTTTTTTTAATTTCTCATTCATAAATGTAAGCCAGGTATACAGTGGGTTCTTCTGATATCAAAAAAGCATCCTCTTATGGAAGTGGTAGAGATTGACAGAGCTTACAAAAAGCAGTTCACATTAATAGTTTTTCCTGATATCCAAAGTTTATCATAATATCATTTGCTATCCCTTGTTTCTTCTACTGAAGTATGGTTCTATATAACTTACATCCTCTGACATTAAAGATCAACTCTCAAAGGTTAAAGACTGAAACTCAATAATATGACAGTCAATGTGGGGAAAAGTCAAAAACTTGTCCTAACCAACCTAAAAATGGGGGCAATGCAGAAAAAGTGAATGGTTGTATGAATAAACACAAATAACTTGATCAGTACAAAAACAAAGACACAATTTCATCTCAGACATAGAAGAAGGTAGAAATTCAATCTCTTGACCGGAGAGAAACATGTAAAAACAATGTATATATCTTGCAAAAAACAATAACAACAAATCAAAGACTAAAAACAGGAACACAAACAATTTCTAGAATTGGACTTTATTATGTTGTTACTGTTTGTTTCAATCTTATATCTCTTCCCTATCCTCACTTAATTCTCTTTAGGTATCATCCTACTGCTTACACACACTATCATCATTACTGAAAGTGATAATGAATTTTCAGTATCCAAGCAGCTAAAGACTGCATTTATATTTCAATGAAGTAGGACCCCATTTGTATTGTGCTGGATATGCAGTGAATACAAATTAGTACACCTGAGAAATGGTGCACACATTGCAGGTGGATTATTGTAACCTAAAGTTTATCCCTTGATCTGACAATATTATGTATTGGGGATAAAGTTGCACAAATTCTGTTTCAATTACTTCATTATACAGGCATTTTTTCCTTCATTCTTCAAAGAATAACAAAATATCATCAAAAAGTATCTCTCGCCTCACTATTTTTTCCCCTTCCACAAGGAGATACTTTCTTGGCCTTTTTACCGCACAGAGAGATTTATCCTCTCGTTTGAGATGACGGATACGATGATATATATTCCGATGATAGATTGATGAATATATAACTAGCTTGGATGAAGTATTATCTGAATGGGTTATTAGATGGTCTAGACGACCATATTACAGCAGTAGCAAATAACACTCGCGGAGCGATCCCGAGTGGCATATATATCGCCACATTGGACTCAGGGAAGTAATTAGGCACTAGGAATATTAGACAGGAAACAGGATTACTGTCGCTGAATGAGTTTTAGATTGGTTGAGGGGTTTGGTGAAAAAAAAAAGAAGGGGAAATAAGTTTAATACATGAAAATTTTTTTTTAGTGATTTGTAAATACAAGCCACACTGTAAAGTATACTGTTGATTTAGAAGGAAAAGAGAAAAAAAAAAACTTTGAAGACTTTGCTATTGTTTATAAGCAACAGCAAGAACATTGAATCCAGTATTGAGCATTTGAGCAAAATATGCACAGTTGGTGAGCCGCTGACTGAGTCAAGCGTGCGAGCATGACACAAAAAGAGTAATGGAGTTACATCTTTGTTAAATAACAGAAGTTAATGGTCATAATTCATAACTAATGAAAGTGGTTGAAGATTTGTGGCAATTTTTTAATGTGTTGTAAACTTCAGTGGCTTTAAAGCTCCGCATGAGATTCAAGGCTAGACATTCATAAAGTAATGAGATGTAACTCGTGATCTTAGATTTGTGAGGCAAAAAAGTGAGACCTGTAAGTGAGTTTGAAGGCAAAGTGCTGAATCACAGGATTTGTGCACAGAGGTGGAGGAAAATTGAATCTGTGGTGGGTTAGGACTTAGTGGCTGTCTCCTGTGTCTGCTAAATGGCAATGAGGCTGCCTGTGGTTGATATGAAGAACAGAGATATTTTCTAACCCCAAAAGAGACTTAAAAAGATTGCAAAATCTCCTGCTTCATCTCACTGCCATTGGCAATAGTGGTGAAACCTAGACAGTGACACACAGCCATGAGAAAGAGAGAGAGAGAGAGGAAAAAAAAGGTGGTTCTACCTTTTAATCTAATCGTTCATTTGATAGTATGAGATGCTCTAATCAAATGAGGCAACCAGAATCTGTAACTCAAGTACACCAATCACACGTGGCCTTTATGTTCAAAATGTCCCACAGGGATCGGAGCTAACACCGGGGTTGCCGAGGGGATTTGTAGTTGTCAAGGCAACATGGATTGGCAGAGATACTGTGGCTATTGTTTATTGTTGTTGTTTTTTGGCAGATGCAAAGCTGGTTGGATGTCTCCGTGACTTTGTATCACAGTTGTGCTTTTTTTGCCCTTCACCCCAATAACCATGCTCTAATTACAGTGGAGAGCTACATGGTCGTTTGGATTTAGTTTTTACAATGGGAACACATTTTGGTCACTATGACAACATGTTTTATTTGCTCTACACAAACTAGATGCAGAAAAAAAAAAATCATTTCATTTTTCTGTCATTAGCGTCCAATGACGTAAAAAGATTCCTATCCTTGCAGTACTTAAACAATCACCATGGCAGCAATTTGTGAATGATAACACTCAATATCTAGAAATCATGCAAACCTGTGCTCTGGGATGTTCTGATAAATGTGTTTTATTTAACACCTGGTATAAACATGTTTTATGCTTAGAGAAACAGCATACATGCTGCCCAGACAGGAGTGGTGGTGTCATTCCATGAGATGATTGTCAAGATAAATTATTTGAGGAAAAGTTACATCTAAATCTAAATTTACATCTGTTTTATACGTATAGAATGGAGATCCTGGGGGCTTCAGCAATAGAACTAATAATACAACAACACTACAACATCTTGAAGAAAAAGAACCCTACTTAATAGTCTATGATAACATGTTTACACCCAATGAGGTACAGCTATGGCAACTGGGATAAAGATTACTTTTCTTAACCTTTGGATTTTTGTTTCTATTTAGTTATCTTATTATCTAATAGTTTGAGGCATCAACACAAAGTGTGCTTTGCATGTTACAAAAATCTGCCTTTGTAAAATGATGCATATATAAAAGAAATATTCATGTATCATAAACAGAGAGAATGATGTAAACATTAAATTCCAAAAGTGACCAAAGATACGTAGTATCCATTTGAAAGTAGACTTGTTTCTCTCAGTTTTCTTTTAATGCCTAAAGATATACTAAAAGAGTTTCAAATGGGCAATCTGGTCAGCAGTGTTAATAGAAGTGCTCAAGATAACTAATGTAATCAACAGCTGGGACTAAATGAAAGTTTTGATGGTTAAAGACTGCAGGGATACTACTTGTGAAAATTGAATGACACGTAAATTATCTGCTTTATACTTTAATGGAGCAAATTAATCTCCCTTTGACAATGGATGCATCAAAGCTGTTTAATGCTGACATCAAGTGGAGTATTAATAATGTGATGAAGTGACATCAAGTACAGGTCTGCATCTAGTACATGCTTCCATGAGGGGGTCTTAAATGGATCATTCCGAATTCCAAATTGAGGACGCATTAGCATTAATAAACTGCAACACAAGGTTTTGGTGGTGGACCCACCCTGACTAGTACAAGAGGGGACGAGTGAGTGAAGGAGGAGTGAGGGAGGCTAGGGATTAGGTGCATGATATGACAGGAAGAGGGCAAGGGGGAGGTGTCAGTTTAGTGGTAGAGCTCTAAATGAAAAGATGCTCATGGGGGTTTCTCACGGCGCTGTCAAGATGATGACAAAATTTGCAACCTTCCATCCCCTCTTGTTCAAAGGGGTTGGCTTTCTGCATCGTCCCAGTTTGGGCATTCTTTTGTCCTGCAATCTGCTACTGGCTGGGAATAGACACAGGCACTGCCAGACAATCAATGGGTCAATGTCCTGGGCTTATCAGACACTCGTTGCCAGATACGAGGTGGACGTTCGTGACAGGAACGGCAACCTGAGATTAACGATGGAGGGAGATCGTTAGAATGTGACACTCTTTCGGTATTTCCCTAGATCTTTCCAGGATCCCTACTCTCCCAAATTACAATTGTCACCAGGAGATCGTATGCGAGGCGGGTATGAGTGTTGCTGGTTTAGAGAGTGGAATTCGAGGAAGAGGAAAAAAGAAAGACAGATAGATATATGTAGAGAGATCTTGTAACTCTTCAATATTCTTCCTGATAACAACTGATGCTGTCACACTCCCAGTAGAGAATAGAAAGAAAGGAATACAATAATAAGACAAAGAAGAGAGACAATAATAAACTTTGGTTAAAATCAGTGAAGGGTATAACAGCAATTCATAATCACATTTATGTGTAAATAGAGGACACAAAAACCTCAAACTCTTCTGTGCCGCTATGTTTCAGGAATCTGGTGGGTTGTAATCAAAATCTTCTATGGATTTCTACAAAATGGGTTAAAACAAGCACATATTAGGAGGTGCCCAGTTGTAAATGGAATTCCCTTTTTCAGTCATGACACATGGAGCTTGTGATTGATGATTTTTGTGTGAAACATACCTGGTGAAGCTCATGTACTCTTTCCTTCTAGACACCACAGCTTAGAGATTTCTCTAGTTGGCACAATACAAGAACAACAGTCATGCCATGCATAAAAATTCAATAACTGTGTTTTAAACTGCAATCTGAAACTGATATCAGTGATTAAGTCTTTGTATAAGTTGTCACAGTTATAATGTACTGCTGAAGACATGTGTTGAAAAGTTCATTGATTAAATTGGATGTAGCATATAAAATGACTTCAATTTTGCAGTCGTGCTGTCATATTGTGGGTTTACTTAATCATCTTATGTCAGTTACAAGCCTTAGTGCATTTTATTTTTATTCTATACAATCTGTAAATTGCTTGATGTTAACTGTCATCATCAATGTAATTGCAACTGTGATTGTGGCACGAATGATGACAATTTAAATTATGAGGAATTATAATGACAATTATGATTAAAACTTATAATGACATCATAATCTAACTACAAGGTACAGTATTTGAATTATTGTCAATACTGTCACTACTGTAATTGTACTGCATATCACATTCCAAGGATGTCATTTTGGTAGTTTTATATACGATTGTTGCTGTAATCATGAAATCATGAAATATCATTCTTATCAATTTGTCAATAACCTTGTAATTTGACTGCAGTGCCAACTCAGAACATATCAAATGAATGGCATAAGTATAAGATGTGCAGAGTATGATTCTTTTCTTCTCTCTGGGCTATTTCAGTCAGTTTAATAATCCAGCAGTATGTGAGCATGGGTTCACAGTGTCAAGGAAAGATGGGGGAGGGGGAGGAAATGCTAGCATTTTATTTCTGTTTACGCTATGTGTCAATTTGCTGATATGCTTGTCAAAGAAGAATGTACTGACAAACGCTAAATCATGCGGTAAACTATAACATTTTCAGCTGATTAAAAAGATTATTTTAACACAGGTGAGGTGAGTAGGGAGTACCTTGATAATTGAATGAATCTTGCCTATACAAAAGGAGGGAGAATTATGGGGAGACAGCGGAAGCTTTCCAAGGAAGATGGTAAACATGGTTTCTCAGATAGCTGTTCTTTCTTCAACATTTTTGCCACCATGGTTCAACGTAGCTGGCAGACACAACATAAATCAAGTTGGTACATGGTGAGTTGAAGAAGCATTCTAAGCTTGCACCAAGCCCACTGAGGATTTTGAAAAATGTGTAGTACAAAAGAGAGCATGCCACTGAAAGAATTTGATGTCATCTTTACAGCATGTGACTTCAGCATCTTTAAATCTTCATGCTAGTTTAAGCAGAATGTTCCTGTTACCATATTTCTCATTCTAATTGTGGCATTATCAAAAATTTGTATGCAAAGTTTTCTTTGTGGGCAACTAAAATACAAGAAATAAGCACATTGTCTAAAGCTTCATTTTTTTTTCTGCCTAACTGATAATCAGGCTACATCAAATATCGATATTAACATGTATAAAGTGTATCCAACTTTGTGGGAACAAAAAAAAAAAGTAATCACACTGGAACAACATACTGTAAAACGAGGAATTTTCGCGTGCATTTTAATTTCGCGAATTTCGCGAGCGCCAAAATTCGCGAAATTAAAATGCACGCGAAAGTTTTTGTCTACACTACATGCATTGACCATCGGTGGCAATTCGCGAAAATTTCATGCCACGAAAAAGGCTGTCGGCTCCAATTCGCGAAAATTTCATGCCGCGAATATATCATGTTTTACAGTAGATAATGAAATCTCAATCACTACACCATCCAAAGAGAAGACAGAAAAATGAGATGTCTTCCCTGTGCTCTATGGATGGCAACATTTTTCTTTCATTTATTAAAAGGTTTGTGATTTGAATTTACGGATAACGTAAAGGCACTGCTAATAAAACAATTCAGGTATCTTGTAGAATAAGCCACACAAGCAAACCTCCTTTAGAGAATGCACTTGTCATGCAGCAACGAGCATGTAGGAAAAACAACAAGAAATAGGTAAGAATGAACAACAGTGATAAAATAGCTGGAATTAGAGAGGGAAAGTGACAAAAAGAAAAAGACTGTGAGAGAAAGAGATGAAAAGAGACGGAGAGGCAGAGAAGAGGGGAGGGGAGGGGAGAGAGATGTGGGGGGGGGGGGAGAGAAATGAACAGCAACTGATGAAGGAGATGTTATTCCAGAAAGCTAATGAAACCATGTCAGACCTAGATGCCACTTTAAGTCTATGAAAATGTAGGGCAGAAGACAGACAGTCCAATATAGATTTCAGCCATAATTCTCAGCTTTCAACTTGTCAACATGAACTCATTTTCCCCCTATCTTTTAATTGTGCATCTTTCCACTCCATTTTGTGTTCCCCTTGCCACTGATTGTCAAGCAAATATTTGTAGAACATTGTCTTTGTCCATCTAAAAACCATGGCACTTCACTTGCTGTCTTGAAGCCACCCCCTGTCCCATCTTTACCTCATTTCCCCAGTCTGTCTCCTTCTGTTTTTCTTTCCTTTTTTTTAAGTCAAAAATCTTCTATTCTCTAAGGTAGTAGTAGTAGTTAAAATAGGATTGCTGGCGGTCAGTGGCCCACAAATGCTCTCCTGTGTTTGTTCCTGGCCCAGTTGTTACTGCCTCAACAAATGTTTGCTTTGTGCTGGGGAATGGATAACCGAGGAGGACTATTTGGGTGTGATCAGCAGATTGCCGCTACCTCCTCCAGTCTGGAGACAGGGATTTCAACTGAGTATGCCAACCTCCTTTTCAAATATTCACAAGGAAATCTTTGCCACTCTGTAAGCTCTGGCATGCCCAAGGTTCAGAGATAATCCACCGTAGGCTGGTCAAGCCATTACCTATGTACTGTTCCATCTTTATTGTCATTGTGAGTGTGCCTTTGTAACCATTTCATCTTATCTGATTGGGTTTCTGCTAAGAGGATTACAGCACCAATTCTATGATGTTCACATGCTAAACTTAAATGTTTACAAATATATGCATGTTAACCCGTTGACCACATACTGATTTTGCTACAACACACATTTCCCACAGACACCTGCCCGAGTATACCGGGAACTCGTCCTCAACAACAATTGATGTAAGCACACAAACAATGAATGTTGATACTAGTACCTTTGATTTCATGTAGGTTTTGATAAATACAATGTGGTGGTAACCAGTGATTTCATGAAATGGCAATTTGTGAGCATTCAAAATGTAACACTAAAGATGTTGTCATATTGGGAAGGAGATGCTGGGTCAACAATTCTATATTAATGTTCTGATTGAAAGGAAAAACATACATACATCAATAAAACAGACAGATGAATACAGATAAAACATTAAAGGTAAAAATCGAGTATAAAGAAGATAAAATCTAAATAAAAAAGAAGAATGAGGGCAGGAGGAGGAAAAGAGGAAAAGAGAGAAGTTAGAGGGAGAGAGACAGGCAAAGAGAGAGAGCGAGAGAAAGAGGGAAAGAGACAGAGAGACAGAGAGAGAGAGAGAGAGAGAGAGAGAGAAGGATAATAAGATGGAGAGGTGAAAGATAGACAGGCAGATAGCAGGATGCCAAAAAAAAAGAAGATATTGCAGCTGCACAAAAATACCACTTGATCAAAGATTATCTCTGGTCCCTGCGAAAAGATGGCATAACACTTGTTTGTGTAGGTGTGAACAATCCGATAGTTTATACAGCTTGGTTGGTTTTAACAGCTTTCAGTTCTGCGGAAGCCTCATCTTTTATTAATCCATCAACACGCAAGGATGGATTGTAGCAACCGACACTCCATTTTGTCTCTGTTTTGGCAAGATTTCTTCCCCCCTTACCGAGCTTGAGAAACCCCACTCATTCATGGGATCAATCTTCATGCCTGGCTGCAAACAACAGACAGGGTCAACAAATAATGATCCATCTTGCATTCAATCCATCAAAAGTGTAGGATTACATCTATCATTACATTGCACATCATTTTCTCCCTCAGTCTCTCTCCCTATTTTTTTTCCCAGTACTTAAATGTACCTAATTCCCTAGGGAAATAAGCATGAAAAAAATGCATATTAGAAAAATTACAGCCTTTACCATTACATGTAATTAGACAGATATTTTGATTCCTCAAAGTAACTTCATTTGCCCTACACAAAAAATAGCATTGTATATAACGTGCCTTAACTTTATGTATACACTGATGATTATTACAGCAATTCAATATCATAACACACTATTTATCTCTCTATCTTATCTCCTCTCTCTCTTTCTCTCTCTCTCTCTCATTTTACTCCTACATTTGTACTGATGAGAAAATGACTAAAATGTCAAGTATATTTCAAAATGGGTGATCTTCAGTTCTTTTCCACATTTCTTTTTAACATCTCCTGCATTCACTGCACATGTTTACTATGTCTATCAAAGCAAAACTGTGTATGGGCACCTCTGGAGACTTACAAATTACATGAGTAATTATGATTACACAAAATGTCACATCTGGCATTTGTTATCCTACAAAATTACAGACCTGGAAGGATGTAAAAAGCTTCCACTGTAACAGAAAGAAGCATAATTTAAAAATCCAATGACAAGATTTTAGCTAGGGTCATTAACGTAAACAATGGTGTATTGACCGCAATTTCTTTTCCCCACTAAGCAGGTCAAAATTCATGGTGCGGTTTATACATTGTTACAGTCAATACTCACTGAAATCGTGCAGACAATGTTCAAAATAATTTACCTTTTGGTAAGCATTCTGCTGTTCACTACCTTCTTTTTTATGGCACAAAAATCAACACATTTTCTCCCACAAACATTTCACTCAATTCAACCAACATGTCAGCACTATCTAAACCCACTGCATAGCAGTATCCTCGCTTGTTGGTGGACTGTCATGTTTTCCCCCAATGGCCAAAAAAGGGGGTGCATTTAATACATCAATGCAGTTAATACACCATTATTCATGGTAATACACTTAAATGTAATATGCACTAGAAAACAGACATGGGAAAGTACTACTTCAGTATCAAAATCACAATTAATCACAGTAAACTACCCTATTCTAATATGATACAAAACATAAATTTGAGGAAAGCTTTTGAAAAAGACACAGAAGTGATGTACAAACAATAGATCTGTGACAGGGTAAAGCTATGGCAAGAAAAGGAAAGTAGAAATAATGACAATGAGTGACAGGGATAGATAGATAGAGATAGATAGATAGATAGACAGATAAATAGATAGATAAATAGATAGTAAGATAGATAGATAGATAGATAGATAAATAGATAGTAAGATAGATAGATAGATAGATAGATGGACAGATAAATAGATAGTAAGATAGATAGATAGATAGATAGATAGATAGATAGATAGATAGAGATAGATAGATAGATAGATAGATAGACAGACAGATAAATAGATAGTAAGATAGATAGATAGATAGATAGATAGATAGGTAGATAGAGATAGATAGTTAGATAGAGAGATATAGAGATAGATAGATATATAGTAAGATAGATGGATGGATTAGATGCATAAACAGAGAAAGAAAGAGATATCAAAAGACAAACAGATACAGGGATATATAGATAGATAGAGAGAGAGAGAGAGGGAGGGAGAAAGAGAGAGAGAGAGGGAGAGAGAGAGAGAGAGAGAGAGAGAGAGAGAGAGAGAGAGTGAAAGTAGGTAAACAGCATCACTGCCAAACCTGATGTGTAAGTATTAACACAAGTACATTCAGAGTGAGTGCCTTGACAGGATCAGAAGGCAAAAACAAAATGCAAATGACAAAAAAAAGAGAGGAGAAGAGTGGAGAGGGGCATGAGGATCAAGTGAGGGAGCTGGGAAATGTGCAAATGTGTGCTGAAGTTTGATACCAAACAGATTGGGTTTGCTGCGATATTAGCTCTGCCATGTAATCGATCCAGAGAGATGTGTTGTTTCAAGACAAGTTTATCAGTCAGATAATTCCTGCATAATTCAGGACCCATCACATTCAGCGAGTGACAAGCGCAATATTCAGTTACTGGATTCGGTCCGTTAGTCATCTACCACAATGCAGGATCTTTTTTTCCTCCTCTAAACCAGCAAGTTAGTCCTACCATACTTTTTTTTTCTCTCCCAAATCCAATATCTATGCAAAGAAATCGTAATGCATCATTTGGGTTCTCCTTGCTGTATTTGACAAAAATTAGCTAAGCCTTCATCAGCTCAAAGAAATTATTTCTCTACAGAGGAACAAAGAAGAAGAAAACAAAATAGAAGACTCCAACTCAGACCATTTGATGGGCGGCAAGGAAACGTAGTGGTCATTAGGATTCTGTCTTATGCCTTTGCATCAGAGATTCCGAGGCTGTTAAGTCCATCTTGGAAGCCATCCATTATTTAGAACGATTGTTAATTGGTAGTTTCCATTGATTTAATTGCAGATGCAAGCATTCTGGACAAGGGGGAATATTTGAGGTCAGTAACGAGTTTGGAAGGAGGACGACTGGGGTAGAGAGAGGCAATGACCCCATGAACTTTCTCTCAGCAATGACTAAGCAAGGTTCGAGTCTTGCATATCATAAGATCAGATGGTCAAGACTCTTACACCTCCTCTTTTACCATTATCTCTACGTGTATTGCCTGCCCAGTCTCTGCAATATGTGTTTGCTGTATTATTTGCACACCTTATCAAGTTCTGCAAAATACCAATTGCAATGAAAAAAGTGACTGATTTTTTTTTTAATTAGCTTATACAGAAATGTCAGTATAACACCATTTCTCTCATAGATTGACTTCAATAAGAAGCTTTTCTTTTCATTGATGTTACAAGAACTTACTTACTGATATTACTGAACAAGGAAATGCATAACATATGTGTAAATCACGTGACATTTCTAACCAGCTTCCTTCATAAGATATGGAGCCATGATAAAACTAAGAATATTTTGTGGCATTATGAGCCCAAAAGTGCTCTGGAGTACTAATGGAAGGATTTTATAATCAGTAACATTATCCTCTGGGGAAGTAAATGAATTATCTTTTCTTCCTCTTTTTTTAACAGCTTTTCACTATTTTGCACAAGTATATAAGGCAAGAACAGCAAACTGATGTGATAGTGGTAGCAGTGATATTGATTATTGTCATCTGGACCTACAGAATAGGATTCAAAGCATTAAGACATACACACTGATAAATAATGCTATGATTACATTGAAAGCTTGTAAGTTTTATTTATAAGATCAGGAGAGTTGTCACTTGATCTAATCCCACTTTGTGTAATGCCCATTTGATCTCATACAACATGGTTTCATCTAGTGTAAACGAAATGGGCTTAGCTATATTGGTGTTTGGATGGTCTGGGAACTAGACCCACTGGCATTAGACTTAGTGACTATAAACCAAACATAAGTGAAGTTGTCATAGTTTGAAACATATAGATAGGAATATTCAGGAAGTAACAGTGAGCATACATGTATCTGAAATGTTTCCTTTTTCCTCTGAATTCTGTTTTATTCATTTTTCTGTTCTTAATTCTTAAAAAAGCCACTAAATTGGTGCTACATCTGAAAAGCATGGTTGTTGACAGTCTTTTTTTAACCTCTCTCTTTTATATCACTTGACCCTAAACCACATATATCTCATCAACAAAAAAGAAAAGAAAAGAAAGAAAGAAAACAACACAATGCAGCTCCTCTTTTTTATGTGGGAGAGGGGGTTGAAGCCATTAATATTTTAATGAAAGGAATGATCATTTATTATGCAAAGGGCTTGATCTATTTAAGTACCTGTACATAGAAACTAAATGGATCCTGTGTAAAAGGCTATGGAGGTATCAGAATCTTGCAGCTTTTGCAGGTTAAGCCATTATTAAGCATGTGATGATATCTGTATGAACATGTTAAGTATAAAGAGGGCATATTGTGAGGGGAGGTTCAGTGTCACACTCTGTCGGTTATGACAGAGAGGATGACGGAAGTGTGTCTATGACAAGCTAGCCAAGAACCAAGCAAATTTTTAGAAGACCGCCTTAAAACAATATCACAAGTAACGCAAGTATGGGGACTGGAAATTACCAAGCAGTTAACTTGATAGACACACATATAATGGTGCATTACATTTCGGCACATCATTTGGAAATGGCCAATAACAACCTGGCGTCTCCAGCCATTTTGCCCTGACGACAAGCTTCGAACAGTAATTAGCAAGTACATGAGACGCTGTAATGATAAGATGCAAAACGGTCTTCATCAATGAAATGCAAAGGGGATTTGTTTTCCTTTTTTTATCTCTCTTTTTTCTGTTTTCCCTTACTTTTTGCTCGTTTAAATGGCTGGGAAAATTTAGATGGCTACAATTTGAGGAAGCCATTAGAGTTAGCGGGAGACGAAGATGTTAGCGTGATGGACTCAGACCCATGACTCTGTTGCTGGTGACACTTTTTATTGTCTTAATCTGTGTGAAGACTGGTAGTCGCACCCCCTCTGGGCAAAGGAGCTGGCTCTTTCTCATCCCAATCGCCAGACCCGTTTCCACTCAGAACTGTTCTGATTATCTTGCACAGTTTGTATGATTCGCTTCAATATCTTCATCTCTGAATGAATTGACAGTAAAAAAAGGATGAAAAATAAAATCTGTATAAAAGAGGTAGTATCCTAAGTTGCAAGTTCAAAAGAGACAAAATGAAGTTAAGTATTCTTAAATAGCTGCAAACAAAATTATTTACAAAACAACTTGTAGGAAAATATCACTGAAGGCTTCCCAATCTTTATTTAGCTTTAAATCTAAATTTAGATTCAGATCAGCAGATTCTTTACACACTTATCCTTCCTATCAATGATTTATCCTTTTTGTATAAGGTCAGTTTTACGGTAAAGGGTGTAACTTTCAATTTTCAGCCTTTTGGCCCACCCTGAACACATAGATTTACAGATCTCAAAGATTTTTTCCCATGTGAGTCACCTTATGAGTAGCCACCTTGGGTAGCATAATCAGGTCCAGGTATTGATGCATTTTGTTTTGACAGTCACATATGTACCCTAAAAATGACTATTTTGTTGCATTGAAATTTATATAACATTTTTGAAATGTTAATAATTTTCTACAGCAACTGCAGAGATCTAATTTTTTATGTTAAAAGCATAGTTGTATGGTCAATTGAAATGACCAAATTAGTTTGGTTTGTATCTGGCCCTTTATTTTAGAATACTATGACTTCAAATTTGAGGTTTCGGAGGCTTCATTTTCCGTTAACAATTGTTTACAAACTTTGATGGACAGTAATGATCAGTGGATGTGTTTTGGTTACTTTCTTTTATGCTGAAAATAGTAAGGTACAGCTAAACTTTAGACTTACATCAAAGTTTACTTGATTCTAGGGCTATTTGAAATTTTGTGATAATTTTATTCCATCAAGTGAAATTTCCGTTAGCAGTTTTGAAGCCTCCGAAACAAAGTGTTTAGTCAAATAATATGAATATAGATAAGAGAAGCGACCTAATCTATATGTCAAAATGTAGGATATGGGGCCCTAACCTAATAGACCAAAAATAGTTAAGATCCGCCAAACTCTCTGAAAATAGGAGACAATACAAATTTTCCGTTAACACATGAAGCCTCCGAGACGCATGAAGCCTCCGAAACAGCAAAAACATCTAATTTGACATTTCTGATAAATTCTTTGAGTGTCTGCCCCATATTATGCCATGAAATCATCAACAGACATGGACAGACAACAAAAATAATAAAAACATTATGATACTGCAATAATTTTTTGAGCTAATACATTTTATAGAGAAAAAGTGGTTTCGGAGGCTTCAAAAGGATGTTAACACTGCATTTTTGTGATTTTCTCTGGACAAAATCAAATTAGATTTATTGTTCACCCACCCAATGATCGCTTATGACATATCTAACGATATTTAATCCCATTCAGTTTTCTGGCTGCTTTGTTTACTCACCAATATAGATTTACTATACGATTTACCTATTTTTCTTAAACAGTGCAGATGTGTCACACATAACTCACCTTTTCATTCAGCAATAAAATATTAGCAGATGAGGATGTTGCCCCACAAATATGTTTAAACAGTGTATATCAACCAAAAAAGACACAATTTACCCATCACTTTCTACATAACATACATGATTTTCATAAAAACATAAGGCATACCAGATTAATTTTCCAGATGTTTCGGAGGCTTCATTTTATGTTAACAGCATGTAAATGGAATGTTTTGATTACAATTTTGTAATTCTAAGTCTATCAAATAATTGTTTGGACTGAATGAGACTTAATGATTCCTCAAGCAAGGTGTAGATAGTTGTTTAAATGTATGAAAAGCATTTATTTTGTAGGTTTCCTTTTGAAACAATGGAACAGGCTAGATATTGTGAGTAATGAAAGTGACTTCCAGCTTGCGTGCATGCCCACATCATGCAACAGTAGTGCAACAAAGCAAGTAGTTGTGGATACATCAATGTTCTTAAGTTGGATAACTCATTTTTACTCTTGAGAATAGTTGCAGTGTTGTGACCATATTTGTATCACTCTTTTGACTGGTTAGACTTTGATAATGAAGACCAAACAATTACTTGATTATTTAGTGTTAAATACACTTTTTTTTTAAAGAACTGAACACTATTCCTGTCCTGAAGATTCAAGGACTTTAATATATGGTTATTCAAGAGGGAAGCATACACTTAACTAAGAAATATATTACTTTTGAATTTAAGGTTGTATCTTTTATGCATGATCCAGAGCAAATGGTGGAAAATACTTTTTGGATTTTTACACTTTCGACTCACTATCATCTGAGTGTAATAGTTTCGAAACACAATCTTTTACATGTCCATTTATAACCCATTGACAAATCCATTCCATTGTTACTCACATGGCATTTGTTTTTGCCATACTAAAATCTTTACTTTTTCAGCTTTCCATTTCTTAACAAGTTCTTTGGCTTTCATTTCCAATACTTATTTGGAGGAAAATAATTAATCAATAAATTTGTGATTGGATTTGAAAATAGCTAACATCTTGCAGATTATCATTTCTGTGGTGTGACTTGGATCACAGGGTACTGTTTTGGAATTATGACATTTGATTACTTCATTCAGACAGGTTTTCATATCAATCTGTATGTCAGATCTGAGGCATGCAAGGTGCAACACAATCTTGATACTATACCCTATTTTCCATACTTTATCATGCTGGCAGTGACCACTTGACTATTTTTGATTAAACAAAATGTAACTTGTGTTACGAAACATCTCTTCGCATACATGTGTGATACTCTGTGACATGTTTGCGGATGTAGTTCTCAGTGCAGTAAATGGACAGTAATGGTTGGGATAGGATTGTTTATAAATGACATATAGACCTCTACTTATAAATAGCTTGTTGCCATGGGGTACATGTAGTTTCCATGGGTGGGTGACTGGAGAAGTTAATGTTCACGAAGAACAATATTGAAATGATTGAAATCTTTATAATCTGTTTAGTCCTGGCTTTTCTGGAAAAAGTTACGAGCCCCTAACTATTTTGAAATTCAAAAGGTTAAAACTGTAGTCTGTGGGTTTATATACTATTTAAAACAAACTTGTGGGTTTCTAAAAAACTTAGATATTTAAACACATTTGCTGCTTTTTAATTTTTTGCTAAAAAGGTTGTCATTTTTAGAAACAGTAAAAGTTCTGTTAGCAATTTCTCAATGCGTACCTTCAAAAACAGGCCTCCTAGCTGTCACAGGAGTCACACAAACTGGAATTTTATAAAATAACTATAAAAAAAGAAGCCTTTGAAGAATTAAAAAAAAAAAAATGATATGAAACAGGGGTGACTTGTATACCACCGAAAAAGAAAGTAAAATTCTAACTATCATATATTATACGGAACTATACATTTGGTCAACATTTTTTTTTTTTAATTCAAATTTGTACACAGTCATGGGTAGGGTATGTACATTTATCTTTTCAACAGGCGATTCAAAAAGATGACTGGGATCTTGACCATTTCAATTTCTATTGAGCTCCATGATAATATCACCAATATATTGATTATTCCAACTCCATTTTGATGATGTCAGTTTGATGATGACCCTTACATGGAATGGCTGATCGGTGTTTAAGATTGCTGTTCTATGACCATGATCACTGCATTTGATAGCTATAGTAGGGGATATCAGGCATGGTCATATGCAAAAGAATGTTTATACACATTTTTTCCCTTTCTATATTTTACAATGCTACACATTTTGTATGTTGTAAACCGTCGTGCCATCACATAGTCGATTTTCTATCCCTTTCTCATCAACAGTTGAAATTGATTTCACATGTATATAAAACAATTATGATGGGTGGTTTATGTCAATATACATCACACAAACTGCACTTATAAAGCAAGCAAACATAATCTTTGCATTAAGTCTATAGCTACAGTTCTAACTCATTGGAAGTAATTCTTACTGCATTATGATGAAAAGTTTGACAAATGCATACAGCTGTACATGTGTGTAGCCTGATCATGTTCTGCATTGCCAAAGTCATGGATATGCAAATACAGTGTATGTATACAACTGAGCATAAAGATTTAAAATATTTTTCTTTGTCTCTTAACATATATGTTGGAAAGTCTTTTTTCTGCATACAAATAAATACTATTTTACATGTTACAGCATTGTTTGTTATTTGGAAACAATCAACTGCATTAATGTACTTCATATCACCTTAAAATGAACCATTTTTGCATGTTAACAGTCATGATGAAGCCTCCGAAACATGCGTTGCTGCTAACTTTAAGCCGCAAATAAAAAAAAGAAAAAAAGATGTTCCTAATCAGTGTACTTTTATTGCTACTGTTGCAGTTTCCTTTAGAATCATATTGCCTCATGTAATGTCATAAATTCGAACTGAGCATTGCTCAAAGTGTACACGGTTTGTTATTCACTTTTGTGGAAGCCAATTTCCTTCTAATAATAAGTACATTTTGTATGAATGGTAAACATTATGCACTGCCATAAAATGTACATCTGTATACTGTTATTCACACTTTATTGATGCCTTGTTGTTATTCTAGCATGTAGCGATAGTTGCTTACTGTAGTTTTCTTATTCTAAGTGAATACAGGACTAGAACTTTGTGTTAGCAGTTTTGAAGCCTCCGAAACACACTAGTTTGTTAACTGAAGCCTCCGAAACTCACAAGTCTGAAAATTTCAACTTTGTCAAAAATAATCAAATTTCTTTGGGATTTGGGTTGATAAATGTTTGTTACCAAGAGATAATTTAGGGCTATGTTTAGAGTGGCTCTTGCTTCTAGAACATTCTTTTAACTTAAAGATGATTTGTCAGGTACCATTTTTACCTTGGAATTTGAAGTTCACATCCAAATAATTGCAAGAGCGAATATCTGTTGGGGGAAAAGTGTTTTGATATTTCAAATATATGTTCACAGCAAATGAAAAGTTGTATTACCTCCACCATTTATCTTCATTTGGTTGCTGTGGGTGATCAAAACATTCTTGTTGTTTTTACCTAAATTTATCTAAAATTCCATAATTGTCACTTCATTTTTCATATTTAGTCTAAGAATTAAGCTCTGGAATGACAAAATATTGAAAATATAGACATTCCTATATAAAATAAGGGCAAAGATAAAAATGGAAACACAACTTTAATTTTTGACCCTTGCCACATCAAAGTTACACCCTTTACTGTAAAACTGACCATAATTTGTATCCTCTTTTCTCTTCCTTATAATCTCTTTTGTCTTCTTTCTTTCTGTTTTTGCATCAGTATATTTGTTTAATCAGATGCGATTGTAATTTCACAGTAAAAACCTTCAACACATCCCTTGACAGCTTATGCTAATCTCACTACAATCTGAATTATGTTGGTACTCAATTTGTTTACATACTTGATGTTTAAAGTTACTTGTAAGTTTTGTTTAATTTCATGTATATCCAATGTTTTTTTGTTTTGATTAGGTAGTGGAAATAAATGAAATGAATACGAAATGACAAGATATCTGATATGTCGATAGTGTAGATTCAGTGTATTTTTTTCTACCATTGTATTGTCTTTCTTATTTAACTGCAACTGCTTTCATTATAAATGGTCTTTATACTTGTAGTGCACAAGTCATGCAGTATTCTATTGAATTTTCATTATTCACATTTCAAAAACTTATGTTACTGCTTTATTTTGAAGGACATCTAAACAAGGTAACTTTAGTCACTTCAAAACAGCAGGAGTGGGTCACTTCACAAGGTTTACAATAGACAGACTGACCTGACTGTTAATTCTAAATGACACTTTCAAACTTGTTTGAGCAGGGGTTCATTTCAGAGAAGAATTCTACCAATGTCACACTTACATATTTCTGATAACATTAACTGGTGAATATCAGACAATAATCCTGCACAAAAAGTTAAGTTCTTTCATAGGTAGTATTTGTTGAAAGCATCAAATCAGTGATTTGACTTCACCCCACACTGAAAATCTCACTCTTTGGTACAAGGTACTGTAAAACCATCAATTTTCATGTGCATGAAACTGTTGTGAATTTTGTGAGGAGCCAAGATCCGGAAAAAAAAAAAGATGTGAAGTCTGTGTCTACACTATGCACTGAATGCCAGTGGCAATTTGAGAAAGTTTCAGGCTGCCATCTCCAATCTGCGAAAGTTCCAAGCAGTGAATGTTTCTGGTTATGCAGTACATATCCTGTACAAATGAGGGATATCATCATTAGATATGAACCTACTAGTACTTTTTTGGCTCCGATTTCCCTCATGCCCTACAGTGCTACCGATGGTTTCCATGTTCACATACAATGCTCTTTGAGCTTTTAAATAGCATGAAAAAGCTTTCTTTTTTATTTACATTATACCTTTACCTGACACGTTCAATCTGCGATACCATGACTTCTAAAATCTCTTGAGTTCGCTAGCATCATTAAACAGGTGCATACTGAGTTTCAATTGGTCTGTCCTATGTAATTCTGAAGTAACTTTGACGTTCTGGTTGATCATAATCAACCTGACTAACAGATGGACCAGCAAATATACTGGCAACATAAAAAAAAAACAACCTTTGGTCTCATAAATGGCTAGGGGTTGCCCTCATGTGCATGTATGTGAGGTGTGTGAAAGGTGGTAGGGGGCACTCACAGTATAAAATTATGTCTTTGAAAAGAGGGCGTAAGTCTGCTCAGCTGTGCCAATTACAATACTATCATTCTAACAAGGGGTCATACCAACAAAGCATATATGTGACCCTGCATCACAAAATAAACAAAATCAAATGGACTCTCCTTACCCAGGGCTCGACACTAACGTTGGCCCGGTGGCCTGGGGCCACCAAAAATGCAAGTCAGGCCACCAAAATTTCAGAAATGAAGAATTCGGTGGCCTGATCGGGCCACCAAAAAAGGTGGGATGTTTGCCTTTGGGCCACCAAAAATAAAAGTTAGTGTGGAGCCCTGCCTAACCTATCTAAGTATTGCAAAGAAAGTACACACTCAGGTAAAGTGTGAACTGAGAAAAGAGGCTCTGAAGTACAGTGTCTATTCAAGCGCTTAATCTTTACCAAGCCGTGCTGGCTGTGCGATGAATGGGGCAAAAAACAGGTAGTAAACCACCGAAGTAACAACAATGAAGGGATTATCAGCTTAAACTGAAAATGAGCATGCCTTATCAACACATTCTGTCCATAATCAATGCCAACCTTCAAAGCAGTAGCATTATCCTTTCAAAAGTTATTAAAGTTGTAAGTGAAGAGTGTGTAAAGGTTTTTCAGAAATGAAAAGGGGACTCTAAAGACACACCTAATCACACTATTCTACCAAAAATGTTCGAGATAAACTGCTAAAAAACACACTTTCCTGTCCGTTTTATGATCCCTAATTTCAGAATAATGTAGAAGAAGACTTGCTCTTTCAGAAAATATGAAAAAGTCAATATCGGCTAGGTTGACCCATTTCACCTATTTTCAGTACTCACGTGTGTGCGACTTTTTGTTCGTTTTGTGATGCACGGTCACATATAGAGATAAAACCTTGTGATAAAAGTAAAATGTGAATCTAATCTAATAAAGGAATATTCTAAATGACTATCTCCAAAAGAACTGCATAAGTTTACTGCCCCTAATATCTACGCACACAAGCAGCAAAAAAAAAATTCAGACAGTTGAGTAGACTGATAATATATCTATCACATTTAAAGATGGATCACTACAAAAGGAATGTAGCAAATGCAAAGGAAAGAGAACAAAAAAAGAATAAAGACTATGCACTCATAGAAACACACTGGTATAAAGCACAGAGAAGAAAGAGAAAGAGAGAGAAATAAGAGAGAGACTGACATGACATATGGAGAGACAGATGGTATGCTTGCTTTAAGACTCAGATGAAAGCTAATAGAAGACTTGAGAGGAGGGGTAAGTTTGTCAGTGCAGGCAGTGGGATGTGGACAAGGATCATCCCGTTGAGCATCTGTCTTCATATCTCTTCCCTTTGTTACATAACTTCTCAAATCTTTTGTTTCCAGGTAATGTGTTCCACTCATATCCTTGGAGTTTGTTAGTTTGCTTGTTTTGTAATCATACACCTGCAAACCTAAGTGCAGTGTTAAACAAATTGCAGATGAACTATGCTAGAAAACAATTGCAGATGTCCTTGTATATACATCCAGAAAGCCTGTTTGTTCTGTATTTAAAGACCCCATGCATTCTGAAGTGTTATACCACAAATTGATTTATAACAACAACCAAAATATCTGTTGAATCTTACAGAGCCATGAGCATAACGATATACTCATAATGTAACTTATTTTCATTAAGAGAAAATCTCGAGAGAAAAGAAGACTACTAAATGATAGAAATCATCCTAACCATCACATGAAGAAGAGTTGTGACTACCGCAACATTGGGACAAAGTACCACACATGAAACCATCTACTGTTACCAGCATGCCTGCTAATTACACAGGACATCATCAAACCAAGCCATGGAGAAAGTGTGAAGAGAGAGAGAGAATGAGTGACGGACATATAAACAGAGAGAATGACTTTAGGAATCAAAACATATCAGAGATGGATGAGGGGGGGGGGGGGGGGAGTTGTGGGGGTAGTGGTGGAGTAAGGGAGAAATGCTCACCCCTCCTGGGACATACCAGTAAACTGAGCCATAGCTAATAGGATGAGCTATGCTGCCCAGGATCACTGGCCAGCCCTATGCTACCCGATCTCAAGCCATTAGGCAATGTGGCATATCCAGAGCTCTGGCTCCAGGGGGGTAGCTAATCAAATAATGAGACCAGGGTGGGCAGGGTAGGTCAAAAGAGGATAGAGTCTGAAAGAAGGGGCAAGGGGGTTACTGAACTGCATGATGTCAAAGCATCAGAAATAGACATGCTTCGCTATCGCTTTGCAGTTCTACAGATAATGATTTAAACGAAAACTTCTGCTGAAAGTTATGCCCTACAGGCTGCTGTCATGCAACAACACACTTCTGATGTCCATTAAGCTACATGTTTGTTTTCTTGCCTGAAGATCATAATATCAAATAGCAAACATAGTGGTCTTGTTATGTATAGTGCGAATAGGTTACTATTGCTTGATGCGACAATATACATTATGGTACCCCCCCCCCCCTTCTTTCTGCACTGAAGCAAAATTTTAAGATACAAAACATTTCCTGGTAGAAAGCATAAGTGCTGCATCAAAATGCAAAATGATGCTGCAGATGTAATTTGAGGTTTGTAATGTCCTTACCATCTAGCTAGCTATACATCCATTAGAGCAATTGGGTCACCACATAAAACTGACTTAAAGGGGACTGAAGCCAAACATACATGCATTTTGAGTGAAAAGTGGCGATATCAGTTAAACAAATCACTGAAGTTTGAGGAAAATCTTACCACCCAATCAAAGTTATACATTCTTAACCCGTTGAGGACGGACAGATTTTGCTACAACATGCATTTCCCTTTAGACCCATGCCCAAGTATACTCGGGACTTGTCCTCAATGGGTTAAAGTCTGGTTCTGCCATGGCTGGATGAGAAGACTACTACAGTTAGTGATGTGACAGCAAGGCAATAAAAAAAATATAAAAATATATATAAAAATCCCACAAAATCAAATTTTTGATGAAAAGTACACATTCTTTCAACCTGATAGGGACAAATGTAAGGGTAATATCATTCCCCAGTTTCTGACAGAATTAAGTCGAGTGCACTTTCATTATGTTAAAAAAGTGAAAATACTTTGAATTCTCTCAGTACAGCTATCCTGCATGTCCCTTGCATAAAAGGTACATTTGAAATCAGACATTATAGTCACATATAACTTAGTTTTAAACCAATCAGAGTGAGAAGTATACCGTGTGAGGTATCACATGTTCAGGTGGCTACAGATATAAGCTTTAAGTTTTTACTGTGTATTCAAAGTTTGGCACCCAGCTAGGACAAGTTACTGTATATGCTACATAAACACAAGTCTCATTTCTTGCAATTGGGACTTCCCGACAATTTTGCATGTTGTTGAATGATCATGGAGTACAGTAATGGATAGAGAAATGTACGCATGTATGTCACATTCACGTCGGGATGAAATTTATGACTATCGCCTGTTGTAAACTTCACGAACAGCACCTGACTTGAAGAAAATCATGAAAATAAAAAGCCTGCATAGTAATAGGCATTTTCAGTAGCTTTTAAAAGAATTCGCCCTCCATAAAATGATAAATCAAAGGTGATATATGCTTACTCTAAAAAAAGCTTGAAAAGAGAATGTGAATGAAATAATAAGATGTGTCAAGTCCTTTGACTCAGTGCACTGACATGTATCATAGTGTTTACCTTGTTTAGTCATGCTCTATTTAATCCTTCTAGGCACAAAATCTTCTCCTTTACAGACTCATCATTGGCCTAGATCTGGGATCAGTTTTAAGACCAGACACAAATTACTCACGTTTAGCAGGAAGCATCATTGACTCATCAAACCTACTTTTTTTCTTTTTTCTTTTTATCAAACTACTTGCTTCAAACACACCGACAACAAAACCAAAAGAAAGAGAGAAATGAAGATAAGAGGCCAAGTCCTGTGACATCAGTCTTTTTGTTTGGCCTTGTGACTCTCATACAATTTTTTCCCGCTAAATTGTTTGGATCAAACGCTGATGTCATCTCCTGCTAGAGCACGCTCCTCTAAGGTAGTGACCCCCAGTTTCTCTGGCATCTCAGGGAGTCATACATGCTGTACATGCTTTAATGGGAATTCATGCCATTCAACACATGGTCACTATGAGGCATTAAACAAGGCAATCAAATTGCAGGAAAGAACCTAGGTGGTATATATGTATTTATGTCTTTTGTTCATTGATCAAAAGGTATGGTGAAAAAAAAATATGGACAATGTTATTGGAAACCTGTGAATGCACTCAAAGATGTGGTAACAAATAAAGACAATATATCATCATAGCTCCTTGCTACATCTGCAATGTGAGCTATTCATTTTTTATGTTCAAATGATATTCTATAAAACACTAATCACATTTTACAGATGACTTTTCACCTTTAAAAGCAGTTAGAAAAAATTCTTCTGCTTTCCTTTGTGATAGCTTAATTTTTTTTTCTGGTAACCTGATCGGTCTACTAAGAATACTGTATGCTCCTTTATGACAAGCTCTCATTGGTCATTTATCAGATCTACTTTTATCACCATGTGTGTCAGGGTATCTTGGATGTATTCTCAGCGCAGAGCTTATCATATGCACTCAACAAGTCATAATTGTAATGGACAATAAGGATGATTCTCACTAATTCTCTTCACAACCAATAATAGACAAAAAAAGCAATGAATATTTGGTAAATGTGTGTGGGAGATATTCTCATGTGGTGTAATGCTATGATTACCGCCCAATAAATCAAGTGAAATATAATCAAGCATTTCATCAATACTTTTTTTTTCGTGGAAAGAGCAAATGAGTCTAAGAGAAAGAAGAGAGGTTTATGTTATAAGCCATGTGATCAGGACAAGTTCAAGTTCACATTATCATTCAATCTAAAACTGGCTATACAAGAATATGCAAAAATCACTGACAGGATTCCAATAATTCAGCCTCCTCATTAAAAAAAAGAAGACAAATACAGATCCAGTCTTACTCCATCAAGACAATGATAATTGATCAACTGTCTGGGCACCTGATTGATCCTAGCAGCAGTGTGATATGAATGAAAAACACTTCATGATATATTAAAAAGATATGATACAAGAAACCATCAATGAAAAGTGTTTTGCCTTATGTATTCACTGAAATTATTTCATCTTCATTATTCATTTATATGCTGAATTTCAGTCTGAAAATCAACTTCTCCAGAATGAGTTGCTCTTGCATCATAGAAGAACTTAAATGATTTGATAATCAAACAGCATGGAAATTACCAAACCTGAGAGGTGAACTGCACTGAAATCGTTAAATTGAAGGGAAGATATGTTTACAATTGTATATTTGAAGGAGAATGGGTAAGAGTAGGGGGGAAGGAATGGAGGAATTCAATGGAGGACTTTGCCTTGCATGTTGCTGCGGCTGAAGGATTTAAGTGCTGCAAAATAATGACCTACTTTTGTGACTCATAGTTGCGTGGTGATCTACATTTAATCAGGTAAATGTTCTGACTTTGAAATCAGTCACTCCACATGATGGCACTATATTTGAAAAAGAGATTCTGTCAAAGTTTCTCATCTTGCATGGTAATCTTGTCTACTAACTGTGTCGATCACCCTGTGCAAGCTATGGTCATTGACCTTATGTCAGCTGGTGTCCAGTTTTATTCACTTTGATTCATCAAGATGAAATGCAGCAGATCAGTGAGAGTCTTTTGAGAAGGCTGTGAAATATTCTGAAAGCTAGCTTTGCTAATCCTGAAGAACATATGGCTAAATGTCATTCTTTTGAATGTCAAATCCAGTCAATCTGTAATGAGAATCTACATGTCTTTATATCTCAAAAGTTTAATCCACCATGGTCACACAATCTAAAGAAGATAAATGTAATACATTATGCTCAAATGTAATTACCCCATGTCTGATGTTTCAATCTGCCCATATGTGGAAACATTTCTGTAACTTTAGTAATGATGACTTTTGAGGAAAATGCATGTTACAAGCTCTGCCTTTTAGCTTCCCCTCCATTTTATACATTTTCAACATTGTTTAGCATGCATCTGGGCTGCTCAATATATGTAAACTACTTTGTTTTTTTTTTGCATGATATGTTTGGCACACTCATATTCGTTGAAAATGAAAGTAAATAAACAAAATGAAATAAAATGATATCTGTCCACCTTGTCTATCTTCAACTTTTTTTCTATTCAGTCTAGGAATAAAAAAGAACTATACAAATTTACAAACTGTGTTTGTCATTTCACACGGTGGACTCATTTGTGTGTAGGTTTTGTTTCTGAGTTTGTCAATTTGTTTGTTGTTGTTGTTGTTTTGTTTGTTTGTTTGTTTGTTTTTTTTTTGGGGGGGGGAAGGGGGAGGGCCATGAATGAAGTCTTGGAATCACATCTACCTTCACCTCAAACACATCATACTCAAAACTGTCCATGACAACAATGAGAATATTGACTTTTTTGGGGGATGCGGCACAATTGGACAGAGCACCTTACCCCGCGAGCATGAAAAATTAGTCGTGCGAAAATATCCACTTTTACAGTATAGAGGTATATGCCGTGCTGTGTCTTAGCAACACACACAGCTCTTGCAATGACAACCCCTATGAAATTTAAGTGATATTTCTCGTTGCAACCAGCAAAGTTGTTTTTCTGTTTTTTTGATACAGCAATTACACATTTGAAGATCGAAGACATAAAATAAAAGATCGGAATTCATACATGTCTGAAATCTATCAAGAATTTACACAAGCTGCAATAAATGCAATCCTTGTTAATCATTAACCGATATATTACATTAGGTTAAAGAATGTGTTTTCAGGGACTGAGGTCGGTATGAAGGGAAGTTTATTCATTGATAAAATTCTGTAAATATTGAGGTAGCCTATAGTCTTTTTAATCCTTTTTTAATCCTTTTTAATAGAGTTAAACAAAAAAAAAACTTTATTCAATTAGGTATTTGCAACAGATGGTGTATTCTAGCATACTTTTTACTTGCCATCATCATCTGCTGCTATGTACAGACAATGCGCTGGCTATTCACAATGACTTAGGGCTGTGAGTTAGCTCAGTCAGAAGCGCATCTGCCTCATGATCCAAAGGACCCAGGTTCGATTCACGAGTCCTACTGAACGATGTTGTGTGTACTCATACTGTTCCCTCTAGTAAGAGGCAAAACACTCTGTCCCCCAGATAGGACATAAAATGGAGGTCCTACATGTGAGAGAGTTACAACTCATGCACATAAAAGATCCCGCTTCATTCATTCATCTCAAAGAGCAGGTTGTTTAACCCGGTGAAGTGGTCCTGCCTCACATCCTGCTTGCATCCAACTGGACCCCATGGAAGACTACGAGTTGTAGCTATTGCAGCTGAATATGGGCTATACAGCCATCTTCTCAGATGGAAATGAAACAAACAATCCAAAAAAAACTTATTTTGGCTAGTTTCAGAATGGGGCTCATCCACCAAGATTTATGTTTGAGTAGTTCACAGAAATTAAATTTGAATTGTGATCAAATGCAACTTGCACACGATACTTGCTTTTATCTCAAGTTTCATTTCATTGCAAGCCAAAGCTTCTAGTCATGGGGCCCATGTCACAAGAAAGTGAGTAATTGTTACACATAACAAAAAAGTAAACTTATCATTCGTACCAATGTCAAACAGATCAATGAAGGGAAGAAAGAAAGTAAAATAAATAGTGACCAGTGCATATGTCTTCATATGATTTCATTTCCATTCTGTTTCTCTCCATAGAAATAAATTCAAATTCCCCTCTTGAACGAACCCTGACCATTCTTAAATTTGCACAAAACCACAGTGTATTTGGAATGTGTGACCAAAATAGTGGCAGAAAAGTGGTCAGTGCATGCTATGCACACTTCCATCTCACTTCCTTACCACCCCCCCCCCCCCCCCTCCAGTGTGGCTTGCAGTGTGGTATTCATGCCATTAAATCATACATCACATTGTTTGAAAGGAGACAAGATCTACAGTAGATGGAGAGAATGGGGCGTTGACAATGCCATACCATCCTCCACTCATCCTCCAACATGGAGGGAGTGAAAAAGGAGGAGAGAATAAGAGAAGTATGGTAACCCCATCCTACTCTTAAATGCTAGCTCTGCATGAAACACTAGATGCCCCCTGCACAATGTGACCATCTTACTCCCCCTCCCCCTCCCTTCATCCCCCCCCCCCCCCCAACACACACACACACTTCTAAAAACCCATCTAACACCACGGGGGAGAGTAAGAGTCCTTTCCTCCGCCCCAGCAACCAAGGCCCGGCTGTTCTTGTTTGATGAGGGCCAGCCTTCCCCTGAAACTCTATCTCCCGTCCTTTCATAGGGATTCTCCGCGAGGTTACTTAAAGCACGGACTGCACATTTTAATTCGCACATTACGCGCCGCCAAGGCCCACTTCAGACCCAGAAGTTGATCAAATCAACAAATCAGACCACCAATGTACTTTCAAAGAACAAACAAGTGCTTCCCTTTAAAGGGATGTGCAGATTCATAAATGATGCTGCCATAGTGGAAGTAAAAACAGTATCTCCTGCCAAGCAGCACAGAGGTGGTACTGGAATAGAGAAGTCATGTTCCTGACATGGTAACACACCACGGTCAAGTCATTTTCATGGTACCAAAAAGAGACCAAAATGACAGAAGAAACAACAGAAAAAAATAACATAACATTACTCAGCCTACTATTCAGCAGCCCTTTTCTCTTTATCAGTACTAAATTGTCTCCACCAGACTTGTGAAGATGGGTAGGCTTATGCAGTCAGTTATTAAGTATTGTATCACCATATCACATAAATTGTTTTTTCTTCTTCTTCTTTTCGTTACGGTTATTATGGTTTTGCATTGTCCTTATGTTATTGTATTTTCTAGTTTTCTTGTATAAATAGCACCAGTGCACTTTATAAATGCAATGATTACTATCATAATATTAACAATAATAATGATAATTATGATTAATCATTGCATTTATATTTCTATTATTATCATTATTATTATATTAGTAGTAGTAGTAGTAGTAGTAGTAGTAGTAGTAGTAGTAGTAGTAGTAGTAGTAGTAGTAGTAGTATGTATGTAACAAATTAGAAACTAGTGGAAATACATAAAAGATATTTGATTTAAAAGTACATTTATGCCGGGATTAAACTTTGAACTTTGTTACAAATTGTACTTACATAAAGTGGGTATCTCATTGGCTTGGAGACTGGGTGGCGACCTGGTGGCAACCTGGTGGCGACTGGAGTATCCGCTGATCACAAGTGGCCAGACGACGTCGCAGAGACATCTCTTGGAGACTGGAACCACTTTTGCCCCTTGATGACGTGGTGGAAAAGTGATGGTATAACATTGGTCTAACATTGGGATAATGCCATAACGTTGGTAGTATAGTGTTGGTCTAACATTGGGATAATGCCATAAAGTGTTGGTCTAACATTGGGATAATGCCATAAGGTTGGTAGTATAATGTTGGTCTAACATTGGGACAACATCATAACAACATGGAAAAGTGGTTGATATAATGTTGGTCTAACATTGGGGGAACATCACCACCAGTAAAGAAAGATATATTTGACTTAACATTTTACCAACGTTGGTCCAATAGCAATCTTTCACTGTTGGGCCAACATCATGTTTCTGACATTGATGTTTCTGACACCGGGCCAACATAGTATTGCTATCTGGGCAGTTGCCACCTAAATCAGAAATTGATTGCGATAATGCAACCATTGCCAATGTAGGACCAACACATTATTGTTACACTGTATCTTGGTTGTCATTGATGCAGGGTGGATATTGGTTGGCAAGCCTACCTTGGGCCAATGTTGGCAATGGTCAGCACTGTTGCAGTCGGTGAGCTAACATTGACTCATAGTTGGGCCACTGTCCTACTTTTTTTTACTGATACATGTTGGATATTGGTTGGCTATCCTACTTTGGGTCTACATTGGCAATGATCAACTTGGTCACAGTCGGCGACCAGATTGCATAATATTGAGGAAAAAATTGCAATTTACTTGTGTGTGTATGGCTAATGTTAGACCAATGTTGTTATGCCTGATGTGTCAATGATTATTACATGCACAAGGAACTACCATGTTGGTGTATTGGCAAAGAGTTAAGTTTGTGTTAGCTAATGTTGGGGTGACTGTGACATGTGCAATATATAATCATGTTCATGTTGTCAAAATGTTGGCGTGATGAGGCATAGAGTAATATGTTATCAAATTAGACTCTTATGCATAATGCCTTCACATGCATGTCATCCATGTGGAGTATTGCAATATGAAGAAACTGGTGTATAATTCCCTTATTTTGCTTCAGGAAATACATATCTGTGATCTCTTTGGGTGGTAGAGGTAATGGTAATCACCACACTTTTTTAGCTTCTAACCCCAGCTTAAATCAGAGCAAAGTCCTTTTCCTTTGTTGCAATATATCTTCCCATTTTCCCTTTCGCACATTAAGGCAGGGAAAGACTTGCTCAGTTACTGACATTTTCTTTAAGCAATCTGTGATTTGTTATAAGACATAATTCACAAGTTTGAATGAGCAGTCACAGTAATATAGGCTCATATATTTTCCTGATGGGTCGTAGCTGACTTGTTCCAACTGGGGATACATGTCAGGGAAAGGTGAAATATAGATCATGATGAGTATATCTGCAGGGACTGGAAAGTCTAGAAATAAATTTACTACTTTTTTTTCAGCATTGACATGAATCAGTTAGGTCCTGCAACACTGCAGAGAGATGTGATTTACTTTGAACACAGGGAGAATATTTCAACACTCACAGATAAGAGGAAGGTGTCCTGGTTACTGTTAAAGAAGAAATGTTTGCAAGAGTAATTTTTCACACTTGTTCCGGTGAGATGAATTTTGCTTGTTTTTAATTCCATGGAATCAAGATATGAAGTAACATTAAATATGTGACCCTGCATCACACAGCCACCAACAAAAAGTCATCAGACATGGATTTTTAGTAATAAAAGCAAACCCTGAAAGAGCAGACTCTAAAGCTTTAAAATGATGTATAACTCTATACAAATCAACTTTCCCAACAAACCTATCTAAATGATAGAAAAAAAGCAAAATTGGGGTGTGCAACTTTCTGTTGGTTTTGTGATGCACAGTCAAATATAACACAGCTTTTTTTTTTTGCACTAGTTTTATGTTGAAACACAAAAGAGTTCCTATCACATACTGCTGTTTAGCCGAGGTAACCTTGCAAACAAAATTTGGAAATGATTAATTGCACAAACGTGAATTCCTAGTTGTTACTACTTTGATACAACTACTGTCGCCTTGTAGGAGTCACTCGTAGGGAATCATCCCTTACAATGCAAGTGGTACTAGTACTTCCTTATAAAATACTTAGTCATGTCATAAGTGTATCAGCAATATTGTTTCAATTTACCCGTTGAGGACAGACTGATTTTGCTACAACACGCATTTCCCATAGACACTTGCCTGAGTATACTCGGGACTCGCCCTTAATGAGTTAAATAATTTGACGATGTGCAGTGGCCTGAAATAATGAAACACCTTACATGTACGTGTAGCTTCTCTTGGCTAAAATGGATGTCAGTTAGATATTTACTTCGACAAATGCTATTCCAGGTACTTTACTAGGTACAGAGTAAATGTTGCTGAAGTTCAGCAAATGAAGGTTTCATCAATCTTCATGCTGCATTTACCAAATGAAATGATGCTCTCTCTTGATCTATTTTATGAAGAAGAGCAAGAAGAGTTTTCTAAAGGTTAGGGTAATTGTAATGCTCAAGTGTTAATGCCAATATAGCAGCTCTATCAGAAGAGGAACCAAACAACATTTAATCCAAAGACTCTGTAAAGTGCTTCTGCTTTTCTGTCACTTAGTGGAGATCCTTTGTTAAGGCTTGTCAATATTCTCTTTAGCTTCATTGTAAAGAGATCTGCTTGATGGATTTCTATAACTGCTTGTTTTGATATGTCAGGATAGATGTCACATGATGAATGAAGACGGACAGACCGTTAAGCCTTTGAACTGTTTCCGAATCCATGATTCACGCTACTAATGTTAGTAATTCTATATAGGGCTGTGCAACTAGAGTGTCTTTTTTTCTTTTTAGCTGATGAACAGGAAAACACATTATTATTTGAACGAATCCTTATGTACAGCAGGCCCCACTTTAACAGAGTTGACAACTCTTCGGAAAATATTATTTTCCATGACGAAAACCTTGACTATATCACAGTGCAGACAAGCAAAGAGACAAAGCTGTGAGAAAAAAAAAATTGTTGAAATAATGTCATGGTATTAGTATGGAATTATGATTTTATCATTCTATGAAAACAATAATTACTTGAATAGATATAAAGTAAAAAACTGATACAAAAGAATTTGTTAAAGTTTTTTCCTCCAGATGCAAAGATTGGAAAAGGGTCAAAAGCCCGTAAGAAATCGTATGCACTCTCAAAATTCCCTTGCTCAAATTATCTAGTTAGAATACATCCAGTGGGATGTGTTTGTAACATAGTCTGCATTTACCCCATGGTATGTTATTGTTTTCTTTAAGATTTATATTTCAGTACTGCTCAACTACTTTTCCTTTCATATCAAAAGATTGAAACATCACCTCACAAATCCCCAGAATGACAAACAAACAAACAAACAAACAAACAAACAAACAAACAAACAAACAAAAACAAACAAACAAACAAACAAACAAACAAACAAACAAATGCTCTGACATAGAGAGCAGCTCATGAATGATTTGTTTCATAGCCTCAGAAAACTGACAAGTGTTTCAATCTATTGATGGATGTTTGTACACAAGAGGAGGAGGCACTTTACTCTTTCCAACTGTGAACACACTGTAGGACAGATATGTTACATGAATACTAGCTGAGGGTTTAATTCACAAACACTGTCTACAAACTTTTCAATTTACATTGTACATACAATCTATACTTCGCCTCTTAAATAGTCACAAATAACAGTTAAAAGCAAAGCAGACAAATTTGGTGAAATTTCTCTCAATCCAATGCCCTCCATGTTATCAAGTTTGAAAACTGAAATGAAAGACCCACACTCAATGCCTGTAACTATTTGTTTTGCAAGATGGCTGTCCATATTCTCTTCTCCGTAGGCTGAAATCATGAACAGTATTCAGTTGCTCAGATATTCTTTCCAGAGTTTCTATCAAATACACTGCTGCTGGTCTTATGGTCAAGGAATGGTGTTCTATGTGTGCAAATAAATTAAACATGTGTGTAAATAGTATTTTTTAATGATTTTTTTAAAAATTGAATTCCAGGATTAAATAGAGAGTAGAACATACATTTGATATGCTCCTGGCTATTACAAGTTATCCATAAACCTACATTTTATAGTTTCACTGACTGAATCTCCTAACTAGATAAATATAGAACATCAAATGTATCTCTATGTACAGGCTCACACAAGAAAAAAAAATGAACGAAAACTAAACCATTTTACTCTGGAGAGAGATTGGATTTCAAATGTGAACAGACTCCATTCTTGCCATCATATTTGCTGCCCTATTTGGCTTGCCCTTTGCATGGGAAATGTTATGACTGCCTGACACACCTCTAGCATTTCATTCCTCTCCAGACTCAGATGGACAAGAAGATCAAAGAAATGAAAGGGGGAAGAAGTATGGGAGAAATAACCTTAGACAATCATCTATGAAAAATCTCAAAAAAAGAAAGAAAAAAAAAGACGTGGGTTATGATCAGAATTTTTCCATTGACGGCATTTCCATCTTCTCTAGTTCCTCCAACTCTGCTGGTCTCTCCTGCCCTCTTTGACCATCTGAGAGCAGATCAAATTTCTGCCTTATAATCTCTCTAACACCATGGGTTCTTTAAGGCATCTTGGAATTTGCAAGCCAAATATTGGTGTAGAGCAGATTTGAAGAGTTGGGAGGAAATGACTTTAAATGGAGATAATTTCATTTCAGCTGCTGAAAGGGAGGTTTAAGTTACAATGTTTATTTTTGATGGAGAAGTTGGTAGGAGCAGTGAGAAGTGGTGTGTTTGTCGGGGGGGGGGGGGTTCTCTTATCACTTATTTCATTTTTTTCCCCCAATGAATCAAGAAAGAAAGCATGGAATATAAGAACTGGTGAAATTTACAACCGGATATTGTGGTCTGTGGCTGGCCTGTCTGCCAAAATTTACTCCAAACTTGAATGTGACGGGGAGATGTCTGGTCCTATTATTTTTGATGGCTGTTATGAGATTTTTACTGTTTGGTGCCATGTCCAAGGTTGTTGCATACTCAGCACTTTCATTACTAGTTGATTCTAGTCTGATAATGCCACAATATCCGAAGAACCTACTAGACGCAAAATAACTTAATAATCATTTTTCTCTGCATTTTTGTCGTTGCTTTTTTTCAATCTTCTTGTCCATCTTAGTGTGTGGAGGAGTGAAATGCTAGAGGTGATCAGACAATAATAAAATGTTTTATGCAAAGAGATGAACACATGGGCAAAATAAGAAAAACGTGTTAAGCAGGACAAGGGAATGGTTCCATGACATTTGCTCCTACAAAATATCTGCACGCTATTAAAGCCATACAAAGTCTACCCACAAACATAACTCTAACCCTAATTCTTGTCCTCACATCAAACTAAACCTAAAACCTTATCACAACCCTAACCCTAACCCTGAGTCCTTGGGGAAAAAAAATGGAGTAACTGTCGCAGGATTAACTGTTGTGTCACCCAAGGGAAATATATAGCAACACTTTTTTTATTACTTTCTAAAGCCATTTAGGATGATACCATTATGTGATCACCATGTGACCAGCTATTCTTTCACAAACCTATCAAGCATTTCATTTGCACTGACAAATCATGATGACAACCATGCAACTAGTGTAGTTAAAGTTCATTTAAAGCATACTAATGATATTCAAGAGGAATTTGTGCCAGATATGCCAGTAAGGGGTGAAAATGAACTCTAGGGGAATGAGGGGTGGGATACCATGCAGTGTTTATGAACATCAATCTTTAACCTCAATGGAAATATAAGCAAGCATTCGGTTATTTTGAAAATTCTGCCAAAATCTCTGCTGTGAAGGAGTTTCTTTCATGAATATCTGTTAGGCCTATACTCCACATAATATAGGGTTGTAAATTTGTTGAAAAGGTGAAAACAACACAGATCCTCAGTCCCAGTGTCACAGAGATTCCTGGACTAAGAAAACAAGAGAGAAATGGGGCAAAGAGAATCCTGGGTTGACTGGGCTACGAAGGAGAAAAAGAAGAAAGACAAAAGCTATCGATATTGGCCTGAATCATTATCAAAGTAGCTTATCTGGCATTTTGATAAGGTGCATGAAAGTGATTCAGACAGTGAATGTTGTGCTGCTGTATGCTGTAACACATTCAATGTGCACCACTGACACTTGATACAAAAAGTCATAGTGTGAGACGACGCTCAGTGGTGTGTGTGAACCTTGGTGTAGACACCTCAAATGAGGCTGGTCAAAAAGAAATGCACTGAATTTAGCATGACTGAAATAAAAATGCAGCATCTAAAAAGTGTTATCAATGATACATATATCATCCATGCTTGCAACAACATGCTTTCCATTAAGCATGAAGTAAAAAAAAATATCAAAATGGTCACTGGTGGCTTCAGCATCAGGGGTACTGTAAAAGCTGTTATTAGAATGCATGTATACTGGCACTGGTATATGAATATGTAATCTCACAGTGCATGAAAGCACAGCATGGCACATAGTAGGGCAATTTGTCAATCAGTTGCAAAGACTTACATATATCTGCAAAAGTACCCAGATTGTTACGTCATTCAAATAGTCATTGGCACAAAAACAGCTCATTTTACCAAACTTTCCAATCTAACCTTGTCATAATTTGATTCAAACTATGCAAAATACTATATTTTAGCTCTCTCTGTCCTTCATTAGCCAATGTTTAGCACTGCTTGGGTGCTTAAGGGCCTAACTCACCAGAGGAGACATATTATCACCACAACTTGTGTAACCTAAAAGACCCTAAAATGGCTTGCACCTTCACCAAGGTGACCCCAGGATGACACCAGAAAGGTTTCCAAACAAGGTGACAACTTCTTTGCCCTGGAGTCATGGGGACATCACCTCAACATCTCCATGATGTCTCCACATCATCACTGGTACGCCACTGTGGGTCTCCTCAAGGTTGCAGAGACATCTCCAAGATGTCTCAGACAATATTGGTTTCCATGACTTGGCCACAATGAAGGAGACAGTGCAGAAACATTACGGAGATGCCTTCAAGACCAGCTGGAGACTGGAAAAAGTCTCTCAAAAGAATGAACATATTATATATTCTCACAACTTGCCAGGGACCAGGCCAGTCTCCAGGAGACATTGCAGAGATGTGGTGGAGAAGTTTCCTGGACCAGCAAGACTCAAGTCACCACTTGTTCTTCACCTATAGTCTCCATGCCAATGAGATACCCTTGTTACCTACTTCCCAAATTTCCACTGATATCTCAAAACAGATTTGCTGTGAATAGACATCACCTTATCTATCCTATAGACCTACGTACCTACTGTACCTACCTACACTGTATAGGCCTACTTATTGTGTCACCATGGGTTTCCTGTTGGACTGTGGGGCATTGCTAACTCTATAACTACAGTGTAGGTCAAGTTTGTAAGCTAAATGTCTAGAGTTAATTACCAACATCTGAATTACATGCCCAAATAAAGTGACTAACTTACAATGAAGTCAAGAAGGTGGAGGTCAATGAATTGTAATGACACAGCTTGGCAAGTTATGATTAACCCATCGAAGACAGAACTGATTTTTCTGTAACATGCATTTCCCATAGACACCTGCCCAAGTATACTCAAGACTAGTCTTCAATGGGGTAAATGATAGAGCAAATAAAAGGTTAACTATGTTAAAGAAAAACAAAACAACTCTACTGATCATGGCAAGTTCACTAATCTTTACTGCTATGCCTATATTTCTGTGCTTACTTGACATAGAGCTGAATGTGGAATATTGGACACTGCACTACAAATCTATTGTCATAGGATGATAATTCAGTAAACAAAACAAAACTTTGAGTATCACTATGGAAAAGGATAATCAAAATGGATTTGATGAGATGTCAGTTCACAATTCCAGTCACAATAATTGGCTTCTTGGTATCTTCAACAAGATTGTTATGTCGACATACATTCAAGAGATATGAAAGTTGGGAGCCTGTTGATGGGAGTCTGATACACTAATTCATATTCCTGAACAAGAGGTTAACATTGCTCTGATGGATAGCTCTTGCAGATGTCAGCCCCGGGAAATTAGATGCTCAATACCATGACGGACTTCACACTTCTTGAAGGCAATGCAGATCCAAACACCACTCAATTATATCAAATCCGGCTACAGAGGGCGCTATTCCCCCTAGACTGCCGGCTATGGAGATCATTCGGTGAGGTCATGCATGCACCAGTAGGCTAACATGTTTGTCTGAGGGTACGGAAGTGTCATGCAATGATACCCGGTTACAAGTCTGTGCCCGAGACACCTTGTGTCTTGATTACAAACAATAAAACCCAATCAGCAAAGATACTTGGGCTGCTGTAGGGATAAGGCCAGGCCGGGGCCAAACACTGTAAACAATCCGCATGGTGGATAATTAGTCTGACAGCAATTACAGCGGGTTTAATAGAGAGCTGATTGGATTGTGTTATGTAATGCAGCCCAGCCTCAGCTTTCCCCACCTCCCTCTCCCTCCATCTCTAGCTCTGCTTTTTTTTCTCTCTCTCTTGTCTCCTCCCCCTATCTCCATGGTGTCGAGGCTTGTCCAAGGCTGGACACCCAAACCAGCATTAGAATGCACAATCACGACCTGCAGATGCAAATAGGCCCATGATTGGAGGTGGCCATGATATTTGAGTCCCACATAGTTAATGAAGGATTATTAAGACTGAAATCCATATTCCTCCTTCCAAAGCATTCAGTGGCAGTAGGGCAAGCATCTCTTCATCTCGTCAAGTGGCAAATAAACACAAGAGGAAAGTGACGAGATGGAGATAAAGACAAAAATTAGGAAAAGAACAAGCACAAAGAAGTACAAAAAGAAACATTACATAGTGGGAGCTCTTATGACGATATGGAATATTACAGAGGTAAGAATACATTCATAATAACTGCAAGTGAAAGAATACAATAGGTCTACTACCACAGGCAGTATAGCAGGAGTGTGGGACCGGTAAAATACTAGTGTCATTAAAACAGAAGCATCATTGCTTTCATTGAAAAATATGTTTGTGATTGTGCGTAACTTTGGGTGTGAAGATATCACGATACCCTTGACGAGCTTCTTTGAAGAAACCTAATTAAATGCAATCACTCCCACAGTAATTTATTCGCATCACATTCACATCATTGTCAGAGTACAGTGACACATACAAGTGTGCAAGTCATGGAGCAAGGAGACTGGTGTGTACTTCATACATTGAAACAATTTCACACACTCCATGCAAGACAGTGACAATCTCTTGATTTCTCTTCTTTCTCCCTCTCTATCTCTCTCTCTCTCTCTCTCTCTCTCTCTGCCTATATGTATATCTATCTATCTATCTATCTATCTATCTCTCCCTCTCTCTCTCTCTCATTATCTCTGTCTACCTATGTTTCTCTTTCTCCTTTTTTCAAGGATCCTAGTTGAATCATATTTTTTCCTCTCTCCTTCCTAATATACCTTAGATCTGATTCCATCTTGTTTTACGTGAGCAGGCAGCCCTTTGAGCATGCCGCATAAGGTCAAGTGATAAAAGAAAGACTGAAGCAAAAAGGAAACCATGGACACCACGTCTTTGTGTGAGACACGCTGTCTGTCTATGAATATCTTTAAGATTATGTAATCAGGTGGCTGAGCATAATGTGATTTTTTTTTTTGTATTACCTGAATGCCATCTTTCTCAAAAAACACACTCAACTTACATACACATGCAGTGATATAAACATAATCTTATTGTGTCATCTTTTCTTGTACACCAATACTCTTGAATGTCTTGAATGACATCATCAAAGTTTTCCTTATTCTATTTCTTCTGCAACAGTCCTGCTTTTCAAAAGAAAGCATGGAGCATTCTCCAGACCAAATCACATACACAATGTTATTTGAATATTATCTACATTGTACAAAATCATAACATCTTGCATAAAAAGAAGGTAATCACTATCAGATACATAATGCACTTTGATCATGATAAATATTTTGGTGACTTGATTGAAAAAAAATAAATAATAAAGAAGCTGTACAGTGATGTCAAAACGAATGAAGAAATACTGTGGAGGAACAAAGTATGTGCTGTCCCTATCAAGATATCTATGAATAAATACTGTAATGTTAGGAAACCACTTTCAGAATAGTTCATCAATACTAACACTTCTGTCTGTGAGGATACTAAGTGGTAAGTCTGGTCATCCACACATTTTCACTGATCAAAGCATTAGACCACCATTTTTTTTTTTTTACCACCATTTTTTTTTTATTGCTCCATTTTCACAAATTTTCACAAATTTTACTGTAGTTGTCGTTGCTGTTGATTACAAAACTGGAAACAGTATAAAACACTGTCTGTGATAACAAGGGAACAGTGGACTGAATCAAGACAAAACAACCACATAACTAATTTGACAGGGAGTGATGATATCTTCAACATATACATGTATATATCATATATCCACAGTGGCCAAACATCGTTCATCGACTCTGGAGCTATTACGTGGCTTGTGAGTGGTGTACGACAAATGTCAGTATGAACACTTGCCTCTCATCTTTAATTGCGGTGGTGTCATACATTGGCTTTTCTTAACCCATTGAGGATGGACAGATTTTGCTCCAACACACATTTCCCATAGATACTTGCCCGAGTATACTCGGTACTCGTCCTGAAAGGGTTTTTAAAAAATATTAAAAATAACCTACTGGAAATCCACTCAAAGAAGTGGCTTCAAGCCAGAGCTGATGGGAGATGGCTGCCAATTTGAATAGGTCTCATATTAACCTGTTGAGGAAGGACTGATTTTGCTGCAACATGCATTTCCCATAGACACGTGCCTGAGTATACTTGGGACTCATCCTCAATGGGTTAAAGGTAGATTAAAACATTTGTTGCAGGCAACATGCAGATATAGTCTTTATCAAAAGAGGTATATAAAAAGGTTGATGTTCTATTTTGTATGACATCAAACAATATCGATAAAGTTACATTTGTGACTTTACAAATTTATCGTAGATGAAGACTTAACAAAAGTTAGGAGTGATAAGAAAATGATTACAGTGAACAATAGGTGTCCTCTGTGATAGCCCTGATGATTGACAATGTATGACATTCCTCTCCACAGCACTTTCTGTAATAGAGAGATAATAAAAAATCTAAATAGCACATAGGCATGTGTCTTTGTTTTTGTTTTTCTTTTGAGTTTTTCTTTTTTGTTTGTTTGTTTCCTTATTTAACTACCTCTTCAGCACATACATGCCAGGGATTTTTCTATATTCTTTCTTCAGTGTAATATCCACTGGCCTCAATGTGAATGCACCAATCTGCTCCTAGTATTCAACTTGTTCAAGACGGCTTGTCCAAAGAGAATACATTATAAGCCATGAGGAATACATAACAACTGTCCACAGGTGTGATGTGGCTGTCTAAGTATTTGTGTGTGTGTCTGTGTCTGTGTGTACTTACTAGATAAATATAGGAAAACAAAGAGAGAATTAGGTTATATTTTTTATCAGTTAGCAAAATTTTAAGTACTTTAATTAGGGAAAAATATAAACTTTAATTGATTGAAGACATTGTGTATACAATCTTTTTGTAATTTTTGTGATAACTCAAAAACCACTGAGTAACAGCATAAAGCATACACAGATAATCTACACAAGGCTTAACCTCCATATCTACACACTAACCCTCTTGCATAACAACACTACAGCAGTGTGTAAAGCAGACATTCTCTACCATCTAGTCCTCATACATCTCCAATGGCGCATGGTGATCACTTTTCTGCATTCTAATTTCAAGCGTGATTGGTCAGCTGTACAATTACCTTATTCCACGTCTACTCCTTTGGTCATGAGAACGAAATTTCATTACACATTCCAACACAAAGAGCATTTTATGGCTAATGCCAATTTTCTTTGAAGGAAAAGACTATGAATAAATAATCTTTATCCACTGGGGTAAAAATGGATTTCCAATGTTTGTTTACACACTGAATAAACAGTATAACTGCACACCTAGTAGTTATAGTACTAGTCTCAGTTTACATATCAATTACAGAGACCCAACATCATTCGAAACTAAGGAGAGCTTCATAACATAAACAGACACAGACACACATGCACTTATATTGTAGGTGCCTAGGCATTATTTACCATCTTAAATCTTGTCGCCAATTTGTTCAGAGATCATAAATGAACATTCATTGTATCCCTACTGAAACAGAAACATTTGACTTCAGGTTTTGAAGTACAAAAGCATATTACAATGTTTTGGAAATAAAAAAAAATCAGATATAGAATATCTACAAGGAAAAGGAGAACTCTATTATATCAATATGTAGTTGTTTTGCTAATAACTTTACCTTAATGACTTACCTAAACATCAAAAAACAAAATTATGAAAAATATATGCATACAAACTGATAGAATGTGGCTTGGATACAACATGAATATATGATACGTGATGGTGACATGAATGGAATACCACATTCCTTCGGCTCTGGGAGGTCCGCATCATCAATCAAAACATGATAAAATCCCATGTAAAACTTGAGTCTTCAGGACTAATGAGAGCAAAGAAGCATCAACGTGACAGACTTATAGTGACAGGAAATTTCAAATCAAGTTTGATTTGACTTAATGTGAAAACTGTTCATGGTTTTGATGAGTTTACTTGCACATCATGTCAGCACCAGCAGCGAAACACATGGTCCACAATCACCAATGATGACTAACAATAGAGACTACATCATGAATCACAATGCCTGGCGACAACGTGGCCCATTAGAAAGGCAGAAAGTGACAAAGAGAGGCACAAGAATACACACAACCTGGGAGACTCATGATTCACGCCACAAAATCAGTGAAATAAAACATGTATGCAAACGTGACTCGCATGTCGGCATGTGCCATGATGGAGAAAAACAAAAGGGAAGAATGAGAGGAAGTAGAACAAGATAAGAAGGAAAAAGAAAGGAGGAGCTAGACATAGAAAAATATGAAAGTGTTTGATGGAAGATTACATGACGCACAAAACTAACTGGAGAGGAGGGAGAAACTACATGTCTACCAGCACCACAGGTAGTAAAACAGTGAGATAGAGACTGAGAGATGATACGGGTAATAAAAAAAGAAGAACAAATACACAGGAGAGAGAGGGAGAGAGGAACAAGATAGAAATATAGAAGGAGACGATGACAAAGAGAGCAGTTGGAGTGAAAAGATGACAGAAAAAAAGAGTTGTAACGGTTTCAATTCGGATTGCAAAAACATGGCGTTCTTTCACCATCTGAATAACTTCTGCAAATATTTTGGTCTACCAACAATTAGGGCGGAGATACAATGGACCACGCTGACTTGGATACACTCAGTCTGGACTAGGTAAACTCTGGAACGTGAGACGTAGAATGGGCGAACACTTCTCAGCACTACTTGTGCAACCAGAGAAAAAGGGCGTCTTCCTAATTTGGCATCTTACTCAGAGTGTGACGTATGAAACTCGCACCAGAAGACATTTCTGGTGCAGTTTGGAGAGGGCAGACTGAGGCATGTGAAAAGACAATGATATCTTTGGTCGACTCATTCTGACATAGTCTGAATGTGCAAACAAGTGTGAAATAAGAATCATTATTGAACGGGTGCATGTAAACATATTGTACATAATAAAGCATGCAAACATATGATTATTCCAACCATGTAGGTGTTATCGATCCTAAGAAATACTTTATATGTAACATGAAATCTAATGTACACTATCAAGGATTTCTTGTCTTAAAGGGGAAGAAAACCCAAACGAACATGCGGATTGAGTTACTGCAGCAACATTCAGTAGAACATGCCGGTGAAGTTTCAGGCAAATTGGACAATCCATTCAAAAATTTACTTAAAAACAAACAAAAACTTGTTCCTGATATATTTTACGGGTAATATTATTCACCAGCTTTCTGAAAGATGCAAGTCATTAATACCCTTTTATTATGCTAGCAAAGAGAAAATATGTTGACTTTTCTTTGTATTTTCTTTATATTGTTTTTCCATATGTGACGTCATAAAGTGTTATAGTTTTCTCATCCAGTGATGGCTGCATCAAAAGTTTAAAATTTGCAACTTTTGAACGGATTGACAGATTTTCCTCAAAGTTTGATGATGTGTTCTGCCAATATTGCTGCATTCTCTCAATTCATATTAATATCTAGGTTTCATTCCCCAACACTGTAATTGTTTGTGTGGTTGCTTTTTTTTTTGTTTCCATTTGTAGGTTCCATGTGTGGTAATGCCTACCCCTCTCCCCAACAAAAAACACACAAACAAACAAACAAACAATTTATGGATTGGATCTTTTTATGTTATTTTGTGATGGGATGAAACGAAAAGAACAGAAAAGTACATATGAGCTGTAATTAGACACCTCATTAGATAATAATCAATGCATCAAAATTAAAAGAAGGTATTACAGTATATTATGGTAATATACAATTATGACAATGAGAACATCTAAACATTTTGGGTAAACCTAATAAAAAATAAAAGTTATAATATGATACAAAAAAAATAATGACAATAGATATTTTTTCTAGGTCTCAGCATTTGTATAGGTCAAACAAACAATAAAAACAAGATCATAAAAAGTAAGTAGAAATGGAAAATACCTGGTGTCAGTTTTCAATTAGAGGTAATAAGATTTTAAGTATATATTAGAATTCTTTTCTGGAAAATATGAGGCTAATCACATCCCCCTACCCCCCCCCCCCAAAAAAAAAAAAAAAATGGTATAAACCATATAATCTCCTGTGCAACCATAACATAATTTTTGTAGTATTAATCGATTTACAAAGGACAACTTGGTAAAAGCACAACCTGAGGGATCAATCAAGCAATCATATTAACCCACTGAGGATGGACTATTTCGCTACACCACATATTTCCCATATGCACCTGCCCGAGTATACTTTGAACTCATCCTCAACTGGTTAAGATCAGCAATAATATCCTCCCTTACTTAGGTCTAGCAGTGGGCATACATTAAACCCCTTGTGATATTCATCTGAACACTTCAGTATCTAAGATATAGCACTACTAGTTGTAATGTGATAATGAAAGGGAAGGCTGATCGGGCCAAGATATATCGGTGTAAGTGCAGGCATATCTCATGCGGAAAAACTGAAATCATTTCCAATTGGGATGGATCAAAGATGATGCTCTTCTAAATCGGCAATTAGTTAATCAAAAGAAAGAACAGTGAACAAACAAAAATGTTAGTGTGAATAGACTTGTCATTTCTGGACACTAAACTCTAAATGTCAAAGTTGTGTTTTCTTCACAGTGGCAACTAACAACCCAGATTTAGTGCTTCAAGTAGCAATTGTCCGGCAGATGTATGCATCACTACACTTTTGGGCCATTACTCACTGTTACAATAACACACTGCCCTTTTAAATCTGGTCTACTGACTTACCAAATACTCATTTCAAACAGATGTACACACCTTTTATCAACATGTCACTTCTGATTAGAGAGAGGAGCACTTTTATGTGGTTCGTTTTAGGGGTAAAAAGAAAAAAAAAAAGCAGTGATAAAGTCAAAGCCCAATGTGTTTCATCAAACGTGAATGTTGTGTCAGAGATGCAGGCACAGCAGCCACCTGAAACTGACGGACGGCGCGGCGCGGTGACAAACCTTGACAGTCGCTGCCCGGAAGATTGGCAGGTCGCGACGTGTCGCTCGCCTCGAATGATAGTAACTGGAGACTATGTAGGCCAGACAAGAGTGCTGGCTGAGATGGATCACGCCAGGTGAAGGATAGGGCCATGAAATTAGAAGACAATTGTGCAATATTCCACTGTTACGATTCCTCTTCCTCGGCCTGATACCCAACACATGGCATTACACACTCCATCTCAGAAAAGGTGCAGTGTGACATTTTAACGGACATTTCTCTCTCTCTTCCTCTCTCTCATTCTCTCTCTCATTCTATCGTCTTCTTTGTTTTTAATTCATCATGTCCTTAGGGGATGGTACAAACAATTCATCTTATTACTTTACAGGGTGAAGGCAAAAAAAATTGTGCAATACACTATGTACAAAGTGACATTATAACTCAGTACTCTCGATGTCACTGCCTCAAGTTGCAGAAGCAGCTACCATTTTTCTGAAATAAAAGTTCTTGCTGAAATCTATCATTCTAACAAGTGTCGATGATAACTACTCTGATGCCTTGAGAGGGGTATGCATATGTTAAGAATACTGTGTAAAAAAATGAAGAAAGTATGATACTTCACCTGTGCTTGTTGCTGCATATCTGTATGAAAGAGGCAAAATTCTCATTTGCCATTTGACATAGCCAGTAAACATGCTGTCTTTCCTTATATGCCATTCCCACACAGTCATTAAAGGGCAAACCCAGATTTGATTAAAAAAAAAATATGGGTCAACTTTACTACTATGCAAAAAACAAATGATCTCGTTACATCTGAAATATATTACAAACCACTCTCATTGCAACCTTTGTTATCAGACACAAGCATTCAGGCAATATGCACACAAACTAAGACTCTTGAATTTTGTTTTGCATATACTTGCAGGCAGTATCAAATTTACTTAGCATGATTTTCATCCTCAGAGTCAGATGTGCTCTTTATGCCACTTTCATATGCAAAGATTATGTAATTTACACTGATGAGAAAAAAGAACTGTGATAATGATTTTTTTATGTTTTCATATCTAAGGTAGATCACTGAATGTAGCAAGAAGTAGAGCAAAAGCTTGCAGCCAATGTCAATACTTTGTATCCATTTGAACAATTCTATGTGCATACTAGATCTCACAGAGTGATGAATAATCTAAACTCCTTTACTTGCTGGGCTTTTATATCTTAAGCCAGGTAGTGTTCCAGTCTTTGATGAATCACTGCCAGCAATATGTGTGGGAAACATAAAAACAGAGAATACAGATGATGGATGTACAAAGGTGTGAAATAGTAAGTTGCATATTTTGTAGCAAAGCAATGGTTTGATGAGAACTTCCTGATTGCTACCATGAGTCAAACTCTCGCGATGTGTCACAGGTTCATCAAGTTCAACTGACGGAGAAGACTGTTCCTATTTGAGAACTCCACTTTAAGACATCCCATCCTGAATGCAATATGTTTAGAAATGGATGAAGTTACATAGTGTGAAAGACAGGAAAGTGGCTTCTCCCTACTTTTGAAGCAATGAATTAGAATGAGAAATAGGAAAACAGTTCAGCAATCTGGATCGAAGAGCATTTGGTAGTGATCTATGTGGAGCAAAACAGAGTGAGCTACCTACTTGGCCCTTGTTTGGTGTGGGATGGCCAAACGACATAACCAACAAAGTAGGTCGATGGGAAAATCTATACCAGGTAACTGTTTGTGTGCTCCATACATAAAGAAAAGGAATGCCAAGCATGAAACAAGACCTGCAATTGCACAGTTCCTCTTGTCAGCACACTGCGTGCAAAGAAAGAGAAATGATTGCTTGACACTTAAGAAACCCCTTCTCTATTCTCTCGCCGGTTGCAAAGTTCTTCTTTCTGTGTTCTCCTGAATTTTCATGTCTACGAGTCTGGCACAGCTCTCTGCATGCATCGTTTTGTGAGCCTTTGCCAAAAGTAAGAGCCCCGGCCATTAAAGTGAAGTTCGCATTACCATAGCGATGCGAGAAAAGCGATACGCAGCACTACAGCACCTCTTGATGAACATAGTCACATGACCAACCTGAAGAGAGGGGAGAGGGGAGACAGAGAGAGAGAAAGAGAAAGAGAGAGAATGTAACATGCCTCTGTCCAAATAAATAGCTTGACAGGAAAAACAGGAAAACTACAGATGGACTTATGAGGCTGCTTCTGCTGAAAAGCAGAAATAAATGTGACAAGAAAATGATAAAAACCACTTGACATGATGCTTGCAAAATTGCTTAATGTCACCAAAAGAAAATATTGAATATGTAGTAGTAAAAAAAAAGAGGAGAGAGAGAAATAAGCTGTGTTAGTTTTAAACAATGATAAACATGCCAACACATTGTGAAATATGCAGAAAAAAAATGCAAGAGATATGATATTACAAAAAGATAATCAAGCCAGCTTGTAACTTCAAATAACTAAATTGATGCTGGTATAAATTCCCTGCTGTAATAACATCACTCTTAGTGATTTTGTTTTTCTACAATCTACTGATATGTACTTTAACTCTTAAGGAAAGGGAAACGAACATATCTCTGTTTAAGACAGGAATGATTTCTCAATAATATCTATATGCAACTAATGATTTAAGGTCTCACTGGAAAGAATAAGAAATCAGTTACAATACAAATACAGGAAAGAAAAATATCAATGGCCAAACAAAATGGGAAAATACAGGACTTAAATATGTTATTTAAACAGAAAATGGGATTGAGTGGTTTGATCATTAGAAAACATCATGGTCACAATGCTGGGAAAGAGACAGGCTGACAGAAAGATAGGAAACATAAAAAAGTAGAAGATTACGGATTAGACAGGTAGAAGAGAGAGACAGAGACAGAGTAATAGACAAAAAATGGAGAGAGAGACAGAGGGAGATAGAGAGATATGGAGAGAGATCTAAGGAATACATGACAGGAGAGTTTGGAACATATACTCTACTTTTCTCTTTAACGATCCCTTCGGTTCAGCCTTCCTCTCTCATCTGAGCTCGCTGTAGTAGCAACCTCTGAATAATTCAAAGCTACTTTGACTCTCTCCCTCCAATGTCTTGCAATGTGGCAGAAAATGACAGTTATGATGCCAAAATTACCAAAACTCAGTAAGAGGTTTTGTTCATACTAAAATACAAAGAAGAGTACATTTGGAAGGTGTGTTACACAAACATTCATCAAGAAAAGCTGGAAGAGTATGCAGGAGAGAGATATACAGAATGCAGTCTTATGAAGTGACTGAACTAATATTCCTCGCAGAATCTTCCTAGGAGTTTTGACCTCTTCATTTCCAATCCACTGACTGTTCTTTCAATCATGGACTTGCATAGGTTGTGTGAACAAATATGATGCTGACAAAACACGCACACACACACACACACACACACACACACACACACACACACACACACAAAGTTGCACTGGTCAATTCACTAACGGGACTGAAATACTTTTTGGTCAATGGTTTGATAAAAAACGTCCTGGGAGTACGTAAAATTTTACTATAATCTGGTAATCCTTCCATGGTGGTTATGATACATCTTTAAATCCCTTTATGGGTGTGTGTGTGTGTGTGTGTGTGTGTGTGTATATATATGTTTGCATACACAATTAATCAATTTGCTACAAGATGATGGAATCCTCAATGACTTTGTACAGGATCTGCAAAGGTTCCGAAGGCAACTTGTAAAATGGAAGTTGGTGTCCTTCCCCTGACCTTTCACTTCACAGCTCTTTTGTGGAAAGTGACTTTTACAGCAAGTTCAGTTCTCTATTCCTAATTTCAGTTAGGTTGGAGTGATATGAAGAATTATCCTTCTTGTCAAAGCTAGGGATCTACTCACTCAAATGAAGAGAGTAGACCAAAACACCTTTTCTGCCAAATTTTCACTGCTTTGCGGTGCGAGGTCACATAAACTGCACATATCCCTTGAGGTAATGTCATTATTAAAAATAGACCGTTAGTTTTGTGTGCTGAAATGTTACAATCTCATAAGGATTGAAATAGATTATTGAATGTATGTCCTAGCTCAGATGTTTTTCTTTTTTTCTTTTTTTGGTCAGTGTTACATCATCCTGTAATAGCCCTAAATCGGTGAAACTACATTTTACAAGCCTCAAAGCATGTGTTGACCTATTCAAAACAAAAGTGTGCACACATTCTTCAAAGGGCACATTACACATTTTGTTCTTCATGTACATGAATCAATTTACACTTGAATATAACACACATGAGAGGAAGATTGAAAAATACGACAACAAGAAAACAGGTGTTTCATCACTAATCTAGGGGCTACTGCCAGTTTTCATCACCAAGCATGTTATTGTGTTTTATGGCTTAGTTGTCTATCAAACTAAAATATATCGGGGTGAGAAAGAAAAATTATGATACATGGAATAAGATCAAGCAAACAATGCTGTTATTTGGGATACTTTAGTGTACTTAAGTGTGCACATATGTTTGTTGGTGTGTGTATGCGTGTGTGTGTGTGTGTAGGGGGGTGGGGCTAAGCGAAGGTAGTAACCAACCATCATGTCATGTGTAATGCAATATATACTGTAGAGAGAGCCATGTGTCATTAGCTTTCTGTTACTAAGCATCACTACGCAACCACACTGAAATATAACAGATACATATTAACATAAACATTTATAATTACACAATATTTGTGAGATAAATTTCTGTGACCAAATTTGAAATTTGCAGAATCTACAACTGGAATGAGCTGAACATGAATTTACATTGTAAAATTATGAATTTAAAGACTTTTGGTTCACTGCAGCAGATGTACTGAATCATTACTTTGTTCATCTTTGTTTCCTTCTTTAGTAAAATTCAACATATCCAGTACCTAGATGAGTATGTTGATCTGTTGATAGTGCTTTCATCCTGTAGCATTTTTTTCAATGGCAGAAGGAATCTACTGCACAAATATGAGAAAAAAAAATCAGCATTATTAAAGCAACTAAGCAAAATCAACTCTTTGCATTATTCCACTCAAGTAATGGCAGTGGTTAAAGTAATACAGTTATGATGTATGAAATGGGAGGTATATATTAAACACAGAACCCCCTCCTCCCCCCCCCCCCAAAAAAAAAAAAAAAAATCAAACAATAAAAAATGAACAAAAAAGACCGGGTAGAGATTCTGCTTGGGTATACAGAGTGCAAATGGATGCAGAGTTTCTGATTTCCTTCAAAACGAGGGCCCAGAGAGAAATTGTGGTAAATTATTCAGTACATCCCAGAAATATTGGACAGCAATTGAAAGCCATCAGATACCATGCTTAATGTTTGCTCTCTTTTCAAAAGTGAATTATTTAACATTTTGCTTCTAAATCCCCTATCACGCACCCAACTCCCCCCCCCCCCCCCCCCCCTTCAGCCAAGAGGAAATATGAAAGTGGCGATGGAATAATTCATTAATACCAGTGCCAGTTGGACAGAGAGTTATTCATTATCTTGACAAGAGGGAAAAGTCAACTGCTGGACATTTAACACATCCTCCATGCCCTGAGAGGATGATCTGGTAGCAGGAGGTGGTAAGAATGGCTAATGATCCTTAGGCTTGTTGAAAATAAGTCACTCCATCCATGCTGCTTGCACAGGAGCAGATAAAGGTCATTTGTGTCAGGGTGATATTTTTGAATACACACTGGTCAAACACAGAATCAAGATGGAGTTGTGTTTGATCTTTATTCAGACAATTGGCCCTAGCAGTGACAGTTCAAATGATGGTGTACATGTGAGAGTGTTCATAGTTTTTGATACATGTGTGGCCTTGATTAACAAAATCAACAGAAGGTCACAAGACAAGATTTCTTAAATATGGTCAAATTCTGACAAAGGAAATCTTCAGCTTTGAAGTTTTATATAACTCATGAAAATATGATGATTCTAGCCAACTGAAATGAATGGTGAAAAGTCAAACATATTGGAATGCTGCTCTTGTGATAAAAAGGAATGTGATGTTTAGGGTCTGTTCCAGCACATTGTGTCTACATACCACTTTACAGGGTGTGGAGTTTAACATAAAAACTTGGCACACTCTATAACATAACTTTTTTTCATTACTATTGGAAAAATAATGCTTACTGTCATTAAAAGTTTCCAAAGGTTTTTTCTCCATACTTTCACATGCTTCATGGAAAAAAAGCAGAGAACAAATTTGAGACAAAAAACAAAAATGGGTATTCAAAGTCTGTATGCTCCCAAATTTGAATCTAGATAGAATAAAGGTTAATTATTACAGAAAACACACAGAACCAGAAATCAGCCGAGTTGCATACCTATGCATATTTTCAGGTCTACTAGGATAATAAACTTGTCATGATTTCTTGTGAGATTTGTGATGCATGTTCATGCACACACAGATGATTCTTACTTCTGGGCCCCGTTTCATAAAACTTGTTATCAGTGACAAGTTGTCATAGATGTGACAAGCTACTGAAATCCTTGCATCTGATTGGCTGAGAGCAACTTTGTCATGGAAATGTGGCAGTTGTCACTGATAACAAGTTTTATGAAATGGGCCCCAGGTCTCTGTTAATTTCTCTTGAGGATAAGTTTTCCTGATTTGCACAATATACCCCTGCAAAAATGACCTTGTTGCAAAAAACAAAAAACAAACAAACAAACAAACAAACAAACAAATAACATGTCAAGGAAAGTAAATTTTGATATATTTGTCCAAGTTGCATAATGATCTATCAAAGCCACATAAAAGAACAAAAGAAAGAGCAACACACAAATAAACAATAAATATTGCTGTACAAGATACAGAAAAGAGTGGTAATTTGGCCCAGTTGGTAGCGCGTCTGCCTCCACATCCACAAGACTGGGGTTCAATTCTCGAGTCTATCTGAGCAATTTTGTGTGTAATCATAACGTCCCCTCTAGCAAGAGGCAAGATACTTTGTCCCTTGGATAGGACATTAAATTGAGGTTCCGTGTGTGAGAGAGTCACAACTCGTGCACATGAAAGATCTCGCTTCATTCATTCATCGAAAAGAGCAGTGTGCATAACACAGTAAAGTGGTCTCACCTCACATCAAACTGGACCCCATGGAAGACCAGCTAGTGCAGCTGAATATGGGTTATCCAGCCACCTTCTCAGATGGAAAAATGAAGCAAAGAAACAATCCACACTATATCAATCAAAAAATCCTTGTAATATTGTATACAGGTATACAGGTTTCATGGAAATCTCTTGGTCTTTCATCACAGCACTTGATGAAAGATTGAGGGCTCAACTCATCTGTTTTGTATTGCACCTTATTTGATTAACCCATTGCAGACTAGTCCCTTATAAATATGGGCAGGTGTCCATGGGAAATGCATGCTTCAGTGCATAACAAAATCAGCTTGTCCTCACTGGGTTAAACCACACAATGTATTTAATGATTTTTTTTCAAAGGGGCAACATGATAGCTTTTTTATTATATGTTTATTCATTATTCAAATATATATGAATGAACAAGATTGATTTCAGGTAAACTATATGCAATGTACATCCTAGTGAGCTGGACATGATACAACATAAGTCATGCTTCATGATCAAAAAGTAATCTTCATCACAAACTTACATAAAAAAGGAGTATCTGCTAGTCAACTGTTTATACTATTCAGTAGTAATAGAAGCTTAACTTTACAGTTCAACAGAGGTGCGCATAATTGAGTAATCCAGGAAACAATCATGACGCACCTAGATCTATCTGATATACAGTATTACGTGAATGATATGGGCTTTAGTTTGAGAGATTGAACACATTAGAAAGATCTATTTTTCAGTAGCATGTTTGAAAAGATATTGAGCTATGAAAAAAAAGACTTTTACAGGAGTTTTACAATCTAGAAATCACTCTCAATGAGTTATATCTCAAATAGAGACATTGCCGGCAATGTCAAATAAAAGAAAGGTTTTGCCAGCTTTCTTCTTGGAAATAGTGATTTAAATTAGTTTCGCATGCAGAGTGCTAGGAGAAAAACAAACTGCATAAGCTCACTAACAGTTGCACAACGAAAAGGTGTCCCAAGTTATCTGGGACGTCTCTCCAATTTCAAAAGGATATATTTCCCCACACACCTGTTCAGGTGAGATAGAGCGTATCGAGCGCTCGCTCGTTCCACGCTTTCGCCGATCACAGAGGGAATAATTGACGAATGAATTAAAACAGCATTTGCACAACACTCGCAAGAATTGACTGTTGGATCAATGCCTATGCGAGCTGATCACAGTGTCTAGAATGATTGAAGGTACAAAGAAAACCAATCAAAGAAGAACATTTTAATGCCATACGTCTCTGAATGCCTCTGTTCCAGGAACAAGAGGGAGACATTGAGAAAGAACAACATGTAGACACTATAGTGCCACTGAGAATTGTTGGTAGTAAACATATAGGTGCAATCTCTTATTTGGTCATGTGGATTCCTGCTTCTTGCAAATACAGTATAAACCATGTTTTTCACTGTGGTTTCACTATTAGAAATTTTGCAATATTCAAAACATTTGTGAAACCAATAACATATCTAAACATTGTTTTTTTTGTAAGACAAATGCAGTGTACATTATTTCCAAGGTTGAAAATCACTTTGTCATACTTCTCAAAAGGGATAAAACTTACTTCTAATTCTATTGCTGTGGTTCTTAACCACAAATTTAACTTGATATTTGTTCCAATTAGAAAATGTTATGTCATCTCTCTACCATCCAAATTTTAATCAATGAGAATGCTTTGAAATTCAAAACTTTTCAGTTCTTAGGATGCATGCTACTTTCATGTTAAAAATTGACCTACTGTGTTCAATTGCCAAATGCTTGACTGCATCTATAACTCAAAAATATATACTGTAAAACATGATATATTCGCGGCATGAAATTTTCACAAATTGGAGCCGACAGCCTTTTTCGTGCCATGAAATTTTCGCGAATTGCCTCTGGCATCTAATGCATATAGTGTAGGTAAGAACTTTCGCGCGCATTTTAATTTCGTGAATCTTGGCTCTGGCAAAATTTGCGAAATTAAAATGCACACGAACATTCCTCGTTTTACAGTATTTTTTTTTTTTCTGGCAGATACTGCTCTTTTCAATTCTGACATTGATTTATCAGAAATAAACTGGAACAGGTTATATATCAATGGAAAGCTTAGAGGCTGAAAAACTTTTTAATATCATAATAAGAATATCATTGTTCATTGCAACTTTATCAGACATTTGTGGGTAACAGGTCATTATAATAAACATTACATTTAAAGGACAAGTTCACCTTCATAGACATGTGAATTGAGTGAATGCAGCAATATTAGTAGAACACATCAATGAGAGTTTGAGCAAAATCGGACAATCCGTTAAAAAGTTATGAATTTTTGAAGTTTCTGCTAAGTCACGGCTGGATGAAAAGACTACTATAGCTTGTGATGTCACATGAGTACAACGATATAAAGAAAGAATAAAGAAAATTCAACACATTTCCATTTTTCTCGCATAACAAAAGAACACTCGACTTCTCTCTTTCAGAAGGCAGGGGGAATAATATTACCCTTAACATACGTCAGCAGCAAGCCGAAGAAATGTGTACTTTATTCAAAAAGTGAAGTTTTGCGAAATTCTCTTTTTATTTTCCTTATAGAGTTGTACGCATGTGACATCATACACTGTAGTAGTCTTCTCTTCCAGCAGTGACTGCGCAGATACTTAAAATATTCGTAACTTTTGAACAGATTGTCCAATTTTCCTCAAACTTTCACTGATGTGTTCTACTAATATTGCTGCATTCTCTCATTTATTATGTATATGAAGGTGGACTTGTCCTTTAAGTATAGTGCCACAGAGTAGCCTGGTCTTAACTGATCATAAAGCCCAGAACAATGGGAGAAATTAACCTGCTTGAAGGAAAACAATTTGATAAACTATAGTATCATTCACTGGTGTAAAATGGTGAAGCAGATCCCCATCAAATGATTGGTTCAGAGTTTACACATGAATAGTCATTTATTTTGCCTAACATGTAATTTTGCCTATGATTAGTCATAAGTAAAGTATAATGACCAGTCATTATCACTTTCACATCACAGTGGTGACCAGGCGAGATTTAATCACATTATTTACTTGTGAAAATGGTTGCCATGGAATTGGAAACATTGTATACCTTTGAAATTCTTTCAACTGAAGAAGTCTTCTTCAGCATCTTATGAAACAAGTACAGCTGTAATACACATAATTTTGTTTTTAGGCATTAGCATAACTATCCGTACTCGGTACCTTCAAAACAGTGCAAACACCCTCGGCTATTGCCTCGGGCATATTGGACTGTTCCAATGGTACCCTGTGTAGGTAATTCTTACTATAGCCCACACTGATGTGTATTATTTGTTACTAGCTGCCCTAAGTTCCAATGAGAATTAAATGGGAGTAGGTGGTTAATTGTCATTGTAAAATAGAATGAAGTTTGATGCAAACAGGGGTTTCTTCTTTTTCCACAAACCAGAACAGTTTTGCCATAACTTTAAAATGAAAAAAGACCAGCCTCACAGTTATGGTAAAAACAGTCAATACTGTGTTGAATCAGCTACATGTAGATGATGGTCTTGTTTCTTTTTAATCAAATACAGTACTTCAGTATTGTCATTAAAACTTTCCGTAACATGATTTGCGAGACAATTGGGTGTGATAAATCTGGATGTGATTCTGGAGACATGATGTATGTTACACTAATATGATGACATTTATGCTCAGTTTGTTGAGACCATGCAACATGTTGAGGTGTTGCATCAAAAGATGACAGCCTGCAAAAAAAAAAGAAAAAAAAAAGAATCCAACTGGGACATCAAACTTGATTGGATATCTCAGAAACAAACGAACAGCTCCTCCCCATGTACAACATTTACAAGTGTACAAGAGTGAGATAGCATTCAGGGAATGACATCATCTTTAATGGGCAGTTGTGAATAGCAGAAAGCAACTAGATATACCCAAAGGATGTAGAGTGGTTCTGTGATTAATGATCATAGTTACAGCATTCCCTCTAAAAAAGACAAAGAAACAAACAAGTAGCAAACATAAGAATAAATATAAAGAATATTTTCCTGCAGACTGAAATAAAACAAAGAAACCACTTTGACAAATATTCTTTAAAAAGTGAGGAGAGGAATAATGTTATATAAGAAATGTGAAAAACACACAAAGTAAACAGGTGACAAAAGCAAAACACAAAATACAGTATAAAAGAAGAAGAAGAGAGAAATGAGAAGCAGATATGATTGAACAGAATGTAGTATGAATGAATGTATCAGTATGATATACAGTAATATTGTATGTAGTGCATGGATCTAAGAGAATAAACACTGGTAAGCTACATGTACCACACAAATAAGAGTGGACAGGAATAGAATTTCAAATGTCATTGATCATGCCGAGAGAGAGGGTGATAAAATTTTTTAGAGTACTGAGCAAACACAAATGATACAGCATACAATAAAACAGTGCTTGAGTACCATGAATGTAAGAGGAAAAGTTGTGGGAGAGGAACAAAATGCATGTATGTTGATTGAATTGACATCGGGTGCCAAACACGGTTTACATAGCACTAGAGAGTCCGCAGCTCAATAGACTCTTCATTACGCGACCATCAATTTGATGTCAGTGGGTAAACCTGCGGCTCCCGGCATCAATATTTCCCCAGTGTGCGTGTGTCAATTACACCTCGTTACTTTCCACTTTTAGCGGACAGGAAGTCCGAGGGAGCCATGGCAGGGCTCCGGCCATCTCCCCTACTCCTCTACTCTCCCACCCCATAGCAGCAGGCGACCAATATTTATCATCCTCCACTTCTCTGATTCTCCTCCCTTTGTTGGTGGCTTCATCATCACCATGGCGCATCATCAGCATAGCCCATCTCCTGGCGGGGAGAAAGAGGAACAAGATGCCAAGTGTCTGTGCAGGAGATGCCTTGGATGTGTTTTGAGTATTGGTTTGATGGAGGGCCGGCGTGCAGGGAGACAGCGCTGACGCGCCCGCGACGTTGATGAATTAGCCAGAGCAGTCGGTCGAGTTTATGCCGCACTTTTCTGGAGACCCAAGGCAAGATGTGTGGGGGGAGGGGGCTGAAGGAGGAGTCTCGCGTGCTTTACTCAGCTCTTCTAACAGCCAATGATAGCTTTTATATAGAGGCCTCTAATCACAACTCAAGGTTTTATGGCTCTGATGTTCCATGTCTCTGATATTTCAAGGAAGGGGTTGCCCATCCATCTGTGTCCCATTTGGAAGGTTAATATTTAAAGACATGTTATTTCAGAGTGCTTTTTAGGATGCAGCCTGCCATTATTCCATTCCACTTTATCAAAGGGAATTGTTGTAAACACAGCCTTCGAGGTGTAGTGATTAAACAACACAGCTGCCTTCATGAGTGAATGTATCTAATGACATGACACCACAAGATGAAACACTCATGTACCTCAAATGACTTGTTCCCATGGAGTGGCTACATAAACTTTGTTAGCAAAGAACTTGTTCATTAAACTCATGCAAGAGTTGAGTTTCTTTAGGAATAAAGGAACTCTAGACTCAAATATTTCTTCAGTAAAGGATGATGTTGACATGCAAAATATGGATTCTTAGGCAAAATCAAACACAGAGTTTGTGGATGTCCCAGCTATGCAGACTAATCTCATAAGATTTTGGCAAGTACAAAGACAAACAGAGAGAAGCATATTTTGTTCTTCAACATGGCCATTTTTTGTGTTACAGTTTTCAGAGAACAGCAATGTGATGTTACATGTATGTGACGACCACATGACATTAATAATATGAGCTGCCACAAAGATTGTGGTTGGTGCAGCTGTTCTGATTACATGGTGCAAATGTAGTAATTATGTATCTCAATATCACAGGTTCCTATAATTTGAAACTATTGTAATGACTTGGTGTCATAAATAAGCAATAAACTGATCTGTTCAAAAGAAATACGTATCCAAATTCAGCTGTGACTGTGCACATATTGGTGTGCATAAAACAGATTTTTAAGACAATTATACAGGATTTAAGTAGGTGGCAACAGTATCATGTGTTACATTATGTTACATTTATGAACTCGTATCAGCTTTCAAACATTTGCAAATCTGACAGCTTGTAACAGATTATTGTACCTGGAAAGTAGATATGCAGATGTGTGTAAACGAAAATCTTCTCTTTGTGTGCGTGTGTGTGTGTGTGTGTGTGTGTGTGTGTGCATCAAATCAAAGTGTCAACAAATGAACATAACTGCATAATTTGTAATTGCCATTTAGTGGAGACTTTATTCTGCGTATTCTTGTTGTCGTATTATCAATAATGCACTATCGACATCCTCTTAAACAATTTGCAGCATCAAAATTTAATGTATATGTGATGTATTTATTATTAGTCTTCAAGACTTTATTGAGGCAGTAAAGCATAAATTGTTACCTACAAATATAAATGGTGTTATTTATGTAATTGTATGATCATGATTTCCAAGTATCTGTGCAGTTTAGTCATGCTATCAAAATTCATGTAATATATGTAATCCAAATATATGCAGTTTGGTATGCAGTGAATCGCAAATTTCTGAGGAAGGAGAATAAACGTGAAATACTGAATCAGATCGAAATTTAGTTTCAAGGACATTTAGAAGGTCTTTTTGTAGATTTTTTTAAGGCAAATCAGATGCACCAACCTTAGTTACTCTAGTCAGCCACAGTAGAGAGATGCCTCATTGTCCAGGTGACCACACTCTGCACCATGTACTGGGATACATCACCACCCCGTGGGATCTGAAAAATAAAATGAACCAAATTTTACTAGTCTGCAGCATATAAACATTACAGCAAGACTAGTTCCAAGTACTGCAATAGTGGATATTTTAGCACGACTAATTTTTCGCGCTCGGCCGGATAAGAAAAGCTTCGTGGGTTTTTGATTCCGCAGAATCAAAACATCAGCTACTGTAACATATGACAAGTAAAAATATTCGCGTGCTTTTATTTTCGCACTAGTTTCTGGTTGCGGGAAATGCACGAAAATTTCAACACTGCGAAAATTTCCACTTTTACAGTATACTCCAGCAGCAAGGTGTCTATGAGAAATGTGCATAGTGGCAAAATCAGCTCATTTTCAATGGGTTAAGAAAGAGAGAGAGAGAGAGAGCTACACACAGGAAGTAGAGAGTAAGGGAGAGACAGATAGACAGATGAGGAAAAGAGAAGAGAGAATGAGGGAGACAGAAGAATGTTTGATATTGAGCTAATTTGCATGTATCTCTTACAAACAAATGTCAGTTTGAAATGATGAGTGGTTGAGATATGGGCGTCAAGATATATCATCCTTTTGCAGACAGATGATCACTGAAACCCAATCACAGCTATGAATTTCATCACAGAACTTAGTCTGGATCTCCTGAGCTGAGCTAAAACAAGGCAAAGGCCAATCTACTGAGGAACGACAGACAGAGCACTAGCTCACTACGATGGAGTCAAATCCATCCATTTATTGAAGTCATCTACTCATATTTCCTACATGTTCCCAGTATAAGGCAAAGAGCTTTTTTTTTTAATCACAGTTCACAAAGGCTCAATGCAGTTTACTTCATTTTTGTCATAAAAATACTTTTGAAGTTTCAAGAAATTTAAGATATTCTTTGATTTCAGAATGTTTCATCACTGTTATCCTTCACTGTCAAAATAGCTAAAGCAGGCCAATAAATTTGATTTTCTTGTGTTCTTCTCCAACATTTAGGGGTTACAGGGGAAAAAAGGGAATTGTATAGCTCAGAAGAGCCCCCCCCCCCCTAAAAAAAAAAGAAAAAAGAAAAAAAAGGAAAGAGATAAGGAATGCCTCACATTTAAGGGAGTTGCTCTTTTACCTGCATGTGTCAGGAAAAAAGCTGCGCAGTGAAGGATTGATGGATTGCAGGGCGTGTACGTGCATACGGTGAGCTATAGCCGGACTCACTGCCCAGAGGTGACTTGCGATTTGATCGCAGCTATCCCATGAACGCTGCTGAGGCTATATCACGATGAACGGCGGCACCAAGTTAACACACTCCTTAGGGCAGAGCCAAAGCACCACTAGGAGTGGCTAATCTTTAGATTCCTTCTGAAAGACCAGAAACAATCATCAGGATCCAATTTATAGTCAGAAATTAAGAAATAAAACATAGTTTATTAGATGAGATGATTGACCTATCAGAAGACATTTTTGCAGACCTCCACATACTTTCCAGTGGCCAAGTATCATTGATAAACCTTCTAGAACAGGAGGAGAGTAAGATTATGGATACTTTGTAGAAGACATGTGAACAAACTCTGACAGGGGATGACTTGGTTAACAGAGATGAAAAATAAGAAAATGAAATAAAAAAAGACATGGAAAGCTGTATAAAAATTTTTGCATTGGTAAATAGGATTATTTCCTTTAGCCTAAAAGTAGACATCACTCTTTAGTATGTTAAGGATCCACAACACAGTACTATCTTACTTGTTTTTTGTTTTTTGTTTGCTTTTCTTTTTTTGGTTTATTTTTCCTAGAAAATATAGTGATGAAACTTTGACTTTACTAACTTTTAGAAAAGTGCAAACAAATGAAACTGACCTTCAATTGTTATATATATGATGCTTTTGAAGAAGATGAGATACAACATTTAATGAATTGAAAAAGAAGTGTAATGTGGCTGCTTCTCTTTCATTGATATTCACAGTCACTTTATATTGTCTTCTTTACCCTGCACCGGGTCTTGTACTCTCAGATAGACATTTTTTTTTTTTGGTTCTAATTTACATTATGCTTCTCTCTTGATATATTAAAAAAGAAATGTTAATTCTTGGATTCCTGTATTCTGACAAAAATCATCTCACCTTACGAACAAGTTTCACTGCTGTAATTGTGTTTGATGCATTTCCATCTTGATACAACATGAATCTTCTGCTGGGGGCAGTCTGTACTACTGCAAATTCAGCCATTTAGCAAAGAAGGTAAGAAAGAACAAACAAGCAATAAACATCTCCCTTTATTTGCCAAGGTAAATAAAATGAACTACAGCAAAATAATCAATAATCAACAAAACTGACTGTCCATTGTTCCCAGTAGATGCAGAGGCATCATTACTGAGATTATGCTGCTCCTAATTATGTGTACTCTTTCAACAAAATATAAGCCTAATTGAAATTTACTCAAATCAATACATCTTTCAGGTAAAACATCATAAAATCACTGTCACATCATATGTTCTCTTTGTTAACCTACTCTAGTAAGTGTAATCAATCATAAAATTTCTCAATTTGGTAAATCCTCATAACTAATGAGGCATGAAGTATGCAGCAGATGTAACAAGTTGCCATCACAATGCAGTGTAAACTTGTAGCTCTGGTCCCCCTCCACATCAATAAATCAATGGAGCAAAGGGACAAGAAGCCACATCACTGGTCCCCAAACACAATAGGCACCAACCGTGCAAGCTGAGTAAAGGCGGGAGGCAAACTTGATTTCCAGCCAGCCAGCCACTGACATCCCTCTCCTCTCTTCCTTCCTCCTCCCTCCATGTCTCTTGGCTGGGAGAGTGGAGTATCAGCGGGCCGGCGTACGACCCCCAGACCCAAACAATGGCTGCGTCAGGGAGACGGCTCAGACGAGGCGTGTGTCTCCTTTCAATGATGGCTTTTGATATCCACCGCCCACTGGTTCAAGACATGCAATGAGCCAGGAGGGGGAGGGGGTTAGGGGAGGGGGAGTGTGGTTGAGAGGAGGGGAGAGAGGGGAGGAAAGAGAGACAGAATGTGGAAAAACACACAAATCTAGAGGAGCTCAAGACATGGTGCAGAAATTGACTGAGAAGGTAGTCAACAAATAAGTACTGGTATATGTCCTTTCCATATATGTGATCTATCACTACTACCACCTTCACCACCAAAAAAAAAAAAAGACAAAAAATGGCACAGAGCACTGATTTCCTGTATCTTGAATTTTTTCTCATTTCAATGATGCCAAGCATTCAAAAGATAGAGTATATGACTTGTTTCTAATTATTTCCACAAAGCTGCCACAGGAACCTTCTGTACGATATGCTAGTAACCTGATAAGCACAGCTTTATGAAAATTGAGCTGTGAAATTATAATACAGTAAATTGTGCAGGAAAATATGCATTCAAACACAAAAGGTAAATTCAAATATCATAGCAATATACAACGAAACAAGGTATGATTAAAACATTCTTAGTATTTCACCTCCAGATATTAATAAAAATGCTCAACTTTCATTCTTATCTGAGCTTCTTTTCCATTGGTTTCATCAACATTACCTTATTTGATATTTTTCTGTCTTTAGTGTTTGTGACTTTATCAGTGTAAAGTGGTAGCAAGACATACAGCTGACGTGCATTTTGTGTGTACACTGTATATGCATATACATAGTATGGAACTGAGGTCAATATTGCATACATTGTAAGTTCACCAACTCAATGTGTTGAAGCAAAGATAAATATAGTTCTTGCAAAATTCCTTGCATAAGTCAGCGTTTACAAGTTAACAAGTCATTATGGTCCCAACTAAGGAAGTCCTAGAGTCATGAAACACAGATATTTTACCTTTAATGAAAACAAGTATGCAACACAAAATTTTATTAAATTCTCTGCAGTGTCAAGTTACGCCTGCTATGCAACACGTTGCATGTCGATACACTGTAGAAAGCATGTTTGTGATCATGCATGCATGCTTGTGTCTGTGTGTGCATGGTGGTCATGTTCCTTGACACTTGACATATGTGCTGTGTGGTCAGCTACTACCGACTGCTCATAGGCCTTAAGTCAAACTAAGGTGTGGGGATAATTGTGCAAATCCATCTTCATGTTATCAGTACAAGCAAGAGTGGAAGATGGTTTAAAACCAGTTTGAAACAAGTTTATGCTTTAAACAATTCAATTGCATATTCAGATTGGGATATTGGAAAAGTGTACTGACATACATGTACACGTAGCTGATCCCATGTATGCCATGTATGTCATCAATACATTTCATTTCAATTCAATTCAGTTTTTAAATTCAATTCAATCCAATTTTCAATTCAAGATACATTCATTCCAGTTAGGTCAATCAAAATACAGTTTTTCAATTCAATTCAATCCAATTTTCAATTCAAGATACATTCATTCCAGTTAGGTCAATCAAAATACAGGAGTACATTTACATGGTACATGATACGTAATGAACAGTGATCTGAAAAGAAGGGCCAGAGAAGTAACAAAAAAACATGTAACTTGGGACGGGATGTCCTGATATAAGATAATGGTGTGAGTAAACTTCATGCAAGAAAATTACAAAAATGCACATAATATGAGTAAAAAAGAACAAGAAAAAAATACATGTTCACAACCTTACAAGAAATAATCTACATGTATGTGTTTTAAACCCTGCATCAATAGTACTGCCATATCTCAAGTTTTACAGTGCATTGATATCACGGATTTCTTGAATCTGCTTTTAAAAACATTCATAGCTGGGACACTGATAATATGTCGGGGTAGTGAGTTCCACAGTTTGGATTGAGTATAACATAATTATATTATGCTGGTATGATATGGTTCTATGACTTGAAAAATGTAGACAAGCTGATGATCATGCGCTCTTATTATGGAAACTGGGGAAAACAGTTCACTAGAACATGGATGGTAAAGTTTTTTTTTCATAGTTTTGTACAGAAAAACAGCTCTCTTTAAACAAATACTATATCATTCATTGTCAGTTTCATTTTATGATAATATCGTTCTGTTCAGAATTACTTCTTATGGGTGCATCAGCTATAATGTAAACAATATTATGTCTGAACACTAGTTATTTTGTTAAGGTGTCTGGCATGTTTTTGCCCATACCATAATACAGTAAGAGAAGGAGAGGAGAATGAGTACACAATACAACATTTATATGACATTATTACACAAGACATGCCAGACTTTACATACAATGCTAATGCTTTTTATTCCCTCTCCTCAACCTCTCTAATGTGATACTATACTATAGTAAACAATATGAATAGAGTCATTATGTTACAATAAAATCATTGTCCGAAACCCTGTAGAAGATACTCAACACATTGAAAATTTAAAATGCCATAGAACATCGTTTATATGAGCTGAAAGTCTCAAAGTTTAGAACCTTCTCACATATAGAAATTTTTGGACTGGAGGTAGATAAATATCACTCTTTCCATATTTGTACAAAAATGTTATATTTCTTATTTATTTTCAGCAAATTCATATTATTTCATAGGGTTGTTTTGTGTTTTTTATAGCTGCAATGTCTACAGCTTTATGAAGATCAGATAACAGGTGATATACAACAGTCAGATCAATCCAAGAGTATTTGATAGAGATAGGCATTGTTAACTGATGTTTAAGTTCCACTTTCGAATAGAGATATGTATCAAATATAAGGTTCACTTCACTCAATGATACACCTAAGTCTTGAGAATGTTCAAGCTCCTTCCAGCCTGGAAAATTCCAAGACCTCATTTCTCCCCCAACCAAAGTGTACCATAGCTATCAATTATCCATACAGACACGCAAAAGCCATGCTGTGAAAGCAATCAACTTGCAGGATTGATCCAATTAGAATCATAGACATGAATAATCTATAGGAACTGATTACACACATTCATACTCGGCAAGGCTCCGCTGGTCTGCAATAAAAGAGAGACAGTACGACTTTCTTGTCCCAGAAAGCCTTTGGGGGAATGGCTGGTAGTGAGCCAAGATGCAGTGCAGACGATTGTCGCAGTTAACGACTGGTAATCGCCATACAATGGCTTCATCGCTTCGGGATGAAAATGCAAATTGCAGAAATTAATGGTCATACATACATAAATATATGGTTTTGTGCTTCATCTTATTTTCCTCTCCTCACTTTTTCCTGTTTGGGACGCTTTTGATGGCTGGTAAATCTACAAGCTCAGTTTAATGACCTCCCATGATGCTCTTGGGCAAAACAGGGAAAAAAAGGAAAGAAAAGAAGAGAAAAAAAAAAGGAATTTTGACCTCCTACGACCCAGACTGAAAGCATCTACAATGTCTGATCTATTTGTGTTTTATCTTGTCTCAATTCTTTGAATGTTACCATGTTGCTGGGAAAAAAGACAGTCTCTAAGCATCCTGGACTGTGAATCTTTTTTTAATGAACCCTTTAGTTGACATCACATATATCCCCACGGCACCTGTGAGACAGAAGAGATCGAGACTCTGACAAAATTTAGAAACACAGAGAACTGGACTGCTGCTGATGAACTCATTTCCAAGGCTTTTCACGTATTTTTATTGGGTAAGCTGCTGGTGACCAAGGAAGGCAGACAAAACAAGATGGAGGGGGGAAAAGAAGAGGAACAGGGAGAGAATAACAGGGAGAAAGAAGACAGTAAATGTACGAGAAAATGCAGTGAGAGGGGGAGAGAGGGCTCCACCAATATTAGCCATGTCATTGATGAATATTTACAGCCTATATTAGCGCTGTTGTTCGACGGTTCTCCAGAAAAACGGCATGGCTTAATTGACATGATCAAAATTGCTCGGCAAAGAGGAGCAGACCGACTTGTTTGCGCATGGGGGGTTGTTCACTGGTACTTGAGAGAAGTTCCGCGATTATGCAGAGAAACGGCGTTGTCAGCGCAACAACTCTACATTCCTATATATGCCATTAAATGCCTGCGAAGCTTGCGTGCAATTGAAGTGTGAAGTGCAGGATTGCATTTGCATGGCCATAATGGGAGTTACCAACCCGTCTTTAGAAGGGGGGGGGGGGACATATTGCTCAACTGTCAAGTGCATCCCATATTCTAAAAGAGCTGAAAGATAGTCAACGGTCCCCTTTGACCCCCTTTGAGGTCACATCAAAGGCACAATTTTGATCTACTGTAGATATGTGGGATACCCTTCTATTGCATTCAAACACAAAATACTCTCATGTGTGGCAGATGGCTGTTTGAGTCTCAGCCTACATCTAGCAAGCATTACAAATGTGACTCAGTGCTCATTTAGCAGATTCAACTATGATCTCATGTGATTTGTAGGTATTAAAGCCCAAAAATTGTGAGTGCTGATAACAGGAACTGCAGGCCTATGTAATGTCCAAAATTCATTCAATTCAGTTTAAGTATTAATTCCCAAATAAACTGTGATAATGATTAAAACAATCATTTTATGTATACCTGTTTATGAGAATAGATATCTAACACATAGTCTAAACTACAAGCAGTACTATTAAGGCTAAAAACACCTCGTATCAAAACCAATGGAATTAGGAAAAAAAACTTACATCTTCATCATCTTTGTCATTAACATTCATTCTAGCTAAATCACTTCAAAAGAACTTCATAAAAGAAAGACAGTGAATAACAGTATGGTTGCTTTACTGTGGTGGAAATATAATTCTTTTCCAGATACATTTTAATAGAGAAGAGAAACCATGTAGAGAAACCATGTATTTAATTACATGTGGTGGTTTGGCATAAGAAAGCCTTTCTTGTTGCAATCACTTCCCATACATCATTACTGTATTTTGATATAACTATTTGCAACCAATAATGGAAACTTATTGTGGACACAATACAACCATAAAATTATACAGAATATCACCAAAAAAATATACTGTAATCAGGTGACACATGTCAGCCAAAGATTTGATCATTCTGATGATCATGCTTTTTTTAATCCATTTCTCATAAACAAAGAATATCAAGATATTCCAATATTCCTTGTCAGTGCTTTTCAGTATACAGTACCATTTTTTTTCTTATCTATGTAATTCACGCAGGAAAGAATGAGTAAAGTCCTATATTGGATGAACCTTTTCCAGTTCCACATGAAAGGTATGACTATATCCAGCACCAGCCCGAACTTCTCATTAAGGGGCCCTCCTCTACAACCCATCAAACATACATTAAACTTCATGTGAAAGTACGATTTGGTTTCATTTGTGTCTCAGAGTCAATGAAAAAAAAAAACACTGAAAAATATTTTAGCAGTGGAAGATGAAAGTTTGCATTAGACATTAGACAAGTGAAAGCCCAATTAGAATTACAGTGTGTAGAAGGCAACAAGTTATAATGTCATTTACTTTCAGGGATATGTTTTGAATGAGACCACACTATGAAGAGATTTTACAGGAAAAGTAAGATTTTTTTTCTTTTAATGTCTTTCCACCAGTAGCACATTCTACAAATGGTAATCAGGAGAATAAGTACTGTAAATTACCTGTTTTCTATTCATGATGGACATTAGCACATCCTAGATGTTCATATCACTACTATTACTATTACTATCATTTTGAGCAAAAATGTCATTATGTACTGCATGCCATTCATTATGGTTGGCTACTGTGAAAGAGTATTGAGCCTTTCAAAATGTATATTTTCACATAAAGCGCGGTTTTCACTATCATGATTGGCGCCACGATTGAAATCGTGGTAATCTTATTAGATCGTATCAGATTGTATCAGATCTTGAGGTCAATCGTGGCAATCGCATTAATAGTAGAAAATTTTTGGACGGTTCAAAAATTTTCTACGATTAACACAATTAATTTTCGATCGTGATCATCGCGTCAGATTGTCTTGGATCGTATCAAAACAAAGCAAATCTTATCTAATCGTGCTCTGTAATCGTGTTGATCGGAATCGACCTTTTTCACTTTCCTTCTGCTTATTTTTTTTTGTGCACATTTGTCCTTGTTTTACTCTCAAATCGTATATATTTTGTATTCCGCGAGGTTGAATAAGGGAGGGGTGGCACAATGAAATATAAAATAACAACACCACTGAAACATCCACCAGAAGCAGAATATTTCACATACCCCACAATAAACTTTTGTGACTTTTGTAGACAAACACACAAGGAATGTTTTCAGTTTGGCCAACTTTTTCTTATATTGAGCGTATATAACACATATTATGTTAGCATTCTAAAAGATTCCATCCTCTGTTTTAGCTTCAGTTTCATATATTCTTCATGTATATCAAAGGAAGGTGAAAACAATTATTTTTGTTTTGATCTTTTTGGGGTGAGCATGTCGATTCAATAATCTATTAATTTCTTTACGTTGAATTAGAGGAGGGACTATCTGAGGATGTGGCTGGCATAGGTGATGCTTTCTCTCTGATGACAAAGTGATCGTCATTCGCAATACTGCAAAGGTCACGTTGTCATCATCCTCAACCTGTCAACCCTTGCCATCATAAATGGTTGTGGATAGTAGGACTAATCACTCTGCAGAAGTTAAGGAAACAATGAAATCCATTGTCAGTCGGACTATAATATTCCCATCCGGGTCCAATCGCAACTTAAATGGGGGTCGCTTTTGATCCCGATCGTGAAAGATATGGTATCTTATCTCAACAGCCCGCATTGGTTCACAGAATTCATATTGGAACGTATCAGAACGTAGCTGCACCCACCAAATCGGGGATCCCGATCGTAATGATCATGGTAGATCGGGACCAATCATGGACTCAATCGGGATGATCCTATCGGATCGTATTTAAACGGGAGACAGATCGTATTGCTTGAAATAGACCAATCGTGACCATATCGCATCCAAGCAAACCAAGACGTATTGCCTCGCATATACCTTGTATCCAAACGTGAAAATTCAGACGAGTTCAACGAAACTTCCACGATCAGTTACGAATGTCCAATCGTGGCGTTCATACTAGATCGTACGATAGTGGGAACCCCGCTTAAGGGATAATGCATAAGAGAAAGAGATGCTTGGACATGAGAAGATACGATGGGATATCAGAGTTGGATGATTGGTAGAGAAGAATAAAGTAGAAAGGACTAGGAATGAGGTATGCACAACAGACAAACAAAAACAAGACAAACAAACAAACAAATAAACAAGCAAACAAAATCAAAGAAAAATCAAACATATACCTTTCAGTAATTTCACATCTTAGTTTTATCATATGTATTTCATGCATGAAACTTGAAGGGCATTATCATTATTATTATTATTATTATTATTATTATTATTATTATTATTATTATTATCTCTATCTTCACAAGATATCTCTTGGAGATTAATATCACGTCAAGTTCCATCCTGGAACCTTAGACTTCCAGTACTTTTCTCAGGATTCGTGCCGTCCCCAGCAATGCTGCTTTTTGGAGCGTTTGCACTCGATTTGGCACACCATTATTATTATTATTATTATTATTATTTGTATTATTATTATTATTATTATTATTATTATTATTATTATTATTATTATTATTATTATTATTATTATTATTACTATTACTATTATTATTATTATCATTATTATTATGAAGGTTAACCTCACACATATGGGCATGAAAATATATTCTAAAAGAAATAGGAGTCATACCAGTGATGGGAACAGACAGCCTAGCCATAGCTGTATCCTATTAAAGGTAAGCTACACATGTACACAACAAATTTTCAGTTTCCATTTGTAAAGACAAAGGATGAAATGAATGATGAGTTAGTACCATGGAAATGATAATTGTTAGCACAGAATACAGGGAAATAGTATTTTGGGGTAACAACAGAATGTGGGGAGAGATATAAAAAGCGAAATAGAAACAGAACTAGGAGGAAGAAACTGGAAGATGGAAGAAGGAGAAAAGAAAGAAAACTGAGTTAAGGGGGAAGAAAAAAAGAAAATAGGCTGGATGAAATGGAGGAAAATGACAATGTAAACAAGACAGTATGAAAGAAAATGAAAATATAAAGAGAGTACAAAGAGAAAGTGAGAAAGTATGAAAGATATGTAGTAAGAAAGAAATAAATATAAGAGAGCAAGGAAGGAGAGAAAGAATGAATATGAGAGAAGCAGAAGTGAGAAGTAAGGATAACAGAGGAAATAGAATGAATATGCAAGAAAGAGGAGGAAGATGAAAGAGGAAGAGATGGACTAGGACATGAGAGAGGGAGAGAGAGAAACACACAGAGTGAGAGAGAAGGAGATGGAGAGAGGGAGAGATGTAAGAGAAGGAGTGGGACATGCCCAAGGTGAATGGACAAAGATCGCCTGGATAGGGGCGAGGATGGTCTTGATGAGAAATTCTGTTTGAGAGCATCACAAGTACTAGGCGAAGGTTTTGAAGTGGTCGCAGCCAATCTTGTCCTGAATAATTCATCACCCGTTAGCAACCTTACCAAGGACTCCACAAAATTTGGCATCATCAACATTCAACTCTAGGCTGAAGACCGCTGGGTTTTCCCGACGACCACTTTTTCCCTCACACTGATATTTCTGCCTTTTTACATCTTTTTTTCCATCATTTTTTCCCCATACTTCTCTCTTGTTCTTTCCTACCAAATGACTCGTTGGTCAATATCAGAGAGGTACGGAATGTGTAATCGTTTCCGTGACAATTAAATGACTTTATGATGGGCATTGATTTTGAGCAAGCATTAATGCCTAGCAGCTGGCCACCAAATAGAAGCAGCAGAAGAGACACAGACCAGCATCATGCAGTGAATAATTCATGGTAGCTGTCTTTGGAAAAGGGTGTCAATCTGAACTCCAATGTCACCTCCCCGTCTTTGTTCAAACTTTGATCATGTCTAATTGGAGCCTCTTCTTGCATGGTACACTTTCAAGCATAGGATACATAAATTCAATGTTGCAGGCACTGAGATTCCTCCCATTAGTAATTAGAAGAAGTGAGAGGGAGGGAGGGGGGAGATCCTGGGATTATGTGCACTCCCTGCTAAATCTGAACAATGTGATAGAGAGTTAAACCATTGTGTGACAAACGCCCGTCCACATTCAATGTTGCTCTGTGGTGAAAGTTAGTACACACATGATTGACACTCCACAGTATACAAATGCTGTGGATCATCATCATCATATAATCATTATATAAGTATTTATATTGTATGTTTCTAGCATTTAATTGGTAGATAAAGAGAAATATTACCAACCGGTAGGCTTCTTTGATAGTAAAGATATTGTTCAACATTTTTTCACTTTCAAGCTATAACTAGCAGAAATACAGTGCTATTTAGTGCTACAAATTTCAAACACAGAAATATGCCAATATCCTGTCGCATTGGTAATTTGTACTCCTACATTGTATTCACTGCAACTGAAACTGGTCATGATCTATAGCATGGAACTCATGAAAGGATTGAATTATAGGATGATACAAATTCAAAGGCAATGACATAAGTGAATGTAATCCATTCCTTACTTTCACAAATAACATCTTAACTGCAGTGATTTTGGAATAGCCAATATTTCAATGATATCTCAAAATTTCATGCTATCTTGCAAGTATTTTACTTTCATGCCTTAGATTTTGAATGTTTCCTTATATCAGAGATATGTTTTGGTGCACAATATATCACATTAGATTCCTCCTATGATTTTACAGAAATTGATGGAATTATTCTGTGGTGATAGTATCTAGCCATGTTATTTTGTCTTACTTTTGATTATTGCATGATGTAAATTTGCTGTATTTTTATACTGACAAAAATTGATTCAAATCGGCATCAAGTCTCTTTTTTTTCATGGCCTTTTAAGAAGAAACATTGATTAACATTTTTGGATATCAACAACAAAGATCAATGCTGACATTGCAGACACTTGTTCCTAACGACGGACATAAGGTAAGGTGAAAGTTTCGCTGGATAAGCAACAATCTAAAGTAAACTTGGACTGAGAAAGTGATCAGAGTAAAAATTGGTATTATGATGTTGTTGCTTTACTACATGTAGTAATAATGACAGAGCCACATTAACCCTCTGTGTCCGTTGTTTGCCCCCTTGGCACAGATCATCAAATAGAGAGTGCCATATCCACCTTATCCCTATTCTGTTCCCCTATAGCTTTCCTATTGGACTGAGGCACATTGCTACACTTGAGTGGGCTTGCTAAGACCCCGTTTACAGTGCGGGGCTGGGCCGAGCCGCGGCCGAGCCGCGGCCGAGCCCAGCCTCAATTGCGAGGCCGGGCCCCGCAATTTTGTCCGTTTACACTGCCGGGCTCGGCCGCGCTTTAGATTGAAACCTTTCAATATTTTGTCATAGTGGCGCTCTGCTTGTAAACAAATGCAATTTGGCATTGTCTGGTTTTCAGACCCTTTGCCAAATGAATTCCATGGCGACAAAGTCGCCATTCGAGCAAAGGCCTTTGCCGAAGGAAAGAATCCTTTGCAGGACTAAACCACCTTAAACTATACTAGTTTTCGACGTTGAGGGGGTTAATATCCTGAATAGCGAAAGATACAGGCAGAGGGTTTGGAAGCCAGACTAAAATTGGCCGCGCAATTGGCCGTGCATTTGGCCCAGTTTGCGTTTACACCAAGAAAAGGCCGGGCTCGGCCGCGGCCGAGACCACCTCCAGAGCGAGGCCAAATGCGAGGCCAATTTTGGCCTCGCATTTGGCCTTTTGCGCGTTTACACTGAAGCGGGGCTGGGCATGGCCGCGGCCGAGCCAGTTTGGATGGATTACTGAATGCTGATGAAAAAGCCTGGCAAAATAAGTTAAGTGTCTGGGCATATAAAGCACTAACCAACAGCTTTAATCTTAATTTGTCTTTACAAATTTATATTTTTGTTGATGTAACCTGATTGTGACAACTGTGATATTTGGAAACGCAATAATTCTGAATGAGACATTTGAAAAAAGACTTTCAGTATCTGTCTTAAATCAAAGTCATACAAGTCACTATTTTTTTAGATGAGTTACTGTAAACGTTGACAGTTTTGCATGACAATTTTTTTTTTTGTGCTGAGCGGCTCAAAAACACTTTTACGGGTTCTTGAATTCGCACTACACAATTGCGTTATACTAATATGTTTACATCCATTCACAGAAAAGTCATGCTGCCAAAACCATGCAAATGCACAGTCTGCAAAGAAACTACAACTACCTGGTAGTGCACACACAAATGCACTGAAATGCATACTAGGACGCACACACACACACACTCGTACCAGGGAGGCACCCATGACGAAGCCCACAAATTCATCCTGTTCAAAATGTGCTGAGAAATGGGTGAAGATTTTCAGAGGTTCCAGAACTTGTGCTAGCCAAAAGTTGTGCAGAATAGGCAAAATCAATGCACTGTGAACATTTTACAGCATAAGAATGTCTGTTTGTTGCACATGAATCTGAAACAATAAATATAAGCTCTGTGCACAAACCTTCTAAAGCATTTAAAGTCAAGGGCTTTATTTCACTGACAAATGTAAGAGGATCAACAGAACAGTTCTCTCTTTGACAAAAACCACCCAGATCAAAACTCAGAATTTGTGGGGGTACTGTCCCCAAGCACGTCAAAACAATGCAAATACTTATCACAATGAATGAAATGATGATGCAGATTCAGGGAAAAGAGGATTACAATGACTCTGAAGTCAAAACAAATAAGATAACAACAACAACAACAACAACAGCAAGAAGAAGAAGAAGAAGAAGAACAACAACAACATGCCAACCTTGGTGGTTGACTTGACTTGTTGACTAAGACCCTGGTGAGGTACATGTACGAGGGTGATACAGGGCTCCTCCAATCATGATACCATCAGAATCTCTCTTTTATCAGATGCTTGGCCTCTTTGGCTGCCTATTAATGGCCACCTTACACCGGCTGACTCACTGTCACAAGAGGGCCGGCTCTTGTCCACCATGGACGCCCCAGTGTTCCCTCCAAAAGAGCAGCAAAAGTGTGTATGTGTGTGTGTCTGTGTGTCTGTGAAAAAGCATAATGATAGAGACAGATGTATATGAAGAGACAGAGAGAAACAATGGGGTTGTGAGAAAGGTTGAGTACAATATGAGAGATAGGCACTATATACAAGAAGAGACAGACAGACATATGGACAGACAGAATAAAAAACAGAGACTGAGACAGAGGGGCAGCATGATAAGAGTGATGGAAGAGGGGAACAACTTTCTTCCCTTTGCATTAATTTGCTGGGTGTTGCTCTTGAGTAGTGCAGATATTAACTTTGGAGTGCACGCTGAGAGGGCTTCGGTCAAATTGCAGATTGGGAGTGAGAGAGCATGTGAGAGAGAGAAGGAGACAGTGAGAGAGAAAGGAGAGTAGAAAACAGAGAGAGAGAGAGAGAAGGGGAGAGGCAGTTTACTGGCACGAAGTTTACCCTTGGTTCAGGGATGAATCATCATCTGGAAAGTGAGTCATGTTTTTTTCATCTTTTCCACAACTTTTCATGAACTCTTCACTACCACACTACTCCCACCTCTACTGGGTTCACACCCAACATCACCTGTCACTCCTTCAAACATTCTAAATACATAAACACACATTCTTTGCTTCCAAATTGCATCCTCTAACTACTAAATTGAGTTAGAAACATAGCGAATTCAAAACAAAGATAGATTGACATAAGGGATTAAGGCAAAATGTGATTCACCTATTGCCAATGTCCAGCTATACAAGGACAGTCTTAATGTTGTGTTTCATTATAAATCAACATTTCACATTGATGTTTAGTGACTATTAATTCCTGCAGGTTTTCATTTCCTATTTGTATCACCATGTGTGATCAAAAGAAGAGCAGCACTGTGACACTTAACAGCATTCATATAAAAAAAAAGTCAGAGAATGAAGACATTGATACTAGCCCAGGGTTTGCTTGATACTATTACTTCCTTTTTCCACAGCCCCCTGTCATCATCAGTATCAATAGTATGGCTATCCGCTCCCATCTTTCTCTACTCCTTGAAATTTCTTGGCAGTTTCTAGTGTTAACATTTGATCTGATACACCATCAGGTGAGAATCACTGGAGTGTTAGCTTCGTTACCATGATGGAATGCTCGCCAGTCTTCTTGTAGTGAAATGTTACAAACTGTCTTTACTTTCCTTTTGTTTTTACCTCCTTCTCCCTTTCTACCCCATCCTTTCTATCCTGGTCTCTCTCTCTCTCTCTCTCTCTCTGGTTTTGACAGTGTCTTTCTATCTTTCTCTCAATCTGTGCCTTCCTCTCAGTATCACCATGATTTCCTTTCTGCTTCACATGATTCCTCTTTCTGTCTGTCTGTCTGTCTGTCAGTCAGTCTGTCTCTCTCCTCTGCATATCAGAACCTGTCTCTTGGAGCCGTGTCCCATGTTCATTAAAGTGTCATGTGAGTGCCCAGGGGTCTGGTAGGTAGCTGGCAGGCGAGATAGACACAGGATCCCTCCGTTCTACAGGTGGATTACTAAGAAATACATTCGGGACAGAGAGAGAATTTTCACACCTGACTGGATGACGCAGGTATACTGGTAAAAGACCACAAACTTTGCTCATAAACTTTCAGCCAGAGCTCTCGAGAGTTATATTACATGGAACACCAAGGCATCTTCTTTCTCTTTCTCTCTCTCTCTCTACCTATCTATTTCTCTATCTATCTCTGTCTCTTGCTCTCTCTCTTTCTCATGTCATCATTTGTTGGGATCTAGTAGAAAGGCACTAATTCAGTAGACTTTGTACAATGTTAATGGCCCTTTATTTTTAACCTGCCAGATAGGCCTACATATACACAAGCACTCACACATACACCAACAAACACTGATATAATTATATAGGTGTGTGTGACTGTGTATGTACAACTTCATATATATCATGTATATGCATATGTTTGTATATAATCATATACATTATAGGGACTACCTTGTGAGGGTAGTGTAAAAGTGGAAATTTCACCACCAGAAACCAGCATGAAAGTAAAAACATGCAAATATTTTTTCCATGTCATATGTTCCACAAATAAAATCTCTTGATTTTACAAATTAAAAATACACAAAATTCATCTCACTCAGCCAAGCATGAAAAAATTACTTCAGTGAATATTACCACTTTCACAGTATCAATCAAAAATGAAACAAGCCCGACTGGAAAGATGAAAAACGGGTAATAGAAACTGACTTTTGATTCAGAGGTTTGATGGTGATACAGAGGCATGTCTCTGTAGAGTACGTTGGTATCTGAAGAAATGAAGTAGTAAACTTTGTACAGTCCAAGTAATGAGTGCTATCTGCAGTATTTGTCAAATTTCTACACTGAAGTCCTAATGCATTTCACATATATACATTTCTCTCCTCCACGGAGAGGAGGGAAAGAAAAACTCAGGATCAGATAATTGCACACTTCCTGGGCTGACACAAGGATGACACAAGTTGGTGTAAAGTTCCTGCTCTTGTTTAACTGCTTAAGTCATAGTTTGAGGGCATGATGTATAAATGCAGCCAAGCATTACAACTTACAGAAATGCAGAGCATCCGGAGAAAAGTTTGCTCCAAAACTCCTGTAAGACAAGCACATTTTTTAAACATACACTGGAAGATTTGAAATTTCACAGGAGAATCAGTTAAAAATTTTTTTTCCACTCTTTTTGAGCCGAAATGACTCAAACATTAAGTAATGAGAAAGTCACATAACGATATTTGCAGTAGTAACAACACAGAAAAAACAACAACACCAAAATCAAGGGAGAGAGGGAGACCAACAAAGGGATTCCCATTGGCCTTCTATCATAAATTCTTGCAAGGGATGGTAAGTTTGCTCAAAACTTGGTTATATCAATCATACTTCCACTGTCAGAAATTTTCCATTACTTTGCAACTACTAAATGTGATATGTATACATATCAGTCATCAAACAGTCATATACACTGCACCCCCATCTCATCCCCACTAAGACAAGAAGAATCTACGGACAGAACCTTATGCAATTTATGGGTGTTGATATTTCTTTTCCTGATATTTTTTCTCCAAGACCCGAATGGGCTGCAGCCCCCTAGAGCGTTCTCTTGAGAGCTAAGTTCTAAAAATCAGATGAGAAAGCATTTAGAGCATTTACCTTATTTCTGTAGTCAGCATCAATATTCATAAGTTTTTGGTGAATTCCCTTTCAACAAAAAAAAAAAAATTGTCTTTCTTCTTGTTTTGAAACCTACCATATCTTGGACAGAAGGTGTTCCGAGGACTGAATGTTTGATTACCTGGGGACTATTCAGTAAGGTGTCCAAGACTGAACAAAGTTATATACCAATATGTAATCTTTAATGACAGTGTATGTGAGATGTGTCAAGATCATGCTGCAATAAAAACAAAATTAACAATACTACCCTTCTTTCTCAAAGCCTTTGTCTCACTTATATCAACTCATTTATCTAATATCAATCAGTCTCCACTTTCTTTATTACATTTGTTGTTGCCTTTTTGCACCAATTCAACGAACAATTCCCATCCTGCTCCGATTGTCGGGAGTCTTCCAGTTGTAAAGCCGCGTGACATTTTGAGAACCCTGAGAAGGAATAAAAAATCAGCCACATGTATAATGCCTGCTGCGGAGTGGGAGGGGAAAAAGAATTGGCTGGGACATTCCAGTGGAAGGACCGCTATAATTTCTTTGCTGGCCAGGCAATGAACCCTATCCGCTGGCGCACTGGCATCCCTCATCCACGGGACACTTTTTATCCTGAGGGGAGACAGTGCCCCGTGCTTCATCATCATCAGGGCCAGATTAGCTGGAATGTATGGATGAAAATCAGGCGGGCACTGCAGACGCCCCCAAAAATGGTACCATTCTCCTGAATCTCATCCCTCCCCCAACCTTTTTAAAGTAGGCTAAGCAGAAACCAAGCATCAAGGGGAGGACTGCACAGTGCCATCAGCTTGATAAATCACCATTTGATAAAGTGCAAAAATAATATTCACTTTGTTACAGCAAACCTCTCTTCCTCAATATCTGCTTTTACATGTCTTTCATTGATACATTAGCGATTTCTAATAAAATGTTAAAGTTATCCAGTATTATTTTCTGTCTTTTCTTATTTCTTATGATGCATATTTAAAGTAAGGTGGAAAATTGTCACATGTAAACAATAACCTAGATCCGATTCACATCATTTATTTCCAGTGTAATTGTTTGCCACGGCTGATCCATTTTCCAAATGCCACCCAGCCCAAAACACATTTCCTGTGCTTCATTGCCAAAAATGTCACAAGATTATTGCAATGAAAAAGAGCTAGTACATACACTTTACAGTTCCTTTAAAATGCCCTGGGTAATAAAATGGCAGAAAAGACAATATCAGAATTGATAGTGCTGCAGTGACATGAACACTTGAAACACTTCATGGATGAAAGAATCAAACTGAAATCAGTTACAGTGTAATATGAAAAGAAAATGATGTGGTTTTTTTTCTGAAAACAGATCAACTGCATTCATGATAACACGCTTTGTTATAACAAATGCGAGGTCATGCAGGCCATGTAGCAAAGTGTACTTATTTCATTTCATTTCATTTCATTTCATTTAGCATGAAGTGACAGAAAAAAAGAGAGATCTACCCCAGTTGTTGTGAAAGAGTCAGACATCACCCAAAAGGAAAGCACACAAGGTGATTTCCTTACACTTTCTAACTTTGAACTGAAATGTGTTATTGTTTTGGAATATAACCAATAAGATTCACGGGGTGAATGGAGTTATTGTGGCAAAGATGTAGGGATAAGTAAAGCAGCGATATAAAAGTTCAAAGCAAGCAAAGTGATTTCTGCAGCTGACTGTGGCAGAAGAATATTAGCTACTGTCCTATTGGTTCTTTTTTTTTCCAAATTGCATACTTTGCAAAATTCAATCTTTGTTATCCAGTGCCCTGTACATGCAGTAAGAAACCTCTTGGCCAGATTCCATTGGTTGGTGAAAAGAGAACATGTCTTATTTTCCAGAACATATTTCAGATCTTAAGTGACCTGCTGCACTCTTCTCAGAATGTGAGTTCTGATTACATACATTGAAGTGGCGCCTGCAAAGGAAAAACTTCAGATGATGTTTCGCACACGCTTCCCAGAGAAGTTATCAAGAGTGACGCTTGCATTGGCTGCACAGACTGAGTGGGGAGGAAATTGGCAGGGAACATGGCAACCTCAAAGTTTACCGCAATGCGGGATTTTGACGGGAAATGTGTTTGGAGATTAATGAAGTCTGCTGACAAATCAGTGAATATGAGACAGAGGTGCCATGAGGGGCAGTTTCTTCTCACGGGGGACACCTTTTCATGGAGCATAACACGAATGAAGCGGGATTATCTAAGGGGAGGAAATTAAAAAATCCTGAATTATCACACCTCAGACAATTAAAGCAGACAAACAAGAATGTCATGCGTGACATCTCTGTAGCTGACAAAGGAGTCATCGGCGAGAAACCCTGCTATGCGGTACAAAGACATAAATAAACTTACGAGGTGTCGCTCTTCTCATTACACAATAAAGAGAATGCAGGGGGATGAGAGGACGGGGAGAAACAAATGACTGCACAGGCGTGCCCAGTTTCCGTGATTTCAATTATTACACGTTTATCGCCAGAAAGAGGTCAATACAATTACAGTACTGAAAATCCCCGCTCCAGTCTTAATTATTCTCGTCGGCACTTGCTCCAAACTGGAGAAGTGGGAGGGCAGCACACTGTGAAAGGTTCACCAAAGAAAAAAAAAGGGGGGGGGGGAGAAGAAAGGGAAGGATCCTTTGAGCTATCTTAACACAGTTGCCCATGTGGTGGAGTGTGAGGTATGGAAGAGGGCTTTTGACACATACCACAACACCCTCATATGATTCACTGGTTGTGTAGCATTATTCATATGTACCTGTAATAATCTCAAACTACTTCCAGCACAGTTTTAATGTGTCACAGCTGCATCCAACAACCACATGCTGGTCACTGATTGCCAGCAATGATCACTCTATGGCAGTGTTCCACTTACACTATCAATTCATTTTTAAAGTATGACCAAATAGGTCACGTGATCCTCATTGATTTCCATGAAAATATAACCATCTTCACTTAAAGTTAACACGTAACATTTGGTAGATTGCAAGCAGCTTTAGGCTGCCACCACTGGGGACAGTTTAAAGAGTAATGCCATGCTAACCTCTGACTCTTGGTCTACCAGTACAGGGTATAATCACCCTCAGAGACAAAAAAAAAGAAAGAAAGATAGCTTGGTCATCATTAGAACCAGAAAAAATGACAGATAAAGTAGGGAAGATGATATAATGAGAGTACCAAAAAAAAGTTATATGTAATTACTAGACTATTTCCATAAGGTTTATATTTTCATCATACGCAGTAGGGATATGGTGTCAAGTTGCAGAAAAAGGTCATAGAGCAGAAGAAATTACCACATTGAACCTTTTTGAGTGTGCTCTCTAGTGATAGAATGTGTATATGTACTGTATATGCTGTTATTTTTGCGTACAGATATTTTTGCGAATGACAAGGTCATAGACATTTTTGCGAGATGTTGTTTTTGCGAATCGACGCCAACGCTTATGTTAATGCACTATCAACAAAGCGCATTGAGACATTTTCGCGTGTTGTTAAATTCGCGATCAAAATGTGATTCACAAAATTCGCGAAAATTAAACCCTTGCGAAAATAACAGCTTATACAGTATTTGATTCACACTCTCCCCATGGAACTAACTGTAAATATATGTCATTGTAGTCTATTGTAGCTTATTCCATGGGTGGATATGTGTTCTTCTGTAATCATTGCTTTTAATTGCACCATGAATGTCACAGCAACCATCAAATAGTTTATCATCTTAGGTAGATTGTAACAAGGGAGAATAAGAGTGAAGTTAGCTCTCTAAGTGATTTCACAATCATCAGAACAGCATCATCTCTGGCACTCTGCAGCTGAAAACTACAAGGTACAAACAACTGCAGACACTCCATCCAGAAAATCAGCTGAAATGAAATGGGGTGATAAGGCATGCACACAATTCCAAATCCCCCCCCCCCCCCCCCCGCCTGAGGGAATAAGATAGATAGAATGCAAACATTAAGAAAAGAACCCTTATTGTTGCTAGTGGACATATGACCCTAGAACCAACCAATACCCCCCCCCCCTCCACTTCCCAAACAGCAACTATGAACAAATTTCATTAATCACCAATTATGAGACTTACGGAGGACCTAAACTCTGCTCCAGAAGTTTTTATATGTCCATTAATTCCAGTGCATTTCATTAGATTGATGGAACTACAAAAAAGTCTATTTGTAAAGGAAAAACACAGCTTCACTAAACATACAGTGTTACAGCATAAAGGTTGATCAAGACAACAACAAAAAAAACATGCAAATGAGAAGATTATTTTGTTTAATATGTTTTTGTTTTATAGTGCTGTAGGAGATAAGACATCAGACAAAGCACTCATAAATAGACTTGACAAGAAAAGACCTATATGCACAGCTGTGAGTGTGTTGGGGGTACTGCAACATAAAAATAGGTACTTTTACCATGTGAAATATGCAAAAGAAGGAACATTATCGGCGACCTTGCATAGCAAAGCCCACAAAACTCTCACAGATAGAGTCCCTTGTAGTCCCGACACTAATACATGTGTATGTGCTGTGTGGGTCAATAACATTAAAAAACTGCATTTTTTTTTTCAAACTTTCTGAAAGGGCAACCAGTCTATCTAACTATACAGTTTGAAAGATGCAATTCAGCAAAAGTAGTATTTAAAAGTTTTTTTGTAGGCCCAATTTTCTTTGTGCAATTTCAATGTCTCAATTTTCTGTGCATGAGGCATGTGAAAATGCTTTAACCCGTTGAGGACGGACTGATTTTGCTATAACATGCATTTCCCATAGACACCTGCCCGAGTATTCTCGGGACTCGTCTTCAACAGGTTAAAACATCTTACCTAAATGATTAAAAAAGAGTCTTATGTGAAAAATTCAAGTTGGTTCTGTGATATGAGGTTGCATCTGATTTGTATGACAGGCCTATCACATGAAACAATTCACTCAACTGCAAATTCTATCAATATTAGTAAAAAGAGAATGTGAGATTTTATTCTACGATTGACTTATTAATATCAAAAGTGCCACATTAAGAGAATTGATGAACAACTGCAGCTACATGGCACTGCTGACACAAGCCTATGTTGCTCTCAGTTTAATACAACAAAGAAAAGTTTCATGCAATGGAAAGACGTTAACCAAGCAATTTGTTTTGTATGCAAAAACAACACAGGTGCATGATGCATCAACCTAATGCATGGTCACCTGATCTGCATGCATACTGGTACATGTTTGCCATTGGCTACTTTCTGGAACCTATACCACTTTATACATATAGCACAGCTGTAGGATGAGATATGCCTTTCCCCTGTTGATATGAATTAGAAAAAAAAAGAAAAGATGACATCCTTAGTTTAATGTATTCCTTAGGAATCCTAGGGTCCTTTATTCAAACTTTCCAAGCACTGTCCTGCCAACGCCATTCCTGTGAACTTTAATCAGCAGGAAAAGAGATAACTCTTGATATCATTCATCACATCTCCTCTGAAACCACTCATGCCTTTTATGCTGTTATAGCCAATCAAACTAAGTAGCCTATAACACTCAATAAATTCACTAATGGACAAATTTGCTTCTCACAGGCTTACATGCAACTTCTTCCCCTCCCTTCTCTGTCCCCCTGATTCTACCAACATGATTGTGTTTTATGACAGTAATCAATGAGACTAATCAACAAAATGGACCATGCAGGCTCGTGAAACTGGAGTGTTGACTAAGTAAAAATGGCTAAAATTTGCCATAAAATTGGGATTAGAGGGCATAACCAGAAATGTAATGCCTTATGTATGCCTTGGTTGCAACTGTGGTTTACTCTTCTTCACATCAGGCTCTACATGTTGATTGCTTTTCTTTCAAAACGAAGCATTACAAATAAGACACACCTAACAGAGCATGAGTTTGGTGAAAGTTATGTTTTCAGCTTGTGATAAAATATTTGTGTTGTCCCCCCCCCCTCATGCCTCTAGTTAAAAGGAAACTTTGTCTTTAAAACTTCCTTTGTGAGACTTCTACAGTATTCTCTGTCAGATAATTGTGGTATTATGAGGTAAACATGAATGTCGAATAATTCTTTTCATCTAAATCTGACAGTAAATTTGAGTATCTATGAATGGTGACAGAATGAATGAATACATAATTTATACAATGAATTTCTCATACTTGGCTAGCAGTTTTTGCCTACATGGGATTAACTAATTTATAGCAATTGTAAGGAATAAGGTGAATGAAGAGATTAAATCAAATCTGCCGTACAGGTAGCTTGCATTCCATAAAAAAGGAAAGAAACATTGTGCAGACGGTTTTTGCATTTTTACAAATAAAAAAATACCTGCTTCTTTCATCTAATACCAAAAAACAAACATATTTAATAGGCCGAGAGGTACAAAAATAAGACCTAGTAAGTCGGTTTATTGAAAACAAGGGAGAAGTTTTTTTTAAACATTTCCATTGAGTATCCTAACGATATAATCAGGTTTGTGCCAAATTCCAATCACTCTTACCAGGTCTCCATCCATCAAAAGCACCTACACTGGCAAAATCCATCATTTATATTTGTAGATCTCACTCACATAAATCACCAAATTCCCATTTTCCACAACTGCCCTCCTCCCCTTTCAGCCAAATTCCCCGTGCGTCAGAGACCATCATCGTTTAGTGCTGACCAGAAAACGGATTTCACTGATTTTGCACCAAATTGTGCGTCAGACAAAGCAGACAATTGCAGCGTAAACTGAGGTGGAGACGGCGTCCTTATGGACGTCACTCCTTTCAAATCGTCTGCAAGAGAGTCGGTACATGCACTTTATCTATCAACCTAATATCACCAAAGACCTTCAGCAAGCTGAAGAGATAAAAATGGGAAAGTAGCGAGAGGGAGATAGAGAATAAGAAAAAGGAGAGAGAGGTTTACAGAGCTACTGGTTAATAGCTGAGGCTCATGGCTTTAGGACTGGAGGGCCCGAGATTTATACATAATAAAAGCATCATTGGCAATTTTGGTGTTATTTCAGACAAACTATCACCGTGTGATTATGACGGGGGAGCCGCCGCACCATCGACGTGCTGATTACCAACCAATTGTGGTCGCGGCTGGTGTGTAGGGCCACTCTCCAGACTCAGCTCATGGAATCAGCTTCTTGTTTTCTGTCTTTCTGTCTTTTTTTTTTTCATTTTGTTGCATCTCCTTGTATCTAAGCTATTTCTACTATGGGCTGCCACTCATATGGTACAATAAGTGGCATTTTTCTCCTCCCTCACTATCTCTCTCTGTATTCTCTCTTTCTATTTTCTAATGTTTGTGTGTGTGTGTCTCTCTCTCATCTCGAGAGAACAAATTTAGAGGGAATTTGCATGAATTAAGCTGGCTCCAAACAATAAGGGAGGCCCTGCTGGGTATTTATTCATTTAGCTCCAAATGTGTCTCTCACCCACCTCGGTCCATTTGTCTGTGGCTCTACAAGGCTCCTCACTTATTTTCCCACTTTTGTTGTTGTTGTTGATGTGTTTTTTTTATATGTCTGAATAGGATGATTTTTGAATGGGTGCAGGCAATGTCGCCCTCATTGCCTGTAGGTTGCCGTTCATCAAGCATTGAATGGGTGCAGGCATTGCCTTCACCTTAACTTAAATCAATCCGTGCAAAGTGTTTGATAATGATATTCCCAATATACCAAAGCCTGTTAGCTATGTACTAACATCTTTAAAAAAAAACAGAGTTTACTAACACCACAAACGAAATCCTTTGGCAAAATCATCTCAAATATTTGTACCTACAACAAGAATAAGAAATTAGCAATAACATCTCATTAATTGTTACAAGCAGACTTGTAGACGAAGAACAGTGCCACCATTTAACAAGTTTAAACTTGATCGATTAAAGGGATTCTGTTCATTAAAGCCAACTTGAACATGATGTGGAATTGCAAGATAAAATTGATATTTTAACAACTTTAACACCTTTCCCATAAAGAGACATCTGAGTCTCATTACCTTGCTTTCCCCTTAATTTCATGTCAAACAAATGGAGAAATTGAGAGGAAGACTTAGATGTAGTTTGTGAGGCAGGAGCATCATCAGCTCATCTAATTTGCATATTTGGTTGTGGCTATAGTCATTCTTTCATAAGAACAGTGAAACTTCACAATTCTATTACTTAAGATCTGATTTGAATAAAACTTCATTTATTTGTTTTACTTGATTCCATTCAATCAAAGAAAAAAAACGAATGTATCTGGTGTGGAAAAGCTCTTTAAGCCCTCATAAAATGCCCATATCCAGTATTTACCTATTAAAAATCTGATTCCATTCCTCAAATTGCTCTGTCATCCTTTACCCATCCATTAACATTTTGATATTGAATGTCCTGTGTACTTAACATACTTCACAAATTAGACTTTTCTGGTTCTTGCCTAGATGTAAAGAAGGACAAAAAGCAATTTCTCCCCTGTGGTACTCTTTTGGCCTTTAGAGTGGCCAACGAAACCATCAGATGATTTCCACATCTAACTAGATGTAAGTGTAAATAACAATAATATTTAAATGTGTCTATATCTCTAAAACATGTAAGAGATGAGTCTTAAATCATTATTTTGCAATTTCAATATGAATTAACAAGTTTGAGCCAGATTTGTGAAAGTATCCACAATATTGGTCTAGTGTGACATTGCAGACTCACAATGGTTGTTTGGCAGTGGTCCAAAATAAAGTGTTCAGCTTTAATAGCATCTTAACTTGCTCATATTCAATGGCACTAACTATCCATGCGACATTCACAGCTTTTATTCTAATTTTATATGCCTTTTCTCTAACCTTGTAATTTGTAAATATAAGAAACATAAAATGAAATGCAAATTAACATTTTGACTACTGATAAAATCTGTTTTTATGACAATAATGACAATTCATATTAATACAAAATGGTAATCATTTCATTACCTTAATTCGCAGTGCAAAACATTGGCTGCGTAGAAGCATGTTGCTCACAATACAACTACCACTGAGTGTATCCTATGCTACAAATGTCTTTGTGAAACTGAGTCTCCATCCACAAACATTTTACATGTACATTCATTACATTGATTCATATTTTTGTTGTGGACACTGCATATGCTCCAGAGATGGTCGATAAACATGAACTTCAAAAATATAAATCTGAGCCTTTTGAGAAAGAAGCCAGAAACAACTTCATCGATCGCCACAAATACTGTCGATGCTGAATATGGACAAAACTTACGTGCTGGTGGGCCCAACCAGGGAAGGCTAGGCGCAGAGTCTCGGCAGAGCATATTGTATCAATGTGGTATTCTTGTGGCCACTGACATGTAATACCAACTGAGTTGAGTGTCTGTGCTGTTCTGAAGAATGACTGTTTAAACAACTGAATGCTTGGTACGTCGGTACGTTCTCACAGTCCACCCTCAGGTAGCAATTCAAGGCAGAATAATCCCAGGAAACAATGGTGATTACACTAGTAAATAAGTGTGAAATGTGCATAAATGCATGTACACTAGATTGTGCATAAATGTGTTGTGTTCTAGAGAAAGCTGTTGATCAAGCTATGTTGATCAACCACTGTGAGTCTGCTGTGTCATCACTTGTTTCCCTTGCCCAGTAAATTTTGAAATCTTAGAACAAAAGCTTGATGGTTTTTGCATGTTATAAGATTTATATCTTTCAAAACATGGATCAAATAAACTTGATAAGATGCTTGATAAGAATCAGTGCATTTCTTGTAGGTTGTTGTTGTTGTTGTTTGAATCTCGTAGATTGTCCCCTTTAAGAGTATCCAAGGTACTTACCACATAATATGAGCTCTTTACTTTCAGAAGTACAAAAGAAGAGTTTTGGAAGGTAATACATATTTTGTCATTACAGACATCATCATCACATCCTACTAGGAGCAATCACTCCAGGTTATCGATTTGAGATTTCATTCCAGATCAGATAATACCTCTTTAAAAGAAAATGTATCATACAAGAGTCACAAGGCACATCTAATAACAAGTGACAATTCAAAGACAGGGGATGTTATGTGACATCAGTAGATTATGACTCTCTCAGCTAGGGTGAGACGTAACTTGTGAGAACATCACATGTAATGACAGTTTAAACAATGAAGATGTGTATCCAGTGAAGGCTAGAAATAGCCAAACTGCCAGAAGATTGACACATTTTAGGATATCTGAGCAGGACAAATCAGTGTTGAAATCTTGTGCTTTTGAAAAATAGCTACATTCTTCTGAGACTGCATATGTGGTACCCCTGATTTCTGTAGGTAGTGAGTAAAATTGCATTGAAGATGTACACACTGTAAAATTATAATAATGATAACAACTCTGGTTATGACATTCTTGCATCAGTAAAGGTTAAAATGAGTAAATTTCAAACCTAACTAAAGGATTGGTTTTAACTGATATTCATCTGCCTAAATTTTATTTATAGCTTGCATACGTTTGACTTCATCATCTACTTTACTGTTCTCTCAACTTTATATGTACAGTTTGTAAAATAACCTTCCTCTCTTGCTCTCCTTTCTATTGTGTTAACTTCAATTCCTTCTCTGCTCTCTTGCCTTACTTTTTACATATCTGTCCCTACACTGGTGTTTTTTTTCTTCTTGTGTGTATAGTCCTGTGCATCTCTCTGATTAATGCTGTAAGATGCACCTAAGTGTTCGAATTTTAATTATTCATAAATTCAGTCATCATTGATTTCTTCCCTGTGTCTGCTTTCTGATGTTTTCTTCGGGGGAAGAAGCTCCACTCCAAAATAGCCTGACCTTTCCTCTCGAATCAACCAAACTGTTGTTGCAGTGATGAGGAAGGTGCGGTGAGGCAGAAACGGGAGAGAAGCCGTTCTCGTGGAGTGTGCAGCCAGGCAGAAAACACTACATACATTTCAATCCTAGAAGTATATAAAAAAGGAGGTTGCATAGTGAATGGTGGGAGGAATGCCAGAATCTCTTGCAAACTTATGGAAAGCAAATGAAACACAAGATTAGGACTGCTGTAGGTAGGACTGTGAGCACGGTCCAGTGCTTGTGTCTCGTGCATCCTACAGTCTCTGAAGGTCATTCCTTCAAGACCTTTGCAATGATGTCCATCCCTCCCCGTCGTTGGCCACACTGCATTGCTGGCGGTGAAAACATTTTCGAACAGGTGCACACACATTGCTGGTGGAGGACAAAAAATGATGCTTAATCAGTGCACTTTGCAGAGAAATGATTTGTTCGGCTTCAAATTTCCTTAACAGTTTGTTTGTCATGGAAAAATATTTATATACATGTATCATGTATTGAGAAATGCATACCTGCCAACCTGAAAATTCAGGAAATAGGAGGAACTGGGAGAAAATAATGCAAAAATAGGAATTTTCACCCATTCCCATACATTACTATTAGCAAGTGTTGACAAAAATAGTAATACAAGGTCAAATGAAGCTTCTTCTTTCCAAAGAAAATGAGAACAGTCGGCTGATATGGAAACAGTATCATTTAACATATTCAGAACAGTGTTCTAATCCCATTGTCCTCAACCTTAGATGCGATGTAATCCAATGTCGCCAATGCAGGAAAATACACACCACGATTGCTAACTCTTTTGATCTCTCAAATGTCATTTCTTCTACAGGTGCTCTTCCTGCAAAGAGTTTTCCCTTTTTTTATCCCTCAAAAAAAATATTTAAAAAGAATGCCAAACGGCCAGTAATTGTCTCTGCATACATTTGCACAGACTTTTCACTGAGTGAATTGAACAAAGTTAAATCTGTGGAGAACCAATGTCTTGCAATTTAATATATTGCAGCTGAGATTAGTAGATGTATTTATGTGGCACAAGTACATTTTGTTGATCTACCACCCTTCTCCTTTTCTATCATCATGTGCACATCCATACAAATGTGTGCATGCATGTGTGTGTGCATATGTGTGTGTGTGTGTGTGTGTATGTGTGTGTGTGCATGCTTAATTAATTTCACACATTTGCACCCCACACATATAACACCAACACCTTTGGATTCATTGGGAAAGATGATTATGATAACAATAAACCATATTGCTATATGTATTGCATATCATAAAACAAAAGAAATGTCTCTGTACACATTGAAGGAAGGAGAATTTAAAAATAAAGGAAAATAGACATAAGAGAGAGAAGAGAGGAAACAAGGCGAGATAAAAAATGACATAATTAAAAAAAAACAGTGCAGAGCCTAATACATTGTCAAATTAATGATATCAGTTTTCAGATAGTCTCATTGGTTCTCAGTCTCTCCCAAAGTAAAGTGGGTTTTTTTCTCCTCTAACTTTCGAGCAAAAACTATGAGGGGTGAACTGAACCTGAACTGAGACACAGTTTTCCTTCCCCCGATTCCCTTTCTTCCTTCCAGTTTGAAATCACTGAATTGAAGAGAAAAGAACAATAAGAAAGTGGCTCCTGGCAGCTGATGGGGAATGCTGGAATAAGGCATGCCAAAACTCTGCCACAAGGCATCCCACAGATCAATACAGAGGTATGGATTAACTGGCGGGGATTACTGTGTCCACCCTGCAACCAACACCGGTAGTCTTGATCAAAACCCTGGAGTTTCCTGGCATGTCTGACCAGCTAGTGAGTTGCAGTCTCTTCATAAAAAATTAACCAGATTCTATATCGAAAATGATCACAAAAAAACACAAAATAATTTCTTGAAAAACACAAACTACAAACATACAAAAAAGGACTTCAAACAGTAACATGAGCCTCTAAAAATTTTCAATCTGTTGTATGCAAAATTCATTTCTGTTTTCTTTTTCCATCAAGCTCAACTGCTTAGCTCAATGGTAATTTTTTCCAAAAGACATTCCAGGACTGTAAAGAATGATGGTTTATATCAAGTCCACCATGCATTCCTTCACTTCAAGTAATATGAGGAATGATATCATTAAAGCAAGTACACATAAATATGACTTGAAGGAAGACTAACAATAGAGAGGGTGCAGGCGATACTCTGCAGCAGATTAACAAGGTAATTACCCACACAGTGTCTTCTTTACCCCCAATCTAATGTGCAACAGTTCAATTCAATAATGCAATGTTTCGCAATTCAATCACTCTCATTTAGCGGATTTGGTTTCAAGCACGGTGTGAGTTTCACGTCGCACTCCCGAATGCCAAGCGGAGCTACAGCCGTACAACCGGGGTCCTATCACCTCTTTGTTCGGTTGTGTTTTCTCTGGCCTGTCGTTCTGCACCATTGTATCGATCCGGAGCCAAATCAAAACCATTCCATAAAATCCTTTGCATTAAGCAACATCTCACCTTCCACAGATGTTCTTCATCTGACACTCAGACATGTGTCTAGACTTTCTTTGTTATCTCAAAAATTGGCTTGGCACTGGATCCAGCCCATGGCAGGCTTTCTTGTCAAACTTAATCCCACAACACAACAAGTAATACATCAAGGAAGCACCAAGTTGACACCACATATGACCAAAAAAGAGGGAGAGAATGGGAGAGAGTGGGAGAGAGAGCGAGAGGAAAGAAAATAAGACCAGAAGAGAGAGATAGAAGCATAAAAAGAAAGTGATGGTAAAGAGACTGACTACCAAGCATGCTACATACCTTTATGGAAACACACAAAAACAAGAACAGGAAGAAAAGCTAAAGGGGGGAGGGAGTAGGAGAGAGAGACAGGGAATGCAGAAAGACAGAGACAGGAAGGCAGATACTGTATATGCCATACATTTTGCGTGTTTCTTTATTTTTGCAAATTTCATGACTCTGGCACTATTCGCGAATTAACATGCAAAAATATTTACTCTGATCCAGACGTTGAATGCAACACGCATGGGAACATTTCTCCGACATTGAATGGAAGGCGCATGCGACCATTTCTCCCTTTATTACTCTACTCCACGCTCACAAATCTAACCACTTGCAAAATTGCCGGAAAATTTTAATTTATGAGAATTCTTAGGTAATGATAATACCTGTATGTAGTAATAACAAAAAGTCAGAGAAAGAAGTGAGGCATTCGAGGTTAAAGCAGGAAATGTAAGGCATTAGCTGTGATATGATGTCACTGTAATTCTACACCCATTCATTATCAGTGCCAGCATGTCATGTAGACAATGTCCATGAGATTTCATAAGTGGTGGTAACGAGAGGGTTAAGACAAAGTTTAAGAACATCATCTACAATGACAAAGGCAATATCTTTTCCCCACAGCCCACTTTGTGTTGAATCAATTAAAAAATTAGTTTCACCCTTGAAAATTAGATATTTTATCTTAAACCTGGGACTTATTTCAATATTTCATTGCAAAATAAGCAAGTGTTTAGCGTGCACCAGGTTCTTGCAATGCTCTCTGTGACTAAAATTTGATATAAACTGGGCAAGCTTGTAAAACTTCACTGTTGTCTAATCTCAAACTTACTTGGTCAGACTGTAAGTATCCACAAGGATAGCATTTAAAGTCCAGCGTTCCAAGGACTCTGTGATCTTGATGGATGTTCCTGTAAGCAAGAGCTGAAAGAAAAACAAACAACAACTCAAAAACAAACTAGCAGTATGAGGTAAAGGCAAAGTACACCAGAACGTATCAATGTCCAGTGAGGCACTCTGAGTTTTTAGACGAGCGGTTAACATCAAAGTGGAGGACACATCAAAAACTACAATTTCTTTTTTTTTCCAATTTTTTTTTTTCAAATTCTTTCTCACTTTCTCTCTTTCATATGAGTAAGATCAAACAGATTCTGCAGAGCAGATTATGAGAATAGCTTCCAAGCATCCAACAGCAGCATACATACAAAAACAAACATTGTAATTATTTAAAGCCATGCTCAAATTCCAATTGGCAAAAACTTGAAATACACCTAATAATAAACATGAAAAATACGCACACCTCATTAGATAAAGAAATTACATTGAGATGACCTCTCCTTAATTACCACCACTGTCATTTGTATAACTTTGAGACAGTTATGAAAGTTATTCCTTCTACTTGACTACTATGAAACACTGTGAAATATAAGCTTAACCCCTTGAGGACGAGTCCAGAGTATGCTCGGGCAAGTGTCTTTGGGAAATGTGTGTTGTAGCAAAATTAGCCCGTCCTCAAAGGGTTAAAACTGTTATGCCTACACAAATTTCCTTATCTTTCCTTTCTCTCTTTATTGCATAAAGCCTGTTGAAGCCATGCCTCATGAATATCACATCCCACTACCTTATAATGTAGTGATCGAGTAAACTTCTTCTCCAGGGTGTATCATTCTATCAGAACAGAAGTATTTGTCATTCTTCACATTTATGTATTTATCTGTTTTCACTGCTTTGGGGAAGTATGTGTGTCATCAGCCTATTACAATTTCATTTAATGTTTATGTCATACAGTAATGGGCTGGGCTGAACATGTCTTGACAAATTTAAAGCCTCAACCGCAAACTTGCACAGCAAAAGGCAGGTCATGACCTCACTAGTGTATGTATGAAGCAAACCCTACTCCCAGCCCCCTCCCCCCCCCCCCCCCATTGCTGAATATAGGTCATTGTGTCTCATTCCGAGCTCCGATGTAATCATGGTGTCACACTGTTCCTTCTCCCATACCTAGGGCGCGAATATTGGATCGCCCTGCATTCCATGCAAATAACACAGGTTTGTATCTCACTCGAAATTGACTGTTTCCTTCTGTTTAAGGGAGAGAGGAAGAGAGAGGTGGAGGAAGAGAGAAAGAGAAAAGGAAGACAGAATAATGAAACTTTTTTTTTTTAGTGAAGGAGAACTGGGATGCATCCCATGCAAAAATGGGGTGAGTGAGATCAACCCTAAAGCATGCATACTCATGATAATGTTTGCACGTCCATTTCCACCAAGTCATCCTGCCCATTTTCTCTCCTTCTCCTTTTTCCTCCTCCTCCATGCATTACCGAAGTAGAAAATGAGATGGAATGGCAGTAATGGATGGGGGCGCTTGTTTTCAAGAGTTTATGACAACACCAAAATGACTAGGACCGCTGAGAGAAGAATTGCAAATAAACGCATTCATTGCAATGCCGACAGATATCACAGCGGCAGTTTCAAAAAAACGACAATGGGCAGCCGGGAGGGAACTTCACATAGCGTCCAATTCTCCGGCCTCAGTTCTGATTTGCAACAAATCAGATTTGGTGTTGAATCAATTTAGGATATGATTACTGAACTGAGTGCTGTATCCCATGAATGGGTGAGCCTCGTATCCATTGACACAACCCAACACGGTCCCTCATCAAAGTACTCTTATTCTGGGCAACCGGGGAAAAATGGGGGTTGGCTCTTGAAATTCGGATTCCACCAAAATGCAAATGGGGCAGGGGGACATCAAATCCATCTCTCTGTAATCAGTTTTCTCTCTCACAGCTTTGTAGCCGAATACATTACAGATCAAGTTTCTGGTGGTCGTGTTCTGGCACACAGCAATATGGGACAGAAGTGGTCAACTGCAAATGACTTTTTCCCCCATTTTTCCCATCATTAAGCGCTGAATTCATGGTTCCATTAGATACTCAGGAGACCCTTCTCCACAGAGGTCTTTGTAGATGACTGCGATCTTTCTTTTCTCATTTCCTACAGAGAGCCAAGACCCTTTTTACCTCAAGCTTCCTTCTGTCACTGGTTTGACTTGGATTGCACTCATCTCAATAACTTCAACAGAAAATAAACCTATATCAAGATGGTCTCCAGTAAGATTCTTGGGTTAGGTCCCATTTGCAGCCAACTACCATGGCTCAATCCAGTTGAAATCATTTACAATGGCTCAACAGGTGTAACTGCTCCAAAGTTGGATCTATCTAAATAGGTACTTCCCAATTCTGTGAAATCTGTACTAGTTCTTGCAGCTGAGTTTCGGTCACATGAACACCCATCTTTTGGTCTTTGGCAAAATTTATCGCTACCTTACGCGGGCGCTAAACAAGATAAATAGATCTCCTTGTATTTCCTGAGTTATTTGCAATCTTTAAAAAAAAAAATAATAATCTGTAATGGGAATACCCATGGTGGGTCTTACATTGAACCCTTTAAAATGAGTTATTGAGAAATGAAAACCAACAATGATAAATACAAAAGAATACACAAAGAAGTATATGCATTAGATATAGTGCAATTTTTGTATGTGAATACATCTTATGATGATATCCAAATTACTGTATATCCTCTATATGAGTGACTCTGGAAACTCATGGCAACTAAGTGTTTCAAATAATAATTGACTTTGACAATATTTGACATATGATGCAGTGAGTGGGGAAAGTGCAAATGAGGTAGTGTCATTTTGGTTTCTTGGCTGCAAATTTCTAATCTCGATGCAGCACATATCAGTATGGTTGTCATATGAAGAGTTTGTTCGCAAAAACCGATAAGTCCATATTTGCCAAATGGAGATATTTGCGATTAAAGGTCAAGAAAAATAAAGAGAATACTAAGAAAGTTTTTGCTTCTTTTGACCATAACTTCAAAAATGTACCTTTCTATGTAGTGACCACTATATCATTTAAAAGGTATTATTTTGTACTTTCTAACAGAGACCGTACTTAAAAAATCTTCAAAAATGGACTTATCGGTTTTTGCGAACAAACTCTTCATATATTTCATCATCAGTGACACCAACGTATTCCAAACTAATGCAGTCCTCAGAGAGAACTTCACAAGCAAGATTCCTGAATACCATACCATCCCCTCACCATAATCTCCTCATCTACCAAGGCCACTGCCATCCTCCAAATCACATGGTTCCTCTGCAGCACCTCCTTGAGTTTGCATCAAGAACCATTGGACCATTACACTCCCCTGCTAGGACTGTAGGCCCATCTTGGCACATGTCTCCCATTAAACCATCAACTCCTGATTTAACTCTCATCCAATCTTCATCACTTCCATCTTGCGGCCAAGGCCAGTGCTCTTACTCCACCCCTCACTGAACAAATTCTTGCCCGAGGGTTGCAGCAGTAAAGGGGAAAAAAAATATTTGAGTCATCAATGGGATCTCGTATGTAAGCATCCCTCACAGGACAGCAGTGCTATCTGGAAATCTTGAAATCTCCCCCTTTTCTCCACCAGCTTATCACATATCATGTTAAGAAAGCACTGAAGTAAAAAAAAAGAAAAGAAAAGAAGAAAAAAAAAAGGCAAACATGACAGTGAAAAACTGGAGATAATTGTTTTACTCCAGTGGAACTAGCAATAATGAGTCTAATGTCTGAGTCCTTTTCTTCAGAGACCTGTTAAACATTCCGTAGGTGTGATAAAATCAATCTTTATTAACCCCTTACACTGTCTTTGATCCCAACTCAGTGATGTTCTGACCTTCACATTTACCTCATCAAATTTGTATCTAAGTCCTAAAGGATAGCCCCTATGGCAATACATCGAAGTAAGGTGAAGCCAGCCACTTCTAGCAGCAATACAATGCTGGAGTGGCTTAGACAGCGCTATTACTACTACTACTACTAACACTACTACTGCAGTATACAAAAAAAAATCTCAAAAGATCTAATACAGTATTATAAATACACCAAGACAAAGTGTTCAGAAAGGGATAGTGAATAGGGCCAAGAATTAAGAGAGAGATTGAGAAACAGATAAAAGAGACATGAATTGACAATGGAGTGGTTTGGTGAGAAATAGGTGTACATGTTGTATAGCACAGTCACAAATGAACATCTTTCAGCATTATAAACCATTTTGATACATATCTCTACCTCAGGCAATTCCCATATCAAATTGGATTCTTCTTGCACTTTAAATATTGAGTCAAAAGACTGTTTTCATTATCTTGAGTTGCTTCTCACTGTGTAAGAAAAAGTGAGTGTTAGCAAATTCTTTTGAATGTTTTGTTTACACATCGTCCCATGTCCATAGCGTGTTGTTCATGGTGGTCTGAAACGTGATTGCTTAGGTTGGGAATAGGTTTAAATGTAGCATTACACAGAGAGGGGAGGCAAATACTATCCTTTTCAATATGTCTTCAATGATAACAATCAGTCTAAAGATCACTCACTTATTTTACAATTTAGCTTAAAATACTGTAAAACGAGAAACATTCACATTTTTCGTAGTATGTAACTTTCATGAATCACCACTGGTTTTCAATGCATTACGTAGAAGATAAAACTTTTATATGTATTTTACTTTGCCAGTCTTGGCTCCTCACAAAATTTGCAAGAGTTTCATGCACTCAATTTTTGTTTGTTTGGTTGTTTTTTTTTAACAGTATGACATGAATTACCTTTTTTGTTTTTGTATTTTAGGCCTAAACTGCCCCCTGCATCAAATTTATGTCTTCTAATAAAAGCATGGTGATTATCTAAATTGCTAAAGCTCTTGGATATAGCTTTGTCATGCATTTGTTGTTCTCGTGTGCTTAACCCGTTTCAGGACGGGCTGATTTTGTTACAACATGCATTTCCCATAGAAACTTGCCCGAGTATACTCAGGAATCATCCTCAATGGGTCAATAACTCTGCATGGCTGTTGATACCTTATTGTATTATTACTATATCATTATGCTCTGGAGTGTGTTCCAGAATGATATGCATGACAAAAAAAAAAAAAATATGTCGCAAAAGTGTTATTGTATTGCCTGTGCAGCAAACAATTCATGAAATCCTTGCACTAATATTCATAGCTTACCTACATACACTTTGCTTTGTTTGTTTGTTTGTTTTTTGGTCGCTCTTTTTTTTTCAAGATGACATATTTTCAATTACATACTCCATCAAATTATGTAGGATTAGAAGCACAGCAATGCAGTGTACACTGAAGTGAGGTAGTGGCCTTCTAATCAGATAACATTCTGATTATATTATAAGAAATATCACAAACAAGGGAAAAAGTTGTCTTACATCAGCTCTCTTGGTCTTATGATATGTCAATACTCCCTTCAAGTTTGCTTATATTTGTGTTAGCAAAATCAGACAGGTGTTTTGTGCATAGTCTTAAACACATACTGACAGCAAAACAAAACTTTTTCTTTTCAGTGGGGGAGGGGTGTGGGTAGGAGAACCACCTCTCCTAGGCAATGGGCCAGATAGAATGCATGACCTTTTCTTTTGTATGGCTGAATTCAGCAGGTGATACTGACGTTGGAGGCAGGATGGAAGAAATAGATTGCATGAGACTTTGATTGATTGCTGCAATCACTAGCATTTATGTAGGCCGCCGCAAGAGTGCCCCCTCGCCCGCGCCGAGCCCGTTGACTCGGCTCAGAGTAGCCTCTTTGGAGGCTCCAGTCCACCATCGATACAAAGGGAAAATGCAGAATTGGTGGGGAGGGAAGCTTAATCATCGCTATGAAGATGTTTGAAGTCTGAGGAGAAGAGTGGTCCAAGCTGAGCTTGATCAAGTCCATCAGTCTTCAATCGGTCAATGCCAAGGCAGATAGGCAGAAAACCAAATGAAATGAACAATGCTTTGTTTCTGTCTTAACCTAAACCTCTTGCAACTAGCTCATCACTCATATCCAGTATTTTTTTTTGATGATATACCATCAAGCATTTACATTGTTTTTTCCTTTATTGTAAACATTTAAAATGTAAGTACGAGCTATTCTTATCAGAGTAGGCAACCTTAATTATCATCTAAAATCTAAAGAATTGCTCTTGCCAAAAAGCACTTAATTGTGTGAGATAGTATGCTGCAACAAAGGAATTGTCTAAACACATTCAGCAATTGAATGTCTTACTTTTTTTCTCTTTTTTTTTTGGGGGGGGGGGGAGGGGAGTAAAAGATATGCAAATGTTGCAATAAGATACTGGTTTATAGATTCAAAAATGCACAAAAATATGTTATCACCTACTTATTACTGGGTTCAGTTCATTATTCTGATGGTTTATTATTACAAAGGTTCATTAATTCAAAAATGATAAAAGGTTTGTTATTCTAAAGGTTTCTTAATCCGAAACAAAATAAGGTTCGCAACTCCAAGGGCTCCGTTGTACGCACCTTCTTTACATTTCAGAGTAACGAACCTTATCTAATTTTTAGAATTATGAATATTCTGAATAATGAACCTTATTCTATTTTCAAATTCATGCCCCTTTGGAATAACAAACCTTTCAAAAAACACCGTAAATGTTTGGAAACAAGGAACACCATGATATGAATTAGCAATAATATCTTTCAATCTAAATAAGAATGTACTTGGGGATGAGAGCAAAGGTCAGGTAGAGAGAGAAAATGAAAAGAGGTGCAGGGATTAATTGAAGTCATCCACTTGCAATGACACCATAAAACAAAGTCAAATATTGATTTAGGCACATCACCTTGGACAGAACTACAACTCATCTCGAAGAGTTGGGAATACTGCAGACGGGAACATAAACCCCAAAATGTCTTGTCCACTTCATGTCTTATCAATCTCCAGTACGTTGACCTTATTGGACTGGTGATGAAGAGGTTGAATCAGCTGAGGAAACATCTTACTCTGTGTGTGCAAGTATCTCTGCTCATTGACAATATTGTACGTTCCTGCTGTGTGCTGATGTTCAAACTGTATCTCCTGTATCAGACATATTTAATTTTTCAAGATTCCTGTAGGAAAAAATTCATTCACAAAGCTGGCGTGTCTTACCATTTCATGGATAAGTCAACTAAGAAGAAAAGGATTTTGATTAACGACAGAGAAAGTGGGAGTTTGTGATACAGCTGATAACCTACGATACAATCTAGATACAATATCTGAAGTTACATTTGTGTACACTAGTCTGCAATTTGCATGTATTTTACCAATGTTCTATGGGGGCAACGTGTGGGATCACATGCCTACGGGAAATAGTAAATGTCTTAACTTTTGTGTGCCCTGACCCACAAGTTGTCACCATCTTCACCTCTATCATTTTGTATTACATGCATAGTACAGTGTATCCTTGTGTAATGTTCACTCTAGCTTTTGTTTTAAATTTATAATATTTATGATTATGTATATGCTCTTTATCTGGTCAAATTAATGATAACAACAACAGCAACAATAATAATGAAAATGATAATAATGATGATGATGATAATAATGATAATAATAATGATAATAATAATAATAATAATAATAATAATAATAATAATAATAACAATAATAATAATAATAATAATAATAATATTAATAATAATAATAATAATAATAATAATAATAATAATAATAATAATAATAATAATGATAACCATCAGAACATCTATTCATTTTGTTAACATTGCAAACAAGTTGCATTATTGATGTGACCAAATTTGTACAAGTGGACAGTTGCACAAAGTAAAACCAAAACATTCACACCAAAGAAACTTTTGCAAATCAGAGCCAACAGCATGAAACTTGTACAATTGCCACTGATGGCATTCAGAGGTTTGAGTAAAAAACAAAAAACAAAAACAAAACAAAAACTTTGGAGGGCACTTTACTTTCAAAATCTTAGCTCCTCACAAAAATCATGAAAGCTTAACACGCAAGAAGATTGCACAAGTTTAATGCACAAGAAAATGTTTGGTCTTACAGTATCTGCCCTGTTATGAAACGAATTAAAGTTTGTTTGTTGTTGTTGTTGTTTTTTTCAACAGCTGCCTGACCCTACAAAAGGTGTCTTCAAGACATGTTACTATGCACAGTCAAGAAAAGGAAATACAAAATCAATTATTTTTTTAATCAAAAAATTTCAAAACAGAGATTACTTGTAGGATTCTTTTGTGTTTACAACAAATAAAGTGCACAATACAAATTCATTCAAAGTAAAGGATCCAGACAGCTATATTGACATGACCAGAGAATATCTTGTAACTCCATTTACTCATCATGAAAAAGTCATATCTTGTCTTATTCTTATGATATTGCTAGTAAAAAGGATATTTCATGATCAACTGGATTTTATTTTGATTCATTTCTTTATATACTACTCTTTTCATATATCAGATGTAGAAAAAGGTATTTTTTTAAAGAAAGAAGTTGTTTCTCTATGAGTTAAGTCACTGCATATTTTTCTGCATATTAACTTGTTGCATTGACGTTGCTATATGTAAAAATGATTTGTATCAATAGATAACAACCCTGAGGAAATATGTAATTTTGACTCAATTCCCATCTTAAGCCAGTGATAAAGGATATAAACAGATTTGCATTTATTTTCCAATATCTCAACCAAGTTTCTTGCTGATTAAAGCATTTGCAAAATCATTTCAGATTCCAGCAACACAAAGCATAGTTATTGATATCTAGGGGTAACAATTCCATCTTAACAAATACTCTCATCCAGAGATTTAAAATCTCTTGGATGGTTTATACATTGGCAAATCCCTGGAATCTCTCTGCAATTTTGCACTGTCCTACCAAGGTATTCAGTAATTATGAAGAGAAACATAATTCTAAATCCACAACAGGTGGATTCACTAGTCCTACCAAATAAAAAGCTTGGTATGATGCCCAAAGCAGGGATTACAGTGAGGAATGCATCTTTGTCTTCCACATAGTGGTGAGATGGGAGGTGGCAAACAGCCCATCTAGATGTCAATGACCTTATTCCTGAATCCACTGGTCTCTACATTCTTGGTCATAAGGAAAGGATATCATTGGTCAGTCAAAGTAAAGGGAAGGGTGGCTGGATCTAATTCTGACCACAGGAACTGAGGTAAAGTAATCACGATAAACCATGACTCACTGAGTATAGGGATTTGTTAACAAAATAGTGGTATCTATATCAAAATCTAACTTCTTTCCACAAGCAGCTGGATTCTCCCTGGGAAGTCATAGTAAGAAAAATGAAAGGAGAACCACTATTACAGGATAATCTTTTCTTTTTTTTCTGAAGGCAGATAACAAACAAAAACTAGAAATGTCGCTATGGTGACTGGTATGCCTCCGCCATAATGCATGATTCTCCTAATAGGTCCATAGTACATGTGGAAAATGTGTGAATACATTTTCACAAAATTGGCAAAATATTAAAATGACATGTTTGTCACAAATGTGTTGAATGTTCACCTTCCTTGACCTATGCTTTATTGGATGAATAGAAGAGCATGTATTTGGGGATTTAAGAACTTTAACTTGACTTTGATCCTTTCATAAGTTTATGCATTGAATAATTTTCAAGGTATGGAGAAAAAGTACAATTTCTGTATTGAACAGTAAATTGTTATCATTTTCATCAGGTTTTTGACCCTAAGATTTATAAGAGAATCATTGTCAGGCAGAGCATACATAAATATGTACTAAGTTTCAAGATAACTTGAGCCACTTGCGAGATATGAAGAAAGAAGTAAGTTCAGCACTTTCACTTGATCTTTGACCTTTTGACCTTAGACCTTCTTGGCAAAAAAATAATAAATCCCAGAGAATCTCTATTGGGCTATAAATACATGCATACACCAAGTTAAAAAACAAAATGATAATCCTGCTGGCATGGCATAAATATAAGGGAAATATCAAAATTTTGAAGTATTGCTCTGACCTTTGACCCCTGACCTTTGACCCCATGAACACCAAATTCCCTAGATAACCACTGCCAGTCAGTACATGCATATGATGATGATGATGATCCACAGCATTTGTATGGCACCATATATCTGTCACAGAAACATTCAACCATGTATACATATATACTATGTTCCATGAAGATACCTTGAACAATTTCCAAGATACAGAGAAAAAAGTGAAATTGTAACATTTTAACTTGACCTTTGACCTCATGACCCCAAACTTTCACCAGAGAATTTTTATTAGGTAATATAAGTATACACTAAGTTTCTAGAAAATATCTTTGGGCATTGCATAGATATGGGGGAAATAGTGAAATTTTAAGCATTTGACCTTGATCTTTTGACCGTTGACCTTGAGCATGTGCACCCAAAAGTTGATAGGCACAGCTTCCCCCCCCCCCCAGTAATACACATACATGCCAAGTTTCATAAGGATACCTCAAAAGGTTTTTTAGATACGCTGTCCACAAAATTCATTACTGACGGACGGAAGGACGGGCGGAAGGACCGACGAACGGACGAAAGGACGGACGGACGGACGAGAGGACTGACGGACAACCCGAAAACATAATGCCTCTGGCACCACTTGGTGGCAGAGGCATAACTATGGTTCTAAGTATGCATTCTTCATTAACTACATAAAAATGCCATTAATCCTGGGAAAAATCATTTGATAAAGTGATTAACACTAATAAGAAGCATTGTAGTAATAAGAAGCTACAGGTGTATAAGAAGCATTGATTAAAAAAAAAAGAAGAGTGGTATACTGCTGTCATAGTTTCTCCATCAAACTGCAACATGTTTTAATGTGTCCTCCTTTGTTTCTTTTGCTAAACTGCAATGCCATGTCATATGCATACATACACACACATATTCAGACACACACACACACACACACACACACACTCAAGTGATTAACTGTTTGTCATTTCTACTGTGTCTTATGGACACCTCCGGATCAAGGATATCCCATTTCAAGATGTGTGAGACTTCACTCACTCTACCACACTCAAGTTTTGTTGGGTTTTGTTTGCTATATCTGGTGTATGATTTTAATTTGGGGATTTTAAAATAGAGGGGCAGTTGAGAGTAAAGTTGATAACATACCTTCTGTGTTTAACTGTGATATCTTTTTCTTCAAAGGATGAAAATCTGCTATTATTATCATCTTGATAATGACTTTATTAAGATTTTCCTGTCACTTGGACTTCTACTTGTCTATCCCAGTTTTATATCTCATGATCTGAATGAGGATGAGTTTGCTATGATTTGGCTCAGTCAGTAGTGCATCTGCCTCCAGATCAAAAGAACCCTGGTTCGACTCTTAAGTCTAAATGAGCAACATTTTGTGTAATCATACCATTCCCTCTAGTAAGAGGCAAAACACTCTGTTCCTCGGATATAGGAAATAAAATGAAGGTTCCGTGCATGAAAGAGTCGCAACTCATGCACATAAAAGATCCTGCTTCATCTATTCATCACAAAGAGCAGGGTGCATAACCCAATGAAGTGGTCCCACCTCACATCAAACTGGACCCCATAGAAGTCCAGCCAGTACAGCTAAATACTGGCTATCCAGCCATTTCTCTTGTCGAAAAATGAAACAAAAAGAATATGACACATATTGTCGTTCAAAATCCGTACATACACCAAATGTTCCACACAGATTCTATATCAACCACGCTATGATACTTATTTGGAATACCAAATATTTTGCGAGGTTTTTATTTTCACAAATTTCGCGAGTCAGGTGCTATTCGCGAAATTAAAGACACGCAAAAATATTGACTCTGATCCCAATGTGGATGTGACGTACGCATGTACATTTCCCCATTCAGTACAGGACTCCACGATCGCGAATTTAACCACACGTGAAATCGTCGGGAATTCCAGATTCGCGAAAATTTAGACTTGCAAAATATATGTCATATGCAGTATGTGTGGTCTTTCCAAGAAACAGGCACATGGAACAGAACAAAATAGGTTACATTGGTGCTTTTTACATGAATGTCCACTTGACTACCCAAACATGTGTTATCCAACTGCCGTCATTCACTACTGAAAATGATCATCAATCAGACAAGGGTTAAACTGATAGCGATGATGTTTTGTTGAAATAAGGAGGCTGTGTATTTCATGCATTGACTAAGCAAGAATACACTGGTTCATTGAACTTGAAGTTCTGACTTACTTAGACAATTCATCTACCTCACTGATATCATGTCAAAATAAAATGAAATGAAATGAAATGTCACACTAACAGGAAAAATAAAAGACCATAAGATACTAACAAGTACCAGGGAAACTTAAAATGGTTGTACCTTTATCTCCTTTAACACTTTATAATTGCATTACACTCAGTTGGCGGTTACAATGGCAACAGATAGAAAATAAGGAATTAGCCCTACATGGTTTGACTGCAATGATGGCAATTGCAATAACCACAACTAGAACAATTCTTTCTCTTAGTGAAGTGGAACACAAAAGCAAACAAAACTACCAAATGATACAATACTCTTTCTTGCCTATGTGATGATAGAAATATATACACATAATTTATAAATATATCATCAAGTAACTTAGTACAATGTAAACATCACATGCAAATATCCAAATATATACTTGATTCTAATTATGTATATAAAAAAAAAATGCTTTTAATACAGTGTGGCAACAGGTTTCATTCTTTTCTGACCCATGGTGCTAGCCTGTCCCTTTAAGCTGTGACACACCAAATTACACCTATGCCCATCCCCCTTTTCCTTACTTCCAGCAATGTCTGGGAAGTATCCCTCAGGGCAAGTACTGAACATCTCAGCATGCCTCTAACGCTTCACATCTCGGCTGTACTTCTTACACCACACATCCCCCCCCCCCCACCATCTCTCCATCTCTCTTTCTCTCTTTCCTTACTTCCCCTCCTCCTCTCTTAACAGGTTCATCTCAACTTGCTAATCATGATGGAGATTTGTCAATTGGTAACATTGCCACATATCTTTAGGTCTAGTTTCCTTTGTGTCATTGAATCCCCTGTGATACTTGGTGTACATTGTACGACTAATTCAACTGATATTGATGATGAGAGAAATGGAAATGAGTGTATGACAAGACTACCATGCAAAGTTTATTTTTGGCAGGGACCACACAGAATTTCTGCTTGGATGTGTCATTGCCTATCTGTGTGTGTTTGTGGGGGGGGGGGGGTCAAGTGAGGGGGTTGACTTGTACTCTGTCTCTCTCCCGCCAAACAGGGTCGGTCTCTCACACCAGCCAACAAGCCCCCTGCCACAGAGTGGGGGACGGTGGTTGGATGATCCCCCACTGTGTTTTGCCGGATTCCTCTGCCCTAATCCCCACTGCCTTCTTTGGGGACTGCAAGTGGGGAGTGATGGGGGATCAACGCTCGTCTCCCTAATCAATGGTGCTTCCACCCGCAATTAAAGGTCAAGAGTAGTGAAGAGTCCACTCTCCATTTGTTGACTTCCACCACATCTTCTTTGCCTGCTCCTGTTTAAAAGTAATCAGAGTAAACAATGTACTCATCTGGTAGATTATGAAGAAAAAATAATAAAAGAGATTATTGCTATCAGGAGTAGATATGAAGTTCTGATCTTTTTCTCCCGTTCCTTTTTGTTCCCTTGAATTTCTATGTGTGTGTTGTGTGTGTGTGCAGGGTGTGCATAGTGTCTTGATCTTCAGAGGCTTGATGATATGAACTTTTTTTTTTGGGGGGGGGGGTAATGCACAAAACATTAATTTGCTGTAATTCTTGTGGCATTAGAAAGAGTGTTGACACATGAAAAAAAAAATGCGGTGGATACTATATGCGCAATGTTGTTCTTTATTGTAATTACCTGTTCATTACAACCTTCAAATGAGCAAATGCTATACTAATTCCAAGACCTTTAATAACTTGTGATAAACATTAAAGTAATGCTACCACTATGTAGATGCATGATAACTTCTGAGGGCTGCTATTTTCAAAAGGAATGGGGGGGGGGGGGTTCTCATTGTAAACCTTTGGTGACCTTCTTGGCTTGACCTCTGACAGAATCTGAGACAAGCATTACCCTGGGGCAAACAGGCAAAGAAGCTGGCATAGAAGTGTAAACAAACCAGACACAGACAAGCATGGATCCTTTAACTCACTCCATCCTGAAAACTTTTTGTCGCACTCCATCCCGACGAAAAGATAAGTCTCCAAAAGATGAGGAAGCCACGCTCATCAGAGAAATGATACCTCGTTGTCTCTATATAAAGCCAACTTTGAAATTGTTTTTGAACATGATGGGGATTTTTAAGGGCACTGCATGATGGGATATAGTCAAACCAGCTGAAAATTGGTCTATTGCTAAGAAGGTATGATAGTCTGAGGGTTAAACTCTGTCATCCTCCTCCTAGGAGAAAGCCATGCCATCAACTGAAGGGTCATCTGTGTGCCTTCCTCCGGCCTTGGGCCACTTTAACAGTCATAAATGTTCATGCATGTCTGTGCCCTCCGGAGGACAACCCTCCATCATCAGCCGTGAAGTTCACGCATGGCACTTCAAGACCTCTCGGCTTAAATTCCAAGCTGTCCGTGAAAACATAGACAGGAATAAAATTAAAGATAAGGCGATGGCTGGATTTAGATTTGGGGTTTTTCTGAAGTTCATTTGACTTTCCTTTCCTCACCCAAGGCTTCAATGCAACTCACTTTTTTTTGGTTCCACACACACTCACACTCACACACACACACACACACACACACACACTCACACACATTCTCTCTCCCTCTCTCCTCACCCTCTCTAGTCTTTCCACTCTCTCTGTCTCTGTCTCGGTCTTACTTTTTCCTCTATCTCTCTCTGTCTTTCTTCAATGATGCAGTTAGCACTCCTCGTGTCTGCACTTCATCAAGGCTTCGCTCAGTCCCACTTGTAGTACCGCAGGAAATGAGCACAGGACAGCCATAATCGGGGGATCTATTATGTTTCCAGGAGAAACTTTAGAGCAGGTTTCCCCCGCGGAGGGCAAGCGAGGTGGACATAACCCCCAGGAGTATCAAGAGAGGTGGTGACGACGTGCGGCGATGGTAGGGGAGAATTGGAGAGATGGTGGGGGGGGGGAAGATGGGAGGGGGAGAGAGAAATGCTGAGGTAAGTATAAAAGAAAGAGACAATGATAAGGGGTGAGAGATAGGTACAGCTGGAAGAAGAGAAAGACTAATGAGTGACGTGGAGAGAAAGAGAGAGAAATAGAGAGAGAACATAATGAGAAAGTGTTAGCAGAAAGCACATCTACAAGGAAAAGAAGTATAAAGTAGATGGCAGGGAGAGGCTGAAGAGTGAGATAAAAATTAATACAAATTTGCTAGAAACTTACAATAATTAGTACAATTAGGAAATGATTAATGAATGAATGAAATAACAAAGAGACTGAAGAGAGAAAGAGAAATATAAATACAAGTTCACTAGAGAGAGAGAGAGACAGAGTTAGGGTGGGAGTTAGACAAAACTTGAATAAAAGCACTCAATGACAGAGAGAAAGAAAAAAGAGGAAATAAGACAGAAGAAGAGACAGACAGACAGAGGAAAACAGAGGCACAGAAAACAAAAACAATTTTTAAAGGAAAGACAGGCAAAGGCTTTGATGTTCAGTGAAGCAAACACCTAGGAGCTAAATTTGACTACAAACCTTTTCATCATTAGTATCTAATTCATTTGTAAAATACAGTAATATCAGGAAAACACTCCAAAAACTAGGAAAATAACAAGACATACCATTAAGTGCCATCCACATGACATGTACAGTTTGAGAGAAGACAGTAATCAAAGCATGCGGTAAGGACAAGGGGGGGGGGGTGTTTTAAAGAGATAGAAAAAAGACAGAGGATGTACACATAAAAGAAAAGAAGGGAGAGAGGATAGAGAGAAGTGAGATACACACAAACACGCCTGGGTGCAAGTTTACACCATGAATAAAACAAAGGGGTCCAATAAACAGCGGGCTCGCAGCTCCTCAGTTTAACACCTGTGGAAACCAACCACTGATGTCTGATTGTGTTACCGCATCAGGTTCAATCAAAACGCCACAGCAAAGGACGGGAATTAAGAGTCTCATCAATGCATCAGAGTTCAGGATCTTAGATGTATTCTCTCGTCTTTTTTCCCCTCAGATCCAAAGCCCGGTTTGTGTTGAGTGACACGCAATGGCAAGATGCTTGCTGAATACCTGAATGCCAAAATCTCTGGAAATGGACGCATGAGTCACTACATTTCAAAGTAAAATCAATGTGGGCTCATTCCCTACCTTTCATCATCATCCATACTACCTCCTTCATCATATCTTGGGAGAGTTCATACATGATTCAAGGAGGGCACACCATCAAGTTCCCTGGCACCATTTGACAGGTGAACCTCTTCCAAGACTCCATCAACAGCTTATGATAACCCCCTTCTCCCTCCTTGCTGGTCTTCCCTCCCTAACCCTCCTCCCTCTTAACCCCATCTTACTCATCTTGCCCCTTCCCACCAACTCATGACTGTCCCTCACTACCTGTTCTCTTTCTGCTGATTAGCATCTTCTCAAAAAATCTTGTCACCAGAAAAAAAAAATAATGAAGAAACATTGCATCACTTTATAGAGATTGTTATGGTGATCAGCATAAACAACATCAAACAAATTCATATTCATAACCTACAGGGGACTTCACAATAACCCTCTGTTTTCCCCATTTAGCCACAAGGGCTTTACATAGGTAAAATAACAATTTATGTTGTACAGTTTGAAGGCCATGAAATGATGGAGACAATACTCGATCTTTTACTAAATCATATTCAGGTAAATGTGATGATACAATGAATAATTATGACAAATAACCATATAATCAAACAAACATTATATTGTGGTCATAACAAGTGTTGTCATCATCTTACCCAAGGTGTGATAACTTTCTCTAAGTTGAGCCCCAACATCCTCTGGTCCTTGCTGAATAAAAGTTTAAGACTAAACACATGTCACAAAATCAAACATATCTTTCTGAATAGTCAATGCTGATTGACTGATACCTGATTTATGTTTGATTTTCAAATTTAAGTTTGCTTGGAATTTTTTTCATGCAATAGGCCCTGTTTACACTTAAGAATGATAAACCTGCACTACATTTGAAAAAATAAACAGCGTCTTACTTCCCACTTTTGATAAATTTTATCCACCGGAGTAGAGTTCTTTCACGTAGACATGTGGAATGCAAAAAAAGTTATAAGCAGAAAAGCTATAGGGGAATGTTCTGTGAGTACATCCCAAGTAGTGCCCATTCGCTGGCATGAAAACTTTCAGCATTATACTCTTAAAATAGATGGGAGAAATGGAACTTGTTCTGATTCTTTATGGGCAGGGATCTATATTACAGGACACAGGGACTTTACAAGAAATCCACAAGTTTTATGTTACATCAACCAAAATAGTTCTAATTCAAGAGCAGGCATCAAACTATTGTAGTCAGTGGTGTGTGGGTGGGACTAACAACAGTGAGTAGTTGTCTCTCATGGTCTCTGGATCACTGAAGCAGCACCGATCGAGTTGTGCTGCCTTTTCCCAGAGATTAGGAGAAATTCCTCACCTCAATAGCTGAAATTCTTCACAGCAAAAATGGGGGCAACAAACAACTTCACTGAGCCAAATATGACACCTCAGGACATTTTGTATATTTTGGTGATAGGGATAGAAATAATCACTTCCATGCACAGTGGAGTAATTCTCCTGAGTGAGTACCAGTACCTTCAGAAACATAAACATCAATTTTAATTTTCTTTGCCACCGTTTCGGGTTTGTGCGTATGTGTGTGTGTTTGTGAGTGTATAAGAGTGTCTGTATTGTGTATCTCCATCAGATTATGTATTTGGCACAAATAAACCATGTTATTATCAATATCCTGGGGTGCCGTTTCTCCTCTATTTTCATAGTGGCTCAGTTAATTCTACTCTCATAACACATTTGAAATGTCTACTGATTGCATAGATTTCAAGTTGTTGTAGTGAGACTATTATTAGGCTGTCTCAAATAAGTGTATGCTTGAACACAGTTTTATTCTGGGTCTTTATTTTCATGGTTTGCCAGATGGAACGATCAATCTTCTTCATAAAATATACTTAGTACTACCTTAAACAATTACTTCAACAACTGCTGATATGGCTATACTAGTTATCACTTTTTACTACAACTACATACACTGTATATTGCTGTTATTGTAATTGTTGCTGCAACAATTTCCCACTTGTCAATACATTTTTTTTTCTGTCACTATATTAAAAGTACTTTGTCTACTACACAACCAGCATCACCATTAATACTGTCATCTACATCGGGGTCACCCCACAAGACCAACACCCATGAGTCATACAGCCCATGAGTCCTATACAGCCCACAAGTTGGACACTAGGCAAATAAAGCCCATGAGACCAACACTAGGCAAAAACAGCTCACAAGTTCGACAGATACAACACAGGGTTTAATGTGTCAGTCTCATGGGCCTTATTTGCTTAGTGTCGAACTCATGGGCTGTATGACTCATGGGCTGTATAACTCGTAGGCTGTATGACTCGTGAGTGTCGGTCACATGACGTGTATTCTTTATATAATCATCACTGTTACTGCTTCTAATTATATTCCTCCAATTTGCTAGATTACACATAACGCACGAATAAACAGTGACATGAATGATATGGAACGAGATGCGACTTTCCAAATTCAGCACACAATTGAAACAGATTTGAAACTCATGAATTAGAGGAAAACATTGAGGACAAGCATACTTACACAGATCTTTGTTTTACTCAATCTGAATTGCAAATTAATATCAGGTTTGCATTGCAAGGCAATCAAAGGAATGCAAATAGTCCAACTGGTTTTGTTCTAGTTAATCTGTGTGGGTGTGTCATTCGAGACTTGCATATAAAATCATGCAACCTCCATTGTCTCATGTCCACTATTCAAAAAAAAAAAAGAACAGACACTTTCCTTTGCAGTGCATCAGTATATACACATTCTTTCAAATTTCACTTGTATTTGATGTTGGCATTTATGCATGATAGATGCTCCCCTTTAATTTTATATATGTGACCGTGAATCACAAAACGAACAAAAAGTCGCACATACTCATTTTGTGTGAGGTCTGAAAATAGGTGAAAAGGGTCAATTTGGTCAATCTACACTTTGTTATATTTTCTGAAAGAGCAAGTCTTCTTCTACATTATGCTAAAATTTGGTATCATAGAATGAACACGAAAGTGTGTTTTCTAGCAATTTATCTCGAACACTTTTTTAAAGAATAGTGTGATTAGGTGCGTTTTTAGAGTCCCCCTTTCATTTCTTAAAAACTCTGTACACACTCTTCACTTTCAACTCTAATAACTTCAGAAAGGATAATGCTACTGCTTTGAAAGTTGGCATTTATCATAGACAGAATGTGTTGATAGAACATGCTAAATTTCAGTTTAATCTGATAATCCCTTCATTGTGGTTAAACCGCTGGTTTTCATCCTGTTTTTTTTCCCACTCATTGCACAGGTAGCACGGCGTGGTGAAGATTAAGCGCTTGAATACACCCTGTGCTTCAGAGCCTCTTTTCTCAGTTCACACTTTTCAGGAGTGTGTGCTTTCTTTCCTATTCTAGATAGGTTAGGAGAGTCCATTTGATTTGCGTTATACATCATTTTAAAGCTTGAAGTCTGCTCTTTCAAAATATGCTCTTAACTTTAAATCCATGTCTGGCGACTTTTTGTTTGTTTTGTGGTGCAGGGTCACAGATTGCATGTATAATAATGGTGACACGCGTCGATGTGTGCTTCTTTTCTTAGATTTATCCTTGATAGATATCAAATCAGATATATATGGAAGAGAGAAAGAGAGAGACATTGGTTTGATAGATTAATCTGAATGTACTTTCACTTTGTGTTCATAAAAACAAAGAAACAAACATAACCAAAGTACAATGTTTGAATGCCTTTCAGTGGGGTTGGTAAAGGAACTGAGTGAAAGATAAGGATGTGGTTAAATGTTTATAGAGTGCTAGAGAAGATATCAGCAAACATACTATTTCACCATGGACATTTTCTTTTCCTTCATGCATCAACCCAACCCAAAATAACCCAAAATTATTGTATATTTCAAAATTTGGCAAGCAATAAAGTCTAACAGCACTAGAACTGTTACAACTATTTAATTTACACTAGAAATAGACACATTGAAACTTGCCATCATCGAACAAGCTGTCATGCTCTCGGGTAAAAAAAAAGAAAAAAAATCAAATTTAGCAGAGGATTAAAAAATGATAAATTCTGAAAGCATGACAACAAGGCCCAAACTGCACTCACCAGTGTGCCAACAAGAGTCAGACAATGGTATAATGACTATATTTTACATAAGGCATGGTAAAACTATAGGTGTCCACAAGACAGACATTCAGTAAAAGTAATAGCAAAAGTAAAAGTTCTTTTAATATGTGTTCCATCGAATATAGAGACAAGCAACTTTTTATGTTACGGGGGGGGGGGGGGGGGGGGGGGTCAGAGATCATTCTAGCATCTGGGCTTTGTATACATCATTCTTTCACCAGAAATTGATGTGGAAGGTGAAATGCTTTACTCTGGTATGTAGATTAGCATTTGAATGAACTATTCTCCTGAACATATGGGTTAAAAAAAAATCATGTTGTGCTCTCTTGGCAGAAAACTAATAATACATGACTATGCTGATATTGTAACCAGACAAATCTGTTGTTTTCAATGTTTCATTTCTAAAGAATAGATTGTCGTTATACAAGATAAGTATCTGGCAAAGTGTATAATTCTTTTGCAACATTTTTGGGTACAAAAAGTACATTAAAACATTTTCCTAGCATTTCCTTAAACAACATTTTCATAACAATGGTACAGAAATAAAAGGCTGAATAAACACTAAGGAGAACTTGGCTATGACACATATGAGTTTGTTGACACAGATGGTTTTAAAAAAGGATACTAGACAAGATAGAATATGACATAAACAAGGTTTTGCACAAAAGAGCTTCATTGGATGGGAAAGGAAGAAGAACAATTCAAAGGAGAAAAAATGTGAAGAGCTGAGTCTAGAATATTGAGGGCAATACATGCTAGTAGCATTGGCAATGAAAGCTAAATGTTTGATACCTCAGATGAATGGAGACTGAAGTTAGGAAGAATACTTGATGGTGACAAAAACAATACTAATAGAAACATGAGAAAATAAAGGGGATGTTCACCCACAATGTGCAATGATTGATTGAAGGGAGATACCAAGTATCGGCAGCCATATTGTTATACCAATCTACTGACAACAGGTGTTGACCTGGGGGTGGGGGAATAAGGCTCCTTCATACGATAAACCTAATTAATCAAATGTTGGATGGACTGCATATCTCAGCCAGCCTCCAGCAAACTGGTGGCATCCCCTTCCAGATGGATGTCTCTGATACTGTCATGTGACACGAGGTATTCATCACTCTCAAACTCACTTCGATTCCTTGTCACCTGATAGTTTTGTGCCACCCTCGTCCCCACCCCCCAGCTCCCCCTGGTTTAAGTAACTGATATTGATGAGTGAGCCATAAATTTCAAATTACAAAGGCAGACATTCAACAACAAAAAAAAATCAAAAAGACAGTTGGTTCTGTTACTCCTACAGATAAACACAAATTCCTAACAAAAAACTCATTGAAAGCAAGAGATTATTAAGCAGAGGGGTGAAGATATAGGTATGAGTTTTCTTCAATTTGTCTGCCTCTGTACAAAATGTCTTTTATGAGTGTGTTGACAATTTAATGGAGAAGCATCCACTCAAGTTCTTGACAGCACCATAAAACAAGGACTGATATAAGTTGCCAAGATTTTCATTCATCTTATTTCCTAATGTGCAATGAGGAATGCCTGTGCTATTGCCCGCTGTGAATAGAGGTTTGCAGTATAAGTGTCAGGATATGTTTCATTGTACTTAACCCATTGAGGACAAGTCCCAAGTATACTCGGGCAGGTGTCTATGGGAAATGCGTGTTGTAGCAAAATCAGTCCGTCCTCAACGGGTTAAAGTGCAAGGTTTAACTTGCAGCAAACTATGAGAAATCTTATCAATGAAATCTGCTTCCCTTCTCTTGCCAATCTATTAGAATGAGAGATAAAGGCAACTGTAATAAATTGTAGGCACACACATGAAACTGTGTTATGTGCCCTCAATAGCTATGAAAATGATTAGATAATGATTTAAAGTATGCATTGCCATTTTGAATATCTAAGTAATAAACTATTTATTACAGCAGTAATCAACAATATGCATAGATCAAGATGCATAAATAGATACTCAAACTCACACAAAACATAAAAAACAACTAAATGAAGAGTTTGTTCGCAAAAACCGATAAGTCCATATTTGCCAAATGGAGATATTTGTGATTAAAGGTCAAGAAAAATAAAGAGAATAATACGAAAATTTTTGCTTCTTTTGACCATAACTTCAAAAATGTACCTTTATATGTAGTGACCAATATATCATTTAAAAGGTATTATTTTGAACTTTATGACAGAGACTGTACTTCAAAATCTTCAAAAATGGACTTATCGGTTTTTGCAAACAAACTCTTCAAATACTGAGAACATTTTGAAATGAGACCCAGAAACAACAGCCAATGTTCATACTGTAAAAGTATATATTTTTTCGTGTGTAATTTTTCGCGCTCGGCTGGGTAAGATGAGTTTCACATGTTTTTAATTCTACAGAATCAAAACATCACCTTCACAAACATATGGCATGTAGAAATATTTACATGTATTTATCTTCGCGCTAGTGGCTGGTTACTCAAAATGCATCAAAATTTCCACTTTGACAGTACTTGAAGGTGGGTGTCCCTCAGTATCATTAGGGCATCACATCAAACTTTTTAATGAATTACGTAACTCACAAACCAACCAACAAACACACAAAACACACACACAAAATGCAAACACATGCCAAAGTAATCATGACAATTTTTTCATGCAGTGTAGACAATGAGGAAAAGTAAAACAAAAACAAGTCAGCCACAGTATGTGAGCTTCTCTAGTATGTCAGCAAGTTTACATTTCATCAGCATATACCTCAAGAGCAGGGAGAGGTAGGGTGCACTTTCAACTTGGTGCTGAACGCAGCTATTCCGGTTTCAGGAGGTAAGATTTAGCTCCCTTTGGGGTGTTGACAGGTTCTTTTATTGGTCTGGAAGACTGGAGAAGAAGGCATTGTTACATGGGGCAAATTGGGTATTAGGGAGGCTAGCAAAAGCAAGATAAGGCTAATGTTTAGAGTACATTAAAGGGTGACTATATTCTTTAAAAAAAAAACAGGAATCAGAAACAAGATCATAATGTGTAACACACATACTGTACAAACCTAAACTTCCAGATGACTACTGTAAAATGTCAAATCCAATGCACTGTCAAAATGTAATAACTGTTCCAATCAAATGGAATCTCAACTTGCACTATCTTAAAAAAAAAAAACATGCTGCAAATACACAGGACACAGGACAGCTAATACTCAATACAACAATGCCTCCTCTTGCTGCAGATCACAGATAGACAATGGGCTGACCAGACGTCCTATGTTTGACAAGATCATTCAGAAATATTGTGTAAGACATCTCTGGGACACAGTGTGTGTCCATTGTTTCTTTATTTGTAGTCCTGTAAAGCCCATAGAATCTTGATGTGGTATATGCATGTTTATTTCAACTTAGATGCAGTGTGTTGAGATGAACAACACAGAACTGATCAAATCAGAGCAGTAGACAATGAACAATTTCACACAATGACAAAATAAGCAGGGGTTACTTGCAGAGTACCAGTGTAAGCTAAAATGCAAGTTTGAGAGTGTATCACACACAAAAGACCTCCCTACCATGGAAAGAGGGGGTACTCCCCTGTTAACTCCTCCTTATCCCTATAATAGTAAGCATTTCTTCTCATGATATAGCTTATCCCATTTCCTATTCTTTTTTTCCTAATAGAAAATTCCCTGCATATGTTTAGTGACAAAGGTGAAGAATTAGGAACAGGTTCAATAAGTGTTTGTTTTGTTGTTGTTGTTGTTGTTGTTGTTGTTGTTGTTTTTTTTTTTTTTTTTTTTTTTTAACAAAACCGGGCTTGGGAGATTTTAGCACAGAACATTAAAAATGTCATACATCTTTTCTTCATAACAGCTGTGCTATTTTGTTCAAAATTATTCAAAATGTCATAGGTTGTTCTTCCTGTCAAACAGAGCTCCCAAAAAGACCTTCAAAATAATTTAAGTGTATTTCAAACATTTCCATATGAAATTGATATTTCAAAAGCTTTCCATGTGAAATTAATCTCTTAGGATATTTATATACAAAATTATTATTTCAGAACTATGTCACACTTACCATTCAAAAGTACAGTAAAAGCACTCATACATCAAGTGCATGAGATCCTTGACTGATTTGACAATGAGTCCATATCTACACAAGATAACATTACAAGAAGACTGTAGCTTCACTTGGCTGAACAGCACATTTAGCTGACAGCTGCTATATATGCTGAATATTTTCCCTCAAAGAAAAACCAGAGGTGTTGAAAATTCAGTAGAAAAAAAATTCCCTCCAGAAAAAAAAAAGGAATGCAATTCTATATTCCATGTCACCAAATTGAAAAAAAAAAGAAGTAATCAGTGATGCCAATAGCCATATCAAGTTTGTTTATCAATTTAGAAACCAACAGGCAAAATCGTGATTTAATACTGTGCTTAAAATGTGAGGCCTTTGGCACAAACGGGTGAAAAATAAAACATTTGCAGAGTGTTGCAACACTTGTATCTTCTATCGCACTGTGCACTCACACCAAGCAGCAGACACGGGACTATGACTCACAGTATCCTGCTTTTTTCATTGCTTGAGCATCCCATGGGTTATGGCTTGTTTCTTAAATTAATCTGCTTTCAGAAAGCTTAGCAAGTCCATAGGAGTTACGCTTTTAATTCTGAAAACCAGTATATCTGTAAGACCCATCAGCTGAACTATTTTGTTGAAGAAAAAAATGTAAATTAAGAAAACATATTCTACTTTTCAATATTTACATAGTTCTTTTTGAATAATAGATCAGTTTTGCAATGCTGCTTGAACTGACTATCCTTACATAAAGGAAAGGTTGCTATCCCCAGAAACCAACCTACTGACAGAAAGTGGCAAATCTGGACAAAAACACATACTGAGGTAATTATAACCCTCCCCCCCCCCCCCCACACACACACACACAAGAAAAATATGCTAACAAACAAACAAAACATCGCTATTATACCTGTAACTACTCTCATCAACTAGCAACATACTTCTGCAACCATGGCTGTAACAGAAAGTGTAAACCTTTGAATGGAAAGTAGACGTAAACCACCAGCTCCCGATGCCGGGGGGTGAACGCGCTGGGGACAGCAAGGGGTACATCAAACCTGGCTGCCTTCAAGCTCCCACGAATTCATCAATTAACCACCACCTATTTTCACACCTGAGCTCCCGTTTTCGTCACAATGACACAAGAAATGGAAACGATGATTGATGATCGGCTAACCAAGGGGGCTGACGAATTAGTAAGAATGCAAACACCTCATCCGCAGGTGTGTTCCTCGTACAGGGAAGGAATAGGGGGGTTCGGCAAAGGCTGGTTTGGGGCCCTTCCTTTCCCTTGAACTGGTAGGGAAAAGCACTTCATTATTCAAAACCCCTCCTGGAGTATACAAATGGGACCATGAGAAGATTGGCAGAGCCTGTGTGCATTTCACTCAATAAAAGATCAATTATGCTGGGCCAGAGTGATGCACGCATTACAAAAACCCACATAGGGGAGGGTCTGACGGAAACTTGTCCCCTAAAACTTTACAGGTGGTCGGAGGAGATGATAGAAGTAGGGCATGATGGGGGTGACTGGAAGAAAGGAGTCTGGTTGACTGAGAGTGTCAAACATTCGTCCTTATTCATATGGAGGGGAGAGTAGCAGGTTGGTCAGAGTGTAAAGAGTATGCCCCAAATAATGTTGGCACAAGTTAATGACATTGAATTAATAATTTGATTTGATTTGATTTGATATTCATTACCCTTTGTTTTTCACTGGCTTACAAAATTGCATCACCATCTGCTTACAGTAAGTTTACATTGTACATAAGCATGATGAACTATAGCACATGCACTGGTAGAAAGTGAATTGCAGGATACAGAGAAGCAAAAATCTGAAGTGAAATAAACAAAGAAAAAAAAGATAGAGTTTTGATAGGTGTACAGAGATTGGGGGTACAGAAAAAAAGGAAATTAGCAATGAATGATAGCAAAAACAAACAAACAAACACACAAACAAACATTTAATTGTGGCTAAGCTTTCTTTTCCTTCTGCTTTCTTTCAGTTTCATTTGCAAAAAATAAATAAATAAATAAAAATGTGTAATCACAATGAAACTTTGAGAGCACATGAAACCAAATCAACAAAAAATTACAACTAATGCCTGTGGATTACCACAATGAAACAAATTGTTTTATTGTGACTTTGTGATTTCAATACAGATGTGCATCTTCAAAAGTAAACTAAAATCTAAAATCTTATGCAAATTTCTTGGAGGTCTTTATTACCATCACTAATGAGCACAGTATAGCAAATATAAGACCACACAAAACCCCATACAACAGACAACAGATATCAAAAGTTGTGCTAAAATGGAGTGCAATGATGATCACACACACAACTACTGACAACTTGTGCTTCAGACATTTCACATGTGACACTATGACCTTTGCCATGGTCAAAGTCAACCTCCCCTGTACCTGGTATTTTGCATTCAACACTGTAATATCACTTTTGATACTTATAAAGGCATAAAATGACAATATAACCAGAAAATTTAAGTTGCTCATTCATGTTGTAAAAAAAAAGAAAAGAAAAGAAAAGAAAAGAAAAACAGATCTCAGGAATTCCCCTACATAATGTATTTATGATGAATGAAGACTACAGCAAGATACACACACATACACATATAGATTGCATATACAAACACAAATGCCATCAATGTTTGTGCACTGAAATGCAGTTACCAAAGAGTAAACTTTTACATATGAGTTGGGATAGAGGAGTTGTGTCTGTAGAAGAGGGGTGTGGGCTGTATGAGGGTAAAGTAGCATGAGTAATGTCATGTCCACCTTCCGGGCCACCTCCTCGTCACATCAAATAGTCAGGGAAGCCAACACTGAAGCGTTAATGCCAAGTCATTGGAATTCCTTCTCACAGGTAATCGACAACTCGTTAAAATGGGCTACACTTTGAGGGCAGGAATGTAGCTGTCAATTTAACGTCACTGCTAACCTTGCTAAACTGTGAGCTCATTGATTTCTGCTCACAAGAACTCGAAGAGCATGACCTAATTTGTATACAAGGTGGTTAATCAGAGCACAAAAACTCCATTCAAAGTTGTAGTTCAAGGGTTCCATATGCTGTTGGAAGTTTCCAATTTCAATCACAAAATATGTTAAAATGCTTGCAATGCATGGAACTACACAGAACGTCTGTTTGATAGCCTCATGAAACTTTCTCCTCTCTTAGAAACAATCTCAGCCAATAGCAAATGCAATATTTAATCATAATGTGTGAATATTTAGTTCTGATTGGTCAGCTGAGTGATTGCTTTTGGTTGGCAACAGGATGCACACATTCAAAAAACAAGACTTACAACCTTTCGTGATAACTAAGAAGGTACTTGTGTTTATACTCCGTACAATAATAATATCTCATTAACAGTTAGACAAACATTAAAAGAAAACATACTACCTCAATTCAAATCAATGACTGTAGTCCATCATAGATCAATTTGATTCTGAGAACTTGATGTTATGCTTCTATACCTTTCAAATAACTTACATGTAAATTTTTCAAATGTACACAAAACAGATATTCTATGGCAAAAGAAGCTCTACTTGTTATTGTAGCCCACTTCAGGTAATGAAAACACTCTAAGAAAACTGGAGAAATTGAAAAAAGATAGTGAAGATAAGACAATATAATTTCAGATACACAGCTTAATAAAAATGCTTTGGAAAACATGCATAATTATGGCCCGAGAGGGCTAAGTACTGTGTGAAATATATCTTATTGGAAAAAAAAAACAAAGCAAGGAATTAAATAAGAGATATTGCTTAAGTGGTAAAAACATAACTTACTATTAACTTGTGTGTAGGCTCAATAAATGATTTGCTGTTTAGAACAAATTATCTGAAAGTTTCAAAGAAGTTTGAAACAGTCAATGAGTCATGCTTCTATCAAGACACCAAAAATAAGTCTTACACTGGACAGTTTCACCCATGAATGAGTCACACCAAACCAGATACCTATTATCAAGAGGTGAGGAGTTCAGCCTCTTGATATTAATGGTAACTGGCATGGTAGTACTTTGCAAAAACAGGCCTCAAACTTCTGGGAAGGTGTGGAGTTCCCCTGACAAATCTATCTTGAAATGGTTTCCAAAAGTTTATTGAGTTTGGTAGAGCATGATGTAATTGTGCTGGAAGCGTGGAACAAAAACAGTTTGAAGGAGATAGAAGGAATCCTTTCTCTCAATTGTCAAAATGTGAGCACTTGCTCTAAGGGGGCGAGAGAACTCCTTTTCCCTGAAGGGCAAGCCTGGTTAACTGTCAACATCTATCAAGTATGGCTGATTCACCATGGGTTTGTCCACAACACCGATCACTCACCTCAAACTTACTAGACTTGCTTGGTGAAACAACATCAGCACCTGAGGGTAAAACCTCCTCCCACCACAAGGCCCCATATTCGCCCGGCGATCCATCACAACCAAACTTACATAACACCTACCGCACTATTCGGTTCTATGGTGCTAACCCTGAAACTGGACCTCTGAAATTGGCACCTTCAACTCACTAAACATCCTGAAAACACACAGGTAGCTATATAGAGATTTTAACTCTGGCTAAGCCTTTGGGTACTTTTAAACTGATATTTAATTCAGAGCAGCAGCAGAAACACACCTGGTTTCTGCCTGGGACAGGTTAATAAGCATTCTGGGTGACTCACTAGGCCCCTGTGTCCTCAAGGAATGTTTCCATGTCCATTCTTGATGCTTTGCTCTGGAGACACACCAAGGTAATAGCCAATTGGTAGAGGCCTGACAGGGGGTGGGAAAGGTGTGTCCCCAATAGCAATGCAACTTCTTTTTCATGGTAATATTCTGAGGACACGGAAGGAAAGAAATCTTCCCAAAAATTTCTGAGGCAATGTGACAAGAGTAACACAGGTGAGGCAATATACCCAGATTCCGAAGAGAAGAGACAGCTAGCTGAGATAGACAGGTTTGAATGTCTTGAGACAACACACAGACTGACAACTAACACACAAACATGCAGGAAGAGGGGTAAAGAAACACTACTCAGAAAAGGGAGTGGAAGACCAAGCAGAATATAACAACAATAAAGACAAAACACGACATAAAGGACATAGCACAAAGTAAGATAGAAGAAGATAGAGAAAAAGATAAACACTTGTCCATAGGGAGGGAGAGAAAGCGAGCGAGAGAGAAACCACTATTAGGTATGTGGAAAGGTGTGAATAGTGTCTAGAGAAAGGGATACTTTGAGGATGGTGACCAAATGTCAGGATAGAGTGATAAAACAATATGATATGTCATTGTAATATATGATTAGCGTACCGTGTATTATGTATTTGTCTTAACCCATTGAAGACAAGTCCTGAGAATACTCGGGCAGGTGTCTATGGGAAATGTGTGTTATAGCAAAATCAGTCTGTCCTCAACAGGTTAATTCATGAACTGGCAAAAAAAAAAGGAAAAGTAGAAATTACGCGGTGCGTATGTCCCCCCCGGAAAAACCAGAAGACTGTCATTGCATTTTTTTTTGGGAGGGGGGGGGGAGGGGAGGGGGGTATTGAATTATTGGTATCACAGTGTAGAGCTCAATCTCCTCTACATTATGGTATCAATTTCAAAGTATTTTCATTTTCAGTAAAATGCTACAAATTAGAACCAACCTTACCCAATATTTGGAACAATGCTTACAAATCATACCACTTTTGATTAAATAAACATTTTATTGTAACTGATTGACAAATTGCCCTGCATCGACGTAATTAAGCACTGAATTGATCAGTGTTTAGTAGTAGCCATGATAAAATCATCTTGCTGTAGGGCGAAAGCTCGGTGGTCTAGTGGAGATGACGCCTGTCCGGTGATCAGGAGGTCGTGGGTTCGAATCCCGATGGAGTATGTACGCCCATGATTTTATCATGGCTACTACTAAACACTGATCAATTCAGTGCTTAATTACGTCGATGCAGGGCAATTTGTCAATCAGTTACAATGAAAGCATCTCGACGGAAGAATTTCATGAATTTGAATAAACATTTTATTTCATGAAAATTGATTGTTTCATTTACATATACACTTAAATCTTAGAATTCAGCAGCGCCCATCTGGTTGTTAGCCAACAAATTATAATTTGTTATCGACAGGGAAATAGTGCATGCCCTGTAAGTCTAATATACAGGTGTAGATTAACTGAAAGTGATTAGCTGCGGATATAGCCAATAGTTGTTACTATGTTATAACAAGAGCCTTCACAATCAAGCCCCCTCATAGCTCTACCTTTTATCACCTCATCACTCTACATAACTATGTTTTCAGTTCTCAACGGAGGAAACTCTTCTCCAAGTACCTAGAACAACAGAAGTAACACCATTGGGCAACAATGAGCTTCCTGTCTCCTACACCTTACCTCTGGAATTAGCTGTCATCAAATTTCTGTCATGCACCCTCACTAAAAACTGTAAAAGAATAAAGTACCCGAGTCACACCATTTACCTTGGTAAAAATGGTGCTAACCAAATTGTGTACGAGGGCTATGGTTGGTGCATATTATGTAGGCACACAGGTTTTATGAGGCTGGATAGACAAGACACATCTTCACTCCATGAATGCTTGAGGCAGACCGAACCTGGGTTTCTACTTGAAACCCACAGGCCTGAATTCATGAAGGTGGTACAATCTTTGTCCATGATTTAAACCATGGACAAAGACCATAGTTTTGTATGGGGCGCCAAGTGTCGCATGGCCTATTTTGTTACGAAATCAGTCATTTTGTCATCATTTCGTCGATGAAATAATCATTTTGTCACAAAATAGGTGATGCGACACTTGGCACCCCATACAAAACTACAGTCTTTGTCCATGGTTTAAACCATGGACAAAGATTGCACCACCTTTGTGAATTCGAGCCACAGGGTTTATTTTTCAAATACTGTACAGATATCAACATGAGAAAGAGTTCTGGGTACAAAGGACCATACAGTCACTCTGGACATGGATGGGTGGCTACAAATGTGCATGAGTACTTTGTGCATTTGTGTGTTTGTGCGTGTGTGTGGCCATCTTGACATGAACAGAATACATTTCTATGATATCATCACCAATATTTTTACATTAATATTTCATGATTATGATCATGAAAATATGATTTTTTTTTTACTCTCATTAGCATTACAAGTAGTATGATTAGCATCATTGATTTGTGTAAAAAACACACTACATCATGATTTTGCCCATCTGTGCCTGATTGATTTCAACTTACAATTTCACTCCTAGTTACACTACTATGATAGTAGTACATATTGGAAATAGCACCAGGCATAAGCATTTTCCAAAAGCAGCAGTGATTTTGATACACAGAAACATAATGGAAAACATGACACTCACAAACTTTAAGGGAAGCTACTTGTCTATACCTGTAAAAAGTCTCCTATGAGGAAATGAACTTTATGTGCATGTAAAAAAGAACATGTTAGGGCATCTGCAGTGTAGTCAGGATTTAAAGGGCCAAGAATAGTCTCACAATTTCCATACTAGAGGTAAAGGAAGTCAAGTTCCTTCTTTTCTCCATGAGTAGGTTTCTAAATGTTTATATAAAATGCTACATGATCAAACCACTTCCCACTCTCTCCACCCTGATGCCTATCTGCAAGACTTCTTTTTACAGACAGGAGCAAGACATCACATACATCGTAAAAGCTTCACACATGAAAACAAACCTCTGCAGGAGAAGCAAAGAGGTGAACGGTAAACAGACAACAGAAAAAGACAGAAGCATCTAAAAGCACCTAGAGAGCACAGAACCTCCACCAAAGTCAAATGGGTCAGTACAAACACCAGAGAACTGTGCAGGCATTCTTGCTGAATCACCACAAAACATGAATCACTTAATCCTTCACCACTATGGACCAATCCCAAAAATTTCATCAAAGTCCATTCACAATGTTCTAAGCAGTATTGCTTACAGACACACAACAACAATCAGACAACCAAATGAACGGCAGAAAAAAAATTGCCTCCTTGGCGGAGGTGATGGAAAAGATCAGGAAGTGTTGAAGAAGGAGAGTTTAGTAACAGCAGATGAAGAAAATGAGATATTAAGGAATGTTCCTGACACAAAGAGCAATTAATTCAAAAAATGACACATATGAAAATATTACCTTGTTATGCCAACAATGATTTACTTCTTAAAATCAAATTTTGTTAAGGTCTTAATTATTTTATTTTCTTCACTATTATTAATAGTATAATCAATTGTCACACTAAATACCCTATTGGAGGACAACTATCTTCACTTGTGCACTTGAAAGTTTTCTCTTTCTATCAAAATTACATAGATACCTTGCCAAAAGTCTTATATGCTTTATCAGACATGTATCCTCATCATTGAAATTATGGTGCTATTCATATTTTGGAAGAGATTTCTTGGTATCATTCTATCAAAATCTGCTAGAGCAAAATACTGTGTGATCAACCTTCACTCAATCATTCACTTCTATTGTATCTATCTACATTTAACAGAAGAGGAAAAAGGTGTCGGAGATTTGAACACTAAGAAAAATACTATGTTCAAAGCACAGCAAATGCCGTAACCTTAGCAACAATAACAAAAGGCAGCAAGCAACAATAACAGGCAGCAAGCATCAGCTCCAAATAAACAAAGGAGGTCAAGTTACTTTCAGCCACTCCAAGACAAATGCATGACGATTGCTCATGAGGGCAGTGTGCGTATCAATGCCCACTTGTCACAGAGGCATCGCCCAGCTCCCATTTTTATCAGATTCAAGTGAATATTTGATCCACTTAGAACTGAGGAAAATTGCTACCCTCTGGCCCTTAGCGGGGCAGGCGAGCAAACCAGGGGCGCAAACCACACAGGATAAAGAACAACAGATCAACACATATTTCATAGAAGTGTGCAGACGCACCCACACACAAACTCATGAGCACCTACCAAGCCAGCCAGCATTTATACACACTCCACAGAACTTCACAGGGAACACATCGAGCCTAAATTTTAATTTATTACATTCCACACACATTCTAGTATCATTTCTTCAATTCATGTCTGTCAAATCTACCTTCATCTTTCATAGCATTGTTTATCTTCTAAATTACAGCAGCCTTCTACCAGTTACAATAACTTAATTCATCAAATGTAACAACTACTGTATTTATGAAGTTAGGAGTGTTTAAACATACATTGTATGTGGCATTTTACCCTTAAACTTTGTTTTTATTGACAATTTAAGTAAAAACCCAAGTAGATTCATGGATGACAAAGCATTAAAGGCCCATATTGATAATAATGAAAACAAAACAGAAAAATACAAAATGGCACGTGCACAGAATCTTTGCCAAAATGCTCTCGCTAACACAGAAAAACCTGGAAAGGCATATGAGGGTGAGGAGGATGATGTTATTAGTTTGTTATGACAGCTGCCTACATGTAGCCTGGTGTCTTGCCCCTATCAAGAAGGAGTTTGCCTATTACTGGAATCTACTTTCAGAGAAAAAGAGGGAAATTGTAAAGCTTTCACCCTTGGCAATTCATAAAGACCAAGGATGAGATCTAAATGCAAAACTGCTCAAGCACTGGTCACTACAACAATATTAACACATTGATGGACATGCTGCACTAATTCAGAAATCTTCCATTTACTCCCCTACCCCCTACTCCTTCCCCCCCCCCCCCAAAAAAAAAAAAAATAAAAAATAGCAGTGAGAGTTAGAGAGAGAGATAGACATAGAGAGAGAGAGAAGAATTTGTGTCAGGACTTTATTGTTGACAAGACAACTATACTGAAATGCTACTGAGAAAGCATACTTATTTTTTTTTCTGTTTAGTGTAGCCTGTGCTGGATTGTGCACCTGCCATGGAGAAGATAGCAATGAGCATCATCAGCAAGCAAAAACCACATTTTTGCTTTAATGGTGGTGCAATAGCACATAAGTTCAAATTCTTGATCACAGTTAGACATACAAATTATCATGTAACAGTTGCAGGATGGATGATGAATTCTTCTGAAAGGTAGAGTTGATCTGTGTATGTGTGTGTGTCTGTGTGTGAGTGTGTGTGTGTGTAAAGTTGTGGACTGATGGTGATACATCAAACACAAAGTGAATTTGTGAATTTTGAATGTGTTTACAGTAAAATCAGAACTTTAAATTCCTCCTCTCCCTCAAAAGCTGTTTTCTCTTTGTCAACCCCATTTCGATTTCGTTTTTGACCAGTTATCATTACATGTAATTACTGTGTCATCACCATGTATATTGTTTGTTTTCTGCACATTGTTTACAAGGTAAAAGAACTTGTTTGATTTCTGTTGTAATGTTCATAAATGAGAAGTATGAAAAATAAATGAATTGAATTGAAAAAAAAACCTGTTTTTATTTTAAATCGGTAAGTCTTCAGATGACACAATGGAACAAAGTTCAGGGTTATGTGTGATATGGAAATTTCTATCAACTTCAAACAGTGTTTCAAAGCTCACACTACACACAACAGAAAGAGGATACATGTTCCTGCTTATAGTCAATGAAATGGACTGAAAACAGACTGAAAATGGAAACCAGAGACACATACACACATACATAAATCATACTCAAAAAAATAAAAAAAATACAGTTCAAATTTTTGCTGGTGTACACTACAGAACATGTATGGCAGTGAAACATACATTTTAAAAGGGTTGTATGTCTGCTAGGTTCAGGCAATGATTCTCAATGGTTAAGTGACTTGTGACAGAATGTAGGAAAAAGTAATGTACTTTATCAGTGACAGATCCTAGAACAGACATAGAACCTACAAACGTGTGTGTAAGGATCACAACCCTTTACTATTCCTGAAACAGATGAGAATGTAGACTCTCAAGAGTATTGTGATCACTGAATTAAAAGGTAAAGGTGATTTAACCAACCAACAACATACCAATCATCATGTAATTTGCCAAAAATGAAAGTACTTGTACTGCTGCAGTACCAAACTAAATTTCATTAATTATTATTGGCAAGAAATCACTGCAGTAGCATCTTGATCATATATCTATAAACATAGCAGCATCATAAATGACATTATCTGTGTATTTTTCAAAATATCTTATATCCTATAAGAGAAAGAAGCAGCAACATACAAAACCCCTTACTTCCCAAACTTGTCCTCCTGCATACAGTCTCCTGAATATTAGGACTATATTACAAAGAAGAAAGACCAGAATAAGAGATGAAATATATGATACGTTTATTTGTACATTCCACACCAGGTATTTGGAATCTTCATTCTCAAATGCCTTACTTCATGTATATCCTCCTCACTTTGATGTATTCCCACATAAAAACAACAACAACAACCCCCCTCAAAAAAAAAAAAATCTGTAAGAATGGCACATACAAGAAAGGGCCTCAAAAATTATGAATACCAGTATCCTTCTGCAGGTGACAGTCCATGCCAGGTATTATTTTCTATATCAATACTTCATCCAAAAAAAAGAAAAGAGAATGACTAGACAAGTATATTTTAATGGGTATGGTTTGTTAGCTCTACTTTTGTAATGGCATGGTGGAAACAAAACAAGCTCCTGTACGTGGTCATCTTTGGGGTCAAAGTTTTCAACCAATCAGTAAAAGTGCAGGGCGGACACATTCTCAAGCCGCAGAGAAAAGCTGAATCAACATGGGAGGGGAGAAATCAATTTTGCTTTCACAATTCCACGTGACCCCATGTCTGGCTTGCAACAGAGCTGGAGTGTGGGATTCAACCCATCCACTGACACATTTAGAAGAGTCTACACTCTTTATACACAAGTATGCCACACAGTCACATGGCTAAGTGTAAAAGTTTCACATAAGTTTCCGTGATTGGAGCATACAATTTAGCAAGTGGTACAAGGGAGTAAATCCATTTCAGAAAAGAACATCTAAAGCCATTTAGGACAAGTCAGAAGTCAACACTGCAAATGGTTAGGCACAGCTTACATGACTAGACCTAACTTTATTTTGGATGTAGTAAAGATGAAAGAAGTTCCATGTTGAATTGAACTTAATTGAATAACTGAAACTGCACTGGTCTTACACTTGAGACACAGTGAACAGTTCCAGCACGTTTATTTTCATATTTCACTTGACATTGAGATACATCACAAAAAGAATACAAACAAGCAAGATACAAAATATGATATAAATTGGGTAATGAATAGAAAGTGTGTCAGCATACGTACGTACATGAGACATTTCTCTATAACGTGTGAAATATGATGGAAACGCAAAAGCAAAGCCTGTCAACGCTGGTGAGGCCATTTCTAAACTTTTATTTCTATTAAATACTGGTCAGTTTGACAGACCTAAACAAATTGAGTGATAGCGACTGGCACATGAGTACAATTAAAAGTCAACTTAAAGTAATGCCACAAAGGGATACTTCAACTGCTAATGCTGGTTATGATACTGCTTTAAGATATATACGTTGTATTAGTAATGAATGCTTTAATATACCAAAATCAAGTGCAATATACACACAAAATAACACATTAGATAAAATATAAATGACGGAGAGGTTTTTTTCTGTCTTATGAACTATTTTGTTTTTAACTTAATGCATTTTTTTCAAAGAAGACACCGTTTCCAAGATACTAACAATTTTGTACAGCGCTTATAAACTTCCAGTGAGTTTGAATGATTCCATTTTAGTATTTGGGTGAATCGGTATTGAGTTGGAGTTTTGTGCTAAGTGTGTGCAGTGGCAGATTCAGGGGGGAGCGCACCGGGAGTGAGCCCCCCTTTATTTTTTGTTAAAAGAAATAAAAAGCAAAAATTGGGGGAGGGGTGCGTGCGCCCCCCTCAATTTTGTACAGGCGCCCCCTCTTTGCGGAATTCCTGAATCTGCCCATGTGTGTGCGTTTTTTTTTGGGGGGGGGGTGGGGTGGGGGGTGTTTTGTTTTTGTGTTTGTTCACATAATGTCTAGACACAAGTCTATTACTTTGACGAAAGCCAGCAGCACTAGTTAAGACTATAACGAGCGACTTTGCCCCAACTTATACACCATTCTGCTTTTTGATAGAGAAACCATCCCAGAGAAACCCCAACATTGCTAACACATGTCCATCACAACCACAGAACATTAAAGTCAGCACTGTAAAAATGCTGGTGGGTAGTTCAATTTACAGTGTGCTATCAACAAACTATCGATCCATCAAACTACTGAAATAGTCAATGTAAGATTCATTCTACTCCTGGGAGCAAGAAGTAACCCCATTGTTTATAGTAACCCAGTGTGTCATGTGTCAATCACATGTGGAATCACAATAACTTGAGGTAACAGGTTAATTGAAGCCAAAAGATTAAAGAGCATTATGTAAACATGGGCATTCTGTTCTCAACTAAGGACAGTTTAATTTGATCATGATTCAGATGATGAGATTATTCAGCAGACATCACAGGACATGAGGATATACTGAATTATATATAGGCATATTGACATTTTTTTTAACCCCTAATGGATCATTGACATTCAGGATATAGCTGACTGCACTTGATAAACGAAGCATGAAAGAGGATGGTGAAGTTGAATTCCTCTCAATTCTTATAAATGCAGATATAAGAAATCATGTTTCTGGCTCATAAATATCTTCCTCATATTGAAACACAGACTACAAACTGAAATACAACTCAGCTTGATATACATGTATTGCACTCAGGTAAGTATTTGCAAGTAAAACTGGAAACGAAAAAGGAAGGGTGATGTCAAAAATATGATGTTGCACTGTCTAGTGCTTTGTTATTGTTTTCTTTTCTTTCTTTTTTTCAGTGGTGGTTCCTTGTACTGGTGGTGGGGGTGGGGGAGGGGGTGGAAGAGAGGATTTATGGAAGTTTCAGTGGAGACAGCTGAACAGCATGCTGCCTATAGAGGGCTCCATCACAGAAATGTTACCAGGAAGTAGCAATGGTAGTTTCATATCTATAGCTGATAGCACCTGTGTCTCCCACAGTCACAGTCACGTACCAAAGATTTGGATCGCCCATCTGATGCAAATCTACAAGTGCATCAGAGAAGATAATTGCAGGCACTGCTTATTGAGAGCCTACTGTTACAAAAAGAAATGCAATACTGACATGGTCATTAAATAGACTAATTGATGACAATGTAGTGATGTCTACAATCATAGATCCACTATGCTGCAAATCACCTGTATCAGGAGATTGCTGAGGCAAAAGTGCATTTTAGGAAGAATTAACAAATCTTATGTTATCAAGATTCTTTCCATTTTAAACTCAGAGATTACATATCAATTATATCAAATTAGACACTGGTTATCTTCACAGGGGTGATTCATGGCGTTTGGTGATACTTGTCTTGAAAACTGCGCTGTTTGGTGCTAATTAGGGCATTTGTCTATAATTTGACTTAGACACAGACACAGATATCTTTTTTTTTTAATAGGATGAAAAGTTAGGAAGTCATGTTCTTGATGGATCATATCATTTTTAGCATAAAATACCATTCTCGCCATGCATACCATTCTTACTCAATGGTACAATGATGCTTACAGCAAGAACTATAGATATTAGTTTGACAAATCAAATTCACACTGATATACAATTAGAATCTTGGTGACTGTTTACAAGATACAGTATCTTCACTTCACTTCAATCATGTGGACTAGCAAATCAAAAGAAATGACAACATTTACAAATGGCAATGCACAAGGAAGAATTAATTAACACACTTTTCAGGTGCATTGGTCCTTAACAAGTATCTCATTATCTCTCTTTTTACCTCTCCCTCCTCCTGTGTATGTGTGCATTTATGTTTGTTTATCTATACAGATCTCTTCATCAATGATTGCACACAATCCATTAAATTTTTAGTATGTTCATGTCACCACAGCATTGTCAAATGTTATCATACTTGTTGACATTTATTACGAGAATGGTGTGAGATTTGTTCTTACAAGAACAGTGTGATAATACCAGGACTTAAACAGTTTAATCAATCAACATACATTATGCATCATGTGCTAAATGCCGTCACCTCCCCCCATCAATTTACTATTCTTTTCCAGGTAAATCTCTTATCTTCTTTCAGCACGAAGCCTAAAATCCCAGCGGTGGTGTGGCTATTACCGCTCTAATCCAGCCTTACAACTAATATTGTACATCCCTCTGCACAGAGTCTGCGAGCCCCAATCACCTGACCCCCGTAATCTGACACAGCCGGTCAATAATTCAGAAAATATTACATCTCTGGAGACACCTCAGTCCCATATATAGGATAAAGACGGCTGCTGTCTTTAGGAGGGGGGGGGGGAATGGCAGGGGGTAGGTTTTCTGCATGGGACACGCGATAGAATTATGCTTGACTTGAGTGAAAAAACTCACTGGCTGACTCGTGCTCCGTGGTGCTGTTTGATCTTTCTCCCGCACACAGGGATTAAACATGTCTTGAGTGCAAATTCGGCAGAGAAGAAGACCCAGTAGGAAACGACTTTGCATCCTGCTAATTCTGAATGAACACATTTCAAGTTACACCATTCTCAACTTCTTGTTCTTATGCAAACATGTTTTTATATTTTACTGAGCAGCATTATCTCTCCTCAGATTGATCAGTTAAACTGTAAATTGGGAGTCAATAAACATTTTTTTTTTTCCAAAGACAAATGATGGAGCTTTATTTAGTTTGCTCTTACTTGTGTGTGTGTGCTTTACTGTGTGTACGTGTTCATGCAACTACAGAAACTTATATAATTACATGAACATTGTATGATTCATTTGATGCTGACATTTCTCGGTCATTTAATCTATGTATAGCAGTTCATCTTCTGGCTGAATCACACTAATCTCAATGCATGATCATGAGTGTTGGAACACAATATTTGCTTTCATGTCCATTTGAATCTCTTCCATGCCAGGTTGTTTAATAACGAGAAGAGGACGCCAATTCTTGGGGGAATATCAGTAAACTCATGGCTGCACGATGTGCTTGACATGCAAATGATAATTCATCTATTACTCTCAATGCCCGTCCGGTGGGACAGCAAAGAGGAAAATGACGTCGGACAAGTGAAGAGTTTTGACAATTGTGGGTTAATTGACTTTAGCTGCCTCAAAGACATCATAGATCATCACACATCAACATGGAAAATATCTTGAACTTGCAATTCACATGATATCATCACATTCTCCAACCTTTTCTTACACACAAGCACACACATATAGAAACACACACACACACACACACACAACGCACACAGAAAAAAAATGGATGTAAGACTATTTTTTTTCCTGATTTTTGCCAGACATAGTAACCATGCTACATTAAGCACTGGCACCGAACAGGGCACGGGCAATGGGGACCTCGAATAGATTTCTCGACGCATCCAACGTAAGACAAACAAGCCATAAAAGACGGGGCGTACGCGTGCCAGTCCATTACAGCGACCATCCTGGGTCCACAGATTTTCTTCTCAGATTAAACTGGGCAAGACAGAGAAATCAATATTTACCAAGGCTAAGCAAAGTGTGCGTCCCTCCACTCCCACAGTGTGCGTGTGGTTGGGTGTGTGGGTTCCCTGTCTGGGAAAAATGCTGTAGTGCAGTGTATATAAGTTGGTGCATGTTACTGCCTTTGTCAAGTCTTTCATTCCTTGGCTGTAGAGAGAAAAAGTTACATGTCTGTTGAAGCTAATTTGTATTTTGGCTTCAGTTTAAAGAGATCATGCTTTTCAAATCATGTTCACTTCCATGCCTAGGAAGAGCAACAACAAGCAATAGTGCTGCATTTGTGAAGAAATAGACTACAATGTGGTTTTGACTGATGCAGTAGAATATCTGTAAAAAGGTTGAAATTTTGGATGAGAGAAAAATCAAAAATTTACATGGTACTACACTTATACATCACTAGAATTATCAAAGCTAATGGACCTTCAGGTCACCTCTGAGATATGATAATTCTTCACCGAGTTAAAACGCTGCACACCCAGATTTCCACAAAATAAAGTTAAATATGACTTTGCGTCACAAAACCTACAAAAAGTGACAAGACAAAATAGATTGGTTGAAGCCAGATTGTGAAGGGAGAAAATCTAACTTTCACTGGATATTCCTAGCTACTGTCTGACAGAGGGGCTAGATTAAAAACCGGATTTGATAATAGAGGGCTAATGAGGTGCAGTAACTAACACTTTACTGTACTAACACAAAAAGTATTTAATCTCAACAGCAAACAATAGCAAGTGATTATCAGCTTATCTTAAAACCTGGGATACTCATCAAATACATCATAGCGATTGCATACTCAACATCTGATTATATCTTATCATTTTTGCAACTTGTAAAATTAAATTGGCCCTGCCATCCATACTTGACATGATCTCGTACAGAGCTGTGTAAGCATACCTAATGCATGAGTTTACATGAAAATTGTACATTAACCTGTTGAGGACGAGTGCCGAGTATACTCGGGCAGGTGTCTATGGGAAGTGTGTGTTGTAGCAAAATCAAACCGTCCTCAACGGGTTAATAGCTGACTTGTCCCTACATTCTTTTTATCACTGAATCTCCAGAGAAAGTATTATTTAAGGTAAAGTTCTGGAAAGGCCAAACAAACAAAAAACAAAACAAAGAGACAGCTAAGCAGTCTGTTCATTGGTTGGCAATGAAGAAGGTTTTGAAGTCATATTGCACATCTTTCTCTGTCTTTCCCTGGACTGGGAATAGCAGAAAAAAAGAAGAAGAATTCCCTGGGCAGTTTTTAAAGACAATTGCTACACAACATTGCTTGGCACATAGGCATTTTGATGGTGAACTACCTACATATGCATGCATAATGGACATATTATTGTATACACTGGTATACCCATCATCTGTTACTCATATTAACACATACATTTGCCAGTACATTATCAGTATAGAGCTGCCATAACATCATGACATTTGGGCTTGTAAGCTCGTTAGCATAAATTGTGCCAAAAGGCACATATTCATAGGAACTATGCACTATATTGTTGTGATATTTTTTGTTTGCACAGCTTGATGTATTAAGATTAGAAGAAGAACACTTTAAACAAGAAATAGTGCTTATCAGTACCAGTGCAATTTTCTCTGAAAGCCTACTACTAAAAACCAGCACGACTCAAAAAGAACAGTGAGTTTATGCAGCTCATATTATATTACCTGTTTCCCCTTCTTATTTCAAAGTTTTTTAACTCACACCTCATAGGCATGACACACATCAACAGATTTATAGAACTAGTTCAACCATAAGCCTCTAAAGGAGAATAAAAAAATCAGCTCATAGGTAGAAAACTAATTATGCCTTCAATAAGTTATTAGACATGGGACAACAAATTCAGAAAGAGAAAACAAGTCTTACAAAAATCATAGAGGAAGAACAGATCTAGAGCAAAAACTCAATGAGATATATGTTTCTTTACCAAGTCATAATCTAGCCTTTCTCTTTGCCTAAAGGTATATGACAATAGTTATGTTGTGTTTTGTTTGTATTGTGTATGTGGTAATCAGAATATGATCATTTTTAAGCTTTTCTATTTGGAGCAAGAAAACATCTCAATGGATATGAAGCAATGAGGAGTTATCTGCCTACAGGTTATTTGTATCAATAGATTCAGTTCTCTTTGACTTCGTAATGATTCTCTACTTTTTGATAGAAAGAATATGTGATCACTGTATTTTAATGGAAGATACATTTAAGTGAAAGAATATTTAGAGCTTAACACTTGCAAACATTATAATCTTTTTTCTTTTCTTATGAAGAGTCAGACAACAAAAAGCTGAGAAAACTGCAAGGTAAGGCGATTTAGTAATAATCATACTTCCAAACAGCAATTATATGCACAAATACATGTTCAACCAAAGTAAGGTTTGATATTCGTTAAACAATCACAGTTTGATGTCTAACCTAACTCCTGTCCACATTGCAATGTCTATCAAGTGCTCTGATACTGGACATTTTTCAGTCTTTACAGTTTTACTGTAATTGTGAACTGATCTGTTATGAGTAAATACCCAATTTCAAAGCTTCAACTGCAAAACTCAAGCTTTTAAAACTGTGTGTATGAAAGATAAACTGATTTTGTGATAGATTTTTGGAAGTGAGTTGAAAATTGTGTTATTACAGAGCTCTGCATCAGAAGATTGAAAAAAAAATGCAAATATGACAAAAATCGATGTTTGCAAATTCATTAGTCTTACAAGAAGTAACAGGTTGCATTTTGCATTGCTGCATCATTTGATAAATATTATCACAAAATACTGCTAAATTGAAATATCCAAAGGGAGCATTTCGAAAAACAAAACAAAACAAAACAAAAGTAGATGAGTATCCTAAACAATGTTCCAAGATATCTTTTGATGAAGCAAAGCTCCTCTTGATTTCTTTCTTTTTTTTTGGGGGGGGGGGGATAGTTCCTGTAATTCATCCCTTCAGCTGAACAAAAGAAACAATAAATGTTTTAAAACAAGAAACAAGGGCACAAATGAAAGGGTCAGAAAAGGAAAGATCCACAACTCCCCTGAGAGAAAAGTGTCTTTGATGTACACCTCCCATTCAGATAATTTGTGGCTTGCTTACAGAGCAAACAGTAATGTGAGGAGAGTATCATCAAGTCTTCTAGGACAGGGGGCTCACAGTATCGCCATGGCAATGATGTTCATGACGATGACAATGGTGATGAAAATAATGACACCGGTGATGACTGCAGTGATCAAATACTGCTGGAATTGGTCACACCTCCTTCCCAGCAATGCTGAGCACTGATCATCAACTTCACAGTTCAGAATGTGGGAAAAACAAAGACAAAAAAAGAACTTCAGCACAATCGAGAGAGAAATGTTGAATTTCAATGAGGTAGTCTGCAAAACACCATGGAACTACTCAAAAGATGCATGAAGCACAGAGTATGGACAGGGAGCATTCTTTTAAACTCAACAGTTTATGTGAACATATTTATGTGTGACCTTACAGAGTATGATATGTCAATGTATTCCCCTACCCATTTCTCTCTCCTGGACTACAGTTTTGCCACAATATTCTGTAAGGGGAACATATTATTAAATGAGTGTACATTACAAAGGTGCATCTCAACTAAACAGGTTAAAAATTGACTTTTGCAGATCAAGTGTATATCAAACAAACAGAATTAAACTAGTGAAGTAGCATCAGATCCAAATGATAATACAAAACAATTTCAGTCACGTAACAATAAAAATGCGAAATACTAACAAAAAAAGGGGGAAGAGGGCTAGCCAGAAGTAATACAGTCATAGAGCATAAGTGATCATGATTTTGATTATTGATAGTAAAAAATTGGGTCACAGCAGTATCCAGTTTTCTTGACAGCTGGAGTGAATTGCATGCAGCTTGCTGGAAAATTTAATTGCTGGGGCATAATCGATCGTCAATTTCTACCTACCAACTTGTGAATGGGGAGAGCATTTTAGGAATAAAATCTGTATGCATATGATCAAAATTATTTCATACTCTTGATCTCGAATTACTTCAACAAAATTAATTATCTTGGCAAATTGCAGATGTCAGACAAGTTTCTCAGTTGACCCTTTTGATGTATTGTCAGCAAATCTGAAATGTTGGAGGGTGAATTTAGAGCCCTTCTAAAAAAAAAGAATGTTTGGCTTTAAACATAGGTTATGAGGCAAGAGATAGAGGAGAAACACATACAAAAAGTAGATCAAATGTAGCTGTTCAGATTGTCTTTGCATCATCCCTTTTTTTTGTCCTAACAATTTGTTCAAATATGTCAATAAAAAAAAATGTGTCAGATGACATGGCACATATTTATGTGGATACCCTTGGGCAAAGAAAAAATTCTTTCTTTTTAAATAGAAACAAAGAACAATCACAGCCTCACTGTTATATCTCTCTGATAACTGTAACTATAGATTCGAATTTGAACATATCACTTTATGAAACGCACCCTGCCACATCCATCACCTACTGGGCATGTAAAGGATCCAGCACAGTAAATGGTTCTACCGTGTGTAGACAGTAAACACCACACTTTTCTCGGGAAGTACTTGAGTTCAAGGCAGGAACACAGAGACGTACGGCCCCCGACCACAAAAAAAAAAAAAAATCAAACAAAAATGATTACAGTGCTGATTTGTTACAGGGCAAAAGCGTGTGAAAGCACCGCAGAAAAGAAAACAAAATTATCAGCGGATAGAAAAAAAAAATGATGAGACAGTGCTTTCAACCCACTCTGCCATCCAGTTACATCTGGAATACTGGGTCAATAGTTACTGAGAATCTGTGCATTTATCCCCTCCTTCCTTTGTTAGAGGCGATGGAGTATGAGGGTGATAAAAGCCTGCCACCATCTTCCACACCGATCACAGTTCTGCATCACCCGCTGACATACCGCTGCTCTAGACTCTTCCTCCCTACGCAGTTTGCTCGGGCAAGAAAGAGAGGAGGCGGACAAGGAGAGGAAGAGGATGGAGGGGGGGGGGGGGAGAGAAGAGACAGGAAGAGAGATGCTGGGGGGAGTGGAAGAGGCAGTGCCGTACTTCACCCCACTGCTCACACTCTCTTTTCTCGCTTCTTGCATATTGATCCAAAGAGCATAGGCTGAGCAGCCATGCATTAACACTCTAATCAAGTTCGCCTGATTCACAGCCGCTGATTTCTTCCCCGTCCCTTCTGCTGGTTCTACCTTACAGAAAGACTTCCAGCACATATATAGGCAATAAACAGACAAAAGAAAAAACAAATAACAAAAAAAAAATCCCCCAGATGACTATTTAACAGAATACCGATGCACAAAGAAATATACATCTTCATTTTCATTGTAGGCATTGCAGAAAGAAAATCTTTTTGTAAAGTCTTGTGTAATCATTAAGCATCATCTTCACTAGGGCATAGACGACAAAATCAAGAAATGCATTTCTGGAAGACATAAGAGTCTCCAACATTTTAGACAGATTACAAAAATATATTACAGTGAGAAAGACACACTGCAAAAGCAGATATTTTCATGCAGGAAATCCTTTGGGCTCGGCCGGTAAGGTTAATTTCACATGTTTAATTTCACAGAATCAAGACATTAATTAGTAATACTTATAGCAAGCAAAATTATTTGTGTGCTTTTATTGTCACGCTAATTTCTGGTTGAGGGAAACGTATGAAAATTTCCACACTGCAAAAGTACAGTATCAAATCCAATTGTCTTTACAGTAATGGATGCAGAACAACAACAACAACAACAACAACAATAACAACAACAAACAAACACTGTTTTTCTAATGTATTATATATTTACAAAGTCTACGTTCTCATCAAGACACCAGGGGACCCAAAGAAATATATCTGGGTAAAATACTGCACCACACCATTCCATGTTATCCTTTAAATATATGAAATACATTCCAACTAAAAAGAATCTTAACCCATTGAGGACGAGTCTATGGTGTCTATGGTGTCTATGGGAAATGCATGTTGTAGCAAAATCAAACCGTCCTCAACGGGTTTTTAAAAAAAAGTGAAAAATCTTTGAAAGTCTGGACAGGTTCCCATTAATGACCTGAATTTAACTTTCACGGAGCATAATAATTGAATCCTAGCGACTTTTAATGGATGTTGCCAGTCCTGACATTTCCTTTTTATGGCTTATATATCTATTGATATCTTTAATTGATTCAATTCCATACACTTGTTCATAAACTTTATTATTCATTTGTCCACAACTATCATGCCTTTTTATGATTAGTATTTTACCACATAGCTCTCTATAATGTAACTCTGATGAATGTCTAACTCCTTGTAGGCAAAACAAATCTAAGAATGCACTGTACGGGGGAAAACTAAAATTCCCACACAAATTACTGGGTTTTGCAAAATGACTAAAATCATCGTGACCCAGCCTTTTGCATTAGCGATAGCCATGATCATTGAATTGAGTATGTATGAAACATGATATGAATTAAAATCACACATAAAATATATCAATCTACAAAAGCCCATTGTGACTGAACTAATATAGAAAAATTAACTGACATCAATAAAACAGAAAACACTTTCAAACTAGTCACTGTCAATCAAGGGCTTGACAGTATCTGTGACCTGGGGACCTTTTCATGAAAGTTGTCAGCCCTGACAAGTTGTTAGTCTCTGACAATCACCATGGTAACAGTCAGTAACCAGAGCTTCTCAGCCAATCAAATCCACAGATTTTGCTGAACTTGTCACTCACAACTTGTCAGTGCTGACTAAATTGATGAACCCCCAGGTAGCCTTGGACCACTAAAAAAATGATGTCTGGCAACCAAACAAGCTATCTCTTGGTGGCCCAATCTGGCAGCTAAAATTCAAAATGCATTTTTATTGCTCCTTTTATTTCCAGCCACTACATTTCTTTTTCAGGCCACCAAATTTCACATTCAAAGATATTAGTGGCCCAAACAGGCCTCCACAGGAGAAAAAAAAAGTTAGTGTCAAGCCTTGCCTAAATAATATGTGCCATTTGGAATGTAATATGATGTAATGAAAATAATGATGAAATTGACAATGGTAATTGTAAAGCTATATTGTGCAGATTCTACAGGAATATACTCAACAGTGCATAATAATGTAGTGGAAATAAGGGAGAAGGGAGCTAGATATAACATGAATTAACTGTTGCTAATATGAAGCATCCAGAAAGCCTACTCGGCCCACAAAAATGTGTTTCGACAAACATGGCTTTAGAAACAAAAAAACAAAACTTTTATGGAACAGGCGAGTGCTAAAAAAAGGTTATTGAGTTGTTAGATAATGATGCATATCTAATTAAAAGAGGGAAACTATTTCAGAGTTTCGGAGCAGCACTAAGAAATATATGGTCTCCAAAAGTTTCACTTTTGTCTTTATACAGTGGATTGGTGAGGAACAAGGTGTCATGGGAGCTACGAAGCCGGTAAGATTGGGTTGGTGGTTCTTCATGGTTTTTGGTGGTTTGTAAGGAAATATGGATATAGACTTTTTCATTATAATGTAAAATTTTCAAAATACATGCATTGCCAAAATACCCTGTTTCCTATGCGCACATCATTCGAAAAACACTGGTTCTGATTTTAACAGTGAGCATATCCTTAAATATTAGTATGAGGGAAATCTTTCAAACTTGGCCACAGAATTAGCCTTTCTATGGGCTTAGGAAACACCTAATTAATTTGAATAAATCGATTGGTGGTGAAATTAATTTTTGAAGCAATGTGGGTGAAGTGGAGGTGGCCCTCCAAGGTAAAAAGCTTGCTCCTCAGATAGAAAGTGCTTTATGAAAATGATTTTTTTTTTTACATATAAATTGATGATCAGATCAATAAAGCCTCATCTTCATATACCCACATATGGCCTAGGAACAGAACAGAGAGCGGTAAAAAAAGAGGAAGAAAATCAGGCTCAGCTCTTTTCAGCCAAACTCTCGGCCTCTGTTTTTGCTCGCACGGGTGTGTTTGAATTTGCCCCTAGCACGAGCACTCAACCGCAAGCTAGGCAGTCCAGGGATACGCAAGCCGCTGCGGCTGGTATTGATTTTGCAGGGATGCGCACGCCAAGCGGGTTAATTTCTGCATCGCTGTAGATAGCCAAGTATGGCTGAGGCAACTTCTACACTCTCCCTCTCTGCTTTATTTTTTCCTATTTTGCTCCTTATCTTACATTATTTCTCTTTCCTTCTCTCACAATGCGGGTCAGTTTATGTTTGTTCTGTGTCTGAACCAAGTCCATAATTTGGCATTCCTGTGTAATAGCTTGTTAGTTATTGAAGCACCTAATCTTGTAGAGACCAGGAGCCTATCAGGTTGAGTCTTGTGTTTGGTCTGTGACATGTGTACCATTTTTTACCAAAATATCAAAAATCAAACATTGAACATACAATGTATCATTCATCCTTTGGTATACTTCCTATAATGCAGGAACATGCATCATAAATCTATCCACCCACTCACATGGAAAAAATATTTAAAACCGATTCTTCAGATTGTGTTTTTGAAAAATTGGTACAATAGAAAATCAAGTTTGGTTTTTTTTTTTTCCATGATTGAAAAGTCCATATTGGTCTGTTTGCTCAGATTTAGTACATTGTAAATGACACTATAAATGGACAAGAGCAAATTTCATTATCAAGTAGCCCCCCCCCCCCCCCTCTTTTTTTTTTCTTTTTTGCTCTTTGAGACAAAGGTAGATGTATGTCAGGGTGTCCTCTGAGATACACTTGAACACCCTCAAAAGTTTATTTTACATTTTGTCAAAAGATTAAAATCTAATGTTTCATGTTGTGTCAATCTATTGAAAATATAACCAAAGCAAATTGACCAATCAAATAAGCAAACTGTTTTTGTATTCTACTAAATTACTAAATTTACTGTTTGGAATGTTCATTTGTTTGGTGTCATGATTACGAAAAAGGTTTATTATCAAAACTGACATTATGAGAAAATTGAAAGAAGATCTGTCTTGCCTTGATAAAAAGTTGACAAAATTGTAGTGTGTTCCTTTTTGGAATGAAATACTCCTTGATCAGTGAAAATTAGACATATCTTTCTTTAAACATGTCATTTTTTTTTTCATTTTTATCTTCATAATCTCTTCAGCAATAAATAGTTGTGGCATAATCAATATCAAGATTTATAAGAGCATATCAACTCCCAAAATCACCATTTCTATACTTTCAGCTTTATGTCATTGAAACAAATATGTAGTACCTTGTCTAAACTTTTTTTTTTAGTTTAAATGACTCACATCTCACATGCAAACACACAGAGTGACATTGAAATCTGTACTCTTGATTATTTCTTGAAGCAATATAAAGAAAATGCCATTTGAATACACACTAACAGAGCATCATGTGTGTGGTAAATCCTTCTTTTCTAAGTCACTCATTTATCATCATATCACATTTTAATACACGTGTATAAACCCATGTCATATTAGGTATAACACAAGATTAATATCAATGTAGCAGTCATGATACAGTCCTTGAACAATATGGAACATGATGTGATATGGGCTTGTGATACTGATATACAACATGACTTTATGCAATTGTCCCCAAAACACTGCACATCAAAAGGTAACATATCAACCTTCATTTTGTTTTTAAGATATGTTGGTTGTAAATGCAAAGAATATGACTTCATAGTATTTCAGGTCCACATATGCTCTACAATAATGTGACACAATGATGCAACAATTAAATTCATCTGTTTTTTTTTTTCAATCAATAAATAAAGGAAGACTAGATGTATATAGTCTTTCTTCTAAGGTATTTGTAAAATCAATCCCTTTGAATACACACACACACACACATAGACACACACTCAAATACATTATCCTGGGATAGTTCAGTCCATTTTGAGAAATTATTGACTCTGTCATAGACAAGACGGGAAGGGTCGAATAAAAAAAAAAGAAGGACAAAGTGAGAAAATCATATTCCACCAGACAGATTAAAAACAGTTATTCTGTCGTCAGGAACGCATAAGCAGTGAGGAGATTTCTCCAAAGCAAAAATACAGCTGGCGAAACAACAATAATTTGCTTGTCACCTCAACCCTCTCACCATGGCTCAACTGAGAAGGAGATGGGAGGGTAATGCACGCGAGGAGATGGTAAAAGAAACGTCGGTCCATATAGAACACGATACAAAATGTGTGATTCTAAGAATGAAACACTTTAACCATCACATCCGAGAGTAGATATATTGTTGTATTATGATTTTCATTATCCATTGTTAGCCATACAAGGCAGAACAAATACTGCATTTTTATTTGATCCCAATTTTGGTCACAAACCACAGTTCATTTCTGCTGCAGAGTCATTAAAATCCCCTAAACCTGAATAATTCATGATTTATCTCTGAAGTGGCAACACATTTTGCAGGATTTCAGTGAACATTTGTGTCTCAAATTGACCAATTTGGGGTTTTTTTTTCATTTGCTTTAGTGCAGATTAAATAAGCTTCAACAAATTTCATGAAATCTCTTTCCGACATATTATGATATGCAGTGATAGTCACAGGTGACAATTTAGTGATAACAAGAAGATAGTACCTTCAGCAACATTTATCCGGTGCTTGCTTACTGCAAAGAATCAGTTTCACGAAGAAAAAGAGGGAGAATGAAAGAAGTATACATCTTAAAAATCACACACACACGCACACGCACACGCACACACACACACACACACACACACAAATAGGGAAATGGAGATGAAGAATAAGAAAAGAATGAAAACATAAAAAAACCCAAAAGATTAAAGGTTGTGTACAATAACAAGCCAACAACTTGCCAGGACCTACTTTACTGAGCAAACAAAAAGTCATGCAAAATGGAAATATGAATAAGAAGCTAAAAACAGAGAGAGACAGGAAAAAGAAAGAGAAAAAAAGGTATCTATGACATGAAATAGGGCTTCACATATTTAAATGCACTTCTATAACTATTCAAAAATAACTTCATACAGATAAAAGAAGAAGGATTGAAAAACTGTGTCATGTGTGTGTGTGATCATGATTTGGTGTGTTTCAACATATCATGTTTGAACATTTTTTTTTAACACATGATGCTATTAGAGCATAAAAAATTACATACATACAATGCAGCCGGTTTTCGGCACGCTGGTCACATGTCTACGCCTGAGCTTCGGCATGAATAGTTGATGCGTTTCCGTGTTTGGGCTTTGAGGCGTCGTAAACAAGAAATTACAAATCAGGCCCTATGTGGACACTGCTGCACACACTGTAATCTTAGATTACCTTGACTTTGTCTTGGATAGTAAATAAGAACAATGTGAATGAGAAAGAGAGAGAGAATTATAACAGCCAAATGATATCTAATTTCATAATAATGAAGACAGCTTTAACAGCTAACAAAAAGAGATAGCAAAAAAAAAACCCTGAAGACTTAGCAGGGGAGAAGAAAAAAATCTACATTAAATACTCTGTCTTTGTAGGCATATTGGCGAACATATATTCCTATAATAATTATGATAATAGTGGCCTCTTATAAAGCACTAAAGTCCATCAAAAATGATGTTCATGGCACTTTTACATATACACAAACATACATACATACATACATACATTCGTAACTGTTTGCAATTGATACAGTTCCTTCAAAATTAAGATATTACTCAACATATCATGGGCACAAACTGTGTAACCTGTGGACACACACAAAAAAAGAGACTAAAACATGAAATATTACAATACCACAGCATTTCCAAGGCACGAGGATAACTTACTTTTTAGTCTTTGTCATGTATCTACATGTACATATCTGCCCTGTATTTTCATCTTTCTATCTACCAATATATCCTCAAGTTTGTATTCTAACCCTCTCAGCCGTTACAGATATTTTATAGATGTGTGATACAGACATATGTATCTATTAAAGCCTAAGGGTTCTGTTGTTCTAAGTCCAACTATTGAACATCTAGGTTTTACCACTGCATTCAAGGGAATATAGTGAATGCACACGTGAATGACATCTTCTGGTAAGTCACTGGATTTCATGCCAGGATTCATTCTGCAACAAATAAGAAATAAAGAATAAAGTGTAACACAGATGTTCTGCATGTTATTCACCATTCCACTGTGAATCAAGAGACCACGGGTCATTCTTTATTACACTGTCCAGAGGTAAATAACCAGATGATTGATGGTTCTCATTACCTGTTGCTGTTTACTTGTGCGGTCAACTGAAGAATGCTTCTCCATATATTAACCTTTCATCAGGTCCCCAAATCCATTTTATCAAGAAATTAGATGATTGTGCTTTATCAGATACAGGAATGTCCATTCATACTTAAAAAAAGAAACAACACTAAAATATGTCAAACAAAATCTTTCTGTTATTTTCAAGTGATCAGTGTAAAAGCACAAGGTATGGCACGGCAAGGTGATTCCTCAATACACAATGGAAAAATGAATTTTGTGAAACGCCTGATTTTAAAATATGACATCACTGGGGTTAGCATACAAATTACATACAAATAATACGTCCTTCTTCAAAAATACATCCTCCTCCTTGGCAGCATACCAGGAAAGACAGAGAGAGACAGACAGACAGACAAGAAAGACAGAAAGACAAACAGCCATACACAAAGAGCAAAAAAACATTGAGAGTGAGAGAGAGAGAGAAATAAGCACTGAAGAAAGATGGAAGACATCCCTGCCAATCGATCCCATCAAAGTTATTTAGTTGATACACAATGAGGGTAGCTTTCATCTGCCGTAGATGAGTAACTCTCCACGTACGACTGGCAGCATCTCTCCCCGTCTATCGCTGGTGCGGCAGCCGAAGCAATACGAACAGGGCAGCTGCTACAAAGCAGTGTTGTGCATCCATTCTATGTCCTGTCAGGTGATTAAGCTTATTGCAAGCTCCTACAAGAACATATAGCTGTGCTTATTTCTACAGCTATTTTCTTTTAATTGTGGTCATTTACGGTGGAACTTTGTACCTATCATAAAAAATGCTTGTAATGTAACATTGTTGTATATCTAGATTTTCACTTTTGAAATCAGCTACTTGCTTTCTTGTAACTATCCTAGGATGGCCAGCATATAAATACTTATTAAGATTATCTGTTAATAGCATGTCTCATCTATTTTGCCAAAAATGAAAAATGAATAACTAACTAAATCCATAGCAATTATTGTCTGGACAAACAAGCATCACCTTCACAAAATGTAATATGAAAAAAATTCATATACAGAATATACTGAATTTATTGTCATGCAATCAATGTTTTGCAATCCTCACTAACTCATCAACATTACACTTTTTATCACCCCCCCCCCAAAAAAAAAAAAAAAGGAGAAAAGGAACTCCTCTCATTCATGGCAAATCATGGCTTTGCATCTCACTTGGTGTGTCAGTGCAGTTACAATGCACAAATTTCTGAGCAAAGACGCACTGTCTTGTATCGGCTCACTAATAACGTTTCCCCTTTCGTCTGGGGCTGGTGTGCGGGAGAGTATCGCATTGCTGTCGGCCTCCTCTCCTATGAAAATCTGCCCCATTGATCGACAGTGGCCAGCCGTTTGAGTCGGACGTTCCGCTTGCCTCGTCCTTTTTCATGCCGTATCTTATTTCTGATGTCAAGACCATTTTCTCTGTCTTTTTTTTTCCCGGCTTTTCCTCTTATTTTCATCACTCCAGCCACATATACCACAGTCTTTGAGAAATGAGAAAGCAGCATCATTTAATCTTTCACTGCCTTCATTTTTAGTGTCTTTTTTAAAATCTATTCTAAAGAGAAGGCCAACACAAAAATAACAATAAAGTCATCCCATTTCCCACTCTGTAACACAAAGACATTATGGAAATAATTGCTTCTAACTGTATCTGAAAGCGTCTGAACTTGTCATGATTACCAAACAATAAACAAACAAACATAAATACAAACTGATAAATGATGAAATGAATGGTGATGTATTTTCACACAGTGGTAATTTTTACTAGAAGCAACAAAGATGTAAAAAAAAAAAAAAAAAAAAAAAAAAACCCACCAAGATGATAACAAAGTTTCATACAACTCAGTGTCACAAATTTAATGAAGTAAAAGTAGACACTGTAAAAACAGCATTCAGATTATACAGGGACAAGATTTGTTTTTTGTTGTGTGTGTGTGTGTGTGTGTGTGTGTGTGTGTGTGGAGGGAGGGATTTCTTAATGATTATTTGCACAATACATACCCATATGAGAAAAAAAGGCATTTATACACACGTAGCACAGAATGACTCCTTGCATAATGCAACAATATCATCAAGCATTTCAAAGACAGCATTCAGAACATTGAACAGGGAAGACTATGTCTTATCCCTGCAAGATGGTAAGTGAGTATCACTTCTACCTAGTTATAATGTATATTGCTTGTCACCCAAATAATCACCTCATCATTGTTTCTGTCGGTAGAGCAAATCTGAGTGGAGACTGCTCTCTAAGTTCTCTGTCTCCTATACACAAACACACACACAGACACACACACACATACACACATACACGTCCAAAATTAGGTTGGTCAAATACCACAAATGGAAGATATTCATGTGATAAAGCTTTCTAGCTCACAACTGCTATGCAAAATGGTTTGAGCAACCGGGTAATACTTTGCAAATTTACACATTAAAACTCTTGCAAATTGCATCAAAGCATGCTGATGACGAGCTGTGTCTTACCCCATCCCTGGGACTTTATTTCGTTGTGCCAGAAGACTGTGTGAGTGCGTGAAGAGGCTGCTGACGTAGAAGAGTGATTTGCAGCCAGAACTGTGAGGACGCCCAGAAAGGAGTGTACTCTTTGGACTTGACTATCTGTCTGACAGATCTCATCTCGCTGGACTGTCTTCTCTGCCTAACTGTGAACCCACATCAAAAACTGTGTGGTGTGCCTAACTGTAAGATCATGTTCCCTTCATACAATAACTTCTAAAGAGTATAACCAGGAATCTTTTCCTGCTTTCTCAAACTTAAATCTGTGTAGAGTTTCAGGCATTGCTGAATAAAGCTATGAATGTCCTTGTATAGATCTGTTCACAAAAGAAAATAGCATGCTTTATCTATATGGAGTCACATGAACATAATTTCATTGTCATTCACTGTTATCACATTCATTACAGCAATGTAATCAAGTCAAAGTATCAGATACCGGTAATCTCTTTAATGATTTACTTTCCACATTGTCCACAAATGGGTTTTTCACTGTGAGCTGTTCTAACTCTTTATGAGACTTTAAAAAAAATAATGTCAACAAATATTTCCACAATTCCATGATCAAGATTATCTGCATATTTGTTCTTGTAAAGAACCCTAAAAAGGAGTCTCTTCTATTTACCATGGCAGTTTTCACACTTTGTTTAATGTTGATTTAGAAATTCAAACCAAATAAACGCCTTCTCTACTCTTTCACAATTACAATGTTTTGTTATCATTACCTACAAAGATTATTTTATTTGTTGTTTAGTATGAACGTATGAAACAATCAACTTATTAGTATCTAACTCAACACTTACCCAATTATACATTATTTTGATGATAATGATTCTTTTCAAGCTTCTTTTCATTCTTTTTCTTATAAAGGCGGCCCTCTGCATAATCGTTTCTTAACTATAAATGTTATTCTTATCACTGCTGCATAGACATGCATACTATATATTATATCTATTTCATATCATTGTTTATGCAAGTCAAAAGACTGTGTTAAATCTATTTTATATATTTCCTACATGTTCATGATTATGTACTTATATATATCGTGGTTTATGCAAGTCAAACGACTCTGCGTTTAATTTACTTTGTATATTTTCTGTATCTTCATGATTATGTAACTTATGAATATTGATTTGCAGAAAATAAAGTATCTATCAATAATGGTTATTCATATTGGACAGTTACAGTACTTGTGCAATCTGCCACATTCTAACACACCCTAATGCAACACTGTTGTCCATGCATCACTCTTACTACAGGTACTCCATCAATTCCAGAAAAGAAAGAAAGTAGTAAAAAACACAAAATGATGTCATCTTTCTAGCCATCAACTCATTGATCAAACTATTTATCATCCAATTACCAATCCATCCATTTCCATCCATCCACTTATCCTTCAATCTGTGTATTCATGCATGTTTGTTTCCAAGCATCCATCATTCAATATATCCATCAATCCATTCATATACAATGTACATTGTCTCTTAATTCCTCTATTCAAAGCACATTCATCTCCAGACAATGAAGCAATCTATTAATCAATCAACCATTGAACATAAAATGTACAGTATGTATAATCATAGTTATGCAGTTTAATGTAAACTACCAAAGATTCTACAAAGATCCTTTGTATCTGCTTCTCAAAACTAAAATTAAAACCTAAAGTAACAAATGTGTCTACAGAAGTGCTTAATGGGTGTGTGCATGTGCAAAGGTGTTTGTGTGTGTGTGTGTGCATTTGAAAAAAGCTGTTTTGTTTATCTTAAAGTTCAAATATCACTTTAGGTATGTCACAACATTTAACCTGTAACACAAAACCATCATTTCCTGAACTTAAGTTTGAGTAGAACTCATAATCAACAAGAATTTAAAAAAAATACCATAATTAATCTAAAATTTATGCAACAGAATGTGAAATGTAGTTGCCTTCTGGGAACATAGAACATCAGGATTCTTAAGTCTAATTTGAATTCCATTACATAAACTAGAGCACTCGCACAGGAGACCCGTTCAAGCACATGTATCCCCCAAACCCGTATCCCATACCCCATCTGGATTACTTTTTAGGCCAGAATGTTGTGGAATATGGCAACTGTTGCAGGATACAATCAAATCCGACGAGAAATGAGACTGGTATAAAATAGCACATACAAGGAATATGACCTATCATCCTATAAAAGTTTGAACAATGAGAGCGCTGGCAATGAAAACTTTTGTTACCTAGAATAACTCCCCATAAACCTCAATAGCAAGTTCAAATAAAATCTGACAAAAGAAATGTGGCTGATAGAGCATGCACAAGAAATGTGACATGGCCTCCAAGTCGGAACACTGAGGGTGCCGTCACCACAAACTGTTGTGTCCTTCATGTAGAATGACCACCCATACACCTCCTTAGCAAGTCTGAGTAAAATCCAGTGAGTAACAATCAAGTTATTGCATAAATAAGCACTTTTGCAAATTTTGTCCTGATCATGTACCTTTGACCATGTAAAAGGTGGAACAGTGGGGCCAGCAGTATCAATATGTAAAGATGTCTACATTTGACTATAATATATTTACATACTAAATTAAAAAAAAAAAGAAAGTCAAGAAACACAGCCAGGATTGTACACACAAGCAGACCCCAAAATATTTTCCGCTTCATGTATAAAGACGGAAAAAGTAAGGGCGCCACCACCAAAAACAATAGGCATCTTCATTTCACTATAATGCACCTTTTTGCCAAATTTGAAGAAAATCTGATTAGAAATGTGGTTGATATAGCGCACACAAGAAATGTGACATGGTATCCAAGTCGGAACACTGAGGGCGCCGTCATCACAAACTGTTGTGTCCTTCACGTAGAATGACCACCCATACACCTCCTTAGCAAGTCTGAATGAAATCCGTTGAGTAACAATCAAGTTATTGCATAAATAAGCACTTTTGCAAATTTGGACATGATCAGGGTGACCTTTGACCCTGTAAAAGGTGGAGCAGTGAGGGCAGCATTATCGATAGGTATAGGTGTAAAGATTTGACTATGATACATTTACATACCAAATTTGAAAAAAAAATCGGTCAAGAAACGAGGTCAGCGTCGCACACACAAGCAGACCCTATTAAATTTACTTTTTCATGTATAAAGACGGAACAAGCGAGGGCGCCATCACCAAAAACAATAGGCGTCTTTATCTTACCATAATACACCTTCATGCCAAATTTGAAGATGATCTATTGAGAAGAAGAAAATCTCTGTGGCGGACATGGACGCGGATGCGGACGCAGCGCAACAAGGCTAAATCCATTAGTATATTTTCTGTTGTTTTTGTTTTGTTGTTGTTGTTATTGTTACGATTATCATCATTATTATTATTATTATTATCATTATTATTATTATTATTATTATGACTATTACTACTATTGTTATCGTTATTATTATAGTTATTGTCATTGTTGTTATTATTATTATCATTATTATTATTATTAGCATTATCATCATCATTATCATTATCATTACCATTATCATTATTCATTCTGCTTTCAATAACAAAAACCTAATATTAACATTACATGTACACAATACGGAATCAAAACATACTAGGAGTTGTGGGTGCACCAGGTTGGGCAGCCTGGGTCTATAAAGAGCCAAATAAATGAAATTCAAGCCTGACTTGGCGGATACCGGCGCTATACAAGACTTTCATCATATTCATGTATGTCACAAAAAGCACTTACAGCAGCATGACCTATGCAATGTACTACAATTCAGTTGTAGTTCTAGTAGCATGATGCATACTTCTAACCTCATCCTTTGACTGAATAGAAGCAGTTAAAAGTGTGCTGCCCAATAGGTGGCGCTGTTCAGAATAAGACTGGACATCTCCTGGTGTGTACAATACATTTGAGGATTATGTTTTCTTCCTAGGTAATACATCTCCTCCACATTATGTGGCGGCCTGCCTTCTCTACCTTTTTAAGTGGTTGGCTTTGAGAATATGATACTGGCAACAAATTCCAATCACCAAAGTCAAGTGAGTTGGAATATTCCAGGGATGAAAATTGATGTTCAGTGACTTTATCAAGTTTTCATGTTTCACATTTGATGTCATCAAGTAACAAATCCAATGCTTCAATATCTCTCCTTTCTGCCTCTGCCTTGGCAATGGTTTCATGCACCCATTAACCCACTGAGGACATATTATTTTGCTATATTACATGCATTTCCCATACACAACTGCCCGAGTATACTCAACACTAGTCTTCAACGGCGTGACCTGAAACCACGACCTGTAGATTTGCATGACCTGTAGATTTCTTGTTTGTCTCGATCTCTGTCTCGGCCTATAAGCTCTCTCCATCTCAACTCAGTCCAGATCTTTCCGTCAGTATATCCGGAAAAAAAAAAAAAAAATTACACTCGTATTTCCACATTGATCACTTTGAATATGATGAAACTGTCTGAATGCTATTTCAGGGTGTATAAAAATAACATCTTACCTACAATTCGTATTTTGCAGAAAACCCCATTCAATTGGCTAAGTGGTCACAGCAAAATGTGTATCTTTGTAAAACATGTCATGGGTCCGTCTCTTCCAAGCTTAGTACTTGGATGCTTTTGGAATTGCACATTAATGTGTGAACACAATGGACAGAACTTGGAGGGAAGGGATTCCCAACATGCTATACAATACTCCTCATTCCTCTTTGAACACTGAAGCAAAACTGATGGAGTTTTCTGTAAGATGTGGGCAAAAGTTATAGTCTCATACCCTGAAATTGTATTTGAATTGATTCACTATCTTTAAAGTTATCGGTGCGGAGGGCCCCATTGTAATGTTTTGTTGTTGTTGTTGTTGTTGTTGTTGTTGTTGTTGTTGTTGTTGTTGTTGTTGTTGTTGTTGTTGTTGTTGTTGTTGTTGTTGTTGTTGTTGTTGTTGTTGTTGTTGTTGTTGTTGTTGTTGTTGTTGTTGTTGTTGTTGTTGTTGTTGTTGTTGTTGTTGTTGTTGTTTGGGAAGCATACAATAGTGTGCTGCCTCAGGCCTCATGAAACATATAATTGGACTACAGCATTTCAATCCTTTCAATGACTAGACAGAGAGAGACTGCTGAGCAACAGACATTGACACATAAACATAGGGTTTCCTCCTTGTATCAATAAGCTTTTTGACACAACCACTGATGTGTGTCACAGCTTCCTGCATGAAGGACTATTGGATAGGAACACTAACGACTACTCTGATGATAAAGACATGAGATTTGTTTATTCTTCTCAACTTGCATACTAGTATACCAGCTGGTATATTGCATCTGTTTTAAGCACTAGTTCTCCACTATCTACAGGTGTATACACTATGTTGATATTGTGCAAAAATTTTCTATTTTGTTTTGTTATCAATTTACATCCTTGAAGTTAAATTAGAATAAAAAACACACAAAATAATAATTCAAAGTCAGAATAATAGATTTGATAACTTGGCACTCTGGTTTGTGGTTGCTTTAACGTAAAACTTAGTAAATACCCTACATCAACAGTAGTAGTAATAAAAAATCACAACTTCAAAAGGTCTCTGCACTTTAACCGTATGTTGACCTCTATTGATAACTTTTGGTCTGTACATAGCCAAATCACTAGACACTTTATAAAATGAAAATATACACCATATATTTTCAAACAATTTTTTCTTTATTTTCTCAGGACCCTGTTCAGCTCCATCTTCAAATTTTTGATGTAGCATGTACACTTCAATACTTTCATAAGAATGTTCACTTTTTTCTCAGATTTATCCCTACTTCTTTTGCTGTCTCTCACACACACACACACACACACACACGCACACACACACACACATCCTCAAACACACAAACTTCCTATACAGATCCACAAAGAGAGAGAGTATGGGCCGCAAACAGGGAAGGTGACTCTCAGTATCACACTGAAGGCGGGGTGGTAGGTATATGAGTAGAAGCTGACAACGCTCAACATGACTGCCAGCACTAAGTCCCATTGCCCAACAGCAAATTTATAGACTGTAATCAGCAAAATCTATTCAAGGTTGGCTAGAAAATAATCCTGATGATAGGGAAATGAAATCTAAGTTGATATTTTTTCAATTGATTTACTTATCAGTTTTAGACCTTTATGATGAACCGTGGAAGTGTTTCAGACAAAGTATGAACCCGTAAAGAGGTTTATATTTCCATTTAAGCAGTAAAAACAGCACTTAAAGTTTGTAGCACTGAATTTTATGGCATGTCAGCAGAGTTCCTGCTAAAGTGGTTCCAAGTACAACTCTAATTGGGTGAGAACTGTTATAGTAATCTAATATTGATGACAACACACTTGCTATCCTAGTTAATAAACTGGGGGTTTGTTGTATTTCATGAAGGGTTTGTGTTATTTTCAGATATTTATTTATTTTACTTGCAGTCCTAAACATTTTATTCTCCATTTAGCATACAGTATACACATATTTCTTATTGGTAAACAACCATCATCTAAAATAAACACAATTTAGGTACAAATGAAACAACAAATGGAATTCATGAGCTACGTAACTATTCATTTTAATTTATAAAACACATTTCCAGTTACATCTGGAAAAAATAACAACAAATAATAGCTCTGGCATGATAAGATATGAGCTTTATCAAGTTAACACAAGTTGATAAGTTTACAATGTCTAACATTTTGTTGTCAGGGGTGACAATTTAAAAACATGAAATACAAATAGAGAATATGTACACAGCCTTGAGTAATAAGCCATATATTTCTTATTTAAGAGACAGATGAAATTTTCCATGACATATTTTGATATGTGCAAACAAAATGGGAAGTTTCTGGTGAGAAACAATATGTCATGAGTTCAAGAACTATTGTTTACCTCTCTAAAAGACTCTTGTTTTCGTCGTCATTTGCTTCAGCGAATTAATGGGCATTTTATAATTTACACAAAATGTTCAGTTTCATTTTATTGGTGTAATAAGATCAGATTAAAGTTCCTTCTTCACTAGTACTTGTAATGTAAGCAAATCAAACAAGACATAAAGTAAGAATTCATGTGATCAAACCAACAGCATTTATCTTAATAATTTTTTTGTGTGTGTGTGTGTGTGTGTTACATCTGTGTCAGGCGATGGTTTCATAACTATGGTTACCTGTGACCCAGCATCACAAAAACACAGAAAAGTTGCAAAAAACAAACAAACAAGAACAGCAACAATTTCCTGATTTTGGTATTGTTTCCACTCCAGTGAATTTTACTTTTTACTTGTATGACAATTTCAAAAGTGGTATTAAAATCTATGATTATGATAAGAGCTGCAGAATGGGATATGAATATCTGCCCTTTTTAAGAAGCAAAGTTAATAACCTCCCACCTTGGAGACATTATGTGTTTTGCACTCCCCCCCCCCCCCCCTTTTTTTTTTGGGGGGGGGGGGGGGTTAACATGTTGTATTTTACCATGTTGTAAATTTTGTGGATACCACTTGTCTCAAGATATTCATAACTACCCACAACAAAATATGTGGTGTATACTGTCATTCTAGTCCCAAAAAACCTACCAAAGAACAGTATGACGGCCAGTCAACGCATATTTTGCATTTATACACAAGAGGTCAACTTTTAGAGCTCTATAGCACCATACTTCCGTAGAACCAAAAGTCTTGTATCTTTAACTTTAAATGAAGTCCATACCTAAAACAGTCAGAGATACTGTGCACAAACGAGTTTCTGACAGTAAAAAGAGAGTTAAATATTTCTAGACTTTAAACTTCAGACAGATGGAAGGTATAAAGACATCAAACTTTTAACTGAAGACAAACCTCAATTGTCTAATTATTCACCAAGATCGCTCTTATTTGAAAGTTTCTTGGCTCTCTAGGTTGTGACTTCACAAGGATGTCAAGGTTACTGGTCATATCTGTGTGAGAAGGCACTCACACTTTAAAATTACCAGGTACACATATCTAAATCTTGAATTTAAAATCAAGTCGCCGGGATTAATTATCTTACACTACATGCAGAGACAGATTATCAGTTTGATCAATATATTTCTAACCATATTAAACATACTTTAATCAATGTGTTTGATAAAGCTAGATCTTTCCATGTCTGTGTGAGGTCTAATATATCAATGAGTCTCCCAATTTACTTCTCTCCCATTCCCCTAAAATAATGATGATAGAAAAGGCAAGAAAAGACAAAATAACACCACATAGTAATGAGATTCTTGAAAGTTTTACATTTTCAGTAAGTAGTAATATCACTCACAGGAAAATATGTAACCCATGTATGAGTCACACACTGAACTACAAACATACACCACTTTCACTATCTTTTTAAACAATTTTAAATGGAAAATATGGATGGCTTATGCAGCAAATTATTGTTGTATTGTATTAACTGAGCAATGAATAATGACTTCAGGGATGAATACATTCCTGTATTTCCTAAATTAATAGCAAGAAACATTAGTCTTATCTTATTTTTGCCCACTGCCAAATGGAAGCTCTGACGTAAACTTTGTTGTAACATGGTTACAGTGTATCTGCTACACAGTTGTTCTTTGTAATGTTTAGTGTTGTTATGATTATGTCGTGAAGAGTGACAAATTTCGGGAAGAGCTCTCAAACACCTTCTGCATAGGTTAAATGACTGCATAAGTTTTCCCAGAGTTCATCAAGACACTACACATTTTCTTCACAAGGAAATAGCTTCATGAATACAAAAGAAAAACAAAGAGAATACAATTGTCTTAATTTTGTTCAATTTTTCATCCGAAACACACTCTCACTGCTGCACATGAAAAGGTGACTTACAACAGTTAAATGTTTCCTCCGTGTAGTAGGTTGATCTATGATGTGACATAGTGGTATACGCTCAGTGACTTAGAGTAGGATTTTACTGGATTTCTACTCAGCGTGGACCTGGATGTGAGATGAAAATTTCCATGAGGGAAGCCAAGTGTGTCGACAAAACGGCCTTGGCAGGGGGTGACAAAGTGCCCACGGCACAGTCCTCCCATAAACAGAAGAGGACCCCTGGGAGGGGCACTAGCACACCTCCTCCAGGTAGACTCCCGACAGGGGAGTACCCAGACACTCCCAGCTGGAGCCCCCGGGGGACACTCCTACTGAAATGAAATCTAAACAGCCACAGGATAGGTAAGGTTCTGCCACACAAAAAACATGCGGCAAGTAGACTCGTCAAACCATCACACAATATCAACACTCTGCATAATCTGTGTTATCATGAATATCCTGTCAATTACATTTCTGTGTGACTTGGAGTTACCTGAACACCTTTGAGGGCAAAAATTCTGCATACTAATGCAAACTCTTTTTTGTCCTTTTATTCTTTTAGTATCACACATTTTTTGTGTTTTTTTTTCTTCTTCTTCTTTATGGGGGGAGGGAAAACACAATTGCCTTCGGGAGAAGGGTATATGAGACAATGCTAAAAATAAATACTGTATGTATACGCCAGACAAATCTTAGTCTCATGAGTAGATTTCTATGCTAAAAGATTGCCTATGTCTGTAATCTAAGTATATTTTTGTCAGATCTACTGAGTAAGCCAAGGCTTTGTGTTGCACACTTTTGTCAACAGTTTTGCAATGTTTTCATCATAGGGGGATGAAACATGAATTGCTTTGACAAGATGTTACTCTTGTACTGTACAAAGGTAGACTGCCCTTGGTGCCGGAAGGGAATTTTCATGATCTCTGTACAGTCTGCCTGTAACCATACATTGCTCAACCAGAGGAGCTGGTACAAGATTCATCACCCTTGAAAAGACCAGATTTAAGCTACCTCAAGACAAGACTATGTGAATATCATCTTTCATCGTCCCGCAAGCATTTCTGCATTAATGAACGGATGGCTCTCGCTCTCAACTCAAGCTCCAGCACCTCAAGCTGAGGCTCATTGGGATCTGGCTCATTGGCATTACCAACCTCCCGAGAAGGTGATGCTGATCTGAGTGAAGCACGAGCAAGGGCAAGCTGGGAAGGTTGGTCCTTAGCCTTGGATAGATCTACTCCAAGATCTAACAACTCTATATCTATGTCTTCTTCATCTTCCTCAGTCTCTTCACTGCTATCCTCTGTACTGTCACTGTCTTCCTCACTGTCATCTCTTTCCTCCTCTTTGCCTGCCATTTCTCTATCAACACTAGCACCTTTAACAACTTCTTCTGTTACCAGCGTTTTGACATTGGGTATGTTGGCTGATGTGCATGGATCACATTTTCCATTCAACACATTAGTATCACGATTGTCATTGTTGCCCTGAGCATGAAAATTACTCATTCTATCTCCATCATCATCACCATGACAACTGCTTTCTTGCTCACCATCCTTCTCAAGATGTGTGCCTGTACCTTTCTCCCCCTTGCTGCCCTCACCTCCTTCTACCTCCATGCATAACAACTCTTCCTCCTTTGCCTGCTCCTCTTTTGCCTTTCTTTCATCCTCTTCGTTCTCAAGCTCCAGAATTTCTCTGATTTCTCCAGAGGACAGGCTGCCAGTTGGTGTTGGGGGAGTTGGGTAGTGCATCTGGATCGCCTCTGGATTAGGAACGTAACAATGGATGTATCCCTTTTAATCACAGCAGGACTTTCAAAGATAAAACAGCATTACCTAAAACCAGTTTTAAACAATTAATTGAGCAAATTTGCAAATATTATACGTGCAGACTAATGAAGTGCAAGTATGGGGCTATAAAATGTCTTTACACAAGTTACATATTGTTAAATAAAACTTTTTATTGAGAGTTGAAAACAGATATTCTTAACAAAACAGATGCTGTGATGCATTCTCATCTTAGCTGAACCTGCTACACTGTATTACTCTTTTTTTTTTTCATGAGACTGTGAACTAAAACAAAAACTCATTTCATTTCATGGTATATAAAATCTCGCATTACACCTTAAATTTAAGCATTCATTGCAAATTATTCAACATTAACAAAGTTTGCAATGTTACAGTACGAAGATTTTATTGCTCATATAGTTCTTCCATTGTACTACATAGCTTTAAATTTACATTTGGTGTAACGTCCTGCCTCAGTATTAGATTTGTCAGAATGGCTACCAACCTGCCCTGAAAACTTTCAGGAGTATCTCAAGTGACTGTAAAAATCTTGTGATGAAAGAAAAGGAAGCAGGTTTGTGCCTGACTGCCTAGTTGGATTGTGTTTGCAATAGCAAAAATAGTACACTTCCATTCTTTAATTTGCATATGTAATTGAAATTGCCGAGATATCCAAAACAGAGCAATCCTAATAAAAGGTGGGACCCACCTTTTATTAGGATCGCTTTGTTTTACTTTGTTTTTGGATATCTCAGCCATTCAAAAACTAATTTTCATCTACTAAACTTTGAATTCCTCTTACAATGGTATGCTCTGTATTATTTCATAAGTGGTTTCTCGGTATCTCACAAAAAGTTAAAAGAGTAATCCTCATCTCTACCAATACTATACCATCCCTTTAAACAGCCCTCTATCACTCCTGTCCCTCATATACCACATTCAACAAAGCAAAGGATTACTCTTGATCACACTTTAACCTGTTATCACACTTTAACCGAGTATACTCAGGCAGGTGTCTATGGAAAATGTGTGATGTAGCAAAATCAAACCGTCCTCAACAGGTTAATACTAATACAGGATTCTCTACACCTGATTTAGATATAATATAATTTACATAATCAAGAGATTGTCATGAATAGTGAAGTAGAGAGGGTAAACGATCGTCCCATCCCCCCCTACTGAAAAGAAGAGCCACAACTTTTATGGCTCTTTTTCTTTTTCCACCAGGTTAAGTGGTACTGTTTCAGCTTTTGAGTGGCCAGAAAAATATATGTGGGTACACATGTACAAAGTACTTACATATAATATACTTACACGAGAATGAAAAGACTGAAAATGACTAGTGAACCAGGAGTTTTATTTTTTTCTGTTAAGAATAAAATATGAGAGAAAGAAAGGGACAAAAGTCTATCGCGTCTAACATCGTCCTTACCCACAAGGGGTGGAACAGGTGTTCTTGGAGGAGAGGGGCTCCTCGGGGATAAACTCCTGCTTGTGGACCTGCTCCTGGATCGACTTGATGACCAGCTCCTGGACCTACTGTGAGACCGGGTCCTGGACCTCCTGCGAGACCAGCTCCTGGACCTCCTACGAGACCAGCTCCTGGACCTACTGCGAGACCAGCTCCTGGACCTACCCCTGGAGTGGCTGCTGGTGCTACTGTAGCTACGACGCAAGCTGCGGGAATTGCGCCCCCTGGAACCACTCCGAGAGGAACTTCTGTAGCTGGAAAAAAAAAGCAAAAGGCAGAACCAGTTATTAAGACTAGCTGAGTCCATCATCATAATTACCATTTATTAGTCTTTTCTTTTCTGGTTGAACATTTTCACAAAATATGCTAGCATTAATAATTGCATAGCATGACACAATGTACTGAAAGAAGAGATCACAAGTATGATCATTACATTCACACTAAAATATGTACAGAAATATGAACCATAGACAGGGGATGAAAATAATTCAAAGACACTGCAAAAGGGTTTGATATGCCTTTGAGGAGTCTGACCAGTTCCATGATATGTGCACGACTGACACAAAACCATGACAGCAACTCAAGCTTCCATATAGGTACAATGTATTTTACTGTACTTTCAACATTAATGTCCACAGTTCAGTATAACAAATAAATGAGTCTGCGAACATCTGCACTCCACTTTGTTACTGAATAGGGCAGCAATGAGAACAGACTAACCTATCCACACTGCTATCAGTAGCACTTTTGCAATAATCACTCAATGACCATTGCTCATCACGGTGCTATTCCGAGCCCTTGCTGAAAAATTCATGTTCACAAGTTTTGTGAGTTACCGTTAAAGAGGACATTTCCAGTGTGGAAATCTTTGCTCACTTCACATAACATAAAAATGGTGCAAAAATGAAGGCCCCCTTTTTGTGCTTTGCTTTTATAGCCATATTATTCTACATCTTCATTACGCAGGATTAAAAACACAAGAAATTAATCTCACGTAAGTCTGAAAAATGACTAGCAAAAATTTCCTATTCTAACATTTATTGATATTTAAAATCAATACCTTGCAAAAATGTCGTCTCCTGTAATGCTAATGTATCGTATACTGTCTCTAAGGCGAGATCTTGCCAACACTTCTCTTGAAGAGGTAAATTCCTTTCTCAACTTCCACTTTACGAAATATCATATGCACAAAATAGATGGTATATATCCGAGAGTAAAAAAAAGAAAGAAAAAAAAAAGTAGTGTTGTACTCAAATGTTTCCCAACTGCAAAATTTCTCATATGAAACCAGAGTGGAACAGGACTTGTGTTCAAAAATACTTTTCAAACCAAATATTCACACATCAGCAATCTTGTGAAACATGTTAGACTAGCCCATGTCATACAACTGCTGCCAAGCTACTAATTAGGGAAATGATTTTGCATCAACAAATGAGTCAAATTAGATACCATAAAATAAACTTCAAATTTACCTTCGTCTTCTTGACCTTCTTCCTCGTGATCTCCTGCTAGATCTGTGGTGGCTGGAAGACACTTTGTCTGATCGGCGCTCAACAGAGCCTGTAGAGAGTCAGAATGCCTCAATGTCTGTCACAAATTCCCTTTTCTTTCTTCCTTGTACTGATGACATAACAGCCTTAGGGTATGATTGCCATTTGTGACCCAATATCACAAAAACCTACAAAGAACTGCACAGGTTGATCTTTCCAACAGACCTTCAAACCATGTATTTTGGGTCAGCTTGGCTAATTTGGGTTCTGAGTGATTCAGCACCTGTTCCTTCAAACTATGGTATATGGAAGCATAAAATAAAAAGTACAGATGGGATTTTCAACCACAAATATCCCATGTCTTTTCTGTATTTGATTATGCAGATAAAAACCACTGGTTTCTAGACTTTTCCAGAGTAAATCCCTAGGTGGGCTGGAATATCCTCTAAAGGCTTGGAAACACAATAACAGGTTATTATAATGCATAAAAGGCAAATACTACATGCAGGCTAATCCCGCGTCTATCACACGTAAAGCCTCTAGCTGGAAACTAGAGCAAGACTACTCATGCACATTTTGAAAAGAGTGGACAAGCTTGAGTATGCCAATGGTGGCAATGTTTTTGCTCATGACAAGCAAAGATCATTAAAAAACCATGATGATAGACTAACATGAAGCAATATTTGAACTAAGGTTTGAAAATAAAGAAGGTCACGTATCTTCTTGGTGAAAACTCCAAACCAGACACACAAGTGGGAATGTAGGGAATGAAATATGACATACACTAAACAGAAATATGTGTAGCAGTTGCCCAAACACTTATTCCGATCTATGTCAATCTACAAGTCAATGTCAATATACATCAATCTCTGCATAACATATCTTTTGAATAATAATATTTCTACCTCTGACATCAACATGATCGCCATCTCCACCTCCATTGCCCTGGTTGGATTCAACCGCCTTCTGCTTCTTCTCCTCGGCAACAGCTCCTCTCGACTCCTTCACATGACACCTGGCCATGTCGATTCCATCTTTCATGTCATCAGGGAGGTTCTTCACATCCTCATCAATCTCCACAGGAACACCATCAATATTCTCCTCCTCCTCAACCTTCATCCCAGACTCCTCCAATCCTCTACCAGTGGCATCAGTCTCCTGAGTAGGATGGACAGTGCTGTCCACAGAGATCTTGAGAGGACAGGGTGAAGAACATAATCATACTCATATCAAAGATGTAGCAAAAACAGCTGCTGAAAACTGCTTTAATATCCAATAGTGGCGAGCCAATGAAGTAAAATGGAGTCAAAAGGGCTGAGCTTATCAGGGGTCACAGTTTGCTCAGCGACAGCCCCTCCCCCACCCCCTTCCCCTTGCTGTTGCTATTTCACTCTTTTCCTTTCTTTATCCCTCTGTTGTTAATTATCTTGTGTGATGTTGCCTCCCTATTCATCCTTTTCCTTCAATGGTTGCCCCCTTGGTCCTCAGGATCATTACTGACCCTCCTCTGCCTTTTGTCTATCCACCCTCCTGCTCTAATCCCCTCTCTTTACTTGTTGGACTCCTTGCCCATGACCTCCTACCCTCTCCTTTTGTTTTCTTTGTTCTGTGTACCCAGCCTGTCCTTGACTGTTTTTGTTGTGTGATGTCCTCATATGTGATTGCTTTCCCTGCCTGTTTTGTCATTTTGCCTCTGACAAAGATTCTGCTAGGATCGAAAGCTCAGGCCCCTTTTGACTCCATCATATCAAAGATGTCAAACAGTCACATACAATGTCAAACATATTGTTGGTTTTCCAGAGCACTGAACAAATGTAACTTTTCATTGAGTTGGCCCTATTGAGACAAAAATGCAGTAACTTGCAATGAATTTGATACTCAAAAATAATATTCATCTGACATTACGCTGATTCTAACCATGACAACCACATATTGCAGTTTAGAAACAATCTTCAGACAGACAGGGAAAAACCAACACATCACACTAATCATTGGTAGAATAAACATAATTATTAACAGCATGGTACTGCATGATTCAAAATGGAGAAAACTTGGTCTTCACACACTTTTGTCATGATATTATCACCCATCCTGTTTGAAATTTATTTTCATGTAACAAAGATGCATACACCTTCATCACTTGACATCAGATTTGATAATAATACTAGAAATATCACTGAAGGTGATTAATACCCCCACCCCGTGACGACAGTCTTACCCAAGGAATGATCTTTCCTTGATCTTCTGCCATTTAAATGCCGTTACCATGGCAACGCAGCTTCCGACACGTCCGAAAAATATGTCTTGCACATCTTCCCACCAAGACTATTGTGTGTGCCACATTTCATAAGCTTTTGTCAAAAACTGAGGAAGTAGTTCAATCCACAAGATCTTTCCTTGATCTTCCGCCATTAATATGCCGTTACCATGGCAACGCAGCTTCCGACACGTCCAAAAAATATGTCTTGCACATCTTCCCACCAAGACCAATGTGTGTGCCACATTTCATGAGCTTCAGTCGAATACAGAGGAAGTAGTTCAATCCGCAAGATCTTTCCTTGATCTTCTGCCATTTATATGCCGTTACCATGGCAACGCAGCTTCCGACACGTCCGAAAAATATGTCTTCCACATCTTCCCACCAAGATCAAGGTGTGTGCCACATTTCATAAGCTTTGGTCAAAAAACTGAGGAAGTAGTTAAATCCGCAAGATCTTTCCTTGATCTTCTGCCATTAATATGCCGTTACCATGGCAACGTACTTTCGGGTACTGTCAAAAAATGCGTCTTGCACATCTACAACCAAAGGCACACATCTGTACCAAGTTTCATGGAAATTGGGCAAAAACTGAGGAAGTTGTTTGCAACACAAAATTTTCCATCATTTTGGCTCATAATATGTAAGCTGTTACCATGGCAACATACTTTTTGTCACTGTCAAGAAATGTGTCATGCTGACCTATATCCTAAGACAAACATTCAATATGAATTCCATGAGAATTGGAAGAACACTGATGAAGCAGTTTTGCCATGAAGCATTTTGCCCTATATTTTACCAATAGCATGCCGTTACCATGGCAACGCACTTTTTGCCACTGCGGAAATATGTGTCTTGCACATTAACATATTCAGATGAACATCTGTACCTAATTTCATAAAAATTGATCAAAAACTGTGGGAGGAGTTCGCGACGCAAGATTTGTACCCATTTTTGCCCATAATATGCCGTTACCATGGCAACGTACTTTTGGGTACTGTCAAAAAATACGTCTTGCACATCTACAACCCAAGGCACACATCTGTGCCAAGTTTTATGGGAATCGGTTGAAAACTGAGGAAGTAGTTCGCGACGCAAGATTTGCAACGGACCGACCGCCCGACCGACCGCCCGCCCGACCGACCGCCCGACCGACCGCCCGACCAACCGCACGACCGCCCGACCGTCCGCTGATTCCTATATAACCCCTTCAAACTTCGTTTGGCGGGGGTATAATAATAAAACATTCCCTTGCCATCTCACTGTACTCAATCAGACACTGGTCCTTGTGTTGTAAACTTCAGTCATTTTTGGCATAAAACCTCAAAGGCCTTTCCATCATGAGGTTTACCCATCTTTTGGGATTTGCTTCGGTTTGGAATACATTCAATTTTGTTTGAATGCAACACGATAATAATCGTTCTCATTTCTTCTTTCTTGCTGCAAAGTAGTTAGTTGGATATCTGTACACACCTCTATCTTTGACTGGCTTTCTCCCTGTTTGGTCTTCTCTCTCTCCTCACCAGGGGGACCAGCATCGACCTGTGCAGTCAACACCTGGGGTGGTCCAGACACACCAACCTCTGGCCCAGACTCATCGGAATCAGACGATGACTGCATCTCTGTGCCTGGACCAACAACAGATGTGTGTTTAGTAGACTCTCGAGCTTAAAGGGGAACGAAACCTGAATATGTGTATTATGCGAATTGAGTGAATTCAGAAATATTAGTAGAACATATTGGTGAAGTTTCAGGAAAATTGGACAATCCACTCAGAAGTTATGAATTTCCAATGTTTTGGAACAGCCTTCGCTGGATAAGACTACAACAATTTGTGATGTCCCACATGGACAGCTTTTATATACAATATATTGAAAAGAAAAAATAAAGAGAACTTAACTTTTTTTTCTTCTCATTTTTCTAGCACAATGAAAGAGAACTTGGCTTACATATTTCAAAAGGTGGGGGAACACACTGTATCCTCAACATATGTCAGTAACAAGTGGAATGAATGTGTATGTTTTATAAAATATGAAATTTTGTGGAATTTTCTTGATATTTCTTTATATCAGTGTCATGCTGTGACATCATGAATAGTTGTAGTCTTCCTGTCCAGTGATTGTAGTTACTGTATCAAAACTGTGAAAATGCAAAACTTCTGAAAGGATTGTCTGATTTTCCCTAACCTCCGCTGGCGCATTCTACTGATACATCTGCAGCCACTCAATTTCATGCATACATTAGGGTTTTATTCCCCTTTTCAATATCATACTTATAATTCAAATGAAGAAGGTGTCCTCGGTACTGTTTCATGAAAATTGTCAATCCTGACAACTTGTCAGTCTCTGACAATTTCAATAAAATTCTTGGTTTTGATTGTTCCTGAAGCTCTGGTCACTGACAGTTACTACATGTATGGTAATTGTCAGAGACTGACAACTTGTCATTGCTGACAACTTTCAATAAAACACTGCCCACATTGGCACTGTCATTTACAGTCTCTCTTTTAGGAGAGAATAAATCCAACATACCAGAGGCAAATCCTACACCTTGTATCCCCTTCATCCTTACAGTATTCTGAATAAAATAACTGCAAATACTAACTTTGAAAAGACTTTGCATATTTAAACCCTCATACACACCCCTCTATGCAATAAACTGTAGTAGAGATAACCCAAAAGCAAACCAAAATGCTTGCGCAAAACAGCAAAGCCTTTAGTATGTATAGCAACAATTACTCCTATGTATACTCACCTCACTTATTATACATGTACACTGGGAAACACTTACTTTCAGTGATTAGAGTTGCTCTCTAACTCATTTACCACAAAACATATACACTGATGCTATGCTATGTGCTAACATGTTTTGGCTTATCAAATGAAGAAATACAACATGATACTGGATAAAATTACCTGCTATGACACATTTAATCCTCTTTCTGGACATTCCTTCCAGCTGATTCAGACAAAGACGCTTCAATTCCACCAAAGGCACATTCTGCAAACAACATTTACAAAAAAAAAGGGGGGGGGAAGTACTCCATGAACAACTACAGAAAGCTTGATGATGCAAAGTTAGATGAGGATCACAGCTTCACACAACCTTCATGTATATCTGGTAGTGACAAGACTATGTCTGTTTTCTATAAATCCTAAATTTCAATATCATAAATGATGGGGTCACACAATGTGCCTATAATGCAAGCTTGGTTGTAATTTCTGATATCATTTCTGAGCTTTATGTAAGCTAAGTGGATACCAAAGTGGATCAAAAACAACAACAAACAAACAAACTTGAACATCCAGATGGTCACACATACAAACACACAGATAAAGGGATGCATCAACCATATCTTTGATAGCTAGCTCACACTTGGTCACTGCACTATTCAAGTATGGACAAGATAAAAACAAAAGTCTTTTAAGGAAACTCCATTTGGTACATGTGACCTACTGGCCCATATGCATGTTACCCTGGTGGGAACAGTACCATGAACATCCCCTAAGTGTATCTCTGACTAATATTTGGTCGCAATTGTAATATTAGTTGCAATGTAAATCATCACAAAAGAGAATCTTGCAGGTCAACAGTGCACTGACCTTTAAAACCAGGTATGGACAGCTTTTATAACTTCAGCATGTGACCTTACAAACACCTCCACACCATGCTATTAAACAGCCCTGACACATCTCTGTCCTTTTTTTTTCTTTTGTTATCAGAATCTCACAGTTAAAGAGTATCATAAATCATGACCCATGGCAAAGAGACCCATATGGGATCTTTCAGCCCCCCACTTCACCTTCTGTGGGCAAGAAAATAATTGCAACACAGAACCTTGAGTATATCTGGAACCATAGCATCCAGCTGACTCCCTTTGATAGCCCGAAAGGCCTGGCTGATCAACTCCTCCCTGTCCTGCAGGTAGAAGCCCAGAGGCTGCCGCTCCTTACTCAGGTCCAGGTCTGAGTCTGTGTCATTACCATGGCTGGATTTCTGCTTCCCTTTGCCTACCATCTATTAAACCAATCAAGACATCACAAGACAGAGGTTACACACACAGACATATGGACAAACATGCATTTAAACAGCAATTTTGAAGATAACAAAAGAGATCATGGATACCAGTCCAGACAAGGTCACAGGTACAAGAAGATTCAGACTGAAATTATGGCTGACAGATCAGATGGAAGGAGAAAAAGAGTGAAAGTGCGATGACAAGTGATAAAAGTTTCTCAGTACACAAGAGTATACACAGTCAAATACTTTCAATAAAACTATAAGATATGAAAAACAATGAGATATGAAAAAGGAGGAGGAAGTGATGGAGGCAAATGAAATTGCAATACAGCATGCAGACACATATTAAAGCACACAACTTTTGTAGAAGATCCAAATTTCATGTTTTCTCACAGATACAAGGCATTTCATTGGTCCCCCCTCCCCCCCCCCCCCAAAAAAAAACGAAACACTTTGTCCTTTACTGTAAGCTTTTCTAATAAAACACTCCCAAGGATCCAGTCCAAATTGACCCTAATTTTCCCTCCATCTGTCATGTCCAGCTGAGCAGAACATAAATTACATGTACCAGGGTAGAGGCGAGCTACAACAATGTATGTGCAGGTGGTGAGCAGGGTTTCAAAAAACAAAACAATCAAAAGAAAACCCACACTTTCATGTACGGCACCGACACAACTGGTAATTAATCAACTTGTGAGCGTGAAACAAGCAAATGTGTACTTTAAACTTCACCCCAGCCCCAGCAGGTCCAATACAAATCTGCAATGAATAATGTGAGCACATGGATTCTGCCAACATGCCAACACTGTCACAAACTTTGGCTTGGTTGGCTGGTGGTCATGCGCATGGTTAGGACTTTTATTCCTTCAGTAAGTATTGTGTATCAGACCAGGGGCCTGTTGCATAAAAGTTACAATTATGGTAACTTTGCCATTCAGTGGTAACTACCATGGCAGCAATACTCAACAGCCAATCAAAATTAAGAATTCCATGGAAGTTACAATTGGATGGCAAAGTTACCATAATTGTAACGTTTATGCAATGGGCCCCAGGGGATTATACGCAACAAGAACCAAGGCATACGTTGTGTATCCCTTGGTGGGAACACAATGTGATAGTGCATATAATTATGATATACATTGTAGGTGCATGTTTGCTGCCAATGTTAAGTGATTCAGGCAGTGAAGCCACATGATATGAACAAAAGAGAACACAATTCAATAAGTGAGCTTCATGATTCATTTAATAGAACTCAAAGAAAAGAGAAACACTACATGCAACATATCACTATCGTTGGCTGTAATTCAGTGGTCAATACAAACAAAAAGAGATGGAATGATGAATCATCAGGGAATGTAAGTAAAAAAATACAAAAACAACTGACTTCCATGAAAGTCAAATTTTGCATTAAGTCGAAGTGTTTTCGTCAGTCCCAATAGATTTGACTTACAGGCAAGGTTGACTGTATATCACAACTGCTTCCACATAATGAAATAGAAGGCCCTAAAAATATGGCCTGCAATGTTTCTGTCATATAAAAATGCCTACTGCATTGCACAGTAATTTTTTAACAAGAACTTTTTCTATCACCTCTGCTTTGGTGCTCCGTCCTTCAGGACTCTCATTTCCATTAAGAGTTCTCTGAAACTGGTAGTACCTGACGGACAATGAACTACACACAAATCAATTCTGTATGAATTTCCACTTTCCCTACCTTCTTCTTAGAGACTTTCTTTTTCCTCTTAACAGCTTTCGATCCATCATCCTGTTTTCGCTTGCTCCGTCTTGCTGATTTGTTTCCTGGTTGTGGGCTCTCACCTTGAGTAGAATCAGGAAGCATATCTACGGGAGACAGTACAAGTTTTTAGGTTTAAATACAGGTTTCAGGGAACACTGAAGAGCTTATTTCTTACTTTTCTGGAATAATGTCATTAAATATGAAAAGCTGATGCATAAACTTTCACAGAATACTGAGAGGCAGGGTGCTTAACTTCTCATAAATACTAACAAACTTTAATTAGTTGACATGTAGCTCTTGTTCAATTACAACAGATCATAACCAAATTCATCCAGTAACCACTGGAGACAGCTGTGAATGCAATAGTCAAAGTGTCAATTATACATCATCCGTCACGAAAAAAACAGAGGTGACATTCTTACAGTTTTAATTGCATTCATTTGCAATGAATGACAATGTTTAATGGGATAGAATGAGGTCGTAACTTGGTCATGCTTAAATAAGGGTTTTTGCCATTAAAACTGTGCAACACATTCAAACTGTACTGCAGAAAATCTTTACAGTTTGCTTTTAAGTTGTAAAATGTTTACAACTTTGCTTAAAAAGTGACAAATGTCGTATGTGGTGGTAAATACATGTACACTGTATGTTCATTGAAAAATGAATAGCAAAGCCACATTGGTACTCTCAAAATACAAGAAAACTATCTTCAGTACCATGACCAAAAAGAGCATCCATAGCCGTGGCATTTCCTTAGGAATTATTCAGTATATTTACACCTCAGAATTCAGGATTAAGTAAACAGTTTGTTGGTGGTAATGAATCATGTTTAGCTAACTTTAACATCTACATTGTACCACATGGTCCACACAATCCTGGTGCATGGAAGTTGTGAAATCAACCATTATCTACAAGTTTCATGGAGTTCAAAGGTAAATGTGTTGGAATAAAAAACACGTAGAAGATATCAATTTGCAGAAATTAAAAGGCACTTTAAAATTTAAGAAAGACAGTCCAAACAGTCCATATGTTCTGTACAATATAATTTAAGCACCACTTTACCTTGTTTCACTTCAGCCATGGTCAGGTGACAAGCAACATGTATGCAGTATCAAACCATTTCCATACCACACAGACTGACTTCAGCTGTCCAGTAAGTCATTGTCAGTCACATGCCTATGTGCACACATAACAGATAGCATCACACAAGAAAGAATCAATCATTTGTTTAAAAAAAAGAATAGATCTGCAACATAACAGTAGCAGTGAAAAATAAACATAAAAAACAAAAGAACAGGAAAAATTACACCACTTGAAAGCATGTACACACAGTGTACATGTACATCATTTACCTTTTTTTTTTTAATGACAAGACACAGCCACTACAATGTACAATGTACATGTTGAGTTTTGCAGATACGAGTAACCCATAAAAAGTTGCTGATGTCTGATTGTCATCTGATGGTCATAAATTACTTAAATTCCCACAGACTTAATCATCAACTGCCCAAAACTTCCTTACAGTACGCACTTACAAAAAAAAAACAACATTGAGGTATAAATGTGTATGTACAGTATGCACATGTGTGTCTGTATCCAGACACTCGGCCCATGGCTTCAACCAACAACCAAATTATACAAGTGTGGCTAGATCATAGATGGTATAGACACACACCTGTGGTTGTACACTGCCATAGGGGATAGGAATAAATATATGTAGGGGATTCCATGAAGCCAGACACAGTCTCCGCGGAACATACATTTACAATGTATATTTAAAGGGACTGCACAGTACTGGTTGAGGTGAGGATTCAGCTTGTAACGTTTTGCGAGACATTTAGAATCCACTCTATGTGAGTCTATGAAATGTTGAGGAGCATACATGTACTAGGGAATCAAATGTTCATTTAATGAAAATCGGTTTTGAAATGAATGAGATATAAAACAAGGAAAAACAAAAAGATTCTGAAAAAAGTCGTGGCCTGTCAATTTGTTTAGGATCACTTTTCTGGATATATTTCAGCCATTTCAAGGCCAAATTTCATCAAATAAATGTTAAATCCTTTTTAAAATGACATGCTCTTTCATACTAAGACATTAAGAGGTTTCGCATTATCTCACACACACACCCACACACTAACACACACACACATTAGCGTGGGCCCTGGCCCTGTCTTATAACACTTGTGACTTGTGATAGAAATCAATCAATCACAAATCTTAGTGAAAGCTGCGATCAATCACAACCTGTGATTGATTGATTGCAGTTCTCCATCTTAATTTCAATCATAACTTTTTCATATGACTCCACGATGGATTTGCATTCAATCGTAAAGTTGTGACTGATTTGAATCAATCACAAGTCTTTATAAGACAGAGCCTTGGGAATCCTCACCTCAACCAGTAGATCTACTGTCTGTACTGTAGGTCTTACACTCCCTTTAATCTTAGGCAAGTAAATTACTTAATTAGTGAGTGTCTGCAGATATGCGCTTTTGTAGACCAATCGCGATCTTCCAGCTGTCAGAGAAGTAGATCTAACGTTAGGCTTCTGCAAATGCTTGCATTAGTACTGCCTAGGTATTAACTATACACAGCCCAGTCGCTGTACATGGTACGTCGTGACAGGGCTGTACGAGCGCGACCACCAACCACTAGGAGAGCGACGTAATCGGATCACGATAGCCTTGACTTTTGATACTTACGATCATTTTTGTCACCTCAAACTCATCGAGTATACTCTTCAATATTTACTCTACATCTGATGCTATCAGTATTTAAATGTACGTAATGAAACTTACCGAAATTGATCATCATATCCAGCATGTCCACACGGTACACAATCTTTCACGCCAGGCCAAGTTTAGATATCGGGTGGTCACGTGATGTGAATGCCCTTTCAAAAGGTCGCGCTGTCGACCGTGCTGCTACACTCAAGCAGCGCACGCACGGTTACTAGTATACAGCTAACTGTACTGGGCTTGGCGGCGGCTGGCTTCTGGTCGGGCGAGGAGCATTGAGCTCCATACCACGGTTATTGTGTAGCAGACGCCAAGGTTTGTTCGACACTTTCAACGCACACGCCGCGCGCTCGCTCTGGAGCACTTCCGGTCACACATGCGCATAAGTCAAGGCGCCATTTTGAATCCTGCAACGACGAAGCCCGACGGTCAGTAATTGTGCCAGAAAGTGTCATTTATTTGTTCCACGGGCTTATCACAAGTGGTCTCCATGGACCCAGTGTGGCGAACTATTCTTTTGTAATAGAAACATGCATTTACGTGAGTTAAGTATTCTGTTTAAAGGAGAAAAGTATACATTTTCCTAAGTTTTGTAGTTGTGTTGAGGTTCCTCACTTTGAGGCTGCATGCCGCGCTCGTCAGACGCTGTTTTCGCATAGCGTAACAGCGTCTGGTCGGGCTACCTAGGTATGATGAGACTACTATATGCCTTACTATACACAGCCCAGTCGCTGTACATACACTTGTAGGTACGTCGCGACGTACCATGTAGGGTTGGACCTACTACTCATCGACCGCCTAATGTTTATTTGCTTGATAAGAATATTTAACACTGAAATTCACGTAAAAAACTTGACCTACGTGATTGAGAAAATCCAGCTCTATCAAAAGCCGTTGTTCCCTTTTCGATTCGAAGTTTCAGTGCAAAAATATCGCCGACGAACTAGCGTGGCCTCGTTTCAGCTCCCCGCGGTAAATCGTGTTATTAGGATCGACCGCTGTTTTTGCATTGACAATGCATGCAAACCGAGTTGTATTGAACACCGTGTTGTACGAAGCTTTTTAGAAGCCTTTTAGAAACTTCCATAAACATTACATTGTGCTGTCATTACGATTCGGTGAAAACATTCATTCGAAATTTTGTCCTTGATTAAAACCATTAATGAACAGTGAATTATCGCGTTTTCCCACACCATCCTCATCTACATTCAAAGCCAATCCATTTTTTATGTGCTTTGCGCGCAGAGAAGTGCGTACTAAGTGTTCAGTGCGCGAATTATACGCGGTCGGTTTAAAAGACGGTGGTCGATATGTACAAAGGGCTACCATACAGTGACTGGGCTGTGTATAGACATAGTTTATACTATATCACTTATCAGTCTGGGAAACCCGCTCGTGAGGACCGCTCCAGCGTACGAGGACTGCCCCCACGCCTCATGAGGCCCCCTACAATTCACTTCTATTCATCTCACATCTGACGTATAAATTGTCGCAACTTTGCACGGTGATTTTTTGTTACACACACATGTCCACTATCCATGATGAAAAGAAGAAAAAATCCTATCTGTTTTTTTTTTCAAAAATCGAGTTTTAATCAACCGATGCAGAGCGGCCATCAAAACACGGGTGTCCCCTAGTTTGCAGGCACAAACCCTTGTTGGTCGTAAAGGAGTCTGCGTCAAGACTACTATATGCACCACTTCGGCACTGTCCCATAGGCCCTGTGTTGTAGCTTCTCCCAACAAGGGTTTGTACAACCTTTGGGTCCATAAACACCTTTTCATGTTTATTGGGCGGAGCTTCACTCTGAGAGGATTGTCATGGTAACTGTGATTGACATGTCCTATGGGGGGCTGTCTGGCTGACCCCCACTGAGATAAAGGTCAACCTGAGTAGAAAACCAGATGGCGGTTTGAATTGTTATGTAAGACTTGGGATGTACTTTCTAGAGCAAGAATGCTCCCTCTGCAATGAGTGACCACCTCCTTGCACATGAGGAACCAAGGAACATATCCCAGCCATTCCCTTTCTGCATGGAGGTGGGAATCTCTTCCCACCTCCCTGCTTTCGGTTTGTTTCTTCTTTTCTCTCTTTTCAAGCTCTTACTAGATCTTATTCTTTCTTTCTTTCTGTCTACTCTTTATGATTACCGAATCATGTCAAGACCAACATGATTTTCCCTCTATTTTCACCTTTCTCTCAATTCTCAAGTCTCTTTGTGAAAGAAATACTAAATAAATCATTCTCTGTTTTTGTACATTGAAAATGTATTCAAACTCCTTCTTTCATATTTCTATTATTTCATGAAGAGCTATAGTATAAACATACCTACTCAGTAAGTCTTAATCAAGATTATACCAAACTATTTGTCTTTACGAGCCTAACCTTTATCTGTTTAAAAAGAAATAAGTTGCTTTGTATGTGACATTCTGATTTAATGCGAGTCTACATAAAACCTTAATTCACCTATTTATGCATAGTGCCTGCTTATCATGCATTTCGTCAAATTTGCCTACTCAAGCTTTGATAATAAATGTACCAAGGTTTATTCATCTACAGTAATAGATTACTATACTTTATGATTTGATGACCTTTCCCTTCAGGCCTACGTAATTTCTTGCTCGTGCTATTGCTAATGTGAGGTACATGTAGATGTACCAACATATACCCGATTTCAAGTTTTCGAATTCTCAACGAAATACTTGCCAATATAGGCCCATAGGAGCTGAGATATAAAATTAGCTAACGTAACCTGGATCAACCCATTCAAGTAAAAATCTGACACCAAAGTCAAATTTGTAATTGTCATGCATTTAAACTGTTTCTTACAAATATTGTGGATGATATTATAGAGCTTAATAACAAAGTTATGAATTTTTAAAGTTATAACTTTCTCTTTGTCTAACTTTCCCCAAACTGTCACTGATATGTTCTAATCGCTGAATTCGCTCAATCCACACGTATTTCAATGTGAATTTGTCTTTTACGATATCATCAAAATATTTCCTGCGATTTTTTGATATTTCTACAAAACAGTGTTGCATTGTCATAAAGCCATGAACGCATAACTGAAGTAATGTTGTAATGCTTTCGGGGAGTAAAAGAAAAGAGATAATATATATTTTGATGATATCGTAAAAGTGATATGTACTGTGCAAGTTCACGTTGAAATACATGTGGATTGAGGGAGTTCAGCAACATTATTAGAACATATCAGTGACAGTTTGAGGAAAATTAGATAAAGAAAAAGTTATGAATTTTTGAAGTTTCTATAACCAGGTTAAAATATCAAGGTCCCACACATAATATGGGCTACATTACCAAGGAATATATGCCCATTTTTTTTCAAAGAGAAATGGTTACAGTTAAGAGTTTAAAGAACTTAGCCTACCTACATTTCTTAAAAGAAAAACAGAAGTTCATTAAAACAAACAAGCAAACAAGCAAAAATGTGTTGCTCAGAAAATAAAGAGAATGTACCACAGGCGAGGACTGGCAGAAACAATACATGCAATCCAGACTAGAACTATCACTAAATGTGATTAATACCCCATGGACCTCAACCTGAGTGAGTTAGCTCAGTACACAATGTTTTAGTGTTCTTTTTATCAGGTTGCTACCGTGGCAATGCATTATTCAACATTGACAAAAATGTGTTTTTCAATATGCATATAAATCTATAATGGTCCCCCAAAATGAACATTCTAAAAACTGAGGAAAATAGCATAAGCCATAATGTTTTTGTATGAGTGATTTTTATTCAAAAAGTTAATAATTTTTGTGGCAAATACTGTCCGTCCATGACGAAAGAAGTGATTTTTTTTTTCATGAAAAATGCCTATAAAATGGCAACACAAATTTGCCATACTCCAAAGACAGAGTTTAAGCATCAACATGCTATAGTGGTCACACGTACCAAATATCAAGTCAAATGTTCGAAGACTGAGGGAGTAAGCCCTATATTATTATCCACAATATTTGTTTACACCTTTTATCAAAAAAAGATGTTGCCATGGGAATGCATTGTTCAACATTGAGGAAAGAAATGCTTTGAGCATTTGAAATGTGTATGGGTCACATGTGTCAAATCTCAAGTCAAATCCTTCAAACTGCTGGATTTAGCTAAATCAATTAGTAATTTGTATGTTATCACGCAAATATATTGGTCAGCAATGACAAGAGATGAAGTTTGCATATCTTCACTTTACATTATTTAGCAGCCAATTATGCGAAATTTCAATTCTATATAATGCTCAATAACTGAGGGAGTTTCAGTTGATCAATCCACATATATGTAAGAAAATATTCATGTCATGGCAACAGACAGACTGAAAACCACACATACACACACAAATGTCTTGCTAAATGACATAGGCCCTGCATGTAAGTAAGAGTGATAATAAGTCTCTAAAATTGCAAATTAAATGTTCAAAAAGTGGGCAGTTTGTTCCACAAATGTTTTTGATAAAAATGCTGTTACCATGGCGAACACTGTCGACAATGACGAAAGATAAAATTTGTATACAGTATAACATAGGCCGACAATGGTGGTCACATGTGCCAAATTTCAAGTCTAATGCTCAAAAAGCGAGGGAGTTAGGTCAATTCATGTGACTTTGTATTTATCCATAAAAATACTAATGTTCAATGGAACTAGGCATATTGAAAATTCTATACACATCTATATGCATTATTTAAGTGTTGTGCAAAATAACATTGCTATCGAGCGGTCATGATTCCCAAATTTCAACTCAAATGGTTAAAAAAAAAACTGAAAAAGTTTGATCCACAAAATTGTAAATGATTTTAAAAATATGAATAATGTTGTTATCATGGCAAAACATTGGTCAACAGTGACAAATATTACGCTGTTGCCAACAGACTGCAGGTTCATTTCCAAAAAGCACTTAATTAGATTATTACAGCTACGACACAGCAGATTCAACTCATTTTGAGTGAACACATGACAAGTTAGTATTAGCTCTTTCAGTGTTATGCAATCAATAAAGATGGAAAACAATTGATTGCAACCAGCAACTTATTTTTACTAGTATAGAATAGAGAATTATAATCAATTGCAAGTTATGATTATCTGCAGCATCCAGGAGATTTTACATTGATATCTATCACAAATTTTAAAAGATGTATGTATTAATTCACTCAGGAAATGCATTGTTTTATCAGACCAATATAGAGAGGAATTAACAGTGAATTTGAAACACTGTCGGAACTTGCCATAGGAGAGAGATCAAACTAGGGAGAGAAGTTACTAGTATACAGAAGACCATCTCTGACTCTACTTATTAAAGATTACTCTTAGAAGTAGAAAACCTCTTATAGAAGTAATGTTTTTCTGGGTTTGGTTCGTGCATATAGGCACCAGAACTGTTCTTTGCTTTTCAACCTTGATCTTCTCAAAGTTAAGGCTTTATTCAGAACATATGCATAATGAAATTCAAGGGTATTAATTTTAAATTATCACATAGGTTGGTACACTTACAATGAACCTAGGTTTGTGTTTAATTAGTGGGCCCATGACTACACAGTATACCAGCGAGTAAAAGAAAGGATGGTAGTTTTGGTTGAGATGGTGATTCAACTTTTAACTTTTTGCATGATAGAAACTGCTTGACATATCAAAGAGTAATCTTATTTGTTGAAAGTCAGATTTGGAAATATCCAAAAACAAAGTAAAGCAAAGTGGTCCATATAATTAAGAGAAAGTTCCCACATTTCATTAGGACCAATTGTTATGGGATATCTCAACCATCTCAAATTTGATTTTCGTCAAACGAAATTGTTATACAATAGTATGTAGGGGCCAATGCTCTTTTGATAGTCATATAAGTGGGTTCTCATTAATTGTGGCAAAAAGTTAAAACATGCCTTGAAATCTGGTTCAGAAAAGCAGATGATGCCCTTAAAAATATCTCATTACATTTTAGTCATTTCATGGTTTACACCATGAATCCACATAGCATAGGTCTGCATGCTGCTCCATGGTTTACAGAAGAGTCAGGGAAGAGATGACTGTACTGTGTAAAGTAGGGAGAAACGGTCACCTAATACACCCCTTGGAATCTGGTGTACTGGTATCAATGGAGGAAGGGTTGTCTGACCACTGACCAGTGTTGTTTCTATTTCACCCATGGACTGGTGATATCTGCCTAATCTGTCTTCCTAATTATCCAGTTATTGGGTGCTGCTAGCCAAGTCCCCAGAGATGGTGATGGACATTGGAAAGCAACCAATCACATGGGTAGAGGGTGGAGTTTGATTTTCACCGTGAGAAACTGTTTTTTGAAGTCTGTACAAACCCTTGTTGGGAGAGGCTGCAGTGTAGTGGTGCGTGTATTAGTCTTGGCGCATGCAGACTCCTATACGACCAACAAGGGTTTGTGCCTGCAAACTAGGTGTCCCCCCCCCCCCCCCCCCCCCCGTGCACCATCGTGCACCATCACTGTAAATTTATCACTCTTCATCCATAATGGCATATAATTTCTATAGAAGTCTAGAACTCTACATACAGAACTTGTCTAGCCAAGAAACCAATCCCTGCCTGGCCCTCTCCTTACCGCAGTAGCTACACGCAGCCGCGTCGCTTCGCGACAGCGGCTGCGTGTAGTTACTTACCGCAGCAGACCAGGCGGTATTACATGGTACAAGCCACATCGCAGCAGTCAGGATTGGATCATTGTCACATTGACAGTGCATCACAGAGCTGCAGAGGTAAATTACGCGCAAATTTACGTGGATTTACTGTAAGTAGAAAACAGCGTTCTAGTAGGGTCTATAACTTCTAGTAGTATATGCATGTTTTTGTTAGATACACGTAACACTACGAATGGGACTGAATCAAAACATCAGCGCGCAAGTTCAAACAGAAAAATACTGGTAAATGTAAATCCTAGATCTATTATGCAAAGCGTCAATGATAGAGTGGAACTAAGCATTGATCATTACCTACCCTGAACACACTTCCTGAGGAGACAAGAATACTGAAGGAGATGAGTAGTGGCCGGAGTAAAGTTTACAACGAAGTAGTTACAGTTTCGCCCGATGTAGTATTCATATAATTTCTACGATATAGCATGGACCTAGGGCCTAATAAAGCATACTTTAGTAGCTAGCTAGCTAGGTGGTCCATGCATGCACACACGGACCTACAACACACCTACCTGCATAAAGCAAAGAGTACGCGGTGCACTCTTCGATCCGATTTTGCGTGTCAGTACGCTCGTTGGGCAGATACGGTTGTCATTTTAGGAAGCAAACCGCTGGATGATCGATAGAGGGCGTATTTCTTCCTCCCTGTCGTTTTTCTCCTTTTTCAGGGGTCGTACAGGGTAACAAAAAAAAAAAAGGCCTATATTCAGGACCTCATCATAATGGCATAAATTGCACTATAGAAGTAGCATTCATGCCTAATCATGGGAGAGAAATGACGATGAAACTTCCCAATCTGCAGTCCCTCAATGTTCGCCGGGCTAACTTATGACCGTGTGCAGACCTACCGTCTTAAGCGAAGAATGACGAGCGGGTACACAAATAAAGACAGGCATTTCCTCCCTCTCTCCCTCTCCCCTTCTTTCTTTCTTTATTTTTTCTTCTTGTTGTCTTTTTCCTTTTCTCTTCTCCTCCTCCTCCCCTCCTCCTTTTTTTTTTCTTCGATCTTTTTTTTTTTTTTTGGGGGGGGGGGGGGGGGGCGAAAGAAGAACTGTGCAAAACGTGTGTCATCTATAAACAACGTTTTTCTTCTGATTTGAAGTGGACCCAACACCATAATATTGTCAATAAAGCCAATAACGTCCTTGCATTTCTCAGACGCAATCTTCGCATAAAATCCTCTGATGTCAAAGCCGCAGCTTACAAAACGTCGGTTCGACCATTGATGCTTCCTCAGTTTGGTATGTTGGGACCCATCTTCCAAAACCCCTAGTTTTTGGAGTGACCTCAGGGATCACTCGAAGATTTGGGAGAGATCCTGAGGTCACTCTAAAACGAGTGAAAATGAACATTTCCACTCAACATTCACTCCAATTTCACTCTAAATTCATTCTCTTTTTTGTATTCACTCCTTCAAGAGTGAATAATTATTTTCACTCGATATTTTTAGAGAGTAGAAATTCTTCCGTATGATTCATTATTTATTTATTCATTTATTCCGTTTTCTTTTAGCAGGGTAGCCCTTTCAGTATACTACAAAATAGGTGCTTACATTTAAAGAGTAAAAAACCCACAAACTTATAAACATGGTGTAACCCTAAACTCCTCTATAGGTTTAGGCTATAGATTTGGTTTAGGTTTTGGTTTGTCTGTTATTGCCTTAATTATGAAAATGTGTAAAGTTATATTTTTACACTAGTTGACTGGTCATCATTATTAATTCTCTCACATAAACCACCACCACATCCGTCACAATCACTCCAGCATGCGCTATATAAACTCCTTACACTAAATGAAGACAACAGACATTTGGTTTACGTGGATGCCACATTATATTAGGGTCTTGCAAGTCTGATAGGTTGAAACCATCAATTCGGTGTGTCTTAATTATTTCCTTAATTACTCATGCAAATAGATGCTTAATGTGGAGGTGGATTATAAAACCCTAAACTTCATTTGTGCTACTCACGGTAACGTGCGCGGAGTCCATTGTCCGTTTTTTATAATTCGGAGGATGCACAACCACAAATAAGATAATTTCAGCGAAACGCGACATGGGAGGAGGCGTCTCCATGGTTTGGATCCTCAATGTTAAATGGCAGCGGCGCTCCAGGGCTTGGCTCCAAAAAGGGGTCTAGGGTGTTCGTCGGAACGTCCAATCTCCATCAAATTTGTTCGGGTACTCGGTGTCGACTTTGAATGGGCAACAGGAACATGGGCACGACACGATGTAAATCAACGTCTTTTGTCGAAGTCCAAAAGCATCAATATAGCTGCTGATGCAACATAATCCGCTCCCGGGATCAGGAAAATCAGACAAGCATCTCAAGTGTACATAAGATGAAAATAGGAGCTATAGGAAGTTAATGGTACAAAATCTCAGGAAGGTACCATATTGAAGTTCACGTTGCGAGACTGATCCCCTTTGGAGATTCGTAGAAGTTATGCAACTTTTAAGATGCTTGGAACATTCTGCTCCTCTGGAGTCCCGAGAAGAAGTCTCAGAAAGGCATTGCTCGAAGTTAGCAGGGTTAGGGCAATATAATTGCTCCCTTCAGAGTCTAAAGGAAAAGTTGCTCTGGATTATAAGGATTTGGGAGGCATGACTGCTCCCTTCCGAGTCCAAAGGAGAAATCGCATTCAGTTATCATTTTCTCTCACCTCCACATCTCATATCACCTCCATCCTAAACAATCTTCATTAATATTAAAACCCTCTCTCTACAACTCATACGCTAATTGCAGAGCTACCAAGTCTCACGCATTCTGCGTGAGACTCAAGCATTTAGGGTCCGTCTCACGATCTCACGCATGGCACCCATTTTTCTCACGCATTGGGCGAAGTCTGCAACTTGGGCCTATAATAAGGAGCACAGCTCAAACGATTAAAGTGATGGTTGCAATTGAAGGTATATCCCTTACGTCTTTCAAAATAAGTAAAAAATGGTAACTTAAGTACCCATGGTATGCACCTGATCGCACCATTATGAGCTACAAATTGAAAAAGCTTCCTACCGTAGGAGGCCACAGGGGGAAAAACCCTTCACTACACCCTCGCTTGCGCGCACATTCGTGCGCCGAGATGCCGAACGATGCCGAGTCATGAAAATCTCACTCATAAAAAATTTTTGAACTTGGCATCCCTGTAATTGGTTAACTTTACATGTCAGTCACTGGTGGTTGTCAAGTACCATTGGTTGATTACATTTTAGGTTGGGCATAAAGTATAAAACAGATTCTGATTGGTCGAATATTCTTTGGCTCTGCCCATCTTCCTTCCAAACTCTTCCAAAAAAAAAAAATGATTACTAAGCCATGACTTGCCTTGAACTGTCCCTTGATGCGTCTGGTTTATTTACAAACCCTTCGAAGTGGTTGCTATTGTGGTTGGGGTAGAGGTCTGCATAATTTCCCATTTCTTTACTTTCTCTTCCATTGGGTTTCTCTTTACTCTGACCTCAGTCATTAATGATTCCAAGTTTTAGGACAAAGGTCGCCATTTACTCTGGGCTTGGCCGGTCAGTGGCCTAGACTACATTATTCACACAAGGAAGATAAACTTTGTTTTAGATTTTGCTATCTGTGTAAATGGGACAGCCTGTGGGAGTAATATGGGGGAGTTCACATTGAAATATGATCTTTAGGTGTAGTAACAGACTGAGCTCAGAAACACTATGTGAATGGGCAGTTCCTGTATGATTCATAGATAAGGGATAATTTATAGTGTCTGACCCCAGTAGGGAGACCGCATGACCTCTAGTGAGAGGGTGTTGGTCCTGAATGAACATATTGAGAGATAGATGGAACAAAGTAATAGCTTAAGTTAAATAAATCAAAATGTGCTTCCAGTTTGTAAATGGGCACAAAGGATGGAATAAAATCAAAAGACTACATAAACTGGTATTTGGTAAAGCCCCTTTAATAGCCAACTGGCTGGGCTACATCGGTATAATAGAACAAAGAGGAAACATAAACACAAGATTATAAGTCCATAGAGCGTACACGAGAAAGGGCTGTACATAAGCCAATGAAAAAAAAAATCAATCAAGTTTGGGAGAGATAAAAAATAGAAGTAAAGAAAAAAAACTCTCACACATACACGCATGCACACACACATATTTTCAACTCCACACCAATACATCAGTATACCCACCCAAACCCGCAGACACACACACCCACACATACCTACACACAAACACACCCATTGCAACTGAATGGCATGAATGAATTTGAACACACCCATTCTTACAAATAAACTTCATGTATTATAAGGTCGCGTTTCGAATGAAATCGGGTAAATTGTTCCAAATTTTAGAACCGTGATAATGAACAGATTTCCTATATATTCAGTTCTGGGAAGATTGATATTGACAGGACAGCTAATTGCATATCTAGTTTGAAAAAAGATTTCGTTTTGTTATTAAAGATTGCAAATACGTTGGAGTCAGTCCATTGACAACTTTATATACTAGAACACAATATTGATACTGAATTCTCTGGGTCACTATACTGCCAATCTATCTCTGAAGCATGATAATCTTTTGTGCATCATGGGGTTAAAAAGATATATTCGAGCAAATCTGTTCTGGAGCTACTGCAACCTCGTTATGTAACAACTGGCTGCATATCCCCATACAACACTGCACTCGAGTAATCGAGGTGAGGTAAAATCATATACTATAGTAAAACATTTTAAGTAAACATGTATTTCACCCGGTAAATAACTCTTTGTCCTTGAGAGGTAACAGATCGTCCTAGAAATTTTCTGCACGATGTAGTCAACGTGCTTGGCCCAATTCAAGTGGCTGTCTATTATCACAATGGGTTCGTTTCCATGCTGCATTGAAAGTGAAGTGCCCTTTGCTTTCCGTTTGGATTTTTTTTTAACATTAAATATATGTATTTTTGTTTTCCTTGTATCTAATAGAGCATTTTTTATCCAACCACTTTCAAGGGCCTCCTTTCCAGTAGGCCTATGTATACTTTCATTACTTGATGAGAAAGTACTGAAATAATTATAATAATATAAGTAATAAGTAATAGTGTATATACTTCTGTAGCGCAACAATCCATCAAAAAATGCTCATAATTATGGCGCTTTTTGTCTTTTAAGGTCAGAAAAAAAAAAGAAAGAAAGAAAGAAAGAAAGAAAGAAAGAAAGAGGCCTGTAACTTATAAATATTCTTTTTGTTTCCTCTTATATAAAGTGGTGGTAAGACAAGGTCCTAAATACATCTGAAACCCTATATGCCTCCTAAGATGGAGGGTGTTAATAGTATTGGTGGAGATGAGGATTGGGCTTTTTTTTTTTTTTTGCGAGATACCAAGAAACAACTTATAATGATACAGAGCATACCGTTCTAAGAGGAATTCAAAGTTTATTTGATGAAATTCAGCTTTGGAATTGCTGAGACATCCAAAAATAAAGTAAAGCAAAGCGTTTCTAACAAAAGGTGAGTCCCATCTTTTATCAGCGATCCTAATAAAAAGATACGTGGGTTCCACACTTTATTAGCGATCCTATAAAAAGATGCATGGGTCCCACCTTTCACTGTTATTGCTCTGTTTCGGATACCTCAACCACTTCAAAACCTATTTTCATCAAATAAAAGAAGAATTCCTCTCGGAATCACTTGTTCTTTTATATTTCATAAGAAGTTTCTCATTATCTCACACACAAGGAAAAAAATGTTAAAAACCTGAACAACCAACACTATCCGATCCCTTTTGAGAGAAGAAAATACTGAAAGGGAGGCAGACCGAGACGATCTGGCTGGCAGCATCCTAATATGGTCGCCATAGGGCTCCATGGCGGAATACCCGTTTCCAAATCGGGAGAGTTTGCAGCGCTCGTGCTCGCTCTTTGTAGCTCAAGCTCGCGCGCGCTGCCATGGCCATGTTCTCTGTGCTCCGACCCCATACCACCGAGTGCTGAAACTCTTTCATAATACCACCCACTGACCCGTCCTAGCTGGATCTGCTGATTAAAGTATTAAAAGTAAGTCCATCTACATTTTTTTTTGGACGATGCAAAGTTTTGCCGTTATTCCATACTTTGCTAGCATTTTTACAACCTACTAACTTGAGAATTGAACGCAAAACGCCATCTCTTTGTTGAGAATTGAAATCTGCCTGACTCAGTCCCATGCGTAAGGAATTTTGATGTGTTTTGTGTTGTTTGAAGGTTTGCATGATTGTACGTATGGTGAAGTAGCCTGAATGAGGGAGAAAGGTTTACGGTGACACTGTGTATGTAGACTCTGGTCCTTAAACGGATCGTTGCTTGGCAGAAGAAGAGCCTAGAAAGAGGATAATTAAAGAGGGAAGCGACATATTGGGGTTGTAAGGAGGGCAAAAAGTGAAGAGTGGGCATGGCCTGCCTGGTGGGGGACAGTGGCAGTGCAGTGATGACTGATGGGCTGGAAGTTGAAGTTGCACTAAACGTTAGACAGAGTGGAGACAGTAGAGAAAGGAAAGAAAGTGGCAAGGAAGAAGTGAGTGAAGATCAAGTAAGATGTCCGGACATCGTTGGGTGGAGAGAGATGAAATGGAAGGGGAGGGAGAGGATCGAAGGAAGAAGGAGGAGTTGAAGGTTGGAAAATCTCTCCTATCTCCATTATTTTCCGACCTTCCCCTATCAATTCCTCCCTGATCCCTCTTCCTCTTCCCTTCCATTTCATCTTTCTCCTTCCGATGTCCAAACATCTTACTGATATCGTTACCGTCCTGTTGATTCTGAATCTCCGTAGTGAAATAATGTCGTCTTGGTGGGCCCTACATATGGTGCATGTGATGTAAAAAGCTTGTGTACAATGTAGATGTAGACAGAAAGATCCGTCTATCCGGAGGAGTCTTTTATATTTTTCACGTTATCGCTCTCCTCTGTAGACAGACGGAAGGTATTAGTACCCATCGCTGTGTGGATGCTCTTAACCAGTGTCTGTATGGAAAATTTGGTGAGGTACCTCACCCCTCTCGATTGCGTCTAATTCACGGCCCTAGGTCAGCAAATTTAAGCTTGTACATAGCAAAATCAACATTTCAAGAATGCACTTCACTCACCAGATTAATGAATAATCCAACATTTTGGTAGAATTTTCAACGTACAGTAAAATACACATCAACCAGCCCGTCGCGTCGTCACGTTCAAACTGCAGAAACATACAGTACAGTTGTATGAATCTATTAGCCGATCACATGCGAGTTAGTTTCTATGTAATTTTTTACTAGAGCACGTACCTCGCATGTGATTAGCTTACAGATTCAAAATGGCAACTTACAGCTAGCGAACGGTGATGTTGCGATAGGGATAAAATTTCTGCGTTATAACCTAGTTGCTGTGAGTATTTCGATTGCACAATGTGAGAAATTTACTCCAAATATTGCTGCATAATGCGTCATGTCATGTCAAACTTGTTTGAATGTAAACAAGCTGTCTGAAATTTGGTTTATCGTAACTTTGATCTGTGCGCGACTGCTCCACACAGGAGCCGGAATCATTGACTTTGGTCTGTATACGGAGAGGGATCCGTGAAGCCAGACGTAGTCTCCGTGGAACATTCCCCGACGGCCAGATACAGACTGATCTTTCGGTCAAGTGTAGATGATGTAGATAAAGATGGTAGTAGAAATAGTTCAGGAAAATAAGTTGTTTGATCCAGCCCTGTGAAGGGATGCTTGCATGCTTCTACCATGGGACCAATGTTCTTCCATGGATATATTAAATACAAAGTTAGGACAAAAGAAAACATTTCACAAAAATTGGTCTATATCTAGCTGTAATCAGCTGTACAACTGAAAAAAAAAGTGGTGTGTGTTCAGAAACTTACTTTATTGACATGTATAGTCTTTATTTATTTCATTCTTAACTGTAACATGAAAGTTTGTTGCTAACTGCGACCAGCAGCCCCAAGACGCCTAGTGTAATGGGGCTGCGCACTGTAGCATTCAGGATCATGACGTGGGTAGCATTGCGGATAAATATCAACTTAAAATTGAAAAATTTCTTCAATTTAAAGACTTATCTATAGGTGAAGTTGAAGTATTGATAACAGGTAATGTGCAACATTTGGTTCTGCCAATAGTCCCTTTCTTTTCGAATTGATGACTTAATGTGACTCGGTCAAAAGGAATTTGGGAGAGCTACACTGAATTGACGGCCAGCGCATGCGCACGCATCACATGGGCACAAATTTCAAATCCATTGACTTGATAAGATGTCTGTGTGCGCATGCGCTGGCCGTCAATTCAGTGTAGCTCTCCCAGGTTCCTCTCGACCGAGTTAAATTAAGTCATCAATTCAAACAGAGAGGGACTATTGGCAGAGCCAAACATTGCACGTTACCTGTTGTCAACACTTGAACTTCTCCTGTAAATCTTCAAATTGAAGAAATTTTTCGATTTTAAGTTGATATCTATCCGCGATACTACCCCTGTCATGATCCTGAATGCTACATTTGTACAGTGCGCAGCTCCATTACGCTACGCGTTTTGGGGCTGCTGGTCGCAGTTAGTTAGTTGCATGATCTGCAAAAGTTCCATTTATGCTGTAATATACAAATGATGCACAGGATAGAGTGCGTTAGTGGAGATGTAGCCAACTCGAGGGTATTTACAATTGTGAAACATGCACGAGGCGAAGCCGAGTGCATGTTGTACTACATTGTACATGTAAATACCCGAGAGTGAGCTGCATCTCCACTAACGCCACGAAATAATCCTGTGCATCATTTGTTTTATAAAATGGGTCGAAAACTAACAGCATTTTTCACGTACCTTTGTGGGTCAATACCAGTCAGCTACATGTAGCACTAGCTCAAGTCAAAAAGTCAAGATGTCCGAAGATGTTCGTCCCAAACATATTCCGCACGTCGCACTCGGAAATCCCGCACATAAAAGTACTGTGAGCATGTATGTACGTATAAGAGTATACGTACGCCACATGTATCCACAAGAAAGGCCGGCTGGCAGCCTGAACTAGAAGTTGTTTACAGGATTGACAGCGCGTATAGTAGCGCGCGACGCATTTGTAACAACTGATTGAGTGCGCACTGCTAGTGTAAACATTGTGAGTCAGGCCGTGCATGTTAGTGAGAAATTAATGCACGCACACGTGACTCATTTCAGCGCTTCCAATTGGCTACATTCTTGAACCCATTTTATAAAAACAGAAATATTATAACATGTATATTTGCTTTGACATACAAGACTCAGTATCCCAATGGGGGAAAAGAAAGAAAGCAAAACAAAAAGTAAAACCCATGGCAAGTGAACAAAGATATATTTGTCATTTTCAAGCAAAATCCCATTGTGCTTTATTTTACATAATGGATATTTTTAACTTGGACATATAGAATGATTTTATTTCAAGTAAAAAACCATGGATTATCAAAGTTCTTGAGACGATAATAAATGCACAATGTTCATACAATACTTTAAGTGCAAAATGTAAACATGTGCATATGAGCAAAGTATTATTGTTCATTCATCACACAATATTCACATTTTCACCAACTGAAATTAAAATTGATTTAAGACATTCTTGTGTTTTGTTGCAGACAAATCCAGGCCATATGAAATGCACAGAAGGCCTGACAATTCTAGTTATTTAATACATTGTCATTACTCTCAGTTCTAAATACCCTTCACAACAAACCCATTTCCATCATAGCTGTACTTGTACAGTACATTATACATTATTTACTACTTTTTTTAGTCTTTGAAAAGCTAGAGAACCAGGTCATGTGGAGTGTGGGAATCAAGATTTGATAAATGAAAAAGAAATAATCGGAAAAGTCATTTAAACTTTTAAAGTTTGTCTAACCCTTAAGTTCTGTATTGATGCCACAAATACATGTGTCTTTGTCATTATATTGTACCCACCATCTTTTGTAATTTTCAGGTCAATATACTGCATATATACCAAGATGGATGATGACCAAGGAGACAAGCCCAAAAGAGAATGGCAGGACAGCATCCGTGTATGAAGTTTTCCTTTTAAATGTTTACTGCGTTATAAAATTATGTACAATGGGATACATGTGTGTGTGACCATAATCAATAGCACCCTATTAAAGCACATCAGTTTTCTAATTTATGCTATACAAGGTTTCACTTGTCACATCAGCACTGCAGTCTCAAATACAGTCTGTTGCAAATGTTCAATGGAGTTGCAAGTATTTTAGGGAATTGGGTCAGTCTTAGCCATTTTGATATACAATATTGTACATGATTGCTAACATCATGCCATTTTCTTTAGAAACCATGCAAATAAAATAAAAACAAAAATCATACTAGAAGGATTGTACTTTGATCAGAAGATACAGATGATACTTTACCATTAGGCATGAGTTAGCTATACAAGTACCCCTATGCACATGTGATTTGTTTATGTTGTTTTTGTGAGTATAACATTTCTTAATTTATATACTGGTATTTCTTTTTTTATGGTCGCCTTTTTAATCATCTTCATCTGCAATCATAAAATGAAACACTTTGAGGAGTATTTTATGGAATATGTAACAAAGATGTGTTTTCTGTATTTCCCCTTAGCCTCCACTTTTCACAATGATCAGCAGTAATGGCAGTAGCAGTGACTGTGCCAGCAGCCAGCCCAGTGGATGCACCACACCAACCACCACACCTACTCCAACGCCAACCACACCCAAACCCAAGGTGGAGTATATCTGTCGCTGGGAGTCGTGTGGGGAAGAGACTGACACAAGTGCTGACTTGGCTGACCACGTCAGAACAGAGCATGCTCAGAAGCAAATCAAGAAGGGTGGCAAAAAGTTTGTCTGTCTCTGGGACGGCTGCAAAGTTTACAACACTCCATCTATGTCGGAGACATGGCTGCCAAAACATGTCCTGACACATTGTGGTGACAAGCCCTTCCGCTGTGTGTTTGCTGGTTGCAACCAGAGTTACCGCACAGAGAAAGGCCTGATGCGCCACTGCCAGTCTCACCTGAATGCTGACAAGCAGAACCCTCAGCAGAAGACACCCAAAACGAAGGAAGAGAGCCCTGGAAAGGTGCTGAAAAAGAAGCGCATGAAGATAAGGAGAAGACTGTCGATGGGTGAGAAAATGATCATCAAATCTTCACATCTTTCCTTAACTGTTTATGTACCACATTCGCACGCCCGAATCATTTTACGGCATGCCAACTTAGCATATTCTGCTCGAACGCAAAAACCTGCCAAGCTGACTGACAAATCCCTGAATACCACAGTACAATGAAAGAGTTCTCAAGATTCCATTCCTCTCATATACATGTATACCTTCAATTCCATGTGGTAATTGACCAGCAAGTGGTGTTCCGTACTGTATTTGCTTGTAAATTCTTAGTTTCTGTCACTGCTTTGTGTGCAACAGTCATGCCTTTACAATAACGTAGCTACTGGTCATTTGAAAGAAAAACAGTGTCACACTACTTATGTACATCAAAACAAAGCTTGGCATTTTCTCTACAAGTTTACTTAATACGTGTACATGACCAGCTCGACAGAAATCTGTGAAAGTTACATAGATTTGAAGAACAGGATGTTTTGCCGAAGCATGACTACGAGCATGACTACATTTCTGTCTCAGAGTAATGTGGCACACAAGTGGTTTCCTCCATGGCACACAAAGAGGGAAACTACTGGTGCACACTTTGCAGAGAGTGTCACAATAAAAGTAATTGCCTCACCCACATGGCATTACAGGGTTTTATAAACATTGAGTTCTCTAAACACATCCACTTGTCATATTTATGTGTGACAGCAACAGCGACAGATTGTCATCTTTCTCAAACGATGATTAATCTGCAACCAATCTCTGGATAAAGAGACCCTCCTCCCTACACAACATGGACTGGGATGGGGGGGGGGGGGGAGGGGGCATACCAACTGTCTGACATTTATGAAGGTGTTATGATCTGAATGTCACACCTTGGTTGATGCTAATATGCACCGAGACATTAGTCACTGATTAGTCATCATTTGAGAAAGATGACAACCTGTCGTCAAAATTGTCACAGGTAAATTCAACAATTGAATATGTTTTGAGAACTCAATATTTATATTTACCAACTATCCTTAGGAACATATTTGGAGATATCTGGGTTTTGCTCCTGTTTTTTCTCAGATAATGTGAATTTTAGACAGACTAAATTAGTTTCTTATTAAAACTTTGTATTGCTTTCTGTGAAATAATGTCATTATTTCATTATTTTCATGATCATTGATGAGACATCCATCTATCTCTTCGTCTATTATTATTTTTTTTTTTATTCAATCAGTCTATCTATGCCTTATGTCACCCTCAATCACTGTTTTCTCTGGTACCTTCACATTGTCCAGTCAAAACAGATGATTTCTTTGACACACGCATGGTTGATGTGATTCACCAGAGGTTAGTGGAGCTCAACATGAAGACAATGATAGACATCAAGGGAAAAGGAAACGATGTTATCTTCAAAAGCAAAGTGAGTACACTTTATTTTTTTTTTCTCTATCTCTCTTTTTTTTTTCAAATCAAAAGTTGGACCTGTTCATCTTCATACAATTCTTATATCACATACAGTTGTACCTCCACCATTTGCACCACATTTCATATAAATTTTGTTTTGACCAAAATAATGTACTAGACCAGCTTTTCTGTAGAACAGTACATAACTTTGGCATTGGCAAATTGTGGGCCAGGTTTCACATTTTGATCTTCTTTTTGAAATTTCAAAGCATGGTCAATTTTTCCACAAACTTTGCAGGTATTCCTGCCTGTGTCATAGAATATTGGTATGTACAAATGTGCTCCATGCCCTCCACCCCAGCTACATGTATGTTCTTTAGGAAATTTAACTGAAATATCATTTTCTGGGTATAAATTCTGTAAGGTTTAATTTCGTCAGCTGAGAAAGATAGGGGCCTCGAGTTGCCACTAATGCTATAGTGTTTGAGGCACCTTAACTCCCTTCTCATTCTCGGCCAACGATATCATATTATCATGCTATGTGGTAAAATGGATGGCAGTAGATGATGAAATATTTCCTTTGTGCTGAGAGAAGGAGCACTTTCAAAAAAAAATGTATGTAAAGGGCCATCTAATATGGCAGATGTCAGAGTGAGTGCATGTGAGCAGAGGTATTCAAGTTAACTGTGTGGGACAATTATAGCTCTAGGTATTCTATAAGAATACTGGTAAATAATGTGATATGATTAATTTCTCCTCAGGTCATAGGTCGTAGGACAGATCAAAATGGTGATGCTATGGCTCTTCTGCGCTGGTCACCAGAAGACATGTAAGTTGTAGAATTGATTGCTGTCGTTGTGTGTAAGAGTTGACATACATACAATGTACATGTAGTCAAGCTCACATACACTGTACCTCAACATCAGAAGCGAAATGATAGTCCCAATTTTTCCTTATATATGTCTTTTTTTCTACATTAACATGTGCAAGTCAAAATTTTATTAGGGAACTCAAAAGTTTGGTTTAATATCTCAATGGAAATTCCCAGTCTCTTTTGTGCTTGATTTAATTGTTTTTCCATATATATCTATCTATATGTATATGTATATATATATATATATATATATATATATATATACATTCCCAGACAAATTAATACTAAGATTAATTAAAGTATATATGAATATAAATATATATATATATATATATATATATATATATATATATATATACATTCCCAGACAAATTAATACTAAGATTAATTAAAGTGTATTTGCAGCAAAGACTGCATCAAAATCTTTTCATACTTTATTTTGAGAATGATCTTGCTTCCAATGCAATACAGTGTACTGTATGTAAGGAAAATTCCCCTACGTAGACATAGGGTACATGTAGACCATACTCCAATACAGCTGCAATCTTTGCACATGAAATGCTTGTTGCAGCACAATGCTTCACCAGGGCCATTTGAAGCACTGGAAAAGTAAGTTTTGCACTTTTCTCCACATTATATGTACTTTTTAGCAAATGGACACCTGATATACCACAGATGTGTCACACACACTTGCACACACAGCACAGTTCAGGATACATTTCCTGTAACTCTTGCATTCATTTCCTCTGATTTTTTTTTTTTTTTAATTCCTAACCTGTTGAGGATGGACTGATTTTTGCTATAACACACATTTCCCATAGACACCCTGCCGAGTATTCTAGGGACTCGTCTTCAACGGATTAAGGAACTCGAGCCTTTCACTGGAAGAAAAATTAAAATTTGTGTGAAAAGAAAGATTTGTTAATTTCCATTCCATAATCTATTCATGTACTAATAATTATACAACTTTGACAAACATGCAAATACTTTTCATCACCAGCACTATTTTGAACATTTGAAAAAGTCCATCATTGAATATGTCAAACTGGATGTTTGAGGAAGGCAAAGCTTGTTTTAAGTCAACATTTTTTTTTTCCAGTGTTGACAAATTTGAGATTGACATGCGAGTCTGACTATCTTTTCATTCAGTATTTTGTTCATTATTTGGCAGAAAACAGTTTTAATTGGCATTTTACTGTTCTTGATTGAAAAGACTTGATGCTTTAAATCTAACAGACTTCTTCCAAATGTGTATTGTAGATTTGTGACATGTTCTCAGAGTGTACATGCTAACATGAAGTAAGCTTTTCCATGGTAGAAAATTGCATTTGTGCATATGAGCTCATTCTCCCATTCTTGTACATGTATCTTAACCCGTTTAGGACAAATCCCAAGTATACTCGGGCAGGTGCCTATGGGAAATACGTGTTGTAGTAAAATCAGTCCGTCCTCAACAGGTTAAAGAGAAGAGTGTATGATACCAGTTAAGCCTTGTCCTACTTTTATTCTTGCAGTATACCTGATTCTTGGGTGAAAGAGTCCCAGCTGTTGGCTCATCAAGAGCAGGCTATTCCCATTGGTACCCTCCCCCTGGAGAAACTCAGTCACCTGGGCATGGGCCTCGTGGCACCAGCCAGACGGAGGAAGCAGAGGAGGAAATGATACAGTCTGCACAGGAGTGGGCTGATGGTCGCTTGGAGACTGAATGAATTCTGTCTTTGTCCACTTGAAATACAATCATATGTAAGTGTCTATAATTCACGATGGCCAACCCACTACCATACAAAATCAATAGGACGAGAGAATGGAGAATGCAAAATTGTGGAGTATAGTTCAGCGATGGTGTGAATATCAGCTCTGTTTTCTGGAAAATGTTTAGAGCTTTGTTTTCTGTCATTGCACAAAACAGCTGCAGTGGATGCTCAAAACAGCAGACTGTTCCCAGGATTAGTCCTAGGTAATCTCCTGGAACTCTTACAGCATGTACATTGTAAGGTTCTTATCCTGTTGATATGCCAGAAACATGTACATACAAGCATCAAGGAAATTGATTTTATGCTGCATTTGTAGCACTACCCCAGTGTAAAAGACAGGGAATGTAGACGTTTTATAGTACAATGTGTAGCATATTTCAATATCTGATGCACATGCCAGAATTGCCTTGCTTTGGGAGATAACGTTTGAATGTACAGTGCAAGTATTTATTGAAAAAAAAGAGCACCATTTCATGTATGTAAAGATATAGTTTTGTAAATGGTATTGTATGAAAATTCTTATTAAAATGAAATACTGCATACCTGTTTTTCAAAGTGTGCACTAAATCACTGAACTTATTCATAATGTCTTCTAGAGATATTGGAATTCAACTTAAGCAACACTTAAAGCTGATGTGTAATCATTGAAGCAAACACATCTTTCTATTACAATGTAAATGGTGTATTTGTACACTGCAGTGAAGTTGCTAATTATATCTTTAGATATTTTTTTTTTAGATGGTATCAGACTGTATCAAGATGCAATGTAATGCCAATAAAGCAATAGCACCATCAATACGCCTTGAAGGAAAAGATCAGATGGTCCTGTCCACTTCATCTTGGTGTTGCTAAAGCTCCTTTTACACTGTGATCCATGTTCCTATCTTGTTTGTCCGTGTAGGCATTGTACTTATTAAGTAGACTACATAGTGTACACTGTACTTGTCCATGTAGCCACCCAGTTAGGATCATATCGACACCAGCCTTGAGATGAAAATTGTAAAGTTACATGCCGGAACACCACAGATTACAATCCATGATGGTCGGTGAAGTGATCCATGAAAGAATAAAAGGGATGTTAGGCCATCCACACAGTGGATTTGCACCAGTGTTCATTCAAGGCCAGGACTTGATGAATTCACTCTAACTGAATCTAGAATGTAGTAGAGTGCAACAAGAGTCCATCTCCTAGATTCTGCTTTGCAGGAATAGCTGGCCATTCTCTGATCAACCACATCATTACCTCTTTTGGTTAAGTCTTACAACTTGAATATTGCTGGTTTTTTATTGTTGTCATCCCTGGTGGCTCCCAGTTGGGGTGGGAAAGTTGACAGCATCAGCATGTGTTTCTTGCCTGTAGATGTCTTTACTACATGATGAGAGAACAAGGTCACCATTCTCTTTCTCCCAAAATGTCTTAGAACTCAGTTTTTCCCTTCCTTCTGTTGTCTTTATCTGTGGAGCAATGCCAGTCCTGTTAGTCATGAGAGTCCCCCCACAGGTTGTGATTGCAGGAGAAGCCACCTAGTGAGTTGGACCGAAGAGTACAATCTATCCATAGAGATGTTACAACCCTGCACAGAAGTCTTTGATTTGACTCACTCCGCCATGGTTTTCACATACCTATAGTTCTCTGTCCCTGACACACAATATGGATCCTTTCCATTCTGTGGCTTCCCACCATACGTGTGATTTGTATGTGTAGCTATATCATGCATCATTGACTGCCTTGAATAGCATGCCATATTTTGCAGGCTTGCTTGAGTTGTACTGTTTGAATGATATTTGAATACACATGGATAGATAGTTTCAATGATGGGCAGGTATTTGCTTGGAACAACATGTTGTGCACAGTTGTCATTGAACTCTTCAAATGAGTATGTCCCGGAATGCAGCACACCTGTCATTTTTCAAACGTTTCTTTTGTGTGTTCTCGTCATTGAGTAATAATATAATAATAATAATAATAGTAATAATAATAATAATAATAATAATAATAGTAATAATAATAATTATTATTATTATTATTATGATAAGAGTAATAAAAATAATAATATTAAGAATAATGATAATAATGATATCAGTAACAATAATGATTATGATAAAAATAATAAAAATAACAATATTGATGATAATAAATAAAACTTAATAGTGATGTTTCTAAGTACATTAATATGGAAAAATGTATGAAATAAAAATGCAGCATTATGTACATATAGTAGATTATAACAACAATGATAACAAAACTTAGAATGGAGTAAGTAGATACGTTTTCAGCAATGATTGAAGCTCATCAACACTTTCAGCATAACAATCCATATGATCCATATCTTCGTTTCCCAACAGGGACTTTTCAATTTTCTTCTTGTTTGTTTGCTCTGCTTCATTGACATGAACACATTAAAACAATCTTTTGGAGCAGTAGCATCTTTAACACATCCTTTCACAGTTTCAGGAGACCCTCTCAGTATATCACTCCTTCGTTGACGACCATCAGCTGCTGGGCATTGGTCTGTCCATTCAATTTTGGGTGAGTTCTTGCTTCTATAGCAGGACAAAGCGCAGCTGAATATGTGTGTCTCTTTACTGGTGGATCCACGTAGTCACAATTAGCTGGATCAAAAGTAGCATCAATGCTGTTTACAAGTCTACTTCTTGTAAGTTTCCTTGGGGTCTTTTCATTGGCACCCTCCTTTTTATCAGTATGCACACTAATGTTGTCATCACTGCTGTTGTCCTTGGCTTGAGCTTGTTCATTCATTAATTCTTCATATTCCTTTTCAGTAATAAGTTCATCCAAGTCGCACCAGTATCATCATTGTACATTGAATGACCACGAGTTGAGTGGACATCAACTTGTGATAGACAATGCTCACTAGTCAAGGAGATCCCTTTTTTTTTTCAGGTTCCATTGTGGCAAATCCATGTCTAGAAGTGAATCATTATGTAGGGCTGTAGAATCATGGTATGCAATAGATAAACAAGCTTAGATACATGTAGGATATGGCCATGATGGGGGTTTTGGGTAGGTGAAGGGATATGGGTGGTTGGGGAGGGTGAAGGGAAAGGGATTTCAATTCCAGATAATCAGGGCCTACTGATAATGTAGACTCACCATCTGGTGATCACCCTCTGTACTTGGACACATAGTTGAAAACTACACATGTGAAAGCAATGCTCACTTCTGGCAGAGAGTGTACAATTTTGCATAGAGGGGTATTTTGGGGCACTGATTTCAAAATTTGCTGGATCCAAGAGATCTGACCACTGGGTCAGCAGTCATCTCCAATTCCAATATGACCACTATGACAAAACATTGTAAAATCCCAGTTTTTAGTTCTAAATGACATAAAGCATTGGAATTTAGTACTTAAGGGTGTACAAAAATGCTGAGTTCAATAATAGATCAATTTTAAATGTCTGACAAGCTGCATGGCAGCCATTTTTAATTCTTACATGTCTGGCATGCTGGTGTGTTGAAATCTCTTTCTTGGATTTATAAATTAGACTACCTGATTCAATACCTATCCTACACATAACCCTTCTGAGGAAGATCTGACATACCCTCCTTGTACTTGTAAAGTAACTGATCCTCTCTCTCCAGTCTTCTCCCAAGACGATGCTCAGCTATGCATTAATTGTCTTGAAGATGTTGGGGATTTTCTATTAACCTTAACCCATTGAGGACGGGCTGATTTTGCTGCAACATGCATTTCCCAGGACACTTGCCCGTGTATTCTCAGGACTTGTCTTCAACATGTTAAAAGTATAGCCAAAACTGCTTATGACTGACTATTCTCCATCATCACAGATTTCTCCAAGCTTTTGATGATGGACAATTGATTAGAGTGGATGTCACATGCTGGATGTCTTGCAGTTTCATTGTTTGATAGGGAAGACTGCATATGAGTCTATTTTTCTTCAATAGATAGCAGCACACCCGACAAAGTAAGATGTTTCTCCAAAGTGCCTTATCTATGTCATCACTATAATCTGTGTACCTATCTATTCAATTTATTTGAAAATGTGGAATATACAATGTGTAAAGGACATCTGTTATTAGCTATCAATTTCATGTGTTCATTTTCAGTGATGCTCAATCATTTTCCTTAGTCATTCTACTTTTTACACACAAAAAGATCCCAGATATATTCCCCTTTAATTATCTGGTAAGGGGCTGAATCTGTTGTCTTTATTTACCACAAACATAGTCATTCAGAAATCAGAACATAGAAGTGGTGGCATTGTGTGGTCAGAAATCGCTTTCAGATGCCTGAAGAGTGTCATGAGGGACAAGTGTTGTACTCTCAACTCTGGTATGATTTTCTTCTATCACTTCATCTGATGTCACAGCCTTTAATTGACACCTCATTCTAATTACCTTGAGGTAATTATACTCATAGGGGTCATGCACGGAGTAATGCACTGAAATATTCCATGAACTTGCAACATTTTTTACATCAATGAACTTTGCTATTCTGAATAATAGACAAACTTTTTGATTACCAAGAATATGATAGAGTACTTTCTGTTGTTCATGCTTAAAGGGGAAGGCTAGTAACTGATCAGTGGGAATCAGTGGAAATGCTGAGAGATGATTGTTCCAATCCTTATGGGATTCATTAAAGAGTTCATTGTATATCTATTGTTGTGTGAAAATGATTTGCTTCAGAATGGTCTCATATTCAAGTAATGTGCAGTTTAATGCTTCCAGGTTAGCGTCCCTGGTCAGTGACGGAGCATTAATCTGCACATTACTTGAATATGACACCGTTCTGAAGCAAATCATTTTCACACAACAATAGATATACAATGAACTCTGGAATGAATCCCATAAGGATTGGAACAATCATCTCCCAGCATTTCCACTGATTCCCACTGATCAGTTACTAGCCTCCCCCTTTAACTAAAAACAGTTGGATTTTTGGCTGAATAGTACAGTGTATATATTAGATCTGGATTCCACTGCACTTCCTGCATGAATTAAATGAGAATATAATGAGTTTATGAGAATTGTCATTTTTAATTGTCCTATGTTTTAAAAGTTATTGAATATAAAAGATTTGTTGTTATTTTGAAACCAGAAGATAGCCAATGTGTAGCACATGTATCATGTATATAGTATTATGCTTCACCTTACATTGGACCTGTTGGTACAGGGGCACATGCATGCCAGAAGCCCATTTTAGATTTCACAGATGCAGCAGTTTTAGATCCTTGAGACAAGTCATCATTTCATCATCAGGTGTATTATATCGCTAAATATTTCAAACATACATGGGTGTGTCTTCCCAAAGGAGGAATGATGGATTACATGTATTACTGCCATATGTGAATTTACACTGGAGCTGTGCTTTAAAGTCAAGTTCTAAGACTCAATCTGAAGACCATGCTGTGTCTACAATGTATTTGAATGTACTGTAAAACACAATATTTTCATGGCATGAAATTTTGGTGAATCGGAGCTGACGGCCTTTTTGGTGGCATGAAAGTTTCACGAGTGCATCTCACATTCAATGCATATACTGTAGTGTAGACAAGAACTTTTGTGCGCGTTCAATTTCATGAATCTCGTTTCACAGTACCCAACCAGGATAATAAGTCTCCATCACTAGAGAGCCAGTATTTCACCTCACCTGTAGTATACAGTGTAATGCAGGTAGCATTTAGGAAGAACAAGTCTACCAGTATGACAGATTTAATGAATACAGTATGCCTGTAATAAGCTTCAAGATATCTTTCAGGAAGAATGGTGTATTTGTATAATGTTTTTAGGATTTTTCCTGTTTACATGTTCTTATATCAAACTATGGATTAACCTTGCCCAAAGTAATAATACCCAAAGTATATGGGGAAAATATTTTCTTAAATTCTTCAGTATCAAACTTTGTAACATATAAAAGTAGACATAAGAAATGATCAATTCCAGTTACACTTTGTTTTTGAGCTGCAACGTGTAAGTGTCAAGGTTTCTCTCAAGTGCAAAAAACACCTGGTAAACAACATGACCCATGGGTGTGTTAGTGTTTCAAGTGCAGGATTGGCACAAAATATGCAATATACAGAAATTTTAAATGATGTAACAGATCAAATGGATTGTTTCATGTGTTGGTTTAGATTTTCTCCACTCCTCTTTATAACACATGCTGATATTTTTGTTGTTGTTGTGACTGTATATCATCAGCTTGATGGTACATTGTAATGTTAATATCAATTCTAATCTAGTAAATATTCTAGATTGCATTCTTTACATTCTCATTGAGGAATACAACTGATTGGGTAAGTGCAAATCCATTGTCATTGACATCTGGAATAGTTACAGTTTCACATGTATCGTAAATGTCACATTGATTTTTAAAACACAGCTCTTGAATATTGTATATAGAATTAGCAGTAGGCCTACATAACAACCTGCTCGATTGCTTGAGTGGCATAGTACTATACATGTGCTATCCAAATTTGAAATCTGATACGAACCGTGTATCATAATTATTTCCAAGCGTGAATTCAGTACATTCCTGTTCTTGTCATGCTTGCAACATGTACTTCACTGTTGATCATGTGGCTGTAAAATAAATCTTCAAAAATAAATGAAAAGAAAGTGGTCACTACTCTGTGTATTGTCTTTGAAAGATGTGTTGAGAAAGACCATATCCATAGAGTATTTTTAAGACCTTTCATTACAATATAGGCCTACATGTAGTAGGGTGGTAGATCCAATTACCGGACGCTTTTTTTTTGCTAAAAATAACACCACTTATTCACAGACTCCTGGAAATTACGAATTCAGCCAACTTATGTCAATTGTTCGTTCCAGTTTTTAGAAAATATGCTTCAAACATACCCCTCTAAAAATAGTTGTTTTTTGTGCGGTGCAAAATCGCATTGTATTACCGGACGCGATTTTCGCAATTGAATAATCGAGGTCTTTCGCACCTAGTCCTTGCACCAGAATCACAAATCACCGTACACATTCTCACCGAGCGGATTACAAAGAAAAAAATCGGCAAATGAGGCTCAAATTTCGTATTGTACGGAAAATGTCTTTCTTGAACATTTCGAACAGTTCACACAATAAAACCTTGTGAGAAATCGACAACTGGTTACACTCTACTTCTAGTTTACGTGCTTTGTCTATGGGAGCTGCACGCGCGGATGACAAGTTGCGGGCCACTTAGCACACAACTATTCCGCATCGTTCGTGTTTGAGGACGCTAGCTACAAATTTCCGATATCGATCAGTGAACTTTTGGTTCTATTGGAATCTTCAGCATTTTTCCTGTATGTGAGTTGGATTTCATAGAATTTCAGTTTTGAAATGTGATTCAAACACGCGTAAATATTAACTAAGATGAGTTGCGGGTCACTCAACTATAAATTTGAGGTAAAATGTGAATTTCTTCATGTTTTTACATTTTTATGTCGCGTTTTTTGCGATTTCGGTCCACACAAAGTTCTGTTAGGCTAATCTACGAAGTCTCGCGCATACAGAATGTCATTAGTACGCAAAAATGTGTGTGTCCGGTAATGCCATGGTGTCCGGTAATACCATGCTTGCCTATATGTTGGTAAGGCATTTTGCTGCCTTTAATGACATGCTCAGAAATATTTGTACCGTGTGTGTACCTACTATTTAATGTGTGCATCATACAGATTATATACAATACACAAATATACCTTGGCTTATGTCTGTACAATGTACAATGTACATAGCACCGAGTGCCCATCATAAATTAACCACTACATGTTGAATACACATAACTACACTTGTGTTTACATGGATGCTTCACCCCCCCCCCCCCCCCCACACACACATACGTGTATAATATATATATATATATATATATATATATATATATATATATATATATGATAGATGATAAATAATACTAATGATAATACTAATGATAATAGAGAGAGAGAGTAGGGGCAGCATGTGTGACGGCCATGTAACATTTTATCATATTGTGTTGTTAAAAGTGCAAAAGTTCCACACTGAGTTGTTGGTTTTATTCATTTTGAATGAAGTTGAATGAGGCAAACAAGGTAGCAGTTTCATCATTTCATTTGGCAAGACTAAGAAAATTATACAATTTTGAAGAGTGCTTTGTTTTATTGAAACAGTGTCAAGAGTAGCAGCCACATATGTGAAGGTAACTATGCCATGGCCTCACAGGTCTTCCACTGACTGGCATAGAAAATGTATGTCTTGACATGCAATCACAATGAAATGTGTTCTCTGTAGCATTAAGCCTAGCTGTGAAATACTTGTAGGGAGTACAAAAAGCCATGATGTAAAAAGGAAAATGATGATATTTGGACAGATATTTTATGATGTCATGTGTTACTATTCCTTTCCTATATTCTGCTTGAAACTGATATACAGCAAAGAATGCCCCCATTTTCTTCACAACATCACCACCAGGAAAAAAACAGCAACAACAAATTACGAGAAGCAATAGCCTGCCTATACAAATCAATGCGAAAATTTGAGTACCAGGCATGGTGATGCATGCCTGTTAGGCCAGTCCTCAGCTAGCAGTTTGCTATGGTGAAGCTGTACATATATACATACAAAGATAGGCAAGCTTTACTGTATGAACTAAATTCTACATGAGAGACTATATCATCAGTGTTAATACGTGTAGGTCTGCAAATACAAACATAATAGGTACATGCCATGTTGATACATAATTCGTTCATCGGATCATCAGCAATAAAGGAGTCATGTTGCACACATGTGACTTGGTGCTACTGTTATTACTTTATTTGCCACTTCGAGTACAGTGAATCTACAAACTACACAAAATATCTCTGACAGAGGTTACCTTGTAGCTACAAGTATATGTCACTAATCACAAACTTATCATAGACAAAATTCAGTTTAAGTACGTACTCTTACATTACCTTACTAGAAAACTGATCATTGTATTCTATACCTACTGCACCAAAATTGGGAGAGAGCTGATGTGTAAGTATCAAAGAATAGATTCACAAAATTTCTTTTGAACATTTCCAACCATCTATATAATCTAGTTAAGACTAGACTAGTCTCTAGGAAATATCTAGAAGAGCTGCAAAACAAACTGTAGGATACCTTGATAACATATAATTAATACAGTCATTGTTTGTAGTGACTTTTGCAAAATCACTTAGTGCGGCTTCCAGATGTATGAACTATCATCATCAATGATGCATATCCAGCCATGTAACTCTATCTTGAAATAGAATTTAGATTTGTATGATGATATGGCATTATGTTATGCAGTAGTAAATGCTGTACATGTGTCACATTGTACAGCATGCTGGAGCATGACAGAGACATATCTCCTGTCTGCCTCGCAAACTGAGAACGCATCAACATTAAATTCATTGATTTGTTTGCGTAATTATGCTACTCTTCTGGCTACTTACAGAAATTGTATTTTGTGTGTGTGTGTGTGTGTGTGTGTGTGCTTGTAGTGATATGAAATCTTGATTGTTCTACTGCAGTCTACAGCAGTCTTGGACTACACTGGCATGCATCATGGTGAACATGAGACAAAAAAAGGGTCTGCATGATATGAACATTCATACTGCAGTATAGTTTAATTCTGTGGACAGTGTATGTCCTAAGCTCTTAAGTCCACTTTCAGCCCTTGTATGGATATCTGGAAACAAATAGAGGGATACCTGGTTTTGGTAGCAATCAGAATCATTTCCTAAATCACCCTCCTATACACCATTCATAGAACACAATTATGACATCTTGTTGGTATCAACCGTGGATACAGGGAAATTGATAAATGTGTTAGTACATTCAAGAATATAGTGCACAATATCTTCATAAAATTCAAGAGCTAGATCACAACAAAAATTACTATTCTTGAACACAAAGCTTTACTGAAGAAATCTACACCACATCAAACTATAGCTTAAATGTTGATGTATATTATAAGCACTTTGGTACATGTAGGCCTACATATTACTTACTCATAATTTCTCTACATAATAGTAATTACTTCTTTCCATCTCTCCCAGAGCACAGCCAATGTTTTGGTCCTGGGCATTGTCAGTATTCCATTTCAGTTAGTACTCTGTGCTCTTTCAGTACTTCAACTAACGAGTGTCCACCAATGGTCAGTGATTGTAATCTTATGTAGATATTAAGACATTTTGCCATGACACTTTTAGTACAACAGAATGCTGTGGCTTTTTGTCACAATTCCACAAATAATTGCACATTTTCTGGTCGTGTAAACAGTGAGCATCTTGGGTTGTCCGTACCTGTATTACTTTCTGCTGTTTGCTACATGTACTTTGTGAAGGAATTATCACTCTTTCTGAAAATAGCATGTAGAAGCACATAAATACCTGCACATACCTTGCATGGGTTTTTAACTCACCTGAGTCAAACCCCAAAGTGAGCTATTGCAATCATTCATCTTCAGGCTTTATCTAGAACCAGAAGTGAAAGAACTTTAATTAGTGCTATGAGTACATGCATACCGTAAGTTACCATTATACTGGTTTATACATTGTGGATCTAGAGGTGCCCCTTCAGAACCTGGGGTGGAGGGGATGGGGGTTGTGGGACCAAATTGGGGCCCAATTCCTAACATTATCAGCTTTTTCTTTGAAAACCCCAAGACAAAATTTCACCAAACTTGGCAGTTAACATCCCACGGGTGACAGGATCTTATATTGTTTAAGAGTGCAAGCCCCAACCCCTTCCCATATTTAAGACTCTTTCAAAATCTTCTCTTGAACCAGAAGGGAGAAAGCTTAGTGCTATGAATGTAAGTACAGGATGTAGGTTGGTAACTGTAATTTGAAGCCAGTGGATCCATGGGTGCCCCCTCAGAGCCAATGGGTTTGGGGTACGAGTTGTGACCTTTTTTTTTAAAGTTTCATATTTATCTTGATGTGTGGTCTAATGCATGGTCAAATTTTTACCAAAATTGACAGAAGTTTTGACAGGAGGATATTTCAAGAAATGGGCACATAACCCAGTTAGGGGTCCCCAGGGTGCCCAGAACCATAAAATAAGAGAACCTTTAAACTAGAAATGTTGCTATGACGACTGTTATGCTTCCAACAAACTATATTATTCTCCAAATGGGTCTACAGAACACACCTTGCTTTCAAAGCGTGGAAAATAGATGAAATGTAAGCATTTTCACTTGATCTCTGACCCCATGGCCAATTATTTATCCAATATAATCTCTGTGTGGTAATGCATGTATAAAAATTGTATTAAAAAAATATATCATTACCAAGTTTAGATACACTGCTCAGTGTAAGAAGATGTACATTCAATCATTCAATCAAATTTTATACAAACTTGGCAGGTATTTAGATTGCCAAGTTGATATAATACACAAAATGGACACCATACTCTCCTGGAAAGTGATAACTTGTGATACACATGAGAGCATTAGACCCCAACTTTCTTGTCAAATAGTTTTGGGACTCCTGGTTCTTTCACTTGACAATTTCTCAATTTCCTGCATGTTACAACCAAAGTTGGATGTGAAAATCCATGAAATTAAAAGGTAAAAGAATTTGTGTTCTCAAGGAATGAGCTTAATCTATTTTTATGACCAGTTTAAGGAAAATGTGATACTCTCTTCATAATGGCTGCTTTGGTGTTCTAAATTATTCATTGTCGTCAAAGCAATGAGCAAGATAGGGCAGTCAATAGAACCTTGGTTTTATAACTTTACTGTTTCCAGTTACTTTCCATAATTATTTTTTCATCTTTTCATTTCTGATGAGTTACACTTTATGAAGCAGAGAATCAAACATGTTTCTGTGAGCAATGGGCATAGTCACATAGATGCCAAGTTCAAAAAATATTTATGAGTGAGATTTTCATGACTCAGCATCTCGGCGCGCGCGCATGTGCGTGAGCGAGGGAGCGAAGCAACTGAACAAGGGGAGGGTGTGGGGAAGGGGGTATCCGCCCTCCCACGGTTAGGAGCTTTTTCAATTTTTAGCTCTTCATGGTGCAAGCTGGTGCATACTTAAGTGACTATTTTTTACTTATTTTGAAAGACAAAAGGGAAATATACCTTCAATTGCAACTCTCACTTTAATCCTTTAAGCTATGCTCCCAATGTGTGAGAAAAATGGGTGTCATACGTGAGATCGTGAGACAGACCCTAAATGCTTGAGTCTCACTCACAATGCGTGAGACTTGGTAGCTCTGCAGTCATGTATTAAAGCATGGTCTGTTGAGAATGCTAACAATTCTTAATAGCAAGTACATGTACTGGTAATGATTGCTAGCTACTGGTATGAATTAATTGACATCATTCTGATAAGGACCAGTGCTGGGGTGGAAGGAATGGTTTATGACCAAAGGAAATACTTCCTATCGATTGTCAGAGCTATAAGCTCAATTATGATCTCCTCTTGGTGCTGCTCGGACACTCCATTATTCAATGCTGGCAAAGAAAACTTACCATCTCCTGTCTACTAATACAAATACACTCTTACATGTGTAGGATTAGTATACGTACAAGTTACAGTATAGTCATATGAAAATAATTGTTCTTTGCTTAAATCTACACACACACACACGCACACCTACACACTGCACACAAACACAGTATGCACACATTCACACAACATACACACATTGAGCAAAATCACAAATCTCTGATCCCTGTCTATCATAGTAAAAAGAAATATTACTTGACCATTCCCACATCATTCTAAATTTCATATGCTAAATTATTTCTACACCATCAATTCAGCCTTAGAATAATATTTCTGCACAGGAAAAGCACACTGTCATATATTAGAATGCATTCTAGATACACTGTCAAATTCTAGAATTTGTACTGTAGCTTATCATGTTTAATATCTAGGTTTCCTCACTCCCCTTTTCAGCATGACTACCAAATAGTATCCACGTTCATGTACTCCATGTACGTCTTCTCCTGCTGTAGATATCTGCTCATGGCATCATAGCACAGTTTGTACTGGTCCTGCAGATTACACAATATTGAAAGAAATGTGCAATACTAAGTAGCTCCATACATTATTGGTAAGAATAGAATTGATATTTCTACAAGGAATATCAGGATGATTATTTCAAGTTGTTTATGATTCTTGAAAGCATTTAAAATGTTTGGACTATTTTTAAGCTGAATAGGTCCTACCATTTCTTCTCTACAACTCCTGTAATCTATTCATTTCTTGACTGTCATGTTCTCAAAGACAGACAATGTTGTGTTCCAGCTCATGAGCTGTGTCATTTCATTTCATCATGCAAGAAAAACAATGAAATGAACTCACATGTATTAATCATGTTTCCAGGATACAGATACAATGTATACTATGTTTTGTGAAAATGAAATTGACTCTACTGAATTGGCATCTTATCATAATAGAAGGTTTTTGATATTTGGAAGACAATGGACATTTACATAAAACTAAATCTACAGCTTCTTTTATAAATAGTTTTCATTTGCCCATGTTTTGCATTTCTTTAAGCAAGTAAATGGTGATTAACCTGTTACATCGGCTCTCATAAGTGTAATACACTGTATTTAGTCATCATCATGGTTTTGTAGTGTGCTAAATACACACACAAATTTTATTCACACAGTTAATAAAATTTTATTTACAAAGTAGGTCTCACTGAATCATGTCAATAGTCTGTGCCTGGCATGTTATATTTGACCGCCCAGCTCAAACCCACAAAAAAGTCACATATTTGGATTCTCCATAACTGGCCAAAAAACATGTAATTTGTGTTGACCTACTTTTAAGTTTGCCTTATCTGGGAGAATAATCCTTCTTCTACCTATCATCAAAATTTGGCGGCTTAAAACAAAATTAAAATCAAGTTATCAGCAGTCTTTCTAGACCACCTTTTTTTTTTTGTCTGAGAGGCACTGCTTTCACTGGGAAATAGAATATATTTTCATTGATACTTCTGTGCAGCACACCTGAGTGACCCTAATCTTTCAAACCCTCTTTGCTCCCTTTTCTATGAAAACTGCATGTCCTTGCTGTCTCACATTTTAATCATTAGTAGTTCAAAATGGTCTAATTTTAACAAGATAATATTATATCATTTCAAAGCTTAGCGCTTACTCATTTAAACCATGTAGAAAAGTGGAAATTCATCTTGGCCTACTTTTTGTGGGTTTTAAGCTGGGCGGTCACATAATAAATCCTGCAAGAATAGGAACAAAATGTCGGCCTTTTGCCAAAAGGGGACTAACAGTGTACAAAGTCTATGGTGTTAAGGGGCTTTTGGCATAAGGCCGACAAAAATTGCAAATATCACTTGATATCATATTTGCGATGAAATTACTAGCATACAATTTATGTAAAGAGAAACTATCAAACTATGAAAGTTTTAAGCCCAAGAATAAGACTATATTGCCCTGTCACACATTTGTGGAGACTGTCATATTCACAACAGTGGCGGATCCAGAGGTGGGCATGCCAGGAGCGCACCCCCTCTTTATGATTTGTTGAAACAAAAGAAATAAAAAGGAAAAAAATTGGGGTGCTGGGCCCATCCCCCTTTAATTTTGTAAAGGCGCCTCCCTTTTACGATCTGCCCCTGCACAATACAATATAAGTACATGCATCCGTTTTAAGACACTTACATGTGATTCCACCATGTTGGGTCTGTTGGCACGAAGTACCTGAACTGCATGGAAGATGTCTACTGTGTTCTCTCTCTGGCACTTGTCAATCACAGACCATAGAGCACAGAACACTCCACTTCGACTGACCCCATTTCTGTGAAGGATGAAAGGTCATCACCTTACAAAATCCTTACTATTTTTGCAGTTCATGTGAAATAAAAGCAAGTATATATGCTTTTATAGGTTGTTTTTTTTTTTGAAGCATGAAACTTTTACGAATTGCTAACCATGAAAAACTTATGAATATAGGCCTACTACATGTGCTTCCATTCAATACATTATGTAGACAAAAAACTTTTGCATGTACTATACTTTCCCAAATCTTAGCTTCTAATGAAATTCACGTAAGTTTCACCCTTGTGAAGATTTCTGGTTTCAACAGGATCTGATTTCTGGTATATGTCATATATGTGCTCTGAGAAAGATAGTATTTGATGTAAGTAATTATGTATTAACTGACATACAAACATTAGTTTTTATTTGACTACTTTTTGGTACATACATTTGTATATATTTGGTAGATATAAAGCTATTTGCTAAAAACAAGAAAAAGAAAGAAGAAAGGAAGCACAAAAAACAACCCAACTAAAATTGTGTGTCTGGTCAAACATGGGGGCCATCCCATTTGGGTAAAGAAGCAACTATTGGGCATTATATGGGAACTATCAAATTGTGTAGCTAGTCGGAAGTTAGACTAATGGTAACACTCACATGCAGTGGACGATGACTGGGCCCGAGGTTTGGGCAGTCTTGACCGCTTTCTGTACTGCCTTCACAAGGTGGATGAGTGACACTGGAGATCGTAGCTTGTTGCTTGTAGCACTCCATCCAAACAGTCTGAATTGGGTCACAGTCACACTCTGGTTGTGACAAAAAATGACAACAGAGAAATCCCAAATATTTGTTTGCAGTTAAACTTCAAAATACTACCTCCATCTAACAATCTATTTAAACTAATGTTGCTGTAAAGAATTGTATATCTTATTGAGCAAGACTACTTATTTTCATTTTGTTCTGTAATTATGGTAATCTCAGAAGACAACAACACGCTTGTGCCTTGTGCTGAAATTACTTTATTTCCCAATATACACAGTGAGTAGATTGGACTTCATATGTTGGTATGATGGCTGTATCATTTACATCTGCTTCATTATTTCATGCAAAGTGCAGTCCCAACATCAGATTGTCATCTTCCTTGTCATTAGATTATAGGTCACAGTGTTTGCTTTTTTTTAATTAAAACTCTCCAATAAATAAGTATGTTTCTTTATACACTCACACACTCACACATAAAGCAAGTGAAGCAATGAATTCATAGCTTTTGAAATATTCTAATTACCCACCCACCCACACACACACACACACACACACACACACACACACACACAAATCAATCATAATTCATGTTTCCCTCACACTAAATTATCAATCAACATATATATATATATATATATATATATATATATATATATATATATATATATATATACACACACACACAAATACAAACAGACACTTTGCTTTCCCCAGAGCTCAGAATTGCATTATACAGCTCATTACACTCAAAAAGAGACGGTAACACTGAACTCTGGAAACAAACCTCTCCCTTGCTTGAGACAGTAAAGATATCAGAATCAAAGTGAGGCGCACTAGAAGATCCCACTCGTTCAATGTTCAGAGATCCCAACTGAAGTGTTCCCACATTAGGCCAGTACTGCGCACATGTCTGAAAAAAAAAGTGGAGGGTTGAAATTATGTTAACTCACTTCCCAAGAAAATCTCTTGAGTCCTTTATACAGTCTATTTGAGATTCTCCTACAAAGTTGGTTGAGAGCCTAAAAATGATAATGGGAGATTTTTCTCTCTTTATACTCATGCTTGTATTCAAAAGATTTTTTTTTGTTTTGTTTTTTGCAGAATAGTGTGTTCATTGACTTGCAACGCTAAGGAGACTTTATCAAAATTATGAGCAATGCTTGTTTACACTGATCAAATTTCCAGTTTCTATGTAGTAATATGCAAAGATATTGAAAAGGATTATTGTGCAATATCTTATATCTCATATCTTATAACCTGTTTCTTGTTTGATTGCTAGAAATGCACCTCTATTGCATGCCATTTAGTTCTTTTTCCTCATTTTCCTCAGCGTCCTATGGTATACGCTGTAAAAAAGTTTAAAATAAACAATTGTCATTAACTCTTTCACATCCTGTACCAAAGACAAAGATGAACACAGAGTGAAAAACTGCTTGTTTAACTTTCCTATCTTAGCTGACTTTACTGTTACTCAAAAGACGCTCACTTTAACACAAGAAAAAAATAAATGTAATGACTGCTTCATCACATCTAAAGCAACAAAATAGTGCTACCCCAAAAAAATTATGACAATGGTATATTAGGACATTTCTTAGAAGGTAAGGTTGAAAGTTTGCAAAAAAAAATGATATGGGTCACTGTCTGTCAAAAAAAAAAAATGTCCCATTACGAGGTAATGTTGTGTGTGGTATGCTGGCTCTTTGTTGCCATAGTAACCACTCACCTTATCGGCTGTGTCAAGCTCATTGAGCATGACAATAACAGAACACTTCCAGTCAAAGACAAGTCGCCACATGTCCACTACTGTATTGGGCAAGGGAGCCTGGGTAGCTACAAAGACATTTTTTTCTGTGAAGGTCTAAAGAAACAAAACAAAACAAAACTTAGTGATGTAGAGTTACAGTTTACAGCAGAAGCAAAAAATAGTGGATACAAAGATAACAGATTACTGAAACCTGGATTGCACCAGTACTATACCAAGGAAGTAGTAATAGAAGATGTGACAGCAGTAGTAGGCCTTACCACTAGGAGGAGAAGTTTACTTATTATCTTATAGCAATGTACATGTCGTAGGTAGGTCCTACAGGTTGCTGTTCTAGAAAGATTGCAATTATGCATGTAACGTCAACTCCAATGTTTCTGGGATTTACATGTTTTTTATGGGGTTACTATACACCTCATTTTGAGGTTTGGAAATATTGTGTCAAGTGCACATGTGTAGATTTTGTGTTTTAACAGCTTTTGTGAACTCGTTTTCTTGTATTAATGTGGTTTTATCAGTTTTGCACACATAGTTTTTGTGAAGTGTGCATGAAGTTCATCCAGAACCTTTAAAATTAGTCACCAATTAGCTTTGACACTCTGACACAATCATGAATGCATTATTGGTGAGTGTATCAAGTGTTTTCTAGTATAGTTTCCCTGGACTTCAAAATTGCCCATTTCAGCTTTATGGAAAGGATTGTTGATGGTTTCACATCTCAGCAAATTAAAAATCACTGGATAATCCATCTTTTTGGCTGACACAAACACATTTTCTTCCTGCACAACAATACAAAAGCAGACATGTGAGCAACTTTGGACACAAATAAATATTCCTCCATTACCCCCATCTTGTTTCCTAGCTCTGTAATGGGAACCTATACAAGCCTGGAATAAACTCCTAAAAATGGTTAGGTGATCAAGCTATACTCACATTCATAAATGATGCATTGATGTAGTCAGTGGAATCTTCAAGTCCTTCTGAGACAAGACATGGTCTCCTTGTCTCCACTTAAGGGCCAAGGAAGACAGACAATAATCAGACATTGTGATGCCACATATTACATGTATGTGCCCATTGGCAGAAAACATGGTGCCCCCTTCTCTCGCCCCCCCCCCCCCCCCACACCACACTCTCTCTCTCTTAACAAAGAATACTTCTGATATCTATGTTACCATGCAAAAGATTAATGCTGAAGTGTCGTTTGCAGATTGAAGAACAGTTAATCATTAAAACAAAATGTGATATTGCAATATATTGACAAATATTGATCTTAAGAGTTTCAAGTCAGACAAACAACAATTAAAAAATCACAATGCCACACATTATCATGTTCCCATGGGCAGGATACAAGGTGCCCCCTTCTCTTTCTCTCTCTCCATCCCACATAATCAGCTACAAATGGTTCAGACATTTACAATATCAGCAGAGAGTCAACAGGATATAAATGCTGAATGGTGTCTTCTGCAGACGAACTTTTGATCACTAAAACAAAATGTATATTTACTGAAATATGTGTACCAGTGAAAGCTGATTCATAGACTACAGCTTTATTCACATATTGAACTAAAAAAGTATATCTTGTTTTCTTTATCACAGTAAAACAGATTCATACCTTGCTACAGTTGTAACTGTCATTAAAATATGTAAATGATTAAACTAGAACAGTTAGAACGTAAGTCCCAGGGTTGAGGGATGAGGGATGAGAGAGTGCTGAGAAAGCAAGTTGCGTTGCGTTAACATTAACTCGATTTGCTAGTGCAAAATTATTAATTTGTAATGTTTCTTGTTGACATTATCTCTGAAGGAATTTCTATTCTGTTTCCAGCTGGACAGAAATATAAGTGCAGAATTGTTTTCAATAATTTTCTTAATGACTTTGAAGTGCAAGTCCCTTCATACGTCGGTTGTATTGACTCACATGGCAAGATGTCTTGGAATCTGTTCTTGTTCTTGTTTTGAGGCATCTTTCCTCCTCTGCAGGCATTGCTAGGAGGAACCGGTGCTAGCGAGTCAAGTAACTGAAAAAGATAAATCATTCTGTAAAAATAAATGGGCTTCTTTAAATTGCACTTTGAAGAAAGTTAATGGATGACTTTATATTCAACATGATATCACTTTGACAAAACATGCTTTTGCCAATTCAACTAAGCTTTGTATAAAAAGTTCATGCAACATTACACTACACTAGGTTTGCTTTGACGAAGATCGGGCAGGGGTATTCTCTCATTTTTTTTTTGTTTTTGGTCTTTGTTTTACTTTTGTCCCAAAGTGAAAATAGAATACTTTGATTTTACTCTGGAAGTCATTAACACGAGTGTGGTTGTATGCCTTGGTGTTGATGTTGCAGTTTTCTTACCTCATATTCTAACTGAATGTTAGTTTTCTTTGTCTTTGGGTCCATTCTGTTGAGAGTTTCTAGCTTCTTCTTGAACTGTGACACAGGGATGTTGGTCTGGCAAGACGAATAGACCTCAAGAAGAGCATTGTAGATGAACACATATTGATCCTGTACATGGAGATGAATAGTAAGTCTATTGGGCTGGTAATAGTAAGGGATTATTTGGTTCAGTGCAGTTCATATTCGTATTTTGTTTAGAGTTTTATGCATTAATTATGATTGCAAATGAAATACTGCCATTTTCCCTTTTATCAAAAGCAGTAAGGTGTACAATCACAGAATAAAAAGATATGTAAATCTAAATCATTTTAGGTAGAGGAATGCAAGGTAGTCTTACTGAATTATGGTAGAATGAGTTGGTGGAATTGACATGCATGCAGAAGACTGTCATTAAATGAGCATATAGCTTGAAGAGACAACAGCTTGAAGAAAATATAAAACATATATAATCATATGTTGTATGTACAAAGCAAAAGGGAAGCAAGATTATTCATTGTCGTCATCGCACCATTGATTACAATAGATTGTGTAGATATCAGGGGGATATGGTGGGTACATTGAATGATGATGAACGTGTAAGAGCTCTATAAGCGAGTGGTACGATGTGTCTTGTTCCGTATTAAAGTAAGCCTGGATATGGTTGTTGAAACGTTGGATGTTCAAGTAAATTCAAGGAAAGTGAACAAATTATCAAATGCCTGAAAGATTTTGAGATTGAGATAATCGGGTATTGACTAATCCTCATACTTTGATATAATATGCTTTTTCATGGATGTTTTGAAGAAAAAAAAAAGTTATGTGCATTATAAAATTTTTGGGCATGGCCTTCTCAACAGCTTCCTGTTTTGTTTGTTTTTTGATTGTTATTTTTTTTTTTTGGCCGATTAAGACCAAAAGTTGGCATTGGGGACTTTCTGAATCATATTCAAAACAAGATTTAAGAATCCTGCAAATACCATTATGTCCAAATTTAATCCCAATTAATACAGTGAAAAATATGTATATTGCTTTTTTTTTCAGCACACGTTTCGAACATTTATATTTGTCGGTAAAAATAAAAAAATGAACAAAATGAAATGAAGTGGTCTAGTTCAATTCATTACAATTAGACTATTATCCAAATCATCTAAAGGTATTTTTAGAACCTAAAACTGGTCCAGTTATCTTTCACTGTCACACATAATGAGGGGTTACATAGAAGTCAAAATGAATAACTATCTCTTGCCTGTGTTTGTATCATCTCAATACGGTTTTCCCTCATCTGGTTGACAAATCCAAAGATGTCCACCTTTCCAGTCTCTCGCATCATACACAGCATGTTATAGAGGGCGAGGAAGGTACCTGTTCTTCCTGCTCCAACACTGCAGGAAAGAGACAAATCAATAACTAAAAAACAAATGATGTCATGTTCACCCATTGGCATATGAAGCAAATAACAAATCTGAAGTCCATCATCAGCAAATTAACAATTATTCATACCAAACAAAGGCAAACAGCTGCTAGATTTTGTGAAGAATTTTGCAGGGATAATAATGCACATCCACAATCTAAGGGTAATATGTCATTACATTAGCACATTACCCACTCGTGAATTGCGAAAGCCTTCTACATCGAACAGAATGAATTATTTTGTGAAATCAATGTCAGTTTTCTGTAATCCGCTATGAAATATCAGTCTACAGCAGTAATATGAAATATGTGAAAACACAATTCTTAGATGAACAGCTAAAACGCCTGTAATTCAATGGATAATAAATAAATACAAAAGTAACATGACTCTTTTTCTCTATATACATTTTGAATTTGCCAACTTAACTGTTACTTGTAGAGTGCAAACAAGCAGTCTCTTAAAAAATCAACCTTTTTGGTTTGAAAAGAAAAAAAAAGTTTTCGCACTACCATCAGAAGTTGGCTAGATTTCCGACTCTTCATGATACACCTTCATACTGGATTTGCATAAAATCCTTTGAGAAGAGTATATAGCCAGAATTGCCCACACTAATGCGACACCTTGGCCACAGGAGCAGGGGATACAACTGCATGCTTTAATGAAGTAATGTATTTCTATAAACTTATTCTTTTCTTGCTACACACGTTTCCCATTCACCATTGTGTATCTTTTACCTTATAAGAGACACCATCTAAAAGAAAGGGCCTAGGATTGTTTCTGATGAATAAAAGTGACCTGTGAAGAGGACAGAGCACCTACATACTAACCTGCAGTGTACCAGCATTGGTCTAGTTCTATCAGCTGGAGACATTGTGGCATGGTGATGGAGAACAGCTTCAACAAAGTCAAGGAGAGTGGTGTAGTACTCTGGAACCCCCATGTCAGGCCAGGACAAGTAGTGGAACTGGGTGATGGTTCTTTTCTCTCCATCTCTTCCCTGCAAATAAAATAAATGTGTGAACGTGTTCGTACCATACAGATTGGATGTCATCTTGGGATGTGGTGGAGGTGGGGGAAGGGAGGTTGCATTCTGAATCTAAATTGAGCCTTTTGGAGATTGAACACAATGTTAGTGGGCCAAAGCAAAAATGCCATTTTCAGTTAATTGTATTGCAATTACTCAGTGGTGTTTTCTGTTTTTCAGGCCATTAGTTTATTGAAATCAAAACATAGCAACCACATTTCTACGACACTATATTTACAGGGGGAGGAAGGGGAGGAGGGTGTAGTACTGCTACTGGTCTCCCAATTGTCAATCTAACCCAGCCTTTGTGCCACAAAATCAACCCATAACCAAGCCTTTGTCCCATCCCCCCCCCCCCCCCCCCCCAGTTCAAGTGGTGTTAACTCACTTGCTACTTAATCTAATTGCAGATCTACTCCTCACATGCAGGCTGTCAGTTCAAGAGCACACATCTTACCTTCTGCACCACCAACTCCCTGATGACACGATCAAAGTATGTGTGTTCCTTGTATGAGGAAATCGAGAGTTTTCCGATGGTGATGGATAGTGACTCCTGGGGCCAATATCGCTTGCACTGGTCCTATGTGTGATAATGGAAGTTTATTTTAAGATCCTTTCTTTACAGTTGCTAGATATAACTTTGTCATTATAGCATCATGCAAAATAATCTGTACAGGGTTATTAACACTGCCAATAAACCGTACATGAGAACCTGTTCTATCTGAATTCCAGCAAATTCACACACACACACACACAAAATCAGTCTTAGAAATCTTGACAACACTATAAGTATTGTACGATTCTGTGGCCAAAGCATGTAGGAAGGTGCAACAGCTTACTTCAATTTTTATGACTGCCTACAATTCATAAACAGTTTTGTGGTAATTTTTGTGATGCCTGATACAATCAATGATCAAACAACACTTTCATGTTATTATCCTTTAAAATCAACATTGTTTTGATTCAATTCCAATTCAATATTGACACAGTATGCATATGTCAATACATATTGTTATACAATTGAAAGAAGTAAAAATGTTTATCATAAAAGGTAATACAAAATATATGTTCAAACAATTATCTAATGAGAAAACAATAGGGCCTAAACACTTTGAAATGGTAACAAATTGGTATACAGAGTGATGGTAAAAGCTGTTTCAAATGAAAGTGATACTCACCTTTCCATTCTCAGTCAAATTTGTCACCATGATAATGGTCTCAACATTTTCCTGCCATATCATCCTCCAGAAATCAGTCAGTGATGCCTTGTTTGGTGCTGCAGGACAAAGCCATTGCACACAATTCATTAAGATTTACAGGAAGTAAATTTCAAACAGATCATAAGGTGATGACAGTTGGGATTTTAAAGCATAAAATATCATTACTTTTACAACACCTACATGCTTCATATGATACCAAACACTGTTGATAGAGACTACAACGTTTAGAATTGAATCCCACAACATGACATGATTTGTATAAGAGAGAAGGAAATGGTATCCATATATCCCAATCATACGTATTGCATAAATCATAAAAAAAAAAAAAAAATCAGTTTGAAATCGAAATTCAAACCCTACATCCACTGTAATAAGATTCATATGTCAACACAAATACTGGAGTCTAGGAGTGCTGACATTAAATATGTCTGGCATCTTTGAATAGAATAAAATGAGCAAATGACTAGTGATAAATATTTTTCATTTTCAAATCACAAATTTTCTTCTAGCTATCCTTGTTTCTTTAACAATAATGCTTATTTACTACCAGTCATTATAAATATACTGATATGATTTCAGTTTACTTTTGTGGACCATATGCACATGATGGCTAGTTTGTCCCATTCCATTGGCTACTGCTATATTTTCAGTCAGGTAGATTGTGGCAAAAAGAAAAAATAGAAATGAAGCTAACGCGACTGGTATGCCTCCGCCAAAAAGCATGATTCTCCTAATAAGTCCACCATACATCTTGATAATGTGTGATGACAGTTTTACATAATTGGCAAAATATCAAATGATATGTTTGTCACAAATATGTTGAATATTCACTTCCCTTGAACTAGGTTTAATTGGATGAATAGCTATATTTTCTAGGAGAGCATGTATTTGAGGATTTGGGGGTTATTACTCGACTTTTGACCCCATTATAAGTTTATGCCTTGAGTAATTGTCAAGGTGTGGGGAAAATTATAGGGGCCTAATTTCTGTTTTAGATATTCAATTGTTAGGAATTTAAGCTGGCCTTTGACCCTTATTCTTTGACCCATGACCCTAAAACTCCCAAGAGAATCCCTGTCAGGCAGAACATGCATTTATGTACCAAGTATCACAATGATACCTTAAGCCACTTCCGAGATATGGCGGAAAAAGTGAAATTCAGCACTTTCACTTGATCTTTGACCTTTTGATCTTCAACCTTTTTGGTAAAAAACTTCCCAGAGAATCTCAATCGCGTATTCATGTATACACCAAGTTAAAAAAAATAATAATAATCCTACAGGCATTGCATAAATATGAGGGAAAAGTTGAAATTTTGACGAGTTGACCTTGACATTTTAACCCATCATCTCTGACCCCATGACTCCAAATTCCTAGATAATCACTGCCAGTCATTACATACATATGTAGTACGTTCCAAAGAAGACACCTTGAACGATTTCTGAGCTATGCAGAAAAAAAAAGTGAAATTCTCACATTTTCACTTGACTTGTGACTCCTTGACCTTGGACCTCATGAGCCAAAACTATAACCAGAAAATGTTTAATGTATACATTAAGTTTCAAGAAAATACCTTCAGTCATTAATTGCATGGATACCGGGGGAAATAGTTAAATTTTGAGCATTTGACCTTGACCTTTGACCTTGAGCATGTGCACCCAATACCCACTCATATACATACCAAGTCTCATTAGGATACCTCAAACTGGTTTTTAGTTACGCTGTCCACAAAATTCATTACGCACGGACGGTCGGACGGACGGATGGACGGAAGGACGGACAACCGTGGTGGTGGCATCAAAACCAACAACAAAAATAGTTTACTGTAGAGTGATCTGCATTAGAGATCACAGCTTGCTATGGGAAAAAAAGAAGTTTGTGGTTGTTTGAAATAGTGATAACATCTACCATCATTGTATTATTCATGTTGTGAACTTATCAATGTAGTCCCAAGGCATATCTAAGCATGTTGGTAGCACACATATTTTCTATTGACACCTTTTTTTCTGTAACATTACATGTAGTATAAATTGCGTGAGCACATATCTCACTATGAAATAAAGGAGTGGGTATTGAAATTGGGATCACAATTTCATACCGTCATTACAATAGGATCTAGTGAATGTATACCTTTTTTATTCCTTTTATACCTTTTTTATTCTTACCTTGTGATGCAATAATCACCTTGTCCCCTCTGTAATTCTGTTGCGAGGAAAATTAAATTGTTACACAATTACTTGGTTGTTTGTACATGATGACATGATGTTGTTGTTGTTTTTATAAGCATGTAAAATGATTGCTTGAAATGTTTTGAATGAGTAAACTGTCTTTGCGGATGACTACCAGGGGAAATATGACTCCCAAAAAAAAATGTATGTAAGGCTTTGTTCATAATCACTCACTTCATAAATCAAATGGGAAAATGCTATAAAGTGACAACTTGAAGCATTCACCACAAGGAACTATACATTACTGATCGAAGTGAGGATTCAAGTTTATAACATTCCTATTTGAGATAATATGAAACTTCTTATGAAATAATTTTATGAAAGAGTATGTAATTTTAAGGAGGACTCAACGTTTATTTGATGAAAATTGGCTTCAAATGGCTGAGATATCCACAAAAAAAAGTGATAATAACAAAAGACAACAGGACATGACTTTTATAAGGATCTCTTTGTTACACCTTGTTTTTGGATATCTCAGCCATTGCAAAACCATTTTTCATCAAATAAACGTTTGATTCCCCTTAGAATTGCATGCTCTTTGACATTTCATGGAGTGGTTTCTGAATATCTCGCAAATTGTTAAAAGCTAAATTCTCGTCTCAACAAAATCTGTACAGTCCCTTTAAATGCGGTAATACCATAGGTCCAGATGAAACTTCTGTTCATCATTTGTAAAGTAACATGCAAAGTGATCCAATTATTTCCCTCTTTGAGGAGAATACATACCTCCTAATGTCTGCTTAATACCAAACCAAATATGTTCATCTCTCCGGAAAATTGTCATGGAATGACTATGATACTCACATGGATGTAGTTAGCATTGTAATAATCTGAGTGAGGATCGCCACCTGTACTCTGTAGAACAACTCTGGAATGATCGTCTGTTCAAGAATCACAAGGTATACAGTTTACCACTTTTTTACAAGATGTACATTTTTGACAATGTGTAATAACTCATTAATGTTGTAAAATACCATTATTGTATAGGCTGCCTTTGTCGTGACAAAGAATGCAAGATCTATTTCCTCTGAAAAATGCACGTAAATAACTTTGTACGAGAGGTCTCTCAAAAATCTTCTAGTGATCCCTGAGGTCACTATAAAATGAGTGAAAATGTTCTCAAAAGTCATTCCGATTTCACTCTAAATTCACTATTTTCTGCCATTCATTCCTTCATGTGAACATTTTCACTCGATTTTTTTTTTTAGAGAGAAGAAGAATCAAAGTAAAATAAAGTTTGGAAAGAACATAATGAGGAAAAATACCTGTTAGATTATGTATTTCCAGCATTTCTAGATATGATTTTTCCTGATACTATCAATTTATGTCTTTTCCATGATATCTTATAGCATCAAATAACATCAAACCTAGACATTTTGTGGAGTTCACTTGATCAAGTAGGATTATCCAAACAAATGTTATCTGGAAGAGTGGTAACAGTGATGCTAAATGATATGTTTTTAGTGTTTTGCACATTCAAACATAATTCGTTTTCAACCAAAGTGACATTTTGTAATGAATCATTCGTTACAAAATGTGAGCATTATTTACATTATGTGTGCTAACTAATGAGGGTCAGAATGAGATAGAATGTACAAGAGTCATCAGCAAACAAAACCAAGGAAAGCTTAAACGAAGATTATTGCATATCATTGATGTATCTCAAACACAATAATGGGCCAAGGAGACCTCCTTGGGGAACTCTACATGAAAGATCATGCATAGCTGAGGTATTATTGTGTATATATATATATATATATATATATATATATATATATACATATATATATATATATATATATATATATATATATATATATATATTCTGTCTGTAAGATGCCCCTCTCCAAGGCCCTCGCACTTACACCATAGTGAGACAGTTTTTGTAGAGTATATCATGATCAAAAGTATCAAAGGCCTTGGAGAGGTAAAGGAATATTCCACGAGTGTGACAATGGCTATAAATAGCTGAAGTTACAAGATGTAAGAATGTTAGTATAGCATGTGAGTGCTTTGCTTCTCTCGGAATCCGAACCGATAATCCAACACAAAATGTTAAATATTAAAGAAGTTTATAATTCTGGTATATTTTTATATTTTCTAAATTTTTAGAAAAGCATGTTAGCAAGGACTTAGGCCTACAATTACATACACCCAAATCATCACACTTTATATATAGATAATGGGACACCTTTATCTGTTTCATATCATTTGATAATATACCTGACAAAAGTGACAAATCAGAAATATCCGTAAGAGGATTAGAAATATCCGTAAGAGGATTATAAATTTGCAGTAATACATTTTATACTGATTAATTATCAATATCATCAAATCCAGCATTTTCTTAACCTGAAATATAGTCAACAATTAAGAAACGATTCATTATTATCTGTTGGGAAAAAAATGAAGAATTTGAATCAGGTTTTATCAAAAGATCCCAAAAGGAGTTCTATTGTTAAAGGGATATTTTAAGTGAGCTCAGAATTAATGATAGAAAATTATAAGTTGAAAATTTCACAAATCTGTTCGGGATCATCTACAATGTCATCATTAAAGCCTTTTTTTTAATATTACTATTTTTCTTTGGCTTATTATATACATTATTAATGAATTACAATTAAAAACTTATGATAAATAAGTAATGATGTTAACTGTACTGGAGTTTGCAACACTTTACACTAAGACATGGCAATAATCAAATGCTTTCTAAGATATACAACCTTGTTTTCAATACAGGCATTATGGTATACTTTGGTATGAAATTGTTTGGAAAAGGCTCACATGCTATGATGGTCCTGACGCGATTCTTCGACTTGTTCTGTTTCTTTGATGCTACATCCCATGAATGAAGCTGACTGCTCTTCAACATCTGACCAATTAAAGAACAAGCAAAAAGTCTTTTTTTAATTCAATGCCTAATCTCTGTATTCACAGGCATTTATGTTCCCATATAAACTACATATTTATATATTGTGTTTATAATTATACACATGTCATTAGCATCTTAATAATATCATGACTATCTACATGACATTGTTAAGTTTCATCCTCCATAAACTGATATAGAAATAAAAATATAAGTAGAATATACCTTCATGAATTGTTCGTTTGATATTGCGACTCATAGAATTCTGCCGCTGCACTGTACTGTAACCTTCTGCTGTGTACGCAGTGCCAGTGACAAGCGCGGCACCAGTCATTGACATCATCTCACGAACTGACTTAAAAGTGAGTCTCCTGAGATGATTAGAATAATGTCCCGTCATGCTTTCAACGATAATGATTGAATGTGCGTTTGTTTTGAGTGAGATTTTTCACTTAAACTACACACACACACACACACACACACATATATATATAATAATAATAATAATAACTCAGTATTTATATAGCGCTTATGAATAAAATCCTCTAAGCGCTTTACATGATAATACCTAAACATAAACTGCTGCATAATCCAAAATACTATAATTCACACAAATAATTAATCACTTATATAATAATATTAATATTTACATAAATACACGGTTATTTACACTACAATGAAAAACACAATACCCTCAATAGGCTGGTAACATTTACCTGTGCAACTAATTACGAAAGAGATAAGTCTTAAGTGCAGTTTTGAAGCTGTTGAGGGATGGCTGATTTCTTAGGCTCAAGGGGAGTGAATTCCAGAGTGAAGGGGCGGCGACTGAAAAGGCTCTGTCACCATGGGTGTGGGAGACTACCTTAGGGACTTTTAGGAAATTCTGTTCCGCTGATCGTAGAGAGCGGGATGGTTGATATGGAGAAAGCATGCTAGATATATATATATATATATATATATATATATATATATATATATATCAGGGCTCCACACTAACTTTTTTATTTCAGTATTTGGTGGCCCGATGGGGCCACCAAAATCATCAATTTCAAAATTTTGGTGGCCCCCAAAAAACAATAAAAAAAATTAAAATTCCTGCTTTTTGGGGGGATGAGTAGAATATTTAAGTTTTATCATAGTAAGAATTGGAAGCTGGACATATCTACTTATAAATAAACCTCAACAAACTCGCAACACTCACTCTCAGGCACTCATTCAGTCCTTTTCATCCATCCTTTAAACAAATTTAACTGCTGAATGGCAAGACTAAGTATAAATATTCATTGACAGGCATAGGGGTTGCAACATCTTAACTTAGATAAATGACACTTTAAAAAAATGTCTTCTTTTTTTTTTTTAATTTGGTGGCCCGGCTTTCATTTTTAGTGGCCCCGGGCCACCGGACCACAATGTTTTTACAAATTCTCAATTTGGGTTTCGTCAGAAACACAGTACCATTTTGAAGTTTATTGACCACGCCGAGCATACTATTGATAATCATTCTCATCTCATTGGTATCTTCCTGGACTTTTCCAAGGCCTTCGATACGATAAATCATGACATTTTATTATATAAATTGTCTCATTATGGAATACGGGGGAAGGCCTTGGAGTGGTTCAGGAGTTACTTACAAAATCGAAAACAATATGTATCTCTGAACGAGATTGACTCAAATCTAGAATTTATCAAATGTGGCGTCCCACAGGGTAGCTTATTAGGACCTTTACTTTTTATTATTCATATTAATGACTTTTGCAGATCATCTGATATACTCTCATTTATACTTTTTGCTGATGATTCCAATGTTTTCTTTTCTCACCGAAATCCAGATACTCTTGTAAGCATTGTTAATTCCGAATTGAAAAAAGTTACTCAGTGGATAAGAGCTAATAAATTATCACTTAATCTCCAGAAAACTAAGTATATGCTTTTTAGCAATTCCGTAGAAGCTTTGCGCACAAATATCATTTTTGATGACACTCTGTTAGAACGTGTATCTCATATAAAATTCCTTGGTATCACAGTGGATGATAAACTTTCATGGAGACCGCACATTATTAACATTAGTACAATAATTTCACGTAATATTGGTATCATAAATAGACTCAAGTCTCATATTCCAATGTCCTCTTTGTTGACCTTGTATTTTTCTCTGATTTTACCGTATCTTAAATACGGACTCCTAGCATGGAGTAGTGCCCACCAAACTTTACTAGATAAATTACTATTACTGCAAAAAAAAAAGGTACTTCGTATCATATGCGGCGTCCCGCCACGTGCCTATTCAGAGCCATTGTTTACTTAATTTAAGATTTTGAAAATCAAAGATTTGTATTTTTTTTTCAGCTTGGTCAGTTTATGTTTAATTACAATGCAAATGCACTTCCCATTATTTTTCATTCAATGTTTCCACGGAAACAGTTTTTTCATAACCATCCCACTAGACAATCTAATGAGTTTCATTTGCCCCTCCTGAGTTAACTTTATTAGCTCAGAGTACACTTAATACTCCTGTCCTAGATTTTGGAATTCATTAAGCTGTGAAATAAAAAAATCCCCTTCTTTGCATTCTTTTAAGCGCAAGTTGAAATCATTTCTGTTAAATCCTCTTTGATATATTTCGTTTTTAGTTAGATCTCATCAACCTCAGGGTTCATCATCCATCCACCAATCTTTCGATTACTGACTTCATTATTACGTAATGGATTACGTGGATTATTATGCAACAGCCATTAAATCCCTGCACAGCTGCGTGCAGTACCAGCCCTCTGAAGCACATTCTCAATCACCCCCTGTTCCATTTCACTAGTTCAGCGTGTAGGCATTCTCTTTTTTTCTTTTCCTTTCTCTCTCCCCATTCTTTCCGTCTTTTTTGTCAAGTCGTGTCATGTCTTTTGTATTTCTCCTGTCTTGTTCAGTTCTGTCGTAAATCATATCTGTGATAAGTATTTGTAAATAAGTAATTCATAGGTTTGTTCATTTTTTGAGTAGTTCACAACATACAAGCTTGCTTTTTTAGTGGACCTCTCAGTTCTTTTTTTTCTCAACTGAAGCATAACTTTGTACTTTTTTGCCAGTATGCATTAACACTTTTGTTTCTTTGTATCATTTATCTTTTACAAAGTCGAATGTTTATGTTTATGATGTAATTCCAAATACATTATGCGTCATGTTTTGTTGGAAAAAGAATGAAAAATAAATGAATTGAATTGAATCGAATAGTGTCGAGCCCTATATATATATATATATATATATATATATATATATATATATGAAGAGTTTCTTCGCAAAAACCGATATGTCCATTTTTGAAGATTTTGAAGTACGGTCTCTGTCATAAAGTACAAAATAATACCTTTTAAATGATATACACTTGTATTGGTCACTACATATAAAGGTACACTTTTGAACTTATGGTCGAAAGAAGCAAAACAAATCTTATTATTCTCTTCATTTTTCTTGACCTTTAATCACAAATATCTCCATTTGGCAAATATGGACTTATCGGTTTTTGAGAACAAACTCTTCATATATATATATATATATATATATATATATACATATATACTAGTATATCAGCTAGTCGATGTCCGGATAACAGAGAATGCGGAATAATCGATGTCCAGATAATCAATATCCTACTGTATACTCCATAATCATGACGGGAAGGAGGAGCCAGCAGATACAGCATTCGTTCACTTAAATGCTTTTGATATCAATACTGAGCTTTCAACCTTTAAAGGGTCTTTGTCAGGGTTTTGGAAATCCACATTTTAAAAAGCAACTGATTTGCATGCATACACAGGCGTTAAATGTAATGAAAACTGATTTTTTTTTTAATCATTTACTCCAAAATCTTAGAACACAATCTCCAGCGCCCTTCTGGTTTTCAGGAGACGATATATTATCTTGATAGATCCGAATAAAGGCCATGTCAGGCGAAAAGTATTATTAACTTGAAAAGTAGAGAGCAATGTCCGTTGTTTTGCCACTTACTTATTTTACCAGGGTTTCTCAATTTAGTGAGTGGAGCTATTCATGAATTAAGAAAAAAAGGTAAAAATATTGAATCTCATCCCAACACTAATGTGACATGCACACATACATTTCTCCATTCAATAATGTACTCCACGATCACAAATTTAGCCACTCGCTAAATATTTGGGAAGTCCCAATTCCACCAAAAAGTAGACCAGATATAAGGTGTATATATGAAGACTTCCTTTCCAAAAGGTGGTGAAGGTATTTTTCATTAATGTAGGTATTTTTCATTAATGTGGACATTTTTACAGGAATGTATCACCTTTTGGAGTCGCATACAGTAAACGATTCAAAATGTTGAAATTTTTGTGAGAAAATGGAAAAATCAGACAATGAAAAGTGAGATTTGTTCCAAAAAGTGTGCTTTCTTGACCACACCTCGACCCCAGAGTAGGGCCCGGTTGGTATATCTCTCCAAGCTGTGACAATTTACAGATGACGAACATATTTAAGTACTTGATTTCATTAGCTGTGAAATGTTATCTTTCTATGCAAAAGAAAAAAAAAATCTTTGAAGAAATGAGTTAAACAGGAGGAAAATGTGTACAGATAAGAAATCATCGCAGAATAAAAAGAAATACTCAAAGTAACATCAGCTAGACAATGAAAACAATAGTTATATGTTGCTTATGGTCTTGGTATTTTTGGTTTGAAAAGATGCTCTAAAATCCCCCAAAATATCAATTCTTCAAAAATCACTGTGGACATAAAGATTTTTCAGAGGCACATTTTCCCTTTCCCATTATTGGGTATTTCTATGGGACATAATGATAATGAATAACATTTATATAGCGCTTAATACTGATGTTTCTAAGCGCATCGATCCGGAAAAAAAAAAGAAGTGTGACATTGAAATGAAATACAGCATTATATACATGGACATATTACAATATAACAACAGCAACAAACCAACAGAATTAAAGTTGAGTAAACAGATAAGTTTTCAACAATGACTTGAACTTATCAACAATTTCAGCATTACGAATATAAAGAGGAAGTTTATTCCAGAGAGACGGGGAAATAACAGAAAAAGCCCTATCACCATAGCGGGTGCAGGTTCGGGGACCGTGTGATAGTTGGAGAGTGGAGGAAGAACGAAGAGAACGGGTTGAAGTGGAGGAGCGGAAAGAAATTAAGTCTTTAAGGTAAGATGGAGCAAGATTATTACATATCTTGTAAACAATGAGGATTTTGAAGGTGATACGTTGATGTATGGGAAGCAAGTGGAGGGATTGAAGAACTGGAGTAATGTGGTCAGATCTTTTTGTAAGGGTTACAAGCCTAGCAGCTGTGTTTTTAATTCTTTGAAGTGGTGCAATACTCGTAGCAGGGAGACCGTCAAGAAGGGAATTGCAGTAGTCAAGATGGGAACAAACAAATGCGTGAATGAGACGTTCAGTGGAAGACTGATCTAATAACTTACGGATTTTACCAATTTTACAGATACCCTAAGCAGAGGAACGACAGGAGTTCTTAGTGTGTTGTTGAAAAGTCAGGTGCTTATCTGCAAAAACTCCGAGATCTCTGACGGACTGAGAAGTGGGTATAGTACTATCTTCGAGGTAAGTCAAAGTCATCAAAGTCATTCCATGGAAACAATTAGAATCTGGTGAAATAAAATCGAAAGCTTTTCTCCTTATCATCAGAAATGGATTTAGCATGTTTCGAAAATGGACTTTTCAAACTGCATTTGTGAATCAATATATTTTGTATATGTATATATATCATATATATATATATATATATATATATATATATATATATACCTTGGCATATACAAGGCTTGACATTAGCAGTAGCCTGGGAGCACTAAAAATTGATGTTGGTCCTGCACCAAGTTATCAAAAAGCACTGTCCGTAGAAATATGTGCACACAATAACAATATTTACTTGATATTCTTGGATGAGTCCATTTCCATAGTCTGCCTTCTTGCTCTTAATGTATGCCTGGAGCTTATCAACAGGGATAGAACTTGAAATATCCTGGTAGACGACCTCCTGGTTTCCTCCCTCCACCTTTGACTCCTCTATGTTGCACTCACTATGGAGACCCGGCCTCTTAGAAGCACCTATCTCTCTGTCCCCACTCCCATCCATCTGATCCTTCTGGTAGCTGGGGTAGTGCTTGGTATTTGGAGAGGCTTGGTGTTTGGAGTTAGAGATATCTCCAGTCAGTTCAATGACTCCAACTGCTTTTAAACCTTCATATGGATGCTGTTCCAGCTCAACAGGGCCAAGACTTTCATACACAGCATATTGGCCTTGCTCTGCAATAGAATCTCTAGTTCCTGGATAAGAAGATGACAGAAACAAGAGCACTGAAAACACTTTCGAAGGATACACATGTGACCTTACTTCTAAGCCCTCACATAATATCACAAGAAAAGACAACCATCAAGCATCAAAATACGAATAAGAAGATTACCAGCTGTATGATAACAAATGTCTTCTCAGAATGGGTTGTTCCCAACTGATCGAAACTATTGACGGAAGAGCAAAAATGTAGGAATGTCAATTATTTGAGAAAAGGCGTTGAGGCTGATTTGATTTCAAGGCTTTTGTCTCAAATGTTTGTTTATATGTAAATTGCAAGAAGCAGAATTCTTACTACATTGCTATGTTTCAAACTTCAGAGATGTATAGCTTGCCCTACAAAAGAAAAAAAAATGAAGGGAATAGAAAGACAATTACAGCATCATGTTTGAAAGTATTTGCAAACATAGGATATTGATTACAACTTGGGTTAACAGAGTTAAGAGATTGAGTGGAGGGAGTAACTGGCACAATTTAGCTCCCTTATATCTATAAGTATATATCTAAGATGAAATCAAGTTTGTTGCAGCATAATGAATAATGCTATGAGAAACATTGTGCTTAAATATTTGCCCGACATGAACAATAATCTTCAAAGAGATACTTTCATTTTCAAATTTCTCTCATTCTCACAAAATTTGTCGTAAAGACAGATCTATGAGTCAGGCTAATTAAATGAAATAAGATAATCGTAATTGCATCCTGACATAATCAAACACATTCACAATCAAATATCATTATCTTACTTTATGATAAAAATGGCTATCCACACGATAATATGAATGCAGGGTAAAATGAATCATTATCTGTAAGAAATGATAAAAAATATAGATTTTAAAATGTTTTTCTCCATCAGCCGCCGCTTGTGAAAATGATGCCACAAATACTTCTAGTGGGAATTATTATCGCTATGAAAGACTATCTCGTTTCATATAGTGGTGATTATATACAGTGTGTGTGTCTTTGTATGTTGCATATTTTTGCAAAAAAAAATTTAATTGTTTCATTGTAAAGACTTATCAGTGCCATTTTGGATGTGCTGTTGCCATGCATATATTCCTGATGAAAATTGTTATCTTCTGATGCCACAAGCATTTTCATTAGAATCTTCATCGAAAGCAGAGAATCGGGCATCCTGAAACAGCTGAAGCAACTGAACACCACCAAAGCAAGTGGATCAGATGGAATACCAGCCAGAATGTTACACGACTATGCTGAATTGCTGTCACCCATCATCATACACCTCTTCCAACAATCCTATGAAACTGATGATCTACCCCAAGACTGGAAAAAAGCCAGGTTTACCAGTATCTACAAATCTGGCGATAAAAGTAATCCAGCTAACTATCGACCAATATCATTGACATGCTTGTGCTGCAAGATAATGGAGCATCTTATCCTCAGTCACTTTTCTAAACATCTCGCCATCAATGACATCCTTGTGAAGAACCAGCATGGATTCAGGCAACACCTGTCTTGCGAAACCCAACTGACTGAAGCTATTCATGACTGGGCCTCAACAACCAATCAACTACACCAGACTGATGCCTTATTCCTTGATTTCAGCAAGGCGTTCGATAAGGTTGCACATCGCAAGCTCATCTCCAAACTGGACTTCTATGGTATACGTGGCCATACTCTGCTCTGGATTCAGAGTGTTCTGTCGGGAAGGTCTCAGACAGTAACCATCAATGGTTCTTCATCTTCAGCTGTTGACGTCTTATCTGGAGTGCCGCAAGGGTCGGTCCCTGGACCTACCCTTTTCCTGGTATACATAAATGACATCTGTGACGAGATCTCATCACCAATAAGGCTCTTTGCTGATGACTGCGTGGTATACAGATGCATCAGATCAAGATGTGACCAGGAACTCCTCCAAAAAGACCTCTCAACCCTAACAAAATGGGCAGAGACATGGGACATGGCCTTCAACATCAAGAAGTGTGCACACATGACCATCACCCTCAAGCGTAAACCAATGGCATGTTCCTACATCATGCATGGACAACAGGTACCACAGACAAAATCCTACAAGTACCTATAGGTGTCACAATTACCAATGACCTGCGTTGGGGTGTACACACACAGAAAACCCAGGCTAAGGCCTCCAGAACCCTTGGTATCACTCGGAGAACTCTAGGCAAATGTGACAAGAAGGTGAAGGTAGCTGCATACAACCAACTCGTCAGACCTCAGCTTGAGTACGGAACCTGCACCTGGAACCCACAAACCAAGAAACACAGCCAGATTTTAGAAAACATCCAGCGCCAAGCAGCCAGGTTCGTGTTCCATGATTACTCAAGGGAATCCAGTGTCACCTCTATGCTCTCTTCTCTCGGCTGGGATACACTACAGCATCGTCGCATCCTCCATCAAAGCGAGATGCCATAAGATCCACTATGGTTTTGTCAACATGACCATGCCAGAAGAAATCAGGATAGCTTAAAATAACACAAGAAACCACAACCTGTCATACCTCCAACCACACTCCAGAGTCAACTGCCACCTCTACAGTTTTTACCCCAGAGCCATAAGAATTTGGAACATTCTCCCTGCCAAAGTAGTAACATCAGGTACTTTGATGACCTTTAGGAGTGCAGCCCTCCCTGTCATTAGACAGATGGCGCCGCGCCCCCTACTCTTAAGATGCTATAATGAGAGGCACACCCGCACCGAGCACCTGCACTTGTATATAGATGCACCTGAGCTCACGTAACCACAGGCACATGCTACAGCACACCGCACAGCACAGCCCTCTCCAGGACAGCGTCTTCGCTTTTGGAAGAGTACAGTACTCATTCAAGGTTCATAATGTGATGTCCTAGGGAGACTCCTAGTTGCTAAATCTTATTCGTAAGGGATATGATGCTGCATTCATTTTTACTTTTTAGAGAATCGCCACCATCAAGACTGAGTCCGTCACTTTGAAGAGGTGTTTCAATGAGGGGCAGAAGTGCTTCTATTCTATTCCTTGTCATATAGGTCTTTTCAATACTGGGTACAAGAGGAATCCTACAAAATCACCCTATTGTCAATGATTGTCATCTGAGTTGACAGAGTTTTTGTTTATTCTTTTTCGTAAGAATATGCCCTTTTTCATTTCTTCTATATGCACTGTTAAAGATTTTTTGGCAATACCTTTTTTTTTTTGGGGGGGGGGGCAGGGCTCGGGGAGGTGGGATATGAGTAATCCAGGAGTACAAGAGTGGATGTATGTTTATAAGAAGTATGCAGAGAATTCTCTTATAAGAATTAACTTTTACATTCCTGGAGATTTCATCGGGTGGCCTATAATAGTGTAGGTTATAGAGAATTAGTGATATGAAAAGTGAGGTTTCAATAAGTTATCGTTAGACAAGAACATTTATTTCCTCTATCATATTTTGACTCCGCACATCACTGTGATTTGTTCAATATGAGTTAACCACATCCACCACATCATCCAAAGCTCATTCGAAGCATTAAATCTAGTAATTCCAGATTAAGTTTATCTGTTCAGACATGTTACTGTCAATTTAGTACAATGAAATTAACCTTATATTGGCCAACAACGAGTTGTGTTCAAAGATGTTACTCACCCTTTGTGCCATCACGCTCTCTTTTGTCCTGGTTCCTGTTACTTCTGCCAATCCTCCTGTCAATGTTTAAAAACACAAAGTGTACACAGATTGCTTCAATATAATTACGATGATGTGAAAAGTTGGTATGACTCACAGGTTAATATGGAGTTTCTGTCATATCTTTACTTTTGTATGCGACTTGCTTCTTCCGTTAAATTTTATGAGGAAAATAAGACAAATGGAATTTGGTTGCCTCTATGAGCCACATATATTCACTTTTCCAGCATAATAAAAGAGCAGTTGACTGTGCCTTTTTCAGAGGGAAGAAATAATAATATTACCATTGATTTACACGCGATGCCAGTAACAAGTCAAGTGGATGTGAACTTTTTATAAGATATATATTGTAATAGATATATGGATTCTCTATATTTTCTTTCTATAGTTGTACACATGTATAGTCGCAAACTGTAGAAGTTTTTCAGCCAGCAGTGGCTGCACGGAAAATATTAACTTTTCAATGGATTGTCTCAATTTTCCCTGAAACGTGCTGATGTGTTCTACTATTATTGCAACATTCACCCAATGGAAAGCATAATCTACTTCGCTACAACTTTTATAGCAGTAGGCAAAGGACATTAATGGGTGTGGCTCCTGATGAAACAAACCTTTTGTAGAAAATGAAACCCACAACCAGACCCACAATAATGAAGATGATGAAAACACCAACAACACCACCAGCTACAGCACCAATTGCAGAAGGCGGGTCTGTAACACACAGAATATACAGAGATGTGACGTATACCAATGAAACACACATTTGGAAAGTGGCAGTACGTGAGTTTGTACAAAGGGTATCATGTACACATTTGCATTACAGTTAACACTACCATGTATGTACAGACGGGAATGGTTTATTTGTGTGTATGTGTGTGTGGGTGTGTGTATGTGCAAACAGACACAACACTAAGATGACCGACATATACACAAATAAAATCAAACACAAGTTTATAGTCAGTTGTCTTGACAGATAGCAAATGATGTTTCAAAGTCTTTCCATTGTGTGTATACAAGTCATGGCAATCCATCATTGTGATATGAGATTGATTCCTTTTGCTGGTAAAGGTAACTATCATTTAGCTGCCAAACAATGAAACATATATTTTGTTTCCTGCTACTTCAACAACAACAAAAAAACAAAACACGGGTTTACATTCGTAAAAATGTGTTCTAAAGGAATCAAGGATAACCATGCCATTTATGTTTTACAGACCCCGGCCCTTATTTGGAGTCATCACAAATTTTCATTCAGTTCTTTTTTCTTTTTTTTTTTTGGATTCAATTCCCAATTATTGCATGTTTTGCTACAGTTAGAGTCAGTCCATCTGTCCTTAAATCGGCCAAATGCATTCACACAATGTAGACCAGTCCAATGGAAGGCTAGCTGTCAAACTCACTGTTTGTTTCACCAGTAGCTTCAGAGGACCAGTCACTTTCACCGACACCATTGATGGTACGAACCTTTGAAATGGAAATGATGCAACAACAACCAACAATAGCAACAACAACGAAAATGTATGTACATGAATACATTGTATAAGAAACGTAAAGAGGTACAATCAAGTTGTCAATTTCTTCTTTTTTAATAACTTAAGGAAAATAATTTAATTGACGCCATCATCTTTGTCACACATGGTATTTTCAATTTGGACTCTGTGGTCTCCTTGGCAAAAACATATTAGAAAAAGGAAAAGAAACATATTGCTGTGTATGTTCATGGTGATGTCCATGAAAAGAGCATAATAAGGGAAAATGCAGATATCTGCAAAACACATCATGGACTTCTAGTACAACTGTGTTGCACTTAAGAAACGTTCAGCTACTTTTGATTAAAAAAAAATAAGGAAGATGAACTGTTTCATCAAGGATTTATCCATATAGATATCAAAAGAAATTTCCCAAAGGAAACTTAAGCAAAATATTCAAAATTATAGATCTTTATCAAGTCCTCATGGTAACTGTCAGGCCCAGCAAAAGAAGAAAATGCATACAATCGACATGGCAGTCACAATTTATAGCAATAATTTCAAAGGTTAAAGATGAGAGTAATTTCAATCAATTAAAGGCATACAACTTAAAGTCATTAATGGAGCTTTCATTTCATTAATTTATTTTATTTCAACAAAGAAGTGTAAGTGAACAAACATTCCATGCTAAAAAAGAAAGAAATAGACATATTCTGAATATATCAAAATATAATACGATCAAACAATCATGTGTGAAGTCAAGATGCATGATATTTAAGGTTGAGTTGTTTATGGGAAAAAGAAACAGCAGAGAAACATGCAGTAAATCCACACCTGTATTGAATACATGCTTCCAGCCAAGAGATCAAGAATCTGGTACATCACTTCAAACTCTGTTTCAGTTACTGTGATTATAGTGTACGTGTTGTCCATTTCTGGTGCTGTACGGCGATACCGCAGAATGTAGGCCATAATTTCTCCATTACGGTGTAAGGGAGTGGCTGCAGACCATGTTACAGTCAGTGAATCCTGGGTACTGTCTGATATTGCTACATTAACTGGAGAGGGCGGAGCTGATAAAAAGAACAGACCAAAAGGAATTTGATACGTTATGTACAAATACATACTGATACATCCCTGTGTTTGTATGTGTATTGGAGTATATTTGTTTTGATTGTTCATTATATATTTTTTGAAACTCTCTTTCTATAAATGCAATTAGCTGCATAGATTAATTGGAAAGCATGAAAATAAAAAGTGATTTTACTAAAAGCACAACAACCAACATCTGACAAGTTTACTAAAAGCACAACAACCAACATCTGACAAGCCTTACATCTAAGACCAAACCAAAGACCAGATTTGGATAAATTGTTCATGTCAAAACACTAAGGTACAACAAGCTTTCATCCACTTGTAATCTAAGATTAACAACATACTCCCAAATATACCTCATACTATACCTATTCCTGAAAATATGAAGAATCACCTATTCAACAATCGAACTTGAACTTTATCCATGTGCAATCTCTGCAGCTGAAATTATTAATGCTTCTGTTGACTGCTTTGAAAATTCTTGAACAGTTTTCAATTTTACAAGCCTTTTAGTGGGAAAACAGATGGAGGCAATGTCAGCTGTAAGAAAAAAATGGCTCTACCAAAATCTAAGAAAATACCGATCTAACTCAACTTATGTTTCACAAATATTCCCCATTCAGAAATCCCCTGTAATTGAAGTTTGACCATTTTGGCCAGAAATATATTTTCAGACATACAGGAAAATTGACTTGAATAGACCACTTGTGCGTTTTGTGAAACAGTTTACCGGTAACGGTTTAAATACATATATTTGTGAGTTCTGTCATTATATCTCCTAATTTGAGGTCTTTGACTCTCTTGTTGGTTTTGCACGTATCATACAAGGGTATGTACATGTACGTGTATATAGCATACACAATAATTATGCAGAGGAATAGTATGCTAGAAGCAATTGTCAAGAATCTGTCCACTTTATAAACCTGCCCCATGTTGGCCTACTCCAATGTTGATAAAGTGATTATTGATTATTATTATTACATGATTGTTATTGTTATTATTGTGTAGTTGTTGTTACTATTACCGTACTATTATTTACTGCCAGTTACTAAGTCATGACTTTATTCAAGTTCAACCCAATATGAATGGAACATGATTTACAAACAAAAACAATGTCTATCGTTTCATGAAAAAGCGAATGGCAGGTTAAAACATATGTAGAGCTACATCACAGAATACATGAATAAATCATATCTTTGCATATACACTCTCAAGTATCTACAAATACTAATATTACTGCAATAATCTAGATAGAAATGCTAAATGAAAAAAAAAGAGCACAGACAAAAACACGAACTTCCTGTGATTCTTTTGTAAACATGACATATTAAACAGGGGGTGGCAAGTGGCAACCAGTCGGAAACCTACACTGTAAGTCATTTCTGCATTGACTCAATGCACATACAGGCTTGAATGCTGTGAAAATGGTAAGTATGAGGATATTGTATTTTCAAATTGTTTCCTGAGCTAGGATCATCTGACCATGAAAAAAAATAATGTTTTTTTTTATTCATTCTCTAATAAATGGTATCATTTATCAATCCACGAGAATGGGATTCGGGCACTAAAAGATTTAATTCATCAGAGTTAACCAAACAATGTGCTTAGAGTGCAGAATACATTGAAATAATTGTCTGTGCATTGTTGGTAATATAGATACGTTAGTTCGCACGACCTTGGCATACAAACACAGGCCTATTATGCATTTATGATCAATTTTGCCCATTCGTGTTTACGGTTCAAACTTTGTCACCTCGGCACTTACCTCAAAATGTAAATTTGTCCAACTGTAAGGTTGATAGTCATCATTACATTGACATAAAAATGAACATTTTTTTTTGTTTTTTGTGAATGAGTATTCACAGCATAGGCATAGGCCTACACGGTCTTTTACAGGGAAATATCAAGTATTCGGGAAAAGGTGGAACATATTTTACAATGGACAGTGAGTTTTTTTGGAAGCATATCATATAGAACAATGCGAAATGTCTTACTCTCTTCCAGTGTTCTCACGATTATCTCATTGCTTGGATCACTTTCTGAATCTTTGTTGGCAGCAGTCACTGTAATGGTGTACTCTAGATATGGTTCTAGGTCTGTCAAGATGACCTCAGTACTTGGAAATGTTTCTGGTGATTCAGATCCAGAAAAGTCTGGGATTTCTGTTGTGTAGTGGACCACATAGTTGGTAAAGCCACTTCTACACTCTGCTCTATCACTGGGTGGTGCCTGGGAAATTAGTCAAGAGATCAAAATCATTGGGAAACAGTTAGGGCCTACACGACAAACTGAAGCAAACTCACATGAAATGAAAATGGCACACGACTATAGTTAAAGTCTGACGTGAAGGCAGTTCCGAGAAAAAATAAAAAGGAAGATTTATTTCATACAGATAAGGGGTGTACTCACCTCAGCTGAAAGCGACACTAAACTTTGAGGCAAAAGTGGTGTCCCGTAATAAATTTCACTAGTTGCATTGTAGCTATCTCCTCATGGGCCCACCAAACAATACGAATCCATTATTCTTCAGCTTTAGAAATATGTTGATGGAGTGATATCTGAAATTTACAGTGTCTGTGCCCCCATAAGATGTCCTTTCACATAACAAAGCCGCCATGAAAACCATGTAGGGCCTATACTCTGCTAATGTACACATAGCATTCCCTGGAATCCCAATCAAGAAGATCCCACCAAAATTGAAGCGGAATAAATTTTGAAGAAATATCTAATTTTAGCAAGCAAGGGCAGAACATCCCTTGTGTTACTACTGAAACTTTTTGTTATTCCCCCATATTGGTATGTTCATACAATACAACAACATAGTTTCCTACTGCATATGGAGGTGTTTAGTGGTACCAGCAGTAATTTGATCTTTTGGGCATTTCTTTGAAATTGGCCCCATTTAAGAAGCCCATTCATTTTACAATGGATCTGAACATGGATATGTTTGAAGTTCATGCAGATTACACATGCAGATTACACAGGAAGCCTTACCTGAGGGCACCCATTAACGTTATCTGTATACCCCTGGTATACCCCCCCCCCCCCCCCTCCCCCCTTCGTGTCAAATTACCTCAAAGAATGATTCCTGCAAATTTTGGTAAAAAAAGATTTAATATGTTCTTACACAAAATGAAAAAGATGAAATGTTGATGTTGATCATAATGTGTCATACCATAAAGTCAGATCCCCTTCTTGTCAATCAGACCACAGTCGCTATAATTAGTGTCATTCTTCATCTTATAAGGAGCATCAACCCATTTTTAGGATTGGCAGTGGGAGGTAAAACTTGCAGGATATGCCCATGGGAAAGTGAAATGACGTAGAAGGTGGAAGGTTTAGGGGAATATCCCCTCCCACAGTAGACACTACTAGCATTTGAAAATGTGCAGAGCAAGTATGGATTACCAAGCATGGTAAATACATATCTAAATACATGACTTAACAGTGGTATTTCAAGCAGATATAGTCTGATACATTCACCTCACACAAGGGAGCTTTTGCTTTTTTAAAGTTAAATTTTAATGACCTTGTGTACATTTTGGATGGAATATTTGGAAATTTGTCAATCCATAAAAAGTAAATAAGAATGAGAATATATCCTGGGACTATGGGACTATGTGAAAGGCAAAATTGTGGTATCTGTCATCTCTACATGCTTGCATGTGTCTTCACACGCAGTTCAGATTTGCATGCAAGTACTAGGTGTTTCAAAAAATATTTCCCACTTTTGATTCTTGATAATACAAAAATTGTATATCAGATAACACTGTCATTGATATGAGTGATAGCTGAATAGTGTACAATTTTGTTGAATATGGTTTAGATATGAAAGCATAAATCAGTTTCATGAAATCCATGATTAATTTCACAGTTAGGTTCCAGATTTTGCTCTATTTTCAACCCTCTTTACAAGACTTTCACTTTGCACAGGGGTCAATGGGTGTGTATAGGAGTGTGTCGTTAATACCCTGACAATGGTCCTGAACAATGCCCAGGGTTTGAATGCTTCATTATTTATTCACGAGAAATTCCACTATCACAACTAGTCTTTATTCAGCCTCTGGCAGTGTCTGTGTAAAGTTAAACACCTGCCGATATAGTCTAGCGGGCGACGTATTTTTAGCCTAAATCAGTGATTGGCAGTCAATAGAGGGCGCGACGATGTGGCAGTCAAGTTGGCTAAAAATCCGTCTAGTAAGAAACCTCCGAATAGAGGCGTGGAACCGGGTGTGGCAAGACAGTTGTCAGTCGTCAGCTCTCGAAGTTTTATTGGCTGAGCATCGGATGTCAATCAAAACACGTCGCAGAGCCCGAAGAAATGCTAGTCTACTCTCCTAGGTATACTACAGATAATCTTTCAATAAAAATACAGTTTGCCTGTCTCTTTCAGCTTACTACAGTATTTTTCATTCTTCTCCATTCTTTTTAAGGTGTATTACATCTTACCTTACTTCAAATAGAAAAGAATAATGGTATTCAGTGCAACTGACTTCAGTTGTAAATCTATGAGGGTTTTGCACGTGGAAACTACGCCCAAACTACTGCCGAATGCAAACCTTCAATTATTGGAGTAAAGTCTACTTGATATTTACTTCAATTGTATGTTTCGGAAATGCATTTGATATCACCACTCCCCTTTATCATTTTTAACCTTGAGTTGCCATATATTTTTGTATTAAACTTTGAATGATTTTTGCTTAACATGAATAAAGCTGCCGTCAATACATCAACCCCTATATCGGAGCACCGTAGACTTTAAACAGGCATTTTCTGTCGTGTTCACGCATGATCACACTGTCACGGAAGAACTCGTCCGCGGTAACATGGGCGTCCAAGGAGAAAACAAAGAGGAGCTGCGACACAAAAAGATTCCTGCAAAGCCAAAGGCACAGGTGGAATATGGTGCATTCTTTGCAATCATGAAATTACGAGGTCCTGGCAACAAGTAATGATAAACCGATTGAATCTGATTCACATTTCATTACAAATGCATATGAGGACATCTTTGTGGCCATTCTGTATGCATACGTATGGCTAAATTGAGTATCATCAACAAGCGAACAACTGTGGTAAAATACACATACAAACACGTGTGGCTCTGCTAAATAGTCTTGTACCATTTTCGCCTGGAACCTCTCGTTAAGAGGTGAGGCGTGGTTGTTAAAATAACATTCACTTGATTCGACCTGTCAGAAATGAATTACACTCGTATTTTCTGACAAGATTTTAGAAATGATTATGTTCCTTCATGTCCTTTCTGGGATTCATCATTCCAAGGATCGTTAATCTGATAATAGAATCAGTTTCGTTATTCCGAAAACGAAATATTCTTCTTTTAGTTACAAAATACGTTGATGTGACAGCAATAATAAAAAGGCTGAATATTATGCTGTAAAAATTGAATGAAAACACGCACACGTACTCATGCCTACACACGTGCACACACACGCATTGACACACACAAAGACAAGCATAATGACAAACATACACAAACTAAAAAGGTCAAAAATAAAGCACTCGTGTATGTGCTGATAATCCCCTTTGAAATACGGCCCAAATCATAGATCAGCCCCTTCCCACTCTCATAACTTAAATGCATCAGACATGCAGTTGTAAACCAAGGACGACAGAAAAAGGCAGCAACGGCGACGAAATTAAATCAGCCCACAATGTGCTTAGCTAATACCTCAACTTATTTTCCACTTTGCTTAGAGTAGCAAGCTTCTGAATGTGCTTTATCAAGACGTTTTGTCCAAGACACACGTGCTTTGGATTGCAGGGGTCAAATACCTCAGACAGTTGTAGATAAGGGGTGACGAAAGAAGGCGGCAACGGTAACGAAATCGATTCAGCCACAATATTCTTAAATAATCCATCAACTCGTAATTCAACATTGCTGAGAGTTGCATGCTTCTCAACGAGCCAAATCAAGACATTTTATCCAAGAGACGTGCCCTTTGGATGAGAGGCTCAAATACTTGAAGACGTTGTAAATACAGGATGACGAAATATGGCAGCAGGGTGACAAAATCGATTCAGCCAACAATATGCTTAGCGAAGATATCAAATCATTCTGCCACTTTGATTAGAATTGTATGCTTCTCAATGTGCTGTATCAAAAATTTCTCTCCAAGTGGCATGAGCTTTGAATTAGAGGGCTGAAATGCATCAGACAAGTAGACAGAAAGGGTGACGAAAAAAGGCAGCAACGTGACAAAATCGAATCAACCTACAATGTGCTATGGTAATACAGTATAATACCAATTTGCTAAGGGTTACATGCCTCTCAATGTACTATATCAAAAATTTTCTTTTTTTTCAGGATACATGTGATTTGGATTAGAGGGCTGATATACATGACGATGTTGTAAATAAAGGGCGAAGAAAAGAGAAAAGGAGAATGCTGACGAAATCGATTCAGGCAAACAATACGCTTGAATAATACATCAAATCGTTTTACGACTATGATCGGAGTTGCATGCTTCTCAGTGTGCTTTACAGTGCATCATGAAGTTTTCCCCCAGTGACGTGTGCTTTGCATTCTAGGGCTCAAATACATGTACATGAAACTAATTGTACATGAAGGGTGGTGAAATAAGGCAGCAATGGTGTCTAAATCGATTCAGTCCACGATACGATTAGCTAATACGTCGAATTGTTCATTTTGTTCAGAGTTGCATGTATCCCAATGAGCTTTTGATATGGGGACTCAAATGCATCAGAAAGTTGTACATAAAGGACGAAGATAAAGGCAGCAACTGTGAGAAAATTTAACTAATCCTTAATGTGGTTAGGCAGTATATCAACTCGTCATACCACTTTGCTGAGAGTTTTTTTTTTTCTTTTACAAATTTACTTATTTCCTCTTCATTATACAACATAACATACAAAATCATATTACAAATCATGTTTTGTTTAACAAATTAACATCAACAACAACAACAACAGTAAAAGATGGGTATCAAACTCTTCAACAATTGAACAATATCCTAAAGATACAGTCAGCTCTCGTTACAATAAACTCCTTGGGCCCAGCGAAATCACCGTGATCTTGTCACTTTTGAAACCTTGCCGTATCCAGGGCGCAAATACCTCTGAATAGGAAAATTTTCAAACCCTGGGACCCCCAAAAAACTACCCCATCACGTCGGGGTTCTGCCATATGGATATTCTTTATCACGAGAGTCGACTGTATGTTCTTCTACAATGACCTAAAAAATATTTTCTACAGGGGACCATTTCTTATAATGAAAATTTAATTTGTTTGTTCGTTTTGCAATGTTGGATTCTATATATCGGATATTAACAATAAATGCTGTCAATCCATGAAATTTCACACCTGTATCTTTGCATCTCTGAATATATATGTACCTTTTGTATAACAATATTAAATGATTCAATAAACTCCTGTGGGGCCCTTTCCAGTCTTTGATGAATCCAAACATTACTCTAATTCTTGTACAATCCTCTAATTTGACATGAAAGATCGTACCAATTTCATCCACAAATTTTTGAAGTAATTCTTTGGCAGCTTTACAATAAAAAAACAGATGTACAGGGGTCTCAGCACATGACTTACAAAGCGTACACAACTCTGATTCTGATATTTTCATCTTAAACAATCTTTCATTTGTGTAAAGTATATTATGCGACAACTTGAACTGAAATTCTCTCAATTTTACTTCAATTGTACATGTAAATGGCAACATATATATTTGTGTCCAATCTTCTGGTTGAATTCCATACTTGCCAGCAAAAACTGTTTCGCAAACAGGTCTTGATTTAATCTCTTTTAAAAATTCCTCATATATTGGTTTTGATTTCACATTTTGTAACTGTGAAATAATAAGATCCTTTTGTTTTTGAGCCACTTCTTCTTTCCAAAACATCTCCAATAGGAGTGTATTGAAGGAACATTTCGAGTATTTTTGAACAGAGTCTACAATTGCCATATACATCATATTATATTTGCTTGGCACTCCTTTCCTTAACCAAAATTCAAAATCAATGAGCCGTCCATCAATACTAAATATTTGATATATATAACATAAACCTGCTTCAAAAAACGGGCTGCAGAATATTGAGTGCTTATCAATCAAAATATTCTGGTTATTCCATACTGGTTGTTGTAGGATGTCTGCTTGGCTATTTTCATCACCAATACAATCCTCATGTATGTTTGTCTTTAACCATATTTGTAGAATATTCTCATAGAATGGAGGGATACCCCTCTTATCAATAGTTTCAAGGGAATAATTACTTTGAAACACTAGAATTCCACCAAGCCTTTTTAAGAAATAATCTCCCAATAGCACCCATTGATGGTTACGATTTCCATAATATCTTTTAACCCACTTAACTAACTGCGTATCAATCATACATTGTAAATTGGGGAATTTGAGACCACCCTCAGCATATTGTGCATACATAGTTGACCTTGAAATCTTATCTGGGCCATTCCATAAAAATGAAAACATTAACTTCTCTACTTCTTTCACAAAATCTTGAGGAATTTCAATGTTTGACATCAAATAAATTATCTTAGACATAATAAATGTTTTCAAAATTTGAATTTTACCAATTAACGTTAAATTACGATTCTTCCAAATAAAAAATGTTCTCTTAATCTCACCCAATCGATCTTCAAAGTTTCTTCGGATTGCTTCTTTTTTGTCATATGAAAACCAGATTCCAAGAATTCTAAGACCATTGTCTGTCCACTTTATCATCTGTGGCTTTTCTTTCGATAGTCTATCATTTCCTATCCACATTCCTTCTGATTTGCTTCGGTTGAGGCAAAGGCCTGATATCTCAGAAAATTCTTGAAAGCTTTCTAGTAATACTGATAATGATTCTGTATCCTTACAAAAACATGTTATATCATCAGCGTAAGCTGTATATTTAATCTGTTTTCCGAGCATCTCCATTCCAATAATATTTGGATTATTTAACAATCTCATTAGATATATCTCGAGCCCTAATATGAATAAAAGGGGGGCAAGGGGGTCGCCTTGGCGAACACCCCTTCCAATTTCAAAATAACCAGTGGTAAAGCCATTTATCAATACACAGCTATTTATACCTGCATGCAATGTTCTCACCCATTGTATCATTGACGGACCAAAATTAAGACATTCTAAACACTGTAATAAATACCTATGACTGAGTGAATCAAATGCTTTGGTAAGATCTAATGCTAACACAATTCCAGATACATTGTTGGCATCTGCATAAAACATTAAATCTGAAATCAGTCTTATACCTTCACCTATATATCTGCCTTTAATAAATGCTGTTTGCTGAGGATTTATCAAATTACCAATAATTTTGGACATACGTTTCGCTAAACATTTAGAAAGTATCTTTGCATCCACATTTATTAAAGTGATTGGTCGCCAATTGCCCAATAATCTCTTATCTTTATTGGATTTAGGAATCAATTTAATTATTCCTTGCCTCTGTGACACGGACATACTTCCTTTTTCAAAAGCATGATTAAATGATCCTATTAGTTCTTTAGAAATCAAAGGCCAAAATGTCTCATAAAATTCCACCGATAAGCCATCATTACCAGGTGTTTTATTTTTTGACATCCCAAGGAGGACTTCCCTTGCCTCTTCATGTGTTATCAGGCCTTCACAAGAGGCCTTTTCATCTTCCGTGAGGTGTTTTAAGCAGGAACTTTTTATGTAATCATAACTCACTTTGTCAGACACTGTATCCCTGTTTTCAAACTGTTTACCAAAAGATTTCATCACAAAATTTCGTATATGATGGGGATGTTCAATAAGTTCCTCACCTGTATCTAATACATCTATGTTTGTACTCTGTGCTTGTGTCTTTTCCAATGATAAAAAATATTTTGTACTCTTCTCTCCTTTCTCGTACCAGGTACATCTTGAACGTAATATGGCCCCCTCTGCTAAATAATTGTACATGCAGTTAAGTTCCTGTTCAATTTTCTCTTTCTTATCCCATTTTTGCTCATTCATTTCTGTCGGGTCCATGTCATTTATTATTTTCAATTCTTGTTCTAATTCTTTTCTTCTAATTTCTTTTATATTTTTCTTCCTTTTAGAAAATGTGATTGTAAATTCTCGTATTTTGAATTTTAACCAATCCCATAATTTTCCTTTATCATTTTTATCTTCCCATTCATTTACCCACATCTCATAATGTCCCTTTAAATTTTCAACATACTCAACATCACTAAGTAAACTGTTATTAAACTTCCAATAAGATGGGCCCACAGTGTACTCTTTAATTCTCAGATGTAAATTCACAAAATCATGATCTGACAAAACACAGGGGACCATATCACAATCTGTCACCATATTTTGTACAGACTCATGGATTAACCAGAAATCCAGTCTTGACTGAACACAAGGATTGGAGCGTCTCCAAGTAAATCGTCTTAATAACGGGTTCTTGTCTCTCCAGATATCTATTACATGATAAACATTTTTAATATTTTCTATTATTTCACAAGAGTGCTTCCAAGTGGACTTCATATTACCGCCCTCTCGGTCCAATGCCAAATTTTGAATAAAATTAAAATCTCCCCCTATTAATATTGTCTGTTCAGCATCATAATATTCTTGTATAGTCAAGTCTACAGCTTTAAAAAAATGCATGTGATCTTTTTCATTATTTGGTGCATATACATTACATATCATAAATTTTTTTCCATATACTTCCATTTTAACCAACAAAAATCTCCCGTTAGAATCTTTCACTGTCTCTATCAATTTTATATGTGGGGTTTTCCGAAATATGATACACACTCCCCTACTAGAGGAGGTTCCATGACTGAATACAATATCGGCTCTTAATTGGTTCTTCCATAAACTTTCATCCTTATCAGTCGAATGGGTTTCCTGTAATAAAATAATATCCTTTTTTAATTTGGATAAAAAACAAAAATATTTTTTCCTGGCTTTAAAGTCCCCTAGCCCATTAACATTATGGGTCATTAACTTCAGATCCTTATACATATTTCACAAGTAGGTAACCTTGTAAATTCTTATGACCCACCATGATCAAGACAAAACAGACAACAAAACATTGGCAATGAAAAAAACACACATACAATTTGCATGAAATCGAATAAAACATGATCACAAGGAATCCAAGTGCCCCTGGGCATCTTCACAGTTATTTTTTCCTCAGGTTGGCAAAAACAAATGATTTTCCTTATCACTTAATCACATGAAAAGTGTATCTTGTCTTCGGAGATATCAACTGTTAATATACTGCTGGCATGACAGGGTGCCGACTGCTGAGCTATCGCAGTCGTGTCAAGAGTTTTTCAAAGTATTTCGTATTTTGTTAGACCATTGTCTACTGTGCAAAAGCAAACTGCCAATATCCATTCTATCTTGTGGTGTGCTGCTTGTACTCCACTTCTTTTCCGCTCTCAGTCTCCCTGTAAAACAATCGCGCCGGATATTTGAAGTACACCTTTCGCTTTGGGTCCTCCTCTTTCAGCTTTCGTTTCAGTGGCAGCAATTTCCTCCTGCTTTCTCGCACTTCTACCGGCAGCATCTCATCGACAAATATCTGGTGATCCTTTCCGTTGTGCTGAAAAGGCCTCTCCTTCAAATATCTGCGGGCACTGCTGATCACTGTTTGTCTGGTTGTGTATCTACTGAAAGCTACCACAACTGGGCGAGGAGGGCCGGGTTTTGGCCTGATGCGGCCTGTGCGATGAGCTCTTTCAATGCTCACTTCACCTTCCATTTGCATATTTGACTTGGCAAATTCTTTGATCAATTGCTCACACTTCCCAGCGTTTTCAGCACCTTCAGGAAACCCGTAAAACACAGCCGTATTCCTCATCTCTCTCGCAGTGAGGTCAACAAGACGCTCTCTCAATTTCATATTCTCCTTTTCTTGCTTGTTTACTTGGTCCTGTAACTGTTTGATATCAAAACGGCACGACTCTTGCTCCTCTTTCAAGTTACTGATTTCTTTCTCATTTGTTTCAATCTTACCAAGAGCTGTGTCCAACCTGGATGTGAGATTGGAGTTCATTTCGTCTATCTTGTGGATAAGGGCCGCGAGTAGTTCATCTGTGGTTGACTTCTCCCCGTCTACTCGTCGTTTTTTCTCAAGCGAGGAGCGTGGAGGTGATTCCGCCGACGCGCCCGGGCTGGTTCCCTCCATATCTCGGTGAAGTGGTTTCACTACCGTGTGCACTGCCGAGTCAGTTAAGCCGTGTGCATTATCACTGTCACTGTGTTCTTGCGTAGCCTTCTCCGTAGTAGCGTCGCTAAAATCCATCTTAGGGTCAAAATCCTCCTTTTCCTTGAAATAATGGGAGATTGTAACGACTCCTTGTTCTAAGCTCCTTTTTCTCGATGTCATTTTGACTTTTCAAACTGTAATAGGCGAAATGAGCTGCAATTTTATTTCCTCCTAATGCCTCCGTAACACTCAGGCACGTCCTAACCGCACAGCGCCATCTTGGATTCGTGACTTTGCTGAGAGTTGCATGGTTCTCATTGTGCTACAGCAAGACGTTTTCTCCAAGAGGTATGTGCTTTAGATTAGAGGGCTCAATTGTATCAGGAAGATGAAAATAAAGAGTGACGAAAACAGACAGCAACGGTGACGAAATCGATTTGGACCAAAATTTACTCAAGTACTACTCCTCTTTATACCTTTCTACAGAGAGCCGAATGGTTCGTATCATGCTTTATCAAGGCGTTTTTATCCAAGAAGAATGTACTTTGGATTACAGGGCTGCATGCTTCTCAATGTGCTATATCAAGAAATTTATAAAAGAGACGTGTTTATATTAGAGGGGTCGAAAATACATGATGAGGTTGTAAATAAAGGGTGACGAAGAAGGCTATCAGGGTAACGGAAGCAAACAATGTGTCTAAATGATGCTTCAAATTGTTATACCAAACTACTTAGTGTTCCATGCTTCTCAATGTGCTACATCAAGACATTTTCTCCCAGAGACATGCTCTTTGCATTCGAGGTCTTAAATACATGATGCCGTTGTACACGAAGGGTTACGAAAAAGGCGACAACAGCGACGAAATCGATTTAGTCCAGGATATGATTAGCTAATTCATCATATTGTTATACCATTTTTTTACAGTTGTATATCACAATGTACTTTATCAATATTCTTTTCAAGTGGCATGAGCTTTGGATTAGACAACTGAAATGCATCAGAAAGCTGTACGTAAAGGTTGACGAAAAATTCTCCCAGAGACATGCTCTTTGCATTCGAGGTCTTAAATACACGATGCCGTTGTACGCGAGGGGTTGCGAAAAAGGCGACAACAGCGACGAAATCGATTTAGTCCAGGATATGATTAGCTAATTCATCAAATTGTTATACCATTTTTTTACAGTTTTATATCACAATGTACTTTATCAATATTCTTTTCAAGTGGCATGAGCTTTGGATTAGACAACTGAAATGCGTCAGAAAGCTGTACATAAAGGTTGACGAAAAATTCACCAGCTATGACGAAATCAAATAAGATCAAAATGTGGTTACGTGATATATCAACTCGTCACGCCACTTTCTTGGGAGTTGCATGGTTCTCAGTTTGCTAAATCAATACGTTTATCCAAGAAACGTGTGCTTTGGATTAGAGGGCTTAAATGTATCAGACAGTTGTAAATAAATAGTGACAAAAACAGGCAGCAACAGTGACGAAATCGAATCAGCCCACATTTTGCTCAAGCAATAAATCCACTCGTCATATCACTTCATTGAGATATGCATGCTTCTCAATGTGCTTTGTCGAGATGTTATATCCAAGAGATGTGTCCTTTGGATCAGAGGGCTCAAATGCATCAGTCATTTGTAGATAAAGGGTGACGGAAACAGGCAACAGCGGTGACGGAATCGAATCAACCCACATTTTGCTCAAGTAATGAATCAACTCGTCATATCACTTTACTGAGAGCTGTGTGCTTCTTATTGTGCTTTATGAAGACATTTTATGCAAGACATGTAAGCTTGGATTAGAGGGCTCAAACGCATCAGATAGTTGTAAATAACGGGTGACGAAAACAGGCAGCAGCGGTGACGGAATCGAATCAGCCAACAATGTTCTTTATTACTTGTACATCAACTCGTTATACCGCTTTACTGAGACTTGTATACTTCTCAACGTGCGATATCAAGACGTTATATCAAAGAGAAAAGTGTTTTGGAAATATGGCTCAAGTACATCAAAGAGTTGACAGACAGGGGAAAACCCCACAACGAAGAGCTGTACGGTTCATATGCAGTGACTACATTTTCCGCGATCCAGACTGTACAACGTGCATGAGGGAGAATCTGAACTTGCCAACTCTTACCTTGGGATGCCAGGTCCGGAGATTAAAATCATTCTTCAAAGTGGTAGAGGGGTTGGTCCCAGCCCTACATTCTGGAATTGTTTTCACTAAAGTAAGACCCAAGCGAAATATTACAGCAAAGAAATATAAAGAATGTAACGTAAGAAAAAAAATGTCGAAAATTACGTTACAAATCAAACTAAATGTTACACAGTAAGGCACTGTAACACATCAGTATACCGACCGAGTTTCACTCTTTTTTTTGTGAAACCGATCCTGGTTTGGAATTAACTTCCAGCTGAAGTCGTTAACAGAATATTAAGGAGGTTTTCAAAGCAAAGATTGAGCAAAGTCTTCTTCACTTTGACTACCCACACTCCCAACGTGCCCTCTCTCACCCGGTTCCTTATACCGCAAGGTCCTGCGCCGTACTACATCCAGAACCAGACAGGATGGCGAAAAAAGGCAGTAACGGTGATGAAATTTAATCCAGCCCCGATGTGTAGGTAATGCATCAACTCGTAATACCACTTTGCTTAGAGTTGCAGGCTTCCAAATGCTCTACATCAATATGTTTTCTCCAAGAGACAAGTGTTCTAGATTATAGGCTCAAATACATGATGACGAAGTGAATAAAGGGTGACGAAAAAGGGCAACAGCAGTGACGAAATGGATTAAACAATAAGCTAAAATATTACATCAAATCGTTACACCAAGTTGTTTAGACAGACATGATTCTCAATGAACTATTTCAAAACGTTTTTGTCGCAGAGATATATGCTTTGCATTCGAGTTCTTCAAGGACAAGTTCACCTTGCTAGACATGTAGATTGAGTAAATGCATTTCTATTTATGTATAATATTATTCAAGCATATTGTTGCCTCAGTCGATTTTGTCACCTCTGCTGCTTATTTTCGTCACCCTTTACTTACACCTCATCATGTCTCTTGGAGAAGACGTCTTGATATAGCGTATTGGAAACCAGGCACCTCTCAGCAAAATGATACAACGATTTGATGCATTACCCAACCTCATTAATTCATTGATAAACACTGCAATTTTGTCACTGTTGCCTCTCATTTTCGTCACCCTATAGGTCTATGTACAACTGTTTCATGTATTTAAAGGACAAGTTCACCTTCATAGACATGAGGGTTAAGTGAATGCAACAATATTAGTAGAACACATCAGTGAAAATTTGAGGAAAACTTGACAATCCGTCTAAAAGTTATGAATTTGTAAAGTATCTGCACAATCACTGCTACATGAGAAGACTATGATGTCATATGCATAGAACCATAATTATGACGAAAATAATAACAGAATTTCATAAAACTTCGCTTCTTGAATAAAGTGCATATTTTCTGGACTTGTTACTGACGTATGTTATATGAGTAACACTATCCCCCTCGCCTCTGAAATAGAGAAGTCAATTGTTCTTTTGTTATGCGAGAAAAGTGGAAATATGTTTGATTTTCTTTATACTTTTTTATATTGCTGTACACATGTGACATCACAAGCCATAGTAGTCTTGTCATCCAGCCATGACTGAGCAGAAACTTCAAAAATTCATAACTTTTGAACGGATTGTCCGGTTTTCCCCAAATTATCACTAATGTGCTCTGCTAATATTGCTGCATTCACTTAACCCATATGTCTGTGAAGGTGAACTTGTCCTTTGAATACATGAGACAGTTGTACATATAGGGTGACGAAAATGAGAGGCAACAGTGACAAAATCGATTCAGCCAACAATATGCTTAAATGATCCACTAAATCGTTATGTATAAAAGTTTTTTCCAAATTACAAATGCTTTGGATTTGAAGGACACGCATGAGATAGTTGTAAATAAAAGGTGGCCAAAAAGGCGGCTCGGTGACGGAATTGAATAAGCCGACATTATGCAAAAACTAAGCATCAAATCACTATGTAACTTTTTGGAGAGCTACATGCTTCTCAATGTGCTACAAGAAGTTTTCTCCCAGAGATATATATTATGCTTTGCATTCGAGAGATCCAAAACATGAGAAACTTGTATATAAAGGGTGACGAAAGAGGCGACTACGGTGAAGAAATCGATTCTGCAAACGATATGCTTACGTACATCGAATTATTATATCACAGTATTTAGAGGTGCATGGATCTCAATGAGCGTATCAAGAAATATTCTCAAAGTGACATGTGCTTTAGATAAGAGGACTCAAGGGCATAGGACAGTTGTACATAAAAGGTTACGAAAAACGCAGCAACGGTGACGAAATTGCAGTGTTTATCAATGAATCAATGAGGTTGGGTAATACATCATACCGTTGTACTGTATCACTTTGCTGAGAGGTGTCTGGTTTCCAATACGCTATATCAAGACTTTTTCTCCAAGAGACATGTGCTGTGGATTAGAGGCTGTACTACATGATAAGGTGCAAGTAAAGGGTGACAAAAATAAGCAGCAGAGGTGACGAAATCGATTGAAGCAACAATAATAATATGCTTAAATAATAAATCAAATCGTTATACCACTTTGCTTAAAGTAGCATGCTCCTTAGTGTGCTTTAGCAGAAAGTTTTCTCCCAGAGACATGTACTTTACATTTGAGTTCTCAAATTCATCAGTCAGCTGTAAATAAAATACATGGTGACGAAAAAAAAAGCATCAACGTTGACAAAATCTATTCGGCCCACAATCTGCTGAAGTTACACGTCAACTCTTCGTACCACTTTGCTGAGGGCTGCATACTTCTTACAGTGCTTAATCAAGACGTTTACTCAAAGAGATAGGTGCTTTTAGAAAATTGGATTAGACGGTTCAAATACATGATGAGGTTGTCAATAAAGAGTGAAGAGAAAAGACAGCCACGATGACGAAATCGATTCAGTCAACAATATGCCTAAATAACAAATTAAATCGTTAAATACCACTTTTCCAAGAGTTACATCCGTCTCAATTTGTTATATCAAGAAGGTTTCTCCGAGAGACATGTGCTTGCATTTGAGGGCTGAAATACACCATACAGAGGTAAATAAAACAACCTCAAACCCTTTTGGAGATATATTTTATTGAAACGTCAGGACAGAACCAGCATCCCCATTCAAACAAATAGGAAGACCGAATTCATGACAGCAAAACTAAGGCTCAGACGTTACTTAAAGAGTTCAAGTCCTTCTTCACGAGAGTGTCTTATCTGATACCAGACACAGTTACTCCACCCTCCATGAACAGCACACCGCTACACAGTCAACGGTGTGGAAACCCTGTTCGGGAGAATAGAGGTTTCGAAGCCACAGGTCTCGACCCATTACCTAACACAGTGCAAAAAGAGTGTGCAAAGGAGCTGGCTCCAGTGCTGGGGAATATCTTTCTCTTCAGTTGTCAGTAGATACAGGCAACTTGTCATCTAACTGGAGGTCTGCTCATGTCACACCAGTGTCGAGGAAAGGAGATACACATCAACCAGGAAATTACAGAACTGTTTCCCTGACATCCGTGATGTGTTCAAAACATGAGCAGATGATATGTAAGCATTCTTGCAACATTTGGAGAATCACAACATCCCGTCGCCCTTTAATTATGGTTTTAGAATAGTGATTGAACAATTGCCCAGCTCCTCACAACAATGTATGATCTTTTTCTTGCCCATGGCAAGAAGATCCAGACTGACACCACCTTTTCGGGTCTCCAAAGCTTTCGATACATTACCGAACAGTTCTCAGGCGGTTACTATTTTTGTGCTGAATAAACGACCTACCAAATACCCTCAAGTCCCGACTCATTACGCCTTTTGGTAGATGACTACCAATTTAAAAAATAAGTCAAATCTCAGCGCGATTATCTCAATTAAAATATTTATTTCAACTAAAAAAAAAAATGGGCATCCGACTGGGGAATGAGGCTCAATGGTGACAAATGCCAAGTTGTGAGCACTGACGACAAATCCTCATACTTGCCCCAGGCCACCATAGACAAAATTATCACTGAATGCAATGTACATATGACCAAGAATGAATTTCTCAGGAGGTATCACTTTTCATGTGCTGATATAGCGAAGTATACATGGACACCTCATTACACTTGTCTGGGAAGAAGTGAAACTGAGCTTTTATCAACAGAGTACATTGAACTTGATGATCTCACGTCTGAAGATGGCTCAGATGTTTGGCCTATGAACGAGTATGCTGATGCACAAAAGGGAATAGTGACAGTGATGATGATTAGATACGGGAGTAGATCAAGTTCAAGAAACTTTACTGAATTAAAGGCATTATTTACCATGTGCAGATGAAACAAAAACCCAGCTTAAGTGCTTCAAAATAGTTCTAAAATTTGGATTAAGGATAGAAACGACAAATGTAAAAATTAAGTTCTATACTACTATGTATTGTTGAATATACAAATTGGGTACAATAGTTATGATAAAAAATTTAGCTAAGTTATAGTTTATTGAGAAAGGCTTTATTGGTTGGGGCTTTTTTATACAATGCATCAAAATTGACATGATAATTCGAACATCTTTAAATCACTACTCCCAATGGTAAACAATGTCTTTAATAATCTGCATCGCCTCGTTAAATGTTTTTTTACTGCTACTAATAAGTATTTCGTCTTGTGCACAACATCCATCTCTTTGTCTTGGATACACAGCATTTCGATAACATTTTCTATAGTTTTTAGGACTCCTTCCAAATCATCTGCTCTTATCGTCAGGGTTTGCTCGCATCTTAATAAAAACCACGTTTAATTGGTCTTCTTGTTTTTGAAGGGAATATAAGCAACATTATTATGAATTATGATCAGTGCATTTCAATACACAAGGCCAGCGCACTTGAGCAAACTGCAACCCACTGGTAGAATTAAAACTAACTAATCACATTGTTATGTGTACTATGACTGAACTGCAAACCGAATTTGGTTCACGTGAGTGAACATGTTTTACACAATATAGGCCTATTTGAAAATGTAGGCCTATTGGCATAAATTTCCAGTTTAGAAAATATGAGCAAAAATAGCAAGATTGAACAACCTTCTTGCTTTTCTCAAAGCCAACATAACTTTAATCCCCTTTGCTTTCTAATATAAATGCTATCTCGACTACATCATGGCCATTTGAGATGAAATATTGGTTGTATGGATGATTAGACTGTAGTCCTATTATTATTATACTGACCCATTTGTCTTGCACGTTATGGTAGTACAATACAGAAAGCGTTTCAGCGCCTCTGTCACAAATTTCCATCATTTATCCATAAATTACAAATATATTCATCTCCCAAATTCATATGTTATAATGATTATCATAGATTTAAGTCATTTTCACCATGATCATAGAAATCGTTGATGCTATTTCTCCATAGTCATTAAACGACTCTTGGCGTTTTATGACAGCATGTTTTACAGTAGTCGTTGAGATAAGTTGTCGGCCTATTTGCACACATATAGAATGCAAGGTTTCACTTCATATCTATTACTCGATAAGTCATTACTCTATTGAGGCACTTCCATCATGACTGGTGATGTATGTGTCGCTGGACAGAATCTATAGCTTTAAAGAGGATCGCATTTCCATGTTTCGCTATTCGAACAGAGTCACTTTCTTTGTCAGCTGAATTGGACATTGTGAAAAGTGTCTTTTTTTCAGGCAAACGTATATCAAAGCAATGAAAATTCTGGTTTTCTTGCGCTGACCACTAACGCAAGTTATTTATACAGATATTTGGTTGAATAGATGCAGAAAATCATGGTGGATAAAGCTTGATAAGAAAACTATAACAGTGTGCTGATAAAAGAGATAACAGGGGTTTTCACGAAGCGTAAAAGCGGTATCGTGTTTAACATCTTTTACGGAGTGAGAATGGTGAATCTCCACATGCAAGCGAAGCTTCTATCTGAAATCGTTCGTCACTGCATTCAGAGCAACAATTTTGAAAATTCCAATTCAGATGTCCTCATGCTCACTCGAGGTGCATCCATATTTAAAGAGTATGCTTTACCCATTTACGCCTATACTTCCCAGTCATATTCTACACTTTCAACAAAAATATGAAAAAATACCGCTGGCGCTCGCTCATTTCCAAACATTTACCTAATGTCTATACTTTGTGATGCCACGTTGACCTGTTGTACACCTGGAAATATAACTTTAACTTTTCAACCAATGTATAACGTCCCTCGAAGCACTTTCTGAGATATGAAAACCAGGAAAATAAGGAATAGGAATTACCATGAGCTACCAACTATATAAGCATGTACAAAAATTATTCGTGGATGTTTGATTTGACAACCGTGAAATTGGATAAAAAATGACCATCACTTGTCTTTTCCGGCGCTTTGGCCATGGTCACATATCGTGCCTGTTATGCTTCAGTTTCGTAAAGTAGGTCGTGCTTTCTTTTTTCTTCCATTGCGTGTGTGTGTATATGCATCAGCCACATTGGTTAGCTTAATTTGCTGCATTGGCATGCATTCGAAGTGGTCAAAAAGATGTCATCATTTGCATTTGTAAAGAAATGTGAATCAGATTGAATCGGTTTCTCCTTACTTGTTGCCAGGACCACATAGATGGCATCTCGTAATTTCATGATTGCAAAGAATGCACCATATTCCACCTGTGCCTTTGGCTTTGCAGGAATCTTTTTGTGTCGCAGCTCCTCTTTGTTTTCTCCTTGGACGCCCATGTACCGCGGACGAGTTCTTCCGTGACAGTGTGATCACGCGTGAACACGACAGAAAATGCCTGTTTAAAGTCTACGTTGCTCCGATATAGATATAGATGTCTTGACGGCACCTTTATTCATGTTAAGCAAATATTATACAAAGTTTAATACAAAAATATATGGTAACTCAAGGTAAAAAATGATAAAGGGGAGTGGTGATATCAAATACACTTCCGAAACATACAATTGAAGTAAATATCAAGTAGACTTTACTCCAATAATTGAAGGTTTGCATTCGGCAGTAATTTGGGCGTAGTTTCCACGTGCAAAACCCTCATAGATTTACAACTGAAGTCAGTTGCACTGAATACTATTAGTCTTTTCTATTTGAAGCAAGGTAAGATGTAATACACCTTAAAAAGAATGGAGAAGAGTGAAAAAAACTGTAGTAAGCTGAAAGAGACAGGCAAACTGTATTTTTATTGAAAGATTATCTGTAGTATACCTAGGAGAGTAGACTAGCATTTCTTCGGGCTCTGCGATGTGTTTTGATTGACATCTGTTGCTCAGCCAATAAAACTTCGAGAGTTGACGACTGACAACTGTCTTGCCACACCCGGTTCCACGCCTCTATTCGGAGGTTTCTTACTAGACGGATTTTTAGCCAACTTGACTGCCACGTCGTCGCGCCCTCTATTGACTGCCAATCACTGATTTAGGCTAAAAATACGTCGCCCGCTAGACTACTGCCGATACTGTCGTTGAGTCGCGTCAGTGCTCTCCCTACTTCTGAAAAACAAAATTACAATGAATACCTTCAGTTCTGTCGTAAGCATGGTGACAGGAAGCAAAGAAAATCAATTAGAGTACACATTTTTGTATACGGAACCTTAAATAAATCTACTGTGAAACGAATTGCCCCAATGAAAAATGCTGCTGAACTCTTTACCAAAAATGATCTCTTTTTATCGAAAAAGCGACCAATTTGTCAGACTACTAGTAGACAGTTGTATAAAAATGAAGAACTTTAGATTATTTATGTTTATTCATATCCCAAATTTAGTGATATGTGAAGCAAAATTTGAAAATGATTGCCAGCTGGAATGAAATGTGGTGTTTGCAAGCACATGGAAACATGTGCGTACTTTTTCCATGTGCATTCATTTTACCCTTTACCGTGCATGAATTCAGACTAGCAGTGCCCAGGGCAATCCATATGAATTATTGATTACGCATCCATGTGCCTGGGAGCGCGAGACTGACGCCTAATCAACAGGTGGTTCAGGCATGTCCATTGTTCAGGGCCATTGTCAGCACACACTCACATACACATCATTGGTTCCTGTGCAAAGTTCAATCTTTATACAGAGGGTTAAAATTTGACCAAATCTGAAACCTTATTTCAAAATCAATCTTAGATCTAATGAAACTGATTTATGCTTTCACATTTAAATTGCCTTCAACAAAATTGTACGCTATTCAACTATTACTCATATCAATGACAGTTTTATCGGATGAATAGTTTTTGAACTATTACAGATCAAAAATGGGAAATGTTTTCTGAAACACCTAGTATATGTATAACTCTTCCCGCATGAGTGAGTTTTTGCATTACTAGAATTGAAATTCAACAATCTGGTGCAGGCTATTTATATAGCTACCTATCCTGGAATATTTTGAAAGTGATATATGAATAAGTAAGAATAATGAACATCTCAGGACAATGTGAAATGCTAAATCACGGTATCAGTCAACGCATGGGCGGCGAAACCGGAGGGGGGGGGGGGGGGTTCTTGGCCCATGCTGTTATTTTTTTTTTTCATCATTCAAAGAAAAACTTGGAAGTGCGTAAGTGGTACTAGAAAGAAATAGAGAGAAACTTTGAAGTGTGAGCGTGGCAAGGCTTTGTTTTTGCATTGAATTTTTGCTTGTCAGTTGAAGAAACCCGGAAATGGAAGAGAAAGATGAGGTGAAGATTTTTTTTTTTTTTTTTTGCTCGTCAGCTGAGGAAACCCGGAAGTTGCACCAGAAGTTGCGCTGAAGGCCCAGTGCTACATAAGTCCATGGAAGTTGACCAAGAAGTGGGAGAGTGTGGGAGAGGGTTATCCCCTCCATAAGTCTTCCATGCCAGGATGCATTTTGCTTTTGTTACAATTGAAATTCACTGATCTGGTGAACACTTTGGGTCGAATATTTGGAAAACTTTGCAGTTGAAAAGGTAAGAAAAACTATTCAGGGACAATATGAAGGGCTATCAAATCACCACATTTGTTACCTACATAATTTTCTACGTGCGAGTCGTTAGAGTTGGTATCTTATGGGCCTGGAGAATATATAGGTGGCAACCTGGTGGTGACTCCATTCTCCATTGGTTACATAGACGTCTCTGCAACATCTTCAGGAGACTAGCTGTATCTCCGGAGAGACACTGGGAATTTAACCTATTTGAGTTTGGGGAAGACTTTTTCCTGTCTCCAGCGAGTCTTGCAGGAGATGTCCGCATGACGTCTCAATCTGCTGTGTCCACGTCAAGGAGACTGATCTTGTTCATGAATGGGGAGAAATCTCAACGACGTCACCATAACCTTGCAGAGACTCCCGACGACCACCTACCAGTGATGGTGGAGATATCGCAGAGATGTCTCGCAGATTGCCGAGCTCGCCAGAGATGGAATTAGTGACGTCCCCTTGGCTTCTGAGCAAATAACTTATCACCTTGTTTGTAGAAAGCTCTCCCTGGAGTCACCTAATGTTGAGAGGGCCGCAAAATTATATATTTGCCCCCCTCCAACATTTTCATGGGGAGGGGGCAGTTGTTGCCCCCAGCACCATGCAGTTTAGGCCTGTTGTTCCTTTTCCTACCTACACCAGACGACTGGAATAGCTTTGCTTTATACTCCCTTTGCTGATAATGTTATCATGCCTTTTGACAAAAAGTCAAATGTAACCACAACATTCTTTCCGAACGTGTCTCTCCTAAATTTCCAATAAAGCTACCTCTGTCACATGCCATGGACAACTTAGATTCTTTGTTCAAAATAATATATGATAAATGCAAAACAACTCGGTTGTACTCAGTCTGGATATGGAAGTGATGAATTTTGGAATTCACCTATACTTAGGGGGCAATATCCTCTATGCCATCAATATTACTGAAAACTATACAGGCCAAATGTGCTTCAAATTGGATCACAGATGTTGAAGGGAAAAAAATCAATAAATGATATGAAGGGCCTAATGCTGGATCGATGAATAATTAATGTACATAAGCTCAGTTCACCCCATGGCACAGGTGACAAATGATGACCATACATCCTACTTATATGACATGAAATATACGCTTCCTGCTTGCAGGAGATACAACTATCCTCCAGCTATTTTCGGTATGTTGCTAGACTTTGCTTTAGAATACACAAGTAGAGTATAAACCACATACCTGCCATGTCACATTGATTTGTCCAGGAGCATCTGCTGTTGCAGAGACAAGGATTAGGGAGACACTGGGGCCTGAAGACACATAGACAGAGTAGATAATTAATGTGGGACAAAATTTAAACAATGCAAAACTTCTATTTGTGAAAAATAACATACGGATTATATTAAAATATATTCACTTTTTTTCTATCAACATAGATTTTCACAAAATTGGAAAGCTATTTGCCCATTTTACGCCCATGAGGCCTCGATCCTGCCTCAAGTTTACCCTCAGTTACACTGGAGATATCTGTGTTGTCAGACATTATATGCATTGTTGTTGTCTTTTTTTCCTTCTGTTTGGAATAAACGCCAGAGTATTTCCCCCTTGACTAGAATTTTACTACTTGTCAGCACAATGTCACTTGTTATAATCATGAGAATATATGCAGGTATGTCATAATTAAGATTAAAGATTTGTATTTGTTTAATTTAGGACAATTTATGTATAATTACAATAAGAATAATCTTCCATATATATTTGAATCAATGTTTTTAAAAAAATCAATCTGTTCATAATTATCCTACAAGGCAATCCAACGAATTTCATTTGCCATTTTTTAGGACTTTGCTGGCTCAGCAAACCTTCATCTACGAGGGGCCAAAGTATTGGAACTCACTTCCCAACGACATAATAACAGCACAAACTTTGAATTCTTTTAAGAGCAAATTAAAATATTTTCTGTTGAAATCTTATGATATACAACCAAATTAGGTTCGGTTTCATTGTCTCAATCAAGTCGTTTGTTTTTTGTGGTTCTTTTTTACAAGTATTAAGATGTCACACAGAAATCATCTTTTAAGGAAAACAATCTGTCTAACATACGTTTACCTCAGATATTTCTTTTATTGTACCAGACAACAGTGAGTCTATTCTCTTTCTCTTTTTTATATCCGTTCCTATGCATTCATACCGGCATATGCACCCAATCAATCGCAATGTCAAACCAGGGAGCGTTTTATTGTTTTATTATTGCATTTCCATCATGAAGTACAGTATGCTTGTGTCCACGATGGCGTGTGTTGTACCATAGTCTCATTTCCCCCTTTTATTCTTTTTTTTTCTTTTTCTTCTTTTTTTTCCTTCCTAAGTTGAATTTCATGTCAGTTGACATTGGTTTCTTTGATTTTGTGTGCGTATTTTTCGAGGGTCCCATACCCTACAAGCTTTGCTTTTTAGTGGGACCCTCCATTTCCATTCCAATCTTTGTATTAGGTATATGTATAAACCTTAGAACGGAAATTCTGTTGTTACTCGTGACCACTTGTACGTTTTCTTTGAAATTGTTACAAATATGTTCTGTAAATGTATTGTATATATATTTTTTTTTCTGTTTATTCAATGGAAATGGAAATGAAATTGAATTGAATTGAATTGAATTGAATTGAATTGCCAGGGTAGGGGATGTTGAAGATGTTAAATACAATCTCACAAGGTTGAACATCTTGACGGAGACACTTGGCATGAATTGATGAAACATTGGTTTAGCATCTCTCTTCTCAAAAAACCCTCATCTCTGCATTTTCAAAATGTTACCAACACACAACAGCAAGAAACTGCATAGTAACAATTATGTTACCGTACAATCCTGGCAGTATTTAATACGGAAAACACGTAAAGATTGGTGACAACAAGATCTTACTTGCACACTTGGTTGCTGTAAGAAATTCATTTGACCTGGGTCCGGTCCCTCCTGGACCCTCCCTGACCGCTGCTACACTGACCTAATAGTCAGTGTCTGGATCTAGACCAGTTAATGTAGCAGATGTCATTGAGGCTGCTACCATTTGTCCATCATTCCAGTTTCCACCAGGAATCCTGTAATAGGTGATGTATTCTGTTACAGGTGGGTCTCCAATATCAGTCTGCTCATTCCAAGCCATCCACTCAATGGTAAGAGAGCTGGATGTTGATGCAGTCACTGTTGGGGCAGCTTCAAGTACAGGCAGGACTGTGAAAGACATATCACAGAGACATCAAAAAGGAATTAAACAAAAAAACTGATCTTTTGTAAGAAGTCTGTAATTGCAGTAGGCATAATGAAAGGAAAATACTGTAAATGTAGGATTACTGTATATTTAATGCTTTAATGAAATTTAACATTATACTGGAACTCTGATATCAAAACTAGATCCAAACGAGTCATACTAGTATGTATGTATGTTTAGATACATCTATATGATTTTCTTCTCCCTTCTGAGGTGGTAATTGAGTTAAAAGTTGGTTTGAATTCAAATATATTCATGTAGCTTGCATATTTCATGTACTGATCATGACCACGAAATCCAAAGCATACAGAGTGAAAGGTTTGGAAGTTGACTTTGGAGATGATAGAATTGAGTGATTACTCTTACATGTTTGTTCTGTTTTTCATTTCAGTGTTTGTTTGTTTTGTTTTGTTTTGTTTTTGCATATGTGATATTGTTATGGGGCCAAATATAATGATTCATGTATCCAATAAATAACAAATTGACGTGATATTTTCTGTTGGTAAAAAACCCCCAAACAAACTAGAAATGTATCGACTGGTATGCGTCTGCCGTAATGCATGGTTTTCCCAATAGGTCTAAAGTACATGTACGTCTTGACAATGTGAAATGACAGTTTTGCATAACTGGCAAAAACTTAAAATGACATGTTTGTAACAATCGTGTCGAGTGTTAACCTTCCTTGAACTGGGTTTTATTCGGATAGATGGCTAAATTGTTTAAGAGAGCAGGTAAAATATAGGCAAAATTGTGACATTTGAACATTTTCTCTTGATGTTTAACCCAATGGCCAAAATCTTTCTCTACAGAATCATTGTTTAGGCAAGCATGCATGGACCTACTTTTATTTATATGCATTGAGTAATCATCAAGGTATGGAGAAATATTTTCATTGTAGGATTAATAGTGGAATTAAAGCCTTTCAACCTGACCTGTGACCTTGGAGCTAAAAAGTCTCAAAAGATCCTTGTCAGGCAGTACATATGCATATTATGATTGATGTTTCATGAAGATACCTTGAGCCATTTGTGATATGTGCGGAGAAAAAAGGTAGAATTTTAACATATGTGACCCGATGCAACAAACGGATCCTAAAGTCGCTGACGGCTTGGTCAAAACAATCGGATTTCTTTTTTTGGCATGATTTTGTAATCAAATGTTTTACGTACCATCTGCCGAAATTTCGAAGCTAAATGATCAAAGGAAAGACAAATCAGCGTTTTTCTGGGCCATGATTTTCCGACTTCCTACGTAACAGAAACGTGTTCGAAGATTTGGATTTAGCGCCGCAGCTAGACTCCGCCCCTAGCAACGGGGGAGTGATGTTATTGGTCAGTGCGTGGCATCCTGATTGCTGATTGGTCGTGCGTAGACCGCTGGCGCTAAGCTTGAATGAACATCGCGGAGGTCGCTAGGGCATACCTTCTATTGTCAAGCGGTGAAAACTGTCTCCCCTCCCCTTGATCATGATAGCGTCGGAAGGAAAACTTTGAAGGCGTTTTTTTTTTCGAAACTCTGTTTTCCTCAACTACTTGACATGCGCTAAGAAAATCATCGATATCTCCGCAACCGAGTACTTTTATGAGTTGTGATATATATGAAATTAGAGTAGAAGAGTAATAGAAAAAGTCACGTCATTTTAAGAAATTTGTCCTCCCCCGACTTTCGGATCCATTTGTTGTAGCGCGTCACATATAATACTCCATTGATCTTTGAACTTTGACCTAAAACTTTGTGGCCCACAACTTTCCCTAGATAATTTTTATGTGGAAATGCATGTATACACAACATGTTAAGAAAAGCAAAACCGTGGGGCATTGCATAGATTTAGGTGAAATAGTGAAATTCTAAAAATTTGACCTTGAACTTTGACGTTGAACATGTGCAGCCAAAAGTTAGCAGGCATAACTTCATCCACTCATGCATGCATACATGCCAAATTCCATGAAGACATCTTGAGCCATTTTCGAGATAAAGTGAAATTTTATCGCTTGACTTTTGACCTTTGACCTTATGGCCCAAAACTTACCCCAGAGAATCTTTACCTGGTAATGCATGTATAACACTAAGTTTCAAGAAAAAAAAAAACAAACCTTGAGGCATTTTATAGATATGGGTGAAATAGTGAAATCTTAAGAATTTTACCTTGACGTTTGACAATTGACCTCGAGCGTGTGCAACCAAAAACTAATGAGCACAACTTCGTCCAGCCGCTCTTACAGAAAGTTTCATTTGGAAATTGATTATAGATGGAAGAACGGACGGGAGGACTGAAAGACGGATGGACAAACCTCAAAAATTTCTCCGACGACACTTCGTGTCGGATATGTAAGATTAATCGGAACTCATGAATATTCATTGCATCTCAAGTGTTATGACTAGTTAGTCATGTACTTATCTGCATAATCACTAGTATGACACTACACACGCAAGTCCGAATTTAGGAAGAATAATATTTCTGATTTCATCTTTAATCAGACTCAGAACAGGGAATGACATTTAAAATAACTTTGCTTCATATCGCGTTTCTCAAAGGCATGAAGCTGTTCAAAAGATGAATTTGTTTAGTAAATCAAATTTGGGAGGGGGATCAAACATGTTCATAATATGCAGAAGAATTACATAATGCACTTACTTCTTCACTGTCACCTTTTAGTTTTCATTGCAGTTTATAAAGGTCACTGGTCAACTTCCCCATTGAGCTCTTGAGGCTCTCCTACACCGTCAATGAACGACTTTTAATCCCAACCCCCAACCCCCTCCCCCCAAAAAAGAAGGAATACAAGTATATATCGACAAGGAACATAGATTCAGCAGTTCTGAATCTACATGATGACAAGAAATGGAAATTTGAAGATAGCGGTTTACAGTGAAGGGCAGTACAGTATCTGATATAACACACACTGTCCAGTTTACTATAAGACATGCACTCTATTGTAGCCTACATGAATTACATTACAGGCCATGGTCAAGGAGGGGAAGGGGACGCTAATCCATGGGTAAACAAAATGAGTCATGGGCAGTGCTTGGCAGAAACTCTTTGTTCTATTGTTTCCAGGCCCAAGCTACCCCATCACTGGAAATAGTTCCAAGTTTAGAAGTAGCAAGGTGCAAAATGAATATAATCCTTTATTTAAAGAACAGATATTTAACAATATCTGATGTCCATCTAGACCATTGGTGGTTTATACAATCATTACTTGTTGAAGGCAAGATGGTTGTTATAAATATGCATGATGCACATAAGGTATGGGTAATTTTGATACAGATTGCATGGCACCTCGATATCGAATTTGGAGTAAAGTGATGAGACTCTCAGTGTAGAAGTCTTTGTTAAAGTTTTACCATGTGCTCATTGCTGTCCTGAACTTTGGAGGAGCTGGATGCAGTTTGTGAGTGCAGGAGGAACTTTTGTAAGTTGTCAACATTTTACAACTTTCTTACTGATTTTATGCAGTAACTTTTATTCACTACACTGTTGTACTCTTGTCTAGTGATTCATTGATAATTTATGTTAAAACTGATTTGTCTGGGCTGGTAACTCCTGCATTTTAGTCAGAACAGAAGTTAGAAGACAGTCCACCAAGCTATTCTCTATTACATGTAAGATGGTTCTTAGTAACAGTATGTATGAATAAACACACACATATATATATATATATATATATATATATATATATACAATGAGAGATATACAGAGCTGGCGATTTAATCATATAATCACGAGTTATATGGTCAGCTGGAATACAGAATTTCTGACTATATTACTTAGTTACTGTGTCATATAGGGTTGCTTGCATTTTGGAAGAAGAATCTGACTTGATTCTATCTTATTTGGTTGTTTGATATTCCAGCTATGACAGTTAACCAGATTTATAATTCTGTGCGTTAAGATTATGATTTGTTTGAATCTGTGGCAGCAATATATTCATTGGAATATATTGTATGTATGGTTTTGTGCACTTTGAGCCATTGATTTAACGGATATTGCGTAACCCAAATTGCGAGAGGTTTTACAAATTAATGATTGCTTGGTCAGACTGCACATTTAATTTTATGTACATGACTATAGATCGTTGAGGGCGCACTAGACGTGCATGAACAAAATGGCGGCGCCCATGAACAAAATGGCGGCGCCCATGTGCAGTACATATACCATAGATACGAAGACAGTGTGTAACATGTATAAGCTATTTAGAGGGAACGACTGTGATTTTATACTTTATTGTTCTTGATATACAGTTGGTTCCCTGGTTTTGTGTCAGTGCATTGGGTTGTATGGTTTATAATAGCATAGCTGAGAGTTTATATCGAATTTGTTTTTCTATCACTGTATAATAGATTTACATGATTCATTTTTGGTATTTAGGACCTATGTGTATAGCTTAGTATGTATTCAGTGTTTTGAGGCATGGTGCACATGTTATAATCACATTGTATATAAGTTGGAATATATGGTTATATGCTTACTATTATTCCAATCTTATATGGGGATGTTCGCACGAGTATGGTATTCCTGCCGACTGATGTCCACTCATGTGATTCAGGACAGTAATCACAGACCTGGGGTACATACATTGTTGTTTTGTCTTTCATTGTTTTCATTAATTAGTGTGAATTTTGTGTCATTAGTGGTTCCCAACTGAATATTAATTGTTGTGAAATTGTCGGGGTATCTGATTTGATACAATAATTACAATAAGTAATTATATGCTTGTAAGTTTTAGAATTATTTGTTTAACCAATAAATCATAAAGGTGATTGGTTAGATTTATTTTGTTTAATTAGTGTTAGAATTATAAAGTATAAATTATGGTTTTAATTAGTAGACATGATAATGGAAGATGTATTCATTTTGGCATAGTGTTAGTATATTATAAGTGGGATAAATGTATTGAGTAGTATGTTAGTGATTTAACCTATATGCTAATTTATGAGAAAACATAATCTGTGTCAGGTTGTGAGACATACAGTATTACATATGTGTGTATAATCATGTTCATTTGAATTGAGTGCCTCGATTGTTGTACAGCAAGAATCTATTTTGGTGTTTTCACAACACTTTTGGATGTTTCATTTTGTGTAACCACATGTTTATTATGTTTTCTTGTTTGCTTGATTTTTGCAGGGTTGTTGTTTGGGTATGACATCAGTGATGTCAGAATAAAGTTAGCAATAACAACATTCTGAGTGCTGATACTCATTCATTTGAGTCCGAACCCAAAGATTGTTACACAATCTACACACCGGTGACTAACATCACCTCACGACAAAGTTGGCGACGAGGATGGGATTGCGATCACGGCGACTGTAACAACCCCTGGGCCTGATGCATGGAGTGACCGACCTGGCACAGCAACGAGGTAGCTGAGCTGGTCCGATTACGACGAGGAGAATCTGGCGGGTGACTGACCTGGCGCAGCGACGAGGTAGCTGAGCTGGTCCGATTACGACGACGAGGAGTTGGCGAGTGACTGATCACGTGCAGCAACGAGGTAGCTGACCTGGTCATACTACGACGACGAAGCCTTGGCGAGTGACTGATCAGGCAGATCATTGAGACGACCTGGCTGATCTGGCGACGATTGCAAGGAGTGGCTAATGAGTGACTGGTCATAGATCAGTTGATATTAATGATTTAAATTTTCTTTTAAGAGTACTTATATGATTTGTTGAGCTTGCTTTTGTAATTATATCTTGTTGACTAACCTCCTGTCTTTCAACCTTGTGAAGCTTCTATCTCTTCTCTCCTATTCAAAAGTTTTTTTCATTCAGGATGGCTGAAACAAATGACGTTGGTGCGATGATCCAGGCACTCACCAGTGCTTTGCAAGGGTTGAGTGTCCAGCGTGTTCCACCCCCTGTGAAGCTGAGCAAGTTCAAAGGTTCATCGGGTGATCAGCCGCTTAAGGAGTGACTTGAAGACTTCCATAGCTATGCATCACATTACCGCCTTCAAGATGAATCAAAAGCTCAGAGCCTGTTGGACCACCTTGGAGGGGCTGCTAAAGAAGAAATTATGTGCAGAGGAGATGACATCAAAAAGAGTTATAACAAAATAGTAGAAATTCTCCAGTCCCTTTTTGCACCCGTGGAGTCGCTTCCTGCTCTAAGTCAGGTATTTCACAATAGGAATCAACAGGAGCATGAGTCTTTGATCGATTTCAGCCGGGCCTTGATGCGGCTCTATAGTCGGATGATCAAAGCCGCACCCTCTTCTGAAGAGAAGGAAGCCCTGGAAAAGCTCCAGGATTCTGCGCTAAAGGAGAGATTTGTTCGTGGTGCAAGAGAGAAATGGATACAGCGGGAATTGAGGCGTATCCAGATGACCTCCAAAACCAAGTCATTTCAAGACATGCGGGAGGAGGCACAAGAGTTCTTTGAGGACCATGAAACCAGCAGGAAGACGCGAGTTCACGAATTAGCAGTAGGTATTGATTCCACTGTGCAAGACGTTGCTATTATGCAGGCCACCAGAAGAGAGGAACCCAGTTTACGAGACGAGTTAAATTCGCTAAAGAGGGGACTGGCTGATCTCCAGCACAGTATGATGGCCCTTGGATCTCAGCAACTGCCACGCAGATCCAACAACGAGATTAAATGCTGCAACTGTGGAAAAAGAGGTCATGCAAAGCCCCAATGCACCGAGGAGACGCTGTGCTACAACTGCAAGGGCCGGGGCCATTTTAGCAAAGATTGTCCCCAGAGAGGGACCCCTTCCACACATCCACCTATCCAGAGAGGAGCAACTCCCACACCTCCATCCGCTCCCTCTGCAGAACCAGGTGTGAAGAGGAGTGGGGTCTTGGAAGGTGGTAAATCAGAGAACCATGAGGCTCTCCATCGGCTTGTTGCTAACAGCCCGCGAGGAAGTATGAAGATTGGTGGAGTTGAAGTGGGCTACATCTTGGACACCGGAGCCGAAACATCCATCATACCTTCCGCCATCTACCACACCAAGTTGCGGGGAAGACTAGGAGACCTCAAGGATGCCTCCAGATTGTTCTTGAATATTCGTGGGGTAGGTGGTATCCAGGTCCCAGTTGAAGGGTATATTGAAGTTCCAATTCAAGTTGGCACCCAAGAATTGACTGGAAGTTTTCTCATAATATCTGATCAGTCCTGCGAGGAGAGGCAAACGGAACATCCAGTACTCTTAGGCTGCAACATCTTGAAGAAGTTGGATGTGTCCCATACAGCTGGTTTTGGGTGGACTGTCACCAACAGAGAGAAGGAGATACCCAAGCCAGAGAGTACACAAGGCCTTTTGAAGATCCGCACGATGTCAGGTGAGACCCTTCCACCTTTCTCTGTTCGTAGAGTAGCATGCGGTGTTGACACTACTGATTGCAGGTACAATGACATCGTGGTCCATCCTTCATCTCAGGCAAAGGTGCGGGCATATGAGGGATACCATCACATTGACCAAGGCTCTTCGTTCAATGTACTGCTGGCGAACGAGACTAGCAAGGAGGTACACATTTCACCTGCAACGATGGTCGCCGAAGCACTACCAGGGTCTGAGAAGAAGGAAGTGGTGATCGATGTACAAGATGACAAGATTCTCTTGGCGGTATGTGAAGTGATTGAAGAGGAAGGAGCGGAAATGTCAGCTTCCCAGCAATTTCAAGGCCAAGTTGACATGAATCTCCCACAAGCACCACAGCTTCCACCTGGTGTGAAACTTGAAGGCCTCAGTGAGGCAGAAGAAGCAGCTCTTTCTAGTCTCCTGTCGAAGCACACTGATGTATTTTCCAAGGATACTTATGATGTTGGGAAATGTGACATAATCCCTCACCAAATTCATCTCACAGATGGTCCTGCCATCCGATTACCATACAGAAGAATCCATCCCACTCAAATCCCAGAGGTGAAGAAGATGCTCCAAGAAATGCTTGACCAGGGGATTATCCGACCTTCCAAAACAAGCTTTGCAAGCCCGGTGGTCCTGGTAAGAAAGAAAGATAACACCCTTCGTCTCTGCATAGACTATCGGAGGCTAAACGATCGTAAGGTAAGAGACTCATTTCCCCTCCCCAGGATCGACGAGACATTAGAAGCACTGAGTGGAGCTAAGTACTTTTCCACACTTGACTTGGCCCACGGATACTTTCAGGTCACTATGGATGAGGAGTCGGTGGACAAGACGGCTTTCTGTGTCCCTTGGGGGCTTTTCGAGTTTGTTAGAATGCCGCAAGGTTTGACTAATAGTCCATCTACCTTTCAGCGAATCATGGAGTTCATCCTTAGTGACATGAATTTGAGTGAAATTGTTTTGTATCTTGATGATATCTTGATCTTTTCCAGCACCTTCGAGGAGCACCTGGCTCGTTTGGATAAGGTCTTGTCCCGCCTACATCTCCATGGCTTGAAAGTGAAGGGCAAGAAATGCAGCCTTCTTCGGAGACAGGTGGGCTACCTAGGGCACGTAGTTTCAGGAGGTGGCATCTCGGTAGACCAAGAGAAGGTGGAGAGAGTTAAGGCCTGGCCCACACCAAAGAATGCCACCGAACTCCGCTCCTTTTTGGGTCTTGCTTCCTACTACCGGAGATTTATTCCCAACTTTTCTCAGATAGCAGCACCTCTCCATGCATTGACTGGAGGCAAGGCAAGCAAACAAGCGGGGAAGACTCTGCCTTTCACATGGGGAAAAGATCAGGAGCAGGCATTTGCTGCATTGAAGGAAGCTCTTACCAGCACACCCGTGCTTGCATACCCTCGATTTGACAGAGATTTTGTGATTGAAGTGGATGCTTCTTACTTGGGCTTGGGTGCTTGCCTTCTGCAGTCTGATGATGAGGGAAAGATTCATCCTATCGTCTATGCTAGCCGTGGGCTGAGGGGGTCTGAGAGGGCATACCCGGATTTATCGAGCTTCAAACTAGAACTTCTCGGGTTAAAATGGGCAGTGACGGAGAAATTTGGGCCATACATCCAAGGCAGACATACAGTTGTCTGGACAGATCACAACCCACTGGCTCATCTAAAGACAGCGAATCTCGGTGCGACAGAGATGAGGTGGGTGGCTCAGCTTTCCCAATATGACATTGAAGTCAAGTATCGCCCAGGTAGAACGAATAAGTGTGCAGATGATCTCAGCAGGTGTCCTGGGAATGTCACCGCCGATGAACTGAAGGCAGGCTTTCAAGAAGTAGCATCATGCTTGGCAGTGAAAGTCGACACTCAAACGTCTAAATCTGTCAACGGCACAGGTGTGCAAGATAACGGGCCAGCAGTCTTGCCTTCGTATTCCCATGAAGAACTGGCCACGATGCAGAGAACAGATCAGGTGTTAGGGGAATTATGGAGGATGTGGGAAAGCAAGTGGGCACCTGGGAACAACTACAACCGAGGACTTAAAGGGCTGAGTGGCTGGGTGCGAGAGTGGACAAACTTCAATAAGCACAATGGAGTGCTGTACAGGTGCTACACTGACGCTGTTTTGGGAAAAGTGAGACAGATCTTAACACCATCATGTCTCCAGGAAATACTGCTGGAAGCCACTCACGATAAGTGGGCTCATCAAGGTGTCAGGAGAACGAGAGAGCTCTTGAGGCGGAGGTGTTTTTGGCCAGGTCAGCACGAGGGCTGAGTGGCTGGGTGCGAGAGTGGACAAACTTCAACAAGCACAATGGAGTGCTGTACAGGTGCTACACTGACGCTGTTTTGGGAAAAGTGAGACAGATCTTAACACCATCATGTCTCCAGGAAGTACTGCTGGAAGCCACTCACGATAAGTGAGCTCATCAAGGTGTCAGGAGAACGAGTGAGCTCTTGAGGCGGAGGTGTTTTTGGCCAGGTCAGCACGAGGACGTAAAGCAGCATATCAAGAAGTGCTGGAGATGCACTACAACCAAGGCCCCAACACCTATCGTCAAACCCCCGATGCGTCACCTTCTTGCATTCAGCCCACAAGAGGTAGTAGCTGTTGACTTTCTCAAGCTAGATCGAGGACGCCGAGGATACGAAGATGTCCTTGTTATTACTGATGTTTTCAGTAAGTTTTCACTTGCAGTGCCGTGTAAGGATCAGACGGCAAAGACGGTGGCAGTGGTTTTGCGAGACCATTGGTTTGCCCACTACGGGATACCTCTCCGACTCCATTCGGATCAAGGGCGATCATTTGAGGCCACCATCATCCATGAGATCTGCAAGTTGTACGACATCAAGAAGTCACGCACGACTCCCTATCATCCACAAGCTAACGGACAGGTAGAGCGATTTAATAAGACCTTGTGCCACCTGTTGATGTCTCTCGATGCTTCCGAACGCAAACGATGGCCCGAGTTGATGCAGCACATCATTTACATGTATAACACTACGCCACATAGTGTTACTGGAGTGACCCCATACTTACTCATGTTTGGAAGGGAGCCAGCCTTGCCTATAGACCATCTGTTGAACAATGCCAACCATGACTGGGACGAGGACTACACCAGAAGACAGGCGGAGCTACTAAAGCGCGCCAATGAAGTAGTTAAGTCCAGGCTGCAGGCAGCTGCAAAGAAAGGGGAGAAAAATGAGGTGCACTCACCCCATCCTGTGCTGGAGATAGGAGATCGGGTCCTCCTCAAGAGACACGGCTTCACTACCAGACATAAGCTGAAGGACAAATTTCATCATGTTCCATATGTTATCGTTGGCAGGAATGATGATCACGACGTATATCAAATACGACCTGCACAGGGAGGTGAGGCAAAGTGTGTAAATCGAAGGCACCTCATCTTAGATCCACGATCCCAAGGTGAGAGTGACGATGATGACCTTTTCATTGATCGAATCCTCCCAAGAGGAGATTGCATCTCTTCCGACTCGAGCCGAAAAGAATCTGAAGATGTTGACTCATCAGATGAAGACGTCAGTACTTGGGAATTCAACTTAGAGTATATTCCTAATATGAATAGAGACACAGTACGGCTACCTCCACGACGCTCTGCCAGGAGATCAAAAGGGAAGCATAGAAACCCTGCAAGGCTTCCTGCATCATCAGTAACAGGAATGCCATGTGCAGAATGAGTGGTGTCTATGATATATACTTTTGACTTTCTTTCTATCCTCTTCTCTTTTCTTTCTCTTTTCTCAGCTCTTCCTAACATAGAATATTGTTGTAATTTTGTTGTGTTCACTGAATAGACCAAAGTAAGACTGGTATGGCTTCAATGCATCTGACAGTTTTGTCGTTTTGTGAATTAGTGCAATCCTTGTGCACAGGAACAAGCGGGGAAGGATATGGTTATCCTTTCTGTGAATTTGAGTTTCTACATCATGTATCTAACAGTAAGCGTATTTAGAGTGCGTATTATTTTTGTGTGAAATTCACTCGTTTGATTGTTTGCTAATTAATTTTTTTTGTTCATCAATTTCCATTTTTTTTTAATGAAGATATACTCAGAAAGCAAGGGAGTGCCTTTTTCTTTTAGTATTGGGGTTACTTATTAATTGAATGTAACTTTCGGGACGAAAGTTATTCAAGCGGGGAAGATGACAAGAAATGGAAATTTGAAGATAGCGGTTTACAGTGAAGGGCAGTACAGTATCTGATATAACACACACTGTCCAGTTTACTATAAGACATGCACTCTATTGTAGCCTACATGAATTACATTACAGGCCATGGTCAAGGAGGGGAAGGGGACGCTAATCCATGGGTAAACAAAATGAGTCATGGGCAGTGCTTGGCAGAAACTCTTTGTTCTATTGTTTCCAGACCCAAGCTACCCCATCACTGGAAATAGTTGGGGGCCATAGAAGGAGCGTTCACGTCGCGGTCCCTGTCAGGTACCTGTTTACCTGCGAATCCTTCTACCACGCTACACCAACCTACCAATCCTATCACCAAACATGGAGACACGTAATCTGGCTCAAGATGTCGGTAGAAGTCAGTGTCGTAAGCATGGGTCCTTTTCAGGACCGGCACTGACAATCATATCTTCCAACATCGAAGGCCTTGCAGGAGCCAAGCAACATCTCCTGGCTGATATCTGTACCAGAAATCAATGTGATGTACTGTGCCTACAAGAGACACATCGAGGAGACACTAACATTCGTCCAAGAATCCCAGGCATGACTCTTGTAGCTGAAAGACCTCATGATAAGTACGGGAGTGCCATTTTCATCCGCAGCGGAATAAGCATTGACAAATCCACAGTGTCGTATCTCAACAACGTGGAAGTGATGAACATCCAGATCATGGGAATTTCTCTGACTTCTGTCTACAAGCCACCTAATGAGGAATTTGCCTTCCCAGAGATATTCACTGACAACACAGTGAATGTAGCCATAGGGGATTTCAACAGTCACAATGTCCTATGGGGATACTCTGAGACAAACAATGATGGAGAACTAGTTGAGAGTTGGTCTGACGCAAATGAGCTTTCCCTCATCCACGATTCCAAACTACCAAGCTCCTTCAACAGTGGCAGATGGAGGCGTGGCTATAACCCTGACTTGGTGTTCGCTTCGAACAGCATTGCTAACCAGTGTGAGAAAATCGTCCTCGACCCAATCCCACACTCTCAACACCGTCCCATCGGGATTAAAGTCAACGCAGTCATAACTCCCCGTCCAGTCCCCTTCAGACGCCGCTTCAACTTGAGGAAGGCAAATTGGGAGAAATTCTCAGAAGAACTGGACACTGCAATCAATGACCTTCCAGCAACCCCAGCCAACTATGATATCTTTGTAGAAAAGGTGAAAAAGTCCTCCAGAAACAACATCCCTAGAGGATGCCGGAAAAACTACATCCCTGGCTTATCAACTGAAGCAAAGCAACTCTACAAGGAGTATATCAATCTCTTCCAGGCAAACCCCTTTGGAGATGATACTTTGGAAGTTGGGGAAAGTCTTATCGATGCAGTGTCGTCAGAGAGGCGAAGGAGCTGGCAAGAATTGATCGAGTCTACCAATATGACTCACAGTAGCAGAAAAGCGTGGAAGACAATTAGGAAGCTGGGAAATGACTACACGAAAGCCCAACCACGCTCTGAAGTCACAGCAGATCAAGTCGCTCATCAACTCCTTTTGAATAGCCGGGGAAACCCAAACCATCATCCTCGGAGAACTAAACTACCAAAGCCATCTGAAGAAAACAAGGAATGTTCTGACCTCACCAGAGCCTTCACAATGAACGAGCTAATTGTTGGCATCAAGACAATGAAAAACAACAAAGCAGCTGGTCTTGATGACATCCTGTGTGAACAAGTTAAACACCTAGGACCAGTGGCTCTCAAGTGGCTTCTAGACCTGTTCAACAGCTGTCTGATAACCAACAAGCTACCTAAGATATGGAGGCGGGCAAAGATTGTGGCTATCCTGAAGCCTGGCAAAGATCCTGCCATCCCGAAGAATTTCCGACCCATCTCTCTGCTCTGTCATACATACAAACTGTTTGAGAGACTACTCCTGAATCGCATGGCACCCATTATTGATCAGCAGCTGATCCCTGAGCAAGCGGGTTTCAGACCTGGAAAGTCCTGCACAAGCCAACTGCTTAACCTAACCCAATTCATTGAGGATGGTTATGAGAAGGGACTCATAACTGGTGCTGCTTTTGTTGACTTGTCTGCAGCTTACGATACAGTCAACCACAGAGTACTCGTGCAGAAGCTGTACAAGATTACACATGATGCCAGCCTGACTTCTCTGATCCAAAACATGCTGGAGAACAGACGCTTCTTTGTTGATCTCAGTGGAGATCGAAGCAGATGGCGCAGACAGAAAAATGGGCTTCCGCAAGGCAGCGTTCTTGCTCCACTCTTGTTCAACATTTATACAAATGATCAACCCATCCACCAGAAGACCAGGAGCTTCCTGTATGCAGACGACCTGTGCATAGCCTCTCAGTCCCAGTCATTTCTGGATCATGAAAGAACGCTAAGTGAAGCACTAGAGGGCCTGACCACCTACTATGCTGTAAACCATCTTCGGGCAAATCCAGATAAGACTCAAGTCAGTGCTTTCCATCTCAAGAGTCGTGATGCAAACCGCAAACTGAAGGTCCACTGGTATGGCAAGAGACTAGAACACATAGACAAACCAGTGTATCTAGGAGTCACTCTAGACCGCACTCTCAGTTTCAAGGACCATGTCAGCAAGACAAAGGCAAAGGTGGGAGCCAGGAATAACATCTTGAGAAAGCTGGCAAACTCCAAGTGGGGAACAGACCCAGGAACCATCCGCAGCACTGCCCTCGCCCTGTGTTACTCTGCAGCCGAATATGCATGCCCTGTCTGGGGACGTTCCTCACATGCCAAGAAGCTGGACCCTGTTCTAAATACAGCTTGTAGGGCCATCTCTGGTTGTCTCAAGCCTACCCGAATTGATGACCTCTACCTGCTGTGTGGAATTGCCCCTCCTACAGTCAGAAGAGATGTATCTTCAAGAGTGGAACGCACAAAACAGGAAGATGACAGTCGCCATCCACTTTTCCAGCATGTTCCTCCACCAAAAAGGCTAAAATCCAGGAAGAGTTTTCTACACTCAGTACAACCCCTGGATGGCAATCCCCAGAGCTGCAGGATAGAAGCCTGGTCAAAACATCTACAGGAGAAACCCCATAACCTCTCTTTTGAGCCAAAGGAATCCCTCCCAACAGGTGCCAATGAGCCATGGCAAAATTGGCGCTGCCTGAATCGCCTTAGAACTGGAGTTGGGAGATGCAAAGCCCTGATGCAGAAATGGGGATAAAACCATGATGGATCCACAGAATGCGACTGCGGGGAGGCTCCCCTGACAATGGAACACCTACTAAACTGCACCCTGCTACAACAACCCTGTACATCACATGATCTCCACGATTACACCCCATGTGCCAGAGCCTGTGTTCTGCAGTGGCTGGGAAAAGTGTAGCGACACGAGAGAAGAAGACTGGAAATAGTTCCAAGTTTAGAAGTAGCAAGGTGCAAAATGAATATAATCCTTTATTTAAAGAACAGATATTTAACAATATCTGATGTCCATCTAGACCATTGGTGGTTTATACAATCATTACTTGTTGAAGGCAAGATGGTTATTGTAAATATGCATGATGCACATAAGGTATGGGTAATTTTGATACAGATTGCATGGCACCTCGATATCGAATTTGGAGTAAAGTGATGATACTCTCAGTGTAGAAGTCTTTGTTAAAGTTTTACCATGTGCTCATTGCTGTCCTGAACTTTGGAGGAGCTGGATGCAGTTTGTGAGTGCAGGAGAAACTTTTGTAAGTTGTCAACATTTTACAACTTTCTTACTGATTTTATGCAGTAACTTTTATTCACTACACTGTTGTACTCTTGTCTAGTGATTCATTGATAATTTATGTTGAAACTGCTTTGTCTGGGCTGGTAACTCCTGCATTTTAGTCAGAACAGAAGTTAGAAGACAGTCCACCAAGCTATTCTCTATTACATGTAAGATGGTTCTTAGTAACAGTATGTATGAATAAACATATATATATATATATATATATATATATATATATATATACAATGAGAGATATACAGAGCTGGCGATTTAATCATATAATCACGAGTTATATGGTCAGCTGGAATACAGAATTTCTGACTATATTACTTAGTTACTGCGTCATAGGGTTGCTTGCATTTTGGAAGATCTTATTTGGTTGTTTGATATTCCACCTATGACAGTGAACCAGATTTATAATTCTGTGCGTTAAGATTATGATTTGTTTGAATCTGTGGCAGCAATATATTCATTGGAATATATTGTATGTATGGTTTTGTGCACTTTGAGCCATTGATTTAACGGATATTGCATAACCCAAATTGCGAGAGGTTTTACAAATTAATGATTGCTTGGTCAGACTGCACATTTAATTTTATGTACATGACTATAGATCGTTGAGGGCGCACTAGACGTGCATGAACAAAATGGCGGCGCCCATGAACAAAATGGCGGCGCCCATGTGCAGTACATATACCATAGATACGAAGACAGTGTGTAACATGTATAAGCTATTAAGAGGGAACGACTGTGATTTTATACTTTATTGTTCTTGATATACAGTTGGTTCCCTGGTTTTGTGTCAGTGCATTGGGTTGTATGGTTTATAATAGCATAGCTGAGAGTTTATATCGAATTTGTTTTTCTATCACTGTATAATAGATTTACATGATTCATTTTTGGTATTTAGGACCTATGTGTATAGCTTAGTATGTATTCAGTGTTTTGAGGCATGGTGCACATGTTATAATCACATTGTATATAAGTTGGAATATATGGTTATATGCTTACTATTATTCCAATCTTATATGGGGATGTTCGCACGAGTATGGTATTCCTGCCGACTGATGTCCACTCATGATTCATTTTTGGTATTTAGGACCTATGTGTATAGCTTAGTATGTATTATTCCAATCTTATATGGGGGTGAGTTGGCTCAGTCGGTAGCGCGTCTGCCTCACGATCACGCGGCGCGGGTTCGAACCCGAGTCTGGACTGAGCAATGTTGTGTGTAAACATACCGTCCCCTCTAGCAAGAGGCAAAACACTCTGTCCCTCGGATAGGACATAAAATGGAGGTCCCGTGTATGAGAGAGTCACAGCTCATGCACGTAAAAGATCCCGCTTCATTCATTCATCGCAAAGAGCAGGGTGTCTAACCCGGTGAAGTGGTCCTACCCCACATCCAACTGGACCCCATGGAAGACCAGCTTAGTGTAGCTGAATATGGGCTATCCAGCCATCTTCACAGATGGAAAATGAACAACAACTCATGTGATTCAGGACAGTAATCACAGACCTGGGGTACATACATTGTTGTTTTGTCTTTCATTGTTTTCATTAATTAGTGTGAATTTTGTGTCATTAGTGATTCCCAACTGAATATTAATTGTTGTGAAATTGTCGGGGTATCTGATTTGATACAATAATTACAATAAGTAATTATATGCTTGTAAGTTTTAGAATTATTTGTTTAACCAATAAATCATAAAGGTGATTGGTTAGATTTATTTTGTTTAATTAGTGTTAGAATTATAAAGTATAAATTATGGTTTTAATTAGTAGACATGATAATGGAAGATGTATTCATTTTGGCATAGTGTTAGTATATTATAAGTGGGATAAATGTATTGAGTAGTATGTTAGTGATTTAACCTATATGTTAATTTATGAGAAAACATAATCTGTGTCAGGTTGTGAGACATACAGTATTACATATGTGTGTATAATCATGTTCATTTGAATTGAGTGCCTCGATTGTTGTACAGCAAGAATCTATTTTGGTGTTTTCACAACACTTTTGGATGTTTCATTTTGTGTAACCACATGTTTATTATGTTTTCTTGTTTGCTTGATTTTTGCAGGGTTGTTGTTTGGGTATGACATCAGTGATGTCAGAATAAAGTTAGCAATAACAACATTCTGAGTGCTGATACTCATTCATTTGAGTCCGAACCCAAAGATTGTTACACAATCTACACACCGGTGACTAACATCACCTCACGACAATAACGTTACATTATTTTGAAGGTTAGCAAATCTTTTTTTTTTAATTTGATGAAAAGCAGGTCTCTGCATGTCTGTGTTACCATCTATAGACAGTGTAATCCCATGAAAGATTCTTTCCAAGTCTGACTAATATGATCTCTGGGTATATCTTTTCTTTAAAAAAAATAACAAAAAAAAAAATCTAGTGTTGTTTTCTCATTTGGTGCCCATCCAACATAGATATCTAATCAAATCTTGGCAACCCTACAGGATCCAAAAAGGACACTCCTTAAATGACATTCTATTTTTGTCATCGAAGTATCTACATATCTACCTCTTGCAAAGAAGAATTTTGTATCTTGGCTTATTGCATGACTATTGGGGTTCTCCTTTGGGATCCTAGTGGTTACAGTATCCAATTTGACAAGGTGAAGGTGGCATCATGTTTTAAATTTGATTGAATTCTACGTGGATGCATTATAAAATTGATGAAACAAATTACATTTCTCCCCTCCTCATTTTTTCCTCACCTCTACTCTTTTGGCCCCTTTGCGGACATGATATGTACCTTGTGAACACCCACAGCTTTTATGTTATATCAATTAGATCATTTGTGTGCTGCAAACTTAATCTTATCAACCTTGGGCTCACTGAAGCAGAAACAGTTTATTGTTTTAGTAAGTGTTTTGGGTGGTTGTTATTCCATTTGAAAAACTTGAAATTCTACTTCACTGGGGAGTACCGGGGAGTGTTGTGGAGTACGATTGAACTGAATTTTCTTATGCAGATGATAAAGATAAAGTTTTGGAAATTGCAATAAGATCCCAAACAATGAACAATGCGTGACATATGCAAAATGAGGAATGATTGTAATCGTATAGCAAACTTCAAACTTGAATGAGTTGCAAATGCCTGTGTCACAATTCCCACATGGCTACAAACATGATGCACATCTAACAATACTTGGCGTATTTGAGACACATGTCTTACCGTATGTCATTATATCAACACTTAAGCTTGCTTGGTCTCCATATAAGGCACATTCATATTCTCCAGAAGTCTCTTGACTAATTGTAAAGACTACCATAAGCTTTTCTCCAGATGCATCCAAGGAACTCTGATTTCGACTTATGCCAGAATCACCACGTACACCATCCATGAGCCGGTAGAGGCTGACATCTGCTTCATTAGGTGGTGGCTTTCCTTCAACAACACAGGTGAGGGATGATGGCTGATTTGGATTTACTTTGATACTGGTGAGACTGGAAATTCCTGAAAGGAAAGAAAATAACAGTTGCACCATTCTCATGATAACGACTCTTAGTCTTCTTTAGTAGATAGCGGTTGAAATACACAGTTTCCTCACACCCTGGTGCAAAGTGATCCATTTTACAGGTGACTATAGAGAACAAGTTCACAGTGTCTTTGAGCATTGCCTATTAGTTAGTTCCCATCACAAGTTGATGAACAAATTTTTAGCTTAACAGGCCATATCACACTTGAACTAATATTGTTTATTCGTTTTAGTGACAAGTTGATGTTCTCTCATTGTATGACTGCTCACTTTTGTAAATATATAAAAACAAGGCTATTCGTAACATTTTCTTAATGTCAATCAATAAACTGATGGAAAAAGTCTTCCCCTACTCCAATTTCACTAATTTGTAATCATTCTTGATAATGCTGACGCCGTAACAGAAATTGTAACATGAGGATGATGATGATGATAGTAATAATGATGCCTTACCTAGGATGGCTTCTTCAGAGTAATTGCTTTATCAGAAGACCAAACTATTATTTTTTTTACCCAGTTTACTAGGTAGGTAGTGACATTGTGAGGAAGAAAAAAGAAAAAAAAATGCTCAAGGATGAATGTTCTAGGCCAGATTCAAAAAGAAGACCATACACCTGTCATTTCCACCGTACAAAGATGATCCCATTACTAAAAATCGTTATTTTAAGTTGCATTCTCTGCATTACCTGTTTGACAGTCCCTCTCCACCCAGTTTGGTAGACACTGTCCTGTACAGATTCCTGACACTTTGTCACAGGTGCTTTCATCACAGTGGCATGGCTGTACACAACCAAGGCCATAGAATGCTCCAGGGCACTCTGGTGGATCATGCAAAGAAATGATGATGGATTCACTATATCAGGTACTAATACAAACTTCAAACAGTGAAAGGAAAAAAAAAACTTTGCACTATCAGTCAATGTCACAAGAATGATGGATTGTTAACTTCCATTACCATTTAAGATTTTTTTTTTTTTGCACCGATTAAGCAGATATATGAGTCACATTATGCATTGATAATATTCAGGTATTTTTGTCATCCTATAATTATTATTTCCAAGAAAGTAATTTTCAAGGAACAGATGGCATACATAATTGCCATGATTAAGTTGCAAAGTCCACAAGCAAAAACCAAAAAAAAAAAAAAAAGCAGAAGAAAATGTGATGTCACACATAAAACTAAAAGGCATTTAACCCCATACTAATACTCCGATTTTTTGTCGGTGCTCCCTAACGCTGTAATATTTCGAAACAAAATTCTTTGACTTTTTTGTTGTGATCCTTCCCACACATTTTGATATCAAATACGGGTGTCAGATTACGTTAACCGAACACATATCGCTGAAACTTCACTACTTCTACATATGAGTTTGTATAAACCTATGGACCAAATCAGAAACTTTTCCAAGTTATTCAAATACTTTCCATCATAACTTTCTCAAAAAGTGTAAAATACCACACACACACACACACACACACACACACTCTCTCTCTCTCTCTCTCACTCTCTCTATCTCCCTCTCACAAATATACTTATGCACACACACCTACCCCAGAGAAATATATAAGAAAATCGGAAAAGAATAAATTGTGTGCATAAGAAATAAAAATCACAACCTATTATTTCCTTTGCAGAATTGATAAGGAAGTTATAAAAGACACTTGTACGAAAAATTGCTATTCCTAAAGCTTTATTCAGTGAGAAATACCCAAAGATGTGAATTCTCGCACGAATTAGAATGAATCAATTCATATGAAATTAAAGGAAAGAACTTTTGTAAATTCAGCCACACGGGTGTGTAGATTATTTTATCCTCTACCCTCATGCAAAATTTTGAGGCAATCGGGAGATCTACGGCCGAGATCTTGGGGTGATACAACCCCACTTCCCGGTTAAAACAAGACTGAAAATACACGATTTCTTTACCAGATTTTGTTAGTTTACAAGATACAGGAAAAACACAATGTCCCGTAAAGGTATGAAATGTTGATGACTGGGTCTCAGGAATGTATTCAGAAGAAACTAGCAGAAAATTCAGAAAATCATGAAAGCATATTATGTTATCACCTTGGCAGTTCACTCCATCATAGATGTTGAAGTAAGGAGCACACAGCTGATTTGGACACTCTCCTGTTATCTTGTCACATGGTGCATCATTTAAACAGTGGCATTTATCCGTGCAGTCAGGTCCATAGTAACCAACATCACAGACATCTGGGACTGGTAAAAAGAATGAACAAATCAGGCATTAGAATTATTAACTTTATTGTTAGCATCCTTTTCTTCTTGCTCGATAATAGAGAAATTGGGGAAATACAGTCACCCACAGCAAAAATTGATACAATTGTGTACTTTTCTTCTAAAAACACTTTAAAAATCTTTAAAACCAATGATCCTTCTCTTTCTTATGTATTGAGTTATATAAAAGATGCTCTTCTACCTTTTGATTAAAAAAATTAACCATGCACTACAATGATCCTTCTCTTTCTTAAGTATTGAATTATATAAATGATGCTCTTCTGCTTTTTTAATCAAAAAAGTAACCATGCACTACTTCAAATTGTTTTTTTTTTCAATGCCAAATTTCAATTTAACCTAGAAAGTTACTTGCCATATAAAAACAAGGCAAGTGCCAACTTGTGTCTCGCCCATTCGCGTACAAGAAATTAATATTTTTCTAACTCTCAGAAGTTCATTGACCCACCTATGACCTTTAACCTTGTGGTGACCTTCAACCCCCCAAGGGACATTTACCATCCAAGTTTGGTCACAAACGGACAAAGGGTTCAAAAGTTATGAGCCATAATCGAAACGCGCCATAAAAACTAAACAATGGGCCCTAAACATTTGTTGACCCCTTTCTGTGACCTTTGACCTTGTGATGACCTTCACCTCCCCAAGGGACATCTACCATCCAAGTTTGGTCACAAACGGACAAAGGGATCAAAACTTATGAGCCATAATCAAAATGCGCCATAAAAACTTAACATTGGGCCCTAAAAGTTCGTTGACCCCTGGCTGTGACCTTTGACCTTGTAGTAACCTTCAACTTCTCATGGGACATCTACCATCTAAGTTTGGTCACAAACAGACAGATACATCAAAAGTTACGAGCCGTAAACGAAACACGCCCTAAAAACTTAACATTGGGCCCTTAAGTTAATTACCTCTGCCTGTGACCTTTGACCTTGAGGTGCCCTTCATGTTTGGTAAAATGTGTAACTTTGTATAACCACTCTTTCCTCCAAGTTTAATTGAAATTGAAATCCTTAGTAGAGAGTTATTTAAGTTTTTGCAGCGTTACGGACAGACGACGGACGGACGGACGCTGCAGGCGATCCCTTAGTCTCCCCACACCTCCGGTGGGCTTGACAAAAATGACAGCTTTTGAAATGACAACTGTCAATAATTTAAAAAAAAATCTCACTTAGATGTCTTTTCAAGGCAATATTACATACAATTTCCCTTTTTTATAGTCTTCCTTAATTACCATATACATGTAAATAGCTTTGAGAATAGTACAACCCATTTCATGGACACTAAGCCTTCTAGTAGTTACTTGTTTCATCCACAGGTTAATATCTGACTGAAATTCAAGAAAATGACATTCAGAAAATGGTATTGAAGAGGCAGTGAGAAAAATGCATCACAGCCCATGTACATACAAAGTAGGATTAAATTTGCCATAACATTCAATGGGGCTATTTATTTTATACTTCACTTTTCATGATATGGTACTTGTGTCGATGTTCCTTCCAACAAGGATGCATTGTAGCAAGTAGATTTTGATCTTTTGTCTGTCTTGAAAAGATTTTCTTTACAGCAATACTGTAAATTCCAATGAGATTTGATACGAAAGGCAGAGTAGGTTTCAATACTCACTCTGACAATTGTTCCCAGACCAGTTTGTCTCACAGGCTGTAGTAGGTGTTTCAGAAGAATCTGTACAGATTCCATTATATCTGTTGCATATACCAGACTGACAGTGACATGTTTGACTGCATCCAGCTCCATAACGTCCATTGGTACAAACTTTGTGATAGCAAAGAGGGTGAACACAGGAGACATGGAATATATTTTTGGGAAAAATGAAGAATCAGTTACAAAACAACAACAAAAACAACAACAACACATTATCTGAAGCTCTTGTAATGAGCTGAATGTGCTCCCACATTCAACATCATTCCATTATGACATACGGTGTATCGTCACATCAGAGCGAGTCTTTTCTGTATGCTTAAATATCAATTTCAAGTATAGTCCTTGTCTGCCATTTTTCATTGTTTCTCTATTGGTTAACTTCTAAAAGGTTAACACCTAAAAATAAAGTCAGATCCAACACATATGCTTCTCTGGAACAAACAACAAAACACCAACCACGATAAACCATGTTACACAACTCTTTTTTTCTGATCTTATAACCAAACAATTTAAGTATGTGGTAGAAATTACACTAGCTAATCAGTGCTGATGTAACTAGCTATAGTTTATAAGACTTCTGTGAAATAAAAAATGGTTTATATAAGAAAATACATTCTATGCCCATAATTTTATACTATCAATAAAACATGGTTACATATGTGACCATGCATCACAAAACTAACAAAAAGTCATTCACCGTGATTTTATGTGAAGACTCAAAATAATTAATATATAGGTCAATTTATCAATCTTGAGTTTTTCATATTATTTTTTTTTTGAAAGAGCAATTCTACTTCTACATTATGCTAAGGTTTGGGGTCATAGCAGGAATGGCATTTTTTTTCTGGATTTGTTTTTTTTTTTGTTTGTTTGTTTGTTTGTTTGGTTTTTTTTTTTTGGGGGGGGGGGGTAAATGCTGTGATTTAGTATGTCTTAGAGGTTCTTTTAATTTCTCACAATCCCTTTACACATCCTTCCCTTTCAACTCTTGATAACTTTTGAAAAGATGATGCTATTGCTTTGAAGAGGTATTAGTCATGACTAGAATGCTGATGATAGAGCATGTTTAATTTCAATTTGAACTGATAATCCCTCAGTTGTTGTTGCTATGGAATTTTACATCATGTTTTCATCCCATTCAGTAAATTCAAGAATTGGGATCAAATAGTGGATTTGACCTACATATGCGCAGGTGTGCTGTGCTGTGCCTGAACCATACACTTTAATACATGGGCGTTAAATCTATGGCCTGAATCAGCCTTTTTCAGCCAATCTCTTCTCAAGGACAATTTACATTAATTCTTGAACACCAGCGTCAATTTTACACTAGCTTTCTTACATTCACTACTTACAGTATGTCAGCGAATTGGTGGGCCATGTAACCTGGCAAACCTTTCATAGACTTGAATGACCTGCTTCAGTCCGTCCTCAGTGAGAGGGGGGGGGGATGCAAGAAATGCACTACTAAGCGACTCAGGCTCATTCAAGCCTGTAAAAATGCATACAATCATGTATCGATCTTTGACGATAGCCACACCACCCCCTCCCCCCCCAAAAAAAACAAAAACAAAAACAAAAACAAAAAACAAACAAAGAAACAAAGAAAACAAAACAAAAAAGAAATCCCCCCCCCCAAAAAAAAAGAGAAAAAAGAAAGAAAGAAAAGAAAATGGTCACTACACTTGCTAAAATGACTGGCAGGCTCTTATATAGTTCTGTAGTGCTCAGACAACTGAACTGGATGATAGAATCTTGCACTAGCACATCTGAGACTTTGACTTCTAGACAGTAAATACACAATAGCATCACACTTGTACTGCATGCATCGGGTTTTTTAAATTGTATTCACTCTCATGTAGTCATAGAGTGGGGAGACCGATTAATCTCAGTTTGCTGATTGTAGCCTTGAATAGACTCACAGGAGAATGATTCCTTACCTGTTTCACAGTTGATTCCTTGTCTTCCTGTGTCACAAGAACATCCAAATGGATCAGGCAGGCAGAACTGCAAAGGACTACAGGTGTCAGGTGGATCACTCGCTCTAAATGTACATCTGAACTCACAGTTTGGTCCAAATCGATTCCCACCATTTGGGTTGCAGACTATAAGAAGAAATCAATCACACATAGGCCTATGTACTTAAATAAAGGTTTGCGGTAACTACAGTTGTATTTCAAACATTTTGCCAAAATGTCCATGATTCAATAAACATTGGTTGAATGCTGTCACTGAACCACTCTGTAAGTGTAAGCATTGGTGTCCACTCTGTGTGCCTTGCGTATTATGCATCCATTGAACTGTTTGTGTATGTATGAATGTACTTCGATCACGATCAGTTACACGTAAAGACATTGTAAAAAAGTGGCATGCAGTAACATGACACTATTATTATATGATTAACTCATATCTTGACAGACAGGTATCAGATATATTGCCTTTCATAGCCTTTATTAGTTTGTTTTCAAATGATTGGTATCCAGGGCGTGCGCAGGCTGTCTTTATGAATATCCATTAACGGGGACCCAAATATTAGAGTGTTAAGACGCTACTTATACACATCTATCATTTTAATCCGGGTTGGTCGCATAACAAGACAGTTCACAAAAACTGCATCTGTGTTTCCTGAAAATGACATACTATTACTCCATGTTCCACAGAGTATATGACTCGTTCACAGTGTCTCAGCGTTTCTTGAAAATTAACATACTCATACTCCATCTTCCACAGAATATGAGTCCTTTCATAGTGTCTCAGCGTTTTCTGAAAATTAATATGGACATAATTATGGTATCAATTTCCAAATTTTCCTACAAGACTAACAGGGTTAGAAGACATTGAACACTTTTATTTGAGGAAAATCATAACACATAAAAGACATTTCATGTAGATCCATTAGTCCATAATTCTGAAACCATTATGAGGTCTTGAGAGGAAGCATGAGTCTGCATTCACATGGATTTTCAAAGAAATGAGTATTGACCAACAAAGATAATGGGAAATAGACCTACTTGTATAGTTCCAATAGAGAGCACCTAATAACAATACAAATATCATATTTTGAAGTTTTAACAAGTTTTGTTAAACAATAATGTCAGTTAAAATCATATTTTCATCTGGAAAAGATATGATGTCACTCACGACCTCACTTTCTCATATATACTTGCATTGAAATTCTACAGTCATTGTCAATTCAGAGAATATGGTCCTTTCCCCTGCTTAGAGTTGTTACTACTTCAATCAAGGAAGGAAATTATGTTTTCATTGGCATGGTCTGTTTGTTTCTTTCTTTCTTTGTATGCTGTGTAAAAAAAAAATAAATAACTCGAAAGTGTGAATGAATTTAAATGAAACTTGCAGGAAAAGTTGATCATGACACAAGGGTCAGATGATTAAATTTTGGTAGTGACCCTAGAATTTGTACGGATTCCTGATTTTTTTTTAGCTTTTGGCAGATATATCGCATATCTGATGTTTACACACACGCTCTGAAGTGTTTAGCTGGAAGCTGATGACGTAAACAAAAGGCATCAGTATTGGGAAATTGGGCGATTGTCATCATGTGTGAATGGGTGGAAATGAGCTGCTTGGTTGAGGTTTGTGCTATCCGAGTGATTTATTTCTACATGTAGTATCTACCATTAAGTACAATTTTACGAAGATTTGAGGTGATCTATTTCTTTTGTGCCCATGTCAAGACAAAAAAAAATCTTTATATGATTCTTTCTATCATTACAAAGTCAACTTGACAGTGGACTTTGCTTCACCTTACGTAGTTTATTAAGACATGACAAGCATGGTCATTTTTATATTTAGATCTCCATAAAGTTTGAATTTCCCTGGAGTATACATTGTTAATGAGATCATGATATATATATATATATATATATATATATATATATATATATTTAAGTGTGTACAGTGTACTTACTGTCTAAACAATTTGGTCCTTTGAAATTGTTTGGACAAATACACTTGCCAGTCTCATCATCACAAACTCCACCATTGTAGCATTTGTCACAGATCCTGGTGCAGTCAGTGGGGCCCCATTTACCAGCTGGACAATCTATGCATAAGAGAAAATAGAATTATGCAAGATGCAGCTAAATTTGAATTTATCCAACGTAACTATAGGTCAATTGGCCAGATTCTAAAAAATAATTAACCTGACCTGACCAAAATCAAACAAGTGTATGTGTTTGCATGGTTCATCAATGCTTTTGTTTTCTTACCTTTGTTTTCTTTTTTTTGCCATGATGGATCAAAATCATATTTCATTTAATTAGTACATTGTTTCACATGTAAACACTGTCCCTTTACCAGAATCTAGTGACATATTTATCATACTGGAGCTTTGCAGGCAAGACCTTCAAAAAGTGGAAAAATGGAAAATGGCAGAGTACCTAAGCACAAAAAAAGGAAAAATTACATTAGACAATGCAGAAATCTGCACAAATGCAGAATATTTGGTGTCGGAAACATATGTCAAATTTTTGAATCCTCATCATCCAATCTACAGGGGATGAAATGAAAGAAATAAAACACCAATTGAACAAAACTGTAGATAACTGTGCAAGCATAAAGACTTGCAATTTGACAAAAAAAAAAAAGGTTCAACCATCAAATGAAACCAAAGCCCAATATAAATGTTCATTGAGTGAAAGTAGCAATAATAATAAACCACATCACTGTAATTTTGAGAAAAATTGGACAATTGATTAACAAGTTATGAACCTTTCAAGTTTTGGTGTTATCATTGCTGGATAAGAAGGCTACTAGAGTTCATGACATCATTTCGGACGACAATATAAACAAAATATAAGGAAAAATTCCACAAAATCTTATTTTTCATGAAAAGCACACATCCCATAAGCATGTAACTAAGGGTAATAGTGTTCCGCCTAAGAAGTAACAACAATACTCTTTCATTATGTTGGACAAGTGAAAATACATTGAATTTTCTTCTTCTTTTTTTTCTCTCTCTCTCTCTTTACATTGTTGGCCACAATGATGCCACGAAGTAAAGTAGTCTCATATCCAGTGATGACGGCAACGAAACCTAACAAAAAATCACAACTTTTGAATCAAATGTTTGATTTTCCTCAAACTTTCTAGAACAGACGTCTTCTACTGATATTGCTGCTTTCACTCAATCCTTTTTTTTCTTTTATTTGCTTTGGTTTCCTTCGATAGACGGACAGGTGTCATTTGTAATTTAGCCCAAGACTATATCATATTTTGTAAATTGATAAGTGCTTACCACTATAAAGGCACAAAATAAAGATCCATTCTGCATGGATGATTCCAATCTATTTCCAAAGATACCTCAGCATACATTCAGTAATCAGTGTCCATTCAAATCCATTGGTCAGTTTGTGTCAAGAATGTCATATACTTACCAGAAATGGGGGCTCTTGTTCTCTCATATTTTCATGATACTGGAAAAGGCACTCTGTGTAAATTACTGTTTGTAAAGTTGCACTTTGACCACACCATGTCTATGATACCGACACCAGATTAAACTCTGACACAAATGCAGGCAGGTAGACGAAACATTGACAATTCTTTTCTACTGATACACTGCTTTCACTCACAAACTTGTCATAGATAAAATGACTTACCACGAGCAATAATTCTGTACAAGGCTCCCCTTCCTTGACCTCGCATGTTACTGTAGTGAATCTCATAGATGCCTTCATCCTCAGCCACAATTGGATTAGAGAATGTGAACGTAGTGGTCGTCTGTCCTGACACGGGAGCTCCTCCATCTTTTCTCCAGACAATGGTTCCAAAAGGACAACCAGGACTACCTGTAGCTATCATTTGAATTATCACTCCTGTGTCACCTACATTCACTGTACGGGTGAATCTCTCATCCTCAGGCTCAAAGCATGCTAATGCACAGAAATAATATAGTTTATAATCAATACACCATGACTAGACTTGAATATTACTCTTCAGCTACAGATTGGTATGTTCTCTCTTTCATATTGTTTGACAGGCAGTCACGATCAAGATCAACTGTGTACACCCCAAATCCATATTGGCGATCATTTATCGCATTTGAAGGCAATATTGGCATTTTAAAAACCATCAATGTCAAGTACATAAGACCTGGCTTATAACTGTACTCGTGTCAAACATGTAGTTCAAAGAAAAATCGTATAAGATTGTTTCTCATATCCGAATTTAGGTTTGAAAATAAACGTTCGCTATAGTAGTTCAGTTCATTAAAGCTCACTTTATTTTAACATTACCATTTTTTTCTCAAAGAAATAGCAAACCCATTGGCACTTATGCAACAGAAAGGAATATAAAATATAAACCGCAATGCATGTCATGTCTTTTGATTGCAGCAAATAAAGGACATACTGAACACAAATGTTACTGGCTATTTCATGGTATAAAGGTGTCTCAAAGTGACAGAAATACATAATGATGAGCCCCATACAATCATGCTAGCTTGTAAAACTGGATTTCAAATATCAGAGGTGTGGAAATTAATGTGATACTGACTACCTTATTTGCCCAACATCTGTTGACAGCATTTATTTTTCAGTATTTTTTTATACATCTTTTTTCTTAGATTTTTTTTTTTTTGAAAGATTGTAGTGTGTGTTCTTGCGCCTTTGGTTTGTTTTGTCTTGTCTTTGGTAATGTTTAGTGTTTCCATAAAGGCTGTTTTTTCTTTCTTTTTTTCCTTCCCTCGTTTTCTGTCTATACGATTCTAGAGTTATTTGTGTTCATGTGTGTTAGAGAGTATAGTCCAAAAAAAAAAGAGGATTAGACGCCTGGTAATTTTACGATCATTGAATGCTATCAAATGTTGTTTTTTTGTGATTTCAAAAAGGTATAAATCATATGTTTTATGGAAAAGGACAATGTTTTTGTACTGATCAATAAAATCCAGAAATACCTTATATATCAGATTTTGGGAGGGACGCCAAGATAGATGGCACCAAAATGATCATAAGCTTGAATAAATCAAACTGACTGTTATTGTTATAGTATAGTGTGGGTGCAACAGTCAAATTTCAGGCCTATACAACCTTGCTTTGTTGTCTGCTCATCGCTTTTGTTTGATGGTTTATCCTATTTGGAGGGTGGTAAAACAGAACTGGGATGATGTAAATCCAGTCAAATTTCTATAGGGCCTTTACATATTCTGATAAATGATGGAGAAATTAAAAAAAAATGATATGGCTTGAACTAATTTTGAGCTGAATTCCAATGATGCAACTCTTGCCCCCTTGAGTATTTCGAGGCATTCGAGGCTGTCAAAATGGCCAACAATAACTGAAATTCCAAAATATTTTCCAATGAATGGTACAAAAGCATAAAACCGTTAAGGTTTTTGAGGGTGGTATATCTGAATAATGCTGCTCTTCAACCCTGACAGCGTTGAATACGATAACTGGCCACTTATCTAGTATAACCAAGATAAGCCAAAAGACATACCAGTAGAAAGGGATTGCAATGAACAAAAATCGAGAGGAGTAGTTCTCCGCTCAAAAAACAAACAACAACAACAACCAACCAACCAACCAAACAAACAAACAAAATAAAACAAAACCCCACATTCTCAATTTTGGCCCCGGGGAGAGGATGGGGACATTCAAGATGAACACACACACACACACACACACACACACACACACACACACACACGGGCTCATACACACATACACACACCCGCGCGCGCGCGCGCACACACACACACACTGATCACAAGGTGACAGATACCATGTTTTAGCCATTCATATCGTCCCTTAGTGTCATGTTTTCCTTGTTTGTTTGTTTTTCCTTACTTAAAAATGTCAAAATTTTCCACCGAAAGTGTTTACCAAAATGTTGAACTTCACACTTAAATATGCAAAAGCTTCCTTGCAAAGTAGGTGGATATCCCCTCTTACACCCTCTCGTTGCTTGGTCACGATGCTTTTTCTCCCTGCATGTCCTTCTCCCCCGGAAACATTCCTGAGTATGACCATGCATGTACATACCCATCCCTGGGTGCTATTCTCCCTCAGAGTGATAAAATCACTTCACCTTTTGTGTTTTCTCCCCAGCCCCTTTCCGAGGTTTCTTACATGAAATCGCTGCAACTGGATGACAGCCACTTAATGACGTTTTAAGAATATACAGGTTTCAATATTTAAACAAAAAGCACGCACCAGTGACACTAGAGGAAATAATGCAACTTCACATCTTGGGAGCCATGTTGGCTGCCAGTTTTAAAGACATTTTGTATGTCTTTTAAGCATAGAGTCATTAGTGATATAGTTCCTACATATAGTTTTCTAGACTTTGATATCTTAAGGATGATGTTAACAAAGACGTTTTCAGCGCGTGCATGAAAAAAAAAATCATTTCAGACACACCATGCATTATTAGGATATCTTAATAGAGATTGGCATTGTTGAGGTCATTTCGGATGCCACCCTTCCTTAGCTAAGACCGACATTCGTTCACCATTTATGAGAAAATTAGTTGTACAGAGCGTGTAAAAAAGGTAATCCAACTTTGGAGGGCGACGTCATAATTGTCAGCTGTTGAGAGCGCATTGTTGACTGTGAGGAAAGGGGAACTCTTTCTCTTTCTATTGATTCCGGTTTATGAATGTCATGCGTGACTGAGTACAGGGACTTCAAAGACAGCAATGACAAGTTGCACTTTTTCAAAGTTTGAGTATCACATGAAGGAACAATGAATGTCTCACCCGATGGAAAAGATCTGTCAATGAAAGTGGTAAAATAAACAGGCCAGCCTGTACAAATGCAGGTCTGTGTTTACAGACAGTTTACAAACAGGGTTTCTTCAAACCTTTTATGGCTCATAACCTTCAACATGGCCACGTTGTCGACAACTTGGTGTTCACTCCCACATGGGCTAACCATTGTCGATATTTTCGCTTTATATTCAAGACATAGTAAGAGGGGTATGTCTAATTTGATTTGTTTTTCTTTTCCGGATTTGTTATAATTTTCATATTTGATATATTTCATAGAATTATATTATACACGCATGGAAGCCTAAATGTATTTCCTGTTTCTCACTGTTGTGCATGTTTGTGTACAGTTTATTTACATATCATGTCTAAGTGTGTAATATTCCCATGTAGTGTATTTTCTAAGTGCAGAGCAATAGTAATATGACAGTAATGACATATAATGCTGTAAGGTGATGTGATATTAGCTTAGTAGAATGGTTTTGTTTGTTTTTGAAGGATATGAAGAGTTGAACTTTCGTTTGTTTATATTTTGTAAATGTATGGTACTATAAATCCGCTGATTTAGTGTTGTTTTTTTTTTAATCCATTTACTGCATGTGGAAATTTATTCATGTTATTTATATAGTGCATGTATATTGTCTATTTGTTAATGTCTGAATTTATATGTATGTCTACATCAATATCACAACATGTCTATTCAGTTTTAATTTCTGTAAATATAATTTATAGGATTATAAGGAATATGATATTGGTATGACAGAATATCTTAATACGTTTTTTACATCTTTTTCTTCAACTGTGAAGATTGTTCCGGAACCTTACATGTACTTTTACTCTGTACACATGGCACTATTAGTCTGCGGACTTACTGTTATGCTTTCTATTGATTTGCAATAAAACTGAATTGAATTGACTTGACTTGAATTGAAAATGGTTTGCCGCTACGAGCTGTGTGTTGAATATGCGAGAGAAAGATGGACCGTGTGAGTTGGCCCTTGCGGGAGTGACCAGGTTATCAGACAGGTGGCCATGGTAAAGGTTATGGGCCGTGAAATGTTAGAAGACACCATCAACACGAACCTGCAATATGGCCTGTTTATTTTTGGGCACTTTCATTGACAAATCTCATTCATTCAGTCATACATCCATCGTTCCTTCATGTGTCACTCAAACTTGGAAAAAAGTGCTAATGACGAATGTTGTCTTTCAAGTTTGTGTACTCAGTCATGCGTGACATTTATTAACAAAACTAGGTACCAATAGACAGAAAAAGAATTCTTCTTTCTCACTACTAACATTGCGCTCTCCATACATAGCTAACAATAAAGAAACGATAGCCCTCCAAAGTTAGATTACATTTTTTTTTTATTTACGCACTGTACTTCAAAATAATGCATTGATTCCATTCAGATCTGATCAATCACATATATATTCCGGAACACAACAGCTATGCAGTGTTTTAATGAGAACATGTCCTTAGAAATTGGATAACTTGTGTTGGGGAGCCCTGTGAATATACAATATAACAGTGTAAATAAAATTGATACAAGATATAGGGTACACGTTTGAACACCCTCTCCACTCCCCCCCCCCCACCCCCCACCCCCCCCCCCAAAAAAAAAAAATTGTTTCCATGGATTTTGTATGTTTATCTACCCAGGATCAATAATTCCAGCCAATCTTACTCTTCACAGTGCAATGCTAACAGGTATTTCTTAAATCTGCTCTTAAATATATTAAAACATTGTAGATGAGACACCAGAAACATACATAGGTATTAAGCTTCACAGTTTTGGTCCAGTGAAACGAATATTGATACCAGTATGCTGCACTTAATTCTGAAAACTCTTGTGTGTGTGTGTGTGTGTGTGTGTGTGTGAGGGGGGGGGGGGGGGTCTCTATAACAGGTATACCTGTCTCTAAAAACCTTTTATGTGGGAATTTGGCAGACACTTTGGTGGCCATTTCGAAGAAATCTCAATACTCACGTGGATACAAAGTATCATCCAGATTCAGATTCAGCACCCTCAGAGTAGGTTAATACCATCAAAACAAAGTTGGGAAAACATGTTTTTTCTTCTGGCACCCAGACTATAGAGTTGTTGATAGTATTTCTATCAACAAAACGTCTATCATAAAAGTGAGGGGAAAATATACAAGTCACAACACCAGTATTATCTTGGGTAAACTATTATGTTCAATAACATCTAATTGTCATCTGTAGGCATACATATAAACTATTATGTAATACCATCACTTCTTTTGAAGAATGAAGATATTGTCTGGTCGTCAAATCCTTCTTGTGAACCGCGGCAGTAAAATGCTCCAAATCCCTGCACATCCCACTCATCAGTGGATGGAAATTGTATACGTCTGGCAGAATTTGCAAAAGAGCCAGCTGCTGGAGGCTCAGGCCAAGTGTCACTGGGGATTGGTGCTGTCCTGCCAAAGTCACGGGAGGCTGATGAGGATGGAGAGCTTCGATAGCACTGCATCTGGGAAGCTGCATTCTCAATGTCTGAAAATCCACCTGAAATCACTGTGATGTGGACTCTTTCACCTGGATAGAGAAATATCACATTCATTTAAATTCAAAAAAGTAATATTAGGTATTCAGAAATTACATCTTTTATTAGATGTTTCCTCAAGTTACAGCATTCAAACAGTACATCATAATTCCTCTACTTATTTCCTCAGAAAATCTATCAAGTAATAGTTTTGTCTTTAAATCACCAATGAATTTCAAGCCATACAGATTTCTGAAAGAAATAATTTTGTCTCTTATTGTAGGGAGATAAAAGTCAGTCCATAAAATATTCAAATTGTTACTGCATATAAATACACCTATGTAGAATGTTCTCCTACAGACAATGATTAATTTTGAAAAGAGCATCAAGAGGAGAATCAAATATGTGAACTTTTACAGAAAATGCTGGTATTGAAAAAAAAATGATATGACAGCAATGAAAATCTGAAAGCTGCTGATATTTTCATGGAATTGTGCGATGGCATTTGTGGAAAACTCAGTTACTGCACAGTGGTGGATCCAGAGGGGGGCGCACCGGGCGCGCGCCCCCTCTCTATCTTTAGCTAAAACAGCAGAAATAAAAAGAAAAATTGGAGGGTTGGGCGGGACCCCTTTAATTTTGTAAATGCGCCTCCCCTTTAAGGAATTCCTGGATTCGCCCCTGCTGCATGCCATTTTTTTTCTCAATTCATTCACACTATGAAGCTGACTTTCATAAACAGAGTAATGACCAGAAAACTGAAGGGTAGCAGCTTCATTAAGATTTGGACATTCAGATAATATGTGAAGGAACTGTAAAGTTTTGTGAGTTATTACTGGACAGTATGGTTGCAACTGCAATATACCTCTGATGCATATGATGACTTGATCATCTTACAAACTGACCTCCCAATGGTTGGTGCACAAACATTTTTATGTAAGGCATGTTTTTGGTCAAGCTGTATAAAGCAAAGTGTGTGTGTGTGTGTGTGTGTGTGTGTGCGTGTGTTATCCTTTAAAGTCATCATCACTTGCCAGGTTATTGTAACGTATTGCCACGTAACTTGACATGAAGAAAACATACAACGTATAAGCCAGTTCGGGGTTCCAGTTTGAGCATGAGCAGAAAAAGGTCATTTGTACCGAGAGACAGGTTGGTTTTTAATTTCGCTGAGATAAGCAACCCTCTTACTGTAATGCTATGATTGTTCATGGAATCCTTATAAATAGTACGTGCCAGTACATCCACCTGACAGCAAGCCTGGGTATTTGGCAATGTTAACAGAAAAAGTTTGTTAATGTATTCAAAACAGCACAATGAAATAGATGCTTCCCAAAGTGTTGATTGACAAACCATTCTGGTCACTTCATCTACACAGGTTCATTCTTTGTTAGAATACGAGTTCCATAAATTGCTATGTTGGGCAAGCTGCTGCATTATGTCGCTTTGAATTTAGTGAAATGCCTAACCAACTGAGAAAAATGAAAGGTCATTTGTACCCATGTGCACATGAGCTATCTCCGAACTGGCTTATTCTTATCATTTCAAGTCAAAAACAACATGTAGCCAACATTTTGTGTGTAGGTCAACAGGAGACTAGGGAGGTCATTGCATCATGTGTTTCCTACTCATACCTGTCACTGTTGAATTCAAACTTGAAAAACTTTACAACTGAACAATCTATTTGTTTGAATTCGCCATATTTTAAAAATAAAATTTCCAACTGTATGGTGTTGCACTGGACAGTAAGGAAATGTATTTTTTATATCACGCTACACCATGCACTGTGTATAGTAAACGCAAGGTATAAGTACTAAAACTATTGAGTTTTTGGTCACTTAGCCCTCTTCACCCAGTTAAATATATGAACATGATGAATGTATACTTCGGCAGTCAAAGGCTGACTGACAACAATGTAGTGTTCGAGTACTATTTGATTGCTTGTCCTTCCTGTATTTATGACTATTAACGAAGTGATGATAACATATTTGAAGAAGAAACCTTGTGTGGGTACAGAGCTAAGAGGTACGATGTATTGGAATAAACACAAAAATAAATGCACAGGATTAGGAAGTAGTCAGGGTGTACAACACAAGAGTTTTGTGTGGTGTCGAATCTGTGCAAACCAAACTGCATGCCAGTCAGTCCGCAGTGTGAGCGAAAACGCACGCATTTATTCAAGTCGTATGCATGGCTGAGCGGTGCTTGCATATCATTGAGCAGATACATGGTCATGAATAAATCCGTGTAGAACGAGTATTTAAGAGAAAACATCAACAAATATGCTCACGATAAAAATAAAAAGGAAAAGAAGAATATAGAATATCAAAATCTCTCACGAAGTTCGGTATTGTATTCAAAAATATTCCTTCACGTTTGACGCCAAAAACTAACATGAAATCTTCCGTGCCCCTCTAAGATATGATGAATTGTATTGTATCACATTAAGGGCACATTTTCTCATTTCTATTTCACTACCAGTCAGGAACTAGCAAAATTCAGAGAAATGTCTAGCGTCGAGTTTAAAAATCTTCGCGTTCGCAACGGAATTCCGGGTCTGTATTGGTCGAAATCTGTCGCAAGACGCGGCGTGTCGCATTGCGTAGTATCCATCGGCTGCTGACTCAATGCTGTCGGCTACGAGCTTTGAGGTTTACTTAAATGAAATGTCGTTATAAGTCCTGCTGCATTCAATATATACATGGATACATGTGGTGAAGGTTAATCTGTACTAGCAAGAACAATAGAGTAAAACAATTCTGTTTCATGGGACAAGGTAAAGTGCCCTCAAGGGATTTACTTCCAAAAAATAATTGTTCAGGACTAATACATGTTCATACTTCGTACTAGGTGTTACAAAAACATTTCCCACTTTTGGTTCTTAATAGTTCAAAAACTATGTATCAGATAAAAGTGTCATCGATATGAGTAATAGCTGAATAGTGTACAATTGAGTTTTAGGTAATTTGAAAATGAGAGCCAATATTAGTTTCATAAAATCTATGATTTATTTCAATGTTAGGTTCCAGATTTTGATCGAATTTTAACTCTCTGTACAAAACTTGAACTTTACACAGGAACCAATGATGTGTACGTAAGTGTGCACTTACAATGACCCTCAACAATGGACCTGGCTACCACCTGTTCCGAGCTCTGCTGCAAGGCACATGAATGCTTTATCATTATTCATGTGGATTGCCCTGAGCACTGCTTGTCTGAATTCTTGACACAGGGTGAAATGCATGCACGTGAAACAAGTAGGCACATGTTTCCATGTGCTTGCACACACCACATTTCAGAATGAACAAAGACTAGCTGCGATAGTGGAATTCCTCATGAAGCATTCCAATCCTGGTCATCGTCCACGACCATTGTCTGGGTATCAAAAACACACTCCTATACACACCAATAACGCCTGTGCAAAGTTAAAGTTTAATACAGAGGGTTGAAAATAGAGAAAAACAAAACTGAATCATGCATTCATTTTCAAATTATCTCCAACAAAATTGTACACTATTCAGCTATTGCTCATATCAATGTTATTGCTATCTGATATATAGTTTTTGAACTATTAAGGATCAAAAGTGGAAAATGTTTTTGTAACACCCAGTACATTGAATATGATTCACTCTTCCAAAAAATGGGAAACAAGAATCACATGGAACATTAACTGAGAGACGACATACACACACATGCACATGTGCAAGATGTACAGTGATTGTAATATAATCTCTATACAAAACAATTGCATGACAATGCATACCTTCGAAATAGTGACACACACTCGCGGCTTGCACAGGTGTAGTCTCATTTTACGACGTCACATCGCTCTCACGCGTGTTCATTCACTACCCCACTTCCGGTAAGAAAACATAATTTGCCCTGTTTTCAACAGGAAAATTCAAAACCCTGAAAATGGTGCCCCTCTTCGTTTTTTAATTGATCATACTCGCTCAAGTTTCACGATTGTGAAATCGAAGAAATTACGGAGATCTATTTTCAATACCAGTCAGGAACTAGCAAAACATCAAACTATGATCTAAAAGCTTCTTAACTCTTTCTGTGCCAATGAGTCAAATGTGCACAAATTTCACACACAACCCTATGGACAGTAAATAAATGTGGCATGCAGAGAGTTAAACACTGGCAAAATAATCGTTTACTTTGATGCTAAAATGGACTACTATATTGAGATCAAAAATAGGGAAATTAGGTATCAAATTAATGAGCATTATCAGCTCTATAACTTACTCAACCATCGTGGGTCAAACAATGCACTGCAAAAGCTATGAAAGCTGTTGTTGCGACCTCTGCAAAAACTCTCGCAAAGTATCGCGAAATCTCGTCAGTCTCAAGGGCACAAACTGCGCAAACGTGATTCTGAATAAAATTGTCGTTCGTGCCTCATTATCGCACTCGCTGCGGACTGACTGATGCTAGCATCATCCTGCATGCGTGTTCATTGCAAACTTTTGCTTGTCATTTTCTGGGTACAAGATTTTGAAAAGTTTCATTACAGTGTGAATGGAAAATTGTTATTTTGCAAAGTTTCATTTTACATAAGTTTCCCATAAGATTGGCCCTTATGAACGTATATGACATAGATGTCATTCCAGTGCAATATATTTTTATCTTATATCAAACATGTTTCTTTCGACAACAATTTTGATACACATGGGTTGCTGGTTTTAAGCAAATTTGAGGCGTTTCTCATTAAAGATCATACCGCATTAAGGGTACAACGCAAAATGGGAACAGAAAATAACCTGACATCCCATACATGACCCTGTTATCTCACAAGCTCTATCACTAAATATAACTCCGTAAGATTATCCGACGAAATTAAGAAGTCCAGTGCTTGAATACATCTTATTTACAGAAAGGCTTCTAGATAATAATATGTTATTCCAAATGATGGCTCAATTTTCATTTCTTCAAATTCAATTCAATTATGTACTTTTTATTGAATTCAATTATTGAATTGAATGGCTGCATATTGTTTTCATTACTGTAACTTCAAGCAAAGAAATGTCTGTAGTGTAGCCAATGATTCCAGCTAATATAGGCCGTAATGACATTTTTACAGGGTAAGAGTAATCATCATCCGCCCCCCCCCCCCATCAAAATTTTCAGAATCAGCTTATTTGTCACTGATGTCCATTTGTCACTGATGTCCTAGTGAACCCCTGTAAGAGTCATAGGCAATAATGTGAAGCTATACAAAACTTGTGGACTTCTCTATAAAGAAAGACGAAACAGCGTCGAATGAAAACTTTGTGGCAGGCACCTATCAGGAAGTAAATGTGCACTGATCCTTTTTTTTTTTTTGTAGCCATGAATATGGTGGCACACGTCCATGTACATGTATTTGTTGAAAGCACATGTATAGGCTAGGTAGTCACACTTTTTAGTTTGTAAATATTCATAAGGAATTTTGTAGCACTTTCTGGGTGCAGAGGTGTATTACAGTTTGAATTACACTAACTAAATCAAAATGGCAAGCTTTTTTAACGAAAACGTTTTGAGCAAAACGACTATCAGAAGGGCATTTGCATACTCATTGACTGACTTTTGTGTGAAAATAAGAATGAACTGCTTAATCTTGCATAGGTGAGCACATATTAAAGACAAAATGTGACCCGGCCTGCATCACAAAACAAACAAAAACTAGCAAGACATCGATTTTTAGTTAAAGGCAGATTCTGAAAGACAAGACTTTAAGCTTTAAAATAATGTATAACTCAATTCATATGGAGTCTTTTAACCCACTGAAATATTGGAAGAAGCACACACTCTGGTAAACTTACACTGAGAAAAGAGGCTCTGAATTATAGGGTCTATTGAAAACACCTAGGGCATAATCTCATACCAAGCTGCATGTGCTCTGCACGATGAATGCAATGAAAAAAAAAAGTAACAGGATGAAAACGTCATACCAACAGCAATGAAAGAATTATTAGATTACGCGATAATTGAGCGTGCTTTATTACAACATTCTATTCTTGACTAATAAGATCTTTCAAAGCAGTAGCATCAACCTTTCTACACTTATCAGAGTTTGAAGTGAAGAGTGAGTACAGGGCATTCAGGAAATGGAAGGGGCCCTCTTAACTATACCTAGTCACACTATTGGTTTAAAAATGGTGCTCTCAAAACTGCTAAAAGCCCAGTTTACCAGTCGTTTTATGATCCGAATTTTAATGCAGAATAAGAATTGCTCTTCCAGAAAATACACGCACACACACGCACAATAAAATCAAGATTGTCTAGGTTAGCCCGTTTGTCCTTGAAACCTCACATAAAATCAGGGCATGCGACTTTCTGTTGGGTATGTGATGCAAGGTCACAAATGGTAACTCGTTTCAAAAGTCACAAGAGTCATTTTTTTTTTTTTGGGGGGGGGGGGGTCTTTAAAACATTCTGTTTCTGATGTTCACCTTCGGTATTGTTGTTGTTTTATTATCCATCTTTTAACCCACTCAGTCTTATCCTGAAAATTTTCAGGTCAGATGAACACATCTTTAGGGTAAATTGTTATTTTCCATCTTTCTTTAACTGTACAATCAATTGTTCAGTAAAACACAAAATGGCATCGGACGGAATTGCCACAAAAATGTAACAGACAAAAACTGTAGACAGAAGAGGGAGTTGTATTGTGGTTGAGTGAGCACACATTAAAGATGAAGCAAGGAATGCGATTAAACTGTGCTGTTTATGCCGTAAGGGGGTCAAACAATGGATTATGAAACGTCAGTACCTTGATTTTTTTTTTGTTATTTGTTTAGTTATTGCAAATCTTTATAAAGAGTGGCCTGATCAACATAGATTTAATTATAAACAGCATAAGATGGACAGGCAAGTTTCAAATGACATAAGGTAGACAAACATTAAACATTCAGAATAGAATAAAAATTAATTATACAATCATGTAGATTTAAAATAAACTATCTGCCCGTCTTCATCAGGGCTCTGTTATTTGTTAAATCCGTTGAACATGAACAGCCAAAAAAAAAACACGAAACAAAACAAACAAACAAACAAACAAAACAAACAAACGAACAAACAGAACAAAACAAAACCAAAGAATAAGATTGTTTAAAAGAATGTACTCATGACAATTTAAAAATGAAACATATGATAGAGTAAGATATTAAAATTAAGTAAACGTACATGTGCAAATATATCGAAACAAATATTCAAATCAAATTAAATGAACGTACAAACATCTTAAAAAAGAAATGGTTCAATTCTTGCTATGGCGACTGCCGCGCATCAATTTACCACATAATGAAAAGCTTTGTATACCGCAATGAGCACAAATCGACACATTTTGTGTGCAGACAGTGTAACGCACAAGTGAGCATCACTGACCTCTACTATGTAGGTCAGTGGTGAGGATCCGGTATATTCGCCAAGTTAGTGTTCGCGCTCATTTATCGCGCTTAAAAATGGGGGTGTCGTATGAACAGAAGGATCCCATTAATTGTCTATGCGATGTTTCCGTGTTGTCGGTTCGCACGGGGAGCAAATACGTGAAAGTTGTCATGTGGGAGACATTTACTTTCACCAGATACAAAATGTTCACAGATACCCCAAATGATTTTTGATACTTTTGAGAACTGGCCATCTTCATAATGTTTACTCATCCATCATGCATGACTTAAATCCCTCTCTTTCACACAGATTAAGGGAGGTAAATATTCTCCGAGAATGTAGAAATGTCCTTGTCAAATGATTTTCCTCAAAGCCTATTCAATCAGTAATTGTGCCATTATTGTAATTATGATGTTCATTCATGGAAGTCCATCCTGCAGATTGCTAATTACAGTTTGTGGGTCACTTGTATTGACAGTTGTTTTGAGTAATGCTGTTGTAATAATTTGTTTAAGTAATTTGATTTTTTTTAACTTTACCGGCCTGCCATTATTGATGTAATTATTGTAACATGAACAGGTGGGCAAAGAAAATTGGGCAGCCATAGCAATTCAAGGAGATATGCAAAGAAATAAACAGCTTATAATAATGCATGATGTTATTGCAAGTGAAATGCATTTAAGTATCACATTAATTGTTCTCAAAATGCTCAGTCATTGGACTAACAATGGAGATTACATTTTTATTTTTGCATTTAAAATAAGAAACGTTTACACTATTGCAAGTTTTGCATGTTTATTGTTTAAAGACAAATTCTCAGAAATTAATGTACATGAACGATCACGATGTGTTCTAGTAATAGTATAATGATTTCCTGCTTGCACAAGATTATCAGGGGTTTAATTGAGGTATAACACCACGTAAGCCTTTTGATCAGAGTAGTTGAAGTACTCAATAAAGCCTCTATGATACAAGGTTTTTTATGCTTAAAGCTAAATACACTGCATATAGTGTAAATGAACATCAATGATGTGTTGGCATCAACATAATTCTCTCAGCAAATTATCATAATTTGATCATAGTCATGTATTTACACCAAATTAAGCAATGACACACTACAACTAAGTCTCTGATCTTGATTTTACACAGTAAATGCACATGTGGTTGATAATGTTACACAAACAAATCAAGTCTATATATTTGTCATTTAGGTTATAGCACATGTATCTGATACACCATAGCCTTTACATTGACATTAGTATGTAGGCCTATGTGTAGTTGATTTATACCAAGTTAAACATCTGTTAGTACAGTGCCTTGATCACTACCGTACAGTGTACTTATATAACATATGCGTATAACTACGTGTAGCTGATATCTTGATCATACTATAATTATTTAGTTGATATAGGGCTACAGTATCATGCAGGTACAAAATTAAGCATCTTTGTAGTACAGTATCTTGGTCATTTATCTCATACTCATGTACATGTAGTTAATGCCCCAACCTGGCCTTTATTTTGATTATAGTATGTACAATTTGTAGTTGATACGACACATTATGCCTCTATTTTGATAATAACAGTCAAGGCATTACACCAATGAGCTTCTTTCTTTGTATGATCTCCAGCCTAAAACTCGATATAAAACCTGCCACTTGTGTCAGGGATCACCAAGCTGCTCATACTCGGTAGGCCTACAATTAGTTTCCCTCTATTTCCTCTTTTTGGTGAGCCATGAGACCAGCTGAGACTCTCTGAATGTAACTTTTGTGTGACAAAATGACATATTAATTTTATTTTAAGTTTTATTTGACATATATTACACGGAATATGTCAGCAGCTTCATCCTTTTAAAATGCTTACTTTTAGGAAGTTAAAAGCCTTAACAAATCAATGTGGATAATGCAACTTACATGAAGTCTTGCAATGTAAACCTATCGATCATATACAATGAAGGTCAAAACATCAAAGGCACACAATGAAGCTCACTATATCTTCTATCCTGCGTGCATAATAATTATGACAATGTACTCACTTGCAACACGAATTTGACATAACGTGGCAAGAACAGCAAGATACTCCAACAGTCTCCACAGACGAAAGACAAACGGCCTGTCTCCATGTATCGAAACCATGATGATTGATGATTACACAGCCACTCTAATTATCTTATGCATAGGCATTTGGCATCTCGGCTCTGAAGTCACATCTACCATAAATGCAAAATTTCCGCTTCTGTGAACATTATTTCCTTTTTAGCTTGACCAAGGTCTATAATTTAGAAATCTGTTTGATCAAAGTCAAGTGTTGTCGAGCGCACGGAGTGCTCTTTGCATTCGCGTTCACTGTTGGATTCCCCCCGTACGCCCGTGGGAGTTTCATGGCCCTGCATCTCATTGGCCAGTAAAAACCACGTCCTGTACTTCCTTACTTCGGGACATCCCCACTGACTTCATTAAACAGCTTAAGACTGCCTGGGAATACAATGGTACTTGCATTACTGTCACTGTACACACAGACAGGTCCTCATACTAGGTGTTACAAAAAAACATTTCCCACTTTTCATCCTTAATACAATTGCAGTTCGAAAACTGTATATCAGATGACACTGTCTTTAAATCTTATATGAGTAATGGCTGAATAGAGTACAATTTAGTTGGAGGTGATTTGAACGTGAAAGCATGAATCAAATTCAATAAATCCATGATGAATCTTAGAATTTGGTTCCAGATTTCGGTCAAATTCTAACCCTCTGTACAAAATTGAACTTTACACAGGAACCAACGATGTGTGTATGTGAGTGTGGGCTTACAATACCCTGAACAATGGACATGAATACCACGAATACCACCATTTCAGAGCTCTGCTGACAAGGCTTCTGGTCTCTTGCTCCACGGCACATGAATACTTAATGAATACTTCATGATGGATTGCCCTGGGCACTGTCAGTCTGAATTCATGGTAATGGGTAAAATGCATGCACATGAAAAAGCAAACAAACAAGTAAGCTCATGTTTTTATATGCTTGCATACACTATATTTCAGGATGAATAAAGACTAGCTGCATGTGATAGTGGAATTTCTCATGAAAATGTAACAGAGCATTGGAACTTTGGCCATTGTTCTAGACCATTGTCTGGATGTTAACCACACACTCACATTCACAACAATTGACTCCTGTGCAAAGTTTGTTTGTACAGAGAGTTGAAAATAGAGTAAAATCTGAAACCTTACTCAGAAATAAATCTTGAATTTAATGAAGCTTGTTCATGCTTTAATTTTTAGATTACCTTCAACAAAATTGTACACTTTGCAGCTCTTCCTCATGTCACTATAAGTGTTATCTGACAGATAGTTTTTTGAAAAAGTGGGAAATGTTTTCTTGTAACACGTAGATACTGGGTATTATTTGCGAACAAACGTACAAACATTTAAAAATAACTTTATTTAAAATTACTCATTAATCATTGTACATTTTTTTGTTTTACTTTTATAATAACAAAAGTGGCGATATCATAGCAATTACCGAAGGAGAAAAATGGAGGTATATTATGCCTATTCTCCCTAGCTAACCTAACTACCCTTATTCCTTCAATCTATTATGAACTACCCTCATCTCCGAAACATAAAAACCAATCCCGCTCATACACAATTACCTATCCTTTCCTTCCCGTGCCTTCCCACCCCTACACACAATGTGTGTTCAAATAACCACGCACACACACACACACACACACACACACATACAGACCACACGCACACGGATAACAATATCACCTGAAATGGCAGAAAAAGTAGCAGGAATGATTATTATATAAAAGGGGCGAATTTTTTTTTTTTTTTTGTTCCACAGTTGGCGTCAAGTGAAGTATAAAGAGAAGCGACCTAACGGAAGAAGGGTGTGGGAGATTGTGCATTTTCAGAATCAAAGTTCAACAATCTTATGCACACTTTATATATAATATAAAATATTTGCAACATTTTCAATCAAATAGTAAGAAAAAGTGATTTTCAATTGCATTGGGAATACCGAAAGAGGGATATCTGTCACCTCTTTTTTAGGAGTGTGTGTCTTCACTTTGTATTTAAGTGTATATGAAGTGGAGCAATGGGGAAGAGTATGGAGCTCTTGGGATTTTAGACTAATTCATCCGTCAGGAGGGGAAGCGAAGGGGTCCACACAACTGAAAATGTGTATGTTACAGGTTACTGATGCATTTTGTAGCTACCCTACTCGGTTACACGATGAAATATGTATCAAATGATTTGTAAAGAAGTACAGGCCATATGCTTTTCCAGAGGCCACCATCGAACTTAAGCTTCTGCTTAAGTCATGTAAGTTGCATTTTGTATGTACTAATTCGATTGAATAATCAGTGATTTTCCAATTGTATTTGTACGATTATAATTCACCTACACAATATTTCATTATTGGCATATTATATGTGATTATAATTATTTTCATTTTATGTTGGATATAATGTGATTAGTGTTGGAAAATTGTTTGTTTTATACGTTGTATAATAAATACTTTGTAAAACAAGAGACCCGGGGTCACGCGCTCACCTTAATCGCAAGTTCACTTCCATGCATTCTTGCAGACTCTTACCTGAGAACATTGGAAACTTGGTTCGGTGTAAAAATGGCAGAGGTAAAAATGGCAGGGGTAAAAATGGCAGAGGTAAAAATGGCAGGGGTAAAAATGGCAGAGGTAAAAATGGCAGAGGTAAAAATGGCAGGGGTAAAAATGGCAGAGGTAAAAATGGCAGGGGTAAAAATGACAGAGGTAAAAATGGCAGAGGTAAAAATGGCAGAGGTAAAAATGGCTGAGGTAAAAATGTCAGGGGTAAAAATGGCAGAGGTAAATAATTATGTCAGTGGTAAAAATGTCAGAGTTAAAGTTGTCAGTGGTCGAAATGTCAGTGGTCAAAATGCTAGAGATAGAATTGCCATTGATAAAAATTTAGTTGTTGAAATGCAAGAGGACGAGGTAAAAGTGACATATTTTTTTCCTTCATGTTTCTGACACCTTTCTCGCAATACGCGCTTTTCGTGCCTTCTGAAATAAAGCACGGGGGAGACCGGGGAGAAATGGGACACGGGGAGAAATATGGGACACTCAAGTAACTTGAAAAATGCTTGGCCAGTCAACAATCCAATATGTATCAGTAAAAAGATGAGCCTCGGTACACTTGAAAATGGACATATTATAACCACTATACAGCTCTACAGGTATAGTCAGTGAAATATCAAACTTACTATAGATCTGGTAGGTTCTATACCATGTTAATAGGCATTTTAATAAGTGTGCAAACTTCTAAAAATAAAATTGCTTGATAACAGACATGCAGGTATGAAAAAATGGCAGGGATCTTTTACTGTTTCTGTTACCACTGGGAGCCATTTAATAGGGCAGTGTTACATTTCTCCCCGCGACATGTAAATCCTACTTTGGTCATGATGGTTATCCAATTTCTCTCTAGGTTGTCTCATTTCTCCCCGCTTGATGTCCCAATCCCCCAAAATTAGGGGTTAAACAAATCATTAATTACACGAAAATGTTTTATATATAAAGGGATATCACTAGATACTCTTAGTTGCGCAGCTTAGGAAAACTATCGTGCATTTTGAGATACAAGCACCAAATTTGGCACAAATGTACATTAACATATTGCAAACATTTTCAGATATTGGGCCACTTGGAATTCTCTCTTTATGTCCGCCATATTGGATTTCAAAATGGTCGCCATTTGAAATCTACAATTGCGAATATCTCTGGGTCTCATGGTGCTATTGACCTGATTCTGATGTGTTCCTGGATTTACGCCCATGCTTTGGTTTTTCGCCTGCGGATTCGTTCAACAATGATTGAAAGAAATCCCATGGCAAACTATCGGTTTTTACTCTCACTGAACAGTCTATTGCTAAAGTTCGTCTCCAGTCTTAATAGGCATAAGTTTGTAAAGTGACCACAAAGTGTTCATTAAACTTCGAGATATTTGTTTTTGCGCCATGTGATACTTGAACAATGTAATGAAATATTTTGCAAGAGCTTACTTATGTCTGCCGATACATCTGCTGTAGTTTGTTTTTTGCGTTTTGTAATTTTACTTCTACATTATGTCGTGATCAGGCCTTGTGAGATAAATAGGCTCCTACGAAACCTGAATGTTTTCGTAGGAAAACCCGTTGACTGTAACGTAAGCCAGATATAAGTAATTTCTAAGTCCAGAATTATTTAGCATGTAACAAACCTAGCGGATTTTATACAATTCTGATATTCACCATGCATGCATTATGATGATGGCATGTAACCATCAGGAGGTAAACTATAATCATCAAGAAGGCGAGAGAACCTCTTTGATATAACAGGCAAACTCCACAACACCATGCTGACGGGCATAATGCTTATGAATATATCGTAGTGCAAAATGAACTTATATTCATTATTCATGAAACTTTATGATACCACAGTTTCCGGGTTTCACCCCGAGAACAACATGATAACAACATGGTATACAATGCGATAAAGTAACACTAGCTGCCCCTAGATTTTTAATCCTTCAGTGTGTGATGATAATTAAAGATGTCCATTAATAGCATGATTAAAGGAGAAATATCTATATTTCCAAAGAAACATAATACATGTAGTACGTTATCCGTTAAGACAGATTGAAATATGTCGTGCCCCACACTGCGCATCATCATTTTTTTAATCAAAGATGTTCAATGTATTGAATTGAATTTGAATTGAACAGGTTTTATCAAAAATCATGTCTGGCAGCCATAGGCTGAATTGCACATGTTTTACAATCATAGTTATAAAAACAGACAGATTATTTCGGTGCTCTGTACAAACAATGATATAGCGACATGACATTAAAAAAAACAAATATTACAGTGGTCACATGTGGTAAATCACAAGAAGTGATCAATCTATGAGGGTACCAGCCCAATCAATTCTGAAATTGCTTTTACAAAAACGAAAAGAAAAAGGAGATAAAAAAATATCCTGTCCACATGGCAACACTGCTCAACACTGAATAAAAAAAATCATTACTATTAAAACTGATAATGAGATCAGTTAGGGTACCAGCCCATCAATACTCAGATTACTTTCTCAAAAAGAAAAGAAAAACGAAAAAAGAAGAAATGAGGAAAAAGGGAAGAAAATTCACTGTCAACATATCATTACACAACTAGTCATTAAAAAAATTCCATTACTATTTCATCTACATATATTGATTTTATCTAAAAAAAATCACACCTACACATCACATTAATCACGTGTGCCAAATTTCAATAAAATAAACAATATTTCTTTCTTTTCTTTTAAACAATTATTATCATCATGACAGCTCATCCTTCAACGTAAATAAAACATAACACATTTACATATGTAAATGCAACTTTACTAATAGCTGGGCTCAAAAGTTATATCATCTGTGATTAAATATTTGCTAAACCAGGTACTTCACGGTATATATTGCTTTCCAATAGGTGATCTTCAACCATATAAAGACAAGAAAAAGTCCACGCCCCGCATTAAAAAAGAGAAGAAAAATGCATGTCTTTCCAACAGTATGGTTTTACGGGACGTAATTTGCCAGTGGTATCATATTCACTTTTCCCCATTTTCTGTGTATCAATAAGAATGATCTGTATTCCCTCCTGCGTTCACATTGCTGAGCCACCATTAAAAACTGTTCACTATCAAAAGTCATAAGACAATTCACTGTGTACCTGCTTCTGATGTGTCATCAGAATGTCATGCTGTATCAAACTCAGAATAATGAGAGTGCTCTAAGCTTTTTAAAACATAATTCAATAAACATTCTTCAAATCTGCAGTTTGGATTTGATAATTCGATGAATACAGTTTGCTCTGGCTAAGTTATCATTCAAAACCTCTTCATACGTTTATCTCCGACGAAATCGCTCTCATTACTTCTAACATTTTACCTCTGCCATTTTTACCTCTGCCATTTTTACCTCTACCATTTATACCCCTGCCATTTCTACCTCTGCCAATTTTACCTCTGCACTTTTACCTCTGCCATTTTTATCTCTGCCATTTTTACCTCTGCCATTTTTACCTCTGCCATTTTTACCTCTGCCATTTTTACCTCTGCCATTTTTACCTCTGCCAATTTTATCTCTAGCATTTTGACCACTGACATTTCGACCACTGACAACTTTAACTCTGACATTTTTACCACTGACATAATTATTTACCTCTGCCATTTTGTACCCCTGCCATTTTTACCTCTGCTATTTTTACCTCTGCCATTTTTACCTCTGCCATTTTTACCTCTGCCATTTTTACCTCTGCCATTTATACCTCTGCCAATTTTACCTCTGCCAATTTTACCTCTGCCATTTTTACCTCTGCCATTTTTATCTCTGCCATTTTTACCTCTGCCATTTTTACCTCTGCCATTTTTACCTCTGCCGTTTTTACCTCTGCCATTTTTACTTCTGCCATTTTTACCCCTGCCATTTTTACCTCTGCCATTTTTACCTCTACCATTTTTGCCCCTGCCATTTTTACCTCTGCCATTTTTACCTCTGCTATTTTTACCTGGCACCGGAAACTTATGGTAGGGGTAGCTTTTAGAGTGGGGGCATGGTGTCCATTTACATAATATTCCATCACACTGGTAAAAATACCTACCAAGTACACTGTACTTTATAGAATGTTGGATTATGCAGCTTGGGAAAAAAAAAAAGAATTAATGCCCTATCACTTTTGATTAGATCTAGAGAAAATATTATTGAATATTATACATTAGTTTAGGAGGTTTGGACTCCCTGGGGCCCCCAAGAAAAGCATGGTGCCCGTTCAAACACTTTGAAATCTTATCCCCATGGGAATGCTACTTGCGAAGTTTGGTGAAAATACATTATGTTGTTTTCAGCAAGAAGATGAAAATTTAGGCCCGCATTTGGACCCCCATCCCATCCCGCTTCCTTGGGTCCCAAGGGGGTGGGGGGCACCCCTGATTTTACCACATCCCATGAACAAACTTGAAACAACAGTCATCAATATACTGACTCATTGTATCAACTTAGCTCAATCACTTTTGATTCCAGAGAAAATCTGTAAAGATTCCTTACAGGAGGGGGGGGGGGGGGTGGGACCCCTGGGGCCCCCAGGTGGGGCATGGTGCCCATTTGATGGAATTTAGATTCTATCACCCTAGGGATGCTACCAGCCAAGTTTGGTGAACATTTGTAATAGGGTTTTCAAGAAAAAGATGAAAATTTACAATTTAGGCCCCATTAGGTATGAAAAAAAAATATTCAGGACGGTGTGAGCGGCTGTCGTGGTTTCCCCGCTTGTGCGACCTAATGCTGTGTACACGCCAAGTTGATATAGGAGTATTGGGGAGTCTGGGAGGGGTGTCTTCCTCAAACAATAAGAGTGAGATTTTGCACTTAGAGAAATGAAATTCAACCGTCTGGTACACATTTGGGGATATTTTAAGAAAATTGTAAATTTAAAAGTATTAAGAAAAATAATTATTTGAGGGATGTGCTACCGGTAACAGTCCAGTTATACAATGCGTTTGAAAGTGAAGGCTGTGACGCTCACACCAATGACATAGACACTCACCTTCTTTGTCTCATTTACAAAAATAATAATTTGTGATCAAAGTGGTGATATTCGTATAGTGATGATAACAATAACGGGAAAGATTTATGCAGTTACCCCATCCCAGGTGTATACTGTAAGTCTCTTGCCAAATATTTAAAAACACAGTCCCATGAGAGGCAGAACAAAACTGTTTTTAAGGATCAGAAATGTCGGACTACAGACGAGGAGGTGACGACAAAGATGACGATAATCATTATGGTGATGGTAATGATAATGATGATAAGAGTAATAACAATGATTATAACAATAACAAGAAGAAAAAAGAAGAATTTTGATTTAACGACACATATTAACAAAGAATACCCCTTACTTACATTAAAAAAATAAGTCCCCTAAGCCTGGGGGATGATTGAACATGTCATTTCCCACCTCGTGAGCTTGGGGGATGCATATTTCCCACTCACCGTGTCTTACCATTAGACGGCAATTCCGCTACTATCCGAGAAAGTCAACGAGAAGTAACATATCGTGGCTTGATCGGAATCATTTCATATGTTCTCTTTTTAAGCGTTTTTGAAGCGTAGAATAATTGAGACTTGCCATCATGGTCATGATTGTCACAAATTCTTGAACATGTCTTAAATAAATGCCTCCCAGGAGCTATATCCAACACTGTTCAGACTGTGACTTGCACCCATACATGTTACATTCACTATCTTCCTATCTAAAACTCAGGTTCTCTTTCTGTCCCCCATCCGTATAGGTTTCCCAGACTTGGGCACATGGGAATTGCACATTCAATCAGGACTCGGCTGTCATTAATGGCTGTGTTTATCAACTCCTTTTCTCGGCAGAAACAGGTTATCCAAACAGCTTTCAAGGAATTTTTACGAGTTGATAAACGCAAAGCTGTTTTGAAAGCCCTTTAGGAAAGCCTTTTACGAAAGGGTGCGTTTATCAACTCTCCTTTCTCGGCAGAAACAGGTTATCCAAACAGCTTTCAAGGAATTTTCACGAGTTGATAAACGCAAAGCTGTTTTGAAAGCCCTTTAGGAAAGCCCTTTCGAAAGCCCGAAATTTGTGACGATCCAAACAGGTTTCCTAAACAGGTTATCAATAACCTGTTTGGAAAAGCCTTTCAAAGTTGATAAACGCAAAGCTGTTTTGAAAGCCCTTTAGGTCGCCCCCCTACTGCGGTTACGCAACCATGCGTTTCCAGTTTCTGAAAAGACGCGCGCCACGTAAAGTGCACACGAGTACGTGCAGGTGCATACATACAGCTGTGTGTAATGCACGCATATGCTTGGAACAAGGAGGTGTTTCTTTCACCAACAAGGTTTGAGAAATGAGTAACAACAGTCTCATTCCCTTTGATCCCATGTCTCATGCCGCCACTCATAAATATTTGAAGTATGTGCTAAACTGGAGCTGCCTCGCAGATAGGAAGACAATTGATTCATGTGCCATTGTATCATGACTCGTCACTCTCAAAGGAAGTTATGTCTTTATGATGGTAATTGCTTTTCGCCGTCCCTTCTTTATCAACTCGTGAAAATTCCTTGAAAGCTGTTTGGATAACCTGTTTCTGCCGAGAAAGGAGAGTTGATAAACGCACCCTTTCGTCTAGGCTTTCCTAAAGGGCTTTCAAAACAGCTTTGCGTTTATCAACTCGTAAAAATTCCTTGAAAGCTGTTTGGATAACCTGTTTCCGCCGAGAAAAGGAGTTGATAAACACAGCCTTAAGGGCTTTTTACACTTGTGTTTCTTAACCCCGGACTTTCTCTGACCCAGGACTATCGTTAGTCCCGTACCAAATTTTTCAGCTTTTTACACTCGCCAATCAGTCCCGTACTATCTCTTGTCCGGGGCTAAGGAGAAAACTGACCTTTTTACACTCGTATTTCTTAGCCCCGGACTTTCCAAACCACATAAATATTCATAATTACGCTGGGCACTGTACACGTACACGCACGCACCGGCAGCACTTGATTACCTCGTTTCTGATTGGTCAGTGAGGGTCGGACTTCGTCTCCGTCGCTTAGCCCAGGATTATTTTTTTCGTTCTGTTTACACTCACTTGCTTGGCACCGCAATTGCGGTGCTAACCCCTGCTATTTTGCAGGGCCAGATAGTACCGTACTATCGGTGGGGCTAGCCCACTTTGGCAAAAACGAGTGTAAACAGAAAGTGGGCTAAGGATAGTCCCGTACCAACGGTGGGGCTAAGGCCCCCCCCCCCTTAGCCCCACCGTTGGTCCGGGGCTAAGCAAAAATTTACAAGTGTAAAAAGCCCTTTAGACAGTAGAGTTTTAATGTTCCCGAATTTGAGAGAAATAGTTGTACATTGATTTTATGACTTGTTATTTTCCTTTGTACACGTAATTGATTGATATCTCAGTTCTGTTTGTGACTCAGTTTCCTTTATGTCTCTGGATCTTAGGTCTCAGGTCAAGGTCATATTTTTTCAAGGTCAAACTTTACTGAAATTTTATAATTCTTTTTCTTCTTCTTCTTCTTCTTCTTCTGATTAAGTCTGCCTCCTTCAATAGACTGAAGATTCTTGCAGACTGGTGCTATTTACATTATAATACAATTCATTTACAGATATCTACAAGCACATAGACAACTTGACGAAAATACTAGCCACTGTGATCAACCGTTAGACGGTTTCGAAATGATCCCACAGATGGCGCTGAAACAATTTCTGACGACAGGTAATTCCAGTTCCTTACAGTTCTTGGGAAGAACGAATGGCGATGCGATTCAGTTCTCGAATATGGTACCTGATAGGAGTGTGGTTGCGAGGCTCTCGTTAACTGAGTAGCCTGTTTGATGATATAGTCCTGTGCTGAAAGAGGAGTGAGATTATTGTGTATTTTGTACATCATAATTAGCCTGTCATTTTCTCTGCGCTGTTCCAGAGTGGTCCAATTAAGTTCTTGTAGCATTTTGGTGACACTCGAGGTGTTACGGTAGCGATTTAAAGTGAATCGCGCAGCTCTTCTCTGGACCATTTCCACTTGGTGGATTAGGTTCTTGGTAGATGGGTCCCAAACTGTGGAAGCATACTCAACCAACGTTTTGTAAGCTGTGGCTTTAACATCAGAAGATTTTATGCGAAGATTGCGTTTTAGAAATGCAAGCACGTTATTGGCTTTATTGACAGTATTGTTGATGTGTTGGGTCCACTTCAAATCAGAAGTGATGGTTACACCCAAGTACTTCACGGATTCAACAGATTCAAGAGGGGCGTTATTTAGACGATACACGTGTTGCACCTTACTTCTTTTCCTGGATATTGTCAAAACCTTACACTTATCTGTGTTCAAATCCATCATCCATTTTTTCGCCCAGTCACCAATTTTGTTTAGGTCCTCTTGAAGATTTTGCGTATGATGTTGATTGTCGATGGTCATGTAAGAAATTGCATCATCGGCAAAAAGGCGAACCTTTGACGCGAGACCATCAGGCAAGTCATTGATGTAAAGTAGAAAGAGGCAAGGCCCAAGAACCGACCCCTGAGGCACTCCAGATCCTACCGCTACTGAAGAAGATTTAATACCATCCAAAACAACCCTCTGACGTCTTCCATTGAGAAAACTTTTTATTAGGTGATCCGAGTATCCTCTCGGATCACCTTCTGTATCTGTACCGATTCTTTCTTTTTTTTCTTTATTTCTCCCCAAAAGTTGTATAGAGGTTAGCTCAGAAAGTGCATTCTCTATGAATGTCAAACTTATACCATATATGTATCGTGTCCCAAAGACGGCAATCGAACTAAAATCAAAGTGATCAGTCGACCGTGACGTCACTATGACGTCATTATATGAAAACACATTCTCCATCATATCTCAATAATGGAATGAAGTTTTTCGATGAAATTTACGTCACATATATTTCATATCAAGCGCATTCTACTCATATTCTCAAAATTCATCTATACCTTAAAACGTGCGCGTACGCGCGCGTTGAAATATTTGTATGCTTAAATCGAGCTCAAATTTTTTTTTGCACACGTTTCAGACCATTTAGAGCATTTTTGAAAAATTGAAAAAATCGGACGGACGCGTACGCGCGCGCATATATACGCACGCACAGCTCAAATGCAACAGAAATTTCCCGTTTTTCCACACGCATCGTATGTCTGAAATGTCAAGGTATATTTCTACCAAGTTTTAGGTCAATCCGACTCAATATGACGTCATACGGGCCCGTCAAAGTTGAAATTCCGCGCGCGCGTCAATGGCGATATACAGTGCAACTATGCCAAAAAAACGCCCATTTTAAATCTGATTTTACTCGTCAGAATGAACGGTGACCCCCAATTTTCATTACATATTTTGAAAGGTGATGAGTTGTACATGTCATTTCATGGGTTGGCGATACTGAAAAAATGATTAAAAGATATCAAATTTCTTTATAAAGTAAAAAAAGTAAATTTTCTAAATGACGTCATCAAATTTCAAATTCACTCGAGCGTATCTCACTTAAATTTCGCCAATTTTCACCCAGATTTCAGTATGTTGTAGCTTATGAAATGTTCTTTCATTAATGTAAAAACAACATTTTGATTGGATAACGTCATCACCTCGTAAAAATGGATTGAAAGTATCCTTGTAAAATTTGACAAGTTTACGTGTTATCTCTATGGGAGAGCAGTTTTTCTGGCAGTGAAAATTGACATGACTATCTTTTTCGAGCACTAGCTCACTTATGCTTCGGTGAATTTCTCCCAGATTTTAGTATGTTGTAGCTGAGTCTTTGGACTATCGTTAATGTGCCCTCCATTTTTCCATACGACGTCGGCATCACGTGGAAAAACTTGGTTCAAAAATGGCACGTGGCTTCGATGTAACGTCATTTTGCTTAATACATAGGGCCTATGGAGCATGAAATAGGTCATTGCATAGCGCATCCGACTCGTAATCCTAAGGTCCCTGGTTCCAGGCTCGCCCCTGCCAATATTTTTTTTTTAATTTTTTAAACACTTTTTTTCTTCTTTTTCTTTAGTTAGTCTTAATCTCCTTTCCTAACTTTATCTTTTTCTGATTTTTTCATGCTTCTCCTTCAAATTTCTATAACAATAACATAATTTTTCTTTATTTTTCTTTCTTTCTACTACTTTCTGTGCAATAGATGAACAACAACAATGGCTATTAATCCCATATTTTGCACATGTTTTGTTCATGTCGCGTACATTATTTCATAAGATAACAATTACTTGATCGGACACCATCTTGGGTATGTAGATTATGGTCAAAGGTCATAAATGTTTCATCCTGTATCTTGGTGAATACATGTCCTATCTCTCCCATATTTTGCACACGCAAAGACCATGTTATGAGAATCATTTCATAAAATAATTACTTTTTGCTCAGATGCCATCTTGTCTGTGCAAATTGGGGTCAAAGGTCATATGTACTTCTTTCTTTATCTTCGTTATGACGTGTTATCTCTATGGGAGGGAATTTTTTTAAATGTGACAATTCACACGATTGTCTTTATCGAGCACTAGCTCAATTACCCTTCAGTGAATTTCTCCCAGACTTTAATATGTTGTAGCTGAGACTTTACGCTATCGAGAGTGAGCCTTCAATTTTTCATACAATGTCGGGATCATGTTAAAAACTTGGTTGAAATTAAAGCTTATCCTCGATGTATTGAGACATTTCTGCAACATTTGTGCAACTTTCTTTGCAATAACTCAAGAAAAACAGCCCCTACCACCTCCATGGTTTGCACCTGTTTAGTTCATGTCACGTACATTATTTCATAAAATTACAACTACTTGATCGGACACCATCTTGGGTATGTAAAATAGGGTCAAAGGTCATAAATGTTTCATCTTGTATCTTGGTGAATACATGTCCTATCTTTCCCATATTTTGCACACGCAAAGACCATATTGTGAGAATCATTTCACAAATTAACCACTTTTTCCTCAGATGTCATCTTGGGAGTGTAAAGGTGGGTCAAAGGTCATATGTATTTGTTGCTGTACCTTCGTTATCTAGTGTATACAGAATTAGTACCAAAGATGGCAGACATGACTCCCTTTTCTAAATGAGAATCCAAACATGACACGGCCAATGTCTCTAAACACAGATGAAACCTGTATGGTCATGCCTATTGCGATCATGATTCGAATCATTGATTAAAAAAAAAATCGGATCACCTTAATTTGTCAGTAATGACAAATTACAATCTCTAGTTGTATTTGTAGTGCCTGAAGGTATTTTTATGACTCTTTGTGTATATTTGATGTATTCCCACATGGAAATTCTTTAGAGAGCGAGTTCTGGGCCAGAAGGTCAAAGGTTAAAGATAAGAAAAAGGTAGTGAACTTTCGGAGAGGGCTGGGGTATCTTCATGAAACTTGGTATGCATGTACATGTACATGTACATGTGGTGCCCGGCGGTAATACTTTGGCAAGGTTTTCGGTCGTGGGGTCAGGGTAGGGTCGGGTTTGAATGCTAGGGTTATATGGTGGTGAGGTTATATTGCTTTCTCTATAAAGAGATGTACCTTCGAAATGCCTCAATGGATATACTTGACTACACTTTACACTGTATACAGATTTTCAAGGGAAATTCGAGAACTAGGTCACGGGGTTGAGGGTTGGGAGAAAATTCTAAGGTTTCACAATTTTGTTTATGTATATGTATATATGTTTATATATAAATTATGTACAAAACATGTTGAGATTTCACGTATTGGCTCCATGAAGAAATAAAGAGACAAACTGGTAATGCATTTTTGGGAATAAAGCATGAGTTTATTTGACTCAAATTTCCGGCGTCCTACCCCTTCTTATGACTCTTGAAGAAGGCGTAACTCACATGAGAGCCAGTCACCCATGATACACATACTTAGTTACTGGAATGTAATGCTGGTCTGTAGAGTAGGCCTGCCATATTGTGTTATACGTATTGTTGAAAAAAAAAAGTATTTCTCCTCCTCCTCCTGCTCCTCCGCATGTCATCCTCTCCCTATTCTGCTTCATCATCAAGATGAACGATGCATGACGTAGAAGCAATGATCACAATTATTTCATTAAAATTGATCAATACAACAACAAAGGAAAATATTGAAATACGTAACAACTGGACCTTACAATAGGAATAACAGAATCAATAAGTTGCGCAGGACGACATGTACAAACAAAAATACATAAAGGACGAATGTAAATCAGATTTTATAGAATAGACAATCATAGAGAAAAGTACAGCACATTATTAAGTTCTGTTTGGGGTCACAACTCAAAATAACAGACCCCCTAAAAAATGAATGTCAAACTTTGAATTTAACACGTACAATACAGTCTGATCATAATAATGTAATATTTTTATTTTGTCTAACCAAAATAATCAACCTTACATTCATATTACATGTAGAGAGAAAAAAAAAAACAACTCCGAGGTTTATTCTTGGCAAGCAAAAAAAAAACTTAGCAATATGTATTTTGAGTCTCTCATTTTTTCCCTGCCCGCTACAATTTGGTTGTTTTTTTTACACTATTATGTAGGCCTATGTACAGTTTTAGAAGCCATACCTTTTATTTAATCATTATTGCGTAATTTGTGCTGATATGTAAAGTAGGCTTACATGTGTTTTTGTGTTCATCGTTAGTTTGATTTGTATGTCATATGTCATATGAAGAATGATGAAAAAATGAAAAAAAAATAAATGTGATGACAAAAATACATTGTACAGACCGATAAAAACAAAAGTCGATTAAGGGCCTCTTGGTATGTGTTAAATAGCCGAAATGCACGCGTGGATTTCTTTGAAGTTGATAGATAACTTGTCGGATATAGGCCTACTATAGCTATCTCCGTGCTCATGAGGTTTAGTGACGATATACTAATGGAAGTAAGTAATGCTTGTTTGTGATAAAGTTCAAACTCGAATGATCTTGCGTTAATTCTTGTGTGCGTGGATTGGGAGAGAGGGAAGGGGTGGGGGAGTTGGTATGGCGATTGCGATTTGTAGCCCCTCAACTGAAAAGCCGATGTTGTCTTTTTGATGTTGTTCTGTATTCTTATTGTATATTTTATTTTCTTTTGTATGATCTGTACATTATGTTCGTGAGTGTTCTTACATCATGATATGCAGCTGTTGTTTTTATTAAGATCTACGGACTTGTGGAAGAACGGTCTGTGGCGGAAGCAAGTGCCCTTGAGGAAATGAAATGATGAAACCGTAAGTTATTTTGACACTGACAGCAACGATTAATGTTCGGATTAACCAAACATTATTCATATTCAGGTTAGCGAACACAGATTTCTAGGTAACAGAGATTGGTGAGGTATAGGGCATTTGCGGGTTTGGGAATAACGAACTTTCGGAGTAACGAACATCACCCGGAATTTTGACATGTTTAGAATACATTTTCCATGTATTATTCTGTGGGATTTCAACCACATCACTGATTAATTAACTCATGCTTTCGTCAGGTGTGTAAAATTATTTCGATCATGCTCGGTTTCTGTTGCATAACTCTCAAAGTGGAAATTACATTGATAACTTTTTAGTAGCCGTCATGGGAGCCGAGTTATGGGATGCTAGCACATGCGTATTTTGGGGCGTTTCACACAGAATCTAAATCAGTCTTGCTTTTTAAGATTAAATTTATGGCCTGCTAGCTGTATGAGACTTCAATGATATACTTACTTTCAAATAGAACTAATTTTTAGAGGCTGTTTCACAGGCATTAATTAAAACGTTTAGTTAATGTAAATTTGATAACAATTTGAATTCGTCGTGGAGCACACATCAATGATGATATGCACAATGTTATGAAACGTCCGCGCAATGCGCGAAGGATTACGTACTACAAAATGTTAGTAACAACGTTTGAGGAGACCATCGCCATGTAGGCGAGCCTTGACGCTTCTGAAACATTCAAAATACAACAGAGAAGATTAGAAACTATAAAGACACGATGTATCACGCTTTTTTCGACTTTTGAGAGTCGTGGAGGTGCGGTCGCCGTCTGTGTGAGAAGGTACATCAGTTACACTTACTTGCACAGCTAGTTAATGAAGTCATCGGGGATGTCCCGAAACGAAGGATTAGACTACGAGTATTATGCACTTAGGATGTTTACTGAGCGATGTGCATGGGACCATGAACTTCCCACCGTGTAACTCTGCAGTGAAACGAATTTGATCTATAGAACTATTAAAGACAGGTTAAACAAGGAAGTAAATGTTCGCAAACTTGTTCTACGACAAGAGTGCGTGGTAGCTTTGACTTAAGAGTCGAGATTGCAAATAGCCAAGCATCAAGTTAAGTGTGGATAATCATCATGGTTTTGATAGATAGAGGCAGGCCCTGTGTCTTTGATCTGTGGATACTGCTGAAGTTTTTTGCTGTTTTTGTCACATTATGTCCAACTAATGTTCAAAGTAAGTAGATTCTATATGTTTTGTGCATACATGATTAGCATCGCGTATAATAGGAGGAACATTTACGGTTCATAACTAAAGCCGGTGATCTTGATTTACATAAAGTGTTGCCTTTATGTTTTTGCCTCTGTGGTACGAGATGGTTCTGATAACGATTTGTCCAGTAGAAGAAGTCCAAATTTATTACAAAAATAAAAACAGTCACGGAGGATGACAATACTGCAAGGAATCTACTGCTGTTTTAAAGTTCAGAGCGTCTTGGCTGCCTATATAGGCAGGTGATGGGTTTGGCTGTCCCTTCGGGCCTAATAGGAGAAGAGGAAGCAGCTAAGAAAACTCATACGAAGTACAAGCAACTAGCTCTCTGGCAGCTAGCTTTGCTAAAAGGCCGTGATAGAATGAGGCTTAATTGGTGTAATAGTTATTTTTTTGTCCTTTGATCAAAATAGAAGCTTAAAGGGAACCAAATCCGAACTACAAATGTCAATTGAATGAAAGCAGCAATATCATTTCAACGTATTAAAGTCAAAGTTTGAAGAAAACTGGGCAAAATCGCTCAGAATTCCTGAATTTTTAAAATTTCGGTGCCATCACTGGATAAGGAGACTACTTATACTACACTTCATTATGCTATAATATAATGTACAAAATTATGAAGAAAATAAACAGGAAGTTCACCATTTCCGGCAAAATGAAAGAGTGCTTGACTTAACCTCTTTCAAAAATCGGGAAGAATAATATCACCCTTAATGTCGGTAATTGCACACAACTTGACGGAATGTATACTTCGTATTAAAAATTAGATTTAGAGAAACTCTTCTTATATATGCTTTATATTGTTATCCAAAATAATGTCATGAGCTGTTGGAGTCTTCTTTCCTTCTTCATGTCAAAAAAATGTCAAGGAAGCAGAACACGAATAAAGTATATATGCATAGATTCTAGACAGGTGAACTACAGCAGTTTATAGGCAAGTGGTCTTGTATTAATAAAATTACATCGCTACATTACTGGAATATGTGAGCCTACTTTGTTATGATCATGCTCGCCATTGTTTTGTTTTTTTTTGTTTTTTTTTGGGGGGGGATGGCGGGAGGGGGGGGGGCGTTCCACAGCTCAATGACCACGACAAATTCCACAAAGAGGGCACTTCTATTTTAGATAGTACATTTTTTGACACACAAGATATATATACATGTACTACAAATTTTTGAAACATGTTCCCCTTTTTGATCTAGGAGAAGTTTGATTAATGATTTAATGACAAGAACATGAATTCACTTTTTTGTGGTCAGAATGTTATCTGAAATTGATGAATTTTATTGCATGCAGGAGACCCTTAAAGATTACCTTAAGAATGAGCTACAAAGGACTAGGTCAGAATGTTATCTGAACTTAATGAATTGTATGCAGGAGACCCTCAAAGATCACCTTAAGAATAAGCTACAAACAACTGTCAATCCACAAAATTGCAACAGAAAAACTTTGATAAACATATTCACATTTAGAACGCATATTGTCCAAGTGATATTTAGCATGTGATTTCAGCACGTATTGAATGTGCGGTGATAAATGTTTTATTACTAGCATGTCATTTGGAGAGGACACTTCAATTCAATTCAATTCATTTTATTTTCATACTTCTCATTTATGAACATTACAACAGAAACCAGACAAGTTCTTTTACTGACAGCAACGATTAATGTTCGGATTAACCAAACATTATTCATATTCAGGTTAGCGAACAAAGATTTCTAGGTAACAGAGATTGGTGAGGTATAGGGCATTTGCGGGTTTGGAATAACGAACTTTCGGAGTAACGAACATCACCCGGAATTTTGACATGTTTAGAATACATTTTCCATGTATTATTCTGTGGGATTTCAACCACATCACTGATTAATTAACTCATGCTTTCGTCAGGTGTGTAAAATTATTTCGATCATGCTCGGTTTCTGTTGCGTAACTCTCAAAGTGGAAATTACATTGATAACTTTTTAGTAGCCGTCATGGGAGCCGAGTTATGGGATGCTAGCACATGCGTATTTTGGGGCGTTTCACACAGAATCTAAATCAGTCTTGCTTTTTAAGATTAAATTTATGGCCTGCTAGCTGTATGAGACTTCAATGATATACTTACTTTCAAATAGAACTAATTTTTAGAGGCTGTTTCACAGGCATTAATTAAAACGTTTAGTTAATGTAAATTTGATAACAATTTGAATTCGTCGTGGAGCACACATCAATGATGATATGCACAATGTTATGAAACGTCCGCGCAATGCGCGAAGGATTACGTACTACAAAATGTTAGTAACAACGTTTGAGGAGACCATCGCCATGTAGGCGAGCCTTGACGCTTCTGAAACATTCAAAATACAATAGAGAAGATTAGAAACTATAAAGACACGATGTATCACGCTTTTTTCGACTTTTGAGAGTCGTGGAGGTGCGGTCGCCGTCTGTGTGAGAAGGTACATCAGTTACACTTACTTGCACAGCTAGTTAATGAAGTCATCGGGGATGTCCCGAAACGAAGGATTAGACTACGAGTATTATGCACTTAGGATGTTTACTGAGCGATGTGCATGGGACCATGAACTTCCCACCGTGTAACTCTGCAGTGAAACGAATTTGATCTATAGAACTATTAAAGACAGGTTAAACAAGGAAGTAAATGTTCGCAAACTTGTTCTACGACAAGAGTGCGTGGTAGCTTTGACTTAAGAGTCGAGATTGCAAATAGCCAAGCATCAAGTTAAGTGTGGATAATCATCATGGTTTTGATAGATAGAGGCAGGCCCTGTGTCTTTGATCTGTGGATACTGCTGAAGTTTTTTGCTGTTTTTGTCACATTATGTCCAACTAATGTTCAAAGTAAGTAGATTCTATATGTTTTGTGCATACATGATTAGCATCGCGTATAATAGGAGGAACATTTACGGTTCATAACTAAAGCCGGTGATCTTGATTTACATAAAGTGTTGCCTTTATGTTTTTGCCTCTGTGGTACGAGATGGTTCTGATAACGATTTGTCCAGTAGAAGAAGTCCAAATTTATTACAAAAATAAAAACAGTCACGGAGGATGACAATACTGCAAGGAATCTACTGCTGTTTTAAAGTTCAGAGCGTCTTGGCTGCCTATATAGGCAGGTGATGGGTTTGGCTGTCCCTTCGGGCCTAATAGGAGAAGAGGAAGCAGCTAAGAAAACTCATACGAAGTACAAGCAACTAGCTCTCTGGCAGCTAGCTTTGCTAAAAGGCCGTGATAGAATGAGGCTTAATTGGTGTAATAGTTATTTTTTTGTCCTTTGATCAAAATAGAAGCTTAAAGGGAACCAAATCCGAACTACAAATGTCAATTGAATGAAAGCAGCAATATCATTTCAACGTATTAAAGTCAAAGTTTGAAGAAAACTGGGCAAAATCGCTCAGAATTCCTGAATTTTTAAAATTTCGGTGCCATCACTGGATAAGGAGACTACTTATACTACACTTCATGATGCTATAATATAATGTACAAAATTATGAAGAAAATAAACAGGAAGTTCACCATTTCCGGCAAAATGAAAGAGTGCTTGACTTAACCTCTTTCAAAAATCGGGAAGAATAATATCACCCTTAATGTCGGTAATTGTACACAACTTGACGGAATGTATACTTCGTATTAAAAATTAGATTTAGAGAAACTCTTCTTATATATGCTTTATATTGTTATCCAAAATAATGTCATGAGCTGTTGGAGTCTTCTTTCCTTCTTCATGTCAAAAAAATGTCAAGGAAGCAGAACACGAATAAAGTATATATGCATAGATTCTAGACAGGTGAACTACAGCAGTTTATAGGCAAGTGGTCTTGTATTAATAAAATTACATCGCTACATTACTGGAATATGTGAGCCTACTTTGTTATGATCATGCTCGCCATTGTTTTTTTTTTTGTTTTTTTTTTTTGGGGGGGGGATGGCGGGAGGGGGGGGGGGCGTTCCACAGCTCAATGACCACGACAAATTTCACAAAGAGGGCACTTCTATTTTAGATAGTACATTTTTTGACACACAAGATATATATACATGTAATACAAATTTTTGAAACATGTTCCCCTTTTTGATCTAGGAGAAGTTTGATTAATGATTGAATGACAAGAACATGAATTCACTTTTTTGTGGTCAGAATGTTATCTGAAATTGATGAATTTTATTGCATGCAGGAGACCCTTAAAGATTACCTTAAGAATGAGCTACAAAGGACTAGGTCAGAATGTTATCTGAACTTAATGAATTGTACGCAGGAGACCCTCAAAGATCACCTTAAGAATAAGCTACAAACAACTGTCAATCCACAAAATTGCAACAGAAAAACTTTGATAAACATATTCACATTTAGAACGCATATTGTCCAAGTGATATTTAGCATGTGATTTCAGCACGTATTGAATGTGCGGTGATAAATGTTTTATTACTAGCATGTCATTTGGAGAGGACACTTCAATTCAATTCAATTCATTTTATTTTCATACTTCTCATTTATGAACATTACAACAGAAACCAGACAAGTTCTTTTACCTTGTGAACAATGTGCAGAAAACAAACAATATACATGGTGATAACACAGTAATTACATGTAATGATAACTGGTCAAAATCGAAATCGAAATGGGGTTGATCAAAGAGAAGTATGACGGGACCTACATGAAAGCTAGCTTGTTTGGCTGTAAGCCCCGAGTAATCAGTGTTTGTGAAAAAGAAACGGAGAACGGATAGAAGACCAGAATGATGATGTAAGGTTGCCAAATTTTATGTAATAAAAAAGAAGAAGAAAAAGAAGTAGAAGAAAAACAAACAAACTATACATTAATATGAACTTACTGTGACCGAGCCATCATTATTATACAGCCTACTTTGGTGTATATACTATAAACTATTGTTGCATTAAAACTTTCACCAGGATATGATCAGTAAGACACAAAAAGTAACATGTACAACTATTAAGCCATTTGGTGCCTGCCGTCAAGCTCTGCATAGAAGGTTAGAGAGGGGCAGAGGGAAAGAGGAAGAGAGGGAAACGAAGTAGAGTGTGGAATTGCTAATGATGAATTCAGAGAGCCCCATGGCAAGACCCTAAATGGAATCTGTAACGTGTTGACAAAATGTTTGATTGGACAATAACATACCACAGTATTACATAAGACATTACGACTGTTCAGTGTCTGCAAAATATGCACTCAATAAAAACTCTTTTAATTTACGTTTAAAGGAATATAAAGACGAGCAGCTTGTTATTTCGGGGGAGAGGTCATTCCAGTATCTAGGGCCCGTATACATCATCGTTTTTTTTAGCGAAAATTGTTCGAGTACGTGGAAGGTGAAATGCGTCACTTTGGCGGGTAGGATAATTATGAATCAAATAGTTTTTTTCTGAACATGCTAGTAAAAACATCCGGTAACTCGTTGGCAGAAAATTTGTACATAAATATGCCGACGTTGTAACTGAACAGATCTGATATTTTCAGTATTTTATTTTTCAAAAATAAATCATTCGTGTGGGACAAATATCCGACATGGTTGATATTTCTGATGGCACGTTTTTGAATACGGAACAGTATGTCAAGAAGATTTCTAGTTGCATTCCCCCACACAAGAATACCATAATTAAGGTACGGAGTAATCAAAGTAGAATAAAGATTAAGCAGAATTTGACTTGGAAAAACACTTATTTCGGAGAAGACATTTTTGACATTTACATAAAAAATAACATACAGACAGGACGTGTGTAAATGCAGATATAAATTGTCTTCTTTAAATCAATCATTGGAAAAATGATTTAATACATGTGAATCACAGGATTTGATACCGAAATTGTTTCAAACGGAACCATAATCCAATGACCATGAGGTCATTATCAAACCGTGTTACTAGCCGTTAGACACACAAATCCTTCAGAATTCTTCTTTTTTATTTAATCGCATCCGATCCATTTGTCTAACATAAACAGTTAAAAACATGAAGTTGATCGAAAATGATAATGAAGATGACTTCACACAAGTATTCACAGGACCATTTCTACCTGTCAATTCATAAGAAAACCGAGTCTTGGACCCACATAATTTGGAGCATTCAGGATACATTGTATCCTGTATACCAAGCGTATTTTGTGATTTGGAATGTATACCAGAGCAATATATGTTGTACATATTTTTTTGTTGTTAAAACATAACCTGATGACCTTTTCTTTCATGTGCTTGTGCATTAATCTTAAATACAGCATGTGTGTCTCCATTTCATCATACTTCTTTTCACAAGGATATGGTAAATGTGTCAATATAGTTGTCCTCCCTGAAATCATTGATTAGTATAATTGTAGATGTTCAATAAAGCTACCAGGACTCTAGAGTACATTTGATATGAAGTAGATATATGAAGAAAGAATGTGTACTTACCTAAAGAATAAGAGGAATGATGAGTGTTCTTCATTTTCTTATGTAACTTTTTAAAGGAATCAATGGAAGTTTAAAGTGAAACAAAGATTCAAAGAAACATTTTCCCATAGAACCTTTGTATCCCCGATGCGAGATTGAGTAAGTGTAATTGTAGAGTGTGTTTGTTTGTTTGTGTGTTTTTAAAGGCATATTTTGACAAGAATATGTATTCTTTATACCTTTTGATTATCACGTATTTATCAATGTATAAACTGCCATATTTTTGACGTATTTGAATTGAATGTAGGAAATCATATCCATTAATAAGTCTTGACGTTTATGTTATAGACAACTAGTAGCACTGCTTATAACATATAACAAACCTGAATTTAAAACATGTGCAGTTCTTTGAAATCCTGAATAAATACAATGTATGAAAATTTTTCGGGGAGGACGCTTTTAGACGGAAATGAAACCATCAAAATCCCAGTGTGCACTAGTTAGCTGAAAATTAAATAAGTGTGGGTTTAATACACAAACACTTTGTACGTGTGGGTATGAGTGAGGCTTTTCAGACGATATGTCATTGTTCAAGTGTTGAAGTCTTTTAAAAATCATTTAACTGTTTTCGGAGAGGACTTTTTTGGATGGAATATGCATATTATGCTTCAAGCTCAAATTTTTAAATTGTGTTTTAAATATCATAGAGTTTTTCAATAACTCCATTTTCATTTGGTCATCATGGTATCATATCATTGTGTTATGGTCGTTTGTTTCATAGATTAAGGTTGCGGTAACTAGGCCTAATAACATGCCAAACTTATTTATACTGTTTATTTTTATTTTTTTTTGTAGGACTGTGACAATCTCCAAATCCGAAAGTCGTTACCTCTTTGTTAAACAGCCCTTGCATACAATATTTTTTCTTCGCCAGGCAGTCAGTGTGAAAAATGAATTATGCAACCATCATCTCGGATCTCTGTAAATTAGATAATATTCAAATAATGGACTAATACAGCCATCGTACAGAGGCATATCTAGTGATAGAGCTTGTGAGATATGGTCACTAATTCTATTCACTGACTGAGATTCAGGTCTGAATCACAGGACTATGACTTCACACCTTTTTTTTCTCCCTCTCTCTCCCCTCAAATTATACAAACGGGCTCCCTCATGTTTGAGTACCCATGTTTGCTGTCACATACTAATCTTTTGAAGCTTGAAGCGACCATCCGATGCCAATACCTGTTGTCATCTAAATTGATTCATTATACCCTGATCCTCACTCAATGTGGCGTAAAGAATATCTAAATATGTGTCATATATTTCATGAAATTTTGTGTTGCTCTTTGAACTGATTACTTTCAGTTTAAAATAATGTATTTGCCATATATTTTATAATGTCTCTGAATATCTTTTTTTACATCAGATTGCTTGCATTTAAGTACATAAAATATCCATTCAAAGTGAGATTGTACCAGTGGCATTATCTGTCAGTCATTGCTATAAAAGTTCTTTAAGTTCTTCTACGTCAAATTTCTGCTATATCAGAAGACGTGTCACCTTTGGTGCTTCAAATATCAACAGGAAAATCAAATGTCCACGTAGCAAAACCAATATCCTAACAGGTGAACTAGATGTTCATAGCTTCATGTCATATCGGAAATTCAGTTATCAGTTGACTCCTCAACACAGCAATGTTCGATGCTGATGAGCATTACCATGAGAACACAATGGCATTGTCATGCAAATGACATTCGTTACTGACTTCACAAAAATAACTTTGTTTCTTCCTTTCTGAAGAACACTGATTTTTTTTTTTTTTAGGTGAATGGTGATAATACATTCTTTAGAAAACTTAAGCTTGAGAAATAATGTTGTCATTGCCATTAAAAAAGAGGTTGCACATATCGAACGGCAAGAAAACAGTAAGTAAGTAAGAAAACGCAAAAGAATCACCATTTTTTGTATTGAAAAAAAAATGTCAATATGGTTCTAGAAGGCTGAAGACATTCTCAAGAGAAATGACATTTTTGGTTTGTTTTTAGACGAAAGAAACTAACCAGTTCCTTTAAAGACCTGCATGGTAGTGTGGGGGACAAGGTTGGCTCTATTGAGTTAATCGCTATTCATTGCCACCCAGGGTACATTCAAAGCCGCGACTGGCACAGGATTGCTATACAAAAGAATTGGTATGTGCACCAAAGCATAAGCATTGGTATAAATGTTCAACTCCAGTTGAGATTTTTATGGCTGTGTGTGTGTGTGCTACATATAAGGTTGTACACAGTTTGTTACAGGGATTTTTTACATAATTCAGTTGGACCATCTTTCCATTGTCTGGTGTGTCTATGCTTTGATACTGGGTATTTAATGGGGAATAAAACCAAAATGGGCCCTATGGGAATTGAGGGACTTCAGCAGTATTAGTAAAAAAAAAGAAAAAGAAAATGCGACAGTTTGAGGAAAATTTACATTGCCCTAAAAAGTTACGAAATTGCACAACCATGGTGCTGCCATTACTAGTGGAGAATGCTATAACATTTTGTGAGAAAGCGTAGGGGAAATGATATAAAGAAAAAAGAAGAAATTCAACATGAGTAGTCTCACTTTTTTAGCATAATAATAGTGAAAGGGCACTTAACTTACCTTCCTAACAGGTCGAAGGCATAAAAAGGTCATAAAAAGTGACACTTTAGGAATTCTCTTTTTCCTTGTTATCATTTTCAATGTGACGTCACACAGGGTACAGTCTTCTGCTCATCCAGTAATGTGTGCACTACATGCAGACCCTCTGACTTTTCATGTTTTGATTAAAGACTGAAATGAAAAAGAAGCATGTGATGCCCTGACTCCCAAGTTTCCTGTTGTTCTACACACAAAATGTTCATATATCATTTTATTTTTAACATTCTTTCCTTCATGTGAAGTTATGCTGCATTGCAATACCCTAGTAATGACGACTTTAAGAAAGCGACGACAGATTCTTTTTCTTTGTTGCTAGGTATAATTTGCCCCCCCCCCCCCAAAAAAAAAAAAAAAAAAAAAAAATTAGTATGATTTTTTGTTCGTGCACACTAGCCAATTGGGGGTCAATCTGTAGGGTGGTGGAATCACAGGAAATATGTGATTGCCTAGTTTAAATGAATTTCCCCTTTTCTTCATAGTTTCAAAGTCAGGGTAACCTCTAAGCTTTAGAGTGATAAATAACTTGCTAACATTGTACCATCTTAACCTATTAAACAAGTAATTGAAATGTGAGAGAGGTAGGAGATTCAGTTTCGTAGAAAAGCGAGAAAAGATAATTCAAAGATTAAGGTTACTCAGGTGTGCTGAGCAGAAGTATCAATGAAAACCCAGTGAAAGCAGCGCCTGTTAAAAAATGTGAAGGAAAACTGCTAATGTCTCCATTTCAATTTTGTTTGGAAGTACCGATAGCGAAATTTTGACTCTTAAGTCGAGAAAAGAGTACTCTGCCAGGTAAGATGAACTTAAACATATTGAGACTGTCAATCCAAATAGCATGTATTGAATTGAGTTTATTTCCACATTTCACATCAGGCATGAAAACAACAGCATTGGTAATACAAAAAACAACAACTGCCGAACAAAAAAAAAAATTAATAATAGTGGGGGAATCACACAAAGCTCACAAAGTGATATAAAGCAACACTGTTTTTATTTACAAACAAAGTCAATGAAATTCAAATTAAAAACATACAAATTATGACGGTATAGAAAGAAGGAGATATTTTATATCAATCTCATAAATTACACTGACCTTCAAATTTATCAGAAGATTATTTTTTATAAAGTCTCCAGAATTGATTTAAAGACTTACTACGCTTAACTGAATTTGACAAATTATTCCAAAGGATTGAACCACTATAGGGAAATGGAGAAAATTGTGACATTTTAATACGATAGAGGAGAGGATGTATATCACGGGCATTTCTAGTATTTGACTTATGAAATGAACAATTGAAAATAAAATATTTATTAAATACTTTACGCAAACAATTGTTACATGATTTAAACATAAACTCAGCAATTTCCAAAGAGACATTAGTTCATTAATGGGCAATATTTTTGTTTAAAAAAACAGGGGTATGCTGCTGGACAAGTATGAGGAGTGAGTTAATATTCAAATGGCCCGTTTTTGTAACTTATAAACACGATCTATATTTTTCTTTGACGTGAAACCACAAACAACCTTACAAAAATTAAAATAAAAACAATTGAAAGATAACATTTTTTCTTTATATAGAATATTTTGTGGAAGTAATTGCATCTTTTGTAGAATACCAACATTTTTAGACAGCGTTTTGCAAAAATCATCAATATATTTCCAGGATAATTGTTCATCAAACATACTCCTAAAAACTAAATTTTAAACCCTCTATTCATTCTCTCCTCTCTATAATACAAATTCATATTCATATCAACTCCAGTAGGGGTTCTAACCAACATAATAATCATTATTTTATGAATGTTATAAAAGAATTAGTTTATTTGCTGTCATCCACAATACTAATTTGATATAATTGCTCGTTACCATGATGAACTAAACTCTCAGGGACAGAACCTTTACAGAAAACATTTGTAACATCTGCAAATAATATGTAATGATGATTTTGAGCTGAACAAGCGAAATCATTAATATACATCAGAAATAACTGGGGTCCAAAGATAGAACCTTGAGGTACTCCACGTTTTATATCTGTAAAATCTGATGACATCTCATCCACTACCGTCAGCTGTTCACGATCTGGAAGATAATGTCTGTAGTAATCTTAATGTGGTGCCCCTGGCCATAACGGTATAATTTGATCTATCAAATGATCTATAACATCATATCCTTTGGTTGAATCAATAAGAACAATTAAAGTATATTCATCATTATTAACAGCTTGATTAATCTTATGAATTAAATGTAATATAGTTGAAGTTGTATAATAACCCTTTGAAATCCCAACTGATATCTCTGAAAAATGCTATTTTATCTTGCAAAAAAATGCTAAAACTTTGATAAAAACATTTTCCCAATATTTTAGAAAATACCAATAAATCTGAAATTGGTCTGTAATTACTAACATTATTTAGTTGGCCTTTTCATATTTTTAGGAAATATACCATGGGCTGAGCAATCATTGAAAAATGATTGTTAGAGGAACTCACATTAAAGAAACTGCATACTTCACTACCTTTATATCAATATCACCAATAGCAGAACTAGTATTTTTTTTTTCATTTTATCAGCAATAGTCACGATAGTTGAGCAAAAGATATGTTAAAACAATTAGCAATTTCGTGCCTATCAGTAACATTCTTATTATCAATTTCAAGTGATTCAAATTTCTCATCTTCACTCTTTTCATTTTCATTCAAAAAATTATCAACTTCCAAAATTATTTTACCATAATCTTTAAACGTATTAAACATTTTATCATAATGCTCCCTTTTAGTCTGCCTTTATCTTGTTGTTAAAACGATACGATATTAAGCATATCTTTTTTATAGACAGTTGAATTTTGAAGATATCTTTTAAACAACTTTATTTTGGGACATGATTTAAACAAATAATTTGATATCCTTGGTTTCTTAAATTTCATCTCCGGAGAAAAAGATTAAGTGGAAAACATTCATCATAATTTTTCTTAAATATTTGCAGGAAAAAAAATATATTTTTCATTAATATCATCATTTGACAAATGAAAATACCAGTTTATATCTTTCATCTTGTTGAAAAGTAATTGCAAATTGAAATCATTAAATACACGGTTATATCATCTTCAAGAATTCATATTGTTCTTATTTGAAAGAGTTGAGAAAATGGACAAAATTGTTAAGTGATCATTGATGTCACACAACAAAATACGAGACTGTATGAAAGAATTTGCATTAGTAAGAATATTATCTAATACAGTGGCAGAGATTTGAGTTATTCTTGTAAGACTGTCAATGAGTGGTTGTAAACAGAACCTTGAGAGCAAATCCATAAAAGAATCAACTTTTTGATTCAATCCTGCATGCATTAAATGTAAATTAAAATCTCCCATAATTAAACAATTACATAATCTAATTTTCAACTCCTATTCAGAAAAGATAAAGATTCATTTTTAAAAAATCAATATTTCGGTCCGGTGGGCGATCAATGACACCTGTTAATGGTTTTACATTTCAGTTTATTTGACAATTTAGCAAATATGCTTTTGAATGATACATCTATACGAGATCAACTATGTTTGATAAAACAATGTAATGAATGTACCCATATGTACCGCAGCCACCACCTCGTTTATTTTGCCTACAATTACCGGAAAAAAAAAATATATAATCATCAAAACAATAACTATCAGATTGATGCAAGACAAACTGAAATATATTTTGGTTAATAACAGAGAATCCCGATTTTTTTGTAGGTTTTGTGCTTTGTGGTCAATATGCACTTAAGGTGCAATCACACATCGCCGGTTTAGATGGCGGTTCATGGCGGTTCAGCAAATCGCCGTGCTCCGCCAAAGACCGTGTTTACACCGTATACAAACCCTGGTCATCCGTCACTCATCCGCCATGAACCCCGAGAACCGCGGGAAACCGCGGGGAACCGCCAGAAAAATTAAACATGTTTAATTTTTCGTGGCGGTCTTGGCGGTTTAAAATGGACCGTGTTCACATCGCCATTCATCGTGTACAGAACGGTATCCTCCGTGTTTGCACCGCAAGGTCCGTGATAATACCGTGTTAACACCGCCATAATTTTTAAGCGAAAAGAAACAATGAACTTAAAAGAGAATGATGGCTCCGGCGACACTTCGTGGCGGAGCAATAAAAAATGGAGAAAAAAAAAAGCAAAGATTAACCCATAATGCAAGATCGGGTAAATATATTGAATGCTATAGTCTCCTTATTTCTTTAACACATATACAGTAACAAATAAAGTGTAATGTTAAAAAAAGTTGTTAGGTATGTTGAATACTATCATTTACATTAAAAGGTAAGTTCATAATTTTATTAAAGCTTAACAGCTTTTAAGATGGCCAGCAACGTGAACCTGATAGGCCTAAGTTATACACAGAAAACTTATGTAAATATGTTGGATTCTGCTTTCGTGATTATGTATGCCTTTTTGCAAGACTTGTTGATACAGATATGTCGAAACTTAAGAGAGTAGAGGGAAAAGCAATGTTGAAACTTGAAATAAAAACCACACCATTATTATGTTACGTGAACCTGTAAGTAAAGAGGAAACTATGCACACATACTGTATATGCTTCTTTGATAATGCATAATGTACATATTTATGTCTTTTTATTGACTGTTGTTAAAGATATTATCATTACATTATCATCATTGCCGTTCTTATATAGCGCATAATACCTTCGGCAAGGTCTCTATGCGCTTTAAAGGGGGAACAAAAAGATAAACAGGAAAAGGTAATTTCGGAAACATCAACATGCTGCATAAATCATCATCTACAATCACTATGTAACTATTTTAACATATAGGCTTTAAAAACATTTTAGACTTATTGATGGAACTTGCATGTTTTATCACTTGGGGTGCTGTTCTACAGTTCTGGGGCGGCATACACCACGTTTGCCATAGTGGTTTGTTGTAATGGATCAAGGGTATCACATACAGATTCCCCTTACGATTTAGGAACTCTCATAGGCTCATATTTCACAAGGAGCTCTGAAAGGTAAGAAGGAGCAATTTTGTGAAAACATGGATAAACAAGCAACAAGATTTTAAATTCAATACGCGAAATAATTATGTAAAAATTTAATTAAAAAAGGGAGATGTTGAAACAAGCAAGTACTTGTACATCACTTGATAAATAAACCTGCAAATGAACAGGAAACTTTGGAAACTATGTTGGATTCTGCTTTGACATGTATGTCTTTTTAATGACAGTTAATACAGATATTTTGAAAATTAAAAGAGAAAGAGAAAAAGCACGTTGAAACTTGAAGATAATTGCTTGTTGCATCACTGATATCAATCTGTAAAACACAGGGGGCTACAACATTCCATATTTTTTTTAAAAATTGTGTTTACCTAACAAAGCAAAACGCTCCTTGTTGAAACCCACTGAGGACAAGTGAAAGGGCTCTGATTGCATCCACCTACATGGGCTTGGTATGGACTCCTCCACCTTCCGGGGCGATCCGTGTTACTACCGCGTCAATCCGCGTTTGCACCGTGTTCTAAACGTGTTGAGAACGTAGTCAAAGTGCTTTCCGCCATCATTGGGACACGGTTCACGGCGGTTTGAGAACCGCCATGAACCGCCATCTAAACCGGCGATGTGTGATCGCACCTTAATGCAATCTGTTTGGTAATAACACATAAAGCTTGTCACTTTCTTGATATTCATTTCTAATGTCCAATTTTTGATGCAGCTTCTGCTCTTCATCTTAGTTGTTTCAACTTAATTTTGTTTATCAAAGTCAACTCTTCACCTGTAGCTGTTTATATGTCTTAAAGTTTCATAACCTTGACATATCTTGTAATTGTTTTGACACGTTACCATGGTTACTGAAAACAATCTGCCACAGTTTCGTTTGTTCCGCGATAAGTCACGAGTTATTATTCATGAGGGGACTGCAATTACAAGATCTGCTTTTCAGCAGTCCCCTCTATTTACAACTTTGTTTTGATGCAGTTATTCAGTGTTTTCCTTTACTTTGAATGTTGTATTGTTTTGCAAGACTAAGTATTATACGTGTAGGTGCCATACTGTTAGTGCATTTTTTAAATGAAAATGAATTAAATGAAATAAATGAAATGGCGTAGGAGAAACCTATAGCTTGCAATACATGAGTACCTTTCTTCAAGTGCCTTTGCACTTTTGAGACAATGTACCCACTTTAAATGGAACCAAAGCCCAAATATCGATGTGGATTTAGCAAAAGCAGCAATTTGATAGACCACTTCAGTAAAAGCTCGAGGGAAATGGGGCATCATATTAAAAGTTATGATTTTCTTTTACGTTTCTGTTCCATCATTGCTGGATAACAAGACTACAGTTCATGATGTCATTTTGGACAACAATATAAAGAAAATGGTACATGGAAAATTCCTCAAAATTTCATTTTCATTGAAAGTACAAATTCCATAAACTTGTCACTGTCATATGTTAAGGGTAAAATTGATCCTTCTGCTTTCTGAAAATTTAACCAATGCTCTTTTTTCATGTTTGTTAAGGTAGGAAAGTGAAAATATGTTGACTTCTCTTGTATTTTCTATGTATTGCTGCCAACATTGACGTTATGAAGAAGTTTCCTTATCTAGTGATGACGTCATTGAAAGTTTTGAAATTCATATTGTTTTAATCAATTTTCCGACTTTTCTCAAATTTGCAATGATGTCATTTACACTTTGCTGCTTTCAAACAGTCAGTGTACATTAAGTATATAGGGTTTTGGGTTTCATTTTAAGGTCCTAAAGCTTTCTGGTGTCATTGAACAATATTATGTCAATTCTTATGAATCTAATACTCTTGTTCAATGCACTTTTTAAAACTTACTCATATTTCCCAGTAGAATCTTCTACATAGATATGATTATATGCAGCAAATATAATTAGTTTGCAACAATAAGAAATATCCAACTCTTCATATGATCAGATTTAACAATATCTTCTCTAAAGAATGCCTGTGACTTAATAGTTGCAAACTAAAAATATGTGACCGTGCATCACGAAACCAGAACCCTATTTTGTGTGGGGACTAAACAAAAGCGAAACGGGTAAATCTAGTCAATCTTGAGTTTGTCATATTTTATGAAAGAGCAATACTTCTTTTACAGTACAGTGTTGTAAAGTTTGGAATCATAAAACAAACGGGAAATGCATTTTTGACAGTTTTTTCTTTCCAGGACATTTTTTTTTTTGTAGAATACTGTGATTAGGTGTGTCTCAGAGTCCCTTTTCATTTCTCTAAAACTCATTACACACTCGTTAATTTCAACTCTGATATTTTTGAAAAAAAAAACCGATTGCTACTGCTTTGAACGTTTACATTGGCCATTGATGAAATGTGTTTATAAATCATGATCCATTTCAGCTTAACCCGGTAATTCCTTCATGGTTGTTGCTAAGAAGTTTTACGTCATGTTATTTTTTGCGCATTCATTGCACGAAGCACAGCTCGGTAGACGATTTTTAAAAGCGCTTGAAAAGATCCTATACTTCAGAGCCTCGTTTCTGAATAAACGCTTTCCTGAATGTGTGCTTTCTTTCTAATATTTAGATAGGTTAAGAGAGTCCATTTCAATTGAGTTATATATCAATTTTAATCTTAAAATTCCTTTTTTAGAATCTACTTTTAAATGAAAATTCATGACTAGCGACTTTTTTGTTGGTTTTGTGATGCAGGTCCACATTATGGAAATGTGGAAGGACTTTATGATGTAGGCGTACTAGTTTAATGTTGTAACATGTGGGAACATGAAAACTCTAATTATTTGCAAATACAGTACTTCAGATCGTACTTTGTATGATTTGTCTTTATCCAGATGAACGTGTTCACATCACAGTGCTATCAGTTGGATTTTCAAACATTGAGAGTCCAGGAAGTAACACCGAGATGCAGTGCTATAGAAGCTCTCCATCTTTAAATGCCTCTCGTGTCTTTGGCCGGACAGCACCAATCCCCAGTGACACTTCACCTGGCCCTCCAGCACCTGAAATTTTCGCAGATATCATTAGACGTATACATTTTCTACCCTCTACTGACTGGGAAGTGCAGGGATTCGGAGCATTTTACTGCCTTGGTTCACAAGAAGGATTTGACGACCAGACAATATCATCATTCTTCAAAAGACGTGACGGTATAATAACATACACGTCAAGTCTTGCACATTTTAGGAATGAAACACAAGCCTCAGTATAGTCTTTCTCACGCTCACATGTCTGTCTGGCTTTCTCTCACATCTCACAGAATAGGGCAAGTCACACAAACGCACACATACTGACATGGATTTTTGCAACGACCACAAAAAGTCACATTTTGGGACAACGCTTTTTTGTCAAAATAAGCCAAAATACAGTGAGACCTGTCTATAGCAGCCAATCAAGGAACAGGAAAAGAGTTGTCGGTAGAGACAGGTGGCAGCGTTAGACAAGTTTCCTAACATTTACTGTGTGTAATTGCCTACGCGTAGTGTATACATGTGTTTATTGTTGTATATATGTGTGTATGAGTAAAATTTACTGATATGCATATCAATTCATCGAACAATGTCAGTATTGATTGAGTTGTTGCACAGTACATGTGTACATTAAAAAAGCCTTTCACAAGTGCACTTATACCGTAACTGATTGGTGGAAGCAGTCGTGGCGATGATAGGACTGCTAGCCATTGGCATGGATGCAAAGCAGAAAGACACACTGTATTATCGGTGTCAGCTCTAAGATCTGTAGGCCCTACTGTCTACGACTGACGATAGTCAGGTTCTGTTATAATGAGACACACTGTAAATAATACGCTAGGTCACTCGGTGAAATGCAGCTTATTATGCTATTTACTTTTCCAACAAAAATCCAGTAACAAAATAAAAAAAGAAATATGCATATTTACGATAATTTCCCACAAAAAAAAATCCACATAATACAATTTCTTCTGTATCTGCACAATTGTAACAACGTCGTTCAGGGGCAAATTTAATGCGGTCATTAGTAGACCCTACTATAAATCCTAGACCCGGGTTTATCCAGCTGACGGGGATGTCGTCATGCTGGCAAGGATATCGTTTGGCTGGCGGGGATATTGTCCGGCTGACGGGGATGATGTCCGGCTGGCGGGAATGTCGTCGCGTTCACCGGAGGGCTACCGAGGTAACGGGATTTCTGTCGAGCTAGCGGGAATTGCCCTCAAGCTAACAGAGATGCCGTCGAGCTCAGCTCGTCAGTGGCGATCTGTATGGGAATATTATAAGCAACTCTTATATGGTATTACCTGTTCAAAAAGTAGCCATACATCATGAACCACAGTTCAGTATTTCCCTACACCTGACAATAATGCTCCTGTATTATACCATATTAATCAATTCTTACACCATTACAACAGACCTATACACACACACACACACACACACACACACATATATATATATATATATATATATATATATATATATTTTAGAAATACGCCAATGCCATTTAAATGTTCATATGCTCACTTACAACATGAGCATTGCCTGTTATCTCTTATTTGAACCATCTCACAACAAAAAAGTAAATAAAACTGTATCCTCTTGTAATTCAACAATTATTTCACAATATAACTGTAGCATTTAAATCATTCAGCAATCAAATTTCGATCCTGACTTATTACTTAACAAAATTCATTTTAATTATAAATAACAGAACCTGGTTTATACTTTTCTAATATGACCATAGAAAAAAAAACACAAAATACACTATATACACAAATATCACTGTCCACTTACACATACCACATATATCATTCGCCTTCTGACTTGGCCTGCCTTCCTGCCAAACTAAATAAAACTTTATTTTACCATAGTACAACATATTCAATCTGACATACAGCATTATCTATACTTTAACACACTGCGGTCTTTATCACATAATAAACCAGCGAACATAGGATAAATCTATATAAACAAAAAAAAAAGATAAGAATAATAAATGCAGAATATGAAAAAAAAAATTATATAGCTAGACGATTACTTACGTCTGATTTAGTGTTCAAACCCAAAGATTGTGAGGAGACTTCAGCTGTTGTCAGTGCCTGCGGCATGTCTTGCGCGTGCCATGCCCTTATGCATGGGGCTTCTGCGGTATGACTCTCCTGCCTGAAATGCAGCTCTGCGTTGTAGGCCGATCAGCTACCTCTCTACCCCTACCAACAGTATGACCAATGAGTTAGAAGAGCATAACCATGTCCTTCTCTGACAGATGTTCATATCCAACTGATTTCCCCTCCAAATCTACTTTCCTTGTCACCTCTAATGTAGATCCCACCCTCTGCTGTGCTTAAACTGGTTCCAACTAGCTTTCCCCTTTTTTTACATGTCTCTTTCTTTCCAACTACTTCTCCCTTCTTGCTTTAAACCTATCTTTTCCCAACTATCCCCCCTTTTTAAATATGTATTCTTTCTTCCATACCAGCCCTCCCTTCCTAAGTTAGTTATTCCACCCTGGCTCACCTGAGCCTCCCTCTTTTAAACTTCTATACTGTCTTTTCATACTGACCATTTTTGTCTACCTGGCTTGCCCGGTTCTGGATTTCTATAATATGCTGTTTTCTTCTGCTGTCCCCATTTTCCACATGATGGCTTGCCTGAACAATGGCGTCTTACACATTCCACACTCACACTCTCAGTCACATCGTGACAATCGGCTTGGCTGCTCTGTATGGGTCTTTGGCAGCTACAGACTACATAGGGAGACCATGATTGGTGGCCACTGTTAGACAGGTGGCTTATCTGCACAGGATCTTTAACATGGCTCTTTATACCGGGAGGGAATATCCAGTGGTCGCACACAGCAGGTGGCCGCTAAGGCAGGCTGTACAACAGTAATTTTAATATACGACACATGTATAGCCCTGTATGTATGTTACATGGCATTGTACTGTATATCGCAATTGTATGGCCAAATAAGTATACAAATAAGTATATAAATGAATAAATAAATAAATGTTGATAATAATGATAATAATAATTACACGATTTACAGCTTGAAAATTGCTTAGGCTCCTTATATAATATGGGAAGGCTTTCTGGCCCTCACTTTTCTGATACGATATAGTATTGCCGGTGTGTACAGATGACATAGTATTAAAGAAAACATAATTATCAAAACAGCAGTTTACCCCAGATATAAAGTAACAACTCTTTAATTGGATAGATCTTGTCTAACTGTTTACAATTACAACTACCATAACAATGGCCAATTAGATGTAAAAGCTTATGAAGATCTTTTTTGCTGCCATTCCCTCCCTTCAGAGCTAGAGAAGCTAAGGATGCAAAGTGACTGCTATTAACTTATATTTGGCAAAAGGAGAAAACAATATTGTTTTGTTGCGAATATCTATTTTCTCTTTTTTTTTTTTTGGTCTCAATTGAATATGGAAAATATTCTTGTGCACATGATTGGCACTCCTCGATGAGCACAGTTCTAAATCATATCTTATATAATAACTTGTAAGGGCAACTTTGTTCATATGTACATTTACGTTGGGTTTTGTTTTTTGTTTGTTGTTGTTGTTGTTTTTTTTTTTTGCTTTCAAATCAGATAAATGATTACCAATATGGATTTGGGATGTAAATACAGTTAAACATGATATTAAGTGGGTGACAAATAACAGTATGAAAGAAAGAGCATACCACTCTAGAACGGAAGTGTGATATATCTAATCATGATGTATTGATGATTGATGCATTCTAAACTATTATTTTTATGTATTAGCCTGCTTTGAGCCTGTGGATGGGAGATTCACCCGTACAGTGAATGTAGGTGACGTAGGAGTGGAGATTGAAATGACAACTACAAGTAGTTGTTCTGGTACCCCCGTTTGGAGAAAAGATGGAGGAGATCGTGTGTCAGGACAGACGACCAACATGTTCACATTCTCTAATCCAATAGTGGCTGAGGATGAAGGCATCTATGAGATTCACTACCATGGCATGCGAAGTCAAGGAAGGGGAGCCTTGTACAGACTTATTGTTCGTGGTATGTACCGGTACATGTAATTCAGGCCAAGGTAGGTTTGGATGTGAAAGTAATATAAAAGTACAAAATAGAGAGGAATTGGTACATTTTTTTTTTTCAAAGCAAGATGTGCATGTATTTCTGTTAATGTTATGTTTCTTAATCTGGCTGCTTCTGTGTCAGAGTTTAACCAAGCATGTATCACTGTTTAAATAAAGATCATGGAAGTGGTATTATGGTCAAAATACAACTTTCTCAGTTTTGGGTTTACACAGATTGCCTTTCCCAGTATCATGAAAAGTATGAAGACCAGAAAAGTCCAGCCCCCCCCCCCCCTTCTTGCAGATTAAAAAAAAGAAGGAAACTAACCATGTATTAGAATGGACACTGGCATCCTGAATGTATATGTTATTTTATTGGGTCTTATTCTGTGGGATTATAGTGATAAGCACTTTCGATTTCAAAATATGATACCCTATAGTGTAACCTCTGGGCTACACAAATTACAAATCCCTGTCCCTCGTATTTTGGTTTGCTATGGTGTTTGCTTGTTTGTTTAATGGTTAGGTTGCCAATCTTCTACACAATATACACAATATATGTCGCTTTTTAATCCCATCTAGGCTGAATGATGAGGATTCAAACATTTCGCACCTTTCATGTTTTAGACATGAAAACTTCCTGCATTTCTGCAGATTTCACCATTCTTTCTTTTCTCATATTTTCCTCTTATTTAGCCCTTGCCAGACATTATGAAATGCAAAATGTAAATAAGCTTCTAAATTATGATAAAGGAACAAGGTTTACGTGTGAAAGAATGCATTACACAGCAATTAGCATTCAATAGAATATGATCCAACATGAAAACAAACACACGTATGAAGAAAAATTAGATAAACCAGGAGAGAAAATATATCTGTTTTATGTAATGGGATAGATTGTTTCAAGATAAAGTTATAAAATCAGTGATAGAACATTTTGATGACATTTAAGGAACTTTTAATGTGACAACAGTATACTTTAGTGAGTGAGGATGTTATAGTAATGGTTTTAACATTTATCTGTTGAAATAATCAATTAAGTAACGAACAAAATGAAGTCAGGTTAATCATTCATGCAGTTGTATAGGATGTCACGATCGTAGTGTAGTTCTATGGGACAAAGTCAAATTCAGCTGCAACTTGCATGACTCTAGTTTTCTGTTATTCATAGATTGTCCAGCAGGAAAATGGGGGCCCCCTGACTGCATCAGAATCTGTGACAAATGCTACAATGGTGGAGTATGTGATGATGAGACTGGCAGGTGTATTTGTCCAAACAATTTCAGAGGACCAAATTGTTTGGAGAGTAAGTACATTTTATACACCTTGTTTGAATAAATACTTCTACAGTATACCGAAACAGCCATACTGTACGGAAGATATAGGATTTTAGTTCCGACTTTATGAAGATTTAGATGTAAATGGATATTATATCTTAATAAACTAAGGAGAAGCCAATTTCATCGTCAAGTGACAGAATTATGAAAGTTTGATCAAACTTAAATAAAATTTAGGAAATTGATCAATTGAATCTTATGCATATTCATGAAATTCTTCCGTCAGCTGTCCGTCGAGAAGTTTTTTTTTTTTATGCAACTGATTGACAAATTGCCATACATCGACGTAAATAGCATTGAATTGATCAGTGTTTTAGTATAGTAGCCATGATAAAAGAGATAATGGGCGTACGTACCCGAGCAGGATTCGAACCTCCGACCTCCTGGTCTAAGGACAGGCGTCATCTCCTGTAGGACACCGAGCTTCCGCCTGACAGCAAGTGCTGTTTCTAGTCCTTATAGCATTCAGCGGGTACTGCGTAATTATTCAAATTCTTGAAATTTCTCTTACGAACGCAGCTTCGTGCTGCCCTTTCAAGACCTTTAAATGGTTTCAAAATAATGAAGTAGTGGATCTACATGAAAAATCTTTCATGTGTTATAATTATATAATAATTGAAAAGTGTTCAATGGGAGAATCTTCTAAAATTATTCATCTTGTAGAAAAAAAAATCCTGACACAAATTATTTTTTAAAGAAATATACATTTTTTTACAGTTATGCCATGTCACCAAGCAAATTCAAAGTTATTGATGACATATAAAGTAGTTTCTTACAACCCTCAAATATCTGGGGTTACCGTTATGGATATTCATACTAGTACTACCCGAGCACAGTCCCTGGGTACCAACCATAAAGAAACACAGACTAAAGAGAGCATTATACCTCACATATGTGAGTACACCCAAAGTAGCAAATTATAGGTTTCGTCTAGGTTTGTAAACACTTGCAAACAACCCCCCCCCCCCCACACACACACACACTCAGGTGGTCTTCTGTACCACATAGGAATTCCCAATTTTAAGAGCAAAGGGGTATATTTTAGCACCGCCGTATAGCGAGGGAGGGGGGCGATGGGACCGGGGATTTGGAAGACGAAAAAAAAAATGTGTGTATTACTGTATAATGCTTGTGCATGGAGTAGCTCCCTTCAACCTCTCATCGAGTAAGATTATAAATTATTTTTTCAATATTTCACTCAAAGTGTGCACCAGATCGTTATAACATTTTCCCTTTTCTATAACCTTAGTAAATTTTCAGATTGACAAAAAAAAATCTGAATAATCCTGAGTACACAAGATTTATCACTTAAACTGTAAAAAAAAACACCAAAAGTTCCTTCAAGTACAAGGGAATATCCCGTTTTGATCAATCCTTTCCTCGCTCAGTTCCCCAATATCAGATTTAATGCATTTTTTTGGCAATTTCCAAAATATTCCAATATTTTTTCAATATTTCACTCAAAGTGTGCACCAGATCGTTATAACATTTTCCCTTTTCCATAACCTTAGTAAATTTTCAGATTGACAAAAAAAAATCTGAATAATCCTGAGTACACAAGATTTATCACTTAAACTGTAAAAAAAAAAACACCAAAAGTTCCTTCAAGTACAAGGGAATATCCCGTTTTGATCAATCCTTTCCTCGCTCAGTTCCCCAATATCAGATTTAATGCATTTTTTTTGGGCAATTTCCAAAATATTCCATCAATAACATACACGACATAATGATCTTAATTTCAACTTTGAGAGGGGGATGCCCCCTTCCACACCCTCTCCAATTCGGTCCTTTTTCCTATAGACCTAGTACACTTAAGAATGACTAATTTCCAACTGTTTCCCCGAAAGTAATTTTCATCTGAATTCGAAAAATGAAAAAAGTTCCCTCGTATGCGGGGGCATCGATCCTGGACGACGCGGGGGGGGGGGGGGGCATATTTTTTGTTTCTTCCCCCCCCCCCCATAATTCCCGAGATGTGAAAATTCTCTGTGTTTTTTTTAAAGAAACTTGTCCAAATATTCTATCCTAAGAGTGAAACAGATGGCTGGATTTTAATTCTGAAATTGTACAATTTCTCTTGCGCAGGATACTCTTCTCCCTCCCCCATTCTGTCCTTTTCCTATAGACTTTTAGAGTGAAAGATTTCCAAATGTTTTATCTAAAGTGTGCACCAGGTCTGTAACTTCAGCCTAAAAAAAAAACAAACAAACAAACAAACAAGCAAAACAAAAACAAACAAAAACAAAGTTCCGTCGGGTTGGAGAGGATAATCTTCTTTCAATTAACCCTTTCCCCGATTGGTTTCCCTTTCAAAACTTTAGTACTCTTTTGAGATCGACAGCTTTCCAATTCAATCAAAAACGTGTTAACGAGATGTTTTCATTTGCTTTTCTTTTATTAGAATGCAAAAGCTCCCTCGTTTGCAGGAAAATCAATCCTGGAGGTGGGGGAGGGGACAATAATTCCTGAAATAGAAAAATAGAAAATTGCCCAAATATTTATTCAAAGTGTGCATCAGATTCCTAAATTTCAATTTTGAAAATGTAAAATCTCTCTAGCTTGGGAGGGGGATCCCACCCCATCTCCCGTTCGGTAATTTTCGTAACCGTTCGGTAATTTTCGTAATCATGCGCAGTAGAGTATATCATTATAGTAGCTGCGCAATATAAATGTCCTGTTATTTTATTTTTTATTATAATCTAATATCTGCAAACACATTTTTTGGATGATCAACACATCAATGGATGCTTGTTTACATACACAAGACACACAGAGTGGACACTACAGTAGCTTCTCACTGACATTCTTTTTTTTTAACAGAGCAATACCTACTTAGTCATGAACATTTCATAAATATTCAGGAATTAGTTGCAAACAGTATAATAATGTGGTGTTCTTAACTTTATTTTGAAAAACAAACAAACATTATATTCACGCTTGTTCTGGACTATCTGAATTACGGTGTACACTGCGTGTACTTGCCTGGGGGAATGGGTGCTGTTCGTTATTCCGAAGGTCCGTTATTCCGAAAATGTAAAAGGGTTCGTTAATCCGAACATTTGTGGCGTTATTCCAAGGGTTCGTTAATCCGAAAATGAAATAGGGTTCGCTATTCCGAAGGCTCGTTTATCCAAAAATGAAATAGGGTTTGTTACTCCGAAGGTTCGTTTATCCGAAAATGAAATAGGGTTCGTCATTCCCAAGGTTCGTTGATCCGAAGTGATAGGGTCCGTAACGAACCGTGGGAACAACGAGCTTTGTTTCATTTTCGGATTAGCGAACCTTCAGAATAACGAACCTTATTTCATTTTCGGATTAATGAACCTTCGGAATAACAAACCCTATTTCGTTTTCGGATTAACGAACCTTCGGAATAACGAATCTTCGGAATAACGAACCTTTAGAATAACGAACCTTCGGACCAAAGAACCTTCGGAATAACGAACCTTCGAAATAACGATATAACCGGGGGAATTGTGCAAAATCATAAATTGAGAAGATTTTTTTTTTTTAATGGGTTATTCGTTAAGCCATCCGAGCTGCTTTTTATTCTCACACAAATTATTTCTTCTTTGAAAACAGACTCCTTAAAGGTTGCTGATTTGTTGTTTTTTTTTATATAAAACATAGGCACATTTATGTATCAGTTATCAGCCTACGACATGTCTGACATATTAAGCCATATATGTTTCAGAAAAACTATTCGGTTCATGCTTATCCAAGAAGACAAAAAGATTCATTTCACTTTCCAAGTACTCGCAAACTTTTTCCCTAATTATTTGTTTTCAATGGACCCAAATTCTGGAATGATTCTGGATTCCAGAATTCTCGAATGTTCTTTTCTGTTCACTTTCGAACAAAGTCTCAAAATAATGCTACTTAGTGAGTATAATTTGCCTGGTTGGATTCATGTAATTTGTTGGTTTACATTATCCTCTTTCACTGCATGGCGGATCAATTTAAAGTGTACGTCTGCCCTACCTCCTGGTTTCGGTGTCCATGATCCCATGTAATCACTACACTGTTGTACTTATACTTCGAAATCGTTATGAACTTGATTGTATAGATAATATGTGCTCGTATACTTGTGTATCTATTTTCTCTACCAGTTCTTATTCTCTTCCTTTTTTCCTTTTTATTTCTCTTTTCTTCTACTTCTAATGCCGATTGTACCTTGCCAATTTAACTTTCATGAATAGTTTCGTCATTAGTACTTTTGTGTCCTATTTCCATGTAAACAAATTTACATCGATATTTTTTTCTGGAACCTGCTGTTACAAGCTTTGTTTTTGCTGTTTCTTCACATTTCACATGTATATATATATATATATATATATATATATATATATATATTTAATATATACATATGTGACTAGTTTTCTTGTAATAAAACACTTTATGTCACATTTTGTATTTTGCTTGTTTGTATTTTGCTTAGTATATGAAAAGATGTGAAGTGAAAGATGAAAATAAACGTGCTGGAACTCTTCACAGTGTCTCGAGTGCACGTTCAGTGATTTGATTACATTCAATTAAGAATATTAATCTGTTGAACAGTTTGCAGAACCAATGGTGGGAATCGATTTGGACCAAATTGTGAGTTCAGATGTACATACCAAGATACTGATCCTCCTGGCCAGTGTAGTCCTTTTCAGTTCTGCCTGCCTGATCCATTTGGGTGTTCTTGTGACACGGGAAGACAAGGAATCAACTGTGATACAAGTAAGGAATCATTCTCTGTGAGGCTGTTCATGGCTACAATCAGTACACCTTGATAGTACTCTCGATCCACAATGTACTAAATTGACAGAGCAATAGCAAACTGGGCCAGTGATGGAAGTGCGCGTGTAGAGTTGAAATATATCACAAATGTGTACATATATATATATATATATATATGTAGAATCAAGAAATAAACTAGTAATGCATTGTTTCGCCAATAAAGAATGAGTTTATTGTACTCAAATTTTCGGTGGCCTCCACCTTCTTGAGGAGTCTCGACGGGGAAGAAGATGGAGGCCACCGAAAATTTGACTACAATAAACTCATTCTTTATTGGCGAAACAATGCATTACTTATTTCTTGATTTTATATTGGAACCAATACCTGAATTTGCAACATGTTTAAATATATATATATATATATATACATACATATATATATATATTCTGAATGAGTAGTCTTCTTTATTCTGAAGGTTGACATTCTGAAATACAAATTTATATAAAATGTACATGGATGTTCGTTTAACCGGTTACAGCTCGTTATTCCGAAAGTTCGTTATTCCGAAGGCTCTCTATTCCGAAGGTTCGTTATTCCGAAGGCTCTCTATTCCTAAGATTCGTTATTCCGAAGTTTCATTGTTTCGAATTTCATTTTTGGATTAACCAATCTTCGGAATAACGAACCTTCGGAATAACGACACAAATTTTCGGATTAACGAACCCTATTTCATTTTCGGATTAACGAACCTGTAGGTATAGGAAATTTGCGTGTTTCGGATTAACGACCCTTCGGAATAACGAACCTTCGGAATAGCCAACCTTCGGAATAACGAACAGCACCCGTTTAACCAACAAGGCAAGTGTCAAATTGTGTCTCGCCCATTCGCGTAGAAGAAATTAATGTTTTTCTAACTCCTGGAAGTTCATTGACCCGCCTATGACCTTTGACCTTGTAGTGACCTTTAACTCCCCAAGGGACATTTACCATCCAAGTTTGGTCACAAACGGACAAAGGGATCAAAAGTTATGAGCCATAATCAAAACGCGCTGTAAAAACTTAACATTGGGCCCTAAAAGTTCGTTGACCCCTGTCTGTGACCTTTAACCTTGTGATGACTTCAACTCCCCAAGGGACACTATATTTACCAGCCAAGTTTGATCACAAACAGACATAGGGATCAAAAGTTATGAACTATAATCAAAACACGCCGTAAAAACTTAACAATGGGCCCTAAAAGTTCGTTGACCCCTGTATGTGATCTTTGACCTAGTGGTGACCTTCAACTCCCAAGGAACATCTACCATCCAAGTTTTGGTCACAAACAGACATATAGGCCCTACATCAAAAGTTAGCCATTATTGAAACGCGCCGTAAAAACTTAACATTGGCCTCTACAATTCATTGACCTCTGCCTGTGACCTTTCACCTTGACATGACCTTCATGTTTGGTAAAATGTGTAACTTTGTATAAACCACTCTTCCATCCAAATTTGAGTGAAATTGAAGTCCTCAGTAGAGAGTTATTCAAGTTTTTGTAGCGTTACGGACGGACGACGGACGGACAGACGCTGCAGGCGATCCCTTAATCTCCCCCACACCTCCGGTGAGATCGACAAAAATGGAAAACGGTTAAGTTCATCTGAATATTTCTGGTGTTATTCGGAAATGTTTCATTCAAAATCAAATTAGTTTTATTGTCGAGCCTTGTGATTTGTATCTCCAGAAAACGAAATAAGGTTTGCTATTCCCAAGGTTCGTCTGTTGGAAACTGAAATGTCTTATCAATAGATTGTGCCAGATTGCAGTTCACTTGATGCTTGTTCTGTATTGTGATGTAAACGCGCTTATCTATGTAACTTTGTACTGTTGGGTCTGTGTTGTGTCTCAGCACTGCGCATGTTAATGCTATTATTATTATTATTATTGTTGTTGTTATTATACAGTATATCATTATCATTATTATTATTATTATTATTATTATTATTGTTATTATGATTATTACTATTATCATTATCATAACTTATTCGGCTTCAATCACAAATACCAATACTACATTATTCAAAATCAGAGCATACAATGGAGTGTAATGGGTACAGTGCGCCAGGCTAGATTACAAGCCCATAACCAGACCGGCGCAGCCCTTGGGGGAGGGGGGGGGGGGGAGAGAGAAGCTTGGACCCTTCCCCCCCCCCCCACACACACATACACACACTTCACAGGGATCGAATGTCCCACTCTTTTGCATGCAAAGTGGGAGGGAAGTGGCAGCAAAAATATGAAGACTTTTTGCCCTTGTTTGTGTTTGTTTGGGTTTTTTTTAACCTGTCAGCCGACTTTCGGAGGAAAATCAGACCTTAAAGGGGCATTCCAGACGATTTTCATAATTTCACGTCATGTAGTACATAAATCGACACCTCCATGTATAGATTTGTGGAATTTATTGTGGTTCTTGAGCAGAGAAACAATACTTTGAAAAATGTTAAACAAATTACACTGAACAAGGATGATGACATAGGAGGCTCACATATTTCAGAAATGTAGCAGTGTAGTTCCATTACAATACCGCTTGCTTGCGAGTTCACCTATGTATAATCCATGCATGCCTTCTTCTTTTGTTCTGCTTCCTTGAGATCCAAGTCATGCATTCTTATGGTGACTCTGCCATCATCCTTGTTCATTGCAATTTGTTCTAAATTTGGAAAATATTCTTATTCTTCATCCCATTTATCATAAATTCTGAAACTCTGTCCTCAGTATAACTAATTTATAGTTGTTCAAATGTAAAAATCTGAAAATCATCCGGAGGTCTCCTTTAAAAGTATGAAGACCTTTTTTGTTGTTGTTTCTCTTGTCTTTTGATGTTCTTTCTTCTTGACTGACGGGCGAGTTTGATACCCTCCCCCCCCCCCTTTCAAAACGTAGCGCAGCCGTTTTAATGATGGTGGGTGGGGGAGGGACTTGGGAGTTGGAATATTTGTGCGAAGGAGCGGAGCGACCTAGCGGGGGGAGGGTGTAGGAGGGGGTATCCCCTCTCCCACAAGAGGAAGATTTTGCATTTTCAGACCTGAAATTCAGCGATCTGGTGCACACTTTTGGTAAAATCTGGGATTTATTTCCTATCAAAAAACTAGTAAGAAAAAGAAATATTCATAGATAATTGAATGACTACATCGTGGTATTTCAGCTCTTGCTCCGCCTGTGCGACATCACTGTGAAGGCCTACTAAATAGTGGGGCCTATCACCGGCGTAGCCAGTATTTTATCTTAGGGGGAGCGGTTAGATGCGAGGGAGCGAAGCGACAGTGAGAACTTTTTGCATATTGATGTTGTAAATGGTGCAATTTGATGCATTTTTTTTTTTGCGTGTTTTATCGACTTGAAACAGTCTCACATGTTTAAGGTAGCAGTACATTCTATGTAGATTATTATTGAACAATTTTGCCTATAAAATTGTATCATTTAGATAAACTTCTTCTATTAATTCTTACACTGAAGACATGAACGCGACCGAGCCCGAGCGAGCGGAGTGAGCGAGGGGTGGGAGGAGGTTGTTCCCCATCCCACAGTGAGAACTTTTTGCATTTTGATGTTGTACATGGTGCAATTTGATGCATATTTTTGCGCGTTTTGTCGACTTGAAAGTCCCATTTGTTTAAGGTAGCAATATACTAGTATCTTAATGTCGATTATTCTAAAACAATTTGGCATAAAATGGTATCATTTGGTGAATTAACTTCTTGTATTAACTCTTACACTTATTTCATGAACGCGACCGAGCCCGAGCGAGCGGAGCGCGAGCAAGGGAGGGAGGGGGAGGGTGTGGGAGGGGATCATGGTGAGACTTTTGCATTTTAATGTTGTAAATGGTGCAATTTGATGCATGTTTTTACGTTTTTTATCGACTTGAAACAGTCCCACTTGTATATGGTAGCAGAATATTTCGATGTCGATTATTATTGAACAATTTGCCTTTAATGGTATCATTTAAATAAAATTCTTGTATTATTTCTTCCACTGAATGTCTTGAACGCGACCGAGCCCAAAAATAATAATTGAAGAAATAAATAGGCCTTTTTCAGGCACTGGCGTAGCCAGGGGGGGGGGCGATGGGGGCGATCGCCCCCCCCCCCTAAGATTTGGACCGGGGATTTGGAGGCGGAAAAATAAATGCGTGTATACTGTATGCATGCACATGAAGCGGGTCTCCTTTGCAACCTTTCATCAAATAAGATATTTTTTTTTTGAATATTTCACTCAAGTGTGCACCAGATCGTTTGAATTTCAATGCAAAATATGCAAAATCTCTCGTGCTTGGAGGGGGATACCCCCTCGCCAAACCCTCCCCCTCTGTGCCTCTTTCCCTAGCTTAGTACACACTTTTTAGATTTACAAAAAACTTATGAATAATTCTGAGTGCACAAGACTTATCACTTATATTCCGAAAACTCAAGGTTCCCTCATGTATAAGGGGAATTTCCCCTTTTAATCGACCCTTTCCTCCCTCAGACCCCCCCCATCAGTTTTGTGTGTGTGTGTGTGGTGTGTGTGTGTGTGTGATTTCCCAAATGTTGATTCCATCAAATATGCGTAGACGAGATATCTCAATTCAACCATAAAAAGGCAAAAGCTCCAAGGGTGGGGAAGGGTGGGGATAACACTCGCCCACGCCTTCTCCCTGCTCGCCCGCCCCCCCCCCCCCCCTTCCGCCATGCATAGAAGTAGACTGTGGCTATACCCAGATCGCTGTATTTCAGTTCTAAAAACGCAAAAGCTCCGCGAGCGGGAGGAGGATCCCCCTTCCCCTAAGCTCTACCTCATCCACTAGACTTTATACATACACACAGATGGTGCACATTCGGAATAAGAGCTAAATTCCGTGATTTTATCACTTCGATGAAAAAGTATTGCACCAAAAATTTGCAACAGATCGCTGAATTTCAGGTCTGAAAACGCAAAATCACCTTCGTGTGGGAGGGAATATGCCCCTCATCTACACCCTCGTGTGCATGCTTTTTTCTGTTTGACTGCTGAACAGACAGTGTTCATGATATTCAGTGTAGAATTAATACAAGAAGATTATTTAAATGATACCATTTTATAGGCAAATTGTTCAATAATAATCTGCACTAAAATATACTGCAACTTTAAACAAGTGGGACTGTTTCAACTCGTTAAAACACGCAAAAACATGCATCAAATTGCAACCATTTGCAACATCAAAATGCAAAAAGTTCTCACCGTGGGAGGGGGACACCCCCCCCCCCCCTCCCCCCTCGCTCCGCTCCGCTCGTCCGGTTCAGTCGCGTTCATGATATTCAGTTAAAAGAATTAATACAAGAAGTGTATTTAACTGATACCATTATATAGGCAAATTGTTCAATGATAATCTACATCAAAATATACTGCAACCTTAAACAAGTGGGCCTGTTTCAACTCGTTAAAAGAACGCAAAAAAATGCATCAAATTGCACCCACTTGCAACATCAAAATGCAAAAAGTTCTCACCGTGGGAGGGGGACACCCCCTCCCACACCCTCCCCCTCCCCCCTCGCTCTCTCCGCTCGCTCGGCTTCAGTCGCGTTCATGATATTCAGTGAAAAGAAGTAATACAAGAAGTGTATTTAAATTGTACCATATTATAGGCAAATTGTTCAATGATAATCTACATCAAAATATACTGCAACCTTAAACAAGTGGGACTGTTTCAACTCGTTAAAACACGCAAAAACATGCATCAAATTGCACCATTTGCAACATCAAAATGCAAAAGGTTCTCACCGAGGGAGGGGGGACACCCACCCCATTCCTTCGCTCGCTCCGCTCGCTCGGGTTCAGTCGCGTTCATGATATTTAGTGAAAAGAATTAATACAAGAAGTGTATCTAACTTATACCATTTTATAGGCAAATTGTTCAATGATAATCTACATCAAAATAAACTGCTACCTTAAACAAGTGGGACTGTTTCACGTCGATAAAACGCGCAAAATCATGCATTTAATTGCACCATTTGCAACATCAAAATGCAAAAAGTTCTTACCGTTGGAGGGGGGACACCCCCTCCCACACCCTCCCCTCCCCCTTCGCTCGCTCCGCTCTCTCGGGTTCAGTCGCGTTCATGATATTCAGTGAAAAGAATTAATACAAGAAGCATATTTAAATTGTAGCATTTTATAGGCAAATTTGTTCAATGATAATCTACATCAAAATATACTGCTACCTTAAACAAGTGGGACTGTTTCACGTCGATAAAACGCGCAAAAACATGCATCAAATTGCACCATTTACAACATCAAAATGCAAAAAGTTCTCACGTGGGAGGGGGGACACCCCCCTCCCACACCCTCCCCCCCCCCCCCTCGCAGACTAACCGCCCCCCCCCCCCCTAAGATTAAATCCTGGCTACGCCGTTGTTTTCAGGGAAGTGTTAAAATCATGGAATTTAGCTCTTATTCAGAGTGTGCGCCATCTTTGTGTTACATGTACAAAGTCTAGTGAGGTAGAGCTTGGGGGAGGGTGTGGGAGGGGAAACACAAGACGGAGCTTTTGCGTTATTAGAATTGAAATAAAGCGATCTGAAGCATACTTTTCGTGGGAAATTCGGAAATTGTCATTCCCCAAAGTATGCTAAGTCTATAGAGGGGACCAAGCAATGGGAGGGTGGCAAGATACGTCTCCCATATTCGAGGGAGCTTTTTTTTTCAGTTTTAGATCTGAAATTCAACAATCTGGTGCACACTTTTGTTGGAATACCTGGAAATTTGTCAGTCAGAGAAGGTGGAAGGGGATAAGCCCTAATCCCCATTTCCCCTTCCTATACACGAGGGAGATTCTGTATTTTCTGATCGCATTTAAACGTTTTGGTGCACACATTTTGTGGCATATTTGGAAAACTGTCTATGTTCAAAGTGTAACCACAGTCTACTTGTATGCATAGGGGCGGGGGGGGGGGGACGGGCGAGCAAGGAGAAGGCGTGGGCGAGTGCTGACACCACCCTTCCAGTTTTCTATCAAAAAACGCAAGAAAATTTTCCTCATTTCGGGAATCACTGGGGATCATAATGATATGTTTGTCCCTCCCCTCTTCCCCCGTCCGCGCTCCTCGTCCTCCAGGATCGACGCCCCTGCATAAGAGGGTGCTTTTTCATTTTTAGAATTCAGATGAAAATATCTCGTAAACACATTTATGATGTAATCCGGGAAAATTTCAATCCCAGAAGTGTAATTATTCTTTCTTTTTTTTTTTGGGGGGGGGGGTTGACCATCCCTTAATTGACAGTATTTAGATATCTCCTCCCACCCCCGGAACATTTGCAGTTTTTTTAAACTGAAGTAACAGACCTGGTGCACACTTTAGATGAAACATTTTAAAATCTGTCAATCTAAAGTGTATTAAGTAGAAAGGACTGAACGGGGAGGGCATGGAAGGGGTTAGGCCTATCCCCCTCTTACGCGAGGGAGATTTTGTATTTTCAGAATTGAAATTCAGCCATATTTGGGTGAAATATTTAGACAGTTTTCTGTCAAAAAAGTAAAAACATTTCCACATCTCGGGAGTTACGAGGAGGAGCAAAATGATATGTTCGTCCCCAATACTTTTATTGGGGAACCATCCCCCTCCATCGACGCCTCTGCATATGAGGGAGCTTTTGTATAAAGTGAAAGATCTGCTGCACACTCTTTGATAAAATATATATGTACGGAAATACGTCAATTTCAAAAGTGTACAAAGTCCATCGAAAGGGACTCAGTATCTCAAAAGTGTACAAAGTCTATCGAAAGGGACCCAGTAGCGGAGCTTTTACGTTTTTACGATTGCAATTCAACGATCCGGTACATAGTTCTGGCGGTAGTTGGACAATTTTCCATAAAGAAAGTTCGAGATTTGTACTCGTCTCGGGAATTACTTGGCGGACAAATGATTTGTCTGCCCCAACATTTCCGTAGGGGCGGGGCAAATGCCCCTTTGCCCCCCCCCCCCCCCCCTCCGAGATAGATGTATCAGAGTCATCATCGTTTCAGGAATAATTCAGGAAATGTAGGGGGGTTCAATTATAGTTTTTGTTATTGTTTGTTTGTTTGTTTTCGTACATAATTTGCAGATGGTCCGAGTTGCTCGTGTCATAGCATGTTTACATGTAAGCGTATGCTATTTGATGTTGTCAACGTCTGGACCATACCCTATGTCGATATTACTTTCTTCGCGAGCGAGCGAAGCGAGCGAGCGCTCGAGAAAATTATGTATACATTATCCTACAAGATAGAATACTGTTCAGCTCTGTTACCTGTCTGAAGGCGGGCGTACGAACGTCATGCAATATGCCAAAATTTATACAATCACATTTCTGCTTCCTCCATTTTTCTCAAATTCAGGGGGGATGATTGTACAGGCCATCCCCCTCCTCCATTTCAGGGGGGATATATCATCCCCCCCCCCCCCGGGATTTACGCCCATGATATGCAGACACAGATGGGCCTACAGGGCATATAGCCTACAGCCTATATAGCCTACAGGGCAGCCGGATGGGGGCTGTTTTTTTTTTTCATAATGCATAGGAATGCATAGGGTCTAACCACTTCCCCAACCGCCCCCTTCCCTCCATTTTTTTTTTTTTTTTTTTTGGGGGGGGGGAAGTGAAAAACATGCTTTTGTTTGCTTGTTTGTTTTTTACTCTTTTTTGCTAGCCAGCCGATACAAGTACCGTAAATGGCACCAGATAATTGCGCTGAAGCCACCCCTTTTTGTTTTGTTTTGCTTGTTAGGAGATGAAACCTGGAAGTGACACCAGAAATATAAACAATCTGCCCCCCCCCCCCCCCACACACACACTTTTCAAAATGTATCGCTGGCCCTGCTATGTAGGCCTATACAGCACAGACAATATGCGTACACTCGACAAAACGTTATGCACAACTGTTTATACACGTAAAACAAATACATACACTCAGAAACATTGTCCTGTGAAGAAAGGTCTCGAATTGACCTTGAATTTACCTTCAAGTACCACACCTCCATCTTCGATAACGAAGGTACTATACATTAATTGCAAGTGTGGCATGATTGAGGGAGCTTTGAAGCCCGTCAGCAACCAACTGGTTCTGATACATGTGACATACAGTCAAAAATTACGTAGGGGCCTAGCCTTTTGTCAAGGCCCTCTAGCTCACGTCGATTGCCTCCATTCTTTTAGCCTTGGCAAAACGCTAATAGGGGCAAATAAAAAACATGTGGCCGCTTTAGACAGGTTGTCAGACATTTCACAAGTTCATTACTATAAAACACTATAGCAAGTGAAGACAGCAGTGGACCTGAACTGTTCGCCATGCATGACCAGCATGGCTGAAAAGCAGAAAATAACTCTTATCGGGTACGCCTTCTGCAGGTCAGAATAGAGAAGTACTGTCTGTACTGTCAATTATTGTACACAGATTAAAGTCTACTGCCGGAAACAGTAATTTGGAGTTTTTGGTGGACCTTTTACACTTGGTCTTTAACGTGGCTTTTCTTGTGGGGGGGGGGGGGGGGGGGGGGGGGGGGGCAGGGGAGATTCTTCAGTAGCTGCATATGGCAGCTGGCCACTCTAGACAAGTGGCCACTAGAGGTACCAAGGTTTGATTGTGTATATCATAATGGTATGCACATGTATGTTGAAGAGAGGACAGATCAGCTCATATGATAGCTTCAGGTGATTCAATTTGTTTCCAACTGATTTTTAGGTGATTCAATTTGTTTGCAACTGGTTATTATTTATGTGCCCTTTGCTGCTGTGTTGGCTGTTGTCGTGTCTCTTTCGAGGACTCGCATGTCGAGTTGTTCTTTTTTCAACATTATTCAAATCGTATTATTACACTATATCGTCAACACGGCTAAATCAACTGCTTTCACGTCTGCAGAACGTGGTTGTTTGTATAATATCTATCACTATTTGTATTGAGAAGATTATGTTATTGCCCCGGGTATTTTTGCTTTTCATTTGTGTTTTTCTTTATTTTGGTCCTACGTTGCATCCGTGCTCCTCATCTGTATCTTACACTCTGTTCAGAATTTGGGACCTACGCTTAACAAGCTCGCTTTTAAGTAGGTTCCATCATATTTCTTTAGCGTTATACATTGAGCCAAACGTACGATGATTGACCGTTATGTTTTATATGTTTTATATGTTTACATTTATTTACTGTGCATCCAAGCCAGATATTATGATTCACTATGTTTTATTATATTTGATGTACATTCCTTCGTTGAGAAATATGAAAATAAATTGAATTAAACCGAAATATTCATTCATTCATTCATTCATTTCATCTACTTATTATCCAAATAAACTGGATCATTTTCATGGCTCAAGTGCCAGATATGATTACACATAGGTACATACAGCACACATTCCAAGACGAAACACAAATAACAGCAAAACAACACACATTTCATCGATTAATTTTAGATAACACAGAAATCTTAACACACAATAACAAAAAACGCACCCACCCAACACATAAAATATTACACCTACAACCCACATGAATAAACCTAAATAAATGAAAAACAATTTTATATCCAACTAGGATTTACCTTTATATTTGAATATTCATTTTTAGTTTATAAAAAACCTGCGTGGTATAAATGCATTATGTATAAATACCAGTTCAATATACCATGACAAATAGATTCCAATACACAAAGAAAAAAAAAAACACCTAAAGCACTAAAATGGGGGACCCGTTCGAGCACATGTCCCCCAAACCTGTTCCCCATACCACATCTAAATTACTTTATACGTCCACTATAGACAAGGTGTTGCCGGAGGCATTATGTTTTCGAGTTGTCTGCCCATACCCGTCCATCCAATTTGTGGACAGCACAATTAAAATCTTAAGAACTTGAGGTCAAGAAAAATTATAAAATTTCAAGTACTGTACTTCTCCGTATCTCGGTGTGGTTTACGTTAATATGCACATGGTAAACATACATGTACTGCCTAACAATTATTTCCTTTCGACGTTTTCGGTCAAGGGGTCAAGGGTCAAAGGTCAGTTTTGGATTAACACTATTTTCCCCATTTAAAAAAAAATACTCAGTGCATATGAACAGCTTGCTTGCAAAAGGCAGTAAATCCATCATTTTTCAATGGATTTAGCGCCTTTTGGAAGCATGCTCTTCATATGCACTCACATGTACATAAAAAAACTAGGCGACTCTTTAATATACACACATTACAACACTATGACTCTTTAAGGCATGGGCCATGGGCCATGGGGTCAAAGGTTAAAGTGCTAATGTTAAATAAATGTCTTTGCCACATTTTCAATTTGAAAATATATTGCATGTCTTATTCTTAACATCCTTTTTATTACTTATAACAAAAAAAGATTGTCCCGAAGGAATTTATGGAGTTGGATGCAGTCAAACATGTCACTGTCAGTCTGGTGTTTGCAACAGATATTCTGGAAACTGCGCAGCTACTTCTGAAATACCTTCAACAGACTGTAAAGGAAACTGGTCTGGGGAAAATTGTCAGAGTGAGTATTGAAACCGCCTGTGCCTTTTGTATCTAGTCTTATCAGAATCTACATCATCAGTGTAAATAAAAAGCTTTGGAAGACAATGACCAAGCTAGAACGAGGTATTGTTTACAATTATGAATCTTTGTTTGTAAGGAGCAAACAAATTAACAAAAGTACGATCTCTTGAAAATAGATGTAGTAAAAACCAAGGTCCATCAAATGCTTGAGCACAATTATATTGGCTGTGATGCATTTTTCTCACATCCTCTTCAATATACTTTTTTTTTTATGTGTAATTTTCATTCAAGCTACATGTTTCAGAAAGAACATTGAAACAGGTGGAAATATGCATTGATGTTTTGTGAAAGGCATCTGCATGAGACTTTTAGTTGGTGTTGATTGACGAGTTTTATTTCGTAGCTGTCATTTTTCTCTACGACAAGTAACTTTCTAGAGTACAGTGAAAATTTCACAGAGGAAGAAGACAAAAATTGAAGTAGTTCATTAGGTTTCTGTTTTCGATTAAAAAGGACAAGTTTATTTCATCATACACTACAATTCAGAAAGTGAAATTAAATCTTAAAGATTTTGTCCAAATAGTGATTCTGGAAAGATTGCATGCAATGTCATTATATCAACTTTTGCAGAGGATGACATTTACCCATTCTTTGTATCTAGCAAAAACGACAAGAATATATGCAATAAAGTTTATATTTTCATAACCAAAATTTTCTTTCTTCTATCAGTCCCAGATGTTTGTAATGTCGGTTACTATGGACCAAACTGCACAGATAAATGCCACTGTTTAAATGATGCACCATGTGACAAGACAACAGGAGAGTGTCCAAATCGGGACTGTGCTCCTTACTTCAATATTTATGAAGGAGTGAACTGCGAAGGTAATAGCAAAATATGCTCTCATGAATTTTAGAACTTGCTCTTGGATGTTCTGAATCCATGGCAAGAGACAGGATCGTCAACATTCCTGTAGAGACAGTGTGCTTTTCTGCAATCAACAGAATGTCCATATCCTCTGGTAAAACTGAGTAAGAAAAGTGATCATTTAATGTCTTTTAGTTTTCAGTGTGACATGCGACTTTTTTCCTCTCTCTATGTTCTTGATTTGTGGGTTTTGAAACTTGTATCCCATCTGTTCCTTGGAAATGACTTTCTAGGAATTCAATGGACCTGCAGACAAAGATATTTGCAATATCATTAATGCACGGTGTAACACAAATATCAATTTCATTCGTACCAAAACTTCACCTGAATTTTAAACTGGAATAATGCGCTATAGCAGAGGCACCCCAGACATATAGCAACACTTTTAGTGTCTTTATTCTCCGTTCTCCCTCTTGTATTTTTTTCAAAAGAGCAGGGTTTGCTTGAATATTTTTTAACCACCCAATAATGAAAGACTGTAGTTCATTTCGTTCATTTGCCACTTTAATAGCTATCAAATAATTTCCAAATATTCCATTTAAAGTGTGCATGATATAGAATTTCATAATAATTAAATGTATGAGCTCCCTCAGGTGGGAAGGAGATATCCCCGTCCTCCCACTCCCTGGTTGGTCACTATAATTAAATATTAGATTTCAAATAATTTGAGCAGGCAGTGAGACAGTCTAGCAACAATAACAGAACTAAGATATTGTTTCACTTTTCTCTGCTTTTTTTTGGGGGGGGAGGGGGGCAATTTCTAAATAAATAAACAACGTTTTTGACAAATTTTTAGTTAAGGTTTCAACTTATATTGTCTGATATTGTCAACTTTGATATCTTATTTGTAATTTTTGTGATTAACCAACATATTATCATCCAACTTTCTTGATTGAGAATTTGCCAGTCGTGTGCATCAGATTACTGAATTTTAATTTTACTTATGCAAACGCTCCCCTCCCTGCTTGGTCTCTGCAGTTGACGTTACGGATGGTATATGGTCCCATATACATATATGCAAATTCGTTTATTATATTAATTGAAATGTTAGAATGCTTGCATAGTTTGAAATTATTAAGTGGCGTTATGCTATAAATGGATTCTTCATCAAAGAAATCCTTCACAGTTGGATCAGCTTTGATTTCGGCCTTCCAGAAATAGAATTTATTAGTAACGTATCATATATCATATTATACTAATTAACTGAATATGCTAATTAGGGTGGTAAAGATAATTGCCAACCGTTGGCAACGTAGCAACCGAGTTGTTTTTGTGTATGTGTGTGTGTGTGTGTGTGTGCGTGTGTGTGTAAAACACGAATGAACGGGAACATGGAACCTTAACTTTCCCAGGTTATGCACATGGTCTACTGGACAATTGTACGTACAATGAAGGATTCAAAATCAGCTCATCATGATTAATAAGACACTTGCATCATTTGAAGATGGAAACCGGGGTACAAAATTATTGATCCTTTATCATATCATCCATTGAATAGTTGATCTGTGTTTTCATGCATCCTGGATTAAATTTAGCAATATATTCCATATTGTACATCAATTCCATGGTTATGCTAAATAGGCTAATAGCCGTACGCCCATCTAGAACAAGAAAATATGGTACTAAACCATTTCTCTGGTCTTAAGATTTTCTGCCAGACTACAAAAGTTAACTTCAATCGAGATTTTCACAGTGATGACATCATCAAATTGAAAGAGAGAAAAAAAGTGATCTATAATTTCACACGGGGACACCAAACTCTCGAGAAAGGTGTTGCTCCTTCATGACATTGACTGATTAGTGCAAAGTTTCTTCCTTTCATTGTTTTAAGTTTGTATTAGTATAAACTGATAAGAGTAAATCCATTGTCTTAAGTTTGTATTAGTATCTGATAACAGTGAATCCATTGTCTTTTGTTTGTATGATCCTCCAGAGTGCCCTGGAGCATTCTATGGTCTCGGGTGTGTAGATCCATGCCACTGTGATGAAAGCACCTGTGACAAATTGTCTGGAATCTGTACAGGACAGTGCCTTCCAAACTGGATTGAGAAGGACTGTCAAACGGGTAATTATCTGAAGGGAGTGGAACTTTTAAAATGGTTTTATTTGGACCATCTTTGTTTGGTGGAAAAGACTGGAGTAAAAGATCTTCACTTCATACAAAGCCTATGAATAATTCTCATGTGAATATAGCATCTGGTATATTCTCTTTCCTTTTAGGAATTTCCAGTCTCACCAGTGTCAAAGTAAATCCAAATCAGCCATCATCCTTCACCTGTGTTGTTGAAGGAGACCCACCACCTAATGCAACAGATGTCAGCCTCTACCGGCTCATAGATGGTGTACGTGATGATTCTGGCATAAGTCGAAATCAGAGTTACTTGGATGCATTTGGAGAAAGGCGTATGATAGTCTTTACAATTAATCAAGAGACTTCTGGAGAATATGAATGTGCCGTATATGAAGATCAAGCAAGTCTTAGTGTTGATACAATGACTTACGGTAAGACATTAATATGTATCGTTTGATGTGCATTATGTTTCTATGATATTATATGTGATAAGTGACACAGCTATTTGCAACTTATTTACGTCAAAAGCTTGGTTATAGCTATAACGCCTGTTCATTTGAACTTGGAAGGAACCAACCAAAGAACAAAAGTTGGTAATATAGCCTCTCGTGTTTCAAGACATTGTCCAGATGTCAAAAATAAACTGTTAAATAAATTCATGTGTTTTTCTCGTGAACCAAAACAGTTAGAGGTCGGGAGTGTGTACTAGAACGACAGAAGGATTCTTTTTTAAATTCTTATAGTCCCCATGTTCTTCGTGTCTATGACATAATTTGGAGATCAGACCAAATAGTTGTTGATCCCAAATTCATGGCAGATGTTCAAGACTGTGTAAAGGCGTGTTTTTATCTTTTTAGGTTAATACCTTTAGTGAATGGGTAATATACAGTTTTTCATGAATGATGAATAAGAGTGGCTTCATGGCAATGGGAATGGGGTGAAGGAATAGGTTGCAATTAAGTGACCAATATTTGTTGCATTCACAGGGAAGGCCTACAGTGCAGAATGCTACACTTTGTATAATCATATAAAAGCCCTTTGTATAATCATATAAAAGGCCTACAGTACAGAATGCTACACTTTGTATAATCATATAAATGCCCTTTGTATAATCATATAAAAGGCCTACAGTGCAGAATGCTACACTTTGTATAATCATATAAAAGCCCTTCATATGTATCATATGTATCTGTCTTACTTTCATCCAGAATTGACTCATCACGGCCTATACAAATATTTGAAATAACTCTTTCCAGCGTTTCCATTCATTTCCATTCATTTTACCTGTAAAAGAACCTTATGTAGCATCAATGAAATAGAATTGATGCTTGATATTGAGATGGCATGTTCTGCAATGTTAGCAATGTTACAAATGCTAAAAGAATATTCAATGTATGATAGACAAATTGAATATGCATCAGGGCTTCTTTGCAGATTTGGCTACATAATGTAACAAATTTCAGTGCACTCTTTTCTATGAAATCATGATGTACATCGTATAATATTCATGACATCAAGCCAAATTCTTCATGAACTCATTAACGAAAAAAGAACGTCATTGCTTTGGATGTGAATTCAAATATGTGTTTTGTAGGCTTCCACTTCACTCAAGATAATAAAAGAAGAAATAGTGTGAATGCACTTTAAAATTCCTTTTTGATATCAGAGCTGCAGCAAACTTGTGAAGTGGGTTTTGGTAAATACTGCATTATCCAATTTGTAGTCTCACACAATGTACTTTGTTTACATTGATACAGGGTATATCTTAAGAACTTTATACAACGTATATTTGCTACACATTAAATGAAGTTCTAATACTTCTTAAGTTCTGAAATTAGTTTGTAGAAGGGCTCAAAATCCATCTTACATCACGATTTGAAATTTATTTGCAATAGCGAGAGGCACCCTGAAGGCAATCTCGTCTGGCTTTACTACCTGATTCGCTGGGAAATTGAGTTGTATTGGAGTAGGGCCTATATTTTGAGATAAAAAACGTGAAGTAGTACAAGTTGGTGTTGACTTTCATTCCTATAAGGCGCTCTCCCTGTTCAGTAGTTGATGATATGTAGAACTCTGCTAGTATGTGATGATGGAATCGTGCCCGAGCAGCACAGGCCTGTAATGAATCACATGCAGCTATCTGATCTGAGATTGCATTACTTGCGACGTACCTTTTTTATAGTAATATTTTACATCTTAGTTGTTACTCACCTGTAATCTTGTATGATAAGCATCATTTCGTGTAATTCTTCTGCTGTTGTCTTCATTTTAGGACAAAACATTTCACGATTTCTGCAGTCTTATGGCCACCATGTTTTATCTCTAAGATCAGGGTTCTTTTGTGATATATGTCTTTCACAGTCCTGCCTGTAATTGAAGCTGCCCCAACAATGACTGCATCAACATCCACCACTCTTACCATTGAGTGGATAGCTTGGAATGAGCAGAGTGATATTGGAGACCCACCTGTTACAAATTACATCACCTATTACAGGATTCCTGATGAAAACTGGATTGATGGACAAATAGTAGCAGCCTCAATGACGTCTGCTACATTAACTGATCTAGATCCAGACACTGACTATGAGGTCAGTCTAGCAGCGGTCAGGGAGGGTCCAGGAGGGACAGGACCCAGGTCTAACTCATTTACAACAGCGACCAAGTGTGCAAGTAAGTTGTCGAAAATCAATGCTTCATGCATGTATTATTTCCATTGCAAGTGATGGACAAGTCGCGATTTTAGATTTATTAGTCCATGTCTTCGAGTAATAGCCATTAAAATTATTTAAAAAAAAATCAGGGCCATGCATTCTCAGGTAACATCTGAACCCACGACATACTGATTGCTGGACAGGAGTTATATCCACTAGACTACCTAGCTTCAATCAGATATATAGCCAGACTCGCGGTTCTCATTTCTTATGGCATAGGTTACTGCATATCTCTTTTATTTTTACTCACCGGCTATTTGTCAAGTCAGTTGCAGTGGAGATATAACTTGATGCAAGAATCTTTAATTCAAATTAATATTTATTAAGACAAACAGAATTAACACTTTCACTCTTATGAACAAAATTCCTCACAATGCAGTATTGAAAATTCTGAGATTGTTATTTTAACTCATTGCACTTACGACATTTTCAGAGTTGGATCAGAATTTTTACGCAATGCCCAAACTTTTTTTTTTCATTCAGTATTTATTGGTAAAAAAATAAGTGTCATTTACAGGACAATGCCAAAACTTAAAAAGCAATTGATCATTTTTCTTGAACTAATTCCGTGTATGGAGGATGGAAGGCCAAATTATTGAGATTTATGTAAAGTCCAATCTAATCAGTGTGAGGGTCAAAATTCCCATATCATAATATCTTCAGATATCTTAGATTTAGCTTTCATATTCAGTAATAAATGCAAGGGATATTTGTTGATTTACAGCAAAGCTATATGCTGTGAAAGCCAGATAAAAAACAATAAAACATAAAAAACAATATATCACTTGCAGCGAAAGTGAAAAATTAACAAATGTCAGCATTAAATGCATCGATGCATATCAATATGCATAAAAAACTACAATGTATGATTGCCACGAATCATGAGACCATATCAGCTTATCTGAGGGATAAATGTTTCTCTATTCTTACACTGCTTAGAAGAACCAAGCTTACTCTGCTTGTCTTCTTTTTCATGATGTACATTGGAAACGTTTGTGTTGCGAACCACTTCTTTCATCTTTCTTTTTGTGCAAGTTGGAAAAAAGACCCCACACATAAACATTGGTTTGCAAAGATTACAAAATGTGTTATTAAGCAATGACAATCTCGATCTTTCTGACTTTACTGTATCTTGAAATGTCATCAAACAATACATCCCTAATGATAACTTAAAATTCCAATTGTACAGAATGCACCATTTTTACAAAACAAAACAAACGAACAAACGGTCCTTACCAGGCCTTGGCACAAAGTGATCTGTCCTGTCAGGACTGCGTCATTATGACTATTAAGAATAAACCAACACTTTTTTTATCTGGCCGATCCACACGCTGATCGTTCCGTCAAAGGACTTCACTTCCTGTCAAAAAAAAAGAACAGAAAAAGAGCTCAATCCTTTTTAGGACTGTACACATGGCAATTCCACCTTCCTATCACACCAATTATCAAACAACACTACAAAACTATTCCCCCTTCTTTACATTTTTTTTTTCTTTTCACTCTCTTAATCTCTTTTCTCCACCGTCCTTGTAAGGATTTCCCACTGGGTGGACCTCAAACCTCTCCCTTAGTTACATTCTCACCAGCATGCAAACCTTTAAAGAGCATATAATCGATACCTTAATTAAAAGATATTTAATGAGACCCAATGGCAGCTAATAAATTTATCAGTTGTCAATCACTTGAATGACAAATTATACACATCGACCATTAGTTGATTCTTCTTTTCACTTCTTTTGTGTCAGGTCCCAGTGCCTCCCCAACCCTGGTCTCAGCAACAGCAAATGTTCCCAGACAAATCAATGTCACATGGCAGGTATGTAGTTTACATGGTGTCTTGATATTTTAAAAGGGAAGCCTATCAACTAAAATAATATGATGGAGATAATTCTCATATCGTTAGGATATTTTGTAGATAGTATTTTAATTGAGGAGTACATTCACAACAAACTGAGTGTACACTTCTCATTATTTTATGTAATTCACATGTAATGGATCCTTACTGTCTGGTGACCATTTAGCAAGTGCCAATGTGAATCACCAGTGTATCAGCTGGAAACAATTTTTCACTTTAACTATACACAAAGGTCTAGCTCCACTTTTAATTAAGTCGGTTGGTTGCCTGTTCTAACGTTCTTTTTTGTGCAAATCTATTAATTGTATCTCCACAAATGAATCTTGATTTCGAAGGTCATTTTAGTAGTTTACGTTTTCATTTTGTGTTGTGAAGTATCTGGAAAGGAAAATAAGTTAGTGTGATTCTCCAACTCTGTGTTTGTTGTTGGTTTCTCTGTCAATGCTTTGTTTCTACTAATAAAAATGCAGCTAAATGGCACTGTCATTATAGTGAAACCTAATGTGTATACATATTCATGTATATATATTGCATCAACATATTAGGCAGTCTTGCATTTCACGATATAAAGGATCATTTCAAGGAATATGTTGTCAATTCAGAACCAAAATTTCCATCCTTTGCGCAATCGAATACAATTTTTGAAATGATATGGAATTATTAGTCCTATTAATGAAAAACATTTAAAACGGTAGAATATCTAGTCAGAAAAAGAGAAATCTGTACTATCGTGTTAAAGTTATCAAATCTATTCATTTGTTAATTTGTAATTCACCTTTAAAGGTACATGAAAGACTAAAAAAAAGCATTTGTTGGATATGTTAGGCATTGAACAAGAATTCTTTGTGTATTAAAGACGTATTCAATGCTTACAGAAGAAACAATATACCTTATATTGTTAGCCCAGCTCCCCCAAAGTAGCTTTGCACCTCAGAAGCATGTTTAGACTTGTTTTGGATTTTTAAAGTAATTTTGTGATTCAGGTGTACTCGAACAATTTCAAACAATGGAATTGACAAGTCTATGGAATGTGTACTTTTGATGAAAAATTAATTCTATTGAATTTTCCTTGTATTTTTTTTTTGTGTTGCTATCCAAAATGACGTTATATGCGATGGGGGCGGTCCCCCCCCCCCCCCCAAGATTTGGACCGGGGATTTGCGAGGCGGAAAAAAAATGCGTGTATACTGTATGCATGCACATGAAGCGGGTCTCCTTTTCAACCTTTCATCAAATAAGATCATAATTTTTTGAATATTTCACTCAAAGTGTGCACCAGATCGTTGAATTTCAATTCAAATTATGCAAAATCTCTCGTGCTTGGGAGGGGGTATCCCCCTTCCAAACCCTCCCCCTCTGTGCCTCTTTCCCTAGCCTTAGTACACTTTTTAGATTTACACAAAATTATGAATAATTCTGAGTGCACAAGACTTATCACTTATATTCCGAAAACTCAAAGTTCCCTCAAGTACAAGGGGAATTTCCTCTTTTAATTGACCCTTTCCTCCCTCAGTCCCCCCCCCCCACATCAGTTTTTCCTTTAATGACTTCCCAAATATTCCATCAAATATGCGTATAGGAGATATCTCAATTTCAACCTTAACTCTTAACGTGCCATGGTCGCCGAACGGCGACCATAGTCCTGACGTGCCATGGTCGCCGATCGGCGACTAAGAAGAGCGCGAAAAACATTGGTCATTTAAGTTCTTGTGGTACCATAATACGTTACACCAAGAAACTGCCACTGATATGTACTGGTACCTGATTAGCATAGCCATCGTTTGCACTAAAGATATGAGTATACTTGCATAGGAAAATTTTGAGTAAATACGTGTTTTATCAGCAAGATGTATTTTTTTCGCGTCGGGAAAATCCGCAGTGAGCGCACTCTCTGCGAGCTGTGTATAGATCAAAATTCTCATTGATAAACCACGCGGCAAAAGCCCATCGTACGGGAAGGGTGGAGATAACACTCGCCCACGCCTTCTTCCTGCTCGCTCGCCCCTCCCCCCCCCCCCCCCCCCCCCCCCCCCCCATGCATAGAAGTAGACTGTGGTTACGCTCTGAACATAAACAGTTTTCCAAATATGACACAAAATGTGTGCACCAAAACGTTTAACTGCAATCAGAAAATTATACAGAATCTCCTTCCACAGGCTTGCTACACTTCTCTTCTGATTGACAAATTTCCAGATATTCCAACAAAAGTGTGCACACGATTGCTGAATTTCAGTTCAAAAAGCTTCAGCAAAACTGAAAAAAGGGCTCCCTTGAATATGGGAGAGGTATCTTGCCACCCTTCCATTGCTTGCTACCCACTTTAGACATAATACATTTTTGGGAAGGACAATTTCCAAATTTTCCACAAAAAGTGTGCTCCAGATCGCTTTATTTCATTGTTAAAACGCAAAAGCTCCGCCGAGCGGGAGTGGGAATCCCCCTTCCCCTAAGCTCTGCCTAACTGGAATTTGTTCATACACACAGATGATGCACATTCGGAATAAGAGTTAAATTCCGTGATTTTAACACTTCGATGAAAAAGTATTGCAACAAAAATTTGCACCAGATCGCTGAACTTAAGGTCTGAAAATGCAAAATCACCTTCGTGTGGGAGGGGAAATTCCCCTATCTACACCCTCGTGTGCATGCTTTTTCTGTTTGATTGCTGAGCAGAAAGCGTTCATGATGTTCAGTGTAACAATTAATACAAGACGTTTATTTAACCAATACCATTTTATAGCCACAATGTTCAACAATAATCGACATGAACATATTGTATTGCTACCTCAAACAAGTGGGACTGTTTCAAGTCGATAAAACACGCAAAAACAAGCAAAACCCTGCATCAAATTGCACCATTTGCAACATCAAAATGAAAAAAGTTCTCACCGTGGGAGGGGGGACACCCCCTCCCACACCCTTCCCGTCCCCCTCGCTCGCTCCGCTCGCTCGGGCTCAGTCGCGTTCATGATATTCAGAGTAAAGAATTAATACAAAAAGTTTATTTAAATGATACCATTTTATATATATCATAGGCAAATTGTGCAATAATAATCTGCACTAGAATATACTGCAACCTTAAACAAGTGGGACTGTTTCAACTCGTTAAAACACGCAAAAACATGCATCAAATTGCACCATTTGCAACATCAAAATGCAAAAAGATCTTACCCTGGGAGGGGGGACACCCCCTCCCACACCCTCCTCTCCCCGCTCCCTCGGGCTCAGTCGCGTTCATGATATTCAGTAAAAAGAATTAATACAAGAAGTGTATTTAAATCATACCATTTTATAGGAAAATTGTTCAATAATAATCTACATCAAAATATACTGCTACCTTAAACAAGTGGGACTGTTCCAAGTCGAGAAAGCGCGCAAAAACATGCATCAAATTGCACCATTTACAACATAAAAATGCAAAAAAGTTCTCACTGACGGAAGGGGACACCCCCCTCCCACACCCCCCCCCCCCCCCCCTCTCGCTCCGCTCTTTCGGGTTCAGTCGCGTTCATGATATTCAGTGTAAAAATTAATAAAAGACATTGATTTAAATGATACCATATTTTATAGCCAAATTGTTCAATGATAATCGACAGGAAAATATATTGCTACCTTATTAAACAAGTGGGACTGTTTCAATTCGATAAAACGCGCAAAAATATGCATCAAATTGCACCATTTACAACATCAAAATGCAAAAAGTTCTTACCGTGGGAGGGGGAACACCCCCCTTGCAACCCCCCCCCCCCCCTTAACCGCCCCCTAAGATCAAATCCCGGCTACGCCCTTGGATATCAGGTATTTGGTTTAATCAGATCTCTTCAAAGCAAGTTTTCACTGTAGTCTCGTTATCCAGCGATGAGAGCACCAACTTTTAAAAATTCCTAATTGTAGAATTGATCTTCTTCAAACTTGTACTGATGTGTTCTTCTTTTACATATCGCTGCTTTCACTTCATCCATATCATCTGGGTAATGGCATATCCTCTATTTTATTAAAATATATTGGGTTTCTTTTATCGAATGCCAGTGCAAAACCAACATGGATGTGCAGAATTTAGTTTCTGTCCTACATCTTAGCATTCTAGAACAACAACAGTTTAAACATGGTGTGGACTTAAACTGTTAGTTAATAGTCATACATTAAATGAAGTGCACAGGTATAAAAATGTATATATACTGAAGGACCGGTCTGCGAACGAATTACTTATTGTATCAATTTAATGAGCAAAGAAGATTTAAGGCCTGCTCGTGGGTATCCACGGAGAATATAATTTTTCCATGCTTTCATAGACTTCCCTGGTCTGATGACACACCAATTTCTTTCAGTCATGGTTGGAACCTGTTGCGTAATACTGTAAAAGTGGAATTTTTCACAGGTAATGGGAACTAGCTGCTTTCAGCGCAACAGATTTGAATATGCTTTTAATGCGTTCGTTAGGTAGTTTAATATTTGTAGTTACCAATGTGATGGTGGTGACCCTTCACACTTCTGAAATGCTCTAGACATGATGGAGAAGATCAAACCACGATTTGTTTGTTGTGCTTTGTCTTTATTTTTTGGATCATAGTAGAATCACCATCTATAGTGAGAAGGGGATATGATGATTTGATCCCTTGAATTATTTTCCAGGCACCACCCATTGGAACAGCGGAGTGCAGAAGTGGTTTCACTGCCTACATAGTCCACTACACAACAGAAATCTCAGACTTTTCTGGATCTAAATTACCAGAAACATTTCCTAGTATTGAGATAATCCTGACAGACCTAGAACCATATCTAGCTTACACCATCACAGTGACTGCTGCCAATAAAGATTCAGAAAGTGATCCAAACAGCGAGATGATCGTAAGGACACTGGAAGAAAGTAAGACATGTCTATTGTGCTGATTGCGCTAACATATCTTCTACCAAAATTCACTGTTGAACTTTTTGCATAGATGTATTTCTGATGTTTACCAAACATGTTTCTTTATTTTTGCATGTTCTAGAATGCTTTAGGACTGAGTGTAACATGCGTTACAATGACAAATTCATAGGGGCCATGTAGGCATCAATACTTTTTCATCAATTTTATGTTGTTGTCAATATCCTCATAAAATATAGGAATTTGGGAGGTTGACATGGTATTAAAGTGGCCCGGTGAAACAGAGTTAGGAATGAACTCATGATAACATGCTTGACTGCATCTAAACATTAAAGGCAATTCTTAGAATTATGGTGTTTGATGGCTGTTTTTCTTTCTGTTGCTGTAGTAGGTTTTAGATAGGTGGGACAACTTACATGTTTAGGAAGCAAGTTGTTGCTGTCCTGCTCATAAAAACCATTATCCTTTTCACGTGGTGACATTTAAATACTGGAAAATATAAGGTGAGGAAAGAAAAGAGAGAAAGTGTTGAGATGTTATAGAAACTTTTGAGCCTGACAAAATCAGACATTTATAACTTGAATCATGATGGCTAGACATCTGTAAGTACTGATATGTAACATCCATGAACACATCCACACATATTATACAATAGATATATTTCTTAAGAGATACTTATATTATGTCGTGCCTGTTCTTTTTACCAGCTCCAGCCTCACCAGTTAATGTAGCAATTTCAGACACTAGCCAGGATTCCCTCACTGTAACATGGTCTCCAGCCACTCCTTTACACCTTAATGGAGCTATTATGGCTTACAAGCTGCGGTATCGCCGAACAGAACCAGAAATGGAGAGTAATTACACTGTGATCACAGTCGATAAAGGAGAGTTTGATGTGATATACCCTATCCTTGACCTCTTGGCTGGAAGTATGTATTCAGTACAGGTATGGTTGTCTTTCATCCTTTCATTCTATTCTCCGAAACTCCTTGCTAAGCTAGCCTTTATCAAGATATATGCTTTAATCGAATACACCCTATAATATTACAGTGTATTGCACAGATCTGTGACTTCCATTCACCAGATACTTATAGCTTGACCGGATTATAGCAATCACAGATTCAACCATAACTTTTTAAATTTCTCAAATGACCCTTTCTGAAAATGTTTTTGATAATTCCTGCAAGAGCTAATTCTACATGATACTAGCATACGTAGGCCTACACATATGCATAGGGATGTAGGCCTACATACAGACACAAGCATGATACATGTATATAATGGTGACCCTCCATCATAACACACCACCAGTAAAGTGTTACCCGATTTACACTGATTTTGTGTTTGGTGTTTTCTGAGAGTGCTTACCCTATCTGAAAAAAAAAAATCTATTTCAGATTTGTTTTCTCATCATTAGGTATGTGAAAATAGTGAAAGTAAACTATTAGAAAAACTGTCAATGGCTTCTTTTATTTACCTTGGAACATCCAATTTACTAATATGAGTTCAATTTGTAGCGGTCTTTAGTCGTGGGGTGTTGAACTATACATAATCTTTGTACTAATATTTCACGCATGGATAGTACACCTTAGATTCATGCCACTACCAAAAATCTGGATTTGCAGGAGTGAATCATAATTATTGAGTCAGATCTCAGGGAATCATTGTGTGAAGGCCTTTTTTCTTGCTTTACTTGTAAAGTTTGGTCAAAGTCATATGAGGAAATGATGTAAAGAATATTTGGTGAGCAGATACATGTACTGTAGAAAGTTTTAAGTTTTAAGCGGCTGGTACAATATTGGTGGAGATGAGGATTACTCTTAATTTTCACTTTACCGTTAGCCCCATGGCTCAAAACTTTACCTGTATGTTGTTCCTGTGTGGTAGAACATGCTGATGCACATAAGTGTTTGTACTAAGTTCAATGACACTACTAGTCCTACATTGTAAGTGTATATACAAGTATCAAATTGTTTCCAGGGCACTGAGAAAATAATTCAATTTTAGCAACCTAAACTGACCTCTGACCCTCGAATTTTCAACTCATGACCTAAAACTTCAAATAGAAGAAATGTCGAGCAATATGTACTTGCTGATTTTAATGAAGTTTTGCCTTCAGTCATTTCCGAGATAGGGAGAAAAAAAGCGAAAGTATAGCAATTTAACCAATTGACCTTGATCCCATGACCCAAAACTTACCGACAGAATCCTAATCTGATAATGTATGTGTAGGCCACACACCGAATTTCATAACAATACGTGCAGACATTTGCGGAGATATACAGGTGGAGAAAATGGTGAAATATTAGCAATTAACCTTCACATATGACCTTTGACCTTTAGCCAGTGTGCGCAAAAGTTGGTAGGCAAGGTTTACTCCACTCATTCTTACAGTTGTATAATGTACATGCTCCAATTTTTGTTTGAGTAGCTCAAACACTTGTTAACTTACATCATCCACAAAATCAAGTACGGATGAACAGATCCACAACCTCAAAAAAATCATAAGAACTCCTACAGGACTGTACCAGGTTACTCAAAATTGATTTTGTGAAAAGGATGTTGTTGCTACTGTATGTATGAATTTTTCATTCAATAACACATTCAAGGAAATGGATAAAAATTGAACACTGAGCAAAGCCTTTATGTTTCCTAAGAACATGAACATTTCATATTTATAAAAATATCTGTCCCAGGTTCGAACTGTCAATGGTGTTGGTAAAAGCGACTGGTCACCTATGATCGTTGGTGAAACAAATAGTAAGTCATCTAGAGAACTTAATTGCAGCAGCATTAATTTGCATTTTATGAAAGCTTTTTCCTGGTTATTAGCACTTGATTCAGATGACTTTTTGAAGGCGTTATTATTTCATCGAATAACCTTGGTTTGGGAATTTTTGCAAATGACATGCAGCAATAAGCACAGTTATATAGACACTAATTTAACCTACATGTAGCTAAGATTTGTACATCTCTCGTTACAAATGTATGTTGTCAAGAACACTGTATACGCAGAGGTAAATAGTGGAAACACTTAGATCTAATTCTGCAATAGTTGGTAATTAAATAAGTCATGCCTTACTTTACAGTAGTACATATCTTTTTGATGCATGTGTATATTCCTCTGTGTATACGCATGCAAAAGATTACTAGGCTGAATGTGTGCTTGATACCCTTTAGGTATTGATACTGTTATTTATTTATGCCTGTGCATGTTTTATACAATCTCACCTGCCACGCTGTGTGTTACAGACCCGCCTTCTGCAATTGGTGCCATAGCTGGTGGTGTTGTTGGTGTTCTCATCATCTTCATTATTGTGGGTCTGGTTGTGGGCTTCATTTTCTACAGAAGGTTTGTTTCATCAGGGTGCCAAAGCCATTAATGCCCTCTGCGTAGTGTTATATATACTGTTGTATGTTCTCTACGTGTCATGTCGAAGAGAATGAAACCCAAATGAATACGTTAATTGAGTGCATGCAGCTACATAATATGTAGCTATTTTAGTATTATTGAAATAGTAGAAAATGTCAAATAAGTGTCGTTTTAGGAAAACCTGATATTGCATTAAAAAGCAATGAATGTTTAAAAGTTTTGACGAAACTATCATTGGATGACTAGACAACTACAGTTCTTGACTTGATCGATTGATTGATTGAAAGGTCTTTATTCAAAATCTTAGTGGGCGACTAAAAGTCGAATTACACAGATATACAAATATCAAATTAAACGCAAATCAAACACAAACTTAAATAGAATAATTATTATTCTGTCCTTTTTAGTGTAAAATCTTTGTATATCTGTGTAATTCGACTTTTAGTCGTTCACTCAGATTTTGAATAAAGACCTTTCAATCAATCAATCAAGTCAAGAACTGAAGTTCACATAATTCAATCATATATATATAATTATACATTTTGTTATTCTGTGAAAATTACACATTCCCTCAACTTATTACTGGCATATTTATGTTGAATATTGGTTGTTTTACTTCTGCTCCGTTCTGAAAGAGGTGAAGTCAAGTGTAAGGGTCTACCAAATCAAATCTACCTTATGTAATATCTCACTATGAATGGACAATTTTGACCATTGAAAAGAGCAAGCCATCATCTGATTGAAGCGCAGTAATTGGCATTGATATTTTCCATATGCAAATACACAAATCTTAGCATTCTGCAGGTGCTCATAATTTTTTTTTGTTCAATCAAGTTCAACCTTAATAACTCATGTGATTAAGGTTCATGTGTGAAACGCATGCTGCCTCATGAAAAGTTAATAGAAGAAAAAGGTCGCATAAAAACAAAAAAGAACAAGAACAAGAAAATAAAACTTTACATCCAACTGTGCATACTAACTTTGCAAAAAGTGACATATAATCAAATAATTTGTGTGCACTTTACGTTTCTGAATGCTGTATAGAAGACGTGACGAGAACCAGGATAAAGAAGACCTTGATGGCAGAAAAGGTGAGTAACATCTTTCAACACAACTCTGTGTAGACATAATGCTTCTCTCATTGTACTGAAATGATCATGATGATGGTGTCTCAAGAGATTGAATACCTGGAATCGTAAAATTCAGTGACTTGAATCAACTTTTGATGATGTGGTAAAACTCATAATCAACAAATCAGGATGATGTTGAAACTTCAAATAAGGATGAGGGAGACAGATGTTCTCGTCCAACAACTGAAATTTTACATTTCATTTATAACTACAATGTAACTCCCTTAATCTTCATTTAGAAATCTGATGAAACCTAGACATACAAAAGTGTATTCATAAAAGAGACTTTTCTGCATACGAATTTCCTATAAACCTATAGTGAACCTTATGCTCATGGATTATTCTTGCCCCCAAAAGCCCCAACGTCTTTCGAAAAAAAAATTGAAAGAGTAAAATAAATGAAATAGGAAAAAATCTTAGAAAATTGATTTGATAAAAATTACTCTACCAACTCATATGAAAATATTGCGATTTTGCAAATTCACCCAACACCCAATATGGAAAAGACCTATGACAAGGAAGGGAAGCACTTCTGCCCCTCATTTAAGCACCCTTTCAAAGTGAGTTACTTTAGTCTTGATGGTGACAATTCTCTAAAAGTAAAATGTGTTGGTCATCATCTCATTTGTAAATGAAAAGTTGACCAACCCAGTCTTCACTATAATTCCAATTAGTCCGAGTGTGGCATCACTTTTTCGAGGATAAAAATTCCCATCATGGATATATTTCTTTGGCAATACCCCCTTCAAAATGGCACAATCCAGTCTTTACTACACCCGTATGACAACAATGACAAGTTTGTGCAACAATATCTCTGACTTTTGATGTATTATCTGCTCTAAAATCAAACAAACAAACTTGATATCAGTTTCACAAGTGATGGATGAATACATTTAAAGATCCTGCTCTTACTTTTAATACTTGATTTTGCACTCTATTCTTGTTATCATGTGGATTGCCTTATAGCCATGAGTGATTTTTGTTGTTTTTGTTGTTGTTGTTGTTGTTGAGTACGTGTTTGATCCTATCAGCAGATATTTGGGAGCATTTCATTTGCATGAGCCTGACTTACAAAATTTCTTTGTGAATCTGTGTGGTAATGAGAGAATGTTGAAATCAACGAATATGTGTTTGATATATTTATTGTAAACGTTGGGAAAATATTTAGGAACAGTGATTTTTATTTCTTTATAGCTGCATGAACCTGGCAATCATTTTAGATACAAGAAAGTTGAATTGTACCTGTCACTTACTCTGATCCACTCCACAGAACAATGAAGAAATTATTTTATGATTTATTAACTCTTTTTACTCTGAATTTTATATCTGAATTCTTCAATCTTCAATTGTAATAAATATCCTGTGTCTGCAATTACTCCAATATGATGTCATGATGGTCTTTCTATTTCTGTTGTTTTCTTTTGTTTAACAAGCTATAAATCTCAGGTTATAGACCCCCTTGTAAAAATCTTGCTTCTAGCATTGTACTTTTAAAGTATTTTGTTTAGTAACATTTATTTTCATTTTATGTAGTAACATTTGTTTGATCGAATTCTTTGTTTGTTTTACTTGGTTCCCCCAGTTATAGTATTGTCTGAAAAATATCTCTATTTCATAGTTCCCCTAGTCTGATTTATCACGGGACCTGCAGCTGTACAAGCTTGCTTTTACATAGGCCCCATCAAATTTCTCGCATTATGACCAATATCAACTCTCATTTATACAGACCTTGTGTTAATATCAAGACAAACTTTTGTCCATTCCGATGAAGTTTCATCTAATTTATGGTCTGTATAATTTTAGTATTCATATATTCTATTGTGCTACATGTGAGAAATTTGAAAATAAGTTGAAACGAAATAAATGCATGGAGACAAATGACTTGAGATCATGTTAGACTTTGATCCACAACTGACTTTCTCAAACCTATGTGTTTATGTTTCCATCGTTTATTCTGATTAGTTAGGAAGTTGATGTAACATCACTATTGTGATGTGTATCCCTCTGTGTATTCAGTGCTCTTGTTGCTCTTATCTCTTCATTCATTATACAAATACAGATTCTATGGAGGAACAAAGCCCAAACGTTTTGTATGTAAATGCTGCAAGTGATGAGCCAGATGAGCATCTGTATGAAGGTGTAGAAGCTATTGCAGTCATTAAACGCACTGCAGTCATCTCTGACTCCAAACACAAAGCGTCTCCAAACCCCAAGCACTACTTCAACCACCAGAAGAATCAGAAGGATGGGGCTGGGGACAGAGAGACAGATGCATCGAAGGGGCTTGGCTCCCTCAGTGGGAGTGGTAGTCAGGACAACCGAAAGATGGAGGAAAGTAGGGGTTGTCTACCAGGATGTTGCAGCTCCAAGTTCTATCCCCATCAGTGAGCTCCAGGCATATATTAAGAGCAAGAAGGCGGAGAAAGGAAATGGACTCATTAAGGAATATCATGTAAATATTATCACTGTGTGTGCCTATTTTCTAACCAATATACAATGTTCTTATATATTACCCTCCAGGTGAAGTTGTCATCTGCATACAGACTCATTTAAGAATCAGCCAAACTGTGAAGAGTTGTACGTACAATACAAATGATGAGTGCCTCTTTGTATGTTTATGTAATGATAATACAGTGTATAATATATATCTATCTATATATATAATAAATATATATATACATATATATATATATATATATATATATATATATATATTCTGTGGGAGAAGAAATGTATAGCTTTAAAGAATTATGAATTGCATAACTGTTTGCTTTGTTTCTCGTTGTTTAGATGCTAAAAGGCAGCCAGCTTCACCCATGGTATGTAGCATCAAAGGAACAGAACAAGTCCAAAAATCGCTTCAAGAACATCATAGCATGTGAGCCCGTCAAACAATTTCATGCCAATAAGATAGATATTATGGGTTTCATCTTTATACCATATGTCCCGAAAAGGGACCCTCCGCAAAGACAACTTTAAAAATTGTGAATCAATCCATATACAAATCCAGGATAGCAAACTATAACTTATTACCCATGCACATCTTACAAAAATCCCAATTCGATTTGCTTCAGTGGTCAAAAAGAAATAGGGATTTTTGTAGAGCAAGTCAGGAATCTTTTCCCTCCAAGTTCTGTCCATTGTATTAACACATTAATATGCAGTATTGAACTTGGAAGAATCAGACACATATCATGCTTTACAATGAACCACATGTCTCTTTGACCACTTAACCAAATTGAGTGGGGTTTTCAGCAAAATATAGGTAAGATGTTATTTTTTTTACTCCTAACTAGCATTTTCAGATAGTTTAACAATATATTGGAAGTCATCAATGCAAAAAGAAAGCATGAGCGTTTCTAGAAAGATGGGCCTTGGCCTAGGTTTAGCATGCGCATGTTTTAGATTCCCTTAGAGCTCATCTTCGAAAGGTTTGTTGTTATGAAGGTTCGTAATTATCCCGAAGTCTCGCTCTTCCAAGGATTCGTTATTCGGAATTAAAGGCTCGACGTTTCTCAAAGTTATTATTCCGAAATAAATATAAGGTTTGTGCTGATGGTCCATTAATTATAGCTCATCTTCGAAAGGTTTGTTGTTATGAAGGTTCGTAATTATCCCGAAGTCTCGCTCTTCCAAGGATTCGTTATTCGGAATTAAAGGCTCGACGTTTCTCAAAGTTATTATTCCGAAATAAAGATAAGGTTTGTGCTGATGGTCCATTAATTATTGATTATTAGTGATCCAATTTGCGTTGTAATGGAAAATGTTTCTTTTGATTTTCTTGGTCAATGGCACTCCGATATGACTTCATTATAACAAAAATTTTACTTTAACCATGTTCATTGTACGCAAAGCTTTTACCAAAGACTATAATTATGATAATTTTAGGACCTGAAATTTTACTTTGTCATAACAGTGTTAGTTGTAATGAGAGTGCACTGTAGGCGCTACTGTGTTTTGTAATGTACTTTTGTGTTAGGGATGCATAGATTGCAGACTATACATTGTGGACCTTAATGTATTAAGTTAAGTATCAGTTATTATAGGGACGATGGCTTATCTCATGAATATGTGACACCAATCACGAAATTACATTAGTTGTAGACTGATATTGACAGTATGCTCTTATGCAGGGATCGACAACAGCTGTGACCTATACAGGGCTGCTTAAAAAAAATTTCGGGCCTGATGTCGAGCCTGTATTCCCCCTATCTTCTGCTTGTCCCATTGGCAACTAAGTTGAAAAAAAAAATATTATGTTTCATTCTTTTTGGGTCACCTTTATTTCAAATCTAAAGATTGCAGGGGCCTGAATAGGCCACCATAACAAAAAAAAAAAAAAATGAATGCTGCATGTTAGTACATGAAGATATTTTGATAATAGTGGGTTTTCTCTTTCACACTAGACACACATTTCACTGTAAGTGAAAAAGACTTTGAATGGTTACCTGTCTTACAAAATTATACATCTAATCCCAAGAAATTCTGCACATTTCAGAGAAGGTAGATTTTACATTCTTTGTTGCAACAGTGGCAGGCTGCAGTAGTGATGTCGTAGAACATTGGTGACTTGTTCAACAATACAAAAAAAAAAACCGTATGTTCTATAAAAACCTGTTATTTTGTGATTCTGGTTCTTGGGCAGACGATCATTCCAGAGTCGTTCTGGAGACAACTGATGGCGATCCTCACTCAGATTATTACAATGCTAACTATGTACATGTGAGTATCATTTCTATGACAAAATATTCTACGGAGACGTACATCATATGATTTTGTATCAAGCAGATCGACATTGGATAGTGTGTATTCTCCTGCAATAGGGGAATGTTTTGATATGTTATTTCAAAAATGAGCAACAAAGTCATACTTATCTGGAACTATCACTGCATGTATGTGGTTCTTTGGATCTTTTGGGAGATTTTGGTTTGGGGTCGTGAGGTTGAAGGTCAAGTGTCAAATTAAGGTTGATTATAATCTGAAAATTACACTACTCAGTCGTGAAATTACACTATTTTCTCCTTACAGATATGTACCTTAGAAATTACTTAATGTGCAGATTTGTATATAGGCCCATACTGCATAATAATTCTGTTGGAAAAACTTTATGCCATAGGGTTAAAGGTCAAAAGAAACTGCTGGCATCTTTTTTTTTTAATTATATTTAAAAGAATAGATTAAACTATTCTCATAAAATTTGGTACATACAAAAGTGAACCATATAAAACCATTGTCTCATACCGGTAAGACGTTCTGAAGACCTACAGGCTCTAAGGAAAATAATATAAAATTACATTTCTGGTTCCTGTTTAATTTATGAAATGAGTGATAATGAACAAAATACAGCGGATATTGATCTGATATCATTTCCCAAGATTTATAGTTTAAAGATATTTTACTCATTGTTTCAAGCAAACATTTGCATGCTTCCAAAAACAAAAGCAGTTTTTTTTTTCTCATTGACAGGCCAGTTAATTACAGAAAGATTTAATTTTTCTTTGAACAGAATTACAGAGGGGAAAAGGTGTTTATTGCATCACAAGGTAAGAAACTAAAAAAAAAAAAAATCTGTGGTATGCTGTTATGTAAATTGTTTGCTATTGCCATTTCGATTCTTATACTACTTCTATTATTATGAATTGAGTTGTATACATATGGAATTTGTATGACATGCCATGTTATGGAGTGGGTAATTGAAAAATAGGAATAGACATGAAAACTGCATCATATAATTTGTTCTTCCATAAATACACTCATTTTTGTTGGTGATTGCTATGCCCTGTAATTCATGTTCACAATTACAGTGTGGATGTAAATAGAAGTACGATAATCGTCTTTATCATAATCTTACCATGTTACGGGAATCATGCAATTTTAAAAGTGGCATTCCCCATCAACTGTGCTTAATATCACATTGAATATCTAACTGTTCTAAATAGATTAAATTGTTTTAAAATCACAAACAACATCTTGTAATAAATAGTTCAAACTTTACTTCCTATAATTTTCATTACTGTAAAGTTTCCAATTACTTTGCCCTGTAGCACCAAACAAAGCAACACTGACTGATTTCTGGCGGATGATATGGCAGGAAAATGTTGAGACCATTGTCATGGTGACAAATTTGAGTGAGGATGGAAAGGTCGGTATCATTTTTGTTTTAAATGTTAATTAGACGACAAAATGTGTGTATTGTGTGAACATTGATTGTCACTATGCATTACAAAATTGACTACAGAACTGTAAAAAAAAAACTTGTAGATCAATTTATAGGCATTCATAACAGTTTACTAAAACTGTTGCGCACTACTGTGCATCTGCAACAGAACTGCATAAACGTATTTTGTTGTAACGTTTTGTAAAACTTACTTTTTTTATGCCTCATTCATTCATTTTATTTCCACACGGTCACTTGTTTCAGCCGCAGGCTGTTCTTCAACGAGTTCGTGCATCTTAATAAAAACAGTTACATCACCTAATACAAAAACATCATAATACACAAAATCATACTGAAGAAGAGGAAGAAGAAGAGAAGAAAAACGCCTGAGCTTACAGGCTACATATCACATTCTCTACCTCCCACCCCCACCCCCCCTCCCCCCGCTGACACAAATAAATCTACGCAGAATCTATACATGTTTGGAATTCTACATAATAATAAACAAACAAATATACACAAAACACATGATTCCAACCTGAAAACAGTCTCGTTAATCCAAAAAAACAACAACTATATATTCAATCTAAATCTAATAAAAGACATTTCTTTCAATTTCCTAGGCAATCGAATCCATCGTTTAATTCCTCGAAATGAAAAACTCCGTTTCTTAATATTGGATTGTGGTTTAAATAACTCAAAGCATTTATACACATTTCTTAAACCATAATAATGTTCTTTAAAAACAAAATGTTTCAAAAATTCTCCCGGTATCATATTATATGCAATCTTATACATCATATACAAAATTTGCTTATTTCTTCTGTCAGAAAGTTTTTCAATGTTCACAATATCAAACAAATCCTGACTGGAAAACTCCAATCCGTCTTCCATATGGTCCTGAGAGCTCTGTTTTGCAGTTTCTGTAATTTAGCCAGTCTTCCTTTCCATGCATTTCCCCAAATAATACTACAATACTCAAATCTACTCTGTATGATAGTTTTTTGTTTTGTTTTGTTTTGTTTTGTTTTTTTGCTAGATATGTGAAACTGTCATCTTACACCTTACATTGTCTCTAGACTTGTTAGGATCGGGAATCATGCATTACTGTAGAGACATACCAGTCACAATAGCAACATTTCTAGATGTGACTTGCTGGGAGCTCAGAACTGACCTTGTATGGTTTATTTGCAGTGTTAATGATAACTGATCTTGTATGGACTATTCTGCTTGATAACTGCTATGCTAAAGCTGTATCTACTGACTGTAAAGAAAGTACATGTATCTTTAAAAAAAATTAATTTTTTATGTAGGACCAATGTGAGCAATATTGGCCCATGGAGTCACTATCCATCAACATCGGAAAATTCTCCATTTTCTCGTACAAGGAACACACGTACTCTGATCGTGCCATCAGGGAATTGGTTGTGAAGCAGGTAATATATGCGCTCTTGTAGAGCAGATCTTTGCTTCGATTAAAGAGCAAGCTAGTTACGCCGCTTAAGAACTGAAAACAGATTTAAACAAAAGACATATAACAGGACAGAACCTTGGTTAGGAGTTGATTTGCTTCACAGGAGCTAGGCTAGTTTGGCAAACAAAAGACCCTTTATAGCAATTCCACCCTCTCCCTTTCCTCCCCTCCTCTCCCTTGAAAATATAGTGTGATAGAAATGTGGAAAAAATTCCTTGTGAAGTTTACCATGTTTTGATTTGAATTAAATAATGGCATAGAAATGGCAAGGGATAGATAACCAACAATTTTTCAGGATATGTTCAAAAGAAACCATTTGATTCATACCTATGACTAGAGTAAATATCATTTCATCTTTCATGTACTCACACAGTTTTCACTAAAGATATACTTAATGTTTAACAGGACCTTAACAGACGAGCAATTTGCCTCTCAAAATATCGTAGCGTACATCTTTTTATGCTTTCAAACATTAATTAGAATTACATTTATTGAAAAGCCATTCCAGTGTATTAGTATCAAAAAATGTGTTTAACCTCCCAAAGGCTCAATTTACATTCAGATTACAATCTATCCTCCCCCACCTTCACCACATCTCAAGATGACATCCAAACTGTATGTACACTTTCATTCACTTATCTATTTATTTATTTATTTATTCATTCATTCATTTATTTATCTATTTTATTTGTTTGTTTGTTTGTTTATTATTTATGCAGGGAAGAGATGGAGAGAAGAGAGCGGTAACCCAGTTCCACTACTTGTCCTGGCCTGACATAGGGGTTCCAGAGTACTACACCACTCTCCTTGACTTTGTTGAAGCTGTTCTCCATCACCATGCCACGATGTCTCCAGCTGATAGAACTAGACCAATGTTGGTACACTGCAGGTAAGTTTATATGTGCTCTATCCTCTTCACAGATCACTTTCATTCATCAGCAACCATCCCAGGCCGTCATTTAGATGATACCTCTTTTAAGAAAGAAGACAATAGTATGAATATGAGGGGAGGTTCATACCCTGAGAACAATTATTGGGTAAAAATACATTACTTCATAAAAAAGTGTAATTTTATCCTACGGTAGGTGTACAGGCATTGATTGCTGTGCAAACATCACAGACAGCCATTGCATCGCATTTGTGTGCGCAATAATGGCCATGAGTTATAGTTCAAACATTTAGTGTGCGGGTGTATCATGAAGAACGTTTTAGCGGTAATGCCCTTGCTTGTTATCAGGCTTGATTAAAGGTTTAATCATAATCACATTTGAACCCCTGTAACTTTTGGTGATGCTTCTTCCAATGTTCCGCCTTTTCCAGATTTTAATAAAGATAGCCAGCATGATTGATTACATTTCTTGTTCAGCTTTCTACCAATGTTTATTACTATAGATGGAGGTGCATCATAAGGTAAAACTTTAGACCCCTCATTGCTTTAGGCAATGCTGCTCCAATTTTTCGCCTTTATTGGGTCAAAGGCTGCATGTTAAATGTTTATTTCTTTGGTATGGAGTTCCATCATGGTATACTCTTGACGACGAAATCCAGTCCAAATATAAAGGTAATCTGATAAAAAGGAGTAGAACTTTACAAATTCAACTGTAAAAATTTGACTGGATGAAAAGTAAGGAAGTTACGAAATTGTGAAGTTTTGATAATTTCTCCAAAACAGCTCTTGTACAGTGTGTCTGAATATGCCATGTCATACCCTCACAATTTTCCATTGATTGTGTACAAAAAAAAAATGACGAAAATTCAGTGTTTGTGTTATTGAAGTCTGAAATATCACGTTATTCCTGGTTGAATAACGTCAATTCAATTTCAATTAAATTCAAATTTATTTCATATTTCCATTTTCTCAATGATGAGATTACAAAACTATTGACAATAAAACAAGAATACAAAATATATACAATCATGTCTTTTGATTGAAGAAGAGGAAGAAAAAAAAACATACTTGACACAAATGTACATGGTCATATCGTATGAAGATGTCACAAGTAAGTATAAGAAATATGATGGGGCCTACATAAAAGCGTTACAGCTTGTAAAACTGTAGGTTCCCCAGAACTTCAGAATAGTGATCTGTTACATAGATATATGAGGATTTGATCCTCGAGCATAATTGCGTTTGAATGAAAAACCGGAAATTTCAAAATCTTGTGTACATACTATATGGTGAGTTGTGAGGGAATGTCATGCTCACTTTGCCATTTGCATATTCATAATTATTGACTGTTCAGGAACCGTTTCCCCCAAAAATACGAAATTTCAAAATGTCATAACTTCCTTCTTTTTCGTCCGATTTTGATCAAGTTTATACCGTTGAACTCGAAATATTTTACTTTTTCTTATCAGACGAAATCATATTTGGACTGGAATTCCCCTTTAATCCCTGTAGTTTAATGACCTACGGGATACACTTCTAATGCATGGCAACAGACATTTCTTTCTTCTTTTTTTCTTCTTTACTTTTGTCAGGTAAAAAAATAGTATAAATCGTTTGTTTCAGTTTTTATACTTGTTCATCTGAGAATTGTGTTTTCTTATTTTTCATGATGTATTACTGGTGTAGACAGATTTACACTGTATTTCAGACATTATTTCAGAAATCTGGCATTTGCCGTATGATTCACAGATATCTCATGTCCTATAAATATACTAGCATAACTCTTCAGGTTATACTTGTATATTGTCATTCGAAATTCTTCACAAATTCTGACTGTTTTCCTATGTCTGGTTCAACAAGCTGAGTTTGCTGTTGCTGGACCACAGAATTGTCATTTGCTGCGTATGCTAATGGCTGAATAAGACTTTCTTTGCTTTTGGTTTCTCTTCCCCGCAGTGCTGGAGCAGGAAGAACAGGCACCTTCCTCACCCTCTATAACATGCTGTGTATGATGCAAGAGACTGGAGAGGCAGACATATTTGGATTCGTCAACCAGATGAGAGAAAACCGTATCGAAATGATACAAACACAGGCAAGAGATTGTGTCACGGAAAGATAATTTAGTGGACAAGCTTTCAAGCCTTCCTTGATATTCTATTCAGGCTGAATAGTTGTCCTAGAATAGAGGATTTTGATATAGTCTATTGAAATGGAACAAGAAAAACGTATGTGCGTCCTCTTTTATACTGTGTATTTTAACAGCTCGCTATACCAGACATTCACTTTTTCTTCTTTTCTTTTTTACAAAGTACACTAAGATGGCCTAATTGCCTAATAGTTTGTTTGATGAAGAATTAACTGAGACACTCCATTCCAGAGGGATTAGTATGATAATGGAATTGCTCACATTCTTGTCAGTTTTTACTATCTTGCCTTTCCAAGCAACTGATTCTTTTAAAGTTCCCTTACATTATTTTCTTGTTCTTTAGGTGTGTGAAGTTCTTGTCACAGGCTAGAGGGTGCCTAGATTATAATTGTTACAGCAGATTGCTTAAAATTTGGTCTGTATGTGCCACATGGCATATAGTGTAGTTTCCAATTAATAGTACAGGATTTCCTGCCCAATTTCATCAGATTTGTATTTGATTAAAGGAAAAGGCGTTCAAATTAAAGTAATTTTCGTCATTGATCTACTACCACGGTTCATTTCAATTTTTATTTTTGGTTATGAATTCATTTTCCTTTTAAAGTTTCATTTAATCTGTTAATCTTAATTGTTGTTGTTCTAAAGAAAGAATAGAAAGAGAGAAAAATTGGGGCCCTTCACACTTTAATCTTAATTGTACTTTATGTAGGCTCTACCGTTTTCTTTCCTGTCAACCTTTATTCCACTTTCAATTAGGGGATAAAGGGATGTAACATTAATTTTGCAGGGAATTTCTTGTATGTCCACGTCCATTCTTTATATTTAAATTTTGGATTCCATTCCTACATTCCCTGTGTCTGTATGACAAGATGTCACAATAAGCTTAAGAACCTGTTTCATCCAAGGGTTTCGCCAGTGATATAGTCTTGCTGGTTGTCAAATGCTTCGCTCACTATAGATCTGTCCATATTCGAGATATTCATGTATACTCTGCTCCAACAGCCGCGTAAGTCCTGCGTGAATAAAATGTATGTGTTTGAAAATGTACTAATGCAAGCTTTTAGCTATTATCAGGCAAAAATCCCATTTCGAGGCACATTGAGTTTGTATATTCAAACAGATGAGTAACTTCAAAGAATAAAGGCAACAAGGACAAACACTGCCCATTTGTTATAACTGTTCGCCTTATCGTGCATTTGAATTCCGTAACGTTCTTCACGGCTGAGCTGATGTAAATTTGAATGCGTTGCATGTGCATATTCAATTTTAACGCTCTTTTCGCACGTTTATTTGAAAAACTCATGAAATCACATGCTGATGAAATTAAATTGAATGAGCTAGTGGCCTTTTTGAATATTGATCTCGGTGATCATTCAAATTCATGCGAACTTGAATGATTGCATTGTTAATCGAATGCAAATCTGATGAAATTGGGCGGGAATACCTATATTGGGCGGGAATACCTATATGAGGTGATCTGCAGCACACCCGAAAATCTCCATTTTTTTTCATCACAGTTGTATTTATTCATTTGTTTGGTTAACAATTTCTGTATGAATTTCGTGATCTTATCATCTATGATAATATGTCATCAACATCATATTTTCAACTTTGCTTGGTCTTGCTCAGGAATACTGGTAGAAAGCATTCCCTTGTCAGAATGGTCATTGAACTATATCATCTGCTGGATGCCATTTTTGAAATCACATTTGTCAATCGTAATCTTCATAACCATACGACATGAATTTTGTTGATTAACTGTACATTAACTGTAAGCCATTCATCAAAATGCTGTCCAATCGTTGTCTGCGTGTGCTCCGCGATGCATGCACTCATGTGCTGCACTGTCAAAAGTTCAAATGCTCAAAATGACTTTTTGATTAATTATGGGTACATTTCATATAATTCTATGCATTTAAAAAATTTTTGTGCGATCTTCTGTACGGAGTGTGAAGGCAAAGTGAAACTGTTTTATGCTTGATTTTGATTCCTGATATAAACTTTTTGTGGTATTAAAAAATCAATATGTTGACGCTAAGACAGGTTTCCTTCGCCATGTTGTCTTTATTCATCGTTTTCATGTCATCAAAGTGATATTTTAAGATTCAAAATTCAAAACTTCTGTTATTTGCGTTCTTTTTATAATCTATCAGGAAGGTAGGTTTATTCTTTATGATTCCACCAACACATTCTACTATATAACTCAGTCAGATCACTGTTTATTCCTTTGATTTTAAAAGCATCAAATCAACATTTCTTTCCATTTCATTATCTGATTATTGTGTAATATTATTTTTGTTTGAATATACTCATTGTATGTCTTACTGTTCTTGAAAAATAAAAGGAAATGTGAAAATTATAGTTTATTTATAGAAAACTCTGATTTAAATCTGAATTTAAACTCAAATGAAAAGAAAAATCTCTTACTATTACTAGCCCACTACATTTGATGTCCTCACTGTACAGGAACAGTATGTCTTCATCTACAATTCTCTTCTTGAGATCTACTCGTCGGGCCAGACCAACAATATTCCTGTGTCACAGTTCAAGAAGAAGCTAGAAACTCTCCACAGGATGGACCCAAAGACAAAGAAAACTAATATTCAGTTAGAATACGAGGTGAGAAAAGTTAAACACCAATGCCAAGGTAAGACTTGTGTTAATGACTTTAAGAATAAGAGGAAAAAGTTCTGTTTTGTTTTGGGGAAATAACGAAAACAAATAAAAAAGCAGAGAAAAGTATTCCTGCGAGATCTTCTTTAAAGCAAATTATTGTGGTGGCATGTTGCATGAACTTCATGTACGAAGCTTAGCTGACTTGTGAAAGCCATGTTTTGTCCAAGTGATGCCATGTTGAAATAATGCATTACCTTTCTACAAAGTACAATGTCGAAAAAGCCCTTTGAATCTGACAGAGTGTTTTATCCTTTCAGTTGCTTGACATACTAGCACCGGTTCCTTCTAGCAGCGCTTTCAAGGGAGGAAAGATGCCTCAAAACAAGAACAAGAACAGATTCCATGACATCTTGCCATGTGAGTCAAGGCAACTCGAATGAAGGAACTTGCCTTTTAAAGTTCTAAGGAAAATACTTGAAAACAAATCTGCACTTACATTTCTGTCTTGCTGGAAACGAAAGAGAAATCCCTCTGAAGAGATAATGTCAACAAGAAACCTATGAATGCATAATTCGCATTAGCAAATCAAATAAAAAGTGTTTATCTTTCCTTTTTTCAGCACTGTCTCATCCTTGTTTTCTTGTAACCTTACAATTTAACTGTTCTCGTTTGATCATGCACAAATTTGAAACGTTATACGGCACTTATCAGGGTAAATTCTGCTTCGTGTAGTAAAGAAGATATGACATCCTTTCTTTGTTCAAATTATGTGTAATTATGATTGCTGATTTCTGATTGTTATCTGCCTTTTTTGCCCATTAAGTGGAGACAAAGAGACCCTGCCTTGTCTCAAAAGGACTCACAGATTCCACTGATTACATCAATGCATCATTTATGAATGTGAGTATCAAGTAAATCATCTGGCTAATGAGTTTATTCAAGGATTATAGGTTCCCATCACAGAACTAGGAAACAAGATGGATGTTATAGAGGAATGTGTATTTCAAGACTTGTTTACCTGTCTGCCCTTGTTTGCATGTAAGAAAATATGTTTTGTCAGCTAAAAAGGTGGTTTATTCAATGATTTTCATTGCCCAGTGGTGAAGCCATCCGTATTTTTTTCCAAAGCTAAATTTGGGGTTTTAAAAGTCCATGACAAGTACTGTGATAGGATTGCCAGATCAGCCTACATTGATACACTCATCAACAATCCATTTATGATTGTGTCAGACTGTCAAAGTTAAATGCTGATTAATCTGAAATGTTCTGGATTAGTTTAATGCTAATTTCACATACAGTGTAGGCCCTACATCATGTGTTGAAAATAAAGAAAACCAATTCATGACAGAAAAGTTTCACAAATCTGTCAATTAACACACAACTTTATATGCTTAATTTGATGCTTCAAAATAGCAATTTCGATCAAAAAGGTGACCTTATCTAAATCACAAGAATCTATCAATCACTGGAGTTGATATGTGTATGATTAATCAAGGTGATTGAATCAAGCGCGCCGGAACACTTTGGGTTTGGGGGGCAAAATCTCGACGGGGGCACATTATGTGACGGTGTGAAATCCTCGGCGAGGGAGCGAAGCGACCGAGCGGGTGAAGGTGGGGGGGGGGGGGGGGTACCCCCCTCCCAGGGTAGGGACTTTTTGTAAGATCAGAGTACAAATGTCGCGTTTATAGAACATCTAAAACAAATTTCTAGGAAATTATCATAGTGAATAATTAGTGTGAAGGACTATGATTATAACATACTGGGGTACATTATGTGACTTTGTAGTTGTAAGTTTTTCACCCCCTTTACTTCCCCTCTTTCCCCCTTTTCCCTCAGAGGTACCCACATGTTACAAGCATAGTCTTTTGAGTGGGTACCTCCACTTTTTTTCACAGAGTGTATAAATGTTTCTTTTTGTACTAAACATAAAGACATGAACATGTTGTTATCCCTGTCTGATTATGTATATTATCAAAGACTCGCATGCCAAATGTATCATATTGTTTTTTGTACATTCTGTTGGAAAAAGAGTGAAAATAAAGTTTGAATTTGAATTTGAATTTGAATTTGACGGTGTGAGATCCTCGGCGAGGGAGCGAAGCGACAGACGGGGGGGGGGGAGGGTGTGGGAGGGAGATACCCCCCTCCCACGGTAGGGACTTTTTGTAAAACAGAGTACAAAAGTCGCGTTTATAGAGCATTTAAAACAAATTTCTTGGAAATTAAACATAGTGAAAAATTAGTGCGAAGGACAATGATTATGATCATAAACTTATGAAAACTGTTCATTTTACTATATGTACGGGCAGAGCGACCGAACCACTTTCACCTTGCCACTCATCTGAAATGTATTCATTAAAAGCTTAAACGTGATCGCATTGTTCAAGAATTAAAAATTATTCTTATATTGCTAAAAAGCATAGAAGAAAGGGAAAATGTAAGGTTTACTAAAGGTATGTTTCAGGGGGCACACTCTAGGACGCGAGGCTACCATCTATACACTAAAGTTACTTAAGTAAATATTAGTGTATAGATATTATAATGTATATCAATAATGTATTATCGTTTTTGCCCCGATAGGGGCGACAATTTCGCATTTTCTGTTCTGAAATTGACAACTTTTAGACAAGAAAAGTGCCTATATTGTTAATTTTGGTCTGAAATAATTGATTAATTATTTGTTACATATTGGGGGGGGGGGGCAAGTGCCCATCCTGCCCCCCCCCCCCCCCCCCGCTTCCGGCGCCCTTGTGATTGATACTGCAAAAGCAACCTGTATGACTCTTTTGAAGATTTTGTGATGCATGGGCACAGTTATACAGAGAATATGATATGATAGTGCCCTTCTTTTCTTAACCCTAACTAGCCGGGCTGATTTTGAGGTAGATGATAGAGTCGGTCAGATCTCGGTCGTCGACCGCGCGATCGCGACGAAAATCGGCGCACACATTGCCTATGACGTAATCTAAAGTACCATAAAGTTTTTAAAAAAATTGTCTTTATGCTAAATTATGCTAGTTTATGCGTAACCATGCAGGAAATCAGACAATTTGGAATAAATCACTAAATAAAAGTCAAAACCTTTTTTTTTTTTTTGCGTAAATATTCTTTTTAGTGTCCTTAGCAAATGTAAGTGAAAAAATTATATTTCATTGTTTTTTAAAATGTATTTCTTTGTTTTTCGACTTTATGTTTTCCATTGTTTTTCGATGAAATTTGTCCGTGACATTGTTCCGAACAAGAAAATATGTTATTAATTGATTTTATGAAATTTGCCTGTAAGCACAGTTTGCATTGAAATTGTACACGAATTTACGTTTTTGAGCAAATTTTGGTCTGACATGAACGTACATTTTAATGCGCAACTTCGGAACCGCGCAGAAAAAAGTCATGAAACGTCGCGGCGATAGATTTTCGCGATAGCGATACATCGCGGGGAACGCCGAGCCCCCCCCCCCCCCCCCCCCCCGGCCTAGTTAGGGTTAATACAAAAGACATAAGTGTAACACACACAACACCAAACTAATAGGAATCTTCTGAAATAGGTTTGTATGAAACTTATTCTAAGACCAGCTCCCGGCAGAATCTCTCATGCAACACAAAAGTATTTCTAACATCAGTGGTTTTGCTTGTACCGTCATGGTAATTTGTTATACAAATACAGCTTGACTATACTGCCTCTACCAGTACATCTGTTACTTTTTTCAGTTTAAATTCCCACTGTGGTACTTCGCTTTATTCTCTTCCCTTGATGTTGAGCAGGCGTCTTCATGAATCCAGTTGGATAAAATCATGTCCGGGTGTCTTCTGCGCATTCATCCATTGCAGATGTGGATATGGCAATAAAACTTATTAAAGTTACATGTATTTTACATTCAGTGTGTGTCAATTGGGATTTCTGGAATGCTTCAAAAAAGCAGGCAGAGATTAAAAGCAAACTTCTCCTCCTAGCACTGAAATGTCATTCCTACCCTCAATCATAATGCTTCTAGTATTACTGCTGTCACATCTGCTACTTCGAGTTCTGTTGGCAGTACCTTCACAATACAAGTTTACCTTTTATCATTGTAACTACTACATTGCTTCCTCTATAACAAGTCTGCTTGCGGCTTTTTTTTTTTTAGACTTTCACACACAAAGATGTCTTTGTAGCTACCCAGGCTCCCTTGCCCAATACAGTAGTGGACATGTGGCGACTTGTCTTTGACCTGAAGTGTCCTGTCATTGTCGTGCTCAATGAGCTTGACCCAACCGATGAGGTAAGTGGTTACAATGGCATCAAAGAGCATACCACATGGTACATCTTGATTATTGCAAACACTTAGTGACAAACAGGGACCTACATATCCTTTCTTATAAACTTTCAACCGCAATTTCTCAATAAAAAAATGTTTGTTTCAGTTCTGTTTTAGATTTGATTGAGCAGTCATAATTGCATATGATTTTTTGTTTTGTGATGGTGGTATTTTTTCTTCTATTTATTTATCTATTCATTTATTTATTTTTTTGGGGGGGAGCCATCAAAGTTAGTGTCTTCCCAGCAACATAAAGGCAAGTTGTACAGAAAGGAGGATAAAACTAGCAAGTTTCTACCCTGCAGTTATCTTTGTGTTTGCTTCAAGGCGTGAGAAAGCTTAGGGTTTTTTAGTCAAGCTTTTCACTGCATATGCCATAAGACGTAAACGAAAAGGACACTAAACCATTAATGATGTTGCACAATAGTCTTCAGTATCTGTACAATTGTTGTTATATTAAAAGGGAGCATGGTAATTTTGTCACTACAAACAAACATTGCTCATAATTTGACAAATACAATTCCATCATGTCCATGGAGGAAACAAACAATTTTGAATACTAACACGAATGTAAACAGGTAAAGACAGAAAAATCTCCCAGTATCACTTCCAGGCTCATAACCGAATCTGGTGAGTCCTTGATAATGTCTATGACAATTTGATATTCTCTTACATAGTTATATTGCAACTTGCTAAAGCAAGTGAGGCTGCCCTGAACTGGATCCGCAACTGAGATAATATAGGTTTTCCCGGTCAGTTTCATACTTTCATACAGTTTCAACTATTAATTGGGTGTACCTCAAGGGTCAATTCTTGGTCCCCTTTTATTTTCAATTTATGTCAACAGTCTACCCGAGTGTACTTCAGAAGGTGTTATAGATATGTACGCTGACGATACGACCCTCACTGTCAGTGCTAATGACGCAACAGTTTTAGAAGAAAAGATAACTGTTGCACTAGATAAAGTAAAGGGGTGGATTAAGAACAATCGGCTCGTCCTTAACACTGACAAAACTTCTGTCATGATTATCGGCTCCCGTGCTAATCTCGGGAAAATTGAAAATTTCAGTATTTCATTAAATGGTAGTCGGATTAAAAGAGTTCAGTTCACGAAATGTTTAGGTGTTTTAATAGATGAAGAACTGAAATGGTTCAAACAAACGTACCCAAAAAAAGTGTCTGCATAATAAAGAGAGCGAAGGCCTTTTTGCCCCAACAATCCCTAAAATTACTTCATAATAGTCTAGTGTTGCCACAATTTGATTACTGTTCTGTTGTTTGGTCAAACAGATTTCAATCCCATACAACTAAGCTAGAAAAATTTCAAAAGAGGGCAGCAAGAATAATTTTGGACAAAACATATCAAAACATTCAAAAGTCTTAAATGGATGACACTAGACAAACGTTTTGATTTTAGCCGCGTTATGATGATATATAAATGCATCCATAACTTAGCACCATCGTACCTCCAGGTGCACTTAGTTAAGCCTATTAATGTACATGAACATCATACAAGGCTAATAGACAGTGGAAATCTACGTGTGCCAAGATTTCGCTCTGATTGTCACAAGTGCAGCCCAATCGTATCCTCTGTACTTGAATGGAACAGGCTAGATCATTCAATTAGATTAGCTTCTTCCATATATTCATTTAAGAGATTGTTTAAGCAAAGTTGCTATTTGTAAGTAACACACGAAATTCATTCTGGGCTTTATCATTCCTGTATAATAGCGTTTTAATTATTTCGGCATTCTGGTGAACTCTTGCTGTGGCATGAACTTTTTTTATGTTTGCAATGTACAGTATGCTGGTATGTATCTACACTGTATTATGTCATCTTCTGTATATAGGCCTACGTTTTGCTATTTAATGTACATAATAGATTATGTTCATCAATATTATTCAGGGCTCCATGGAAGACCACTATTTATTGGTGAATGGACTACCCTGACAAAAGATTAGAAATAAATAAATAAATAAATAAATACTTTTGTCATTCCAAGTCATGAATGTGCATTCAAATTCACACAGCGCACGCACGCGAAAATATTCGGGCATTCAAATTCAGAATGCAAGCGGTCAATTTCATTTATAGGAACTCTTTTTTCGTTTCCGTCAAATCAAATTCACATACGGCATTCAATTTCCAAATGCGAGCACTGCAATTCCTACTCGTGCATTCAATTCACGCGATAGTCCCGATGATCTTGTTTTGGGCGTTCAGTTTCATTTTAAGATGATCAATTTCTTACTTCGTGCAATCAATTTCATGAAGGAAATGGAATAGACCTTTGAAGAAGGGTTAATGAGTGTGAGGATGGGGAGAAAGGGGCGAAAGTAGCTTATATCAGCACACTGGTATACACCACTCCCAAAGGCTTATTATTCTTATAAATACACTGCAAAAAGTTGGGTGTTCATTGTGAAACACCGAGCTTTTTTGGTGTTAAATTACCATCTCCGGGTGTCACTTCAAAATATAAAACTTTCTTTTTTTAGACAGGTAATTAGATGTTCTTCTTGTTGATTTTGAATTTCACAAAGATGAACAAGAACTTTCCGATAAAGTACTTGATTTAAAAAAAAAAAAATGTAAACCCTTTACCACCACAGTAACACCAGTTGGTGTGGTCTCCTGTTGACACTGGGCAGATGTTATACCATTGACATTAACACAAGCAATATCAAATCAACACCATGTAGTGTCATTGTTAAATGAACACCAGCGCAGTGTCAAAAATATTACCAGCTACAGTGTCAAATCAACACCACGAAGTTACAGACGAACACTTTTCAACACAATCGCAACATAATTTCTACACTTGTCGGTGTCCTCTATCGACACCTGATCAGTGTTAGACGTAACACCCATGGTATTAAATGTAACACCAATATTTTTGCAGTGTATATGTTTAAAGGTAATGTATTGTTTATTAAAACATATTTTGAAAAATGGGGTTATAATGGGGTAAAGATGCCACAGAAATGGGCGAAAGTTTCTTATAAAACACGCAAAGAGATGTACACAACCCAGGCTGATAGGCCTATGCATTCAATTATGTTTCATGTTTTTGAATTGTTTTCTGTTCATATTTTCCCGGTTTTTTTATTTCAAGACATTTTCAATCATAAGGTCCAAATAGTGCACGAATACACACTAAAAGAGGACAACGCTCCAACAGGAACTAAACAATGCGTCAATTTAAAGGCAAGCTGACACACAATGATCTCACAAAGTCCCGCAAAAGTAATAGTTAACAAATAAGATATGAATAAACAACAAACAAGACATAAAGGCCTACGATGTTCGTGGTTTCTGTTTCCATGTAGTGGAAATTGTTTTTTTAGAAGGTGTCAATCAACCTCCCCTATATTCTCGCTTGCATACAGTGCCTGCCGTGCTTGTATATGGCTGCCATTTTACCCTCGTCATGCCCGTTAAGTTCATATTTATAGAATGAACAGGAGGGCCTATACGGCAACATAAAATTGTCCTCATCATGAACCCCAATCAATTCAAAGCTATGTGAAAAAGACAAGCATACACCCCCCCCCCCATGCTAACTAAATGCAAGACATTTTAAATTGAGTGCACTTTTTTTGGAACATGGTTGATTTTTACGAATTTGAATGACCGACGAGATTCCATTGCCGTTGCGCGCGGGTTTGAAAGGAATTTGAATGTTCGTTGCTGATATGAAATTCGTGCTCCTTTCTTAGATTTGAATGACGCAAATGAAAATTGATAGCTCCGATAGTAAATTTGAATGACCATATTTTGGATTTGAATACTGCTTCCATGCTGCGAGCGTGAATGCGTGAAATTGATTGCTCAGAATAGAAACTTGAATAACAAAATTATGAAATTGAAAACCTATACAACACGTAACCGTGTCGGAGTCAAACATAACACCCAGATTGCGACATGATATTGACAGAAAAATATTGTCACCTACGATGGAAATAGAATCGATCAAAAAAGAATAAATTTACACTTGCTATGGTTAAGAAGCAACGAGTTAGACCTCATCCAACGTTTAAGACCCTCCTGAAGACACATTTAATGAAGACAATATAATTTGAATTTCCAATGATCTCGTGTTTCTCTATGTTACCTTTTTTTTTCTATTTTTGTGTGTATTATATTAAGTAATGTAAATTATTGTAGAGTTTGTAGTTATGTTGAATGATATGCAAGATTATGTTTCGATATGATTATCATATGTGTAAGGCGCTTAGAAACCATGTATTAAGCGCGGTAAAAATGCTAATTATTATTATTATTATTATTATTATCCAATGATGCAATTATCTGGATATCAACCTATAAAGCTATAACCCCCACCTCGTGCTGCTGCATCAAACATACGGCAGAAGAAGAAGATTAACGATTAACCACGACATTCTTCTTTATAAACTTAATCATTATGGTATACGTGGGAAGGCCTTGGAGTGGTTCAGAAGCTATTTGAAAGACAGAAAACAATTTGTTTGTATAAACAATGAAAAATCTTCTTTGCGCTCAGTTGATTGTGGAGTTCCACAAGGAAGTATACTAGGGCCGTTACTTTTTATTATCTACATCAATGATTTTCCAAAATCTTCAAATGTTCTTTCTTTTATATTATTTGCAGATGATTCTAATCTTTTCTTTTCTCATTCAAATCCTCATACATTAGTTGATGTCATGAATATAGAATTGAACAAGATAATGCAATGGCTAAGAGCAAATAGATTATCGCTTAATTTGCAGAAAACAAATGTGATGTTGTTTAGCAATACCCTTGATAAATTGCCACATGATATAATTTTTGAAAATGAAGTGATAAAACAGGTTTATTCTGTTAGATTTCTTGGTGTAACTGTAGACAGTAAGCTTTCTTGGAAACAGCATATAGATTGTATATGCCGCACTATTTCCAGTAACATAGGTGTAATTAATAAAGTAAAGTTTTGTTTTTCTGTTAAAAAGTTGCTAATGTTATATTCAACGTTAATTTTACCTTATTTAATGTATGGAATTATAGTATGGGGAAATACACATTCAACTTATTTAGATAGATTATTTTTGTTACAAAAAAAGCACTTCGAGTAATATGTAATACCTCCAAATATTCCCATACTGACGGATTATTTGTGGAGAATAAGGTTTTAAAAGTAAGGGATTTGTATTATCATTACCTTGGTCAATTTATGTACAGTTTGTATAATAAGTCACTTCCTTCAGTTTTTGAAAATATGTTTAATAAGAATAAAAATATTCATAAATACCCACTCGTCAAACAGATGAATATCATTTGCCCCTTACCCGAACTCTATTTACAAAATCCACGTTTATCTACAGTGGCCCAAAATTTTGGAATTCCCTTGAGAAAAATATAAAAGATTCCATTAGTTTGAAATCATTCTCTAGTAATTTAAAGAAATATTTGATTAGCTCATATGTACCCCATGATTAGTTTGACTGTTTGGAATTGTTGTTCTTTTTTCTTCACCCTGTATCGAGACCTGCCCTTCGCTCTCTCTACTCCCCCTCTCCCCCTCCCGCCCTCTCTTTCCCTACTCTCTTCTGTGTGTGTACAATGTATGTGGATGCATACATGTGTGTGTACGTGCGTGTGTGTGCGTATGTGTATGTGGGTACGTGTGTGCGCTTGTGTGTATGTGTGTGTGTATGTGTGTGTGTATGTGTATGTCTATGTCTATGTCTATGTGTATGTGTATACATGTGAAAGCGTATACACTGTACTTCATGTAACCATCCGATTTGATTGAATGAAAACTGTATACTTTTAATGATTAGCTTGTACGGTACATGTATCGTTGTATTGTGTTATAAAGTCATATATAATTAATGTATTGTAGTAATGTAACGTAAGTGAGGGGACTGCAATCTACAAGTTCGCTTTTTAGCAGCCCCTCAATTTCCATTTCCATGAAGTTCTTTTAAGAACCAATATGTATTATTATGTTCCAATATATGTAATCATGTCAAAGTGTATTACCTGTGTTTGATTGGAAATGAAAATTAAAAAAAACATGCATGTGAACATGCATGTGTGAAATGAATGAAATTCTCTTATACAGACTTGATTTCCTTGGGAAATGGGTTAAAATAACCCACCTGTCTGTAACTCTCTTTTCTCCCCCAGACGTGTGCTCAGTACTGGCCTAATGAGGGCACTCTTCAGTTGGGGTCTCTGAATGTTGAACGAGTGGGATCTTCAAGTGCACCTTTCTTTGACTCTGATACCTTTACTGTCTCAAGCAAGGGAGAGGTTTGTGTAAAATTGGTCAGCATACACACCAGAGTTCACTGTTACTTTCTCTTTTCTAATGTGATGAGCCGTGTAATGCAATTCTAAACTGTGGGGAAAACAAAATGTGTGTGCATGTGTGTGTGTGTGTGTGTGTGTGTGTGTGTGTGTGTGTGTTTGATATTCTATATATCATTAGAAATTTGTCAGTGTCATAAACAGATGAAGCTATGAAGTCACTGATGCACGAGCTTAGTGTGTGAGTGTGTAAGTGAATTAAGACATAATTATACTGATGAATCGAGAGATTGGATTTAAAAAATACATGTCCCTTGATAATCTAATAACATGGAAGATGACAGTCTGTTGTTGCAGTTTGCATGAAAGTATGAAGAGGTTTAATGACAGACGTGAATTATCCAGCCATCATACCAGCACACGAAGTCAAAACTACTCACTGTCTACAAGGGGAATAAAGTGATTTTATAAAGTAATAGGCAAGGCTAGCATCTTATTATCTTCTAAGACTACTATAATACACAATAAAAGGAAAGTTAATAGTGTTGATCAATATGAAAAAAAAAAAAATCATTTACAGCAATGTCAGTTTAGATTGTTAAGATGGGGGTAGTATGTTAAAGTTTAACCCTAAGCTAATAGTAAGGATTTCTCTAAAGTAGTATTGCCATCTTTTGATTGTCACAACCAGAGTGTGACTGTGACCCAATTCAGACTGTTTGGATGGAGTGCTGCAAGCAACAAGCTACGATCTCCAGTGTCACTCATCCACCTTGTGAAGGCAGTACAGAAGGCGGCCAAGACTGCCCACACCTCAGGTCCAGTCATCGTCCACTGCATGTGAGTTTTATCTTTAGTCTATTAACCCGTTCCATAGGAGAACCTGATGACTTGTGTACTAAGTCTATGTGGATTTCAGAATTCAGTACCTGGAGCGGGTTAAACTCTTGACAGCTCCCATATTATGCCCAATGGTTGCCTCTTAGTCGTAATGGGATGGCCCCCATGTTTGACCAGCCACGAAACATTGGTTTGGATGTGTGTGTTTTTAGTAAGCAACTAGCTATAAAATATCTGAAAAAAACTACTGTAGGGCCTATATGCTGTAAGGCATAACATTAACATGTGTAATGTTATTTTTATGGTCGGCCATTCACAAAAGTTTCGTTCCGCAAGAAGGCCATCAACTCCAATTCACGATGTTTCATGAAACAGTTGTTTCTGGCTTAAAGTACCCTGCATAGGTAGGATATTTGAAATGACCCTCTGTCATACAAAGATGTAGTTGAAGCCAAATTTGAAATGTCATTCAGGGTGCAGAGAATACAGCACACCGGTCGGTATCCATTCATTTAATTAAGAACCTATGCTAGAAAGATTCAGCACGGGGGATAAGAACTTTTTAATATTTATTAAAATAAGAAGATAACACAACTTTCCTGCTCCCTCCCCCTCCCCTTACTGTAGGCTATACACAGGTATTTTGAGCAATGTAGTTGATTTCTAATGAGATTGTATGGATTTAAGTCGTGTGGCTCATTCTGCTGACTTCACAATCAGATGGGAAGAGTTCAAGCAGCCACTTCCCGTATCCACATGTATTCCTTTGGAATCAATTTATGAAATTCACGTAACTTTCAATACCATTGTCTGCCTCTCTGATATGAGCAAACATAACTAATAAAAGAGAATGTCCATCACTCTAATCTTATTGGGTAAAAACAAAAATACATAGGCCCACATTTATCAACTGCTCGTATTTTACATGAACTGCAAACATGGTAATGGTTTTGTGAGGTTTTGACCTTTCATCCTTGACAGAAATGGGATCGGTCGAAGTGGAGTGTTCTGTGCTTTGTGGTCTGTGATTGACAAATGCCAGAGAGATAGTGCAGTAGACATCTTCCATGCAGTGCAGGTACTGCGTACCAACAGACCAAACATGGTGGAATCACTCGTAAGTGTCTTTTAAGGGATACTCTCTAAAAAAAATCGAGTGAAAATTTTCACTCTAAAAAGAGTGAATTTCGAGTGAAATTGGAGTGAATTTCGAGTGAAAATGCTAATTTTCACTCATTTTGGAGTGACGTCAGGGATCACTCGAAGATTTGGGAGTGATCCCTGACGTCACTCCAAAATGAGTGAAAATGAGCATTTTCACTCAAAATTCACTCCAATTTCACTCGAAATTCACTCTTTTTTGTATTCACTCTTTTTAGAGTGAAAATTTTCACTCGATTTTTTTTAGAGAGTACATGTACATAATACTGTTTATACTGTGAACAGGTGAATATGACATTCTGCATTATAGGTGTCACATGAGTTGTATGGCAATTAACCTGTTACGTCAGAGTTTACTCGAATTCCCATTGTTTCAAAACAGGGGCACCATGTTCCCGTAGACAACGGGTTAATATTCTTGAACTTTTAGAACTGTGATGGTTTGAACGGTCTTCCTTCAGCATAAATGTATTCTAGTAATTCAAGTACATGTACTGACTTCTTTTTAAATAATATTTGCAATTTTGTTTTTATTCTGGCAGGGTATAGCATGCCAAGCACAGACTGAGGGTAATTCACACAGGCCATTAGTGTGTGAAAGTAATATTTAGCATACTACTGTAACGAAACTGTGATGATAATTATATATAAAACTTATGAGATCCAATCTGCCATTTTAATCACCATTTACTGGCTTAAAGAAATGCAAAACATGGGCAAATGAAAACTATTTAGAAAAGAAGCTGTAGATTCAGTGGTATGGAAATGTTAACCTTCTTTTCATTCATCATATCAATGGCGCCTATTTCATTTTCGCGAAACATATCTCTTTCCTTGAAATATGGTTAAGCATGTGAGTTTATTCCATTGTGTTTTTATGGGGGATTTTATGTGTGTTTTGTCTTTTTGTTATTATTATGAACTGAAATGATATAGTTCATGTGCTTGAACATGACATTGCCAATCCAATTATTTCTGTCTTAGAGCATGAGAACGTGGCAGTCAAGAAATAATTGAAGAGATTGCAGGAGTTGTAAAGCCAAAATAATGATATGCTTTTTAGCTCTGATATAGTCCAAACATTTCAGTTGCTTTCAAGAATCTCCTTTATCCCTCGTACACAAAGAACTTCCATGTTGCCTATGTACAGCAATTTCATGCTTGCCATTGTGTGAAAGTATTTAGTCTTATATACATGTTTCTTTCAATATCATATAATCTGCAGGATCAGTACAAATTGTGCTATGATGCCATGAGCAGATATCTACAGCAGGAGAAGGCATACATGGTGTACATGAACGTGGATACTTCTTGAAAAGGGGAGTGAGGAAATCCAGTCAAACATGACAAGTCATAATACTAATCATGTATGAATGCATTCTGTATATACTTGACATTGTGTCTCTTGCTATGCAGAAATATTGTTCCAGGGCTGAATTGATGGTGTAGAATTAACATTAAAAAAATGAAATTATAAAGAATGATATGCAGGAATGATCAAGTAGTAATTTTCAACTTGTACAGAGGAATCAGTACTTTGTGATTTTACTCAATATGTGTGTTTATGTGTCATGTGTGTTTAATATGTTTATGTGTGTATGTTGTAGGTATGTGTGTTGGATAGGTTTAAGCAAAGAACATATATTACTCTATGAATAGACTGCAACTTTTCATGTACTGTATGGAGAGGTGCTAATAGCGTACATTCATCACAATTAAGAGTGTACTTGTATTAGTAGACAGGGGCTGATCAGTTTTACTTTGCCAGCATTGAACATGTTTATAGTGTCCTGTAGTATAGCAGCAACCAAGAGGAGATCACGTTTAGCTTTAGTATAGTTTTGATAATCGAGAGGAAATATTTTCGTTGGTCATAAAGCATTCCTTCCACCCCAGTACTTGGCCTCAGTAGAATGATGTCAATTAATCCATTGCTAGCAACCATTGATGGTGTTCTCAACAGACCATACTTGCATGACTCTGATATCCTTTACTCATGGAAACCTGTTTGGTTCTCAACTATAGTCACCAATCTATGTACTCATAGCACTAGTGTCAATAATATTAATCCCTTTAGTTTCCATAAATTAATAATTATTAACAGAAATGCTCAATTTCGTGTTCATCATGATATTGACATGTGCACTTTATTGTTGGGTTGTGATGCAAAGTCACAGGATTCTGCTATACTGACCGCGCCATGTCAAAATAGTGTCTTGATATCTAAGTAAGATTATAATTATTGTCCGTCAGTTGGTGCTGTTTGGTTGCAAGTAGTACTGCCTTGTAGTGAAGTATAGTAGAGTAAAGAACATACATTCCTAACTAGAATTGAATGCTGACAATTCTCGGGGCCAAACTGATCACCTTTTGCTGGAAAGATCACTATGTTAGAAATCATATACAGGACAGATACAGCAATGCTTAATCACCATTTTAAGATGTATAGTTTGATGTACAAATGTAGTCCAGATGTAAAGCTGTATCTGTGTTTGTGCATAGACATTCTTCACTTTGTCATATGCCCTCCATATAGTAATACGCACTATATTCCGGAATGTACTAAAAATATATAATATATATCAATTTCCCTCTGTGAGGCTGATACCAACATAACGCCATACACTATGTTCTAAGAATGGTGGATAGTTGTGTGATTTTAGAAATGATGGTTATTGCTAATAGAAAAATATACATATACCCAGGTATACCTCTTTCTTTGTATCCAGATTTCTTTGCAAGGGCTGAAAGTGGAAAAAGAGCTAGGACATACACTATCCGCAGAATTAGACTACTGCAGTTGGAATGTTTATCATAACTATATACCCGTGTTTGTTCACAACATGTTAGGGCCTAAGCTCAACCGCATGTCCCACTGTGTACAACGGAGTGCCCCGGGGTTACTCTGTCAGAGACAGTTTGTGTGTAATGTTTGTAGATTCATACTGTTACTTCTGTTACGAACTGACATATAAAGTACTACAAATAGCATCCAGTCATATGTGCGCATCATGACTTCTTTATTCCTGATGGTCCAGTGATGAACTGTGCATGTAGACAGTCTGTCTGTATTTGAAATACCCTGTTTGACACTGATGTTGGTCTCTCGCGTTGACGTTTATGTTCAAACAGCAGGCTTGCTTAAGTAATTTTTATATGTAGACATGCTCAGCTCTACTTCAGGAAACTGCTAGTTGAGGATTGAGCCAACAGCATGGGCATGCATCAACATGCCTGGTAGACCCTACTCATATTTTCGCATTGAGTGGAATAGGCAGGTTCTAAGCTTTTCATAATGTTGTTCCTCTTGTTGACGTTGTCAAGGAAAAGAGGGCATTCTTTACGCTAGATAGTTAGATTGAATAAATGAAAACATTTGTTTTACTCATTTGTGGTAGTAACCACTGCATAAAGTTATTATTCAACAAGCTCCAATCACATAATTATCATCATACATGTAGAATCTACTTAACAATTTTATTATCAAGAAGTATTGTGATCCTCAGGAAAGTTAGAGAGTGTCTCTAAAAACGCATACGCACACACACACACATTGACGCTCACAATAACACTAACACTCACTGTTAATTATTAATTAAGCATCATACGATTTTTTGTATCGATTGGGGTATGTGATAGGCCTAACTGTGGCTCTTGTAGAATAATTTTTTTCTTTGCTTCTCAGAGAAACATGATGTAATAGGTGAAGCTTAAGATCGGTTCTCACTACTTAGCACACACTAAATAACTGTTTCATGACTAAACGACTTTCATAATCTGATCACTGATAAACCATGCACATGGAGTATAATCCAGTATAATACATGCCACTCCAGTTCCCTGTTATATGTTTAAAGATATACATTTATCTCAAACTCGAGTATCCATTCATGTCCAATATTCCTGCTCGTAAAGGATGGATTGGCGGTAGTGATTATACAAATTGCTTTTTTTTTCTGAGGTATTAATGCAGTATGTAGAGTAGGCCTAGATTCTTCGGGTGATGTTCATTATTCCGAAGCTTCACTGCAAAAGCATGGGTGTTGAATGTAACATCATGGGTGTTAAATGTAACACCGATCAAGTATCGATAGACGACCACACCGACAGATGTAGAAAATACGTTGTGATAATGTTGACTTGTGTTCACCTGGCACTTCGTAGTGTTAATTTGATAATGCAGCTGGTGATATTTTTGACACTGGTGTTGATTTGATATTGCTGGTGTTAATGTCAATGGTATAACACCCACCCAGTGTCAATAGAAGATTTTAGACACATTTTTTTTTCAATAATCAAATGGTACTTTATTGGAGAGTTCTTGATCGTTTTGTTAAAGTTCAAATAAAATCATTGTGAATAACAGTAACTAAGTAAATATTTAAAGAAAAAAACAGTTTTATATTGTGAAATGAAACCCGGAAGTGTTAATCTACAACCACAAATGAGCAACAGAAATTTAACACCAGCTTGGAGTTGATATTTAAAACTGGACTTTTTGCAGTGTTCGTTCATCTGAAACTAAGGAAGTTTCGTTATTGCGGAGGTTCGTTTTTCCGAAATAGACAGATTCCCTTGTATACCTAGATGTTTGTTCATCTGAAAAAAAAAAATAAAATGAAAAGGGTTCGTCAGTCCAAAGGCTCGTCCATCCGGAAACGAAATAAGGTTGTTACTCTGACGTTGTTATTCCGAAATAAAAAGTATGTTTATAGTGTCTGTGTGTGTGCCTGTTTTTAAAGCAATTTTCATTGTGTAATATACCTTTAGCCTACCATAATTTATCAACTGCAACACTATTTTGTCACTCAGTAAAGTTAAATCTATTTTCGGAATAAATAATATTTTGCGAAAAAAGACCGTTTCACGTTTTGGTTGAGATGGGGGCGAAGTTCAGGTTTTAAGCACTTATAAAATATCAAGGAGCATTCAATTAGAAGAGTTTTTCAGAGTTTATTTGATAAAAATCAGTTTTGAAATGGGGGACATATCCAAAAACAAGGTAAAAGAAAAACAAAGGTGGGTCACACCTATTATAAGACCCTCTGTGTTTTCGGGTATCTCAGTCATTTAAAAACGAAATAAACTTTTAATTCCTCTAGAATTGTATCTCTTTCATATTTCTTAGGTAGTTTCGTATTACTGTATCTCGCAATCTTTGGAAACGTGCTCCCCCATCTCAACCAAAACTATACCATCCCTTTTAGCACCCCTTTTTATAATTTTCTGATCAAACAACCCTCGGAATAACGATTTTTATCATTTTTGGATTTACAAACCTCTAGGTCCTAACATGAAATTTGTGTGTTTCGGAATAACGAACTTTTATGTTTGTTCAAGGTTAAAGGAAGTATTTTCTTCCTCAAGTCCAATTTTGACCAAACACCATACCATTCCGGTCGTTTTACTTTAGTTTTTGTCCAAACCAACTTAAACATGAAGTTTGACAGCACTCTGAAATGAATGAATGCCAGATAACTGCAAATGATTAATAAATGCTACTTATGTCATGTAAATTCTTATATTACAAACGTCAAAAGGAGCAGGCAGCAACGACATCCACACTCTTGTTGTATGGCATATTTTTCGTTTGCTGAAATGTTCAAGGGTTCGTCAGATAAGAACGTATAGCTTTTGCAATGTATAAGAACATCATCCACAATTGCCGAGACAGCGGGGTGTCTCACCTCTTCCTCCAATATACAATTAACTCTTCCTCTTCGTGCCTCTTTAAGCCTCATCATTTTACGAGATGTGCCTACAGCGTAAATAGTGATCATAAAAATGTTGGTTGTGATAATCAATATGATTAAAGAGGATGTATCATATAAGAATTGTTATGTGTGTGGTTTTTTGTTTGTTTGCTTGTTTGCTTGTTTGTTTGTTTGTTTGTTTGTTTGTTTGTTTGCTTTTTAATAATTGTGACCCTCTGTACAAATGTACTTGTTTGGATCGCCTCTGCTCATCTGCAGTTTAACAAACACGTCGGAAAAAAGGACCAGTAGGATTCAAACCTGTTTTCCGGGCAGCGACATTACCACCATATGGCTTTCCCTGCATGGTTACTGGCAGTAGCACGATGAAACAGGAACAAATTACTCAGGCTTTGAAATTGCCATATTGTTATGTTAAGAGGTTATAAATGCACAGGGGCGAAGATGTGCTATGAATTATATAGGATACAGTATACCAACCTGTATTTGGGATCACTGATGATCAAATATAAATCTTACGCCATGATAATCAATAAAGTGCATGCTTTCTCCAAATGTCCCGTCCACATAATGTAAAAGAAAATCATACAGTGTGCATAATGACGCAATCTTGAACAATGCACTCCCTTGTACGCGACTCTTCAAAATTGAACGTCTTCCTGAATATCCATGTTCCTTACTTTTTTATGCAAAAAGACATCGAACGTTTCACTAAAAGGAATTCCAGATCTCAGAATTTTAGTTCTAAAAATGCAAAAACTCCTCACGTTTCACTGGACACAAGTTTGTTATTTGTTATAATTTTGAGAGAAAAATAAATCATCAAACTGTGCACCATATCTCTGAATTTCAGGTGTGAAAATACAGAATCTCCCTCAAGTGGGAAGGGTCTCTTCCCTTTCCATATTATTTCACCCTCTTCCCCACATTTCCCACAATGTATATTTTACTAGTTTTATTGATAGAAACAAAAGGGGTTTCCCCTCCCCATACTCTCTATATATTATAAATTGTGGGAATTACAATCACTATCAAATACGTTCATGGTTACGATTAATTTTTCTCGTTTGCTGTATACATTAATACATTATGTATAACACCTGATTTTACTCTATTCATTTAATACAACTGAAGACTTTTACTCTTTATATTGCAGAGATTGTGATAAATGCAAAACTATCCACTACACAAAAGTGTCTCACATTTTTAACTGTTTGGTAAAATAAGAACAGCTCATATAGAGTCTTGTTAGAACAGAAGATTTGTTAAATGCACATACGTCAACGACTGTGTCATATATTACAGCGATATCAGTTTTATGTTCTATTCAGCTTTCCTACATCATTTTTTCGCTCTATTATAGCTCATCAATCAATCCAGAAATTGAATTACTTTTATTAGCTTATTTAAAATGTCAGAACTAAAAAAAGCTACATAACTTCAAAACAAGAATTTTGTTTTTAATCTTTCCCTTTTTTCCATGACAACAACGATAATTAAAACAGGACACATTTCCAGCTTATTACATTAAGTTTACTGGCCAGTTTTGACAAGGGTGCAGTACAAAGTCTTAGTGTGTTTTCTTACCAAAGACTTAAACAAGCATCCATCCTTAGGACAGGTGACAAGAAAGGAGAAAAGGGTATTGTTGTTTATTTGTGTTTTTTTTTTTTCAAAAAGGCAATCACGTTCTTCCAGTTCTGCAGTTGGAAAAAAAAATGGTGAACGTGCAACTCGTCAAATGAAATTAATGTGTTCAGGATGATTGTATCTCTAAGGAACAAACGAAAGTGATAGCTGAACTTCCTTTTCGCAGAGAAACTTCTCTCTATCTACTGATGACAGGAAACGTGACAGTGAAAATACCACAGACTACCACTTTAACCAAATCGCGCCTGGATACAGGGCAGTTCTCTGCTATAGAGATCGAGTAGTGGATACGATGAGATATTAATTTATAGAATTGGTCAGGGACAATGACTGTAGTTGCAGCGCTGGTGTTCAAGAACTGCTCTACGAGTGTATTTCTTTGGCAACATTCGTTATTTAGAATATCCAGTAATCCGAATATAAAATAAGGTTCGTTATTCCGAAGGTTCATTCTTCTGAAACACGTCATTCCGTTCAAGCGTAAGCGGGTATACGCCAATAAATGGACTCTTCGTTTGAGAGAAAAAAAATAGAATAAATAAATAAATGAATAATCTTTCCCACTGATTTATATCATGCAGCTAGAAAAAGTTTGGTGATAGAAACATTCGTAGATTTTAAATGTCGGCTAGAATTTATTTCTTTTTTTTTTTGTCCTCAATTTGAGGGACTTTTTACTTAAATCAAATATTCAGAATCATGCATAAGTCAATACAAGCATAAGACAATTGTAGTCATAGTTCAATTTACATCAAATGAAAATTCTGTATATAACGGATTTTATCATCGATTTCTCGAATACTTCTTTTTTTACAGATATCATTACAATATAACAGAAACTCATATTTGAATTCTTTTACAATAAAGGTTGCAGTAAATCGCTGATTTCTGTATTCTTCCATGAGATATACCTTATAAATTGCATATTCCATGAAATTAATTATTTCGTTGATAAAGAAATAATCTTTCTCACAAATTTCATACCCGGTTACTATGATTTTCTCATCTATGATAATGTTTTTTTCTTGAACATTCAAAAATAAGGTCACTGGTCCTTGCCCAGATGTTTCTTATTCTCGGACAATATACGCCAATAAAGGGACTCTTCGTTTGAGAGAAAAAAGAATGAATAAATAAATAAATGAATCTTTCCCGCTGATTTATATCATGCAACTAGAAAAAGTTTGGTGATAGAAACATTCGTAGATTATCAATGTCGACTAGGATTTATAGCCACACACTTTTCGAAAAAAAATCTTGGCCAAATAAGTTTACATGACGTGTGTCTTTTACGCTCAGCTGTACCTATAGTGCGTTCATAATGTTCACAATTATATATTTTGGCATGCATAAGTATTATGCCCATGTTTCTAAGATCTTTGTATTCTTTTGATGCAGAACTGCAACAAATTTTATGTTACTATGATTAATCAAGAGCGATATAAATCGCAATCAGGCGCAATGTTGCGTTGATTTCGCTGTAAATCTTGCTACCTTGTCAAAGCACAATTACATGATGATTTGTGCTCAGTGCAAGATGAAGTCATATGTTGTTGGCGATATCCAAACTTCTACCTACAGCTGTTGTCTCGGTAACAGAGTCAGCCTGGTTCTTTCGGGTATCTTTCCTTGATGTCTTATGCAACACTGATCCACCTCGTTCTCCTCTTTTTCTGACACACCTCAGTAACTGCTGTCGAAACTCGACGAGGCGAAACCAGTAGATAGTCGGGTTCAAAACCAGGTTCAGGGCGAGCAAGATGAGACTAGCGTCAACCAGCGGTCGAAAATACTTCGAAGCAAGATGTGGCGCAAAGAACACCATCAGAAGAACGCAAGGGAACATTGCCCATGCGACGAATGTCGTCCCGACCACGAGACCAAACGTGAGGAGGATTTTACGGTTCTGATCAGCACGCCTTGCCTTCACGTCGGAGGGCAGTTCAACTTGCAGAGACACTTTCTCCACCTGTTGGTAAATCACCACGTAGCATAATGTCGTAAAAAGCAAAAATATGAACGTAACCGAAGCTACCGGAACTATCTCGAAGGACACCAAGTCGGCATTGGTTTCTATCAGTTCCGGTATCGCGATGTAGCCGAAGAGGACAATGAACCAAACAATCACACACGCCGCCACGGACCTTGTAGCTGTGATAATTTTACGATTACCGAATGGATCGAGACGGATGACAACGAACCGCTGGAAGGCGATAGCGAGAGTGCTGAAAATGGACATGATGATTGCAGGGGCTTGTAAATCTCCAATAATCGGCGTGACCTGTTAGGGAATATGAAATGCATACATATGTATTACATTAATTTCTGCAATTACGTTTACCTTTTTATCTCTTTGTTTCCCCTCTAAAGCGCATAGCGACCTTGCCAAAGGTATTACGCGCTATATAAGAACAGTAATAATGATAGTGATAAAAAGTAGTAAAAGTATGGCATCTTGATTTACATTGATGGATTTTAGCCATAGTTTTATTTTATTTCCTACCAGCATGACTAGCCTGAAAGAATATTGTATTCGGAGGTATAAGTATGTAATTACATTAGTACATCCATTCGAGTATGTATATTATGTGATTTGATGTATATAAGGATATCTCTTGCGGTATAACATTAAGCTTTGCTATTATAGTATGAGTAAATGTATTCGTGTATTAAAGTCATCGTCGATGTTATGTTTGAGAGAATTTGAATTGCCATTACGACTTTTCATCGCTCAGCAGCTCTAGCTTTCCATTTTTTTCTGTATATCCCATTGATAATAGTGGTGAGAGCAGGCGAGGTTAGTTCACAGGCTAACGATCCCTTTGGAATCGTTATAGATGATCTAAAGGTTGTCATTTTATAAAAAATGCAAAACTCGTATTAACTTTCCTACTCTATACGCCTTCTAATGCCAAACATGCCATGAATAACCATTATAATTCATCATCGCCTTGTTCATTTTGCGGTTTCATTTCCAATTACATTTTTTCTGTGTCATTTTATCTTATCATTTTTCTGTTGGTTATAGAACCGGTCTCTTCGTGGGCCAATAAAACGTAACGAAATAAATGAATTGTTGAAATTAGATATTGCGACTACTGGTATATCAAATAATGGTGTACTTATACTGTACCACTGTTTATTTTTAAAAATTGAAATATCTTTTTTCTTTTTTTTTTCTTTTTGGATTGAATATCTTTGGACATGCTTTCAAAATTGATATCTCTTTTTTATATTTTCGGGTTTGAATAACCTTCCAACAGTAAACAAAAAAAAATACTTTAAATCGGTCCATTCACAAACATTTAACTAGAACTTTGTTTATTTTCATACTGTATCTACTTCTATTCTATTATTTTTTTTTAGTGGTCCTTTATAGTCATGGAAGTAATGCGACAAATGGGTATCGTTGTATAGGCTCTCTTATCACTTAATATTTTCAAGAAGAGATACATGTCTTACCTGCCACGCCTCTAATCTTCACGTATCATACCTCCTTGGGTTACTTGCCAAGCACTGTGTTAAACAATTCATGTGCGTGAGTGACTGTGTGTATGTGAATCTGATTGATTTGAACTAGGGCCCGCCCAGATTTACACAAGGCAATCAGCCTTTCTGTTAGGGTAATAACTCTGCTAAGATTCTCTCCCCCTTTTCTTTCAGCTCGCCTGAACCAAAAGACTATAATTGCCATCATTCATCATCTGGATAGGTTCTGTCGTGCCTTTAAAGCTTTGATCTCAATGTGTGAAAATGAGTATATGCTCTCAGCCTCTGTATCCTAATTCATTTTGCCCAATATGCAGCGTGTTCGTTTTGGTCCCCCCCCCCCCCCCCCCATTCGAGAACTGTAGCGCAAAATGAAAGCTATGTAGAGAGGCTGAGAGTGTCAATGTATAGTGATCTTATTATTTGTTCATCTTGGTTTAAAATACCCAGATCAATAGGAACAAAGAGTACTATGAATTGTGTGATCAAAATCATGATAATAGTGGAAATGAAGAGGACGTTGTGCTCATCTCTATCTTGATACGTATTATTTGTCCCCCTGGGACGTAAATTTGTATTAAAAACCTTGATATAAACTTCAAGCAGATTTCCCCCTTATAAAATGCTTCTTTAGCTATCAATGCGACTTAACGGATCTATTAAGGGTGCACGTTTCAATATTACTTATGGATACTTATTGCAATGTAATCCTTCCCGATTACCAGACAGTTTCTAGAACTCACCGTTCCGCTCTGCACGTTTGCAACTTGGCCTATCAGCGACACGGCTTGGACCAGGTCCGAGAGCGCCAGATTGAAGGTAAAGATGTTCTGCTCCCGTCGCAAGGCGTGGATTCCAAGGATGGCGAAGAGAGTGAGAAGATTACACAGCATCGCTGTCACGCAGATTGCAAGAAGAGTCGATTCGAAATAGATGTTCCCGGAGGGTGCGGTATCATTCCTATCCATGCTGCCACACAACTACAAAGTAGCAGCAACAATGACTTTCCGAATTATTGCAGCGTCTATAAGACAATTATTCTGACAGTGGTGGTAGGCGACCTTGTTGATGGAAGCGAGTGGGATATGGAGCAAACGCTGAACTTTGTCAGTGAATGAGAACCCTGTTTAATATCAGAAGTTCCCTCATCTGTCTACGCGTTTTATCAAACTGGGGAAACTTGCAATCATCTCCAACTTTCTTTCTTGGATGACCATTTGTTGGAGTCGTGTACACTTCTGAGGAATCACTTTAATCGATATAATACATCATAACAAGGAAATCAGTTCGGTAATTATCATTGGCGTTTGGTATCGCAAGCACGCATGCGCATAAGACTTAATAAGTATGAAGATTGCATTGTGATATGGAAGGTAAGATCTAGAAAGTGAACGTTTTGCGCAGATGCTAAGGAGACAGGCTGGAGTGAGGCCTCAAGACTTTAACTATCTATGTGTCAAGAACACCTTCGGTGACAACGCAAGATTGCTGGCAATAGGGACCTACTGATCACAGGTGAACGGGGAAGCTACCCAACAACAACAACAAAATGTATACATATGCATATACATTGTATAAGCGTACCAATGTGATAAACTACTTGTCCAAATGATTGTTTGTGGAGAAAAAAAAAAGTGTTCCACTCGTAGACCCTGTTGCATAAAACTATGGTAACTCTGCTCCCTCGCCCCAGGTTCACAGGTTTATTTTGTCATACGTACATCACGTACATATAGCAGCGAGTTTTTCTATGTTACCAGAATTGTCAATCTTGTATACCTTTAACCACCATGATGTAGAGTACCCCTCTTCTTATTTCTTCCTCTCTATCGTTTTTTTTTTCTTTCTTTCTCTCCTTCTCTCATTTCCCTATCTATGAATAAATTGAACGTGCACAATACATTTTTTGAGTGATGTTTATGTACATAATATGTGTACGTTATCCACAAGCTTTTCATAGTTAAATGACGATCCACACAAAATGTATAATAACGTATTTCGTGTAAAGTATGTGCATATTTTGTGAATAATGTATGTATATATGCATTTTGTGAATGAGTCAAAATCAATCAAATCAAAATCAAATGGTTACTCTGCATTTAAAAATATATATATATATAATTTCTTGTGATTGATTGGCCACGGAAAGGTGTTGCTAGTCACTGGTGCTAGTGCAGTTATCATTGGATGCAGAATGACCATTAACTGTAAAGTTACCATATTAGATTATGCAACCGGAGTTGTTGTCGCTATAAAAATGTTAATGCGGTTTTTATGTTGCCTCGGAGAAAAGCTGCGTGATTATTCTGACAAGGAAAACTTACTGGGGAAAAAAACAACAACAGAAAGTTACTATCTCAATAAAGTATAACAAGAGTAATCAAATTTGCGGGATGATTATTGTGACAAGAAAAACTTGTTTGGAAAAACAACTGAAAGTTACTATACACAAGAGTAATCAAATTTGTGGGGTGCTTTTTTCACTGTATTGTCTTATACATCAAGTTCATTTCTTCTTTTGGTATTTCCATTGCTACTTTTTCGGTATTTAAGTTATGCACATATCCCCATGCACGTGCATTCAAATAAAGGCCTATAATGCAGCATTGTGATGGTTTAATCAAGTGTGTTGATGTCTCTAAGTTTCAGTGTTTTTCTACGGTCTTGAATGAAGGAGTTAAATATATTTCCCAGGTAATGTCAAACCCTCATTATTTGATAGACGTAACAACATACCGCGGCTCTGTTTTTATTTGTTTGACCAAGGGACCACAAAATCAATTCTGAATGTCACGCAGCTTAAGAAGGATGTCTGAATAAGAAACAAATGAGCTTTCAGAAGGAAAACATCATGTGGCATGACTCTACCTTTGTAAAGGAAAGCAGGATATAGCCAGAACTATTATATCGCTTTGAAAAGAAGACTAATAATGCATGAGATGTAGTTTCTCTCTCTTGCCTTTGGCTGGTTTAAAACTCGTGTTATTTTTTTTTTCTTTTCCAGTTTGGAAAAAAAAAATGACGTTCACATCATCAGTATTATTGTATACCTTGGTTATTAAGGGAACTAACGTGCCTGAAATCTGTCTAAAATGACTGCAAGGAAAGTTTGAATGAAAGATATAAAAACTGATTTCTGCATGTATTCATGTACAAAATGTTTTCCGTATCCACTGTATTCGCAGACGCACTTTTGCATTTGCTCTTGAACAGCACTATAGCTTTTTTTCAATAAAAGATGAAATATAAATTAGACTTGACTCTTACTCTTTTTTCCGCTTTCTTACTGCTTTTTTTAATCTCCCTTTCTTATTACTCATCTTTTATTCACTCACGGGCTATCTGTCTCTCCCTAGGTATCGGGGGATTTTGTTGTTGTTCTTGTTGATTTAAAAGAAAGAAAAACGAAATTGGCTGTCAGGTAGGTTCCTCCATTGTGATATCCTTTTCCAACAACCTTTCAATTACTCTTTATAAGGATACCATTTCCATGAGAACGAATCTTGCGGTTGCTCTTTCGACGGGTAGAAGACAGAGAGGGAAAAAAAATCTACGTTGTTTGCCGCCAAAAAAAATATCTATCATAAAGCTGATTTCATATTTTGTAGAAATCCTGCTCTCTACTGGCAATCTTACGGATGAATCAATTTCAAAGGCAAGGAATGTAAGTGGACAGAAGGCATTATATCTATTCAGAGGTCGGCAAATTATTCCACATGGTGGCACTTCGGAGTAAGTCGTCTTTGTCAAGTTGTTGACTTTCACGTTTTCTAATGGCTTCTTTTTCTACGTTAACAGATGTGAATGGTAGTCTACTCTTGATATGTCATGCGAAGAGCCATCAAGAATATGATATCAAGACAAAAACAGTGAGAACTTTGCTGGGCGTGTGTGTTTGTGTGATTTTTTCTCCTCCTTTATTGAGAGTGCAACGCCACCGCATGATTTGGATTGACTTTTATAAGCAGAGTGATAGCATTTAAAGGGGATTTCCAGACGATTTTCATAATTTCACAACATGTACATGATGTAGTAAATAAATCGACAGCTCCATGTAAAGATTTTTTGTGGTGATTTCTTGAGCAGAGAAACAATACTCTGAAAAATCTTAAACAAATCACACTGAACAGTGTTGATGACATAGGAGCCCCACATATTTCAGAAATGTAGCAGTGTAATTCCATTTCAATACCACTTGCTTTAATAACAACTTCACCTGTGTAGAATGTATGCATGTCATCTTCTTTTGTTTACTTCCTTGAGCCCAAACTCATGCATTCTTATGGTGAGGCTGCCATGTCATCATCCTTGTTCATTGCAATTTGTTGTAAATCTTGAAAACATTCTTATTCCTCGACCCAATCACTATATATTCTGAATCTCTGTACTCGGTATAACTACTTTATGGTTGTTCAAATATAAAAGTCTGAAAATCATCTGGAGGTCTCCTTTAAACAAAACAAAATGCTTTCGCTGAGATATCACAATAAAACATGATAGACCACTATATTCCTTTTTTTTTTCATTTTGACAGGCTTTCATGAAAAGGTAGATTATTTGCCACCACATGAGCAAATTGATTAAAGTGATCGTCTCCCTTGTCTTTCTTTGATATGAATAATATTTTCCCTATATAATTCCTGTGATTGAATTCATTCGAAAGTAGTAACTTCAATCATTCGCAACTTCATGATTTTGGCCACGCATTGAAGACCTATATACATTTGAAAGGGTTTTAAATTCTTTGCAATCCCGATCGACAAATCATGATTCTGTTTGATGAACTAAGAACAGAGTTGTAAAGCTGTAACGTCATTGCTTACCTGAATTATTTCTTCATATCATTGCGCCTGAATATGTTTTTCTTTTCTCAGAAATATACATGGAACATTTTCAAATTCCATAATTTCGCTATGTAGTACATTAATGTTAGTGAAACTTCCACTATTCTACGTTGTACCACATACGATTTCCATAGAAGACATCATTTTATTTTAACATTGATGTATAATAATCTTGATAACTGTCTAAAGGCGTTCTTAACTTACCTGGTCAGTTCTCTTTGTTTTCTCCTGCCAAAACGCCAGTGTTTCTCTTACAATGATAAAGGCATTAAAATATGGGCGTGTCACGCAGCTGATCCACGATTCGATTACTATTTAGGCCAATAGAACATTCCATCGCGTTTGTTTGTTTGTTAGTTTGCTTGTTGTAGTTTTTTTTTTTTCATCTGAGAAGATGGCTGTATATAGCCCATATCCAGCTATGCTAAGCTGGTCTTTCATTGGGTCCAGTTGGATGTGAGGCGGGACCACTTCACCGAGTTAAACACCCTGCTCTTTGCGATGAATGAATGAAGCGGGATCTTTTGCGTGCTCTCAAACAAGCGTCAACAAATAGAAGCCTATTCAAGATATAGGTGAAAAATAATTTATCTATAGCTAGTAAATCCTAAAACAAGCATTATGTTCTTGCCTCTGGCGTGACTTCAGTATTACAGATCATTATTGTCCGATAACACACCGATTTTGTCCACTTATCAAACTGCATCATCTTCAAGAGGGATGCAATTCATAGCCTTTTCCCCCTCGTTTTCAGTCATTTTAGCTGTTCAGCTTGTCTGTTCAGCTTTTAACCCGTCTTGAGAACAGAGTGGTGATTGAGCATACATTGTTGTAGTAAAGCTTTAAGCATGTTTGAAGTATATGCCTACAATTTAGTAAATTTGAAATGTACATGTATTTCAATTCCTGACTTTATTCCCATAAGTTCAATTGGTTTATCGCAGCTTTGGTCGGTGTTTGTTTTTTATATCATGATTAGGTTCATGACACAAATACAATATAGTAAGTGGCATAGGCCTAAGGGAGGCGGGACGAAATGCCTCACCTCTATGGCGGTATGCCTTCTGTCGGAATGTTTACTTTCAATCTCACTTAGACAAAGGTCTTTGTCAGTCCAATTTTTTGGGCTCCTGCGGTGTTTATATTTCACTTCATAAATGTCTTCTAGCTAAACAAAAATCAAATGTTTCACCAATTAAGGGTTGCACTAGAATCCAGATCCCTCATTTCCAGTCTGAAAATGCAAAAATGTCCTTCGTGTGCATGGGAGGGGATATTCCACACCGTCCCCTTCACACCTCCCTATACTATGTATTTTTCTTGCTGTTTGATGAAAAAAAAAAACGAACGTATATCACCAAAAGTGTGTAGGGCCTGCCAGATGTCTGAATTTCAGATCTTTAAAAAAAACACCTCCCTTTGTTGAAGGGGGTTATCCCGTACAGCCATTAAATTCCCCCCCCCCCCCCCCGACACACACGCACACATTTCTCCGAATTTTTTACTATATCTTTCTTATTTTTTTGATAGAAACAAAAATCAAATACCTCACCAAGAGTGTGCACCATATCTCTGAATTTCAGGTCTGAAAATGCAAAATCTCCCCGTGGAAGGGGGCCTATCCCCCTCCACCCCGTCCCCAGCCCATTTCCCTAAATTTTGACAGAAGCAAATGTCGAACATTTCACCAAAATGACTTTGCACTAGATCTCTAAATTACAGGTTTGAAAGTGCAAAATCTCCATCATGTTGGAGGGTTAACTCCCTCCAATACCCCCCCCCCCCTGTCATTCCGCTCCTTCGCACATCCCAGGTTTTGCCCACACCCCCATCATTAAAACTGATTGGCGCCCCGGGAAATGACTATTTTAACTGAATTTAATCAAGAAAATTGAGAAATCCTATATATATCTACTTCATTATTACATACACCGAAATAGATATCAATACCATTTCAACTATTTCATTCCATTTTTCCATTTATTCACTTGTTTATTTGTTGGTACGTAGGCCTACATTTCGCGGGTGTGTGTGTGGACTTTTTTGTGGAGAAAAGAATATGACCTGGAAAAAGTATTTTCAATATGTTTTTAGGTCAGTTGGTGGTATTTTAATTTTTCCGTGTAATTTCGAAACAAATAAACTTTCTTTACAAGTTCCGAAATTCTATAAAGAGATTTCACAAGCGTGGCACGATTTGGGAAGTTTGAGAAATTTAGAAGAGGTGCATATGAATCAAATAGTATCTAATAATAGATTTTTTTTATTATTATTATTTAAACGTAAAATGATATATAATGAAAATCTTTTTCAGGAAAAATATTTGTAGATTATGTCATTATTTAGATGGAAAAGGTGTGTGGCCGATATTTTCAAAAAGCAGGGTTATGCAGTGAGGGAATTGAATATGTTTGGAGGATTTGTGGTGTAATTTTGAAAAGTGGACGGTTTAGTTTGTCGTGGGTCAGTACTAAGCCTTTTCAAGTGTATGATATTTGGTTAAAATTATATGGAAAAGAAATTAGGATTGGTGATATACCTTCGAGAGAGATTTACAAGCATTTTTTAACTGATTTACAACAGTTATGCATACATTGGACGTACGAGATCAACAGAGTAATTTCGTCTTCTCACCAAAAGTAACCCAAGATATTTTTCTCCGACCCAGAGTCACAACTCTTATTCCAAAGCTTAAGGAATTTCAGTTTAAACTTCTTCATGGTGCACTTTATACAAAAGTTAATCTGTTGAGATTTGGGTTTGTTTCGGATGATCTCTGTTCTTTCTGCAAACATTTATTTCGGGAGTGTATCAAAGTGCAGGAATTGTGGCAAATTATTATTCAGAAATTGAATTTAGAAGAACTAGGAAACATGAATTGCGAAGTTGTTTATACAGGTATATCCGGAAACTCGTTAAAAGTCAAAGGATGGAATACAACCATTATATTGATGATTAAATATATTTCATATTTAGCGAGATCAGAAGGGGAGTTACAATGTAAGTTTGACATTAGATTGCACAATGTTGGTGTTACTGCATTTTGTCCTTATCGTGTAAAGATTGACGTTATTTTGTACAATGTTTGTGCAGTTTGTCTTTGTATAATGTTCTGTTTTTGTTTCTTTGAACGTTTCTGTTTCTGTGATATGAAATTGAACGAAATTCGAATAAAGAATCATAAAAGAGTGTATCATGCAGGAGTGGCGCTATACGTTTTTGAAAGTGAGGGGGTGTCAAGATAGTCTGTCAAGCAAAAAGAAAAACAAACATAAGAAAAACGAAAACAAAAAAAATGTCTTAAAATTTTTGACGTGCGACTTTCCGACAAATATCGGCCGACAAGCAAAAACAAAACAAAACATTTTTTTTTTTTTGCTGCCACTCCCCTCCCATCTGATATTTTATGCACACAAAAAAAGTGAGGGTATGGGAAAACATTCACCCCCATATCTTCTGCCCCCCCCCCCCCAAACTCGGTACGGATTAACGCCGGTACTATGATTTGATTTTAGCTTGATTTGCTCACTTTCTGATCACATTTCTTGTAAATGATATCGAAATCTCCAGGATTTTTTGAGATTTCATTCAGTTCTTCAAGAATTTCTCAACAGTATTGAATCATGCATGATGAAAACATGTTATACAGAAGACGGGGGTTCTCCCCACCCCCGCCCCCCCCCCACCCCCACCCCCCCCCCTTCACAAATCATGATTTCTGTGGCGCTTGATCCACTGCCCGTCAACATTTATTTTTCACAAGCATGACAAGAGAGCTGTATATTAGCAACAGCACCCGGCACCTCGGCTCCCAACCCTGGGGCGCTGCATATATCCCGATACAAACATGTTGGTGTCGTCGGTGCGGTTACCGGGCTCCCAGGGATCATAGAGCAGTTACCAAATCATGAAAACAGTTAATAATCCTTATGGCGGACTTTTTGCCTACGTGCCTATATTATGGCATAACGGGCAGTAAGAACACGCCTGTAAGTATAAAGTATAAGTGAATTAGGAAACCACTGCATATACTAGGTGTTTCAAAAAACATTTCCCACTTTTGATCATTAATAGTTCAAAAACTATTCATCCAATAAAACTGTCATTGATATGAGTAATAGCTGGATATTGTACAATTTGGTTGAAGGTGATTTGCACGTTACAGCATAAATCAGTTTCATTAAATCTAAGATTGATTTTGAAGTAAGGTTTCAGATTTTGGTCAAATTTTAACCCTCTGTACAAAAATTGAACTTTGCACAGGAACCAATGATGTGTATGTGAGTGTGTGCTGACAATGGCCCTGAACAATGGACATGCCTGAACCACCTGTTTGACTAGGCGTCAGTCTCGCGCTCCCTGGCACATGAATGCTTAATCAATAATTCATGTGGATTGCCCTGGGCACTGCTAGTCTGACTTCATGCACAGTAAAGTGCTTGCAAACACCACATTTCTTTCCAGCTGGCAATCGTTTTCAAATTTTGCTTCACATATCACTAAATTTGGAATATAAATAAGAATAAATTATCTAAAGTTCCTCATTTTAATACAACTCTCTACTGATTAAATAGTCTGACAAATTTTTTTGCTTTTTCGATAAAAAGAGATCATTTTTGGTAAAGAGTTCAGCAGCATTTCTCATTGGGGCGATTTGTTTCACAGTAGATTAATTTAAGGCTCCATATACACAAGTGTATACTCTTTGCTTCCTGTCACCATGTTTACGATAGAACAGAAGGTATTCATTGTAATTTCGTTTTTAAGAAGTAGGGAGAGCACTGTCACGACTCAACGACAGTATCGGCAGGCGTTTGACTTTACACAGATACTGCCAGAGGCTGAATAAAGACTAGTTGTGATAGTGGAATTTCTCATGAATAAATAATGAAGCATTCAAACCCTGGCTATTGTTCAGGACCATTGTCAGGGTGTTAACCACACACTCGCATACACACCCATTGACCCCTGTGCAAAGTGAAATTTTGTACAGAGGGTTGAAAATAGAGCAAAATCTGGGACCTAACTGTGAAATTAACCATGGATTTCATGAAACTGAGTTATGCTTTCATATTCAAACCACCTTCAACCAAATTGTACACTATTCAGCTATCGCTCATATCAATGACAATGATATCTGATATATAGTTTTTAAATTATTAAGAATCAAAAGTGGGAAATGTTTTTTGAAACACCTAGTAGACTATAATAAGCACAAACATTTTGACAATGCAAACAATTTCTGAATGTTACTTTATCGTTTGATGCCATCTCATTATCCATGTGTTTCGATGGTCGATTGGTTAACAGACTCTTTAAGATCTTTATAATAAACATAGCTGACATTCCTGACATACCTGAAATTCCAGTTGTGCTCTTGCTGAAATTAGCAGCTCTCAGCAAGATTGCTTGTTTTACTAAATGTTTAACTCGCCTTTGAAATCGAGTTTACCACAAATTTTGGAGGTGAACGTCGAGATTATAGCGCCAATAGGTTAAATAACCCATGTAGATAAGCCTATAGGCCTACACAAAACAACAATAAAATGTTATGGCTCTGATAAAATATTCACCCTTCCGTACACCTCAGTACACTCCATCCACACATCGTCGATCTTGAGGAAAGTTCGTTGACCTGAAGCGCGAATCGAGGCCAGTGAATCCTGAATCAAGCAAGGCGAGGTACGTGTAGACAAGGTCAGCCGGCACATCATTTATAGCCAGGAACCATAGCTAAGGTAGGTGAACACTAGCTCATGAGAAGAGTTAGAGTTACGTGAATTGATCACAGCAAACTTGAGAACGATGTTTTGATGAGCTAAATTACTCATGTACTTTGATAAAGTAACTTCGTGATGATGCTATTGCACTATGACTGCTTTGTGTAGTCCCGTGTATGCAATATCATGTTGCATTTGTAGCACTCGGCAGCTAGCTCTTCCCTAGCCCCGGAGACCGCGCCGCCAGGCGCGGTCCTGGCGGCTTCCCCGCAGTTTCGCTTATGTGAGAATAACGAATAGCTCCCCTATTCTGTGCGCTTGTGCAAGTGATTGTGAATTCTGTGAACATCGGTGAGCTGCTTATAAGACATCATTTTGTGCATCACAAGCAATGAAATGCATCAAACAGTCGCCGATGATAGTCATTTAGGTTTCATCGACCCATGTAAGTATTCCTAGTAGTTTCTGTTGAAAAATTAAGGAAATATAGCGCCGCAAAGGCACCCGTTTGTTCAACATGAAGATCTGATATGGGAGCACGGCGCATCCGCCACACGCTGCGTGTGGCGGCTGTCGCAGTTAGCTCTTCCCGAACCATGATGTCTTATAAGCAGCTCATCGATGTTCACAGAATTCACAATCACTTGCACAAGTGCACAAAATACTTGAACTGTATTGCTAGCCTTTTGTCAAGGCCGTCTCGCTGTAACGGAAGAGCGAACGTACGAGCGAAGCTAGTCCATCCGAGCGCACAGCGCTACCTCACTCGGCTGGGCTCTCCACACCATACAGCGAGAGGGCCTTGACAGAAGGCTACGTATACTTGCTACAGACGTATTAAAATATTCATAAATGGGCAATTCCATAAATTCGGACGTACATTTTGAACACACTATTAAGCTGCCAAAGATACCAAGATTGAGAATATGAAACTTTTTTCTGGCCATGATATGACAAGTGGTTAGTAGAAAACAATTAACTATGAAAAAATTATGTCAAGGCCTCAGTGACCTTGGAATGATTAAAAAATAGCATGTGTTCGGACGTACACAGAAAAAGTGAATTTTCTGACTTCATAAGTTCAATCACAAAGTTCTGTGAAGTATGCAATATTTTTCTAAAAATTCACATTATAACAGTTAAAGTAGATGTGAAATGATGTAGAAATGTAAAAAAAAATTGCAATTTAAACAATTAACATGGAAATTATTATGTTTGTTTTTTGTTTCGGACGTACAGTTTCGGACGTACACGACCGCCGTTTCGGACGTACACTTTGTACACCCTCAACAACACTTATAATAAATGCAAAAAGAAATTTGTTACATAACTATTTTTCATCCTAGGCTCTTCTCAGATGATAGCACTTGTCTATCATGTCAGCATTACCAGTGTAAATGAATAAAAGAGCTTCAGAACATGAAAAATACTGTATACATAGGGTCTGTGCATTATCAGCTGCCTTAATACATGTGACAATATTCACGCATGACAAGTATATGTACTTGTATTACAGAACCAGAATTCTTATATCAAACTTTGTGATTATAACACAAAATACAGCCTAAAAACTAACTGGCCAGAACAACAGAATCATATGTGTTGCAAACTGTAGGTAACCAATTACTATATTAATTAAAGAAACATTATATTTCATTTTTTTTTGTTCATGGTACAAAATAATGTACGGTCAACGAAGGACTGTACCAGATGCATTTATTTACAAACAGAAAGAAAAATAAAATTTGTGGAAAATGGAAAGATTTATGTGTAGTAACCAATAACTGTTTGTAACATACTGACTAGATATTTGTTACATGTACATTGTATACCATGGTGGCAAAACAATACATTTTTTTTTTTTTTTTTTTTTTTACAGACAACAGTAGAGTAATCCTGACACAATGGATATTGTTCACGGGCAAGTCAAAGCTATTTGATTTTGCCCTCTTATGGGAAATAAGAGTGAAAAATAGGCCTGTTTTACCAATATTAGAATTAAACCCTAGTCTTAAAGCATAGTGCAGGCTTAGTAAACAAGGACCTTTACAATTATGGAAAAAAATAATCAAAAGAAACCAATTGCTGATTACTTTATGTTGATTCAACAGTAAGTACATTGTACATGCATGTATTGGACCAGAAAATTTTACATGAATTTTTACTCTGTTCTCAAAACTCTCTGAACTTACAATGAAAAGAGCAAAGCAAATATTGCGTGGTCACATTCAATTTATGAGGGATAAATGTATTAAACACAACATTCAGTGTAATTCAAACATTATGGGTTCCTTTTTGTGAGGTCAAGCTCACAAAAACATGCATGGTAATGTATAAAGAAAGTAAAATATGGGACAGTTTTGCATTTTGCTTGGAGTATTCTGGTAATCAAAGGCCTTTTGATGTTGTTGTTTTTTATATAGAATATTAGATTTAGTGAAATGTTATTGAGTACCTGCTAAACAATGGGCTCTATGCAGTGTATTTTTGTTGCATAATCTACAGGATGTATTCTATGGAAAAAATCTTATTCACTCTGAAATATTTATAATTATTATCATAAATCACTAACACTATCATAACCATTTTTATGGCATGACCTGCTCCAGTACTCCTTCGGCAGCAACATCAGTCTGTAATTTTCAAATGAATGATTAAAGTGCATGAAGATAAATCACAAATTAGAAAGGGCTGCACACTTACCCATTTTTTCTACTGGTCGGACTGGTCTGTCAGACCAGTAGGTACCCAGTTTTTCCATCTTTTAACTGGTCCATCCCTTTAAAAAAAATACTGGTCCGACAGTAATTTTTACTTGTCCTGGACAATCGGACCAGTGCCAGTGTGCAGCATTGAATTAAATCATTAAGTTGAAAAACAATTTATGACATAGATACTACAGTAGACCATGAAACCGATTTTGAAAGAAGATAAATACATCATAGCTTTGTGAAGAAAATTGACAAAAAGTTTAGGAACTAACCGAAGTGAATTGAACATTGTATACATGTCTATGAGGTCTTAGGTCGTAACAATGATGTATATCATGTCTATTGTTGTCTAAATTGCAGGCTGTGTGTCCATATATCTGTAATCAAAATGCATGAAGATGCAGACGATAACTTCGAGTCACAGGATTAGGATTGTAAACACCAGCTGACAAAAATGGTAGGAAACAGTACATTGTAGTATTGCAATGTGAATGCAAGGTGATAAGAAGCTGAAATACTCAGTCTTGGCCAAAATAGGAGGGTATTTCATACAACAAGCCACCTTCTCTGCTCTATGTAAGCAGGGAGGTGGTAAGCAAGTAAACAATATCTGTCCTTGTAAAGACACATTGTCTAAAGAATGTCTCTTATATGACCATTCCCTACTGTTGGTGGTTTTCATACATTCCACTGTATCAACTTCAGACCACGCTTTCTGTTCAGCCTAACTTGTTTGTGTGCACACATACATGTATGGACAGAATTTGTTTATTTAATGAATAATTAAAATTTTATTGACTATTATAAACCTATGTATACAAGAGGATTAGACACAGAAATGTATTCCTTAAATATGTAAGCTCAAGAGGATTGTTTTCAATGGGTTCCAGAGCACAGTAAGAAGTCAACATGAAAAGTGTTTCGGACGTACATAAAAGTTGTTTCGGACGTACATAAAAAAGTGTATGTCCGAACACATATTTTTTCACTAATTAGAGATAATTACAAAATTCTAACGTTACACATTTGAAAAGCAACAAAAACTTGCTTTGCATTGAGATTTTGCAGTTTACTGGCATTCAAGTTTTTATGTAAGATTTAAAAAAAGTGTTTTTTTGTTTCGGACGTACATTGAAATAATGCACAAAATAAAAGTAAAGAAGACAACATAAATTGTCACTTTCACGTTCTCTATCGTGTGGATATGGAAAAAGTGATTCATTACCTTCATATTCAATGATGTAGTGACTTGAAAAGTTTTCTTTTCCTTCACAAAAAATATCAAATGAAACAGTGGATTATAAAAGTGGTTCCAGAGCAGTTGTCAAATGGCTTCATTGAAATCACTCCTGTGACCTTGACCTTGATAAAGTGCATTTCTAATTAACATTTTTGAACAGTTTAAACAATTCCCATCAAAATGATATATAATTTGTGCTGATAATTTCATTTTGAAAAATTGACCCTCTGGTTGACAAATTTATGGAATTGCCCAAATGAATGATACACGCCAAAAAAAAAAATAACAACAACAACAACAACAACAACAACATGCTGCTGCAATTTTTTTTCCGTACCCTTAATACGCTGAAGAAATGTGTTCCAGTAATGCTGCTTGAATCGCTTACAAAATAATAATAATAATGATAATGTCTTGATCATGCACATCAATTAGGTCTTCACACTGAGTTCATGAATATTCATTTACAATGTTACTAGTATTATGTACATCGACGATGCGGCCGATGGGGGAAAAAAAAACAAGGAAAAAAGAAAAACAGGCGAAAATACTAGTTAGCAATAAAAGCATCAACATTAACTTGTCCTTTTAATACGATTATATAATCGAGACAACTATAAAAATTACAGTACTGTACTACAGTATTGCAAACATTGAAAATGAACTGTTTGATGCATATTCATTTCACCTTGTATTGCTGTAATTATGCACTGAGTAATTATGCATTATTCATATCCTTGAGCTTCCCTACCGATGACGTCATTATTTACGCATGCGTAGATGCGTGCAAATGGATACACGTTCAAAATGGCAGCAAGGCTCTCCTCACTGGGGCAGGTCGCTTACTCCTAAAAAGTGTGGAAAATTTTGTAGTTTCCCGATGATATGGTGAGAAGAGCCAAGCCAATGAAGTAATCTATACTTCAATTTTGATTGTTATTGTGTTCATTATCGAAATTTAGTTATTGTTTATTTGTGAAGTCGCCGCATGTGGCAGTAGGGGAGCTATTCGTTATTCCCACATAAGCGAAACTGCGGGGAAGCCGCCAGGACCGCGCCTGGCGGCGCAGTCTCCGGGGCTAGCTCTTCCCGAACTGATTGAATGGGATTTTAGTTAAACCCCGGCGCGGGGCGTTGAGTACCGGTACGTGTTGGGGTCGCTGTAACCGCACCAGCGACCCCAACCCGTACCGAGTCGGGTTAGGGTGGCTGGTGCAGTTAGGATGGGATTTGCTGTGACAGTAGGGGATGTTGTTGTTGTTGTTGTTAAGTTTTGTGGCGTACAAATATTTACATTTAATTCATGTGCCGAATATTGACGCCATCGCTTCCCGGTCTTTTTTGGCTAAGATGATTCGTACTGCATCGTAGTGTAGCCATCTACATGTGGGTTTCTGAATTCTGTATCTTTTTGGCTTTTGTTGTTGTTACAGTATTTTTCATGAGGGGTCATGGCGCTTACACAATGTTCGAGAGCCATGTGAAGGTGTTCAGCTGAAAATTGCGGAGCATGTGCATGTTGCATAAGAATTTTACGTCATGCCACAAGCAGAGCTACTAAACATGTAGATCTACAGCGCATATCGGTGAAAATTGGTACCGGGTTTTGCCCCCAGTCAATCTTGAAAACTATGTTTGTCATTGGTCATAATTTGTTTGATAACATTTGTCATTAGCGTGTGAAAATAATCTTGTCCATGTTTTTATATGAAATGGTTAAAAATAATTTGCCCAATTTATTTACTGTGGGAAAAACCCTTAAACTGGTGCAAATGGGGTATCTTACTCTAGATCTTAATATAGATTCTAGATCTACTATAAAAACAGTGATGTGCACACTAAAAATTTTGTAAGCTTTAGTGATTAATTTAAAATACAGTAGCATGGAAGTTGGAACCCACAGGAGGTTTCAGCCCTCTGATGACAGGAAAGGCAGCCTCCTGGAAGGCAGCTACTGTTGGGGCAGTAACTGCCATGGTTGGTAGAATAGGTTCCAGATGTGAGTGGTTCGGGGATAAAAGGAGAATTTGTAGGAATCAGTTGTTCCTTCGGGGACGGTGGGCTTGAATAGATTATTTGATGTGATCTCTTCTGCTCGTGTATAGAGCTTGGGTTATGAAGTGAGGAAGTCTAGACCTGCTAGTCTATGCTAGAATACGTTCTACTGTAGATAAACTTAGTCTAGTTTGAAGCCGCTTAATCAGAGCCGAGAAGTCAATCTTTAGCCTTGAAGAATCGGAGACTTGATCCCGGTTTGTACCAACTTGTACAAAATAATTTTAAAAAGCAGGTCAGTGCAGAGGCCACAGACAGAACAGAGAGCGGTGATTGTGACTGATGTGTGAACACTTTTAAAAATTACTACACATAGGGCATAGGTGTCTAAAATCTACGCTACTAGATTTTATAGATGGGTCTAACTTGAATAGAGCTAACTACCCATAATTAAACCATAAAGTGTCCAAAATTTGACCACTGAGTAGTCTAGACCAATCTACATGTAGAAAGAAGCCTACAATTTTTATATGTTTTTGCATGTTTGCGGCCAGGGCCATTTCAGTCATTGATGAAAAGGCCCATTCAAGTGTCACTTTCCATAGCACTTGCACGTACCTGTAACTCCTGCTTGTGTTCTAAAGTGGGACTAAGCACAAATGATGTTCATTAGCTGTTTTGTTGATGACTGAAAGTGCCCTTTCCAGAAAAAGGCACCCTGCCGCAAACAGGCTTGTTTGCGGGTTGTTTACTCTAATACTACTAGACCTGGACCATCTATATTATACTAGTACTAGACTACATGTACATCTAGATCAAGTAGGTTTATAGAAAGTAATCCAGAGGTGCTCCATTACACAGTTGTACTGTGGGATACTTTGTGTTCATGGTCACATAGTAGAATTGGTTCTATCATTAGTAGACCAGAGAGGTCCCCCCCCCCCACCCCCCCCCCCACCCCCCCCCCCCCAGCCCTAGATATAGATATTGCACTACTTGCAGTACGACTACACTATACAGTAGAGTCTAGTTCACAATTTTCAGCTGCTGCAGAAAAGTGTTGCTTCTCGCTGGAACTGTGTAGATCTAGATAATTCTAGATCTATATGAGACTCAGTGTTTGGCAAGATTGGAGCTTGAGTTGAATGATGAATGATCTAGTTGTAACTGTGTTGCACTGGAGCTTCGTATAGCTAAGCAAAATAAAGAGCATGAAATTAGTCATGTTAATTCCAATTGATAATCTAACCAACTCGAGGACTTAGGCCTACTACATGTAGTTACTCCCACTCCCATTTGTCAATTCTTGCCATCAGGTGCTCTCATTGACCTCATTTCATTAAAAAAAAAGGCAATGGTAATGACAAGAACCCAGAATCCTGATTGGCTGTTGCTATGGGAAGTTTTCATTCCAGCAAGAGTTGCTATCCTAACATTTTTTTATGAAATGGGGGCCAGAAGTGTTGTTTTGTTTGTTTGTTTGTTTAGTATTATAGATCCATGTAGCTAAATTTAGTAGAAGGAGGTGGGGAAAATGAACAAAATACTACCATGATCCAAAACTTTTGAATGCTTTTGCTGTTTTGTTTGTTTGTTTATTTGCTTTTCCTCCATCCATATTGAAACTAGAAATGTCGCTATGGTGACTGGTATGCCTCCGCCATAATGCATGATTCTCCTAATAGGTCTAGATAGTGCATGTGGACAATGTGTGATTACATTTTCACAAAATTGGCAAAATATTAAAATGACAAGTTTGTCAAAAATGTGCTGAATGTCTACCTTCCTTGACCTAGGTTTAATTGGATGAATAGGAGAGCATGTATTTTGGGGATTTAAGGACTTTAACTTGACTTTGACCCATTCAAACGTTTATAAAAATGCATTGAGTAATTTTCAAGGTATGGAGAAAAATTGCAATTTCTGTATTGAATAGTCTAGTAAATTAAACCATTTTCATCTGGCCTTTGACACTAAAATTCATAAGATAATCACTGTCAGGCAGAACATGCATAAATATGTAGTTAGTTTCAAGATAACTTGAGCCACTTCCGAGATATGGAGGAGAAAGTTAGTTCAGCACTTTCACTTGATCTTTGACCTTTTGACCTTTGAGGTAAAAAAAAAAAGAAAAAAAAAGCCTTCAAGAGAATCTCTATTAGGTTATACATCCATAAACCAAGTGTAAAAAAAAAAAAATAATCCTGCTGGTATTGCATAAACATGAGAGAAATAGTAAAATTTTGAAGTGTTGCCCTTGACCTTTGACCCCTGACCTTTGACCCCATGAACCCTAAATTCTCAAGATAATCACTGCCAGTCAGTACATGTATACTATGTTCCATGAAGATACCTTGAACAATTTCCAAGGTACGGAGAAAAAAGTGAAGTTTTAATATTTTTCCTTGACCTTTTGACCTTTGACCTTTGACCTCATGACCCAAACTTTCACCACAGAATCTTAATTGGGTAATACATGTACACTAAGTTTCAAGAAAATATCTTAAGGCATTGCATAGATATGGTGGAAATAGTGAAATTTTATGTATTTGACCTTGACCTTTTGACTTTTGACCTTGAGCAGGTGCACGCAATAGTTTATAGACACAACTTCACCCCCTAATACACATACATGCCAAGTTTCATTAGGATACCTCAAAAGGTTTTGATAGTTACGATGTCCACAAAATTCATTACGGAAGAACGGACGGACGGACAACCTGAAAACATAATGCCTCCGGCACCACTTCGTGGCAGAGGCATAAAAACATTATTGGCCTTCTGCTCAATGGCCATTCATGCTGCAATATACTACACTTTATTTTAAAACTGTGACATCTTGGTGGAAGTTGCTGTACGAAATGTGATGATCAAAACATCACCAATGAAACTACACACCAGAGTGTGATTTTCATTAACTACACACGATGTTGGCATTATTTTTTTTTCCACAAGTTTCTGTCTGCAGGAAGAAGCATGGTATCTGTGACTTTATTCTTCAAACATTCTTCAAGTTGTATTATGATTCTCCTGCGTGGTTAAGTACAGAACATGCATCCAGCCATCGGGCTAGTGTTACACAGTTGTATCACCAGCAGAATGTTAGAGGGGATGGCTAGTAACTGATCAGTGGAAATAAGTGGGAATGCTGGGGTATGATTGTTCCAATTTTTTTGGGATTCATTTAAGAGTATATAATACAGTGTATATCCATTGTTGTGTGAAAATTATTTGCTTCAGAATGGTCTCATATTCAGGTAATGTGCAGTTTAATGTTTCCAGGCTAGCATGCCTGTACAGTGACTGCACATTACTTGAATATGAGACCATTCTGAAGCAAATAATTTTCACACAACAATAGACATAATGTAATGTACTCTTCAATGAATCCCACAAGAATTGGAACAACCATCCCCCAGCATTCCCACAGATTCCCACCGATCAGTTACAATGTACTAGCCATCCCCTTTAATTAAAGCTTACTGCATATTATAATGGCAAAACCTTAGATGTTTATAACTTTTGTGACTGCAACATTGAAATATTTCATGATGAGAACAGCCCTAGTATAAAGAAAGTTAGACCATTTTCCAGTGAGAACCACAGAAGGTTGGATAGTGCCATAAACATTCTCTCTATTTGTCTCAAGTTTTACTACTGACCATAGATTGCAGGACTTGCTGTCAGTTTGTAATAATACTTTATATAATTCAAATACAAACTTATTTATATTGCTTATTAAAATGAGTGTCATGCAGGGTTTGAACTTCTTCTTAAAGCACTGAGAATCAAAACACAAATTCTTATCACATCTAAGTAAAGGATTATTCATGTTTGAATTTAAATGAATTTGAAAATCTGGTGATGATAACTTTTAGGTCTAAAGGTCAGTGAACATCCTTGAAGCATGCTGAATTTACAATGACCTTTCTTGTAATGATTGCCTAGTCAGACTACAAAAAGTTCAGTGTCTGTGGGTACAAGTCAATTGGAAATCTATAAAACACACACACACACACACACACACACACACACACACACACACACACACACACAAGTCAATCAGAAATCACTCCAAGATCAAATACTGAGAGGTTGGAAGGACAAGTAGTGTTCAGTTCATAAACAGAACTTTTCCAAAAAAGTTTCTCACACATTTTAGGTAATGTCTGTCAGTGCTAAGGTCAGCTGTCCCTAGCTTTGTGGGACTTCATTAGGCTCTTGTATTGCATGGTCACAACTTTAACTACCGGTATGTAGACTTTGTATTGTTTATACATGTATCACACGACCATGGCTGCAAAGCATCATGAATGCCTACTTCCTTGTACTCTTGTGATTGTCAACCTTTTATCTTTTTGCATCTCTTAGATACCTGCCTTTGCTCGGCCACCATCTAATGCAAGACATACATGCGTTGCGGCCCTGAAATCAACTCAAGTTATGTACTCTATAGCAGCTCAGTAGTGACTACAAGAGCCTGAAGTTCACAGACACCTGTCTGCACAACTCAAGCATTCATTTTAAATTCATGACCACATCCCAGAGAACATCATGAATTACATCCCAGACTACAGCCTGTTTGTGGAGTATGCAAATACGTATGCCACTCTCCCACTATTCCCTGTCTTTGACATTGCTCACTACATCATGATGATTGTTGCCCTCAGGAAAGACACAGGAGATGGTGAGTGTGGATTGTGAGCCTCTCAGACTTTTCTAAATGAAGAAATTACAGAGGAGAAATACACATATTGTTGTCATGTTATGGTCTTCTTTGACAACTTTGAAACTTGCAAGACTGCTCACAAACTCAATGCTTTCTGCAGAGATAGAGACAGAGAGAGAGAGGGGGGAGGGGAAAAAAAACAAACAAAAAAAACCAGTCCTTCTCTAGGATGGCCTTCAAAAATATGGCTGTGTGTTCCCACAATGGTTATTAATCAATTTGATGTTGTAGCAGTTGATATTTGTAAGGCATAATTTCACATTAACAAGACTTACGGATCTTTAATTTTGTTACTTGGCTATATGTGCAAGGTTACTCAGTTATAGGCCTATCTGCAAGTACTTATACCTTGTGTTTCCTGATGGGGGCTACTTGAGAAGGCAATACTTCCTACATGGTTTGTTTTGGGGTGTTTTTTTTTTTCTTTCTTTTTTGATGCGCTAGCATTATGCCCACACAACATGTGGAAGAACACTTTTCCAAAGTCTTTAAATCATGATATCACATTTGCTTCCAGTTGAAAATATCTCAATGTTACAAATGTTTGATTTCTTTTAAAATGTCACTGCTCATACTTGCACAGAGTTGGATTGCTGCACCTCAATGAAGAAGAAAAGTTACATAATTTGTAGCTTTGAGACCAAGGGGTAGGGGGGGGTCAATTTGACCCTCCCTTCAGATCTCGGCCGCCGATCTGGCGATCGCCGCAAAATTTTGCCTAAAGATAGAGCCGGGTGTCAACTACAAGATTCCATGGTCATACAATTTAGAAAAATATTTGCTTTTTATTTTTAATCAATGAATTATGCAAATTTATGCATGAAATCATATTTTCGCCTATAACTCCATTAAAAAGGCTGAAGGATTGCTAAGTTTTTTTGTCAGTGTTCCTCAAGACACATCAAACAATTTTCTTGTTAAAAAATAGCACAATCAAAATCAATTTCTAATGTTTTTTATTGTTTTGTTAATTTTTTATGTATTTTATCGTTTTTTTCAACCTTTTGTTTTCTATTGTTTTTTTGCCAAAATTTGTTGCAGGCACTTTTTCAAGCTTATCTACACTAGAATTGATTAGTTTCAATGGTTAAAAGTTGAAATAATCTAATTTATATCAATTTAACCAAAAAACACAATTTACATTGGATTTGCACATGATATCATGAATTTGAGCTGTTTTCGGATGGACATATGCAAAACATTACATGTAACTTCAGAACGGTGTACCCGGACGTCGCAAATTTTGTCTCAAAATATGCAGGAGACTTCAATGAAAAAGGTCATGAAACAACGCAGCAAAATCTTTACGCATTGGGGAATTGTGGCGCGAAATGTCGAGAGTAAATGATGTTAATATCTGAGCCTATTTATTCATATTCCTTCCGATATCATAAGTTGTATGGTCAGGCCCTTGTCATCACACCATAACTTCCACACCATACTTACGAGATCAGATTACACATGTACAGTGTGTACATACTCGCATACATTATTTTTACACAAATTCTTGCATCATTCTTGACAGCTAATTTTGGTTTGAAAATGTTGCATAAGAATTGATGTATGCACATGTGAATAACAGCATAGTTCATCCAAGGAGGTTCGAGAAATGGAGTCACAACAGTCTTATTCGCCCATGCTCGAAGCCGCCACAAAAAAATGTTTGAAATATGTGTCAAACTGGATCTGCCGCTCAGATGCGAAGACAATTGACTCGTGTCTCATTGCATAATCACCAGCCACTTTCCAAGGAAGATATATCTTTGTGATGGTAATCACTTTTCACTATCCCTACTTACAAACGATGGGCGGTAGACAATGGTAAAGGCACGGGGGTGCGCGAATAGAAATTGCTCAAATATTGCTGAAAAAGATATCAAAATTATTCGACTGTACGTGTCTGTACACTAATCTGACATATTGATTTATAAAGAACTATACTTGAAGATGATACCATATTAGTTTCATTTGGCGGAAATAAGGAGAAAAGTGATAAAACCGGCTTTCCATGAGGGTAAAATTTCAAACACTTTCACAAAATACAGCTCAGATTTACACTTTCACACATATTTTCGAATGGAATTGACTTTTGTTTGATATGCTTCATCATTAGGTGAAATTTCATTGCATTTGATATAAACGAGCAGCATATACCCGATATTATGTTAGCGATTGCTCAGAAAGATGGCGGCTTCAAGCATCGAACATCAAAGGCCCAAATGCACCTGTGGAATTCTTTTGTCCATCCATAGAAAACTGACAGCTGATTGAATAATTATAGTCAGAGTACTTTGTAACTCCATCTCTCGAACCTCCTTGGTTCATCAAAGGCATGGGGTTTGTTTCATCATGGTGAATGGACTAGGTCATGTGATGCATTTTCCAGCAATTAATATCAGCTTTTGTTGTATGTCCCCTAATACACATACACATAGATAACATTTCTAGTGAAAGGTTGCTCAATACTCGAGGCTATAATTTTGTCATGAATATAGTTCCTGAATTTCCCTCCTTTTATGGAATGAATTATACATTAGATTTTCGTTATGCACAAATATTGAAAAATGGAAACTGTATTCAGATGCAGACATCATTGAAACTCCACCTGTGCATTCATAGCAAACATACCAAAAAATTGTACATATTTTCTTCTACTCTCTAGCTGTTTTGTATGTTCAATTGCATACACAATGTAGAGGTTGGATTCACAAGATGCCAGCACTTTGATATAGTATTAGTATTATTTATCTACCATACTTTTTTTTTTTTTGTTTTCGTTTGTTTGTTCGTTTGTTTTTTCAATGTAGGGTTTCTCTCACTGGCGGAGAACAACCCGCTAGCATGCTGGTTGTGCAGCATGCTGTCCTCGTTTGCTGGCTACATACTGAGTAATGCTCTCCTTGGGCAGTCACTGGTCGCTCCATTTGCCTACCACATGAAGATTGGCATAGCAACTATTGTGTGGTACGTTGCATCAGCTGGACTGTCCTTTTTCATACTGCAATGCAAGCTGTGAAAAATCTCTTTTTTTTCAAAACTGTCAGAGGGTGTCGTCAAAGGGAGCTTAATTATCAATTGAATGTGAATGTTTGCAGCATTGTCAACATACCATTTGAGTAGTAGGGAACTGGATCTGTCATGTATCAAATATGAAATTTTCAATAAACATATCTCTGAGATACACTAGCAAAATAACTACAATATTACTCCAATTATATGAAAGGTGTCAATTTTTTTGTTTGCTAAGTTTTGAGTTATTTCATTTTTACTTGAATCACATTTTTAAACTAACAATGTATTGAACACTTGGTAGTGTGTGGATTTATGGGTGCCCATTTAATACACTATACAGAGGCTTTACAAATTCAAGGAATGGGTTTTGATGTGATTATTAGTGGCCATTTCTGATATTTATTGATACTTGATATACAATTTGAAGCTTTAGAAGTAAACTCGGATGATATTCTACACTCTGCATAATACTTTTGAACATGGACTAATATTCATCATGGTTTAAAGCAGAATACTAAAGGAAACGCATATTTTGTTGGATCATTCCCCCATTTCAAGCTTAGAGCATGTTAAACACAGCGGCCTTTAATTCATCCAATTAGAAAATTGCGTTTTGGAGAACGGCTGCTTAGAAAAATTGCATCCTGAATCATGTTCAATCGGAAGATCCGTGGTTATTTTGGGGGTGTGTCCATGAAGTCATGGGGTGAAGGGCAAATCCGGAAGTATCACACAACAGCCTGAGCTTACGTATACGTATGCTCCCGATGAGAGTGAGATGTTGAGGCTCGTACCCGAAATCCCAAGACATTTTTTATCAGAATGTCACAAAAAAATGAAATAAAACTGTTTTCTACTTCAAGTCTCCTGTGAAATCACACATTTCCTCGTTTAAATAAAGTCTGTTACGCGTTATTTAGGCCACAAATACAGAAGTTGTCAGGCCTAGTGCCTGTAGTGGGTGCTTCGTAGTCGATCAGTCACATGCATGCGCCCATCACCGGCCGCGTATGTCGCAGTGCAGTAGCCTTCGTGTATCAAAGAGCGGAGAAGCCTGGGCTTCGTACCTCACGTACAATGTACTATCAGCAGCTCCTTGGTACTACTACAGCTGTGTACGCCATATATTTAGCGAGTCTTTTTTTTTTCGCGAATCGGGACTTGCCAATAATTTCGCGAGTGCTTAAATTCGTGGTTGTGGAGTACACTACGGAAGGGGTATACAGAAAGAGAGTTAATATTTTGTCGTGTTTTTAAATTCGCAAAAAGCACCAGGTTCACGAAATTGGCGATAATAAAAAAACCTCGCAAAACATTCGGCGTATGTGGATCGCTAATACTAGATACTGAGTACCGGTACTACTCAGTGTGAGGGCACTACGGGCAGCCAAGTTGAAGTCTTGACTAGGCGCTAGGCCGGCCGGCTTATCTGGTGATAAAATAAATGATACAGAGCACTATGGTTTTCATCAAGAGTGATAAAACTTTGATGGACTCAGTGAAATAATGAATGGATCGTGCACTGAATTTGTGAGGGTTCCTAGCTAGATAGAATGCTGATGAGCTTTGACCGGGAGTACGGAGTGAGTGTGATATGATAAGATATGATACTACGTAGCCCGACCAGACGCTGCGCTACTTACAGCGACTGGGCTGTGTATAGTTAGATACTAAGGTAGGCCTACTTCAACTTATGATCTACAGAGCGTTGTTACGGGCCGAAATCGCCAAAAATGCGACACAAAAATGTAGAAACGCTAAGAAATTCACCTTAATTCACCTCCGATTTAGAAGATGTCGATATATCACAAGATTTTATGGCAAAAATTGTTCGAAATGCTCATGTTAGACCTTCTACTGCTCAGTTCAATGAATCTGTGCCTCCCTTTGCCGATTTTCTCTTTAGTTTGCTCGGTAGAATTAATGGGTTAAGTTGCTGTGGTGTATCGTGAAAGACGTCAATTATTCCATGACGAAAATCGTCCTGAATTATAATGCAACGTTTACATAGCGCTACAGTAAAAAGATAACTTTTCGTAGAAGGGTTAATTTGCAGTTTATTATTCCCAAAATCAGAGTGAATGATTAGATCTAATTTTGTTTTTTCATGCGCCCGTGGTAGCTGTAGTATAGGTATAGGCGCCTATATTTTTTTAAACCGACCACCCGTTTTCCCATTAAAAAGCACGTACAGTACCCTAAATCCAGTGAATGGGCAAATAGACCGGTGTTGACAATAATTATGTGTATTTACTACCTTAATGAGGATATTCTTCAATTCTTTTTCCTCCTGTTTTCTCATGTTAGTTACATGTAGGCCTAGGACTTATCCTCCTATTTTTTCTTGATTTGTATTCATGTGTGAATGTTTCAGCGTATCGCGCCCATGATTTTATACGCGAGAAAGCCGTTGAGGGAGGAGGATGGTCGATCTTTGATACTAAGTCTACTGTAGTAGACTTACTATCAAAGATCGTACACCGACCTTTGTTACTATGTAATTCCGGAATCCACTCTTCTTAATGTTACATACGGCCGAGCTGCGAAGTTGAGATTGCGTGAATATACACAGTCAAGTCGCTGCACAGCTGCGTCTGGTCGGGCTAGGCCCTACGTTACTACGTAACTTCGTAAGGATAAATATTAAAGATAGAAAGACCTAGGCCTACTGTACTGAGATGACACTGAGACCTGAGTCAAGAGCGATATTACGAAGTTAATGTGTCTCACATTTACAGCAAAGCTCATCACACAGCCGAAATTTTGACATGGACTTCTATTTTCTACACGTAGCTAAAATCTTACGGTAGGCCCTATAAAGCCTAATAACGTTAGACCCAAGTTAGTGTACATACATACAGCGCCCAGGCCGATTTAATATTGTTAGGCCTAGGCCCTACTGCTGCTCTGAAGTTCGAGTTCAAGTCAGCACTAAGCTCGGATCATTTTCAGTTCAGAATAAAAACAACTCTCACCAATCTAAATTTTGAAGTCTATCTGGCATTGGTCCTGCGTCACCAGCATTGTCCCCTGGCCTGCCGTGTGGCAAAGGCTCGTACTGCCAATCTCCAGGAAGTCCGTCCGCTTCAACCGGACCGCCCTGGGCCTTCCCCCCTAGCTCGCCCGCAGCGTCTCCCTCCTGCGCCTGGCCGTGCGGCTCGTCATCAACATCTATCTCTCCAACTTCACCAGGGTCATCATCACTAGTTTCATCATCGCTATCATCACTATTGTATATCACGCAGTTCATCATCGCTTCCACATTCAAATTCCACCAAGAAATCATCCTGATCATCACTGGCCTTAACGTACGATGTCATTTAATATCGGTATTAAAACTTTCTTTTAATACCGGGTTCCACAACAACTTGTACAATACAATGCATGCATTATGCGCGCGGGGCCCTGCGGCGCTCGAGACCTTGCGCAATTCCCTTCACCCCATGACGTCATCGGCAAAGCCTCGAAATTTACGCTGTGACCTAGATTTCAGGGGGGTGACAGGTGTAAATCTTCAATATCCTCTAACTCCACTTCAAAAAGGCCATTTTAAACGATGTAAACGACAAATTGTTCTATGTGTCCCACTCTTTGACTTCATATGTAATATAATATCTTCAGTATTCCCCTTTAATAATGCAGGTTCTATCATGTGTCATTTTGCCTTGCAGGTACCTGATCTTCTACTCACCTGGAGATGTATTCTATAAGATTGTTACCAGCTTTCCAGGGAAACTGGTTGTAGGGCCCATGAAAGAGGCTGTACGGGCCCGCAAAGTGGGCCTTGGTGTACTCCAAGCAGCCAAGGTCTATCCTCAAGGGTTCTTAATCATGGTCATAATTGGCACAGTCAGAGGTTAGTCCCAGAGCTCTGTTTTTATTTTGAAGGCATTTTAACTCAATGTTAATAGGTTTTGAATAATTTCCATAACAAGTGCGAAAGATACTGTACAAGCTGTTATTTTTGCGAATTTTGGGAATCGTTGTTGGACCACAAATTTAACAAGACATAAAAATGTTGCCATGCGCTATGGTAACCATGCACTTATGAAAGCATCGGTTTGCATTTTGGAAGACATCTTGGGAAATGTCTGTGACCTCAGATCATTTGCAAAAATATCTGTACTCAAAAATAACAGCTTATACAGTACATGCATGTATATGTACAGTGTAAGTCTCTGGCATGAATTCTCCTGCACACTTTCGTGTCCATACACTTTCATATTCTAACCACTATGAAACACTGGCAGTCTGTTGATTCACCCTTCGTCCATATATTGAACTTGGCTTTCATACGAGTTGGACGAACTATTCAAATGTAATGATTTGAATCCACAAGTAAAGCCCATTGTAAAACAAGAAAGTGACAGGGATCATAATCCCGTGTGACAGACAATAAGTCTTGAGATGTACTTGTCAGTTAGCCTTTGACAATATACCAGTTTGTAGTTCCACTTTTTGCTTGAGCAAAAAGAAATTTAAAAAAAAAAAAAAAAAAAAAAAAAATAGGTCAGTTGTACCCGCAGGCTTTTAAGTTTTTAAATTCACTGAAATAAACTTCTGTAATGTAATGAAACTTCCTGTAATCCTTCCAAATAGTGCTGGTCAGTACATCCACCTGACAGCAAAAAAGTGTTCATTTAAGCATAGTATTTATTCAATGCATCAATTTTTTTTTTCTCCAAGTGTTACTGTAAAATGAGGAATGTTCACGTGCATTTTAATTTCGCGAATTTCACGAGCGCCAAGATTCGCGAAATTAAAATCACGCGAAATTTCTTGTCTACACTATATGCATTTAACACCAGTGGCATTTCGCGAAAATTTCATGCCAAGAAAAAGGCCGTCGGCTCCAATTCGCGAAAATTTCTGGCCGCGAATATATAATGTTTTACAGTAATTGATGGATTATTATCAATGGTCACCGGTCTAAGCAAGCCATCCTCTCTTTTGAACATGAATTTCATGAATAGTTGCATAGTGCAAGCTTAGCACGATGTCGCTTGCAAACCAACTAAGAAAAAAGAATGGACATATACAAGTATGTCCCAATGTGCACATGAACTAATTATGAACTGGTTTATTGACAGAGCAAGCCGGCAGATGTGCTAAATGGGGAAGAAAAGCCCATTAAAGTGAGGCAGTCCTCACCAATTTCAAAAAAATATGTTGTTGTTGGTACCTCCAATGAACTACTTTCACCAAAAACAAACTTTCAAATCATCAAATAAGCTCGTAAATTTTGATTGAAAAAGTGTGAATCTGCATGGTGAATATGCTAATGAGCAAGTCTTGGCGGAGAGTCAGACGTCACCGAGGCACAACTCTTCCCAGCCGTGTTCTGCTCGTCATGCGTACGCTTCCTAGTTATTTATTAATTCATGTCTACTATTTATTTTATATTAATTATATATATAAATAAGCTTGAAATATTTGTTTGAAATAATAAAACCACATATTGTCACATTTTATGACAAAATCAGATATGATCATTTTGAACACTTAAATTAGTTTTCTGAGGCACGGCTGTCAACTTAGTGAGTTGGGCATCAATGACGTTGCACCTTTTTGCAGGCTCTTACACGATCGCTTGCAGGAATTATTTTTTAAAAATCGCGTACAGAGACAGTGTTTGCTTTCCACATGTATAAATTGGTGAAAGGTTATATTTTTTACTCTTCTTAAAGGCCGCGTCACACCATTCCGGGCAAGCCACGCGGGCTTGTGGCGAGGAGGTAGTTTCCAGCACGTAGAAGATTTTCAGCGGCGAACAAGAATGTTTGCAGTTTTCGTTCATGCCTTGTCATAGCGTACGGGGGAACTTCTGCAGCTTGACTTGCGGGGAAACAAATTTACTCCCCGGAGCTCTCCGCAGTTGGTCCGCACCTGACAGTATCTAGCGCGTAGTTGCCCGGAGGTGCTCACGCAAGTCCGATTTAACCGCAGCCAAGTTTTGAGCATGACCAAAACTTTTTCCGGGTGAGTCGCTGGAATGCCCGTAGAGGTCCACGCAGAACGCCAGTAGGAGACCCTCAGCGGCAGTACTTCCCAGGCAATTCCCACGCAGGTACTTCGCAGTCCCATATGCAGCCAAGATAATGAAATTCTGTGAGATTTCAGCCATTCCATTAGAGGAATTCCTTCACTGAGTTGTCAGCCCCCATGCGACTGGTACAAAGGTCACACAGTATACTCGCAAGTATAACGCGTCCAGCAAGTAAGATACATGCGCTGACTCGCACAAATCCTTTTCCGCCCTCAGGAATGTCCGGTATGCTAGAAAATCCCTACATGTAACAAGCCCGAGTAGCGTGCCCGGAAAGGTGTGACAGGGCCTAAACACGGTTGCGGGTAAAAAAATATGCGTGCGCACCTCTGGGCGACTACTTTTGAGATACATGCTAGGTACTGTCATGTGCGGATCATCTACGGGGACCTCCGGATAGTCAAAATTGTTCTTTGCAAGTCGCACGCAAGGCTGGTGTGACACGGCCTTAATTATCATACAGTGAAAATTCTCAGGACTGCCTCCCTTTAAAGGGATGAAGTTATCAGCCTTCTACGTATGACAGACTTTCCTGTTCAGTTCACACATACAGTATGAAGATGGCAGTTTGTATTGAATTGAAATTTACTTATTAAAGTCGGACGATCCTAACCCCTAATGGTACGTTATTTCGTAAACTCCCGAACAAATGAAGTTTGTGCATGCAATTGCGCAGTGCCAGACTGCAGTGCTATATCCATAAATGTGTGGGACAATGCTGCCACTGAGACACGGGTGTGTGTGTGTGTGTGTGTGTGTGTACACGCATCATACACAAACATTGTGACCGCGAGCTGCGGTGATTGGAGGAGAGAGGCCAGAAGACGTGTGGCTCTTTTGGTTTCTCTTCATGCGCATGTGCACTGAGAGTGTGCGTCCATTCAGAAGCTCGCGTGGCTCGGACAACCATTTTGGGTCAGATGATTTTGAGCCGCAGTCGTGTTCACTGACCCATTGAGCCAGCGCTATTCTCATTCGGTGTCACAACATTTGATACAGAATTGGGGAGGCAGCGTGTTGCATTCGTCTCCTTTGCCGCACAAACCACTCGCCACGATTGTAAGGCTTTAAATTTCTCAATTGAAGTCAAGAAATAAAACTACCCTGGAGGTATTCTTTAGTTTTGTTTTTACATTCCCTAGAATATTATGAGTGCATTTACTGTAAATATTGAATTTCATGTGTCACTACTTTGAACTGAATTAATGAGTAATTTTTTTTTACATCCTCTCAAAGTGTCAAAGTGAGTGTTTCATCTTGTTAAGCTCTTGAGTGTAAATGCAAATGACAGGATGCAGAACTTTAGCTGCTGTTGTATGCTGAAATGAATTAATATTTTTGGAGACCACACACAAAGACTTATTACCTGTAGTTCTACAAATCCCCCTCTCCCATACTTCACCAATAAAGAATTCTTAAAGAAGTTGTTCCACAGGAAAAATTGATTCAATTTAGTATTAACATGAATTCAGTTGTTCATTGGAACTTTTATCAATATGCGAGTAATTCACTTGTTTGCAAAAAGAAAAAACAACAACAATTGCATTAGAACTTGCTTTACATAAGCAAGTGAACAGATATGTATACCTGTACACCAAAGATTTAAGGACATTCCAATATTCTTATGAGTATGGATTGCAAGAAAAGACAAAGAGGTTTTTTTTCTCTCTCTCTCTCTGTGGGTGAAGACAATGCGGCTACACTGTGCCTTCATAACTGTTCTGGATTGCTTTTAGAATTAATGTTTTTCTTCATAACAGGGTCTGGAAGTGCATTCATGCGTATCTTTGAAAGAGTGCTGCGTGGAGCTGGGAACCTGTCACAGAATGAACTCCTCAACCCTTCCTTGTATGTATCAAGCAAATGTGACCCTGCACCTCAAAACAAACAAAAAGTCGCTAGACATGAATTTTTAGTTAAGACCATATTCTAAAAGAGCAGACTTTAAGCTTTAAAATGATGTATAACTCAAATCAAATGGACTCTCCTAACCTATCTAAATATTGGAAAGAAAGCACAAACTCAGGAAAAGTGTGAACCGAGAAAAGAGGCTCTGAAGTACAGTGTCTATTCAAGCGCTTAATCTTTACCAAACCGTGCTGGCTGTGCGATGAATGGGACAAAAAACAGGAAGTAAACCACCAGAGTAACAACAATGAAAGGATTATCAGATTTAACTGAAATTAAGCATGCCTCATTAACACATTCTGTCCATAATCAATGCCAACTTTCAAAGCAGTAGCACTATCCTTTCAAATGTTATTAGAGTTGAAAGTGAAGAGTGTGGACAAGGTTTTTCAGAAATGAAAAAGGGATCCTAATCACACTATTCTACCAAAAACGTTCGAGATAAACTGCTAAAAAACACACTTTCCTGCCCGTTTCATGATACCAAATTTTAGCATAATGTAAAAGAAGACCCGCTCTTTCAGAAAATATAAAAAAGTCAAGTTCGGCTAGGTTGACCCATTTCAATTATTTTCAGTCCTCACGCAAAATCAGTGTGTGCGACTTTATGTTCGTTTTGAGGTGCACGGTCACAAATAATGAAACCCTTTCAAACAATGCTATAATGCAGTGTGATTATTGGGAAACATTCAATAACAGACAGATTAGGGAGTGGTTTTCCAGTAGCAGTAGACTGTATCTAGAAGAATGCCATTGGCTTTTCTTCTCTCTCTCTCTTTTTTTCTTTCAGTTGATTATGATCTTTGATATCACAATAAATGCCTGCTGAAAGGCAATGTTGCATTTTTCTGTACACTGTATGTGTAAAAGCAGTGAAGAAGCACAATAACACAGTGAAGTTAGAAGATCCTACATTCTAACACAGCACAGTGCATGTTTTATGAGATCAGACGGTATACCCACCATGTAACTTTGACCTGGGTTACAAATGGGTATCTGGGGAAGCTTGATTAGTAATGTTGACAGGACCCGTCCGAGATGGAAATGCCTACACTCAAGGGATAACCCTGGGTAATTAAGACCATAATGATTCTTTTATGAAAGGAATGACCGTCTAGATGTGTGTGTAAGTAGATGATATGCTGGCATTGATTAAGTGTTTTTTGTTTTTTTTTCCTGTACTGTTTAGTTATCCTTACTCTGGCCTATGTTTATTTATGGCAGGAAACACAAATCTCTGTTAATTAGGTGACCTACAAGAATCCCATGTCCAGTCCTCAAAGTTCAGGGGGAAAAAAAATTATTCATCTCAACAAATAGCATCAACCTTGGAAACATTTACTTCTCTTGCAGACAACTTACAGACTTGTATCTGCTACCAATTTTGCTTTCTGGTCTTGTATCATGTGATAAAGGACAAGGATTAGACATGTTTTGTTTGATCATCATTTTGTCCAGTAAAAAGAAGAAATGCTTGTAAAAATTTCCGACCTACTGTTTTCAACACAACTTCTTTTTAAAACTTGAACTGCTTGAATCAAAGACCTGATGCACTATCTAAACTGACTTCCCCTCCCCCAGCACCACCAAGGCTACCATTCTGTGCAGCATCCTCCTTTCTCTGGAGAACCTGGGATACATCACCATCCCCTCCCCTGAGCTGATGTTAATGCTGACAACACTCCTCGTCTCCATGAAGATTGCTTCCCTGGTCTTTGGTATCACAGATCCATTCACACCCATTGAGGAGACCTGTAGGCCCGTGCTCTTTGGTAAGTGGAGGAAGGTGGATGCTCCCACTCAAGGCCCAGCCCCATCTCATGCCAAAGGGGAGAGGAAACCCAAGAAGGAATGAACCTGTCACTTCTTCAGATTACTGGTACCCATACTCCATTGAGCCAGAGTTCAATGAGGATATCAGGAAATATCCTTCACTGCCGAACTATGTCAGCTTATTTCAAAGGGTACATAATTTCTGGTATATTTCAAAACATTTAAGAAAAAAAGAAGAACAAATACAACATTGGAAAATTAACAAGAGTGTGCTAACATGCTGATACCATGAAGTCTTATGGTGCATAGTACTGATTCTATCTTGTGTGCAGTGGTGGAAAGCTGCATTTTAGTCTGTACATACCAAGAAAGTGACAAGAATATGTTTGAATGCAATAATGAGTTCAAGTATGCAAAATTTCATGCATTTTGTATTCATTTTGTGTTAATATTTAAGTGAAGAGATTGAATAGAGGAGATAGTTGTCCTATCATCGCACTTTGTCACCTCTGCTTTCTGTTCTTCACTTCTCATGCATAAGAGCTGCAAAGATATTTATATGGCTATAAATTTTTATATGGCTATATATTTGTATAGGGTGGAATTTGAGGGTTGAATTTTGAATAAAAGAAGTTATCTGGTATGTCTGGCATAAATTTTCATCTATTAACTAAAGGGGGAAAGAAGACATTCAAATGAACTCAAATCTCTATTCCCAACTGAATTTGTTTGTTCTTTTCTTTTTAGTTAATTTTGTAATCTACGAGCACCTGTCCTTGAAACGGTGTATCACCTGTAACATGCCACATTAATCAGAGATGCCACTATTCCTGCGTTCAGACGATCCCCGACTTCGCGGGGAATGTCCCGTTTGCCAGGACTTTCTCCGGGAATCCCATCGTGTGAACGCTCAATAGGACATCCCCCACTCCCCCGGCAAGCTTGTTGAGTCTGGCAACAAATTCTTGCGGGGACTGACCTTGATCTCTCATGCAGCTGTTTTCCTCAAAAGTGCACATGCTCGAAATGTGGTGGCGAAGAACTACTACATGTGTTTGTATTTGCAATCCCGCTTCCTACAGCGCCACATACGGTGACCTAACACACGGCTGAAACCACCAGCCGTGATTTTGTCGCTCTTTCAGCGGGGGATTTCAATGAACGTGTGGATGTCCGACCATAAAAAAGATACAGTCTCTCTTTTTGACATACGATATAACTCCACATTGTCATGAAGTTCATGTGGCATCTCTGCTTAATATAGAGTGCATTACAGGGATTACCAATTTGATTGATTAACATATACATTTTTCCTGGGTTCAAGTTTCATATTTGAAGTCAGGTGCATATAAAGTGCTGTAACACATACATGAACCAGTACCTACTGTATTCTGTAGATTACACTTTGTGCTGAAATTAGTCCATCATTTGCTTCATGTGTCGAGTTCTCTTAGGCTGACTAGAAAGGGGGAATTGTAATGCTAGTGGTTAAACATACATCAATACTTTGCATACAGCTGGCACTGTGTTCATATCAATCATGCCAGAGTAATGCCATGTTGACAGCTGTTGCTGAGTATCCACAAGTAACTTTGAGTTGCAAAATATGTAAGTGAGGAAAAGATGCTGAATACAGTTTTATTATTAGAACGTAGATTAATGGCACCCTTTTCCTATCAAATTTCTCGTGATGATAATAATGTGTCAAAACATCTCTTATTTCATTCCCCTTTTAAATAGATGTGATCAAGAGAAGGAAAATGATTTGTTTGTGTAGTATCTTTTTTCAATTAAGAAAATGTAGAGGTGTTTTTGCTGCAACAAAGTAAAGTAGGCATAAAAAGCTTGAAGTATACTAATTGCAGGAAACTACATGTAAGATTCACATTATTCTTACACATTCATGAGGTTCAGTACTGCAGGACACTATATGTTAAAGATTCTTCATTGTACATTTTATTGCAACATTAGAACTTCAATGCACTTCCAGCTATAAAACTGGAGAGGTAATACCAATTTGTTTGTTCGTTTGTTTGTTTGTTTGTTTGTTTGTTTGTCTGTCTGTTTGTTTGTTTGTTTGTTTTTACAGCCATTTGTAAAATTGTATGTCTTCACTAGATTTTATGTTTTTATCATGAGGAATTACTGTTTAAAACTAGTTTTATAGTGCTTGCCATCTTTTGCAGTGCAATTTAAATATTTTACATCTCAGCCATATACAGTGTAGCTGTATAATCAAAATATACACATGTTTATCGTGCAAGACTTTTAGAGGGATTAGGAGTTTGATGATTTTTGTTGTAGGACCTATTGCCATTATTGCTTCAAACAATTTACATCATGAGGTTGTGTAATGACAAATTTGTGTCTTCTTTGATTTTGACAGTGCAAGATTTTTTTTTTTTTTTTTGGTAAGATGTCTGCATGAAAATGAATTATGATTTATCTGCTGGGATCCTGGCACTTTGCTTATACACCATTATATCTGCCCTTTGAATACAGTGTGGAGTCCATGAAAGATTTGCCTCTTGATCTTTGAAAATGAAAGACCACTGAGTTGTCATGACTCCTAAACTAGTAGCGTGGGAAAGTGGCATGCACATCAAAGTGACTTTTTTTTTTAAAAGTGGAAGACTGGTAACAGTAAAGCCTTCTCCATCTTAAAAAAAAAAAGAGAAAAGAAAATGAAATGAAGGTCTCCTTATAATCAGTTGCTCTGTAAATATCTATGTTATTATGTTCTATTTTGTCTGCATTTTCAGTATAACCAGCTGCAGAGTTCGAGTGCCTACTCTTTTTGAAATTGATGCAGGTTTAAGTGTATTATTGAGAGCAAGTGAAAGAAATACAAAAGCTCCTATTTGCACTTAATGTGGGTCATATGCATAACAACAACAAAAAAAAACAAAACACTCAAACAACTGAACACAACGAAGACAAGGAAAAAATGACCCGATCCTCATTTCATTTTTTCGAGGAAGTAAAGATTTATTGCATGTCAATTGTACTACAAATGATTATGAGAGGTGGTAAACAGGATACTAACACTACTCATTCATAGAAGAGATAAGGAGATATCTTTTCTTTTCCTGCTCAACAGGAACTTCCTGCTCTGCTTAATAGTCTCATCCCAGTCTCATATTCAGTGTAATTATCCCTGATTGATCTTGGCTGGACAGGCCTAGCTTTGGCCAACTTTTGTAACGGGAAATATTTCAAAGGTATCATAAGGGTCTATTTAAAGAGAGAATTAGCTCTCTTCAGCTTCGATGATTACTACTGACGTAGGGCAAATAGGACATTAAACCTAGTAACCTAGTAGAGAAGAGGGACTCTTTGCATCCATGGTAGTATTACAAATAAGATTTGTTGTGTATTCCACACTGTACATGTACTAACTGTTTGTTTTAGTGCTTTGATATGTACATGTATATGTTAGGTATGAAGTGGGTGGCTACATGTCTGTGAACAGAGGCTGAAGGAGCATAAGCTTTCTAAGGAACACTTTGTGACATAATTTTCACATTATATTGCTCCCAGTAATATGGGTGCATAACTCAATCTGATGTGTTGCCTTAAGTCTGTGTTTACTGCGTACGTTTCACATCACATGGGGGCGCTGTGGCATAGTGGATAAGACTTCTGACTCCCGAACGGAGGATCGTGAGTTCGAATCCCGCCCAGTGCTTACATCCTTGGACAAGATGTTTTTACCCACAATGTCCCTCTCGACCCAGGTGTATAAATGGGTACCTGGCAACGCTAGGGTAATAATAATAGCAGGGCCCTCTGGTAGAGCAGTGGCAACACTGAAGAGGCTACCCTGGGTAAATAAGACCTTATTATTATTATTATTATTATTATTATTATTATCACACAAAAAGTCAGAGACTAAGAGTGACTCCTGTTTGTTAGTGCAAAAATCTTGGCCCAGATTCAGCAGTGATCATGGTTTGCCGTGTGAGAATCACCCTCTGTATTGACCTTGAGCACCAGGCAACTTTCAAACTGTATGAAGGAATTTCCTGCCTGTTAATATTTTTATAATTCCACCAAACTGATGACAATACCTGTTTGTGTCTAATTTGCAGGAACAGTCAAACCTGCCTTAGCAACCACCTGTCTATAGCAGTCACTTTTTTTGTCTCCCTTTGATGGCCACTATAGACAGGTTTGACTGTAAGTAACTGCATTACCCTTGTGTTGAGTAGGTGACACATTCAGAATGCAAGGATATAAAGCCTATTACACTTTCTTTCTCATGGCCAAACCTTTGGCTTGTTTGAGTGAAGATCATGTTCTCGTACAAGATGCCATCATCAGGTTAAATTAGGTGGACATTGTGAGCACTTACAGTTTTCACTGAAACGATGAGATTTGAGAAAGATAATGTGATTTTGATATTTTTGAGCCCCTTGGTCTGATTGTATCATCATCATTTATTACTTGTAGTAAACAGTTTATTTTGCTTGCATATGTAGCTACCCATATCTCATATATTTTAGCTGATTTTAAGAGGGATTGTGTATTGTACAAAACTGATATACACACAGTTGTGTACATGTGGGCGTGTCAGGAGAGAAATTTATCTTTGATTTTGCCAGTGAAGTGAAATTGAACTTGTCCTAGAAAGCCACTAGGTCAAACTACAAGAAAGTGACTGTCTGGAAATTTATATTAAATGAGACAAAGTAAAAGTTAAAGAATAAACTGGCATAGCAACAGCATGTCTAGATCAGTCAAGTTCAGACAGGGCAGTCTCATGAAATGAGACAAAGCAAAAGTTAAAGAAATAGCATGGCAACAGCATGCCCGGTTTGTAGTATTATGTATTAATTCAGACTATAGAAATTGAGTGAATAGAGGTGTTATGTAATAGGTCCCATCCAGGTGGTGGCTAGGAATGTTTTCTAGCTCAGTCGAGACTCAGCTATGTCAGTGTCACTAGGGTGTTGGTTGTAGTTTATTGTTCATAAGTTCATGAGTAAAGATGTTATGTAACAGCAGTCTAGACGATGGCTAGACATATTGTGTAGAGTTTCAATAGGGCTATATTTAAGCATGATGATTGGATGATCCTTTTTGTGTAGAAAAGGCATGAAAAAGCAAGTGTATGGGAGTGTAAGGGACTTTAGTGTTAATCTCTATGGTTAGGGAAGCTAATAAAAAGCTCGGTAATGTAGAGGATCGAGGAGAAATACTTTGATCAGACATCCAGCATAGATCTCCGCTTAGGCAGCAGTCGTTCTTCTGGGGGTTTTCTACGTCGGTGAGATGCGAGCTCCAGCTGCCGATAAAACTGAACTCGGACAGTTATGATCCGAACTTTGGAACGGAGCTCAATCTCCATTTGCCTGCTCGCCGTCGTTTGAGCTCGGGCATCGCAGGTCAAGGCATGAGTCTGCGTGGTAGCAGGGACTAGTGAAGGCCGAGGAGCTGAGAGGACCGCCGATAGGGTAGCGTCTAGCTGAGTGGCCAAGTCAAGGGGTGCTTCCAAGAGACAAGCCAAGCGACTGTGCCGAGGTCGACGACGAGGGTATCGGACATCGATGACGACTGAGCCAAGCTGAGGGGATCACCAGTTCAGGTCATCCAAGACAACCTAAGTTATGTATTTGTGATTTGTTTCATATTATATTTTATGCTCAATGTATTGTTATGAACGATCGAGAAAGCTGCAAAGATTTGAAAGATTAAACTCGAACATAACTGTATACGAACAGTTTGAATTTCCATTATTTCGATGTCAGAGTAGCAGAGAAAAAAAAAAAGTCACTCACGTGACAATTTGGAGGTCCCACCGAGATCCTGCTACTCTTTTAACATGTTCTAGGCTTAAATGCGATGTTTGTGTTTGATTCATGATTGAAGCCTCATTGCTCAATCGTACGCATTACCGTCATTTATTGCATGTTATTATTGTCGATATAATAACTGTTTCGTACGTTTGATCGGAAACATTACCCCAGTGTGAATTGTGCGAGTATGTCGCCTTACGTGACAGTTTGATTGAAGTTTTTCTCCCCAAGGTTATGCCCTTGGTGTTGCCTACTAGAGGCACATGTGTGATGTGGATTCGGGTATTGAATCTGTGTGGAGTGTTGCTCCGTTTTCAAGGTTACGCCCTTGGTGTTGCATGTTATATGCATGTTTGATTGATTCGGGTTTGTGTGCATGAGTCTATGTGGAGTGTTACTCCTTTTTCAAGGTTACGCCCTTGGTATTGCCGGTTAGAGGCAGTGTGATAGATTCGGGGTTTGCATGCATGAATGAATCTGTGCGGAGAGTTATTTTATACAAGGTTACGCCCTTGGTGTTGCCTGGTATAGGCATGTTTGGTGGATTGTAGTGTGGGGTTTGTACAGTCCCAAATCAATTGTATGCTCATTGGGAGATACAGCTCTAGTATGCTTATTGACAAGGCATGCTTGGTATGTGGAATGTTGGTTGAGTGAACTCGTGTCATTTCACATTGCCTGCATTCCAGTACGCTTTTGACATGGTACTAGCGGTTTGATATGTGGAATACTTGTTGAGTGAATTTCAGCTGTTTGTCATTTGCAATTGTATGCTCGTTCGGAGATACAAATTGTTGTTAAGTACGCTGGCTGCAAGGTAGTACTTTTGTCGGACTTTGATAGCTAGGTGCTAGTCAGCTGTTGTTTTGTACGACTACACGTTTGCTTAGTCTGGAAGTTACATAGTCAGTATGGCTAGTGTTGAGCAAATCAGAGAGTTCTCTTCATTAGGCAGAGAAATGGGCCTTAGTGGTGGTGAATTGAGTAGCTTTGTTTCAGAACGATGCCAGGCAATTGAAGCAGAGCTTAAAGCTGATCATGAACGCGAAGCTCTAGAAAAGGCGCGCGAACATGAAATAAGATTAGCACAGTTGCGCATAGAGGAAGGAACAGCGAATGTTGGTAGGCCCCAGTTAGCTGGCTTAAAGCTGAAAGTAGGTCGATTTGATGACGCACATGATAAGTTTGATGCTTATGTCACAAAGTTCGAAATGTTGATGAAAAGTCAGAATATCCCGGTAGACATGTGGGTGTTGTATTTGATTTCCAATCTAACAGGCAAAGCGTTAGATGTTGTGAATCGGATGAGTGCTGATGATCGCCAGAGTTATGCTACAGTGAAGCATGAGTTGATGTCATATTATCATCTCACTGAAGAGGGGTATAGGCGGAGTTTTAGATCAGCAAAGCCAATGAAGTTTGAGCGCCCAAAACAGTTTGCTACTCGAATGAAGGGGTATTTTGATCATTGGGTGGAAGAGGCTGAGATCGGGGATACTAGAAAGGATCTAGAAGATTTGATTTTGCAAGAGCAATTTCTGATAGATTGTCCCAGAGAAGTAGTTAGGTTTGTTAAGGAACGAAAATGTAAAGATTTCAAGGAGGTAGTCGATTGTGCTGAAATCTATGTAGAAGCTCACGGTCCTCATGCATTTTCGGGTGTACAGAGATCGGAAGGAAACCGATCTGATTCAAAGCCGGAAAGCAAACCGCCCCAACAAAATCAGGCCAAAAAGACTAGTACGTATCAGAAACCGGCTGATGCTCAGTCAAAGGTGGGAAAGGCTATGGGAAATAGGACTTTTCAGGGCAGGGGTTGCTATATGTGTGGAAACCCAAATCACATGAAAAGAGATTGTCCCATGTTGTCTAGGCCTGTATCAGCTCAAGGTTTGATGGGTGCTGGGGAAGGTACGGCCCCAAAAGTAGACATGAATGTGGCGAATGAGGTGTCGCGGGGTGAGCCCGAGCCGGGAGTTGTTGGTTCGACGGCAGGTTGTTTCCTCCTTGAGAGAGTGGTCAATGATTTTGAGTGTGTAAAGAATGAAGTGGTTGAAAAAGGTGGAATGACATACAATGATGTCGCTGCGAAGGCGAATCGTATGCCGGTTGTGTCTGGAAGACTGATGCCAGATAATACACCCGTGTCTGTTTTGCGTGATACAGGTTGTAGTACGTGCGTGGTGAAAGAGAAATTGGTTAGAAATGACCAATTAACAGGTCAACATCAGGCAGTGAGGTTAATTGACGGTACGGTTAGGCGTTTTCCCGTGGCTAAGGTAGCTGTTGACTCGCCATATTTCGAAGGGGAAGTTGAAGCCGTGTGCATGCCTGATTGTTTGAGTGAGGTAGTTATCGGGAATGTAGAAGGGGCTCGTGAACCGAGTGACCCCAATCTACATTGGGCCCCAAAGAGTGTTGTGTCTGACCCGGATGTAGAGGTCATAACCCCGGATACGGATCTAGAAAGTTCAAATGATGGTGTAGAACAGGACGTCGAGGTCGCAATCCCAGGTGAGTTGGATGATACAGGGATGGCTGTTCAAACTTTTGCACAAAAGGTGAAGGATTCGAGGCCTAGTAAAGGTTTGACTATTGCAGATCCTGTTGATAATGTGCGGTCGAGTGAATTTCTAAAGGAACAGAAAGATGATGAGTCGTTGCGCCCTCTATGGCAGAAAAGAGGACATGTTGATAATTTCAAGTACGAGTTTGACTATGACTATGTGGTCGACGTTGATGGTGTTGCCAAAACGTATCACATCAATTTGTTGAAGAGGTACTATAGTCGACGTGAAGAGGTACCAGTGGCCAGTTGCTTTGAGGTTGAGAGAGTCGAAGGCAATGAGGAAGTTGTTGAGGTCATGGCTGACGAGGAAGATGTGGCAGAGGCTAGCCCTGATTGGAATAGGGAGATGCCCAGTATGCCTAGCGTAGTACAGATGGAGTTCGTTGACATGGTAACAGTAGATCCAGTCTTAAAGGATAGTGAGAGGACTCAGGTGCAAAAGATCCTCTGTGAATATCAGGATGTATTCACCGATATCCCGAAGAAGACAACCATATCTGAATGTGAAATCTCGTTGACGACTGATCAACCAGTGCGATCTCCGCCTCATAGGGTACCTCAGGCTATGGAAGAGGAGATTAGCAAGGAAGTTGATTCCATGTTGAAGTTAGGAGTAATCGAGCCTTCTAACTCTCCATACGGTCATCCCATTGTGATAGTCAAGAAGCCGGACGGCTCTAATCGGTTTTGTGTAGATTTCAGGCGATTGAATAAGGTCACAGTCTTTGATCCAGAGCCCATGCCCAATCCTCAGGAGCTATTTGCGTCGTTAGCCGACAGTAGGTACTTCACAAAACTAGACTTGACAAAAGGGTATTGGCAGATCCCAATGAGGAATGAAGATAAAGCAAAGACAGCTTTCATAACGCCTAAGGGACAATACCAATTCAAGTACATGCCGTTTGGGCTTGTGACAGCCAGTGCTCAATTCACTAGAATGATGAGGAAGGTACTAGATGGAATGTCGAATGTTGTGAATTACATCGATGATATTCTGATTCACACGGACACTTGGCAAGAGCATGTGGAGGTTCTAGATGAAGTCTTGCATAGACTGCGCGATGCCAATCTGGCAGCTAGGCCATCCAAATGCACCGTAGGTTCGAGTACCATAGAATTCCTAGGACACACATTAGGAGAAGGCGTGATTCACACTAGCGATAGGCTCACAGACAAAGTGCGCAAAGCTCCAAGGCCCAAGACGAAGAGGCAGGTTAGGTCTTTCCTAGGACTCTGTGGCTACTACAGAGACTACATACCCAATTATGCAGACATAGCCCTACCCCTTACTAACCTGACTCGCAAAGGTAGGCCTGGAGATGTTGTGTGGGGGCCTGAAGAGGAAAGTGCATTTGTCAAGCTGAAAGAGTGTCTTGCAAATCCTCCAGTGTTGCGGTTGCCCGATTTCGAGAAAACCTTTATGTTAAAGGTTGATGCTTCTGACAGTGGTCTGGGGGCGGTACTCATGCAGGAGCATGATGGGGATGAATTCCCGTTGGCCTATGCTAGCAAGAAACTCCTTCCTAGGGAGCAGAGATACTCCACGGTAGAAAAAGAATGTCTTGCTATTGTCTGGGCGGTCAGAAAGTTTGATTACTATCTGTTTGGGAGAGTGTTTGAGATCCACACTGACCACAAACCCCTCACGTACCTCCAAACAAAGAAGTCGACAAACAAGCGAATCATGAGGTGGAGTATGTGCCTACAGGAGTATAGGTTTCGCCTGGTGTCCATAAAGGGGTCTGAAAATAGGGCGGCTGACCTCATGAGTAGACTACTATAACTGTTTATATTGTTGTTGTTGGTAATGGTCCTTGCTTTTCCATTACATGTTGACGAGGTAAAGCTCAAAGAAAGAGAGGAACATAAATGATGAAACACATATTAATTTTGTTGAATTGTCATGAACAAAATAATACTCATGTAAGTGCAAATGCTACAAAAGCCTTTCTCTCACTCTCTTATTTCTCTTACAGGATCAGCGAATCGCGATTACAATATAGATGTAAAGGGATTAAGAGTAGGGAGTAATGCTTAAGGCTTGGTTAAATCTTACAGTGTACGTATTCAAGTATATATGAGGTATTAGAACACTAGGCGTACTAAGAGGTAGCAGGTGTTAACCAGGTAGCAAGATTACATTTCAGTAGATTTTCATCCAGATAAACATGTAAATAGCAACAATATTATTTGTTGTAAGGTTTGTGCAACATGGAAGTATAGGGAAATGAAAGCCAAAGCACGCACAAACATATTAGGATATCTGAGCAAGAATGTGTGATAGCAGAGATATTATTGCTAAAAGGTATCATTATAGGCAATGAAGATTTTATGTATACATGTTCGATGGTTCTGCTTTAGTTATAGAAGACTTAAAGCTTATACTCGAGCAGGATTTGAAGATGATGTATTAAGTAAGCTATAAGGCCTTTATTAGGAATACCAGCAAAGCAAAAGTTGGTTGTTAAAAGGCTTGGGAGATGATTATGAAGTTGTTTCTTTTCAGAACAAGGATGGCAGAGGAGAAAAGGATAGTGTAATGTATGATGTATATATGCTGTTGATATTGATGTTTATCAGTCTCTCTTTTGAACATATGCATATTGACATACACTGTGAATAGTATGTTGGTTGATTGAATAGCGTGTACCATAAATTTCTTGTAGGATATAATTTTGATATCCCAATTATATCTTAAGGTGGGGGATATTGTCAGGAGAGAAATTTATCTTTGATTTTGCCAGTGAAGTGAAATTGAACTTGTCCTAGAAAGCCACTAGGTCAAACTACAAGAAAGTGACTGTCTGGAAATTTATATTAAATGAGACAAAGTAAAAGTTAAAGAATAAACTGGCATAGCAACAGCATGTCTAGATCAGTCAAGTTCAGACAGGGCAGTCTCATGAAATGAGACAAAGCAAAAGTTAAAGAAATAGCATGGCAACAGCATGCCCGGTTTGTAGTATTATGTATTAATTCAGACTATAGAAATTGAGTGAATAGAGGTGTTATGTAATAGGTCCCATCCAGGTGGTGGCTAGGAATGTTTTCTAGCTCAGTCGAGACTCAGCTATGTCAGTGTCACTAGGGTGTTGGTTGTAGTTTATTGTTCATAAGTTCATGAGTAAAGATGTTATGTAACAGCAGTCTAGACGATGGCTAGACATATTGTGTAGAGTTTCAATAGGGCTATATTTAAGCATGATGATTGGATGATCCTTTTTGTGTAGAAAAGGCATGAAAAAGCAAGTGTATGGGAGTGTAAGGGACTTTAGTGTTAATCTCTATGGTTAGGGAAGCTAATAAAAAGCTCGGTAATGTAGAGGATCGAGGAGAAATACTTTGATCAGACATCCAGCATAGATCTCCGCTTAGGCAGCAGTCGTTCTTCTGGGGGTTTTCTACGTCGGTGAGATGCGAGCTCCAGCTGCCGATAAAACTGAACTCGGACAGTTATGATCCGAACTTTGGAACGGAGCTCAATCTCCATTTGCCTGCTCGCCGTCGTTTGAGCTCGGGCATCGCAGGTCAAGGCATGAGTCTGCGTGGTAGCAGGGACTAGTGAAGGCCGAGGAGCTGAGAGGACCGCCGATAGGGTAGCGTCTAGCTGAGTGGCCAAGTCAAGGGGTGCTTCCAAGAGACAAGCCAAGCGACTGTGCCGAGGTCGACGACGAGGGTATCGGACATCGATGACGACTGAGCCAAGCTGAGGGGATCACCAGTTCAGGTCATCCAAGACAACCTAAGTTATGTATTTGTGATTTGTTTCATATTATATTTTATGCTCAATGTATTGTTATGAACGATCGAGAAAGCTGCAAAGATTTGAAAGATTAAACTCGAACATAACTGTATACGAACAGTTTGAATTTCCATTATTTCGATGTCAGAGTAGCAGAGAAAAAAAAAAAGTCACTCACGTGACAGGGCGTTTCTTTCATTTTTGTTGATCTTTGGTGTACATGGTCCACTACAGAAAAAAAAAAAACCAGATATTGGGAAGTGACAAAGCAATATCTTTTACTTCTAAGTGTATGTGTACATACACATATAATCTGTTCGCTCATTTATTGAAGTATTTATTCTATTTCCTGTTATTTATTTAACTTTTTATCTGTTTATTCAAGCATTGCGATGATTTTAATGTTCATGCTAGGTTGATAATGCCCATCAGTGGTTTGGTTTCCTCTTCAGAAGTACTTAGAGTACTTCAAGAGTATCATTTTCACATTTTTGAATTGTCTACTTTTTCCTTTAAAATCTATATTATCAGTAAACTCCAGAGCACACTTGTGTTTGTCAGTTATTTATTTGGATAAAAAGCAAAGAACCAATGTGATATCAAATATCAAGTGGTGTTTCATGTGTTGCATCGAATACCAAAAGCCATGCACAAGGAAATTTAAAGTTCACTCAAGACCCTCTTCAAAAGATAGTATTTCATTGGAGTGCTTAACTTCCTTGCATGGAAGATAATTGAAGTTGATTTTTTTTTTTTTCGATATTGGAACATTGTGACCAATGTGGTACAGTACTCTCCGCGTAATCGGGTATCGCTTAAACGGGTACTCCGTTTAATTGGGTAGTAATGTCAAAATCAGTTCCAATGCACATCAAATTTACCTGATAATCGGGTTGCCTCTCCGCATAAATGGGTAAATAATTTTCTTCTAATATAATTTCTACCCACATTTTATCGCAGATAAAACACTTTAAGAAATCATGAATGTCAAATTTTCCACGGCTAATCGTATTCTCTTCAATTTGCAAAGAAGACTGATCATTTGGGGAGTGATTAAACATGAGTTTCCTGAAGACATATTTGTCCGTAAAAAGAGTGTAAATTATTGCTCGTGACTCAGCAGGTGTAAGGTATGTATAATGTGCCATGCAAGCTTGCGTGTTCAAGCATACAGTGTAGGTGTTTGATGCAGTGTACAATGCATGTATGTGTCAACTGTGAATGAGATGTGTTCTTCTGTTAATCGGGTACTCCGCTTAATCAGGTAAGAAAAGCTCTGCCCGAGCCTACCCGATTATGCGGAGAGTACTGTACTAGGAATTTATTGTTAGACCAGGTTACAATTATGTATTTGCAATCAAGCAAATATAGCATGTTGTCTGACAGGTCAAATCTGTGAGATTTAAACTTGAAACCTGTAATCATCAAACATTCAGAGTTATGACAATTTTTAGGTGGTCTCAGTATCCATATATTTTTTTTGAACCAATAAAATGGACTGTTTCTTAAATCCTAGGCTACTGTATTATGTTGTATCTCTGTGTTTTCTGAGATGTACAGAACATAAGGAAATGGAAGATGCTGCATGTCATGTATTTCAGCTCAGTTTCACGTGGTGGCAGTCAAAATTTAGACTGATGTGAGTGAAAAAAAAATTGTCACTGATACAATCTGAACAAAAAAAAAATGATGAAGAAATGCATGTAAATCAGACACATTTAAAACTTGCTTCAAGCTCTTTTTTGTGGAGCATATTGTCATAATTCATGATTAAGATGCAGGGAAATTATATTTATGTACTTTTGATCTTTTAACAGTGGAAGAATGTAGCATCATCAGTTTTTTGGTGGTGGTTTTTATCAGCACATTCTCTTACTGATATGTTGTATGGCACTGACACGGGGATGTCAAAAATACTAATTGCTATCAAATAGCAGAGCTTGGTAAGCTGTGGCACTGGAATCAGATGGACAGATACACAAGTGAGAAATTTCTATTTGAAGTTGGATTGCCTTTGGTGAGATATTACTGCTTTGACGAGGTGGGGTGCACACAGCCAAATACCTTGCCATTTAACATCCAGAAAGTTGAATTATTATGTCTACCTCATCAGAAAACGGGCAAGTTCCACCAGTGCAATTATCCAAAGAAACCATCACTCATGTCCAAGAAATGTCCAAAGACTCTGTTCCCTAACCATCCCAGAAGCCAAAGTGGAGTATGCTAGCGAAACATGGAACCTGTTCACTGAGCCAATGTCAACACAGACTTGAGATGGCACAATGCTGTTGTTTCTAGTGGTCAACAAGAGGTGTAACAGACATGTGCAATGAATTAGAATGGCCCACACTCCAGGAAAATAGAGCTCAAGCCAAAGCATACATGACATAATTATTCCAACAAGAACTTGCTGAACAATGTCCCACAAAGCATCCTACTTCCTCATTCCAACACCTACCAAGGCCACCCCCATATCATGCTGCTTTTCCCTATACAGTGTTCTTTATAAAAGCGTGTACTAGCTGCGGCAATGCTCAGGAAGCACCCACCTTATGATGTCATCAAACTTCCTTATTACTTGCGAGGAGGCAGTGCAATTAGTTCCAGTCTAAATAAAAAGTGGAAGCATGTGTGCTCAGCTGTACATGCCCTGCATGAGTTATAAATGTCATTGTTACACACCTACAGTGAAACCATTGAAATTTGGTATAGAGGTCATACTTGCAAACATGCCATCTTTATAACATTTATTCCATACATCCTGGTTGTCTATCACTTGCTGCATATTTGTGGGTTGTTTTTTTTTTTTTTGTGTGTGTGTGTGTGTGTGTGGTCTTTTACCTAATTATGAAGATCACTTGTACCATTCTCTGTGCTATGACAAAATGATATGAACATTGCTATAATGTGTATGTTTTGTTTTTGCCCTATTTTGAGTTTTTTTTTTTCATTTGTTTGTTCCTGCAATCTTCTGCATGGCTATAGAGAAAATGATAGAGTTATTCAATGCTTTTTTTTTTCAAGTCTGAGGTTGATATGAACCATCTCAAATTTCCTGTACTTCCTGAAGAAGGAAGCACAGTCATGCATGGTGATGGGACTTCTCGTATAATCGTCTACCTGACACTTCATGAAAACAAATCAAACAAACAAAGAAGATGAGAACATTTCTATCTTGTTCATGTTGTCTCCTAAACTTACCATTGGGCAGTTTACACACCTTTTTTTTTTTTCATGCATTTTAACAAAATACTGGCAGTCACCAAGATGTCCATACCAGTGACTCATGGAGCACTTCCTCAAATTATTTCACTGCACCAAAAACGTGACAAGGGATGGAGGTACAAATTACACAGAGCAAACAGCTAAATCTAAAAGGCAACGATTTTAATGCCCATATAAAATTCATGAAAATTAAACAATGCAAATAAAAACATGCCGCATGCATAACTCTGACTGAAACATGTGAGGATGCCATCAAGCTTCCCATTATTAACATTGAAAGGTTTTCAATAGTGTGCCCACACTATGGCAGAATCACATATTTGCATTGCAGGAAGTGTGACAGGTTTGTTTTATTTTGTTTGTTTGCTTTTTCAAACCAGGAAATGTCTATCAATTTCTTGGCAAATGTGCAAAATATGATTACACATTGTTTGCTTTACCTGCTTTTACCAGTTCAGTTTTGATAGGGCATGGACAAATACATGTTAATGTACATTATAATTATAAAACAGCAAATAACATTCCTGACCTGCATTCAGGAGGATTTTGGTGTGATGTACCTGAGGAAAATGCATGAAACATGATTATTGTAAGTTCAGAATTCACTGATTTGAACCATTTTATATTACTGCTGTGGGTGTTTTGCATTCTGCCAGTCCATGATTTTGATAATCTCAAGATCAGAGGTGTATAGAGGATTAAAATCATGTTGTTTTCTTTACTCATTACGTCTTCAACAATGGCAAAAATCTGAGAATTGGTGGCAGTGATTACCAAAGAATGTGAGGCATGATGACATTATTCAATGCATAAAGCTGTGTTAAGAGTATGAGAGTGGAGTGTAGTGGTTGCAGAAAAGATAGACAATTTTTGTTTTATGTGTGATACATGTGTTGAAAAAACATATTCAGATCATTGTATTTGTAGACTTTTTCACATAGAAGAAATCAACAGGAAAATGGTTGGAATCAAGAAATGAAAATTTCATAGCATGATTGGACAGCCCATGTTCATGAGTTGTGAGTTCTCTAATATCTCCCATGAAAATAGATAGGCCTTTTGCAGGCCAGGGGCTTCTCAAAGCAATGTGTTGTAACAATTTGTGGCTTGCCTTAGGAAAACCAGTACAAAAACAAACATAATGTGAGAATCCTTTTACAATTTATGGCAATGCTTTTAAATGAGTATCTCTTCAAACAAGTTTAATGTCACACTCACTACAAAGTCCTCAGTTTGTAAGTGCCACAATATTGCCATTAAACTGGTCTTTGTTTGTAGTACAGTGCACATGACAGTCATGAAAGTAAACCCACATTCATTTACCCATAGTCTTTTGAGAGGAAACAGTGAAAGTCAGAAGCTATGAAAAGTGATGTTTGCTCATTACAGGCATTCCAGCACCTTCCGTCAGGGCATCATGACTTATCAGAGTGACAGAGTTAAGTGCTTTGGAGTGCTGGTAGTTTCAATGGTCTTTTTCATCACTGCCCAAACTTAATTGTCCTACCACTTCAGTTGATATGAAAGGATACTGACTAGTCTTGAGGTGCCTATTCAGGAAGTTATATTTACACAGCACATGTAACCTGTCTTTAGGTGACATAGTTTTTTGTGAGACAAAGAATAACACAATTGTATTTATGTGCTTGACTTTACTCAATAGCATATCAGTAGTGGTTTTACAAACTGCCCATTGAAACCTCACTTAAGTGTAAAGCAGAGAGATTTGGTTGTTCACCTCGAAACCATTAATAATACATTGTAGGCTAAAGTTCCTTTTTTTTTACATGTATGAAAATTGTAGCAGCATTAATTCAGAACAGTTTCCCAAACATCATACGACTAGAATGTCTGTAATATATTTATATAAGCTAAAAGTACAAGTCTAGCTTCATTTGATGGAGGAAATAGTCATAAACTGCATACTCCTGTCCAGGGTACATTCAAGTGGATGAGAGATGACATGTTGTAGGCAAAAGCTGCACTGATTGGATGATCCCGTACATTCTTGTGGGGTTTTACCCATGTCACCTATCAGTATAAGCAAAGGGCTATTGAAGCATGAGGAAATAGCTTGAGTAAATATGCACACTAACTTTGAAATCTGAATAATGAAAGTTAAAACCAGTAAAACATGTCACAGGTCTGTCTTTTTTTCAGTTAATTTGTGGAAAGCCCTAACTGGCCTCATAAAATGGTTTTCCTAGAGGATGGCAGTATTTTTCAATTGCCATCATAGGACAATGCATTATTTCCTGATCTAAATTCCAAGGTAACAGGAATTGGGTCATGGATGATGCTAGCATATTGCATCAATCATTCTGCTGTAGTGGGTTATACATGGTATTTTTGTATTTTGTAGTGAATGCCTAAATATTTCATACCTTGTACCAGTATTTGATAGGTTGGTGGTACATCTACAAGTCTATAATGATATCATTGCTAACCGCAGCCTCTTGTCGTCAGTACAAATTATATACACATGTACAAGGCTTGACATTCGCTCTATTGAGGCCGCAGTAAAAATTGCTGTTGAATGTCCAAGCTTTCAAAAAGCATACCTTTTGGTTGCCCAATTTGGCAACTAAAATTCAAAATATATTGCTATATTTCCTTTTATAGTAGGTCACAGATTTTTTATTTTTTTATTTTTGGGGCCACCAACATTTCAAATATAATGATTTCATATGGCTGAATTGACTATTAAAAAAAACCTGTGTCAAGCATTGGTATATTCATGTATAATAATACATACACATTTATCTATTTATTTATTTCATTTCAGTTCTACCTGTGAATGTTTGACATATATTTTCCCCAAGTAATATAAGATTAAGAGAAAAACCCTATGTGTCAAAAGTTATTTCATGGTGAAATTGAACTAGGCAGCATTTGAAAGTATGCATGTATACACTATGAGTTATAGACAAGAGATAAACAATAGGTTTTTTTTTTGGGGGGGGGGGGGGGTGTATCCACCTCAGGAGAGAGGATTCATCTTATTTTGGTGCCGTTTTCCGGCCGTCATCCGGAATGGACTGCCGACAACAGTCTGGGATCTCGTATAATGCAGCCTTCTTTGGTGTAGATCCACATGCTGTGTTGACGTATGTGGCCTGTCCGGAATTCCCTTCTTCCTCTTTTACAGCAGCAATGTCCTGGTACACTGGGTTGGGCGTACCAGAACTTCCAGGTGGAAGGGTCAGGTCTTGGTATAGATGTGGGGCACTCTTGTTTGCGTGCAATGACAGCTCAACTTTAGTGCTCTGCTTTTTTGCTTTCATCCTCATTACTTTGCTGAAAATGAAAGAAACCATCAGAGATCTGAAGTATAACCTACACTGGATTTTGTGAATCACTTTATTTTGTTTGTGACATCCTGAGAGTGATACATGTCTATCTATCACATGCATGAGCATTTTGTTTCATACTTGTGTAGGATTGTTCTGAAATATCAAAAGTTGCACTTTACTCACTAAAAAAAGCAAGTAAAAATGTACACCCTTGAAGGAGTGAATAACAGAAAAGAGTGAATTTAGAGTGAAATTGGAGTTAATTTTGAGTGAAAATGTTCTTTTTCACCCATTTAAGAGTGACCTCAGGGATCACATGAAGATATTGGAGTGATCCCAAGATTAAAGATTTTCACTTAATTATTCTTTTTTTTTTAGAGAGAGAGAGCACATGGTGAGAAAAAAAAAAACTTATGAGGAAGTAATGTCATTTTGTGTGTGTGTGTGTGTGTGTGTGTGTGTGTAAATCTCCTGACTTGAGTGTATGCATCACAGCTAAAAGCAGCCAAAGCTGATATTTTTTTCTTTGCTTTTTTTTTTTAAGTCTTGTGATGCAGCTCGAGTAAGCAAAGACTGCAGAATCGAAAATGAAACTTCAGTTACAAACTGTAATATCTAACATTTATTTATACAAGTGGGTGTGCCATCCATCATTTTCCCTTTATAGAGATTACATCTGCTTTCTGTCCTTCATTATATTGAGGGATAATAATGTTCTCGTCTTTAGACATCGAAATACATTGTATTACTTATGGTGTCTATAACAAAATGATTTAGATCCCACTAGATTGTTTTTTTTTTTGTGTGTGTGTTTTTGTTTAATGAAAATTAAATTGGAGTTTATAATCACATTTTTGGATGTATGATGTTGTTTTCATGTTGAGTTACATATCCAATGTACATATGTTCAGTTTCATATCTAATGTATGTTCTATTAAATTGAGGTATCATACAGAAGATTATATTGCACCCTTTGTCCACTGTGGTTCTCACAATTAAACTCACAATTAAACAGAGGATAGACAGTCCTGGCAACTGAAAGTACTTCTTCTTTCATGATCTAGTCTGGGTGTGGGACTATGGAACAGATGGTAAAGACATTCCACATACCATAGATATATGATGACGATGATGAGGAAAAAGTTGATAGTGATGGAAGTAGCAAATAATGCCCAAGCTGCCACAGATTTTTCTTGATGACTTTCCACCATGTCAAGAGACTCAGAGGGTGCATCTGTATAGTTATTATTTCAAAAGATAAAGAGAAGAAAGTTATCAAACTTGTAATCCCAAAGTATGCATTGTTGCCAAAGGGGCTGCATACCAGCTTTGAAAAAATATATCCTAGTAGACCCTATTCTGCTTGGTAGTCCATTTGTCAGAGGTACAGAAGCTGATATAGAAAGTACAATATCCACAAATTTATTTACTGTTCAGATATTTTAAATTACAGAGACAGGATACAAAACTCCTCAAAGATAGACAGCCTTATTCACATAGCCTGTCTGAATATCAAACACATGCAGAAATATCATGGTTAAAAATATGTGATTTATGTATAGATGCCGTCATTGAGAACAAAGATAATTGGAACTATTTTTAGTATTAAATCATTAATGTTTTAAGTCTCTATTGGTAGTTTTTGGTTATTGGTGGGTTTTTTTTTTTATACGAGATGAACACTACACAGCTACCTGTGTTCATTGCATTGAAGAAAGTCTTCAGTTCATACACACAACAACAAAAAAGCAAATCCCTTAATCAAAAATGCATAACTTTGTAAAGAAAATGTATGGAACAATATGATTTTACAGGGGTATTTCTTGTTGTATTTACTAATTATTCTTTTCAAAATGAGAATGATCTGTTCAATCAGTCATGAGAGAGCACACATTTAAGACAAAATGGTCACTTTTCAAAAGTCACAAGAGTCATCTTTGGAAGCCGGGGAACTATACTGTTAAAGGTGTATATTTAAGTGTTCTTGTTTTATCATCTATTATAAAACCCTCTCACACCTATCCTGACACTTACCACTTGTTTTCCCTTTTTCCTCTTTTAGGGCAAATGACTTTGTTCAACCTTAACTGCAAAATCCATTCTGTTTACTGAAAGAATTGACATCAGATATTGATACCAACATGTAGAAGTACATGTTTTGCACACATAAGAGGGAGTCAGTGTATTGTGGTTGAGCAAGCACACTGTAAAAATGGAGCAAGTAAATGCTAAAATGTAGGCCCTACTTTTAAAGAGGTCAAACATTGAATAATAAAACGACAGCACGTAAACATTCAACAAAGACAAAATGTTTTACAGACCTCCAAAATGACCTTTATGGCTTTCGAAGTGACCGTTTTGTCTTTAGTATGTGCTTACTCAGTTTTATGCATTTACTCGCAGATCACTTTCATTTTCACACAGAAATTTGTCAATTAGTCCAGTGGAAATGCTTCTGCCAAATTATTCCACTCAAAACTCGTACAGCAGAACACACCTGTTGCATACAGTGGTGAGTTTATTATAATGCTAGGCCCTGTCAGCTCATCAACCGGTCCATTGCTGGAATTCCGAGCCACTGACACACTTATGTGGTACTCTTTCCCTGGTTGTAGTCCTCTTATCACTGTCTCAAAATCTTCACTTGAATTGGAGTGAACTGATCGGGACACATGTGCAGCTGTAAAGCCGACGTGGACGACGTATCCGATGATGGGTCCATCACCAATGTCCAGGGATTCTTCCCACGCCCTCCATCTGACCCTAGCGAAATGGGAACCAATCTCGAGAGCCAATGGTGGACTGCTGAGCTGTGGATGCTCTGCGGATCGATATCATGTTTTAATATTTTAATCGAGATATTAGAGATTGTTTGATGTTCTCAGACTGGTGACAGGCATAAAATATAATTATGTAACACAAACACGCACACACACACACACGCACACACACACACACTTGGATGGACCCTCCTGGTATTAACATATAGCAAGGCAATGCAAGTATGCAAATTTTTCGATAAGATATTCATACATATATTTTTGTATATTCGTGATAAAATAAGTCGAACACATCCTTTATCTACTGAATGTGTGTGATACAACTACAAAGTTACACTGTTCTTTCCTAGTTTTCCTAATGCACCACACAATAAGGAGCACTCTATGTCAGCCATACCAACTGGACGCTCACAAATGTATCCTCTCTGGACATCGCAGTTATGATCATCCCATTGCCCATGGGAAGGACTGTTGGTTGCCGACAATCTGGTGGAGATTAAAGCTGCACAGTCTTGGTTAACGTTGTTGTTTGGCTCTCCGTTGTCCCAGAGCGAAGCGCTGAAGACGAAATAGAAAAACTTCTTATTCTTCCCACTTGATCTTACACTGCATAGAAAATACTTTCAAGCCTGAGACTTTGACATGAAATAGAAAAACTTCTTATTCTTCCCACTTGATCTTACACTGCATAGAAAATACTTTCAAGCCTGAGACTTTGACGGGAAAAAAAAAGAACAAAACTGTCCAACGACGAAAACAAAGTGATTTAAATTGCCTTGCGGCTGTAGATGAAAATCAAAATGTCATGTTGCATGCCATTTGGACAACTTTCAAATTTTGATGCGAGTGTATATACATGTATACATGAATTTATTATGCTGTGATATATCATATACAATATCAACGCAAATAAGCAAAGAATCGGATGTACATCCAGTATCTAGGAAATAAGATGACGGATAACAGAAAGAAAATAAGTTAGATAAAGCTACAGTTCTGTATTCTGTCGTGTATAACTCAGGTCTCAGGATTTGTTTGAGATGTGTGTGTGTGTGTGTGTATGTTTTCTCGCAAATGGCCTCGTTTGTTTTGTCCTTTTTTTCTTTAGAGAAGTAGTGAAATATGCCCCGTTTTGTGTTTTAAGCAAATTATCTATTATGTTCCCGGTTTGCGGGCTTTTTGCGAGAATATGTGTTAAAAAAACCCCGGATTTCGTTTCCTTGGTTAAAAGAGTTACAATGTAAGTTTTACATTAGTTTGCTCAATGTTGGTGTTACTGCATTTTGTCCTTGTATAGTGTAAGATTGACGTTATTGTGTATAATGTAGTTTGTCTTTTATATGATGTTTTGTTTTGTTTCTGTGAACGTTTTTGTTCTATGGTGTAAAATTGAACGAAATTCGAATAAAGAATAATTATCAACAAAAAAAAAGGTAATGTGGAAGCCAGTGTGATATTGCATTTGGCAGAAACCAGTTCATGATATGATCAAGTCATTGATTCTGGTCAATATCATTAAGAGGAAAGTAACGTTAGATTAGAACAACAAAAAAATGTAAATAGATAACGAAAGGAAAGTAATAACATGACACTGAAACAAAAACATATAGAAGAGGAACAAGGAAACGAGGAAAACGAAACGTCATATGCGAGTAGACAATATGAAATAATAAGAGTTGGGATGAAGCTGTAATTTGATGATGATAAATATAACAGCAGTGAGGGCATTAGCAAAAATTGAATTCGCACCTTATGATTCAATACAAGCTTTATAATTCACCTTTCCATCAAAGCTTCCCCATCAAACCATCGAAATTGCCTCTCCTCTAGTATATCAGTCAAACCGAAAAAGAAATATTGGCGTTCATTCGGCGAGTGCACAAGTAGATTTGACACAAATGTCTGCAGTTGGAGGGAAACAAAAACTGTTGATTATAATGTATTCAGAGGATGAATAATTGCGCACAATAAAGGACAAAGCTGTTTGTTAGCGCATCATAAAAATGCACCTCTAATTTTGGGTGATGTTCGTTATTCCTAAAGTTCGTCAATCAGGAAACAAAAAAAAAATAAAATAAAAACAGGATTCCTTAATCCCAATCTTTGTGACGTAATTCCGATTTCGATCCGTTGATAATGCTGGTACGTTATCCCGAAGGTTCGTTAATACGGAAATGACATCTGGTCTCGAATTTAAAAAGTTACAATACCTTATGTAATTTTTCGGTTGACTAATCTTCGGAATAACGAAACTTATTTCATTTTCGGATGAACTCACCTTCGGAATAACGAACTGTACCCTGTATATCTACTACAACCTTTCAAAGCATGATTTCAAAATTGTCATTACAGCTAGATTCCTCTTACTGCGTGACTTCTAACGGGCAAAGTGACATGACACACTTGTCATTTTAGCGCCCTTTTCAACTGCCGTATCTATATGGCAATGTGTGATGGACAAGCTTGTGCATTCATGAAAGTTCATACAATGTATGAACTAACAATTATTGTCATTGGAGTTGTGTAAGACCTATACATGTCAACAATCACAATTTCAGTTATATTTCAGATTTAGGGACTATCGGTATTACAGCGTGAGAGGTGAACAGTGATTTATCAATAAATTTACTTTAATGCAGTTTTGCTCTTTACAAAATACTATCACGTACAAAGCTTGATGGTATTTCGGTGAACTGACATAGCTGTGAAATGATGGAAATTTATGAGGTTACATTTTTTTTAAAGTTCGTATTTCCTCAAATGAAACAACGGTCATTATTTCAAAGTGTAGTTAATCCGAAACGAAAAAAAGGTCGTTATTCCCAAGCTTTAGGATTGAGAAAGTTCGTTTGCACGCACTGCCCCCCCCCCCCCCCCCCCCGTCTTCTGATAAACGAATGTTATTTCACCTGACGGTGATACGATTGCATCTGCTGCTGGTAGAATTGAGCGGGAAGCTACAAGCAGTTACGTCGTCACATAGATACTGTATTTATAAGTATTCATGTATATGTTATATTGTTACTTTTGTGATCTCAAGTGTACTTTCGAATCTGTATGTCTCTAAACGAATACTGTTCCCTCACCGAACTTCATTCAACGGAGCATCATGTGGCCTCTTATTATTTCAGATATCTTAAACTACTCTTCTCAAAATAATATGTCTTTAGCATTTTCTGTAATTTTGTCTAACTCCGGAAACCTGAAAAAGAACAAGGATGTGTAACGGTTATGGATGTTGTATAGGGCAGCTATATCACAAACTAATGATAATCCTTGGCTTACTATAGTAGATTTAATCACTCATGATGGAATGAGCTAATAGAAAGTTAGCCAAAAGTTATGACTAATTAGCCTCAGAAAAAAAAAAAACTTACTTCATGCTGATAGCAAGAAGATAACAAGAATGTCACGACACCTCAACGTTAATATTGCTACTTAATTCCGGAAAACTGAAAAGGAACAAGGATGTGTAAAGAACAAGGATGTAGAACAAGGAGACATGACCATATATCTCCTGTTCTCCGCTCACTCCATTGGCTTCCAGTACATTCCCGTATTACTTTCAAGATCCTATTTCTGACGTGCAAAATCACACGTAATCTTGCACCCATATATCTTCAAAACCTAGTCTCTCTCCGCTCCTCCTCTTCTGCCAGACCCCTCCGTTCATCTTCCTCTCTCCAATTACTTCATGGCCCACGTACAAAAACCCGTTATGGTGACCGAGCCTTCTCTTCCATTGCTCCCACTCTTTGGAATAAACTCCCTCTTTACATTCAGAATGCCTCATCTGTCGAATCATTTAAAATTCTTCTTAAAACTCACCTGTTTAATCAGCTGTAATTTTTTTTTTCTGGAGGCGCACACAGTTATCAATTATTGGACCATTGTATCACATGTATTTTTCTTTTCTTTTCTTTCTTCTTCTTTTGTTACTGTTAACGTTAATTTTGTTAATGTTATTGTGTTTTCTAGTCTATTTGTATGAGTAGCAAAGTGCGCTTAGAAACGTCAGTATAAAGCGCTATATAAATGCAATTATTATTATTATTATTAATGGGATCATTGTTCATCTCATACTTTATCTGAAAAGTACCACTGCACGCTTCACAAACATCGTCACGAAGCAAGTGGTATAGATGGCGCACAAAATCATAAATCATGGACATTACTCTTGAAGGTAGACCATGCCACATTCCGAGGTGCGATATAGAGCAATTGATAAATTCACTTTGAATTAACTTTAACAATGAAACAAAGCTTCGCTTTTCATAAGCTTCACTTTTGATGAAAGATGGACGCTAATATATTTCTTTCTCACTGAAAAGACCGCATGCATCACATCGCATCACATGATCATGATTATTCAAAAGTATAATATATATATATATATATATATATTTTTTTTTTTTGTTTATTCATTTATTCATTCATTTATTTATTTATTTATCTATTCACTTATCTATTCATTTATTTATTTATTTATTTGTTTATCTATTTGTAGTACCGTGTAAACATCGGTCATATAAAGTCGTAATTGTATTACGATTCTTAATTGATTTGATATTAGCAAGGTCGTAAAATTTGATTATGCCACAAAAGATTTAGAAGCAAGAATGCTGGCCTCTGATGGTCATGTAACCTAAGGAATATACTAACGTTGACCTCCTGGCTTTTCAATAGAGCTAAGCTTCCCCTATACTCGTGACACTTGTCCATTGCTCCAAGGTAGTTCTGGCTGTGGACGGATTCCACGCGGTACATTTTGCCTCTGAACTCGTGCCACCCACTTTCCGGATCGGAAGTGCTCGCAACTGTCGAGTCAAAGAAAACATTATCTTAAAAAGACAGTCGCCAAGGAAGGACAACATATCTATGACAAAGCGGTCGCTTATGTTAACATTAACAAAGCTTTTGGTATCAATAAAGGGAGCCAGAATTGTATACTTATGGTTTGACTGGAGTTTGTCTTTGATTTTTTTCAGTCCTGCTACATTCCGACTACCGTCCAGAAATTTGATCAAATTCATATCATCCTTCAAGCTTGTGATGAGAGCAGGAATAACAATCAGATTTGAAATTCTTGTTGATTTATTCAAATTTTCATCTATTAAAAAAACTCTTCTAGTTCAGTCGAATTGGACATGATTTCAAATGTACACAAAACGTGGACTTCCATTTACCTTTCATGAGTTTGTTGTCTGACACTCGTATGCTCACTCAGCCCAATGAAATGTGGTTTTGTTGTAAGAACGTAAAGTCAAATCATTGATAAAGTTATTCAAAATTAATCAACTTCACAACGACAACAGAACTCAGTCTTGTTATGTACCGTTGGAGAGAAGTTGAAAGAAACAGATGTATATACATGATATTATGTGAGACTACGGAAAGGGCTGCTGAGGACTAGCATTGACTATAATCTATATATGATATAGGGAGAAGTAAAATAAAAATGAAATGAAATAACAGCTTTGATTTTTTTTCTATCATCTTCCTTCGTTACGATTAGAAATAAGGGAGAAAAACATCTTGCTGATTTAGATCCTTATTGTGTCCTAATTATTATCATGATTATCATTTCTTTAATCTCTTTAGCCACGTGAAAAATAGAAATAACGCTGTACATTTTGTATATTATTCATCCTATTGTTGTTATAAATTTATAAGCCAGCTACGTATAACCAGTTCTAGAATCTTTCAAATACACAAGAAAAAGTAAAACGTAAATGAATTGCTCTCTCTCTCTCTCCCTCTCTCTCCCTCTTTGGTTTCACAATCATGTTCGATTAAGCCGACAGTGAACGTGTATTGGGAGGGGGGGGGGGGGCTGCAGTCCCAACCATCTCCGCTTTCCATTCCACTGCACATGAGTAGTTGCCCTTTCAATTGCTATAACATCATCAAGCGAATATATATATATATATATATATATATATATATATATATATCTTGGAATTTTCCACGTGTTGGACTTCGAATGTTGTAATTATTAGAAGAAAGAGTCTCAAGTACGCCATGGATCCAACGATTACAATATTTTTATTACAAAATTTTCGGTCTGCCTCAGACCTTCGTCAGTGATCATTGTCTTTGCACTGACGAAGGTCTGAGGCAGACCGAAAATTTTGTAATAAAAAATATTGTAATCGTTGGATCCATGGCGTACTTGAGACTCTTTCTTCTAATAATTATATATATATATATATATATATATATATATATATTCACTTATTTATTTGTATTTCATAATTACATGTAGTTTAAATATATAAACTCTGACATTCCATCACGGATAGTTAAGTCTCAAGGTGCTATGAAAATAACCATCAGTATTTCTTTCATGCTTCAGCAAATTAGTACGAAAATGCAGTTTCAAGACAATTGTTGCCAAATTACTTTCTTTTGGATGACATTAAAACCAACGATAAATGTGTTTTGAAACACAGGAATGTCATTATTGATCGCAGGTCTATATGAGTTAACTCATAATGTAAGTTAATGACAGTATCACTTTCACTTGAAGGGCGTAATTATGGAACATCATGACACGAATGTTGCACAAAATTTGTGTACACGACCTTTCACGCTGAAATAAACGATTTCAAATTGGTCAATATCACTACGAAACTTGCAGACTAGCTTGTGTTACATCATCACAAAATATTTCCTGAGATAATTCGTTCATACCTACGATCAATTTCGACTTCAATTCATTTGCATATTTCTCAATGAAGAAATGTATTCATCTGATATAACAAAGAAAAGTGATACAATTATTTCATATCACTAAATTGCGACATACTCATGACAAGCTTGTCTCAGATGCATATTAAAACCGATGTGAGTATATTTTGCAACCATTGATGATTTCAAGATTTCGTTTTGATTTTCTTCTCATAAGGTTGCTTGTTCGCATCAGTGACCACCATGAACGATTCCTAAATTCAGCCAACATTTCAGTAACATCAGGAAGATGAATGGGTACATATATTAGCTTTACTATATATCACCACAATCAAGGCATTTTCTCGTCGCCTTTTATATCACGTCGCAACTTGTGAACTCTTACAATCAAATTTAGAATGTAGGGTTCAAGATTTCTATGTTTTTTTTTTCTTTCTAAAAGTGGTAGCGAGAACGGTTAAAGCCACGGCTATGAAGTTGACCAATGTCGACGGGGTTTGCTTCTCTCTCTCTCTCTCTCTCTCTCTCTCTCGAGTTCTTTCTTCGTCAGAAAAAAAAAACTTCCTTTTTTCGAAGTCCTCCCCCTCCTTAAAAATGGATGATTTGCTTCCGAACGTTAATTAGCTTTCTTGCCCTCATTTACAGAAGTTTGAATGTGCCATCGAGAAGACGTGATATTTCCTCTCCCTCTAGACGTTTTCGGATCAGAGAAGGGGAGAAATTGAGTCTTCTCGACCTCTTGGGGTCCGAGAAGGCAAGAAGGCGAAATTTGAGATCTCGTCATCTCTTCAATTCTCGGGTGAGAGAAGGCGAGAAGACGAGTTTCCATAGTCATGTTTTGCCTTCAATCTTGACTTCTCTGACTTGAGATGTCGAAAAGATGAGATCTCACATCTAAAGTTTATTCGCCTTCTTATACACATTTACACGAACTGAGAAGTCGAGAAGATTTCGGATCTGGCTTTCTCCCCTCCTCGGAACCGAAAAGGGTGAGAAAGCAAAGAGTTTTCTTGTCTTCTCGTCGGCACTTACAAGAGCACAAGGTTTATATAGTTTGAGGTTCAAAGTTCACTCACAGGCACCTGCAATGCGTATACTAGTACTAGGATGGTCATAATCTTACCATCACGGCACGTCATCAAAACGCCAGTCATGTAGAGAAGAGAGCGCAAATTTACCAGACTCTTATAGAAATCAGCTGTTGACACTGAAGGTCTCTCCATGTTTCCATTCGATTTCATCCCACTTTTTTGGACCAGGGTAGCATGTGTACAGTATTTCAGCCTTTTGGATGTAGTTCACGATATCACTGGTGGCAAAGGTGCGCGTGAATATTGGACTACCATATACTTTCTATTCCTTGAGATAATCAAGTGACGTCCAGAGTATAAAGTGCGTGCAGTTTCAAGCACCACGGGATTATAACAGGAAAGTTGTCCCTCTCTACCAGTATCAGTTGTATCAGCTTGAATGATCAAGCAAAACTGCATCCTCTACAGGATTAGAGGGAATAAACTGAATAGGGGGATATGGAATCTATTCTTTTTTTATGAAAGTTGTCTCGCGCGGTATGGCTGATATAAGCAATTGAATCATCGTTTTTTAGTGAAACAGTTTCAAAAAGATGACAATTGTCAAGCTGCTGCATTGACTGAAAAAAAAATCACCGCATTTTCAATTTAGATAGAGCCTACTATGAATAATACCATAAGAATATATACCTTAATAAATGATTTCGGGTAGTGTTTTTTTTTTCACAAGAAAAAACTGTTTGGAGTATGTCCTGGTCTTATCTGCCCTAACAAGAGGCTGTATGTACACTTAATAACTCCAAGAATCTCCTCGCTATTAAGCCCAAGAGCCTTATCCACTGCAATGCATTGCTCACATCATCATTTTAGAATGATCGAGTACTGCAACGATATTGAGTTCACCTTTATTGTTTGTGATCAAGAATCTGGTTGGTATCGTAAACATGTGAGTCTTCAGCTTTGGCTGCAAAGAAGCCAGAGCTATTATTCTCATACTTCCGTGTCGTGAAAATTGCTCGATGCATGCTGTGCCACAAAACACGCGCCACCATTCATTTTTGCATCAATCCTATTTTATTTGCAGTTCACTTTAACTAATTTAAAAATCAAGTACCATTAATCCCGAAAGTTAATTTCACCAGGGTTTATCATCTCGTCCTAGTTTCAATTCAATAAGTGATTGATGAGCTGTCGTAGTTTAGCGGATTGCCTAAAGTCACGCTGTGTCCTCATTAAAACTTTGATCTGGTATCATACATCATTAAAAAGAACGACAACAACATAAAAACTCATAAAACCACAAACCACTAACAGCTATTCAGCCACTTAGGTCGAATGCATTGTCAGTAAAAACCGCCCCTGCATGATAATTTTTTTTGTTTTCAGTGATCTTTTTATTAATTCCATTTCCTTTGAGAATATAACAATTCAAAAAAAATTACACACATTCTACATAACATCTGTCATATATGCATTTGTGAGCAATTTAGCCAAACACTAAAAAAAACAGGAAATGAAATTTCTATTATATCAAAAGAACGATGACAACAACAACAACATAAACCACCCTCATTCCCACCTTTCCACCATACCCAACCCTCAACTACTCATAACTTTAAACTTTAAACCCCCCCCCAAAAAAAAAAACAAACAAACACGTCCTTCTCATCTCTAAACCACCTCCCCACCCTCTACACTACATCCACCTCCTTACCCGAGACAGACACACTCCCTCTCATCCACCTCTCATCTCATCCACCTTTCATCCACCCACCCATTTACACACCCACCCTGCACACACATCCGCTTAAACACACACACACACACACACACACACACACACACACACACACACATCCACTTAAACACACTTCCACACCCCCTGCACACACATTCACTCACCACAACACACAGCTATTTCTGCTCGCATTCAGAACATAATAATTATGCTAATTATGCTTAGGATATATGCTGCATACACACAATACATGCATGCACATACACATATCATACACACAATATACATATCCACATACCTGCATATACATTCTATATACACAATACTTATCTCTGAACTCAAAAATATCTAAAGAAAAGAAGTCAGTAATCAAACACACACAAAAGGGGAGAAGTACGGGTGCATAAATAAACTAATCCTTTACAAATTTGTTAAACATTCCCATTTCAGCAAATGCAAACCCGGTTTATTTCTTCTTATGGCAATATCATTCTCTTCCTTTCGACATTGCATTAATGCCTTTTTTAATTCTACCAATGTCGGTGTTATTAACTGTGACCTCGCTTTATATAACATATGTTTAACTATAAAAATAAGAGTGTTGTACAGTTTGATTCTGTGAGAAGTTCCTTCTAAACCAATATGTATATCCCGCCAAGCTAAATTACGTAACTCTTCTAACTGAAAGTACTCAATGAAATCATGCCATAAAGATTTAACTTTTTCACAGTTCCAAAATAAATGCGAGTAAGTTTCAGAGCTTTTTCCACAAAAGGAACATAAATTATCAGCCACAAAACCAAATTTTAGGAGCTGTTCCTTAGTACAAATCGCCCCGTGTAATAACTTATATTGAAATTCTCTTAAGTCTCCAATTAGAGTTGAACTTCTGGGCCTTATAAAAATATCTCTCATACTTTTATCAGCGAAAACAAATTTTTGGTGTCCATCTCTAATTTCTAAACAATAAGACTGCTTTAAAAGAGACACGAAATGTGAATAAATCTTCCTGGATTGTATCTTTTTTAAATCTGTAATTTGGCCAAAAAACTTTAAAGGTATATTAAAATCACTGACATCTACTTCATACCAATTGCATAAAATTCCATCATATTTCCCACTTTTCAAAATGGACTCACAAAAACTCCATACATAAGCAATATTTTCACTTTGTAAACCTAAACTTTGAAAATAACTAATTGGTCTTATGGATTGTTTATCAAATAATTGTTCTAAGTGATAAACCTTCCGCTCATATAAATCTGCATTAAATATCATTTTCCCTCTCAATAAAAAATCTTTATTATTAAATATAATTGGATTAATTTTCCCTTCTTCAAAACTTCTGCAGTTATATAAATCTTCCCAGGCAGCTAACATTTCTAAATAAAACGATGGTGCCTTAAGTGAAAGTTTTTTAGTCTCATAATTGCAAAGAAACAAAATTCTACCTCCTACAGCTTTAAAACTGTGATCAAAGTATACTTTCCAACTCATATTTCGTTCTCCATACAAAAGTCTTTTTACCCACATCACTCTCTGAGTTTTCACAAACAATTCAAAATTCATCATTCTCAATCCACCATCCTTGTAATCCTGATACATAATGGCTCGTTTGACGCGATCCTTGCCCTTCCACACAAAATCAAAGCAACTTTTTTGAATTTCATCAAATAACCATTTTGGAACAACAGAGGATGACGCCACATAAATCAATTTAGATAAAGCATAAGTTTTAAGTAAGTGAATTTTCCCCATGATGGTGAGATCTCTTTGCTTCCACCAACCTAAAAGTCTTTTAATTTTACTTAATATTTCTTTATAATTAACTTCCTCCATTCTCTTCCTTTCTAAAGCAAATGTAATCCCTAAAATCTTAATTTCTGTAACTATACTTCCAAACTGAAATTGTGCTACATTCTCTTCATCCTTACCAATAATCAAAACCTTCGTTTTATCCATATTAACCCTTAAACCACTGACTTCCGAAAAAATCTGAAATAAGTTTTGTAGTAACCTAACTGACTCTTTATCTCTTATAAAAATTGTCATATCATCGGCATACAGTATCTGCTTTACTTCAAAATCACCAAGATCAATCCCTCTCAAAGTAGTCTCATTTCTCAAAGCATGTGCCAAAATTTCAATAACTACTAAAAATAAATAAGGTGATAATGGGTCACCCTGACGCACACCCCGTTCTATTCTAAAATAACCGGTTGAAAACCCCTCATTCATTACACAGCTGCTAATATCAGTATAACATGTCTTTATCCAAGAACAAAAAGAAGGGCCAAATCCAAAATTTTTCAAAACGGTTAATAAAAACGAATGAGATACCGAGTCAAAGGCCTTCTCAAAATCAACAGCTATTAAATAACAACCTATATTATATGACAGACAGTGAAAAATCATATCATCTATTAATCGAATTGCTTCCCCAATATTTCTGTTTTCCATGTATCCCACTTGATCCATGTGTATTATCTCACTCAAAACTTGTTTCATTCTCTTCGCCAAAACCTTTGAAAGAATTTTATAATCCACATTCAAAAGTGTAATCGGTCTATAATTCTTAATATAAAGAGGATCTTTACCATCTTTTTCTATTAATGTAATGGTCCCTTGCTTCTGTGATACTGATAAATTACCCCTATCATACGCTTCATTCAATACTTCAACTAAATGCCTGCCTAAATATGGCCAAAAAATGATATAAAATTCCACCGAAAGCCCATCATTACCTGGAGCTTTATTATTTTTCATTTCTTTTAAAACTTCATAACATTCATCTATAGTAATCTTTCCTTCACAAAATTGTTGACTTTCCTCACTTAACTTTGGAATACTTTTAAAAAACAAACTTTCATTTAAAACCTCTTTTACTGCACCCCTCTTCTTTGAATATAATGTTTCATAAAAATTTCGAATTAACTTCAAAATTTCATTTCTATCTTTTATAACAGAATTATCTTCACTATATAATTCATATATTATAGTTTTCTTTTTATTTGATTTTAATAATTGTTCAAAATATTCTTTATTTCTTTCCCCGTTCTCATACCAGGCTGCTCGTGATCTAACTTTAAGTCCTTCCAATGATCTATCATATAATTCACTCAACATTTTTTTCTTTTCAACATATTGTGTATTTATTTCTAAAGAAGCAGCAGCAGTTAATAAATCTTGCTCTAAAATTTTTAATTCCTTTTCTAACTTTTCAATATTCATTCGCCTTTCCTTTTCTTTTCCTTTCGAATATTTTCTTGCATATTCACTCATCTTCATTTTTAAAAAATCCCAAAAAACTAATTTATCATTAAATGCATCTTCCCACGTTTTCATAATACTTTCTATTTCCGTTATCATTCCTTCTACAAATTCTTTATCATTACACAAACTGTTATTAAATTTCCAATACGATTTACCCCTACAGTTATAACTTTCCGGAACAAATTGTAATTCTAATCTAATACCGGAATGATCAGGAGTAACAGATGTCATAATTTCACAATTTCTTACTAATCGCACCATGTGGTCTGATATGAACCAATAATCTAAACGAGTTTGTACTAAAGGGTTTAACTGTTTGAAAGTAAATTGCTTACCGTCCGGGTTTCTTTTCCTCCATATATCTAATAAACTATATTTCTTAAGAAAAAAATTCAAATTCTCTATAAATTTACTCTTTGAAGGTGTTTTAGGCCCTATATAATCCAAAGTTTCATTCAAAATTGCATTAAAATCTCCTCCTAGAATAAGAGAACATTCACAAGGACAGAAATCTGATATAAGTGCATCTATTTTTCCCAGAAATTCGGTTTGTTCCCATGTTTTATCTCTTGTTGGAAAGTAAACATTACCTAATAACAACTGAGAGTCAAAAATGTTTCCTTTTAAAAAAATATAACGACCCATATCATCAACTTTTATTTGATCAACTTTGATATTACCACCAGAAGCTATTAAAATTAGAACACCTCTGCTGTGACTTGAGCCGTGACTAAAAAACATTTCACCTCCCCAATCTCGTTTCCACAAATCTTCGATATCGGGTGAACTATACGTTTCTTGTAACAATACGACATCCCCTCCTTTACTTTTAGCCCATTCAAAAATTCTGTTTCTTTTTTTCCTGTTCCGTAAACCTCTAACATTTACAGAAATTAAAGTTAAACCCGCCATTTTAAACAAATAATTATTCCCAAATGTTGTGACCTTATTGCCCAAACACCATACAATCTCCTTTGAAAATCTTGTAACATCATTAACTTTGATACCGGGCACCTCCACTTACAATCAATACGGGGCTTGTTTTTATCCAAACAAACTGCCGATTTAATACATGCTTCTGAATGCGAGCAGAAACAACCACAACAACACCCCATACAACGTATCAGACATCGAACCACACCAAAGCCCTTAACCTTACAATCCCTGGCATATACCCTAACATACCCCCATCCCTCCCTCCTATTACAGCCTAAATTATCCCAATCTCTAATTCGGTGACAGAAGCCTAATACCCATGTACAACATATACCTACCCAGTACACAACTTCAAACATTACAGAAATAAACCTCCAAACCAAAACAACTAACCAACTTTCCATAACGCAAGGAGATGATTGAAAGCGGCCCTCCACCATGCATCTCCGTACAGCAAATGAGTTTCTGCAAAATCTGTATACTTTACCCCCAACATAACCTTTAAAAAAAAAAAAATTCCTGCGTAACATGCATGCACTGATTTGACCCGGGTGGATGATAATGACTTCCTATATTAACTGCCAACAGATTATTCAAGTCATGCATAATGAATATGAAACCTGCCGAACCAAGAATCCGTACCGGGTACATTTTGGGTGTGGTGCAACACACTACCAAAACCCAGATCAATGGGCAACAAACGTTGTGTGAAATTAGTGTCACACTTAAGCACCACCCCCAGAGCCTGAAAATTTACATTCATGATATGCATAATATCTGCAAGAAACTGATTCAGTCCAGTTTAGAACTACAGGACTGTCTGTTTAAACATTCAACCCGTCATGCACAACTGCCAAGAAATTATTTTCTCCCTTTTGTTGAATATAAATAAAAGTATGCAATTTAGATTCCTCAAATTGAGACGGAACTTCCATCTGCGGTGCTATAGGTGAACTGAAAGTCCATAAGAATTTGACGTAAAAAAAAGAGAGAGAAAAAAAAAAACAACCCATTAACCTTTAAAGGGTGTGTACAGTCCCGGTCGGGGCGAGAATTCAGCCTTTAGCGTTTCGCGAGACATCCAGAACCACCCTATGAGACTCCAAAGAGCATGCAATTCCAAGGGGTACCAAAAGCCTAACCGACGAGAAACGGCCTCGAGATGGCTGAGATATCCAAAAACAGGTTGAAACAAAGAGATCCCAATAAAGGTGGGGCATGTCGCCTTTTATTATTATCACTTTTGGGGGTATCTCAGCCACCCGAAAACCAACTCCCATCAAAAAAACGTTGAAACCCTCTCAAAACCACACGCCCTCCCACACCCCACAAGAGGCCTCCCATTATCTCACGTAGTAATGTTCAAAACATGAAACCCCACCCCAACCACCACTGTACACAGTCCCTTTAAGTAATAAGTGTCTAAGCATCTTTCACCACATCCTCAATTGTACAATGTAGTTTGCATACAAAATGCATAACCATGAACACATCTGAGCTATAAACTACAATATGGTAATGCCTGAACAATTGCCCACATTCTGGCGCCAGAAGTTAGCCCTTCCGTGAACATGCCATGTACTGAGCTGCTTTACACCAGCTGCACAGCAGAAAAGACTTTCGCCGCGTCCTCAACTGTACAATGTAGTTTGCATACAAAATACCTCACCATGTAACACATCTGAGCTAACTGCAAGATGGTAATGCCTGAACACTAGAACTCACATTCTGGCGCCAGAATTTAGCTGCAGACTGCAATTATAGTAATGCATGAATGCACTGCCCACATTGCATCTCTGTGAAGTACACACACACACACACACACACACACACACACACACACACACACACACACACACACTCACACACACGCACACGTACACACTCAATATTATGCGTGAACATACATTGTACAAACACATAAATAGATAGATAATGATGCGTGCAATTATAGGTATACAAGGTAAATGTTCTGAACCTCTGACACAAAAGCTATGCAACATTAAGCTGACAATGTTGACCTGTTATGGCAGTGAAATTACAACTTTTATATCTTTTGATAAGTTGTTTTTATTCAGTCTGATTTGGCGTGTGTAGAGATGTTACGTTTAAATAGAAGTCAAGCATGAACGGTAAGTGGGGTAAGTGTCGCACAAGTCGGTCAAAGAGGAAACAACTAAACCAACATCAAATACTGATAGGCCTATGTCGTTTCACCGTGTAAAGCAGGTATTGTCACATTAATGGGTCTGTTTAAAGTAGAGAAACATTTTTTTGACATAAATTTGTTGATTTGATCAATATACGTTCAACCTTTGTCGGTTTTGTGTAAGTTATATAGACCTACAGTTATCATATCCATGAAAGTGGGTGCACTGCGGTGATCACGGTGCTGTCAACAAGACTTTTGACGTTCAGTCTGTTCTAATCCCGTCAAGTACTTACATCCTTGGACAGGATCTTATTATTATTATTATTATTATCATTATTATTATTATTATTATTATTATTATTATTATTATTACTACTACTACTGCTACTACTACTACTACTACTAAAAATATACCACTACTATTTAACCTAATATGCCCCTCTTGACCCACAGGACGCCCATATGAATGGGAACGTTGCAATGCTAGGAAAATATTAATGGCAGTGTCCCCTGTATATGGTAGGGAATTGGAAACGCTGTTCAAAGAGGCTACCATGATATCAATCCTTGATAAAGAAGACTGTGGTAATATAAAGTTGAAAAAGATGATAGAACAGAAACTGTAAGCAACTGTTTCCCTATTTTTTCTACTATTGACACACACAAGTGTATTATAAACAAATCCTAATAATAAGGAAACATGTCATTTTAGCTGGTTCTGCCCTTTGCATCCCCTGAGGAGACACCGTTCACGAAATCTCCCAAAGGTCTGAACCATGAGTCAGATGGTCAAGAATTAGAAAGGATTTAGTATCCATACAAGAGTTGGTATGGCATTCCTTTTTATGACATCATTCATGCATAATTCTATTCGGAAAAAACAATGTTCTTATCAGATGAATGAAAGACAAGTGGACAACTTGTACTGCTGTGAATCATATTTTCTTTTTCTTTTTTGATGATGGAAATAAACTATTGAATGAATTGAATTTAATTGAATAATGTTCACGTGAAGAATGTTTTTAGCTGCACAAGTTAAAGTGTGTTGCAAAACTTACCGTGAAATTATTTGATCTGGGCTACTTGTACCTTATAAACCTTATTGGTAATACCAGTTTTCAGCCAATTCCTCTGTTTCCATATACGTGATGGCCAGATGTTCCATGCAATAAATATACAATATCCTTCCTTTTCCTAAATTGTTACCTATAAACAACAATGTATTTGTGTGGTTACTTGTAAAGTGTTTTCAACTTCTATCTAAATATTTTTATTTTTCATACTATTGATCCCTCCTCCATCCGGTAATCCCACTAGCCTTTACTTGCCTTTAATTCGGTATACGTGGTATATTTTATGGGGGGGGGGGGGTTCTGTATGGAGTGTGCATGAGCCTTGCATCCGGTTTGGCATTATGATCCGTAAATTCAACAATTTCATTCATTACCACCGATGGATGATGTATAGGAATGTTGTTTTTGAAAACACATGCAATATGTCAGGCAGATCGTAAGTATGAGGACTCAAGTTCAACTTTTGGCCTCAGACCTACACTTTTTTCACTTCTAACAATTTTTAATCAAATTTCTGGATATCATAGATACTGTTTGTCTGCTTTATGGCCGAATGTGATTTTCATACATAATAATCGTTGTTATTTCCTCAATGCTTCTTGTTGGAGTTCGACAATAATGCAGGTGGCTCTTGCAAGATCGTGATTAACATCATCAACTTGACCAGTATTGACTGCACGATAATAAAGTGCAGAGCACATAGCTTTGCTGAACATTTACTTCGACCTTCAATACTTGTCTTCCCGAATATTACGTTGATCGAAAGTATTGTGAGGTAACAGACGTTGTGAAGTGACGTTAAAGAATTTTTCTTTATGGGAAATTGTAGACGTCTTTGGGCCGAATGCATAAAACGCTAGCAATTGCTTGTGCTAGCCCTTTACTCGAATCCGTATGCATAAAAACAAGCAATTGCTTGCAAGCAGAAGCTTTTGCTAGCAATCACAGGCTATTGCTTGCTGCCCGCAAGCAATTGCTTAGAGACCAAGTATTTGCTTAAAAACGTATGCATAAAACATACCATTTGCTAGTTCTTGCTAGCAATTGCTTACGATTTTCCAAGCTCTGTAAAATGAGCTTGAGCTTTTGCTTAACCGGAACGTTCCCTTTTAAGTATCATTTCATATTTATGAAAGATAGACCACACTTGTGAAGGAGTGGTATAAATCTACAAGAAATTACTCATAAGTAGTGTAAGAAACTTTTTCATTTCAACAACGGGAATGTCCAGTGGTTAGCACGCAAAATGTGATGAAAAACAGGTAGGATGTCTGACTTCGGTGGAGAGCGAGGAGACCTCTCTCCACGTGCCATCTGGCAGATCCGGGCTGCTGTAAGCTGCAGTGATGGAAATCAGCCAGTAATACGCGTGAGTGTGTATAGATGTGTGTGTATGTGTCTGTGTGTGCATTTCATAGCTCTTCTGCTATGTCAGGAAATGTTTCCACACACACATGCCCTTTCAAATACATGTTGCCACACTCGTCTTGTTCTTGTGTTCGCACAGGCGTGACGTCCCTTTTGTTGAAAACGCAAGCAATTGCTTGAGCGGGACAAGCAAAAGGTATTGGCATAAGCAAAAGATTATGCATATGGATTTAAGCAATATTGCTTGAGCTAGACCTTTTGCTAGACGAGCTTACAAGTGCTTTTGCTTGAAGCAATTGCTTACAAGCAATTGCTTGTTTTATGCATTCGGCCCTTTGCCTTCACAAACCCTTTAAACGATTATTTACAATTCAAAATTCTTCTCCTTTCACAGACCATAACGTGATACGTAAAAATTACAGATGATCATTCTTTCATTTTCTATTTGTTGTTTGGTTATCTATGCAAACATAACATACTTTCACAAAAGCTTTTGGTTTCGTTTTAAATGGTACTGGTCTTGACGGTAGGATTGCTAAGTATAATTCCGCCACTGCTGCTCGTGGTTGACCCTGCAATTATGACGTATTTCCGTCAGCAAGTGTTTGAGCTGAATTTTTTTTTCTCTTGGTGAACTGACCGCGGTGTACACGTGGATGGGAAGGTTGTGAAACTTCCCCACCAACATACACGCACAGGCGAAGAAAGGTAATACAAGAGTGTAGCTACCTCCTTGCACAGATAGGATTTTCGCCCCGTCTCACTTTGACTTTAAAAGAGGCTGAAACAAACGAGAGTGGGGGTGGGAGTGTGCACGAGGGATCAACAACACATAGAAAGAAACAGCTCCGTTTTGATTTTGTGGTTTGTTTGTTGTTGTTTTTTAGCCATGACTGAAGGCCAAATATAAATGTGGATTGAATGAAAGCAGTAACATTGGTGGTACATATTTAGCGAAATTTTGGGTAAAATCGGAGAATCCACTCAAAAGTTTTGAATTATCAAAGTTTCGGTGCCGTCATCGCTGGATAAGGAAACTGCTGCACTTCGATGACGTCATATAACGAACAATAATATGAAGAAAATACAAAAACAATTCAGGATGTTTTCACTTTTCCAGCATATTGAAAGAGCACTTGAACTACGTCTTTAAGAAAGCACGGGGGAATGATACCCATAACACAATGTCGATGGAATGCGTTATATATACAATTTCATGAAAAATTGTTAAATTCCTCTTATATTTTCGTCATATCGATGTTCATATGACGTCATGAATTCATAACTTTTACATCGATTGTTCGAGTTTTCTCAATCTGCCACTAATGTGATCTATATATTTGCTGCTTTCACTCATATTTTTGAGCCTTGGTTTCCTTGTACTGTATGCTTAGCTGCGGTTAGTGTCTAAAGGCCGTGTCACACCATAACGCGGGCTTGTGGCGAGGAGGTAGTTTCCAGCACGTAGAAGATTTTCAGCGGGGCGAACAAGAATGTTTGCAATTTTCATTCATGCCTTGTCATACCGTACGGGGAACTTCTGCGGCTTGACTTGCGGGGAAACAAATTTACTCCAAGGAGCTCTCTCCAGTTGGTCCGCACCTGGCATGACATTTCCGGGTGAGTCGCGGGAATGCCCGTAGAGGTCCACGCAGGACGCCAGTAGGAGACCCTTAGCGGCAGTACTTCCCAGGCAATTCCCACGCAGGTACTTCGCAGTCCCGTATGCAGCCAAGATAATGAAATTCTGTGAGATTTCAGCCATTCCATTAGAGGAATTCCTTCACTAAGTTGTCAGCTCCCACGCGACTGGTACAAAGGTCACACAGTATACTCGCAAGTATAACGCGTCCAGCAAGTAAGACACATGCGCTGACTCGCACAAATCCTTTTCCGCCCTCAGGAATGTCCGGTATGCTAGAAAAATCCCTACACGTAACAAGCCCGTGTAGCTTGCCCGGAAAGGTGTGACAGGGCCTAAACACGGTTGGGTAAAAAAAAATATGCGTGCGCACCTCCGGGTGACTACTTTTGAGATACATGCTAGGTACTGTCATGTGCGGATATCTACGGGGACCTCCGGGTAGTCAAAATTGTTCTTTGCAAGTCGCACGCAAGGCTCATGTGACACGGCCTTTAAGTACACCATCTCGTATATGCATTGCCATAAACTATTTATTGTTTTAAGATGATCTTAACATCACTGCAAGCTGCCAACTCGGTGTCACTTATCATTAAATGTCACCGAGAAGACATGATATACTCCAGAATATACACACTTCCGATATACATACTCAACCATAATGAGATTTGCACCATGTGGTGATCTTTTGAGGGAGTCTATGCTCCAATATGATTATACTCATCCTTTTTTTTATGAACGAAAATAGAGAAAAAGATTGAGTAAGGGAACTAAAAAAAAAAATAATCACTCTGGTAAAGGCTCTACAACATGGGTATTGATCATGAAACGTACCAACTTAACTCTTATCGTTTAGCATACAGTAGCATCTGAAAGCCTGAAATAAAAAGAGATTCATATACATAGGATGTTTATCTGTAATTCACGATTTCATGGCTGATACTCAAGTTATGAGAGTGATATTGATGTTTCCACAATCTGATAACACGACAGTCAAGCGATTATAAATTTGGATACAGCTGAAAGAAGATCTAAGAAATATAATTATGTCAACTTTCCTATTTTTGTTTCTGTTTATACAGATCATATAACATAGCTCTATCTCTAAAATACAGTTATCATGTTCGTATTCTATGTTCGTCTTTACTCAAACATGTTAAGCATGAAGGGACAAATAATAATGTTTCTTTTGAATACGATGGAGCGGCATCGAAAATGAACAGGAATTATGGAATGAAACTCCAGCAGCTGCCTGCTAACCCATGATGACTTCTTAGTCATATACAAGTATATAGCATGATAGCTGCGATATTTACTCATTTAAAATCGCACACCCCCCCCCCCCCATACAGATGATATCAAAATTAGAGAGTAGCGCCTCGCGAGGGAGCGACGTGAGGGGGGAGGGGATGTTCGAAGAGAGTGTACCCCTCCCGTGGTAAGGCGCTCTCCCGTGCATGCTTAAGCTGTAAATGGCGCGGTCAGGTTCAAACTTTTACAGATACATTGTACGTGATAATATAGGTTGCCCTGAATCCGCTGCAGATGAGTCGCAACTTTCTGTAGTCCGAGGCAGAAGGCTGTTGCACATCCGCAACCTTCCCGCGTACAAGGTTTCTGCGGAATTGGGTTGCTGTGGATCCTTGGCAATTGGGCTCAGCTATAAAAAGGTTGCAGGAAGGTTGCCACAGACGAGTGTTTGCATATACAGACTACCATCACAACGGTTCCTTATACAGGACAAGTTATTTACCTCAGATTCATTTGCATAAACCTTTAGAACTGTTCTGCTATTTTCAGAAATTATCAATCGAAGATAATCGCGAAAATACCACTGCATGTCTTTGTATCCATATGATTATATTTTAAAAGTAACATTAGCAAGCTGTATATATTAATGTTACTTCGTGTAGCCAAAATTTAACATAACATTTATGATTGGCTACTTTTGTGTTGCTTACCGTAACAACACCATTGAAAAGTATACCATGGCCTTTACTTATCGATTTTCAGCAAAGTTGAAAACCTTTTTTTCTAATACCTACTGTAACATTGAGCAGTACGTTAATCAATGATATCCTTGTGTTTATCTACTATTAGAAATCAGGAAATCCCTAAGATTAGCGGTCTTTAAATCAAGACTTTGTACACATTGTTTCATAACTGTGCATTTATACTGTCAAGCATGTAATACTATAGAAGGATTTTTTGCAGAATTTTTTATTTACAGCTTTTGCGCTTTATAAATAATTGATCAATTATTATTGTTATCAATATCATCATGATTGCTGTTGTTGTTATTATCATAATTATTATTGTTATCCATATCATTATTATTATTATTATCATCATTATTATCATCATCATCATCTTTACTGACAGGTTAAAATGAAATCTGTGATCACGAGACAATAAATAATAACGTACAACAGACTCCATTGTCAGATTAGTCTGACAAAATTTTCCACTGTTGATCTTTAATAGTTCAAAATCTATCAGATAACACTGACATTGATATGAGCAATAGCTGAATAGTGTACAATTTTGTTGGAAGTCATTTATAAATGAAAGCATACTTCAGTTTCATTAACTTCAAATTTTATTTTTGAGTTAGGGTTCAGATTTCGCTCTATTTTCAACCCTCTGTACAAAACTTTAACTTTGCACATCAGGGATCAAGTGGTGTTTGGGAATGTGTGATTAACAACCAGGCAATGGTCCTGAACTATATAAGGCGTTTTCACATCAGCCCGATGTTTCGAAATAGCGCGCTATTTTCTGACTTGGGAAATTAAAAAATATCTCGAGCTTGGATTTTTATCGGGCTGATGTGAAAACGCCTAATGTGACCAGGGTTTGAATGCTCTATTACATATTCATGAGAAATTCCACTATCACAGCTAGTCTTTATTCATCCTGAAATGTAGTGTATGGCATTGCGAGCACATGAAAAAGTTTTGGTTATATTGCTTATGATATTGTCCCAAAGGACCATAATGCTATATGCTTGTGCCCAGCCCCCCCTTTTTTTTAATTCTTTGATATTGTACTCCCTTTCTTCTCTTTTTTCTCTTCCTTTTTTTACAGTATTATTATGGAATACTGTGATTTCTGATCCTATCAATTTTTATGCAACTTTATGAAAATCAATAAAGACATAATTATAGCAAAAAAATAAAAATGTGCTCACTCACTTTTTTTCATGTGCCTTGCAGTACCCTTTATACCATGAATTCAGACTATAACAGCTAGTGCCCAGAGCATCCATCATGAATCATTAATGAAGCATTCATATGCCTTGGACCAAGAGACCAGAAGCCTACTCAATAGTCAGCAGAGCTCTTAAGATGGTATTCATGTCTATTCCCCAGGGTCATTGTAGGCACACACTCACATACACTTCATTGGTTCCTATAGTACGGTCTGCTATGTCGAAATATTGGATCCCGTGAGATTTTCGTGCCAAAATTGTTTTTTTTTAGCTAACTTGGTCAATTTGGGGGTGCTGAATCAAAAAAACTTTGGTTCCATTTTTTTCGACCACGTCTTCAGCCGCCATTTTGAATTTCAAAATGGCCGCCATAGCAAAACTGTATTTTGACCAATTCTCATAATGTGATCATCATAGAAGGTTCAAATTTGATGCAAAAAGCATGTTTATGATGTCAGATATTCTGATACAAGATTTCCTGATATTGTAGATTGTTTTAATATAATTTGAGGGCTGCCATCTTGAAATTCAAAATGGCCGCCATAGCTAAATGTATTTTTACCTGTATCTCAAGTTGTAAGCATTATGAAAAGTGTAAATTTGGGGCAAAAAGCATGCTTAAGATGTCAGACATGCTAATATATACATTTTTGTTTTAAGTGATGGATCATTTTGGTTGGAGGCCATCTTGAAAATCAAAATGGCCACCATAGAAAATGTAATTGGGCCCACATCTCATATCGTATGCATTGTGTAAGGTTCTAACTTGGGCCAAAGAGCATGCGTATGCTATCAGACTTTCTGAAACGTCTTTTTCTGAAATGATGGTCCATTGTGATATTATAGGTGGCCATCTTGAAATTCAAAATGGCCGCCATACCAAAATGTATATTTTGACCCATTTCATGTTGTAAACAATACAGAAAGTTCACATTTCGGGCATAAACCGGGCTCATGATGTTGAACATTCAGATGCACTTTGATCCCCTCCCTAAAATTGTAGATCATTTTTGAGGCTGCCATTTTATAATTCAAAATGGCTGCTTTTCAGCTAATATCTGTGGTTACAACATAGAGCTGCATTTACAGCTCTATGGGTTACAAGCAACTTTGAGGCATATCAATGTTTATGGTGGTGTACATTGTACATTCTTTTACAAACACACACACACAACACATGATTATATACATTCTGTAATAATGGATTATTCGCATTGGCTACCACTCTTGAAATTCAAGATGGATTTCGACCTATATTTGCTGCTGTAAGGTCTTTACCCTGCAAACTCAAGCATGCTGGAGCACTTTCATGTAGGACCTATGTGTAAGTCAATCACTTCAATAAATAGTATTATTATTGCATAGGCGGGACTGCTTCCTGTAGGTACACTGCCATGTTGAAATGCAAAATGGCTGCCATGGGAAACATTCCTTTAAGAGCATTGCATTTGGGTAAAACTTGTGAATAGGAAATCATGTGATTCTGGTGTCAAAGTAAATGACTTTCAAAAGTGCCTCAATAACTGTGTGTGAGTGACTAAATGCCCCCATTTAGACGATTTGGTTGTAGAGTTTAAATAACAATATTAGCCGTCTATCAAAAAATTCATGGGATATTTACTTAGTTAATGTCTTCTAGGCTCTTTCCCTGCATGTGTTTTTGAAGTCACAGCACTTGTATAGGGTTGTACACAGGGGAGAATTGGTTCTAAATTCTTCCAGAAACAATGACTTTTGCATTTCTTGCCATATGAACATGATAATGAATTCTGTGGCTACCGTTGGTGTAGGAAGCTCAAAGTATTTAATGTATATCCGCTGGAAATACATATGTACCATATTATATTCCCCTGTAAGTAGAGGCACAAATTAGGTTGTGAAGGTTTACGAGGTTTGTTCTCTGGATGTGTTGTATCAAGACTCTACGAGAGCAAAGCGGGAGATTGTGCAGGTTGAAGTCATCACCGCCCAACTTCTGGAAGGCATGGACTGTGTCATTGCACATTCTGCATGATTCAAGGCTTAGAGAATTCTTGATCCATCTGCTCTTTGAGACATCCTCAAACTTTCACCATGAAAGACATGACCAAGCAGACCTTTGTTTTTTGCAGCAATTTGCAGAACATAATCTCTCAACAATCTCAATTGTACTTTATCATCTCCTTTTCCAGTGATGGAGCAGACAACATGCCATGCAGTATTAAAAGTAAAGCAAAGATCCATTAGGAGCATGAAAATGTCAGTGTCTATACGTAATAATCATCAATATCTCTGAAATCCCCTGTTGCTCTTTAAGTTTACGTAGCATCTAATACATGCAATGGAATGAGGATATCTGCTTCCTCGTTGTGACGGGTGACAGCTCCCATGGCATCTTTGATGAACCCTTTGTTTCTTTTTTCCCCCGTGATGTGGTATCTGTGTCGGATGGAATTGACTGATCAATATTTTAACTGTCAGGCTGAATATTTGGCTCAGTTTTGTGGGTTTCTAAGGCATGGACATGAAAAATGAGCCTTTGTTAGTGAGAATGAGGAGAAGGCCATGAAATTGTGAGATGAAGAGTGATTGTGGAATTACTTAGAACAGTAGAGCTTATAACTTTCGATAATTGTATCGTCCAGCAATGACTGGATAATGACAGGTCTATCATAATGTTGTTGATACCGGTAGAAGAGTTATAAGAAGGTAGTGGTTCTCTTAAGCTTAATGAATTTTGATCCAATCTTACACGGTGTATTTGAATTGCCAGAGCTGAGTGTCTGGCCTTTCTCATAATCTATCCCAGATATATATTTTTATTATCCCTTTTCATCTCTTTCTAGAATATCCTCCTTGAATGTTTCCGATACCTGATTGCCAAACACCACATTCATCAGTTTCAATGCAGTGACAATATTTGAGATTACCCTCGTGTGGTGGTGTTCTAAATTCTGATGCATCCAAAGTGCCACAGAACTGAGTTATTATTGTTCCCTTGTAGTTTTAGAATCATTGGCGGTACAGCAGTAATCATCTTGGAAGTCTTGATAATTAAGGGTGGCCCACACAAGGGCAATCAAGGGGAAAAAAAACCTACTCATTGACATTCCTTATTCATTCTGTGTTATTCCAGAAATATATCCAGCAATTACTATTATGAGCCCCCTGATGAGTTGTTTCATTTTGTGGTGAACAAACAAGCTTGAATGGGATGCCTGGTAGGGTGACCATGGCATTTCTTGCCATTTGCGAGACTTTTCCTTGTTTGTCTTCATTCTCTCGAGGTAGCATCAAGTTTTTGAAGATCATCTTTAATCGTATCAATGCTTGCTTTTGTACAAATATTTAATAACTGGGATTAACAATAACAATGAACGAGTCTCCACGACACCAAATAATGTATTGCCTGAGAGGCAAAAACAAATCACTTGTGTATTAAGCGCATAGCTGTAACACGCATTTCGCGAACCACATATACCCGCGTGGCTATTTTGGGATGAGGGAACGCTTACACGCTTGCCCACACTTATTGGAAGTGGTATGGGACCCCTCCCCTCCCCCCCCCCCCCCTTACGCAGTTTTTGCCCCTCAGGATGGCTTAAAGGGGACCTCCGGATGATTTTCAGACTTTTACATTTGAACAACTATAAATTAGTTAAACTAAGTACAGAGTTTCAGAATTTTTAGGGATTGGGATGAGGAATAAGAATGTTTTCAAAATCTATAACAAATTGCAATGAACACGGATGATGACATAGCAGCCTCACCATAAGAATGCAGGAGTTGGGGCTCAAGGAAGCAAAACAAAAGAAAAAGGAATGCATAGATTTTTCACAGGTGAACTTGTAGAGCAAGCGGTATTGTAATGGAATTACACTGCTACATTTCTGAAATATATGAGGCTCTGATGTCATCAACACTGTTCAGTGTAATTGGTTTAAGATTTTCAATTTATTGGTTTCTCTGCTCAAGGACCACAATAAATTCCATAAATCTATACATGGAGCTGTCGATTTATGTACTACATGATGTGAAATTATGAAAATCGTCCGGAATGCCCCTTTAATGCCGTCATTGGAACCTCGTCTTTACAGTCTGAATTTATGGCGGCCATTTTGAATTAAGAGATGGCGGTCGTTCTGCGTGACCTGAAAATGAATTCGGTCTAACTAGGACAATTTTGGCAAATTCATCTAAGGCGCTTACCACAGTATTATATAATGGCCACCATCTTAGATTTCAAGATGGTGGCCTATCTTATGATCCACAATAGGAAATAGCTGTACTGGAACGTTGGACACCACAAGCATGTGCATTACTGAAAATTTGATGCTCCTACAATAATTGCAACATGAGATATGGGTAGAAACGCTATGGCGGCCATTTTGAATTTCAAGATGGCAGCCTATAAATTGTATCAAAACAATCCACAATATCAGAAAATGATATATCAGAGTGTCTGACATCACAACCATGCATTTTGCACCAAATTTGAAGCTTCTACAATGCTCACTGTATGAGATATGGTTCAAAATACTGTTTGCTATGGCGGCCATTTTGAAATTCAAGATGGCTGCCAACAAATTATATCAAAACAATCCACAATATCAGAAAAAGATATATCAGAGTGTCTGACATCACAGCCATGCATTTTGCACCAAATTTGAAGATTCTACAATGCTCACTTAATGAGATATGGATAAAAATACAGTTTGCCATCGCGGCCATTTTGAAATTCAAAATGGCGGCTGAAGACGTGGTCGGAAAAAATGGAACCAAAGTTTTTTGGATTCAGCACCCCCAAATTGACAAAGTTAGCCAAAAAAAAAAATCAATTTTGGCACAAAAATCTCACGGGATTACATAGTAGCCTCTACTACTATGTAAAGTTAAATTTTGTACAGAAGGTTCAAATCGGGAACTTAACTTTTGAATCAATTGTGGATTTAGTGAAACTGATTCATGCTTTTACATTCAAATCACCTCCGACTAAATTGTACACTATTCAGCTATTACTCATATCAATGGCAGTGTTGATATAGAGTTTTCGAACTATTAAGGATCAAAAGTGGGAAATGTTGGGAATGTTTTGTAACACGTTGTATAAACAGTCAACTTGGACCAATGAACTGGTTCAAAGAGTTGAATAATTAGTAAAACAAAACCAAAGAGAAGGAATATCGGCCATTCCATTCCATAGATAATTGACTGGAACAATAATAGAATAATTGTTATATGGACTGGTCAATGAGTATTTTGGCACAATTGAAAATGAAGAAAAACAAATCTACCGTATTATCAACCAGGTTGCGGCAAGGTTGCCGCAGGATTCATGTGGACATGTAAATCTAAATGCATTTACGCTTTTGTTTTTTGTAGGTTTTTTTTTTTCGGATCCGCGGTAACCGCCCACTGGCTGTTCTGGTGATTGATATCTAAATTAGAAGAGGTTGTTGCAGATCTTTGGTAACTTTCCACTGTTTTGTCTTGTTTATGCATGGTTCATGTAGGATCTAAATAAAGGGTTGCTACAGACCTTTCGCAATCTTCTGATGTAGTTCTCAGATTTATCGGAAAGTTGTTGTTGTTATTTTAAAGATCGAAAGAAGAGAGAGAGAAATGGGGCCCTATACAAATAATTTGCCCCAGACAGCACTTATAACATAAAACATTATAGATCTTAAAGAAATATAAACAAGAATATTAAATGCATACCAAGTCTCCTCGAGGGAGCTCATATTGTCTCCACAAAGGAGCTCATAATTATCGGAAAGGTTTGCTGGGAATCCACATCAATCTCCGAAAAGGATTGCGGTAGAAATGATTTTTAGGTGAAAAAGCAGCCAATCAGTATCCTTAGAGTTGCTGCAGCTGAGCTGTTGCAAGGTTGCCGCAGCATACCACAATAGGTTCTTATTGTACCTATAAATGGGTACTTCTGATTTAAAGAAAAAGAAAAAGCAAAATAAAAAGGAAAAGAAAATCTTGTCCCCAAAAGTGACTTTTTGTGGTTGGAAAACTTTTTTTTTTTTTTTTTGAGGGGGGAGGGGGTGGTTGTTTGCCTATTTGTGAGGTGTGAGGAAAAGCTTGTTGGGCATGCATGCGTGAGAATGACCCCTGAAGCGTGAGTCTCACGCCGAAAGCGTGATACTTGGTCGGGTCGGTCTGCTCCCACTTTTTCATAAACTGACGTAAAGAGGAAGGGCAATCTGCATCTATCCAGCGTCTACATTCGGAGATACGAAGGACGTGATATCAACCAATTCGGTTCGGGTAATGTTTAATTGTACTTCGTATATTCAGGTACATGCTGATTGCTGAACGCATGATAGTTCATGTGCTGACAATAACAACGCACCTGGCTCATTGCATAACCCAATGAAAGTGCTTTTGGTCTTCTTTGGAAGCCCCCAGTTATGGCCCAGTGCACTGAAGTCGGAACATCTACGAGTAAAAGTTTTTTGTCTTCCTAGAATGTTGAGAGTTCCTCCATCGTCTTCGTTCTAATTACCACGCCCCCTTCTCCAGTGGCTGTGGTTTGGTATGACGTCATTGGGGACGTCCCGCTGCAGTCTGTGCATGCCGAGCAGATTGTGTTTTCACTTTTTGTGTAGTGATGCATGAGGTGCTGGTGTTCGGACCGCGTGGTGTGCCTCTTCGGGCCGCCGTGGTTTGCGCTTCGACCTTGCACCACGACTCCATACAAAACGATTTACCGGTACGCGCTTCCTGTATTTGCATGAGAATAGACACGCTTTAGAAAGTAGGAAACCTTGTACGTTGCATGCAGCAGACACAGGTACAATTGCCACACATCGCTGCACCGCAATCTTTTGAAGCTCTTTGGCCCATGGCACTGGTGGGTGGTTGGGCTATTACTCTGGTCGAACAAGGAAGTAAGTGCTCACAAATGTTCGACAACAAAGTTTTCATGCGTCTGAGCTGTGATTCCAGTGTCGAGATGGCAAATTGCAGAGCATAGGAGTATTTTACGACAGGAGAGGATAATCATGGCTTCAACAAGAGACAGTTGCGTCTTCGGTTTTCGGAGACTGATGGGCTGTCTCGCTGTTTTTACAACGTTTTGTCATATGTGTGTTCAAGGTAAGAATATGAACAGTGTAAGGTCTGCGCTGGGTGTTACCCACATGGGTATGTTGTTAGGCCTTACTATAGACAGTGTCTCATTTTTCACAGTGAGTTTCGTGGTCGATATTTCTCAGTGAAAATGTGATGATGATATTGATAAGCCTAATGATGATGATGAATGATGATGATTTGCACGTTTAGACCCTATAGCTATGTAAATGCGTTTTAATACTTTCTTGACATTAATCGGTTTTGATCACAACCATTAAATTAGTACGTAGGGGTGGTCTACTTTCATTCTTTCAACTTCAAGAAGTTACAGGTCCGTGCTTGGTTTGCATCTGCTTTCAGAAAAGATTTTAAAGGGGATAGATTGCTGTATATTTTGGGGGAACCTGTTGATTTCATAGACTCGGATCAGGCCTGCCATGATGTTTATTTTATTTATTTTTTTTTTTTTGGGGGGGGGGGGGGGATTGGAAGCTGGACTGATACTGAAATCTGATAAGGGGACTTGAATGCATGTTTTTACTTTCGTGACATGAATTAGTTTTGATCACAGTACAGGATGCAGTAACGTTACACATAATTATGGTACATCTTCAAGTTAGGTTACAAGTACATTCCATTGTCTACTCTCTTTCAGAAAAGATCTGGGGTGGGGAGATTATAACTTAGTGCATGGTGGTGGGGTGACTTTGGTGTCATATTTCAAATGACCCCTCCCCCCCCCCAAAAAAAAAAGAGAAAGAAAGAAAATCCACTTGAATTGACACTTGTATAGGTCTAGTGCAAGTCAACATTCATCACATGTTTGCTTCAAATCATCAAATGTTCCTATTTTGTTGCTTGATACAAAGGTCATCATGACAGAGGAATGAATATTTACTGTGCACTGTGGTAATGCAAAAAGAAAAAAAATTAAACAAGATTAGAGAGCCATAGCTCGGTTGTTTTGTGTCAGAATAAACATAGTTCAGATTCTAAAATATCAGACCCCTTCACTGAATCATAATTAGACCCTCTACTTTAGTACCGGTAACCATTAGAAGGAATGGCAAAATAGAGGAGTGCATTAAATACCAATTGGTATTTATTTAAAATCCACATTTTTTCAGGGACCTCCTCATTTGTCACGGATGAAAATGCTTTAGTTATCTTCACAGTTGGTAATATCAGTGTAAATGTTGATTTTTGATAATACCAATTGCTATTCAATTTCATCTATCGCGACATTCCTTCTACTATGCCAATACATGGATCAAATAGAATATATTTAAAGGGTGTGTACAGTTCTGGTCGAGGTGAAGATTTAGCTTTTAACGTTTTGCGAGATATTCAGAAACTACTCTATGAGATGTCAAAGAGCATGCAGTTCTAAGGGGGTATCAAAAGTTTATTCGATGAAAATCGGTTTTAAAATGGCTGAGATATCCAAAAACAAGGTGAAACAAAGATATCCCAATAAAGTTGGGGCATGTCGCCTTTTATTATTAGCACTTTTTTGGATATCTCAGCCATTTGAAAACCAATTTTCATCAAATAAACGTTGAATCCTTCTTAAAATTACATGCTCTTTCATATATCATAAGAGGCTTTTCATTATCTCACTTAGGAATGTTCAAAACATGAATATCTACCTCAACCAGTACTGTACAGTCCCTTTAATGCTTTATCCACATACTAACATTTTTTAGTATACAAATGACGCACAGGTCTGAGTGCGTCAGTCGGAATTGTGTGCATAAGGTAACTATGGAATGCTTAACCCACGAGGCGAAGCCGAGTGGGTTTAGGCTAAATTCCATAGTTACCGCATGCACACTATATTCCGACTGACGCACGAAAAGACCTGTGCGTCATTTGATTTATAGAATGGGTACTTTTCTTGTCAAAAACCCAGTCTTCTATCGTGTTACCCGATGACAAAATTACTGGATGCATTTCCTTTTGGCTTGCCGTAAAGGGCATGCATACCCGTACTTACCGTTTTTACTGGATGCATGGCCAAGCTGAGTGCGCGAACGCTTGCTTTAGTGCGCGAACCTTTGTTACAAGTACGCGTACTCTTGCTAAGTGCGCGATAACATGTTTACCACTGTGACTCAGCGTGCGGCCAGTAAAAATGAACACATAGCTCTCGACCAATCAGATCGCAGGATTCTCGCTACCCATTCTATAATAACCCCCGACAAGTTCAATTACAGTGTACAAGATAATATTGACCTTATCTCATCATGAAACAAACTTGCCATTTGATGTCTTTTTTTTTTTTCATTCAGTATTTATTGGTAAAAAAGCATATGCCATTTACAAGCAAAGAATAAAAAATCAATCGAATTACAGAATCACATAAAAAAAGTGCAGCAAAACAAAGTGGATACTTAAAATATCACATTACGAATATGACAAAAATACCTTGTAGAAAAAAAATACAGTGCAAATTAAATGTCAAACCTCCATTTTTGAAAATGAATGCCAAGTTTGCCTTTCTTTTTAGAAATTCTGTATTCTATTTCTTTATTATTGTTTAAGTAAGCCTGAAAAGATTCGAAAGTAGGGGTTTTATTCTGGAATTTACAGACATATATGAAATACTTTACAGATAAAAAAATATATGATATATAAGAGTCTTCATAGAGACCGAACATTTTCTCAAAATTAGAAAATATATAATTTTTCTTTTCCTTGTGATTTATAATATCTATTATCTTTTGCCATAAAGGTAGTATATGGGGGCATAAAATAAACAAATGTAAAAAAGTTTCAGGCGATTTATTACAAAAGAAACATAATGGGGAATCTTTTCTCTTGATTTTAAATAGAAATTCATTTAACGCTATTGCCCTATAAAACAGTTTTACAAAAAAGGATCGTAATTGAGTGTCAATGGTGCTTGTCAAATTTCTCATAAGGATTTTTTCCCATATGGGAGAATTTAGATTAAATAAGTCATTCCAAAAAGAAAAATGATTAACTGGGATGACCTTTTCCAACATTACATCATATACATACTTGGAAACCTTACGAGTTTGCATAAGTTTACCTACAGTCGTTTCAAAAATAAGATCTTGATTTATTTCTGAACGTGTGAGCCATTCTTGTGGAATATTCTTCATTAAAAAATTATATTTCCTCCTATCAGATTTATCTATATCATAATCAAGCACCAGCTCTTCAAATAATTTACTCCCAGGGTGAACAGGATCCAATAAATCATTAATATAAATCAAACCCTTCTGTAACCAATTGTCATATACAAAGTATTGTTTTGATCTGGATCGAATATTCTTATTAAACCATAAAGACTGGCATGCACCTATTTCGGAATAAGCAGATCCAAATTCAATTTTAACCAATTTTTCTCTGAATGAATACCAGGATCTTAAAGAATCGGTTAACTGAACAGATGGCAATTTATTTAAAATAGATTCTGGAGCATTAGTTTTCCACAAAGGGGGGTGTTTCATAAAGCTTACGAGCGACTGGTGATCAGTCCTTGTGCTGAATTATGGAAATTCTGATATGTATAGCACATCAGAACTGATCACCAGTCGCTCGTAAGTTGTTCGTAACTTTACGAACAGCTTTATGAAACACCAACCGGTACCGGAGAGAAATTCTCTAGAACTGAAAGCTCCATACGTTTCCAGAAACTGTCAAAACTTTCATCATGTAACATTTTAACCCAATTCAATTTCTGAGAAAGAGCAAAAATCGAGGGGTTGATCATTCGTAAACCACCCTGGGAGTAATCATTACATAAATACTGCCTTTTAATCCTATCATTGCCCCCATTCCAAATGAACTTATACAATATAGTATTCAAAGATTTGAAAAACTTACTAGGAATCTTTATACACAAGACAGAAAATTGATAGAGGAGTTGGGGCAATAATAGGGTTTTTACAACACAAATCTTCCCAATTAAAGAGAGATTCCTGGCTCGCCAACAATTAAGCACACTTTTAATTGATTCTAATTTGGGCAAAAAATTCAAATTAAATAACTGATTTACATTCAAAGAAAATGTTATACCAAGGGTTTTAAATTGATTTTGTGTCCATTTAAGGCCTTTTTCAGAGAAAGGAAAATCAAGGGAACCTTTTGTAGAACCAATCCATACAGCCTCAGATTTTGAAATATTGAGTTTACAACCAGAACAAACAGCAAAAGTGTCCAACAAATTAAACAAAGTATTGAAAGAATTTATAGATCCATCTACAAAGCATGTGGAATCATCGGCTAATAAGGATATCTTTAACTCTTTTCTGTCCACAGGGATGCCTTTAATATCATCATTTTGTCTTACAGCTTGAGCCATAGTTTCAATAACTAACAAAAACAAATATGGGGAGATAGGGCAACCCTGAAAGATTCCCCTTTCCATGTCGATGGGTTTTGTTAAACCGTTATTTAAGACATAGCTCTTTCTTCCAAAATAAATTGACCTAATCCAACCAATAAATTTATCTCCAAAATCAAATTTTTTTAAGACTTTCAATAAATAATTATGGTTTACACTGTCAAAAGCTTTTTGAATATCTAACAGAAGAATTGCTCCAGGTATTTCATGAAAATCAGTATACTGAATTGTATCAATTAATAATCGAATATTATTTCCAATATGTCTCCCTTTCATAAACCCAGATTGATCAGTATGAATTAACTGATCTAGTATTTTCTTAAGACGGTTTGCCAATGTTTTGGCAAGAATTTTGTAATCAACGGTTAATAAAGATATCGGTCTAAAATTCTTTAAAAACAAAGGGTCCTTATCTTTTTTTGGAATCAGAGTGATTATACCATTCCGCTGGGAAGAAGACATAAAGCCATTTTCCATGGAAAAATTTAGGGAATTTAAAAGTAAATCAGAGATATCTTGCCAAAAAACTACATAAAATTCTGCGGGGAGCCCATCAAATCCCGGAGATTTATTGTGTTTCATTGATAAAAGCGTATCATATAATTCCTTTTTAGAAAGTGGTTTTTCCAAAGAATATTTATCATTCTCGTTTAAAGTAGGAATATTAATGGATTCCAAAAAATCATCCACAATTTCTTCATTATCCTCAATATGATTTTTATATAAAGTCTGAAAAAAGGTATAAATTTCATTCTCTACTTTATTTTGATCTGAGATAACAACACCAATTTCGTTTTTAATTCTATATATACTTTTCTTTTCACCCATCCTTTTTTCAAGATTACAAAAATATTTCGAACTCTTTTCTCCTTCTTCTATCCAACGAACTTTCGAACGAATGATTAGGCCTTGGGTTTCATAATCAAAAATTTTATTTAATTGAGAATTCAAATTTTCCAGTTCTTCAATGTAGTGTTTATTACTTGTATCTCTGTTTAATTTCATCTGAACTTCCTCAATATTCTTAAACAATTTTTCTTTTTTGGAATTTCTTTCCTTCTTTTTCCGAGAACTATACTCTATACAGGTTGCTGTAATTGAGCATTTCAAAGAATCCCATATAATATTAGGATTGCATTCTGAATAACGATGTACAATTTTAAATTCTTCAATTTTCGCTTTTACAGTGTTAATGAAATCTGAATCATTATGTAAATAATTACAATTAAGTTTCCAAAACCCTGGCCCCCTTTTTACCTGCGAGTCCTTAAAATTTAAAACAACTATTGAGTGATCATACTGAATCCCAGGAAGAATCATTGAACTAACACAATTATTAACAAAATTTTCTGAGACTAATATAAAATCTAATCTAGAAAGAGCTATAGGATTTTTTTGGTGTCTTGTATACTGTTTTAGGTTCGGGTGAAAGTCTCGCCAGATATCATGTAAATTGAATTCTTCCATTAAAACTGAAATCATATCCCTAGATTTAACATTTGCATGAGTTTGCTTACCACCTTTATAGTCCAAAGGTGTCAAAACAGCATTAAAATCTCCAGCACATATCAGGGGGGTATAAGTGAATTGTTCAGTCTTAGCAAATATTTGGAGAAAAAAATCAGGGTCATCATTATTGGGACCATAAACATTCACTAAAGTTAAAGGTACATTATTAATTACCACTGATAAAATCAAATATCTTCCATTAGGATCAGCAAATAAAGAATTAAGAGTAAATGAAATATGATTACAAAATAAAATAGCGACACCCCTACTATTAGATGTATAGCTTGAAAAAAAGGCCCTTTCACCCCATTGCTGTTTCCAATAAGATTCATCACAAGGAGAAGAGTGGGTTTCCTGTAAAAAAATTATATCACTATCAATTGACCGTAAGTAATGGAACACTTTTCGCCTTTTTATATGATCTTGTATTCCCCGGCAATTGAAAGTTGATAATCTAACATCCATAATGTTTTAACACACAATGAATTAGTACACATCTGTATAAATAAAGATAACAAAAATATATAATCCATAAAATCAGATTGAGTATTATAAATTTTAGCATTGAAAGCATTCCACAAGAAAAAAAAAGCTGCATAAACAAAAGATTCAAAGTGATTGACACCAACATCATCAAACAAAAACAGATTTAGGACAACTAATGAAGAAAAAAGAGTTGCACTAGGTTACAAGGTAAAGGGCCTCAAATCAAAAAAACAGCCCAAACCAAAAGTGCAAGGCATGTGGCGATTCGAGCAGAAAACTGAATAACTAAAAGATGACTAGAGTGCCTTCAAACAGAAGAATGCAAAATACAGTACATGTATAAGTTTTGAAATTTAAACTCTAAAATAACAAACAAAAACAATTTAATGGTCTTATGACCCCTGTCTCCACCATATAAAATTTATACACATTAAAAAAAAAAAATACAAAAGGATTTTCAGCCCCAGATTATATCTTAAATCATAAGATATGACTACTCACCTTATCCTGACACTCTAGGGGTGACTGTATACAACTGTATCTCATCATTTAATAAACACACAGAATTCCTCAAAAGGTCAACCATGTTTGTCATCTTAAACAAGTCAAATAATTAAAGAAAAAATAGTGATAGTTACCTTTGTACAATGGAAACAAATCCTGATTTTTTATCATAACATTTGAATTGTGTCCAAATATAACGTGTTATAAATACCTTTTGTGTTTATCAAAAAACAAAAAACAAAAATATCCTTCAAGAAGTAACAGTACTCGGTGCTCGCTGGTCAAACTAGTGTAAGTGCTACTATTTTTTAATACAAGTTTGGTACCGGTAATGATCATTTTCTAAAATGATGAAAGCACACATCTTTCCTGGTCACAACTATCTTGATGATTGAGTTAAATAGCGAGGTATATGAACCAATACAAAAACAATCAACATGGGTGGCGATGTGATAACCGACTTTCCAGAAAATATACCATAGTGTTAAAGATTATGCTGTGGTGATCTTTCCGTCTGGATTTCTAAAGCACAGCTTGTCAGGAAAAATAAAAAAGGGGCGCTTGCCCTCCTCCTTGAGCCGCTTGAATGCACCAGCCTTGGATTTTTGAAGTTGAAGAACATGTTGTGAGAGATCCTCTGCAACGAATGCTTTGTGATCCAGGTACAGCGATCTTGTAGCCTTCAGCTTGTTGATACAAGCCTTGCGTGCCCTCTCCTTTGCAGTAAAGGAACCAAAACCTATGTGGATCCTTCTTGGGTGATGTGGAGCATTCTCCTGTCCCTGAGGCCGAAATGACGGTGTTCGATGACATCGCTGGATATCGTTGATGTCTTCTTCGGGGACATCTGCGAAGCGCAGGAAATCTTGAATGAGTTTCTTGCAGTCCTCCTTGTTGTCGGACTCCTGAATCCCAAAGACAACAAGATTATTACGTCGTGAACGATTTTCAAGATCGTCCAGTTTCCTCTCCAGCTTTCCATTGTCTGTCTGAAGCGCCTGTACAGTATCTCTCAGGTTAGCGATATCAAAAGAGAGGCTCTTGATCTTCTCATCGTGCTCTGTGACTGTAGATGTGAGGTGGCCAATTTTTTTGTCAAGCAGTGACTCAATGCGAATATCCAGTCTATTCTCAAATTCAGTGAAAAACTGTACAAACCATTGTGGAGGTTGTGAGCTCGATAGGCCGGCGGCTGTTACAGCAGCGTAGCACGGCTTGTCCGTGGCAGATAGAAGCGCTCGTCTAGCAAAGGGGTCACGCGCTAGAACGTCCCCGGCGGCTTCGGGAGACTCACGAGGAGGAACCGTAGTGTCTGCATGATCATTGATCAACTTTGGTTTCTTTGCGTACGGTGAATTTTTCTCCATGATTGTGACCACAGTTGCATACGAAATCCACACTGAGTTTCACAAAAGTTACAGAAAAGTAAGAGGAAGAAAATTTACCACTTAAAAGACACTCTTGGTCATATTCGTCACCGATAAAAGAATTCTGCTCTGGATCACCGTGAAGTACTCACGTCCACATGCGAAGGGCGGCCATTTTTTTTCTGCCATTTGATGTCTTGCATGTATAGGCCTGCTCATTTCTCCATCTCTACCTGTATTGAGACCTAACTATACACAGCCCAGTCGCTGTACATGGTACGTCGCGACATATGTTTTCGCATAGCGTAGTAACAGCGTCTGGTCGGGCTAATTGAGACTCTTCACAATGGCAGTCTGATTGCACCAGATATTCTTTTGATTGCATATTATATCAAATTCTCTAAATTTTTGTGCCTCCGCCACGAAGTGGTGCCGGAGGCATTATGTTTTCAGGTTGTCCGTCCGTCTGTCCGTCCGTCCGTACGTCCGTACGTCCGTCCGTACATCTGTACGTCCGTCCGCTTTCGTTTACGCGATAACTTGAGTAATATTTACTGGACTTTTACCAAACTTGGTCCAAGTATGAAGTATGATGGGGCAATTATTTGATTAGATTTTGGGTGAAATCAGCTAAAGGTCAAAGGTCAAGGTCAAATCATGAAATTGTATCCGTTTACGCGATAACTCAAGTCTGGATGGAGCAAATTTCACCAAACTTTGTTGGAGGATGATGTATGATGGGACAATTACTTAATTAGTTTTTCAGTGAAATCGGACAGAGGTCAAAGGTCAAAGATCAAGGTCAAATCCTAAAATTTATCTGTTTACGTGATAACTCAAAACTGGATGAAGCAGCTTTCACCAAACTTGGTCCAAGGATGATGTATGATGGGACAATTAGTTGAGTAGATTTTAGTGACATTGGCAAGAGGTCAAAGGTCAAAATGTCAAGGTCAAATGCTACAAATGTTGCAATTTCCCCCATATCTATACAATGCCCGAAGGTATTTTCTTGAAACTTGGTGTGGACATGTACTACTGCGTAAAGATTCTCCAGAGAGAGTTTCATGTCATAAGGTCAAAGGTCAAAAGGTCAAAGGTTAGGTGAAAATGTTGCAATATCACTTTTCTCGCAAATGGTTCAATGTATTTTCATGGAACTTGGTACATACGCATGTACTGTCTGGCAGGGATTCTCTAGGGAATTTAGGGGTCATGTGTCAATAGTCAGGGGTCAAAGGTCAAGGTCAACTCCTCAAAATTTTATTATTTCCCTCATATACTAGTATATGCAATGCTTGCATTATTAGTTTCAAAACTTAGTACATCCATTACCTAATGGAGATTCTCAAGGAAATTTCCAGCCAGAAGGTCAAAGGTTAAGGGTCAAAGGCCAGGTTTCAATGCCCCCCCCCCAAAAAAAAAAAAATCTATTTTGTACCGTTATCACTCTCTTCATACCTTTGAAATTACTCAATGCATAATATAAACTTCCCCAAAATTCCCCAAATACATGTATGTATACCTGCACTCTTAGAAAATTATAGCAAACCCAGTTCAAGACATTTCTGACAAACCTGTCATTTCAATTTTTGCCAGTTATGTGAAAATGTCATGGATCACACATTGTGAAGACATACGCCTATTGGGAGAATCATGCATTATGGCGGAGGCATCAGTCGCCATAGCGACATTTCTAGTTTTTTTTTTGTTTTTTTTGCTTTCCAGTGATGAATATTTTGTCCCACAATACCAAGAACAGCAAATAAACAAAATACCTACCACAGAAACCAGAGCAATCTAATCAACATTGTGATAAATTCAGCCTTGAAGTTTGGATCTGTACTTAATAAACCTGTGGGAGATTGTACTTCAAACAACCACACAAACCTGCTTTTGGAAAACTACACACATTCACTGATTACAAGAATTTAGGCCATCTTTTTTTTTTTTTAAAGCCCAAGATGATTTAGATGTCAAGTTTTAATTATCTAGCAACATATCCCTTCCTTATCTTGCATGCAGTTCAGCTTGTTTTGCAGTATTAAATCTAGTCTATAATGTTTGTTTGTTTGTTCTGACCCGAGGAATGGGATCAGTGGAAAAAGTAAAAGTCGATATCAGAGCATCATATCCTCCCAGACTCTCTCACGTGACACACTGATGTGGTTATCAGGAATCGATATAGGGCGTACTGTACAAGTGGATATTTTCACGCGACTAATTTTTCGCGCTCGGCCGGTTAAAAAGTGTTTTGCATGGTTTTAATTTTGCGGCATCAAGAACTGGAACAGTTTGGCTAGCCAAAATGTTTATGTGAGCGGCACTTTTATTTTCGCACTAGCTTCTGGTTGCTTGAAATGCACAAAAATTTCAACTTACAATTCCCACTTTTACAGTACATTGTCCTATCTTTACTCTTATACCCCTTTCCCGCTGAAGGAAATCTTCCCCGGGTGCACCCGGGGGCACCCGGGTAACCCCGCAGTGTGAAAGGAAACTCGGTTGAAACCTAGGGGAAGCCTAGATGAAACACAGATTAAATTTTGGGCAATTTTTACCCTAGAAGCATCCTGGGAAAACACCGATAGTTCAATGGGAAACCACCGGTGGTTCACTGAGGAACACCCAGCGTGAAAGGTCGTCTCGGTGAAACACCGGGTGAAATATGCAAATTATGTTTTTTGCTAGCTAGCACCCATATTAATCCACACGTAATTCGTGTATACCCATGTAAACATACACATGATTACAGTTAGTATGTCGTTCGTGTGACGTTCACAGCCGCGCGACAGCATTGTGGTATTGCATCGTGTTGTATTGTGAGCTGATTAGAGTGTACTTGAGTTGCCATGTCTTCTTCTTCTTCCTCTTCCATCGTACCTTGTGCTTGTCAAGTGCTGGGTGTACAGTGATAGCAAATTCCATTCTTGTTTTTTTTTTCCTTTTTTTTGTTCACGATAATGAACTGCATATATATGGGCAAGTCCAAGATAACGCGCACGTTACGTATGGGACATTCAGAGACTTTTATGACCTGAAAAATAGTGTTAATGGCCTTTGATCATATTGAACTTTATCATGGTGGTTGATATCTAGGAGAAGTATAATCATGTAAAAAATGGAGAAAAATTACCTTCACAATTATATTCTAGAAGAGAAAATATGTGCCGTTACGTATGGGACCAGAAAAATTTTGCTTTTTTAAACATTTTTTTCAACCTCAAAACTCTCTGAAAGTATTTCATTCTACAACTTGTAACTCACTGTGATGAAAGTCACAACACTCAAGATTAGTAGAGGTAAGTTTCATGTCATGAGGCAAAAAGCTCGAATTACAGGTTCTAATTAAAGACGGACATGACGTGTTACGTATGGTACAGTTACGTATGGGACACTTTGTCCCCCATTCGTTTAGTGTGTGGAGAACCATGTTCATGGGTATTTTGCATAATTATTGAAGTAAAATCAGTTGAAACTACTCAAATACTGATCCAGATTGTCAAGGAAACAATATTCCCCAAATATTTTCCGTCATAATCATATTCAATCATATTTTTATATTTTTATGAGCAACCTGAGTATGCATGCCCTTAATCCCCCATTCGTTAAGTGTGTTGAGAACCATGTTTATGGGTATTTTGCAAAATAATTTTGCAAAATACCAATTTTTAAACAAATTTTTGTATGATTATTCAGGTAGAATCAATTGAAATTACTCAAATACTGATCCAGATTGTCAAGGGAACAATATTCCCCAAATATTTACCATCTTAATCATATTCAATCATATTCTATATTTTTATGACTAAGCTGAGTATGTAGGATGCCCTGTATTTTTATCAGGATAGTTACTACTAAAAAATTGAATAGTATTGAAGTGTTTACTTCCATTGATGAAGGGCAGTATGCCATTCAGTTTCAATAAAAAAACAACTTGACACAAGAAATATTAATTTCAATAAATATGCAATACCTGCTGCATGGAACCCCAGTAATCAAGTAGATATATGATGTCTGTCTAGCAATCAGGTCATTGATTTGAGTCACACCTCAGTATGTATACCCATGAATTTTGTCGTGGCTACTACTGAAAACTGAATAAGGACAATTTGTTTATCACTTGCAATAAAAAAAATGATACAAAAAACACTAATTTGAAGTAACATCTTCATTATCATCACATACATGTGTTATACAATGCAGCTACAACGTAGCTAGAGCTCTACATTGTGTGATGAACAGTATCCAATATACTAGTAGTTGAACTGCAAGTTTTCAATCTGCTTGTGTATTCGGTTTCAGTACCCTTTAAATCAGAGGTCTCTACTTAAAGGGACTGTATAGTTCTGGTTCAGATGGGAATTCTAATTTCAACTTTTACAAGATAATTAGCACTTCTTTTATGAAATATTTAAATAGCATACAATTCTAGGAGGAATTCAAAGTTAACATGACAAAAATCCGTTTTGAAATGGCTGAGATATCCAGAAACGCGGTGTCCTAACAAAAGGTGGGTCACATTTTTTATTACGACCACTTCATTTTACTTTGTATTTGTTTTGTATTTGTTGTTTTTTTATATCTCAGTCATTTCAAATTGGATCTCCATCAAATAAACTTTGAATTCCTCTAGTCTTAGAATTGTATGCTCTTTGATAATTCATAATTGGTTTCCAATCATCTCATAAAATGTTGAAAACTAAATCCCCATTTCTACAAAAGCTATACCATCCCTTTAATGCTGATTTTCATTGTGTATTTTGCCATCTCCCCCTCCCCCTTTCTGAAAATTGTTCAGTCAAGTACATGTATTGTTCAAGTGTCTATGTATAACTCAAAAGTAGCTGCAAAGTTGGGATGCTTTCTTCAGGATGATTGACCATTTCTGTATTGAAAGACCTTCCCAGCTAGCTTCGTGCATTCACATGCAATATGTATGAGGATGTCCCATATGTAACACATTTGTCCCATACGTAACATTATTTCATTGCCTAATAAAAAATGTTTCTTTTTCTATTTTTTCTTCTTTCTATGGTATTTAACTTCTCTAAACAATAAATTAGAACTTTCTAGAAGGGCATTCAAATAATCTTAGAAATTTTAGAAAAAAACCTTTAAAAAATGACCTCAATTTGTTAAGTACTGTATGGGACATCTCATGATAGGACATGAGCTAATTTGCATAATCATTTGCATAATCCCTAAATTTTTATGCCAAGTTAAACTATTTGATGAACTTCTTATGTCCACATATTATTCAAATATCATTTGCTTTCCTTTGAATAAATATGAATTTTTATAAATGTCCCATACGTAACACTGTGTTTCACATTTATGCAAATGAAGCCCTTGAAATTTGCATAAATTTACATAATATTATTTTTTCCTCCATGGGAATCAAAACTTCAACTCATAGGCTTCAAAATGATACCAAACATGTCAATATTGAGCAAAGATGAAATTTTGCCTTCTGAGGGGACCTTATCTTGGACTTGCCCATATCGCGAATTTCAACACTTTGAGTGATAAAATGAAGGTCGTCCGAATATGTGAATTACGATCGATAGAGGTAGAGAATTACGAGTACGAACCAACCACTACGCACTGTAGTATAGTACAGTATATCACGTACGTTCAAATTAGCGCGCGAAATATCGCGCCATTAATACACACTTCCGCTGGGATCGGCCACGGTGCGAGCAGAAAACACGTCTAGGGGAAAGTTGCAAACAAAATTCACCGAGAGCATTGTTGTAGGTGTGAAAAGACAGCACTGAACATTTCACCCGAGGTTCCCCGATGAATTCACCAGGGAATCCAACGGTGTTTCACCAAGAGTGGCAGCGGGAAAGGGGTATAAGTGTCTGCATTCTTATCTCTCAGGACTCTCCATGTGTACAACCAGTTTCTTTTTACACCATGCACACCTCCTTAAACTTGATATCTTGATGAGTTGTGCCAATGCTACTCACAATATGTGCAAAAACCAACTTTATCAGAGTGGTGATTCATCACCTTTTATCTTCTAATTTTATATTATGCAATGACTCTTTCCCTGATAACAAACAAGTAAACTGTACTTGGTGTAATGCACTTTGACATGTTCAACTTTCTTTAGATATAAACAGCTATCATATTTTACTTGACTTTATTTTTAAACTTGAAATGACAGAACCTAAACATGATGCTAGTGATGATGAATGAATAGCATGAATGGAATGATATGAAATAGAACAGTAAATTTCCATTACAACGACACAATGAATATTTTGTGATTTAAAGTGAGATATGTTTTCAGAAAACTGTGATGCCTGTCATTTTTTTTCTTTGCAAATTATATTAAATGAAGCTGTATTCATCTCTCATGAATCCCTCATCGACTTGCGCACAAATGTTCAAGAGAGCATTCATTAAATTTTCGTTTAGATGAATACAAGAGGAAAAACCTTCACATCCAATTATTGTAGAAGTACAATGATTTACTTGGTCCCTTAACATTTTGGATTCTTTTACCCTTCACAATGTAAATTATCGACAAAGAGAACAACATTTTGTCTGTCAAAAATCAGTCCTGGAGTAGTAAGATGATGCCATCATATTGCCATGTCTAATTTGCATTATAACTTGTTATGACTGAAAATATGTCATTATGTGATATTTCAAGTATCGTTGTGATTGTAATGAAACTTTCGTTGTTTGTTTGCTTTTAATGTTCAGGGTAAAGTAGAAATTTCTTTAGATGACAACATTACTCAATGTCATGGATTCTTTACTTGTCCAAGGGGTGATTCTATGGTGATGATTAGCAGATTACTACAACGGGGATATCTTGCTACCATATTGACAGCATCTGAAGCACCAGTGTACACATAGAGCTGTAAAGCTCTCTAGTGGCTATGCTATGTCCTTACAGAACTATTCAGTTTTTTCTTCTGAAATGCCAACATATTGTTCTGTGTGGATTTTACAGTTTCAGTGTGTATTTTGAAAAATTTCAGGAAATATTTGCAAACTTTAATAGTGATAGCAATATTTCTGGTCACACACTGTACATGGAACTACAATGTGGTTTCTGCACTGTAGTTGCACACAAAGAGGTGCTAGAGGTGAGCTCGTCTAGTACCTCCGTGAATCAACCAGCACTGATCACACTTGAATGCATTCATTGTAGTACATCTATACTCGCGCTTTTGAGTGGGTGGATTTCCTGTAATCACTGACAATGAACATCATTTATCAGGAATCAACATGTTTTGTAAATGTAAGCACCAGTAAGACATACACATTTGTACCAGTTAAAAGAATCTAAGCACAGTAGCTGGGAGTATACAATGCAGAATATTCAGTTCATCCTTTATTCTTTTGATAAAACACGTATTGCCAAGGACTAAAAGTCAACAGTGGAGATTTTTTTTTTTTTTTTGAGAATGTGCAGACACAACATACACCAAATGCAGCTTCATTGTACATGGTATCCATTTACGAGACAGTCAAGAGCTATGTGTCATTTTCATTTTATTCAAGAAAATAAGACCCTTTGCTATAATTTCAAAGTTAAGAAGGATGTTTTGCTGAAATTCCTGTCTTTGTATACGTTTTCATCTCAAATATATAAAGTGAAAAATAAATTCAAATTTAATTTCATGCCCAAACTATCTTTATGATCATGCATCACCAGACAAAGTCCTGAAAAGTTCTTGTGGGTGTGTACACAAGCAGATTTATGAAAATTTCTCAGAGTTTCATATTTGTGTCTCTCTATAATTTTGATGGGCATTGCTGGAAACAGTGATAGATGATCAATTAATTTATTTGAAGGAATCTTCTCTTATGAGCAACAAACAACTGATTATGAAATTACTTTAATGTGGTGAGGTAATGTACAAATCATTGTTGTTTCGTTTTTTGCTGAGCATCTGCAACCAGACTAGGACTTACATTATGTCACATCAATAGGGGAAAATTTTGATAAAAACTTATAAAACAGGTGTGTTTAAAACAAAGAGTATTGAAGCGCATGCAGTGAGCTAAGAGGGAACACTCTCCCGATTTTACACGTAAACGGGCTTAGTACGCAATAGAGCCCAACGGCGGCCATTGTAGGATGCAAGCCGCAGGATCGTCTGGAGCATACTGTAAAACATATATTCGCGGCATGAAATTTTCGCGAATTGGAGCTGACAGCCTTTTTCGTGGCATGAAATTTTCGCGAAGTGCCACTGGCGTTCAATGCATATAGTGTAAACAAGAACTTTCGCGTGCATTTTAATTTCGCGAATCTTGGCGCTCGCGAAATTCGCGAAATTAAAGTGCACGCGAAAATTCCTCGTTTTACAGTATATCACATGGCCGTATAGAGTAAATTCTGCCTCCCTTTCATTTTCTTCTTTTTACGGGGCATACAAGGTTTCAGATGTATTTAGGACCCTGTTATATCATACAGAAGCATCATGTATGATATAAAATTGAAGTTCAGTAAATGCCTTTTTTGTTCGAAATTGTTGTCCCTCAAAATTCGAGTGAACTAATGAAAGTATGCAGGCCTAACTAAAACGTACTCATAAAGCGTTCCTTTCTCTTAATTCTCCCTCCCTCTCTCTCCCCCTCCCCCCCCCTCTCTCTCTCTCTCTCTCTCTCTCTCTCTCGTCTCTCTAGCCGTACCGAGCCCTGTTGGCTGTAGACCCCTATGTAATATTATTAAAACGATATTGAATACATCATTCACATCTGATAGGTCGTTCACTTCTTTTGATAATGTATACATCTAGGATATAATGGCATTTGCAGTCAAGTACCATCAGAGTCTCCCCAGAGAATTTATTTATGGAATGCAATTTCCTGATATAACAAATTAAATTTTCCTTAGTATCATATTTTCAGGGGTCATAAGAAAGAGTTATTTTCATATATTTGTATGTTTCTTGGTCAATCTGCACACTGTAAGAAGGTGTTGATTGTTTGGGTGACAGCCTCCCTCTCCGATCCCAACCCCCCCCCCCCCCAAAAAAAAAAGGGAAGAAAAATGTTTCGGCAGCATTTCAGTACAAAGGCTGCAATGGTACAAAATATTTGACCTGTGATTATAATAGGGATGGGTGACATGGGTGACCCCCTTCCCCCCCAACCGGGAGCAGGGTCCGCTTGAACAAGGAAAGAAAAAGAAAATTTAAAACTTCTTCCCAAATCTCCAATTTTATGCAACAGAAGAGTTTCTGATTTTTATGCCTCCGCCACGAAGTGGTGCCGGAGGCATTATGTTTTCGGGTTGTCCGTCCGTCCGTACGTACGTCCGTCCGCTTTCGTTTACGCGATAACTTGAGTAATATTGACTTTATCTCTACCAAACTTGGTCCAAGTATAAAGTATGATGGGGCAATTAGTTGATTAGATTTTGGGTGAAATCGGCCAAAGGTCAAAGGTCAAAGGTCAAGGTCAAATCATGAAATTGTATCCGTTTACGCGATAACTCAAGACTGGATCGAGCAAATTTCACCAAACTTTGTAGGAGGATGATGTATGATGGGACAATTAGTTGAGTAGATTTTAGTGACATTGGCAAGAGGTCAAAGGTCAAAAGGTCAAGGTCAAATGCTAAAAATGTTGCTATTTCCCCAATATCTATATGCAATGCCCGAAGGTATTTTCTTGAAACTTGGTGTAGACATGTACTACTGCATAAAGATTCTCCAGAGAGAGTTTCATGTCAAAAGGTCAAAGGTTAAAAGGTCAAAGGTTAGGTGAAAATGTTACAGTTTCACTTTTCTCGCAAATGGTTCAATGTATCTTCATGGAACTTGGTGCATACGCATGTACTGACTGGCAGGGATTATCTAAGGAGTTTAGGGGTCATGGGTCAATAGTCAGGGGTCAAAGGTCAAGGTCAACTGTTCAAAATGTTACTATTTCCCTCATTTACTAGTCTATGCAATGCTTGCATTATTATTTTTAAAACTTTATATACATGTATTACCTAATGGAGATTCTCTTGGAAATTTCCTGCCAGAATGTCAAAGGTCAAAGGTTAAGGGTCAAGGCCAGGTTTAAATGCAAAAAAAATCTATTTTATACTGTAATTACACTCTTTCTTCATACCTTGAAAATTACTCAATGCATAAACTTTTAAAAGGGCCAGTCAGAAGTCAAGTAAAAATCCTCAATTGCCCAAATACATGTACCTGCACTCTTAGACAATTATAGCAATTTTTTTTACCTAGTTCAAGGAAAGTGAACATTCAAGATATTTCTGACAGACCTGTCATTTCAATGGTTTGCCAGTTACTTGTAACTGTCATCACACATTATGAAGACATTGCACTATACACCTATTGGGCGAATCATGCATTATGGCGGAGGCATCAGTCGCTATGCGACATTTCTAGTTTTTATATATTTTAAATGTAAGTTTTAAAAATTGTGTAAACCACAAAACAAAAATACTCTCTCTACAACCTTGACAGGTTGATCCCCAGCCCCCCCCCTTAATGCTTCCTCCAAGATAGTTTCATGAGAGCAAGCCAGTACAATGTATATCAGGCACCATGACCAAACTCCACCATGGTTTTTATGCCTCCGCCACGAAGTGGTGCCGGAGGCATTATGTTTTCGGGTTGTCCGTCCGTCCGTACGTACGTCCGTCCGCTTTCGTTTACGCGATAACTTGAGTAATATTTACTGGAATTTTACCAAACTTGGTCCAAGTATGAAGTATGATGGGGCAATTATTTGATTAGATTTTGGGTGAAATCAGCTAAAGGTCAAAGGTCAAGGTCAAATCATGAAATTGTATCCGTTTACGCGATAACTCAAGACTGGATCGAGCAAATTTCACCAAACTTTGTTGGAGGATGATGTCTGATGGGACAATTACTTGATTAGTTTTTCAGTGAAATCGGACAGAGGTCAAAGGTCAAAGATCAAGGTCAAATCCTAAAATTTATCTGTTTGCGTGATAACTCAAAACTGGATGACGCAGCTTTCACCAAACTTGGTCCAAGGATGATGTATGATGGGACAATTAGTTGAGTAGATTTTAGTGACATTGGCAAGAGGTCAAAGGTCAAAATGTCAAGGTCAAATGCTGCAAATGATGCAATTTCCCCCATGTATATCTATGCAATGCCCAAAAGTTATTTTCTTGAAACTTGGTGTAGACATGTACTACTGCATAAAGATTCTCCAGAGAGAGTTTCATGTCATAAGGTCAAAGGTCAAAAGGTCAAAGGTGAGGTGAAAATGTTGCAATATCACTTTTCTGGCAAATGGTTTAATGTATCTTCATGGAACTTGGTACATACGCATGTACTAACTGGCAGGGATTATCTAGGGAATTTAGGGGTCATGGGTCAGGGGGTCAAAGGTCAAGGTCAACTCCTCAAAATCTTACTATTTCCTTCATATGCTAGTATAATGCTTGCATTATTAGTTTCAAAACTTAATACATGTATGCATTACCTAATGGAGATTCTCCGGGAAATTTCCAGCAAGAAGGTCAAAGGTCAGAGGTTAAGGGTCAAAGGCTAGGTTTCAATGCCCCCCCCCCAAAAAAAAAAAAAAAAAATCTATTTTGTACTGTCATTACACTCTTTCTTGGAAGTTACACAGTGCATAAACTTATAAAAAGGTCTGTCAGAATTCAAGTAAAAATTCTCAATTCCCCAAATATGTGTACCTGCACTCTTAGAAAATTATAGCAAACCCAGTTCAAGACATTTCTGACAAACCTGTCATTTCAATATTTTGCCAGTTATGTGTCATGGATCACACATTTTGAAGACATTGTACTATACGCCTATTGGGAGAATCATGCATTATGGCGGAGGCATCAGTCGCCATAGCGACATTTCTAGTTTCTATTTTTTTTTTCATATGCATCGGGGAGGAAGGGTTTTCAAATCGTCTTTTTCAAGAATCAGATGATGGATTTTCAAGTGATTTTGATCAGTAGATAAGAAAATCGTCAAACAATTACAGACTTTGCCCTTTTCTTTACTGGTTGCATTTCTCGTGATCTTATAATTGTGAGAATATACCTGTGATATTGTGATGGTACATGTATCTGTCACCATACTCCATTCAGACAGCTGGTTTTTAAATTACCGGTGAGCGCACATCCACCCCATCTTAGACGGAGTATAGTGAAGACGCATAAGTGAACTCGGGGTGAGAGATATATGATTTACCTCTTAATATTTTGTTAAAAGAATAATTTTTCAAATTTTCAACCAAAAAAAAAATTACAAGGGGACCCTCCCCCAAAATAGCTTTAAAAATTGTGAATCAATCCAAATACAATTTCAGGGTATGGAACTAGAGTCAAACCAAGGGAGGCGGAAATGTTAATTTGTTAAGAATTGTCAAAATCTGTTTCCCCCATTTTTCTGCTCTTGATAAAAAGCTTTACTGAAGACTGTCCTGCGCAAACTGTCCAAAACTGCTTCACTGCACTAACATACGTAATCTTGTGCACAACAGGACTACTGTAAAAGTGGTTTCTTTCGCGTACAGAAACTTTCGCGGTTTCCATCGGTGCGGACTCTTTCGCGTGTGTTTAAATTCGCGGTCGGTAATGATAGCGTTGTACAAGCGACGAGTTCAAAACATTTTCGCGTGATGTTAAATTCGCGGTTCAACCTCAAAGCGCGAAAAGCGCGAAAATAAAACCACCGCGAAAGAAACCACTTTTACAGTACTTCATATATAGAGACCCCTAGTGTTCTTGTTGCTATTGTGCTGAGAGAAATAAAATATTTTTGCCTTAATTTGCTCTCTTTTTGTTTTTATCACCAAAGCTTGGTGTGATAGATCATAGAACCACCCGTTTATCTGCTTCAGACTGTACATTATCATCATTATTATCATTGTTATTATTATTGTCCCCGCCGAACGAGTTCGAGCAGGGAACTATGAAACGGGCTCCGTACGTGTGTGTGTCCGTCCGTCCGTCCGTCCGTGTGTCCGTCCGTGTGTCCGTGTGTGCGTCCGTGTGTGATCAAAATCTTCAATTTGCTACTTCTCTGTCATTTATTAGCCAATTTTGATTCTGTTTGCTTTATATGATAGCACTACATGGGAGCTTTGAAACTTCTACACAGAATTTCAGTCGTGACCTTTGACCTTGACCTTTGACCTATATTGTACATTTTGCTACAAAATGCTACTCCTTCGCCATTTCTAACCCGATTTCGATTCCGTTTGCTTTATATGATGGCACTAGGTGAGGGCTTCAAAACTTCTACACAGAATTTTGACCTTTGACTTCTTTGACCTTTGACCTTGATTTTTGACCTATATTGTACATTTTGCTACAAAATGCTACTCCTTCGCCATTTCTAACCCGATTTCGATTCCGTTTGCTTTATGTGATGGCACTAGGTGAGGGCTTCAAAACTTGTACACAGAATTTTGACCTTTGCCTTCTTTGACCTTTGACCTTTATTTTTGACCTATATTGTACATTTTGCTACAAAATGCTACTCCTTCGCCATTTCTAACCCGATTTCGATTCCGTTTGCTTTATGTGATGGCACTAGGTGAGGGCTTCAAAACTTCTACACAGAATTTTGACCTTTGCCTTCTTTGACCTTCGACCTTGATTTTTGACCTATATTGTACATTTTGCTACAAAATGCTACTCCTTCGCCATTTCTAACCCGATTTCGATTCCGTTTGCTTTATGTGATGGCACTAGGTGAGGGCTTCAAAACTTCTACACAGAATTTTGACCTTTGCCTTCTTTGACCTTTGACCTTGATTTTTGACCTGTATTGTACATTGGCTATAAAATGCTTCTCCTTCGCCATTTCTAACCCGATTTCGATTCCGTTTGCTTTATGTGATGGCACTAGGTGAGGGCTTCAAAACTTTTACACAGAATTTTGACCTTTGACTTCTTTGACCTTTGACCTTGATTTTTTACCTATATTGCAAATTTTGCTACAAAATGCTACTTCCGGCGGGGACATATATTACGCACCGCGTAATTTCTACTTTTCCTTATTATTATTATTATAACTATCACCATTTATTATGATTATCTTATTATTATTGTCATTATTGTTATTGTTATTATTATTATTATTATTATATTTTCATTGTAATCATCATTATTATTTGGGGAGGGGAAGATCATAGCTGATCAGGACTACTTCATATATAGACCCATAGTGTTTTTGTTGCTATTGTGCTGAGAGAAATAAAATATTTTCGTCTTCATTTGCTCTCTCCTTTTGGTTAATTTTTATCACCAAACCTTGGTTTGATAGATCATAGAACTCCCCCTTTTCCCCCACGTCCGCACATACATATGAATATGTATGTTTACATATCCTCACCCATCTATCTGCTTCAGACTGTACATTATTATTATCATTATTATCATTATTAATATCATTTTTATTAGTATCATAATATCATTATAATCATTATTATTTGAGGAGGGGGAGATCATAGTCATTAGGTTTAATAAGTGGGCACCCATGGGAATCCATGGGTCTCAGGGCCTTGTATTTTTTTTCTTTAATATTTCTTTTCCCACGTTATGGGAGAAAGAGGAATATTTTTGTCTTTATTTGCGCCCTCTTTTTATGCCTCTGCCACGAAGTGGTGCCGGAGGCATTATGTTTTCGGGTTGTCCGTCCGTACGTACGTCCACTTTCGTTTACGCGATAACTTGAGTAATATTGACTGGAATTTTACCAAACTTGGTCCAAGTATAAAGTATGATGGGGCAATTATTTGATTAGATTTTGGGTGAAATTGGCCAAAGGTCAAAGGTCAGGTCAAATCATGAAATTGTATCCGTTTACGCGATAACTCAAGACTGGATTGAGCAAATTTCACCAAACTTTGTAGGAGGATGATGTATGATAGGGCAATTACTTGATTAGTTTTCTAGTGAAATCGGACAGAGGTCAAAGGTCAAAGATCAAGGTCAAATCCTAAGATTTATCTGTTTATGTGATAACTCAAAACTGGATGAAGCAGCTTTCACCAAACTTGGTCCAAGGATGATGTATGATAGGACAATTAGTTGAGTAGATTATTGTGATGTTGGCAAGAGGTCAAAGGTCAAAAGGTCAAGGTCAAATGCTAGAAATGTTGCTATTTCCCCCATATCTATGCAATGCCCCAAGGTATTTTCTTGAAACTTAGTGTAGACATGTACTACTGCGTAAAGATTCTCCAGAGAGAATTTCATGTCATAAGGTCAAAGGTCAAAGGTTAGGTGAAAATGTTGCAATATCACTTTTCTCGCAAATGGTTTGATGTATCTTCATGGAACTTGGTACATACGCATGTACTGACTGGCAGGGATTATCTAGGGAATTTAGGGGTCATGGGTCAATAGTCAGGGGGGTCAAAGGTCAAGGTCAACTCCTCAAAATGTTACTTTTTCCCTCATACTAGTATATACATGCAATGCTTGCATTATTAGTTTTAGAACTTCATATGTACATGCATTACCTAATGGATATTCTTCGAGAAATTTCCAGCCAGAAGGTCAAAGGTCAAAGGTTAAGGGTCAAAGGCCAGGTTTCAATGCCCCCCCCCAAAAAAAAAAAAAAAAAAATCTATTTTGTACTGTAATTACACTCTTTCTTCATACCTTGGAAATTACTCAATGCATGAACTTATAAAAGGGTACATCAGAAGTCAAGTATTTTAGATTCTCAATTCCCTAAATATGTGTACCTGCACTCTTAGACAATTATAGCAAACCCAGTTCAAGGAAAGTGAACATTCAAGATATTTCTGACAAACCTGTCATTTCAGTATTTTGCCAGTTATGTGAAACTGTCATCACACATTGTGAAGACATTGTACTATACACCTATTGGGAGAATCATGCATTATGGCGGAGGCATCAGTCGCCATAGCGACATTTCTAGTTTATTTTTATCACCAAAACTTAGTTTGATGGACCATAGAACCACCCATTATATTTCCACTTGTAACTTCAAAAATAGGCGGTCGGCAAAGCAAGGGTTTCCCCCACATCCGCTAATCTCATGAATATTCATGTTTACAGTAGCTATGCAGTATTAACGAAAGAACAGCGGCGCGTGTAATCCGATATGGAAGAAGTACGATCGGCAAGGACAAAATTTAAGTGGATAGTTAGCCATCCTCAACAGTCTGAGTACAATGATACCCAACTTGAGAGTAAACTAAATGATGTACCTGAGCTGCAGAGGACCCTGCAGTTGTGCGAAATAAAATACTGCATTCGTAGCTTCCAGTGTACCGAGAACGTATCATGATATGCAATGCACCACAGCGACAGGTCGCAATGCATACACGCCACGATATATTGCCCGTACCCATAGTGCATGTATCATATCCATGCATTGTCTCCGCGAGTGATATGCTGGGCGACTGTGTGTGCGATCGCGACCTGAACCTGCGAGCTGTAGCGAGCTGTGTACCAGTATACATCGTTTGCGTGCGTGTGTGTCCTCGAAAGATGATCTAGAGCTTTCGCTGTACCCTATTATCCCCCTGAAACAGGAGTCAGCGCAATGTTTTTGTTTTTCTTTGTTTTTTGTGCCGCTCTCGGCGTCGACACGGAGGCGGAGAGCGGACGAAACCCGGTCGAGGGAATAGAAGAGACCCTCCCGCTGCCGACGGCACCGGTCTCGGGGGCCCGGAGCCGACGGCTTCGGTGGAGATAAATGATGTACTTCCTGAGCTGCATATTATCAGTTGTGCAAAGTACAATAAAATAACAGCATTCGTTGTTTTCATTTGGGCATGCCAATGGCGAACTGGACGTATTTATGCCCTTGTATGACCGCGCCGTGTATAACCATATGAGAGTCCATGTCACGCGCACGCAGATAGTGCTTCGTGTAACCATCATCAATACATACACAGGCGCAGGCTAAGCCAGAGTACATTGTGTGTGTGCGTGCGTGTCCGCCGGAAGATGTCAGAGATTTCGCTGCACCCATCATCTTTAGTATCCCACTGTCTCTGCAAGCTAAAAGATGGACGATCGAGAAAGCAGGAGTCCAGCACCGCTCGGCTCTTTCGTCACGCACAAAAATGCATTGTGCATCTATCTAATAAATTTTTCTTTTTCGTCCTCGACGTTAACACGGAGGCAGAGAGCGGACGAAACCCGCGCCGTTCGATGCAAGATACTCTTCCGCGACCGACGGCACTGGTCGCAGCGGCCCGGAGCCGACAGCTTCGGAGGAGATAGACAAACAGGAAATACAAAGGCCGCGACAACAACAACAACTTAGCGTATATATCGATAGATACTTTTGCATGCTGATGGCTGATACGTCGACCAAAACTACAAAAGTGAAAAGCAAAAAGTCTGCTCTTACCAGTTTGGAACTATCTATTAACATGACAGATTTGTTTTATATTTTCGAAGAAATTTTATCATGGGGATATTGGTCTATATGTGAAAAAAAAAAGACAAAAATGGATGGCTTGAAAACGTAACTGCTGGAACTGAAATTCTCTTCATGGCCAAAAAAAAGGTGGAAGAAAGAGAAGAAGGAGGAGGAGGAGGAGAAGAAGAAGACAAAGAAGAAGAAAAAGAAAGAGAGAGCGAGGGGAGGGGGGAGAAAAAGTGCCTTTGATAATATGAGCACCCCCACGCCATATACAAGCACTACTTCCTTTAGGACACATGTAGGCTTGCATACGGTCATAAATTAGCCCAGTGAACATAGAGGGACTACAGATTGGAAAGTAAAAAAAAAAGCATTCTTCAATTCTATTTCATGATTAGGCAGGAATGCTATTTCTATATGCCATAATGAGGTCCTGAATACATCTTTTATCCTGTATGCCCCCTGAAAAAGAGAGAAAATGAAACGAAGGCAGAAATACGCCCTCTATCGATCTCCAGGCGGTTTGCATCCTAAAATCATGACCGCACCCGCCCATGAGCGTACTTCGTAAAATCAGGAGAGTGTTCCCTCTTAGCGCACTGAGTGCGCTTCTATACTCTTTGGTTTAAAATTTTCTGTTTGTGATATTCACTACATTTAAACTGACAACAGAGCAGGCTTTATTGTTTCCATCATGAAACTATGTTACTGTACCGTCTACACCGTATATTTCATATGGTTCTTATTTTTGTGAATTTTGCGCGTCGGATGGTATTTTCAAATTTTGTAACCCACAAAATTATCACCTCTTACATTATACCTTGATTTGAATGTGACGAGCACGCGTACATGAAATTATTTCGAAGTCCCCATTTTGTGACAAATTAGACTCTCTAAATATGTGGCGCATATACTAAACTGTTTAGTGTACAGCATGAATTGCAGCGTATATAGGGTTCTTGATATGATCTACATATTCTAAGCAGACAAAATAATCTATGCCAGCGATAATCAGATCTTAGTTATTTAGATTTTATTTAGTTTTATTAGTTAAATTTTTTAGTAATCAGGTTTTTAAAGGTGAATATAAGGAATTGGATGGTAATTCTTAATGCGCCATGATGTAAACCTCTGTGTGCCACGTCATTCTTAGACTGCAGCGTAGGCATACATTGGGAAACATTGTTTTTCAAATCTATGTAACCTTTCATTAATTTTGGTTACACTGGACATGTAATTAACACAGTTGTATAGAAAATGCTGAGCTAACTGCTTTCATGTAAATTTTATGAAAAAGAAAAAGATCATTTTTGTCGAGCCCACCGGAGGTGAGGGGAGACTAAGGGATCGCCTGCGGGGTCTGTCCGTCCGTCGTCCATCCGTCCGTCGTCCGTCCGTCCGTCGTCCGTCCTTCAGTCCGTCGTCTGTCCGTAACACTACAAAAACTTCAATAACTCTTTACTCTGGGCTTCAATTGCAATCAAACTTCGAGGGAGGAGGGGTCATACAAAGTTTCACATTTTACCATATATGAAGGTCACCTCAAGGTCAAAGCTCACAGGCAGGGGTCAATGAACTTTAGGTCCCAATGTTAAGTTTTTATGGCACGTTTCTATTATTGGTCGTAACTTTTGATCCATAACTCCATTTGTGACCAAACTTGGATGGTAGATGTCCCTTGGGGAGTGGATGGTCACCACTAGGTCAAAGGTCACAAGCATGGGTCAACAAACTTTTAGAGCCCAATGTTAAGTTTTTATGGCGCGTTTCTATTATGGGTCATAACTTTTGATCCATAGGTCCGTTTGTTACCAAACTTGGATGGTAGATGTCCCTTGGGGAGTGGATGGTCACCACAAGGTCAAAGGTCACAGGCAGGGGTCAACAAACTTTAAGAACCCAATGTTAAGTTTTTATGGCGCGTATCTATTAATGGGTCGTAACTTTTGATCCATAACTCCATTTGTGACCAAACTTGGATGGTAGATGTCCCTTGGGGAATGGATGGTCACCACAAGGTCAAAGGTCACAAGCATGGGTCAACGAAGTTTTAGAGCCCAATGTTAAGTTTTTATGGCGCGTTTCTATCATGGGTCATAACTTTTGATCCATAGGTCTGTTTGTTACCAAACTTGGATGGTAGATGTCCCTTGGGGAGTGGATGATCAGCACAAGGTCAAAGGTCACAGGCAGGGGTCAACAAACTTTTAGAGCCCAGTGTTAAGTTTTTATGGCGCGTTTCTATCATGGATCATAACTTTTGATCCATAACTCCATTTCTGACCAAACTTGGATGGTAGATGTCCCTTAGGGAGTGGATGGTCACCACTAGGTCAAAGGTCACAAGCATGGATCAATGAACTTTTAGAGCCCAATGTTAAGTTTTTATGGCGCATTTCTGTCATGGGTTATAACTTTTGATCCATAGGTCCATTTGTTACCAAACTTGGATGGTAGATGTCCCTTCGGGAGTGGATGGTCACCACAAGGTCAAAGGTCACAGGCAGGGTCAACAAACTTTTAGAGCCCAATGTTAAGTTTTTATGGTGCGTTTCTATTAATGGGTCATAACTTTTGATCCATAACTCCATTTGTGACCAAACTTGGATGGTAGATGTCCCTTGGGGAGTGGATGGTCACCACTAGGTCAAAGGTCACAAGCATGGGTCAACAAACTTTTAGAGCCCAATGTTAAGTTTTTATGGCGCGTTTCTATCATGGGTCTTAACTTTTGATCCATAGGTCCGTTTGTTACCAAACTTGGATGGTAGATGTCCCTTGGGGAGTGGATGATCGGCACAAGGTTAAAGGTCACAGGCATTGGTCAACAAACTTTTAGAGCCCAATGTTAAGTTTTTATGGTGCGTTTCTATCATGGATCATAACTTTTGATCCATAACTCCATTTGTGACTAAACTTGGATGGTAGATGTCCCTTGGGGAGTGGATGGTCACCACAAGGTCAATGGTCACAAGCAGGTGTCAGCGAACTTTTAGAGCCCAATGTTAAGTTTTTACGGCGCATTTCTATTATGGGTCATAACTTTTGATCCATAGGTCCGTTTGTTACCAAAATTTGATGGTACACTGTAGATGTCCCTGGGGAGTGGATGGTCACCACAAGGTCAAAGGTCACAGGCAGGGGTCAAGGAACTTTAAGGGCTCAATGTTAAGGTTTTATGGCACGTTTCTTTTTTGCCATGAATTTTAACCCTTTTATATCTCTTTTTATCTGTTATATCTCTTTTTATACCCCCACCCACACATAGTGTGTAGGGGGGTATATAGGAATCATCCTGAGGTCGGATGGCCGGTCGGTCGGTCGGGCGGGCGGTCGGGCGATCGGTCCGTTGCAAAATCTTGTGGGTCGAACTCCTCTCTCATTTTTTGAGCAATTGACCCCAAATTTGGCATGTGTGACCGCTATCAAAGGTAGATGTGCAAGACACCTTTTTCGTTAGTATCGCATAATGCGTTGCCATGGAAACGGCATATTTTTGTAAAAACTTGTGGATCGAACTACTCTCTCATTTTTTGAGCAATTATCCCCAAATTTAGCATGTGTGACTGCTATCAAAGGGAGATGTGCAAGACACCTTTTTCGTTAGTATTGCATAATGAGTTGCCATGGCAACGGCAAATTTTTAAAAAATCTAGCAAAATGTTGTGGATTGAACTCCTCTCTCATTTTTTGAGCAATTGACCAAATTTGGCGTGTGTGACTGCTATCAAAGGTAGATGTGCGAGACACCTTTTTTATTAGTATCACATAATGCGTTGCCATGGCAACGGCATATTTTCATAAAAACTTGTGGATCGAACAACTTTCTCATTTTTTGAGCAATCAACTTCAAATTTGGCATGTTTGACCGCTCTCACAGGCAGATGTGCAAGAGACCTTTTTCGTGATTATTTCATAATGCGTTGCCATGGCAACGGAAGATTTTCATATAAATCTTACAAAATGTTGTGGATTGCTCTAATCTCTTAGTTTTGTAGCTATTCAGTTTGAATTTGAGATATGCGATCAATGTAATGTATATTTGTGCAAAACACATTTGATGTGTGTGGTGATGAATCTGTTGCCATGGCAACAGAATTTTTTCTACCAATCATACAAAAATGTGTGGATTAGCCTAACTCCTTCAGTTTTCAAGCATTTGGCATAAAAATTGGCACATGTGACCACTATTGTATGTAGATGTGCATACTTACTACTTCGTCATTTTTTATCAATGTGTTGCCATGGTAACAGCATAGTTTGAATGAAAGTCATATGAAAATATTGTGGATGAAGTTAACTCCCTCAGTCTTAGAGTATTTGACTTGAAATTTGGCACACGTGACCACTATAGTATATAGATGTGCAAACTTAATCTTTCGTCAGTGATGAACAATGTGTTGCCATGGTAACAGCTTTTTTTAACCAAAAAACATACAAAAATATTGTGGATTCAGCTAACTTTCTTTAGTCTTCAAGCATTTAGCTAGAAATTTGGCACACATTACCACTGTGGTACGTAGATGTGTAACGGTAATCTTTCGTCAGTGGTGATCAGTGTGTTGCCATGGTAACAGCATATTTTGAATGAAAATCATACAAAAATATCGTGGATTCAGTTAAATCCCTCACTCTTTGAGCATTTGGCTCGAAATTTGGCACATGCAACCACTATAGCATATAGATGTGCAAACTTAATCTTTCGTCAGTGGTGAACAATGGGTTGCCATGGTAACAGCAGCTTTTCACTAAAATGCATACAAAAATATTGTGAATTCAGGTAACTACCTCAGTCTTTGAGCATTAAGCTTGAAAGTTGGCACATATGACCACTATAGTACATAGATGAGCATACATAGTCTTTGGTCATTGTTGACCAATGTGTTGCCATGGTAACAGTATATTTTGAATGAAAATCATGCAAAAATATTTTGGATTCAGTTAACTCCCTCAGTCTTTGAGCATTTCGCTTGAAATTTGGCACAGGTGACCACTATAGCATATAGATGTTCAAACTTAATCTGTCATTATTGTTGAATAATGCGTTGCCATGGTAACAACATTTTTTCTCCAAAAAGCATGTGGATTCCGCCAACTCCCTCAGTCTTTGAGCATTTAGCTTGAAATTTGGCACACCTGACCACTGTGGTATGTAGATGTGCAAACTTAACCTTTCGTCATTGTTGATCATTGTGTTGCCATGGTAACAGCATAGTTTGAATGAAAATCAATATAAAAATATTGTGGATTCAGGTAACTCCCTCAGTCTTTGAGCATTTGGCTTGAAATTTGGCACATGCAACCATTGTAGTACAAAGATATGCAAACTTTGTATTTCATCATTGTTGAACAATGTGTTGCCATGGTAACAGTGCATTTTGAATGAAAATCATACAAACATTTTGATTAGATCCTAACTCTCTATGTTTAGAGCGTTTTGGCTTCATATTTAGCACATGTTACCTCTACATTACCTAGATGTGCAAAAACTCTTTTGTCAGTGTTGAAAATGTGTTGCCATGGTAACAGTATATTTTGAATGAAAATGATACACTAATATTGTGAATTCAACTAAGCCCCTCATCCTGTTAGCATGTGGCTTGAAATTTGGCACATGTGATGGCTATGATATATAGTTGTGCAAAACTTCATTTTTTCTTAATATCCAACATTGTGTTGCGCCATGGTTATACAATTTTTAATAAAAACCATAGAAATCGTCAGCTTATTTATCTTGCTCACTCAGTTTTTGAGCACTTGACTTGAGATGTGGGACATTTGACTAACAGTAAGCAATACATTTATTTACTGTTGGACAGTGCATTGCCTTGGTTTTTTTTTTTCATTAAAAAGTTAAAAAAATCCTGGTTGAGTTAATTTCCTCAGTTGTGGGTGGGGGTATATTAATCACAATGAGTGATAGTTTTAGTTTTAATCTGTTATATCCCATTCGCGTACAATTTCTTGTACGCGAATGGGCGAGACACATTATGGCACATGCCTTGTTCTTTCAAATAAGTTACATAACTTTAATGTGCACACAAAACAGTGACAGAGACTTAGAATTTACTTGCAAATCCAATTGGTATTACTGCTTGATATCAATCACCACAGAATGTACATGTAACGGGAAAAGAATCGCAAGTGACGCTTTCATTGCACCATAGCATTAGCCGATTTATTGATCAGTTTGGGCGGGATTGTGTGTTTGAGCAAAATATGTGAAGTTGACACGACATCAACTGAGGGTGCATACGAACGTGGCACATAAAGAGTTAATCACAAGAATATTTGCTGTTAGATTTGGCGATGATGACATTGGATAAAATCTCTGTTCATAGAATTATACATTGTAGCTGCTATAGAATCATTCCTTGTTTCAACAATTCAACGAACTTGTTTTAAGGACGTTCCTCAGTTGAGTTTGTGCGCATCCTAGCTGCGCAGGTTTCAGTGACATAACAAAGAGCGTAGAAGCACGCACGAGTGATGAGCTGAGCTAGCTGAGCTGAGCAGCTGCTAGTAGATCGGGCTAGAGTGTGGTACGTACGGATACTCGACAGCTCCCCACCATGGCCGCGCTGGGCGGCCTCGCTCGGCTCGCGGGCCAACTGTAAGTGTTACAATCTGTACGTACTACGCAAAGTTCAGCGGTCCGAGCCGCATATACATGGTCATGGTAGCACAACACTGATCGACGGAATCGGGAAGCTTGGAAGTGAAACAGAGCTGTTTCCATTTTCAATCCATAGATCTATTTTGTGACATGCAGTTCATTATCTGTTCATCAACATGGTCAAGTCGAGTGCTAAGGTATCAAGGGCCTATAGGCCCTAGTCAGGGTTTACTAGTCTACTGGACTAGGTGTTAAAAACAACAACAACAACAAAACAAATCAATATGACACACATTTCATCTTTAGGTCTTATTGCAACTAAAACAATCTGAGTATCTCTGTTAAAATCTAAATTAGATCTAAACTTGTCATTACTTATACAAACTTTTTTTTTTTTTTGGTTACAAAATACAAGGTCACCAAAGTATTATCAAACAAGTATTCATCACTTTCACCATTCAGATATTAATTTTTGATTACCAAATCTGGTGTAACAAAAGGAGAATCAAAGAATTATTATTATTATTTTTTTTTTTTTTTTTGGGGGGGGGCCCAAGGTACATCTCCATAGATTACAACACACACTTTACCAACCACTGCAACAACCAACACATGCCATCTACAATCAACGTCATTGTATTAAGATTTGTTTTTTCCTTTGGAGGACCATCAGACTAATGCCAAAACCCCAGTTTCCTTATATTTATTCTTCTTCCTCCATTATCACTTTCTGCTCATGGTTACAGCAAGTGGGTAAAACAAACAAACAAACAAACAAGCATGTCAATATGGAGTTTTCCACGCTTGCATCCACATAATATCATTATGGCTGTGTAAGGGAAGTAATAAAAACACGCATGGACCTTGCTTTCTGAATATGTTTCACCATATCACTGCAATTGTGACATGTTTTTTTTTTTGTTTTGTTTGTTGTTGTTCTTTTTTTTTAAAAGAAAATGGGGTTTCAAGTGAACCGCATGAGATTCATGCATCCTAGCAGGGTATATACCTGCATTGGTTCCTGACCAGATTTGGGGGTCTTACGATCATGATTTCTGTCGCAAGGAGGCTCTGCTAGCACTAAAACGAGCACATGAACCCCCCATTTTTACAATTGTTCTGCATTAAGTAACCCTTCTTCTACAATTTGATAAAGTTTTGTAAAAATGACATGGGTTTTGAATGTGCAGCATGACACTCATGAACCCCACCTAATTAGGGCACCCACGATAGGTTTATAACCAGATTTTGGGGTCCTAGGGTGATTTCTACACTGTAAAAACATCGGTGTTAGATTTAACACCACGGGTGTTAAATCTAACACCGATCAAACTTCAATAAAGGACCACACCCACAGGTGTTAAAAATGCACTGTGATGGTGTTGAAAAGTGTTCACCTGACACTTCGTGGTGTTAATTTGACACTGTACCTGGTGTTATTTTGACACTGTACTGGTGTTAATTCAAAAATGACACCACATGGTGTTGATTTGATATTTGTTGGTGTTAATATCAATGGTTTAACACCCGTCCAGCTTCAATAAGAGACCACACCAGCTGGTGTTACTTTGGTGTAAATTTATTTTCACATTTTTTCAAAAATCTAGTATTTTAATGTAAAATTCTTGATCGTCTTGTTTAAATTAAAAATCAACAAGAAGTGCAGTTACTAAGAAACTCATCAAAAAACAGTTTAAAATTTGGAAATGACACCCGGAGGTGTTAATTTAACACCATAAATGAGCACCGAAAATTTAACACCAGCTCGGTGTTCACTATCTAACACCGGACTTTTTGCAGTGTATCATCTGTGGATGCTGCCAGCACAAAAATAAGGACATGAACCCCCACTTTTTATTGTTTTTCTGGAATAAGTAAGCCTTCTTCGACAATTTGGTCAAGTTTGGTGAAAATGACATGGGTTTTGAATGAACAGCATGAGTCCTATGAACCCACCTTGTCAGGGCATCCCTGCATAGGTTCCTGACCAGATTTTGGGGACTTACGATGATATATGTTGCATAGGGGCGCTGCTCGCACAAAAACGAGCACATGAACCCCCACTTCTAATTATTTTTCTGGAATTAGTAAGCCTTCGTCTACAATTTGGTCAAGTTTGGTGAAAATGACATGGTTTTTGAATGTACAGCATAAGTTTTATGAACTTACCTTGTCAGGGCGTTACTGCATAGGTTCCTCATCAGATTTTGGGAACCTTCGATGATATACAATGTCGCATGGGGGCGCGGCTAGCACAAAAACGAGCACATGAACCCCCACTTTTTATTGTTTTTCTTGAATAAGTAAGCCTTCTTCTACAATTAGGTCAAGTTTTGTGAAAATGACATGGGTTTTGAATGTACAGCATAAGTTTTATGAACCTTGTCCTCTTGCTCACCCCTAACAGAAAACGTTGATGAGGATTTGAGATATTTCAGTGTTTTCTGCCGTGTATGGGCGCTGCTCGCTCAAGAATGAGAGTGTAAACCCTAATCCCTTTTCCTCGTTTTGGGTACCTTTTTCTGCAATTCTTGCAAATTTGGAGAAAATATCGTGGATTTTGAAAGAATTATGGGGATTTAAGTTTGTCATTGCAGATTTTGTTGCCAATCATGGTCTTGATCCTGTAAGGCTATTATTTTGGTACAGGACGGCAGATTAGTCGTATTCTTCAAAGTCCCGTAGAAGAAAAACAAGCACATGAACCTATGATTTTATTTACATATTTGGGCTTCAGATAGGTCAAAGTTACGGTATGGAAAGTTTGAAGAAAATGACATGGACTTCACTTTAACTGATGAACGTCCTTAAATGAAAGAAAGATATTATTCAGAGGGGTGAAGGTTCAGGTGTGAGTTTCTTCATTTTTGTCTCCCTCTGCAAAGCAGTAGATGACTGGTTCGAGTCCCAATGGTTCCTTTTTTCCGACATGTTTGTTAATTTACAGATCAGCAGTTGCGATTAATTTGTAGAGGGAGACAAAATGAAGAAACTCACACCTGAACCTTCACCCCTCTGAATAATATCTTTCTTTCATTTATCCTATGCCTTGTCCGCCTTGGACTACTTAACATAACAATGTCGGAATTGTTCCATGTTCATCGTGTCACTGCCGGCAACCAGGGACAGCCTGGTGGTAGTGTCGCTGCCCGGAAAGCAGTAGATGACAGGTAAGAGTCCCAATGGTTCCTTTTTTCCGACATGTTTGTTAATTTACAGATCAGCAGTTGCGATCTTAACAAATTTAATTTGTAGAGGGAGACAAAATGAAGAAACTCACACCTGAACTTGTTTTACTTTGCTTTTTGATGTCTCAGCCATTCAGAAACCAATTTTCATCGAATAAACTTTGAATTCCTCTTAGAATGATATGCTCTATACTATTTCATATTTTAGTACTTTCTTGATATCTTGCAAAAAGTCAAAACCCAATCCTCATCTCCACCAATACTATACCATTCCTTTAATGATGAAAATCGACAACTTACATCGGGGACCAACCCCAAAATTTTGATCGGCCAGCTACTGAAATTTGAAATTAAGTACCAATTAATCTGAAGAAAGATGACTGTGTTATTCTTTGATGTTCAATTAGATATACATGTGTGTATTCGAAGGAGCAGGATGAGCGGAATTGTAGTTATACCCCCGCCACACATAGTGTGAAGGGGGTATATAGGAATCACTGTGATGTTGGTCGGGCAGGTGGGCGGGCGGTCGGTCGGTCTGTTGCAAAATCTTGCATTGTGAACTCCTCCTACAGTTTTGAAGCAATTTAAATGAAACGTAGGGTAAATGATGATATTGAGGTATAGATGTGCAAGATATTTTTTTTTTTTGGTCGGACAATGCGTTGCCATGGTAACCATAATTTTACCAAAACCTTGTGGATTGAATAAATTCCATAGTATTTAAGCAATCAATTTCAAAATTGGTATCTATGATGATCTATAGGTGTACTTTATGCAAGACACTCTTTGTGTTTGTACTTGACAAAGCATTGCCATGGTAACCGCATGTTTTCTTCGAAATCTTGTGGAGTGAACAACTTCCACAGTTTTGAAGCAATTGAAATCAAATTTGGTAGGCATCATGGCCTTGAGGCATAGATGTGGAACACATAATTTTTGTGTTTGTCGGACAAAGCGTTGCCATGGTAACCATAATTTTACCAAAACCTTGTGGATTGAATAACTTCCACATCATTCAAGCAATTAAGGTCAAATTTAGTATGTATCATGATCGGGAGGTGTAGTTTTGCAAGACACCAATGTGTTAATATAAGAAAAATGTGTTGCCATGGTAACCACTCATTTTTGTATCAAATTGAACCATTTAATCTATGAAGGTGAAATTTGGTGTGTATGATGCTCTTTAAGTGTAGTTTTGCAAAATGTCCTTTGTATGTTTGTATCGGACAATGCATTGCCATGGTAACCGCATGTTTTTTTTTAAAATTCTGTGGAGTAAACTTCTTCCACAGTTTTCAAGTAATTGAAACAAAATATGGTAGGCATTATGGCCCCGAGGTATAGATGTGGAACACATAATTTTTGTGTTGGTCACACAAACCATTGCCATGGTAACCACAATTTTACCAAAACCTTGCAGATCGAATAACTTTTCCATCATTCAAGCAATTAAAGTCAAATTTAGTATGTATCGTGATCTAGAAGTGTAGTTTTGCAAGACACCAATGTGTTAGTTTAAGGAAAATGTGCTGCCATGGTAACCACTCATTTTTGTATCAAAATAAACCATTCAAGCTATGAAGGTCAAATTTGGTGTGTATGATTGTCTTTAAGTGTAGTGATGCTGGGGGAAATGTGCAGCCATCAATGCCATTCAATGTCAGTGCATACAATGTAGGAATTCACTGATCAGCATTATATGCACAATTAGACACTGTCAAGAAGACCCTTTTTTTGTGTGTGTTGGGATTATACATAATTAGAAAAAAGATAGATTTATACATTGAGAAACTTAATATGTTTATGCTGGGGAGGTTAATCACAGATTTGGATCAAGAGTTTGTAATAATTAAAGGCCCTGTCACACCTTTCCGGGTAAGCTACGTATGCGGGCTTGTTGCGAGTAGGATTTTCCAGCAGGCAGGAAAATTTTCTTCGGGCGGACAAGGATGTTGGTGAGTTACGTACTTGCGTCTTACCTGCTAAACGCGTGCAACTTACCTGCTACTGGCGTGAATTCTCTGTGACCTGAGCAAAACCGATCCATTTTCAGTTACGAGTGACATACGGGGGCTGCGAAGTACCCTCGTATGAGTTGCCTGTAAGGTGCTGCCGCTAAGGGCCTCCTGCTGGCATTCGTTCGTGTACCTCTGCAGGCAACCCGCCGTGACTCACCCAGAACAAGTTTTGAACATGCTCTAGGCATTGTCACACCGTGTCTGGAAAGCATTGTGGGTTGATTTGCACAGAAAATTTTTTGCTACCCAGACCTCCCAGCAATTTGCCCGCACCTGACAGTACTTAGCGCGTATCTCGCCCGTAGTTGCCCCGAGGTACGCTCGCAAGTCCAATTTACCCTCAGCCAAGTTTGAGCATTACCAAAACTTTTCCAGGTGAGTCGCGGGGATTGCCCGCAGAGGTCCACGCAAAACACCAGTAGGAGGACCGTAGCTGCCGCAAGTCACAGGCAGTTGACCCGCTCAAAGTACATAAAGTTGCCTGTGGATCTATGCTTTTGTGCCAGAAGCGTGTGTCATCTGCATGACATTCTGTGGGACATCTGCCATATATCAAATTCCTTCAGAGGAATTCCTTCACCGAGTTGTCAGCCCTCACTCGCCACCCATGTGCCTACACGCAGGTCAAATGGACTGGACGTAAGTAGAACATAAGTAGCACGGGTCCAGCAGGAGAAACACATGCAAAACTCACCAAATCCTTGTCTGCCTGCAGAAATCAGGGCTGCCAACTCTCACGCATTGAGCGTGAGACTCACACATTTTGGTCCTTTCTCACTCTAAACCTTTATTTCATTTGCATGCATTTCTATTGATCTCACGCATTTTGACTCCTAAATTATAGCATTGGCCTATGGGAGTCTCACTCTCAACTAGTTTCCAGTGTTGGCAGCCCTGAGAAATTGTCCTGCGTGCTGGAAAATCCCACACACATCAAGCCCACATTGCCCGGGAAAGGTGTGACAGGGCCAAAACTTGGTCTGCGGGTAAAGAGGACTTGCATGCGCAACTCCGGGTAACTACGGGTGAGAAACGTGCTAGGTACTGTCATGTGTAGGTTATCTGCGGGGACCTCCGAGTAGCAAAAATTGTTCTTCGCAAGTCGCACGCAAGGCTTTTCCGGAAAGGTGTGACAGGGCCTGAAGCCATCAACACACGTGGAGAAAAGTCTTAATTCTATTCAGTGTGCCATTATATTGGATGAGTGGAATGCTGAGTGGTAGTGAATTCCAAACAATAGGGCCAAGGTAGCAGATTGATTTTGAATGAATGTCTGTTTCCATTTCTTATTGATAGAATTTGGGGGACTGTCCGGCCTTGTAAATGTCACAATCAATATTGTATAAACCACACTGTCTCGTTTTTAAACTGTACCCCATTTTTGAGCTGTTGGGGAAAAATGAAGAGAAATGAATGCCCTATTGGGAACTTTGCTGTTATAAAATGCAGAGTAAAAAGGAAATAATTGGTGACTATAGGCAAGCATTTTTTGCAAACAAATGCAACATCTGGAAAATTGTATTTTTTTAAATTATCATTCTGATGTTTAATCACCATACCTGTATGTGCTCTGATGATAGGATCATATACAGGAGAACACAGTACTGTCAGGTGAAGTTCACAACTTCATCATGAAAGTATGCTGGCTTTTTTGTGATTCTGTTTTTTGCTCATTGCTGACTTACAACAGAGCAGTATGACGATTGTTGCTTTACTGCTTTGCATATCTGTAACATCTACTGTATACGCTATATATTTCGCGGGGGTTTTATTTTCGCGAATTTCGTGAGTCGGGAGCTATTCGCGAATTAACAACACGCGAAAATATTACCTTCCAAAATGAATCCCTTGCCTTGATGATACGAACATTTCAGTACTAGTATACCATGTCACGGCTTACCGAACAGACCATACTGGCTAAGCTTGTTTACGTACGTCCACGTCTACTTACGAATACTGTAGAGAGCCAATCCATTATCGCAAGGGGACCACTCGTCAGAAATCTAGCGTGATGGACTTAACCACTTCAAAAATGTTGAATTCTAACTTACTAGTTCGCAGAGTTTGGCAAGTCTTTTTCATGCAGTGTATAACTAGTATCATTCTTATTTGCTAGTAAGTTGAAAATTCACACTTTCTTTGCCACTTCATATTTTCTCTGGTCCCCCAATCGCGAATTTAACCACTCGCGAAAATGTGTGACAGCGGCAATTCGCGAAAATTTATGTACGCGAAAATTATAGCGTATACAGTAGTTCATGATGAGAATGTCTCTCTTGCTTTGGTTGCATGCAGAGTGCTATCAATGGAGGTGTCAATTTTTATTCACCAATACTGTTCTCAACTAAAGAAATTAACAAAAATTATCACCGAACCTCAAGTGGTATACACAGCATTAGATATATCACTTGTGTTCTGCCAAAGTCAAAATTTTTATGCAGTTTATATTGTAGACCCACCAGTTGGAATAAAATGTAATCATTATATTATTGAGATAGAAAGCGAATGAGAAGTTCTTTCCATGTGATGTTAATGAGACTAAGGTGGCTACATTTCATTGTATCCCACGAACAGAGTTCGGAGGATACTATGAATTTGGCCTCGTTCCACCGCGTCCATTGCGAGATTTTCTTGTGAGCGCTCTACTGGCTGCAGTTCTTCTTCGATCATCTTCAAATTTGGCATGAAGGTGTATTATGGTAAGACGAAGAAGCCTATTGTTTTTGGCGATGGCGTCCTCGCTTGTTCCGTCTTTATACATGAAAAGGTAAACTTAACAGGGTCTGCTTGTGTGTGCAATGCTGACCTTGTTTCTTGACCAATTTTTTTTTTTCAAATTTGGTACTGAGTATGTAAATGTATCATAGTCTAATCTATACACCTATACCTATTGATAATGGCTGCCCTCACTGTTCCACCTTTTACAGGGTCAAAGGTCAACCTGATCATGTCAAAATTTGCAGAAGTGCTTATTTATGCAATAACTTGATTGTTACTCAATGGATTTTATTCAGACTTGCTATAAAGGAGATGTATATTGGGTGGTCATTCTACATGAAGGACACAACAGTTTGTGGTGACGGCGCCCTCAGTGTTCCGACTTGGATGACAGTGCACATTTCTTGTGTGTGCTGTATCAGCCACAATTGTTATCAGATTTTATTCAAATTTGGCAAAAAGGTGCATTATAGTGAAATGAAGATGGCTATATTGTTTTTGGTGGTGGCACCCTCGCTTGTTCCGTCTTATACAACATTCTGGTCTGAAAAGTAATCCAGATGGGGTATGGGACGGGTTCGGGGGATACATGTGCTTGATTGCAAGTGCTCTAGTTGTTTAGGTCTTTCTGATGCTTGCATGGTCATAACTTATAGTGTATAAGTTAGCTGAGCAGTCTGTCATAGCTTTACTGAGTTGCTACTACATGAAATTAATACCATTATGATTAAAGATAAATTTTCCCTTCCATGCACATTCCATTTTAATTCAGAAACTTTGAATATCCATTGCATTCCTAGAGTTATTTAGTGTGCTCACATGTCAAACTCTATGTTGTAGAAAAGATAGAGGCCAAGTTTCAAGATGTAGTATTGACATGAAAGTTACTGCCTATTTATAATATCAAAACATGTAACTTTTGCCATTTTTTTTCTGATTCAAAGCCTACGTATATGATTTGTCTGTATCTAGGTGAACGGGTCAGCATCACAACGCTTTCAGTTGGATTTTCAAATATTGAGAATGCAGCTTCCCAGTTGCAGTGCTATCGAAGCTCTCCATCTTCTACTGCCTCCCGTGACTTTGGCAGGACAGCACCAATCCCCAGTGACACTTCACCAGACCTTGTACCTGACGCTCAGAATTTTGTAAATGGTGTCAGACGAATACAATTTCTACCCACTTCTGAATGGGAAGAACAGGGGTTTGGAGCGTTTTACTGCCGCGGTTCACAAGAAGGATTTGACGACCAGACAATATCTTCATTCTTCAAAAGAAGTGATGGTATTATGATGGTAGCTAGTGTGTACAGTTGACAGTGTTCACTTTAAATTTGTAAGACTACTGTAGAACTTGAAATATTTGTTTGAAATGTTTGTGAATTGGAGCTGACAGCCTTTTCGCAGCATTGAATTTTCTTGAATTGCCATTGGGATTAAATGCATCCCCTTATTAAAAGAAACCTGTACTGACATTTTCTACTTGTCTGATAATTCTAATCTACATTTTTTGATGCCTACAACTGGAAAGAGAGGATTCTAAAACCCAGGATAAGCCTGTAATGATTTAAAAAAAAAAAATGAAAACGAGCAAGCCAAAGAACGATCCACACAATTTGGCATACGTCACAGGTGCCAACCTCCGACTTTAGCAAAACGAACTACACATGTCAATTTACTGATGAAATCTCACACGAAGTACTGCAAAAACTGTTATTTAGTAAAATTGCAATATGGAGCTGAAATAAACATGTTAAACAACATTTATTAATTTTTAGAAGGAATCTCTTCAAAAGATTTGTATTTAGATAAAATTCGTGGGGAATATTCCAGATATGCAAAATGAAATTGGCATCATTGTCCGAACGTGCTGCCCATAGAAAACTGTGTGTAAGTAACGTTGCACTAACTATGCATTGATGATATATGATAAGCGATAATGGTTTGACATCACAGTTCAAACTATCTAACAAAGATGAGGACTGAGTGATTCTTAAAATCTAAATCTAAAAAATAGTCAACGGCAATCACTGTTTACGCCTAGTTAGAAGAAAACAGCACCCAGTACATATAGACTCTAGACTAGAACTAGGACTAGGACTAGTGAGCAGTCAAGGACCGAGAAGATTCTACTTGCCGCCCCGTCGACAGCTGTACGTGCACAGCGCTCAATAGGCACAGCGTAAACGTTTAGTATGCAATACATACCCCTGCTGCCAGAACTTGAAGAAAGTCCAGACGAAAGTCCAGACTCCAAGGTCTAGCGTTGCCGCTAGATCTAGGCCCTTGTCCTGCAGGCCCTGTTGTTTCTGTGCTGAATTTTGCAGATAAGGTATCTGCTTTATGGATTTTCAATGTGTTTGTAGTCGAGATAAATCTCATGGTGGTCGTATTAACACCATGGACTAACTTAGATCTAGTTTTAGTAGGACCCATACCTCGGAAGAGTGGCCTGACCACGTAGATACAAACAGTGCCGCCGCTTCGCGATCCAAGCGCTGGTGTAACGATAGGCATAGTGCTGGAGTACTTCCGTATCCATGTAGATATCTCAAAATTCACTTAACCAAATTGCACCAAAATCACAAGAAATATTTTATGACTCATGTCCACTTGCTCACGCTAATTGGAACCAAATCGCAAGTCCGGAAGCATAAGTGAAGTTGTCGACTTTCCTGTCGTCGCTAAAAACAATCTGCTCTGTAGGACTAAACAAGAGTGATCGCACAGACTGAAGTTAGCCATCTAATATCATGACACAAATCTTTCAAGTAATCGGGAGCAAAAAATCAATTTATAAATTATTTGAGCTCAGTTGAATGAAAAATAAAGTTCGTAAATCACACAAATCGCCAAAATCATGACATTTTTTAGTTTAGTTCCCGCATAAATTCCCCGTTCGCACAGTACTAGTCGGATAACTTCAGCTCTAGATTTTGCATGTCGTGTTTACCAAGATCTCTCGCGAAGAGTGAATTTTTTTGTGACAACTTGAAAGTCGGCGTCAATATTGATACTTCTCGATTACCGATTTCGTTCAAATATAATGCAGTATTTTGAAATATGCATAGAAGTATATCCTGTAATTTTGGTGCGATTTGGTTCAGCGAAATTTGAGACAGCTGCATGGATAGGACAGTACACAAGTGCCGCCTGCTAGCTAAGTTGGGCCTAAGCGTCGTCTGCCACTCGGCACGATTTAACGCACGCGTATGCGAGGGCTTGTAATCAGAGATATATTTGGCACCTGTGACATCACAACATCCGGGCTCGTCAGCTCATTAGCATAATTCTCGCCAAAAAAGTTCCATTTTCAACATGAAGTTACGGGCTAAATCGTTATGAAATTTTGATTCTGTTTGCACCTCTGGGTCTTTTAGAATTAAAAGAACAACATATAAAAAAATAAAAACCCGGTACAATGCCCGTTTAAGTGTAAACAAAACTGTCACTTCCATTTTATTTTCACATATTTTGGCTCCTCACAAAATTGACGAAAATTTCAGGTTTTACAGTACTTAGTTTATCCTAGACGTACCGGTACCAAGGGGAGTGAAAATTGAGTGAAAGTTCACTCTTTTTGTCCCCGCCGAACGAGTTTGAGCAGGGGACTATGAAACGGGCTCCGTACGTGTGTGTGTCCGTCCGTGTGTCCGTGTGTCCGTCCGTGTGTCCGTGTGTCCGTCCGTGTGTGCGTCCGTGTGTGATCAAAATGTTCAAAATGCTACTCCTTCGCCATTTCTAACCCGATTTTGATTCTGTTTGCTTTATATGATAGCACTACATGGGAGCTTTGAAACTTGTATACAGAATTTCAATTGTGACCTTTGACCTTGACCTTTGACCTATATTGTACATTTTGCTTCAAAATGCTACTCCTTCGCCATTTCTAACCCGATTTTGATTCCGTTTGCTTTATATGATGGCACTAGGTGAGGGCTTCAAAACTTGTACACAGAATTTTGACCTTTGACTTCTTTGACCTTTGACCTTGATTTTTGACCTATATTGTACATTTTGCTACAAAATGCTACTCCTTCGCCATTTGTAACCCGATTTCAATTCCGTTTGCTTTAAGTGATGGCACTAGGTGAGGGCTTCAAAACTTCTACACAGAATTTTGACCTTTGACTTCTTTGACCTTTGACCTTGATTTTTGACCTGTATTGTACATTTTGCTACCAAATGCTACTCCGCCATTTCTAACCCGATTTCGATTCCGTTTGCTTTATGTGATGGCACTAGGTGAGGGCTTCAAAACTTCTACACAGAATTTTGACCTTTGACTTCTTTGACCTTTGACCTTGATTTTTTAACCTATATTGTACATTGGCTACAAAATGCTACTCCTTCGCCATTTCTAACCCGATTTCGATTCCGTTTGCTTTATGTGATAGCACTAGGTGAGGGCTTCAAACTTCTACATAGAATTTTCACCTTTGACTTCTTTGACCTTTGTACTTCATCTTTTTACCTATATTGTACATTTTGCTACTAAATGCTACTTCCAGCGGGGACATATATTACGCACCGCGTAATTTCTACTTTTCCTTGTTTTAAGAAGGATTCAACGTTTAATTGATGAAAATTGGTTTTCAAATGGCTGAGATATCCAAAAAAAGTGCTATTAATAAAAGGCAACAGGCCACGCCTTTTATTAAGATCTCTTTGTTTCACCTTGTTTATGGATATCTCAGCCATTTCCAAACCAATTTTCATCAAATAAACTTTTGATACCCCTTAGAATTGCATGCTCTGTGACATCTCATAGAGTGGTTTCTGAATATCTCGCAAAACATTAAAAGCTAAATCCTCACCTCAACCAGAACTGTACACACCCTTTAACATAGCTGTAAGCCATGAATGACTGCTTTATCTACAGTGTAGTATTTATGCCAATATTACGTTCAGTTGAGGTTAAAGGGATTTTTGGTGTAATATAAAGTTGACCCAAGATTAAGTGGCAGATAAACAGTATGGTAGAGAAAGAGCATACTACCCTAGACGTGTAGTCAGAAAAGCCTAAACATGATGTATTGATGATCCATGCATTGTAAACTCCATTTCTATGCATTAGCTTGCTTTGAGCCTGTGGATGGGAGATTCACCCGTACAGTGAATGTAGGTAACACAGGAGTGGTGATTGAAATGAGAAACACAGGTAGATGTACCATTCGAGATCCTGTCTGGAGAAAAGATGGAGGAGATCCTGTGTCAGGACAGATGACCACCACGTTTACATTCTCTAATCCAATTGTGGCTGGGGATGAAGGCATCTATGAGATTCACTACAGTGGCATGCGAGGTCAAGGAAGGGGAGCCTTGTACAGACTTATTGTTCGTGGTAAGTCATTTGAGCATTAGGCTTTGACGTGAAGTAATGTAAAGTAGCAAAACAGAAAGGAATTAGGAACTTTTTATGTTACTTTATCTTTCTCCTTGTGTATCAGAGTTGAACATATATGAGCTTGTATTTGTGAGGGAAAAAAATCCATTGATCCAAATCCTATGTCACCACAATGATGTTATTTAGGCCTCTACAGTAATGATAGTCCTTTAACATAAATTTCATACTCCTACAAAGATGTGTATTATATAACTTGATCAAATGATATATATGATCCCATATAAGGTCTTTTTGTGCTTATGATTTAAAATAACTTACCAGGCTTTTAAGTTTTAATCAACAAAATTGTCATTCTATACATTTTCTAATTGGCATTGTGCATCACACACACACACAAAAAATAATCAACATCACTCCATTCAAATAACTAAATACTGATTTCATCCAAGGAGAATGCCGTTGTGGGTGGATGGGGAGATGGTGGGAAAATCTTGGATATGACATCTGATAGAGGGAAAGACTAGAAACATGCATACTGAGCACCTTCTGACCAGTGCAATGTATGTGCATGAAATTTCACAGAGGGCAGGCATTGCTCCTTGTACACTACCTGCCGTCACACTCAGCCACTCTCATGTATTGAGAATGTTAAAAAAATATGAACTCAACAATGGGAATATAAAACATTCCACAGACAAAACCTTGGAAGAGTAGAAGGTGTCATGATATGTGACCGGCGACAACGGTTTCAGGCAAAAGTCGGGAATTTTGAAAATTCATTTTTTTACTGAATCTCATTGCCCATTTCCTAAGCTTTGCATTGATATAAAACACTTGTAATCTTCGGCACCGTAAGTCGGCATAGAAAGAGAAATAAAATGCACTTTTTAAGTTGTTAGCCTGACAAAATTGCGAGAAAACAGGCTTTGAAGATTCACCTCTTTCTCAAAGACAATGTCCGAGCGGCGATGCGAGGGGAGAATCACCCATCCGTACGATGGTGCCAATCGATGTTAAGCTCCGCCTCTAGCAACCACATCGCCTTCTGATTGGCTCACTGAGAGAGTCAAATTTCCCGGGCACCTTCCTCGGAGCTGAGCGTAGGGAGCCGAAAAACAATGCATTTCGCTCGGGTTTGTTTACCAGTACGTCTTTCAAGATGGCGAATACAATAATTGCACGTATGGTGTAAATGTACATGTATGTACAATGTACATGTGTATGGTGCACGCATTACGCAATGACATCCACATGCCATGGCCGTGTGCATGTAACAGGAGCGGTGGCGAATCCACACATTTACAAATCGCGTTTTCATTGTGGTGCCTTTTGAAGGCAGAAAATTGCTAGTGCTGGCAAGGGTCACGCTTCCTGTTTGTTTTGCTTTTACAAGACATGCATATGTTGCTTTGTTCGGTGGTGCTCATTAAATTAAAACAAACAAACAAACACGACTCGTTAGTTTGGTGCGATCTTGACGTGTAGTACTTGAATATAATTGGTTACATTATATGACTGCTCCTTTCCTCTCATCTACCTTCCGTTGAGTCAGTCTGCTGTCATAATGTTTACTACATGTACAAGTAGACAAATTTGACCCGATTATGTCATGCTACATGAGTTTTGTTTCACTTCCGTTGTCGAACATTGCAGTAGAATAGTTTGGACAGAAAGCCAAACGAAGAGCACGCACTACAGAGCGAGCGTTATAAACCACTGTAGCAAGAACAATGGGGCATGTAATCGTGCACGCCTGGACATACAAAGCATTCCCCAAACGCTGCAACTGGTGTCTCCGAAAGCCGAATTATGTAAATGTATGCGACGCACCAGCCAATCGCATGCGAGACCCTGCGCCGTAGCAACGCTGAGGATATTGGCGCGGCGTTCGAAAGAAGCTCGAAAACTGACGAGTGCGATCTAACATAGGGTGCTTAAAATTCTATTTTCAATAGGAAAAACTTAGTCTTATGCTACGAAATTCAGTGTAGATGTAGATAACATTATTATCAAAGATTCGATTTCTGCAAAAAACCTAAATCGACAAAAATAATGGTCAAAATCTTTGTACCCCGCCTAGGAGGGAATTTGCTCTTGCGACTTTTGCCTGAAACCGTTGTCGCGGGTCACATATATTATACTTCTGGACATTTTTCTGTGACCTCAGAGTGATTGATTGATTAGATCTTGGCTCACAGAGGTGAAAGTAAAAGGTCACTAGATTATGGTAAAGGGACAAGGTTTGCATGTGAAACATTGCATTGATTAGCATTCCATAAGATTCAACAGAATTGGAAAAAAAATGAAGAAAACAAATAGATAAAACCAGAAAAGGAAATCAGCCTGTTTGACTCTATACTAATGTTTTCCAGATCAGATGTCAAAGATCAGTAATTAAATTGCAGTGAGAACATTTGATGGCATTATTGAACTTCCATATGTTTATTACTGTAGTGAGGATATTATAGCCACAATGTTGGCATTCATCAAGGAATCAAAGAACAAAGGATAGACTGAACTTCAGATTAATCATTTACACAATTACACAGACTATGAATGTCTTATGTAGTTCTGTAGAACAAAGTTAAATTTAGCTGCAATTTGCATGATTCTATTTTCTCTTATTCATAGATTGTCCAGCTGGTAAATGGGGCCCCCCTAACTGCTCCAGGATCTGTGACAAATGTTACAATGGTGGAGTATGTGATGATGAGACTGGCAGGTGTATTTGTCCGAACAATTTCAGAGGACCAAATTGTTTGGAGAGTAAGTACATTGTATACACCCTATTTTAAGTAGAAAAGATATATATTACTTCAAGTAAGATTTGGCTTTTCAGGGCCGGCAGAGCGTTTTAAAAAGTGGGGGGGGGGGGGGGGGGACTTCCGGGTTTCATGAGGTAACAACCAAAAAAAAAAATAAAGGTCCTCAGCTCATCTCTCCCATTCCACTTCTTGGTTTCTTCAGCTGACAAGCAAAAAAACCAAAGAAAACGAAAAAAAGTGGTCTTCAGAACATAACCATACCACACTCACACTTCAAGATCTCTATCTATTTTTTTTTTTTTTTTTTTTTAAATGCCACTTGCATACTTCCGGGTTGGGGACTGCCAAAGTGATGACACCTTACATATTCCTTTGTATGGTGCACAAAAAGTTCCCCCCCCCCCCCCATTCTGTCAGTCATGACTTTAGTTTGAAGCTTTAGGCATACTTTGATGTACTAATACTAAAATGAGAATGACAAAACAAGCAATGATTTATTAATAATACCCCCGTTCTGGAGGCCATGACTTTAGTTTGAAGCTTTAGGCATACTTTGACATGCTGATACTAAAATGAAAATGACAGAATTAATTTATTAATATTTATGAGTAGAAATAAATGTAGCAAAGTCACGACCATGCACAGTTACATGTTTGTTTGTTTGTTTGTTTTTTTAAGTAAAGTGATACAGGTCATGAAGACGTTTATCATCTTTGCTTGCACAAATATCTCACAGACTTTTTTATGCCTCGGCCTGGAAGTGGTGCCAGAGGCATTATGTCTTCAGGTTGTCCGTCCTTCCGTAATCAATTGTTTTTGGACTGCATATAACTAAAAAACCTTTGAGGTATTCTAATGAAACTTGGCATGTATGTGTGTGAGGGGGTGAAGTTGTCAACTTTTGGGTGCACATGCTCAAGGTCAAAAGGTCAAGGTCAAATGCTCAAAATTTCACTATTTCCCCCATTTCTATGCAATGCCTGAAGATATTTTCTTAAACTTAGTCTATATGTACGACCCAGTTAGGATTGTGTAGTGAGAGTTTCAGGTCATAAGGCCAAGTTCAAAGGTCAAGTGAAAATGTTAAAATTTCAGTTTTTTCTCCATATCTTGGAAATGGTTCAAGGTATCTTCATGGAACGTACTATGCATGTACTGACTGGCAGTGATTATCTAAGGGATTTTGGGGGTCATGGGGTCAAAGGTCAAGGTCAGCTCTTCTAAATAGTACTATTTCCCTCATTTATGAAATGCCTGCAGGATGTTTTCTTTTTCAAACTTGGTGTATACATGTATTACCCAATAGTGATTCTCTGGGAAGTTTGCCAAAAAGGTCAAAGGTCAACGATCAGGTGGAAGTGCTGAACTTAGCTTCTTCCTCCATTTCCTGGAAGTGGCTCAAGTTATCTTATAAGTTAGTACATATTAATGCATGTTCTGCCTGACAATGATTCTCCTATGATTGTAGGGTCAAATGTCAAGGGTCAAAGGCTAAGTGAAAATGGTAACAATTTACTGTTCAATACAGAAATTGCTCTTTTTCTCCATACATTGAAAATTTCTCAATGCATTAACTTTTAAAAGGGTCAAAGTCAAGTTAAAGTCCTCAAATTCCCAAATACATGCTCTCCATTCATCTAATTAAACCTAGGTCAAGGAAGGTGAACATTCAACACATTTGTGAAAAATGTGTCATTAATTTAACATTTTGCCAATTATGTGAAACTGTCATCACACATTGTCCATATGTGACCGTGCACCTCAAAATGAACATAAAGTCGCACACACTGATTTTGCGTGAGGACTGAAAATAAGTGAAATGGGTCAACCTAGCCGAACTTGACTTTTTCATATTTTCTGAAAGAGCGGGTCTTCTTTTACATTATGTTAAAATTTGGTATCATAAAACGGGCAGGAAAGTGTGTTTTTTTTAGCAGTTTATCTTGAACATTTTTGGTAGAATAGTGTGATTAGGTGTGTCTTTAGATTCCCTTTTTCATTTCTGAAAAGCCTTGTACACACTCTTCACTTTCAACTCTAATAACTTTTGAAAGGATAGTGCTACTGCTTTGAAAGTTGGCACTAATTATGGACAGAATGTGTTCATGGGGCATGCTTAATTTCAGTTTAATTTGATAATCCCTTCATTGTTGTTACTCTGGTGGTTTACGTCCTGTTTTTTGTCCCATTCATCGCACAGCCAGCCCTGTTTGGTAAAGATTAAGCGCTTGAATGGACACTGTACTTCACAGCCTCTTTTCTCAGTTCACACTTTTCCTGAGTTTGTGTTTTCTTTCCAATATTTAGATAGGTTAGGAGTGTCCATTTGATTTGAGTTATACATCATTTTAAAGCTTAAAGTCTGCTCTTTCAGAATATGGTCTTAACTAAAAACTCATGTCTGGCGACTTTTTGTTTGTTTTGAGGTGCAGGGTCACATATGTACTATAGACCTATTAGGGGAATAATGCATTATGGCAGATGCATTACCACTATAGCAACATTTGTAGTCTTTCTTGACATCATGATTAAGATAAAAGAGCATTCAATCAATCAATCAATCAATCAATCATTAAGCATTATGTCAATCAAGCATTGACATAATGGTTAAGATAAAAGAGACTATATTCACATCTGCCAATTAATTTCAGAATTATGGTGGTGTAGTAGTGCCAACTCTGAAGAGACCATGTGTACAGTAGTGAATCACTGATATTTATAATGAGTTTAGAATATTTAATGAAAGGTCATGATGGGGTGATATTGTTACTCTTTGTCGCTTGAAAATATAATTGTTACTGAAATTACTGTGTGACAAAATCATATGAAACATAGTAGCTTTTGTATTGTTTGTGAGATTCTCTTACTTGAACTGTTACACCGGTTGTTATTTTGTTGACAATACCCTTGTCACAGACGTAATGCCCTCCTATGCCTTTGTGTTGAAATAGTGGCTATTTGAAAGGGACTCTTATGTGTCTGCAAGCACACACACTGCAAGACCAGCTTTAAGAGCTCGAAAGAGAGTCTTAATTTGAAAACCAGTGGAATCCACATTGTAAACTTCATGATGTAGGGGTACTGTATCGATTATTGACAGCCTAGTTGCAAGTGCAGCAAAGATGAACAGCAGCAATAGAAAGTTACTAATAGGAAGCACGGTTCCCATTGTTTACTTCAGCTTGCAATGTATATAGTCAAACTAGTAGAATGGTGAAGGAGGGTGTGAATTAGATACCGGTATCCAAATCTGGAGACTGTAGTCTACATGTAGAATTTGATTGAAGACTTACATACAGCTGAGAGTGCAGCTGAGGGTGCACTGGCACAGCACCAAAAATAGCACATATGGGACTGGGCTTCATATGTGCTAAGCAGAGGCGGCCATCTTGGAAGTTGAGACATGATTGAAATCCCTCCAGAAACTGTAATAATCTTCCAAATATGGCATATATGACAATGATAAATGATTCCAAACAGGTTTTCCAAGTAGGATTTGATCCAAAAAATAACAATGGACAATCACAAACCAATAATTTTCCAAGGTGCATTTGCCAGGGCAAAATTCACGTCTGCACGCGTGCGCTACACTACCTACCTCCCTTGACTCGTTACTGACATATGTTATGGGTAATATTATTCCCATTGCCTTTAGAAAGAGGCAAGTCAAGTGTTCTTTTATTATGCGAAAAAAGTGAAAATATGTTGAATTTTCTTTACATTTTCTTTATACTGTTGTACTCATATGACATCACAAGCCTTAGTAGTCTCCTCATCCAGCAGTTCCAACACAAAAGTTTTAAAAATTCATAACTTTTGCATCGATTGTCCAATTTTCCTCAAACTTTCACTGACGTGTTCTACTAATATTGCTGCATTCTCTCAATCCTTATCTTAATGAAGGTGAACTTGTCCTTTAAATTACAATGCATTGTACATCCACACAAACAAATTTACTGACTGTCCAACAACATCTGCAGAATAACTTTTTGTAACATTCAAATGTTTTTCACTGCATAAGTGTTGGTCACAGGTTCTCAAGCAACTGAACCAGTGCTATCAAGACTGTGTTCAGTTGGCTTAATTCATGAGAAGCACTGTTAATAAGTTCCATTCTGCATTCACAGTGACTTTGGTAAACTGTTGGTCCAGATGTGCACGTTAATCTATTTAATGATTGTATCATACTATCTTATTCAATGCTTAGACTGCCTAAGAGCTAGGATAGTATTCTGAGTACTGGAATTACAAAAGCAGTATGTGGAAACTGCAGGTACACTGTCGGCGGTATTCAATGATCTTGCCTAAGACTGACTCAAGAATGCACATACATATGCACAAATTGCACATAGATGACATCACCACAGTTCAATGAATGCTTGTTTACATACACAAGGCACACAGAATTAACACCAATGATGGCAGAGTTGTTCAATGACAGGTTTTTTTTTTCAACCAATATTAATTGAATCATGAATGTTTGGCAAAGTGTTTGAAATAATTACAAACTGTATTAAGTGTAATTTATTTCTTCTTATAGTCTGCAAGTCCGATGGTGGGAATCGATTTGGACCGAACTGTGAGTTCAGATGTACATACAATAACAATGATCCAGCTGACACCTGTAGTCCTTTTCAGTTCTGCCTGCCTGATCCATTTGGATGTTCTTGTGACACAGGAAGACGAGGAATCAACTGTAATACAGGTAATGAGACATTCTCATGTGAGTACAAAGCTGTCATCAGTACTTGGATTTATTGGTTTCCCCACTGTGATGACTGCAGTATGTACATGAGAGTGAATCTATAACAAACTGGTACAATGCAAGTGTCTGTAAAAAGAGTCTAATACATCAAAAGAGTACCATATGTACCGAACATTCATAAAGTTTATAGTCACCTGTCCCTGTAGGCTACTGTATGCCAAGAGCACATGGAAACTGCTTCAACTGGTACCAACCTTCCCTGTTAGCCATTCAGACACACAGTTGTGAAATGGTCATTTTTTTTTTTTTTTATGTACATGCAAGATGTCACAATGAAAATATTACATATCATAGGATCAGTTTTACTTCATGCTTATCTGTATTTTACTGTTATCTTTTTTGTATTGTTTTGTTTTTGTTTTTGTTAATACATTCCTGAATTGCCGAATAGCCTTACTTTGTATTAGTATACAAATGATGCACAGGACAGAGTGGATTGGTGAGAATTGGATGTGCGAGTTTAACTGTTAATTGTAGGTTTTAGACTGTTCCAAAGTTAAATGAGAGTATCCAATTCTCACTGATCTACAAAATAGGCCTGTGCATCTTTTGTGTAAAAAAATGGGCCCATAAATTCATGAAATACAACCATTTTCCCCATCATGCGTCCGGTACACCTACTACACTATACAAGACTTGATCCATGCATTCAGATTTTACCAGACACATGGCTCTGTGTAGATCAGTAAAAATCAATGCATGATAATTGACCAATCAAATTGCAGAGATTCTAAAGCCCATTTTATAATAGCTAGATATGTGTGTGACACTAACAGTACATACATGTATGTTCAGAATTTGTAATCAGCCATTGAGGAATGATATAATTGCATCACATGGGTTCCTTGTTTGAGCTGTTACTTAAAATTGATGTTTACATGACTCATGGATACTTTTTAACTCTTTATGTGCAATGGTGGAAACCCCCCCCCCCCCCCCCCCCCCCCGTGTGCCACATTATTCTGAGATAACGTAGTCATACGAAAACAATCTGTTTTTCAAATCTTACTTTGATTATGGTAGACTTAGTTCCTCCTGTTCCTTGTGGAGCATTGGGCGGTAATAGTGGTCCTCCATTCTGCCTGGTTTGTTGCAATATCCTTTGCTTCATCCCAGCTTACTCCCATTGTTTGTAGATCCTTAAGTACTGTTCTTTTCCAGGTGTTTGTGGGCCTTCCCCTTCTCCTTTTTCTGCTTGCAGGCATCCATTCTAATGACGTTTTGACGTGTCTTTCATCTTTCATTCTCAGGGTGTGTCCTAGCATCTTCAGTCTTTTTTCCCATTATAATAATGCTGAGGTCTTTTTGATTACATCTCCATACTTCTTCATTTGTGATTTTGTCCTTCCATGTGATGTTTAGAATTTTTCTCAGACATCTTTGGTGGAATACATCTAATAACTTGGCTTGCCTTGCTGTTATTTTCCATGTTTCACTTGCATAGACTGCCACTGGAGTAACAAGGGAGCTATAAAGTGTGATTTTGCTGTCCAATGTGATATGTTTTGATCCCCACACCTTCTTGAGCCTCTGGAAAACAGATCTTGCTTTGCCCAACCTACATGTGATGTCCAGTTCTGTATCCCCATTCTTGGATATGATGCTGCCTAGGTAGGTGAAGCTGGAAACCTCTTCTGCGGTTTGATGGTTCACCTGCAGATTCATAGGACGTTCATGATGGATTGACATGACCTTGGTTTTTTCTGAGCTAACTCTGAGGCCCACCTTGGCTGCGGTCTCTGTGAGGCTATCTGTCATCTCTTGTAGGGATTGGGTTGTATCTCCCAGAAGAGCCAAATCATCTGCGAAGTCCAAATCTGTTAGGCGGTTGTCATTCCACTTGACTCCAAAGGTTGCTTTGTTCATGACTTTCCACATCACGAAGTTGATAGTGAGGAGAAAAAGCAGGGGCGATAGAATACAGCCCTGCCGAACTCCTGAGAAGATGTTGAAGTGTTCAGTGTAACTGTTGCTTGTTCTGATGCAACAGCGAGAGTTAACAGACTTTTGAAGATGTTGATGAATTTCTGTGGGATTCCATATATTCTTGCAATATTCCAGACTGTCTCTCTGTGTACGCTATCAAAGGCCGCCTTAAAATCCACAAAGTTGATATGTAGCTCCATATTAAATTCATGGCTCTGCTCGATGATGTTTCTCAGGGTTAAGATCTGCTCAGAACATGATTTCCCATTTCAAAAGCCTGCTTGTTCCTCCCTCAGCATTGTGTCTACAGAGTCTTTTAGCCTGTTTAATAATACTGAGCAGAAGACTTTGCCTGGGACTGATAAAAGTGTGACACCTCTCCAATTGTTGCAATTGCTTCAGTCACCTTTCTTTGGTAGCTTGACTATTTCCCCTTTGCTCCAGTCCTCGGGCACTTGTTCTGTAGTCCAAATTTTACTGAGTAGGTGGGTGAGCTGTTTTGTTGTATCTTGCTGGCTATATTTCAGCAGCTCGGGGGAGATATTGTCTATTCCTGCAGCTTTGCCATTCTTAAGTGCTTTGATAGCTCTAAGTACTTCGGCTTCTGTTATCTGACCAGTGTCTAGGTCTAATGATTCCATGACATCTTCCTCACTGAAGTCTATGAGTGATGGTAGGTCTGGTTGGTTGAGGACCTCTTGGAAATGTTCCACCCATCTGGCATTCTGCTCTTCTTCTGAAGCAAGGGTTTTGCCCTCTTTGTTCTTGATTGGGATTGAGTTTGTGTTACCAGTGCCGCTCAGCTCTTTCACAATTCTGTACAAAGTTCTTGAGTCATTTCTGTTGGCTGCTCTTTGGGCCTCTTGTGCTTTTCTCTGTAACCATGCTTTTTTGTCCCTCTTGCACTGTTTTTAGCTCACCTGAGCCAAAGGTTCAAGTGAGCTATTGCGATCGCCCTTCGTCCGGCGTCCGTCGTGCGTCGTGCGTCGTCCGTCGTGCGTCGTCCGTCGTCCGTCGTCCGTCGTGCGTAAACTTTTTACATTTTCATCTTCTTCTTGAAAACCCCAAGACCGATTTTCATCAAACTTGGCAGGTAGCATCCCTAGGGGGTTAGGAACTCAATTTGTTAAAATGGGCACCATGACCCACCCAGGGGGCCCCCAGGGGGGCCCAAACCCCCAAAATTAAGGAATCTTTAAAAATCTTCTTCTCTAGAACCAGAAGTGATAGAGCTAAGTTAATACTATGAGTTAGTACATTGATGACTGCAGTTTCAAGTTTGTTCATGGCAGAATCAGGGATGCCCCCCTTGGGACCCAGGGGAGGGGGGTGGGGAGGGGTTCTAATGGGGCCTAAATTGTACATTTTCATCTTCTTCTTGAGAACCCCATGACCCATTTTCACCAAACTTGGCAGGTAGCATCCCTAGGGGGTTAGGAACTCAATTTGTTAAAATGGGCACCATGCCCCACCCAGGGGGCCCCCAGTGGGCCCCCAGGGGGCCCCCAGGGGGCCCAAATCCCCCCAAATTAAGGAATCTTTAAAAATCTTCTTCTCTAGAACCAGAAGTGATGGAGCTAAGTTAATACTATGAGTTAGTACATTGATGACTGCAGTTTCAAGTTTGTTCATGGCAGAATCAGGGGTGCCCCCCTTGGGACCCAGGGGAGGGAGGTGAGGAGGGGTAAAATGGGGCCTAAATTGTACATTTTTATCTTCTTTTTTAGAACCCCATGACCCATTTTCACCAAACTTGGTAGGTAGCATCCCTAAGGGGTTAGGATCTCAATTTGTTAAAATGGGCACCATGTCCCACCCAGGGGGCCCCCAGGGGGGCCCAAACCCCCCAAATGAAGGAATCGTTAAAAATTTTCTCTAGAATCAGAAGTTATACAGCTAAGATAATACTATGAGTGAGTACATTAATGACTGTAGTTTCGAGTTTGTTCATAGGAGATCCAGGGGTGCCCCTCTTGGGGGCAGGGGTGGGGGGGGGGGGGGGTTGGTTAGGAAGGTCCAAATGGGGGCCTGAATCGTACATTGTCATCTTCTTCCTGAAAACCTCATGATAGATTTTCGTCAAACTTGGCAGGTAGCATCCTTAGGGGGTCAGGATCTCAATTTATCAAAATGGGCACCATGCCCCACCCAGAGGGCCCCAGGGGGCCCCCAATTCCCCAAATTAAGGAATCTTTAAAAATTTGGGCCCTTATTGTACATTTTCATCTTCTACTTCAGAATGCCTGGTCAAATTTTGGTAGAGCTGTGAATAATTTAGATTAGTGACTGCGTGAAAGGTGAACTTGCGATACTCAGGTGAGCGCTAGACCCGCGGGTCTCTTGTTTCACCTTAACATCTAAATCTGAGTATACTTGTGCTTGTTGGTTCCTTTCTTGCTCTGTCTTTGTCTGATCTCTTTGGCTTTTAACTTGCTTTCTTTCATCTATGAGTTTCCAGGTGTCCTGGCTGATCCACTGTTATCTTCTTGTCCCCCTTCTTTTGCCAATAATCTTTTCAGCAGCCTCGTTAATGCAAGTCTTTGTCTGGTGCCACTCTTCCTCAATATCTTCGGAGTGTTGAAGTACTGCAGAGCGGTTGGTGGGTTCTAGTTGGAACTTTGTAGCAACCTCCGTATTTGCACGGTTTTCCACAGCAATGGGTCTTAAAATGGCAGTGTTTCCCTCCTTCCTGCGCTTGAGTCGAAGACGCAGTGTTCCGACCAGTAGGTAGTGATCTGATCCCACATCACAACCTCTCCTTACTTTCACATCAGATAAAGATGACCTCCATCTACTGTTGATGCATATGTAATCAATTTCATTGAGGGTTTTTCCTCCTGGCGCCCACCAAGTCTTCTTGTGGATGAGCTTGTGCTGGAAGTATGTGTTTCCAATGCTGAGGCCATTTGTAGTGCAGAATGATATGAAGCGTTCACCATTGTCACTGTGGGTAGATGCTGTTCCATGTGGACGGATGGTTTGTTCCAAGCCCTTCCTCTCCATGCTGATTTGAGCATTAAAATCTCCGATAAGGAGTTTTACATAGCTGGGGGTGTGGTCTATAACATCTTGCATTTTTCCGTAAAATTCATCTTTTTCATCATCCTCAGAATTCTCTGTTGGTGCATATGCTTGTATGACGGTAGTTTTCCCATGTCTGCTACATAACCTTGCAGTAATGATTCTATGGTCTACTGGAGTCCATTCTATTAGGGCTATACTAGCTTTTTTCCCTAATATAATGCCTACTCCATGTGTATGGATATTCTCATTCCCGGAATAGAGGTCTCTTTTTCCTTTAGTCATCTTCCCCTTTCCTGTCCATCTCATTTCACTAATGCCTAGTATTTCAAGTCCATAATTGTCCATTTCATTTAAGACTTGATCTAGTTTGCCACACTGGAAAAGCGTTCTTACATTCCATGTGCCAATCTTAGTAGATGTTTTGACAGAGAGAATCAAACTTCTTGAGGAGTTGACTTCCTTTCGGCTTTGGTCAGCTTCCGTCATTGACACTCCTAAGAGTGAGTTGTCATCTCTTCGCCGGGTTTTCAATGAAGTTCCTTTTGCTGTTACCGTTTCTGTAGCGTCTTGTTTTTTTACGAGGTTGGGTTGCTAGCCCAATGCTCAACCCTCCTCCTTTCTCATTCTGGGCTTGGGACCAGACAACAGCAGAGTTTTTTCAAATCAATATAACATTTATGAATTTTTGTTAAATTGTAGACAAAGTTAGGAAAGTTGTAGAGAAAATGCAAAGCTTTGCATTGATGTGAATTCTGTGACAAATCTATAATTGTCCCCGCCGAACGAGTTCAAGCAGGGGACTATGAAACGGGCTCCGTACGTGTGTGTGTCCGTGTGTGTGTCCGTCCGTGCGTCCGTGTGTGCGTGCGTCCGTGTGTGATCAAAATGCTACAAAATGCTACTCCTTCGCCATTTCTAACCCGATTTCGATTCCGTTTGCTCTATGGGATGGCACTAGGTGAGGGCTTCAAAATTTCTACACAGAATTTTGACCTTTGACTTCTTTGACCTTTGACCTTGATTTTTGACCGATAATTTACGTTTTGCTACAAAATGCTACACCTTCGCCATTTCTGACCCGATTTCGATTCCGTTTGCTTTATGTGATGGCACTAGGTGAGGGCTTCAAAACTTCTACACAGAATTTTGACCTTTGACTTCTTTGACCTTTGACCTTGATTTTTGACCTGTATTGTACATTCTGCTACAAAATGCTACTCCTTCGCCATTTCTAACCCGATTTCTATTCCATTTGCTTTATGTGATGGCACTAGGTGAGGGCTTCAAAACTTCTACACAAAATTTTGACCTTTGACTTCTTTGACATTTGACCTTAATTTTTTACCTATATTGTACATTGGCTACAAAATGCTACTCCTTCACCATTTCTAACCCGATTTTGATTCTGTTTAGGTGATCCGAGTATCCTCTCGGATCACCTTCTGTATCTGTACTGATTCTTTGTTCTTCTTTTTATTCTTCTTTATTTCTAACCAAAATTTGTGCAGCGGTTAGCTCAGAAAGTGCATTGCCTTTCAATGTCAAACTTATACCATATATGTATCATGTCCCAAAGACGGCAGATCAAGTAAAATCATAGTGATCAGTCGACCTTGACGTCACTATGACGTCATTATATGAAAACACGTTTTCATTCATATCTCATTAATGGAATGGAATTTTGCAATGAAATTTACGTCACATACATTTCAAGTTATGCGCATTTTTCTCATATTCTCAAAATTCATATTTTCTCTTAAAACTTGCGCGTACGCGCGCGTTGAAATATTTGTATGCTCAAATCGAGCTCAAATTTTTTTTGCACACGTTTCAGACCATTTGGAGCATTTTTTTAAAAATTGAAAAAATTGGACGGACGCTTACGCGCGCGCACATATTCGCACACACAGCTCATATGCAATGGAAATTTCCCGTTTTTTTACCATTATCGGATGCCTAAAATGTCAAGAAATATTTCTACCAAGTTTCAAGTCAATCCGACTCAATATGACGTCATACGGGCCCGTCAAAGTTGAAATTTTGCGCGCGCGTCAATGGCGATATACAGTGCAACGATGCCAAAAAAACGCCAATTTTAAATCCGATTTTACTCGTCAGGATGGACGGTAACCTCCCATTTTCTTTACATATTCTGAAAGCTTATGAGTTGGATATGTTATTTCATGGGTTGGCGATGCTAAAAAAAGGATTAAAAGATATCAAATTTCTTAATAAAGTAAAAAAAGTAAATTTTCAAAATGACGTCATCAAATTTCAAGTTCACTCGAGCGTATCTCACTTATCCTTTGCCAATTTACACCCAAATTTCAGTATGTTGTAGCTTATTAAATGATCTTTCATTAATATAATTACAACATTTTGATTGGAGGATGGCATCATCTCGTAAAAATGGATTGAAAGTAATATTGTCAAATTTGACCAGTTTACGTGTTATCTCTATGGGAGAGCAGTTTTTCTGGCAGTGAAAATTGACATGACTCTCTTTTTCGAGCACGAGCTCACTTATGCTTCGGTGAATTTTTCCCAGATTTTAGAATGTTGTAGCTGAGACTTTGGGCTATCGTAAGTGTGCCCTCCATTTTTTCATCCGACGTCGGCATCACGTCGAAAAACTTGGTTGAAAATGGCACGAGGCTTCGATGCAGCGTCATTTTGCTTAATACACAGGGCCTATGGAGAATGAAATAGGTCATTGCGTAGCGCATCTGACTCGTAATCCTAAGGTCCCTGGTTCGAGGCTCACTCCTGCCAATATTTTTTTTAAATTTTTTAAACACTTTTTTCTTCTTTTTCTTTAGTTAATCTTAATCTCCCTTTCCTTACTTTATCTTTTTCTGATTTTTTTATGCTTCTCCTTCAAATTTCTATAAAATAACATAATTTTTTCTTTATTTTTCTTTCTTTCTACTACTTTCTGTGCAATAGATGAACAACAACAATGGCTATCATTCCCATATTTTGCACATGTTTAGTACATGTCACGTACATTATTTCATAAAATAACAACTACTTGATGGGACACCATCTTTGGTATGTAAATTAGGGTCAAAGGTCATAAATGTTTCATCCTGTATCTTGGTGAATACATGTCCTATCTTTCCCATATTTTGCACACGCAAAGACCATGTTACAAGAGTCATTTCATAAAATAATCACTTTTTGCTTAGACGCCATCTTGGGTGTGCAAAGTGAGGTCAAAGGTCAAATATACTTCATTCTGTATTTCCGTTAGTGTATACGGAATTCGGTACCAAAGATGGCAGGTCTCACTCCCTTTTCTAAATGAGAATCCAAACATCACACGGCCAATGTCCCGTCAACACAGATGAAACCTGTATGGTCATGAATATTTGGATCAGGACTCAAATCATTGATTTTCGAAGAGATTGGATCACCTAATTTGTCAGTGTTGACAAATTCCGCTTCTAGTTGCTTTATGTGATGGCACTAGGTGAGGGCTTCAAAACTGCTACACAGAATTTTGACCTTTGACTTCTTTGACCTTTGACCTTGATTTTTGACCTGTATTGTACATTTTGCTACAAAATGCTACTCCTTCGCCATTTCTAACCCAATTTCGATTCCATTTGCTTTATGTGATGGCACTAGGTGAGGGCTTCAAAACTTCTACACAGAATTTTGACCTTTGACTTCTTTGACCTTTGACCTTGATTTTTTTACCTATATTTTACATTTTGCTACAAAATGCTACTTCCGGCGGGGACATATATTACGCACCGCGTAATTTCTGCTTTTCCTTGTTGCTTTTCTTTCAAATGCCCAGTTGACACATTACTGTAAATGTATGACTTTTGCACACAAAGCAGTGACAGAAACTTAGAATTTGCATGCAAATCCAGTATGAAACACTGCTTGTTAGTCATTCTACACATGAAATGCTAGCTATAGACGAGAGGATCGGAATTGCGTGAAACGCTTTCAATGTACTGTGGCATTTGGTGTTTTATCGATCGAGTTGGGCGGGTTTGTGCATTTGAGCGGAATATGCGAAGTTGGCATGCCGTCGACTTAGTCAGACGTGCAAACGTGGCACATAAAGAGTTAATGCCACTGCACTAAGAGGGAATCCAGAAGGCTGTTTTCAGTTGCTAATCTATGCACAGACATAAATACAGTCAAAACTGTCTATAGTGGCCACCCAAGGGAAATTAAGGAAAAGGCCGTTCTGAACATGTGGCCACTATAGACACAGTCTTTCACATGACTTTTCTCGCTGGGGGATTTTTTTTTTTTTTTAAGTGATCCGAGTATCCACTCAGATCACCTATTGTATCTGTACAGATTCTTTCTTCTTCTTCTTCTTTATTCTTTGTTTCTCAAATGTTTTGTAGCGGTTAACTCAAGTTCTTCAACTATCAATTTCAAACTTATACCATGTACTTGTATGTATCATGTCCTAAGGACGAGAGATCTAATGTATCATTGGATCAGTCAACCGTGACGTCATTATGTCATTTTCTCAAATCATGTTCTCATTCATATCTCATTAATGGAATGGAATTTCTAAATGAAATTTACATCTCATATAGTTCAAGTCAAGGTCTATCTATTCGTGTTCTCAATATTCATCTCTGCTCTAAAAACATACATTTGTGTGCATGTTGAATTTTTAACATGCTCCAATCGAGCTCAAAATTGTTTTGCACACGTTTCAGGTCATTTGGAGCATTTGACAAAAAATTGACAGGCGCGTACACGCATGCACATATACGCACACGCAGTTCATATGCAATAGAAATTTCCTGTTTTTGTGCCTCCACCACAAAGTGTCGCCGGAGGCATTATGTTTTCGGGTTGTCCATCCTTCAGTCCGTCCATGATCCATTTTGTGGACAGCGTAACTAAAAGAACGTTTGAGGTATCCTAATGAAACTTGGCATGTGTATGTATGAGTGGGCGAAGTTGTGCCTATCAACTTTTGAGTGCACATGCTCAAGGTCAAAGGTCAAGGTCAAATGCTCAAAAAATTACACTATTTCCCCCATATCTATGCAATGTCTGAAGTTATTTTCCTGAAACTCAGTGTGTACATGTACTACCAAATGAAGATTCTCTAGGCAGAGTATTAGGTCATGAGGTCAAAGATCAGGTGAAAATGTTAAAATTTCATTTTGAATTCCCATATCTCGGAAGTGATTCAAGGTATCTTCACGGAACTTAGTGCATACATATGTATGTAGTGACTGGCAGTGATTATCTAGGGAATTTGGGGGTCATGGGGTCAGAGGTCAAAGGTCAAGGTTAACTCCTCAAAATGTACTTTTTCCCCTCATATTTATGCAATACCAGCAGGAATTTTCTTGAAACTTAGTGTATACATGTATTACACAATAGAGATTATGTAAAACCGTCATCACACATTGTTAAGACGTGTGCTAGGAGAATCATGCATTATGGCGGAGGCATACCAGTTGCCATACTATAGCGACATTTCTAGTTTCACATAGATCAAATGTCTAAGACAGCAAGAAATAATCTTGCATATTCTGAAAGCTGATGAGTTGTAGATATTTCATGGGTGGCCGATTCTGGCAAAATGATTAAAAGGAAACACATTCCTCTATGAAATAAAAGGGTTTTTCAATTTGATGTCATCAAATTTCAAGTTCACTCGAGCATATCTCACTTATCCTTGGCCGATTTTCATGACATTTTACATGACCTCAAATTTTAGATTAGATAATTTCATCACCTAGAAAAATCGATTGAAAGTAACCTTGTGAAATTTGACCAGTTTACATGTTATCTCTATGGGAGTGCATTTTTTTTGGAAATGAAACTTGACATGACTGTCTTTATTGAGCACCAGCTCACTTATCCTTTCGTGAATTTCTCTGAGGTTTCAGTATGTTGTAGCTGAGACTTTGGTCTATCAGAAATGTGCCCTTCAGTTTTTATTGGACATCAGGATCACACCCAAAAACTTACACTGTAGTTGAAATTTACCCTTGGCTTCGAAATAGAGTGATATTGCTTAATACACAGTGCCTATGGGAGGTGAAATAGCTCAAACCCGTTCTATTCAAGAAATAGACTTTCTACACTAGTCTAAAAAATTGCACTGTTTTTGCTGAAAACTATTGATCAAAAAATGGGAAATTCAGTCTATTAATGGTAGAAATTTGACATCTTAATCTGAAATTGTGTTGCAGGGTTCGGCATAAACAAAACTGAATCTAGAAATTTATCTGTCATTTCTTTCGAAAATGACTCAATCATAGCTGAATATGTGTATGTTGGTCTTTCGGCAAACCAGCCAAGCTTCCCAGGTTCGGCTTTTGACGAACCTGCCGAGCTGCCCAGGTTCGGCTTTTGACGAACCTGCCGAGCTTTCCAAGGTTCGGCTTTTGACGAACCTGCCGAGCTGCCAAGGTTCAGCTTTTGACAAACCTGCTGAGCTGCCCAGGTTCGGCTTTTGACGAACCTGCCGAGCTGCCAACCTGGGAAGCTCGGCAGGTTCGTCAAAAGCCGAACCTGGAAAGCTTGGCTGGTTTGCCGAAAGACCAACATAGACATATTCAGCTATGATTGAGGCATTTTCGAAAGAAATGAGAGATAAATTTCTAGATTCAGTTTTGTTTATGCCGAACCCTGCAACACAATTTCAGATTAAGATGTCAAATTTCTACCATTAATAGACTGAATTTCCCATTTTTTGATCAATAGTTTTCAGCAAAAAACAGTGCAATTTTTTAGACTAGTGTAGAAAGTCTATTTCTTGAATAGAACGGGTTCTCAGTGGATGGCACGTTGGAGTAGGAATCTAAGGATTGGGTGTTCGATACTCGTGCTTGCCATTTTCTTTTCTTTTGCTGTTTTTATAACCCTTACATTTTGCTATTTCTTATAGGTAGGTCTTATTCTCCCTCCCTACCTATCTTTTTCTTATCCTTTTATTTTCCTTATTCAAGTTTCTATACAATACGTTAACTTATTTGGTGATCCAAGTATCCTCTTGGATCACCTTCTATATCTGTACTGATTCTTTCTTTATTTATTCTTCTTCTTTATTTCTTTCTCCTCATATCTTGTGCAGAGATTAACTTCAAAAAGTCTTACGCCTATCACTTTCAAAATTATACCATATATGTATCATGTTCTAAAGACGACAGATCTAATAAAATCATAGTGATCAGTCGACCGTGACGTCACTATGATGTCATTGTATGAAAACACATTCTCATTCATATCTCATTAATGTAATGGAATTTTTCAATGAAATTTATGTCACATATATTTCAAGTCAAGCGCATTCTACTCATATTCTCAAAATTCATATCTACCCTTAAAATGTGTGCGTACACGCGCATTAAAATATTTACATGCTCCAATCGAGCTCAAAATTTTTTTGCACACGTTTCAGACCATTTGGAGCATTTTTCAAAAAATTGAAAAAATTGGATGGACGCGTACGCGCGCACACATATACGTACGCACAGCTCATATGCAATAGAAATTTCCCGTTTTTTCACACGGATCGCATGTCTGAAATGTCAAGGAATATTTCTACCAAGTTTCAAGTCAATCCGACTCAATATGACGTCGTACGGGCCCGTCAAAGTTGAAATTCCGCGCGCGCGTCAATGGCGATATACAGTGCAACTATGCAAAAAAAACGCCAATTTTAAATCTGATTTTACTCGTCAGGATGGACTGTGACCCCCCATTTTCCTTACATATTCTGAAAGCTGATGAGTTGTACATGTCATTTCATGGGTTGGCAATGCTGGAAAAATGATTTAAAGATATCAAATTTCTTAATAAAATAAAAAAGTAAATTTTCAAAATGACGTCATCAAATTTCAAGTTCACTCGAGCGTATCTCACTTTACCGTTGCCGATTTTCATCCAAATTTCAGTATGTTGAAGCTTATTAAATGCTCTTTCAACAATGTACTTGCAAAATTTTGATTGGATGACGGCATCACCTCGTAAAAATAGATTGAAAGTAACCTTGTCAAATTTGACCAGTTTACGTGTTATCTCTATGGGAGTGCAGTTTTTCCGGAAAAGAAAATTGACATTACTATTTTTATCGAGCACTAGCTCATTTACCCTTTGGTGAATTTCTCCCAGATTTTAATATGTTGTAGCTGAGACTTTGGGCTATCGTAATGTGCCCTTCGTTTTTCCATACGATGTCGGGATCACGTCAAAAAACTTGGTTGAAATTAATGCTTATCTTCGATGTATTGAGATATTTCTTTCTTTCTGCAACTTTCTTTGCAATAACTCAAGAAAAACAGCCCTTATCACCTCCATATTTTGCACATGTTTAGTTAATGTCACGTACATTATTTCATAAAATAACAACTACTTGATCAGACACCATCTAGGGTATGTGAATTAGGGTCAAAGGTTATAAATGTCTCATCCTGTAGGGCTCACACCCATAAATATTTCCCCATCGGGATGTGTGTTAAAAATCAAATTTCAAAAAATTCTGTAAAATACCTGGGAGAAATGAGGTGTTTCAGCTTCACTTACCTGGATAAGTTAGATATACCCTTTCATCCATCAAATTTTCAGGGTGGATTCTTCAGTTCAAATTCTGTCCAGGGATCCGCAAAGCCAGACTACGAGTTCTTGTCACTCAAAAAATCACCCATTTTCCCTACATGTACCCAATGAAATATAGTCCCCTCAAATTCCACCAGAAAAGCTTTCATCTTCCAACCAAAATGCAATTTGTAGAGGAATTCATACTCAGTATCTACAGCTATTCACTTTTTTGCCAAACTACATCATTGATTTTTAATAAATTTTTTTCTTCATTTATTTTGGTATCTTTGGTACAAATTTGTGTAGGGGTCTGGGACATTCCATTGTATTTACGGGTGTGAGCCCTGTATCTTGGTGAATACATGTCCTATCTTTCCCATATTTTGCACAAGCAAAGACCATGTTACAATAATCATTTCACAAAATAACCACTTTTTGCTCAGATGCCATCTTGTCTGTGCAAAGTGGGGTCAAAGGTCATATGTACTTCTTTCTGTATCTTCGTTATGACGTGTTATCTCTATGGGAGGGAATTTTTGTAGATGTGAAAATTGACATGATTGTCTTTATAGAGCATTATAAAATGGGTTCAAGAATGTAGCCAATAGGAAGCGCTGAAATGAGTCACATGTGCTTTGGTTACTCAGTCCCATTGCACTGCGTGTTAAATCCTATTGCCGATCGTCTGTGCACGCGGCGGCTCCTTTGAATTGCATGCATACGCGCTGTTCAATCCTGTAAACGACTTCTAGTTCGGGCTGCCGGCCGGCCGGCCTTTCTTCCCTTGTGCATAACATGTGTGGCGTACGTATCATACGTACAGTGTACAGTAGACCAAGCGTTGTGGGACCGGACGCGTACATTGAGTCACTTTGAAGGGCAAATCCAACGATTTAGCAGGTTAATTCTCACACCGTTTTCAGCGTTTGTTGTCTAGTAGGCCTATATGATAGACAGGGCAGAGCCAGGCAAAAACTGCCTTTTTTTCCAGTCAAGGTTTTCTCACTTGATTCTGGTACTTTAGACCATACTTAACAAAATAAGCTTCTGCGCCATCTTGAAATCTGTCCCGAATCCAAGATGGCCACCAAAAATCCAAAATGGCCGCCAGAGGACCTAAAAAGTGCCTTCTGTGGTTAAGATTTATCTGGGGATTTTTTTTTTACTCTATTTGATGATAAATGGTAAGAGAAATAAGATTCAGTGGATTAGAATTAAAATCAGTTTCTTTTTTATTGCAAAAATCCAACATGGCCGCCAGACGCAGCTCCCGAAATGAATAAATGTCATAATAACCGGAGGGCCAAACCCTAAAAACTCGCTTACTTAACGAGTGAGTTCCACTCTATCTACAAACTAAGTAGACCATGCTTATTTTCAAATTTCTATTGTAACAAACAACATACCACTGGTCTACCTCAAAAAAATTTGTTGCGAAAGCCTCCAAATCCAAAATGGCGTCCAAGATGGCCGCCATATTTACTGAATTTGCTATTTGAAAGATAGAATTTGATAGAAACATCAGATTTCAACAAATGTGATATCATATGAAAGAAAATAAAATTTCCTACAAGTTGATACCATTTTTGTGGGAGATTGTGATAACTGGGTTGAGATTTTAAGGAAAAATACTCATTTTTTGATATTTTTCTGAAAAAAGGAAAATCATGAAAATGCTTGATTCAGCATAAATCAGAAAAAGACTGAAGGATTATCTTGAAACATTTTTAAGAATTCTGTTCAACATATAATCAATATTTGGAGAAAATTAGGGGTCAGTACCATATGCGGTTCAGGAGTTATAATGTCTCAAACTTGAAAACTCACTATGTTAAAATTTCCACTTTAGCTGTGACAAGACCTTGTTGGTCGTAAAGAGAGTCTGCACGCGCCAAGACTACTACACGCACCACTGGCACTGACGCTTGCAGCAGTGCCAGTGGTGCGTGTAGTAGTCTTGGTGCGCGCAGACTTTTTTTTTGACAAACAAGAGTTTGTGCCTGCAAACTAACTTTTCATACCAAGTGGTAGCTCAGGTGACGCCGATCGCTATCATTTCAAAGTAGATTGTTCTGGAGCAGATGAGATGAAGCAAAAAATGTCTTTCAAATAGAGTTTTAATTTTGGTACAATTTTGTCTGTTGTGCTATCTATTTATAGTTTTTATATATTTTGAACATTGTAGTGCTATTTCAAACCGTCATGGGTTTTTATGGAGATATTTTTAAAACCAGTGATATTCTACTCCGAAAAAGAAAAAAATCGAGTGGAAGTTTCATTTTTGAAGGAGTTAATAATGGAAATCAGTAAATTCAAAGTAAAATTGGAGTGAATTTTGAGTGAAAATTGTCATTTTCACTCATTTTAGAGTGACCTTAGGGATCACTTGTCACTCTTTGAGTGATCCCTGAGATCACTCTAAAAGGAATGAAAATGAACATTTCCACTCTCGAGTGATCCTGATATCTAAAATGTGAAAGCATCTACCAATGGCATTAGTTCAATTCAATTTTGACACTATAACCCACATGAAATCAGCCTAAAACGATGTAAGAAAAATCTATTCACAGTGAATACACTTTCAGCATGCTTATTTGTAAATTCAATTCAATTCAATTCAATTCAATTCAATGTTTTATTTCATTTTTCGACAAGAACATATAAACATCACTTCTTCATTTTTGGTAACAGAATATCAGGTGCTCAAAACTATGTAGGATGAAAAGAATACAATAATTGTAGCACCTTACAATCATTACAGATTATCATAAAACTCGAGTGATTTGAAGTAAGTAAACATTGTGGATAATTCGAAAAATGGAGGGACCCACTAAAAAGACAAGTCTTGTAGAATGTGGGCCCCTCAGAAATGTGAATATACAGCATGAATAGTCATTTTGGACAGTGTTATTTGAACAATATACTGAAAAGTAATTTTGCACAACACATTTAAAAGCAACTTTGAGAAATAGCCGCCATGTCGGATTTTTCGGGGGGGGGGTGCTCGGATCAGAAGGGCTTTCAAGGACATGTACGGATCAGATATTATTACACATATATGCCATCATCATTCACGTTTCTACAACAGCAGAGTAACATACAAGTACTAAAGCATATCTTTGATACAGAAGCATTTCTTTTTTTATATCAAAGATCGGGCCTTACCCAAACACTAAAATGAGCTCCAACCCCCCCCAAAAAAAAAAAAAAAAAAAAATAAAAAAAATAAAAAAAAATAAATAAATAAATAATCCCTCAATATGGTTTAAACAAGGACAATATATATGATAGACAGCAATACAAGAAATTCTAAAAATATATCAAAATATCAATCAAGATTTGACTCTGACGCAACACACTAAAGGTATCGTTTACCATTGGAAGAGATATCACATTCGATTTATATGTGCAGGTTAGTTGTATCACAAAACATTCTACCATGTAAAAAAAAAAATATATATATATATATATTATATATATATATAGAATGAAGCCTAAAACATACGGAGATATCACCATTTCTTTTCAAGAAACCCATAACATTGATAACTGTTGACAGCTTAGTATAAAAAACTAGAAATGTCACTACGGCGACTGGTATGCCTCCGCCATAATGTATGGTTCTCCTAATAGGTCTATAGTACAATGTCTTGACAATGTGTGATGACAGTTTCACACAATTGGCAAAATATTAAAATGACAGGTTTGCCACAAATGTGCTGAATGTTCACTTTCCTAGAACTAGCTTCAATTGGATGAATGATTAAAACGTCAGAGTGCAGGTATTTGGGGAACTGATGATTTTTACTTGACTTTTGACCCTTTTATAAGTTTATGCATTGAGTAATTTTCAAGGTATTGAGAAAAAGTATAATTTCAGTATCAAATGGTAAAATAGCATTATCTAAACCTGGCCTTTGACCTTTGACCTCACAGTTCCAAAGAGAATCACTGTCAGGTAGAACATGCATAAATATCTAAGTTTCATGATGATACCTTGAGTTACTTTCGAGATATGGAGGAAAAAGTGCAATTAAGCACTTTCACTTGACCTTTGACCTTTTGACTTTTGACCTTTTGGCAAAAACTTCCCACAGAATATATATTTGGTAATACATGCATACATCAAGTTAAAAAAACAAACCTTCAGGTATTGCATAAATATAAGTAGTGATATTTTGAGGAGTTGACCTTGACCTTTGACCCCCTGACCTTTGACCCATGACCCCCAACTTTCCTAGATAATCACTGCCCATCGGTACAAGCGTGTATATACACTAAGTTCCATGAAGATACCTTTAACCATTTGCGAGATATGGAGAAAAACATGAAATTTCAACCTTTTTTCACAAAATAACCTGTGACCTTTGACCTTTGACCCCATGACCCTAAAATCCAAACAAAGTATTATCCCCCAGGATATACCCTCATACCAAGTTTGATGTAAAACCACCACACGGTTCTTGAGATATCGACAAAAACAAATCAGGACGGACGTCCGGACGTACGGACGGACGGACGGACGGACGGACGACCCGAAAACATGATGCCTCCCGCCACTTCGTTGGCGGAGGCATAAAAACATATCAGAACAATCTACTTTGAAATAATAACAGCGTCACCTGAGCTACCACTTGGTATGAAAAGTTAGTTTGCAGGCACAAACTCTTGTTTGTCAAAAAAAGTCTGCGCGCACCAAGACTACTACACGCACCACTGGCACTGCTGCAAGCGTCAGTGCCAGTGGTGCGTGTAGTAGTCTTGGCGCGTGCAGACTCTCTTAACGACCAACAAGGTCTTGTCACAGCTAAAGTGGAAATTTTTACATAGTGAGTTTTCAAGTTTTGAGACATTATAACTCCTGAACCGCAAATGGTACTGACCCCTAATTTTCTCCAAATATTAATTATATGTTAAACAAAATTCTTAAAAATGTTTCAAGATAATCCTTCAGTCTTTTTCTGATTAATGCTGGATCAAGCATTTTCATGATTTTCCTTTTTTTCAGAAAAATATCAAAAAATGAGTGTTTTTCCTTTATATCTCAATTCAGTTATCACAATCGCCCACAAAAATGGTATTAACTTGTAGAAAATTTTATTCTCTTTCATATGACATCACATTTGTTGAAATCTGATGTTTCTATCAAATTCTATCTTTCAAATAGCAAATTCAGTAAATATGGCGGCCATCTTGGACGCCATTTTGGATTTGGAGGCTTTCGCAACAAATTTTTTGAGGTAGACCAGTGGAATGTTGTTTGTTACAATAAACATGTGAAAATAAGCATGGTCTACTTAGTTTGTAGAGAGAGTGGAACTCACTTGTTAAGTAAGCAAGTTTTTAGGGTTTGGCCCTCCGGTTATTACGGCATTTATTAATTTCGGGAGCTGCGTCTGGCGGCCATGTTGGATTTTCGCAAGAAAAAAGAAACTGATTTTAATTCTAATTCACTGAATCTTATTCCTCTACCATTTATCATCAAATAGAGTAAAAAAAACCCATCCCCAGACAAATCGTAACCACAGCAGGCACTTTTTAGGTCCTCGGGCGGCCATTTTGGATATTTGGCGGCCATCTTGGATTTGGGACAGATTTCAAGATGGCGCAGAAGCTTATTTTGTTAAGTATGGTCTAAAGTACCAGAATCAAGTGAGAAAACCTTGACTGGAAAAAAAGGCAGTTTTTGCCTGGCTCTGCCCTGTCTATGAGGAGTTTATATCAAGTCTTTAAGGTAAAGGGTGCATATTCTATGTAAAATAAGTAAGTTTTCATGCGGGAACTTACGTGTCCGGAAACCCAACCCCCCATCATACTTATATGTGCGGGAGCTAGTTCCAAGTGCGACGTGCGTAAATGTTTGGGACGAACATCTTCGGACGTCTTGACCCACAAAGGTACGTGAAAAACGCTGAAAAATGCTGTTAGTTTTCGAATTTTTGACCCATTTTATAAAACAAATGATGCACAGGATTATTTCGTGGCTCTATCCTGTGCATCATTGTATACTAGCTCACTTACCCCTTCGGTGAATTTCTCCCAGATTTTAATATGTTGTAGCTGAGACTCTGCGCTATCATAATTGTGCCCTTCGTTTTTTCATACGATGTCGGGATCACATCAAAAAACTTGGTTGAAATTAAAGCTTATCTTCAATATATTGAGATATTTCTTTCTTTCTGCCACTTTCTTTGTAATAACTCAAGAAAAACAGCCCCTATCACCCCCATATTTTGCACATGTTTAGTTCATGTCACGTACATTATTTCATGAAATAACAACTACTTGATCGGACACCATCTTGGGTATGTGAATTAGGGTCAAAGGTCATAAATGTTTCATCCTGTATCTTGGTGAATACCTGTTCTATCTTTGCCATGTTTTGTACACGTATAGACAGTGTCACAAGAATCATTTCACAAAATAACCACTTTTTGTTCAGATGCCATCTTGGGTGTGCAAAGTGGGGCCAAAAAGTTAAATATACTTGATTCTGTATCTTCGTTAGTGTATACTGAATTCGGTACCAAAGATGGCATTTCTGACTCCTTTTTCTGAATGAAATTCCAAACATCACACAGCCAATGTCCCTAAACACAGATGAAACCTGTATAGTCATGCCTATTGGGATCAGGACTCAAATCATTGATTTCCAAATAGATCGGATCACCTAATTTGTCAGTGTTGACAAATTCCAAGTCTAGTTTCTTTATTTTTCTTCTTTTCTTCCACTTTCTGTGCAACATAACTCAAAAACAACAGGCCCTATCACGCCAATATTTTGCACATGTTTAGTTCATTTTACGAACATCATTTTATGAAATAATAGCTACTTCATCAGACACCATTTTGGGTAGGTAAGTTAGGGTCAAAGGTCATGAATGCTGTATCATGTATCTTCATGAATACATGTCCTTTCTTTTCCATATTTTGCACATAGTATATGTAAGGACCATGTTGCAAGAATCATTTCACAAAATAACAACTTTTTGCTCACGTGCCATCTTGGCTGTACAAAGTGGGGTCAAAGGTCAAATATACTTCACTCTGCATCTTCGTTAGTGTATATGGTATGACTTCAATATTTTGCACGCACATGGACCTCAGTCAATAGATGAATCATTTTGTAAAATAACGTCGCTATGGTCAAACACCATTTTGAATGTGCAAGTGAGGTTCAAAGGTCAAAACATTTTTATTTTGTATTTTGGTTAGTATGCTCAACAGGGGCCAGATTTTGCACATATATGGACCATGTTACCTGGATCATTATATAAAATAGCGACTTTTTACTCAGACGCTATCTTATTGGCTCTGCAATGTAAGGTTAAGGGTCAAGATTACTTCATACTATATCTTGGTAATTACATGCCCTATCGCTCCCATATTTTGCACATAATTAACCCATGCCATGTCGATCGTTCAATCAAATAACAACTTTATGTAACACCTTTTGTTTAGTGGTGATGTTCGATGGCGTATTGGCGGTGTTACATTGGTAACGTTTCTCGACAGCACACAGAAGAGACCAAGAGACCAGTTCATATTATAAAGAATACAATTCTGTGCTCTTTATTTAGTCACAGGAATAATATTCCAGGCGAGGATACAAGATTCAATATTTGGTATAATAGGTGCTCCCTATCCGACGGCCATATATTGCCCCTAAAGAGGGATGGCAATGGAGACCGACGCTTTATGTGTCTTTACCCGAAGAGGGTGAAAGAGAGAACTCTTGACCAAAGCACATGGTCACTTTTATAATACATGTATACTAGAAGGAGGGGCTTAATCTACAATATTCAAATATTCAAAATAGAGGGATTCAAATTATGATAAAACAAAGGTGTAGGTTAATAGTGACCACTGTCAATCCATGGGTCACTGACACCAATGACTCACATATTACATGATGGGGATGATGAGGGAGAAACTTATCACTGGTAGACAATGGGGAGACAAGTTATCCAGAAATGTTTATGGGAGAGGTTAGGCTCCTAGGGAGGTAGGGTGTGTAGACTGACCACAGGATGTGATGACCAGTCGGGTTGGACAAAATTCTGAGAATAACAATGAAGGAGTTTTCCCTCATGTCTGTAGTGGTTGAAGCTTGGGTTTGCAGCAACAACACTCTTCCATTTGATATATTACATTTATATAATCAGATGCCATCTTTGCGGTGTAAAGTAGGGTCAAGAATCAGAAACATATCGTCCTGTACGCATCTTGGTAAATATATGACATACTCAGTATTGCCCCTGTATATTGCACACATAGAGACCTTGTCAAGAGGATCATTTCATAAAATAACGGCTTTTTCCTCAGACGCCATCTTGTATATTTTAATGAGGTTCAAAGATGGAAAATTTTCATTTTTGTCTCTTTGTTAGCATAATATGCCCTTAATTGCCATTTCCAACCTGTAGGCATGACAGGTTTGATTCCTTTTTCTTCAATGAGAAACTCAGAAATCACATGGCCATTCTTCCTCAATCGCACATAACATATGCAGTTATCTGAATTGTGGTGGAGGCTCATAACACTCAAGGATACATCCGATCACCTGATTTGTCAGTCTTGACAAATTCTCGAGTCTAGTTTATTTTTTAGTCTCTGTATATGGCAGGTGGCCCCTATAGACAGGGTGCCACTCTAGGCAGATTTGACCATATATGTATGTGAGAAGTAACTTCCACTTTACTGTGTATTATTGTGAGTCTGATGTTAGGCCAAAAAAAAAAAAATTGTTGCATTGGCGTAACATGAGATTTTCAAATAGGGTCGGTCGGGCGGATTTATTTTATTTTATTTTTTTTTTTTTTGCTACCTGCATTTTACGTGTAAAACTCGTGCTCAGCTCAGTAAACAGTTACAACTGCTGCACCGAATGTGCTGTGTTCATCTATTCTACAAATCATTTATGAGGCCGATATTACTGGAATTATACCCCTTCACAGAATTTAAAGATGTTGAAATCCCTATCCTGAATGTTTTCACTTCATATTTTACTATCTTGACTTAGATAAGATAGATGCAAATTGACCCATATGTACGATCTTTTCATCGCACACGGCGATCTCTATTACAGTCCCACATATACAGATTCGTGTAAGTTCTCCACACAAGAAACCTATGGCAAAACTGTGCACAATACATCGCAGTCTGAATGCTACGTATACACTGAATAAATCTTGTTAGAGTACGTGTCCGTGTTGGAAACAGATGACGTACTGATCAAGAGGAAGGCTTATGCGAGGCACTAGATCTCTCCCTCGTACATCCGATATCCCCAGAGAGCCGTTTCCACCTCCGGGTTTGTGCGATCGCGATCGCAATCAACAAGATATTTGATATCGATAGCAAAAAAAAATAATAAAAAAACATGGGGTCGGCGGAATTTTTAGGGTCGGGCGGGTTACGCCAATGCAACAATTTTTTTTTTTTGGCCTTAGATGAATGTAAGGGTTTTAGTGGTAGCCATGTTATTGGGCTTTGAGTGTGTAGAAGTTGTCACAGAATGTATCAGGGATTCATCTTATGGGCCATTCTCAGATTAAGTGTTCAATTCCATGTGAGTAAAACCGAAAAATCAACCACAAAGTAATACATTCAAAGATGTGTTTTTGTTAACTTCAAAACTGGTCAAATACGAAACAAAAAGTGGAACATTCTAAATGATGGTCATTCATTGAGTAAAAATGAATTGAAATAGAGCATCATATATGATTTTTGATTACCAATCAGATACGTTACCGCAAATTTAACATGTTGTAATGGACTCCTAACTTAAAATTAAATTTATTGTTTTGATCCAATTTCTGTTCAGGAAAAGACATCTGTTCCCCCAAAGATATTGGGGTTTTTCAAGAGGTAAAGATGTTGTCATCCCTTGCTAATTGGTAGAAATTATTTCTGTGTGGTAGGCTGAAGTATGTTTTTTTGCTGAAATGAAATATAACCTTGAGATTCACTTTGTATTTTTAGCAAATTTCGCTTACAAATAAAGTTTCGAATCCCACAAATCATGCAAAGGGAACGATCTGATCTGGAATTTCCACAGGAAACAAATATGAATTGCTTTCCTGGGAAAATAACTATTGAAAAAACATCGAATCACCTTTGGTAACGTATCTGGTAAAGAATCACCTTTGGTAACGTATCTGGTAAATTATAAGTAATAATTTTAGTTGTGTATGAATTAATAAATATCACCTGTTTAATTATTTACCTTATGAATTGATGTAAAAATGAATGATGTAAGCCCAAATTAACCATTTTAAACATTGTACATAATATCTAAACTATGAAATGTAGTGGAAAAGAGCCCTAAATGTGAAAGCTGAGGTCTTCATTCACAGAATATTCTCATCTATACGTCTGAATGTATTTATCCATCTGACTATAAATATTCATTAAGTTTTGATGGATAATGCAAACAAGGTTTAAAAAATATATTTTTGCAGGCACTTACAAGGAAGTAGGTGCAGTCTCTATGAACTCGATATACTAAAAAGTTGTTTGACCTATGGTAGCATATTTGGCTCACCCCTTTTAATGAAAATGAATAAATGATTGTTCAACTTATCAATGAATCTTGAGTAGTTTTTCATATGTTGAAAAACACTAGAATAAATATGCAACAGAACACTGAAACTTTTCTCGGAAGCGTTTCATAAACTAATTTTTACTCTTTCAAAGTTTGGTAACGTATCTGGCGTACCGTAAATGAATCTGTCCGTGAAGTTACAGAGCAATTTCTACTGAATATTCTTCATTTGAACATAACTTAAATTTTTTTATGGAAGCGTCATTCTATGCAGAATTGTTTTATGAACACTTTGTTTTACATAACATTATTTGTCACCGTGGGTGCCCTGAATTATACGTAACGTATCTGCTAAATCTGAAAAGCAAAAAACTGATATGCTGAATCACAGCTTCATCTTGTAAAATAAACGTTCAAAGTTGTTGCATAGAATATGAAAGTGGCTGGGTTTTATAGAATAGAACTTTGGAGTTTGTGAGCACACGATTTGTTTGTAAAAACATTTACATTTTTTTTTCAGCATTTTGATTATGTGGTAACGTATCTGTCGGAAAACTTGGCATTAAGTTGTGAGACACTGACGCAGAAAGAAAAATCATGTTGAAGTGTTGCTCTTTTTCACCTCTCTGTCCTTTTGATGTAAGAATATAATCCTGAGGTCCAACAAAACGAAGCATGTAGTGTGTAGGGATGAATTTTGACCAGATTGGATCCCCAGAAAGCACAAGACCAATGAGCAAAATTCAGTCACGTATCTGTGGTAACGTATATGATCGATCATGTTATTATGAGAGCGATATCTACCAAATGTTTCTCACTTGTACTAAACTTTAATGTTGAATCGATGCATCATTCCGAGGAGTAATGTATAATATACAATTTGTCTGACATTGCAATATCTGTCGCAGTGGGTGGCGTGAAATGTATGTAACGTATCTATCCAAATAAAAATGTAGAAAACCGATATTTCAAACATTGTACCGGATTCTCAATAAAGAGCTGTTGCACAAAAAATCTAAGTACTTGCAATGTATGAAGTATATCCTCAGGGTTTCATATACACAGGGTCATTGCATAGTCTTGTTATTTTCGCCATGCTGTAACACTAAAGAAACTGGTAACGTATCTGGTGGTGAATTTGGCGACAGGTTTCAAAAGGCTATAAAAAAGAAGTCAATGAAAATTTTAGAACTTTTTGAGTATTGTGATGAGCACATATGATATGCTCATCGTCCATGAAAATGATATTTGGAAAGTGTGTTTGTGGACGGAGAGGAGCAATAAAACATAATTCTGAAATAGCTGGCGACACTGCATTTTGGGGGTCTTAACGAAGTTTAACAGCAAAATTTTATACAAAAAGGCAGACAACCGCATTTGATCGTGTTTATTTTTAACAAATAAAGTCCTTGTGATATATTATAAACATTTAAATAGTATCTAATAGGTTTCAGGGAACCGCAAACTGTCATGGAAGGTCGGCGACACCAAAATTCCGTATTTGAATGCTTTTACTGAGAATGGGCCTTATTCAGTTATCTAGAGCACCACAGGATTAGTAGTAGTGCTTGTCAGGTCAGCAAATATGGCTGGCTGTTGCTTGCTATTTGCATATGCAAAGATAGAATACCAGACTTAACACCAAATCAAAAAATGGGCCAACAATAATTATTAGATTTCAGTTTTTGGTGGTTGATAATGAAATTTGAAAAAATTTGAAAAATGAAATACTTTGCTAAAACATTAATGCAATTATACATCATGATAATACATGTCTTTAAAGATTTACAGTTCTGATAAAGGGCTTCAAATTAGCTCCAACCTCCCCCCCAAAAAAAAAAAAAATGAAAATACTTTTCTTAAACATTAAAGCAATTATATATCATGATAATACATGTCTTTAAAAATTTACACTTCTGATAAAGGGCTTCAAAGATTACAAACTGTGCTTATGCAATAAGAAAGAAAAACATTACTAGATGAAATAATTTATAAGTGGAAAATTTAGCAAAGAAAATGGGATTCCATCGGGATTCGAACCCAAGACCTCTGGATGCTGGCCCGGTTCTCTACCGACTGAGCTATAAAAAGCCCTAGTTCAGTGTTTGTCCCAGAAGCCCTTAGTTCTCAATGCTCGAATGGTCAGAAGCTACTGTATAGCACTGTGTAAGTGTGAAATCATGTGATAAAACATGGAAACAACTAGGGAAGCACTCTGAGAGCGCAGACCTCCGCCAAGCAGCTAGTTTTCTCCAATGATCTTGTTCTTCCATAGATCTCAGTGATTTCTACCCAATATGCATGCTGACAATCGCCCGATTTCCCAATGTAAAAGCCTTTTGTTATGTCATCAACCCTCAGCTGCGCGGCGCGCCTCGCCCTAGCAGAAACTAGAGCGCGCACTTTAGTGTGCGTATGAAAACCTAAAAAGTGCACAACTTGACCTCCCAAGTTCATTGAGCCTACTTGCCACAATTTCAAAAATCCTTCATAAAATCCATAACAATTTCTGAATCACTACCAAAATTTAATCATCTGTTCCTTGTGTCATTCTTAACCTCTCCTGCAAATTTCATCTAAATCCGTTCACAACTTTTTGAGTTATTTTGCACATGGACAAACATACAAACTAACCAACAGTAATGAAAACATAACCTCCTCCCTTGGCAGAGGTAGTAATGATAATAATAATAAAAATCATAATGATAACAATAACAATAGTAATAATAATAATAATGATAATAATAATAATAATAATATAGATAATCATGATAATAAATGTAACTGGAAAAAGACTCTGAGAGTGCAGATCTCTGCCGAGCAGCTGCTTTCCACTAATGATCTTGCTCTTCCATAGAGATCAGTGATTTTCACCCATACATATGCATGCTGAAAAATCGCCTAATTTCCCAAAAAAGAAAGGCCTTGTTAATCATAAACCCTGAGTTGTGCGGCACGCCTCGGCCTAGCAGAAACTAGAACACACACTTTTATTCAGTGCGCGTATGAAAACCTAAAAAATGTGCCGCTTGAACTACCAAGTTCGTTGACCCTACCTGCCAAAATATCAAAAATCCTTCATAAAATCCATAAAAATTAGCGGATCACTACCAAAATTTAATCGTCTGTACCTTGTGTCATTCTCAACCTTTCCTGAAAATTTCATTTAAATCTGTGTGCAACTTTTTGAGTTATTTTGCACATGGACAAACAAACAAACAAACAAACAAACCAGTGGTAATGAAAACATGTCCTCCTTCGATGGAGGTAATTACAAACTAGGATCACTTCGTTAAAATATGAAGGAGAGGGCAAAGTTTGTAGTTTACCTAAGTTCATCACTTCCTCTGTTAGCAACTAGGGTAACATCAATGCTCTATCAGTGGTTACATGATCACTCATGGACCATTGACAAGTACGTAATAGTAGTAATAGTAAAGCAACTAATGCTCTTTAATCATTTACAGTAACTTACACTCCTCCCAGCATTTCATTTAACTCCCTCTGTGTCGATCACTCTGACCATAAATGTGCCTTTTTAAAAGCAATATCTGAATTTGTAAAAAAAAAAAAAAAATATGGCAAAGAACTATGACTGACTTGATTCATTCATCTTTGTCACTGATGTAAATTTGATTTGTGCTGAAGAAATCATGACTCTAACAATCAGAGTGTTAGAAGGTACGTAATGCAGCATGTCATGCATTACATGTACCTAGTGCATGTGAGATGTAAATGTTAACATGATGCTCCAGATCAAATTTCCTGGCCGCTTGCAGGCGTGACCTGACAATGAGAAAAGTTGGAATGGAAGCAGAGTGTACTCGGTCTGCTAACATGAGGGATCTGTGTGAAGCACCACATTATTGCTATGTGTTTTGTGGCACAAAGATGTTGAAGAAGCTGTAACCATCTTGGCATACTCTTGGAGCATGGATGTTGAGTTTGCCCAAATTGCAGCTACACCGTAAATGTTTTCCTCCTTCCCCATGACACACAAAATAACCAGGCATCTTTGTCCGAGTCTAGTGGGAAAATGTTCCCTTTGGGCGGATGAATGATTTTTTTTTTTTTTTTTGTGGGGGTTGATCATATTAACACCAACACTGCCTGCTAACAACAGACATATTTTCATTTTTCTAGCATAATGAAAGAGCATTTGGCTTTATGTAATATGTACCTCTTTCAGAAGGCAGGGTAGTTATATTACTTCAATCACATGAAAGAATTTTTTTTATATGAAAGCATGTTTTGTACAAATCCCTATATCCTTGTTCTTTTGACAGTACAAAAAAAAAAGTTTCAGAGATGATATTACTGAAACTGTACAAATTGTAAAACTGTAACTGTAAAACTGTAAAAAATTGTCCAAGGCCTCGTTTCATAAAACTTGTTATTAATGACAAGTTATGATAGTTGTTATAATAAGCTACTGAAATCCTTGCATCTGATTGGCTGAGAGCAAATTTGTCATAGAAATGTGGCAGTTGTTTCTGATGACAAGCTTTATGAAACAGGACCCAGATTTCCTCAAATTTTACTGCTGTATTCTACTACACACACAAAGATATTGATTCCAAGCCAGTTCAGTTATCACTAGTCTGCAATGGGCCGAATGCATAAACCAAGCAATTGCTTGTAAGCAATTGCTTCAAGCAAAAGCACAAGCTCGTCTAGCAAAAGGTGTAGCTCAAGCAATTGCTTAAATCCATATGCATAATCTTTTGCTTATGCCAATACCTTTTGCTTGCCCCGCACAAGCAATTGCTTGCGTTTTCAACAAAAGGGATGTCACGCCTGTGCGAACACAAGAACAAAGGCGAGTGTGGCAGCATGTATTTGAAAGGGCATGTGTGTGTGGAAACATTTCCTGACATAGCAGAAGAGCTATGAAATGCACACACAGACACATACACACACATCTATACACACACACGTATTACTGGCTGATTCCCATCACTGCAGCTTACAGCAGCCCAGATCTGCCAGATCGCACGTGGAGAGAGGTCTCCTCGCTCTCCACCGAAGTCAGACATCCTACCTGTTTTTCATTACATTTTGCGTGCTAACCACTGGACATTCCCGTTTTTGAAATGAAAAAGTTGCTTACACTACTTATGAGTAATTTCTTGTAGATTTATACCACTCCTTCACAAGTGTGGTCTTACTTTCATAAATATGAAAATGATACTTAAAAGGGAACGTTCCGGTTAAGCAAAAGCTCAAGCTCATTTTACAGAGCTTGGAAAATCGTAAGCAATTGCTAGCAAGAACTAGCAAATGGTATGTTTTATGCATACGTTTTTCAGTAAATGCTTGGTCTCTAAGCAATTGCTTGCGGGCAGCAAGCAATAGCTTGTGCTTGCTAGCAAAAGCTTCTGCTTGCAAGCAATAACTTGTTTTTATGCATACGGATTCGAGTAAAAGGCTAGCACAAGCAATTGCTAGCGTTTATGCATTCGGCCCAATGACCTCTCCAACCACAGACTCTGCAATACATGGAGTAGTCTTCAAGAAGAGCAGTTGAAAACAGCCATGCAGGAAGTGGTAATTTACATGTCAGTGCTGCATGAATGACTTTTGTTAATGCTGCTGAAAAGAATGCACATTCACCTGTAAATACCAATCTACACCTGGGCCCCGTTGCAAGAAAGTTGCAATCAATTGCAAATAATTGCTAATTTTGAAACAACCATTCTGATTGGCTCAGGGTCTGCCCTATTAAGAAGACATGCATGTAACAATGATTTTGATTGGCCAGTGACAATCAGTTGCAAGTTGCGTTTAAACGCAAAGTTTCTAGCAACGGGGCCCTGGTTCATATAACGCAGTTGTCATGAAGTCCTATCTAGGTTTTGAATACCTCAGTTGCAAATCCATTTCAAGAGAAGGTCTGCAATTACCTTTAACTGCACATGCTCAGATTGGAACTGTGAACTGGCTCATTAACAGGCTTGTAAGGAATATGCATTTTAAAGTATAGAATTATGGGAATGGTCGAACCATATTCAGCCCAGTCAATAACACGGAGTAATCTGAGCTCCAAGTACCAAGCAATCTGTTCTTTTATCTCTGCTATACTGGCAATATTCATAATGAAACAAATAGGACAAAAAAGAATATATCAATAAAATTTAATCTACTGTCAAAACTCATACTTTGCCATGAAAATAGAGTGAAAGATAAAATAACTCATTTTATCTCTATTCATATTTTGAGATTTAAATGAGAAAGTAAACTACATTGACTGCATGTGTCAGGGTACAATTGCCCATTCATTTTCACTTTCTTTTTTTCGGGGGGGGGGGGTGGGGCGGGAGCAGGCAGGGGGAAGGCTTGCTAAGTTTGCATGCAGCTGTTGTCATGGAAATCATACAAATATGACGTGACTGTGACCTTCAAATCCTTCAGATATTAAGTTCATTTTCTATTTGTAATGGGCATATGATAATAAAAACTGAACACAATTTTTATGCCTCCGCCACGAAGTGGTGCCGGAGGCATTATGTTTTCGGGTTGTCCATCCGTCCGTCCGTACGTCCGTATGTCCGTCCGCTTTCGTTTACGCGATAACTTGAGTAATATTGACTGGAATTTTACCAAACTTGGTCAAAGTATAAAGTATAATGGGGCAATTATTTGATTAGATTTTGGGTGAAATCGGCCAAAGGTCAAAGGTCAAGGTCAAATCATGAAATTGTATCCGTTTACGCGATAACTCAAGACTGGATCAAGCAAATTTCACCAAACTTTGTCGGAGGATGATGTGTGATGGGGCAATTACTTGATTAGTTTTTGAGTGAAATCAGACAGAGGTCAAAGGTCAAATATCAAGGTCAAATCATAAAATTTATCTGTTTACGTGATAACTCAAAACTTGATGAAGCATCTTTCACCAAACTTGGTCCAAGGATGATGTATGATGGGACAATTAGTTGAGTAGATTTTAGTGACATTGGCAAGAGGTCAAAGGTCAAAAGGTCAAGGTCAAATGCTAAAAATGTTGCTATTTCCTCCATATCTATGCAATGCCCAAAGGTATTTTCTTGAAACGTAGTGTAGACATGTACTACTGCGTTAAGATGCTCCAGAGAGAGTTTCATGTCATAAGGTCAAAGGTCAAAAGGTCAGAGGTTAGGTGAAAATGTTGCAATATCACTTTTCTCGCAAATGGTTCAATGTATCTTCATGGAACTTGGTACATATGCATGTACTGACTGGCAGGGATTATCTAGGGAATTTAGGGGTCATGGGTCAATAGTGAGGGGGTCAAAGGTCAAGGTCAAATCCTCAAAATTTTACTATTTCCCTCATATACTAGTATATGCAATGCTTGCATTATTAGTTTAAAAACTTAACATATACATACATTACCTAATGGAGATTCTCCGGGAAATTTCCAGCCAGAAGGTAAAAGGTCAAAGGTTAAGGGTCAAAGGCCAGGTTTCAATGCCCCCCCCCCAAAAAAAAAAAATAATAAACTAGAGAGGGGCCGTCAAAGGCGGCAGACCCACGCCTTAAGTACAAAGTCGGAGTAAACATAATGTGCATTCGGTCACTTAATTGCTAGTGTGCTTTATCACCAGCCAGTGAGTTCTACCAAAGATCGTACACTTCAGTGTACGATCTTTGGTTCTACAGTCACATCACACGCAAATCACATCATTTCACATACGGTAACACTCATTCACAACAGGAAAGTCCTTTAGTCTCCTCCCAAAATCCATCGAAAATCCCAAATTCCACCGTCAAGTGCAGAATCGGAACTTTTCCAAGTGCGCGCGAATTAAGTCCAGTTTTAAGAGTATTGTCTACGCGACGGGTCGCCGATAAACGCTAAAAATCGAGAAATACGCCGTTTTCTTGCGGGATATTTTGATTATAGCAAGCCAAGAGTGTGATGATATCAAAGGTCGTATGAGTGTACGATTTTTGATGGTATCCACAAAAGCGCAAAAGAAAAACAAAATGTACGTACCCCCTAGGCAATTACCCCTATGATTAGTGTCTACGGAAATTATTCAATGCAAGGGTTGAATGCAAATGTCTACTGCACCAGTATTCGGTCACCAACGAGCGCCGCAACGTCCCCGATGCAATTTTGCACCAACAGTGTAGAGCGCGATGCATTTTCAGCGGCCTTGCACACGCATTGACATTGAGCGCGCATATCGTGCAGTGTGACTGCGACCGAGCAAATGCTCCTCCAACGAAAAAAAAAAATCAATGTTAATTTGAAAAATCATCAAAATACGGGCCAGTTTGTGACGACGGAGAACGAACTTTCATAAATCTAAAAGGACATAGTCCCTCAAACAGGCCTAAATGTAAATTTCGGAATTCTTACGAACATTTGAGCAGCGAAGTCGGATCGTTTGGGAGTTTATGTTTTCGTATGGTAGCGGAAAATCGCAAAGTGAGAAACGGGAAATTTTCGGAGTGGTCACTATACCTTAGGGTCAAAACTTCAAGGTCACACAGAATTTGCAAGGGTCAACCGATTATCACCAAAATCTAATCGATTCTTTCCTGCCATTATCCAAACATCCCCTGAACATTTCGTGCAAATCCGTTTACCCGTCCTCTTGTTATCTTGTACACAAACAAACAAACAAACAAACAAACAAACAAACAAACAAACATACGGAACCCTTTACATAACCCCCTGCCGATTTTTCATCGGCGTGGGTAATAAATAAATAAAATCTATTTTGTACTGTAATTACACTCTTTCTTCATACCTTGGAAATTACTCAATGCATTAAACTTATAAAAGGGTCCGTCAGAAGTCAAGTAAAAATTCTCAATTCCCTAAATATGTGTACCTGCACTCTAAGACAATTATAGCAAACCCAGTTCAAGGAAAGTGAACATATTCAAGATATTTCTGACAAACCTGTCATTTCAGTATTTTGCCAGTTATGTGAAACTGTCATCACACATTGTGAAGACATTGTACTATACACCTATTGGGAGAATCATGCATTATGGCGGAGGCACAAGTCGCCATAGCGACATTTCTAGTTTTTTCTGGCTTTTAATATAGAAAGGATCAGCACTTTTCTCATGATTTTTTTTTAATCACTTTGCTTACCACAGCAACAACCTCATTACTGTGGTGTTGGTAATATGATTATGGATCTAAAAATTTTAATGGATTATGATAGGACTGCAAGTAACAGGACACCATGCAATATCCCAAGCAAGACATTAAAACACAATAATTCTAGGGTGTCTCATATTTAACAAAAATAATGCATATTCCATTATTTGTGCTGCTTAAGCATAATGCCGCAATAGTAAGAGAGCTGATGCCCTTTCATACCACTAATTCAGGGGAAAAGGAAAATATAATAAGGTATGTAGGACTGTAGTCTGGGGAGACACGCCCACACGTCCGGTAACGTGACACGTTCCCGCCAAGGCATACACGTGTATGCCTTGGCTCAGCACTCCTGTACTGTGCAAGCACTCCTGTACTGTGCAAGCACTCGGGCAGGACGACCGAGTTTTCTTAATGGCGGAAAGGGTTTCAGTGTTGGAGGAGAAAGTCGATTTACTTGCTTCCTCCTTGGAAGAGAATGTTCAGAAGATAAACGACGCCATTGCTCAGTTACGTGTTCGTACTTCTGCTGACAATCAGTCGGACAAAGAATTGGAAGGGCCACCACCCCAGGCCGCCACACCAGCAGCGCCACACCAGGCGCAAGTCGATACACCCGCCCCTCGGCCTCCTCAGCCGGACGAGCCGACCAGCGGGTCGCCATCGACAGGAGCTTCTGTGCAAGATGTGATATAAAGTGTGTAGTTATGATGTGCATTATTTGATTCCTGTCCGGTGTTTGTATGCTACAAGGAGCAAGGCTAATAAATATTTCTTGTTACATTATATATGAGTGTGGCCGTGTCTCCCTTTGACGTAAGTTTCCTAAAATGTTGTACTAAGACAATGTATATGTGATGCTATCAGTACTTTAAAAAAAAATACAGTCAACTTCGGATACCTCGAATTCGTCGGGACTGAAGAAAATGGTTCGAGGTACGTGAAATTCGAGGTACGCGAAATTCGAGGTACGCGTACGTAGGTCGAATTTTCTTCGACTTATCTGACGTTTATCGATGTTATAGTGCCTACCGATTGTTTACATGCTTGTCAATTGGAATTGAATCGACTTTTATATGAATGAATTGAATGGAAATCGGAATTGAAATCAAAATTTCAGAAATTAAGATTTTGGTGGCCCTATCGCGCCACATAAAAAATGTCAGATGTTTGCCTTTACTTTTGAAAATGAACAGCGGTAACAATCGGCTACGGGAAGATAAAATGAATGTCGGATGTTTGCTCATACAATGTACTTTTGGAAATGAAAAACGATAAGACTCAGCTCCGCATGGTGCTAAAACTAATGTCAGATATTTGATTTTGCGTTCGGAAATGAATAAGGATAACATTCGGCTCCGGAAGACATTGAAATAAATGTCGAATATTTGCTTTGACGTTCGGAAATGAAAAACGATATTCAACTCCGTACGATGGTTAGACAAGTGTCGGATGTTTCCTTATCCTTTCGAAAGGAAATAGCAATAACATTCGGCTCCGGAAGACGCTAAAATAAATGTCAGAAGATTGCTTTTATGTTCGGAAGTTGCAGTAATATTCTGCTCCATACGATGCTAAAATAACTGTCTGATGTTTGCTTTTAAATTTCGAAATGAATAACGGTAACATTCAGCTGCATTCAATGGTAAAATTAATGTTTGATGTTGATGTTCAAAAGTAAATGGCAATAACATTCATCTCCGGAAGATGCTAAAATATATCTCGAATGATTGCTTTTACGTTTGGCATGTTTAGAAGTGAATAGCAGTAACATTCTGCCCCATATGATGCTAAAAAAATGTTGGATATTTGCTATTACATTTCGAAATGAATAACAGTAACATTCAGCTACGTTTGATGGTAAAATAAACATCTGATGTCAGCTTCGACGTTCAAAAATGAAAAACAGTTACATTCGACTCCGTACGATGGTAAAATAATTGTCTGATGATTCATTTCACTTTCGGAAGTGGACAGCAGTAACATTCGGCTCCGTACGATGATAAGATAAATGTCGTATGTTTGAAATGAATAACTGTAAATATTCTGCTTCGTACGATGCAAAAATAAATGACAGATTGTTGCTTTTACATTTGAAAATGATTAACAGTATTAATCCGCTCAGTTAGATGCTGAAACAAATAGCGGATGTTTGCTTTCACATTTGGAAATGGATAAGGATAGCATTCAGCTCCGTAAGACGCTAAAATGAATGTCGGTTGTTTGCTTTTACATTTAAAAATGATTAACAGTAATATTCGACTCCATAAGGTACTAACAGACTAATAAATGTTGGATGATTGCTCTTACATAAAAAATGAATAACGCTAACTTTCAGCTCTTTACAATGCCAAAACAAATGTCGGATGCTAACAAATGTCGGCAAATGCTCCTACTTTTTCATTTCAAACGTAAATTTTGACCTCCTAAATATATAGGCATCAACTTTTATAATAATCTACACGCCTCTTTTCTAAATCTTAAAACAGAATAAGATGATTGGATTTTCTATTCATTTGTTTTAGACATGGGCATCTGTATCACTTTAATAATGCTTAATATTCATTTTTCTATGTTTAGTAGGACCGATTTCGTTTTTCTAATGTTTTTCTCCATTTTTTTTGTGTGTGTGTGTGTGTCGCCAGATTTTAATTTCGAGTAAATTCGACCACCAAAAAATAAAAATCAGTTATACCTGGTGGCCTGATAAAAGTTGGTGTGGAGCCCTGTCTATTCTATTCTTTATTATGCTCGGCCTATACTTCCACATCATATTCCACAATATTTTCGTAATCGCATAGCTGAAAAAAAAAAATCAGTGCTAGCGTTCTCGGGGAAGGATAAATGAAACATACTTCGTGAAAGGCAAAAAAAAAAAGTTTTAAAAAGGCACTATGCAGGAGATTCATGTTTGGACAGTGGACCGTGATTAATACCAAAGATATAAATTAAATGTCAACACTTACACAGGTGCGCCACGACGGTTAAGAAATCTACGCGCACGGTATGACTATCATGATCAAGAATTAAAACACAGTGGTTAAAGAAAAGAAGAAGATGAGGCAGAGCGCTAGTGCTATTGTTGACAAGCACTCCATTGGCAAGGGTGCTATGTGCATACCGTGTACGTATGTATAGGTAGGTGTTGGGGATTTTTCTTGTCAGCTGTGTACCGAGTATTTCTTTGGGCGCGCGATTGTTCTGGTCGGGAATATTTACAGTCGAGTGTGAAAAGATTTGTGACATGTCTTCACTGTCCACGCGTGCTTAATCGGAGATGATGAGTGATGTTTGCAATTTCGATTCGAGCTACATGCTGGGAAAAACAATAAGTTAATTAAGAACGGGGCAGTAGATTTCACTTCGAGGTAACCGAACTTCGAGTTATTTTCTTCGAGCTACGCGAATTTTAATACACGGAAACTCCATAGGAACAATCAGGACTTTCATTTTGCCCCCGAGGTAAGTGATATTCGGCTTATCCGACGTCGAGGTATCCGAAGTTGACTGTAATAATGAAGATTTGAAAATACAATTTCAAAGTTGAGGGATGTATGACGAGAGTTTAGGTGATATAGCTACTTATATGCAACTCCTCTGATGACTTTATCTGGCAAGTTCATAAAGAAGAATTTCAGTGGAGTTCATATGGGATTCTGTCAGGACCTATGCTTTTGAAAACACTTGAAATGTGACTGTTATACAATAGTTTTGTCACTTGTCTACTTTTGTCATTTGTAAGCCATTTATAACAATCTTTTGCTGGCCTAATTTGCAAGTTCTGTATGGCTAAAGGAGAAACTACATGTAGCATTCACAAAGTGGCAGATGAACTTTATGAATATCAGAACTGACTACAAGACAAGTGGTGTCATGAATGCTGACTTTATCTTTCTGCCATTGTCTGTGGACATAAAACTATAGGGAAGTGTGTAGGCTTCCTTCACTATTCATTTGCTGGAAGGGAGTTACAAAGCACTGCTGTAACTCTGCATGTGAATACATTCTACTCCACTTTTGTGTATTGAAAGTTGCTATGAAGGGCATTTAATGTCTTGCTTTATTGAGAGATGAAGCACTTAACAGAAAGGGGTAGAAAATAACAAAATTTCACAAAATGGCAATATTTAAGTCTTATGCACTGCTGCTTGTTCAGTGCCAAACATCTTGTGAAGAAAGATAGTGCATGTGATGAATAGACAAGGACTACTGGTATTTCTCATTTCAGGGTACTGAAACAGACATGCTCAGATGTGATGTATATAAAACAAAGTGAAGTGACCATACTGAATTTCACCACAAGCTCTTTACAAGGATTTTAGATGACTTGATGTATTTGTTTTTGATAAATTCTTCATTTCTCTCAAGAATATTTCACTCTCTTGTTTTCAACCTCTTTGATATCAAAGTTTGTACCAATGGGCATTATGGAGTTGGATGCAGTCAAACATGTAACTGTCAGTCTGGTATATGCAGCAGATATAATGGAGTCTGTACAGATACTTCTGGAACACCTAATGCAGCCTGTAAGGCAAACTGGTCTGGGAACAATTGTCAGAGTGAGTACATTGAAACCTACTATGCCTTTTGTATCCAGTCTTATCAGAATTTATTTCATTTTTCATTTCAATTCTCTATTTGTGTAAATTGTTTAGAAATGGAATGGACATTTGGTTTTGTGTCACATTCACTATGGACATATCTTGACAGCACATAAACAACAAATTACATTACATATAACATCAAATGGATACTAAAAAAATTACAAGGAACTAAATATTCAATCAGTGTTATGTAGCAAACCCCACACACACACAATATATATATATATATATATATATATATATATATATATATACAGAAAACTATAGATTTAAAGAGTCAAGTACTCATAAGAAATATATCAACTAGAAATTCTAAATCATGTTTCATTCAAAAAAGAATACTTTATACAAGCTACATCAGTATCATAATCCATAAGTTATAGCACTTACACTGTACACGTGTACGTATTGCACATTATTGTCCCACCCCCAACCAGCTAAAATCTGCTTCCTTTCACTGATGCCCATATACAGTATTGGAGTAAGTAAAGGTCTTTTCAAGACAGACAGAAGATCAAGGTCAAGGTATTGAATTTATTGCAGTGCTCTCTAGTTGGAAGGAACAAAGAAACCAACAAAAGTACCATCTCATGAAAATTGAAATAGAGAAAGAAAGCTCTGTTGAATGCTATGGAAAATTTATAGAGGTATTGCAAATATATTTGAAATTTTGAACTGTTGCAATTTTTCTAATGTTCTAGTATTAAACATTTTTTAATTTTGTCTTTCACTATATGTACATAATTATGAAGAAATAACATGACAAGCATAGCACTTTCAGAGAGCGCTTCCTCACCAAAATCGTCCGATCTAATTTTGTGCAGAGATGCCATAAGTAGGAAACTACACAGCTGGCACGCATTGACAGAGCTAAAGTATACACTATCCATGCGAAATTGCACGTAAAAGATGTTACTGGGAGGATTATTATCTGGCAAATTAATGAAGTTTTAGAGTGATATGTTCCAATTTCTATAGTAGGTTTAGGGAATTTTAGTTTTCGAAAGGTACCACCATGCCAATTTCATATGTTAAACCAGGAACAAGGAAGAAAAATTTAGATGTGTTCTGACTGATTTTTGTTTCCCCAATTGATAGTGCAACCCGACGTGCATGGCGGGGTTCATTTTGTGCAGAATGCCAATTACCCGCGTGTGGCCAAACATTCTTTGGTATGCTCAGAATACTTCAAAGATGAATGTACAATCAGCGTTATGACTGTATTGATAAATCTGTGACCATACGAAGAGGAAATGGGTTTCCCTTGTCGATTTAAGTTTAAACTATTTTCAGTAACGACAATCAGTTAAAGCACCAACAATCGCATGTTCAACACAAATTCTTTTCATCGCAAAGCCCAGTTCTGCTACTAACTATCTGGTATGAGTAGGTCGATAGTAGTGGAATGCTGCAGTACGCTCTGGTGCAGCTTTACACCACAACTGCAGCTGAGCCTGATGAGGCTGACTCTTCAACAAGAACGTAAGTTCCGATTTCAGAGGAGCACATATCCCAACAGAAAAGCAAAAAGCAAGGATATGCAGGCTTTTAGAACCATGGTATTGTTATTCTTATTCTTATTCTTATTATTGTTATTATTCAATTTCCATCTGTGAAAATGGCTGGATAGCCCATATTCAGCTACATTATGCTGGTCTTCCATGGGGTCCAGTTGGATGTGAGGTGGGACCACTTCATCGGGTTAAACACCCTGCTCTTTGCGATGAATGAATGACGCGGGATCTTTTACATGCATGAGTTGTGATCGACTCTCTCATACACAGGAACTCCATTTTATGTCCACTCCGAGGGACAGAGTGTTTTGCCTCTTGCTAAGAGGGGACGGTTTGATTACACACAACATTGTCTCATCTGTCTCATCTATTTGGGTTTCTAATCTAACGTTGGAATTGTAAATGTAGGCCTAATGGCAAGCCCAGAGTAGAGACAAATCCTATCGTATCCATTTGCCACTGTAGGCCTCCTATGGTCCACTACTTATTACGCCGGTCAGTAAATTTTCAGCTAAAAACGTCCTAAAGAGAGCATTTCAGCCTTACTGAATCGCTCTAGTGGAAGATCTAAGCCTTAATTCCTAATTGATGTTTGGCTTACAGATTTTATGATTTAATCCGAAAAAATACTTTTCTTGCACCATGTTACAGCACATTTTGGTAAATTGCACATTTTGGTAATTTGCAGTTACCAAAATGTGCCGTAACTATATTACGGCACATTTTGGTAACTGCACATTTTGGTAAATTTACCAAAATGTGCAGGACATTGACGGCACATTTTGGTAACTTTCTGCTCCTCCACAATCATCACAAAAACAAATTGTAAGTGCAGTTGGTTTTTGTCCCCACCGAATGAGTTCGGCAGCCTAAAGGCCTTGTCACACCTTTCCGGGCAAGCTACGCGGGCTTGTTGCGAGTAAGGTTTTTCCAGCATGCAGGAAAATTATCTCGCCCGTAGTTGCCCAGAGATGGGCACGCAAGTTCGATTTACCCACAGCCAAGTTTTGAGCAGCACCTCGCAGGCAACTCCCACGCAGGTACTTCGCAGTCCCCGTATGCGGTCAGCGCGGCCAAGGTAATGACATTCTGTCATTTCTGTTGGACTTCTGCCATTCCTTCAGATGAATTTCTGAGTTGTCAGCCCCCACGCGCCTGGCACTCAGGTCACACAGAATACCCGCAAGAAGAACATAAGTAGCACACATCCAGCAAGTAAGACACATGCACAACTCGCCCAAATCCTTGTCCGCCCTCAGAAATTGTCCGGTAAGCTGGAAAATCCTCACACGCAACATGCCCGTGTAGCTTCCCCGGAAAGGTGTGACAAGGCCTTAACATGGTTACGGGTAAAAAGGATTTGCGTGCGCACCTCCGGGAGACTACGGGTGAGATACGTGCTAGGTACTGTTACGTGCAGGTCACCTGCGGGGACCTCCGGGCAGTAAAAATTGTTCTTCGCAAGTCGCACGCAAGGCTTGCCCAGAAAGATGTGAAGTACACGGCCTGTAAGGCCTGTGCAGCTTGTAAGGCCATGTAACACCTTTCTGGGCAAGCTACGCGGGCTTGTTGCGAGTAGGGATTTTTCAGCACACAGGAATATTTTCTGCGGGCAGACAAGAATGTTTACGAGTTTCGCACTTGTGTTTTATTTGCTAGACGCGTGCTACTTACCTTCTACTTGCGTGTATTCCATTTTACCTGCGTGAGAACTTTGAAACCGATCCGTTTTCTGTTATGAGTGACTTACGGGTACTGGGAAGTACCTGCGTTGGAGTTGTCTGCAAGGTGCTGCCGGTAAGGGTCTCCTGCTGGTGTTCTGCGTGTACCCCCGCAACTCACTCGGAACATATTTTGAACATGCTCAAGGCCTTGTCATACTGTATCTGGGGAAGTTTGACTTGCGGGTCAAAGCAAATTTGCTACCCGGAGCTCTTCGCAGTTGGTCCGCACCTGACAGTACCTAGCGCGTATCTCGCCTGTATTTGCCCGGAGGTGCGCACGCAAGTCCGATTTACCCGCAGCTAAGTTTACAGCATGACCAAAACTTTTTCCGGGTGAGTTGTGGGAATTGCCCGCAGAGGTACACGCAGAACGCCAGTAAGAGACCCTTAGCGGCAGCACCTCGCAGGCAACTCCCACGCATGTATTTCGCAGTCCCCGAATACGGCCAAATTAATGACATTCTGTGGTACTTCTGCCATTCCTTCAGAGGAATTCCTTCACTGAGTTGTCAGCCTCACGCACCTGGCACGCAGGTCACACAGCATACCCGCACGAAAAAGCAATCCCAATAGCTTACTCAAGCCTTCAGCTCAGGTTAGCTAAATAAGTGTCTTGCCTGTCTTTACTGTAGGACCATATCACCTTAACTCCTTGACCGTATTATAAATCTCAAGCCCATCCATAGGTTTTTATGCCTCCGCCACGAAGTGGTGCCGGAGGCATTATGTTTTCGGGTTGTCCGTCCGTCCGTCCGTAATGAATTTTGTGGACAAGGTAACTATCAAAACCTGTTGAGGTATCCTAATGAAACTTGGCATGTATGTGTATTAGGGGGTGAAGTTGTGCCTATCAACTTTTGGGTGCACATGGTCAAGGTCAAAGGTCAAAAGGTCAAGGTCAAATACATAAAATTTCACTATTTCCACCATATCTATTGAATGCCTGAAGATATTTTCTTGAAACTTATTGTATACATGTATTACCCAATTAAAATTATCTGATGAAAGTTTGGGTCATGAGGTCAAAGGTCAAAGGTCAAAAGGTCAGGGTCAAATACATAAAATTTCACTATTTTCACCATATCTATTGAATGCCTAAAGATATTTTCTTGACACTTAGTGTATACATGTATTACCCAATTAAGATTCTCTGGTGAAAGTTTGGGTCATGAGGTCAAAGGTCAAAAGGTCAAGTAAAAATATTAAAACTTCTTTTTTTTTTCCGTACCTTGGAAAATTGTTCAAGGTATCTTCATGGAACATAGTACTGTATATATATGTACTGACTGGAAGTGATTATCTAGAGAATGTAGGGTTCATGGGGTCAAAGGTTAGGGGTCAAAGGTCAAGTGCAACACTTCAAAATTTTACTATTTCCCTCATATTTATGCAATGCCAGCAGGGTTAATGTTTTTTTTACACTTGGTGTATGCATGTGTAACCTAATAGAAATTATCTGGAAAGTTTTTTTTTTTAAACTTCTTTATTGCCTCAAAGGTCAAAAGGTCAAAGATCAAGTGAAAGTGCTGAACTAACTTTTTCCTTCATATCCGGAAGGAGCTCAAGTTATCTTGAAACCTAGTACATATTATGCATGTTCTGCCTGAAAGTGATTATCTTATGAATTTTAGGGTCAAGGGCCAGATGAAAATGGTAACAATTTACTATTCAATTCAGAAATTGCACTTTTTCTCCACACCTGTACCTTGAAAATTACTCAATGCCTAAATGTATGAATGGGTCAAAGTCAAGTTAAAGTCCTTAAATCCCTAGATACATGCTCTCCTATTCATCCAATTAAACCTAGGTCAAGGAAGGTGAACATTCAACACATTTGTGACAAACTTGTCATTTCAATATTTTGCCAATTTTGTGAAAATGCAATCACACATTGTCCACATGTACTATCTAGACCTATTGGGAAAATCATGCATTATGGCGGAGGCATACCAGTCGCCAAAGCGACATTTCTAGTTAGTTCTGAGATCAGTTGCCAAAATGTGCAGATTGTCCAAAATGTGCAGGCAAATCCACTTTTAACTGCACATTTTGGTAACAGTTGATCCCGTCAGGTATAGGTGCACTATCGGCACATTTTGGTAAATTACCAAAATGTGTAGTTACCAAAATGTGCCGTGACATAGTGACGGCACATTGTGGTAACTTGCATATTTTGGTAATTTACCAAAATGTGCCGATTTACCAAAATGTGCCGTAACACACCAGTCTCTTAGCTGCCTTCCAAGAACACAGCACCATTCAATATTCAACCACTGTGTGCCACACTGCCATTGCGCCTATAGGCCTACATTACACACAGCAACATTCATATATCCGCTGCTAGCTGCTATCAACCGTGCGCCACGGTGTGGGGATGATTATGCACAGCTAGCTGACAGCACCAACACTACGTTTACAAGCCAGGTTCACAGCAGCTCCTGAATTGAAGTCTGCTGTACTTTTGGAAGACAGCTGAGAGACTTGTGCAAGAGAAGCACTTGTTTGTTTCTTTTGTTTTGTTTTGTTTTTGTTTTGTTTTTTTTTTATTAATGCATGAAGTCAGTAAGCCAAACATCATTCAGGAATAGATTAGAACAAGATCTTCCACTAGAGCTGAATCAGTAAGGCTGAAATGCTCTTTTCAGGGCATTTTTTGCCGAAAATTTACTGACCGCCATGATATGTAGCGGGTCATACTATAGAATCGCAGTGCTCAAGTGAAAAGAGAGGATTTGTCTCTACTATCCTAGGCTGGCCATGTTTCTACAATTCAAACGTTAGATTAGAAGCCCAATTAGAAGACACAGCTACCATCAATGTATAGGCCTACACACCCTTGCTTTTTCTCTTTTGAGATATATGCTCCTGTGAAACTGGAACTTACGCTCTTGTTTAAGAGTCAGCCTCATCAGGCTCAGCTGCAGTTGAGCATGGAGCTGTTACCAGGGCGTACTGCAGCCCTACTACACTAAAAGTAGAACAGGGCTCGGAGATGAAAAGAGTTTGTTGCATCCAGAATGTACGATTGTTGGTGCTGTAATTCGTTGATTAATGTACTTACTAGTAACTGAAAATAGTTTTGACTTATATCGACAAGAAAAAATCTCCTCTTTATGGCCACAGATTAATCAATACATTCATCTGTGTGGTGTTTGAGCATATCAAAGAATGCTTGGCCACACGCAGCTTGGCATTCCGCATGACACAAATCCAGCCACGCTCATCGGGTTGCACTGTCAATTGGGGAAACAAAAATCAGTCAGAACACATCTAAATTTGTCTTCCTTGTTCCTGGTTTAACATATGAAATTGGCATGGTGGTACCTTTCGAAAACTAAAATTCCCTAAACCTACTATAGAAATTGGAACATACACATGTATCATACTAATTTGCCAAAAAATAATCCTCCCAGTAACATCTGTCATGTGCGATTCTCATTGATAGTGTATACACATTTAGCTCAGTCGATGCTGGCCAGCGGTGCTGTTTCCTACTCATGATGTCTCTGCATATCTTTATCACAAATTACATCAAGAGCTGTTTTCCGATTTTGGCGAGGAAGCGCTCTCTGAAACTGCTATTATTTCTTCATAATTATATGTAGTGGAAGACAAATGTTTTATATTGGATCTAGAGAATTTATCTTTCGAAAAATTGAAACAATTTGAAATCGCATTTGAACTTGCAATCCCTCTTTAAACCCACATGGGCTGTGATGCATTTCATTCACTCCCTCAATACCACTTTCTGAATGTCAGTTTCTTGAATTTCAGTTAAATATACATATTTAATATTAACCTGTGGATGAAACACTTCTAAAAGGCTGTGTGGCCATGAAATGCATTGCATGCAAAAATTTACTGATCATTATTCTCAAAACCATTCATATGGTTATTAAGAAGGAAACATGAAAAAAAATATACTAAGTATTGATTCCTTTAAAGGACATCCAGGTGAGATTATTATTTTTTTTTATTTTATTGACAAGTGTCATTTACAAAGCTGTTGTTTTTTGCATGGCAAGTAGTGGTAACTTTTTTAGGATATGGTGAAAATTTGGCAGCAGAAGAAAACAAAATTTGAAGTTAATTAAAGGATAGAAGAACATCTTTTATATACCTTGACCAGTACTTAAGAAAGAGAAGGGTAATAGATTTTAAAGATTTTTTTCGATAGTGTTTCTGGAAAGATTGTACACAATTGTATCAATTTTTGCAGTGGATGATTTCTCTCATCTTCTGTATCTAGCAAAAAGGCAAGGGTGCAATCAATAAAGTTGATATCTTTTATGTCCAATTTGTTCATTCTTTTACCAGTCCCAAATGATTGTGATGTTGGTTACTATGGACCAAACTGCACGGATAAATGCCACTGTTTAAATGATGCACCATGTGACAAGATAACAGGAGAGTGTCCAAATCGGGAGTGTGCTCCTTACTTCAACATCTATGATGGAGTGAACTGCCAAGGTAATAGCACAACGTGCTTTTATGATTTTGTGAATTTCCTGCTAGTTTTTCTGAATTCATTCCTGAAACCCATCCATCAGCATTTCATACCTGTATGTGGGGACATTGTGTTTTTTTATACCACCGCATACACAAAGTGAATAAGGGTTATATAGGAATCAGCATGTGGTCGCTCGGTTGGGCAGTCAAGCAGTTGGTTGTAAATCTTGCGTCGTGAACTTCTCCTACAGTTTTGAAACAATTTTGAAGAAACTTGGGATGCATGATGACATCGAGGTGTAGATGTGCAAGACATGTCTTCTGTGTGTTTGTCAGAGAAAGCATTGACATGGTAACCACAATTTACCCAAAACCTTGTGGAGTAAACTACTTCCACAGTATTGAAGCAATTTATTTCAGATTTGGTATGTATACTAATCTATAGGACTGGTGTAGTTATGCAAGACACACTGTGTTTGTACCGACAAAGTGTTACCATGGTAACAGTATACTTTCATGAAAATCTTGTGGAGTGAACTACTTCCACAATTTTGAAGCAATTGAAGTAAAATTTGGTGTACATGATGACACTGAGGTGTAAATGTGCAGGCCATCTTTCTTATGTTTGTCAGAGAAAGCATTGCCATGGAAACCACATCTTTCCCCAAGCCTTGTGGAATAAACTACTTCTACAGAATTTAAGCAATTTATTTCAAATTTGGTATGTATAATGATTTACAGATGTACACAATGCAGTTATGCAAAACACACTTTGTGTTTGTACCAACAAGGCAAATTGTCATGGTAACAGCATATTTTCTTGAAAATCTTGTGGAGTGAACTACTTCCATAATTTTGAAGCTATTGAACTCAAATTTGGTGTACATAATGATATTGAGGTGTAGATGTGCAAGACATATTTTTTGTGTGTGTTTGTCAGAGACAGCATTGCCATGGAAACCACAACTTTCCCCAAACCTTGTGGAGCAATCTACTCCCACAGTGCTTAAGCTATTTTTTTTTTCTAATTTGGTATGTATAATGATTTAAGGTATAGTTATGCAATGACACACTTTGCATTTGTACCCGGCAAGGCATTGCCATGGTAACAGTATATTTTCTTGTAAATCTTGAGGAGTGAACTACTTCCACAATTGTGAAGCAGTCAAACCCACAAGGTACTCACAAGGTACTCACAAGGTACTACACGCACACACACACACATACACACACGATGGAACCCTGATTCAATTCTTTTTCATAGGCATCTCAGTTGCTGAAGCAAGGGTGTTAATCACCTTTAGTGATATTTCTAGTCTGTATCTGGTATAAGTTAACAAAATCTGGTTAAACTAGCTCTAATTGCCTTTTAGTTTTATTCTGTATGTGTGACCTGCGTTTCTGTTTGTTTTTTTCTTAGTTTTTGCTGGCGGACTATACATCTTAATAATGGTCTTGTATCCCATCTGTTCCTTTGAAATAGCTTTCTTGAAATCAGAAATAAATCATGTAAACTATTATCAATGCCTAGTGATACTCAAATAATCATTTGATACATGCCAAACTCTACCAAATGGTAATGAACATTATCAAACCATCATTCTTGTGATATTGACTGATTGTGCAAAGTTTCTACCTTTCACTTTTGTATGAGTAACTGACATCAGTGAATCCATTGTCGTTTCTTTGCACGATCCACCAGAGTGCCCTGGAGCATTCTATGGCCTTGGGTGTATAGAGCCTTGCCACTGTGATGAAAGCACCTGTGACAAAGTGTCAGGAATCTGTACAGGACAGTGTCTACCAAACTGGGTGGAGAGGGACTGTCAAACAGGTAGTGTAGAGAATGCAACTTATAATAAAAATTTCTAATGATGGGAGCACTTTTGTCTGGTAGATAGGACTGGAGTTTTAACATCTGCATGAAGGAACTTTAGTTCAAATCCAGCCTAGTACATTCATCCTTATCAGGTTGTTTTACCCACAATGTCCCTTTTGACCCTGGTTTTCTACCTTGTAAGCTGGGGTGGTATTCTGAGGTCTTAATTAAGTCTGTAATTAACTTCGTTATTAAGTCGAGAAGTTAATAGGCCCTTAATCATGGGCAAAATCGGTATTCTGAGGACGTAATTAAGGTATGACTAAGTCCCCTATAATTATCTTAGGTTCCTCCCATCTAATTGTTATTCCATCCAATCAGACGCGTTGTTAGAAGCCAAAATGATGATCACGCGCGCAAATGTGCCCTCAATGCGCGCTCCTCCACACACCCCCTGTAATTACAACGCAAGAGCTCCATGCACACACTATGCGGTCTTTGATTGGGGTTGGGGGTTGGGAAGGTCCAAATGGGGGCCTGAATTGTACATTTTCATCTTCTTCCTGAAAACCTCACGATGGATTTTCGTCAAACTTGGCAGGTAGCATCCCTAGGGGGTCAGGATCTCAATTTATCAAAATGGGCACCATGCCCCACCCAGAGGGCCCCAGGGGGCCCCAATCCCCCCAAATTAGGGAATCTTAAAAAAATTTGGGCCCTTATTATACATTTTTATCTTCTACTTGAGAATGCCTGGTCAAATTTTAGTAGAGCTGTGAATAATTTAGATTAGTGACTGCATGAAAGGTGAACTTGCGATACTCAGGTGAGCGCTAGACCCACGGGTCTCTTGTCTTCTTCCAAGTCCTGATGACCATACACGAGTGGTGAATGTGGCAGGTGCAAGATGGCACTGGGAGCTGCTAGCCATGGACGTGCTTTCAGGCGATCAGAACGAGAATCATCGTTCTACAGCCTACCGGGGCAAGCGCATAGTTCAGCAGGCATTCTGACAACAGAGCAGCCCTCTTCAGGGACAGCACTGCTTCCCCTTCAGGGGGAAGGGTCTAGAAAAGGTGACCTAAAGAAAGCTTGCCTCATTTTCATCCTGTCAGAATATGGCAGCTGACTGGTCATCTACCACACGGTTGAAACACAAGAAATACGAAAGATGAACTCAAAATCCTCCCGCCGGAAAGCAACTTATGTGATGGAGCCTGGAACATCAGGACACTCATGAATAACCAAAACTGCAATAGACCAGAAAGTCGAACAGCACTTGTGGGTCGAGAACTGCTGAGATACAGCATTGATGTTGCTGCCCTCAATGAGACATGCCTTGTAGACACAGGGGAGATCACTGAGGCTGGAGCTGGATACACTTTCTTCTGGTCAGGGAAGGCACTGGATGAACGCAGGAAAGCAGGAGCTGGCTTTGCCATTTGCACAGCCCTGGTCAAGAACCTGAAGTCCCTCCCAAGAGGAATCAGAACCTCACCAAAGTGCTATGGTCAGTTCCCAAAGACGACAAGCTGCTGATACTAAAGGACTTCAATACCTGTGTAGGCAGAGATGCCCAGTCTTGGCCAGATGTCATTGGGCCACATGGCATCAGCCATGAGAACACCAACAGCCAACAAGCTGCTACTCGCTCTCTGCGCTGAACATAGACTCACCATCACCAAGACCCTATTCCAACTGCTGGACATTCACAGAGCTACCTGGATGCACCCAAGATCCAAGCACTAGCACCTGATTGACTATGTGATCACCAAGCACTGTGACATTCAGGATGTTTGCATCACGAGGGCAATGAGGGGAGCTGACTGCTGGACAGACCACCTGCTGCTGAGGTGCATACCATCCTTTTCCATTGTCAGCAGACACGGATGCCAGAAAGCTGATATTAAAAAGAAACTGGTTGTCCAGGAGCTCAATGAACCAAACAGAAATGAGACCCTCATAACCAACTTTGCGAACCATCTTCAACATCTGTCAGCAGAAGGAAACTATGAGAAGGCCTGGGCCAACTTCTGGGATTTAGTGTATGACTCTGCCAGTCTGACCCTAAGCTACATGGAAAGGAAACACCAAGACTGGTTTGACAACAACAACAGGGAGATCACCACCCTCCTCCAAGAGAAGAAAGTAGCCTTCAGAGCCTGGCTCAAAGACAAAGACTTCCAAGCTAAGCATGATCGCCTCAAGAACATCAGAGGAAAGGTGCAGACAGAGCTGCGACAGATGAAAGACACGTGATGGGAAAACAAGGCTGGAGAACTACAGCAGTACGCAGATGAGCACAACTCCAAGAAATTCTGTGCCGGTCTGAAAGACGTGTGTGGCTCTATGCCGAATGCAATGGCGTTCAATGTTCGCTCTACCAATGATACCCTGCTTATTGAGAAGAGCAACATCATACATCCCTGCAGTGAACAATTCAGCTAGCTGCTAAACAGACCTTCCCAGATCGACCAACAGGCCATTCAAGATATGCCACAGCGCCCAGTCGTAGCCTCGCTTGATGACCCCCAACATAGGCAGAAACCAAGGGGGCCATTGAGCAACTGCATGCGGGGGAAGCACCTGGTCCTGACGGAATACCCCCATAGATCTTCAAAGAGGGAGGTGAAGCTATTGCCATAAAGCTGACTGAGCTAGTACGGCAGTTCTAGGTCAAGGACACCAACATCGTGCATCTGTACAAGAACGGGTGGGGGGGGGGGGGGGGGGGGGAACAGAGCTTTATGTGACAACCACAAAGGTATGTCACTGCTGAGCATCGCAGGGAAGATCATGGCCCATGTTATTCTGAACCACATCACACACCACTTGCTGAACCATGTGGTCTTTAAGAGCCAGTGTAGATTTAGGATCAACAGGGCTACAATAGACATGGTCTTCGCAGTACGGCAGCTACAAGAGAAGTGCCGAGAACAAAACCAGAACCTCTACATCCTTTTCGTGGATCTGACAAACTTAGGCTTTTGACACTATCAGCCAAGAGGGCCTGTGGGCTATCTTGACCGAGCTAGGCTGCCCATCAAAGCTCGCAAGGATCATCCAGTCATTTCATGATGGCTCGATGGTTCGCATTGTGAAAAACGGAGATGTCTCTGACCCATTCTCGGTCTCTTAGACGTGAGGCAAGACTGTGCTATGGCTCCCACACTCTTCAGCCTAATTTTTGCTACTATGCTCTTTTGCGCCCTGTCCAAGTGTGATGCTGGTGTCACTATTCACTACAGATGTGACGGCTAATTCTTTGACCTTAGACGTCTGAAGCAAAAACCAAAGTCCTTGAGGCCCTAGTGAGAGACTTCCTGTTTGCAGACGATTGTGCGCTTACAGCTTTGAGTGAACCAGACCTGCAAAAACTTGCCACTTGTTTTGCAGAAGCAGCAAAAGCCTTCGGACTAACCATTAGCCTGCGAAAAACAGAAGTGATGCTTCAGCCTGCACCTGGCCTGGGAAGCTGCTTGTCTTCAAACTGCAGCATGGACAAAGAAGTCTCCAAGAGGCCTGCAAAAGCAGGAACTTCGTTTGCAGACTTTGGAAACATATGGGGCAAACAAGGCATTAGATTCTCCACCAAGCTGGCAGTCTACAAGGCACTCATTACCTCTCTGCTCTATGACTGTGAGACGTGGATGCAGTATAGGAGCCAAATCTGCGTACTTGACCAGTTCCACCTCCAATCCTGGGAATTCCCTGGCAGGACAGAGTCTCCAACACTGAGGTGCTTCACAGAGCTGAAATGCCCAGGATCGAAGCCCTCATCATGAAGGCCCAGCTCTGGTGGGTCGATGTAGTCCGAATGGATGATGCAGGTCTACCAAAGATGATCTTCTTCTCTGAGCTGCCTTTAGGATTAAGAAACCTTGAAAGGCCACTGAAGCGGTACAAGGACAGCCTGAAAACTTCCCTTGATGCCTGCAGCATTTCAGCCCATGGATGTCAATTGCTTGCCTCCGACCACACTACCTGGCGTCCAGCTGTCCAAAAGGGTGTTAGACTGTTTGAGGAAAAGCACCTCAAGAACTTGGACCAGAAGTGAAAAGCGCACAAAGAGAGGATCCCTGACCCTTCTTC